>NW_027211704.1:10195000-12695000 GCF_022749685.1 Semicossyphus pulcher | reverse complement strand
AATATCTAAAAGCCAAAAAAAACTGTACTTTAACAGCTACATCGACAGATGTAAGAAGTCAGCATTCAAAAAAAGGAATAACTGTACCACTAATGCTCTTTATGCGAGTCTCTTTAACACCTAAGTGCTCTGAAATAATGAAGTCAGTGGGTGGTTGGTCTTTTCTTAAAGTAACCCTCCTTTATCAGTACACCTGATCCTGGCCTAGAAATGTCAGAGCAGCTGTCTGCTGTTGGATCAGCAGGAGTCGAGCTAAACAGCCTAATTCAGAGCAGGAGAAAGGCAGAACACTGGAAAAGCCAAACACTTAAAAAATAAACAGATTTAGCGAGCTCATGATGACAGGGCTGACAGAACCAGAATAATTGACAGAGTATGTTTAGCTAAACGCTGGATTGAATGACTAAAAAGCTGTTGGTTCCACAGAAATCACACCACAAAAACAATACAAATAAGGAACCAATAGGCCTCAGAAGACTCCTCATCTATTGTCAGACTGTTGTGCTGGTACACTGAGCAGCGCCGCATAATGATTCACACTCCTCCACTTCCTGTTTCATGATGCGTCTTTGCCCCCCTGTGACGCCAACTTAATTAATTTGAAATGTATCATCCAATTATGTGCATTCGCCCGTGCACAAACACACACACACACACACACACACACACACACACACACACACACACAGAAACACACTGTCTCTCACAATGGAAAAGAGGCCTTCAGTATTAGCTGCACACACACTGCTGATCACAAGGTTAAATGATAGCACGGTGTGTGAGTATCCATTCATATCTCATTACAAGGCTGCACAAACACAACCTCATAAATCAAAAGTTGCTGCAGTGCAGCTGCACGACGCTCACAGGGGTCAGAGGTCAGAGGTGGCAGCAGCTGGTGCGTGCTGAGCATCGCTGCGTTTCTTACCCTGGTATGAGAAGCGATGCACCGCTGCTGTACCCTCAGTCATCTTAGATCCACGCAGTTCCCACGGTATACAGCTAGGCCGCAACATGTTCTCAGCGCTCAGCATGAGGGAGAGATCTATACCTGTGCTTCTTTCTTCTGCATTTTGTCTTTCACTCAGAGCCTTCTCCGTGTGGCGGCCGCACTAGATTACTGCTCCGAGCATCCAGGATGAGGGATGGGACTCAGATTATCATGGGATCAGTCCACGCCCTCCCATCATTGCCATCCCCCACCCAACATCCATATCTCCTTTTATAAAGCTTACTGTGCCCCCCTGCGGTGGTCTCACCCACCCTCTGATCCCGCTCTACCCAAGTACGGCAGATGGGTCGTTCCAGTATGGACCCAAGATTCTGATACACTGTTGGCTTACAGTCGTTGATAATCCGGGACCTTCACCCTCCGACTGTGTAATCAGACAGCTGAAGTGGAGGGTATAAGAAAGCTAATACCTGATTGTGACACAGAGGCATATGTAAGGCAGAGACAATCTTGCTGTAATCCTCTGATACCGGCAGTATTAAAGGATTGCATCCACTCCATTTGGATCATACAGCACGGCAGCAACAATGTCTCCACGCCCTCCGATGCCAGGAGTACATTTCAAACATGAGACACTCCTGAAGTCACAGTCTTTGTTTCAACAGAGATGTCAGCGTCTCACACGGGCTGCTGGAGAAATCAAATGACGTCAATATGCTGCCTCCCCTGGGAGTGCTTAACCAGCAGTGTGAGAGCAGATATCAGATAAATCAACTGAATGTGTGATGAAACACTGTAAACACTGTGAGAGATACTTACATCTCTGGTTACAGTTAAAAACACACTGTGCAATTATTTATGCGTCTATTTTTAGACGTGCACAGTCATGTTCTCATGTCTAAAGTCTAAATCTTCATTATAATTATGGCCACAGCGGTGCAGCGGTTAGCGCTGTCGCCTCGCAACTACAACGTTCCTAGTTCCAATCCCAGCTGGGGGCCTTCCTGTGTGGAGTTTGCATGTTCTCCCCGTGCATGCGTGAGTTCCCTCCGGGTACTCCGGCTCCCACAGTCCAAAGGCATGCTCGTTAGGTTCGTTGGTGACTCTGAAATTGGCCCTTGGTGTGAGTGCGAAAGGTTGTCTGTCTCTGTGTGTCAGCGCTGTGATTGACTGGCGGTCAGCCCAGGATGTACCCCGCCTCTTGCCTATTAACAGCTGGGATCAGCTCCAGCCTCCCGTGACCCTGACCAGGATAAGTGGTATAGATGGATGGATTATTATTATTGAGGTAATTTTTTCAGGAAATGCTCCAGCTTTTTCCAGGGTAATAATTTGAAAGGTTTTTTTAATCTATACTTGTGTCATTTTACGGAGTCATTGAAGCAGAGTTTGTTCAATTTAGAGTCACCAATGAACCTAACGAGCATGTCTTTGGAGGGAACATGCAAACTCCGCACAGAAAGGCCCTAACCAGGAACCTTCTAGCTGTGAGGCGACAGCGCTCGTCTCATCATGAATCAGATGTTTCAGCTGTGATTTGAAAAGATTTTGGAAGGCACAGAGAGATCTTGTCCTTTTTATGGAAGGCCTGATCAGAAAACACTTAGATGTTTCTTTTTGAGGCATTGACAGACAGCGCTTCTCGCTTTGGAGGTAGCTAGCACTTTCATCTTCCACTTCTGTCCGTCTTTTTACTTTAACTGTCATGTCAACTTCTTTTAGACATTTCATCTCAACTGTCACTTCAATTTTATCTGTATCTCTGTTTTCTTTCTTTTTTGGCCTTTAATGAGAGAGAGGGAAGTGGATAGTGTCGGAAACGGGAAGAATGAGTGGGGGATGACACTCGGCAAAGTCGAACCTGGGGCCGCCGCATCGAGGACTGTAGCTTCTGTCAGTATTTCAAGAACGTATCAATCAGTCAGCACTGAGCACATATTAGTTAATTAAGAAGAAAATAAGTGAGTTACAGTTGTGCAGTGGTTATCTCTGTTTGCTCGCAGCTTGAAGGTTCTGATTTTAAACCTTTTTTAAACCCCACCTCATGGCCAATGTCAGCTGGGATCTGCCCCCAGCAACCCTTTCAAAGAAGCAGTACAGCTGATGGTTTGAGCACATTTTCTAAACAAGCACATCTAAACAAGCTTCAGGTTTTTGTATCGACCCACTCGGCCCACCGACTAGCCCAGGTTTCCTTCACTCGGAGAGACAGGAGCCGTGTCTGGAGGAGAGAACCAATTAGTCGTCTCTCGGCGGCTTGTCACCTGACAGTCTGCTCATCCACAGCCTGATGGAGGAGCCTCTCCAGCCCGCTCATTCAAACCAATTAAGGTCTGGAGGTGTATTACCACACACTCATTACCTGTCTGTCACATCGCTCTGCTGCTCTTCCCATCCCAGCTCATTGGTCTGTCTCAGAGTTTTTACCCTTTTAAATCATCTTTTCTGTTCTGTATCATCTCCTCCTCTGGTTGTCTCAGCTGTGCAGTGCATTCGTCTCTTTCTTAGAGGGGAATACTCTCCCATCACACGGACATGTGCTGCAGTTTAAGGTATAGTTAGCACAAGACAAAAGAAATTAAAGAGGAGCTTGTTCGTGAAGAATTTGAAATATGAAAATGCCTCCAAGCGGCGAATAAAAACAATGCAGAGACATCAAAACATCCACAAATGGAGCCACTCTGACAAAAAGCTTAGATCTCATTATCCCCGCTCTCTGTTGGCCCGCAGAACAGCCAAACAAAAACAGTCAGATGTTTGGGTACAAAGGGCTGGACTCATGTCACAGCTGGCGCGTGTATACGGTCCAGCTCGAGCTGTCCAAACAGTTTATACGCGCGAGATGGATGACATATCTGGAACGATTCAAATTCCCACATTCCCTCTTGCAAAACATGCCACAAACCGTGCGACCACGAACGCATCAGATATGAGCTGAGATGTTTGGAATTCCCAACATGAAAGCAAAGAAAGAGATATTACTCCACTTTGCCAGCGTCAGGAAACACAACAGAAAAGTGTTTTGCTTTCACAAGAAGTCCTTATAATGATTTCCGTTTCAGTCTCATCCTCTCCCACAGTACAAACTGCTGCAGGTCTATGAAGTGAAACCAGCCTTAATAATTACTGTACAGCTCTCCTGCTCCAGGTACACACACACACACTGCTTCTCATTTATTCATAAAGGCAGCGCAGTGTGAGCAGAAACTCATTTAAATCCCTACTGCGCCTCTGTTAACTTGTTGAAAGGTCAAAACAAGACTAATAAGGAAAAGTTGCATCGATTAACAGGCATTAACGGTCACTTGAACTCAGCAGTGGATACCAGGACCTCTAATTGAGTCCATATGGAGCGGCCAGTGAGCCCAGTCGGCTGCACTCAGAGCCTGCAGGGGGCCACATCGGTCCTGATGCTGCTGTGGAGATGTTTGTGATTTTGTAGCTATTTTATTTTATTTTATCTACCTTGCTCAACTGATAATATCATATTGTCACCACGCGTGAGAGTGAGACGTCTACTACGACAACGGTGTGAGTCTTTCACACCTGGTGGGCAGCAGTGACTTAATATAGTTACTTACTGTTAGTACTACTGTGTATCACTAACTGTAATGTGAAGTGCTTTTACTTGACTCAAGTATTTTAATGTTTTGACTACCTTATACACTGTAAAATAATAGCTGTATGAAGTAAAGCTAGTGTCCGAGCTGCCTTTAAATTTGAAGTTGACAGAATTTGAGAAGATAAGTTGAGATAAATTTGTATTAATTCAAAACAAATAAACTGTCTGAGTCCAATTAACTTAACTTTAATTACGTGTTACTCTAATCCTTTAGTTTACTTAACTACAGTTGTGTCATCAACAATTTCATTCATGGCCGAACTGGAATTAAAGCAGCTACCTTCTAGCTGTGAGGCAACAGCGCTAATCACTGCACCAGTGGCGTACTCGGGCTGTTTGAGGGGCAGGGGCAAAACAACAACGTGGGCATTTGAGCTATAGAGGCACACCATGAGGGCACATTGTGTCCGCAGTAGTGTGCAGAGACCTACTGATTTTCAAACATGTATCATTTATTCACTGGATGGGCACTTTTCATATGACATCAACTTTATTATATATTTCCATGTGAGTTAACTTTGTTATGATTCATATATTTAGTAATCCTCTTTGCTTATGTAATAATTTAACTTCTTTAGATTACATTTAAAAGGAATCATCTCTACAGGGTACTTGTTGCTCCAAAGAGACCAAACCAAAATCAGTTCTTCAAACTCTAATGGCACAGATGGGCGAGGTCGTAAAGAACCTCTGAGGAAATCAGCAGAATAAAAATGCCATCTTATACACAAAGATTTTCCTCTGTCAATCTGCAGCCGGTGGATGACGAGAAAATGGCGGATAGCTGCAACGTTTTTTTGGGGGGGGGTTGAGGCCCGTTTGGCGTGCTTACGTATTCAGAAAACAGCCAGAAACAGTTATCTGAATATCTTTATGACTCTGAAGTTCAATAGAATCACTTTTGTAAGTTGAGATTACATCAACATAAAATATTCAGTTATTTCAATTTACACTAACTTCTAGTTTAACTGACAATGCACTGTAGGTTACCATGGCAACTGTTTTTACATTGTACTTTTACCACGCTGAATTAAAGGGTTACATTTTTACGCAGCGCCACACATCCTTATAATTCTTTAGTTAGAAATGTAACAGAAACATATGATCTTGTTATAGTTTAAAACAAACAAATAGAAGTTTCAGCAAATAAAGTTTGCTTCACTTTGGTCAACTACAACATACAAGTCATGCTACTGTATTAATGCTAATGCTAATTCTACATTGTGAGTACTTCTATTACTTTGAGTTCCTTTTGCTGTAAATATGTCTGTTCTTTCACTAAAAAACAATTTTAAATGTAAACTTTTACTTGTAATGTAATGCTATTTTGAGTATAGTTACTTTTACTAAATAATATGAGTACTTGGTGTAAATAAGATTCTCAGCACAGTTAACTCGTCAGTTATATAAAATGAGCACACAACAGAGAGTTCATGTGTCCTCTGCAGCTAACAGACACACAGAAGTTACAGCGGCTCTCTTTATTAGAACAGCAGTGATGTTTAACACACCTGTAAATTACTCCCTCAGCCCCTCACACCGACCCTCCCCCTCCGCACTAATAACACCATAATGATGCCACTGTTAGCACAGTACTGAGGCACTGTGCTTTATGGACTGACCTCAAAATCAATTCAGCTGCACACAGGGTCTATTAATGGAGCCAGATCTTAAACTCCCCCTCTCCTCTGCCTCCCCCTCTTTTCTCATAACCTCCTTTATGATAACCTCCAGTATTTATCCCCTCTCCTCTGCTCACCTCTTCTTTTCTAGCTTTGCTTCAGGACCTCACCGTGGACAGTAAATTACACACAGCCAGGCTAACGCTTCTCATTCCAGCTAGTTCTTTGACAAAGCAGCGGACTTCGTGCAGCCCTGTGGCACATATTAACCTCATAAAGGGAAAGTAATAGAGCCTGTCTCAGCTGACACACAGCGGCCATGAAAAAGTGCATTAAAGTACCTCCCTGAAACTAGACTCACAGGTAAAATGGACTCAGTGAAACACTCAGCAAAGGCAGGTGGCTTCTATCCCTCTACTGTGGACACATGTGATTGTCCAAATATGAAATAAACAGCTTCAGTTTGCTCTCATTAGCGTCTCTGGCGCACGTAGTAAGTCGGGTTTGCAGCAGGGATGGAACAGAGGCATACTTGAGGGTTTGGGAGCACATTCCCGGACAGAGAGAGGAGCTGAGTCTCTTGCCGTGGTTAATTAGGGGAGTCTGTGGGAAACCCCTGAATCTGAATCACCCGTCCAAAATAACCACACCACTTCAAGTAATGGCGGCCATGTTGAATGGAACTCATTGTGCGTCGGCCAGGGCGGAAGATTCCATCACTTACGACCGGTCGTCTGAGCTGTCATCGTAACAGTGAGAGGGCCAATACCAGAGAGGAGCTGCGGTTATAATGGCAGACAACAGAGGGGGAGGGGATGACAGCGCTAAAAGGAGACGTTAAAGGAATAATCCGCCAAGTTTACATGTCAAAGTAGGAACAAGATGTGCTAAAACAGCCTGTGAAAACTGTTGTCCAATCTGAGTGACATCACTGGGGTTATCTTGACTTGGTGCTTGGGGAGCAGAAATAGATGCAGGGTGGGTTTTACCATGTAAGTGGCAAAGATAAAGATGTCCACCGATTCATATCAATAATCTTACACTAAATGTTGGTCGCCTCTCAGTAAAACTCATAACAAAAACTACAGCCTCCAAACTGAGCACTTAGTTGAAACATCTCTCTATAACGTCCTTGTAGGAAGGACGTATTGCAGGTATTGTAAATGGACTGAACTCGTATAGTGCCTTCCTAGCCTTCCAAACACTCAACACTCAAACATTTATGCACACATTCATACACTTATGACAGAGGATGCCACGCAAGGTGACCACCTGACGATCAGGGTCTTGTCTCTTACACATTCAAACTCTCTCTCACACCAAAAGCTCTTTGGGAGCAATTTGGGCTTCAGCGTCTCGCCCGAGGACACATGAGGACTTGAAGGGCAGGGGGTTGAATTGCTGATCTTGAAGAGTAGTGGCTGTACTGCTCTAAAACAAACAGTTCATCTAGAACCTGCACTTACACAAACGTACTTGCAGCTAGCAACCTGTTGTGTGTCAGTCAGTTTGTTCGACTTTGATTTAACGCAAATGGATGAAAAGTGAAAGAGCCCCTCCAGTGAAAATCATGTTCTTCACCTTGTAAACATCTCCATGTGGTGTTTTTCATGTGCTGCGAGACATATCAGGGACAACATAAGCAGTCATCTCCATGGCTGGGCCTGTCTGCTTTTAAAATGCAGTGTACCAAGGACAGGCTGAACAACACGTTTTCAGATTGGCCGGTTTGAGACGTCCCGTTAATTTATTTTTTTAATTAAACCTTTATTTAACCAGGAAAAGCTCTTGAAATTAAAAATCTATTTTTTAAGAGAGTCCTGGCCAAGACAGGCAGCAGCACATGAACAAAGTTTTAGACAAACAATGAGCAGCCATACATACAAACATAACACAGAATATGTGACTATAATACAATAAAAGACATGAAATAACAAGTGAAACCAGTCTAAAACAACATGTCTAAAACAACCACAATCATAAATATCTCAAGCAGAACATCTACAGCCAGCTGTGTCAGTTATTCAAGAGCACCTTAAAAGCATCCAATGAGACAAGTTCCTTTAGTTCCAGGTCTTTTTGTGATTCGCTCCATGTAAAGCAGGGGTGGGCAACCCTGCTCCTGGAGGGCCACCTTCCTGCATGTTTTAGATTTCTCCGCACACCTGATTTGAATGATCTGCTCGTTATCAACCAACTGAAGCTCCTCAGGGGATTGCTAACGAGCAAAACATTAGAATCAGGTGTGTTAGAGTGCGGAGAAACCTAAAACATGCAGTAAGGTGGCCCTCCAGGAGCAGGGTTGCCCACCCCTGATGTAAAGGGAGCAGCAAACGTAAACGCCTTTTTCCCCAGTTCAGTTCTGACCTTTGGGACAGACTGTAAGAACGGGTCCTGGGACCGAAGACTGTAAGCTCCTGTACTCTTCTGACTGATGGAGTTTAGAAGGTACGGGGGAAGCATACCTAGGATAGACTTGTAAATAAGAATACGCCAAGCTGTGCATATCATTATGTGCAACCTATGGCAACCACTTCGGCGATGTGCGAGCCAGCTATAACCGTCATCATAATTTCTCACTATGGACTACTAACATTAACGTTACTACTACTAATGACTATATTTCAAGCTAGCTACGTTTTAACAAGTTGCCACTAAACAATGGCAGAGACGTGTTTTGTTTTAGTGACAGAGTGGGCGGGGCCTATGCAGATTCAGGATTTTTTAATGAGGGAGAAGGAGGAGATTCTTTGGGAGGATTTTTAAAGGTAATTAAACAAACAAGAGCATTTTATATGTCTTAAAACACAACTGGAGCTGCTCTTTAAGCTTATTTCCAAACATTTGACGAACAGCAGACCAGGGGTCTGAGGGTCCTCTGAGGGTCTGTGGACCCAAGACAGTCCCCTTATTTGCTCATCATCATCATCATCATCATTCCAGCTTTTAACAGGCAGGAAAGGTCTATCCCTCAGTGCAGTCAAGTTGCACCATGGACAGTGAAGAACCCAGCAAACACAGAGCCTGACCTTTACAAGCAACTACAAGCCAGGATATCTCGGCATGTGCTGAATCATGCAAAACTGCTAAACCATCAAGGTACAAATGTCGGGTGTCCGCAAACATGAATAATAGCATCAGGACTGTGGATAGTGTTGGAGACAGGGGACGAGAGAGAGGATAGAGGGCCAGGGGGCGGGTAGTCAAACCTGGGGACACGGCATTGAGGATGAGGGCAAGTGAGGGACGTGTAAGTAAAGTGTGATGCTAAAGTGTTTCAAGTAGGGAAAAGATGGCGACTTAAAAAAAGAAGTATTTCTAAGTAATAAATGAAACAGGATTGATCTTTTCTGACCCATCAGATGAGCAACACGACAAACCGTTCAATCAATGAAGTGTCGCGCTGCAGCGTGTACCTACACAGATTAATTTGTCTTGTTACTATGCATGAAACCTGAAGTGATGTTGATACAAATGATGAGACCAGCTCAGCAGAAGCCCGCCGGGAATAATAACACAGCCTTCTATATTCTTCGTTTAGCCTATTAGTCATAATGGGAAGCAGATACTGCAGAGCTGGAAAGAAATGCTAAACAGAAGAGAAACTGCTGATTGTTTGGTTCTCACTGTCGCCGCAGTTTGCAAAACTCAGGATCAAGTGGCTCACGGCGATTTCACTGAGTAGCCTCTGCATAGATGTAAAGTCCATTTGGAGTTCGAGTCCCATCAGCTGTTGCAGCAGGTCGAGGCTGCGCATTTATCCTTGTTTTAAAAAGGAACAATGAGCGTAATTAATCAGTGCTTATTTAAGACTAACTTGTGGCAGGTAATCAGATCCTTTCATGAGGCTGAAAAAAGACACTCTGTAGGAAAGCGAGCAATCTCTCCCGCTGATGTGACTGCCTGCGAGCGACTTTAAGAGGCCTGCTGATAAACTCTTTCTCCTCCTTCAAAATAAAATCCAAAAACATGCTTCTATAAAAACATGTGAGCTTTTACAGAACGCCGCCCTGTCTCCTGAGATATCGGTGCAGCACATGTGGTTTGAGCTAAAATTCAGCCAGTCACTTATCACAAACAATAAAACACATTTACAGGAATGCATATACACGGCCTCCTCAGCAGAGCCGCAGCGTGTTCCTGTGTGTGCGCGCTTGTGTGTGTGTGTGTGTATACGCCTGAGCACACAGGGCACAGTAATTGGCGACCTGATAAATATTTGTGTAAAACCTCCTCAGCAGCAGAAAACAGAGAGGCATGCTTTCAACAGTAATGCCTGCAGGCGGAGGACCAAAAATAATTCAGGGATGGAGCCCACTAACATGTCAACATTTCAGGAGGCCCGCGGAGACGGCGATGATGCATCAACGGAAACATTCAAATGTAATGTTTGCTGCTTTGTTACAACTGGTTCTGGGTTTTTACCTCAAAGAGAAGAGAATAGAATTAACTTAGGAATACGGGAAATTAGCACAGAAATAATAATAAAAAATCAAGGAAAAGAAAAGGGATTCTTTTGATGTCATTTTGAAAACGTGTTCACAGCGAGCAGCTTTAATCCAGACAGACAGACGCAGATAAAGTTTAGTCACATCCCTCCAGACTTCGGTTTCGTGCTTTGTCAGGAGTGTGTAATCTCATTTGTGAAGCCCGTGTTCTCCCTAATGATAAATTCAAACAGTGAATTGATTCATTTTAGAGTAATTGGAAATAAAGTGAGCGGAGGAGCTCAGTGGAAAGCCAGTGGAAAGTAAACAGAGAGGTGTGTAGCAGTGAGAGCCATCTGTTGTTGTCTGAGAAGCAGTGTGGAGATAAACTGCACACACGGCGGGAAGATGGAAACCACGACTACATGCAGACGAGTAATCCGACAACAGAGGATGGTTTGATTACTCATTGACCTTTTTTGTTACAATCTGTAAACCTCATATTCAAGAAATTAATTAGTGAAATATGACTTTAAATATGACTCAGAAAAGTTGCTTCTTTCGCGCGACAAATTTAAGCATAAAAATAAGCAAGAGGAAGCTGAAAAGTATTGTATTTCAAAGGCCAAACAAACCATGCTACCTTTAATGTGTCAGAAAAGCCCACGCGGAAATCCTTCAGTCGATTTTTATTTCCAACAACATTAAAATATTTTTAGTTGAGCAGTAAATTTAGATTAAGATATACTTTATTGTCCCCTTAGGGAGTTTCGTTCTGGACTCCGTCCAACTGCAGTTGCAGCTAGAGTTACACAGCAGTCACAGCGTTCTGCACCAGACAGGGAAACAATTTCACAGCACATACATCCGTACGCTGAACAGATGGCACATACATGCACGCACACTATGTCACATATTGCCCTATCCTCAATGTTTCCATGTAGAGTGGCTACAATATTAAAAAAGTATTACTACAATTAATCCATTATCTATACCACTGGGTTGTGGGGGGGCTAGAGCCTCTGCAGCTGTCATTGGTAGAGAGGCGGGGTACACCCTGGACTGGTCGCCCGGAAAATCACAAGGCCTGACACACAGAGACAGACCATTCCCCGCTCATACACACACCTACGGGCAATTTAGAGTCACCAATGAACCTAACGAGCATGTCTTTGGACTGTGGGAGGAAGCCGGAGGGCGGCTCTGGACACTTTGTTCGGGGAGTAGGCGGGGCTGCTCCTCCGCTGTTTGTCTGCTGTCCTCACCTACGTCCGCAGCGCGCACCTGCTTTGTTGTCATCAGCCTCATAAGGACGGTCCTTGCAAAAGCGCACATTGACCTGATGCGCTCAGCCACTTACTAGGTTTTGACCTAGTCTTGTTGATCAATGAATCATGTATTAACTTAGGCTCTAATTCTAACAGAGCTTCGTGTCATGACTCAAAGATTGCAGCATAAATTAGCAAGAGTATAAAATAACCTCCTGCCTTGTTTTTGTAAATACTCGATTTTAGTTTGATTTCTGCTGAGGACTCATGTTAAACTTTAACCTTCAGCACTTCCTGAAATAGATATGCAGCTTTACGTTGAGACAAATGAAAGGAAACTTCAGACATCACAGTGGAAATCCAAAGTACTGGGTGTTTAAACATGCACAGTATAGTCCCAGTGTTCAGGATGTCTTCAGCCCATCAGCCTCGTAAGATGTCTGCATGAACCACACGGTTCAGAGAAGTGGGAAAGCGTGCTGCTTATCGTCCGCTCTGCTGGAATGTTCCGCTCTGCGTCCTCTCCATACAGGAGGCTCTGCACTTCTTCAAAACTCATTTTCCTCCATGCCTTCGTCCATTCTCGTCTGGGGATGGATTTAAACTGCAGCCAAGGCAACAATATGTACCAGCAGCAATAAAAAGTCTCCGCTGCTGAAGCAATGAGGCATTTTAATAGGATGAGCGCAGAGTGTTGAGAAGGCATCCAGGCTTCCTCTCCCTCGCTGTTCCTTCTCCTTCTTAAGAGTTGACATTGTTTGAAGTTTGGACTCAACAGGGATTTGGAGGATTTAAGGTGAAGACGAAGGAATAGATGTTGAGAGTGGAAGCGTGTGGGAGATGGGGAAATCGGGTTCTTAAAGTGTGATCATTATCTGCACCTCCTGTTGTGCAGGGGGAACCTCGACACCCAGGCAGCGGCCTTGAAACGCCCCACATGGGAGAATTATACTAAACGCTCTGTCAGAACTCGTTTTTTGTCTCATCGCAGCCGCACAAGTGAATCGTTTTCTTTCTGAGTCCAATGTGTGTCATTAACGGAGACGCAGATCCTCCATCACATGAGAGTGTGCTGTCTCAGGCTTCTGTCAGGCGCACTTTACCACCATCAGACCTCGACAGAACCCCATCAAAGCTTACTGTATCTCAGCCACAGTCGAGGAAATCCTCTTACGTGAGACGCCTCGTGCAAGTTTCCTTTTCTTAACCCGGAGTCTGATTCTCTCCAGATGTATACGACGCAGATGAAACATCCTGCAGGTCCATATAACACAACCAGGAAGGAATACTTTACTTAATCCATAACGGGAATTCTCTGCTCTGACATATGGTGGTGATAAAGACAAGATACCTACATTAAAAACGCAGTTTTATGGTCTTATTTCTGTCTCTCTCCCCCGCTATCCCACTTTCTCGGCTCATGCGGTCTCAGCAGACGGCTGTCCACCACAGAGTCTGGTTCTGCTCCAGGTTTCTTCCTGTTAAAGGAAAATTTTCCTTGCCACTCTTTTCAAGTGCTTGTTTAAAGGTGAATTAATGTTGGGTCTGTGTTTATCTCTACATAGAAATGTAGAATCTGTAGGCAGGGACGTGGATTTTAGGGACGGCAAGTGTTCTGGTTTCTGTTTGTAGTACGCTTGTAGTCCGAGTAATGATGACCAACAGACATCTGCATGCTAACAGCTAACAAACCGTTCTAGATCTAACATTCAGCTTGAGATAAATTCCCTTGACGCTGTATCACGAAAGCCGTTCAGCGTTCAGATTTCCCGACTTCCTCGAATGCATCAGAAACGATCGATCCGACCTCCGTTCAACAAACAAGCATTTTAAAAGTAGTTTTCTCCTCCTCTTGAGGACAGATCTGACAGAGCTTCATTTTGACTTTTTACTAATCTGCTTCATGATGCTGAAATTTCTGCAAACTTAAGACCCGTTAATTAACGTCAATCACAAGAAAAACAGCTTCTGTTTCTGTAAACAATGCAACACGCGGAAAAGGAAGCATTGATCTGAAGGCGTTTATTGCTAACCGCTGGCTACACGCCCGACATGTTCAGCGTCCTCCCCAGAGGCCGTATCGTCGTCAGACTACAGCTGATGGGATCTGAGATTCAGCCAAGCCCTGCTCTACATGTAAAGTGTCCTGAGATAAATAAACACTGACTGATTGATGATGGACTGCACATTAGTTTGACTATTCCGGTAAGATAAACAACTTAGCTGCATGCAAATTTATGATGATCTACTCCCCAGTCAATAAAAGCCAGTCACATAATGTGCTCTTAACCCCAGCCGTGACCCAGACACAGAAAATCCATACTAAACGCCGTCTTCTTTAAAAATCATCTGGGAGACAAAGACTGTCCTGAGCCAGTGGGAAGAAAACAGTTAAACGGACACTCATTAGCATACGGAGGCGCATCAGTCTCAGTGATAGGAACAATCTCATCTCAGAGGCAGAGCGGCTCACTGGAAAGCAAATCAATCCTCAGAGTCGCGGTTTGAAAGTACTCTCGATTTGCTTTTTGCTCTGTGAAGTTTCATTCAGATAAAGCTGGAAAATTGAAGTGCGGAGGAATGTGTGTGAGAGATGTTTCCTGTCTTGGACTTGGCATCTTTCTTGGAGCTTTCTTTCCTGGTTCTGCTCCACCGCCTGCCTGCCTGCCTGCCCGCCTGCCTCACTTTCTCCCTCTCTTTTTGTTGGCACTTTACATCACGGGTCGCATCCTGATGCCACTGAAGCCATCTGCCACCCCACACCAAAGGAACGCCATCACCAGCTGGCGTCCAGGGCAGCACTTCTGTCACCTCTGCTAATAGAGCTAACACACAGAGGGGTCAGCTGTTAGCGCTCAACCCTGACCCCGCACGAAAGCTGCGACATGAAATCAGCCTCACGCTATGATGCCCTCGTAGTGAACCGCAGACTTGGAAAGATTTCAGAGCATTTTAAACAATACACACCAGCTTCCTCTGCCCCTGTATGGACATGAAAGTGGATATGTGCCGCCCTGCCGTCCTCCCTCCCTGCGTGCTCTCTGCAGGCACATCCAGCAGTGGAAACTCTCACAAGTCAAAGTGCACGGCGCTTCTGCTCTTGTTGTGACAGCCTCCGCGGCTCTGTCGGTTCATTACTGGGGTTTTTGTTCCCTTACAAAGCAAAACAAATAACCACAGTCATTATTTATTTAAGGCCATTACCAACCACTGTAGAACAAAGGCTACCGATGTGCCAGTAAGTACTTCAAAGCCCTGCTCAGCTATTCTGTGCAGAAACGTCCGACTGAGAAATACAGACGACAAAATAAATTCAACGCAGAAAAATAGAACCTTTGCTATGAAGTGACTAAATTGCAAACTCCACAGTAAAGATGGGTCACACATCTGTTTACCCCTTATACTATATATGCATTTGTTTAAAACTAGGGATATTATCGGCACGTTATCGGCATCAGCAGATATGTCATTTTTCTGCTGATATTTTTCACACTTTAATTCTGCCTAAACGCTCAATGATTCCCTTAAAAAGCTTGACGTAATGCTACGACATTAACTCTGCCTGCACCACGCCTCTTCCGTCAAGCGTGAAGGAGGGTGCTAGATGTCTGCGGTATGACAGTTTTTTCAACGTTCCAGAAACGGACAGCAAGGTTGATTTCATTTTATGTACTTGTTCTGTGCAATCGGTCAAATTTAGCCCAGTTGTGGCTGTTGTCAGGACTGTCTCAAGGAGAGCATCATACAAGCCTGTCTCAGTTGTATATTACAGTTTAATTCGAATGTTACAAACAAATAAATCTGGCATTTTGTACATAATCTAAGTTTAAGTAAATGGTAAATGGACTGTACTTATATAGCGTTTTTCTAGTCTTTGCGACCACTCAAAGCTGCTTTTACACTACATATCACATTCACCCATTCACACACTGATGGCAGAGGCTGCTACATAAAGTGCCCAACTGTCAATCAGATATCACATTCATATCCGTTGGCTATGCCACCGGGAGCAATTTGGGGTTCAGTGTCTTGCCCAAGGACACTTCCACATGTAGCCTGAGGGAGCTGGGGATCGAACCTCCGACCTTCCGATTGAAAGACGACCGACTCACTGAGCCACAGCCGCCCCAGTATGTTTCTTATCTTGCCCAGTTAATGTGCACATTTTAAAAAGCACTGTATTATGTTATTTCTACATCTGCCAGTGGGCCACTACAATAAGAGTAGGCATGATATCAATTCCACTACAGAGGAGACTTCATGTTCTCTGCAGTTAGGTGGAAAAAAAACATGTGCCTAATATATCAGTTTTGAAATCAGCAAAAAGGGTTGGAAAATATTGGCATATTGGATGTCAGCAAAAACTCTAATGTGGTGCCTCCCTATTTAAAACCACTACTTTGGTAGGTTTTACTTACTTTTCCTTTTTGTTTTGGCAGTTTTATTTCTTTTTTTTCAGCTCCTCTTGATTTATTCATATAGTTACACTTTGAATATAATGATTAAATGTTCTGCATTAATCTACATTTAATCTCAGCTGGGTTCCAACAAAGTAAAGCAATTAAAATGTCATAAATTCCTAATTTGAAAGTGAGCACTGTCGGCCATTAGTTTACTGTCATTTAAGAGGATAATGATGACTGTTATTCCACTGGAAACATCACCGCTGTCTGCAAAGCGCTGGTATTTTCATCTCGTTTTTTAACCCCCGGGGTCTTTGCTATGCCGTGATTAGGTCTCCTACTGGAGGAAGTCTAGTGACGAAGAGGAAGAGAGGGAGGAGAGTGAGGGGCTGCCGCTCTCTGGCTATTGTTTGGACACAGTTCCTCTCACGCTGCATTGACCACAGACAGGGCGTGGCTGAGGGGGGCCAGGCAGGGAATATGAGGAGTGGTGAGGAGGAGAAAGGGGGGTGAGGTATTCGGGTGGTGATGGATACAGAGGGAAGGTTACAGCACATTGCATACTTTCTCCGCATGTGGACAGCGGACAGGAAGGCGGGTGGTCCCTGGAGAGCGCTACAGAGAGAGAAAGAGAAAGAAAGAGCTGCAGTGGGAGTGGGTGGGACTTTTTTTTTGCCCCTGTAGTTTGGCGCTCTGTTTCCCAGCCCCGCTCATGTGCACGATGAAGTAATGAGAGACCCGGGGCCTCTGACAAACTCAGGCCAGATGGGGAGAGGATTCTTCCCCACAATTACTCTGCAGCAGAGAGCATTAGAGCCAGTGCAGCTTTGCCTCGACGGAGAGACGATAATCACCGGGTCTTTTAGGAGAATACTTCATCAACACTCTTTTACAGCACGCCGTGCTATTTGGAGGGTGTCTTTAAAGGTCTAAGCTGCCTCTATCCTTGAACACAGGATTCTAGTATACTGAGATCTCTTGATAGCTTCTATAAAAGGGTTGCAAGATGAGTAAGCTTAAAGGACATTTTTAATCTTCCTCAGTACGTGAAGGAAAAAATTGATGCATTTTGGATGCCTTTTGCAAACCAGAACAGCAAGTCCAGGTTACTCTTTGACTATAGTAAAAAGCCTTTAATATCAAATGTACGACCAAAGTGTCCTTAAAAATCCAACAAAAGAAAACCTGCCATTGCTGTTACTTGTTTTAGCCTCTGACACTGAAGAAGCCATTCACAGGCCAGAATCAGAGCTGTAGCATATTCACAACAGTTTGTCGGTTCATTCTGGATCCAAACGCAACCAAAAATCATCCAAAATGTGCCCTAAATCTGAAAATGAATGATACAACCTTCAGTATGATTTCTTTAGAGCACTCTCTGCAGCTTCCGCTCTGTGCTCTGGCAGCACACATAACAGAATGTTAAGCCCTGAATGTCCCACCAAAATTCTCCTTGGGTGTTGATTCTAACCTAATGAGACGTTCATGCTTTGCACCTTTAGCTTTCTACGGAAGCCCATACATTTTGTTTACTCTGTTGTCCCGTGTTAACGAGTCATTTCCGGTCGTTTTCTCGAGATCTCCACTCTTTTTTGTCCCATTATCTCCTCTCATTATAAGGATTAATTTATTGAATTAATGAAGTTACTGTATTAACTTTCAGGAGCAGGAATACGCCTAAAACCAACAATCACCTGACAAAGCTACTTAAACCCATTCAACCCACTTAACTCTGTTTGTCTCAGATATCTCAGACCTTTCCCTTCCTCGCATCCATTAGCTCTCCTTCCTCATCTGTTCCTATTCAACTTGGTGTCTGCTTCTCTCATGCCTCCGTCCAACTCTAGGAACAGTCTGGGCTGAAATCTGCTCGGGTAGATCACGCCTGAGACGGAGCCCGGACTCTGAGTCTCCCTCTGCCCCAGCGTGTCCTCCTAGACATCCCCATCACCTTTGACCCTCCCCTCAACATACAGAACTCAACATAAATAATTCCAGAACTTACATTAAATATTTAAACACATGTTGCTGCAGCGTGGTCCTTGCAAATGAATCTCTTGAAGCTTGTTTTCTCGTTATAACGGGATAATTTACGGCGATCTAGGAAACAAAACAACAGGCCGCTCACTGCGATATCACAGACCAGCACATGCCATGCTGCCATTCCCACACTAATGAGGTAAGCCAACTTCTGTGTTCGTTTTGTGCTTTTGCAACTCTGGAGATGAAGAGTTATGGTCATCTGATGTTACAGCGCTCCAGCGTCGTTATCTCGTGATAACGTGATGAATAAGATCTCGAGAAAAAGTAAAATGTATGGATGCATGTCCACTAAGGGTTTCCGTAGCTTTCAGCCAACACAGTTTTGTAACACTGAACGGTTTAATCCTCATCCTGCTCCTTGAAGTGTTCCAACTGCACGCCACCTATTATCTGTACATACATTCATTTACTTCCATATCTCCAAAATAAACTTGACCTCCCGTCTTCTCCCGTTGTGTTCGGCACATTGTGTCGCCCATAATCCCCCTGCTGCATGAGTCACCCACAGCTGCCTCTTGCTCGTGTTTTAGAAAAGGTTTATGGATTAGTATTGGCAGACTCCCATGAGTCTGTGATGAGCGCTTTCTCACCCAGCGTCTGCAGGTCGCTGATCTACCACCAGTTTGAATAATGAAAGGTTAACTCGTATTGATTTTAGAGGACAAAATATTTTCATACAGCCTTGAGACAAATTCAAGTTGGATGGTGAGGAGGTTTTTTTTTCAGACATTAAGTCTGGTAGCATTTCATTCGGTTGGCGTTGAAACATCAGCGTTGTTTGGGAATGTTAAACGTGGCCTTGGCATCGGTGTGATGGATTAAGAGGAAGAGACGGGTGTCATCACCTCAACCCAGCAATGAATACATTAATGTCTATGACTTTTATAAAAGGAGGCAGGTTGTTTGTAACAGCCAAAGACCTTTACACTGACTCTAATGTACTCCAAAACTAAGATAAGGTAGAACTTTATTATCCCTGAAGCAAATCCTCGTGCCTGATAGCTCCAAAGTTACAGAACCAAATTAAGAGCATCAAAGAGAAGTGAAATATAGAGTGTATAAGGGTTAAATGCAAAGAAATAGTGGCTTATAGAATAACAAAAGAAGTGCAATAAACTCAGTAGAAAAGTAAGTTAAGTCGAAAAGTGTTAATGGTTATTACTGAGATAAGAAAATATACAGAAAATGTACAGAAGCAAAGTGAAGTTAATCCTTCAGAAGGATGAAGAGGCTGAAAGTTTCAGGTGATTTAATCTCCTGCTCCTGGTGATTAGTTCAGTAAGAGGGAAAGACTTCAAGGCCAGCAGAACAGCAGGCCGAGGTGTCGTGTTTACAGCTTTATTGGACATCTGTCAGAGATGCTATTGAGGCTCAGCAGGGAAATGGCAGAAACTCTGACATTTTGGCACAGTTTAATATATTTACAGGAAGTCACCTCATGCATATTAAAACAGCTCGTCTGTGCGGCTGCTTTGATCCTGCACAGGGCAGAGCTGACAAATGGACTAACAAACAGCCCGGCCTTGAGAGGGAAACACACCTAAAGAACATTTAATCTCCCTGAGCCAGCGGACGCTGACGCCGGCTCATCACACTCCGAACTGCCTAACCCGGGAGATCTCACAGACAAATCATCCTCAACCTTAAAAAAACATCCCTAAGCTAAGCCGTTCTCGGACTCATCCCTCTTCACGCAGGCGGCGTGAGGGCTCTGCTGTGGTAGGTTTTCAGTTTAAAGCGAAGGATGAAGCCGGAGGAGGAGGAGGAGGAGGACCGTGTTTGGTTTGATCGGTCACCTGACTGCTGGCCTGGCCTCTGGGAACAGGAAGTATGACATCACTGCCCTGACATTCAGGAATGTGGGAATGTCAGGCGGCCTGTTCACACTACTGGAGCGAAACAGGGACAGAGAGCGAGCAGGATGGACGGCACAGATAACTCAGTGCAGCTGAGTTATTTCAACCCTGAAGACTAAACACTGAGGTCGCTTTCTGAGACCTGTAGGGGGGAAAACATTTAACCCCGGTAAAGGGCCAATTCGCCGATTTTTAACTTCAGTCCTATCGTGCTATTATGGGGAGCTAATGCCATTATGGTACAAAAAATGCAATTTTGCTCTGTGCCTTTGGAGGACGCTATCCGCTTCTCCAATGGGCCCTGGAAAACCTCCGCCAGATGACGTGTTTTACGTCGTTTGATGGAGGCCAGGGAGCTCGCTAAACTACACTTCCTCAATCTAGGACGCCCGCCTCCAATGTCATGTCTCGTTCAGGATCCTCAGGTTTGAAATGTAGACTGCAGACCTGAAGATTTTTGAGACGATCCACCGGTAGATTCTCGTCGTATTTCGGATTCTGTAGCGCTCTGAGCCATTACCTGCAGCGAAGTGGGAGTATTTCACTCTAGCGTCTCTCGCTGGGCCGTTCCGTTCAGAGGGAAGGGTGCAATGCATGCTGGGTGTTGTAGGAATGTAGAAAGGGCGCCAATTTCACATATTATTGCTCCTACTGATTACAGAGAACACCAGCTTTGACCGACAGTGGCTTTTTCCAGGGGCGAACTGCTCCTTTAAAATGAGGCCGAAGCATTGACACACGGTCTTGCTGAGCTGCAATGCAGGACGATGTTTCATGCAATCTAAGACATGCAAGCACATACTGCTGGTAAATTACTTTCTCATGTTTACCTTGAAACCACCACAACAAAAGCTAATATGAGTGTTGATATTAATGTTGTATCCCCCCTGATAACAATATAAAGTGCTGTTCAGTATTCAAACTGGACTTCCTGTATCATATCCTGTCCTCTTACTGGTGCCTCAAACAGCAACAACCCAACGACCAACTTGAACCTGATGTTTCCGACACACTGTTCTGCAGCTGATGCTACAAAAAGCTTCAAAACTGTAGCTTGACTGTTGTGAAATATCTCTTTTCAACATCGCACAAGTGTAGGCAAGTGACTTTGACGTAAGCGGCCCCTTAATATGTACTTTGTGCGTAGCTGGTGGATTAAAGAGTTTATCCATTAAGCATCAAATGAGGGCAAAATCTACGCTGGTTCATAGCTGAAAATCTTCCACGGGAACTTCAGATATGCAGAATATAAACACGACTACACACTGGTGAGAGACTAGAAAGAAGAAACCAAACAAAAGCAGCCAAGACAAAATCTCTGCATCCTACATATCCCATCATGCAATGTAACTGCGAGTGTATCTCGAAGACATTGTACCTAAAAACATGCACAACCAGCGCTGAGTGTGTGCAGGATATGTGTGGTACCTATGAGTGTGTGTGCCAACATGTTAAAGACATCAGCGCCTTGAAAACCAGGTTTCACAGATGAGCCGTCGGCCTTCAGGGCGAGCAGCGCACATGAGGAATCACCTGCTGCTGAACTACAGATGCCCGACACAAGGAGCTGTTTAATGGACACTGACAGCGAGCTGCTTGGCAGAGGGAAGATCTCAATAACCACAAGGCTTCCGAACATATCCAATCAAATGCGGAGCAACCTGAGGCCGAAGCGCTGCAACATCAGGTCAGACTTACTGTACATGCAGGCGATGAAAAGATGAATCCCTCATGTCATCCTGCATTCAACTGTTGCGACCGTTAACATGGGAAACATGCAAACCCCCATCACAGGGACTTCCCCTACATTGTTGTTTCAATCACTACAAAATAAAAGTCGTCATTAATGAATCCAAGATGTCAGCGTTGTAAAAGTAGCTTACAGGAATGTGTCGTTAGACGGTTTAATAAGACTCAGGCCGTCTTTTGAAACAAATGTAAAGCAGCTATAAAGATGGGAATAAGTGTGTTTAGGAATTTATTTGTCATTCAGAGACTTAAGGTTACTACTTCCATAAAAAAGTGATCTACGAAAGCATGTTTTTCCATGACATTAAGCATTTTTAGCCACAAAAACTTCAGTTAAAAGCTCATTCCTCCCTCATCACTCCTCTTCCCCGGCTAAGTGATGGTGCCATGCTGTCGCCAGCCCCCGTCCGAGATGCTGGCATACAGTTTCAGGGCCCACAGCTCAGAAGTTTGAGACTCTTTGCCAGACTCTGGGAGAGAGCGGAGAAGGAGCCAGAGCTGGAGTGAGCGCAGCCCCAGAGGAGCCCAGCTGCTGCCTGGGAAACCAAACCCGGGCCGGCTCTGGCCCACGCTCTCTAACCCCAAACCCCTCCCGTCTAATAACAACACCCAGACACTGTCTCTTGTTCTCTCTCTTTACATTCGGCTGCTCTTTCCAGCCTCGTTCTGCTCTGGAGTTTGGGGGAAAATAAGTCACCCGGCTGCACATTCCCTGAATACTTCCCACTGTTGATTTCAAAACACTCACACATGTTCATGTTCTCACACACAGAGAGGGAGAGAGGCAGGGGATTAGGCGTGAGCGCACACATATTTTCACACACAAACATGCTGTGACACTCACCCCGGTAGTGCAGGCTGTCATCGTGGTGGTTGTGCTGGTGGTGGTTCTCAAAGCCAGGGGGGCTGCTGGCGCCCAGCTCTGCCAGTCTGCGGCTGGTGGCGGAGAGCTCGGAGCGGAGGTTGGTCACTTCCTGGCTGGCGGACTGGATGGCCCCATCAATCCTCTGTGCCAGCTGTTTGTTGTCTTCCATCATTTTAAGGATTTTCCCCTGAGGACCAAATCCACACAGAGCAGCATGATGTCAAGGGGAGCATTAGAGGGGGGTGAAGATGAAACCCTTTCCTCCTCTTATCCCCCTCTTCTTCTCCTCCCTCTCCTCCACCTGTGCTTCTTCTCTCACAGTTTACTTCACACATATAAGAGGGAAAAAAAAGCCAAAACGCCGGTCCCTCTTCCGCTCTCCGCTGATGATGTCTACCTGTTACTGCATAAAGCACAGCGTCTGTGTGGCCACAGTCAGAAGAAGCATGAGTGTGTGAAGAGAAAGAGATAGAGAGGGGAGTGCAAAAGTGAGCAGAGAAAATAAAGACAGAAGAGGAGGAGAGACGCAGCCCAGCAGGCGGAGGGGAAAGTGAGTGCTCCCGCCGAGGAGAATGTGCTGTGAGCAGCTGCTCTCAGAGAGGACCCAGCACACACTGAGATGACATGCAGCCTTTTAAATGGATCGTACCATGTGCTGGAGGACCAGGGGAGAGAGGGGGGGGACGCAGTTGGACTGAGCTGCTCTCCACTAACTCTCTAACTCCAGAGTGTGTTGTGTATCCCACACCCTACGGAGCCTGTAATGAGTTGGCAATCGGGTCCGTAATGGGGGGAAGAGCACAGATTGTTTCTCTTTACTTCCTCCTCTCTCCGCGTCCCTGCGCTCGGGCTTTGGCAGCAGTATCGAACCCTTTGACAAGCACTTGTCAAGCCCTCTGTATCTTTCCCCCCACTCCCGCTCCCACATTCCCGTCCTCCCTCTCACTCACTCACACACCCGCTGTCTTTTTGTCTCTCCCGACCCCCCTCTTTTTTCATTCCATTATATATTCATCTCTTTGTCCTGGGAAAGCTCACCCCCACATTGGGTGGAAGGGGAAGGGGGCTGGCTCAAGGCGCCCAAGGGGAAAACATTTCAACTCTGAGAGCAAACTTAGGGAGGACGAGGCACGGCCCTCTAATGGGCTGAACAAAAAGACAAGAGGCCCGGGGAATTTACAACTGAACTGTGGCGACAACATGCTCCTTTGATCAAAAACAGTTGGAAGGATTATTTCGCAGTTTGTCCCAACAAATAAACACCACCATCAATTCTTATCTGTACAGCTGTAGAGATAGAGGCTTAGCGACGGGGACCAGGCCGTTCATCTTAACTTTAAATGATCCCGGATATTGCTGAGACATCACAACTCGGAATCTGCATTTGACATTTCATTTCCCCAGTAAGAAAACACATCCTGTCTGTGGCAAGAAAGCGAGGCAGATGAGTGATATATCACTCAGACGCTGTCATCCGAAGCTTCGGTGATAACGGCTCGACGCTCATTGGTATTCACACAATGGCAGGGAGACAAACAAAGCAGTGGACTGCGAGCGTGCGAGACTGGTGACTGAATCAGACAAACAACTTGTTGGTCACACTGTTAGTTTGTTTCACAATCTCCTGTGTTAGTGGTTAGTATCAGATGGGAGTCATTAGTTTGGCCTTCTGGTCGAATACAACTCACCCACCTCAACTTACCAGCTCCTGTACTCTCTACAGTATATTGTTGTGCAATGTAACTGCGATTGTTCTGCGAGTAGAGATTCCGATAGATAGATTCCGACATTCACTGAAGTAAACACAAAGATTTTCATTTAAATAAATGTCTGTTAAGTTACTATCTATCACCGAATGAGGTAACACAATGGTGATTGAGTCTATGGCCTGCTGATGTAAGCCTTTACATTTGCAGTATTACAGACTGGGTGTCTGGTGCGACTTTCATGGAAAAAATCACAAGCGGCGCCCAGTTAGTGACGCGTTTTCCATCACACAGCAGTGGTTGGTCTGCCAGAGAGGGTAGGCGGAGCTAAGCGGCTGCTTTTCCGGTCTCTGCAAGTGTTGCGAGTAAACAGTAATCTACTATGGCTGAACAAACAAAGAGAAGATCGATGACTACAGATACAACTTCAAAAATAAGTGAAAATCCAAAGAAAAAGAAACAAATTCGACGCTCAGATGAAGGCAAACAGTCTGAAAAGGAAAGCGACCGTCAGCGAGGAAAATCAAGAGTTACAACCGGAGCCAACCGTGGACGTCACACATGCAACACTGTCTGGATATCTTGGAAGTGTGCTGCTGCAATTACTGTTTATCGCCACAGGTGCTGCCAAAGAGAACGAAACTGAGATCTTCAAGATTATATCTATATATTATCAAGCCTAAAATGTATATAAAACATTGTATTTGCTGCAACAATACAAGACAAACTAGTCCCTCCATAAAATAAAATTTAGCCCTGAAAATGAACAGAACACTGTATAAACATAAAAGCTTCAAAGCCTAAAGACTTTTATGTAATAATTCCACATTGGTGTCTTCTGGGTCTTACAATCAGATACAGACTGCAGTGATTTATTAAAGATGGGAACGTTTGTGCAGAAACATTTAGCTCCCTTTTCACACCTGTAAGCACTCAATGAAGGAAACAGCCGTTTCCAAGGTGAAGAGGATTTTTGATTCTTAACTGTCAGAGATGATAGTAATAAACGTAGGTGCATAATGGATGTATTAAACAATATATCAAACTGTATTCCCAGGTATAGCTACACTTCCTCTTTGTATCTGGAGTTACAAGCACTACACAAATGTTTTATGCTAACCTGCTCACAATGACAAAACGCTGACGTTAAGAAGGTATGATGCTTAGCAAGTTCATAATCTTTGTTAAACATGTTAGCATGCCAACATCTGCTAATTAGCACAAAACACAAAAGTACAGCTGAAGCTGGAATGTCATTGGTTTAGTGGTTAATGGAACTAAACTGATTGTGTTTGCTTGATTAAAGTCAGACGTAACCAGATTGAGACGTAGTTTTCCCCTGAGTGAAGTGGATATTTGTACAAAAGTTCATGGCAAGCCATCAAATGATTGTCATGATATGACTTAAAGCCATAAATTTGAACATGCTGATGGCGCTGCTAGAAGGTCAGGGGTTCACCAACATCTGCAGGGTTCATCCTCTTGGGAACATTAAAGCGTGTAAGAAAATTTCATGCCAATCCGTCCTGCAGTTGTCCAGATATTTAAGTTGGATCACTGTGGTGGATTAGCGTGGCTAATAATCATCAGATGCAGCTGTACATGAAAGACATTAACCCCCCTGCACAACTGGGACATAAACAGTGTCATAACAGAGGTTCTGTCGTTGCCTGACACTGTTTGCCAACTGTCTTCAGTCTCATACAATCTTACTGCATCATCTACCAACATCTCAACCAATGCTGCACAAAAAGGACAGTCACAGTTCCTAGAGAGGAGCTACACAGCGCTGGCATGTTTGATCCCACCACATGTTAGCGGATCATTATCACCGTCTAGACAGTCACATCACTGTCCTCGATTGGAGCGCTGACCCTGATCTGTAGCTGATTAGCAAATGAACAAGTAGCACTTTAGCCTTTAGCTTAGCGGAAGTGACGAGGACGTCTCCACTTTATGGTTTGAACTGAAGGGTCCCGTTATTCCAACACAACTGGTTTTTCATGACAGCTTCCTTCATATGAAACCATAACCACAGTCTGCTGCGAGCGATGTGAAGCGGGGCTTTCATGCGCTCAACTGTGGAATGCGAGGAAATGAATGATTTAAGGGTCAAAGGTCGGGAAGTGTCCCAGATACACATCAACAAGCAGACAAATACTTTGAGGATGCATAATTGTGCCGTGTCCAAAACACACAAAGTCCTCGTCTGTGTCCACAACCAGACTGAGAGCTTCGGACCAGTGCGGGGACTCGGTGTGTAACCAGTCCTCCCATCAGTGCGTCGATGGAGTCGGTCCAAACTCGGCCGAGTGTTTGTGTTGTTCGTTTGCTCACTTGTTTGATGCTGTTAATGGGAAGTTTAATTAAGTGTGCCGAGCGCGTGCAGTTAAAAAGAGGTATTGATAAACAGTCACCATGACTGTCTGCCTGGGTTAATTGAATATCGACTAATCCTCCGCTCACTGGAATGCTTTCCATTTTTACCCAATAGCAAAGTGATATAATGCCCTGCTCAACTATTTATACAGGTCTTATCAGGAGCCCGGGGAAAAAATCCACTCCACTCACTAATGTCCATCAAATACCAGGAGAGAAAGAGAGCTCTAGAGCCAGGCAGAGCGTGTGTGAGAGTGTGGGATAGTTTTGTGTGAGTAAAAAGAAAGCTGGGGGAAGTATGGAACTGAAAACTAGACGAAGAAAATACGTCTAAGTGGTGTGTTATCTTATCTGAATGAGGCGTGTGTTACTACCGAGCTGTGAAGAAATCAGCCGCCGTGTTTCACAGAATAATTCCCATCCGCGCGATGATGTGAGCGCAGACAGATCCATCAGAGAGTGAGGACACTCGACTCCAAGACCTCAGCAATGCGGTGGTCAAGGACCCTTCGCCTCCGAGCTGCCTGGTAGCGCGGCGCTGCAGCTTTCACATACAGGAGGACTTTCAGTGAGGAGTGACACGTTCACATGCGAGTGAATTAAGAGAGAGAGAGACTCGGGAGTGAGTAACTTAGCACCACGCTAGTAATGTAGTACAGTAACTGTTCTCATAGATAAAACATTGAATTTGACATCTGCATCCTGATTCTAAAGCATCACAGCATCTTTTTAACTTCTTGAGTAACCTTTAACTGCGGTGTGTAACAGATGATGCGTGGCGTAGAGTAAAACACGCTTGTGAAAATACAGCTCTGGAAAAATGAAGAGACCACGACTGCCAAAGCATGTTTTTCTCTGGTTCTACTATTTATATGTTTGTGTTTTTATTTTGTACAACATTTCTCACTCCTTCCAAACTAAATATTCTCATTTAGGTCTTTTATTTGCAGAAAATGCCGACTGGTTAAAGTCGAGGTGAAATGAAAAATGTAATTTTAATCCTTTTAGATCACATCCCTGGTAATATTATGCATCTATTTGACAAAAAAAATACAGAAAATCCATTTCTTCGTATTCTTATATCAAAATCCGATCAAGTTTTCTTCCTGTAAAACTAAATTTCCCGCGTGCTTATGTAAGTTAGCACCAAACAATTTCAACCAATCAATCTGCAGCATTTAGCCGCAGAGCACCAAGAACGTTCGGTCAGTTAACTAGCTACTATGCTGTGGAGAACGTCTGTCTACGCCCACTTCTCAACGATCAAATCAAATCCCTCTAATGATATGTCCCGCCTGCACGTCCTGTTTCACTTGGAAATATGTCACGATACGGAAGCTAGATACTCTCGAAATGCCGTTTCAGCTCGACTTTGAGGTAAGAAAACGATGCAAAAAAAGATGTTTATCAGACCTCGAATAACGCAAAGAAAACAACTTCATGTTCATTTTTAAACAACAAAAAAAATAATGTTTAAGTTCGGAAGAGTCATTTCAGTTTCTATGCATCTTGGCATGCTCTCCACCAGTCTTTCACATTCCTGTTTGGTGACGCCAGTTTTGTTGCAAACATTCAAGCAGCTGGGCTTTGTTCGCTGGCTTGTGACTGTCATTCTTCCTCTTGATCACATTCAGGAGGTTTTCAACGAGGTTCACATCTGGATTGGGCGATTGACTGGTCTCTTATTTATTTTTTTCCGGAGACGTTTGTCTTCATAGAAGAAGATACAACTGTTGACAAATACCAAACATTAAGAAAAGCTTCATATGTGCTAACAACTGCTTTATAATGTGTTATTAACCATTTATTACATGCTAAAAACGACAGGGGGGTTTAAGTAAAGGGTTAATAGGATTGAGCAAAATTACAAGATACAGTAAAACAAAACTACAATGTGTGTCAAATACCTTTCTACTGTTCATATATCAATCACTCCAATCTGCTTGAATATATTTTTGTGGCCACTAGGGGGCAGCACACGCAGCAAAAGGTGCATGATTGATGTATTAAGTCTAAGGGGGCACAAAAAGATGATTCAATTTTTTTTTTCTGTAACTGTTTTAAATTAAAACCAAATTAAATCTCCTCGTTTATAATTAGGACAAATCTGAAATTAATATTTAGGGTGTATTTCATGGTCAAGTAATAAAAGGCTTCTTTGCTGAATTGGCACTATGGATCACCATGAATCGTATCTTGAGGTTGTTTTTTTTTAACATCACACAGCCAACACTACGGTTGTGTATATGTCCCACACACACGCTTCAGCCTTCACACACAGAGAGGAGGCTCTGAACCTAAACCCTCAGAGACAGCATTTCATAACTCCTGAATCTCTGCGTGTCAAACTGTTCACTCTGCCGGGGACTGAAACAAAGCAGCAGGTTTCAGGACGTTTTATTCTGAAATAAAAGGCTGTCTCCGAACACAGCGGCCTGTCTGCCAACATCAAAGAGTACAAGAGTTCTGAATCCGTACTTGTTGGCAGGTTAATTGGCACCGCAGTATTTTCCACTTTTGTCTGTTCAGCATCAGAGTAGCGCGTGTTTGTGTGAGTAAAACAGGAAAATGAAGACAGGACGAGATGGTCCTTATCAAAGTTACAAATTAAAGCAAGTGTTTTCTGTGCCACTACAGCACCTCTTAGTTTCTTTAGCCAAAAATCACGACAAACAAGACACATCAGACAAAACCTGGGCGGTGTTAGACTGATCGAACACCACTGTCCTACAGCAATACGGGAGCATTGAAACATTTGCGCACGTGCTAACAGAGTGGTTAAATCTTTCATTAAATAAGGGACAGAAAATGTGCTGATGTAACAAAAACAGGATCATCAAGCCTGAATTACTGGACAGCAGGAAAACAGAAAACAGACGAGTGTAAAGCTGAGTTTCTTTCAGTGTTCTGCTTTCAATGTTCACACAGAATGCAGATTTATCAAAATGCAAATGTCACAGTTGGAGAGAAAAGAAATTGGGGTATTTATGTCGGTGCAAGTGACGGGGAGAGAAAGCCTTTTTGCCCCGAGTGGTGACACACAGGCACAGAGGGTCATTGATGGAGTAAATGTTGAATGGCAGCGAGCGGAAACTCAACTCTGTCTCTTTGTGTGTTCTGTCTCTCTCTCCTTCTCTGTTCCACCTCTTTCTAACCCTCGCTCTACAAGCTTTCTAGTTAGTACGTTTGTCAGCAAGTTAAGTTAATCTTCCATGAAAATGTGACAGTATTAAATTTATTTTATTTCACTAAAAAATTCAGAAACGTGCATAGGAAGCAGCTTTCAGTAGTCTAACCGCATCTAGCTGGGGCTCTTCCTCATCTACAGCCCTTTGCAATTTCACCACAGCACTGTAACAAAGCCTTTGCCAACTTTGCCATTTTACATTGCACCAAGCAACGCCAGCGTAAAGCCGCCTGAGTGTGTGTTTTTACATATTGCTCTGGCTTTGCGGAAGCAAAAGCTGCGATACTAAAGGTGGAAAAGCTCAGGGTGCAATTATTCAAAAGGATCACCTACAATCTGAAGAGCTTGTTGTCAAACTTTCAACTGAAAATGCACCTGTCTGCAGATCTACTTTTTTGTTTATTTTATTTTACCTGTTTTGGAGATGTAAACTAACTTCTGTCAGTAACAAACAAACAGCCTTAGAATTATGAAAATAAAATGTAAAATAAATGTCTGGTAAGTCACTATCTATCGCCGAATGAGGTAACACAATAGTGATTGAGCCTATGGCCCGCTGATGAAAGCCTTTGCATCTGCACAATATAGTATTATTATGGACTGGCTGTCTGGCGAAAAAAAATGACAAGCGGCGCCCAGTTAGTGATGCGATTTCCATCACCCAGCAGTGGTTGGTCTGCCAGAGAGGTGTTGCGAGTAAACAGTAATCTACTATGGCTGAACAAACAAAGAAAAGATCGATGACTACAGATACAACCTAAAAATGAGTGAAAATCCAAAGAAAAAGAAACAAATTGGACGCTCAGAAGAAGGCAAACAGTCTGAAAAGGAAAGCGACCGTCAGCGAGGAAAATCAAGAGTAAAACCGGAGCCAACCGTGGACGTCACACATGTGACACTGTCTGGATTTCTGGGAAGTGTGCTCCCGCAATTACCATTTATCACCATAGGTGCCGCCAAAGAGAACAAAACTGAGATCTTCGAGATTACAACTTTAAGTATTCACCTGCCAATTGAAGCTCTTCTTAACCCCTTATCTTCTCCCTTCCCAATGTGTATTTCTCTGAATTCCTAACACTGACTTTGAAAGATTATAAGGAACAAAATACAAATACAATCAGGGTTCTAGCAGCACCTCAAGACTAGCTTCAATTATAACCTGGCCTGTCAGCTTTGTCCTGACCGCAGAGAGTTCAAGATAAAGTCTGGAAGACATCTTTCTTGCAGCAGTGCATGCTGATAACCACGACGGTCTTTGGTATGATATGACTCAGAACAGATGATCTCTTAAGTTTTTCAGAGAAAAGTTTAGTTATTTGCTTCCAGACACTTCTCTCTGACGAGCACTCCCACATGATATGAAAATCTGATTCAAATCACAGACAGTATTGTTCGGATAAGTCATAATATTCGTCATAAAAGGCTTCATAAGTTTATTTACTGAATTGCATAAAGTTGAATTGCTATCAACAGGTTGCTGAGCAGCAGGAAGCAGCAGCTCCGCTCCTCCTCTGCAGCCTGAACTCAGAGTCAGAGGAATAAACTCTCTTGCCTTAAGCTGCCCTACAGAGGCCGAGATAAGACCCAGAGGGAAGCACCTGTTATCTGCTGTCAAACTCAGCACGTCTGTCGCCCAAAGTCCTCCAAAAGTTCCACTCCAGCACCTTGCAGCCTTGTCCTTCTCCCCCATCTCTGATAGCGTGGTCATAATAAACACTTTGACAGGCCTCCACTTGGAGATAATGGTCGACAGGGTTGCGGATGAAACAGCGCTAGAGGCCTTGATGAGTATGAAGATAAAGGCTTGTCTGCAGGACTCTGGGGGAATAGAAGGGGGGGAAGAGGGGGGCTTTGGAGTATATGATCTTTAAGACCTGCGGGATGGGAAACACATACGTGTGATGATGGAGAATCAAACTGCAAGAGATGACATTCCTGCATTGTTCCGCATGCCGCCTCTCCACAGAGACTCATTCTGCTTCTTGCCTCATTTCCCCTCGATGTCGCTTCTGCTCCCTGCTGGCTGTTTTCTGTCATTGTTTCTTCTCCCAGTGGTTCCCAGAATTCATTGCTAGATGGAAGCCCATTGTGTCTGATCATACTGTATCTGCCCAAAACCTGTAGTGCCTTAAATAGCTTTTCACCCCTCTGTTCTTTAATACACTTTATAGTGGAACAACCTGGAATTCTAATATACTTATTTGGGATTTTGGATTAACCAATAAAGAAGTCCAAAAAGCAGGCATTTGTTTGTTTTAAGGTATAGTGGTTTAGCGCTGTTGCCTCACAGCTGGAAGGTTCCTGGGTCGAATCCCGGTTTAGACGTAGTGGGCCTTTCTGTGTGGAGTTTGCATGTTCTCCCCGTGCATGCGTGGGTTCCCTCCGGGTACTCCGACTTCCTCCCACAGTCCATGCTCGTTAGGTTCATCGGTGACTCTAAAATTGCCTGTAGGTGTGAGAGTGAGTGTGAAAGGTTGTCTGTCTCTGTGTGTCAGCCCTGTGATTGACAGGCGATCAGCCCAGGGTGTACCCCGCCTCTCGCCCTATGACAGCTGGGTTAGGCTCCATCCCCCCTTTGACCCTGAACAGGATAAGCAGTATAGATGATAGACGGATGGATGGATGGATCATGTACAACTTCAAAATGATGGAGTACTTTGTGTCGTTCCATTGCATACAACTCAAATAAATCTGCAGCTGTAAAAAGAAATGTGATGATACGTATGCAGAGCACTGTGCCTTTATCTTCTGACGTGAGCGTGCAGACATGCAGAGCTGAATGTCGCACTCATCCCCTCTAATGACATGCAGATCGTGGTGATCACAAACCGGCGTAGACACAATAGGTGCATGTTTTCCACGTAGCGATACACACTCCGCTACTTCCCTGCTGTCTAACAGAGTTCCTCACCCCTGTCATCGTGCTCCGCTCTCGTCTGCAGGACGCACAATCACACGCTGATGTGAGAGAATAAAAGAGAAGCCTGCAGCTCGCAGGAGAGATAAGAAAGATCATCATCAACATAATTAAAGTGTCATTTGAATGAATCCGAGTAACAAGGAATCATTGGAGTAGCAAGTAGCAGCTTTATCACAGGCCTGATACTATAAGAACAGGTTATAACCGTTGACCAGCTGTTCAACAGAGCGAAGGAGCTGTCTGCGGGTACAAGAGGATATCTTTCAAGGTAAAACATTTTCTACAACACACACAGAACCTCATTCAGTGCCAACACTTCCTCCATCCATCTCTTGCTCTCTTTTCTCCGAGCAGCAGAGTGATTTTCGGAGCGGGCGGAAATCACCCTGACAGAGTTCTCCCCGTTGATTTATGATATAGGTTTAGTTATTTATTGGCTAATCATGGCCGAATGCTGCGAGCAGGTTAGAGTACACCTCCCAAAAGACCTGGGAAAGCCTCAGATAGAGAGATGAAGGGGCTGAGCTGCTGCCTGGCTTTTCCCATAAATAACGGAGCTGGGAAGATGGGAGATGAAAGAATCTACGGTTAATGGAAGAAAGAAGTAGATTGACATTTCGTGCAGGAGGCTTATTTATACTAAAAATTTGATGAACAGATTGATCAATCTTCTCATCAAATTCTTGTCATCAATCAATCAGTTTTCATGAAAATAGCACCAAATCACAGCAGAAGTCGTAGGAGCTATTATAGCATTGTTGTCTTGTGGTGTAAATAGTTTGGTGTATATATTGTTAGAATGATTTACTTTGACCACTGAGGTATGTAAAGGTCACATGACAGGTCAGGTGTTTGTAGGTCATGGGAAATAGGAAGTAAGTGGGCATAGTTCTCACCGTTAACTTACTGTAACTTAACTGCAAGCTGGTAACGTGTTGGATTTACCATCACTCATCAAACAGTCATCACTTCATGTCTGTTTCATCATCCTGCAGTAAACGGGAACATCCCCCAAACTGTCACAGATACGCGTTATGACCTTGCTAAGTTATCTCATGACAGGTCGAGACTGTACGCTTGTTAATATTGTTTAGAGGGACCCATCATCACTCCACCATGAGCGAGCACTATGCAACGGTGGCAAAAGAAACACTTCCTGAAACTTCGGACACAAGCAGACTCAAAGCCCAAAGAGCTGCTTGTGTCAGATTGTAGGGCAAACACATCATGAGAACACCACAAACAAGAGCCACAACGGACAGAAACAACATTAGTTTGCAACAGCCGTTTAGCGTTCAGATTTCCCGACACACACGAATGCATCAGATCGCCGTTCAACAAACGAGCATTTTAAAAGTTGTTTTCTTCTCCTCTCGAGGACAGACCTGACAAAGCTTCATTTCTACTTTTTACTAATCTGCATCGTTATGTTGAAATTTCAGCAAAGGTAAGACCTGTTAATTATAAGACTTTAAAAAACATCATAGGCTATAATACAAAAAACACTGCAGACTCGCAGCACAGAGAGAGAGAGAGGCTCACAGAGGGAGGGAGGGAGGGAGGGAGCGGGTGATCACGGACTGAAGTGATCACGTGATGTGAAACTTTGATCATGAAGCCTGATGATCTTCTGCAGCTCTGTGTTTATCAGTGAAATATATGAACTACACAGCATATGGACATATGACAGCATGTGAAGACCTAGTTTTTGGGCCACTTTATAGTAGCCTGTCTGTGCGCGGAAATACGGACAGATCGCGACGTTATTGAGCCAGGTAGGCTACAGAGCACGAGAAACACACACAGATCTGCGTCATATGTAAAGAAACACACACAGATCTGCGTCATATGTAAAGAAACACACACAGATCTGCGTCATATGTAAAGAAACACACACAGATCTGTGTCATATGTAAAGAAACACACTCAGATCTGTGTCATATCTAAAGAAACACACACAGATCTGTGTCATATCTAAAGAAACACACACAGATCTGCGTCATATCTAAAGAAACATACACAGATCTGTGTCATATCTAAAGAAACACACACAGATCTGCGTCATATCTAAAGAAACACACACAGATCTGTGTCATATCTAAAGAAACATACACAGATCTGTGTCATATCTAAAGAAACACACACAGATCTGCGTCATATCTAAAGAAACATACACAGATCTGTGTCATATCTAAAGAAACACACACAGATCTGCGTCATATCTAAAGAAACATACACAGATCTGTGTCATATCTAAAGAAACACACACAGATCTGTGTCATATCTAAAGAAACACACACAGATCTGCGTCATATCTAAAGAAACACACACAGATCTGTGTCATATCTAAAGAAACACACACAGATCTGCGTCATATCTAAAGAAACATACACAGATCTGTGTCATATCTAAAGAAACATACACAGATCTGTGTCATATCTAAAGAAACACACACAGATCTGTGTCATATGTAAAGAAACACACAGATCTGTGTCATATCTAAAGAAACATACACAGATCTGTGTCATATCTAAAGAAACATACACAGATCTGCGTCATATCTAAAGAAACACACACAGATCTGTGTCATATGTAAAGAAACACACACAGATCTGTGTCATATGTAAAGAAACACACAGATCTGTGTCATATGTAAAGAAACACACTCAGATCTGCGTCATATCTAAAGAAACACACTCAGATCTGTGTCATATGTAAAGAAACACACACAGATCTGTGTCATATGTAAAGAAACACACAGATCTGTGTCATATGTAAAGAAACACACAGATCTGTGTCATATGTAAAGAAACACACAGATCTGTGTCATATGTAAAGAAACACACTCAGATCTGCGTCATATCTAAAGAAACACACTCAGATCTGCGTCATATCTAAAGAAACATACACAGATCTGCGTCATATCTAAAGAAACACACAGATCTGTGTCATATGTAAAGAAACACACACAGATCTGCGTCATATCTAAAGAAACACACAGAGATCTGCGTAATATCTAAAGCCCCAGATGTTTGGCTCTAACAACGCCACTGGCCCTTAAACTGGCTTGTCCAGGTAATGTCCATTTCCTGTATTTCAGTATTGTATTGTAAATTAAAGTCTGATGGACTTCACTTGTTATTTACTAAATGTCAAATTATCTCTTTAAGTAATAAAAGTGTTTCAGCCCATTCGTATTTCCAAGGCAACAAATCTCTAACTCATTCTTCTTCTAACTCATTATAATGTACACGATCCTGGTAGTAGAAAGGCAGAGACAGTCTGCTTTAGATGGCAATCGGGGGGTGATGGATGGGCCAAACAGGATCTTTGTAAATGATGTAAATGTAAATGTTACAAATGTTATAACATACCCTATGGTGTTTGTCCTAACCTTAACCATGGTGTTTTTTGTTTCAGCCTATCCACATAAAGCTTTTGATGCTAACCACGTATTTCACAGGATGAACAGACGTTACCATATGCAACTAGATAACACGCAACAATGCTGACTTGTGCATCTCCATGGGACACAAAAGGATACTTTGTTCTTCTGAATAAGAAGCCAAAAGGCTGCAACAAAGCATCTGTACTGGATGTCCTGGGCTGAGAAAGCATTGCAGTCGATGCAGCCTACAGTAACAGACGCCATACAGGCCACATACACTGCAGTCTGCAGCAAAAACATCCTGCACTCGAGCTGAGACCTAACATGAATTTTTCTGCACCAAAGAAGACCACTCCCAGGTAAAGTGTAGCACTGCAGCCAAACAGCTGACAGACAGGTTTAGGGAGAACAGCAGTGCAGTAGTGGGGACAGATTAATCCATATCTGACGGAGGGCTGTTTGGGTACAGTGTATTGATAAGGAGCTTATCCTCCTGTCGAGTATGTGTGTGGAGGCAAAACTGCAGTGTATTGATAAAGAGACTCATCTCACTGTCATGTGTTCACACTGGAGACAATAATCACTCCATCACCACTTTATCCCCGTCCTCGTGCAGCTGCTTTGCATGCAACAAGGTGCGCTGTACTATTTTTGTAATTCAGTGACTGCTTCTTATCAAGAAAACACAAGCAGGAAAAGTTAAATATTTGACAAGAAAAGATTCACAAGAAGAATCAAAGCTGGGAACATAATAGAGTAAATGTGTTGTTTCATTGTTAAGAGTACAACCGTTCTGTGGCACCACGAGAATCTGAAATTGTGTCCACAAGTTGCTCGGCGCTGAGGGTGACTTTCTTTATTTGCTAAAGCTAATACGACAAGATATGAAACTTGTAGGGACACGGTGAAAAATGGGCAACAAGGGAAGCGGAGAGAGAGATAAATAAGGCAGAGAAATGGAAGGGCACGGAGACAGTGTGAGGGAGACAAGGTTGGAGCCAAAAACGTGTGAAGTTGCGAAGTCGTTTATTATATTTTCAACATTTATCTCGGCGAGCGAGAGCCGAGTTATCACAAGGACTAAATTGAAAGACATTGAAGCGTGCAGAAGAGAGTCAGTAAAAGGAACAGTGACGAGCAGAGCGGCACAGCCTCTCTCTGTGTTCGGGCTTAGCATACTGCTCTGCATGGAGAGCCTTTCATGCACAGACAGTACACACACACACACCTGTACTCGCATATATACGCACACACACATAGCTCAAACATTAAAATGCAAAAGCAATTAAACGCAAGCCACAACAGCGGCGAAGAAGTGCCAGCCTGACAGTAGGTTGGAGGAGACTTTGATTATTTTAATTAGAGCAATATGGCTGACTCATCGGTGAATATAACTCAAGCAAACGAAGGATCTGAGACCTGCTTTATTTCGCGCCTACAGTTACACAGTGTGACTACTTTACATACACTTCAGTGCAAAAGGGCAAAGCACTTATGCAAATGTGTTTAGAGAGACAAACTGTGCTGATGAGATACTTTTGCATTGTGTCTTTTATTTAATGGCTCCAGCTTATTCTAATTGTAAATGTATGTGATTTAAAAGTGTTTAATAAGCTGGCTCCTGCAGGAGATGCGAGCTGCATTAATCTGCATGCTCAATGAGTTTGTCTGAATCCCAAACTTGTCTGGCTCGGGGAGTTGAGCTCGTGTAAGGGATTAGAACAGGGACATCAATACTAAGATCCATGGAAAGCAAAACAATGTAATGCTCCTTCTCTTTGGAAATAGTTTGCATGTGGGCAAACTAATTAGCATAGGATCATTTTGCAGACACGCTGAATGAAACACGCTGTCATGTGCCACAGCAGTGTGCCGTCCTTGGTGCTTTGTGCATCTAATATGAGTTTATTTGAGCTTTTAATTTGCATGTGTGTTTGGGTAAACATGTCCTGCTTTAATATGTGATATTCTGTCAAATAGAGGCGAATTAAATGTAGAAAAAGACGAGGTTAGGACAAAGGGACGCCTGAAGCTTGAGGAGAAAATGAGTATTTGTTGATCACTGCAGCTTAAAGCAACAATCAGAGGCGAGGTTTGTTTACCGCCGATAACAATCACACTGGGCTGCGATTCTTCCAAGACTTAAAAAGCACCTTTCATTACACAAGCCTTTGAAAGCTCCGCGGTCGCCCTGCTCCTCCCTGATGAGACATCTCGGGCTTAAACATAAACCACGGATGAGGCAGAGAGCACGCTGAAGAGCTTTTACACTTAAACAGACACACAGCGGGTACACCCTCTGTTTGCGATTGGATCACTTGAGATGAGTATGTAAAATGTCCTCTACCCTGCTGAAATATGCAAACACTCATTCTAAAGATGGAGCATGCAATAAAGTATTATGCTAATATGGTAAAATGTCAGCTATGCTACCCCACTCAACATTTTTCCCCCTTCTCATTTCTTTCCTTACTACAATACTAAATTCTAATTCCAAACACATGTTAAGAGATATATTACTGCTGCCTAGAGTCCAGTCCAATGGTGGATGGTGGATGAACAATGTGCAACCGAGATGAGGGTTTACCATCCAGAGCCCCATATAAGGTGGTAAGTTTAGGTTACTTAAAACACTTGGATTGTTCTTAGGTAAGTTTAAACATTTATATCATAATCTTTAATAACTTTAACAAAGTGATTTGAGTGTCCAACAGTCGAAATGTACTTTTAGCGCTTTAAGCTAAATGCTAAAATCCTAATGTTTAGCTGTTTACCATCATAGTTCATAGAGAGGTTAGCATGTGCTAATCAATGCTAAAACAAGGTCCAGCTGATGCTGTTTATAATGTGATAAGTTTTGCAAATATTTAGTCATGAAAGTACTGTAGAAAATAAAATCTCGTGGCTGTTTTTTTTGGTCATTGTTTTAACTTTTGTTTTTATTTATAGGAAGTATTGGAAATGTTCCTCACACGGGGCGCCTGCTCTACCAACTGAGCTAAACCAGCGCCCCCTCATTGCGGCAGTTTAAGAAAAGTAAAGGTACATTAGATCCATCCTCTATGAATTATGAATGACTATGAATGTCTTTACAAAATGTCACAGCACCCAGTCATGTGAAGCATGCTGCTGCTAACAACATCATCTGGGAAACATTGTTGTTTGCCGTTATAATTCACTTACTATAAAGTTACCGATGTTATGTTCCAGAACTACAAAGCTTAGTCGATAAGCAGTTCCACCTCCTGGTTCCACGATCTCCAATATAAGGATTCAAGGCCTTTTTTTCACTGCCTATATGAAGCCTTAATATCAATGCTTAAAACATTTGTAACAACTTCTCTCATGCGCTGAGAGAACGACACAGTTAGATCCCAAACTATAACAAACGAAACACCTGAAAAACTACAAAACAAAACTAGACTAAATTTTGATGCCATGTAGAGCATCACCTCTCGGGTTGTTCCCCCAACATTTTCAAAACGACTTTGCTTCCAAATCAAACACAGTTTATCTCGCTCGCTTGCCAGGGTAAACGAGGCAATTTTTCTTCTTTCAGTGTTATTATGAACAAAATGGAAACCTGCTGAGCCTCATTTTGCAGGAACCTTGAAAATTTGGGGAAACATGAAAATTGAAAATGCAATAAAAATGTAAAAGTACAAAGACTGAGAAAAGAATATGTTACACTTCTGATGTGAAACAGCAATGCCGTACACTACATTAAGTGGCATCCTGGGAACCCTGGAGAAAGACGTATGCATATCATTTCTGTGACTGTTGTTTGCGCCCACACAGAGAAGGAAACATTCCCGTCAGATGTAGATCTGAATGATGTTTGTGATGTTTTTTTGTGGTGATTTTTACTTTGACTGTGACTCTGTGGGTGTTTTACACCGAGTAACAGAAATAGTCAACCTCACCTTGCCTCCAAAGAATAACTATTATAGCTCTTTTCAAAAGCACCTGCCTGACACTTTATGTCAGGGTTGCAAGAGGACAAGCATCACATTAAAACATCTTCTGTGCAGTTCATTAAAATACCATCTGCTCACTTAAAAAAAAAAAAAACTACAAAGATTCATGACGGAGCGGAATCACTCTCCAGGGAATTATAAAAAAATACATTTCGGATTCAGTAATCTGGCAACAGCGGTATTAGAAGATGCATGATTATGCATGCTGATAGGCTTTCAGCTGAGATCCCTGGAAACACGTTCTCACTGAAGCAGTCAGACCGGAATAAGTGGAGCATCCAGTCAGAGCGGAGCGGCGCTGCAACGAGCCAGAACTGCACACTAACAAATTCATACATGAAGCACCGCAGGAGAGCTTAAGAGGATTCAGAGTAGGAGTTTGTGGAGAGCAGTCGTAATCACGCTCATGAATACTAACAAGGCCGGGACAGAACAGAAACATTAAGAACATGATTCATTACATAAGACGACACACACAGCGACAATCAAACCAACTGATTCCTTTCTTAATAACAGGCTTATGGGAAAACACTGAAATTGGGTTTTTATTATGAGCATTTGTGGTCGACATTTCTGATCCGATTTCCTGCATTCACGCTGTAAATCTTTCTGTTATAATATTCAGGGGCTGTTAATGCATTTAGCATCCCAGAGAGTGATAGCAGAGGAGTGTTAATGTATGATATGAATATGTTACATTAAGTGATAAATGTGAGGATTAAGGCTGAGTGGAGCACAATATATACAGTATCAGGCATCTAGAGAACAAATTTAAATGAACTAGACACGACTGAACGAAGGATAATCCACAGGTTTAAGAATTAACTCTGCATTTGCACTGTAAGGTGTTACTGTAGGGCCTCGGAGCAGATAGGGAATAATGTGTCGGCTCTGGAGGCCGTTGGAGCGCTGAATCATCATGTACTTTTACTAACTTCATTATCTACACTTGCTCAAATGTTCGCTTTGTGAAACAGACTAATAACAATTGCTGCAAGAGGAAAATTATCTTTTATTTTTTGTTAGAAAAGAGATTTTTATTAATTTTTCATCAGCCTGATCTACAATGCAAATCAGCTGCATCCTAACCAGTCATTCAGTCTGCAAATGCATCCTGAAGTTTTACTCTCTAAAAACAACGTAAAAAAAAACGTCATTAAGGTGAAAATACTTACTGAACATTATGCAAAAAATGTGCTCAATAAAATGTGAGTTACCTGATTTTAATCTCGCATCCCATCGGCCATAGCCTGACGACGATACAGCCTCTGGGGACAGCGGTGAACATGTTGTGTGTGTGGCCAGCGGTTAGCAATAAACGACTTCCAGTCAAGACTTGCGTGCTGCATTGTTTACAGAAAAAGAAACCGTTTCTCTTGTGATTTTCTTGTAATTAACGGGTCTTGCTTTTTTTGAAATTTCAACATCATGATGCGGATTAGTAAAAAGTAAAAGTGAAGCTTTGTCAGGTCTGTCCTCAAGAGGAAAAGAAAACTACTTTTAAAATGCTCGTTTGTTGAACGGAAGTCGGATCCATCATTTCTGACGCATTCGAGGAAGTCGGGGAAATCTGAACGCTGAACGGCTTTCGCCGCAAGCTCGGACTACAAGCGTAGCACAAACAGAAACCAGAAAAGTCCCTAAAATCAACGTCCCTGCTTACAGATTCTACATTTCTATGTAGAGGCTGTAAATAGAGATTACCTGATTTTAAACGTAGAGACCACATCACTCCTGTTTCGGCACACCTGCACGTTTATGAATAGATTTTAAGATTCTACTGACTGCTTTTAAGGCACAGAAAGCTCTCTGACTATATTGCTGACCTTTTAACTTTTTATGAGCCAACTTGCAGCTTAAGATGCTGCCCTTTTATGTGTCCCACAGTGCAGCCTCAGGACAAACTGTGACTCCTCTGTGAGGGCAAATGCAAAATCATCTATTCATTTCCTTAACTTGATCTTATGTATTATTTTAGCCAACACCTGTTTCCATCTCCGACTGATGTGGTTTTAGTTGTACCTGTAAACCTCACATGTAACCCATGATCTGTTTGATTTCCCTTATTTTTTTTAATCGTTGTTGTATTTGTTTTATGGAAAGCACTTTGTGAACTTTTTTGAAAAGGTGCTATACAAATTAAGTTAGTAATATTACTCGCCACTTCACCACAGATCCACTTCTCAGCATTTAATCGTTACTGTATATATAATGCACATATTAGACATATTTCTTACTTCTATTTTTATGCCATATATTTTTCTTCTCTCTGTATCAGAGCAACTGTTACTCCTGAATTCCCCCGCAGGGATAAATAAAGTATTTTTAATCCTTATTATTATTTTACCGAAGAAATCCGACTCAATCTGTCTTGTTTTACAATCCTAACACTCATTAGCATAACATTCTTGGACAAAATATCTCATTAAGATGTTTGTTTGTTGTATCCACAGTCTGCAAACACAACCAGCACTGGAAACACATGTAAAGAAATACAAGCAGATCAGGAGGAGCGTCCATCGTTGCTGTGTCTGCACAACAAGAGGTTAAAAGTGCACAAAGGCCACGCTGAGGACCTGATGTGCACTCTAAGACGTTGGGACCAGGACACTTTGACTGATGGTTTAGTATATCAGGAACATTAAACTTGAGCAAGTCACAGTGTTATTCAATTCATTTCATAAAGAGAACTTACGTACAGAGGCTCAGTCCTCAGGCGCAGTGCAAGCTCTACCCCTGTCTCCTCTCTATCCAGTCTCTCCTCTCAGAAAAGGCCAAAAAAAAGTCCCAAACCTCCAAATTATTCGACACTTTTCTGAACAATCTCACTCTGACTCAACCTTTAAAGCTGCCTTTCCCTCCTGAACTGACATCCCATTACTGCCTCAATGGGACTTTGCATTTAATCCCTTTGCAATAAATTCACTCAACAGAAAACGGTTCGAACTTCTGAAGAGAAATTCTTGCTTTAAAAAGCAAGTGAAGATAACTGAAACAAAATTGTCGGACAGGAAACCACTTAAGGATCTTAAAGACGTACAAAGGAACATAAAGCACTCAGTCTATCTCAGCCTCAAGGTGGACAACACTGCTCCAAGAAATACAATAAAATTAAGGACATCAACTAAATAATCCGAACAAACCAGAATAAGACTCCATCTACTTCAGTAGTTTGCCCTAATCTGAGGGAGAGCTAAGCGTTGTATCAACCACCTGGTGGCGCACTCCTCACAGGGCAGCGGTGCAGTTAATCACTTCATCAGGACAAAAAGAGAGCAGAGCGATGAGGAGCTAATCCACAAGCAGCAGGTCTGATGGTCAGCAGTGTAACACCCTGCTCCTCCTGAGCCTGATTAACATGCTGGATTACAAGCAGACGGCCTCTTTGTTTGATTGCATTACTCCAGATTAGTGGACCAGATTACAAGATTGCGCTGTGCGGCTGGAGGTCATGAAGGCAGACGGGTTAACATCGTTACTATGAGAGGGAGCGGTCGTGGTCAAGTTCAGGTGAGTTTATTGCTGTTTGTGGGCATTATGTGTTTAATTACTGTATTTGTGTTGTTTTAATCTTTTTAAACCCAGAGAGAGATAATAAGGATTAAGTTAGAGAAAAATAATCTTAACATGTGTAGTCATATTTAGTCTGAAAATCCTACATATCTTTTTAGATTTAAAGCTCATGTGAGCAACTTTTGGCTTGTGTTGATTTTGGCGCCCCCTGTGGACAAAGCCATACCTCTTATGTCTTTGCTGATTTTGTCCTGTACATGCTGAAGTGGTGGTTTTTAACACCTTTAAATCTTTGCCCTGGAAAATGTAAACAAAAGCAGCTTTGTCTGACTTGGCATTTAAAATAACTATATAGAAATAATCAATCCGGTCGCTGATGGTCTGGTTTGCTTTTGTAGCTCTTATAGAGTCATCAGAATTAACTTCTGTCTGTATGTCTGTTTCATTATCAGCGAGAAACAAGTCTTCCACCGCGGTAAGAGCACAGCAACTGTTCTTATTTTTCTATTATCTCCAAGGCTAATACATCAGACACAACAGGTTCTAAATGAACACTATTAACAAGCAGGAGCTTCTGTACAACAAACAGCATCTTCTCTTAAAATGTGTTCTAACATCGGGATGCCGGCTTAGCTCTCGAGGTAGAACGGCAAAGTTCTCGGGCCTCGACTCCTACTCGCGGCCCTTTGGTGCATCATGTCTACTCCCACTCTCTCTTCCCCTTGCATCCTGTCTATCTCCACTGTCCTTTTAAATAAATGCAAAAAGGCAGAAAAAAATAAATAAATCTTTGGTGAAAAAAATTCTATTCTATAATTTGTTATAATTTTACACAGCACTTTATGGGTCTTAAATCTGTTTTCTCTCATCTCTAAAATATGAGCACAATAAGAAGCTTTAAACATTAGATTTTATGTGAATATGCAGAAAGTTGAAATCATTCAGTTAAAAGTATTCTGAAGGGAATACTAGAGAAAGGCAGACTTAAGATAACATGTATAGGGGCGATGGTTAACCCCCGTGTACAGAGGCTACGGTCCTCGTCGCACTGATTGCAGGTTCGAGTCCCGGTCTGCCGATCATTTGGTGCATGTCATCCCCCGCTCTCTACTCCCCACAGTTCCTGTCTCTCTTCAGCTGTCATATAAAGAAAGGCAAAAGCCCAAAAAATCATCTTTATAAAAAAAAATCAAGCTAATATTTAAGAAATGTGACTCTGAATAAAGACCTAAAACAGCTTCTACATTAAGCTACATTATGTGTGAATGCCTCATTTGATAAAGAAGTTTATACTGAAGTTAACCTCAGATACAAACTGTGCAAAGATGCATTGTAACAGGATGATGAAAGAGAAATTTGACCTCAGTGACCTTTCAATAGAGCTAGTGTCTACCTGAAGCTGCAGTGGCCAAATTATCAACCAGGAAGTGTGCGCGCTGGTTAACACCAACAACAATAAAAAAGAAGTGTGAAGGAGCTGTGGGCCAGATGCCCTCCTGGCCCGACTCCTCCGAGCGATTGCTTCTGGCAGGGAATCAGATAGAAGGCAGAGTCATTTATATTTCCTGCACCTCCCCACAAGCTGTGGAGGCAGGGAGCATTTAAATCCCGTCTTAGGTCAACAGGGACCTCAATGGCTTTGATAACAAGTATCCCGTCTTTGATTCCTCACTCTTCTGCTCCCTGCACAAATTCGGCCTTTGACGACGTGCAGCGCGAGAGGGTTTAAAAGTAAACAAGACGAGACGGACGACGGAGAATAAGTGTGTTCAGGAGGCTGAGCTGACAGGTGGGAGAAGTGGAGATAAGAGGAACCAAACGTCGCTCGCTGTCACATTAATGTCTCCACTCATGTCTGCTGTGTACACAGACCATGCTGCGTGGATGAATTATTTATGTTTCAGTCCTGCAGACGCACCACGAGGAAGCTCACCTTTGGCTGGATGTTAAATAATGGACTAATAAATCTGTTTTCCTTTCTCCAAATGAGGCAAAACTAGAACAACTAGAAGGCATGCTCACTTATCTACTGTGAAATCTCTCCAGGAACTTTCCGTGTTCTGCAGACAAAGTCTCACACACAGACCTTGTGAGCTAGGTGTCAGCCCACTGCATGAGAGAGACAATCCCAGACACTTATCCACATCAGCCAGACACAAAAAAAAACTCCTCCACGAAAGGGCTGCAGAGAGTTCAAACTCCGTCTGTCACTCAAGAGGAGATTGACGGGCAGAGCGGCCTTTTCATATCTCTCGCTGAAATTGAGGTGAACACCTTTGATCTGCAGGAAGATGCGAGTAGTGATCCAGATCAGCTTTGTGACAGAGCTCGGGGTTTCCACAGAAACATGCCCGGCCCGGAACGCGCCAGACTTAAACATCCTGAACGGCGTCAACAGATGGTTTCTCGAAGGCTGAAGGATGATGAAGTCTCACAATCTGGCGTGCATCGCTTCATCAGACGGAGGCCATATTGTCATCTTAAAAATATTCAGAGTGAAAGTTTGATGCACTGACGACAGCGAGGGCTCCTGTAGTTACAGAAATAGCTGCTGTTTGATTGGATGAGAGATGACTGTGTGTGTGTATAATGTGACAGGAACACTAAAATGAATGCGTCTGCCTCTCTGCATTTTGAAAAACAATCTCATCCGTCATGCCCTATCAGGAAATATAAATCTCCACCATCGTTCCTCCCTGTCCTGAGCTTCTCTTAAACATCAGCCGTGACAGACGTGTTCTAAAATCCCGGCTCCAGTCCGGTCATTTTTATGTGCACTCATTAATCTCTCTGTTCCCCCGGTGCGTCTCTGAGTGGGAAGAAATGTGGAAACTGGTGAGAGACGACTGCCGGCTGAATGTGCGGTTGTTAAAAAAAAAAAAGAGCAACCCCATCTCTTTGAAGTCCGGCCCACTTCAGCTCGCAGAGGATGTAACTTTGGAGGAGATGCAAAGGATTATGGGTGAACTGATTTCCATACAATAGAAGTAAGACTCTCAAAATGAGGCCTGAGATGAAAGCTGCTCCCTTTTAACACATTCAGGTGATAATGGTTTCTCCGTTCAAACAAGCAGAGACACTTACAGAACAAAGACAGCTGTACATAAAAAGATCTCATAAATGATAACCTGCTTCTCCTCCAGGCGCCGAGACTCAAAATGGCCGAACTGAAATTACAAAAATCATGATTGATTTCAGGATAGGGCTTCATTTTCACTTCAATCCTTGGACAACTTTTGTCCAATCTTCTCCCAGGCTGTATCTCATTCTCTTTTTCTTTTCCTCTCCGTGTCAGAGTGTCATTTCATTTTGGACCAGATCTGAACTGATCCATTTTCTCTCTAATAACTGCGGGACAACCCAAACCTCGCCGGATCATTAATCTGGCCTCCCAATCTATTTTACGTTGGGCTCCGGCTCATCGTGCTCATTACAGTCCTGTTGTGGTCAATAATGAATTAAGGCAGATCTGACAGCTTTCTGCTCTGCTCCAATCAGATATGATCTCCGGCTCATACATACTATAACATTTTTCTTCTCACATGTTGCTCAGCTTGTGTTTATATCACGGGGCTCTTATTAAAGGAAAGAGATCTTTGAATGTTTGAGGCTGCAAAGAAGTAAATAAAGATGAGCTGTCAGTTTAAAAGCCCACTGCAGTATGAAGTGTGCTGTATAACTCATAATGTTAATGTAAATAAACAAGGTGCTTTCCATTAAACTTAAGCTGTGGAAGCTTCCGGTTAAGATGATAAAAAGACCGTTTTATCATTAGAGCAGCTGTGTGATGCTGTGATCTGACACAGCAAGGCTTTGAACTAAATGCTAACATGCTCAGTAAAAATGTTTCAATGCTGAAGTCTAGCACGTGTTTGGTCAACTATGTTCACCATCGTAATTAAGGATGTCAGCACGGATGCGACACCATCACTGTGGCAACCTGCAGCATTGTGTTAAGAAAATCCCCATGGCTCGAGAGGCATTTCCCCATCGACAACAATTATCAAAGAGACGTGTGTTAAAGTAAGAGGACAAGACGAGTCTGACACCGCAAGTCATTAGCCCATGCAAACATACATTTCTACACTGATGCCAGAGGTTCATCAGGTTCTAACATAATCCTCATTCACACACACTCCCCTAATTTCGCCTTCAGGAGCAATTTAAGGATCAATATTTTGCCCAAGGATACGTTGCTTGGCGACCTGGAGATGCCCAAGAGCAAACGACCAACATTGATACACACGTGTAGTAGGCTGTACAATCAAGAGCGAAACTTAAAGATAAAATCTTGATGATTTACATTTTTGTGCTCTTTAGCGCCTCCTATGGCAATAATCGGTAATGACAAGAGCACTCTTCCAAATTTAACCAGACATATACGGCTGGCTCCCTTTGTCATAGCCTGTTTGCCTTCATCTGAGCGTCAGATTTGTTTCTTTTTCTTTGGATTTTCACTTATTTTTGAAGTTCTGTCATTGATCTTTTCTTTGTTTATTCAGCCATAGTAGATTACTGTTTACTCGCAATGCTTACATAACACCTCTCTGGCAGACCAACCACTGCTGGGTGATGGAAAACGAGTCACTAACTGGGTGTCGCTTGTGATTTTTTCTGCGAATGTCGCCACAGACACCCAGTCTGAGATAATACTATGTACTGCAAATGCAAAGGCTTTCATCAGTGGGCCATAGGCTATCTATCACCTCATTCAGTGATAGATAGTGACTTAAAAGACATTTATTTAAATGAAAACATTTGAGATTGTTACTTTAAGCTGGAAGAACTTTTATGGCGTGTATGTGATTACAGTTTTATTTAAGTGTGCGGGCACCACTTAGAGATCCATTTATGAGGGACAACAAATATTAGAGAATTGGGGAATTTTATAATCAAATGTTACAGACATCCATCCATCGATGCACACATTCAATGGTGATCAAACAAAATGGGCGGATTGACCAACAGTCTTGGCCATCCCGAAAGCCTCACAGCTAGCACGTCGAAGAAGCCAGGTCTTTACTATAAATGATGATAAAAACAGAAGGTGGTCAGAGTTTGCAGATCGTTTCACTTCCATCAATCCATGCTATATTCACTTAATGTCCTCTGATCTCAGCTAACATCTGGCCCACAAAGGACCTATCAGTCACTCTCTCCTAACACGCTGAATGAGGCTCTCTGGGAAAGTCCTCCTGTCTCTACAGACTGAGGTGCTGCTCTGTTTGTGATGCCCGCCTTGCACAGATTAATATTTGCTCTGACCTGATCCATCTGCCAGGGAAAGAGTAGAGCTCCGACTTTAAATAAACACACATCATATTATGTTATTTTCAAAAGTATTATGGTGACCTGGTCTCCCCTGTCGCGCCATCATCAGGCCGCTGTTTGTAGCCCCGCTGACTCCTCCACAAAAGTAGCTAATGCAGTGAAACGTTCCACTACATCAATTCACAGCTTCCACACCCACTGAAATGCATTTGATTAGTCACCCCAGCACGGCTACAGGGACATAAATAATTCATCTGTGCAAGTGACAAATGAGGCAATCAATTCTGGGACAGCATTCAAAGAGAAACTATTCAAATCCCCTCTAAATTAATTTTGCGCCTTTTAGTGGCCGTGGACCTGAAATTTTCATGCTGAATTCATCAGATGCTGTTTTGTGTCGTCCACAAACTCCAGTGGTTAACGGATGTTTTTAAAGATATACATAATATACAAACATCAGGGTTTTTAAGCGATAGTAGAGAGTTGTTGTATTTAAGATGAAAGTCTTTCTACTCTCAGGAAGCTCTGAACACTGGACAATCAGAGCATCCTGGTGAGGCTGCTTGCTCTAACTGCGCACAGAATAGCAAGTACTTCAAAGCAGGAGACCAGACATTAAAAGAGTACAATAAAAGGAGGCTGGACTAATTTCATATTCCATTTGAAAGCTGAAACACTTCTCTCCATGAATGCAAAACCCTCTGGATGAGTCGGCTCGTCTACGTGGGAAGAGATCACACTTGACTTTGACCTCTGAGACTCCAAGAACAAAGAATCTGATGCATAATCTGCGCACAATTATTTAGTCCGTCTATTGTAGCCTGACTGACGATCAGGAGCCTGGGAGCTCAATCCTGCTGCTCAGATGAAGTGAATTAACTACAGAGACGAGGGTTAGAGAGCCAAATCTGTATCGAGTATCAAATCAGGCTGTTGAATCACAAGCTTTTTGTGCCAAATTAAGTTTAGCTTTCAACATTTATAAGTAAACAGCTGAAATTTAAAGGTCTCAAAACTGCTTTTTTTATCGTGTGGGAACCAACCAACCTCTGATGTTGAAAAAAGGAGCCACCGCAGAAGTGCAATAAACTGCAGTTACCCAAGTGTCCACTTGAGGCTGACTCAAGAGGCCAAGAATACCCCTGAAGATTTTCATGTAAATAAAAATGTCTGTAAAGTCGCTATCTATCGCTGAATGACGTAAGCCTTTGCATTTGGAGTATATAGTATCATAATGGACTGGGTGTCTGTGGCGACTTTCACAGAAAAAATGACAAGCGGCACCCAGTTAATGACGCGTTTTCCATCACCCCAGCAGTGGTTGGTCTGCCAGAGAGGGTAGGCGGAGTGTTGCGATTAAACAGTAATCTACTATGGCTGAACAAACAAAGAAAAGATTGATGACTACAGATACAACTTCAACAATAAGTGAAAAGCCAAAGAAAAAGAAACAAATTCGACGCTCAGATGAAGGCAAACAGTCTGAAAAGGAAAGCAACCGTCAGCGAGGAAAATCAAGAGTTACAACCGGAGCAAACCGTAGACGTCACACATGCAACACTGTCTGGATATCTCGGAAGCGTGCTCCCGCAATTACCATTTATCACCATAGGTGCCGCCAAAGAGAACGAAACAGAGATCGGGGCGAGGTTAATTGAGTGACAGGTAGATACCGCCGGCTGTCTGCTAGACGTCAACACAGCTACGCAGTCACTCAGTCACAGCCACTACTACTAAAAGAATCTCCTCTGTGGGAAACACACAGGTAAACTAGCTCATTCACCCTCTAAAGAATCAGCCACAGGTAAAGACTTTGATATCTCAGCATTTGTTCAATTCTGGCTCCACACAACCAACATGGCGGCAGGCAAAATCCAGAAGTTGAGGCTTAATTTACGCAGGCAATAAACAAGAAAATATGTTGTTGTTAGCGTCTTAGCTTAAAGAATCCAAACATTTTTTCTACTCCAGTGTTTCCTCAACCCATACCTATGTCTGCAAAATCCAGACTATTTTTCATATTTAACCATAAACCCAGAACAGACCATCAGAACCAACCTCTAACACAGACTCAGTTTTCAGACAGACAATCCCTTTGGAACCGTCTGTGGCCTCGGAGTAAACAAACACATCACCATAGCAACTGTCAGTCTCGTGTCAGTATCCCCGGCTGCTTTGGTTTGTCCTCTCGACACTTCAGAGCAAACGAGCCCCAAGCCGACACCGGCCTCCATCTGACACCCCTTCAAAGTAAAACACTGCAGAACATGCAGCGGTTGTGTGCGTAGCGTCTGACGCACACGAGGCCAACAGGCAGAGGAATCTGTCATGCTGACTGCTGTCTGAGCGCTTCACTTAACATTGAACTACTGGCCAACTTTTTTTTACAAGTACAACTTCTTGGGGAGATAATCTGAGCTCCATCCGCAGCTGAGGATCCCGCTCATCCATCACCTCTGGATGCTATATTCCTGACTCACAGAGAAAACTGACTGCAGGCTAACAATCCCTCACTCCGGCTTGCATACCACTGAGCTGAGGTGAAAGCAATGGCCTTTTGCTGAATTACCTTCCCTTTAATCAATGACACTGTGTCGGAGAAAATATCTCCAGGAGAACGGCAGAGGGACTCTGTATCCATCATGCAAGTCTGCGATGGTGCTAATGGATGACCCTCATGCATCACTCTGTCAGCATTCATCAGACATTCATCAGAATGTAGAGGGATTGTAACTAAAAGGACAAATGGTGGAAACACAATGAGCATGAATTATCATCGATTCTGAAGCAGAGGAGGAGGAAACGATTTCATTATTTAGTGCATTTACTATTTAGTATCGTTCTTTTATGAAAAACATGCTTCAACACCCGGATTCGAAATAAAAATATGAATGTTCATACTTAAGAACGTTGTGTGACAAAGTGAGAGAAATAATCAGTCACATTAAACTCAGAGGACACCTGAGAAACTACAGTTGTTGACAGATTCAGGCCTGAAACAAAGATTGTACACATATTGAGGTCTCCTGAAAAACTTCCCAAAACTTAAAATATTTTACTATTTTAATTATTTTGTCATAGTTTGTTCTTTAAGTTAAGTGTTCAAGCCTATTTCCTGTAAATATAATTTCCCAACATGTTAGTACATTTTTAGTAATTATGAACTAATACATTTATAACAAAAAGAGTTTCTTGTTTTAATAAGATGATTTCTTTAGTGAGATTTGTTAACTTTAAAAACATCGGAAAGTTTACCGCTGTAAAAAGGCAACGTGATTTGTTGTAATTACAAAAAATATTTCCTTTAAAATCAGAATAATTGTTTGTGTAGTTATGATGATACAAGTGTGTTAATAGGAGCAGAATACCTTGAAACATGACAAGGATCTCATTAAAATGCAAAATAATTCCATTTATTTATTTTTTATTTATTTATTGCCAAAAATATGAGAGCAATTTTCCTATTTTCTTTTGTAGTGTAAACATTGTGATGTTTTAGGCAAGATTAATGCTTAAAAGTAAACTCCCTCACACTGACCAACTTGCAGAACAGCCAACTTTCCAATGTTTCAGTGCTCGACCGTCAACAGGCAAACTGTTGATGCTTGATGACGGTCGAGCACCGAAACATTGGAAGCAAAGTTGGACATTTCTGCATTTTCCCATGTTTTCCTATGAAAGTTTTTCTCTATTTAGGCAAGATTCATGAAATAGTTTGAAAGAAAACCCTGAAACAGCTTTAAAGACAATCAAAAACGTGAGAGTTGTTTGGTATTAATATCTTTAAATTTGTGAGGTTTGTCTGGAGCCTTGAAAACAGAAGAAGGTGGAACATTAAACTAATTTATTGATTATATATTAAAATATATTTGACTTGATTTCTCAAGTATTATATATTGAGTGTTTTTGTCATTGATCTATAAGTTTTGTATTAGACTATGAACTACTATTGTCGTACCACTGCTGTTGGTCACGTAAACCCAGGTGAACTGGGCATAGCTCTGTGAATGACATGATGATAAAGGCTATTATTCCGTTATCTGTCTGTTAGCTAAAGGCTGGCAAATTAACGAAAAATAACTGATTAGAGAATTCCTGTTGAGTCTCAGCAGAACACACTGACCTATCAGTGAGATAAAACCTGTTTGAGGTACAGATAATTAGAGGAACTTGTTATTGTAGTACAAAGTGACTTCTCCTGCTGTGTGCTTCAGGAACTCTCCGGTATTTATCAGTAATTAGTAACCTATCTGTTTTCTTTGACTGTAGCGTGGCATGTACTGAGGGAGCTTTTGACCTTGTTTGGTAGAGTCTGTACCTGAGCATCCACGAGCAGGTGTCTCATCAGGGTCATGGACTTCTTCAGGGTGTCCCTCTCTCCGGGGATGAAGGCCACCTCCTCCTCGGTCAGGCTACAAGGCCTGGTCACCATGAACTGAGCGATCTGGTCATTCAGGCTGTTGAGGGACTGGACGGCTGCAAAAGAGCAAACAGACATCCTCAGACGCAGAAACACAACAGTCGTTACAGTCGATGTAGGCTTCTCATCAGTGCCATGTAGGCCAGGCAGCTCCACCGTTTGTTCCCTTTGTCTCTCTGGTAGGATTTTCTGGATCAGGCTTGAGTTATTTCCTTCATCTACAGCCACGGAGGAGCAGTTTCTATTGTTCCCTCGTCACAATAATCCCTCTTTTGGACAAGAGGGGCATCATTAGGCTAAATGCATTACCGAGACACAGACACTCACATTTAACACAAATTCACATGATATAATCCATTTTTTATAGAAACAGCCCCAGTAATGATGTCTATTCAGTCGAGGGCTGTAACGACACAATATGAGGTTATATTTCTCTGCGCAAACAATGAACAAGCTCGAAGAAACATGGGTCATTATTTATCTCTCTGGATGATAGAAAACTTTATATACAAGCAAAACTCACCGAGAGCCTCATTTTTCCTTGTTTAGACCACAGACTGGATAAAAACATGGACAGCTCCCTAAAACATCTCTATCGCCCCCTGCTGACTGGCTGCAGTACAGGTCATAAAGCCCGCCTCCTCCATGTTATCAGATGGGACATGAGTCAAACTATAAAATCAAAACACATGTCAAATAAATGTTTCTCACACATGGTTTCTTCATTATAGTTACTTCTTATCATGCTGATTTACGTCCAAGTGTTCATTTTTCTGGCAAGTTTATTTTTAATTAGTTATTTGATGCTGTAAAAAAGATGATTGACAGCTGTGTTAACAAATCCGGCTCCTGCAGCCGATCTGTTCCGGATTAGCAGAGTAGAGGAGGAACGGCAAGAGGAGACATAACTAAAACAATCACTACAGTCATTGAGGTTTCCATATCTGTGAACATTAACCTCAGAAGCTGTTCTACTGTTAAACAAGCAGGCGTGCAGGATCTTTGCTGTTTTTCCGATAAGTTAAATGTGTGTTTTGGTGAGCAGAAGTGGCTGCAGAGGCTCCACCCCCTGATCTCTAATGCGCAGCTCTGGCTCCAAATGACGTCACCATCGCAAGATGGCAGCGCCCCTCACGGGGGCTATTTTGGCTTTAATTCCATACAATAAGAACAGATGGAGACACGTCATCCATCTTTATATACAGTCACTGGTTTAGACAAACAAATAATACATCTGATAAGTAGCAGTTGCAGTTATATGGTAAAACACAACATTACCACCAAGAGTTAAATATTAAACAAAAATACCCAGAAGAGTTAAATAAATAAAAAACACAAATATATTAATTAATAAACTCAGTAATGTTTCAATGACTTTGACACACTTCAAAGTGTTTCCAAAGACTCTTAATTTGAAAGGGTTTACAGGGACAGATGTGTAGAGAATGAGGTACAAGACATCCAGAATATTACGAGTTATTGGAGGCATGCAGCCATATTTCACATGGTTAGACATTATGGCTTCAATCAAGATTTTGAATAAGATATTAAATATTATGATACTGCCAGTTATATAGCTTAGTCCTAAAATCACTCTTCATACCACAGAAGTACTGGACGACGTCTTCAACTGCCAGAATTCAAAATATAATCTTTTTTTTATCAAATAAAATAAAAAAGCTGTTTCTAACATTAGTCAGAATACAGACAGCACGTTTGAAGGAGGTCTGGACTCCCACTCCAGGTCAAGCATCACTCTCCTTCACACACACACACACACACAAACAGCGAGCGGGCTGAGAGGTCAGTTTGGGGCGAGAATGACAGAGCGACTAAGGCAACGTGTGACTCACTGACGACAGCCAAGGTCGGCTTTTCAGCAGAATGATCAAAGATTTACGAGCACACCTTCCAGCCTTCTCTTGAACTGCAGGAGCACGGCGAAAAGAGGCATGTTTACGAGCACACAGGAGCCCTGCAGGCTGCGCCGCATACATCAAGTCAGTGCAGGGTGGTCAGAGAGAGGGGGATAAAATGTTTACGACTCGGGGTGACGATTGGTTTCTAATTTCACATTCAACATTTACAAGGTGTACCTCTCGGCCCGAAGACAGGCAAACATGTCGGGTAATAGCACGCTGCTGCCGAAAATGACACGCTGTCAAACTGTGAGTACAGACACTCCTTCTCCCCCGTCTTCTCCTCGCTGCTCCACTTTCAGTTTTTATTCAAAGCATTCTACCTCACACTGCGATACGTGATGGAAAGGACAGGTGGCTCTCTACAAAATCAATGTAACTTTGACCGTCCTGAATATGTCAGCATAAAACATCACAATCTGAATGCAACAGCTCCAGAGCAAAGCCAGCATCAGAGAGCTACCACAGAAGTTTGGATTTGTTGAACCACTCGTGAAATTGCAACAAATGCTGCAACTCTCAGCTGCTCATCAACACGTGACGGGATTTCAGCCGTGAAGGTGTGCATCTGCACGTCTCCATCAGCACCTGCGCGTTTAATATTCTTCAGGTTGCCGCAAAGCAGACGAGGCAGCAGCTTGGAGGTGATCGCACACACCGGGCCTCTGCTGAGAATATGTAAGTGAGGAAATGTCAAAGCATGTTTCACATCGCTGATCAGATACAGTTGCTAATGTTGGACTTCAAGCTGGCCCTGATGAAGCTGATCGTCTTTAAACTGGAGCGTTTAACGTCAGGAGAGGAACAGATTCATTATTTCCGCCTTTCTATGCAATCATTTTTCTCTCTTAGATTCAAACCTCCTAAACGTCACATGCATTGCTTTTTTCTGCAAACACAAAGCTGTAAATCAAGCTTATAATAAGGACAATTAAGCATGAAGCTGCTCGCTGTTCAAAATCAACCTATCAATCAATTTGTATTTCTACAGTGCCAAATCACAAGAAAAGTTATCACACGGCACTTACGGTACATAACGAGCAGGCCTAGAGACTGTAGTTTTTGTCATAAAAATACAATGTAATATTTAAAGTAAAACACCGTGAGCAAGCACTTGGCAACAGTGGCAAGGAAAAACTTCCTTTAACAGGCAGAAACCTCGAGCAGAACCAGACTCATTGGTGGAGACAGCATCTGGTGACAAGAAATCACTCAGATGAAGGCAAACAGTCTAAAAAGGAAAGCGAATGTCAGCAAGGAAAATCAAGAGTTACAACCGGAGCCAAACGTGGACGTCACACATGCGACACTGTTATGTTGATATCTGTGCACCTGCACATTATATATATATATACATATATATATATATATCATTATATGTAAATGAAAGAGAGTCTAGTTAGCGACTTAGGGCCCTGTTGTGATGGGAGCACCAAGCCTTTCATTGGCAGAGCGTAGTGGGCGGGACAGAGTGTAGACCTGGATGAGGGCGTTCAGATAGCCAGGAGCCGTTTTTGTTGCCGTTTTGTAAGCAAGCAGGGTTTTGAATTTGATGCGAGTGAAAAGTGCTGTTTTGTGTTGATTGAAGACCAGTCACGCTGCTGCATCCTGGATCATCTGCAGAGGTTTGAATGTGCATGCAGGAAGGCCTGCCAGTAAGGAGTTGCAGTAGTCAATGCGTGATATTACGAGAGACCTGTACCAGCAATTGTGTTGCATGCTCTGAAAGGTAGGGTCTGATCTTCCTGATGTTTTACAGGGCAAATTGACATGACCGAGCGATCGAGGCCATGTGAACCTTTAAGGTGAGCTGGTCTTCTATTATGATGCCCAGGTTCTTGCAGACTGAGTGGGTATGAGTTCAACATGAACAGACATATTCCAGATTAATTGTAACTGTATATAAAGTCTTTGTAACTGAGACTTTCCCACAACATATCTTAGTTATTCTGTTGCTTTTTTTATGCGCACACAAACCCGCCCATGAGGTCGGCATTTCTACACATCTACATTATTGATGTAAAATGTAAGATGTGCAATCATTTAAATCAGAGAGGCATTGTGTTTTTGCAAAGCGCCCTCCCACACACAGGTGCCCCAGTGCTGCCAGAGACTGAGACAATCTTTGTAGCCACCCACAGGAGCAAAACAACATCAACAATGAACTCTAATGAGGCATGTTGGTGTTTTTACAGCCGGCACAGCGCTCATGAAAGGAGAATATAATGTGCATAGGAAAAGAAATGCAGCTCATAAAAGCATTTCCTCCTCTGGGGAAAAATATCCGCTCCGGATTCTGTTTAAAAGCGTTGGTAAAATCCGAAAAACATGATCAATGGAGGGTTTATTTTCTTGAGATATTATTCAAATGAGTTCGGTCGGCCGTCCCAGCATTAAGTGTGATGAGAAAAAGTTAAAGGACACTTTTGCTTCTGCTCAAATGTTGGGTTAGAGTCACAGAAGCCAACAAGCCTCTGCCAAATCAATTTGATGAAGCTCCAAGAACTCCACTTTTTCAGCCCCGAAGAGACCCAGAGTGGGATGAAAGGATGAGGGAGTCTGTTCGAATCTGAAGCAATCCTGAGAGAGAGAGGGGTCGGCTACATTTCAATTACATCGATGCCACATAAATACACAACACAATCTTGTTTGAGGGGGACAAAAGGCTGCACTGAAACTAAACCAGGATTGTAGCACCGTCTCTCTGCCAGAATGTTCATTTTTGAGGCTTTGGAAAACATGCCACTGTAAAGCTAACAGCGGCTTTGTTCAAACGTGGGGATTTGGACAGATCAATTATAGCTTAGCAAAGTTTGCTTTGCATACAAATAACTGAATCCCGCTCTGTATCTGACAGTATCAGCACAAGCCTGTAATTTTGTTGTCTGCTTCATTGTTCTGCATCCCGATCTGCAGGATTGTCCAATTTACACACTGATAGTTTGTGTGTTGCAATTCCCACAGAGAAATGGGATACTTTCCCCCCCAAAGGAAAACATCTCTCTGAAATATAGGCTGCTGATCAGAAGGACATTTATTTGAATGAATCTGTAATGCGCATTGCAAGAATGTCACAGCAGGTTCCACAAATCATTTTTATCTTTATGTCTGGCATACATTACATTTTGCTCCAATGTCACACTTCCACTCTTCCTCTCAAAGCATTTGATCTTCTCCCTCTGGCTACTGTCCACTTATTTCTGATGCAGAGCAGATGGAGGCTTCAGTGTGTGAAGAGAGCTTTGTCTGGGCAAAGCTGGGAATGCGTGTGGATTTAGGAGATCGACCCTCCATGGAAAGAAAACTACATGGGTTTCTTTGTTTCAGACCGAAGCTCTGAGAAATCAGAGAATCTGCCCAAAACAATCAGACAGACAGAAGCTGCGGCGGAGCGCCAGGCGTCTCTTCCCGCGACGCAACAGGCATGTTCTGGCTTGTATGGACACTAAAGCGTATCCGATCTGATCAGATCGGCAGCCAGACACTTAACTCGATTCAGACGGTTCCAGAGAGGAATATTACACACGTCTACAGTACATACTGTGTTTCCTGCTCTACAGCTGGTCGGTGTGTGAAATACTGATTTATGTACGACAGGCTTTACATTGCATTTGTGTCACTAAGAGGTGTGAGGAGGGTCCTCAAACTGGCTCTTGAGTCAATTGATTACTTATCTGCTACTCTTACAGGCGTCTCTTATACAGTAATACAATTAGCATGTCAAATGTTACACTGGAATATAATCTTATAGCAAGAGTAAGAGACAGTAGAGCTTTGCCCTCATGGTGGCATGACTACACTGACAATGATAACAAGACAATTCTAGCAGTTGTAAAGTTTGCTGTGTTTATCACATTAGAACATTTGCTTATTATTAGCATTAAAACAAAGTACAGTTGAGGTTGATCGCAAGGCCGTTATTTTTGCAGGTATCTGATTTGAAAGGAAAATACTGGTGCAAAGAATTTGGCATAATTGTGCTTTATAAAATGAAGTACTGCAGAGGAGGACATGAATGTCTGTACCAAATGTCAAGTGAATGAATCTAATAGAGATTTCACAGTATAGCATGAATGTTGACCTCATAGCATCTAGAGGTAAAGCCAAAGGATCATTGAGTCATGAGGGGAAAATTAATGTCGATGAGCGATTTCAATGGCACACATGGGCATTCATTGATGTTTAGCTGACACACTTCTTCTTCATTTCCCTGCATCACTCATCAGGAATCATTATGAGTATAAAAGTGACTCATTTCTTTTATTCAAAGACATAATTCTAAATGGTAAATGGACTGTACTTATATAGCACCTTTCTAGTCTTCCAACCACTCAAAGTGCTTTTACACTACATGTCACATTCACCCATTCACACACTGATGGCAGAGGCCTTAGTGTCAATATCCAATCAGGATCCATTCATTCCATTCATACTAGGGATAGTATCAGCCGGGCCAATTATCGGCGCCGATATTCGGCATTTTGACACATATCGGCATTTTTTTTTTTTTTTTATCTGACGGACGATAATTTAACTTTGTTTTATTTAATTTATAAAACTTCAGGAAGTTATTTATTTATTTATGTAAATTTTCAGTTAACTTTATAAGACATGCTGCTGACCCTGGGAACTCCCTGCACTTTTTGTTTGTTTGTTTAATAAACATATGCTTAAAGGCATTTAAACAAAGTTAAGTGTTGGAGTTTGTATTATTCAAATTTTTGACGCCAATATTTTACCTTTTACTGCAAATGAATGTCGGCTCCAAATATCGGTTATCGGCCTCCTTGACTACTAATAATCAGTATCGGTATCAGCCCTGAAAAAACCATATCGGTTTATCTCTAATTCATACCCGACGGCTCTGCCTTCAGGAGCAATTTGGGGTTCAGTGTCTTGCCCACAGACACTTCGACGTGACTGTAGCAGTCAGGGATCGAACCCCAACTTTACGATTGACAGACGATCGACTCTACTGCTCATTGATATGTTTGTGTACAAATGCCACCTCCACCCAGACACTGCAAAGAGGAACATATACAGTAGTAATGGAGCACATCGTCTTATCTTAAGTGGAAATACTGGACTTTTTCCAGATGCATTTGTGCTAAATAATAAATTCATATCTTTTTTAGAACGCTCCCTCCAATCATGGATAATGAGCAACAAACTCAGTCAAAACTCAAACTAGCCTAAAAGGATGATTCGTCTGTTTAAACTGATCAAATGAGAGAACACCCTTAGAACAAGTAAAAGCACAATAAGTTCTCATATGAAAAACAGTTGATGGCTGACATTATAAAGTCACAACATTACAAATGCAGAATAAGAAGGTGCTCCTGAGGATAGTTAGTCAAATACAGCTCCAAATAAAAACACTTTAATTGAAAGTTTTAAGCAATAATACTGTAGAGTTCAGATGAGCTGTTGAACTGTTACAGCTGCCAATTAAATTACTTCATTCTCTCTCGAACAGGTTCTTCTGTCTGCTCTTCAGTTTATTTAACAAGTGAAAGCTGTTCGAGGTAAGTCAGTAAAGACCTGCAGGGCAGCCTGGAGGCAAACATCTTCACAAAAAGACCTGCAGGGGAGGGAAAGTTTGCAGCTGTCCCTGCAGATTCTTCACTCTGCACTTTCAAAAAGAGAGGAGAGGGGCTCCTCCTGGTAGACCACTTTTTATTATTATTTTCTCATTCATTCCAAGAATATGTTATATTATATTTTAACAACTCAAGGTAACACAAAATGTTGTCAAACAACCAAAGGAGAACATGCAAGCTGTGGCTACTTAGGATTGCTCGCAGCAACTTGTTGGCAAATATCAGAACAGTTGACAGATGATGAATCTGCTTTTCAGAAATGTAGAGGTCCTATTGTGGAATATTTTACAGGAAAGAATGGTCATTCATCTGTTGATATGACAGCCGTCATCTCTGCTGTAAAAGCTCCCACCTCCCACTCAATCATTAGAGCATTGGTGTGGTTGGGGTTGGCTGTATCATATGGAGAAACACTGAAGAGCTGATCCACTGCGGTGCCACAAAATTGGCTGCACACTATGAGGGTAAATGGATCGTGTGATTGACAGGCGGATTGGTGCAGCATCAGCAGGAATGCCGGCGTTCTACCGGACCGTCGTGGTGAAGAGGGAGCTGAGCCTGAAGGCAAAGCTTCAGATTTACCAGTTGATCTACGCTCCAAGCCTCACCTATGGTCGTGAGCTTTGGGTAGTGACCGAAAGAATGAGATCGCGGATACATGCAGCCGGAATGACTTTTCTCCGGAGGGTGTCTGGGCTCAGCCTTAGAGATAGAGTTAGGAGCTCAGAAATCTAGGGGGGGGACTCGGGGTAGAGCCGCTTCAGCTGCGCATCGAAAGGAGCCAGATGAGGTGGTTCGGGCATCTGATAAGGATGCCTCCTGGGCGCCTACCTTTGGAGGTTTTCCGGGCACATCCAACTGGGAGGAGACCCCGGGGCAGACCCAGAGCTCGCTGGAGGGATTATATGTCCTGTCTGGCCTGGGAACGCCTCGGAATCCCCCAGGAGGACACGGGGAAACGTTGTTTGGGACGCCTGGATCACCTTGCTGAACCTGCTGCCACCGCGACCCGGCCCGGATAAGTGGAAGACACTGGACAGGTGGATGGATGGATATTGTCTAAAATGTCATTACACCTCCACAAGTTTGGGGGACTCTTCAGAGGCAGGTTACAGATTTTACATAATCAAGCAGCCACCTATATATCCCATAATGCAATTCAGGACCCTGTTTAACTAAAGTATCGCTACCCTGCAAATCCTGACATCTTTCAAATCCCTAAACTGAACTTTAGTAATTAAGGCTGGTCTGCTAAAGGTGATAAAAAGTCTCTGACTCACCACAAAAGACTTTATACAGCTTTTTGCAGAGACTGAGTAGTATTGATTATGATAAGTAGACTGATCTGTGAGTGTGAAAGAGTGGTTCTTCACATCATTAGGAACCAGGGAGGACACCAACACCATGAAAACACGACTGACAAAGTGAGCATGCAACCAGGAGTTTCCATCCTTTAGGCTATAAGTGAAGTTCATCACAGACATACTTCTCACTTGAATCGTCGATCGTTACAGTATGATGCAACTCGTGATTTGCATATCTGAAAATATCAGCTCCTGGCTAACAGATCAAACACTTCTCCCAACTGGGGACACTAATCCTGAAAGCTCCGATCACTTCGCCACGTTATCTTTCAACACATCTCTGCAAAATCTCCACTATAAATATGAACAAGTTGTCTTTGACTTCTTTAAGGGAGGTCTTAGGTGGTCAGCTGAGGTCAAACTTTTTAAGACCCATGGGGATTGAGAGAGCAGCTTCTCGCTGTGTCGAGCAGCTCTGGATTAAAGCGTGAAGCTCCAGTGAGGAGGCCGACACTGCAGGAGGGATTTCATTTTGCCCACAGCAACATTGCCACCACCTGGTCGCTTTGATACATGCTGCAACTGCATGCAATGAAACTGTGCCTTTTTCCTCTCATGGACTTTTGCCTGAACAGCTGCAGGTAAAGCTGTGACAAATACATGTGTATATACAGGTGTATATGCAGGTGTTGGACACTTCAAAATGTGACATGAGTGAGTCATCTCAGGGAGCTCCGTGTTAAACATTTAACAGCAAATGGTGTTAAATAGTTGATCTGTAGCCGATGGGAAAAATTCTGTTTCATTCTTATTATCGTTTCATCTTTCTTACAACTCCACAAATTGCATTTTTAACGACTAAATTTAATTATCTCCGAAGAATAATATGATTTATCAGAAGAAGTTCATCTCTGATCTCTCCGGTTACTGATCTATAATTTAAATATGGTTCTTAACAGTCCAGAGAAAGTCGGCGTAAAGTGCCCTCCACTGATTTTTTGCATAACTTTGATCATTGTGCCACCTAGTGAGAAGTACAAGAGATCAGCACAGAGCGATCCAGGTTTCTCTTTCTTCCTCGGAGTCAAAGACTTTAGAAAAACAAATCTCGGGGGGAGCGCTGAACCATCGGCTGAACATTAAAGCCTCCGATGGCTCTTTGATAATCTGCCTGAGGCCTCCTCTTCAACACCTAATGAAACCACTCGGAGAGGATTGTGGCTCTCGCTCATCTAAGACTCGAGCACAGACACACACACACACAGGTAATTAATCTGCAGATAAAGAGCCGCTCTCGATTGCATCGGGTGTAATGGCGTGTGTAACGGCAAAAAAAGGGCAGGAAAGGGCCTGTTTTTACAAAAGGTTGCGGGTCGGGACACGGACAGTTTGATGCCTTAAACTGATTGTTAGTGTTAAAAGTTAATTACCGTTAGCATTCAGGATCATTCTTTTTATAACAGCTTAATTAAATCACAGAGCAGGAGCGGGTAACCGCAGCACAGAAAGCAGTGAAATCCGCTAAGAGCCGTAAATGAGTTGAAGGAAAAAAATCACCCTCGGGTGCTCTTACGTAACAATCCTTTGTTGTTCGGTGCACTCGAGGATTCACCGTGTTTGAATCTATTTCACTGGTGTACCCACTTTGCTGCGAACTACCTTATCGACCGCTACATCAGAGAGGAAGCTCACATATTTCCCCAAATTACTTTGATAAGTACGGGCGCGAACATGAGGCATCAAGCTGATGCTTGTAGGTGGAGGAAACTAGCATGAGTGACAGCAGCAGCCGAACTTTAAACAAGACATGTCGTATCATTTGCATTGTTTTCTTATTAAAATATTGTTGGGGAAACTTCTCCTCTTATAAATGTATTCTCACTCTAAGCGTAAGGCGTAAAAAGTCACTGCTAATGTTTCAAACTTGTCGCCACAATAGCAGAAAGTCAGCTTATCCACAGATATAAAAAAGATAAAGCAGAAAACGAACCAAAGAAGGAACGTTGCATCACTCAAAACCTTTTTCCAGCAGCAGCCACACTGCATGAAAATGAGCCTAAAGATAAACTTTGAAGAAACAGCTGGCAGACAGAAGAGGAGAAATCTCTGCATCAGCTGAGATAAGGAGGGGAAGTAAGGATCTCGGGGTAAACACTGCTTGTTAGAGAGGACCTGTGTGAGCTCAAACATGACATTTGAAAATCCAAAGCTGCACGCTGGAGTGCTTTTCCAGAGCCGGGGCTGCAGGCGGCAAACCGGTGACAAGGCCGCAGCCAATTAGGACTGTTTGTGAGCAAGTGTCTGTCTGTCAGGGCGGATGAAAGTGGGTCGGAGCCGCGGCGTATCTCCCGAGCAGAGCACAATGGCAGGTAGCTCAAACTCCCAAACTTAAAATGAGACAGATGGAGATTTAATAGCTGAACTTCAAATTGGCTCTAATATGGGGTGACGGCTGCGAATCCATTATCATTATCAGCCACTTTGATGCTCCAAATTCAATTTCAGAGCAGGTTTCCAACAGTAGAGGAGCCACTTTAAAAGTTCACTCTGCAGGTATTACCACTATCGTTCATTAACAGGTTTCTGTGCAGGTAAACAACTCTGAGTTCAAAGGCACATCAACTCTACATATTAGCAAGTCAGACAGTCCTGCGCGGAGGAAAATGCTGCCGCCATATTTCACAGGTTTCTTCACTTCCCGCTCACATCAAACAGTCCACACTGTGCTGAGGAGGAAGGAGCCGAGCGCTGTTTAATGAGGCCGAGCATGTCTCTGCGTGCGCATGTATGTGGAGGACGGCTTCAACCGAGATGACATCAGAGTCGTGATGCAATAAGCACTCGATATAATTGGTGGTCTGAATTCTAAACCAGGATGGAGCCTGTGCCTCTCATCTATTGTCTGTGTTCAAGGTCTCCGCTCTCAGCTGCGTCCACATGTTAAGCACAACTCAGAAAAGAGAGGGTGAAAAAAGGAACATAAAAAATTCATGACAGAGGATTTTAATTCTGTTTTAACTAAATCAATGGAGAAAACCATGTCCTGAAGGTAGGTTAGGTAATGTTCTTTTGTGCATCTGTAAAAAGCTTTGTTCTTGTTTGTTTAAAGGTATAATAAGAAGGATTTTTCCTGCATTTTGTCAACAACACATTCAAACTGGGCCCCTCCTCCTGGGCTCTTCGTCACCAGAAGCTCACCCTCACTCTCTTGTGCGAGAACACGCCCACCCTGCCGAGCTAACACCGACAGCATCACATTACTGCCAGTTAACGTTGCGCTAGCATGCCAACCGCCGGTTACCTTTGCGCTAGCATGCCAACCGCCGGTTACCTTTGCGCTAGCATGCCAACCGCCGGTTACCTTTGCGCCAGCATGCTAACCGCCAGTTAGCTTATCCTACCTGGTTTGAGGCACCTACCTGTCCAACAGAAAGAAGGCCATTTGCAAAAGTGAAAATGATGATGGTTACAGCTGGCTCGCACATTGCCGATGCGGTTGCCATACGTTGCTCATAATGATATGCATAGCGTCACCCTGTCCATTAAAGCTACAGCAGGCAACATTATTTCATAAGAATTTGGTTAAACTAACACATTTTGATCATTGCATTTCCCTCACAACATTGAATTGACATCATGTTGAGCGCTGATCTGTGACTGTGACCGCCACTTTGTGTTTAGTTTGTTAGAAAAGTTGTCCGGTCTGAATCAAACAACCAATCAGAGTTAGCTTTTCACGAAACGAGCCAATCACAGCGACTCTGTACAAACTAGCGTCATCCGGCCTCCATGTGACTCATGTCAGCAGCGCGCACGCAGAGGTTGTGTCAGTCAGGAGCTATGGCAACTGGCAGTAAATTTCCTGTACCTCCTTTGGCAACAACGGCATCTACTGCTAAAGAAGAAAAAAAAAGGAAGAGCTTGGAGGAGAAAAAAGCTACAAAGAGAGCCCTAAAAAAAAGGCGGAGTGTAAGGGGCTGAAGAACGATGCAGAGGTTGCCCTGTTCGTTTTTGACAGGTAACGTTAGCTCTTACGGTAGCACTAAGCTCCAACACCTACAGGTGAAAAGGTGGTCCACACCAAGACTCAGAACTATAATGATAACTTAAGTAGTATTTTAACATTTTGCCAGCAATAAAGTGTGTTTGTTGGAACAAACAGCATCTCTCCTCTCTCTCTCTCTCCTTGCCTCGGTGTTGCAGAGAGACTCACCGCACAACAGCTGCACAGCACACACCAGTTGCAAAATGCACCTGCATGTTTGATGTAGAGGAGTAGGCCAATACAGAGAGGCAGAAGGTTTAGAATGTTCATGTTGCTTACTGCCACTTTAACGGGATTGGCTCCTTAGGTTTGTGACGTCTCAAACCTGCCAATCTGAAAACGTGTTGTTCAGCCTGTCCTTGGTACACTGCAGCTTAAAAGCAGACAGGCCCAGCCATGGAGAGGACTGCTTATGTTGTCCCTGATCTGTCTTGTAGCAGCAGGTTCTGAAATTCCATTCCAACAAGTTAGTGATGTAAGGAGGTAGCTTACCAACAAGGGCCTTGAAAATGTACAAATACCAGTGTTTGTTGCGCCTCTCTTCAAGAGAAGGTTATCAATCTGAGGGCAGAGTGATAGACAGAGTCCAAAGGAGAGAATAATACAGAGGGTGGGTCACATCAAATGTAAACTGATGTGACAGGTCTTAAAGTTTGATGCCAACAACATGATTGGCTCGCAGAGTTCTAGAACAAATCTAACTGGCTGCAGATAGATGTATAACACCCTCAGTCAGATGATGTGGATGTTAAATTTATCATGAGAGTAGGCATGAAACGTTTTTTAGTTCAGGGCGGATGCTCCACTAATTCGGGACCAGATGAAACTTTTTCATGCAGCTCCTGAGTTCTCCCTCATCACGATGCTAATTACCAGGCTGAAGTCTAAATACTTGAATCCTTTTTCATGAAATGTTTACCATTTTTGTTCCGACCTAATATGAAGAGGCTTACTCCCCTGGCGTTACTGGTCTGTGTGCAATGGTGTTCTTAGCCTGAAGTAACACCCCATTAGCCAGTCCTGAGGCTTTACTTTACTTCCCAGTAATTAGCCAAGCAGCTGCTTTTGCACTAGTGTGTGTTTAGGTTGGTAAGTGGAGGATGATTTTATCCTGAGATTGTAAACTGTTGGCTGAATGGTAAAATGTGAAGACTGGGAGTAGTGATGCTGCGCCAGGTGCTACAATGCATTAGGAAGGGGGTTCTGGTTTGTCGGCTTTGCATCAGTGTGAAATGAAGCAGGAGGTATTCAACATGTTTAAAAAGCATCCTCACAGTGCTGCAGACTCATGCAGAATCCACCAGAGATGCTTTTTAAGAGCATTAAGCGTTTGACACGGGACCTCGGCGAGCTGTTTGCTCCGGTGAGTTTGGTGTCAGTAACAAATCCTTAAAAAAAACTATCAGCTAATGTAATGTAATATGACACACTAGTGACTCGATACCACTTTAAGACTTATTACCAAGGGACAGGAGCACAAAGCAGGCATTGAGCGCGACGTCACTGTGGCTGGTTGGTTCACACGTGTGGACAGGAAGACCTCCTTGTGCTGTAAACTCCTTCCTACAGAATTACCGAGCAACTTGAATTAAATTCAACTTGTATGACATCTAAAGGAACTCTTGCCGTTAAGTATATTTCTCCCTTGGAAAATATAAATTGGTTGCAAACGCACACGTGCAGTGACGCCTCTCAACATGCCTGCATATCAAATATACAGTATTTACAGTGCGTGGGCTGAAGCACAGCTCTGCTCATTAGCTGTTACACTCTCAACACATCCCTGAACTTTATGTACTTTTGCAAAAACCGTGCTGCTCTTTTCTTAGCTATAATTTATAGACATAACCTTTAAGAAGCACAAATACGCAGCCTGGATATGTCTTTAATGGAAACAAATGGCACCTTTTAAACTAAATATAAATGTTAATATTTTCTGGAGACAAGTCGTTCCAACTCATTTTAACATTAACGCACACACGCAATCTGCGCTGTCACTCCCATCAGCGCACGGCGTGCCCAGCATGTTAAAGAGAGGAACCCGGGAGAATAGGCTATATTTCATCACCACAGGAGCGCTTTCACTAAATACTGATGCAAATTTATACAGACTGCGAGCACACCAGATCCTCCTCAGATTGCTTTTTGCATCACAGCGCTGAAGAGCAGAGCGTGATGAGGAGTGGGATGTCTGATGGAATAGGAGAGTATTTACAGTCATGCTGAGCCGTATAAGAAGGCTGAAACCTTTCGCAGCTCAGGTGCTTCACATTAGCTGCAGTGAGGTGACAGATTTGCAGATCAGACTTTGAAAGGTATTCTCTACGCATGTGAGCTTCAGATTTGCGTGCCGACTGTTATCTTCTTCCTCGCTCTGTGCGCGTCTGCTCGGCGGTGTATTGTAAAATGAACGTAGGTGCTTTGAGGGAGCAGTGTAAATCTGAAAACGGGGGGAACTAAGGGGGTTTAGTGCTGGCAGAGGAGGAGAAAAAAAGAGGAGAGAAGAACTGGGCACGGTGAGGCACATATGCAGAGTCAGCAGACACTCAGGCAGAGGGTTCAATGACGCAGAAAACCCAGCGGGGACGTGAGCGGCACACTGGAAGCTGCTCTCGAGGTGTATGAATTCATTATGAGCATTTCTCATCAGCGCCGCTTTGATTGTCTTTTGTTTCTCTGTCTCGTAACTTATTAAAATCAAGAATGTTTTACTCTGGTAGGGAGTTAAATATCCTCTTTCATTTCCATATCGCACAGTTTCGTAAAACAGACACACACACACACGCACAAGTAATCACACAAACAGCAGTAAGAGCAGGATTATTCCCCCCCGTGAACGCTGCTGTTGTTCGTAAACCTTAAACTCTCTCCCGACTGCTCGCTGTGTACACAGATCGAGCAGTGACAAATGTAGCTGCTTTAAAGTGGAGGAGATGAGTGACTATTAAATCCGGGAGATGTGCTCGCTGAGCGCACAGTATTCAGCTTATGTGCTTCCACTTTAAATTTTTGCAATAACCTTACGTTCCTATGAGAGTGCGTGAGAGTGATAGAGAAGGAAGAAGAGGGAGATTAAGAGAAAGAGGAGTCGCATTAGTTCAGAGTGCGAGAAATTACTACAATCCAATGAAACAATGCAGCAACGTATGAAACAGCAAAGTACTTCGTCTTCCATAAATCAGGGAGATTCAATACAATACATTGAGTTTGGTGGTGAGCTGCAGCAACAAATTGACTTTAGTGGAGGGAGGCAGAAACGGTGTAGTCGAAATTAGCTTTGCAAACAAAGTGAAGCATTGTGTTGTGCCTCCTTTCTTACATATAAAACATACAGCACGGTGGATCCTACACCATTCTTCACCGCGGAAGTAGTAGCTGCTTGCAGCTGTGCTGGGGCTTTATCAGTAGATAAAGCTCTACTCAAAGGTCCTTATGGTGAGATTGTTTCGCCAGGTAGATAGTAAAGGTCTCTCCACTTTACGTCCCCATCATCTTTACGTGACTGCATTTACAAATTCCCTCTCGAACAGCGAGAATAAAACAGAAACAGCCAGTATACCCTGTCGTGGTGCAAGGACATGGATGCCAGCCTTCATGTTACGTACTATAAGGGATGTGCACTTTAACTGGTTAACCGTTAACCAACCGTTAAGAATTTTAATCGGTTAATACAACCAGTTAAACGGTTAGATAAAATGTATATTTGGGAAACACATGTTTTGTTGTCATTAGCTGAGCTGAGCCTGAGAGGACAGCAAAATGAAACGAGCAGTATGACAGTTAAAAACATTGAAAAAACATATCTCTGCTCCTGGGACATCACAGGACCGTTTGAGCAGGTATTCTCCACTGCAGGTCTCAACAGACTGCGCACCACACAGCATGTCGACATGCCGCTATTTCCTCACCAAAACCAGCAGACAAACTGTCTCCTACATCATAAGGACTGGTGTAGGCCTGGCCTTTTTATTCTAAGTTTTCCTAGTCTGTTGTTTTTGAGCAGAAACGAAACTTTACTTTTACGCATGAGGCACAGCAGCGTAACTCATTCATTATTTAAAACTCCTGACACGCCGTCGTCAGGATCGGACAGGATCTTATGTTTATTAAAGTTCTGTGTGCTGACCATCAAAGAAAGGCTGCAAATGTTTATTTACTTATTGTTGCTGCTGGATCACACGGCTGTACTCTCCATTGTGAGCGTAATGAACACTGGACAGTGTATTAATGCCTGTGGCCACGATTGTCAGTGCCACAGGTAGTTATGTCTGAGGATAAACATAAATTTACCTATTAGATGCGTGAGTGTGTCTGCGAGTAGAGAGAGCCTGCTTCCAAATGAGCGCGAGAGCTTGTTGTTGGTCTCAGCTGTTCGTTCTAAAAATCACTAGTCTCAGACTTTGTTCCAATCCAAAAAGTACATTTTAATCTTGTCGGTTAACCAGTTATTAACCGTTAAGAGTGTCAGTTAACTGGTCCCAAAAAAATCCAAATGCACATCCCTAAGTACTATAGATTCTTAACAGAAATTGTCACTACATATACTCACAAATGCTGAAATATCTCAATCAGCCTTCAGCCTTTGTGTTGAGCTCTTATTAGCACATGTTAGCATGCTAACACAATAAACTAAGATGCCAAACATAATGCATGCTAAATACCAGCATGTTAGCATCATCATAGTGAGCACGTTAACAAGCTGATGTCAGCACTGCTGTGTTCAGGTACAGCCTCACAGAGCTGCTAGCAGACTGGAGAACAATGGCTTCCTCATCTTCTGTCACACCTGTTTCACATTTGTTATCTCTTCACGTCTGTGCGAGTGCAAAATAATGGAACAGGTTCGTCCCACGTACCCCAGCGGTCTAAGACGTAATGAAACTGCAGCGTCCTCGGTTTTACTCCAGCTAGGGGCCTGTGTTACATGCCGCCCCCTCGATTCCTGCCCATATGGCCTGTCTGCATCGACTGACTGATTAGATACTAAAAGTATAATTGAAAAACAAACTATAAAATGCAACATGACATGTATTAAAAAGGAAGGATGCTGTAGCACTTCTTCCTAGGGAGTTTCTGCCTTCTTCACTCTTCTCACACCATAAAACCCCGTCTGTGTTGGAATGAGCTCATCCTGCAGGACGCGTCGTATCATACTAAGTATCTGTCTTGTCCTGCGGTTAGTAACTCATCAGGCTCAGCATCTCCTAAATCCAGTGTCTCTCCAGTCAGTGAGGACAGTCCTGTCAGTCAAGGAGAGGACGTCGAACTCCCGAGAGCAGACGCTGAGATTCCGAGAGAACCGACTAATGCAGTCAGTGAACTCCCATCGGTTTATTGATCATCCTGAGGGAAAGTGTGCTAATGAAGATGCATGTGATCCCCCTGCCATGGAGATCTGGAGGAGCTTATGCAACTAAACGCTTGTCATTCTACACAGCAACTCAATTAATCCCGGCAGCGACAATACATTAAAACAACTCACTCTTTTTAGTGACCAGCAATAAGTTACCTCACACCTGAAAGCAGTTATTTTAGCAGCTCATGTGTGATAATGCAGCTGGTGTGACTGGCCCGAGGCTGTCCCTGTGACTCCGGTTGTATTGACTAACAGGCACGCAAGGTCCGCCACTCTCAGCTCTACTGGGGTTGTTAAATCCAATATGGGGATTAGAAGAGGCGAGGGAGATCTAAATTAGACCTCTATCTACTCTGAGGGAGTGATTTTCAGTGCTGCTGGGATAGCCAGAGACTACGATCAATAATGTAAGGAAGAATGCATATAAGCCAGTGTGAGGGACGTATTAGGCCAATTCAGCAGTGGCCATGCGGATCACGTGCATATGTGATGAATCTGATTGGATCTTCACCAAGAGGAAGAGGAGGAAGTTTTATCATATCTGGCAAAACGGTGTAAGCTTTTATGAGATTAGTTTCCGAACACAGCTGCGCTGAAAATGACTCAATCAAAGAAGCAGTTAGAAGAGCCGCTCTGTGTGTGTGAATTATATTACTATTAGGTTGGATGGCTGGAAGCCTGGGAGTGTAATAGGGATGAGGACGCTGGCCGTATTCCAGCACCTTGACCTCCCTGTGCAGAGACATGAGGGAGAATGAAGATAGTCAGAGTAACACTGCAGACAACCTTACACCGCGCCTATCCTCACATCACTTTGGTCCAGTGGAGCAGAAAGGTGACTGAAACGGCTGCACTGTCAGGGCATGGTCATCCGGGCAAGAAGGAGCGGAGCCTGAGCTTGCAGGAATTTTTTAGTCGCGCACGCAGGGCTATTATTCATTTAGCCGTGAACCCATGTGAACTTTTTTTTGTTGCCGAGGAGGCGCCACAAAGAAAGTCAAGATGCGGTGAATAATGCATGCAGTTCCCAGAAACAGCGGTTTCACTTGCTATTTGCGCGAGGCAGAATTATAGTCGTAGCAAAGATGCACAAATGAAAAAACGCTTCCAGGACAAGAGGACACTCCTGCTACAGTTTTGCTTAATATAGTTTGTCCGTGTAAGTACTAGACGAAGCATTACACACTCGTGCTCCGAGGGAGGAGAGCGTTTTATCCCTGAAAGGCTGCAAATTAAAGAACACATCTATAATTCGAGATGTTGCCGCTGTGCATGTGTACTCGCAGCTTTTTGTCCTTCTCATCGTAACTTCATTTGCTCACAGATGTTTTATTCCTCTTTCCCTAAAAACAAAGTGTCAGTCACTTAGCATAAAACCCAATTCCAGCCCGATACATCAAACACAGCAGCCGCTGAACTCAAGCTGCGATTTGCATTTCTCTTAGATTCGCCCCTTTTCTTGTGCATCCGCTCTGACAACTAACCCGTGCGTTGTGGAACAATCAAACTGAATTTGCATGAGGCAGATACGCCACCCTCGCATGAGGCCTTTTGTTATAAAACAAACACACACAGCGGGCTGAATGAAAACAGATACGGCACTTTAAGATATTAGTTAGTCATGAGTGTTAAAAGGAAGAGCTAAATCTGGGAGCGTGTATTAAAACGATTAAAGCAGCTTCATTAAAAGTTAATATGTGTTTTTTATTTTGAAGTTCGCTTCTTCAGTAAACAACATGCAGCAGTGGTAACAAACCTGGGGCTCCTTAAATACATCTGAGGCTCTGATAACACTGACATTATGTTGCTGTTAAATTTCACTGTACTGAACAGACTGATGTTTATGTTAGTTTGGCTCAGGGGGGAAAAAAGTCACACCTGTTTGTATAATGCAATATAATGGAACAGCCCCACAAACTGCAGCCACCAAAATGACCATAAAGTTGAATCAACACCTCTGAAAACCATTTCAACAAAATTGGAACATAATGGCCTTCATGACGGGAGGGTTTATAGCAGGAACGATGCATTAGTTTCAGCTAGGTCTACCTAATAAACCGCAAGCTGTATATCATATTTTACAGTTATGGCCTCTCTTTTATACGTTCATAATCTAACTATTCCCCCATGTTTTTGCTCCCTTTTATTTTGAAGGCTGCACTGGCTCAGCTGTCAGCCATTATGCGATGCAACTCTTCAGCACTGCCACACCCTCTTCTTGTTTCACCTCCCTTTTATACAGCGATGCCCTCCAGATAAAGTGACCGAGTACAGAGCAGGACGCTGACAAAAAGCTGGCAATGTGATCATTTTACCATATAGCTGAGACCTTATAGCTTGATTGTATGTACTGTATGTGTTTTGTGTACATTTTATTTGCATATAAATCCTGAGAGGTCGCCTCTCTCTGTTCCTCACATAAACACGACACCGGAGAGACACAGCAGGTCAGCAGCACTTCACAACCACACAAGATACTTCCAGAGTTCTGCTTGTCTGCAGCAGAACACTCATCCCGCTGCAACCTCTTAACATTAATATGCTCCTATCAGCAAAGTATTAAGATTCAAACAAAGTGCATTATTTATAATCGGGTGCTCTTGTACGAAGAGGAGGCGAAGAACATCAGCAGAGACAACAACAATCCACTGCTCCAGATTTTTCAAGCTTGTCTTCCCAACGTATCAAACAGGCTAAATAAATCCCAGCAGATGAAATCCTGCAGCACAGCTTATTAACAAACACGTGTAACAAAGCACGAGCTTTCCAGCTCAGGAACATGACTGACGTGTCTCCATTATTAGCTACACAAAGCGCCGTCGCGTCAGGCTTGTTGTTGACGACATTTGCTTTGAAACTCCGCTCCGACACGTCTCTCTCCAGGTGGTAATGAGGGGAAACACAGAACTTTAAAACCAACGTGGCAGAGTCAACGTATAGGATGCAACTCTAAAGGCGGTTTTGTTTTGATTTCTGCCCTGCGCCCTGCTCATTATCCATCATAACTCTGTGTGAAGAGTCACTTTGAATTAATGGCAAAGTGGGAGCATCAAAGGCATCGACTAACAGGCCAGATGAGGGAGGAGGCAGCGGACACTTTCATTCTGGAGGCGAGTCAATCTCCCCTTTTTTTCCCCCTCTCCCAGGGGAAATTTGTATTCTGACCATGTGCATTACATAATAAGATATCACACATGTATGCTTCATTCGCAGCGTTCAAAGGTTGTCTTCAATATTTCTGCACGCCTGAAAATCTTGATAGATTCAGTTTTCAATAATTTAGCAATCAGTCTGAGCTCTCGGAGCATCTCTGATAGTGTCTCAGCCTGTCAGACTCAAACACCCTGATATGTGCACCTGCATTATGAATACATTTCAGCTGCAAACAGTACATTGGTTTTGACTCCCGACAGTGAAAAGAATTCAATCAAATCACTGAAACATGCAGAAACATTCTTTGCAATCAAACCTTTATAACCGTGACGTTAACAAGACAACAACAAATCTACAAAACAGCTGATTTATCTTCTTCATCATGTCGCCCCCTTTGCCAGAATGTGACCCCCTTAGCAGCTGAGCCACAGCCCCAAGTTCAACCTGTATGTTGCCTGAAAAAGATGTGCTTTTGTTGCTTCCTCCTTTATTGAAAACTACTCAAGTAATCCATCCTGCTGCTAAGCAATTTGCTGCACCAACAGAAACATTAACTACGATCACAATCTGTTTACGAAACGATTATTTCTTCTTGCCCTTCGCATAAGCGCAGACATCTCTGACATCCTGTCCGAAAGAATCCAGTTTTGCGTCTTTTTCCCGACAAGAACTCTATGATTTGTTGCAGCTGCAGCATCCCAGGAATATTCAAGCTATGATACTTTAATCTTTATGCACCTTAAGAAGAGGTATGTTGCGCCTCCTAGCATAAGCTTCATTAAAATGGCAATGAGCTTGAGGAAGGATTTGGCAGGAACAGCTGAGGGTGGAGATCAGTTACGCTGACATGCGGGACATGCAGCCTGCTAATTATCCGTCAGGAGGCAGGAGGTGTGATTGTGGCTACTCACTGGCTTGCATCAGCTGTCCCTGACGTCCAAACACCTGGGAGAAGGTGGCATGGCTGCTGCAGGTGAGGGTGTTCTCCATGGTTGTCCCGCTGGCACACGCTGAGGAAAAAGAAAGAGCGAGGAGGGGGGGATGAGGGAAGGTCAGCCACACTGCGTCACATCAAGATGGAAAAAGAGGAGAGAGGAAAAAGAAGAGGGAGAAGAGGGTGGGCTTGCCTTCAGTTGTAGAAGCTGGTGTGTGATCTCTGGTGATGACTGCTCTCCTCTGGACCTGTCCTGCCGCTGCCGCCGCTGCTGCTGAGGAGCGATATACAGCCCCTCGCTGCTCACACCAATGTGAGCAGAACTGCTCCCCGCACAGATAATGGGAGGGGGTGTGCCTGCCTCCCTGACTGCTTGTCAGCATGTAAGAGTGTGTGCGCGCGAGAGAAAGTTCTCTGACTGTGTGCCTGTGAGAGCGTTTTGGTGTGCATGTGTGAGGGAGAGTAAAACAGGGTGGTAGAGCAGGTAGCAGAGCTGTAGGCACAGTTTCTCCGCCAGCACTCTGATCTTGTGCTTCGTCTGTACAGGCTGACAGTCCTCTGCGGCTCCAGACAGGCTGGGTTGAAAGGCAGAGCGAAGAAGAGGGGGTGAGCGCGGCTTCTTCAGCAGGTAAAAGTCAATCCTCCCTCCTCCTTCCCCCCTCACTCTCGGCGCGAGTAGACAGCAGCGTGTGTCCTCTGGGCAGAGGAAGGGACTGTTGTTTTCTGATCTGTGTGACTATGCCCCCTTTTCTCTCCTCCCTCTCCCCCCCTCCCCTCTCTACAACCCTCATTTGCTGAGCCTCAGCAGTAACATCTCTCTCCCTCCCTCTCGCTCTCTCCTGCGCTCCTGTTCTCCCTCACATCTCATACTCTCTCCACCCCACCCCATGCAAATCCCCTCGATCCATCTTAAAGCTCGGGCCGCTGCTGGGAAACAGATTCTAGCAAACTCGAGTGCTTCATCTTCCCCCTGTGCTGAGGGGGGAAAAAAAGGAGGATGAGAAAGTGGAAGGGTTGTATAAAAAGTGAAAAGTAGGGCTGGTACAGCTGGTGGTTTCCAGAGGCTGCATCTTGAAAAGGAATTGAAGAAAACTGCTGAGTATAAAACAAAATTAGCTCACACTCAACTGAAAAACAACTCCCCATAAACTCCTACTTACCTGCAGTGCAACAGCTCTGGTGAAGCTGAAGATTTAGTGGAATGTGTGAAAACATCCAGAGCACACTGCAGCAAAAAGGTGCATAAAGGCGTCGTAAAGAAAAAATAACCCTGCTATCAGATCAAATGAGAACGTTACGAGATCTTTAAATATCCTCTCAAGCCTTAAGGAGGCACAGTTAGCTTTATTGTACACACTGTGCAGCTGTTGGCATGGAGACCTCCAACACAGACAAGACTCTGACAGTTATCCCAACACATGATCACACTGCTTTAACCTCGCTGCAGCTTGTAAACCCCGTGTTAAACAGCCTCCCGAGAAACACAAAGGAGAAACTTTGCCAGGAAACCCATTGTCACGGAGCCATCTCTCACATTACTGCTCTGCAGGGCGAGCACACCGGGGACCTGGCCGCAGCACTCACATCCTCGCATCACATCCTCCTGTTTTGAAAGGAAATGGAAGGACGCTCAATGGGCAGCGGTTGTAGAGCTGGGAGGAAGGCTCGGCTAGAGTTCTGACTTAAGCAGGTGGTTCTGCAGGTGAAGAGATAACAGCATAGAGGTTAAAACCAAGCATTGAGAGCATGTGAGTAAATAACTGTGACATTCAGTTTGTTTGCTTTAGAGCAGGTTAAGTAGCTGCTTAATGGAAATCTCAAAGCCAAGATGCAGTTACAAACCGCATGTGTTCTCTGCATACAAACACGACTAAAATCTTCAAAATGCCGTGGTCAAACTGAACACTGGCATTTCACTAACAATCAGAAGACTTGAGACATGACTTCACTTTCAAGTCTGAGAGACTAATGCCCAGCAGAATAAATCTGCCCTCCATCTTCATCAGCTTTAATGCTATTCTCTTTGAACAGGAAGTAGGGGCAGAGTGAGGGTTTTTTTTTTTTGGAGGCTGCATATTGTCGAGTATGAGCAGCTGTCACTCCCTCCCACAGTGTCTCCTGTCACTGGCGGCTATCTGTTTCTAACAGACAGATAACTATATGGTTTAATACAAGAAAGCCTTTATATTCAATCAGATCTTTAGTAAGAAAAGGAAGCTGACATATCAAAGCTGAACAAAACTGTTTACAGATAAGCTGACAACATTAGCTAATTAAACGATAAGTTGACAGACAGAACATTCATTAATATTTTTTACGAATCAGTTTTTTTCCCCCAGACAAAATACCGCAATCAATGCAGGAGCTAGCTTCTCTTATGAGGGGCTTTTCTGTTTAATATTATTGTGCATAGTATCAGTCAAACATAAGTGACGTGAATGATTTGTGAAGGGCATATTTCCTATTACCCAACCCATTAGCGACATAATGATTAACTGGTTACTCTAGGAAACAACAGCAGATTAACAGATAAAGATCAGCCTTATTAAAACATTAAGTCCTGTGTGACAAGATTCAATAAAATAAAACAAACTTGAATATGGTTATATATATGACTCACATCAACATGTCAGCATATAGCTCACAGAGATGTCTGCATGGCTGTAAACCAGCTTGTTTGGATGAACTAATGGTCTCTTAGCTTAAAAAGTAACTTAAAGAGGGGGTATTATGCTAATTTCAACCTTCATATTTCACTCTGTGATACCTGTGGAGTAGCTTAGCATAATTTATAGTTTAAAAAACTCAGCATTTTTCTCACACTGGTGCTCTGTGCAGGCCCTCATACAGTCTGTGCCTGAACGACTCAGTCAGCTCTGTCCCTTTAAGAAACCCCGCCTCTACAAGTCCACTTTCTTCTGTTTGGCCGGCTCTCCGAAACCTGCTGTGACGTCACAAAGTGCAGCGTGTAGAAAAAACTGTAAAACCTGGCGTTCACAGCAGCCTGCAGACTCAGCTGAGAAGCCTGGGGATTACTCCAACATACTTTTACCTATAGATTTAAAACTTCACCCACGTTTAGCTTGGACATCCAACATTGTAACATTATGCGTCTTAAAATGTGAAAAAGCATAATACCGCCTCTTTAACTAAATTAAATCTCGTCTTGTCACCTTGCAGCAGTGATATAGAGGTGTACTTCAACACCTGGTGGCATCACTGTTAGGTGAAGTTACAGGTTCAATAGTCTGACTCACAGGATGTAGACTGGAGGTATAAGCCCTTAATTGGTCGCCCTTTTAATTGAAACGACAACCACCTGAGATAGCCGCTTAAATGCTGAAAATGGCACGTTTTGACAAATATTAAGCAATACGGCTTTAATGTTTCGTGTTGGTTTTCTTTTGCAGAGATGGAGCTATTAATACCAAAGCTTGCTTCACCAGGTGCAAATTATCCTCCAATACAAGTTCCCTGCGACACTAATTTGCAAGACTACAGGTTCAACAGAGCACACCTCTCACCACACCCAACCACAAGTATCAGTGATGCTGGGTGCGGTTAGAGGCCCAACAGGTCAGCAACACTTTCAAGGTGGTGCTCAAATGTTTTTCTACTTGTAGTTTGTAGTTGCACAAAAAAAAGAAAAATCATCCCCAAAACTACAGCGAGGTATTTTGTGGTTTTTAATTTTGTTAGTGCATACCAGCCCTAAATTGAGTCTCCTCCACAAATAGCTGCTACCTCCGAATCTTCTCGCATGTGGTAATTGAGTGCCAATCCCCTCGAGCAGCCTGTGTGCTGTGCGTCTCCTACGTCTTAAATCTGCCTCTCTGGTGTAGCTTAGTTTATTTCGTCAGGCCAGGCACAGAGCTGCATGGAATTGCATTTTTATGAATAGGGCTGGAGCACCGTACACAGCAATCAAGAGAGAGTGCAGTGATATTTCAGCCTGACAGCCTGAGTATGGTGCAGCGCTCTTCCAAGTGTGCACCCCTACACACACACACACACACACAGCTGAGCACCCATAAACTACAGCCAGCTATAAACTATACCGTCCTGGCACTGGTGCAAATACAAATCTTCCCTTCCCAGTGAATAAAGAAAGATTCTGCCTGTGGATCAAGTCCAACATACAGATTGCATTTAATTCATAACCTCATTCATCAACATGATAACCCCCTGTGTGATGTGAACATCCAGTCCACGGGACATGCCAGTTCTTTAAGCTTGTTTCCAACGCTGGAGGCACGTTTCAGCTCCACACTGACTGTCCGGTGGGTTTGATAGCTCATTAATGTATGTTGAGTGTGATGGATGGGCTCCCGACAAAAATAATCTCAGCAGATGCACGGGGGCCGGATGAGACCTTGAAAGGTGTTCTCGGCGACAAATGCCCCTTCATTTTGAGAAGCACTGGTTTCAATCAAGGTTAATAACACAACTTTCCAGAAAAAGTGATATGGGAACTTTATTATTGTGTAAGGGAGAAGATTTTTATAACAGCGCTGTGCTGGATATTGAATCTATGAATATTTATCACCTCAGGTTTCTCAAATAAAACTACTTGGAGATATTTCAAACAGATTATATTAAAAAATCTTTAAAGTAAGAAGTTTATTTTAGCTCAGAGCTGGTAAGGAGTGTGTGCTTTATTATTAATACGTTTGCTTCTACTACAATAGCTTTTTCAGTTTAATAAAAGTGCATCAGGATTGTTGTTAGAACTGGTTTATTTTATATTTCACTATATAGTTTTTGTGCTTTTGTCCGGTTTTGTGGGTATTCTGATGTTACAGTTATGTATTTTTATGTGGTCATTAGTGTTGTGTTTGCCTTATTCTCTTAATAAAAACTGTTTTTATGCTGCTGCTGCAGAGCATCACAAACAATCAGGAATAACTCATGAATGTGTGCACGACAGTTTTTCATTTCCGGTGACATTTGTGCTGCTGTGATTTATGACTGTATATGACAAACTGCAAAGCGGTGGCCAATAAGAATCTACAGATAAAGAAATAGCACATTTTAAATATAAATAAATATGAAGATTGACGCTGGCCGAGCTCATCTGACTTCATCTACAGCAAACTACACATGATTAAGTTGTATTACTTTTATCTGCACAGCCCTGAATATGTATGAGTGTGTGGTTGAGTGCTTGTGGGCATGAGAGGATGTTATGTTGGTTTTTGGAGATGCATAAGAAATTATGTTGGACAATCTGCAAAGAAGATAAATACATTACATTCTTTTCTATTTAATTCAGGGTAAAACTGATGAGATAATTAGTTTAAAATAAACTTCCCCTTTCAATAAGATATCCTAATAAAGCTCTGAAAGCATATATGAAAATCTGAGCAACAAACCACTCTTGATGCACGATTTGCTCAGGATTTAGCCGAACAAAGTGAAGCTACACAGCAGAAGTGTAAATTGTAGGTTATGTATGACTCACAGATCAACCTCCCTGACAAGTGCACTTCTCCCAAAATGGATACAGATCTAACAGCAACTTGGAAGTTGGTCACGGCGCGCCCGGTAGCAGCTTTCTGACCTGCAAAGTAAAATGTAGCAACTTCAAATCTGATGCAAGCAAAAGGACCGACCTCCTATCAAATTCAAATTAATTGGAAACCAAAGTTCCTTTTTCATAATCCAGCAGCTTCCTGGCAGGCTGTAAGTGGAGAAGGCAATCGGTTAATGTAATCTAGAAAACTATATTACAGCCACAATGGCAGGGACATCTATTATGTTAAGAAGAGAAAGGTCTCAGTGAATAACAAAGCCTGCAAGGAGTCAGAGCCACTCATGAGTGCAGTTAATCACACGTTCTCTCTCGACACCCACAAAGTAACTCTTGATGTTTATACAACCAGAAAATACTGTAATCATTATGTTGTAATGCGCTGCAGATTAAATAATGAACTTTTCTATCAATTTGGATATTTAACAGATGGAAATCTTAAATTGACCTTGAAAATGTCCTTCCTATCTGATTACACCCACATCTTGCTTTAAGTCTATTTGGGACCTCCTGAAAGCAAAAACAATAAAAGCTTTACACAAATTGAAAAACCTTTTTTTATTATGTCAATTACAGCAATGTTTTACTTGAGGTCATTTGGGATTTTTGTCTTTGTTCATCCTTAAATACATAATCTTGATGCTGAAAGGCAAAAACATGAAGATTTCTCGTGGAAATATAAATTAGCTTCAAATCATATTTTTCAATTTACTTTCCCATAAACATGCTACAAGCGTTAAAGCACTGCCTGCGTGTCTGCTGTCTTCGTGGTACGACTGGGTATGGTCGACAGTGACAAAGTGGGGGGAGAGCACTGGAGAGACTAAACTAAAAATAAGAAGCTTCTCATTGGCAGTATCACCAAAGATATTAACTAACAGAAACAAAGATGACATTGTCCTTCAGTTACTGTGGCATGACTCTCAAAAGAAAAACAACACATGAAACAACTTTTTGCACGTCCACTTGCAACGGACATAAAAGAACAAAAACGGCTGCATTCATATTATTGAGTTATCATCATGCATTTTGGCATATAAAAGTTGGTTCATGTGTTATTAATGTGTGTAAATTACTTAAAGCAGAAAATAAATTAATTAAATTCAAAGATTTGTTTTTTCAGAAAGGCTGTAAAAGTCGCATTTTAGATCAGATGAATCATCTGCACCAATTTACATGTGTCTGCAAAGTGCAACAGACATGAATACATTCTATTATTCACCGTTTAATTAAGCCAATCTTACTGATCCAGCTAGAAAAATTTGGCAGTTTGTTTTAAAGTGCTGTAAGAACACTGGGCTGTATGGGTGACAGTAGAAATTCTTCTCAAGGCGGACATTTTTTTAAGGAGACTTCAACATAATTCCCATCATTTTAAAACTGGAATTACCTGCTAACGTCAGATAAAAGAAAAAACGTCTGAGACAGCAGGTAAAAACATGACACATACTGGAGATTTAGACTAAAGGAATAGCTGTCAGGCCACACATCCAACCATAACCAGACACATACTTACCACACACACATAAACAGTGTTCCTGAGGACCAATTGTTGCAGTACAAAACTGCCATTTGTATTTTTGTTTCCCAAACAAAAATATGCCAATAAGATATATTCTACAATATAATGACTACAGAAATTTAAATCAAACACATACATACTTTGCAAATCATTTATAAACTGAAGTAGGTGCCCATTGGGAGAGACATGGAAATTGGCTTCATCTAGTTTGTAATCTATTCAGCACATGCATTAAGAGACTCTGGAAACATCCAAAAATCTAAACAACCAAATGGGGAAAAGACGGAACGAAAGAATAAACAAGTTTCCCTAACCCTAACTGATACGTGATTGCCATTTGCAATATATCAGCTTCCCAAAATAACGGAGCCCTAATGTTACTGTTTTGGGTCAAGTAATGACACATTTTGTGTATATATTAACTCATTGTCATTTACAGTTTCTTATTCCTTTTTTTGCAAGGCTGGCTAAAATCAAGGCTCAGTTCAGTTCAAAAGATGGAAGATAAAGAGAGTTCACTCCTTACATCCAGCAAAGGCAGAGATGAGATAAGCAGACTTCACTTTTTGAGTGAATAAGCCCACCACAAAAGATCCACCTCGGTGCTGACAGTGCCTTGATTAGTCCAGAGCTGAGAGGTGAGAACTTTACTCCCAGGAAGAGCTCAACAATGTCCACATGGCTCACTTCATCAGCACCTCCTGCAACATGAGAGACAAACAAAACTGAGCAACAGAGAGCTTTGTAGAGATGCAACACTTTTTTTAATTATATAGATGACAAAAAATAATTTACAACTTTCTAATCAACTCATTGACCAATTCGTATTTCTAGAGAACATACCACAAATTTGATGGTTCCAGGTTCTTCCTTACAAAAATGTGATGCTTTTTATTTACAAGACATTTTAATGTCATCACTTGAGTTCTAGGAAACTGCGGGGAACGTTCTCATTGTTTTCTTTTGCTTTATATAACGAAGGATTAAAATGACAAAATAATTGTCAGAAAACTTGAAAGAAACTTAAAGTAACTCCTTAAGTGACAAACACCAGTGCGATCTAACAGTTAAGTCACAGAAATAAACGTATATTTATATCACTGTAAAACCATATCAGCATCATTTTATAACTTTTCATGTGCTGGGGGTGCTGGTTTGGCTCAGTTGGTGGAGCAGGCGCCCCACGTACAGAGGCTACAGTCCTCGTCACACTGATCACGGGTTCGACTCCCGGTCTGGCGATCATTTGGTGCATGTCATTGCCCACTCTCTACTCCCAACTTTTTCCTGTCTCTCTTAAGCTGTCCTTTACAATAAAGGCAAAACCCCCAAAAATGATCCAAAAAAAAAATATATATATATATATATTTTCATGAGCTAAGAAAAAAAAGCCCTGTACAAAGCTTTAATGCAGTGCATTTTTCACTTATTCTGATGTTTCATCAAATTCATGAAATATAAGTTATCATAAAGTTAAATAATTATCTAACCCTAAAAAAACTTCAAACTTCAAACAAAAAAAAACTTTTTTAACTTCAACAAATGTTATTAAAACATTTTGCCATTAAAAAAAGCACTAAGTAATGAAGACACTTCATAAATTGCTTCAAACATGTCTTTAGCAACTCTCTGAGGAAAATTGTTGTCACCTATAGGCTGGCATATAGAGTGAGACTTATATGCAATAAGCCAATAATGTTTTGGTCAATATAGCACCAGCCCCAATAAAGACAGAAAAGTTAAAACTAAACAAGAGAGAAGGAGACAAATGCAGGGTAATGTCTCACCTGTGTCTCTTTTGGCTCTTGAATTGGTGGTTCCTCAGTTTTCACCTCAGCAGGAGGAGCTGTGCTCCTGGTGACTGGACCACCTACTCTCTCCCTTGTTCGAAGGGGGAACCGGATCTCTTTCTTCAGCTGTGTTGTTGGTGGTGGCGGTGGAGATTTGGCCTCTGCTAATCTCTTGGGTGCTGCCTCCTTACCCATGCGCTGCATTCTCATGGCCGGCCGTTGTGGTGCAGTGTCACTGGGAGTGTCCGGGGCTATCGGGGTGGGAGGTAGAGACTGAACTTGGCCCTTCTTGGTTTTTTTGCTAGCAGGAACTGGAGCTGGGAACGAGGCAGGCCTCTTTTGACGGCCCAAGGTAGCAGCTGTCTTTCCTTTGCCGGTCTGGGAGGGTTCTGATTCTGCTGCACCGGAGCTACGAGCTCTGGTCTTTCCCAGGGGTCTGGGCTCTGGCTCTGTCTGCTGTATTAGACTGTCTGAAGCTTTCTTCCTAAGATTCATGTTTTTATCTAACACAGACACTGCCTCCTTTTTCACCTCTGCAAGACCTTTTTTGCCCTTTTTAACGACAGGCTTCATTGGACAGCTGACGACCATATGTTTACTGAGACTTGCAGGATAAGTAAACTCTCGACTGCAGTGGGGGCAAACATTAGAGGCCTGCTCTTCTTCAACTTTAACATTAGCCTTCTTTGCAATGGTGGCAGCTTTATTTCTTTGTGAAATTGCCTTCTGGACCAGCTGGTTTTTCTTTTTACTAAGGGCGCTCATTTTTGTTTTACCAGTATCTTGATTAAAGTTAAGTCTCTTTGGCTGACCCATTCTACGGAAAGCACTGAGGCCTGCAGTGGCTGCTGAGGGCGATACGACCCCATTGGGACTCTTAACTATTTGCTTGAGGGGGATGGGGTTTTTCTTGGGGGTGTAACGCTTCTTATCGCTAGCATTGGCACAGGCCAAGATGTGCTGGTGCAGTTCTGGCATGTTGTCAAAGCTGTTGCCACACTTGGTGCAGCGAATGGCAGTGCTGAAAGTTTGTGGTATGTTATGGGTGGTGAAGTTAGTAGCTGAGGCCACAGAGCCAGCATGGGACCGACTGTGATAAGGAAATGGGGGTGGTTTGTAACTGGGGTAGTGTTGATTAATGCCCAGGCGGACATCGGGGCCTTTAGGCTTCCCTCCCTCTGAAGCCATGATCTTTATTGTAGTGTACAGCTCCTCATTTGGGTCCTCTGCTCCTTCCTCTGCATGATTACCGTTAACATCAGGCTCTTCTTTTGCCAAATCAGAGTCCGTGTGTGGAGCAACTTCCTCTGTCGTCTCTGGTGCTGGTGTTGAGGGACAGCTTTCCTCTTTGGATCTGGATGGATCGGTGTAGTTTTGCGGCCTCAGCTTGCCACTCTCTTCAGTGGTATGTGAGCACGTCTCGTTTGGATGCAGATCCTTCTGGTGCTGCTGGAGGTTACAGAGAAAAGCAAACTCCTTGGAACAAACGGAGCACACAAAGATCTTGCCCACTCCGTGTAGCGTTGTCCTGTGAGCCAGCAGGGCCGGGGCGTCACCGAACAGCTGCACGCAGAATTCACACTTGAAGGGCCAATCAGCAGCGTGCTCTGTGATGTGTCCACTGAGCTCCTTGATGGAGTTGAACGGCTCCTCGCAGACATTACACACAAAGGTCTTACAATATGTCGAATCGACTTCCTCCCCCTCAGAGGTTTTATCAGACGGTTTATCTGGAGCAGCGGGCTGGGGTGAAGAGTTGACAGAATCCTGAGTTGTGTGATTTACACCCGACAGCTCATCTACGCTGTGCTGAGGCTCTGCTTTTATCTTAATCTGAGGGAGGGTTTGTGAAACCGGTGCTGGGGATGAAGGAGGAGATAATGAGGAAGATGAGGATTCTGGCTTGGTTGAGAGAGCAGCAAGAGGTTTCTCAATTACAGAGTCGAGGTTTTGGTTCATTTTGCCATTAAGCAGGCTGATGGAAGTTGTAGTCAAAGGAACATCTGCTTCTGTAGTGGGCAGATCTACTGATATTGGCTCAGGAGGGCTCAGGGTTGCTGAAATTTTAAGGGGATCTTTAAGTGGAATTCTCTGGGAGTCCAGTGGTTCAGGAATATCGTTCTCTTCCTCGTCTTTGTTTTCATCAGCTGACATGTTTTCATCAGCTGACATGTTTTCTTCAGCTGACATGTTTTCTTCAGCTGACATATTCTCCTCTGAGTCTGACTGGAGCTTGTGTTCAAGCGACCTTGGAGACATTTTTGGAGAGAGGACAGGAAGTGGTCTCAGTGCAACAGAGTCTGAAGGCTGAGAAAGAGGAGAGCTAGGCATAGTTGGAGGCGAGGGTATGGTAGGTAGTACAGGGGGAGGCGGTGTTGGGGATGTCACACTGGAGGTACCAGGGGAAGAGGGGTTCATGGTGACAGGGGTCAACGAGGGCGGAGAGGGGTGGGCAGACTCCGACGCGTTTGGAGAGTGAGAATTAAAACAACTAAGGTTTGCAATGGCTGAAGAGCTGTCCTCTCCTGGCAAAGTTAGTCCTACATACTCATTCATCAGCACCTTCTCTAGCATGCTGGTGTTGGGCTTTCTCTTTTTAATCAATGGCTGTGGTGCTGAACTTCCCTTTAATTCAGGCTCAGCGTTGCTCTTACGATTTAAGCTTAAATCAAGAGCCGAGTCCCCAAGCACCTTGTTTAAGCTGTCACTTCTCCTGCTCACAGAGTTTGACAGATCCAAAGGCTGCTGATTACAGGCATTTCCACCACTACTAGCGGTTTGGCTGTTCATATTATTTCCAGAAAGGCTCAGGCCATCTCCATCTTCCTTGTCCAGGATGCTCGCAGGAGGTGATGCGCTACGGCTTTCAACCTTTGGCACCTTAAGGGTAAATGAGCTCGCCACCTCAGCTTTACAGCTCTCTGTTTTACATGCAGGACTGAGCTGTGGAGATGACGGGGGAGAGGCTGTTCTTCTTTTAAACCTGCCTGAAACCCCCGGGAGTGGCGTGACTGACAGTGGGGAGGCCAGTCTATGGCTTTCTGTTAACAGAGCAATGGTTGATTTCTGAATGTCTTGTGTCTGAAGGAGCTGTTTAAGCTTAGGCGAGAGATAAACAGTTTTCTCTCGTTGAAATGCTGTTGAATCTGCAGCTTGTTGGAATAGTCCTCCCACCAAGAGGTTAGAAGAGGAAGATGTAGAGGATGATGAAGATGAAGAGGCCGTAAAAGATGCTGTTTCTGTTTCCACTTTGAGGCTGGGAACAAGTGGCGGTGTTGATGTTCTTCTTTTTGCTGCTGGTTGGCTCATATTAGAGACTTGCTTGACTGCGCTGGTTCTACCCTCCACCTTCAGTGCCTGACTGATCTGATTTGGACTGATGATGACTGTGTCCAGACCAAACAGAGCTGCAGATCTGGAGTCCACCTCTATCACCTCACAGGTGCTCACCGTACTAGTTGACACAATCTTACCATCAATGTAGAAGCTCAAATTCTCAGAGATGTTTTTAGATATGTCCACGGCATAATCGTCCCTATCTGCCTCATCTTCCGTGTCCGCACTGGGCACATAGACGGGCGGAGGGCTGGTGCTGGGGGACTCATCAGGCAGCTGCTGTACCGAGGCCTCCTGTAGCAGCATGCCTTTCCTGCGGACTCCCTTTGGCAAGAGGTGTCGTTCATGTATTCTGCGTTGATGGCGCCGCATGTTGGTGTGTGTGCCAAATGCTTTGTTACAGTACTTGCAGGGATGGAGTTCCTTAGACTCCCCGTTTTCATCCAATATAAAGGGACGGTCGGCATGAAGCCCCAACTCCTTTCTCTGCATCTCAGAGTTGTGCAGAGATCCCCCTGTAAACTGAGACCCTATGGCTATATAGTGACTAGTTGGGCTGGTGCAGTCAGGACTTGAACCATCAGTCTGCACCACAGGGCTGAGTAGACTGGCAGTCCCAGCCAGAGAGCCAGGCCTTTTTTTAGGCCCACTCTCATGCCTTCTTTCATGCCTTCGCCTCCCCACCTGTGAGCCAAAGGACTTGTTGCAGTACCGGCACTTGAACAGTTGTGATTGCTGGTTCGTGATGGCATGAATGTGATTGTGACGTTCCAGACCCTGTCTGGTAGAAAAGTGGCGCTCACAGTGCTGACAGGGATACGACTCTCCGTGGGGATCGCCCTCAAGGTCACCATCGGGATCAGGGTCAAGATCAGGATCAACCTCTAGTTCTTGCCCTGCAAGAGAGGAAGACTCCAACTTTCCCTGCAAATCCTTAAGGCTTTCTTTACCACATGTCAGCGATGGGCCAGGCTGCTTATTTTGCACGAAATCGGACGCAGGTGAATGCTGAGCTATTTGCTGATGTACTTCCCTCGGTTCCTCCAAATCATCAGCATCCTCCTCTTCTTCCTCCTCTTCCTCCTCTGCACCGTTTCCCCTGTCTGTCATCACTGTTGACATGTTGCCGACATCTCTACAGTCAGTGCTTTTCATAGGATGGGTTTCCTGATGGAGTTCCTGTGAGGGCCCGAAGGTTGATGGCCTCTCATCCTCCTCCCTGAGACCTGTAAACAATTCATCACAAGTGTCAAGTACTGCTTTTTGTCAAACCATTTCAGGAACTTCAGTAACACTCATAAAAAAAACATCTACCTAGGACATTTTCAAAGAAAGCTTGGGTAAACAAATGCAAATACACAGATTATCCATAACAACAAGTCATCTTACCGTCTTCCCCATCCCACATCTCCTTGACAGTAGCTTCGGTTACACTTGTTTTCTTGAATCCACCCAAACCAGCCTGTCTGGATCTCTCCAGCAGCTTCCTTCTGGCTGCAAGAACAAACACACACATCACTTTGCATGAGGCTTGATGAAAAGCAAACACGGCTTTTAAGAGGATACAAAACTGATTTTGTTGTATCATAACTTATTTTTTCATTCATTACAAAATTATTTTACAAGTATTATTTCTCCAGTTTCTACATTTTAGGCAAAATAGCAGGCTTTCAGTATCTAACAAGTTGTATTAACCTAATTGCCCTCTGGGGGAATGGCAAATATGTCAGATATTATTTCTTTGTCTTAATAGACCCATAAAACAATGTCAATATTATTTTAAAATCACTTGTAACCTTTTCAAATTACTGCCTCAAGTTAATGGGCTTGGCACACACTCAATGCTTTTTCTTTTTTGAATGCAGCAAGAAAACTTCCTGTGACTGTTTTGAAATTCAAACAAAACCAGCCTTACAGCTGATCCTAAAGCAGCCTCACTTCTATAGTAATGGGCTTTCATCAGCATTTCAAATACATGCAATTGATGATGAAGGCTATGCTGAACATGAAGGTTCTTTAAATTTCTTGTCTGGCTTCCCTGGCACCTCCTCATCATTTGAGTGTGTCAACAAGGTCACCTGACATGGCCTACAAAGCCTAATTCATACCAGAGAAACACATGCTGCAGGTCAATCATCTGACCAGCTTTTTCAGAGGCATTCTGCTAAATCTACAACAGCAAAACAACTATCAGTTAACATTTATTAAATCGCACTAACATTTGAAAGCCCTATCCTCTTATGTCAGTATTTTTTTCATACAGACGTCACTGGGCAAGCAGAGAGCAACAATTCTTGGTGTGTGATGTTAAGATAAAGCTATCAGAATAGGGAGGGTAACTTTATCGAAGTTGACTTTGGAGCATAGGGCTGCCAAAAGCCATAACACTGGAGTGTAAAGATGTTGTACTAGTGGCTATTGCCTGTATGGTTAATGCAGATATTTAAAGTGGGTCCTCTTACAAGAAAGGATCAGAAATTCTTTTAACAACAAGTCTGTAGAAAATAGGAAGTTTCAAAAGATAAACTCATTGAATGTGGATCCGTCTTTTTATTTTCTTCCTTATTTCACATCTCATGAGCTACAAGGACAGATTTGACTTCATCAATGTTGCCTAATGCCTACATTTACATTCTGATTTAATTCCATATAAATAAGTCTCTAAATTACACTCTATTATAATGAATTATTCTATAATATTTCTGCAAGAATCGTATACCATTTCATATAAAAAGTAAACAATTAAACATAAAAAAGAAAAATATGTGAAACAAGAACCATCAAAAACAGACCACACAGATAAGATCAGACACCGAATACACATTTGTATTAATTTGCCATTTTCCTCATGGTCCCGTATTGAATTACCAACATAATACACAACATGGAAACTCTATGTCCAAAGTTCATTCTGACAAAAGTAATAGTGACATTTAGAGGCCATGTTGACGTTTTTAATAATTAGCTGGTTACACATCTCTCACTTTCACGTTTTGATAAAGTTACAGAAAAATAATGACGTTTCTGTCCTTTTAGTTATTTTTGGACATTTGTTTTGGTGTCTGAAGTCACGTAATGTTAATGCTCCTAAACCACACTATTACACTACACTGACAAACTGTAGTCAACGCCACTGTGCGTACCGTCTATTCACCATATTGTTATTATAAATTTATAATCATAATGTACTCTAATCTGCTCCTGTACACCGTGATGCGCGTGCGTTCACAACTAGCCGTTTAGCCTAACGCTAGCATGCAAGACAGACTCTGACAACTCGATGAACTGGTTATTCTGGACCGAAACGACGTGAATGGTTAATTTTAGACGCTCTCCACAAGATATAACACTTGTTATTAAGGTTGATATCCAATACATACGGTCTAGTTAGCCTGCAGTTGGATAAGGAAGCTGGCTAGTTAGCTAACATGCTAGGCCATCATCAAGTAGCTCGAGAGGCTCGCGGATGGATGGCTTTCATGCTTTAGGAACTCAAGGAAGGTCACATCCTCGACAACGTCAGGACCCAGAGGAGGAGGAAAAGCTGCTAAAAAGTTGCCCAGACGCTTGTTTAACAGCGTAACAGTGTAATTTACGGCAACGAGTTGGCTAACTGGTCGCTATTTAGGAGTGTATCTGGTCCCACGGACGAGTTTTAGGTCGTGTCTGAAAGTAGAGAAAGCCCCACACATCGCAACCGTTAACGTTAGCCACCACTAGCCTTCCTTCATTTGTAGCTAGCTAGTTAGCTCGCCAGTTACAACTTCGACTGAGCTCCAAGAGATATCCGTTTCGTGGCTAACCTGTGAAAAGCACACGCACAGTAGGTTAAACCCCAAGCAGAAAAGTCATCTTGTTTGTAGGTAAGGCCTCACCTCGTTTCGCCCTGGGTGAGTTTTTCCTGCTCAGACTGCTGGCTCTTTCTTCCTCCAGTGCAGCTGTTATCTCAGGGTTGTCTTCCACAGTGTACCACACCAGCAGCTCCTCTCCCGGCCCGATAGGCTGCAACAATGAGAGATGAGGTCGGCCACCAATCACAGCCCGGCTTGCTGAGAGGCAAGGGGGATATTTGGGCCACTGTGCATCTTATCTGTCTGCTGTACGGGCTCGGGGGGCATGGAATTTGACAGTCTTTTCACCATAGTCTGCAGTAAATTCTCCAGTAGAACAAACGTTTGTGTCATACTCATTGCAACACAGATGTAGTTACTTTCATGTAACCACTTTTAGTTCTGCATTATGCTTCTTAGAACACATCACAGTAACTAACTGCAAACTAGTGCATATGTACTCTATATTATAATAGTATTAATAGGCCCTTTTCAGATCCTTTAGTCACTACTACAACAATATTAAAATACTCTGTTGCTAAGATTGCACAGGTAATCAAAAGGATTTTATCGCAATATCAGAGGCTGCAAGTATTCTTTTTATAAAAATAAAAACAAAGTTCTGCCTAGATGCCCATGTAATAAAACATATTTTACACTAACCCACAAAAATGTCACATTATCATGATTTAAATAGTTTTTCAATGAAAATCTAAATTGTACTGTAAGAGTTTTTTGCTTCTAAACAACCACATTTTATCACATAATTGTCACCAATACTTAAGCCAATACTTTTGCAATTACTAAAAGCAGTAATACAATACACAGGAGAAATTTGTGCATCATGACTATACACTCTGGCCACTTTATTAGGTACACCTATACAAGCTTAAGCTTGCCATCACTACAGCTTACTAATTACTTCTACCTTTACGGAGATAATACTGTTCAGTTTTGACTGACAGTCTGAACAGTATTAATTTACCATATGTTTATTGATGAAGTTGTAGTTTGCAGTGGTGCTACATTTTATTGAAGATGTTTCTAATAGTTTGAGAGGGAAGGAACATTTGAAACACAATTGGTAAAATACCATATAGGCATGTGAAGAGTTTATAAATGCTAATGTAACAATTATAACAACATGCCTCAGTGCCAAAATCCCAAAACAATTCAAACCAAAATGACTTCCAATTCATCCACTAATTATTCACTGTATTTTAGTCCATGTGTCCTTTGATACTCACGGGCTGCATGTGTGCATTTGACCTACCCTTAAAACCTTGTAGTAAATGGCTCTGTTGATCTCCAACGGGAAAAGATTCTGCTCTTCACTGGAGCGCGCCCAGTTTACGTATCGCAGCCAGTTCCCCTTCACGGGGTCTGTGGCATCAACACACATCCAGCCACGCGCTGGGAAATAAACCTACAAAAAGGTACAAATATTATATCCATTTAGAGCTCCAGAAGACCGGGACAGGAGCATTAAATGGGGTCATCTTTCCTCTAAGTGGGAGCTGAAATAATCAGCAGCATTTGTCATAGCAATGTAATAACAGTGGCGTTTTCATTTTTCTCTAAAACAGCATAGGGGTACTACAAAGCAACTTCAACATACTCAGACTTTCTTTGCACGAGTTAGCTTGGAAAAAACACCATTCAGAGAGAACAGGTATCATGAAGGTGGTTATCCACTATTGCTGTTAACTCTCCCTCTCTTTTGGCTCTATGCACATTTCTACTAAAAGGGATCAAGGCTGCATGTTTAAATCAGGTTTTTATGATAAACAGCTTGAAGTATACACAAACATCCTTACTGCTGCTGCACATAAGACAAAAGTGAAATGCTGTAGAAAATCACTAATGATGTAAATTCTCTAACTTAAATATTTATTTATTACTCAATGCACTCTTAGTGCTTCCCTTATTTTGCACGTGACACGTAATTTTCTAATTTCCATTGTAGCTACGATACCAGCAGAATCCAATGTGGTCTGTAGCTGCTGTGCCTCGATCATTCTTTCAGCGTATGGATGATCTGCTATGTAGATTTAAAGTTTAATATTACTTGAATCAAAACAGAGGAGGGGTCAGGTTTCCTGCATCTCCAAATGAATGCGTTTAGGTTCCCATGATATAATCCTTTTGTGCTACTGTAACTGCATGGCTTTGGTTGCAATACTAACATAACATTACAGTTGCCTATATATTGTATATTGTATTGTATCAGTTGAGATACTTTGTCGCTTACAGAGAATATCGTATGAAAATAATTACTGAAAGGAGGCTGCTTTACAGCTGAAATAAAGCCTAATGCTGAACATAACCTCCTCCAGAGCTGGTTAGTTGTGCAGCATAAGTTACCACACTGATCTAGCCTGGTTAAAGGAGAGCCAGCTTTGTGACACTGAGATCTCTGGCTGTACCCTCAACAACCCTTGCTTCATAGTTCACCCCTCTGTTGTACTTTTACACGTTTGTGTTAATTCACCGTACAACTTTTACATGGAGACTACACATTTTAAACGTAGGCTAAACTCTTATGAAACGTGCTTTGAACAGAATGTTGTTGGGCTCGATTTAACTATGCAGCAACTCTGAAAAGGTGGAGACGAGTATTTCGGGAAGAAAGCCAACTTGTGACGTACCTCCCACATGTAAACATTACTCGTCACCTGCGACCTCTTCTTCTTCTCTCCAACGAACGGGCCGAACCTCTTGCCTTTTGGAATGACCCGAGTAGCCCAGACACCTGGAAAAAAAGACACATGTTATATACACTGCCTGGCCAAAAAAACAGTCACACACTTTAATATTTTGTTGGACCGCCTTAAGCTTTAATTACGGCACGCATTCGCCGTGGCATCGTTTTGATAAGCTTATGCAATGTCAACATATGTTTCCGTCCAGAGTTGCACTCATTTTTCGCGAAGATCTTTTATTGATGATGGTAGAGTCGGGCCGCTTTGTAAAGTCTTCTCCAGCACATCCCAAAGATTCTCAATGATGTTAAGGTCTGGACTGTTGTGGCCAATCCATGTGTGAAAATGATGTCTCATGCTCCCTGAACCACTCTTTCACAATTTGAGTCAGATGAATCGTGGCATTGTCATCTTGGATATATATATCCATTGATGGAAAAACCTGGTCATTCAGATTGTCAGCCGACCTAATTTTTTGGGCACATAACGTTGCTGAACCTCGACCTAACCAACTGAAGCAACCACAGATCATAACACTGCCCCCACAGGCTTGTACGGTAGGCACTAGGCATGATGGGTGCGTCACATCATCCGCCTCTCTTCTTAGCCTCATGCACCCATCACTCTGTAACAGGGTAAATCTGGACTCATCAGGCCACATGATCTTTTTCCATTGCTCCAGAGTCCAATCTTTATGCTCTCTTCCAATTAGCCTCACTGACGAGTGGTTTTCTTAAGGCTACACAGCTGTTTCGCCCCAATCCCTTGAGTTCTCTTCACATTGTGCGTGTGGAAATGCTCTTACTTTCACTATTAAACATAGCCGTGAGTTCTACTGTTGATTTTTTTACAATTTGATTTCACCAAACGTTTAAGTGATCGCAGATTACAATCATTCCAGATTCCTTTCCAACCACATTTCTTCCTCGAAGCTGATGGTTCACCACTATCCTTCCAGGTTTTAATATTACGCTGGACAGTTCTTAACCCAATTTTAGTAGTTTCAGCATCTCCTTAGTAGTTTCTTTGCTTGATGCAGGCCAATAATTTGATCCTTCCTGAACAGAGTCACATTTTTCCGACATGGTTGTTTAAGAAAGAAGAAGCTACTCACTGCATCAGTTAGGGTTAAATAACTTGTTGCCAGCTGAAACAGATTAATCACTGCAGTTAATATTCAATGGTAGGCTCTTACCTATTGGCTTATCAAGGTGGTGACTTTTTTTGGGGGGGCAGGCAGTGTATATGTATTACATTTCATATTTTTAGACATTTAATGTCTAAATAACTAAATACAAAAAACTAAATACAGTATGTTGGAATGCATTTAGCCACAGTTTTTGGGTTGCCTTGGACAGGGGTGCCTAATAAAAGATATCTTGTCCTGTTTATCGAATGGCAAACGTGGAACTTGAGATGGATGTTCATGATTGGCATAATGAGGTTTTTACACACGTGCGTACTCACCAATGCGGTTTTGATTTATGGCAGAAGGTCCAAGGCTCAAACAGTCCGGCAAACCTTTCCACACATGAGTTGGAATTTCATCGAGAGTCTCCACCGTCCCACCAGTTATCGCCATAATCTACAATAAATGAAAGATGACATTTGTTTTTAAAAAGCATCAAAACCCATTTCATTTTAAAATACAGTTTGTCTTGTTGTTTTACCTGTTCATGTAGATTCTACAAGACAGATGGCGCCAACTAAAAGTTTAATGGAGCGTTATCACATGGACTGTCAATACAGAGCAAAGGAAGTGATTAAGAAGCAGCAGCATACTATAGTGTATGCTCTGAAAAAGGCAACACATCACCTCTCTAATAAACATTTACAAAGACTTATTCTGTCTCTATTCATGACAGGAGTGCTGTGTCCATGCATCAACATAACTTGTCAAAGTTTTGACATGCAAATGTAACCACAGGTAAACACAGGCCTTTCACAAATAGAACAACCAGGAAGTGTAGCCAGTAAATTTAAATTTCGTGCGTTGTTTGAAAACCTCCAAAGATAAGCTCTGAAATAACAGATGAGGCCGGACTGAGGATCATAAGACCGACTGCCATGCAAGTCTTTTGGATTATTGCAATAATCAATGTTGTATCTTCAACACTGCGAGATGTGCAGACATCTTTGTCATGTATGCATACTGATGTTTTGGGGGTTTTCAGTACTCAAAGACAAGTAAGTTTCCAGTTTCTATAATGTATGAGATAGGTCAGATATTCACTTATCAATCTCTTAAAAGAAAGAATAGCAGATAATGCTCAAATCTGAGAAGCTGGAAACAGTGAATGATGGATGACTCAAAAGAATAATCAAATATTACAGAATGTCGAATCAATTTCTCAAGTCAAAAATCAACTTATAGACTTTTAGCTGTTGTGCAATCACCCAAATACAGATTTTAAATGTTTAGGCGTTTCCTGTGCTTTGGTAGCTTTTTGTCCCAACTGGCTGAAGAGCCAATTGTTCAGCAGCACAATGAGCTGACCCATGTGTTCACACACACACACACACACACACACTGAATTCATTAACACACAAATATTCCACACAGTTCAGGATAAGATTTTTTGACATGACGCCTCTAACTCGACCTATGATCATTTTTGTATCTCAAAGGAAGATAAACGAGAAAGCTAAGCCAAAAAAAATAAACCTCATTGTCTCAGCCCTTTTGTGATAGTGAAGCTTTAACATCCTGTTAAAATAAAAGAGGCCATGCATTAACTTTTTCCTGACCAGTTCATTTAGGTTCATTTATAATCCGCTGCTGCTGGAGTTCAGATCAGACATTTTTAAACCCCTTCTAGTTGAAGTTCAAGCAACAAATGGAGAGATTTAAACGTGGGCGTGTGCAAGTGTGCGTGCGTAAATTTGATTTTAAAGCGTTTTGGCTCAAAAAAGTTAACAAAGACTAGAAAATAGACGGAAATGTGAAGTGTACATCGCCTGAAGGATGCAGTTTATTGTTACCCTTGTAGGCAAACCGTCCGCTCTCCTTGTTCCTCCCGATGCTGCCGGAGTAAGGTGGCTGCAGCCCTTTTCTCCCTAAATGTTTCCTGCCGTAGGATGATTTTTGAGTTTAGGCTACTGTTACGCGCACTTACCTGCGTTAAGTAAGCGGGGACTTGTGATTTTTGTGCTCTAACTGCTCTCAATCTGCTGAAAATGGCGGATGGAGGCTTGAGTCGGCAGCCTCCTCTGTAACTCGGATCGTGGTTGTAGTGGAGTTGGGAGAGGCAGCCTGTCAGACTCGTGCAAACACACACGCGCACACAGCGATGGGGCAATAATGTGGAGCAGAAAGGAGGTTTTTTGTAGACGATAAGGGCTTCCTGGTGTCCTCTCCTGCAGGCAGGGGATCCAGTCCTGTCCACGGTGCAGCCTGACGTGAAAGCATGCCAATTAAGTACCTTACTTAGATTCATCTGTGAGCATAATGGGCCTGTAGGCTGCAGCCATCTGTGCATCCATGAATAGCGAAGAAGAACTCAATAAAAGCAGACTGGAAGGTGTTATTTTGAGTTAAAATGCCCTCAACTTTAATATGTTTATAATTTAATGCTTAACCAATGGAGAAGGCTTTTTTTTCATCATATACACTGACTTTAAAACACCTGTCAGCTGATTATTAAAAGTTATGTGTTTAAAATAAATGAGAAAACTGCTGCATGAAGACTTTATTTTAGTTATTAAATTCAATTTGAAATACTAGTACTTTTATTTAACCATTGTAATTCACTTAGAGCTGTTTTATAGGCAGCTCTTCGGTTTATATATTCAGAAAAAATATTATTTAAACATTTTTTAAAAAACATTATTTAAAAAATGATGACCTGTTTTGTTTTAAGATGTGACTCAGAATTTAAAAAGTAGGCAAACATTTTTTTCATTTGAGTAGCTTTGATACAAAAGTTTATTCAGATTCAGTTTAAAAACTGTGTTCGCTAAGTTGCCAGTTTATTTGGTACACCTCACTCAAACAAATGCATTCAAATACAACACTCCTGCAATACATCCTCCTTTCATGGAGGATATAGAGTTCAGCTTTAGAAAGGTTCTTAAGGTTATTTGGAAGCTGCTGTTGATCTGTACTGCACTATATAGAGTGATGTTTCTGTTATTTAGCCTTGACTGATGTAAATGTGGTGGATACAATAATAGTGTCACAATACAGTTCAGCAGCACTACAAACTACATCATCCAAAATAAATACACTCTTGAATCAGTAGGTGTATCTAATGAACTGGAAGCTATTTTTGGGAGCTAAAATTGTTGTTATAATCCACATGAGATGGCCACAATAACAAAGAGCATGGTTATATTTTTTTAATGTAAGACAGGAGACATTCAACAATTAGAATCCATGCAGAAAACAAGTAACTTCACAAAATCTAACTTAGACCAGTGCCATTGAAAACAATGTGTTCCTAATCTTTTGAGTGGTTTATATATAGATGTAAGACCTGTTAAAGAACCGGACAGGAATGCCTTTGGTTAATTAAATACCTGATGAGTTAAAGTCCTTTGTCCCATTAAGCTGCCATGAAAGAAACAGTTCATTTCTATATTCTCACCATTTATATTCACATCATGTCCAACAGACCGAGTCTCAACAGAAACTCACGTTGAAACCTATTTAAGCTTCTCTAGAAAACAGATCCTGTTTGGATGTGTCGTAACTTCGATTCCCACATGTGTTAGTCATATTGGTTCTCAGAGGGCAGGCAAGGTAACCATTACTGTTCTCGTATTTACAGGTAGAGTCTGCGGCCACTAGATGCTGCTGTGCTACCAGAAACAGATCGAGTCCTCCTCAGGATAAAGCCAGTATCTGGAGAAGCGAGGTTGGACAGGACGCATACACGAATGAGTTTTGTATTCATTTAAAATATTCCCACAATGCTTTTACACACGAGGAATCACATTGGACCAGTCATCTTCCTCTTTAATCTCTGTAACCTCAGTGCTCAAAGCATCTCTCCACCAGATGTCCTGTTACTGCCCCCATTTTCACAAGCGTTCACCCTGACTCCAAGCAACACCAAATTCCTCCACCCTGATGACCTTCACATGTCCATCAGGCCGACAGCTGTAACACTGTTTTCAGTGTGAGCTAACATCTCTCCCATGAGGATGTCGATTAACTACTAGTGTTCTTGAGGAAATTGGGCCATGTTTGAAATAGTTTTAAGTCCTTAAGCAAAAGCGAACAAGTATGAACATCGGAACAAATCGTTCATCCTGTTTATACCAGCCGTTTGAAGCTTCATTGCTCATGCATTTTCTGTGTGAGCGATGGGGGATCAAATCTACTGTCCTTGGTTTTGAGCACAAATGTATCCCAAAGTGTATTTGTTAGTTTTGTCAGCCTTCAGTGCTCTAACTCTGACATATCACATTGGTATTGTGCGTTAAGTTACAGTTTATTCATTACAGAAGGACACTCTGAGCTGCAGCGTAACAGGGTTGTAACAAAAAGAGGGGATTTTGTACTTTAAAAATAGAACTGCTCATTTGATTTGCCAAATTTTCATGGCAGCAGCCTGACATGAGCCTCTGATAAACTTTGGAAGACATTCTTGAACAAAAGTAGTGCTGTAGATTTTGGCCCTCATCACTTACACTGGAAGAGATTTAGGAATAAATTTGTTAACGGCCAGTTTAAACAGGAGCAGCGATTACAGCAAGAAAAGGCTGTTCCAGTAGATACCTTAAAATAGTAAACCTATATAACCTAATCCTTTAAAGGGGGGTATTATGCTAATTTCAACCGTCATATTTTACTCTGTGATACCTGTGGAGTAACTTAGCATAATTTACAGTTAAAAAAACTCGACTCAGTTAGCTCTGTCCCTTTAAGAAACCCCCAACAAGCCCGCTTTCTTCTGAGTGGCCAGCTCTCCAAAGCCTGCCGAGGCCTCACTTTGTGACGTCACAAAGTGCAGTGTGTAAAAAACTGTGTGAAACATGACATTCACAGCAGCCTGCAGACTGAGCTGAGAAGCCTGGGGATTACTCCAACATACTTTTACCTACAGATCTGAAGTTTCACCCACGTTTAGTTTGGACATCCAACATTGTAACATTATACGTCTTAAAATGTGAAACAGCATAATACCCCGTCTTTAAATACAACAGGAATATTTAGATTCCACAAATATGAGGGAGATGTTCTCCCTGAGCGAATGTGGATGCACTTTTTATGTAAGGTGGATATTATGATCTGAAAAGAAGTATCAAAAGTGCATCACATTTCACAACAATATTAAAAATGGATAAATACATCAGGCATTTAGGTGCTGTCGAACCACAAAGATCATCTGACATTTATGACATTTCCTCCAGGTTCTCACAGAGAAACGTACCCCACACTGTAAATTATACAACATGTCAGTTGGAGAAATCTAAAGAAAACACATACTGGATGGCTCTTAGATTTCTTTAAAGATCAATAATATTCTTGCTTGCTCCTATACACAAAAGAGGCGCTGAGCCATCATGTAATATTGAGTACACTAAATATACTGTAGCCATGATATATTTCGTGTATGAAGTTTTACCAGCTATTTTAGTAGTGTGTGATGACTGCCTTGTGTGACTTCCAGAGTATGTTACGTCCATAGTAATTGCTATAAATCTGTCTTTAAAATTAGTTTAATTGAGTCTTTACTCCCGGCTCTTGTACCTCTGTATTTATTGTATACAAGCTCTTTACAACAAGTGCAGTTTAAGCATACAGCAATTACAATAGGATACTGTTCATGAGTACAGATCTTAAAGCCTTCATGTGGAACACCATGTTCCCCTTCACCATCCTAAAAATATGTCCTGTGAGCAGGATGAGCCGTGGACATATAGCTGGTGCAGCAGCATGCCAAAGTGTGGTTGATATAGGAGAACTCTGCGTCTCATGCTGCATGACAGGACAGGGAAAGTGATAGTTCGCTCGGCTCTTAAACACCATGTATGAGGAGTGTGCTTTTCCATGCATGTGGACTGTACTATATGTACGAGCCAGGAGGCCAATGGAAATGTACGTAATGTACTTTAAGAACACCTTGTGATATAGAAGGTTGCACAATATTATATTGATCAACCACAAGAAACTAAAAGACCAAAAATACAAATACAGTTACATGTTTTCATCATCCATCAATTTCAGTCCAAACAAGATCATGAACATTCATAAACGCTTACATCAAATATACATTTTACAGAGCATGACTACCTTTTGTTTAGCTTGTCACATGCCCACATTTATCATAAACCACTGTTACACATTTATACTTGCAAGTTCTCATATAGATATTCATCTACTTCCACAGTTTACATGACGTTAACTCACAGTATTAATATCACAGGTTAAAAGTTAACTTAAGCACAATTTAAAAGTACTTCACTTGAGTATCATGCTACAATAATGTAGCAATATTGTATTTTAAGATTAAGTTTTTTTACACAAACGCATTGCTATAGATTAAAGGCCCACTGTGGAGCCTTTGACCACTAGTAGCGCTATGGAGCAATGTTTCTACAATTGTCGTCGGTGTTAGTAACACTCCTAAAAGAGTAGATAAGTGCAAGCAAAGGCTGTGAAGAAGATTACAAAAAGCATGTTCAAAATATAAATAAAATTGACTCTACAAGAAGGAAATGCAGTCACATTTGTTAGACCTCGGGGGTTAACACAATTTGGTGAGAAGCTCTAAATGTTTATTAGAAAAGTCCACAGAGCGCCTTAAATTTACCCAAAAGTATATAAAGAAGGCAAATTATCTCCTCCTCAACCGACAAGAATATCCTGCCACCACATTAATGCTTTAGGATCAATTCTGCAGGCAAACTAACATTGTTTCTTTTGATAATTAAAGTATATTTGCTGATGATACTTACATATTTCAACGTGTGTAAAATGCTTTTTTTAAGGTGAGGAATTCCTGCTTTTACTGAAGTAGAAGATCTTAATACCCCTTCCATCTCTGGTTTCCTTTTAGCTTTCTTGCAAGCCAAACCTTAAAGTAACCAGATCATTTCCTTCAGTGGGTTCTTCTTAAGCAAAGATCCATTGCAGAGACACCGAGTGTTCAACACTCCAGTCGTATGACATCCAACAGCTCATCCATTTATGAATTAATTTACTTCAGAACCCTAAAACAGGAGAAATAATGGTAAGTGCCAATGTTAGAAAACCTAGTTTAAAGGAAACCAATCAATCTGTGTAGTGCAGCCCTAAACAGTACGTTTGAGTCGTTTGAGTCACAATGAGCAGAGGAAGCGTGAGCCCCGCCATCTGAAAATATTTAGTTAGTCACTAAATGGTTTGATATCCATATCATAGTTAGCAGTTAGCTTACACATGCAACGTTAGCTGAGAAGCTTGACACTAATTTCTGTTACTATTTAGATGCTTAATATTATGTATATAAGCCCTTATAATGCTTAGTTAGAATCCAGTGTGGATTTGGGTTTCCAGTGGCTTTAATACTTCAAAGTTTAGTATGGATCACACTAGCTGGTATCGGGGATGTTGTACTTACTTGCATTCAGCGTAATTTCTTGGATACAGTCATCCAAACAAATCCAAAAATGATAAAAGACATCAGTGTGAAGAAAGCTGCCCCGAGCACTGTCCCTCTGTTCACCAGAGCTGGAACACCAAAACGGTCATTAGTGAAATCAACGCTCATAATTGTTACATCCAGCAATATTTTCTCTTCACACTGTGAGCTCTTAGGCGGACTTAAACGTGTCCTCACAGCACTCTTTGTGCCCCGGGGATTAGTTGAGCCTTCTTCTTACTCAATATTTAAAATTTCACAATAATTGGTAATAATTACACGCTGGAATTTTTGATCTAGTACAAGAACACTTTTCAGGTTATTAAAGACGAGTATTAAATTGGTAGTGAGGCCCTAATCAAAACAAAGCTTTTGAAAATAGCTGAGTGTTTGATTCTTACCTACAGGTTCTTCTTCTGTCGATATAGCCGCGGCTCTTAAGTCTTCACCGAGTCTCTCGATGCTGGTGCCATTTACACCGTCAAGAGTAGATGGAAAGATGTCTTCCTGTGTATCATTGACAGCCGGGGCACTAGCTGTTACAAGTTCAATTGGGGATTCAGTTGCGTTGTCTGTTTCAACCAGAACCTGTGTTACCCCTACCGGGACTTCCTCAAGTGGATCCAGGGCATGTTCTATGGTCTCATTCACAGATGAGCTCTCATTAACAGATATGACAAGTACCTCTGCATCACTGTCGTCTGGCTCAGTCTCTTGAGGACCTGTGTCTTCTTCTTCTTCTTCTTCTTCTTCTGGGAGAAGATATGATTCGACATCTTCTTCCTCTGGAACATCCTCTTCAAGGGGTATGACAAGGACTGGGTCTTCTGGAGCTGGTTCCTCATCAGTAGGTTCCTCGAGAACAATGACAACAGGTTTCTCTGATGCTGTTTCCTCACCCGCCCCCTCCTCTACTGAGTCAAGCTCTGCATGGACAAGTACAACAGATTCGTCATCTTCCGGCGCAATGGGAAGAATTTCTTCGTTAGTAGCCAGGTCCTCTTCGATATCTTCTTCTGGGACAATTGGGACAGGCACCACTGCAGCATCTTCTTCTGTATATTCCTCTAGAACTTCTTCATCTAGTTCCTCTGGTGAGACTATGGAGATTGATTCTTCTTCGATTTCTTCTTCCTGCTCTGGTAGCTCTTCAGCTGAATCCAAAGGAACAATGACAATTGAATCTTCTGGGTCTGACTCTTGTGGTGCTGTGTCCTCGACAGGTTCCACTTGATCCTCATCTTCGGTCTCAAGCTCTGCAGGAAGGAGGGCGACAGATTCCTCTTCATCTAAAGTACTGGGAAGAGGTTCTTCATCGGTAGCAGGGTCCACTTCAGCATTTTCTTCCAGGACAACTGGAACAACAGCCTCTTCTTCTTCTTCTTCTTCAGCATAGTCTTCTGGTGCTTCCTCTTCTTCTGTTTCTGAAGAAACAAGAGGGACTATTTCTTCTTGTTCCTCCTGATCCAGCTCCTCTTCATCAGGTTCCACAGGAACAATCAAAGCCGGTTCTTCTGGGATTGACTCTTCTGGTGCTGCTTCTTCTACCTCAGCAAGGATTGATTCTTCTTCATCTTGTTCTTCCACTTGTTCCTCTTCAGCAGGATCCAAAGGAACAGTAACAACTGACTCTTCTGGTGTTGCCTCTTCTACCTCAGCAAGGATTGATTCTTCTTCATCTTGTTCTTCCACTTGTTCCTCTTCAGCAGGATCCAAAGGAACAATAACAACTGACTCTTCGGTTTCTTCTACCTCAGCAAGGATTGATTCTTCTTCATCTTGTTCCTCTTCAGCAGGATCCAAAGGAACAATAACAACTGACTCTTCGGTTTCTTCTACCTCAGCAAGGATTGATTCTTCTTCATCTTGTTCTTCCACTTGTTCCTCTTCAGCAGGATCCAAAGGAACAATAACAACTGACTCTTCTGCTTCTTCTACCTCAGCAAGGATTGATTCTTCTTCAACTTGTTCTTCCACTTGTTCCTCTTCAGCAGGATCCAAAGGAACAATAACAACTGACTCTTCTGGTGCTGTTTCCTCTGCAGCAGGTTCCTCTTGATCTGCCTCCTCTGTCTCAAGTCCTGCAGAGACGAGGACAACAGATTCCTCTTCTTCTGTGACAGGAAGAGGTTCCTCTTCTACTTCAGTATTTTCCTTAGAATCTTCTGAAGCCTCTTCGAGAATAACAGGGATTGGTACTTCTGGAGCTGGATCATCCAGACCATGCTGTTCTGGGGATGGGTTCTCTACAGCACTCTCTACAGCAACAGCAGGTTCTTCTTCTGCATTTTCCTTTGCAGCGTCCTCTTCTGAAGCCTCCAAATTAACAACTGGGACCTGTGCCTTTGAAACTGGATCCTCCGGACCTTGCTGTTCTGGGGATGCATTTTCATCAGGACCATCTACAGCAACAGCAAGATCTTCTTCTGCATTTTCCTCTGGAGCCTCCTCTTCAGAAGTTTCTAACAGCAGGACTGGGACTGGTGCTTCTGGAGCTGGATCCTCCACATCATGCTGTTCTGAAGTTTCACCTGGGGATTCCTCTGCTAAGGCAGTGTCTACAGGGACAGTTTCCGCCTCTGGGGATTCTTGTGGAACCGCAGCCAGAGGCTCCTGAGGGGCTGATTCCTGAGCTACAGCTTCTTCAGATTCATTAGAAACCTGATCTTGAATAACTGGTTCTGGTGGTTTTGCAATAACAGGAATGTCTTCTGCAGCGGGTGACTCCTCAGGCGATGGAGCTGCTTTCACTGCAACAACTGGAATGATTTTCACCTTCTTCCTAACAGGACCCCTCTCCTCAGTTACCCGTATGCGTCGACCCGGGTCTTTGGCAGCACCTGATGACTGAACGACTTTGGCAGCTGCAATAAAATTGAATGATTTAGCGATAACTTCATCAAAGTTATATCCATCACGAGTTAGTCAAAGAAAGACTTATTTACGTAAAATCTGTTTTAATAAATATCTATATTTGAATTAAATTGTTAATTTTACATGGAGTAGTTTAGTCGTACTCAGTTAAGCTTTCTTTTATATTGATAAAAAGGTACGAATATATCTTCTGAGTATCTTATATGTTAGTGCTGATTATAAGAGCTAACATTAATCTGAACAGGAGGCCCCTCATTATAACCATACAACACACGATATCTCTGAAAATGGCATCAAATATGACGACGGCCCATTATGTAACAGTTAACAAGATCCCCGGTGACATGACACAAACACGGAGGATGTTCAGAGATCCAACTTTAGTTCAAACGTCTCAGCGGGTAGTTTGCTAACAGGAGTAGGTGTGTCATTGAACAGGCCATGAAAGTATTTTAAGTTCGGTTGTTACTAACATCCGAACATTCAGGCACAGGAGTATTACGCTGGATGTACCTGGGTGACTGAGTCAGTTTCCAAACTGAATGCATATTTTTATTATTCAAAGCTTAAAACACCTTAAGCAGTATTTTTGCTTTTTCCTGTCTTAGATTCTGCTGACTCACAATGAACCTGTTATGTAACACCGAACACAGGTTGACTTTGTTAAAAGACACATTTATGTACTTCTCTAACATACTTCTGACTTCAGCACAGTCTGTGTACTGTTGCATTCAAATCCTCTTAAATGCACATTCGTATTCATGCATACTCATAAACTGTAGCTTGAACAAGCCGTTGGCTTAGTAATAACAACTGAGAAGATAATGAATAAGAATTAAATTGATAAATGAATGTAATTAAAGTGACTCTTTGAGATTTGACTGAACAGTATTTAACATTTCTATAAAATATTCAACAAAATTTGAATACATATGAATATTTTATTAATATACTATTGCTCTGTTAAGCCTATTTTATTTTAACTTGAAAGAAAGCTTGTGATTCATTTTCATATCAATCAATCAAGTTTAAAATTGTCACATGCGGTGATGATAAAACGACTGAGAAATATAACAGTAAATTCTTTCACCAGAAATCATAGATTAGAGGCCATAGAGGTGTTTCTTTTAAAAATGATCAACAGTGTTTAAGAAGAAACAGATAGCTTACGTATTGGTGCTGGTGAGCATAGCTGAATATTCAGGAGCAGGGTCAGCAGCAGCAGAGAGGACGTTTTGAACATGATGTCCGTCAGCTCAGAGCCCTCTCATCAGCGCCAAACGACTTTCAATGTCTCCAATGTGGCAGTCAGAGCGGTGCCCCTACTGTGAATGTATATCCCACAGGGCCGGAGCACACGTGTAAGGTGTCAGTGTGGACACATGTTGAAGGGACACAACATATGGAAGCACTGGGAGGGTGCATCCAGGGCTGGGTGGGTAAAAAGAGAAACGTACTGTGGGATCATATGGACTTCTTCTGCAGGACTATACCAGCTGCTCCTGAATCAACAGATAAGGGCTATGACTGCTGCTTATAAAGCTTGGTTAAAAGAGATACCTATTTTTGGTGCCTTTTTCTTTCCCCAGTGCAGTGAGCAAGAAGATCATTCAATCTGATTTTCTGGAGTTTAACTCCTTTTTTCTAAGATGTAAAAAAATCACCATGTTTAGTTTATTTCTCTTATTTATAATAAAGATGTTGGCTCTGTAAACTATGTGCCCCAGATGGCCGTCTTGTCCAGTATGTGATATTTATGTGGTATATTTACAAACATATTAAGAAACATATGGTTCAGTTTTTAGAATGGGTACATCATTTAGTGCTCACATTTAAAACAGCTTGAAACATTAACTCTATGAAGAAATGCACTGCATCACTTTATGCAGCATGTTCTACTGCATTTATACTGAATCAAGTTGTTTGCACTAGAACTGCAACAATTATTTAGTGCACTGATTAGTGGATCAAATAAATGTTTTTCTTTTTTTAAGCCACATTTTTTTAATTGCTTGTTATCGCTGTTTGATTGTAAAGATTTGCTGCTTTTCTTTGTCATTTAGGAAAAGGAAAATCTCCCTTGGGATTTTGACTGTTGGCTGGATGTAGGGAGAGCAGTGATGAGCTTATTCACATTTAACATCATAGACTGAAAAATTAATGGTTAAATAAACCATAAGATTAATTAATAAGGAAACTAATTGTAGTCGAGGCTCCAAGGATTTCATTCATTACAGATATCAGGGTGACCTGAATGGTAGGAAGTGTCCTTGTTAGCGATGGGTATATGGAATATTATAGGTGATATTATTCGCAGTTAACCGTCCTAACTGCTTCGAAATAATTATTCTATCATGGTTACATTGAAGATGATATCTTATAGGTCTAACTGTCTTTCTGTTCTAGAAGAGCTCTGGCAAATTATATCAAAGTCTTTTGGTTGGGGGACGCAGGTTTAGCTCAGTGGGTAGAGCAGGCGCTCCCAGACTACAGACACAGATGCAGCGGCCGCAGGCTCCACTCTCGCCCCGGGCCTTTTGCGGGATGTCACCCCCCACTCTCTTCTCCTTGTCTGTCTTCAGCTGTCCTATCGAATAAAGGCAAAATGGCAAAAACAAAAAAAGAATCTTTTTTTTATACAGCACAAAGACGAGTCAGAAAACTGGGCGAAATCAGAAAATACTACTACTAATAATTATTTACACACTGTATCCTTTAAGAAGTGCCTGAATATGGATGTCAGTATGTTTTAATAAGTGAGCGTTTGTCAAGTTTAATAAGCGTATAATTTGGGCTGTTGTGTGAAGCCCTTTTTAGTGTGAACATTTATTTGTCTTAATATGTATTGTATGTGTTAATTGATATTCTTTCATTCAGAGAAGTTGCTCATTTAATGACAGATATGTGATTTTTAAGTCCCTGGTTAACTCTGGTTTTGAACAACCACTACATGTACTGATGATGATGTCATATTAACAGCAGTATCCTGCCCTGTAACATTGACACACAGCTTCAGGAACAAAGCTCAAACAGCACATTAATCCACAGTGAAGTTACCATATTTTATTTCTTTAAGTGCCATTCATGCATATTGGGGACGGGGGTGGGGTGGGCGGTGGTATCGACAATTCTAATAACACTTGAGTTATTTTACAGCACTAAACGAATACAAAGAGTAGCTGTGTCACCTCATCGGACAACGAAAGTAATAAACCGTGCAATAAACAAAAAAAGGGACGAAGAGGAGAAAAAAAAAATACAAGAAATGACAAAGACAAAATCAAAAAAACAGAAAAATAAAACACAAACCAAATATATATTATCAACACTGAAACACTGAATGTAGAACCATAGTACAGGTAAAAGGTAGTGTCACACAAAAAGCCAACGCATTTTCATCACATATATACAATATAGATATATACATACTGTCACCCTCTGATTGGACAATAACAAAATACTCTATTCTTTTACCTCCTCTCTTTTCATGGATAAGACCCACCCCCAGCCTTGATACCCCACCCCCAAGAGGAAAAAAGGGATGATTGAAAAGACATATATGTACAAGCACAACAACACACCAGCACTGAATAAAATAGGCCCCAATCAGCAGTACTTGTTGGCAGTTCTCTCCCACATTGTAACAAGGCTTTTTTTTTTTCATCTTTTTTTTTCTCCCACTGATAGTAATCTCTCTGGCAGGTTCATGTCCAGCTGAATTAAAAACTCAAATCATCTTTTGATAAAAGAACTTAAACACACACACACACACTCTTCACACATACAGACGTAATGTAAAATTGTGATTGTGATCCAGTCATTGTCTTCACCTTTTTTTTTCCCTTATAGCCACATCCGCTAGCTCAGATCTTTTTCCTGTTGGGGCCGCTGTGCTTAAATAGTAGCTCGTGTGCGCTAACAATCTTCACCTGGAAGAACGGAGACACACTTCAACTTCACACCAAGCAGGGACAACACAGGATGTTCTCTGTCGGAGGTCCATAGAGTCCTAATGAAAACACGCTGATGCTCTTTGTTTTTTGCCGTCTTCTGTTGCAGTCCTTTGGCCCACACTCGCCTGAAACAGTCATGATTCGGGTCACTTAACTGACTTTGTGTTCGGTTTGAGCGCTAGTTAAGAAATTCTGGCAGTTGAACAAAACTTTAAAAGCGAGTAAAAGATCCACAGGCAAGAAAATGATCCACACAGAGCGGACGTTTGATATGCAAGGACAGACAAAACATCACAGAAGAAAGGCAGGAGTGGACAGGTTTAAATGGCAGGAGAGAAAAACAAAACTATCAGCTGAAAATATAAAAATGAACGGCAGTATAATCAGTTAAAAGAAGAGGACTTGACTCTTCCTTCAGATGTGGACAGTTTAAAAGAGTTACAGTATAAAACGGGACTGGTTCTAGTTTCAAATAACTATTTAGGCATTCAAATGTAGACACAAATCTATACCATCCAATAAAACAATTATGTGAGACTTGAAAGTGCCTTTTACAGTATCGTTAAAAAAGAATTCATGATTGTCACCCAAATATGAGACGCTGAACAGCGCAGCTGTGACATGTTAGCATTGCTCAAAGGAACAGCTTCAGGTTTGGGGAAATAAACTCATGTGCTTCCCTGTGAGGGAGAAGATCAGAACCTCATCTCATGTCACCTTCATAAATCTACAGCCTCAATAACAGTCAGTAGATAAGATTAGCTTAACAGGAAGATTAAAAACGAGGAAACCATTAGACTGCAGAGTAACAAAACACTCCTAAACCTCTAAAGCTCAGCAATTAACTCGTTTTACAGACATGTTGCAAAAATTGTCCTTTTTACACAGAAGCTTTTTTTACACAGATAAACAAATGACACACAAAGTGAGTGTTAGAGATACTTTAAGGTGGGTTTTGTTACTCTCGGACAGAGCCATGCTAACTGTTGTTTTCAGTCATTAAAGTGGTAATCTCGAAGATCTCAGTTTCGTTCTCTTCGGCAGGAATTGTGGGAGCACACTTTCCAGACGGTTGGCTCCGGTTGTCTAGTTGGTTAGCTACGGTCGCTTTCTTTTTTAAGACCCTCTGCCTTCATCTGAGCGTCAAATTTCTTTCTTTGTCTTTGTTTGTTCAGCCATATTGAATTACTGTTTACTCGCATCGCTTGCAGAGGCCGGAAAAACAGCTGCTTAGCTCCGCCTACTTGCTTGTGATTTTTTCCGCTAAAGTCGCCACAGACAGCCAGTCTGTAATACTGCAAATGCAAAGGCTTTCATCAGTGGGCCATAGGCTCAATCACCATTGTGTTACCTCGTTCAGCGATAGATGACTTAACAGACATTTATTTACATGAAAATCACTTTATGATGATTATCACTTTAAGCTAACTTGCTGCTGGCTGTGGCTGCAGACATGAGCAGCAACAATGAAAGCAAATCAGCGTATTTCCCCAAAAATGTTGCACTACTCCTTTAAACAAGGACACACAATGTCATACATGCAAAGCACCATACACGGGTCAGTGGTATTGAAGGGAGAAAGAAATGATCATTGTTGTTGTTAACGGGGGTCAGATAGTCTAACTGTGAGTGAGTGAGTGAGTGAATGAGGAGCGAGTGGCTTCTTACGATCAACAGAAGGTGTGTGTGTGTGCAAAGGGTGATTTTTCTGACAGAGTGTCTCTGAAGTTCAGCACCGGTCTGATTGAGGAGCCACTCGTTACAGGACACAGAGCGCAGGTGGATCTCCCTGTTCTGTGCTTTAGAGAAACCCACATGAAACACATCTGTCTCAAATCACTGTGTGCATCTGCTTTGTGCTCATAGAAAGCATAGAGATGATTGCAGCAATCAATCATAGCCCTAAAATTACAATAAAACAAAAACACACACAAGCACCATGTGTTCAACACACTCACACACACACTGTATGCATTGTATCATGAGTCACATTTCTCATTTTGTTCTGATTGTATAACAGCAAAATCTTACGCTATCGAACTACCACAACAAAATGTCAGTCAGGCAGTAAAAAAAAAAAGAATCGTATCTTCATGATTTAAACGCCAGATGTGACGATAAACTCTTGAGTGCAGCATCGTTCACTCCCTTTGACGCACGACAGGTGGATACAGAAAATGGATGTAACTCAGTTTACAAATCATACAGTTAAACACAATTATTTAGCCTTTTCGAATGGAAAGTTCAACACCTGATGCATATGTTATTGATCATTAATCAATCAAAGTATCGGACGTTTAAGAAGCTTTCACAAGAGAGTGTTCTCATTTGGGGAAGTCCGTATGTGGGCCTTCTGTTTAATACATTTTTAATTTATTCCTTTTATCACCTTTTAAATGATTTCTTTACGTTCATGTTTAAATCTTTACGATATGGTTTGCATACATTTGAAATGTAATTGTTTAAAGGAGCAGCTCGGCATTTTGGGAAATATCGTTTTAAGCTTCCTTAGCTAGGTCAACACCTTCTCTGCGTTTCCACTCTTTGTGCGAAGCTAAGCTAAGCTAACCGTTTCCTGGCTACAGCTTAGAGTTTTTCCATCTTACTCTTTGCAAGAAGGCAACAAGCATATTTCCCCAAATAAAAGACTTTACCTTTAATAAAACCAAACGATGTTGATTTAAACAAAACAAACACTTCCTTGCAGACGAGAGCCCGGCCGATACTGGGTTAAGTCCGACACCAACACTTCTAAAAGAAGAATATATAGTTTTAAAAGATCACATATTGACATATCGTCTTTTGGGATTTTATTTTTGTGTTTTTTCACAAAAAGAAACTTTATCCAAATCATTGTCATCAACAGTTTCAAAGTCATCAGAGCTCTTTTGTTTTGGTTTTTGGTGACAAACAGAAACACAGTTTCTAAATTATCCTAAACACATGACCGACATCTTTGTTACTTATTGGCTGACATATTTGACAATACAGATATTTTGCTGATAAACTAGGATGAGCCGATAATATTGGCCATACCGATACATCAATCAATGTCTTTTTTTATTTTGTAAAGATCTTTTTTTTTGGCTTTTGCCTTTATTAGATAGGACACCTGAAGAGAGACAGTAAATGTGGGCAGTAGAGAGTTTGGGATGACATGCACCAAATGATCTGCATACCGGGAGTCGAGCCTGCGATTAGTGCGTAGAGGCCTGTAGCCTCTGTAAACGGGGCGTCTGCTCTACCAACTGAGCTAAACCAGTCAAGTTCTTTTTATAGTTATTGAATGATTGAATGATCAACAAGTTATTCATCTGAGCTGATGAACTTTACCATGAAAACCTGCTTGAAAATGTGAATTTGTTACAACAGCTTCTGATTGGTAAAGCAACAATTAACCAACAGGATGCACACAGAGGACTTAAACCTCGGTTTACTTTGGGTTGAACAAAGGACACAAAATGTCAGACGTCCCTGCTTTCACCTTCTTCTCACGCGCATCATATTCACTCGTCTTGAAGTGCTTGAGACAGAAAACAAAGAAGAAAAAGGGGGTTTGTACTCCCATAACTGGTCTGGTGCAGCGAGCTGATCACATTGATTGGCTATGAAAACAGATCATGATACTTTCTGTGATCTCCCTCTCATTTTGTCTCTTGGTTTGTTTTATATCGAGCCTACTTTTACACATTTAACACCCTGTTCAAACCCTCACTTATTGTAAACCTAACTTTACCATGCAGCCACAGTGGGGCCGGCTTTCTCCCAAAAGAGCACCATCACATCACTCACAGAGACGGCCTGTTTCTTACAAACTAAATCAAACAAAATAAGTTTGTTTTTTAAAAAAGAGAGATTAACTCATCCAAGAGGCAGCTGAGGCCGATGTCAACACGAGAAGAATTACAAGCTGAACACGTCGCTCAAATCACATAACAGTTACGGAGCAGAGGGGGGGTCGGGGGGGGGAGAGGGGTTCGGACTTTGGAAGGCTGCTGGCGAGGGACGGGGAGAGGGCTGGCAGAGGAGCTGAGGAGCGTGTGGTTTAGACGTGAATGTGTTCTACTCGTCTCTAGACAAGTACGTAAGCATCACTTTAACATGTCCCACTAAATATGATTGTCTTCAAAGTAACGTTTTCTAGTTATGTTTTGCTTTTGTAAAAATGTCAGGACTCTGAAGTCTGTCTCTGTCCGAAGCCTTTCAAATGTTCTTCTGCATCCCACCGACAGAGGCCTCCTCCTCCCCCTCCTCCTCCTCCTCCTCCTCCTCCTGTGGCCTTTCAGCTCAGCCTGGCTTCCTCTGGCTTCCACCTCCTCTCCTCGCTCCCTTTTCTGTTAGCAAAAGGAAGTCTACGGGTTAGACAATGGAGTCCCAATCAAAGTCATCCTGGATGTCATCGGCTGGCATGCGATGCATCTGGAAGTTTCTGGTAGGTATCATGTGCTGCTGGTTCATCTGTGCATGGTGTCCTGGAGAGAGAGATTTTTGATCATTTTAAATAAAGTTTAATTATAGCTGTAAGTAGATATTTGAATCCTTTTTTCCTCAGTTGTCACCTGTCATTGTGGGTCCTGCGGTGCTCATGGGGGGCATGTGGGGATATCCAGGGGGACCCATCAAGGACATGCTCTGTCTGGAGTCCATGTAGAGATTTCCTGGAGAGAGAATTAGAACAAAACTTTATTTAAAATCTTTTAAATAAATGTCTGTTAAGTCACCATCTATCCCTGAATGAGGTAACACAATGGTGACTGAGCCTATGGCCCGCTGATGAAAGCTTTTGCATTTGCATTATTACAGACTGGCTGTCTGGTGCAACTTTCACGGAAAAAAATCACGAGTGGCGCCCAGTTAGTGACGCGTTTTCCATCACCCAGCAGTGGTTGGTCTGCCAGAGAGGGTAGGCGGAGCTAAGCGGCTGCTTTTCCGGTCTCTGCAAGTGTTGCGAGCAAACAGTAATCTACTATGGCTGAACAAACAAAGAAAAGATTGATGACTACAGATACAACTTCAACAATAAGGGAAAATCCAAAGAAAAAGAAACAAATTGGACGCTCAGATGAAGGCAAACAGTCTAAAAAGGAAAGCGACCGTCAGCGAGGTAAATCAAGAGTTACAACCGGAGCCAACCGTGGACGTCACACATATGTCTGGAATATATATCATATATCTGGGAAATGTGCTCCCGCAATAACCGATGATCGTCATAGGTGCCGCCAAAGAGAACCTTAGCTTGTCCAGTCCATGCAGTGTTATTTTAAAATAGTTGAAACATTATGGTCTATAAAAAAATCCCTGTTTTTAGCCACATTTTACAGTATTCATAAAATACCTGTGACTGTCTATTTTTAAGAAGTGGCACTTGTGAGCCCAGTCGAGGTGCATTAAGGGACTCTCAAAATGCTTGGAGAGCAGATTTTGGCTAAGCAAAAATTTGTTTTTCCACAGATTCCTCTGGCTTTTATACAGTATTTAAATCACCATGGATCCCATTCTCTGCATTTTATCGAGATGAGAAAATGAGATGAATGTGCTAAGGGACTTAGAGTTTAGTATCATTTCATATCTGTACATGCAGGCATTAGGAAAGACCTTACAGTGCGAGTACTATTACAAAACAACAAATACTAGTCCCCAAAAACGACACAAATTCAATGAAATCGAGCGGATGTTTCACCTGTGTTGTGGTGCTGGCTGGGTTTGTTGGGGTGCATGGAGCCGTGACAAACAGGAGACTGCACCGCCCCCTGTGGCTGGATTACACCGGTGCGGGCAAAAAACTGGTTGATGGACGAGCAGAGGTCTGCGATCTGGGTGGGTTCCAGGGACCAATTGTTCAACTCCGCTTGTCTCATACTGTCTCTTAATCCTGAGGAACATGAAACACAAATTACAGACAGAAGAAGCCGATCAGAGCGAGTGACAGTATCTGCGTGCGCTAAAATGCCTTTGACAATGAAATGTATGAAACCGCACCAGCCGACCGTCCAAAGAATATTAATCGAGTTAATGAGAAAGTAATTTAGGAACATGTAGCAGAAACTTTGGCTGCAGTATAAATTCATTATGTCAGTAACCTTCAGTGGGTGATATTTAAAAAACATCCTACCTTGCAATCCTACACTGTAATTGGATAAACTGACCTGCTGAGCTTGTTGTTTTGGTAATTAAACTAGAAGGCAATGTTATTTAATTGAAGAGCTCAGTTTAATTAAACTCATAATCAAATCCACAGTGTCAACACTTCAGCACTCAATCAAAGCTGGGGCAGTACTGTACTATCTGCTCCTGGCTTTACGTCTCTGTGTCTTCTGTCATCTAGAAAAATCTTCATCTTGGACGAATAAATCCAAAACATTTTATTGTTTTTTTTGACATTCTAAAATGCAGTAGAGTCTATTTGTAGTGTCCAAACCGCACCTTGGAAAGGTGAAAGGTCGACATCAGCCCAGTTATAGCTGCTAGCAATACGACAGCTTTCTTTCAGTGCATCCAGATTTGGGTACCAGTCAGACAGTAAACCTGCAACACACACACACACACACACACACAGGAGACTTTCTGTAACATTACAGCATAAGAGGGTTGAAGGATACAGGTCATTCTGGTTAAAATACCAAGTTCACTCCCGGGACGAGCACAGATTCAACCCTAATTACATCATTTACGGACAACTGCACCATAACTGCTGCTGTAATTGTTATTTACTGTGGCTTAGATAATAAGGCCAGATGATTCATTTTCATTGTAGTCACATTTTTGTAGCCGTGCAGACAAATGAATGAGAAGGTTACACAAAATAAAACAGTATTATCAGGCTATTTAACAGTTCAGTGCCGTGCTGCGGCCACTAGGAGGAGCCAGTCGACTGTTAGAGCAGCAGAAGTGGCTGGATGCAGCATTGCTTTGTTCTCACCACAGCACAGATAATAAATCAGATGATGATTTACTGCTCAGCACCTAAAACAATATCTCAGTGAATTATGACTGAAAATGAGGATTTATACAAAATCATATTGAGCTGTGAGCATGTCGTGTTTGTTCTTGTTGTTGTGTGTCTGTGTGATGAACAGGATGAAGAGAAAACAACACGGTGATGCAGGTTTCGGAGGAGGACGATGACAGACAGAGGGTCTTACCTGTGTTGCAGGCCATCTGTTGCTGGGTAGGATGGGGCTGGTGGGAGAGGCTCGGATGCTGCTGTCCGTGTTGCTGCGGGTGCTGGCTGTGCTGCGCGTGTTGGGAGGGGTGCGGCGTGTGTTGCTGCGGGTGCTGGCCGTGGGACGGGTGCTGCGATGGGTGCTGCCCGTGCTGAGAGTGCGCAGCGTGCTGGGGGTGCTGTGGGTGCTGACTGTGTTGGCTGTGCTGGGCGTGTTGGCTGTGTTGGTTGTGTTGGTTGTGTTGGTTGTGTTGATTGTGGGGGCCGCCGTGCTGCGGGAGGTGCTGCGCGTGGGGCGAGCCGTGGCCGGGGTGGGCCTGGGCAGGATGGGACAGGGGCACCTGGCCACTGTTGGCGGAGTGGCTGTTGGGGTGGTTGTTGGGTTGGTTGTTTGACAGGCTGTTCTGGGTGCTGATGGCGCCGCTGGGAGAGTGCTGATAGGAGCAGGAGGTGTGGGTCTGCTGGGAGGAATCTGACGGGATGCCCATCAGGCCTGGGAAACGAAACATACCAACAAAGCTCGTTATTGTGCTGAAACAAACAGGCAGTGATATATTGTGGAAAATTATGCGGACAACTATTCCGATAATTGATATTACTCCAACTTTATGATTGATAAATTGGATTATTCTCTTGTAACTCAATTTGTAGTTTGTATATAAGTACGAGAATGCCTCGTTAAAAAACCTCAAATATTCAATGTTCAGTTATACAAAGAGAAAATCAGCATGAACGACAGCGTTTGTCTTGAAATATGTCTCAAACTAATTTTAAGATTAATTTCAGCTGATCATTTTCAAACCAAAATAGCAACATTTCATTTTTTGTTCTTTTATTACGCTTGAAAATAGAAGATATTTAAGTTTTGAACTATGTTATCATAAATAAAGCAGTTAACAGAAGTGACCTTGGGCTCTGGGAATCAGTGAATCTAAAGATAATGTCCACATTACTTGATAATAAAGCATCTTTAATTAAAGCCCTTCATAGTGAAAGGAGATTCCAACACTGTCAGTCACATAGTCTCAGATGGTGCTGTAAGACTCTAATGCACTTCAGCACAAACTCACAGAGGGCCAGGGTCTTCACATGTCAGAGCAGCTACTTAAGTTCTTTTATCTTAACATCTTATAATAATGGGATCTGGGCCTCCTGTGTTTAAGTAGTTTCACACTTGAGACGGACCAGCTGCCATTTTGTCGTATCAGGGAATGACTCAGCATTAGTTGTGTCTCTGAGGTTCATGAGCCGGAGCTGCCGTCGCCTCTCCTCTCCTCTCCAGCGACACGGCTCTGGATTGTCTTTGACAAATTCATTGTGCTGCCGCGCGTCTCTTTAACACACACGACTGGGGCATGAACATCTGCACACCCAACTGCAATCATCTGAGTGGCAGGGAGTGGTCTTAAGAGGCCCTGTCCTTCACAGCTTTGGCACAGTAAACCTATTTCGCTGGAGTGCTTTTAGAGCTGACTCCAGCCCTGCACCTCCACAATCGGCACGTAACACTCACTGCAGGGGTGACAAAGGTGCATCTCTTATCGGCGCAGAAAGCCCATTGTCCAACCAGGGAAATACAGAAAGCAATTAACGCAGCACCAGAATAATAATGCGAGCTCATTACCTATTATCAAAGCCAGTGAATTAGCTCACTGTCTACAGCGGCAGAGTGTGAAATCCTCTAGCTCGATTATTTACGCTTTTTAATTGCATGAGCTTGTCTGACTAAGAGATTTCACTTTTATGCGCATAAAAAAGGTAACAACTTTCAACTAATGAAACATAGATGATAGATTAAAGGAGAGCAACTCTTTGAAAACATTAGCATGAAATGCATTTGATTTGTGAAAGTAGGTTATACACAGAAAGCTCAGTCTACTTTGCTCATAACCCGCTTGTCAAGTGCTCTTTGTTTATCAGTCAATCAGATTACAAGCAGAAATGCATTTTGTTCTGCAGGGAATCACAGGCTTTTGGAAAGCTGGGCTCGATCCACCATTATGTATTATATCATACAAACTCCCCATCATTATGACAAATGAACCTCAAATCCAACAGATTTACTGAGAACTTGTTCTGCCTGTAACCTCTTCCACTGCTGTGATGAAACGCAGCCTACATCAGGAAACATTTCAACCATGACAAGACGCAGAAAAACTTTCATATAGTTCAGAAAATATCAAACAGGAAGGATGCCGTACTCATTCTCGATTAACAATTAAATAAAGGCAGTAAGATCTCTTTATACCCTCTTGTGAAATATTGAAGACGTGAACTCTCTGACTGTATTTTGAATATGAAATGAAGCTTTTTCCACTTTGCTCTGAAATTAGACTCTAGTCGTACAGCCTGTTGAATACCTGCTCACTTCTTAGTAAAACTAATTAGACTCTCTATAGCAGCTGTTAAGACAAACCCACATGAGGAAGATCGTTGTAAAAACCCGTTGATAAATGATGCTTAGGCTCTCTAATGGGTTTCCACAGGATGCTCCCATGAGGCCGCTCACCTTGTTGGCTGAAGGACTGCTCAAAAACAGACTTGTAAAGGCTGCGGAAGGAGGCACTGAGATCTTCAAATTCAGAGAACAGGAGCTGCTTATCCCTGTCCGGCATGTTGTACTGGGACTGGGGGGTCTGCTGGAGGCTCATAGACTGGGACACGGGCTCTGGGTGATTGGTCACCTGTGGAGATGAGGATATAAAGAAGGTCAATGATTTACAGAAGCAAAGAGCATTATTGAGCACAAAATTAGATAATGTTTGAAGGATTTTATTGGCTACAGTTCTGCTCTTTCTGCTCCACAGACTGACGGGGCAACTGATGCTAAACATGCACATTAAAGGAGCAATTAGCTCCTGGAAAAAGCCACTGTCAGCCAAAGCTGGTGTTCTCTGTAATCAATAGAAGCAATAATATTTGAAATTGGCGCCATAGCTGTGGAGAAAGTTGTACAAACAGCTCGTGGTTTCGCCGATTCTACATTCCTACAACACCCAGCGTGCATTGCGCCCCTCCCTCTGAAATGTGGACGATTTGGAGTGAAATACTACCGTTTTCGCTGCAGGCAATGGCTCAGAGCGGTGCAGAATCCAAAATATGACCAGAATATACCGGTGGATCGTCTACATTTCAAACCTGACGGTTTTGAAGGAGACATGACATCAGAGGAGGGCATCCTAGATTAAGGAAGTGTAGTTTAGCGAGCTCCCTGGTCTCCGCCAGATGACGCGTTTTACGTCGTCTGGCGGAGGTTTTCCAGGGCCCATTGGAGAAGTAGATCACGTCCTCCAAAGGCACAGAGCCAAATTGCATTTCTTTCCCATCATATTGGCATTAGTACCCCATAACAGCACAATAGGACTGAGGTCGAAAATCAGCGTACCGGCCCTTTAATAATAAATATCTATTGCATGGATACTCGCCGTTCTTATGTGGCCAAGAAGCCACACTAACAGAACACAGAAAACCTCCAGAATATGTAGCGCAAAGTGGTTTCTTTTAATGTATGCAGAATGCAGAAATAAACACGAGGAGGGTTTTAATCTTGTGAGAGGCCGCTGGAAAAATGTTGTTTCTATCTAAAGAGGTGTCAGTCACACAACATGTAAAGAGCAATTAGACAGACCGCAGCAATCTAGGTCAGCGCTTACCGCCTTGGCTCCCATAGCATTAAGAGACCAACTGGAATGGACACAAACCCAATACTCAGGTGGCCAGGCAAAATGTATTTAAAACAAAATCAATACCAATAGCTTGTACAAATAAGCAGCCGTTTTATCCATGTATTTGTGTGGGCAGTCAATGTTATGCCCTGCCCCTGGGTGCGAGACAGCGAGCAGTGTTCCCTCCAGCAACCAGTTTGTCTACAAGATTCATCACAGCGAGGGCAGCGATGCAAAACCCATCGCTATTTCACAAAGCAGGACCCGACCCGTGTCCACTGTGGGCTAGCATTACAAGAGAGGTCACGTCCAATTTTTGATCTTAACATCTTCCTCTTCCAAGATGTGGGCAGGCTGCTGAAGTGCATGGCTCACAGTCTGGCTTGGGTAAGAGTGAAGAGGTGATAATAAAGCCGGAGTGTTTACTGTGAGCTGCTGCTGCTTCGGCTGCGAGAGAGAGAGCACATCCATCAGGCAGAGCCGATCGATGCCCAGAGCCTGGAGCAGGGAGCACTCTAGGATGCGGGAGGACCACACCAAAGAGGGGGCATCTCTGGTGGGAGGACATCAGAAGAAGCGCTTCTCTTTGTCTGGCTTCCAGGAGCGTGCACATTTTTCTCTGTTTCCCTTAACCCCCTTCCTGATGTTGTACTCCAGCGCATGTCCACCCTGAACCTCGGTCTATTGCTGGCTACGGCTGGCTCCTCTGAAGAAAGCCTCCTGGGGCTTTCTGATCAGATGAAATATGGTACACAGTACACATTCTGAGTCTGCCTGCGTTTCTTTTCCATTCATTTAGTGGCTGTGGCTCCTGCAGCTTGATAAAATAAGAATTTATCGTTTGGCCTTAGCAGTTCATGCTAAAAGAAATCATCAACACCACCACATGCATAAATATGCTGTTAAAAATATCCAACTAAGACACTTTCATGAGCTGCAATCTGACAACCAGAATAAACAGCATCCTACACTATGTTCACCCTTTAAGGAACAGGAAGATCCCTGTATATTTTTGGGAAAGGTAACCACAGACCGGATTTGACGTGTGTTTGTAACCGAGCAAAATGTAGATTGATGCAAAGCATACGTCTTCACAGGTTCATTAGAGGACCCGTCCTGGGCCTGGAGTTGGACTTAAACTCGATATCATCTTTGATCACATGGTGTGTCCGAATCATCGCAGCAGGAGTGTGTTTTTTGACAAAAAATTTAGGTATTGCTCCTCGATTTTAGCGAATTCAGGTTAATGCATGTGTAGATGTCAGCCAAAGCTCTGTAATCAATAGAAGCAATAATATTTCAAATTGGCACCATAGCTGTGGAGAAAGTTGTACAAACAGCCTGTGGTTTCGCCCATTCGACACTCCTACAACACCCAGCGTGCATTGCGCCCCTCCCTCTGAAAGGAACGGCCCAGCGAGAGACGCTGGAGTGAAATACTACCGTTTTCGCTGACAGAGCTCGATCATCCTCCCACCTTCTCTCTTCTCAGAGTCTTGTTATTGTGTCAAAGCCACCCCAAGTTGTTTTTCCTCACCTTAACCATGCAGCGTATTTTGAATCAACCTTACCAGACATTTGACACAACCACGTGTGAGACAGGAAATAAAACGCTAGATGCAAGTGCATCTGTATGATACGCAACAGAGCTACCTTGTCAAATACAGACGCTTTGTCACACCTCTTTGCTGTCGAATACAACGTCAAAGAGGTGACACAAACGTCAGTGTAGTACTTGCATCCTAGATTACTTCTAGATCCACTTCTCAACTATATTTAATTATATTTAATTCTGGCATTCATTTTTAAAATCCCCTCAGCATTTAATCTTATTTAATTGTATATATAAAGCACACATTTGACATTTTGCTTACTTCTGTTATGCCTTATATTTCTCTATGCTTCTCTGTGTCGGAGCAACTGTAACGCCCGTGTCAGCAACTGAGCAGGAAGCTAGGAACACTGCGATTCTTAGTCAACGATTTAACCCCACCACCAAGGTACCCCAACAGGGTCTCATTTGTTAAAAACAAAAATGTAGGCACAGACTTTCGGTCAATTTTAAATTGCACACATCCTTGATTTTTAAGCACATGACGATCACTAAAATGACCCCATCACTATCTCTGTGGTCTTACCGCTGTATAGCTGTGCACGCTGCCCACACTGTTGAGATTGACGGAGGCCAGACTCTGATCAGACAGGCTGTTGTTAAGGCTGCTTCTTGGACTATCACTCCCCTCCTGGTCTGTGTTGTATAACGCCACCTGAAACACAGAAATGCACATTAGCTCATGCTCTTTCTCACATGCACACACACACGAACAAATGTCACATCCACTCTTGCTCACTATAGAGCGAGTCAGCATTCCTCTGAGATCATTATAATGAAAAGTAATGTTGGTCTGTAGTTGTAGTGGTCTGTAGAAATGTAAGAGTACTTTCTTTGCACATTATTGAGAGTGTGTGCGGGAGACGCAGGGTGCTACTCAGCAGCCGCCGCAGTCTCTAAGGGGCTCCAGCTGATCGTGTAAAGGGGTCTAGAGACAGCTGAGACATTCCCATCACTAAAGGTCACACTACTGGCGATGTCAGCCACATCTGCTCACCAAGCGCAAATCCGTTTGGGACAGCTAACAAAAGATTTCAGTGCATTCGAGACACTGACCTTTCAATATAGCAGCGAAACTAGCCGAAGCACTTCAGGACGACAATCTTAATTACCGTCTCACAAGGTTAAGTCCTCCCACCCTCCCACCCAAATAAAGTGCGTCGTCAGACAATTAAGACAATAGTGAGGAGAACGATGCAGATAATGAAATTAATGATACCCACAGAGAATAGCCCATGTGTTGAGTTTTATATGGTGAGAGAGGAATGGCAGTAATGCACTGATGGTGTCGCAGCAGAAGAGGGCCTGGCATTCTGAGACTGGTGTGTGTGCTTGTGTCTGTGTGTGTCCGTCCATGACTGAGTGCAGCATGGTGGCTTCTGCTCATCACTGTGAGTGGAACAGAGTGGGCTCTGTGCTCAGCACAATGAGACAGCAGTGGCAGCAGCCTTCAGGCGGGCAGATTGGCCGGGGCCCTGCCCAGCACCCTGCCTCTCGGCGGCGGCGGACTGAAGCCTCTTGTGTTACTGCTGAAGCGCTGCGAGCTTCCACAGAGGCCGCAAGGAGGCAAGGAAACCCAGGCAGCCCTCACCGCCGTCTCTGCCCTGACTGATTGGCCGGCTGACTAACATGCTGGTACGGATCCAGGAAGCACACATGCAGAGTGAGAGCGTCCGATCATATTAAGCTTTTAATATGGAGCTTGGCTCCTGAGCTGCTGGAATGAGATAGAAATACTGCTGTTTAAAAAAACAGAGCGCCGATACTGAATCCAGGCAACAACACACTGTACAAGCAAGACGGGTGAGGCTGAGAACGAGGAGAATAGGGGGGTGGTAAGAGAAGCTCATTAGGCAACTCTAGCCTTCCTCCACTCAGTGCAGGCTTGGCTCCAGTGTTCATTAGCGTGAAGGGGAACTCAATGAGCAGCTAAGACTGAAGGCTTAAGCGCGTCTACAAAATCAGCGCTACAATGCTAATCAAAAACAGCGCGCCTCAGAAATATAAATGTTATGTGTAATGAAGTCATAAAACAGGCTTTTAGCCTTAAGTCGCTCACCGCAATCTATTTTTACTCCGCTCACCCGTAAAGTGTGATGAGTTCAAAACCTCACAGCTCTGTGGTTTTTATGCAGACCCCAGAGTCCCCCGAGTGAAGGCGCCCACTCGAGCACGCATTGTCACCCAGTCGCATCTCACCCACATATGGAGAAATACACACACACCCAGCTCTATAGATGTGCACAAAGGTAGGATAACACACACATATCCAGAAACCCAGCGCAGGCATGCTCGTACAGGCAGGAGCGGCTTCACAATAAATACTGTGTACAGTGTTTGCTAGCAGGCAAGCCAGTCAGAGTTCTATTATTAGCAGTGAATTAAGTAAAAAGCCAGAGGTGTCTTTTACATGGAGGCCTAATCTGGAGCATGAGACATGGATTATGAAATCAAAGCAAGATTGGCCCAGGTGTCTCCAACAATGCCAGCTAGTGTTCAGCACAATCCCTGCACAAGGATTCAACAGACAGGGAGAGGCAGAGGAAGAGAGGAGGAAGTAGACAGAGGGAAGAGGAGGGGGGAGAAAAATGCCAGACTATTTATCAGCAAACACACTTCCAACAATCCTCTCTTTCCCTTCATCATCACACTTCAGTGCCAGGGCTTCATCACATTCACGCCAATGTTTAGGGCCGCCTCAGAACACAACCTTAACAGGGAGGAGGGGAGGGGGGGGGTCTGAGTATGTGAGAAAGACAGAAGAAAAAGAGGGGGAAGGACAATCTTGTGAGGAATGTCTGACGGGAGAGAGAACGAGAAAAAAGAGATTCTTGCTGGTTCAGTAGTCGTCTTGCCAGCGTCTCCCATTGGTCTATCCGAGAAGGCGGGAATGAGGGAGAGAGACTGGAATAGAAAGGGAGAGAGAGAAAAACAGAGAGAGGGAATTCCTGTGGCTTGGCACACTGCGCCGAAAGAGGCGTGGCCTGTCGTGTGTTTACAGTGTAAGACAGTGAGAAACAAGCTCTCTCTGAGGAGTTAGGCCCTCAGATCTGTTGCTATTACGCTCCGTCTTCTGTAACAGTTTTTGTCACAATCAGGTGAACAAAAAGAGACAAATCTAAAGTTCTTTTCATCTCTTCTTGGAATCACACAGTAGGCGCGTTTCGGTGCCGTTTTAATGTTTTCTGCTTGTTGCTAGTCTGAGTTATCTGACTGGAGGTATTTGATGGCAGGAGTCCAGACTCTTAACTGTCAGCTCTTTACATTAGGGCCTCATTATGCTGTCACTGCTGGAGGAGACTGGTGCTGCGGCAAGTGCTTGTTTGTAGCAATCAGAGAGGAAAAAGGGTCATCTTTCTCCACACTTAGGCCCATGAATCTGTCGGCTACAGCAACATGAAAAAGTGCTCGTTCTTCATGGAAGCAGCCCCAAGCTACTCGCCACTGACACTCGTCAAAACAAGCTGAAACAATCTGTAACATACTCTACATGCATGTACACACAAGTTATAACGCACAAGGACATATGCTCAGACTTTCGAGCCCTCGTCACACACGCGCGCTAACTCCTCTTCACTATGAACACCCCTGTTCACATTAAACCCTTTTTTTGTAACGCTTGCAGCAAATGAATAAGCCACTCTTGTAGGCTTTTTAAAAGTACACCTGAGAGCTGCCCCCACTGGGCTCAGAGGATGAGAGCTTAAGGTTAAAAAGCCTATTTAAATTTCAGAGTGAGCGGCACACACTCACAGCTAACAGCTAGCAATCCCTGTAGCTTTGCTCTGTGATGTACAAGTGTTTCCAGGCTTTAACACGTATTTAAAAAAATAAAAAGGGCTACAGAGAGCAGACGGAAAGAGCAGCGGGGGGGTCACCTGTAGTGTGGAAGCTTAACGTGGTCACAGCCTGAGAAACATGACTCTGGGCGTCAACCTGGACTTCAGGTGCGAATACAGAAAGCCCATGCAGCGTGCGGTGTATCCTATTGCAAGTCTGCACGGGAATGTGTAAGGTCTATCAGGTTGCCAGCGCTAAGTATCAGTGTGGGCATCATATTTCCGTGCTGGTGATAACAAGAGCCTGCTGCCTGTTGTTGTAGAGGAAAAAGGTGCTGCAGTGCAGAGAGTTGTGTATTTTGGTGTGGGTTGCATTGCAGAGAAGCTTTAGGCATATGAGCGTGTGCTTTTGTGTGTGTGTGTATCTCCCCTCCACTAGAGTGCTTCTCTCTCTGTGGGGAATAGTGCTGTAGGTGGTTGGAGAAGTGGGTGGGGTCAGGGTGCAGCCGTGTAGCCAGGTGTGTGTTGGAGCTGGAGGCTGGATGGCTGGTTGTAGTACCTTGTTAGTCACAGTGTTGATTGCCAGCGTTGGAGAGGCACTTCCAGAGATCATACACTCCATCCCCAAAGACTCCGACTCCAGGCTGTACGGCGTAGAAGCCTGTGGGGGTTGGGGGCGGGGTGTGGAGGCAGACAAAAAAAAAAAGAAAAATTCAACACCGACCAATTATTAAACACAAGAGATTCACTGCAGGTTACAGAAAGATCTGCATTATGTGTGCGACAAAACTCAGACCAGGGACATATACATTAAAATATAACTATTGTCATGTGACAGCAACACCTTTTATTTAGGTCACCTTTGAACTGTGCTTTCTGCAAAGATGTAGACAGCCCCCATCCCCACCATCACCTCCTACCAAACACACACACACACAGTATACACGCACACACACACACATGCACACAAGCACGCACCCTCATCTTGTTGTATAGGCGCACTGTCGAGAGAGATAACTCTGGCATGCCTGTCTCCCAAAACTGCTTACTGTAAGAGGATTGGCTGCCAACAATACCATTTTTAATTCATGATAAACATAAATGAGATTTCACAAACTCTCAATTTCAATGTCTGAGACTCTTAATGGAATGCCTTGTAGGCAGACAGTGTCTAGAGGGGGAGGAGGGGTGAGCACAGCGCATGAGTCTTACAGAAAACACTCCTCACTCGGTGCGTTCTTTTGTGTCATGCTCAAATGAACAGAACTGCATCAGGAGAGCTTTACTTGAAACTGTTGGCAGAGCAGCATAATAAAAAATAATGCACTCTTCCTGTACCTTTGCATTTGTTGTATATAAAATCTAACAGCAAAGAGACACGCTCGGTTGAATGGATGTGATAATATTCCGCTGCTGTAGGGCGACTACGTCAACAGCATGTTAAGTTGTATGTTGTCTCTCAGCTTGTGTGTGTGTGTGTGTGTTAGAGACAATGGCGTGTGCTAGCGTGTGAGGAAAGAATCCTCCTCTCCTCGTAGCCTCTGGTCAGCCACAATGCGGGGAAGGAGGAGACAAGAGCCCGCTGTGTCGGGATGCCCCAGGGCCAGGTCAATCTGAGCGGCTCACTTAAACCTACAGCTGTACGTAACGCTGGATGAAGCTCATCCATAATTAAAGACAAAAGCTCCCGCTCAGAATAGCCGACGCACACAGCTCTGCATTAATTGATGTTTGTTAAAAAAAAAAGTGAGTGCAGAATGTAATGTATGTAATGGCTGCCTGGGGCATAGTTTATTAATAAGGACCCCACTTCATGACAGGCTAGCGAAGCAGCATGGAGAGGCAGTTACATAAAGTCTGGATGTGAACTCCTACTGAGTCTGTGTGTGCGCGCGTTCGTTTGCATGTGTGCGAGTGGGAGAAAGTGGGAGAGAAAGGAGGGCAAAAGTAAAAGAAAACTGAGGCAGACGTAGAGACACGGAGGCACAAATAAATCCCGAACCGAGTAGAGACGGAGGCAGAAGAGAAACAGCATATGTGGAGAAATCTTTCTTTAGGAATATGCAGAGTTTTCGCTCATCATCGCACTCACCCTCTCTCCAGATCGCGGCCTTTTCTTTGGCCGTGTAGGCAAGGCGTCCTCCTTTGGGTTTGTGTCGATGGCCCAGTAAGAGCCCTGAAAACAGAAGAAACAAAAGTGAGCTGATAAAACACTTTTTTCTAATGACACGGCCTAAGACATTTCCTCTCTGACATAACAGGACAAAAGCATCACATCCGTCTTTGGCACTACAACATCATTTAAAAAATCTGAAGCCTCGCCTGCCTCTTGTAAAGTCTGTTCTTTTAGTTGTTATTTGAGTTGATAGCTGTGAGTTTGTGCGGCGTGTGGGTGGGCTTTGTTAGTCGGAAAGGCTTGGCTTTTCCTCCTCTGCGGCTGCTCCTCAATGAGAGGCTGGTGAGGGCAGCTGGTGGTGGTGAAATGCTAAGCCTTTCCTGAAGCGGTACTTCCTCAGCCGCAGGTACTGAGTCAGAGCGCTGTTGCCAAGGATGAAGATCTCCACAGTCTCGGCTCAGGAATCGAGGCAGCGCTAGCCCTGCCGCGCTGCTTTCTTCTAAGGTCTGAGCGGGGCTAATCAAGGAGTGAACAGTTGGGGCTGGCTCTGGGGCTGCAGCTAGCAATTCCACAACCAGGCTGCATTATTTATCTTTGCATTCGGCCCTGTTTAATTTATTTTTCAATGGTGTTCCTCCTCGACAGGAGCGCAGCTTACAGTACAGATTTTTACCCTGAGGCCCTGCAAGTTCTGAATTTATTTTTAATATTTCATATGGCCCCCGATAAAATCTCAATTGTCAAGAGAAAGTGAGATCAGGACCTTTAAAATTACTTCCTTAGCAGGGAGAATAATTGTTATTTCCATGAAAAATCCTCTGAACAGGAGAGGCCATAGAAGAGGCTGTATCTCAAGTATCTATATAATAACCGCTGCATGCACAAGGCTCTTGTTAAAGGCAGAAAATCTGTTATTTCCACAGCTTACACACCACTGCTGCAGTTGTTAAAATGAAAAGGCAGTGTTGGCCTATATTTGTCAGGGGGTTAAAATTATAAGTTTTAATATGTGCGAGGCTTTGAGGTCAATTAACATGATCCTCAGAGGGTTAGAATAATTCACAGCACAATCAACCGAAGATGAAGAAACATCTCATATCCATGTAGGCTACAGTTAAGTGCAGCAGGAACCTCATTACACAGTTCATGTTTCTACAAAAAAGCTTCACTGAAGAATGGATGTAAAGGTGAGGAGAAGTGTCTCTACACGTGATCCATCTCCGTGTTGAGATGCAGGGGTTAATTGTAGGGGGTATAGATTGCAGATGTTTTAAAATGAGGAGTCGCAGAGACAAAGCCGGGCCTGGTAGTGTTCCTTTTAATTAGGGGGGGAGGGGGGGGGAGAACACATTAAGTTAACCCTCATGGGAGGGGAGTTTCTGCATTTCTCTGCACCCACCCCGAGAGAGTTGGCAGGGAAAAAGAAAAACATATAAAGAGTCATTAAATTATTCACAAATATACGGCAAAATTCCGTAGCAACGCCAAGCCAAGTGTGTCCGTGGAGCGTAGGGCAACAACAACGCAAATATCTTCTGCAGCCACGAAACAAAAGAGATCCTTATAACAGAGGTGTTCTCTTCCCATAACTGACGCCGCTCATTTTCATACATCAACGTAAATGACTTCATCCGAGTTCCTCTTTTGCGTGCAAATATAGGAAGGACAAACACAACGCCGGTCACCCTGGAAAGTCCAGAGCGAGACATAAGAGCAATTAAATGATGATTATTAACGGTATCCTTCAGAGGCTGCGTTTCTACCTCTGAGGTAGAGGAGGTGTGTGTGTGTGCGCGCGTGTGTGTGTAAATACTGACTGTCATCTCTTACACCATCTCAGAGAGAGACAGACAGTCAGAGAGCGACATGACTCTCCTATCTCATCCAACCAGCAGTTCTCATATTCCTGCCACATTACAATATTGATGCAACATATCAAGAGCGGCTAGCGCCTCTTTGAAGTTGTCTTCGGGGGGGATGGGAGTGAGGAAAATTCCAAATTAAACATTAAGGATGCGAGCATGTTGGCCATGCATTTGGAATGGGATCCATACAGCAATAGATTATTTTGTATTTAGTGGAGCAGCTCCCAGGAGTGTCAATATCAGAGGATTACAGCAAAACATGAAATTAGCATTCAGTCCCCATCCCCTGCACAGCTAGGCGTAACTCTTCATGCATGTGTCAGTGTGTGTGTGTGTGTGCATGTATGTGTAATTATTTGTGCGGTTCCTGCAGCATATGTAGCGTATGCGCTGACAGTGCCGAGATGAAATCTGGGTTAGGCTACATATGGTTAGACCTATGCGCACCATCATACTAAATATAGGCCCATAGGCTCCGTCTTCATGAGCTACTCAGTGGATCAGGGGACGCTATTTATCAGGTGGATGTCGCTACAGATTGTGGAGGAAAACAGGCTGAATAGGCAACTGTGGGTGGTCCTACTGAGATTCAAATGTCAAATTAATATGTATAACTTGCATATTGTTATACTGAGATGAAAAATGGGAGGCGGTTAGCTGAGTAGAGAGTAAATAAGTTTTTTTTCTGAGTCGGTGGAGCTCGGATAAGGACATACTTCAGGGACTCAAGATTCTGGAGATGACCTGACTCCACGGCCCCGTCTCTACCCGGCTGTGACTTTTTCCTTCTCTCACCCACATCTGTTGTCTGAGCTGCTCCAAAAAACTAGTCTCTCCTTACATTTGAAATGCAATTGTGTGGGGGTGGGAGGTTCATAATAGATTATGAGCATGCCATGCATTTCCAGACTGTCAGAGTCCTGGCAGCCATTCAAAGGTAACATTTTTCTACCAGAGATAGCACGATACAAACCAAAAAAAAAAAGTGTGCAACAGTGAATCCTGCCAGCTGAGAAATTAAACATTTCCATCTATTAGTATTCTCCTTCATAATTACATGCTTCCTCCTTTGTTTATAAATACGATCATGCCTGAGAGTCTCACCTTTCCCGGGTCATCTTTGGAGCGAGGCACTTTGAGAAAACACTTGTTCAATGACAGATTGTGCCGTATCGAGTTCTGTGGGGGGAAACACAGAGAGGAGAGGTGAGTGAAACACATATCACAAATCAGTTTACACAAAGTCTGTCGTGCTCGAGTGTGAAGAAACATCACCGACAGCAGCAACAAGGGCGAACAACTTGTTGGCATGTATCGTTTAGGTTTAGTCACAGCTTCTGTCATCGAGGTCGGCTGGTTTCGGTGGCATCAGATCTGGCCTATAACTGTGTCCAGATTTCACTCCGCGCGCATTATACAGGAGCTCAGTCTGTGTACAAAGCCACCAGGAAGCAATATCTTTCATCAATGTCCAACAAACTGCATTCTGGTTGCACAAATATATCAAATTCCTCGGGTGCCAAAAATAGGAGCCAGAAGGAATCCCACACTGGGATGGTTGCTGATAGCAGGGCCTGATATTAATTAATGCTTCAGCGAGCTCCTGTGGGGGCAGGAAATAAATTATGTAGATCATTCTGAAAGTTAACTCATTACAGTGTTACAAGCTACTCCATGGCGGTGAAGAGGGAGGTTCATCCAGCTGCCTGATTGGGGGAGGCGAGGTGGGCTGAAGTAGCCACAAGGGCCGGAGAGCGATGCTCCAGGCCCGGGTTAACCAGCTACTGTGAGGCCCTCAGAACCAGCTGGAGGCAGGCCAGCTGAGGGCTTACAAGAGCCAATGGATGCACACGTTTCCCCACTCCACTTTATGGAGTGGTATTGACAGATGGCCACAGTGAAAAGCTGTAGGATCCTCTGATGAGTTTAACGGATGCAGGAGATGAGCAGAGAGAGGCAGGGAGAGAGAGAGAGAGAGAGAGAAAGAGAGAGAGGCACAAAGAGAGTGAGAGAGATACACAGAGAGAGAGAGAGAGACCCCCAAGTGCAAAAGATGGGAGCTGCTTGTTCAACAGTATAGGCAATTATACCACAGGAGGGATGATAATGACAGCCTAGTTGTAATGCTGTCAATCTCCCTGGTTAAATCACTCTGAAATGCCAATGCAATCCAGAAGAAGTCTAACACCGCTCTCCAGCAGAAAATATAGAGGGGGGGAAACTGGCGCTGTCGTCAAAATAATTCTGTTCTTGTGCCAGAAGGGAATATTTTCTAAAAGTGAAACTCAACCCAAAATCTATCTTTTGAGTATCAAACAACCATCCCCGCAGGCTCCGTAAAGACACCTCTAAAAATCTTGCAGTTTGCTCCATCACAAAGAATTGATGTCACAATGGATCCCCTGAAATTTGCTCATGACTTTGGCTCCCTGTTGCAGCTCAAGACTCTGGCTGCAGGCTGCAGGGCGGTGATGGGAACCTGCTCCTTTCGACCTCCAAACTATTTGGCCGAACGCGGCACAGAGGATGACCCTCTCAGCCGGGGCTCTTATGGCCCTCCTGCAGTGGTCGAAAGTCAGCTCAGCAAAGTCACGGTCCTGAGGCTGAAAACCCAAACTTGTAAAACTACAGCTTGACACACTGTGCTAACTTACTAATGCCTCCTGGTCCTAAGTAACTGTACTTAAGCAGTGAAGAGGCTTTTAGATGCCTGTGAGGGCTGCACTTTTTTTTTATTTTTTTTGGATGGCACCTCTCTCCTGCTTCTATCAAGGTCAAACTCATTCTAAGTTGCTTAGAGCAAAAGCATTAGTAAAAATGAATGTAGTGTAAAAAGTTTTCTGAATGGAGGGGAAATGTGTGCTGAAACTTTACACAAAAGAATCACAATCCATTTCTCTTCTGTATCTCTGATTGCTCAACCCAAAAATGTGGTTAAAGAAGATTCTGCCAAGTCACAATATGGCACTTCCTTTAATTGACGTACGTTACTTTGATCCTTATTTAGTCAAAATGTGTTCACAACATCTACAGCACAGAATTGCATAAAGCTTCTCGTCTTGTCAACGCTGTAATCCAATATAACTGACACAAATTCAAGATAAGCAAAGCTGTCGTTGTTTTTTAACATCCGCATTTCAAGACTGCAGGGTTTAATGTTTGATACCTGGGTGGAGTATCGGCCATTCCTTCCAGACAAAGACAGCAGTATAAAATACAATAGACAGGGTAATCAGAGACACAGACTCGCACCAGTCAGATACCAGCAGGTTTTCCTTCACCTCTGCAGAAAAGATTTTCAAGAATCAAAGTAAAATTGACAAAAAACACACAAAAGAGAAGGTTCTCAAATTTTCATTTCTAGCAGATCTGACAATTGATCCTTCGCTAAGTCCCGCCTCCCTTGGACACTGTTGCTATGCCTGTCAAGCTTTCACACCGGTATGTAAATAGTATGTTTTCAACTATAACAGTGAGTGATGTTAGAAAGGAAATAACAGCAAATTTCTGTAAAAATAGTTCCAGAATATCAGAGAGAAGTAGACAATACACATTTGAAAGCTACATCTATAATATAATTTGTCAGCGGACTGTTAACAATGAAGAGGACATAAAAATGGAGGCAAAAGCTCAGCAGTCCCAATGCAAGCGTCAGACACCACTTGTGTTGACAATTCATGTTTAGGACAATCATACAGGAACAACAATGTTCTTGCACAGCAGAGTAAGTCAATATATTGTTTTATTTTAAGCTAATGTTTAGTCATGACTCCCTATAACGTAGCTCATTGCTAGCAAAGCTAAATTATCCCACGTTTTCCTTTTGTTTACAATGTTACAATTTCATTTAGCAGACCCTTTTGTCCAAAGCGACGTACATCTGAGAGTTAGTACAACACAAGCAACGATCAAGTCAGGAGGGAACAAAGTCAGTAAGTGCGGACACTGGTGCAAACAGGCGGTTTATAGGGTGTTTTTTTTGTTTAAAGTGTGTTGCATATCTGAGGCTTGAACCACACACTGGATCTCCTAAAGGCACAACAGGAAAGCCCGACAAAATCCTGTACGAGTTTGCCTCAACAATGGCCCAAAACAAGGGGTGGTAAAATAAAGGCTATAACATTCATTTTCATAATCGATGATCAATCAATTGTTTTTTGAATAAGCTCAAATTGACATCTTCAAATGTATAAACACAATGATATTCCATTAACAATGATATTAAACACAAAGAGGAGCAAATATTGACTTTTGCTTTAACTGCACTGATTCGTTTGTCACTGGATACATTTTCTAACAATCCCCTATTTAATTAATTGACTAATAGCCTCAGCTTTAGGCTATCACATTTAAGTATTATCGCAGCCATTACAGCCTCTGTTACATAGCAGAATGCATTCATGGAAACGTCTCAAACCACAATATATTTTGGTCACACTGCTATCGGATCTTCAAAACTAGATATGGAAGCACTCAGGCCAGCACGGCAATCAGCACTCTCTGTAGTCTGAATGTAATCGAGCCACATGATAGAAAAAGCTAATCAGTAGAACCAGATCTGAAAGTCACGCAGACTCGAGATTAAGAGCGAGCTGGCGGAGGAAGAAGTACACCTAAACTTGAGCAGCGATCCCTTTCAGACTACTTTACACAAGCCACAACAGCAGCACCTTTAGGCAGGCCGTGTCCATTCAGCAGCCCGATCCGTCCCTCGTCTTGTCACAGTTCAACATAAGATGAATAAAACAATGAAAGCAGAATGTGATCATGCATAGTGGATGGTGACAAACAGATACGAGGCTCGCAGTTTAGCCAGCGTTTGCTACTTTAAAACCCTGACACATGTCCAACAGGGGAGTGTCTGAGCGGGAGGGTGTGTGAGCGAGCTGCACAATGCCACACACATACTTAAGTACTTAAAACCATTTTTCCTCCGCAGCCGGTGTGTGTGGATTTGTGTGTGTGTCACAGAGAGGTAGCTTTATCCATTAAGCACCTTCTGCGGGGCCTAAATCATTGATACAGTCAAGCAGGCGAGGCCTGCCGCTACATTAGAAGTTTACTTTTTAATGAACTCTGCCTGCTCTCTTCTCCTGCCGACAGGCCCTGTGCCCACAACGTCCCGGACTGTGTCAGATAAACTCTGAGCTGCTTTAGACACATCTGTGGTGTGAAGTTAACAGGCTGTGGGTCATTTGTAGGCGAAGAGATGAACCAGAACAAAAGGGGGAAGAAAGAGAAAACAAAATGACAGCAGAGACAGTGGCTGTATTTGATAAATCTCAGTGTATTTGCAGAGAAGGAGAGAAAGAGGAGAGCGAGACAACGATGAAAAATTAGAGCCAATTACCGCTGCTCGTATAAACAATATGTCAGCATTTAGCAGCACCTCCTTAGAGTTACCATCGAAGTCAGTTTGAGGAGAAAGTATTTGCTTTAAGACAGCGGGCTAAGTTGTTATAAGTGGAGCTAGAGAGCAGAGGGAAGTGAAGTAGGTGGAAGAGGTCAGAGGGTGTGAGCGGTGGTACACAAAGTGAGTCAGACAGAGCTCACTGCAGGGGTCCTGCCCAAGTGCTGCCCAGCATCTACCTGCAACCCCCACAGAGCGCTTCATATCCAACCTCAGCACAAGCCTGTGTGCGTGTGCATGTCTGTGTGCGTAGGATGCCTCCTACACACCTTAAAAAACCACGCACACACACTGGAACGTGTCTCCTAACAAATGGCGGTGATTTAACACACCAGGACAGCAGTGGAGGCGTAAGCAGCTCCGCCCTCGCTGCCCCCCCTGCTGAGGAGCGCTGCAGCTCAGCAGAAGGGCCGCCAGGGGAAAGTAGGTCAGCCTGACCTCTGCGCTCGGCGTGTCAAACGTTCAGAGTGAGCTAAAGGGACAGGCCATGTCAGAGCCCTGCTCCTCACAGCTGGGGAGGAGCAGGGCCTGTGCACACGCTCAGGAACCCAAGGGAGCAAACTCGGCATGCTGGGACAGACACACGTATGCACACGTACCGGTTATGACACAGGGACGAACACCAGCAACCGAGGGAGAGGAAGAGTCACACTGTGGTCCAACGTGAATAAATCGATGCCCTCGTAGGTTCCTGGCCTTCCCACATTCACAAGATATTCCTGAAACTTTATGCCTCTAGTCAAAGTATGCGGGGGCTCTAACCAACCAACACACGGCCCACTCTTCCCCACAACCAACAAAAGGCAACAACAGTTTACTTTAAACATTCCTGAGACGACAAAGAGGTGCTCTTAAAGTGTTACGATTTATCTCCAAATGGAGGGGAACTTAAATCTCGCTGGATTTACAGCCTTTGTGATCAAAGTGTTCTCCCTAGCTTTGCTGTGTGTGGGAAAATAAGCGGTGGTGAACAGTGCTACAGTGTTGACCCCTGCTACAGGTGCTGCTCAAAAAGACGACTACTGCAAGTACAAATTATTCCCAAATTTCCACACAGAAATATGATGAAGGCGATATCGTGAATGGAGCGTTTCTACAGAGGAGCAGAGAATGACAAACCAAAGCAAACATTCTTGTAAGTGCAATCGCTTGGAGGAGAGGAACTCAACCCCTAATTGACCTGTCAGCAGGTCTGACTGATGGAGGGATATGAAAGACGTTACTACAGCGGAGATAGCTGCTTCAGATGTGTTCAGAAATACAGAAATGAGCTGGATTAGATGAATGAACGGTGAGAGGGAGGGAGAGAACAGGTCACTGAGTGGGAGAGTAAAACAACAGCCAAACAATAGAAAAGAACGACAAAAAGACCTCAAGGGCGGTTATGTGTTAATGAACCTGTGTGGTGTTTTAACAGTATGGTGGGCTGCATAAAAGAGAGTGGTTCTTAGTGTAACAGTGAAATTTAATCACTGTGTGAAAATTAATTAATACAAGGGAGGATGAGTGTCTAATATGACACAGCGTGTCCTGCTCCATGTTAGAAGAATGCAGCAGTTTGGATGTCTCAGTTGTAGTGTCGTACTTTTTAATCAAACAAAAGAAAGAATGACTTGGACAGTAAAATATCAGATAAGACAAATGTCTTAGAAGAGTTTTGCCTTAAAATATTTAGCTTTTTTTCTTATTCAACACTGCCAAGAATCAAAACCACTGTTAAACAGATACAAATCCATTATTTAAGGGCAATATGAAAGCTGGAATCTCAATCAATGAAATCTACACATTCACCACTGGATGGTATGGGCTGCTTTAAGAGTGATGACAACATAAATATCGAAGGAATTAACTTAAACTCAGTACAAGGAGTTTTTTTATGGATGGGTAAAAAACAAATTCCCCTTTCACACAAAAAAAAGGGAAAATGATCGGCTTATTTTTTGGGATTTTGCCTTTATTTTTAGGACAACTGTAGAGCTACAGGAAGTATGGGGCACCAAATGATCGGCAGACCAGGAGTCGAACCTGCGACCAGTGCGTCGAGGACTGTAGCCTCGAAACATGGGCCGCCTGCTCCACCAACTGAGCTAAAGCAGCGCCCCCCTGGACAACATTTTTAAATTGATTTCTTAATTGCAGTCTTCATACACAGATTCTAGGAATAGTCGACTCATTTTTTATTTCTTACTTAAGGAATTGTAATATATCTGAATCCCTCTACATCTGACAAAATTATTGACAAGAAGACAGGAAGAAAGAGGAGAGGTAAGAGCTGAGTGCATCAAGCAAGCCCAGAATAAAGGAATGGGGAAGTGATTCAGTAGAGGTACACTTACACACACACACGCTCACAGGTAGATTACTGTATTTTTAGGCCTTTGTTATTTTCTATGGACCCTGTGACATGCCCACCAACACAGAACATACTCCTCAGCCTCGGGGATCTGCACCGAGGCCACGGAATGTAGCACCTTCGCTGTCTATTTGTAGTGGGTGTGGGAAGGCATGTGGGATGCCACAGCATTCGCTCAGCAAGCTTAAATTTTTCTTTTTTTTTTTTTTTTTTGGACACACATACACGCAGGTAGAAAAAGGTAAGTTTGTTCAGGTGCAAACGGCAGATGATTTAATCCCGTTAGCTGTGAGAGGAGCTGTGCGACCTGAAGGCCTTGATCAGAACGAGGCTCTCCTGAGTGACAGGATGAAAACCTGATGTGTGACGACAAAGGAGGGCCGCGATGAATTTGTTTGCTTTACTTTTAGCACTTTGAACACTTATAACCACTGTCACCTCCTCGTACACCTCGTGTTCACACATCATCAGACAAACTTCCCTTTAAGGCAACAAGTGAAATTAAAGACAGAAACAATTACATGAAGCCACTTCTAAAGATGTATTTAATTCTATTTAGCACTTCTTAAGCTGTATCGACTACATTGACCCTCCCCCTACCAACACCATACTGTCAGACTCAAGAAGTCTGCAACACACCGCAAAGCTCGCACATATAGCAAGGCTACCAAGAGACCCAGAGCCCACACTCCAATACCAATGAAGTCAACTAACGATTTTCAACTTGAATTTTTTTTTACCGTCTTCAAAGGCATTTGATCTGCCTCCCTTGGCATCTAGTAGTAATGTGTTGGCATGCTAGGTTTTAAACCCCTTAGTCTCTGATCTTTACTCACTTGTATGTAGTTTTAATAAAACATGAACAGCTTGCTCGCCTGCCGCAGAAAAATACATGCCAAGGAGAGATCTGTCATGAATGTAATAACCTGTTACTCCGCGCGAGCCGAGCTCTACATCTACGTCCATAATGCCAAGACAAAAAAGAAAACGAGCAATCCAGGAAAATCTAAATGATCGCTAACTTTCGCTATCTAGACCCAGGTCATCTGGTGTAGCACTCTGAGGTATTATAGTAATTAAAATTCAACAGCCACTTCTGCAGAAGGAGATGACACTATGGGGAAATTGTATTTTTCTCCCCCCCTTCTAACAATGAGCATTTGGCTAAATTAAACCCATTTTTCACTGGCAGGCTAATATAATGAGGGCAATACATGCAAGAAAGAAATTAGCTTGATAAGCGATTACATGTGTGGACTCAAAAAGAACATGTTATCAGGAAAAGTGAGAACAATGAAGGCAATAATCAGATGCTTGGACTTTATTATTCAGGGTTTTTAAAGAGCCACACAGGGCAATTAATGAATTAGGAAAAAAAACACAAGAACGACCAAAAAAAGAGAACAAAAGATGTCAAAGTTCCTCTGCAACTACAGGGGAGCCAATTGAGGTGACAACTGAGGTTATGTGGTTTGCATCAGCCTCCACAGGTGTGGCGTTTCCAGAGGGCCAGCTCCATACATTCACACCGCAGGACAGGTAAAGGGGACAGACAGGGGAGGCGGCACTGCAGGTACAAATAAGCGTCATCAGCGGAAGGAAGAGTTTATTCTAGATAACAACAGATGTCTGTGCGACTCCTGACTATCTCTGATAACTGCAGCGGGCCGCATTAGAGCAAGCTGTCTACATATTAACCACTGTCACATACACATTAACCAAGACAGCAAACATATAGTCAAAGTAGACATTGAGCTTTTGACAATTCTGATAGCGTGGGATCCTCCGCAACATCAAGTAAGCACAGCAAGCCAACTTTATATCTGCCAAGTAATTTTGCAGAGGGTAATCCAGGGATACTGCATCCTATAGAGCTCAGACAATACATCGAGCCTAAACAAAAACCCCACAGTCCTCTAGTGGCATATAAGAAGTTTATGAATGCTGCACCAAGGATGTTCCCTTTTCAACAGCAGCACGGGGGTTAGAGACCAAAGGCTCCAATATAAATGTTCTGAACTCAATCTCACTCAGACGCATGCACCCATATTCCCTCCCCTGCCTGCTTTGTTGCTGTAAGGCCAACCTTGGAACGGACCTGCAGAAATTCATGTGGAAAAAAAAAAAAAACTTCTGCATTATTTTCGAGGTGCACTCGAGGTTACAGCCCGGGCTTGAATGCTACGTTTGAAATTCGAACATTCCCCTTATAAATTGGGAGGCAGTCACTGCAGATTTGAAAAGCTGTGGGGGAAAAAAAAAAAAAAATCACTTAATGCAACACTGAATGGCGGGTCACACTACAACAGAAGCCCTGAGCCACTCGCATGAGGCCCGTTTGAGCACAGTCCTTCAGAGAGCTATCTGTCTTTGTCTCTCTCCCTCTTTTGCCGATATTTGTGTCTCTCCCACTCTGTCTCACCCTCTCGCTCAGAGCCAAACTGCACACAGTCGAAGCGCTATGTACAACCTCTGGTGCTGCTACACTTGCTACACTGCAGCGTGCAGAGCTGCAGCATTATTCCATTAAGTGGATTATTTACGAACATCTCCGACCTTCGACAGGGTTATCACTGGCAATGAACCAAGAAGAATTCAGCAGAAATGATGATGGAGCACAGACCTCTTTAGAAATTGGCAGTGATAGAGTGATGGATAACGCTGTTTAACAGTAAACCAACCAATAAAACACAGCAGATTAAGCTGGGAAAAAAAGGTTGAGACATGGCGAGACAAAATCATTCAGGAAAATAAAAAAGTGCAACATTTCTCACTGGGGAAAAAACAAGCATGAGTTGAGTGTTTAAGAATGGATTGTCTAAAAGGGGTCAAATAGGCACATTAGTACTTTTCAAGGAGGTCAGTAGTCCATCCATGAAAACTTTTCACTTGTTAAGTGATACAAAATTATCTTAGTAACAGGAGAAGTAATATCAGCCTGGAGGAAACATAAATGTTGAAGATGTTTTGGTGGAAAGATTTTTTTAAAAACTAGACCCCTTTGTTTCACCAGTGTTTAACCGTGCCCCTGACAAATATTTAAAATAATTTTTTAGTTTGAAATTAGCCTTTACGATTTATTTTCTGTACCGAGAAAATCCTCAGATTTAGCTATAAAAACTATGTAACTTCAAATCTCAAATGGACCTTTCTGAAGATACTTAAATATATTTAAATGTGGCATTATATTTAATGTCTCTTACTGAAGTTAATAATTAGGGCTGGGTTTAAAAAAAAAAGTTTCCGATTCGAATTGATTCTCATTTGAATTACCCAATATCGATTCATAAATCCTGAGATCGATCTTTAAAAATGTGTGCAAAAATCTATTTACTCACGTTTCTAAATGTGCTCCTGAACGCAGCACAACTCAGCGCATCCACTCGAAACGCGGCAGTGAGGGAGACATGCGCGGACATGTTTCCTGCACCTACTACAGAGACACCAGTGATCGCAGACACACTCTTTTTTATCGTGTGTGCGTCCATGAATAAGTTAGTTTTGCACTGATGTTTATGTTACTCTCTGTTAGCGTCGGCTTTGGCTGCAAGTGTATTTTCAGCATGTTGTACAGTATGCCATTCCTCATTACTCTTAGTCTTGTGTGGTTTTGTTCTTAGCGCTATGAGATCTCGTGGCTAAATCTTACGCAAGTTGAACCCCAGTTTGTTTAATCACAACCATGAGCCAGATGTACAGACTAAAAATGTAAAAATAAAAGGTACATGATGTAACTTCTTTGGGGTCGATTCTTATTGTAAACATTAAACTTTTTGATAATGCACCACGCTAGAGATGCATTGATATTGTAACTGAATTACCCCAAATCGATATCGAATCGGAAATTGAATCGAATCGGGACCTTGTGAATCCGAATCGAATCGAATTGAGAAATCCTAATCGATACCCAGCCCTATTAATAATATGTCAGGATATTGAAACATCTACACCTCACTCGTCACCTCAGGTGCTGGTGAAATGTTAGCTAACAAACCATCTTTGCCAGAGCATACAGACAAAAGTCTGCAATTCACATATAGTAAGAGATAACCTTTTCCTGTTACAGTTCGTTTTAAATGAATGCTGATAGAGGATATAAAATCTACAAACACGACCCCTGTAAAAACCACTGATGCTGTGTGTACAAGGAGTTTGCAGCAATGGGTTATTTTGTGTTTAAAGAAGGTCATTTTTGCAACAGCGCTTAGGCTCAAACAGTCGCTCCATCTACTCTCATGCACTGAGCGACTAAAATCATCACAAGCTACATCAGCCTTAAGGACACAAAAATAATTGACAGATTCTGAAACGGGAAAAGAAGACGTAGAGCATACTCTGTGCTCGGTCACCCGAGACAAACTGGGAAACTGGTAGTGTGCAGACTGACAATATCAGCAGAGAGAGCTGCCTGGCACAGGGCTGTAAATTGAGTCTGGTTGTTGCACTTTCTTCCTGTGCTACACAGAGCGCGTTTTCTCTCCCTTCCTCCTCCACTGCAGAGGCAGCACAAGGCCATGAAAGATTGGAGGCAAAGTGACGTCCTCCGGTTTATCCTCCCTGAAAGCCTTCGCATGCTCTCAGTTCCACATGAGGGATCTGATGAAAGCCGTTTGTCAGTATGCCACTTAATTATCAGCCAGAAGAAGAGCCTCTGATGCTATCCTCTGACAATGGCTCACAGCAGCCTGCTGACTACAGTGCCCACTAACAATGAAGAACTGACTGCAGCTACTAATGGTGACTGGGTAGTGCCAACTGTCCACTTAAGAGTTAGACAAATTAAGTAAGGGCTCTGAGCCTTTTGTGTGCTACTTTAAAGTAGATTCTTGTCTTTATAGGCTTTAATAGCAAGGAGAAAATGTTATATCTGAATACAAAGACTGTAAACAGGGAGGTTTGGAAGACAAAATGCAAAACAGAACAAGTCCTACTGAAAACACATTATGTGGAGCGGGAGAAAACCTGAGACGTTTTGACCTTTTATTTTTCTGCACGTCGACACAAACATTATAGAGCTTATGCCGCTGCTCAATATGCAAGTTACCATCAGACGGCAAATAAATAAAACAATCACATGCACTCCTTAACCTTCTATCTTTGCATATCATTTCCTTTTGACTGCTGAGAAACAAACAGTGGCTACAGCTGTGCAGGTGGATAAGAAAATTCCATTAATGTCTTTATAGTTTAATAACTTCAGCTTCTAACTAATGACTATTTGCATTGTACATTAATAGGATTCAATAGATTTGTTTCTTGATTATCATGTCAAATGATGTCTTGTTCAATCCACACCTCATATAGTTCACTGTCATAGCGAATTAAAGAAAGCAGATAATACATCTCACTTACAACTACCCATACTGCCTACCCAGAATAATTCAATAGTTGACAAGTACCGGTAAACATTCATTGCTGCAGCTTTAAGTTGTTTGATGTAGGGCTGCTGCAAGTAGTCGACGTAACCGATTGACGTCAACATCAATATTTTAAATCGATAGTCAGCTGAGCAGCTCCGGTCAACGCAACGCAGTTTTAAAAATTGCAGCGGCAGCAGCAGCAGAGTCCGACTCGGTTCAGAGTGAAAGTTTTCAAAGGCCCAAGGCTTCGAAAGTATGGGAGCACTTCAAATGATCGCAAAACTAAAAGGTGATTTGTACCCTGTGCAAAGTTTCGCTGGCGTACCTCAGCAGCACTAGTGCAATGCACGAGCACCTGAAGAGAAAACACACAGGCGCTATTCTGGATGATGGACCACCAGAAAAGGCAAAACCACCATGAGTGTTGTCTACTCATTAGTAGCGAGAGCTTTTTAATATCTTTTGTCCTCGTAGCTGTTTGATACACTCATAAAGCCATAAAGCCGTCTGCCTGCTTCCTTACAAATTTCATTGAATAAGTGTTTCAGAAAATGACACACAGTTTGTCAAAATAAAATGAACTGAAATGAAAATAAATCGTTTAGATTGATCGACTAAACGGTAAAATAGTCAATAGATTAATCGACAGAAACATCAGTGGCAGTCCTAGTTCGAAGTTTAATTCTGTTGTTTGTTCTTTTATGGGAAACACCTCTATGCTGCTTTCTTCACCAGGACACCAGGAGATTTAGTATTTCACTGGGAATATTCCTGGTTTAATAAAGGTTACATTAAAAAATCTGAAGAGAAATGACATGGTCAGCATGAACACCACTCCTCATCTCTTTTTCTTTGCATTGTTGAGTCAGTTTCCAAAGTGTATCGCTGATAAAGGTTGTGTGTTGAGCAGCAAAAGGTGCTCATCAGCGAGATGAGAGGATCTATTTTTCTTACTTAGTTCCGTTCTTGTCGCACTCCTCACTCTTCGATTTACTACCCATCGCTGAGGGTTACCACACAAGCCATTTAGCATCATCCCTATTAATCTGATCAGATACTTAGCTTTTCATTAGCAAAGAACATTACTGAACATGTCCGTGACAGACACAGGGGGGTGACTCAGTGTAACCTTGGACGCCACACAGTAACCTGACAGCAGGGGGCAAATCCACAAAGGAATGGCATGAAGCAACCTTTTAAATCACTGCTCCGCTCACACTAACACGCTCTGAAGAAAGCCTGAGAGAAGCGTCTTCTCTGTAATATGTATTAGATTTGATTTTCTTCTGAAAGGGAATCACAGACCCACCCTACAGTCCATTAGCCAAGTTAATGCAGAGCTGCCAGACTTGCTGACCCATTAATAATACATCGCAGTGGTCAAAAGAGGCCAGACACCTCCGTGCACCCCTTCATCCCTCTACACGGCCACATTAATGGACTAATTCAGTTGCAATTAAGTGGTGGGGAGAGGCTGTGGCCTTGTGGCTGGTGGAGCACAGGCTGAAGGGCTTATAGCCAGGGCTTGGATTATAATCACTACGAGCACACACATGAACACACACACACACACACACACACACACACACACACACACACACACACACACACTGACAAAGCAATTTACATACTACTGGAAAGGAGTCAACACATTTATAGTGAAACAGAATGAAGCTTTTACCGCTGGATACCAGAAGCAAAAGGAAAATTAATGAATATCATTTACACTAGTCATCATATTTATCCCCACAAATACAGTTTGTACACGGCCTTTTGCTAAATCTCTGGTTAGCTAAAATGATGTCCACCAATTAAACACACAATAACAGATATTATGGCGACTTGGAGGCCTCACCTTTTCAATTTGAAATGGAAAACATGCTAGCAAGCAATTGCCTGTTTACACACCCAGCAGATGCAAAGCAACATTAGCATCCTTTTGTCATGTTTTATCCACCTTACACATGTTTAGCTCTACTGAGCTTTAAATCAACTCCCAAGAAATCTGATTCTTTAGCTTATTGCTCCACTATGTTCAGCTGCAAATTGTTCATTTTCTCAGTCAGTCAGTCAGTCAGTCAGTCGTGACCTGCTTCTGGGCAGGTAACGTTAAATCTTTTTTTAGCTTTTCCCAAGAAAACTGCTTCAATATGACAAACCAAAACGAGGAGGTAAAAGACAATATAAAGATCCAAAGGACAGAGAGGAAAGATAAGGTGATTATCTCAAGGCAAACCCTTTCAAATCAGAGGCGGGAATCGCAGGGCGACTCACGATACGATACGTGGCCCACGATAACAATAATATCACGATACAGCGATTCTGCGATATTTTATATATTGCAAGACACTCATACTGTATAATGATACATGACGATATCTGATTGAGTGAAGAATACTAAATGCCCCTAAAAAGGTAAAGTGCAGGATTAATGTTCTCATTCACTGTGATTTGGTGTCAGTTTCACAGAATTTGACACAAGCTGATATGAGACAATGTACACGTTTTCAGGCTGTCAATTAAACTGTAAAAACAAATTAGGAATTTGAAGGTGGCTGGTGCATCTCTTAACTTCTTAGGACAGGACAGATGAAGTGAGACAGGAAATGTGGGGAGTAGAGATCAGGGGATGACATGCACCAAACGGATCGGCAGACCGGGAGTCGAGCCTGCGATCAGTACAACGAGGACTGTAGCCTCAGGGGCGCCTGCTTTACCGACTGGGCTAAACCAGCGGCGCCTTCTTCTACCCTCATTCATGTGAAGTGCCAGCACGAGGAGTCATGATGTAGTGAGTCTAAATCACAGGGAAATCTGTTTTTATATTTATAAATTAAAATATTGATATTTGGCAGCAGCCTACAGATATCGAGTCAGGATGATGATATAGCCTATTGCTGATATTTTGTCCCCAAGCTGTCATATGATCTGTCGTTGCTATTAAATTATTGACTATAATCTCTTAAATGACCTTAAATGCTTTCCTGTGTGGACAGTCCTCATGTTAAAACCCTGCATGAGACGACAAAGTGTGAACTGCTTACGCTGCCCTACTTTGCAATTTTATTTCATCCCTTTCTTTTTTGTGTGTTCGCTCATAACAGCAACTTTCATTCAATAATGTGGCTGCTCTTTGAGAATGTGACGTTGACAAATGAGCAATTACAGCAGCGATATTCACGTGTCACATCTGTGGCCGGCATGACCCGCGATTAGCCCTGCTGATGCTGAATGTGAGATGCGAGAGCTGTGCCTGTCAGCGCAGGCGCCTGGGAAAGCAGCGTAGCCCGGCTCTGGCATGTCATCCATCACTGGTTCCACTCGGCTGCCACAGCTGTGTCACTGTCCCCCCTCTCGCAGACCGCTGACCCCACTGAGGACGCACCAGCAGGACGATCAAATATCACTCTGGGATCACAGACAGCCATCCTGCTTCACTGACAAGGCAGAGGACGAAAAAACACTCTTTCCTACATCTCCTCTGCCACTCTGACATCTTTATCAATAAGCAGCGTTTAATGCCAGGCGGCAGCAGAGTGGTGGAAAGACACATGGCTGCTCGCCTTTCATTGGAAAAAAGCAGGGATTGCGAGGAGCAGAGAGAAGCCATTAGCTGCAGGAGGCCGACACAGAAGGTGACTCGGGTTTAATAATTGCCAGAGACGAGAGAGTGTGGATTGAAAACAAAAATGAAAAGGAAGAACATCAGCCAGACGTATTCCTGAGATAATTACTTGCCATCTAGATTTCATCAACATGGCAATCATCCGGGCAAGTCTTCTCCTTTTTAAAACCCCCTATCAAATGTGACTGATCTACAGTGTGGATGTAAGGCAGCATGGCTGAGCTCCCAGTTGTTCTAAGTGGATATCAGTGGAGGGCTCACCTCCGTCAAGCTACCGACCTCTGACCCTATCAGAAGTCTCAGGTTGCCGAAGACTTTTTTTAAAGATCCTTCTCCAGCTTCTGCTAATTAGTCCTGCAGCCTCTTTCCCTTTCATTTCCAAAAAGGAAACGCTGCTTGTATGCCACAGCGCTGGCAGATAAATTAGCTGCACGCTTCACAGGAGGCGACCGTTCTTCAGGGAGAGCAGCTACCTTAATTATGAATATTATTAATTACATTTCTTGAAAAAAAGGCAAGCAGAAATGAAAAATAATAATAAATCAATCACACTTATACATACTAAAAGATATTTATGAAAATTTAATCACCTTGTTTACTTGGAACAGTTGTGAGAATTATATTTAAAATGCAGATGGAGCCAGTTGCAGCAGCGGTAGCCAGTCTAACGCAGCTTAGACGAATAACAGGGCAGATTCGGTGTTAAAGGCTGATTCAAAGGACTCTATTTATAGCACGCAGAATTCATCGGCGTACCCCTCTGCTTTCTCTGCCTCCTCGCCGGGACACAAATCAGTGCACATACAAGAGGAGATGTTAAAAGGCACCATCTGTGATCCTAATGTAAACAGAGGTGGAATGATATGCAGGCTCATTAGTCGTTAAGGTAGTACGGCTATAGTATTCAGTCTGACTTTGACTTCTTATTAGCAGCTTCCCGGAGGGGAGGATTCGATCTTACTCGAACCAATCACTGAATCAATGCATCCGCATGATCTGACTGTAGCTATGCTGTGTACATTTAATGCTGTAAAGCTAATTTCCTTGGAACTGCAGTTATAATTGAGCAGGGTTGAGCAGGGTTAGTGTTTTACAAAGACAATTATTAAAAGGAACAAAGTATTTATTACCTAGAGACAAATGCTGAGGCATTACAGATTCATGGAGACAGCTTAACCTAGCCTGTGTGTTCTGTTGTACCTTTTAGCAGCCTGAGGATGTCTAGCTTACATTTACAAACTAGTTAGCTAATTATGACCATGAGCACGTTTACTTTGTGCTTGCACTGACTCAGACAGGCTGGGTAACGTCACCAACTTGTATGAATTTTTTCGCTAACAGATAATTAACGTCTCCTCTGGTTGATATACCCATAAGATAACATACAATTTATTTTTTCTTGTTTTAAGAACAAGTTCATAACCTGTAGTTTATGAGCACCTAAGGGTATGAAATGCTATGATGTAGTGAGCAAAGATCTATGATTTAGCTTCCCATAGCTGGTGGAAAACTTGCAGAAAACCCAACAATCTTTCTCCAAAACGATTAAAAAAACAAAACAGTGGTGACAATATGTCATAGTACTGTTAACATAAAGTCAGAGCAGATTAAGTTGGTAGCAAAAGCTTATCTTAAGAGTCTATTTCTTCATTACTGAATCATAATGTTACCATATAGTGTATAAAAAACAGACATTATCATGTCAGATAACATGGAAGGCGATAATGATATACTGATATAACTGTGACTAATACCAGGTTTCAATTTATCAGCCCAATATATATTGCTCATCCTCAAAGCAGACCTTTATGTTACATTTAAACACAGGGAAGAACAATAGGTAATGACACAGTTGGAGATGACGCTTTCTAATTGTGATTTATGTGAACTGCGAATGTCACCGTTTGGTTTAAAATCTTCAACCTAACAAAATCAGAGCATAAACGGTCATTTTATAAAGGAAATTAATGGAAATGAAAAATTGTTCCTTTTCAGAAATTCCATGAAGGAGTTGCAATTATCCCAGACAGTCGCAGCAATGTTAAGCTTTTATTGTACAGTGTTTTACGCAAAGCTGAAAGCAAACCAAGTCGAAAAATAAAGGAGGGCAAAGGCCACTCACTGGGAAAGAAGTTAAAATACAGGGCAAGCAAAGAGCTATTTTTGTCCAAATCTTTCTAGCCACAGAAGGATGACTAAAGAGTTTCTAAGACGCTCCAGATAGTCTTTCATCTTCCCCCCTGAAAAATCCAACTAATGATTTTTCCAGTTATGACTTCTTCTGAAATGTGTTTAAAATTCCTTGCAGTTCATAACTTTAACTGTGACACCGGGGTTTATTTTCTTGCCCAACTGTGACAAAGCAAGGGCACGGCCTGCTGAAGGTGATGATCTCAGTCGCCACATAAACGGACAGCTCTGGAAAAGACATAGAAATACAGAGCCTGAGCCCATCTGCAGTTATTAAAGGAGTCTTATGGGCCTTGCTAGCGCCAGGCAGCTAAATACTTGAGACAACTCTATACTTCTATCCAAACCTCTGTGCAACTGAGACAAGAGGCAGGTCTTAACTAACTGGAGAACCAGCTACCCAGCAGAGATCCTGCAGACTTGGCCTCTCATATTTCTGCATAATTACCATCTGAAGGGCATGCCTCAACAATACAACTGATTAACAGTTTTTTTCAATGGCTCCAAGCTGTGAGTAAGAATGTGTGCAGGGATCAACAGCCCATCATTGTCCACTGTAATCTGCATTATAAACGATTCTTAGAGAGAGGAAGAATAACACGGTGACATAAGTGGTGTGTCCAGTGCCTGTGATTCAGGTATCGACTGCATCACGTGCCATTATCACCAAGGGGAAGTTCACTGAATCAATTGATGACCATGGTCATGAGCTTTTACAACTGCATGCTGTACCACACATCCTATCTAGCAAACAGAGCAGCTGGGAGGGAGCTGTTAAGGGTTAATGGCTGTTTAAAATGATAACAGAAGTCATATATATAGGGGATGAACTGCGAGGCCGTGGCTATGACTGTTAAAAGACAGCTACAGTTTCAAGTAAAATTGAAGCCAACATCTCTACACAGGCCTGCAGGCCACAAGAGGAAGCGATAGAAGCCTCAGGCCTTTTATGTTCTGCACTGCAGTCAGCACTTCACTCGGCGGAGTGTGGGGACAGCAGCTCCTGCCAAAATGTATCCGTGCCAAGGCCTGCCAGCCTGCTCTCCCCGCCCACTCTGAGGGCCAGAGCGTGAGCGGTGGGGCGCCGGTAGGCGGGCGCAAGGTGAGGCTGGTGGGCGGGTGGCCAGGCTGGAGCTTCCTGACACGGGAACCCGCCTCACAGCAGGATCAAACTGGCTGCCGAGTGAATCACTACCCCTCCCACCACCTGACAAAGTGAGCGCCGGGCCAGCACACAGCCACTTCTGCTGTCTCTACAATTATGAAGGAATCCAGGATGAGATAAAAGTGCTAAAAATCCCTTTAGCACCAATCAGACTGCATCTCAGCCAAGGTTCATGTGATACCGGAGAAATTAATGAACTTAGTGAGAAAGATCATTAAGGGTTGATGTGTGGGTTACAAAAGACAGGGAAGCGCTCGAAATACATCAGTGCTGCTGAGAAATACAGTAACAGCAAAGTGGTTAAAATTTAAATTCCTGCTTCACTGTGTAATGATGATACAGGCTGAGAAAGAAGATGAAGGTATCAGTGAGTCTAGCACCGAAGCAATTTTACACTTTCAGATTTCAGGCCCTGCAAACCTAAGCTTGAGGTGCGAGATAGGGGCAGAAGACGCAAATTCCTCATACCTGACCAATCTTATTCAAATAAGCAACAGGAGCAGGGATTTTCTGGGCTGTGGCTAGTCACCAGTCAGAGGCACGAACATTATCTCCAGAGTAAATAATGTCCTGGAGGACCAGTAGCTACCCAAATCGCTTCTTAAAAAATAGAAAACTGCTCCAGGCTGCTATTATTAAGCCTCAGATCCAATGGGAAGTTGAACCTTTGATCTGTTTAGGGTACTGTGTATTTGCATTTTATAATGAGATCAAAGCAAGGTCCAGGGCCCCTGCAGAAGGCAGCTCTGTGCCCCATCTCTGCACACCGGACGATTTACAGACCAAAGCTATATTTCCCTGTTAACAAGACCATGGAAGAGCGGTGGACCTGAGTGGGAATGCAGTGGGAGACTGGATGTTTGTTAGGCAATCAACAGCAGCCTACATTCTCTTCCAGCTAATTTTCTCTCCTGTACACAGGTGTGGACCAGATAAAAAAATAAAATCATGCCAGTAGCAACAATCTCCCGAACAGTTAAAGTTCAAGAGCAAACATTTCAAGCATTTTTCAACTGGTTGAGAATTGCTCCAGATTTTCTTTGGCATTCTTCACCTGGAAGAAATGCAGAGGGGAATTTACACACTTTGCCTGAAGTGAGCCCACAAGGAGCCGGGAGGAGGTTTGAGACGAGCAAGGAGGTCAACATTTGAGAGTGTATGTGGAGTCTCTATTCAATACCTTTCTCCAATAGTTTTTTAAAAAGAAAAATATACCAGAAGAGAAATCTCTCACACTGTCACTCCGTCTTTGGCTGAACTGCAGTGAGAAGAGACTCATATTTTTCTGAGGTGGAGCTGGGAGAAGACTGCAAACAGCAGAGGCATCTATGCAGATCAATGAGGAGGTCTGTTTGCTTAAATTAGCCCATCAAGTGTGAGGCTGTTACTTTAGCAACAACTGACACCTCAGAGGTTCTTTCTTATTAATCATTAAGCGATCATCTGAATATGTCACTTTTGATTTGGTGCGTTAAAGCTGGCAACATCTCACCAGACTGCAATGAAAAATCATGCAATTTAATATTTTCAACAGATAGTACAGACACAGGTAATACAGAGGTCCCCCATTATTCTAGGATCCACTTTAAACCAATACTAATCAACAAAGCAACACTTTTACAAGCTCCATATAATAATGACTTCAAAGGTTTGTTCAGGCTGTGTGCTAGACTTTTACCCGAGTGCAGTCATGATGCACACAGGTAAAGGTTGACCAGGGGAATACCCCGTCCTCTGAAGCTGTCTCACCGAGGTGTGTTGAAGCCACGCGTCTGCAAATCATTTATGTAGCAATTTCCCCCACAAACAGTTGTAGCGAAAGTGAGAAAGGGCCGCTCCGCCATTCATGACACGCAAGATCACATCCGCGAAGAGAGGGAGAAGAGTCGAGAAGTTGCGAACACAGGCTTGAAAACTAAATTCAGCTCCTATGCTTTAATTAAATCACACAAAGAGAGCACATTTTAAAATCTTCGCTTGCAGTTTACACCATAAAAGGTTTAAAATCTAAGTCCACCTGCATGCCGTAAGAATTTAGTCTCATTTCAGAGCAGTCATCTGGGCCAGCTTACATTGCCTCGATGGGGAGTGAGCAACAGGAATGATTACTGAAAGGAGACAATTAAGGAACGTATAGAAAAGGTATACAGCATTATGCAAAAGTGCTGCAAGCTAAAGTCTATACTGATCTTGGAAATATGTGTTAAGGAGTCCTGGCATGTGAAATATCAAGAAAGGAATCTGCCATACAATGAACAGAAGGACGCAGGAGCTACAGTACACAAGCTGAGTCGTACAAAAGCCTGCTTAGACAAACCTGCACAATATGAATACCTCGGAGAGCTGCAGAGGGTGTTAAGAAAAGCACCGTCTAATGGCTTGCTCATAGATGCCGAGCACACATTCTGCACTCTTGAAGGCAGCGCTCACATTTTTTGACCTTGATGAATTATCTGTTTTTATTGACAGCACTTATTGATATTTCTTAAAAGCGCAGGCTAATGGAGTTCTATTGAGATGACTAAATGAGTTGCTGGTGCCCAGATTAGCCTGGTCTCATCTCGCCGCCACAGCTTGCATTATCATACAGAGCAGACGCATGCGTGTGTTGAGTCCCAAATTCCTGCGACTGACATCTCCAGGGGAACAGAGGAGCGATGACTACATCCGACCTACATTCACCCCACCCAGGCATGCTCTCTTCCAACTAATTACGCACACAAACACGCATACTCAACCACACTATAGGTGGATTCATGACAGTTTAATAGTCACAGTAGAGGAAGTAGTTACTACTGTATGCTTATTACTGAATAATGCTGTTTCAGTTAGGTGTAGGACATGCTCCTTTACTCTTTCAAAGACACAGCTCTGAAAAACCCTCACAGCTGTACATGCTCCTAGTGACCTCCTGAAGATTGGGAGGGAAACATTTCCCAGGCGCTCGCACAGGCTCAGAAGAAAATATCATTTGTGTGATGGGTTGTGAAAATTCTCCAAGCACAAAAACATTAGGAACAAACCTGAGGCTACTGGAGCTCGTTCAAATACCCCGGGCCTGGAAACAGTTCTCTTGGATTTCATTCACATGTCTTATGCAATAAAAAGATTTTATACTTCTTCTATACACATTATTTCAGCTGTTTAGATTCTCAGAAAAAAAAAACTACAGCAGGGAAAACACCCTCTTAACAAGAACTGAGAAAAGGATCGTGACGCAGGCTCTAGCCTATGAGCACATCTTCAGACGGCTTTTTCAGTGTTTCCTGTGCTGTACAGCATCCTGGTTAGAGTGATGTGGTTTTTCACACTTTTAAATGTGAGGGGTATTTTTTTACAGTTGCGGCCCACATTCAGGCCAGAATCTGTAGATCTGTGCAAGCATTTGCTAAACCAGAGAGTACTTGAAGAGCGTCAATCTCCTTCAACGCTGACTAATTATATAACTGAATCTGATACCTCAGACATCATCTTAGTTACGTCAAATATGCATTACGCCAACACTGAAAAGAAACCCCTTCCATTTCAGCATTAGGCATGCCTCTCAGTTTCATCTGTGTAGATGAAAACACAACTGTGATGGTACAAAACCGGTGATACATTGTTGGTGGATAATTGGATAATACTAGTGAATTACATTGCAATTAATTTTCTTTACAGAACGCTTTACATTACATTTCCAACCCATTTCAAAACATGTCTTCCATTACTTATGTACTACTGTTACATTGCATACGATGCCACCTTTACTAATGTCAGTTTTGCTCTATGAGACAATGTTGTGAGTGACTTTGAAGAAAAACAGCACGCCTACTTCCAAGATCGGTCAGTAAATCCCAAAAGAGGATTGAAACCCATTCGCTGGTTAGCTACCAAATAATTTTGTAGGCTCACAATTGCACAGAGGAATATTTAATTAAAAAATACAGAAGAGCAGCTGCATTTTTCAGCCAATTTTTTTGAAACAGCTCCTGTGATATCAACTAGGATTTTGTGAAGTTGCCAAATCTTGAGAGCTAATTATTATTTTTAGGCATTAAAAAAAAAGGGTTTAAATGCAGAACGGTATCCCAGAGGCTTCCTTACCCTGGGCATACAGAGATCAGCGCCTGATTGACCTGCATGATTAAGCCGCATTTGACAACAAAAGAACCAAAAGCCTCACACATTAGCCCAGCTTTGGTGGATTAATATCATGTGGTGCTTCCTGCCAATCCGCAGTCGGACTGTAACTTAGTCGGTAGAGCAAAACTTCAACACTGACAGCAGTGCCAGTTTGACTCACACTTGAGTCCACCCACTTTAAGATGTATAAAAAGCGTATGCATTTAAGTGCTTTGGATCCAAGTGTCACCTAAATGTTGTGTCTTATCTACAGTTATTTTAGTTTGTCTAGTCAGTCACACCCTTATATCTGAGATATAAAGTCTGTGGATGTTTATAAAAGTCCACTTCAGCCTTAATTATAATTTACTGATAGCTGCTCTGTAGACATAAAGACATTTTAACACTTTCAGGTTTGCTAATTGATTTAGACTAAGCAATGTGTGCTACACGCTCTGCAACAGGATTTGTTATCCACCATAACGCAGCAGCAAATGTATAGAAAATACTGCTGCAACCTTGAACCAATGTCTGGAGAGAATTGTCAGTGTGCAATGAATGGTTAATTTCAATGCCGTGGAAGGTAGGCGGTATACAAATTAAAGAGGTGACCTCAGTGTTGAGTGAAAATGTCTGTAACTCAATGCAGGGATGCATGCGCACTGAGAGCACATATGCTGCTATGATTCTGACGACTAAATAAGCGATGATGAAGGGAAAAAAGGAAACATGGGTTGCTGAATAAAACAATTCATTTCCTCACAAAGGGCCTTGCCACAGAAGCTAAAATCAATCCATTTACAATAACACATGCTTTCTCATCTCCTTCTCACCTACTCTCACACACACACACACGCACGCGCACACACACACCTCCATGCAGCCTGTCCTCGCGCCAGATCTTGTCGCCCCAGGAAATGGGCTTCATACATCTTGTCTGACTGCAATAAAGCAGTGCCTAAGATTCTATTTCCAATAAACGTCGACTGATTGGAAAACTCATTCTAATATCAATTTCCATCTGGGCCCTTTAAAAGGCAATCAGCATAGCTTCATCTCGGTATATCATGGGCTCCTTGAGATGATGACACAGCAGCACTGGCTCTCTCCTTCTGCATAATGGCCTTCTCCTATCAAGGCATCTGCAATGAATAATACCACCCATGAATAGGCTATTTAGTCTGTGTTCGCACAGATAGGGGCCACTTCTCTGAATATTAATCCAGGGTTTTACACTTCATATGGTTCTCTCAGGGCTGCACCATTTTTCACTCGCTGGAGTAAGGCACTTAGTGTGATTTGGCACACTCAAAGTTTCCCTTTAAGCTTCCTCAGTAGTGACAATGGTGATTACTGACGGCATCCCACTTTGTTTGAGCTGCCGGACGAGCACAAAACAATGATTCAAGTCGAGGGATATCAGTTTCAACTTTTTCTACACGTGCTGTCCACAGCTTACAACAAAAAGAAGGAATTCCATGCGGGAAAAAATTATACAAGTTACTACACAGCTGCAATAGCACAACCCAAAAGGACATCCAACAGTAGCTTCACTTAAAACACAATGCAACTCTATCCTCATCGTGGTGTTCATAACTTTGATGTCAGCTTAAAATTAGAGATGTTCCGATGCCGATACTGATACCGATATTGGTATAGGCATCTAATACTGCAGTAAAAATAGACAGACAATAGTCAGATATCCGCGAGTACTCCACTCCCATATAACGAACAGGGTTCTGGTAAATTATCAAATTATCATGACGATAACAAAAAACAGTGCAGTGCTAGGAAAGAGTGTAATTTTCGTCAAAGCCTGCAAAAGCCGGCAATAATAAGTATTAATATGCTCAGCCGAAAATCAAGTTCTGGTATCGTATCAGCATTGGGAAAGAAAAAATAGTGTCAGAGCATCTTTACTTAAAGGTGGGATGTCTTTTTTTCTCACCTTCCAGCCGCTGCCCGCCTCCCTGTAGTAGGGAAAGTTATCACAGATCCACTGGTAGATCTCGCTCAGTGTCATCTTCTTCTTTGGCGAGCTGTTGATAGCGAACGTGATGAGGCTGGCGTAGCTGTAGGGGGGTTTGCCGTCCTTGTGCTGCTGCACCTCCTCCTGGTCCAACGTGGTGTTAGGATCCAGCAGGGCACTCTTCTTGCCCATGCCCGGCCCGTGGGCATTCTGGGCATCTGCCTTGCGGATGGCCGCCTGCATGGTCAGCTGAGGAAGCCAGTCCATGGAGGTCAGGCTGCTTTCCAGCTCCGACGTCATGGTGACGGCAGGCTGGGCAGGAGGGGGGTGGGGAAAAGGTGGAGGTGGTGGTTGTTGCTTTTGGTGCTCTGCGCTGGAAGGAGAGTGGACCAGGTGTGGAATAACAAACGGGGCGGGTGACAGGTTGAGGTTGAAGTCTCCCTCAGCTCAAGACATCAGCTTCTGTAGGTCAACTCTGGAGAAACAGGAAACAGAAATGCTTTTATTAGTCAACTGCTCTTTGCTACAAGGAGCGACTAAACATTGGAGATGAAAGATATGCATATCAGCAGAAGTGCAGAGAATGAAAAGAAACGTAAGCGAGGAAGCAGCTCTAAACAGTTTGCCCTACATCAAAAACCAAGCGTCTCTGTAAAGTATGCTTATATATTCGCTGTGCAAGAGATCACAAGCCCACCACTTTCTCCACCACTTGCTGCTCTCAAAGCTGACTCATAGCTGGGACTCCATCTGCACACAGAGAGAGTAAATGCCAGGCAATTGTTTTCACAACTGCCAGCCAAATGGGGGAATGGCTCAGGAGGAATTCCGACTCTCTCGAGGGTAGTAAACCCCCTCTCCTTTCTTCCCTGCCTGCCAGCTTTCCTGCCTCCTCCCCCACTCCCCCCCCCCACTCCAAAACGGAGCCTCTGCCGTAAACAAGCCTGCCAGTGTCGTCTTGCGAACCGTCCGCGGCGGCCCTGTGAGCGTCAGCCATGCTGCGCAGAGTGCAACCCGCAACAGCCTGCCTCTCTCTGTCCCTCTCGGCACACTGCCCTCACGGTCTTAAAATAGAGGGGCAAAGTAGAAAGGCCTAAAGTTACACACGTAGGTGAAACACAGGCATCTGTGGAGAGGGGAAAAAACCCTGAGCAGGATGACACTGCAATCTGGCTGAAGGGGAAAAAAGAGAAGAGGCGGGAAAATGAGAAATCCTCACCAAGTTGTGGGATTTTTCTCTTGACTAAGCATGCTTGCACAAGCGTGTGTGTGTGTAAGCATGTGTGAGTCTGAGTGTGCACTCAGGCTGGAAATAAATACAGTCTTGACGGTACTCAATAGGTCAAATAACGTCCTTAAAAAAAGTATGTGGAAATTTGCTCAGTGATTCATAACATTTAACTCATTTTGTGAACAGTGTTTTAAAGGCTTTGAGGTTTGACTTCAATGTAACAAATCAAAAACACATGGACTCCAAATCTAGCAGGAGTAATATCTTACTTCATTAGCGAGTCAAAAAGGTGTTGAAGAATTAAAAAGCGTAATTTTATAGGCCTCTGCCATCAGTACGAGATGCGGCAGGAATAGTAATAAATTCCTAAATTGGGCGATCTCTTTCAGCGGTAGTTGCTCATAAGCAGTTTGTGGTTGTCCCTTTCAATTGATCTCAAACAGCAGGGGTTAGCTGGTGCCCAGCTGCCAATTCAATATCTGCTATCAGTGAAGACAGACCGAGCCAGATGATGAAGGCATTTCTTCATACGTCCAAACAGAATACTGAGAAGGGAAAACCGAATCGAGTCGGGGGAGATCATTAAAGGGCATTGGTCTTAAATCTTCCCTTATAATCACTGGGCTTCCTGAGGCACTGTAACATTTCTAATCACAGTTTTTCTCAGCAAAAGGCATTTACATTTGCAGACTTTCTGTCTTTATTTTCTAACTGGTACAGCATCCTTTCCCAAGCTTCCCTCTTTGGGCTTGTAAGGTGGCTGTGATGGAGAACAGCAGCTGTGGTCATCTTGAATTCATGGCGGTAATTACGTTTTAATGGACAGGTAACAACAGAATCTGAATGAGCTTATCCAAAACTCTCCTGGAGCATCGTCCACCAATGCACCGTCCATCTGTACCATCATGTTTCAAACTTTCATATTTACACCGAAATGTGGGCTGATATCAACCTGCTCCGGGCTAAGCTCGGAGCTTTGAGAGGGGCAATAGCAACAACATTAAAGCAGCGTTTATAGTCGTGTTTGACAAAACGGTGAGCACAAATGCAGACAAAAAAAAAAAAGGGGGGGGAGGGGGGAATGCTGCAGGGGGAGTTTGACTAGTTTTTTAGGTTGTTTGATACTTTATTTCCACTGTGAACACTTGTCATATTTGAAATCTTCTGTAAGTGACTCAAAGCAAGCTGCCCACAAATGTTCAGACTCAATGAGAGGAAAACAACGCTTTTCAGCCACCTCTAAAGCTTTAGATACTCAAAGCTAGATCGTGGGTAGAGTTTCACTTTAATCTGTTCGCTTGAAAAAGGGAAGGTTGCTTTTTTTTTTTTCCTTTTTCATTAACATTTGCACCATGTTTGTCCACAGGTTGGAGGCCTTGATGAAAAGGCTTTGAGGTAACTCTCCGCAGTCATGAGCAGACTGATAGATGAGCGTACCTGCTGACTGACTACTGACAGGTGAGTCAGCCCTAATGGAGGAGAACGGCTCCTCATCACCAAAAAGACAAACAAATACATATCTCCACCCTGTAACTGAAATAAAGGTGACTCACACGCTACTAATGACAGTAATTTTCCTCTTTGAAAGGCAGCCTATTTGAATATTTATATACATATTAACTCAGAGGGCCTGAATACATTATTAGTGTACGCCTTTAAATCCAGCTCCATGCATCTCCAGCATAGATTTTAAGTCAATGTCACACAAATACATCCTGTACAGCTCCCACTCCCACTAAAATCTGTCATTTAATGTCCACCACACTTTTAATACATGTTCTACTTTGATATTTATTGTACAACCACTTATTTGAACCTGCACTGCTATAGGTACAACACCTGACGAAACACAAGAAAAGATTCTTGTTTTTGCAGTTTCTCTTATCGACAGACTGATATAGAACAAGTCACGCTCAGCATGAATGGGGGGCCGAAGTCGGTAGTAGAGAGGAAGACGTAGTCCGAGCCTTCTGGTGACCGCCGGAGGTGAGTTGACAGAGACAGAGGTTGATGAAAGGCGCTCCGCCTGCTACACGGAGACGCATGCCATTTGACCCTCTACACTAATGATCCAGCTGCTACATAATCTGCCGGGCCAAGTCGGTGTCTTAATTAGAGAACCTTTGGCTGTGGCAGGAATGATGAAGCACGACACTAGCAGGCAGGCAGGCAGTAAGGCGGCCCCCCTGCTGCCTTCATTACCCTTGCAGGCTGTGGGACAGTCAGAGCAGGGACAAGCCCCAGCGTGCTGCTGCGTCAGAGATGACTGTCTTAGTGCGTTCACCAAAGGGTCTGGGGGCAGGAGGAGGAGAACTGAGGAGGTGGGAGAGACTAAAAGAAGAGAAACCAGGAGAGATGAAGCTGTAGGGAAGGGTGTGAAGGGGGCCGTGACGCTGGTATCGGGCCTGGCAGAGAGCAGGAAGAGGCAACAGAGTCTGCATTGAAAGAGTCGGAGAGTTAAGGCATCGTGATTACGAGCCCCAGGGAACAGGACTGCATTCCCACACACCCACACACACACACACACACACACACACACACACACACACACACACACACACTCAGCCACTTTGATCTGTCACGAGGAAAATGGGGTTCCGTCACTGTCACCGCCAAAAAAAGAAAACTTCTTTCTCTCTCTCTCTCGACTTTAATTTGTTTTTAGAACGGAGCACTGAGAGTTTTTCGCGAAGCCTCAGAGGGAGAAATGGACAGTCAAATTCATTCTCTAATCAACACTCAAAGTTTCTTTATCCTCCGGGGATTAATGGCAGATTTAGTTCTGAATGAGAAATTGAAAGGGGTTTTTGAAACATCTTAATTTACCAAGTTCTTGACAGGATTTATCAGCGTTCCTGCCACCAACAGAGCTTTGACAGCAAGTCACTGATTGTGTTTTGTGTCTCAGCTACTGAGTCTGAAGTGGCTCAATCAAACTGACAGCCGGCTTATTATACATGTGCCAGGCCCCTCTTTTATTCAGGAATCTGCAATGAGGAAACAAGCTGAGTAACAACCAGGGATTACTCCACACAACACAGCAGATTACGTCAACTCCATCGTGTTAGGCAAGTACAAAGTGACTGAGAGGTCTGGCCGCAGCAACTGCGTCATAAAATCTGAGCTGTTTCTCATTCCCACTATTGCAAAATTCATGTCTGTACTAAGAAAGCACTTTAAACTTTTAGCATCCCTAACAATGCACGACCCACCCAGGATGAAGTTAATATTTCAAGTGTGATATTGCTGAAATGAAGGGCACTAAACTGTCTTAGAAATGTTGTCTGAGACCTCCTTATTCAATTTCAATTCTGATGTAGAAAGACAGGATGCTTTATAAATGTGAGTGCGACTCAATAATCGCAGTGTTATTAAATAGAAAACGTCTGAAACAAGGGATGTCTCAAGGTTTATTTTGGCCTCATTCCTGAGTCTTTTTTGTATCTGTCAATTCTTGGTCCGACCTGAATCCTATGTTTATCAAATGCTGATTAAATGTGTATCTGACAAACTTACAGCTGTAGAATACTTTATCAGACATTATTTACATTCATTATTTTTCATAATGCCTTTTCATTTGTGACTTAATTTGTTAGCATAACTGGCACATAAAGCATGCAGAGGTTTAAGGTGCTCACTGTGGGGTTTGGGGTTAAAATTCATCAATTCATCCATCATCTACACCGCTTATCCTGTTCAGGGTTGGAGCCTATCCCAGCTGTCATTGGGCGAGAGGTTGGGGTACACCCTGGACTGATCGCCAGTCTATCACAGGGCTGACACATAGAGCCAGACAACCTTTCATGCTCACATTCACCCCAACGGACAATTTGGAGTCACCAATTAACCTAAAGTGCATGTCTTTGGACTGTGGGAGGAGTCCGGAGAACATGCAAACTCCACAGGAAGGCCCACTTCGTCTGAACCAGCAACCTTCTAGCTGCGAGACGACAGCGTTAACCACTGCACCACCGTGCAGCCTGTTAAAATTCAACATAATCAATTTATTAGGCTATACCTTTAAAACAATCATATAATAACATTAGAAAGACACTAAGAGAGCAGAAGACCTCCAACAAGTCCAATAGTGCATTCTTTAATATTCAAATCTGCACCCACTGTAGATGACTGGATCTAAGCTATTGCTTTATGTCACAATATGTTTGTGGCTACATCAAGTTTCAGCATTTCAGCTGTACTTTTATTATGTAGGCTACTTGTAAAATCGAAATATTTTTCATTATTAAAAAACACTTTATTATCATGTACATTAAAATATAAGCAGAGTGTTAACGTACATAAGCATGGCTCTGTGTTATTGCTTGTTTGTGAGTCCAATCTGTATCTGTTCCAAAATTGTGTGGTTATTTGTAGGATCCAGATCTGATCCAAAATGTAATGGCTTCTTCCCTGCTCCTTGCTACACCCTTCCACCAAGTTTTATAAAGATTGAGACCATAGTTTGTCTGCAGTGCTGTGGACAAACAAAGGAACGGCACAGAAAAATACTCCTTGGTGAAGGTCATATGGACAAAGTAAGTCTGCTGTGATAAACCCAGCAAATATGCTGCTGCTGATGTAGCTGATCAGCTAAATCCCTCAAACTAATGTCTAAAGAAGAAATGGTAAATCTACAGAGTAATCACATTTTCACCCGAATCCAACTTAAAGTTCTCCATGTGTATTTCAATACAGGTAAAAAGGCCACTGACCAAGTCTCAGCATTTATGGTCCAAGTTAGTTTGCAAGGCTTCCAACATGATGGTGCAACATTACACTTTATAATGCTGCTGCTGAGCCTCTTCCAAAGAACCGCTGGGTTGTTCTAAATTGCTGAATTGCTGAACGTTTTAGGGTACAGTATGAAAATCATCTCGCAACGATCTGACACCTGCTGAGGCAGGTAATCCATCTTCGTAAACATGCCCAATTTCACTTTTATCAGAATGACGGTGTAGTGTATATGGTGGAAATTATTGGAAAAGTCTGCTGTTCTGTTTTGAAGCTCTGAGATAAAGGACATCAAAATCAATGTGAAAAAGTTATTACTTCATCTCCCAAACAAAGAGATATCATCACTAGAAACTTTCACATCCCACAGTGTCCCCCTATCACACTCAATATTTTGTATTAATTCTACGATCAATCAACTGCAATGTTTCATATTTCAAATCTGTAAAACACCAAATGATCTATGATTAGTGACAAGCAACAGTTTCAAACCGCTGGTTTCAAGATCTGAGATAGCAACAAAGTACACAAACTAAAATAAGCTCACTTCACTCTTGTCAAATGCAACCTCAGCCTTATGAATAAACAGTAACGCCTAACCTTTCCCCGGGTCAGGCGCAAGAGGGAACGACTGTCTGAAGCAGAAGTAGATGAGGCACACTAAAGGGAAGTGGGTCAATCAGAAAGGTGAATCATACCGGCCACACCATTTGAATTACAGCCCAAGTCATGTCTTTCAGGAGGAAATCCCATGAAGAGAAATCAGGTTGCGGTGCGTTCCCAGGATGAAGCAGTGTTTAAAGACATGACAGGACACCCCACAGGAAATGTTAGTCGAGGATAAGAAGCCTAACTGAAGCAGACAGCATCATCTGCCATTCCTGTTTAATAATGTAAGGTGAGAAACCTTACCAAATAAATTTGTACTGTGTTTGAGTGAATACCAGCCCAGTGTACCTGGTGATGAGTGTGTACAGGACCAGAATATGCAAGGTCGAAAAGGTAGAAGGGACACAATCATATCTAGTGTACAGAACTCTGAATATCCAATGGAATAAAATAACATTTTGGGAAAGCACGGTTATTGTTATTCTTTCCCAGAGTCTAATAAGCCATTTCATACCGCTTTACCATTACCCCTCTCTGGGGCAAGTTCACACGATGCATCACTTTCATCTGCCCTGTCTCAAGGTCAAATTCACAAAACATACAGTGGTAATGAAATTACAGCACAAACAGCTCCTTTAAGTGTTTTCACACGAGTGCAAATCGCCATTGTTATGTGTACGTTAATATTCTTCTTAAAATATCAGCCAACAAGCACACCTGGCATAATGATGCCTTTGCCCAGCTACAATCACTGTCAGTGGAAAGAGTGTGACACCTTCTATAAATGTGCTTTAGTTACTATTTTACTATTTTAAGCTAATTTTTTACTCTAGCTTCATGTAGCTATTAGCACTGGTGTTTGTGATTGGGACTTTTGCCAGTGTGGTTAGACACACATTTCACCCTTTGCAGGTGCTATGAGGTTAAACAGTTTATTTTGGTCTCATTTTAGCAGGTTTAGTTTCAGCGAAAGACACGCAATCCCCTCTAAAGTTGCCTCTCTGTGTGTTAAGTATGGGGCAACAACCAGGAGGCAATTAGCCTAGCTTAACATAAAGACTGGAGGAAGGAGGAAACAGCTAACCTGGCTCTCCAAATTTGAGTACTAACCATCCATAAGCCCACTAATAAAATGTGATATCTTGTTTGTTTAATCCGTACCCAATCAGAAATGTAAAAAAGATCATTTTTAGATGCAGGAGGAGTTTTATTCTGAAACTAGAAGGCCCAATAGTGTTTCCAAAAATGCTGATCTTTCCCTGTTGAAAGATTGCCTGAGTAAATCCCTGGTTGTCCACAACGCCCATCATGTGCGATCAGTGTAAAAACAGCAACACAGCTACACTGCTGCAACATTGCATCATTTAGCCAGTTTGTAGTATCTGCAGTCGCACAACATTGGTCAGAGTCCAGTCTGTTCAACATGACTTTGCACTCAATGGGAGGATTCCCATTTATAGGATCTGTTTAAGATCTTTGTTAAGGCAGCATACTTTAGTAATAAAGCAGCGTAGAAGGTGAATGATGATCACCAACGATGGATTTCATTCTTTAAAGATAGAGTTTTATGAGTCAACTATTATTACACACTTTTCTGACATATTTTAAATATACTGGGACAAATATCAGGATTTTTGTAGCCTTGCTTTTCGTTCTTTCTCGTTGTACCAGTTTTAATGAATAAACTGGCACTATGTTTAACAGGTTTTATCAAATTTATGGAATATTTGAAAGAAGCATTTGTATTTCTACCCTTATGCCTGATGTAGGTTTTGATTAGTTTTCAATCTCTTCCTAGGTGTCTATAAAATGACACACACTTCCACTCAAATAGCTAAAATTAATTTATAGTATTATATAACACTCTGCAGCTAGCCTATTTTACTTTCCACCTAAAACACCTAGCTGCCTACCTAGAACAACTTCCCTTCAAGTGCCTCTGCATTACTGTCATCATTTCCTCTATGAGAAAAGAGTAGGCTATTCAGCTCTCATTCGCACTCCCACTTGCAGACACAAGACTGTTGATAGGTACCAGACCAGTGCTCTCCTGCACTTATCTGCAATTTCCGCGATTAATCCCCTTTTACTGCAGTCATGCATCCATCACGGGTAACACTCAAACAGCATGTGCCTGCTCGGCTACACAGACACAATCATTACGAGCTGTGATGGCTGTACTGCCATATATGCTTCCTCAGGACTGTAGACATGATGAATGCTGAATTAAAAACAATGTCACTCGTATTTAAACAGACCACGATGAATATTTACACCGCTGATTGTTACATGCTGCCCAGGCTTTGGTGTGTGGAGAGAGAGAGAGAGGGAGGAGAGAGAGAGGGCTCATTATGACAAGAATCTTCCTGTAGTGTGATGGTAACTTGGCAAAAGGGAGGGGAATCGCTAAGCGTGCTCCCTCTGTTATGCCTGAAGATTTGGCACATGCACTCACAACAACAACAGTGATGTAACCTGGTAACAAGCCTTTGGCATCTTTATTCTCGACCGAAACCCGGGTCATACCTTCCATATCAACAGCTTTGAATCCAGCGTGGGAGAAGCCCTTGTTTTCCTAGAGATTGCAACGGGGATAATCAGGGAGGGGTGGGATCCCTGCTCACCTGCCCTTCAGTCAAAGGGAGACTCCTCACTTTTTCCAGCCCTGGAGGCAAAAGACTTAAGGAGTTATTTTTGAAATCTCTGAAACGAAAATAGCTGTGCGTCTGAGTATTGTGTGTGCACGTGAGTGCAGTAATCATGCAGAGAACCACCATAAGCCTCATCTTCATTAAAAAACACAAAGTAGGTAACGGCAATGCCAAGGCAACAGATTTTAATGTCAGTCTTCCTTCTCAATTAAAGGCTTAATGGTTCAGCTGAATCCACCCCCAGGAAGAAAGCATTAATAACCCGGTCCTTACTTGCATTTTTAGGATGTGTCAATTATCGCTTCACCGCTCACGCGGCTGAGCACATTGTTCAGCCTTTTGCAGCCTACAGCTGAGCCGGGCACCAACCGAGGCCTCCTTGCTGCTAACAGAATGTGCAAGAGTGTCTGTTTTACAGTGCAATCTGTGTGTCAGTGTTATTAGTGGGCTACGTTGTGTTAAAGTTGGCTTTTAAGATGCAGGCAAGCAGACCTCGCTGCTGCACTCTTGAAAAAGAAAAATGGTATACATGCTCTTTCTGCTCCCCTACTCCCTCAATCCCACTTCGCCTGTGGTTGAACAAATCAAGTCCATAATTATTCTGCCAATCAATCCAGAGCGCAACTGTGGCCGTGGGGCAGTTAAACGCTGAGGAGAGAGAGTTGTCAACAAAGCAAAGCTAAACCCTGCGTTCCTTAAAGCCCACTGAACCTTAAAAAGGCAAGAGAGACACCTTTGTCTTATTAGTCGGTGCCAAAGAGAGGTCCAATAAGAACGTGGTAAAGAGAAAAGGCATCCAGCTGCTGCAGACACACAGACAGGCAGGCAGGCAGGCAGGCAGGCAGACCAGGCAGAGGGACAGAGGATCAGAGCAGTGTAAGATGTGGGAGTTGGCTGAGGATCAACTGAGTCGCTCCAGGCTGTCTGGAGAGGCCACAAAGAAAGCTACATGGTTTGTGACCCCCTGAACGCAACCACAGCCAAACCAAGAGAGAGATCTGAATAGATGGAGCAGTGTTGGATACTGGAGATATCAGAGAGATACTGTCAGTAATCAGTCACTTTCCATGTTAATGTGGGTTTGGTGGGCTGGGTGTATACACAGATTAAAAGGAGAGAAAGACATCAAGGCGATTGAAGGGCGCGCACACAAGCACAAGGCCCTCAGCCCATTGCGCAATCTGCAGGTCAACACAAAAAAAAACCATGCTAGATTCCAGTAATTGAATAAGCCTTTCCAGTGAATCAGAGCTGTGATCAGGGGGGTGGGATGTCTCTCTGTCCCTAACAGCTTGCCTGGGAGGTGGCCTTTGTTTTCGAGGTGGCAGGGGTGCCCTGACGCCGACCATGCGAACCCAATTACCCCACTCCCACGGCCTGGGGGCTCACATTAACACACTCCCCCTGGGAGGTTGACTCCATGCCAGCCTGGCAACCGGCAAGATCCTGCTGCTGAATCACAACCAGACCACTTTAGGCGCTGGCAGGATGAGCGTTTTGGTGGCGGTCTTGAGGGCCTAGCTGCACTTGCATTCGCTAGATCCATTTCAACGTTGATGTATAGTATTGAGTCCGTCTCTGGTGAGCTTGGGTTCGTCGGCCTGCAATATATCAGTTGTCCATCATCCATAAAAAAGATTGGTAGTTTATCAGAACGACATAAATTCATATTTGAAACAATTTTGATCGTTTAAGTCATTCTTTTCATGCAAAATCTGTCATTGGTTCAAGCTTTTGATTTTGTCCTAAATATAAATATAATAAAAACTGAAGAAAAAAGATCAATTAATCAGTCACATTTGATCTCTGTGACTAATGATTTTTCTTGTTCAACTCAGACATAAACGTTAAATGAGTCCATGTCACCTTTCTCAGAAACAACCATGTATGAGCCACGTTTTTGAAAGTGCAACTCAGATGTGTTCAAAAAGAAACCATGCTAGAATTACCCAAGCGTGATTAAAGGAATTACCTGGGTGGGCAATGCATGTTCTGAGAGCGCTACACAGAGCAGGAATCAGGTCATGAATTTCAAATTTAGACAGTGGATCAGCAGAGGCAGCTCTGGAGCTGGAGCTGAGAGAAGAAGGAGCCGTAAAACAACAGTTACGCCGAGACAAAACGCTCACTTTCAAATGCAGAAAACACAAAGTGAAAACTAAATTTAAACAGTGTCTAAATAACGTACGGTTTGGTAGATTCGTTGGTTGTTTCTCTCACGTAAAGCCTAAAAACAGTCTTCATTTAGGATGGCAATGAAGCTGGAGTTATAATTAAAACCATTTTGCTTTTTAATCAATATTCAATCTCTCAGAAATAATTAACAGCATATTAAAGAGTTTACTGCCTGACAGAGCTGGATGCCTCTACATCATTAAGCTGTTGAAGCGCTGCTCTTTGACTCCTCATGTCCCATTTCACTGGTTTACTGCGCCTCCGTACAGGCTCTTTAAAATGCTGCAGGAGTCATACTGTACCTGCAGATAATAACACAGCCCACTGATAACATGCAGCGTGTATACTCTCCCACTCTCACTGAGACATGGCTTTTAACGTGTAACACGTCAACAACTGCAGCTACATGAGTGAACATGTACGTGACAAATGTAAGGCTTATACGCTGCGGATGAATGCAAATGTTTCACAGGAAATAGCGGAAAAATTACGTTCAAGGCTTTCAGGGCACACTGCTTAGGGGCGGCCACCTGCCATAAATCCATGCACTTTCCCCGGAGTGATAATGCAGCTTGCATTCAAAGTTGCACAACCCAGAACATATTAGAGGGATTAGCAGTCACAGGTCAATTGTTTCAGATTCTCTTTGTGCTCATCTTTTGCTTTGCTTAGACATTGGAGCCACATGTGGACAATGAGCGCTCTTACAGTAGTCTGAGTTAATGTGAATCTGATACCCGTGTTGGAAATACCTCCAATACAGCATAAAATGCAGTATTGGCTATCAGCGAGTATGCCAGTCAATACACCGATCCGTTCCTATTATTTATAACCCCCGTAAACATTGACTGTTTCTACTTCTCGAAAATAGTTGCCTTCACTGCATTAAATTATACATTATGGTTGCAACAAGCAACTAATGTTTTAGAGCAGCAAAAAAAGAAGTGATTTCAAGTGAATTGTCAAGATAGGATAGCAAACAACAACAGTGCACTGCTCGCAGAGAATGTAACAAGAGTCAAAGCTAGCAAAATGTCAGCAATCAGTGCTGTCATATTAAGGTGATAATTTTCCAAGATTTTCATTTGACCGAATGAGGTAACACAATGGTGATTGAGCCTCTGGCCCACTGATGAAAGCCTTTGCATTAGCAGAATATAGTATTATTATGGACTGGGGGTCTGTGGCGACTTTTGCAGACAAAATCACAAGCGCTGCCCAGTTAATGACGCGTTTTCCATCACCCAGCAGGGGCTGGTCGGCCAGAGAGGGTAGGCGGAGCTAAGCGGCTGCTTTTCTGGTCTCTGCAAGTGTTGCGAGTAAACAGTAATCTACTATGGCTGAACAAACAAAGAAAAGATCGATGACTACAGATACAACTAGAAGGAAAGAAACAAAGTCGACGCTCAGATGTAGGCAAACTGTCCAAAGAGGAAAGCGACCATGAGCTAGGAAAATCAAATGTGGACGTCACACATGCAACACTGTCTGGATATCTGGGAAGTGTGCTCCCACAATGACCGCTTAATGCCAAAGGTGCCACTAAAGACAGCGAATATGAGATCTTCGAGATTACCACTTAAAGGCAATCATAAAAAACAGATTAAAAAAAGAAAAAAGCTATTTCATATTAAAACCAGGGTTTCTCCATGACTCTGGCAGACACAGGACCTCAGGAAGGGCTTTGAGCCGAGCTGCCATTAATGTTAACTTAGCTTGTTATGAGGTTAGGATTTCTTTAGTTCAGTGAGCCAGGCCATACAACATTGATAGCTTTAAATGGATGTGATAATACTGCTATTAAAAATCAACAATATACACTATGTATATTCTATTAGTTGCTTTGTTATCAGAGGGTTACTGTGTATAAGCAAATACTCAGATATAAAATATACACAAATACTCAAATAGGTAAACACCAACACAAAGCCAACTGATCGGTTAAAAACCATCACAGACCTGAAGACGTGCAGGGAGCATCTACATCAGAGATAGTATGAAAGCACTCCAATCAGCTGTTGAACTGAAACCAGCGCCGTCTTGCGTCACAGGAATTGTCTGTGTTTATACAAGCTAATAAATTCCTTGGGCATCCTCCAGACGACTTCCATGGTGATTTTGGGGCAGCTTGTTTTTCGTCTACTGCTGATTAAGAAGAGAGCAGCGTAGTAAAACACATGACCGAGGCTGCGTACGGCGATGTATGTATAACAGACCAGGAATTAGTTTTCACGTGGAACGGACAGCTGTTTGTGCCTATACCTGTTCTTTTCAGCCTGGCTCGTTCCAGATCATTTCAATTAATTTGGTCTCCTGGAGACAATGTTGCTGTTTATCTGGGTGTGGATGAAGGGGGGGGGGGGAGGTAGCAGTAGTCATTGTTGGTTTAAGCTCTGCAGTCAAAATACCTCTTGGCAAAAAAAAGGATTCATCAGTGTGTGGTTACTGCCTTACAAGAGCCACAATAGGTCATCACAAAACCTGAGGATTTACCACCATAAATACCAGACACGTGAGTTAGGCCCAGAGTCAAAAGTTTTTGGCTTCCACTCCTGAACTGACAAAATGTTCTAGTAAACAGTGGCACTCTAAAGAAACGTTAAATTAGGCAAATTATGGATTTACTACAGCCGTTATTTATCCACAAGTAACAAATTAGCATTATTGTAAATCTCCCTCATTAAAAATGCCAGAATCTGCATAGGCCCCGCCCACTATGCACATTTCTAACCGCTCCCTCCGTCGCAAAAACAAAACACATCTCTGCCATCGTTTAGTGGCAACTTGTTGAAACTTAGCTAGCTTGAAATGTTATAATTAGTAGTAGTAACGTTAATGTGAGTAGTCAGTAGTGAGTTTGAAAAATGATGATGACAGTTACAGCTGGCTCGCGCATCGCAGAAGTGGTAGCCATAGGTTGTACACAATGATATGCATAGCGTCACCGCGTCCATTAACAGGATTGGCTCCTTAGGTTTGTGACGTCTCAAACCTGCCAATCTGAAAACGTGTTGTTCAGCCTGTCCTTGGTACAAGCTTGGGTAAAAGCAGACAGGCCCAGCCATGGAGATGACTGCTTATGTTGTGTCTGATATGTCTTGTAGCACATGAAAAACACCACATGGAGATGTTTACAAGGTTAAACACTTTCACTGGAGGGGGTCTTTAACAGAAAATAAATATTTTAATATAGATTTAAAAAAAAAAGTGACACAAAAAATGATTTAAGGGCTGCATGCAAGAATTATTTTCACTATTAGCTGATTAATCAACTAAAACTGAAGTCTCAAAATGTATAGATATTGTAAAATACGCAGATAACAATTTCTGAGAGCCTAAAGTAACGTCTTGATTTCTGCTTTTGTTCAGCCGACAGTCAAAACCGCTACAGACTCTACATTTACTATCATGAATGACAAAGAAAGAAGCAAATCCTTACAATGACAAAACTGGGACCAGCAAATGTCTAATATTAATTTAATTCATCTTTATCAGCTAATCGCTGCAGCTCAAGGTAAATCTGCTGATTTTTTTCTCAGACACAAGTGATAAAATAGTGTCCAAATTCAAAGGTATTCAGTTTACTTTAACATATAAAGACAGACTATCAAATCATCATGTGTGATGAGCTGCAACCAGAGAAAGTTTGACATTTCTCCCCCCAAAAATTCACTGATTAAATGTAATCAAAACAGTTGCTGATTATTTTTCTGTCAATCAAATAAGTGCTTAATCGGCGTATTGATCCAGCTTTAAGTACAGCTCAAGTACAACACGCAGAACACTATGGCCGCTCGCCTTGAACATCAGCACTTTGTTCAGTGTGAATAAGGGTTCAGCAGACAGCAGTCAGTGTTGTCAGACAGGAGGCAGCGGCAGAAGGACATACTGCTCTTCTGTTGTGAAATTGGCTGTGGTGTTTCCAAAGGGGAACTCTCATTTCAGAGGAGGAAGGTGACGACGCGGTGTGGGCAGATGACATTTTACTCTGCTCTCGAGCATCGTAATGGCCACGATGGGTCAATAGATCACTCCTAACTTGTGAAATAAGAAATAGTAAAGCCAGTTAATATTTAATACATTCAAAATAAAGTCTATCAGCAACACTGCTCCGTTTATTCCCCAGTCTGTCTAATACTACTTTATTGGCCCATCTGTCACATTAGGGCTGCGCCTTATGATTATTTTAATTGTCAGTTAATCTGCTCATCGCTTTCCAGATTGATCAATTAATTGTTTTTTTCTACATCAGCAAATAGTGAAACAAATTTCAAAAGCCTTAACAGTGCGGTCAACAGTGTAAACCCCCCCAATCTTTTACTGAAGAGAAAAGCCAAACCAGTTAGTTAATCAATTAATTGTCGCAGCTCTGCAAAATAAAGCAACTGGAAATGTGACAGATTTTAACCTCCACTCCATCCAAGCTGCAGTGACTTTTTAAGGCAGTCATGTATTTTATCTGCTAATCATCTGCAGGAACCTCCAGCTTCACTTCCTGAGCTCCCCCAAGTCTTGGCTCACATGGTACAACTTTTTTTCTAGTGGTTGGAAAACAATCAGCGTGGAGTGTGAAGCTCTGGATATACTTTTCCAGTCAAACACAAGCCTCAGACTACACAACTGTGTACAGCATACTTTCAGACAGCGACAAAGCAGCGGTTATTACTAGAGTCGATATTAGGACTTAATATAGAAATATGTTTTAATGTTATTGATCAACAATTACAGGGAAGACTAGTTTAAAAATGGCAAAACAGCAAGAGTAAACAAGAAAAGACGAGCAAGTCGGATACAACTGAGACCTCCATTCTTATTTTTTTCAATATTATTATGTAAGAGAGATTAAGATAAAAAGCACTCCTCTTTATTTTGCAGATTTCTGGGAATTTCTCTTTCTACCTCTGAGCATCTCCTTTCCACCAGAAGTAACAAAACACTGCAAAACAAGGAAAAACACAGCCACTCTCTGTAGTCTCAGACAAAGCTTTTAAATCCATTATCAGTCTGTTTGCCTAATCTTTATGCTTCTTGAAATATGCACTAAAGGATTCCGAGCTGGTTCCTGACTTTGAGACCCTGGAGCTTATAGTTTCTCTGTCTATTGGGGCCCCTCTTCTCTGCCCCCTGAATGGTTAAAGACCCCATGACATATTGTCGGCCTCAGCTAATGTGGAGTGGCCGTTAACCTCCATCGATCTGCAGAGCTCATCAAAAGTCTTGAGTGCTTTGCATTATTGGATGGAGACAGAAGCCAAAGTGTCCCAACATTGACTGGGGATTTAATTCTTTATGAGTGGATAAAATCACAGTGGCACAGCTATCGGACAACCCAGCACAGACTAATGGGGTTTATGACACACTTGACGGACTGAAGACGGCAGGTGAAATATTCCTGCACATACAGACCAGTCTTTAACCCCCATCCGCATAAATCTAGTATCAAGGTTGTTAAAAAATATACACAGGGAAAACTAAACAAACTTTAGCTTTAAACTATTTGTGTGATCATTTTTAACAAGACACTGTCACTCAGAGTGTTTAGTAGCTGTGATGAATTCACCTCTTTGTAGTAGACTGTAAACCCACAACCCTCAGAATTACATCAATAACAATCATTTTAGGATGCTAAACTTTCAGCAGCATTCATACAAAAGCCTCATTACATTTGCTAACAGTGATGATGACTGTGCACTGCTTTTTTTTTTGTTTTGTTTTTTCTCACACCGCGTCTCGCTGGTGTAAAAGATAAGGCTAATTAACGTGGCACCATTTGCATCTTTACCTCGATGTTTCCACAGCGCAGGGAAGAGCAGCCGCAGCGGGCTAATGAATGTTTGATTTGAGAGGGAAGACTTCCTGTCACTTCCAGCGCTCCTGACATAACCCTCTGCTAAACCCCTTAAATTCTCCTGCTCTGCTATCTGGCACGCCTGTCTGCGTCTCACCTTTTTCCTCCACCTTCCCTTTCTCCACTTTAAATTCCTGAGTTCATCCCCCTTTCCTCGCCCCCCCCCCCCCCCCCCCTCCACTACCACCACCACACAGGCTGCGCTCATTACAGCGGATTTGCATGTCTGCTCCAGAGCAGTATGAGAGGAGATGAAACAGAACTCCCAGTGGCTGCCTCTGCAGAGCTTCACTCATCTGACAGAAAGAGCTCCACCTTGGGCCCCAGACACAGCCAGCAAACAAATGCAGGCTGCTTAAACAGGCCATACACACACACACACACACACACACAAACACACAGATACTACCCCACAAAGAATTTACACTGCACACTATTCAGTTTAAATATATCTATATGCAGGAAATAAATTGAAAAACAGAAGTCTACCTTCCAGCACATTGCTCCCCAGCCTGCACATTAACAATCAGGTCTGCTCAGTGGAGGAAAGTTATGCGTTTCTGTGCCATCAGTCTCCATCCACAGTGACAGATCACAAATCTAACCAACAATGACCAGCTTTTTATGCACATGGTCTCCAAACCATCCCTCTTATTACAGTTAGTTTGTGAGACAGCAATGTCTGAAAAATCAAGACCATATTTTTTATAATCGTAATATGTCATAATGAGAATGTTATGTTTGTCATGTTTTTTGTTGTGATTATTTTGTAGAAAGTTCAAGGAGATGTTCGGTATTTTTAAACCTGGGCTCTATTTTTACAAATTTGGGTATCGAAGCGGAATCGGTCCAGTCGATGGCCTCCGCCGTAGCCGCGATACGGCCGCAATGACTGCAACATAATCCCCTGGGCAATTGCGCCCGAACAAAGTACGTCCACTAAAAGTGCTTGTTTTTGCCACTGACAGGCTCAGATTGTTACTCCAGGTGACCGACTACATTACGGAAATGATCCCTACAAAGATCGTCCTTTTTTTCAAAGAGTAACATCTTTTTGTGTAACCAGAAACAAAATTCTTGATCAAGGAGAAGGAGGCATCGACTGGACCGATTGCAAAAGTTTTTGTTCCTATGAATCCCAAATGACACCCAAATTTGTGAGAATAGGGCCCAGGTTTAAAAATACTTAACTTCTCCTTTAAGGCTTTAAGGACTATGGACCAAATGATAGAACACTGATGGCCAATTATTTTGTTTAAATGATAATCATTAAGTCACTTATAAACCTATTTTCTGATAGTTCCAGCTACTCAAATGTGCTTCTATTCAACTTAAAACCTCTGTAAAGACTAACAACTATCTTACTGAACTAAGGCTGAACAACATGGCTTATTACAATGTTCAAATCGCAGGCGGTGCAGTATTTGTTGAAGGTAAACTTGTGTCAAAATACAATTTTAATTAAAAAAAATGTGATTTTAAATATGTAGTCATTAGTGTGAAGTTGAATCCCCTCACAACTAAAAAGGATCATAGATGATGTCTGATGAGGTCTGTGTCTGGCCGTAAGAAGTGCTCCTGTTTAAATAGCAAGTCTAATCTTAATGAACCACAGCACTATGCAATGTTGGTGATCAGCATGTGTGAGCATGTCGGGGAACAGGTGTTAAAATCAGTGAGACTTAACTAATAACTGACAGGTAAATGTGATTAATTTGATCAAGAAGAGTGATTAGTTATTTTAAGTTGTATTTAACCATGTCAGTGTTAAGGTTAACACATTCAGACATTACCACATGCTGTTTCACAAGTCCAAAACTTACCATGAGCACAAAAACTATGTCAGCGTCTTGGTCAGCGGTGAGTAATCTCGACTTAAGAAAAGAACTTAACCACAAAAAAGAGGAAAAAGTGCATGTTTTGTTTTTGGTCCACTTCAAATGTGGTGCTTGTGTTCAGGATGACTCCCCTGGTGAAAGCAGGGCCTCATGTGCCATGTGGTATGAGTCACCGCCAGAGAAGGGCAGAGAGACAAGTACGGTACAAGCTCCTGACCTGACCTGCATTGTTCCTCACTGATCACAGAACTCACTTACAGTAAAACAGCTGTAAGTCTCGATGACCTCCAAGCGATGGAGAAGATGAAATGTATGAGAAGTTAAACTCAATTCTGTCTTCACCATATCGTCTGTAAATATAAACCAATAAACACATGCCAGTCTAACAACTCGAAATGCAATTATTGCGTCATATCGACAAGGAAAATCCTCCTCAGTCCTCTCTGACTCATGAGGGCATGAGTGCTAGCTAAGCAGATAAAAACTATAAAAAGAGAAATTAAAAATGAGAACTTGGAAATTATTTTTTATTTAAGACTTTCAGATCCATATTCTGAGAAATTGCATTAAGTGAGAATAGATGCATTTAAAGACAATAGAGAACAACTTAATTACTACTAACAGGATTGATTTAAAGCTGCAAACACAAAGCTATAGCTCCCTGAAAACTGTTGTATTTTTATCAAATTATCTTGAACAATGTTGGAAAAAAACAAAACAAAAAAAAGTCCAGCAGGAATATCAACAAAGGAGGGGTATCTCACTGTACCACGACTTAATCTCAACACAATTTAAACTTGTTGACTGCAGGGTGACACGACTGTGAAACCACAACGCGTCGTGTGGAAAGAAATGACCTGAAAATGTACTCGCTGCCATTCAGAAATGAAAATTCAGTGTTTCAACCTGAAAGCTTTTTGCAGCGTCTGTAAATGAAGGTGGTGACGGTGGTGGTTGGAAAGGTGTTGACGTCAAAAGAACCCGACCTGCCACCACAAAATCACACAGTCTGGCTCCGACCAAACGTATATAAGCTCCAACTCAAATTAACCTTGCATGTCATGCCTTTATTTTCAGGTCTGAAGAGTAAAGAAGAAATGAAAGAAAGTGAGCTTAACATATTTATCAGGCCATTATTCCTGATGAATGTCGCATGATAACCCTTCTTTTATGAGATTATAGCTCAAATATTGCTAGCTCTGTAGAAAACAATAAATCAGGGATGCAGTTAGTTTTTATGGAGATCAACTCCTTGAACCCTCCGTGTATTTGATGCATTACAGCAACATCCGATTTGAACCCACTGAGATTTTTAAAGCAAGTAACCACAGTGATTTTTATAGCTCACTATATGCAGAGAAGAGAAACTAAATTATTTTACTACCTGGGGAAGATGAGACTATAGGATAAGTGCCCTAAACATATCACTTAAATACCTCTAATCTCTATAATGCAAGAGTTCAACAGCACTACAGACTACATGCTCAAAAATGATCATAAAGTTCAACAAGATTCAAAAACAAAAACTGAACACTTGGAACATCATGAACGTTGTAATAGGCTGTGTTAGTTTTAGCTACTCTGCAGCTGAGTTTACATCTTTGCTGTATGAGACATCATGCTCTCCTTTGCCTGTAGTTTCTGTAGTGATGCACAGTACGACAGCCTGTGTCCTCTCCTAACATGTCCCCAAAGACTGAACTACAACTAGACTTAAATCAGACATGAAGCTGGTGAAGGAACTGATTGTAGTCAGAGGTAGAAAACTGCAAGAATGTTACATCAAGATATGTTCAATTATTATCAGTGGGGCGCTGGTTTGGCTCAGTTGGTGGCCCCATGTGTAGGGGCTACGGTCCTCGACGCACTGATCGCGGGTTCGACTCATGGTCTTCCGATCCATTTGGTGCATGTCTTCCCCCACACTCTACTCCCCACATTTCCTGTCTCTCTTCAGCTGTCCTGTATAATAAAAGGTAAAATGCCAAAAAAATTAAAAAAATGTTATCACTTTTGCTAGCGAAACATCATATACACTATATAAATAAAGTTTTACACACTTCCTTATAGTTAATGTCGCTTCGTGTTCTTGTGACCTATTTAACGGCATTAAATACTCAGAAAACATGACTAACCCATCCGGGCACCTAAAAAGGAAACACTGCAAACTCTCGCTGGCGTTTGCGCTTCAGAAGCCGCTTGCTCACCAGCATTTAGGAGCTTTTAAATGTAGCATTGTAAGTCGACTGATACAGGGTCAATATCTTATATCTTTTATGGAAATATTGTCTGGAAGAGTTCAGTAATGAAATTGTGTAATCTGGTTTTATTTGCTTTTTGGGAGTTAATATAAAACGGAACTGATTGTACTAAATGGGCATATAATATTGTCTCATATTGATCGCAGACCCTGAATTGAATTGAAATAGTTTTGCAACGATAACTTGTAATTTCCAATCAGCAAAAAGAAGGACATAGTTTGTAACAGACTGAGGACATAAGCAGACATTTTCATGCTTATATTCTATAAAGGGAAATGGAGGATTTCAGTGAAAGCAAAATGTATTTAATAAAACAAAAGGGGAAATCAAAATGCCAGAGCGGCGGTCAAAGTGGTTCACCACTGGGACCTCTTAAAAAAAAGCAAAAAAGTGACAAAATTCATTGGAGAACAGACAAGATAAAAAAAATAAAGAGGTTTCAAGAAGGCAGTCATTTTGAATGACTAAATAGGGATTATCAGGCATAAAGCCAAGCAGCAATCAGCATTAACCAAAGACTTAATAATTTGTTCCTCTCCAATTATAGTCACTTTTGTCACTGCATCATTTTGACTTTCTTTGACTGGACTCGCACAAAAGGACAGAAATCACAAAACTGCAAGCTGCCTGCAGAACTTAGTGAGAGTGTGGCCGGGCTGCACAGCGCACACATTAAGTCATTAAAGTTCCCATGCACAGAGTCACTCCAACAACCCCCCACTGTACACACCAGTAACCCCCCCAGCACCAAGCCTTTCAGACCAAGCGCTGCTCTGCCTTCTGCATCTTAATAAGAGGAGGGAAACTAGAAGGGAAGTGAAGGCATGGCAGTCTTTTAGAGGAAGCCGAATAAATGACTGAACACACACCCTGGGGCGGGCATGCCGGGGGGTTTCCAGGAGGTCGGAGCAAGCGGGGCCAATCGTGTCAAGACGAAGGCGGCAGACTAAAACAAAACTGACATATCAAAGCAGCCGAGTCTTGTAGAAGGGAAAAGAGCAGCCAAGACACCGCATTCAACCGCACAGCTTGTTTCTGCTTCAATGAGAGACAACACTACCAAAAAACGGCAATTAGCGATTAAAGTGGAAATTCCATCCGCTGCAAAGCGACATCTTTTTCCAATCAAAAAACAGCTAAAACTATCAGACCATCCGAGTGATCCTATGGTATTTGATTCCATGCTTGTTTTCCTTTCAGAGGTAGGCAAACTGTAAACCAGCTTCTGTATCCAGACTTTTTTGTCTCCCGTACTAATCCATAAAATATTTAAGAGCAACTGTTCAAACTTTACCTTGACAGTAGAGCCAAAACTCTATCATTACTAAAACAAACTGACTAGGCCTTAAGGCGACTTTCACTGATTCCTGCAGATAAATGCTTTGTCTAAATGTAAAAACCATAATCTCCGACAACCCGGATAAACTGGGAATGTGAAGTATACAAGCACACAGATATTGCAGGATTATGAGAGCACTTAAATGAGTTATATTTCTAAATTGGCACGATGAGAGCCACTGTGTCCTTAAACTGAGTTTACTTGTAATGAGATATCAAAGCTCACTGTTTACCGTGTATCTTCTTTCCTTGGGATAATGAAGGGAATCCTCGGAGGTGGCTGCCATGCTGACACAGCCTTTGGGTGCTTAAATCCAGAAATGGGTGCATTAAGTGCATTTTAATTGACTTATATTTACCCACTGTATTGTCTTGCAAATAAAAAAAAAATCTTCTGGCACTCCTTGAAGACTTAAAAAGTAGGTCACTCAGTCTCCTGTGAGTCATAGATTTTGGCAGGGGACCAAGCAGGGCAGGTATGGGAGAGACAGAGCTAGTGCTGAAAGGGCTTAATAACGCACTGATACAATTTCATCACTATTATGGAGGTAATCAAGTTTCCTTACAACTATGTGCACTTTGTGGTACATTGTGATATTAAATAAAATTAGATGTAGATGTTTAGGGAATTAGAAGCAGAAATTGGAGCGTTACACACTTAACAAAGTGTATCATAAATTTAAACACACTTTTATATTGTAGTGAGGCCTCCTGAGGAACATTTAAGCCTAGTAACTGCATGCAAACTCCTCTACAGTCTTTTTATCCCACCACACACATTTCCTTCAGTACAGGAGGCAGATTTCTCACATTGCAGGTGCAGTCTAGTTTCTATCCAAAGTCTAGGCCCCAGGCTGTACTCCCGGGGCCACAGCACCTTGGCAGAGAGGCTGGCTTGTGGGGTCAGAGCCGGGCCTGAGATTCCCGAACAGTTACTTTTTGGAGGCGGTGACTCAGCCTGGTCGAAGCCGTCAGTCACACGGTCACCTAGAGGACAACCACGCTGATGTGCACACGTCTCAGGCACTGTGACAAACACACCGATACTTTCTTAATTACATTGAGCAACTGGCACACACCACGTCCCTTCAGCCGCCGAGCCCCTCCTCCAGCTAACCTCTCCGCCCGCTCATTCATCCACCCTGAGGGAGAGGCATGCAGGCCAGAGGAAGTATGACTCATCTGAGTAACAAGATGCATTCTTCTGAATTCTCCACAGACGTGTTGTTTGCTAAGTGAAGAGCACAGGAGAGTATGGCGCAGAGAGAGATAAAGAGAAAAAAAAGTGAAGATTCAGAGGGAAGCAATAATTGAGAGGCTGAATACGTGTGAGAGGAAGAAAGAGGGATGGGTTTGGGAACGATGGGGCAAGAGCGAGTCATCGCTTGTGTGGGTTCCCTGGTCCACACACAGATCAACATTTCCTCCAACTCCACAGAGAGAATCCTTGGCTTCTGTTCGGGGTTTTCTGAATCACAGATGGAGACTCCAAGTACTACATCTAAGGCTAATCCATCAGGTTTCACACAGCGAGAGAAGCGACAAATGACGACAACAGAGAGGCTTTGACGTGCGATTCTGCTGAGCATGCAAAGCACAATGAGGCATTAGAAAGAAGTATGAAGAAAAAGTGTTAAATCATCGCACAGACCAACACCACATCTGCACAAACTTGGCACACTCCGCTACAAATCATGAGCCTCACACACCACATCACACACAGTCTGACTTCTACATTAAGCTATTTCTGGACCAGCCCACATTAGCATTGTCTGAAATCCTAAAAACAAATGAAGAGCTAAACACCGCCTTCAGGTCTGATCAACTGACACAGGGCTGTTGACATGCGCCGTGTCTTGTGATCTCGTGATAAACAGTCTCCCACTAGTTTACTGTCGCCAAAGGACGATCTTGAGTGACGTGGCAGTAAACCACATCCTCAAGACTGTAGTATTTAACCTTACTAAGCAGGCTTAGGACTGTGGACGTAATTAAACCTGACCCTCTGTGACTCCCCCCTCCGAGTCTGCTGATTGACATTTAAACATGAGAGAAATTCTTTATCATTACTACATTACTGCACAGTGACACACACATTAAATGGCAATACGCTATTAAACCAATGAGGGCCGACACAATTGCAACTGCATTGCACACTTCCTTTACGCGCTGCTAATTCAGGCTGGGTGATAAAATGCTCTCGATAGGAGATCACGATAAAAATTTAGGTCAATAACGATAAGCTTCAGACGTTTTTACTCGACATGGAGAGATCTAACAGCCTATCACTCAGCAGAATTGGTGACAACTGCCAGTAAGCCTGAGAAAAAATATGAGTACGCCTGGTGTACACATAAGCGACAGTAAAAGTGAACTCCTGTTATCCTTAAAAGATGACCAAATTGTTGAGAACACGTTAACATCAAGTACCGTAAAATTCGGTGTATAAGAAGCACTTTTAATTCTTTTTTTTTTTTCCATCTAAAAAGTAAGCTGTGTCCTGTAGCCTAAACCAGTGCAACCAATATACCAGTAGAAAATGCAGAGAGAGGTATGTTATTGTGTTACAGTATTTTGCACCGTCATCATCGCCATTGCAGCCACCACCCTCATAACAATCAACGTTACTGTAGGCTGCCAGCTACTGCTAGCTACAGCACCGGTAGCTAGCAGGATTGCAACTCGACATGATGAAAACAGATGGTAGGCTGTAATTTGTGTGTGTGTTTTGAATGTGTTTTAAATGAAAATAAATTGACACAGTGTTGTATTTACAAATAACTTGTATACATGCTATTTATTAATAAATAGCTATAGAAAACCTTTTTCCCTCTGCGATACCCCCCAAAACAGACTGTCTTATATTCCAGTGCAACTTATATTCCGTATTTTACGGTTTGTGGAAGTTGGAGAAACACTGAATGTTAACCTTAAACCGCTTTATATCAAACTCACAGCATTATCAAATTATATACTGTCAAAATTATCTATGTTTTTCAATAAAGATCATTATTATATCTTCTTGCCATTTCGCTCAGCCATACTGCTAAAAAAGCAAAAGAAGTAGCTTTTAGATTATCTCACCAAACAACACTGAGCATTTAAAGAACTGGATTCACTTTGGCTCAGGTTTAGTCACGCTTCTTGGCTGTAAATTTGTGGCTGACAAGTCAACCCTCCTATCTGTTTGGATCAAGAGTCGGTATATATAAAGTTCTGGTGAACTGCTGTACGCAAATCATCCGTGCTCATGCACCAACCACCACCTCTCAGAGCGGCGAGATTATCATATTCAATCATGTCTGGTTTACAGCAGAGTCGACACTTGTCATTGCAGTGGTATCCCCTCTAAATTACCATGAAATGCATGCAGCCCACAGAAGGGAGCCGATAGTAACATTTGGGAATATCATGTTATCAAATTGTCATTTCCAAAAGACATTTTAGCACAGGAGATGTTGCCCTCATTTGTCTGATCTGTCATAAAACAGCCTTTTCCGGTTGCGGATGTGCAGACAGCGCCGTGTTGTTCAGCCAGTTGTTGCAGCTAACACTTCTAGTTTCAGATTGTCCCTGTTCATAACCGACATGAGGACCCATCTATTCTATATTAATACTGTCTCTGGGTATGTTGCTGCTTTACCTGGAAGTGAATTTCGTGTCTGCCACATGAGCCACTGTAATGATTAAAACAGATACCAACCGCTCTGATGAAAGCCCCGTACGTATTACTTAGGCAGTGTCAGCTCAGCAAGCTCCTCTTCCTGCACGCAGCTCGAAACTCTCCTAAGAGCGTGAATCATATAAGCATATCAATTGCTTCTACCGAGTTAAGAACAAAAAAGCTTAAGAGAAATAGGCGGATACTGTGGGCCTATCAAAACTCAAGGACAAAGCACACAATATGATGAATTATTAAATCCTTCAAGGCACTGAAAAGTCAAGTTAGTCTTATTCTTTGAGGACTCGGTTATTCATCGGCACCCGGGTAAGTAAAATCTCAGATGACACAGCGGTGTACATTGTATTAACTCTCATTTAGAACCACATTAACTCCCACTGAATGGAGGGGATTTGCAGGTCCTGATTTTGACTGCAAATTTAGTGCAACTACTTAACACATTCCATTTTTACATAAACATTTCTCCTCATGTACTTCAGCCAGTTGCTAGACTTGAACTTCAGATAAGATCTAACCAAACATTTATAATAGACTTGACACAAAACCTATTACTTTTTTGCTACCACAAGGTTTAAATGAGTCACAGAAGAAACCACCATGCAAGAGCCGCAACACCCCGCCAATCCCCCACCCCCACCCGTTTCTCCTACACTTTCTAAACTTACCCAGCAAGCTCTGGTCTGGGTAGTAAGAGTAGTTCCCCCTGCAGAGAGAAGGGCCCTGATTCGTCAGACTGGGGAAATAAATGGCTAAACACTTACACAGATAAAACATGTATCTGAGCAAATATGCCCATGATATTAAGCAACGAACCAGCTGAATTATACATCACATGCTCCCCTCACTGATTCATGTCCACATCCAACCCCAACCCGGGACATGAATCCGAGCATATAGGACTGACAGACTCAACTCAATAGACTGGGAGGAGGTGGGAGGAGGTGGGACGAGGAGAACTAGGCAGTGTATTGCTGGATGAATAAAAAATGAAAGTGTAGTGCTTCAGTAAATTCGCTCCCCTCCATCCCGTGAGGAGGGGTGGGTGGGTGGTGAAGGGGTGGGGGCTGACGGTGGAGTAGAGGCTCGTTTGAAAACTGAACCGGCGCTGCATTCCCACATCCACCCGTATCCAGCGAGGGGCTCTTTAAAAATTCATTAATTTACAGCAAAAATAGATTAAAGCACCCAGCTGAGCAAAACTCAAAATTTGGCTCCTGAATAACATTAATGATAAAACATCTCCCTCAACCTCAGGGGGTTTTGCCTGAAGAAAGAGTGCTGGCTTTTTTCACCTTACAGCACCTTGAGATTAATTTATTCTCAATCATTTCTAAAATACTGCATTTCTAATTGTCATTTTTAATTATGCTTTTCTTCGGATGGAGAAGGGGAGCTGAGCAAAAATCCTGCATACACTAATTAAATCCATCCAAGGATCTGCCATTCCCATGATGCCATGCCAATGTCATTCCATTCACCATTTGATATCTCAGCTACAGAGACTCAATGACAGCTGCTCCAGGCCCCAAAAAGCGCCTAGAACTGCAGTTACAGTAATTGCTCTGGCCAGCACTAAATGAGGTTCACTTAAGTGCAATTATCCCCCTCTGATCTCTCACATAAAGAGACTTCTTTAACATGGAGAAGTGGGCTCACACAATGTGACTGCAAACAAGATTCAAATTGGAATCAGGGAGGCATTTCCAGCAGATGAATGGCTTCATAGCTCATCTGCATTCTAGTGATGCACGGCGTTTCTAATGAAGACTGAGCCGGTCCCTGCTCACCAACGCGGCTTCCATGAGAGCAAAACTTCACACTGGAAATAAGCAGGAATAAAAGGGAGACGTTTTCAACAAAACTGTCCAGTTATTTGGCCCGAGCCGCTCCAGAGGACAGCCTAGCCTCCACGCAGAGTTAGCAGCTGTTGAAAAGAAAAAGTAGATCCTGGTTTTTTTTTCGTCCAATCCAAGGTGAAAAACGCTCTGAAGGACAAGATGACGGGCGATGAAGTGAAAAGAAAGAAACTCCAGCCTAAAATAACTGAACAGGGAGGAATTGAAACACTTTGGATTCAGACCAAATAAAAAAGTCCTCATAACAATACTAAACAAAGGCCTTTGACCAATAACATCACCACTTCACTATGCCAAAAAAATATCAGCCGTCCTCATGAATAAATTGCCATCTGCCAATCGCATAACACAATAGGTTTTCAGCCTGAGGGGTACGTTGTGGCGGCCTAATAGGGGTTGCCACAGAGGGTACCTGTTGGGCGCTGTCCAACTAAACAGGGTGGTTAGGAGGAGGAGGAGGAGGGGCTGTGATGGGCATTCATGTTGCCACAGGCTCAACCACCACCAGGAGTCTGATAACTGCATCTCACGGACGGCCATTTGAATAATCACTTCAACAAGGGGAGAAATTAAAAAGGCTCTCAGTGAGACGGGGCTAGGCAGAGGGCCACATCCTGAATTCCAAATGAGAAGCTCGTGTTCAAATAGTAGAAACCTGTTCGAAATTCACTCTTCTATGTATTCTGGCTTACTGACCCTTGGCGTCCATCCAAATTAGTCTCATTTTGTGTCATTAATTTGTTTAATCTATTCAATTCAACTCTATCACACCAAAGCTGAGCGCCATCTGTGACACATCATTTACCTGTAGTTCTTCCATATTCCGTGTGTCGTACAGATACATTTGAGTAAATGTTCCTAAAGAAATTATATATGAAGGCACTACCAGCACTATGCACACAGAGAACACAGGAAGACCTTGGAGAAGTAGATGTCGTGTTATTAAACCATTAGGCAATAGACTTCTCAAAGACTGCTGCAGGCTGAAACCACCATTAAAAAGAAGCTGTATCATCCTCCCATTCACGCTTTTAAATGGTTACTGTGTGAATTAACAGATGTGCAATCTTCTCTATTCTTTCTTCAGTCCATTCATCACAACCTTGGGGTTGTTTGACAAAAGGGATTTATAGAAAAGGCAGTAATGCTGCTCAAAGTAATTTGAAGTAAAATTGTAAATAAGAGCGTCTTAAATTCACCAAGAACAAGAGTAAACAGGAGCCTTAAAATCTGCACAACAGCTTAAGCCATAAACAAAACTCAATATAGACACATTTTACGATGTGTGTTCCTTAATATATTTTTGCACAAAGCATGCATCAGCTGCACTCTGGGTCATTTCTTACACAGCCAGCCAGAAAACAACAGCAAAATGTCACTTCCGCTGCCTGCGCCAATTATTCCACTGCTGAATTTCACATAATTGTTTCAAATATGCAACAGAAACTACAGTAGAAGGAATAACCTGAAGAACAAACAGTGACAAATGAGTGTACTGATTAATTTCTAGACAACATGATGAACAAATTTTCTCCGGCTCTGCTTACCCTGATGGAGTAACATCGAAACTTAAACGTCATGTCTGTCTCTTAAAGCTGCATGCACAGATAGCCTGGATCCAGACAGCTAGCTGTAAGGCCTGCTATTTAAAGGATGGGTGATTAAGAAGCAAACCAGGTCTGACCTTTGATTGCGGGTGCTGACTAACACTATGGGCATTTTGTTAGTTGAATCAAAAGGTCTGGCAGGGTTTGGATGTTTTCGGGGGAAATTATAATGTTTTTTTTTAGTCATAACTTTAACTTTTTTATGCTGGCTTTGTGACAAAGTTCATTTCCCCAGGCTCACTCTGATGAACAGTTAACTTAGTCAAAGTGTCAATTCACATTCTGTCTATATACTGAAAATACTACAACCATCTACCTCTTGTATACAACTTGTTTTTACATGATGTATACATATTTTTATTTCTATATTAATCCTTTGTAATATATATTTGTACTGATAGGTCTGTATATAGTGGTTTTAGTTTTCAGTGTCTAAGTGTCTGTGTTTCCTTGTCCTTGTTTTTAAGTTTAGTTTAGTATGTCAATTTGTCTGTACATTGAGAGCTAAGAAAACCCGGAGTCAAATTCCTTGCCCACATACTTGGCCAATAAAACTGATTATGAAAATAAAAATTTGCATGACACTATATGTGATGATGATCAGCTCTTAAATTGCACTACAATCATTAAAACAATGGGACTTCATTGATAAAACTTACACAAGTTGACAGAGGGGGCAAAATTAGGAGTTCAGTCATCCATCCTCTAATAAAGGATGTCAGGATAAAGCAAGGGCACAGTTTTGTATACAGCTGCACGCAAATGCCACAGCTGTTTAGTTTAAAGGCGTAGCATTAACTAATCAGTGTCTGTCCTGTGCGATCACACACCGACTGGCGAAACATCAAAGCGAAGAGAAACATGCCTTGAGACATGCCTTACACATACACACACACACAGCACCAAATATTTAGCTGCAACCCCGTCTGTGCCATCTCAGGGCAATCCACAAGGGTACATGCCAACACTAGAGGCCATATTCAGCAGCATAAAATTCACCTGAAACATGCTTTGCACTTGTTGATTGTCCAGCTGCATGATAAACCTGCGCGAGGGTTATTATTTTCTACAGGAATTTTCCAGCCGCTCGAGACACAGACGATTGACAGACGAGAAAACACACTGCAACAGCTGTGAGTCAAATACCATCAGAGCACGCAGGAAAGCCAAATGACACTGGGTTCAAACACACACATACACACACACACACACACTTCATGCTGGACACACAATCTCACACACAAACAGCTAGCTAACTGGGGCTGATAGAGGGCTGGGGTAGGTCATAATATCCACGTAATGCGAGGAAAACACGCACACACCTAGTAGTCCTGGCCCAGGAGAGAAGCACCGACAACGCTCGGCTAAAGTTAGCTGGCTACCAAAACTGGCTAGCTAGCTGTCAAAGTTGCCCTGTCAGTTGTCACCGGTTGCTCGGCGCTGCTAGCAGGCTAACGCGCGAGCTGTCAACTTGGGGAGAGTTCTACAGCAGCACGGCCGGGGTGAACGTTACTAACACTGACCACAGGGACACACACACACACACACGAGCTCTCTGGGAGAAAATGTGTCCCCGCACGCCCCGCCACAACGCCGTGTGTCAGGGCCTATTCACCGGGCTAAATCCCCAGAACTTCAGTGCGGCTCACTTCCCCGTTAAAGTCGTCCATTTCTCGGGCCTTAGTTCAACTTCCATGCCCGTGTAGCTCACTTACTCTGGGTGAAAGCTGCTGTGACGGTGGCTCTCTGGTAATCCTGACGGTAGTTTCAGAGTAACTGCCCCCTCCCCTTTCTTCCAGCTCCTCTACTTCTGCTAGGAGAAGGCTCTTCAGGAGTGTCCCGTGCTCTTGACGTTATCGTCCGGTGCAAAGAGCAGCCGTTGCTTGCCGGTGTGCCCGCGGTGCCGTGGCGTCCCTCTTCAGCTTCTCTCCGCCTTCTCCAGTTCGCCTTTCTCTCGGCGGCCGAGCCAACATCCGGGACTCTCCCCCGTTTGGGTTAAGTGCCCGGAACTACTTTCACATAGGACGACGCACATGAGGGTTTTTTCACTCTCTCGCTCTCTCTCTCTATCTCTCGCTCACCAACCCCTGCCGCCACAGAAACTAGATCGCGGTTAAACGCACAAGCCCGCAGTGGAAACAGCAGCGCGTGTAGACACACATGAACTTGCCTGTAGATTAATTTATCATTTAAAGCAATGTGAGTGATGTAACCTAACTTGCCTTCAAACGAAAGACAGAGTTTAAATATAATGAACAGAACAGCAAGGATCTCTGAATAAAACTAGAAAAAAGTAGATCATAGAGCATATTGGCACAACTGTCAGACAAAACTTTTGTGAAAGGTTTATAACGTCTAATTAATAGATTTATTCGGGGGAATAAATGGCTTTACAGATCAGTAGCAAGGAATTAAGAAGAACTTTCGGGTTGCCAGGTTGTGAAAAGTACCTGTATGTTGTGTGTATCCTTACTATTTGGTAACATTGCTGTAATACATGATTGTAATCTATTGATACATACTTTTGGGGTTCCCACTTTCTAATAAGCCTTTAATCTGCATTTATACATGTTAATACCTTGTTAATAAGTTGATTTTTGTCCAGATTAGCTGTAGGTTTTTCCAAAAGTGGAAGTCATACATTAAAGGATCTTTCCTATGAATTAAAGAGCTAAAAAAAAATAATGGCCCTGCTGGAGGATAAGAACATACAAGAGGATTTTTTTAAACCCCAGTGCCAAAAAACCTTTCGTTATAATTGGCAGAAATTGATTTAGAATTATTAAGCTTACAAGCTATTAGGTGCAACATATAAATCATAAGGGGTGCCTTATCATAGACCCAAGATTTATTAATTAATTTATTTGATTATTTGTCAGGGACAATGCAAAAGACATTGTGGCAGGTTACAATAATATGAGACGTATGTATTGCATATAGGATATCTAGCCACGGCTAGATCCTTGTCCCTGGTTTGGCTTAAAAGGTCAGTACCTGCATCATTAAATAGAGCACATACTGAAGTTGCATTCTCATACAATATAAAGTTTAAAAAATTACAAAAATACACATTACAAACATTTTAAAAGCGATACATACAGAATACATGCATGTAAATAATGTCTGTGTGCATGATCCAACTTCAATGATCGCAGGTTTGATTTAGTTTCAGCCAGTGTTTCACTTTTTCATTAAATGTCTTCAAAACAGTTTGTGTTTATATTTCTGGTGGGCAGGCATTCTCAGTAATGTGTCCCTTTTATTGAAAACGATGATTGATCTAAATTATTTTTACGCTGTGCCACCTTACAGTTACAGTTTGCTGATCCCCTAGTGGCTAATCTATTGGCATTTGTTTTATGACATATGGACGAAGTACAGCAGGGGCGAGATTATTTACACATTTATTTACACAAGATAAACAAAGAAAACATGCTGAAAAGATAAACAAAGAAAGGTTTCATTCCAATAATTATATGTGCATATTTTGTGAGAATGTGTTTTACAGAAATAAAATTATCAGTACGAACTGGTTGACATGGACAGCACTTACAAGACCCAAAGAGTCTCCTGTCTCCAATATTTACAAATCCAGCCATTGTTTTATACACAGAAATTTAACATACACATTGGTAGTAGTATTAATATGTTCTGTTGTTATCTATTACAGATCCCACTCCAGCCCACACACCCATTCAAAACAGTTCCTGGTCCTGCCAGTCTCTGAACTTAATCATTTACTAATTCACTTTCAATGCAGTCTTGTGTTTCCAACAATATGATCGAAATGTTTTAAGATCTTGTGGAAAAATACTGAAGTCATTTTTTTCTTTCACTTATAATAGCACACTTTAAATGAAATGAATTTTCTCCTTAAAAGTCCCACCTCTAACTCTCCTACTTTGTAACCTGAACTTTAAGTAACTTAAGAATTCCCAAAAACAAATATAACCAAGGACATGACCTCAGTGTCCTCAACGGTATCTGCAGCACTGCAACTTTACTGAGCTCATATTGACCTTGTCTTACCTTAGTGTGTGTGTGTGTGTGTGTGTGTGTGTGTGTGTGCGTGTGTGTGTGTGTGTGTATGTGGTGGAGAGAGAGAGACAGTGTATTATTTTTATGGATAGAGGAAGAAGTATGCTTCACTCGCAAAACTTATTATTTTATGAGTTTCAAATGACAAAGTTAAAAAAAATGTTTAGCTCAGGTCTTAAAAAATATTATTTTATGCGTTTGTTTTTATAACTGTAGGTCATTTCAGTCCACTCTAAGAGCTCAGGTGTGCAGGCCTATTTATAGGTATTTCGACAAATGTCTGCTTTTGTAGACACCTCAACTGACATTTTTCTAGAGTAAAACAATAGTCATGGAGGTTCCATACGGTTCCATGAAAAACCTGAACGGCTCTTTTTCATTTTTAAGTAAATTAATTATAAACCAAATGTTACTTCTGGTCTGTAGGCCTCGTATCTCTTTTGTTTATTAACTCTTCTATGGTATAATAGTTTTTGTATTGTATTTACTTCCATTTTTGTCTTCCATTTCCAAATATACAGAGTCTGACAGTCCTTTTGAAGTAAGGACTCTAGAAATGAGTTTTTTAAAACATATCAAACTCTTCATTTTTACACGTGTCAGAAAGGAGTGTCAGTTAATGTGAGCATACAAAATGTTTTAAAAACTAATCCGTTTACAAACACAATCATTTCGTATCAAAGAAAGCAGGCACTCTTATTCAGTGTGATCCTGTATTAAGCGGGACAACAGCGCCTCCTGTAGGTTGATCACAGGTACTGCTGTTAATAAAATCCTGTAGTAAAATTATCATTTTCAATCAAAAGAATTACAGCCACAGTGACTGTCCTCCGACAAATAACATCATACAGCAATAACGCTGATTATAGGAGACACTCTAAGGTGTATAAAACAACCCCCAGAAAAAAGTTCATAAAATCAGACGGAAAGTTAATTGAATTATAGAATTGCCAATGAGCGTCTGTACACGTTTTATCAAACATCTCTGTAGAAGATGATTTCGTCTTCACTTTCGGTTAATTTAGGGGGGAATTATGCATTTTTAAAAAACGATATCAAGTCATCAAGTCATAAACATATTAAAAGTAAGTGTACACAATTCAATAGAAAAATATTTAGTCCAGAAGCGAAATGTAAAATTTCTGTATAATTGATTTTTAGGTGAGGCAATTCTAACCACTAACATGGCAGAATGTATTTATTTACTTTACTTATTTCTTAATTAAAGAAGTGTATGGTCTTAAGTAAACTAATAACCACACAATGTAATATTCTCGATATCTTATTAATTGATTTTACGTGGCTATGTAAAATAAAAAACAAATATACATAATCAATCACGGCCAACTTGGTATTTCAAAGTTATTCGGTTCCGTACTTTATCTAAGTTTGGTATCTGGAAAATTAATATGAGTCTCTGTCTCATAATCGTAATCAACTCTAATTAGAAAAACTATAAAACAGTTATATTAAACTCACCAGAAATCAGATGTCCAAAGGAACAGAGTATGCAACCAGCATTTTAAAGAAAATAGGCTTTCAATTTATACCATTCCTACTTTTTGAAAGCCATTCACAAAATGAGTCAGAGGGGACTAAAGAGTTTCTTTATGAGCATCAAACAATCAGACCAGCATCAAACATTGACACTTCAGTCAGAGAGGGGCAGTCCGCTCAAAAAGATCCCCTTTTAGATAAAATTCCCCTCTGCCAGAAGGTGTCTACAGAAGGTGTCTGTATGCGTTAGTGGTGAACTAATGTTCATAAAGTCTGACACCGCTTATGGAAGTGAGAAAGTCACTGACGCTAAACGGCCTCATTATTTCATCCGGCTCAAGAGTAGCATGAGTGATGGTGGTAGTACTGTTTACGGCCGCTGGGGGCGCTGACGACCTTCCTCTACATTTATAAAAACTAAAGAATCAGCTGCTGGTTTCAGGAAGTGCAGAAGTTGCTGAGAAGCTGCTGCTGGCTGTCAGAGAACAACCTCGGAATCTGAAGTAGGACATTTTACAGTTGTGTATTTAAACGCTTAAATAAAAACTCTTTGTTGAGTCATTCAGGGCAGTGTCAAAGTTGCGACTTATGTCAAGTAGCAGGTAGCGTGCGCGTTGCGCCGTCTGGGATTTTTTGCAGAGGAATGTAAAATAAGACTCACCTGGACGTATTAAAGAATATCTTTGGGAAATTTTCGAAAATGTCCACGACAAAGTTGTTTCCTGTAGTGAGTTATTTGCAATCTAATATACTTGTGACTACGCAAAATATGAAGGTCAAGGATCACCCACTGTTTCATGCATATTGTGAGACTTAGTTGTAACGTATCAGGGGGATTCAAAGTCAGTGGTGGGCTCCCCTAGGAAAAGTTGGAGAAAGTATCCCACCCTAAGAAATAACCAGTTTTAAAATAACAATTATTTTAGAATCTTTTCCAAACAAATACTCAACATACTTACATACTTAACATCTGCTGGTCCCAGGTGTATAAATGTAAGTACTTGTTGCTTTTCTTGTCTTTTATTGTAGTAAATGAAGAGTATTTGGGTTTGCTGAGTAAAAGGTGGAATTTGACCATCTGACCATGCCTGCATGTCCTGTGTAACAATTTGGTCTCCAAGCCCGAGTGAGCATATTGTTCATAAATCCTTCTCAAAGGTTTATTGTGCACTTAAAATCCAATGCAATGTTTTACTTAGCCGCAGCTGTGTTTGGATTTTACTATCCTTCATTTTGCATTAGAAGTTTTTTTTTTTCAAACTTTTTAGAGCTCCCTCCAGACCCATTAAAGACATTTAATAAGTTCCCATTAAAACACAAGTCCAATATTCTGTTAATATCCATAGCTACTCTGCTACACTGAATCTCTCCTGTTGATGCCGTCCCTCTCATCAGGCGATGGCTGAACCCAGGATATCTTCCATTGATGGGAAGTTAGCTGAGGAATTTGCTGTTCCCTCCCATGTCGAGGAGGTCAAAGAGAAGATGTCTGCTTTTGCAGCGCATCATGCCGCAGCAGGTCGCAGGGTGGTTCTCATCACATCGGGAGGCACCAAAGTTCCTCTCGAGTCCCGCACTGTTCGCTTCCTGGATAACTTCAGCAGCGGCAGACGAGGAGCCTGCTCAGCAGAGTATTTCATGGACTCGGGCTATGCCGTCATCTTCCTACACAGACATCGCTCTCTCTACCCCTACACACGCATGTTCTCAACCATGAATATGCTGGATGCCTTGAAGTTCAGAGATGGAGAAGGAGCATCCAGCGACTCTGGTGAGGTGGTGGTCAACCAGCAGGTGATGCCCAACATAGGCAAAGTGCTGAAGAGATACCAGGAAGTAAAAGAAGGTGGACTTCTTCTGCCCATCGAGTTCAGCACTCTGTCAGAGTATCTGCATCTTCTCAAAGCTGCAGCACAGGCACTCAGCGCAATAGGTAAGAATGAACATTGACAGCTACACCCTGCGGTTCTTATTGAGCATGATGTTCTCAAATGTTTGTTCTGCACCTAGGATCCAAGGCCATGTTCTACTTGGCTGCAGCTGTGTCGGATTTCTATATCCCAGCATCTGAGATGCCTGAACACAAAATCCAGTCTTCCAATGGACCTCTTCAAGTGAGCTAAACATACATGCATGTAGCAATTGTTGCTGTACATACATTTTTATTTGCTCTAATTGTTAAATGAATTTATACCTGCAGAACTCATGTCATTCCAATTGTGCTAATCAGCATGTTAGCATGCTAATACACCAAACTGAGATGACAAATATTGTAAACATACCAGCTTAGCATCAGCATGTTAGCATTGTCATTGTGAACATATGCAGGCTGAGCATACATTAACATGAATCTACTTGTTTTTCCTCTTCAGCTCAGTCTGAACATGGTTCCCAAGATGCTGTCTCCACTGGTCAAGGACTGGGCACCTCAGGCTTTTGTCATATCTTTTAAGCTGGAGACAGATGCAACCATCCTGCTGGACAAGGCTCGACGGGCTCTGGAAACCTACAGGCACCAAGTGGTGGTGGCCAACGTGCTGGACTCTAGACGGGGTTACGTGGTGGTGGTGACCCCTGAGACGCAGGCGGAGCTGATCCTCTCAGAGCAGGACGTGAAGAATGAGGTAGACATAGAGGAGAAGATTGTGAGCAACCTGACATCAGCACACATCAAGTTTATAAGTCAACAAGCAGGTTGACAGGTTAGCAGTTGTTGTGTACACTGCATGTTTGAGTTAAGGACGCAGCATACGTTGGTACCTGATCCTGAGCTGGAATTTGGCTTAATTTCTTACTTGCTTGTTCTGCTGACGTTAGTGTAATTTCAGTATGTTTAAAGGTTGCATATCCGTAGTTATATCTGTAATCACCTCATGCCTTCCTTTGTCCTTTTAACATGCTCTGAAATGGGCCCTTAATAGTAAAAAGCAGTCTCTGTACAGTGATAATAGACAGCTTAATGAAACTTTGTAAAGAGTTTATTCACATTCACTTGATTTAGAACAGAAAAACAAGTTGTCTTTTTAACAACAACGAATGAATAATTCAGTGATTCGCTTTACTACAAAGGTCAACTATAATAAAAAACATTTACGAGTACAGTCCAATGGTGTTGTTTCCATCCTGTTGCTACATGTGGCAGCGCATTTTGGATTTTCTCCTGGTTACTTGAGTTTGATGCTCTTCTTGACACCTGCACGAATACCAGACCGCTCTCCGCTGTATCTCGTCTCCTCCCGGCGAACCTCCCGGACCTGGTGAATAAGAAAAACATCCAATATGGATTTTTTTGTGAAACAAACAATCTTAATTCAAAGTGATGAAAGTCCTGAGAAGAATGTGGAGTACAAACCTGGCCCTTTCTGCGGATCTTGGCCCGTCTGAACTTCTCTCTGTGCTTGACTCTGGGATTACGATCGATCTTCTTCCTCTTTGGTGTGAGCCCTTTGTTCTTGGCCATCTGTGGAGTTGGAAGAGGCACAGAATCAGAACAACTGTTTAGAGGTGATAAAGTCTAGCATGGGATGCATGAAGTATCATGGGCACCATACATATATATATATGTATAAATGTATTTTAAGTACTAGATGTGTAAAGATGCATCTACAAACGCCTCAAAGCTAGGGTAGAAGATAGCAGCCAATAATCAATACTTGAAGACACTTTTTATGTGCTTGTAGGTTCAAGTAAAATGTAGATACAACAAATGTACATCCTTTGAAGTCCATATTCCTGTAATACATAGATAAATATAATACTATCACACATACTACTGAGACCTTCCAGCAGGTGGCGCCCTCATATTACCAAAAAACTCATCTCTATTTACAGATTCTACATAGTAGAATCTTTAGGCAGGGATGTGGATTTTTGGGAAGGCAAGTGTTCTGGTTTCCCTTTGACCTACGCTTGTAGTCAGAGTAATATTGACCAATCGCGTATCAGCAGGCTGCAGCGTATGCAAAAAAAAAAACAGGCGGAGCGTAATGCCATCCCAGCTCCCATCAGCGTGATCTGACAACGATTTAGCTTCTTATTAATCTCTATAAACAGATGTCGGTATGTAAGCTCAGCTAACAATCTGTTCTAGATCTAAAATTGAACTTGAGATAAATTCCCTTGACGCTGTGCCACGATAGCCGTTCAGTGTTCAGATTTCCCGACTTCCTCAAATGCATCAGATCGATCCGATCTCTGTTCAACAAACAAGCTTTTTAAGAGTTTTCTTCTCCTCTTGAGGACAGACCTGACAAAGCTTGAATTTTTACTTCTTCGAAATCTGCATCATGATGTTGAAATTTCGGCAAAGGTAAGGTGTGAGCAGTTGTAACTCACCTGGTACGTGATTGCTCTCTTAGCATCTGGATCCACTTCCTCCTCCTCATCCTCCTCCTCCTTCTCCTCCAACCTGAAACAATTTAACAATCCCATCAAACCCCCATTTTGATTTTGCCGAACTGCCATTCAAAGATTCGCATCCTACGTACTCCTCAGCTTCTGGGTTGTTGCTCTTTCTCTTCATTTTCATCCGCTTCTCCACGTCTCTGTAGAAACGCAAAGCCGCTTCCTCGTCCAGGTCAGAGTCGGAGTCCTCCTCGACCTCGGGCTGAGCTTCTCCAGACACCTGCAAACACATTGCACTCATTACCAGCCACGCTCCATGTTAAACATCAGCGATAGATTCAGTTTGAGGAGGCCTACCCCCTCAAATCTGTGAGTAGAGATAATAAACAGCACAAATCTTACCTTTTCCTTCTTACTGGAGACTTTGGTCTTCCTGCCCTCTGCTGAGCTGCTGGTTGCTTGTTCTCTCTCCTCCCCTGCTAGTAGCTGTTGATACTGTGGTGCAAGCCGAGCATCTAGTGAACCTAGTTCATTGATGAGCTGCAGGTATTACAGAGTGAGTTAGACAGATGGCTGTAACTAACGTATAGCAGATATATTTCAGCCCAAATTGTACCATAGACAAAGTGTTCTAGTATTTAAAAGCACAACACATTAAAGGATGCTGTCCAAAATGAGCAGTTTTCCTGACTGCTGAACATACAGGGGGAAAATACTTGCAATAGCAGTGTTAATGTCAATGTGTGTCCTTACATTTCTGTAGGTGAGCAGTCTTTCGATCACAGGATGGTTGTGAGCAGGGATGCGTTTTGCTTTCAGCACTAAGTAGAAGCTGATGTTTGTGCAGTAACTATAGCAGGAAAGAATCATCAGTCATTCAATGAAGTACTGTGACATGATTTTGTTATATTTAAATACAGTTAAATGACAACTTACTTGAGATATAGTTGCTGTTTCGTCTTCAAATATTCAGCCCCCTGAGGAAAAAAACAGACTCAAGTTATTTAAATACACACACTTGTTTGTCACATCTACATGACAGTTCAAATTCTTCCAAACAAGTTACCACATTACAATCTTAAGCCACGGCAACATTATATTTAATCCTACAGAGAGAAAACATGTCTTTAACAGCCATTCAATTTAAAAGGAGCAATTCGCCCCTGGAAAAAGCCACTGTCAGTCAAAGCTGGTGTTCTCTGTAATCGATAGAAGCAATAATATTTTAAATTGGCGGCATAGCTGTTGAGAAAGTTGTACAAACAGCTTGTGGTTTCGCCCATTCAACATTCCTACAACACGCAGCGTGCATTGCTCCCCTCCCTCTGAAAGGAACGGCCCATCGAGAGACGCTGGAGTGAAATATTACCGCATTCCAGTCAAGGACATTGATTGAAGGCAATGGCTCAGAGAATATACCGGTGGGTCGTCTAAAAACTCTTCAGGTCTGCAGTCTACATTTCAAACCTGACGATTTTGAACGAGACGTGACATCGGAGGCGGGCGTCCTAGATTGCGGGAGTGTAGTTTATTGCTTTTTTCCTCTACCATAATGGCATCAGCTCCCCATAATAGCATGATAGGACTGAGGTTGAAAATAGACGAAGAGGCCCTTCAAGATATGATAAGAAGATAGATAAGTTATTTTAATATGGTATATAATATAAGAGTGGTGGTTCAATTAGCCTCAGGATAAGCAGGCTATTTAATTTGATCTATTCCACAAATACAAACAGACTAAAGCTGCTTCAGTATTCAAACTCTACAAATTCACAGGTAGAAGAGAAGCTAAATGCACTCACCTTTCCTGGTGGGATCTTTCCGTCCGTGACCATCTGTACAAGGGGCGTCAGCTCGTCCTTCAGTTCAGTGAGCTGCACACATTATCCAGTTGCAAAATAAATCCACATTAGTTACATACTGAAACATGGAAACTTCCTGAATATGTTTTGGCTTATCAAATGTGAGGTAGTTTTACATGTGTGTTTGAGGTGCATTCATGCTCTACCTTTGCCTTAAAGTCCTGAATAAGTTCAAGCAGCTCTGGTGATTCCTTCTTCAGAAGTTTCATCTTTTCTTTCTGGGACATCTGCTGCAGGTCTTTCACAATCCTCTCCTCTTTTTCTACAGTCTTGTTTTCATCCTTTTCCTCCACAGCAAACTCCTTTTATAGAGCAAGACACATAAAACAACCAGAGTAAACGAATGATTTAGTCAGCACACTTGAAATTTCCTGCAGGTTTACAAAGATATTTCAAAAGGACAACATACCTGAAAAAGATTTAAATCATAATCCTCCTCACTCAGATTTTCAGCTAAGCGGTTTTGGATTTTTTTAGCCTCTTCTTCCTCCTCTTCTTCCTCAGCTTCCAACTCTTCCTGTGATCTCCCCTCTGTGATAACAAAAATTAAGTATTACAGGAGCAAGCAGGCAACAAAATATTCACAAAGCAAAGCACTAAGCATCAAAAACGTTTGCTGGTAATGAAGATGCTTACTGGTCGTCACATAGTCCGTGTCGTAGAACATCTTCTTCTTGGTGCCCCATGCCATATCGTTGGGAAGATCTGTGGAAGGCAAAAAACTTATGGTTAAACAGGAAAACATGACAGTAAATCAAATCCTGGACAGAAACAGAAAAGTATGTATGATTACCTTCTTCCTTTCTCCCCTCTAGATCACTCTCCATGTCCGTCCCCTCATCTTCCCCCTCCTCATCCTCCTCCCCTGACTCCGAATCATCCAGGGCCATCACCTCCTCCTGTGAAATTCAGATGAGCTTAAATTTGTTCTTAAGCTATATTCATTTACAGGCTGTACATCCACTCAAACACATTCAGCCATCACCTCATCATCCAGATCCTCCACGTCGCTCTCCATCTGAACACCACTGGCGAGGAGTTTCTGTGGCAAACAGCAAAAAAAGGTAAGACAACATAAAACACACCATACTTAATAACTACTAATGAGGGGAAACTTACTGCAATCTTCTCATCGTGAAACTCGTCGATTTTGTCCTTTGTGTACTTTGCCGATTTCTGAGAATAAGAGAGATGACGTGTTTAGATGTGACTGTCCGTACTGTAGAAAATAATGACGGCAACACCAAAGCAAAAGTTCATGGTTAAGAGCAGCTTGTCTGTCACTAGTTGGGCTTTCTTCGTTTGTGAAACCTTCATCTCTGTGACATATTCTCAAAGACATTTACGTAAATATGTTACCGTCTCCTTTGACTTTCTATGAGTGTTATTAACCGCACTACTTCAGGCCAGCAGTGACAGATGTTCTGCGGAGTCCTCTTACCTTATCAGGGACAGGCATTTTCTTGTATGCTTCAGGGTCATCTTCATCAAATCGCTCTGTCCTTTTTGGCCTTTGTATCTGCCTACCCCTGTGCAGTGAAATAAAGGAGGCAGACATGTACCTAAATCTCTTCTCAGCAGAATTCAGATTTATATTTAAATTGTATTTTAACTTGTAGATCATGTTAAGGATCAGAGTTAAAAACTAAATAGACTTCCAACAGTTTATAAACACATTTCTTAACTGTTAATGACCAAAACACAACAGAGAAAATAGTGTACCAGTTACATAACTTGTTAACGCGCAGTCTGACGAAAACTAACTGTAACCAAACTCACCTTTTAGCTCGAACCATGGTGGAAATTAAGAAGACCTGCTTTCTTCGTCTTAACAAACCAAACGAGAGGTAACAGTGTTACGCCAAAAGCTCGTTAAAATGTCGGGGTTTTAATGCTAAGATTAAAACAAAGAACTGTAAACTGTAAATATATCACGTCGAAATCATCACACTCCTACACTGTTTTCCATGTGCTTCCGTAAATTCTTCTTCGTGGCTTTTAATGGCGGTCTACAGAGCAATGTAAAAGGCGCATACCGCCACCTACCGTACCGGAAGTGTAACATTTTATTTATGAGAGTTTAAAATCAAACGGAAAGATGAGAAAACAATTCACATGTGTTAATTTAAACAAGATTGTAAAACAGACATCAAAGCGTGTAAGATGAAGGTTGTTCAGATACGATTGTTTATTCCCTTTCTGAAGCAATTCTTTGATCCAAGCAGCTATTCAGAACGTGCAAAGAATTTTAAGGAGACAATAATTATTTTATTAATATAAACTTTATTTATTTTGATAATTTACTGTATTTGTTTGTTATTCTATTTTCAAATCCCACCCAAAAAGCTGAGGTCATGACCTATGTACATTTCACGTAGTTTCACACCTGTTTTCTCCTTCCTTTTGAATTTAGCAGTTGCTTATCAATCACTACTGCTTTTATTGCCTATTTATCAGCACCAATTCCCCTATACATCATGTGCCAGTATCCAATCTTAATTCTTCATGTGCACTACAATACATATTTTTTTCGGTAAAATATTAAAAGGTTTTCTGTTGTTTCTTCTTGTAGCTAGGTGGTTGCAGATGAAACAAATTGACAGCTGCAAGTAATTGAAACAATTTTTGCTAGTCACAGTATTAACAGAACAATTTTATTTATTTAAATATAGTCTAAGAAAAGCAAGACATCATACACGCTTTATACTGCAAACAGTGAAACGGCATCAAATTCAATGGGACATCAAATCAACAAACCGAACCAGAATACATCCTGTTATCTATATCAATACATCCTTTCCTTATCGACAAAGATGTAATCACAGAACCAATTGTTATGTATTTTATTTCCTTGCTGCTCATTCCTGTTCTCCTTTCATCTCTGCCAGCGACCTCCTCCAGTCCATGTGGAGGGCATAACTGGAGCTGCGCGGCCTCTCTCTGGGCATTAAGTTTTTCGGGGCCCTGTACAATAAAGGTTTATAGTCTTCACTCCATCTGTTCCTCAGAGTCGAAGCAGATGATGCACTAGCCGGGTCGAAGCACTGCCAAGAAAACAGAGCACATTCAAATCATGGTGTGCTTGAGTTCAATTCTGAGATAATAAATCCTCATAACTATTACTCCTCGTGGATTAGTACATAAATAATTTAAAGGTCTAAAAGTGATTTGTCTCTATACAGTTTTTCCAAACCGGGAGGCCCAAGATAAAGTTTAGATGATTTAAATTAATTGTCAAGGCCTCCACCAACACTTCAAATGGCACAAAAAATATTGATATTTTCGTTCAACTTTTTACCGTAACCGTTCGATAATGGGTCATAAGCAGACGCTGCTTTATATTAAGGTTCTAAAAGCCAAACTGTTTGGGAACTACTGCTCTAAACTAGTACTTTTGGTACATCAGTTTCCTGCTAATACTTTTCTACATTTCTTTGGTAAAGTTTTCAATACAGGGTTTTACTTTGAAGGGTCACTTCATCCAATTGACAAATAACATTTTGTCATTTACACCTAGTGGTATCCAGCCGTACAGCTGGTTTCAGATTTCCTTGCCCCCATTTTTGGACAGTTTTGACTAATAGTCAACCAAAGAAAAAGTCCAAATGAAAACTGTACAATACGTTTTTGATAAGCAATAATAGCGGAGCTTATTTTCCCAATACATGCTGTTGGATTATACGGTCTTGTAGATATTGTATCTGTGAGCACCTTAAAATAAACTCCTTTAACCTCCATTGTTTTGTAGTGGAGGCAGGGATGGATACCGAATTATTAAGATCTGTGTTCTTCTCTACTTTTACTTGAACTGAAGAGTAACATCTCTGTGGGCTCTAAACTTCTCCTCCAACATTTACAGATAGAAATCCACACTTACACTGGCCTTCAACCTCGGCACTGGGACTCCTCTCTCATCGTTTGTGTCTGCGTTGTGCACACTCAGGTCCATCATGGACTGGCTCATTTCTGACATGGCGGCCTTTGATCCTCTGCTGAGCCGTCCCGAAGAGCTCTCATGAAGCTGAATCTTCTTCATGATGTCACTGAGAGAGCTGAAGTTGTCGGTCCGTGGCACCCTCAGGATTAAAGGTTTCTATGAGGAGGAGAGTAATGCATCTTAATCTTTACATCAAGTTTAAGTCAAGTGCTTTGAAAGCAGAGGCCGGTTTCTTACTCTAGAAGATGGCGTGTTCTCCACTTTGGAGCTCATTTCTTTTGTGCTGCCTTTCTCTTCCAAAAAGGAGTCCCTCGCTAAGCGCTCTCTTCTCTTAATAGAGGAAGGTGTCACCATATTCTGTGTTGGCTCAGTTGCTTTATCATCAAGTCTTGTTCTTTCCTCTAATTTGGGGTTCTTCTCTGAGGAGATTTGCCTTGAAATGGCTTTCTCTATTTGTCGTTCCACCCTGCAGAGGAAAAAAAAAAGTTCTTTTGGATATCTTAGTTCAAAAATACCTGTTTTAATATGTTTCCTTTGTCGTTTGTGTGTTACCTTTTCAATATGTCCGGAGACCTCAGGTCTGTTGGCGAGTGCTGAGTGTTGCTATAAAAATAATCAGGATCCCTAGAAAAGATTTGTGTAAAACATTAAAAAAAGGAAAGAGCCGATACTTTTGATCAGCTGTAAGTCAGAATTGGCTGTAAGACTCACCTGATGGTTGTTGATTTATTGGGCACATGATTTGTCACTGGGGAGGTGTTTGTACTGACCCTGTCACATACAAAAATACATTGGTTAGGTTGTGCAAACAATCCGTAGCACAAAATATGAAACCATTTCGTACTGCATATGAGAGAAAATACTCACACAAGATATGTCTTAATATTTTGCTGTAACTTTCTTAGTTCTTATTAGTTCTAATATAATATAAAATAAAAATAATGAAAACTTTCTGTACGGCATATAGCAGAGTTATGTGTCAATCTCAAGACCCAATGTCTAACGTTTGACACATTGCCTTTAGGAGCAAAGGCCAATTTTTGGGGGCGTCTGGAGTAGCAGTTAGGAGAAGGATCTAGCTGCAGTCTGGTAGACTTCAAGCTTTTCTAAAAGACACAGCCACTTCACTACACGCCTACCCAAATAGCTTTTTTCTATATATCTAACCAAGTAGTTTTGGTGCCTAAACCTAAGGGGCTTATTATGTTGTAGGTGTGTCATGTAATAGACCTATTTAATAATTAGCCATGGAGGACTTCTGGCCAAGACTTCCTTATCTGTGCACTGCTCATTGACTGCTTCAGACTGTCTCCCTGTTCCTCCCCAATAGTTGAATTGTAGCTTCCCCTGCCATGCTCAAGTTCTCCCCCAGATGTCCTCAGACTTTTCCTCCATTCTTCATTTGTCTCCTGTTCTAATCAACCCATCAGTGTCCTGACGTTTCTTATCACCTGTCTCCACTTCATCCATCAGTCCAACTCCATACATACCAGACTGTTCCTTACTACTTGGCTGCTTTTCTTTTCCCTGATGCTGGTCTGCCTACCTACAGCCACCTTGTGCCACTACACAATAAGCTGCACAACTCTGCCTGTAACCATCTGCACTTTTTATATTGACTATGCGTCCCATATTCTTGCTCCAGAGACAGCTTAATTGACTGACCAATGGCACTGAAAATTATCCATGTACCTTTTCTTTTCCACAAATTGGTTTCCATTGTTCGTAAAACTGTCCACAATGGTCGAGTTTCGAACAAACGGCATGTTGTTCTGCAGCGGCATCTCTTTGGCCATTTCCTCATGTTGATCAAAAGGGCTGTCCGGGAAGCAGGTGTCCCGATGGATAACCCCCATGGCTTCCCAGTCCAGGAGGGAATCAGCAGGTGGGGATGGAGGGTTGTTAATCTCATTCTCCAAAGAGAAATGTTTTTGTATCCCGCGATGTGAGAAGTCTTTCAGCTGATGAGTCATATCTACATGAGTTCCTGAGACCTTCCATGTGTCTGAGACGGGAAGCGAAGCAGCAAAAAGAATCCTGAACTCCCTGTCAAACGAGTCGACAACAGGGCCGCAGAGGACAGTGATGAGCTGCCGGTGCAGGTGGGCGTCTGTCCATGTGAGGCTAAAGAGGACAAAGGCAGCTTGTTACATAACTGTCAAGTGTGTGTAAAAGGAATGAGTTGACAGACAAATCTGCTCACCTGTAGCTGCCATGGATCACTGTCTCTAAATCCACCAGGAGGAACTTGTCTTTCATTTCCCCGACCACCATCCTTCCTGTCCGCGAACAGAAGGTTTTCCCTCCAAGAACACGGACCTGCATGTTCTGCCGGATCACAAGCCCAAGTTGAAAGTCACACTTGGATTAATTACTCAGAGAGTTGGTGTTTATGCGTGGCCGAATGTGCACGATCAATTACGTGTTGAATCTGTGAGTAATATTTTGTCATACTCAAGACTTGTAAGTAAACAAGAGGCTACAGCCATGCTAGCATCCCTGTGAGGCTAAGCAAGGTGGTGCTTTGAGCTAAATGCTAACATGTTCACATATACGATGCAAACATGTATATTGTTGACATGTTCACCATCTTAGTTTAACATGTTAGCATGCTAATATTCAACAATTTGCACTTAACAAAGACTTTGCTCACAAAGCTAATACTGGATTAACTTTGAGTTAATTTTGGTGCTAGATGTGAAGTTAAGTGATCAACGTTATTTCAATTCATCCTCAGGGGGCAGTGAGTCTCTGAACCAAATATCGTTCTAATTTCCAACTAGAAATGTCCTTAAAAGTCAAAATAAAATTTCAAGCTAGCCAAGTTTCAGAAAGTTGCCACTCAACGATGGCAGAGACGTGTTTTGTTTTCACCACGGAGGGCTGGTTGGAAATTTGCATAGTGAGCGGGGATTGTGCAGATTCAGGAATTTCTAATGAGGGCGACGTATTATATGTATTTTATATGTCTTAAACTATGACTGGAGCTGGTCTTTAACCTGGTTGAGTGATAATTTTGACATGGCAGTGGTGCTAAATAACAGGTCGGAGGACCGCAAAGCTCACTGAGATTTATTTTATCAACACCATAAACCTCTGAACCAAATTCCATGGCAGTCCATCCAATAACTATTGTGTTATCTGAGTCAGGCCAAAGTGGTGGACTTACAAGCTACAGCCGCACTAATAACAGCCATGGCATGCTAATATAGTTAAAAATATCTTCATTTCTGTGGTCACTCAGAATAGTAAGTATAGACAGAGGAATGTTTTTTGTGTTTATCAGCATCAGGCAGTTTTTCACCAGTTCACCACAAGAATTCAACAGAGATAGCACTGAATGCTGTGCAACCAGTTTAGTTTAACGACGCCAAACAAACGTGTTACATTACTAACATGCCAATGCCAAAGAGACACTCTTGCACCTTATGAGATACCTGCTCAGGGTACAAATGCAGTGTCTCAAGTTTTTAATAAGAGTTATACCACAGTCAGTGGCTCATTACATAATGCATTGATCTGGTGGACAGGTGTTGATTGATTGATTGGTAAAATAAAAAATCTCTGCTCTTTTTATTGCCATGTCATACAGACCATGAAGACAGCTGCTAGGTGTGTGCTGATCTTTTAGGAGGTGACTCACCGGATGCCTGAGCCTGTTGAGCGTGAAGTTCTCCTGAATGCACCTTTGGTTCAGGATGATGTAAACAGGGACACCCCTAGAGGCAGCATTGTGTAAATCCCCAATTATTGCGCCATCTGTCAATCTGTCCGTCACTATGGCAATTACCTGTGTTGTATACAAAATGTCACTCAGCCTGTAGACAGGATTGTTCGAAAGGTTACCATCACAAAATGAAACCTTCCCACAGTGCTTCCGTACGCAGCAATGGTCGAAGTGATATGATACTTTACATTAATAAAACTTAGTTTGTAACAGTAAAATTTTAGTACATACAAAACTATGTTGTAGCTAGTACAGGTTTCTGAATGTCTGACTACACTTTATACTTTTAAAGAGTTCAGACGGAGGCAGTTCATTATATATTTTCATTTATATATATTTAAAATAAAAGTAAAAAACTTAATTAACAGGAAGCTATGACCTAAAACCACCAAATACACATGTATGTATTAGTTTAAAGTAAAAGGTCCCAAAAAAGTACCCTATAAAACAACCAATTCCACAAAGTTATACAGTTGTGGTTCCTCCTATATAAAAAAAAGTGTTCATACATTATAAATTGAATCTATATTAAGTTCACGTACTTGGCTGGCCTTCTGCAGGTGCTGTCTGATGATCTCTCTGACGGGAGGGTGTCCCTCAGCGGGAGGACTGGTGTGCACTGTAATGTTTCCCTCTGGCACCCAGTGGCTTTTCTCAGGCCACCCCAGCTCCAGTTCAGGGGTAGGTACCTCCGAGTGGCAAGGGAAGTAAGTGGAACAGAAGTCCGTAATGTCTGCGAAGTCCTCCGCTCCATTCACCTGTCTTTGCACATGTGGCGGGCTGAAGCGATAGTCCTGAGCCCAGCTGGTAATCTGGCTGACCTCCTCCGAGGACAGGAAGCAGCCGGAGCGCTCTGTGCCGATGGAGCTGTAGAAGGCCTCTGGTCCTTCGCATAGGAGTCTCTCCACTGCTTGACGCTCCTTCTCGCAGTGGAGAAACTGTGGTGAGGTCTCAGTAATGGGCAGGAAGACTGCATTCTCGTCAAGGCTCTGCTCTTGGGAGTTCGACATGCTTGCAGCCCTGGTGTGTCTCTTGGAATTAGTGCTCTGTTTTTCAAAGTTCCACCTTCTGACTCCAGTTGTGTGGAAACAAAAATCTCCCGGGCCAGCTCATGTCATCCTTCAATCTTGTTATGTCGTTCATCTTCCTAAGAAGTTACAATATCCAGAACGCATACGATATCTTAATGTTAGTAACATGATGATGAGTTTCACTTCACTCCTTACTGAGATAAAGCCTGTTCAAGATTCATAAGTTAATCCCTGAGCCCAAACACAAAAATCCCCACATAAAGAAGAACTCACCTCCCCTTAGGAAGCATGTCTCAAGTCTCCGGCTCAACTGTCACTAATAAGCTCTCAGGTGCTGTAGCTGCACACGTGGTCCCTCCCCTGCATGCCACTTCATTCCTCTTAACCCTCCACTCCTTGTTTTCTGACGGATTCCAGAGATTCTGAGCAGCTGACAGATCGGTTAGCCTCTGTTGTCCCTCTCTATGACTTTTATATCTGCAGTATTTAAATGAATTCAAGGTTTCTGGTGTTCAGGTTTCTCTTCATACACTTACTCAATGCTTGTGAGGTGTGTGGTGAATAATATTCTTTAATGTGTTCACTTTATCTGAGACCGCAACGGCTGCCATTTGCTTCACAGTTTTCTTTTAGGACTGGTCCAACCTGACAGATAGGTTTGTCTACAAGCATAACTCCGAATACTCTCTGACTTGCGGGGCAATCAAAGCGGCGTCTTTTGAATATTTCTTTTTGATACTTTCAAAAACGTGTTTGTGAGTCTGATAGCAGTGTAACAGACCAGCTTGTTGACAACAACGTGCCACAGTAATCAATGAGTACCAAAAAAAGAATGGGTGCTTGACTGTCAAAGCTGGCGCACCCTTTCACAACTGCAGCGTTTTTTCTGCACCTGCATTGTGTTACACCTAAAGCACTTAATACTGAACAAAATGGGCTTTAAACAGGTTAGCCCTTAAAACACAGGACTGTGTAAAATACCACAACAACAAAATGTTTTGTTATTTTAATATGTAAACACAAATATAAACAAAATTACAAGAAAATCATCAATGAATCATACTTACTAAAGATCACTATCTTGGTCTACCATGATCACAATCATACATTAAGCAGAGCGACATACTCATTGCCTCATATTATCTCAGAATCACTCATGTAGCACATTAACTTTGTATCTTACAGCCTGTCTGGGTTTAATGATCGTTGCTTATCTCTGATCTTGAGTGACAACGTGTCTAGAGGACAGAGATACCAACATGATGAGATAATGTTCTCCATACCATGTAGCACTTGTGGGTGGATCTTGCGTCATAAAGAAAACAATTGTTTTATTAAAGAGGTATTCCTTCCTCAGTCGTCTTATGTCCTCGTGTGTTTTCTGTCAAAGTATAGAACATCACAATCTTAATTCAACACATTCACACTGCCGCCATTTTCCTCATGCTCAGGGTGGGAAGCTCAAATGCTGTCATAATTTGCAGTTTTCCAGGATGCAAATGGTAAACAGTATGTAACCCTTTATCTGATTGATAAGGAATTGAAAAGACAATGTCAGTAAGAATCTGGAGGGAAATCAGGCTATATTTATATATTTATATTATTATTATAGGTGGGTATTTGATTACCCATTAGCTTCATACACACAGTGAATGTTAGCATTCAGTCACTTCCTAGCTAACTTTACAGTTAGCTAAAAGTTTACATCCCTTGTAATGTATGATAAAAGACTTTTAAATGTTAGCATTCCCTTCCTAGCTAACTTTACTGTTAGCTAACTTTACTGTTGAGTAGAAATTTACACCCCTTGTAATGTATGATAAAACATTTTTAAATGTTAGCATTCCCTTCCTAGCTAACTTTACAGTTAAGTAGAAATTTACGCCCCTTCTAATGTATGATAAAACATTTTTAAATGTTAGCATTCAACCACTTCTTAGCTAACTTTACAGTTCAGTTGAAATTTACGACCCTTGTAATGTATGATAAATGTTAGCATTCAACCACTTCCTAGCTAACTTAACTGTTAAGTAGAAATTTACGACCCTTGTATGATAAAATACTTTTAAATCTAGTTTTAGCCACTGACCACTTCCTAGCTAACATAACTGTTTGTTATTAATTTACACCTTTCCTATCAAATAGAGTAACACTACCAAACTCTTCTGTTAGTTTTCAGCCATTTCCTAGCTAACGGTAATATAAGCATGAAAGTGATGAATGCTAATGCTTAGATGTTCTCTAAAGATAGTTAATGGGTTATCAAATAGGCTAGTCTTTTAAGCCTTCATCGTCTTTTCACTTGCTGAACAATCAAGAAGCAGGGAAATGATAATGATTCCTCTGATTCCTGACATTTTAGCGACTTTTACAACTTGGAGCACAGCAGTACAAAATTATAACATGATTTGAGCTTCCCACCCTTAGCTTGACGTCAGATGGTCATATTCGGCTATTTTGCCTCTCCTTTCTGTTTCTTCTTCTCACTGCTTCTTGCGCAGGTGGACGTACAGGACTGCACTGACCAGGAGGAGAGGGATACACAGCCACGCCAGGATGAAACAGTGGCCAAAGCGTCCTTTGCTCAGGTCTCTGGAGTCATTTAAGATCTCCTTTCTGTGGAAGGTGAAGATGAGGCAAGCGGCAAAGGCTGTGAAACCTGCAAGAAAAATACATTAAGATATTTTAGTTCACATACATAAAGTTTGTCCATTTTTAAAAACTGGTTACTGTAGGTTTGAGTATATATTTTTTAAGATTATATTTTGACCCTTTTAATGCTCAACGCTAGCTTACATTTTGTTACCTAGGAATTTGTGCCTTTCCTATTATATTGTTTAACTCTTTCTTTTCCTAGCTTATTGTAATATCGTCTAGTGAATGACTAAATGCTAATATTAGCTGTTGTTTAAATGTAGCTAATGGGTTGTCATGTGTTTTTTATTTCAAATATGACCAGATTTTGGCTATCTATGGTCTTTTCAGTTGCTGATCAATCTAGAAGCGGTAAATTAAAACAATTTGTCAGATAGCCTAAATTTATCAGACTTACAACCTCTAACATACATAACATTATAACAATATTTAAGCGTCCTTTCCTGAATAGCATGGTAAAATATGGTCAATAAAGGTCTGTAGAACAGGGGAATACATTAGTCAGTCAGACTTTAGCCCATAACAGTACTTGTTTGTCATTTATGTTCATTGGTAGTTTTTATCTTCCCATAACATTTGTTGATGGTATGAAAAATAAAAAATGTATATATGTAATTCAAAAAGTATGATTACAGTAAAGGCAGGATTCACAAAGAGTAAAAAAAAAGCAAAGAGATAGACACTAAGCTGTCTCTCAACAACTAACAAAAACACAAACTGAATTTGAAAGCCTAGTCCCTGTCAAAAGAAATGTATGACTTTAATGTAAAGGGTTTTAATCTAATTTTCAACATTTTATGAGGTATTGAATGTGGCTTCAAGCACCTGCAAAGGCCTGACAGAGGCCCGTGAAGTAGAAGAGTCCTCCTTTGGACATGGTGATCAGCTGACCAAGAAAAACCAGGAAGGAGATGGAGGAGAAGACCACAGAGAGGATCATGAGGGCCTGGACAGACTGCAACCAGTCTGGGAGAGCAGATCAGAGAACAAGTGTAAAACATTGACCAGTATGACCAGTAAAACAAACAAACCAGCATGCACAAATACAGTATGCAGGTAAGCATGTAGACAAATGCTTTGAGAATTTACCACTTTCATCTGTTGCAGCACACAACCAGGTGTTTGAGGCATTATCATGGAAGCAGTTATACCAGAGGTCTGTGATTTCTCTATCATTCCATACCCACCAGGACTGCAGGAAGACAGAGAGAGAGACTTTTTCACACATTTGTGTTTAAAATTGGTAAATTAAAAAAAAAAATAGTGTGGGATTTTAGGTTGTATTCACATAATACAAGGATTTGGATACAGTGAGATTGATTGTGATAGGAGATTCAACATTATGTTAATTTGTCAGTTGATGTGTCTCACCTTCTCCAGGGTGGCGATGAGAAGCATGGCCAGGGTGGCCAGATGCAGCACAGTGATGGATATGAGGAGGCACACCATGGCTGCTTGGAGATGATGTAAGAGTCTGGTACCCTGTGCACAAACAGCCCTGTGATGACATCATGCTCTTAGGGTGTATTTATAGGAGCAGTAAGCCTGTAGAGTCAATTTCTAACTAACACTTGTTTTGCTTAAAGATTGATTTTGAAATCCAATTCAATACTGCTAAGCACCACCTCCTTTGTCATTTAGAGTGGGTAGCAGAGTTTCTGAGGCAGTGGCCTGAAACAGGGGGTTCTCTGTCTGCCTCTCAAGGAAACTCTGAGCACTTTCATCATGCATCTCAACATCTGCACTGACAATCTCTGCCCATTAAAGCATGGCAGACAAGGGGGATTTCTGTGTCTTCAGAGCCTTTCCGGTCTCTGAGGAATACATCAGAATATCAGCTCCCTATGACTGTTGTAAACAAAGTCTTTAACAGTATGTAAAGTCTGATGACGCGGTGACCTACAAACTTTCTTTCCTTTTAATCTTTCTGAACACTTTCCCCATACTTCACACCATAGAAAGCTAATGTTTTATGGTAATATGGCCAAACTCTACGTAGGAGTGATGGATGAGTCATGATTTTATTCAAGTTAGCGAAAATAATTTTTCCATCAGATAAAACAAATGGGGAAATCACTTTATTAAGTAAGATTTGTTCCTTCTTGGTTTCAGTTCCCCCAGATACAACTGTTTAATAAGTAAATAGACTGTTTTTTTTGTCGAGGACAAATTACAGTAAAAAAACAAAGAAGGAATTCACATGGTAATGCTGTCTTTTTTTTATTAAAGCTAGAAACGGATTGATGAGTAAAATAAATGAGTTATTTTACTATAATCATGTGTGTTTGAGTAGCTTTGTCTCTAAGCCAAGAAAGAGAGACTGCTGCCAGTTTGCAAACCATTGAATCTATTTTCAATACAAGCACTTGATGTAGACTTTTACTTTTCACAAACAACCTATGCTCAAATGTCAACTACTCTTACACTGTGTGTGTTTGGTACGCCTTGTACATGTTTGTCTTTCCCACCCAGCTCTGCCCATAGAGGGAAATCACTGTTGCTATTAGATTGTGGACAATTCAGAGAGGCATGTGTTTGATTACACACTACTGCTTGTGGTTTGCATAACCATTTAAGGTATCTGGCACTGACAGAACTAAAGTAAGGACCATAAAATCACAAGCATACCATGTGGACTAAAGAAAAGCGTATTCAAAACAATATCATTAAGGGTTCTTTTGTTAGCTTGTTGCCACATATGGGTGTGACCTGCGTCTCATTAGGCAAAAGTTGCATCATACTAAGCTGTATGTGTCAGAAAATAGCCTAATATAAATCAAAGCATGTCATATCTGCTTAATTTAGCATAATCAAGATGTTTGTGGAATTTCATACCCGTCAGCTTCAGTGTCTTTAATTTTCCTCCAGTGGCAGCTCTCCTCCCTCTGTGCTGTCTCTGTCCTGATGTTGTAGCTCCAAAACTTGGACAGAGGGGCACAAAAGAGGAATGTGGAGTTGCATATAGGAGGAGTTCTCAACACCCGTTTCCTCTAAACGTCCCCTGCCCGCCCCCTCAAATCTGTGGTCTGGACCAACTCAACACCAAAATAACATTCCTCTCTCGTAGCATCAACGCTGAACATTTTCCCAAAAGCTGTACTGCAGACATCCAATCTGCATTAGAATATGAAACAAAACATGATGAGGTAATGTATGCGTAGTTCATTATTCACTCTATTGAAGGTCAAATAGGATCACAAAGTTAAAACATATTTGTCACAGCTAATTGGGCTTAAAATGTGCGCTGGATATTGTTGGAAAGCTGTATTACTAAAGCCAAACTTTGCCCGTTGTACTGATGTGCTTATGTTGTTCATCCAGTTGTGCAGCTTGGCATAAGGACCACCACAGTATTTCCAAAGGGAGGTGATTGAACGGCAGGAAATAAGGGGCTGGGCACTACCCACTTTTCATTATATGTGCAGGAAATCTCAGACCACCCAAGACACAACACACATCAGTCACAACAGCGATTTGCATGGGAATTTAGTTTCATTAAATGACACTTGAAAATAAGCTTCATTGTCCCACTACTGGATAATAAAGGCCTCACCAACAAAACAATAAACACTAATCAGTTCAATGATTCATAAAAATCATTATTTCAATGTTGCTTGTTTGTTTGTTTGTTGATGTTATTGAAGACAGTGTAAGCAAGCAAAATGTAATGGTCACAATGAGTGAAATACTATAATAAATTGTGAGTCTCTTCTTTCTCAACTTGAGTAGGAATTAAAATAGTCATGTTAAGTACAGTATAAGTATTCCAAAACTGTACCAAAATCGGCTTCGAGTAAAAGCAATTTACATTCAATAACTACGACTTTATACACTGTTAACGGCCCCCCAAGACACCTTCAAGGACCCACGGACAGCCCAGGATCTCAGTGCGCAAGAGCAGTGAGTTTTACAACTAGAAACAACAGAACCTCACACCAGGACTTAACTTAAACCACAGAGAGCGAAATTTTTCTGTACTACGTTCCTTCAGCCTCAGCCTACATTATGCTTTCACTCTTTCGCGTTGTTTTTAGCGTGAAAGTTTCAAGTTCCTTTTTATTAAACCCCATTTTTTGTGGGGAACTGAGCGCGTGCATTCCTGGTTTTAACATACCGTTATAGCCGTTAGGTCAAAACGGGGAGACGACGACGGCAACGACAAGCTTTTGCGATAGTTTTTCGCATAAAGCAGAAAATAAAGGCTAAAATGTGAGCGTGAACAGCCGACGAAAGTTGTTTCACAACGCAGGACTAATGGACCAACCAGAGGTACCGAACCCCTTACTCTTTTAACTTTAACTAAGTTTAGTTTGCTTAACAGATAGCTAAAGCCCTTAACTTTAGCTGAAATGAGGGACATTCAAAATAGTAGGCTACGCAACAGATGTGACATAAGATGAAGTGTGCTTCTACAAAGCTGGTAGTGGAAATAATTTAACCCCTTGAAATATCCTCTTTTTGCTCCCTCTTCAGTAACAACAGGTTGAAAATATCCTCTTACTCCACACCACACACAACGGTATCCCCAGCTTCCTCAAGCTCTCCACAAGCAATAATTTTTTACAGTTAGTTGTATTCTTAAAGTTCTTGTTGTTTTATTGCTGCACAGTTTCATGAAATGAAAATGTTGACTTAGATGTGCATCATTAAAGGCACCTCATGGCATAGTTTGCATGCTTGGGAGCTTCCCTAGAATGTAAAATGCAGTCCTGTGGGTTTCGGCTGGTGTGGCTGCAAAGCATGTATTATACAGGAACTTAATGACTCAGGTTGGGGAGCATAACACACAAGATAAAGATGGGAAGCTTTTATTTTGTCAAGTTATTCGGTTATTTGACCACCTCTGATCTAAAAAGAAGAAACAGTTAAGTAGAAACATGTTGCCTATGCCAGCTGTCTCTACAAAAGGAAACAGCTGTTCCTCTAAATGTGCAAACAATTTGGGCCACAGCCGAGTGTCTGTTTGCCCACTGTTGTTCAGATTTTAGGATATAACGTGTTTATAAAGAGCATTCATTAATAGGAGTTAGTTGTAAAGCTTGGTCATTACGTATTTTAGCCTTGTTGGTTGTTGTTGTAATCAGTTTCTCCTACAGCAAATTATATTAAACCAAAGTAAAAGTACATAGAGTGTGTTCTCATAAAAAACTTGTGGCAAGATGATGTTCAATTTCTTTTCTAAGTATGAGATGAAGTGGTTTGTCAGTGACCACGTCCACATGTCAACTACACCGTCTCTAGGAGGAGCTGCAGCAGATCGCAACATGGTTGAGTGAGGAGGGACTTGCTCCGCAGTCCCCTAAGGAGGCTCAGCTGTGTGTGCTATGGCGTGCCTTCCAGCGGACAAGAGGCCGTCTGAGCAGTGTGACATGGGACCTGGAAACTCAGCGCTCACAGCACTCAGCAGAGATGGCAGAGGTAATTTATCATTGCTGCATTTACCTGTAATATCAGGAATTGTCAAGAACAGCAATTATAAGTAAAGGTCTGTGACTATTAGTGGCTAAGACACTGTCTGTCTTTCTGTCTGTAAGGTACGCAAATCCTTGGAGCAGATCCGAATCTTTACAGAGCACAAAGATGTTCTGGCTCAGGAGATACAAGATGAAAACGATCAGCTCAAGGACCAGCTGCGGCGTCTGATATCCCTTCAAGGTTGGAAATGTTAACCTTTATTTAACTAACTAACTAACTAACTTTACTGTAGTCACAGTGTTGCCAGCATTGTATCTCTGGATCTTTTCCAGCTCTACAGGTTCTATGGTATTCTCAAATAGATTACTAGTACAGATTTTGGCTTTATAGCCTAAAGGGTTGTTTTCAGTAACACTATATTGTTTGAGAATTAGCCTATCTTTGTAAATTAGAAACTAAGTCATCACTGGAGTTGCTCAGGATTGTCTCATCCACTGTGTTGGGAATAGTACTGGTTGGTTTAGTGAAGCAGTGCTGCACTTTAATGGTGGGTGTGTTTTTTTTTATACAAACTACTTATTCTTCAGCTTTTGACGTCGTAAGTCCTACAAAACAGAAAATACAGAAGTAAAAATTTCTCATGTCCAAGGAAGTTTTCTAGTGCAGCTTCTTCGGCACCTTTTTGTGGTCAGTCCAGCTGTGCTGGGCTTATTACAACACCATGAGGCCAGAGGAGGAAATACACCCCCTTAGGGATTTGTGAGAAACGCAGTGGGAATTATTTCCTTTAATGGCCACATGGGGCAACAATGAGCCCAATCCACACATGTAAACAAACTTCCACAAGTGACACAGAGGTGAGATTTCTGCTTCAGATGTTGTGTTTTTAAACAAATCTTTCCTGTTGTACATAGATAAGACTTTAAGGATGAAGACTAATTGGATGATTTTGCAAATGTGTGTCAGGTTAACTTTCCCACATTCATTAAAGAGCGGCACACAGCTGCTATGGAACCATTCAGGTCTGTGACCCACCGGGGTTATGGTACCTATATAAACAAAGCTGAAAGTTTAAAGCATTATAAATTCTACTCTTTCACTTTACTCTTTTGCAATAGATGCCCAGATAAGCGAGGTGGCTAAAATGCTGTACCAGCAGGGTCTTACAGAATTGATTCACAGCAGCCCCAGTGAGCAGGTGGCCTATCTCCTGGTGGAGAGAGCCTCCTTACTTGAAACAAGTGAGGTTTCCAACCACCTGACCAGTGATGGAAACACAGCTGGCCCGCTAGGATCAAAAGCCCAAGTGCTGAGCAGCAACACACACCAGGTTAGAGGAAGAACACCTAAGACTGGATTTATTTTTGCATTCTTTGCTTTCTTTTTTTCAAAGCATGTAATCCATCATGTGTGACATTTCTTATTTAATTAGACCATAGTTAGACCAGATTTACATTAACACATTTCCAGTTGTTTGAAGGGCATGCATTTTATATTACTCTGAGGTCAAATGATTTATTCCTCTGATTCTGTGATTGAATGTCATTCCACAGTCTTCCCACAAGGGGGCACCACGTCACCACCAGAACCCATGGAAGAGACTCTTTGGACTCCACAAAGCTTCACAGAGCAAACACACTTTTATTCCTGTACGTCCTTTTATGTACAGTAATATCACTGCATCCATTATTAACAAACACTAAATACTGCTCTCAGGTCAGTTTAGAACAATTACTTTTTTTGTTTATCTTAATGTGCATGTTTGAATGTGAAGATCTCTTTGCATGTTTTCAGTTCAAAACTCCTGTTTAGCAGCATCCACCATAACTGCATCATCTTTTTTTGTTCCTGTGTTATTAGGCCCTTTTACCTGCACGAGCTAGGAAATTTGCATGGTAGAAGAAATTCAGCATACCACACCACTGATGCATCTTGAGCCAGTGCACTTCTCAAGGTCCTTTCTCTGTCCTTGCGTGTGTTAATGAACTGTCTTCATAGAGCCACAATCACTTTAATTTTGGTTGTTTGGTCAGTTGCTCTCTCCCTCTCTCTATAGGCGGAGGCCAGGCGTTTGGCTGGCCAAGCAGACAGCGTGCAGAGGGAATGTTCCCGCCTGGAGCGTGACCTGGAGGAGGGCTCCCGCCGGCTGGCCATGGCACACAATGAGATCCGGCGTTTGACCGATGAGCTGGAGTCGGCTCATTTGACCCAAAGAGCTTATGGTGAGGGGATTTAATCTGCTACTTAATGGCAGACTTTGACATTTTCAAAGGTATTTCTTATGATGATAATACAGTATCCTGCTTCTAACACTATCCCAGTGTTCATTGTTAAATCATTATGGCCACCTCTGCTAGAAAAGTAAACATCACAAACCTTCAGAAGAATCCTTCTGATATATTATAATAATTTTATATAACAAGTTATTTTGAAGAGGAAACTTTTCTTCCTGAAAAGCACACTGGAAACATTTTTTTCTTTTTTAGAGCCTGAGCTGCAGGCGGCACAGCAGGAGGTAGAGCAACTCAGACAGGAAGTAGAAAAACTGAAGAAATATGGTGAGAATTTAAAAGTCTTTAAGCCATTTTAGAAAAAAAAATTGTTATATATTTTTGAGCGTTTGTTTCACAAATTAAATTAATTTTAAAAAACTCTGTGTTACAATCCCCACACAGCTAAGCTCAGCTTCTTATTGTTTAGTATACCTGTTTAACCTGTTCAGGGTCTAAAATACTTCCAGCATGCGCCCGCTCACTGATCCATTACACACGCAAACAAAATTGTACTTTCATTTTCATGCCTTGCAACAAAATCCACTAGATCTGATCATCACAACCGTATAAAGATTTTGTGTTAAAACATATATATGGCTCTCTGTGTGTTCCCTGAGCATCATGGTAGAACGCTCAAAATCAACCAGTGTTTTCAGATGTGTCTATGATGACAGTGAAATATATTAACATACATTTTTTAAAACCTTACTTGTGCATTATCTGACTGTGTTTCATAAGAAATGGTTGAACTGCGAAAGGCCAAAGAGCTGAACGACCGTCTGGACCTTGAGATCAGAGCCTTGAGGAGCAGGGTGCGCACTCTGGATGCCGAGAAAGGCTCTCTGCAGCAGACGGTAAGATACTTGCTGGGATTAGGTATTTTATCAGTAAAAACTGCGCAAAGCACTGGGACATTATGGTGTGATAACATCTCTCGAAAGAGTTTAGATTTTTTTCTGCAGCAAAGTCTTTCAAATTTCTATAAGTGTTAATTTTATAGCATTCTTACGCCGGGAACACACCGGACGCCGAAGCGCTGCGAAGCGCCGCGCAACGAAAATCGCGTGCGAGCCGGAGCACTTCCGTTCACACCAGACGCGCATTTCTCCGCGCTGGTCGACAAGCGCCTCTGCTCCTCAGCTGTCGTTTACTCACATTTGGAGCTGTTTTTTAATCATGCTCTCTCTCTCTGTTTGCGTGTGTGTTTTGACACCCCACCCGCACCCCCTATAGCCAGTCCACTTTGTGTCTCTCGCTTTCTTGTGTGTGTGTGTGTGTGTGCGCGTGTGTGTCTGTGTCTGTGTGTGTGTCTATGTCTGTGTGTGTGTATGTCTATGTCTATGTGTCTGTGTCTGTGCGTATCTTCGTCTCTCTCGCGCTCTGTTAAGATACTGACAAATATATAAAAGCACACAAATATAACATCGCATGCGCGATTGTGTCGTTCACACCAGACGCGCCGCGCTGCGCACCTCCGCGGCCGGCTCGCGCCCTGCAGCGATCGTTTCGGCGTCTGGGCTATTTTTTGCGCGAGCCGCGAGCGATCGCGTCAATCCTGGCAGGAAGTCACACATGAAACAACGAGAGAATCCGGTACATTTTCAAAATTAAAACAATTTTCAAAATAAAACACCGCGATTGACAAATGCGATGTTATATTTGTGTGCTTTTATATATTTGTCAGTATCTAAACAGAGAGCGAGAGATATAAAGATACACACAGACATAGACACAGGGCCGGCTCAAGGCACAGGCGATATAGGCGGTCGCCTAGGGCGCCACGTTCTGAGGGGCGCTGGTTTGAGCCTCAAACATTTTAATGAAGCCCCGATGTTAAATACAAGCCCACTGCAAGATCGACACCTCCACTCCCAACCTTTCTCTCAGCTCCGCTCGCATCAACGTCACTCTGCCACTCTCTCTCTCTCTTATGTTCTCGACCACTCGCTCAGCGTGCCCTTCCTGACACAAGTTACAAGAGAGGAGAGGAGAGATGTGTTCAGGTGCAGTTGGAAAAACTCATACTCAATCTTTTAATAGAGGGGAGGGTAAGAAGTGTTGTTTTGTTGTACATATAATGAACATTCTGTTGTTTAATTAGCTCGCCCTACTTGTCGTATCACACGTGATACAGACGGACAGACAGAGACAGACAAAGAGGTGCACATTTTTAATGATTACTATGAATTTAAATAAAGAGTGCACAGAGCTTTTTATAAGGGAGAATCCCCCAGACCCCCCTACTGGGGTCGAAGGCTCCACAATGTCCTCATATCCCAACGTGTTCAAGTAAGCGCAATCGATATTTATTCGCAATATCAACTCAATCATCAGGTCTCTTCTGGATAACTGTGTTGCACACTGGCGTGCATGGGGGCGCCAAATTGTAATCTCGCCTATGGAGCCAAAATGGCCAGAGCCGGCCCTGCATAGACACACACACACACACACAGACACAGACACACGCACACACACTCACACACACACACAAGAAAGAGAGAGATACAAAGTGGACTGGCTATAGGGGGTGCGGGTAGGGTGTGTTACCACACTTCACTGTTGACGCTTACAGAACATTTATCTTGTTTCAGCCGAGGCACCTGGTTCTTTATCACAGTATTTGTGTGTTTGAGCTTACTCTCAATGACAACTGTAGAGCACTTGAGTTTCCTTTCCTTAAAACCACATGGATGAGAAAAAGTTGACACCCCTTTGTTCAGCACAGCGTGGCAGTGCACAGAGAAACTTTTGAGGAGGAAAATGTAATGTGCAATGTTAATGTTGGCTGTGGTCTTAGATGCATGATTGTATTCTTCCTTTTACTGGATTTATCAGGCTGATGCAGACTGCAGATATGTGTATATAGTTTGCTGTTTTATGTTCCAAATGTGCATCTTTTCTGGATTTGATTTTTGGCTATTGGTTTGACCAAACAATTTCAACTCATGCTATGTGCAGTCATTAATCAGCAGATTAACAAGTACAAGTAAAAAGCAGCCCACTGTACTGCATCTGCATTTGTGGCAGGTGGTGTCCCTGCAGGCAAAGGTGGAGCGGCTGGGGGCAGCCCTGGAGGAGCAGCAGCAGGAGGCTGAAAGTCAGCTCCTCACTGTGCAGGTTCGGGATAACCAGGTCACAGACGTTGCTGAAGTAAGCCTTGTTCCTTAAACTCATTAAGTATGAATAACAACTACTGTTTTAAATGTTTTGAAGCTGTCATCAAGATTAGTAAATTCAAGAGCTACAGTAAAGTCTGTTCTAGCATTAAAGATTTTAAACAAGAATGATCATGTATGCACAACAGAGATGAAAAGAAGCTTTTTGTTCAGACTGACTGGGTGGACAAGGCGTATGAGATGAACTCATGAGGTGTGCCAACTCTAGATATTTGTCACATGAAGGTCTGATATGAATGTAGAGCTACAGGCAAATAAAGTTCCACCAGCTTTTTGCAAGCATTGGATTTCATTGGTTGTTGTTTCATTGTTGTTACATTTGCTCTTGAAACTTCTTCCTCATCTTAGTAATAAAAAGCTTGTGGTGCAGTGACTTTGCAAATTGACATGGGCCCTGGTCAGAGACACAGATGCAGTATTTGACACATTTAATCATATGTGTATTATTTATTTTTCCCAGGTTGTTTCTCTGCAGAGGGAGGTGGATCGGCTGGGATCAGCCCTGCAGAAGCAGCTTAAGACTGTGCGGGTTCAAGCCAATGAGTTAACTAAAGTAAGTTTAAGTACACAAACCCCGGCTCATTACATCTGACAGTGAAACAAGCCGTCCATCTTTTATCCTGAGCAGAATGCGACCAAGTAACAAACAGCTACAGATCTGAAACATCATTACCATTATTGTATAAGTGTTTTCAAGGACAAATACAGAAAACATTACAGGCAGGTCAGATAGACAGAGCTCTTCCACTAAATCAGCAGACCTCTTGTTCTTGTAATCCTTTAAAATGACAGATTTTATAAACGCTTGCCTGTTTACCTAAAAAGTGCCTTCTTGTTTGTGCTTTTTAAGTCACAAGCAGCTGAGTTGCCGCTGATTAACCAGGCCTGCAGAAATTTGCACGAGGAACTCGCTGCTCAGACAAGATGCCTTTTGAAAAAGGAAGAAACTGTGAGTACATAAAACTGTTACGATGGCTTCCTAATGCAAGATGTCATGGAGAGTTTGCATGGCATTGTGGTCCTGACTGATTTACTTCAGTTCTCTCACAAACAGATACAACTAATCAGGTTCCACCATAGTACTTACATGATTATGGTTCTCCAAGTGTTGTCAATCCAGACTCTTGCAATTATTCTGGAAGGTCTACCCTATAGTGTCTTTTTTATGTCACCAACCCATCTTTGGATTTGCACAGTTTAACATGCCAGCTCACGCTATGTTTAACTCTTTAAGCCATCAGCAATTTGTATGAAATACCAGTGTACATAAAATAATCCTGGTGAAGCGCTGTGTACTTTGGCATTTGCGGGCTAACAGAAAAACTTCTACAAGTCTTAAGGCTCTGAAATGTTTGATGGGTGTATCATCCAAAGACCAGAAGACAAACAGTGTGTGTGTGTGTTTCAGACCAAAACACTGTGTGCATGGTAGCACATAGTGAGCTTTTTTACTCTCTTTTTGAAATGCTTCAGTATCTGACACTTTAAATGATGCAGCTATGTGCAAACAATTAATTATTTGAGAAAAGGTTTAAAGATATGGATCATTTGCAAATTACAAATAATCACCTAATGGAAAAATTGGTGCTTTTATTGTTATCAAATGTAAAGACTCCCATCAGTCAAACCTCTCAAGTGCATTATTAAGGTGGACCCTGTGCTGAAGCCTGGTACTGATTGTGAACTGTCTCTTTGTTATGTTTCCCAGGTTCTATCTCTGCAGAGGGACGTGGAGCGGCTGGAGTCAGCCCTGCAGGAGCAGCAGCGACAGGCTGATCAGCAAATCCTCACTGTAAAGGCTGAGGCCGGCCAAGCTAACGAGTTGTCTAAAGTAAGTTTGACCGTACAAATCTTTGAGAAATATGAGAGGATTAAATCTGCTTTAAGTTCAATCACAAAATCAGACAAAGCAGAAGTGTCAAACACATAAGTTTCAGCAAAGATGACTTGTGAAACTTGGTAAATCCATGTATGAATGTTGATCTTTTCAGTATCAGGCCACTGAATTGATTCAGCGCAATGAGATCTGCAAAGATTTAGAAGATAAGCTCAGCGCTCAGTCGAGATGTCTTTTGGAGAAGGAGTCCGAGGTGAGTGATTTGACACGTTCAAAGATTATTTAGAGGTTGGAGATTAGATTGAGGACAAACTGATTGACAGACACTTTAGGCTACACAATGCCCTTTGTTTCATATCAAATTAAACCTTTTTTCTTATTCTTTTAGATAAATTCCCTTAAGCAGCAGCTGGATAATTCCAATAAAGACAGGGACAGCCTTAAAGCAACCATTTGCAGCAAAGAAAACCACCTTCAGGATAAAAGGTAGGACATTATACCTCCTTACTCCACTCCAGCAACTACTGCACTTGCACACCGTCTCCTAATGTTGCAGTTATAAATTGGGAATTAAAAGATTCTGTGTGTCCATGTCTGTGCTTAAAGGCTGTGGAAGCAAGAAGAAGCAGATTCACAGCATAATGAAACAGAAGATAAAGAGCTACAGACACAAACACAGCTGCTGCAGAACAAGGAAAACACAGTACATAAGGTAAATTCCAATATATTTGCATTTCCTTGAAAATTTGTTTATTGGTATATTTATCAGGACTACATCTGGTTCCATATTTTAACTTCAATTCGTTGTACGGATTGTATTTTGGACCACAGGACTTACCTGAGTTTCAAGAGGCATTGAAGACTCTGTTGGCCACCCAGGATGAGTGTGAGACACTCAAGAAGGAGATCTGTGAAACCCTTAAAAGCCTCGACGAAGAGCGGAGGTAAGACACCAATAATGTTGCCGTCAACTGATAAAAGAAACTACGAAACACAATATAAAGTTGTTGCTTGTAGCCAAATAAAATGTATGTATGGACAATAACCGAAGACTTTTTTTTCCTCCAGCAGAGGCTTTCTCAAACTTCTTCAGTAAGGATTTGAAATGTTTTTAAGCCGTGCAATTGTTAGCTAATTTCTCCTGGTTAAAAAAGCACACAGCTTGGGAAGGGTTCAAATACGGCACTTACAAGTACTGCTTCCGCGAATCCATTTTCTTTTAAATTTATCCATGATTCAATATCAAAACTAGCTCCATACAAATGTAAACAAAGTACCAAACAAACATAAACTCGCAGGTGATTTCGTTTGTTGTAACAGTTGACAGATTATTGCAGGAACAACAGAACTAACATCTCCATTTTATATTGAACTATTTACAGTGTAACCATTTAAGGAATTATTTAAGTTTAAATATCTAAGTACAGCAGCAGTTCTCCAAAGTGCTCTAGATGCTACAAGTACGGCCAAAACACAGGACAGTGAAAATTAGTGTGCAACAACACATGATTATTTCCCTTCATAGCATAATACCTACTGTAGTAGTAATAATGATAGTAACACACCACAGTAAGAATCGGTAAATCAGTTATTTTTGTCAAATTTCCTACAGTAAAAACCACGAGATGAAGGAAAAACACAAGACAAAACAGCTTCGAGCCAAACAGAAGTTTGATGATGAGACCACATGGCGTGATGAGAAAATTGATAATCTGGAGCGAGAGCTGTCCTTGTGTTCCCATTCAATAGCAAAGGTAAGTATGTTGCTCCATTCTTCTGTACTTAAAAGACAACAAATTAATTTAAGAGCAGCTCTTGTCATAGAGTCTAATTTTTAAGACATATAAAATGCTCTGTCGTGAAAACAAAACCCGTCTCTACCATCGTTTAGTGGCAACTTGTTGAAACTTAGCTAGCTTGAAATGTAGTCATTAGCAGTAGTAATGTTAACATCAGTAGTCAGTGGTGAGTTTGCAAAAATGACGATGGTTACAGCTGGCTCAAACATCGCCTAAGTGGTTGCCATAGGTTGCACATAATGATATGCACAGCGTCACCCCGTCCATTACGTGATTGGCTCCTTAGGTTTGTGACGTCGCAAACCTGCCAATTTGAAAACGTGTTGTTCAGCCTGTCCTTGGTACACTGCAGTTTAAAAGCAGACAGGCCCAGCCATGGAGATGACTGCTGATGTTGTCCCTGATATGTCTTGTAACACATGAAGAACACCACATGGAGATGTTTACAAGGTTAAACACTGGAGTTTCACTGGAGGGGGTCTTTAAAAGGTCCAAAGTGAATTTCCCTTTGGGGATCAATAAAGGTATTGTTATTGTTATTGTTAAAATAGTTTTTCTTCTTCAGGAAAAAGAGCTCACAATAAGTATAACTGTGGAAAATGACAAATTACTTGTTGAGAGGAGAAGGTTACTACAACAGCTGAACGAGGAGGAGCACAACAAGAAAGACTCTAATCTAGCAGCTTCTTTGTCCAAATGCAGGTACTGAATTTAAAGCATATGCATCACTTAACTTCATGATGAATCAGATCAGTCCACACATTTTGTTCAAAATGTAAAGTAGTGAGCTCTTTACTCAGTAACGGCCCCATCAGCTAATGTGATGTTTGTTTTGATTTTAAGGCTGGATTTTCTAGAGATGGAGAACAAGAAACTGAGAAATAAAATACTCAACATGTCCAAGCAGCTCACTGTCATGGAGCGCAGCCTGCAAAACGTGCAGTCACTCCAACTTACTGAGGTGGGTACAGCTAAGTTTACATAATCTTTAAACTGCAGCTGGACCCTGGTCCACCACCGTACCGGCCTACCAGGGGCATGTGAGCATCAGAACTGGACCATGGAGCAATGGAAGAAAGAGGCCTGGTCCGATGAATCTTTTTTTGAAAGATTTTTTTTTACATGTGGATCATGTGGATAGCTGCTTTGCTTACCTTGGGAAGACATGGCACATGGAGGCACTTTGGGAAGAAGGCAAGCCTGATGTGCTGGATAAACAAATCCGATCCATCGCTGCTGCTAATGTTTTGGTGCCAGATGCCTCAGCACACCTTCAGAGGTCTAGTGGAGTGCCTAGTGGTCATGGCTGTTTTGGCAGCAAAAGTGGGACCTACACAATAGGCAGGTGGTCATAATATTATGGCTGATCGGTGTATATAGAGTGCATACCATGTTATATACAAGTATTTACCTTGTTGTGTCAGTCCAATAATTCTTGAGATGACAAAAGTGTTTGATTGACAAATATTGATTCACCCAGTTGGTATAACCAGAGCCACGTTCCCCACCTTTTTAAACACACCCAGCGCAGTCTAATGTACAATGACTCAACAAAAGTAATCAAACACAACTTTCTGTTTTGTTTGATTAGGAGCTGAAGAAAAGATCTAATCCAATCCAAGTTTTCCAATCTCTCCCTCTACAAACTTCAAGGTAGGTCTGATCTCAGTTCAGCGCTTTAGCAAAACTTTTTTGCCTGCTATTAAAATCACAATTAAATCTTTGTCCACTTTATTTGCATCCCTAGTGTGAAGATCCCTGAGCCATCTGAATTTCAGGGCTTGTTTGAGAATACTCAGAGCAAGCTGCCTGACGTGACCTCTTCCCCCTGCTGTTCCCTCTCTGGACCCCAGTCTCGATCATCAGAGATGGGCTACCTCAATCTGACCTCCGCTCAGAGCCTTTCAGACCACTCGGCTGCTTCAGCCGTGCTCAACAGCTCAGACAGTACGTGCTCCTGAGATTTCCTCTGTCTGCAATTTGAATATACTGTGCAGACTCTGTGTTATTTGTAAGTAAATTAAATTACTAAACAACAAAACAAAAACATCCCTTTTTCTGCTTTTCTCGTCCCTTTTGAGGACAACAACTATCTGAAACTTCCCACATCTGAAGCTTCTTGTGTAAAACATTGAGAAGATTTCTATATAGAACAAAATCAGCATATTAAATTGTTTAAATCCAGAGCTGACATTAAAACCTGTCTTAACTGAGCCATTTCTAACCGTTGTATTTTCGACAAGTAGGAAAAAAAACACACACACCTTGTCACACTTTCCGTCTTTGGTTCATCACTCAACTGTCAAGGTCTCCATCCTGAGGTTTGTATAATCTGTTTCTTTCTTTGTTCAAACTAACATGAATCACTTTGCACAGTACATAAACTTTTTGAACTGTGGAATCTAAATTGGCCACAGCTAAGATGTACTGTTGTTGGAAAAAAATTTGAAGCTTTATAATCAAATGTTTTAAAGTTGAAGTTATATAATCAAAAGTTTTATAATGATGTGTTTTAATTGAAACTTTATAATTAAATGTTTTAGAGTTGATGATATATAATCAAAAGTGTTATAATGATATGTTTTAGTTGAAACTTCATAATCAAAGGTTTTAGAGTTGAAGTTATATAACCATAAGATTTATAAATTAAATGTTTTAATGCCTTAAAGTTAAAGTTTATAGTTATAATGCCTTAAAGTTAACTTTCCTATAGTCTAAAGGCCTTAAAGTTAAAGTTTTTATAGTTAAAATGTCTTAAAGTTAACTTTCCTATAGTCTAAGGCCTTAAAGTTAAAGTTTGTATAGTTATAATGCCTTAAAGTTAACTTTCCTATAGTCTAAGGCCTTAAAGTTAAAGTTTTTATAGTTAAAATGCCTTAAAGTTAACTTTCCTATAGTCTAATGCTTTAAAGTTAAAGTTTTTATAGTTAAAATGCCTTAAAGTTAACTTTTCTATAGTCTAAGGCCTTAAAGTTAAAGTTTTTATAGTTAAAATGCCTTAAAGTTAACTTTTCTATAGTCTAAGGCCTTAAAGTTAAAGTTTTTATAGTTAAAATGCCTTAAAGTTAACTTTCCTATAGTCTAAGGCCTTAAAGTTAAAGTTTTTATAGTTAAAATGCCTTAAAGTTAACTTTCCTATAGTCTTAGGCCTTAAAGTTAAAGTTTTTATAGTTAAAATGCCTTAAAGTTAACTTTTCTATAGTCTAAGGCCTTAAAGTTAAAGGTTTTATAGTTAAAATGCCTTAAAGTTAACTTTTCTATAGTCTAAGGCCTTAAAGTTAAAGGTTTTATAGTTAAAATGCCTTAAAGTTAACTTTCCTATAGTCTAATGCTTTAAAGTTAAAGTTTTTATAGTTAAAATGCCTTAAAGTTAACTTTCCTATAGTCTAAGGCCTTAAAGTTAAAGTTTTTATAGTTAAAATGCCTTAAAGTTAACTTTCCTATAGTCTAATGCTTTAAAGTTAAAGTTTTTATAGTTAAAATGCCTTAAAGTTAACTTTCCTATAGTCTAATGCTTTAAAGTTAAAGTTTTTATAGTTATAATGCCTTAAAGTTAACTTTCCTATAGTCTAAGGCCTTAAAGTTAAAGTTTTTATAGTTAAAATGCCTTAAAGTTAACTTTCCTATAGTCTAATGCTTTAAAGTTAAAGTTTTTATAGTTAAAATGTCTTAAAGTTAACTTTCCTATAGTCTAAGGCCTTAAAGTTAAAGTTTTTATAGTTAAAATGCCTTAAAGTTAACTTTTCTATAGTCTAAGGCCTTAAAGTTAAAGGTTTTATAGTTATAATGCCTTAAAGTTAACTTTTCTATAGTCTAAGGCCTTAAAGTTAAAGGTTTTATAGTTAAAATGTCTTAAAGTTAACTTTCCTATAGTCTTAGGCCTTAAAGTTAAAGTTTTTATAGTTAAAATGTCTTAAAGTTAACTTTTCTATAGTCTAAAGCCTTAAAGTTAAAGTTGTACAGTCAAATGTCTTAAAGTTAAAGTTTTACAGTCAAGTTTTTTATAGTTGAGGTTTAACAGTCAAATGTTTTATAGTTAAGGTTTTATATTCTAATGTTTTATAATAAGTTTTCATAATCTAAAGTGTTAAAACTCTAAATATAGAATCCTAAGCTGAAAAACTCGCTGGGCTCAGTATGAAAGGCAAGTGCAGGGTTGGCAACTGGCCAAGAAAAACAGGTTTCCCCCCCCCAGCCCCTCCCTTTTCTGTTGTACAGTGCATGAACGTGTCTAATTGGCCGGAGTGAAGAAGAGGCCTGCAGAAAAGTTGGAAATGGGTCAGGCAAAAACTGAGAGGAAACCAACTGAGGGAAGAGAGCCAGAGCGAGGGGGGGGGGGGCTCAAACAGGTGTTGGGGCAAGCTGAAGCCCAGCGAGGGAGGGGCGGAGAGTATATAAGACCCGAGCGGCTGACCCGTGGGCAGTCTCATCCGGATGGACTCGGGTTTGTTTCGTTGTATTTATACGGGAATAAACTCTTTTTGCATCAGATTCTGCCAGTCTCTAGTGTTTGCTTGTCTGAGTTTTTGAAGAGTTTTTTAACCAAGTTTTATAACCTATTTTTAAGAGATTTTCAACACAGTTTATAACGTATTTTTAAGAGATTTTCAACCATGTTTTATTATCTATTGGAGATTGAAATTATGTTGCAGATAAGAGAGTTTGTGGAACTTTTTTGCCACAACACTGTCAGAGAGTACTTGAAAGATAATTGTTGATCTGATAGCAGTGGCTGGTTGCCACGTGATTATTAAAACTTGGAGGTCTGTTAAGCACAATACTTCCTAAACTGCATCTCAATAAACAAGTTGCTACATCTGAACCAAAATCCATAAACAAAATAAGAAACACATTCTGAAACAGTGCGTACCTATAATGCTTTTGTATGTTAAAGCCACTTGTCAGTAATCACACTTCTCTCCATTTCAAACAATCATGCATACACAATATAAAGAACAAATACATTTTTATTCATGTCAAACTATCATGCTTACACAAAATAAAAACTCTGAAGTCTAAATGCATTTTTGTCTTAATAGAAAGCAACATTTCTGGAACAAGGTTTTGTTGGATATACTAGAAAAGTTATGTTTATAAACAAGCAGTCATACATACAAAAAATATATAGCATTTGTACTTGTACATTATACATAAATATTAATTAGTCTTAATAGCGGCTGTGGCTCAGTGGTAGAGTCGGTCGTCTTTCAATCGGAAGGTCGGAGGCTCGATCCCCAGCTCCCTCAGGCTACATGTTGAAGTGTCCTTGGGCAAGACACTGAACCCCAAATTGCTCCTGGTGGCATAACCAACGGGTATGAATGTGTTATCTGATTGACAGTTGGGCACTTTACGTAGCAGCCTCTGCCATCAGTGTGATATTATTACAGGTAATCATTGAATATGATAGGTGATAATCAAAATCACACTATTGTGTTCGTACTTTATCATACTCCTTTGGTGCCCACAGTAGCCGAGTGATTCGTATATCACGCGTATGGCCGATTATGCTGTCCCAACAGTACTCTGGAGAGAGCACCCTGCTGGGTTTGTGAAGCCACAGGTACTTGTTAAGATGGCTCTCATCGTGCCAAAGAGCCTCCACGTTATTCTTTTTATCCTCCATGATGTTCTGATAACAAGCCTCAGTCAATGCCTTTACACTTTTCCATGAGCCTCCGAAGACAGCAGCGTGATAGTAGAAATCCCCAGTTTCCATGAACGCCCTTGACTTCGGGTTGCGGTCATAAGTAAACTTCTCCCTGGGAAGGTGGTAGAAGTAGGCGTGGAGGAGAGCCACAGAATCTCCCAGAGCCTCCGAGCCAAATCTCCCAGTAAAAGCCTGGTCCACGTCAAAGCAGAAGACGTGCGTGGAGTGGTGGCGAATATCCGACTCGATGACGTCTGCTATCGTCTTCATTCGCATCATGGAGATGTCCTGCCACCTGGAGTGCTTCTGCACTTTGCGAACCTTTATCTTTCGCTGAGGAGCAAGCTTGATGTCTGGCATCTTCTCTGGTGAGTCCGTAAATACATAATACGTGACCGGCAAACCCAACATAAAGTGATGCTCTGAAGAGTTCAGGAAGGTCTTAAGGTAAGCATCCAGGTACCTTTGGCGAATTTGGAGACAAACAAATTAGAGTTTCTTTTTTATATCGAAGTGTTTCCTGCAGTTAAACGTAAATGCATGCAGTAAAATATTAGAAGGCAGAGCACAAAGTGTTTGTGTGAAAACAAACCTGCCAACTGCAAACACTGTTAGAGCCACAGAGGATCCTTGCAACTTGTGCATCCTGTCGTAAAGTTCTGGCTTAAACATCCCGTCCCAGATAACTGGAGCTCCCCATGGTGTGCACGTTGGCACGTCAAGCCTGGACCTGAAAAAGAGGAAGACCTACTATTATTAGATTTTTTATTTAACTAGGTTACAATGTAATGATTCGTTATAAGCCTTTTTCTCTGGTGATTAGTGTTTCTCTCATCATTTGGTCTTAAGTTATTTTTAGAATTGGTTACAAACATACTTGATTCACTTTTTTCGAAACTCTTCTTTACCGACATGCGGCTATACACACTGATTCATCTGAAATCTAAACACATTTCTGGATGGACTGGATGGACTATTTATTTAATACTTAATCACGACCGGAAGCTAAAATTTATATTAATTTAGGAGCAATCCAGAGAAAAACATACGTGGAAGCAGTTAAAAAAAAAATTCCAGAACATCATTCAAAGGTGCGGCTCAGGCAGAACAGGCTCATGGCTGAACCTCACTTCAGTCATATTTTAAATATTAAACAGATTAAATATCATTCAGTGGCTGTTTTAATGTGCATTAGCTTTATCCCATGATGCTGACTTCACATACATTATAATTTATGTTGATTAAACTGAATTGTGTTAGTTTAAAAACAAATCCAATAACTTATTAAACGTCTTATTTGAGTGCTCTCGGCAGTAGTGGTGGAAAAATCTAAAAGTTATGACTTTGACACAGATTTGTCTTTTGATTTTTTTTATCATAATTATGAAAGACTTTTTCAAAGGGGTCAGAGCACCACAGAGACGCAACATTTCTTTTTTTAAAATTTGTAACCGCTCAAACACGTGTGAGACGGGCTGCATAAAAGTCGAATGAGGGTTTTTTGTATTCTAGAGGAGGAGACGGAACGAAACTCTGAGTTTCCTGAAGAAAACCTGCTCCCGACCAGGTTTGGTTCATAGAGTCTGTTACTACGGTAACTGACCGAGAGCTTAAGTTACCTCTCTCTGTGAAACAGGCTAGAGTTACCCCTCTTTCTCTGGTTTGAGTTACCTCCCTTTGTGAAACGGAAAACTCAGAGTTTCCCTCATTTCAGGGTTAACAGACTCAGAGTTTTCAATAAACCTGCTTTGTGAAACGGACCCCTGCAGTTAAATGTAATGGCTGTGTAAAAAGTAACCTGGAACACAATAACTGTAATGAACCACTGGCAGCATTACAATATGTTTCTCTGTTGGCTGACGTAGCTTTTTCATTGATTTGTTTCATGTATTTTACAGTAATGCTATAAAAACAGACATGTCATTAAACACTAATGCATAGCATGCCACACATAAACAGCATTGCAGGCCGATCCTGTCTTCTACATTTGGCCACAACTTCACCTATAATCTTTTTATGCCCTCTGTCCTCTTCGGACTTTTCTAGTGGTTGATCATGGAATGAGGAAATGAGGCACTCTGTGTTGTATGAAACAATGAGTACAATGGTTAAGCACAACAGATCACTTTACTAGGAAAAACCGAAACACAAAAAAGGTGCAACTGAGAGGCTGAAAGTGAAGAATGTGTAAAATGCATATCATAATAGTTGCTGATTACTAATCAACAGACTAATGGGTTAATTTTTTTTAGCTCTACTAAGCATAACAATAAAAAAACGTGACTTTCTGTTGTGTTTGTGCAACCAGTGCTGCACGCAGCTATCTGCCTCTTTGCTCTAAAAGCATGAAACATTGCATAACAAATTGTGTTACCAATAGTTGTATGTAAAATAACTGTTTTACCCCTTTAATCTTATTTGATATTCTAAAAGTATAGAGCATATCCTCTCTCGAACTCTACTAACTCTCTAATGTAGGACTGAAGACTTTGAAATCAAGAACACAAACTAGTGGCACCACCCACACACACACACACACACACAAACACACACACACACACATCAGATAACAGATAACGGATAACAATACCCACAAATAGAGGAAGTATAAGATCACATGTTGTTGCGTCTCAACATGTCAGTGTGAATATGTGAATAGAAATGATGGTTTGAGTGGTGGGAAAATATCATTGTCACATGCTGCTTAAACGGAAGGTCTTGTTCTTACCCAAGGTCGAGGTGGGCATCCACGCTGTAGTCCAACGACAGCTCCGACGTTTTCAAAGGGCATTTATACATCGGTTTGATGCCTTTTAAAAGTCTGGTTAAAAAAACATATTATTATACACAGGTGCATCTAAACTTTGATTTCTTTTGGGGCTTAAGTGGGTAAAGTCTATAAATTGGGATAATGCAGTCCAAATTGGGATGGCCAGTCAGATTTTGAGTTCTGCAAGGGTCCAGTTCTATAAATCATAAAGCTCAGTACTTCCCTGTTACCCACAATAATCAGGACCCTCCCCGACCCCTGATTAAACACACAAGCTACACAGACAATTACTTTACTAGCTAGCAGCTAGCCTACACCCATTTTGGATCAATACTGAGAGTTGATCTTGTACTCACCTAAAAGGCGGACATATGACGTAGAGAAAGCAGACAGCAGCAATAATAAAGCAAAGCACACATTTCGGAACACTCTTCATCTTCTGCAAGTACCTCAAGGAATAAGGACAAGGACAGTCAAATTAAAACGTCAACAGAAAATGGGACAGCAGCTTTAAAACAAAGTAGTTTCAGTGATGTAGGATACCCCATTACTGATGTCAGTAGATGAAGAACTCTCGTGAGAAAGCTGCAGGTTCAAAACGGCTCATCTGAGAAGAGAGGATGAGGTTTAACACCAAAACTGCTTTGCAAAAAAAAACACTTTCAAAACTAGTTTATTGGAGCAGCACTACATGTACATGTAACACGTAAATGGGGTCAGCTGTGGCTCAGTGGTAGACCCGGGCGTCTTTTAATGGAAAGGTTTGTGGTTCGATCCCCCGTGTTCCCACAGTCTACATGTCGAGGAGTCCTAAAAACGCTTTAAATGGCCGCAAGCCTAGAAAAGCGCTATATAAGTGCAGTCCATCCACCATTTAAATTTTGGGACATTGAATTGAATTAATATAAAGTATTTCAAAATAAAATGACTTTATCAAATTTAGCTGTAAAAACAGTAACTAATGTTGATCAAAACTACACAGTATTCTGTGGTCATTTCATTAAGATTTTACAAAAAACTATAATTTTAATAATAATTTCACAGCCGGGGCAGCTGTAGCTCAGTGGTAGAGTCGGTCATCCTACAACCTTAAGGTCGGAGGTTCGATCCCCTGCTCCCTCAGGCTACATGTGGAAGTGCCCTTGGGCAAGACACTGAATTCCAAATTGCTCCCGGTGGCAAAGCCATCGGGTATGAATGTGATAAATGATTGACAGTTGGGCACTTTATGTAGCAGCCTCTGCCATCAGTGTATGAATGTTGTCACCAGTTCTTATTGTTTATTTTTGTGCTTAGTTTATTCCATGTTCTTGTCATTATTTAGTCTACTTTAGTTCTGCATTTCATTTGTATTTCATGGTTTAGGCTTTTCCTGTTTTACTTTGACACTTTAAATATCAAGTCTGCACCTGGGTCCTTTTACCTTTTTATTTTACCAAACCCTGACACCTCCAAGATATTGGGATAAAATACATAGTATGATTACTAGATTTTTATGGAGGGGAAGAAAACCAAAAATAAAACTGGCAAATCTACAAAAAAAAGAGGGAGTAAGGGGGACTGTCAATACTGAATTTTAAATGATATTTTCAGGCCCTTACCATTCGTCCCGTTATTAACCGGTTTAATGGCAACACTTCTACACCATGGATACATATCAAGATGAATTTGGTGGCCCCAGCTAAATTAACTGACATTTTGTTTACATCCCTCTCATGAGTAAATGTCGAATCAAGTACGGTGAAATATTAAGCGATGCAATTCAAACTCTGTGCAAAATTGAAAAGATTTATGATTAGAAAAGCTAAATGGCATGCTGAAACACCATCATATTACAGTTGCTGATTGAAATCTGGTGGGAAACATTTTATTTCACATCTGTGGTATAATTCAGGAACACATTGTTTAGGAGACGTCAAGAATCCTTTTTTCTGTTTTTACATTTACGTTCTGCTATACGCTGCTAACATTCAAGTTGACAGGCCACTTGTTACTCATACAATAACGGGGTTAATTAAGAAACTCACACAAATACGTAAAGGGCATGTTTCTATATATAACATTTTAAAAGAACAAACACAGACACCATTAGCTAGTATATAAAAATGGAATAAAGACTGCCCCGAATCATCCACAGACAGGTTTGGAGGAATACTTCTCGATACATTTGGCTTGAAGAACTCTCTACAGTTATTGAATAATGATTCTCGGCAGAACTTTGATCACACACAAAGACTGCTGTTGTCAGCATGCACTGCAGATAAAAAGATGATGGCGGTTGGATGGAAACCACCACACGCTCTTTCTACTAATAAGTGTATTAAGTCTTTAACTTCACTTTCCTGACATAACTTGAAAATAATCTTTACGATATACTTTATTGGTTGTGTAATCATCAAAGGTATGACCATGCAATGTCATTGACAAATGTAATTTAATGTAAACCAGTAATACTTTAAAACACAAAAACAAATAAAAAAGTTGGTCACAAAAAATGTTGCACCACAACAATACAACATTTTGACTGTAATTAAAAGGCCTAAATCCTTGGCCCATGTTTGCACACATATCCCCTTTCTCTCGTACTTTTCTGATTAAATGAGATATCTTTATTCTGGAGATCGATCAAGTTTATCTTTTAGTGTTTGCAGACAAGAATATACGGATCAGTTTGGCTTTTAGCATGAGGAGTTCAAAGGAATGGAATGTTGTGATGCTTCAGTACTACATGTTGCCGTTTCCGGAAGAAACGGAGTAGAAAACGTTCGTTCTAAGAAAACTACAACATTTTTTTTTTTTTTTTTACAAAATGGTCTTAAATGTCTCATTTATTCCTCGTGACGTTGGCGGAATAAGTGCGTGAAAGTACAAAAAAATGCCTGAAGTTACATGTAATGTATTTTTTTTTAGGAAATGTCAAAAAAAGGAATACCTTTACACATCTTTAGAGCCATAAACTCTAAAAAAGAAAGCAAGCACGTTTATCCCGAGCCTTATCTAAACCTAAAAGATTATTTCTATTTTAGAAACTGTACAGACAAGTTGCATTCAAGGTGAAATATCCTACCTGTGAGTCGGTATCACACGTACTCATTCAGCTCGTTCAAATAAAAAAAAAATATTCACAGAACAAAAATGTGTCCAGAATTTTGTCCGTAAATTCACCCTGGCATTATCACTCTGCAGCGCTGCCCTGTCTGTCTTCAGATTAAGTAGCCTGAAGACGAAAGGAGGGGCTCCCTTCAAGCTTCTGCAAGCTTCAATTTTAGGTATAAAGCACGTGCGTCCTCATTTGACACTAATATGGTCCTGTACTGCACCCGTAACGGTGAGTTGTAGTTTAAATACGCTACTGCTGTCAGTTGTGTATGCCCGTATTTAAACGGCACTTAACAGACGATGAAGAACATATAGCCTACTGAACGTCGGTATTAATCACTTGTTTCTAAGGTTTCATGTTGTTAAGATTCAACAAGTAGCTAATGACCCATCGGTCTGCTTTCATTTATACAGCTGTTCATGGCCCCAAGATCATTAGTCTTATTTATCTGTACATAGCATTCCTGCTTACTGAAGTCCTTTAATATTGTTCTCAGATTTTCTCACTTAATTAGCAGACAGTGTTTCTACTTGTAGTATCAATTATTAATTTATGTCTAAGGTAATAAAATGTAGATGCAGATTGGGCTGAAAAGTTTGAAGTTTTCTATTAGCAGTCTTTCATAATGGAACAAGTGAAAAATACATTAAAGGGGAATTGAACCGACATCGATTGTAAGATGATCAGCAGTGATGTGAAGCACTCTTTGTGTGCAATAAGCTTGAGTTTTTCGCTGGTTACCGAACAGACTGAAGTTAATTCTGATTACTCTATATGACCTACAAAAGCAGACCAGACCATCAATGACAAGATTGATTATTTCAATATAGTTATTTTTAATGCCTGAAACTGCTGGTAGGGGGTAGGTGTCAGACCTGCATGCTGTCTTTGTTTACATTTTCCAGGGAAAAATTTAAAAGTGAGTGATGCATATGATTGTTAAAGAAAGCAGGAAGAGATTGTTGTTAGAAAAAAAAAACACCTTTTAAGCATGTACAGGAAAAAATGAGCAAAGAGATCATAGGTACGGCTTTGTCCACAGGGGGCGCCAAATTCAACACAAACCAGAGGTTCCTCACAGGAGTTTTTAACAGTGAAAGTGGTAGTCCAGGTGGTCCAGGATTATTAATAGAAATATTAGCAAGTAACAATGTGATTTATGAAGACATAAACTAAAATACCAAAACAAATATATATGGAATGTAATAAATAATACAGGAAGAAACCAAGGTTAGATAGCCAATTCATTTTAAAATGTCACTTTACATTTTCTAATGCCACTTTGAGCCTACATATGTATATATACATATATATATGTATATATACATATGTAGGCTCAATTTTATATATATATATATATATATATATATATATATATATATATATATATATATATATATATGTTAAAGTAAGTTTCCTTTGTTCCAGATTGTTTACAATTACAGACTTCCTCATCTCTCACATTAGGTTAGGCAGCATTCAAACAGCAGTTTGTTTATCTCTGGAGATCTCTGCTTAGCTTTCAACAGAAACTTCACTGAGGTTTTGAAGAGCAAAAAAAAACTTTACACTATAATTGTAATAATAGAGTTATTTATTATAAAACAGGTTGACAGTTAACATAGTTTATTTACAGTATACATCATGCTATATTGACATAAAGGCCAACTGAAAAGTGATGACACAACAGCTTGCACCCAAGAGTTGTAACAAAGTTAAGGCTTAAATGCACATAAAAATGGGAAGTGTTCATTCATATAACAACAGAAAAACTGAGTACCCTACGAAGTGTGAAGCTTCATGAGGAAATTGTTGGTCAACCCAAAAACTGTTAAGACTTAACAGGAAAGTGACACGTGTTTGAGTGGCGTACATATCAGTCTTACCACTTTTTATGTGCACACCCAATCAACTAGGACAAGAACGTACTCACTCTGATAGTCAGTCACTATAGTTTTAAACAATAATCAGAAGCAACACGGCCAATGTGGCAAGATAAATGCAAATAAATTATATTTTCAGGGGAATTTTAAAGACTTAATCACTTTCTTTACCTACAGTACATGATAGCAACATCTCCCTTGATTCAGTGTTTCTGTGAGGCTCTCTTCTTTTAAAACACTTTTGTTATGGTTTTTAAACATAATTTAAAAACAAAACATGTAGAAAGAAAATATATCCACTCATCTAGTTATGCGGTCAGGCTGATGCTGGAACTAAGTGAGAATTACTGTAACAGAAATGGTGAAATGTTATTTATGTGTGCATTATGGCCACATGACTGGTGAAACATTGCAAACACAAGACATAGAAAGTAGCACGATATACATGAATACACTTTATATTAGCATTCACCTTTATGTTCACTTGGCAACCCAGCTAACGGAAGACCATTTCTGATGCATTTTGCAAAGACCTTAGTAAACAAAATTTAAAGACCGTATAAAAAAAACAACAAAATCTGTTAGAACACAAAAAGTTTGAAAAGATTTTCCATGTAGCTGCCCGGAACAATACTTTTTTTTTTCTTTCTGTGAAGTCACGTAGAAAAGAACATTTTAAGGCCCGTCATTTCCAGGCCTGAAAGTGCTGAGAAGTCATCTTTGGATGTCCCCGATAATACTATCTGGTCAGCAAGAAAGGAAAGGAGGAATTACTCGTAAAAAGAGCACTTCTTCACAACATACTTGTACAATCTGGCACGTTTTTGGAGCCCGTCTTTGGGTTCAAAGTCCATCGAAGGAGCGCAGATATCACAGGGAGCGTTTCGGATGAGGAGCTCAGATGAGGGAGATCCGTATAGGGATGGAGGGAGAATCTGTCCTGTGCAGAGGGGAGTGATGGGACACGACATGTTCCACCAGTGTGTGTTTGGACATGTGCTTCATAAGGTATGTCTCCTGTGAGAGAAAAACAAACACAGTTGGATAAATCTGCAGTTAGCCCGGGTTTTAAAATTAAACTTGACTTGGACTCCTCACTCACGGAGGTGTACGCCCGGCCGCACATGCTGCAGCAGAAGGCCTTGGCGTTTTTGATGGCGTGTGCAGACAGGTGGATCTGCAGCGAGGCAGAGTCTGAATAGGCACGGTAACAGTTGGAACATTTGAAGGGCTTGTCTTTGTTGTGCTGCCGCTGGTGAGACTTAAAGCAGGGAAAACAAAAAAAGCACAACGTGAAGTATCTTAAAGTAGCAGAGAAAAAGTTCTCCCTCACAGCCTTGCCCTGAATCTACCCCGGCTGTGGAGGATCATGTGATCATGTGACAAGTGGCAGAGGGAAAGGATTCAATGTTTACCTGCAGATTAGACAGTTGAGTAAAAGCTTTTCCACATCCGGTATGAAGGCATTTATAAGGCCGTTCTCCTGTGTGGATTCTGAAACAGAAAAATAAACATTGTGGCTTGTATGTTTGTTTAAAACAAGACGCTAAAACATCATTCATTATAAACCTTACTACTAAAGTGACAAAAGAAGCCATACATTCTCAGAACAACTCTGAAAAGGGAAACTACATTTCACTTTGTCTCTCAGTTGAACTCTGGCAAAGCTGAAAGCTGGCCAGCAGAGAGTTATCTAGGCCTGCTGAAAAGTGTGAAGGGAGTTACTGTCAAACGTTGGCACCTCTTTGCAGGCTCCTCCCTAACTGACTGACTACACAAGGTTAATGCTATTTTAAATAAAAATGAAACCAAGTTTCAATTTACATTTTGTCACATCTAGAAGCATTTTTAATCCAGGTTATTAAATATTTAAATCTTTATTTAAAGGATGTGCTCATAAAATTCAAGTCTGTCTTCAAACATGAGTCAGGGTCCCTGGTGAACATCAAACCAGCCTTTTCTGGCTGTAATCACATTCCCCTTAATTAATTACTAATGTGCTTTCAGAGTAAGTGATGTACTACAAAACCTGCAGTCCTCTCTCAGAGCAAAACTGAATATTGAAGTCGAGCTGAAACGGCATTTCGAGAGTATCTAGCTTCCGTATCGTGACGTATTTCCGAGTGAAACAGGACGTGCAGGCAGGACATATCATTAGAGGGATTTGATTTGATCGTTGAGAAGTGGGCGTAGACGGTATTCTCCACAGCGCAGTAGCTAGCTAAGTGACCGAGCGTTCTTGGTGCTCTGCGGCTAAATGTTGCAGATTGATTGGTTGAAATTGGTTCTAGCTTACGTAGGCACACGTGATATTTTGAAAGCCCTCTTGGCTTCCTGTGTGGGGCTGTCTTTTCTTTTGTTAGGAGAGAACCAGGAAGTGCAATTGGATAATCATTGCACCTGTGTCTGCTGCTCCTCAGTTATATAAGCTGTTGGATTCAGCCAGTCTCGCTCTCTCTTCCTGGGCATATGGTTTGTTGTTTGGGTTAGACTGTTTCCTGATTTAGTTTCCTTGGTTTCTCACATTACATTTACACTCATTCAACACACTGGACATTAGTGATATTACTGATAAACACGTTTAACATTGGTAGTGTTCGACTTATCTTTGGTTAAAAGTAATGTGTGGTCCTCTCCTTCTTGTCCCTCCCCTGAGCCGGGCTGTGACAAGTGGGGGCTCGTCAAAAAGGTTATTTGGTATTTTGTTAAATTGTTAAGTTCAATGGCGTTTTTTGTTTGTCTTGGTTAACTTGTGTAAGATACTTTATTTTGGGAGAGCATCACACATGCTGGTTTATGGAGAGCTTTAGTCTAGTCCCTTAGTCTTACCACTGGTGTTTTTGAGGTTGATAATTAGCTTTGAAAGGTGACACCCAATTGTTTGGCTTTGTTTAAACTGGAGTCTCTCCCGGTAGGTTTAGCAACAAGTTCTACTAGGGGTCTTGTTGCAGGTTATTGGTTTAAAGTGGCGGTGAAAGTGGGCAGGGCAAAAATGCTCGGGATCACGTCCGTGGGGTCCTGGTGGTGGCTGCATAGCAGGTGCTGTCCAGTCCTGCTGGTTTCCTGTGAATAACAACCACTTGCCAGTAACTGCACGAAGACTAGGGTTGAGTTTACTTAGTCAGTTAGGTCATTTAGATAATTTAGGGAGGAGAGACTCCAGTGTGTTTGGCCTTCTTTGATTGGTTAGTTTTGGGTTAAATCACTTTTGTTAACCTCAAGATTGGTATTTTGGGGTTTAGTGTATCATGGCTTCTGTGGTAGATTGTTTTATTCAGGATCCTTCTGAAACACTGTTGGAACAGTGCACAAAAGAACAGCTGTTGAAGATTGCTGACCACTATCACATGGAAATTGGGGCAAATCGTTTAAAGGAAACTGTGAAGAGCATTCTGAAAGCAAATTTGATGGAAGAAGGGATTTTGGTAAGTGAAAACCCTAAACAATCTAGTGTGTCTTTGTCTTCAGTGACAAACTTAACATTTGAGCAACAGAAAGAGCTGTTGATGATGCAAATGCAGCATGAACAGTTAATTCAGCAGAGGGTATTGGCAGTAGAACATTTGAGGAACTATGCAATCTAGTTGTTGTTGAACAATTTAAGCAATCAGTGCCTCACTATATTGCAACATAAATTAATGTAATAACATTTGGTGTTTTTACTCTTGTTTGTGGTTTTTTTTGTACAGCGACCTTGAGTGTCCTGAAAGGCGCTTCTACATAAAATGTATTATTATTATTATTATACACAAAGCAAAAACTCCAAATGATGCTGCTGTCCTTGCAGAGGAATATGTATTGACCCATAAACGTATTTTTGGTGATCAGAAACCGAGTGACGTTAGTCTAAAGGATACGGTTGACAGGTTTAAGTCAGGTTTGAATCCAGTCTACTCCAGGCAAGATCCTTATTTGAAAAATGACCTTGTGTTTGGGCACACAGTGCGTGGACATCTTGCCATTGTAAAGGACAAGTGGGAGTCTGTTAGATTATGTTAACGCTTTCAAACAGAGGCTATATGAAGCTGGGGAACTGGCTAAAGAAAACTTGGGAGTGGCTCAGACAAGAATGAAAAAACTATTTGATCGCAAGGTTAAACAGCACGTATATGTCCCTGGTGATCAGGTCTTAGTGCTGTTACCAGTGGTTGAATCGCCTTTTCAAGCAAAGTTTTTTCGTTTCGGAGCTCAACTATTTTGTTTCGATGCCTAATAGGAAGGAAGGCAACTAAAATCTGCCACGTAAATCTACTGAATCCATATAATGTCCCTGTATCTGATACAACTGAGCCAGTAGCAAGTGGTAACCCTATACTTCTTGACTGTGTTGACTCGAATCCGTGTCAGGGAGAGGCCGCTTTGGAGGAGGAGGAGGAAGTTGTTATGTGTAATGGAGTGTTGCAACCTTGCCTATTAAATAACGTTTTTATCGGTTGTCGCCTGAAAAACGAGAAGTATTAGAATCTGAGGTTTCATTTATGCTCAATAATGGACAGGCCAAGCCATCTTCCTCTGCTTGGGCTTTACCCTGTTTGCTGGTTAAAAAGTCAGATGAGTCTTACAGGCCATGCACATTTCCGTAAATTTAATGCAGTTACCAAACCAGACTCTTATCCACTGCCTAGAATGGAGGATTGCGTAGATCAAATCTCTTAATATAAAGGGGTATTGGCAAGTTCCCCTTTCTAAAAGGGCACACGAGATTTGCTCATTCAAAACTCCATCTGGTTTGTACAGTTACACTGTTATGCCACTCGGGTTGCGGAATGCACCTGCAATGTTCCAGAGACTCATGAACAAGGTTGTTTCTGGGTAACAGGGTTGTGCAGTTTATTTAGCTGATGTGGTCATCTATAGTGACACATGGGAAGAGCACCTCAGTAGGATAAAAGCGCTGTTTGAGAGGCTTGCTTGGGCATGTTTAACCATCAATCTAGCTAAATGTGAGTTTGCTAGAGCCACCGTCGCATATCTGGGAAAAGTTGTTCCAGCTATGAACATAAACTGCTTTGCTATCCAGCATTAGTATGCTCATGTTCCTCATAGCTTTGGTACAAAATACATTCACAAAAGACGGGGATGTCATGTCAAAGCTGTGAAGGGATCAGACCTGGTGTGCTGCTGCAGATGGGAGAGCTGCCGAAAAGACTTCTCACAGTAGGAGCAGCGGTAAGGTTTGACGCCCAGGTGTATGCGCAGGTGCTGGGCCAGGTACGATGCATTAGCGAAGGACTTAGTGCAGTGCGGACACTTGTGGGCCTTTGCCTCTGTGTGGGTTTTGGAGTGAATCTGCATGTCTGACTTGGAGAAGAAGGTCAGCGGACAGATTTTACACCTGCATTAAAACACAGACAGAAGACACACAAAGACAAAGTGAGACCTCATGGTTTCTGCTGAATTGCAATTTTTTTTCATCCTAGCTGCATCACTGAGCAAGACCAAAGGAGGCCACAAGCATGTGCTCTACTTCTGGTTGTATGAAGATTCCTGAGGTCTGCTTGTGCTTCCTGTTTACAGTTTTAAGTGACTGTAGGAACAATGTTACAACACTCAAAACCACAATTCAATAATGCTCAACGCATTCAGTGTAGATGTTACAATGTTACAATTTCATTTAGCAGACGCTTTTGTCCAAAGCGACGAACATTTGAGAGTGAATACAACACAAGCAACGATCGAGACAGGAGGGAACGAAGTCAGTCAGAGCCAAAGAACTGCTTCAAATGCGATCGGACACTGGTGCCAGCAGGCAGCGTATAGGGCGTTTTTTGTTGTTGTTTTTTTCTTTAATAATAATAATCAACATTAGCAACATCAACACGATCAGTATATTCATCATCATCATCATGAAAATCCTAGTCAGCTTAAACTACATCCTCGATGTCATCATCATCAATAGCATCAATATCATTAAGGTCAGAGGTGTTCATAAAGAGCGTGTCTTTAGCTGTGTGTTTAGCAAGTTGTGTTGCATGCTCTGAAAGGTAGGGTCTGATCTTCCTGATGTTGTACAGGGCAAATCGACATGACAGAGCGATCGAGGCCACATGAACCTTAAAGGTCAGCTGGCCGTCAATTGTGACAGCCAGGTTCCGGTTAGACTTAGTGGGTATGAGTTCAGTTTGTCCAAGCTGGATATTGATCTGTGGTTGCATAGAGGGACTGGCTGGGATGACAAGGAGCTCAGTCTTGTTGAGCTGAAGGTGGCGTTCTTTCATCCATTTAGAGATATCGGCAAGGCGTGAAAAGATATGGGCCGAGACTGTAGTGTTGTCTGGTGGGAATGACAGACAGAGCTGGGAGCAGATGATTGCACCAAGCGAGGTAGTATATACTGAAAAGAGAAGTGGACCAAGCACTGACCCTTGAGGCACCCCTGTGAATAAGCTGTGGGGTTTGGACACTTCTCCTTTCCAAGATCTCCCTGAGAGGTAGGACATGAACCAGAGGAGGGCAGATCCTGAGATACCAAGCTCAGAGAGAGTAGAGAGGAGGATTTGGTGGTTCACTGTGTCAAAGGCAGCTGACAGATCTAGCAGCAATCGAGCTGAGGACTGTCCAGCAGCTATAGCCAGACGCAGTGATTCAGTTACCGACAGTAGTGCCGTTTCGGTGGAGTGGCCCCGCTTAAAGCCAGACTGATTTGGGTCCAACGATTGTTCTTGGACAGGAAGTCAGTGAGTTAATAAAAGACAAGTATTTTTGACAGGACGGGTAGAAGTGATAAAACAACATTCAAGAAGAACAATTTTTACCGGGCTGAATGCCATTTTAAAAGTTTATACTTATATAGACTTTTTGTCTTATTTTTGGGGATGTACTTAGTTCGTCTTCATGTCACCCAAATTTCTTCTTAATCAATTACATATTTCATTGAGATTTTAATGTTAATACTTAACCTTCTTTTTCTTTTCTCCTTTTAGGTTGATAAGAAAAGATAAAGCAATCATTCATTGCAAGTCATGTTTATGTCCACTGGCGTGTGTAGATCCAATATTTGCTTTCTTTTAGCTCCGTCTCAGCTGACACCTGAGGGGAATATCAGGTTCTTTAGCTGCGAATGCTTCACTGTGTTCTGCTACTTATTAACTATGTCTGTCGGCTGTTCAGTGTTGGGCAGGTAGTGTACAGGTAGCTTTGAAGGCTTGAGAACGTGCAACTTGTAAAACCAAACAAAGAGCTGAAAGACACTAAAGTCCTCCGTAGAATTTACAGTTACTATAGAAACAGGCTCTTGGCGTGGTTTGTCACTGCCAGTACATTTCACATCACACAGAAGCATTTGATCCACTGCTATCATTAAATCATTTATTGTAGACGCTGTAACAAACATACCAGTATTCAATGCAAAACCTGTAAGTCCTATGGAATATTTTTGCTACATTTTCTTTAATTTATACATCTATTACAGCAAATAATTCTGTCTGTATAGAGACGGAGAGTTCTTATCCTATATTTCCTTCGATTGTCACATTTTCACAGTTGTACTAGTTTTATATCCCACTGTTGTTCTGTGGCTCTATTTGTTCTGTATGTCTCATGTTTATGTATTAGCAAGCAAAAAACAACTTTTCAATATGATGAATGATCTCGAAGATTTTCATGTAAATAAATGTATGTTAAGTCACTATCTATCGCCGAATGAGGTAAACTCAAAGCCTTTGCATTTGCAGAATATAGTATTATTATGGACTGGGTGTCGGTGGCGAAAAATCACAGGCGGCGCCCAGTTAGTGATGCGTTTTCCATCACCCAGCAGGTGGAACTAAGCGGCTGCTTTTCCGGCCTCTGCAAGTGTAAACAGTAATCTACTATGGCTGTACAAACACAGAAAAGATCGATGGTTACAGATACAACTTCAACAACAAGTGAAAATCCAAAGAAAAAGAAACAAATTTGACGATCAGACCAACCGTGGATGTCACACATGTGACACTGTCTGGAGTCTAAGTGTGCTTCTGCAATTACCACTTATCACCATAGGTGCCGCCAAAGAGGACGAAACTGAGATCATGGACATTACAACTTTAAGTTCTATTTCATTCTGTTTCGTAAATGTGTTTGTTGGTCTTAAAAATCGCCATATTGTCTCCTTTTTCAAGCTTACAGAGGGAGTTTTGAAAGCTGCTTTATCAATGTGATTGCTAATGAAAACAATTGTGTGCCATGAGATGCACTGTACCTTGTTTAGCTATGCATCAACCTATAAATCATAACAGTTGGTACCATTATTGTTCAAGAAGAAGAACGAGTTTAGTTGCTTATAGTATATATTTTATAAATTGTACATACCTGTAGGTTTTCCCCTCCTTGGTGGTGATGGTGACACAGGACGGGTCGTGGCCTGAGGCGAGGATCGGGTAGGGCACCACCAAAAGAGAAGACCCGTTCTCGGCTTTGATCTTCTTACGCCCTCGTTCCTCCTTCGGAGGAGGGCCGAGGAGTCCGACAAGGCCCCCGTTGTTCTTCCCAGGCTCCATCCCGTGGCTGCAGGCTAACCCTGAGATGAGGTGAGGTGTGGGGGCTCCGCCCAGCCGGCTGTGGCTGCTTGAGGTGGGCGTGGTGGGGGTGATGATCTCTGAGGTGTTGAGGTTGCCTGTTCTGGATGCCAGAGCCACACCTGAAGGGCACAGGATTATGAGTTATAATTGAGAAGTTTCATTTTTATTACAGTCAATGTTAACAAAAAAATACAGCAGAAAATAATAACTTAAGTTTTGGGGAAAAAAAGATTTTTCTAAACTATACTTGTGAAAAAGCTGTGAACATGTTTGGTTGTTGAATTTCAGATGTGCTACATGATCCAGCTTTTGAGCTGACCTCAAATCAGAGGTATGGGGTAGTAATTTAGAGTAAATATACCGGCTATAATACTTAAAATACATTGAAAAAAAGGTGGAGAACTGCAAGGTAACTTAATTATAATGACAAACACTTGAAACAAGGGTTGTATTAGGCATGTTTACATGCACATTTGATGAACAAAGAAAGGGGAGATAAGACCGAACTATCATGTACAATACATCCACAATCCACATGTTCATTATATACTTACTTTGCACTCTTTGTATTATTTATATGTTGTATTGTTAACCTTCTTTTATCAATACTTTTCCTGTATATTTATACTGTATAAAATGTATATATGTAGCTTTTGTCTTTTCTCCCCCTTTCTTTGTTCATCAAGTTTTAAAGCAACACTTCCAAACAAACAGACAAAGAATTATTTTTGCAAAACTATCTATATAACAATAATAAAATATCTATATCTATGTAATATCTGAATATATAAAGAGTAACAGTCTCAAAACTCATGATAACAAACCGAACAAACACAAACAGCCAACCAGCAGAGATATAATTGTTACACATCGGTGTCGTGGGAGGGTCCGCTATATTGGGGTTTCTTCACTCTTACTCTGAGATCTTTCTTGAGCAGACTGACTTTCACACCTTTTTGGCTTCCTGCCGTCAACAACACTTTTTGAAACACATGTGACTGAACCGACAAGTCAGAAGCTCTGAGGACTGAGGAAACACACACAGAGGTTCAGCAGACTATTGTATTGTTTAAAGCTGCAAATATTTAGCATGTAGCTATGTAAATAGGTAACTGCTGCTATTGTGACACAACTCTTCTTAGTAGCAGTATTTTAAAAGCAACCCTTCTACCTCATACACACACTTTGTCTCTCTGTTTCTAAAACAACACTGACAGCTGTGTGTGAAAACTGTGTTACCTGAGACGTGGTTCGTCCTGGAGGGATGGTCGATAAGTTGACGCAGATGCCAGTCTTCCCATAATCCTCGGGCTTTTATAGCTGCCTTATCATCCAGATTCAAATTTACATCCCCCAGAATACGACCTGGAAAATTCACAAAACATATTCATCTTTCATTAAACTGATCACCTGAGTGTGCAACATTTTACAACTTCTATTAAAGATCTCAACAAAATAAATAATCATTTAGGTCATCGTATGTCAATATAAACAGTGTTTTGCTTGTGTTTGTTGACACAGCTGACACTGGCTTTACTTCCTCGTGTTAAACTGAGCTTTCACATTTAATGGAGGTGATAAAATAAGTGAAGCAGAACGAAGAATTGTTATGACAGGAAATAAGGAAATATATGATCAACTCTTGAACAATTACATGTATGCATACTCTTACTTGGGTGGAGTCGTGCAGTGCTTAAAGTACTACCAACTAATAAAACTACGATATATTTTTTAAAGCATATTTTAAGTACCTTAAAGAAAGATGCCAAGAAACGAGGAAGACAGAGCTCATTGTATTTGAACCATAATTTAGAGAGCTCAAGCCGAACTAATGTGAAATTTCAAGTGGCTTATTTCTAACACAAGCCAGTATCATCTTTATAAGCTATGAATCATGAAACATGAAGGTGATAAAAACAGTTTAAAGTATGTTTTCATATATTAAGGAAGCCCTAACAAACATGTGGGTCGATGCAAAAAAGGAAAAATAAAGCGCCCGGTTCGGTGCTGAGAGTCGGCTGAATCTGAGCGCTGATGCAGCATCACGATGAAGTGAGATCTGTGGAGGCAGGAGGTGAGTCAGAGTACCTGTGACGGAGCTGGAGGCGGGGCGGGCGTGCAGGGCAATGTCAGGCTGAGACGGGCTGTGGCTGTGGAGAACCTGCATCTGCTGGGCTTTGGACATGCCGTGCTGGTTGACGTCCACCTGGCTGTGGGGGGACAGCAAGGGCTGCTGGGAGGAGGGGGCTGAGGCAGCGGGCAGATGTGGCGCTCTGATCTTCTCTGCCATCAGCTGCTCCTTGATTTTATTGATCAAGACCATGTTATCCAGCTGACAGGCAGGAAACGATATTTGTGACAAGAAAACAGCCATCAGTTCAGTCAGTTATGAGGAAATGGTGCCCTCTAGTGGCGGAAACGTGACATTGTACCTAAAAACTAAAGACTATATTACACCAGTTGTTCCAACGGTTTTGGCCACAAAACTGCTGAAAACATTGTGTTACTTCGAGCTGAATTATTCAAAAAGTGTAAAAGATAGCAAAAAGCTGAATACAAGTACAATAGTAGAAAGATTTGTGAACCATTTTAAAGCAAAAATGAAGTCTTTGAGTGAAAGTATGCTGAAGCAGTAGCATTTTAAAGTTGAAGGATTTGAAGTAAAGTTGAAGATTTTTCCCATCTGTTAACATTGTACACATTTTTGTACAAAATGCTGAATATTTTAAAAAGTATAAATAGTAGAAATGTGAAAAGTGTGAATGCTGTATCAGCATTCCCACTAATGAGAGCATGCAGCATCTCAAATTAAAGGCTAAAATTATTTGAAAGTAAGAAAAACTAATTACCAAAAGATTTTGTGATTGATGGGGCGAAAATGTTTTAGGGTTATGACAGATGCATGCATCCCTTCACAGTTTTTCTGACACACACACATTTATATTTTACCCCTTAGATTTACCTCAGAACCACTGTATTAAAACAAGTTTGATATTTTGGCAAGAAGGCTTTATTACATGCTGCTGAAATCTAGATGAGAAGGTTAATACCACTTTTACGCCTGTATGCTAACTATGTAGCTAGAGCCAGTTAGCTTAGCTTTGCACACAGACTGGAAGCAGAGGAAAAAAAGCTAGCTTGATGCTGTCATAAGTAGGGATAGACCGATTATCGGCGCCGATATTCGGCATTTTGACGCATATCGGCCGATAAGAGTTCATTTCTTTGCAAATTTGATTTAACTTTGTTTTATTTTCTTTATAAAACTTCAGGAAGTTATTTATTCAAATTTTCAGTTAACTTTATAAGAGATGCTGTTGACCCTGGGAACTCCCTGCGCTTTTTGTTTGTTTGTTTAATAAACATATGCTTAAAGGCATTTAAACAAAGTTAAGTGTTGGAGTTTATATTATTCAAAATTTTGACGCCAATATTTTCACTTTTACTGCAAATGAATATTGGCTCCAAATATCGGTTATCGGCCTCCTTGACTACTAATAATCGGTATCGGCCCTGAAAAAAACATATCGGTCTATCACTAGTCATAAGGTAACAAAATCAGCCTAGTAGCATCTCTACACCAGTGGTTCCCAATTGGTCTAGCCTCAGGACCCACCACAACCCCTCCTTAATGACGAATCGCGACCCAAATTTTTCGGCTAGTCAAATTTAGTTCATTAAAATCTGTGCGGTTTGGACCTGAGATGGAATGAAACATCACAGTATGTCATCATCACAAAACACAACAGTATTATAGCCAACCAAAATGACCAGCAGGTGGTAGAGCAGAAGAGGAAAATATTCCCTCTACACTTCATTCAATCAGCAGCCTTTGTTCAACAGAAATCAACTGAAAATGTGCAACATAAATGCAACTACTGTAAATGTAATTGTAGCTGGGATTACCCAATCAGTGGAGATATGGAGTGTTAATATACTACACTACTACTGCACACACATCAAAGGAAACCCATGTTCTTTTTGCCACAACTCTTTTTTCAAACACACATCCGCGACCCACTGAAAACAGCTCAGCGACCCACTTATGGGTCCCGAACCAGGGCTCTATACACTCTAAACTCTAAACCTTATTTTTGAGACCAAACAATTGACAAAAAAATGGTGGTATTTATTTCCTTATGTGTTGCTGGTGTTTGTAGCTTCATATTTAACAGAAAGATATCAGCGCGTGGTATCAATCTTCTCATCAAACTCTCAGCAAGAAAGTTAAGTCCCAAAAAATGTCAAACTTGTCTTTTTAAACAATGTAATATTCAAAGTAATTTGGCAAACAAAAACCTTTATACTGAACATTTACAACACTGTGACGTTGTTGCCTAAGGTTAATGTGTGCATAAATAAGTGAGATAACCAGAGTCACTCACCTGGCCGGGCATGGCAGGAGGTGGAGGCCAGAAATAGGGGTTGTTAAAACGAGGTTCAGCCATCCTGAAATAAAAACACAAATACACAACGGTCATAAACAAGGTGAGGCGGCTTCTCCATCTGCCCATCATACAGAGACACACTGGTCAGTGCATGTATCGAGTACGTTAGTCAAACTTGTAGCACGGTGGTACGACCAATGTTAACCTCTGGTGTGTCATCACTTATTGAATAGGTAAGCTAATTTTTTTCTTGCTATAATCTTTAATATTTAGAGTCAGAATTTATTCAAAAAATAGCAAAGTTTAGATGAACTTTTGAACAACATAAGTAGGACTTTGTGCAGCCTTACTTCCTTTCTTTTGGGTCATTTTTATTGAGTTTGGGAATCACTATTTTAAGATGTCCCAAAAACTGCCTCGGGTAAATCTATGTGAAGATCTATTGTGAGTGTGCAGAACAGTTGTTAAAAACAGGCAGCAGCTGACTGTTCAGCCCATCCCAGTCTTGTGATGGTGAATTATCAAAGACAAGAGCAGACCGTTGTGTCTTTGCACTTTCTCCGACATCACAGCGGATGTTTCTGAGCTGCTGTGAGTGAATGAAGTCTGCGAGAAGTTTGTTGCAGAAGTCCGGCAGCTTTTTCATGGGATTTCCAACCACAGGCCGTCATGATGCTGCCTGAGAGATAAGCTCTCACGTGATTACCACAGCTAGTTAGGGAACTCTCAAGAACGGTTATTATCAGAGAAAACAGAAATGTTACGAGAGATGTGGCTCAGATGCTAATCTGTCTCTTCACACATGGGGCCCCGGGTGGTGGAGAGTCTGATGAGAAACAGGAGAAGGTCGGTGTACGGCGGGACCTGAATGACGTAGAAAGGTCAGTGATACAACTTTATATGAAGTGCATGGATTAACAAACAAAATAAAAGCCCTGCATATCGGCTGTATGGAACAGAAAACCTCAGAGAGCTGTTTTTTCTTGAATATAAGATCTCTGAGGCCTTTCTTTCCTTCTTTTCTCAACCTCGCATGAAGTTCTTTTATAAAACATTCGACTTTGCATGCTTTGGCACACTTCACCATTCCTAAGTCTGTTTGGCTTAGCAGAAGCATAACACAGTCCACGTCTGCAAGCCAAGAGAAACAAAAACGATACGTTCAGGGGTACGGGCGTACAGTAAACCCCACAGAATATTTCTCTAATGATGCCAGTGGGGATCAGTTTCACTTCCTGGAGGCTCTCTACTCAGGGGAGCAGGATCAGGGGTTTGGCTGCTGATGGACATCTTTGTGTCACTTCTTGATCTGACACTCTTCACAGAGTAGATGTTTAATGGCAGGGAGGTTCTCTATAGGACTTACAGCTGTCGGTCTGTGCTCACTTACTGAGTCGTTCCAATATCTCAACCTGTAAACTCTGCATTGCTTTCAGACTCAGGAGTACTTGTGGCAATTTTACCAGAAGAGTTTTTTGCACATGTGCAGCTGAGTCTTTCTATGTCGGGCTTTTGAAGTATTATATACAGGAAAAAGACTTGTATTTCTGATGCAGGTGAATCCAACACACTGCTATTTAAAGCTGTCTTTTGAACATGTGATCAATCTGCAGATTGCTGTCTTTATTAATAGATTATGTTCTTCCCAGGATAAAATCCCGGTGCACAAGGATTGATTGTTTTGTCTGACACACAGTATAAACCAACTCATGCTCCTGACAGAGAAAGGCATTTAAAATTTACGGCGATGAAAGAAAAAAACATTTAGCATTACTGCTATGTCATTATTTATTGACTATCATATAGTGACGAATTGATTTACTACAGATGGATTCATTTATTACATAATCAGTACAGCTAGCTAAGTTTTTCATGAGTTTTAATGAGTAAAAAGCCACCACTTTTCTAATGAGTCGTCTTTTATAAAGAGCCAATTAAAACAACTTCTTGTTTGTCCCATTGTAAAAACAAATGTCTTGGTTCGACAACCTCCTTAGACCAAAATACATTCACGTATAAGCACATAAATGCACTCCACTTAATGGATAAAAAGCCCTTTAATAATGACTAATTACCTGTGAACACTGGAAATGTGTTTGCCTAAATCTATGGGGGATATTAATGTCTTATAAGTGATCCATAATGCATTTAATGATAAGTTATTTTTTAAAAAGCCAGTTGTAACAACTTATTGACCCTATAAAGGATATGTGTTTAACACCAGCTCAGGCTGCATGCTGTTAATTCCTACACTACTGTTATCATTGGTTTATAAGTAGAGGAATCTTCAATCTGGGCACTGCTGTCTTATGCATTAGTAGGATTACTATCATGTGTATGATCATCATACAGATGGTCAGTTGGTCAGTAGTCAGGGTCAAGTGTTACTACAACTATGTGCAGGAAGCATGTCTTGTGCAGTCAGTAAACTATTTATAAATCTACAATGCCGATAGAAATACGAGTCCATGTCGGACTAAAAAGTTAGGGTTAACTTTCCCCCCTCTCTGAACCCGCTGTTTTTTGTGCTGAATTATCCCTCCGTTAAAGACAGAGAGAAGAAAGAGAAGCGGATCTTTAAACGAGCTGTAAATGAGAGCATCCTCCTCTCCTCCGCAGCGCCTCGCTCTGTCCGCCGCCTCTCCCACATTCTCAGACAGTTTATTAAAAAATTTCAGACAAAAGGAAAACAAAAATGGCAGCCCTGTCTTATTTTTATAAGCAATGGACGCCATATTCTGCAGATCCGAATATTATAAGGAGCTGATTCTCCAGATGCATTAAAACGCTGTGGCGATGCGGCGGGCTGTGGCTTATTTGCATTAGGCGTACGAACGATTGTTTACTTTGATTTGCAGGTTTGAATAGCCCGGCTTGTGAAGAAAAAAAAAAGCCTTGACACTTCCTACAACAATCATCATGCTGAAGCTGAATGCTCTGCAGCTGCCGAGCCATAAATCTACATGTCGACGTAGATTCTGGCGCGTAATGAGAGCTTTTATTTGCACGAGAGAAGAAAAGAAATCTTTAACATCCCTGCGCTGCAAATAGTCTGTTTTTTTAAATGCAACTTTTGCGTGACTTAAACAGAAAAGGTGACGAAGCGACACAGGAGAGCTGCACGTGAGAGAAAAAGAGCAAAAGGAAGGAGAGGTTTTGCATCGAGCGGCTGACATACCTGAAGCAGCGAGAGAAGGAATATTTTATACAGGATTGGACTCTTCTTTCTGCTCGCTCTCAGTCGGACTTCAAACCTTCCGGGTCGCCTGCTGTTCACTTCTGGGTGCTGCAGGCGAGGACAGAAACAGATTTTTAACCCATTTTCTGGTTTGAACGCTGGATATTTTCCCGCAGATGTTGCGATCTCCTGTGCGCCGCAGCGGCTTAGAAAAGCGCGTGGGAAGTTCATTTTTTACACACTTTTCCTGCTCGGTAACAGTTGTGGTGTTTATATATTACTGCACGTGCGAGGCTGATTTTCTCTAACGTGCACCATCAACAGCAAAAGTCTTAAATAAACGCCGATTAGGCTGTTTGACTGCCTACAGAGAGACATGGCTCAGGTATGAAGTGGGAATAATGTGTTGCATGCAGGTGTCATCCTCAGGTCACCGCGGTCATGTACAGTAAATATAAAGTGTAATCCTCTCAGCAGCAGCATGACAGGCTGCTAATGTGCTCTGTGCTGAGCTCAGCAGGAGGTGGCACTGCTGCCACAGATACAGGCTCAGATAGAGGTGAGGAGGCTGCAAATATGAGGAGGGTGCTTAGATATTATATGAGATTATACACTCAATTAGGCGTTTTTTTTATAGGCTGAAACAGCTTCTAGGCAGTGTTGAATCTACTTTTAGGCCAATAAAGGGGCTACAGTTTGGGGTGTTGTTGCAATGTGTTATATATAACATTTTGCCCACCTCATTTATGGGGATGAACAGAGTATTAGTGTAATGCTCAAACCTGCAGGGTGCTGCATCTTTTTTTTTTAAGTTGTTACACTTTTTTCTGCCTGATGTTTATTTGAAAGACCATCAAGTTAAACAGCACCCAAACACTGCCCACTGAAATGATGATCAACGACCCTCTAAAGCACTTTCAACAAACATTAAAGCTCTCATGAATGCTCGGCTGCAGTAAATACGCACGCATTAAACAGGGTACAAACAGCAACAGCTTAGATCATCGGTACACCCTGCAGACACGGTTGCTTTCTTACCGGCAACCTCACATACAAAGCAGCACACATGAATTTAAATGCAAGCCTACATATCCACAGCACATGCAAAACTCCACAGGCTTCCAGCTCATATGTTAGTGAGTCAGAGTTTTTAAAGAAGCCACCCCTCTCTTCTGCAGCTGTCATCAACTTGAAACATGAGCAGATGAAACAACCACTTAGGCATTTAAACATTAAACAATTTTGTTGTTTAGCAAAGAATAAAGGTGACAAATTGTAACTTGCTGCAAATTTTATATGACTGTCTTTGCACAACTTCCTGTTGCACAAGTATCTGAGCGGAAACAGTGAATAAAACCTGATAAGAATACGTGGTCCTCTTGTCTCTTTCTTGTATCAGTAGAGCATCCTGTTACAAAAATATCTAATTTGTGTGGGTCGCAAATAACACAGCACAGTAAGTCAACTTATTTAAATGTTTGTAGTATATTCTGACAGGTAATCTCATTTGAATTAAAACATATTATTCCGGAGAGGACACTTGACGAGAGGAATTTAAAGGTAATCTTGCGGCCAGGTCCATTCAGTAGCTTTTTCTCCGAATGTTGTAACAAACCGTCTCCCTCATCAGATAACGTTCAGCCCTTTTATGGTTCAGAATGCTTTCCGTCCATAGTGGCACCTTAAAGTTGACTTTCAGAGTTCATTTTTTGCTTCAGAAAAGCATTAAAAACGATCTCATCTCCAGGTCTGTAAGGTGGCTTGATTTTTTAACAATATTTAAATATGCAAATTTAAACAAAATCCATTTGCTGAGAAGGTCATTTGAATGAAACACACCTTAATAGCGATAACACTTCCCATGTGGTGTAGAAGGTAAAGATTGAACCTTCACTGTCAACATGTGTGCTTAGAAATTTTAAAATAGAAAAACTTTGACGAGAATATTTTTTGTATCTTATTCCATGTGTAGAATCTACGTGTTAGAAACCAGGTTATTTAAGCTCGGGTAGGTGATAAGGTACAACTTAAGGTACAAAAGGTTGTGTTTAACCCTGGAGAGGCTTTTAGATTAATGATATATGTGGTGGCAATTTCTGATGACGAGACCAATAAAGTTCTTTGAGAAACAAAGATGTCTTTTGATGTCTTTAACTGAAGAATAATAATAGATGAGCAAACGCAATTAACAGACCAGGGTCAGACCAGTACTCCACAGAACGCAGCTGTCCAGCTGACTGACACAGAATCAAGGTTCACAGTGTATGTTATACATTACAGAAAGAACTCCCTCTCACAGAGACAAAGCAAGGTGTTATTGTTATGGCTTTAGCTGAGGCGCCTGACTATCTAGAGTTTACCACTTGCCTTTGAGCTCTCAGCACAGACAAGGCCACCAACTTTCTCTATAAGACAGAAGGAGCAACAGTAAATCACGCATAAGACCCTGGAGAGGAGTAGGATCGAATAGGATGACACCTGTCCAAACAGAAGACAGAGGCAGAGAGCTGGAAACTAAAAGAGTTTATCATTTATTTATAGTTCATAAATTACATTTTAATGGGTCTGAGGTTAAAATTAGGCAGATGGGTAAATTATATTGCTCAAACTATTATCAATCTTTTTGTTGTGAAAATTATAGATTAGAAAAGAAAACAAGAAACGGCATCGCTTTCCTCATGTGACCTACAGCCTCATCCTGCTTCATAAAACACCCTGCATGTGAATATTTGCTGTAACCTTTGAAATAATAAGCTGCAGTTTGAACAAGGTGGGTGTAACACAGGAATGTTTGTTCACTGTCAGTGAATAAAAAACATCTTCTATCGCTCACTGATGTCAACAAGTTTATCTCCTCACACACATACACTAACACACACGCAGACACACACACACACACTCACTTTGCATCCCTCACTATTAGTTAGCTAGTTAGACTGGTTTTTTTGTCTGCACAAACAGAGCCACACCCTCCGAGACGCACATGTTCTCTCGCCTCAACACAGGCCAGGTGCACAGAGCACAGGAGGGGGGAGGTGGGGGGAGGTGAGGGGAGGAGGAGGGGGGGGGGGTCATTATCCCCATGAGGGTGGAGCATAAGGGGGGGGGAGAGGTGAAGAGAAGCGGATGAAACACTTGAAGCTCATATTGACATGCTGCTCTGGAGGCTCCTGTAAGTCCAGGTAGGAACTAACCAAATTCACAGCAGGTTGTTTTTAATATAAGTCCATATTTGTCTGTTTATATTTAATGCTGTATACATCGAAACAGATAATGGTACATTCCCTACAGGTTGAACCAGTCTGATTGTACAGTATCATGTTCAGCATAGGGGGAAATGATTACAGTCAGCTCACAGCAACAGAGTGTCCCGTACATTTGCTCTCATTATGAGGCGTTCAATGGCCTGTGTTCATGATTTAAAAATGCTTCGATTTTAAATCATTTTAAACATTGTGCATGTTGACAGCAGAGCACAGTTGAACTTGCTGCAGAGTTTCCTCACTTTTCATCAACTGTAAACAGCCGTCTGGTCCAGGGTTCACCCCTAATGTAAACAATGAAAATATTGATCTGAGAACCCCGGGGCTGAAACATTCATGGGCAGAGAAATCATTGAAGTTCATTAAACTTGACCAAAGTTTTATTGAAAACACTTTAGGGGGGTTTTTGTCAGGAGAGTGCCGGGCATTCCTGAGCCTCCTCCACCCTGAGGCGAAAGAGAAAACCAGTTTTTCCATACGTTTAGCCGCGTGTTTGTGTTGTTGTTATTGTAGCCATGGATGGTGTCTTGGAAGGAGCAGCGGTGTTGTGTGTGTGTAAACTGGCCTGCAGTCTGCTCGTCCTGCCCTCGCTGGCTGCCTCCCGCAGTCCCCTCAGCTTCTGCTGCTGCTGCCTCCTCATCTTCACCGACTTCCTGGTCGCAGGTGAGTTTCAGGACACGATCAGGTGTGCTTCTCACCACAGTCAGGCTGTTTCAGTGGATCCAACATGACATTTTTCCACCAACCTATCAGAAGACATTCAATACCACCTGTAATGTTTGAAGCTGGATGTAATTTTATGATAACTGCTATTAATTGTGATACAATTAATAGCGTTTAAATTAGTTAAAGTGTTTGAGAGTTGAGAAAAACAGAGCTGGAGAAAACTAAAAGTTTGAGGATGTTACTTGTGGTGTGAGGAGATTGTGTCCGATTGTGTCCGGTATTTGTCAATGTTTCAATGATAATGAAAATAGTAGTTTTCCTGGACTTGTGATATGTTGAAACAGCCTTCATTCATTCACTGTTATTCCTCCTCAACACAAATTACGGATAAAATAATTAGTTTACTGAGGCCCAATCTTAAAGTTTCTCTTCACTCAAAAATGTGTTTCTGTTACTTTTCGTGTCTGACTGTCCAGAATGATATACGTGTAGATTTTGACACTTGTTTCCACACTCTTCCGCTTAAGAAAGGAACTTTCTCTGTGCTCACCTTCAATCTAAATTTCGTAAGTGAGCAGGATATTGTTACATCACAACTGCTTCAGAAGACAAACTTACACAAGAGATGTGGCAAACTGAAAACCTGTTAAAATGTGTTAAGTGCACATTCACTATACAACATCAGTTAACTTTTTAGGGAAGTAGGAGGCATTATTTGCATATTCATGCCATCTGGATTTTGCTTTGGGAAAAGGAAAAGAAAACTAAGAATTGGGACAGTTTTTGAGGAACAAAAACATACCAGAAAAAAACAAAATATTCAAGTATTTAAATGTCTTGCAGCAAGTCTATAAGGGATCTTTTTGTTTTCTTTTTTAAGTTATGTGAGCTGCTGGCCTTTCACCTAACTCACTGACACTTTGTATCTCTTTCCTCCAACAGTTTCTTTGAGTATCTTTTGCATCTTTGAGTCCTGGCTGACTGAAACAACCCCACTCGGTGATGTCATTGCCCTGCGCTTCCTGCTCTTTCTCAGCCACACATACGGCGTGGTGCTGCTCCTGACCATACCTCTGATGGCAGTGGAGACTCTGACCAGGCTGCTGTGGCCTCGCTTTGATGGACAACGTTGTTACGTCAGGGAGGAAACTGTGGAAGAGGAGGAGGAGGAGGAGGACACAGACAAAGAAAAGCAGTTGTCTCATATTGTCAGCTACCTCTGCTGCCTGTCAGTGTGGGTCGTCGTCGCCTTCAATGTCAGCTGGCGATGGAGGCTGGAGGAAGTGTGGGCCGCTGCCTGTTTGCACACGACCAACTCTCTGGTCAGGTGTTTGCCCAACCTGTTCAGCCCCATGCCCAGCTCTGTGAATCCCTGCTGGGGCATTGCCTTCCTCTCCCTCCTCATGCTCCTCCTCAGCACCAGCACCAGCACGAGCCTGCGCCGACGACTCAAGGCCCGTGCATGGACGGAAAAAGAGATACACAGAGAGAAGCGTGTGAACCCTGGGATGTGTGCATCAGAGGCAGCAGAGTGTGTTGACCCAGAGAAAACAGAGAGCAGCTGCACCGTTCACAGAGATTATTCCTGGAACAGCGTGCAGATGTCAACGAGTCACTATGGAGACTTTGTCCTTATCCCACCTGAGTTATTGTCTGCAGGCAAGGAGGGACAGGAGCACGAAAGGACAAAGAGAGGTATACTTCTGACATTTATAGCGGAGGACCACGTGGATTCAAAATACAACAGCCAGAGTTGGAGGGGACAATGGGGTTTTCCCAGCCTGGGGGTAAATGTAATGATAGGGTTCGTGGGTGTGCTCTCCATGTTTGTGCTGCCTCTTAATCTCAGCGTGAACATCCTTCTGATCAGGACTATAGAGACACTGCTGGAGCTGTGTATCAAATCTTTAGTGTCATCTTCAGGAAACACAAACAACACCTCCGCCTGTCACAATGAAACAGTTGTGTAAAAACCAGACAGGTGGGGAGCAGAAATTGGACGCTGATTGGGCGCTATTTGGAAGAAGATCACCAGATTAATATTGCATGTGTGCAGACAGCAGGTCTACCTGTCAACATGGGTTTGAATAGAGTGTAAATAAGCATTTCTGAGCAGCTCTTCACATGTGAGAAATAATATGTGGAAAGCGCTGAAAGGTGCTGAAGAGACAGGTTGAGGCGTGCTTGTTAGAAAGACACTAAACCAGGCTGAAACAGACAGCTGGAAGGCCTGCTTTTATTGCACAGAGCCGTGAGATCTGCAGCGATTTGTCATTACACAATGGGTTACAGAACCAGCCTCTCTAGTTTAAATAAGACTAATCCAGGGGCAAACAGTGTTTTCAAAGAAGGCGTATGAAGCCCTGCATAAACCCTGCATAAAGCAATGTACAAATAAATACTGTGCCTGTGACTTGAGGGTGTGCCACAGATTTTGTTTTTCCTCTTTGTAGTTTGTCTCTGTACTTAAATCAGATGGCTTCAAAGGACTGTAAGTCTCCACAGAGATTAAACCGAACCAAGTGCATTTATTCATAAACTATATTCAAGTGAATTTGATAAACATTTTCTTTACTTTATACTCCTGCTCCAATATATTTGAAGAAGTTATAACACATGATGCACTTTAAAACACAATGATGTATCACTAGTTTCAAACCTTTTAGACTTGTAATAAGTTAAAGCCCTGTTTCAGAGGAAAAATATACTCTGTATATTTATACAGTATTAGCACGTATTTATTGTTGCATTAGCACTTTTACTCCAAACAAAAGTTTGACATTGTATACCTACAAACTACTTTCTTGCCAAGAGCAAGATAAGAAGATTGATAGCCTACCGCTCTGTCATTAAGCTACACCCTGCAGCTGGTTAGCTTAGATTTGCATAAAAACTGCAAACAAGTGGACACCAAAGACCTAGCCTGGATTTTCCAAAAGATTACAAAAAATGAAGTTATCACCACCTCATTAAGTCACTACTAACCACCTCACACTGTTGTTTAATTCTTACAAACAAAGGGGTTTACTTTTCGGAACACTTCCGGGAGTGTCTTCTGGTTGCCAAGCAACAATTCTCCAAGTAGTTACTACACCTGCCACAAAAAATTGTTTAGCACAACACTCCCTAAACTACAGTTTGTCATTTATCTACTCGTGTTTTTAAATACCTTGTATTATATAAAAGATATATTAATCACATTAAATTGTGACCTTTATGGCTCCTGTTTATCACCTTTGTTGAGAACCCTTTACATTTTTTGCTAACCTATGCTAGGCCGCTGGCTGTAGCATTAGCTAGCTAACTAGACACCAGTGTTTGTCTTCTCGGTGCAAGACCGTAACTAACGTTAACAAACGCCTAACGTTTACTACTTCTATCCATAAAGTCTTAATGCTTCTGTAAAATAAAAAAGACATGTATTGTGTTAGTGGAGTACCTGAACATAACGAAACAAAACATGGAGACGACAGCTTTGTACTCACATGTAGGGACACATACTAGCCTACCTCTTTAAGCCTGAACTGACAACATAAGTGTTGCAGCTTGTCCGCAGGTGAGCAGGGACACAGATGTCAACACCAGAGGGCACTACGGCACAACAACAACTCTAAGCGGCTGACACCCTAGACCCTGAAGCTGCTAAAATGTGTGATAGACGAGATTTAGGAAGTAACAGGAGAGGGATGTAGAGGATTCAGGGAACAAAAGAAGTCATTTTTAGGTTGTCTTACCGTTGATGGAGCCTGGGGGCAAAGTTAACTTTCTGCACACTTTCACAGGGCAAAGAGACCTGTACAGACTAATATTCAAACCACAGTTTACACTGATTTATAGGCGAGATTAAACCAAGGGGCCAGAACACGTCGATGTGTGTGCTATTTTAGGACACATTCAGGCACTGTTAATGCCCTGATGTATTCAAAGGCACATCATTGCTTCATAACTGTAAGACCATAAGTTCTACTCAAAAGTGTGTGAACAGACAAAAGGTTAATGAGTGCACTGGCTTTTTTTAGTGCATGATGACATTAGAGGGTAATGTCTTTGTTGTAGTTTTCCTGTCATAGTGTTGTTGCTATCCTGTGCAAGAATTTTGCTCGGTGGGAAATATCAAGAAGCTGTTTGGTAGAACAAGAACAGGGATAATTTCCCTTTTAATGGTGTTGGATTTTATTGCTTTAACAGAACACCCACAAGTGATTTAACAGCACCCAGCCTGATGAGTAATCTTCTGAATCACCTCCATGTGATTTCTGCTCTGTTTTTCTTTGCCGGATGACTCCTACATTCAAAGATTTTGGAAACTCTGAAGTTACACAGAAGTCATTTTGAGAGGATTAATTCATTTCATTTTCATTTTCACTGTTGCTCAAAATAAAAGGGAATAGTTGGTATTTTTGCAACTATTCCAACATTTGGAAATTCAAATGAAGAAATGTACAAGAGTTCAAGCTGATAACTCCACCATCATATTGTACACATCATCCATCACAAAAGGGTGAAGGTCTGGAATTAATCAATGCTTTTAATGTTATTCAATATTATCTTGTATATATCTGAATATTACAACAAAATATCAGAATGAATTCAATAGATTTCCAGAACCCAATGTGAATTCTATTCATGTCAAACTATCAGTCCAAAACTGAAATGCATCTTGTTTCGATAATATAAAGGTCGAAAAAAAGCTAAAAATCCCCACATCTGACAAGCTGGAAGCAGGAAGTGGTTAGTACTCTTGCTTGATAAATGTATCAATTACCAAAATTATTGAGTTTTCTTTCCCTTAACCAGCATGAAGCAGACTTAAAAACCTGTGTTATCCCATGCTACATTTAACGTACTACACCTTCCTAAACAGGTTTAATAAAGGAGATAATATCTGTCCATGCCACCAGCTTCAGAGTCTGTTCTTTAGCAGGTAATTGTTGGCAAAGTGAGCCTTCATTCCTGTCTTTTCCTGTGACTTACAAGATTAAAAAGCTCACTCTCCCGCCTCAGGACGGCCACATCAGACTGGAATCAGATACGCGTCTCTCAAAGGAGAGCTCAGTGACTTTTTAATGGACACTTCCCCCTCAGGTAAAACAGGTTTATTACAGGATGGACACCTTCTTCGCAGATAAAAAATGTCTCTATCACCCGAGTGAGATCACAGAATGAATGCTGAGGATATGAAGCCACTTGTCCTGAGGGTGTGCTGCGAATAGACGGCACAGTGCTTCTGTATAGTCTGTGTTGTGAAACAGCTGAAATCATGATGCAACAAGACTCAATAGCTTTGGAGTGTGAAAGAATCAAGCAGCAGGGTACAAAGTTACACAAAAAAACACAACTCTCCGGGTTTGTGACGCATGTTTTGGCTCAGATCTTAACTTTCAATCGTGATTTCAAACTGTATGACCAATTTCTCCTCAGCAGTTTAACAAACAGGCGCTCAAAGGCGTCACAGATGGCAAATGAGGAGGATGATAAAAGGAATCCTGAACCCATGCAGGCATCTTTTTTATTCATCGTATCACGTATGCCTGAGCCAAAATAGAGAGCGGTAATAAAAAAGAGTTCACAACCTCCCAACTCCGTGCTGGAAGGCTTTGCACGGCTGACAGCTTGGCACATCTCAACTTAAATGCCTGGCATGAAACTCTGACTGAAGTGGAGCAGGTATTGACAAGCAGAGGAAAAGCTGTCCTACGTTTTAAAGATTCCTCTGCCTCCCAGATATGTTTCTTTTTCAGAGTTTCAATTACATCTATGCTGATATTCCTGCTCTCAAAGTGCTGTGATGGATCATATATGCCCTCTGACTAAAATATTAAACCAGGTTCAGAATCAAAGCAAATTTTCATACATGTCCTCTCAACCATTTTAGCTTGTGACCCTTTAAAATGGAGCAAATTAACTCGTGACCCATTTTAAATGTTACATTTTTCATGAGTGGTGAGCTCTTGAAACTAAAAGCAATTTTGGTCACAAATTTGGTCCGGACTGAAATATCTCAACAGCTGTTGGATCAGCTGCTTTAAAGGTTTGTACAGACATTTATGATCTCATGAGGATTAAGGTGTTGACTCTGGTGTCCCTGTGACTTTTCATTAAGAGCAACCAAAAGGTCAAAGTTTAAATGTGTCCAGGACTTTAATTTACAACCTGTAACATGAATGAAATTCCCATCAGTCTCAGCTGTACTTTGTGTTTTGCGCTAATAAGTAAATGTTAGCATTGCAACACATTCAAGGGCCTTTCTGTATGGTGTTTGCATGTTCTCCCCCTGCATGCGTGGGTTCTCTCACAGTACTCCGGCTTCCTCCCACAGTCCAAAGACATGCTCGTTAGGTTCATTGGTGAGTCCAAAATTGCCTGTAGGTGTGAGTGGTTGTCAGTGTGTCAGCCCTGTGATTGACTGGCGATCAGTCCAGTGTGTACCACAGTCATTGGTGTGTATCCCGCCTCTCGCCCAATGGCAGCTCGGATCTGCTCCAGCCCCGCTGTGACCCTGAACCACAGGGTACTTTTCGACCAGTACGTTTAGTTCCAGGAACTTCCCTTCCAGGATCTAAATGGTTCCTGTGGCCCATTGCGTTTCCACAGCAGCCTAAAGTTCTGGGAAGATTATGCAAATCAGGCCAATGAGGTATGGAAAAGCAATAAAAGTAACTGCACTACACCGCCAATCCAGTAGGTGGCGGTAAGAAGAAGATGAAGGCCATACAACAACGAGGACGCCATAACGCAACGATCTGTCCAACTGTTGTCGGCTTTCTTCTCACGATGATAACAGTGAGCTTGCAGCTGCAGTCTAAACATGGCGGGTAAATAAAACGAAAAGCATCTATAGACTGTATAAGCCCTTAACAGGACAGTATAATATAATGGATGGATGAAATTAGCATTTAGCTAAAAGCATCAATGTTCCTAACTTCAGAGTGACTAGCATAGGTGTAGGATCTTTATTAGGCCTAGGGAAGATAAACATTCGTTATTTCACAAGGAAGTAGCCAAGATATCGGATATGTCTGACTAAATAGTAAATAGTTTTTAGTGTCACGTTTTCTCGCCCATGTTACCTACATAAAAACATGATTCCAGGTAGTTGCACACAGAAATAGCTGGGTGAATAGAGGGCACTGGTGTTGAATCAGGGTAAAAAATATTGGATTGTTGCTTCTTTCGACGCTCTCTGTATTGATGCACATAAAAAAAACAAGGACAGAGTTAACTAGACCGGCTGATTTTAGCAGTAATTTATTGTACATTAAAACATTTTCCCACAAACCTCCAGCAGCAGAAGCACACTAGAGAGTGTTCACACAATGATGGGTGCACAGCTGCCATCATCAAAAGGACACAATCATCATGATAATCATTAAAAGTGTCATAGTTATTATTATAATCATTTAACCATTAGCATCATCACCACCTCATTAACCCAACACCACGTCACAATAATCTCCTTCTTGATAATCAAACAGAAACAGGAGCAGACTGCACTGAAGTCTGCGACACAGCAAACTGGGGTCAAATGTCAGCATGTGTTTCAACCTGCAGGAAGCGCTCTGCTGGAATTATTATTCAGGGATAATTAATTTTGTGTCAATCAAAAGGAGAGAAATACTGTCATGATTGTCTAAAACCTTCTGGTAAAAAATAACACATAATTTTATACTTAATGTATCAGAAAGCAGGTTTTGTAGTCAGATAAATCCCAGAAAGCTGTTGGTTCAGATCTGTGCAAGTTGAAACAAAGTCTTCTAGTTTGCAGATGCTCACGCTTGACCCAAGTTTGCATCATACTGCAAATATACCGGAATAACATCCTACAAAAACAAGGGCGCTGCCCCGATTTTCTTTTAAATGGACGACACAGACGACACATACAAATGCAGAGATGTACAGTGACACATGAAGGGTGAGGTGATTGTTTTTGTTTTGCGGTTGTCGACTAACCAAAGAAAAATCTGAGTTGATCCCAAAGTATTAAGTTCCAAACACTTTTGGCCACTGCCTGGGTGTGCCTGGACGGCCAGATGGACTTTATTGAGCAGCGCTAAAGCTGGATTTAAAATTATAGCTGCACAAACATACCCGCCCACCCACAGACACGTACGCTCATACTGTATCTCTCAGTATGCTGGACTTGGCTGATTGACAGGAGCCGATTCTGCAGGACTTGTGTAAAACTGCTGATAAACAAGAGCACTTGAGGCACGTGGGGCGAAGATGTACACATGGGTCAGCCTCCGGGGGAATTATCAGCCATTCTGTCATTACGTAACACTGACAGTCACACAGGAAGAGTACATTAGTGTCATTCAGTTCATTTATCCATCATTATATGACATGATGATTGCCACTTCCCAACACATACAGCTTGACTTCATTTACAATTATGATATGATTTAAAATAAGAGAAAAACGTTGGTTTATGTAGCATTTTTTGAGCAAGAATTCATCTTCAAGAGTTAAGCTTTTACACCTCAGCCTGACAGAGAGATTTAAAGACAAAATGATCAAACATGATGCCTGGAAGCAGAAATGTTCTTGTATTCACTGAACGCAGAGATGGACAGAAAACCAAAAGATATAGCCGACGCTGCAGGCTGGCACACTTTGTTTACGTTTCAGAGAGCGTAAAAATGACCCAGCATGATAAGAGAGAGAAGTTCTTACTCCATCAATAGCAGCATACAGTATTTCTGGACAACCTCAACATCCAAACAGACTTTCAAATCACATGGGTGTAGGACCGGGCTGTGGACAGGGATGGTCTTCCTATGTCTGTTTCGGAGAATCACTGGTGCCACATACAACCAGAGCTTTCCTCTCAGTGATACAGGCTGAACACAAACACACACGAGGATGAGACCGGCAGGAGGAACCCAGATTGTGGTCAAACACAGAAGTAAAGCAGACTTGACAAGTTCATGGCGGCCAAGCAGGAGCCAAAAAAAAAAAAAGGAGCCGAGTGCTGTCAATCACATTCCACACACAAAGCTAAGCCGACTGTACAGCACAGAGGAGACAAGTGACCAGTCTGCAGCGTCCGCTGGCCCGGACAGAGAGAGGGGACGTCAAGTCTGACAGGCCCGGAGCTCGATAAGGGAGAGCGGTGCCCCCTGGGAGTGTGCAAGGTGGGCCTGGGACAGACATTTTAAAGAGGGGAAATCACTTCTTTTGTACATCACTGCCACAGACTGCGGAGGAGCTCAGGGTGTCTCCATTTAGTGTCATCCTCACAGTTAAAGACGCTGAATGAGGCTCAAGTGCAGGCCATTATTGTACGATCGTTTCAAGTCACAAAAACAGCACAGGTTTGAAGAGCAACATCTAGCACAATTCTTAACTGATATGAAAGAAATAAACATTTTGAACACCCTTAAAGGGATAGTTCTGATTACTTAAAGGGGGCTGTATGAAGTACTAATCAATAGTCAGCTGATCTAACATATTGGGCAGCATGCAGAGGAATACAGAGCTGTTGTGGGGCAAAAAAAAAAAGTAGGAAAATGCTGTCTGCCAGCAACTTGAAAATATTCAAAATTATGGCAAAACTAAGTTTATTTTTTTAGGTGGGACTGTATTTTGAAGTGGCTAAAATACGTGTTACACACAGCACTGTCCACAGCGGTACATAGCTTAGCTTGTGCCTGTCAAAGCAGCGGCCGCGCTGGCTGTCATTTAATGTAGGTATTACACTAACTAATGATGAGTACCTCATGCAACTTCCCTTCAGAAATCCAAACTATCCCTTTAAGCATTTTTTAAACGGATTTGCTGAACATCTTTTGAAACCTAAACAAGTCTTGTGTATTCGCCCATGTTTGACAATCACGACCACAGGTGTGTGCAGCTCTTAAAGGCGTACAGTGTTGATCCGCAGCGGCTGCACGTTCTTGCCGTTAGCGTGGCTCTGACCCGGGCTGAAGTACGGGAAGAGCTTGGCGGGGAATTTCTCCCTGTAGGTGTAGAGCCAGGACATGTCGTCCGCGTTGTAGAAGATTAGCAGGCCTTTGGGGTAGTCCAGATACACCCCCACCTTCTCCAGCTTGCTCTTTACGTTTAGGCGGGTCCAGGGCTCGGTGCAAGCGCTGTACTGGTTCCCGTCGTGCATGACGATGCAGTAGAAGCCGCGGCTGGGCTGGATCTGGATGCTGCCCTTGCGGCTGACTGTCTCGTTTGCCACGCCGATCATCCACTGGGTTTTCTCCGACACCATCACCTCCCAGTAATGCACGCCCGACACAAAGCCCTCCGCCCCCAGGACAGACACCTCCACATCAAAGCGGCGCGGGGAGTCCTGCAGGGGCTGCGGATGGAGGTTCCCGTAAGCTACTATAGTACAGTCATCTGAGAGGATCAGTCTTTGGTGGGCTGTGATGGGGTCGAGGGTCAACGCTGCTGGGACTGAGGAGGAAGAGAGGAGAGACGAGTCAGTATTTATTTCACTGTGAGATTTAACACTGTGGGGAGAAAATAGTCTGTCTGAATAAAACAGTGCAGTCATGGATATAAGGAAGAAGAAAAACACAACAAGGCAAACACATCAATATGTTATGACTCAGCTTGGCCAAACAGATGAGAACTGCAGCGTCATTCTCAGAGCCTCATTTTTCTTCATTATATGGATGCAGTGTTTTATACTGAGGCAGTGAGTCAAACATCCAGGAGGCTCGAGAACCTCACAGGAGAGAGGTGGGGTCAAGGTTATGAACTGATCTCTCTCTGAACTCTCCCTGTGGACAGATTTCACCACAGGCAGTGGGTTAAAAACAAAAACACTGGAAGAAGATTTGACGTTTTGAGCTGGAGGTCGTTTCATTGATATGTCTCTGAGGTTTCTGCATCCACTTGATGATAGGCTTGTGTTTGACGTCCATCACTCATCTGACAGAACAGATGCAATTCTTTTTCATCAAGGCGCTCTCGATCTACACTGGCAACTTGGGCTGCGTTCTTCCTGCGTACTCCTTATGGAGCCTACCTGAGAACTATTTTTGGCCAGTAAATCTGCTGTCAGTCAGCTGTCCATGGACTGCGGGAGCTTTATTGCTGATGGGTAGCGACAGCATCACTTAGATATCGCACAAGGTAAGCTTCTACTGTGGAGAACATAAATCAATTTGATTTCCTTTGTGATAAATAAAGCATTGAAATATGCATTTTAAAAGATTATTTATTTTTATTCATTTTGAACGTGCTTAAAAATAAAAAAAACATTCAGGCTAACAAAGCAAACAGCAATAAAAGAGTCTCAATTTATAACTTAAGTCTGTTTTAAGGACGTAGAGAAAAGCTAATCTAGTCCCACCCCTTTTTTCTTTTATACTATATTAGAGGTAGACCGATGGTTTTTTCAGGGCCTATACCGATAACCGATATTAGAAGCCGATATTCATTTGCAGTAAAAGTGAAAATATTGGCCTCAAAATTTTGAATAATACAAACTCCAACATTTAACTTTGTTTAAATGCCTTTAAGCATATGCATCAGAGCCAAAATAACCCAGTTTTAAATTGATCTCTTATCGGCCGTCGGATTAAAAAAAAATAAAAAAAATGCCAAATATTGGTGCCGATAATCGGCCCGGTCGATAATCGGTCTATCCCTATACTATATCAATTCGGTCAAGTTGAAGCATTCAAAATAACACCAAAGAATGACCAGATATGTAGCTAATCAACAAAAATGCAACAACAAAGTAATATAAATGACACAAGATACACAGTAGTGATGTTAGACCTGTTTGGCCCTTTGTTCTTCTGTTCTGTATCTGTTCAATATGTTAGTGTTGAAGCTTTGTTTAAACGTGCTGAATGTTTTACACGTTTTCATTTCTTCACTGCAGCTGTTACCACGGATTGACCCCCTTTTTTGTGACACAATGAAATGTGGCATTGGTTCTAACAGCTTAGAAGATATACGTTCCTCTGAGATTATGTTTAGTTTCCCTCTGTTGAAAAAAAACCTCTGGATACTGGTCGGTAACTTCTGACCCTGTACATGATTTGAATAGTTTAAAAGTCAACCAGGTCCTTAAGTTTCAGTGTATTTAGTTTGATGAAGCCTGGTTCCCTGTAATTGGCTAGCTCTGACATTAAAGATGGACAGGAAAGGTGGGGAGAGCAAAGGCGGAAATGGGCCCAGGCCAGGAAAGTACCAGGGTCATAATGCTTACATCATTAGGATTGTTAAGTTATTAGTTTCTTTCCATGAACAGGAAGTATCCCCGCAGTTCCCACAGAAACATTACAACAATAGCAACTGCTACTGAAGGGAACTTATTGTACACACAATAAGACGGCCATTTATCTCCATAATTGTGGAGGCATTATTGTCAAAAGAGAGAAGATATCTCTAAACCTGGATAAATAACATTTCCAGTTCGCACCAGGGCATGTGAGAAAATGTGTTTTTTTTACATTTGGATGAATTGACCCTGCAAGACCAACATCCTGGTGGAGAAATTACAGTATATATTATAAATCACTCCTGCCAAAGTGAGAGGAGGTGATCAGAGCAATGCCCTGTGGTGAGAGATGACTGATGGCTTGTTATTATACGGTGCACAAAACTGCTGCTCCGCTCTTATTTCAGGGGAGTGAAACATAGAGGTGTGCAATGAGTTTGACTGTGTACACCACCATACATTTTTTAGTATGTGTTTTTACCTTCATGCATAAACTATAGTCTCTAACTCAAGTGCTTTCTAGACTTGTTTGGGTAGCTTAATTTGAGAAACATCAGACCATACTAACAATACAATGAGGGAGTAATTGCAGTGATGGGTGGAGCTGCTCCAGCTCGCTCCACAGGCACCAGGCTGGTAGGAGGCTGATTCTCAGTGCAGTTATGTGGTTTCAGGGCGGGAAAATCTGCAAACATGTGCTTATTAGGAACCATATCAGGCTGAACAATAACAGCTTGTTCTCTTGGCTCTCTGTCACAAAAAGCAGACTCAGGAAACAGTGGGAAAGGCATATTTTCAGCTCCTCTGTGTTATATCAGCCGGGATAAATGGAGGTGAAATGTCTGGCGCCTGGCCAGCGGACAGGACGATGCCTTCTCCAGTCAATGACATCGGCAGTGTTTGTTACAATCGGGTCATTAAAATTTCAGAACCTGAGTGCCTCTTTGCAGGTTTCTCTCTGTGACACAATCATACACACATCAGCGGAGAGACAATTCTTCCTGCTAGGTATGAGAGGGGGAGAAAACAGCATAGCGTCTGGTTATTCCGGCTAACCCATCAGTGACAGCGAGGGATGATGGGAGGAATGTCTTTATTTCGTCTCTGGCAAACGCCGGTGATGGATCGTAACCAATTGTTCCATTTGGCAGCCAGTCAAGGGAGGCCAGAAAACTGCCTGGCCTCCACGCAGCCGGCAGGCGGCTGAAATGAGAGAATTGATTGAGGGAGTGAGGAATTCCTCAGCACATTATTTTTAATAATCTCCTGTGAGTGAGTGATGGCTGTAGGGCAGAGGGAGTAGAGCTCCTCTCGGCTCTGTCAAACACAGAAGGGCACCGCCGCCCTCCAGGTCGAACCGACATTTCTCATCCGAGAAGGAAGAAAGGCTCGAAGCATCCAAGACATCTTACGGCAAGGTGGGACTAGTACGTGCAATCTGTGTTTGTGGGTCAAACATTCAGCTGCTGAACACAAATTTGATGATCAATCCTGTTTTTAAAGAGGCAGTTACACACTTAGGAAAGGAGGTTGCTACCTTTACGTAGCTTAGCATAAAGACAGTGGAAAACAGCTTCTAAAATCCCTTTTACCTTCATCTTTAAACTGGATAAAAATGGAGTGAAAACATTTTACATCTGGGTTACTGCACCAGCGAAGACAACCTAACTACTTGTAAAACGCAAACAAAATAGAGATTAAATAGAGGAGACACATCGTCCAAACTAGTGAGCTGAAAGGAGGACTTTCTAGCTTTTGGACAGAGGTATGCTAGCGGTTTCCAGCTTTTATGCTAAGCTAAGCTAAACGGCTAGACAGACACAAGACCATGATTCTTCTAAATCAAGTCAAGGCAAAAAAAAAGGCATAAAAACACATTAGTTGATTACTGTAACACCTGCAGTGCCCTATAGATGACATGCTTACATCTACATACATCTCATATTCCAGTCATGTTCTCGTACCTGGTGTGATATCCTGGAAGAGCAACTTCCATATCGTGTACTGTAAGGGCCCCATGTACTTAGATGTCGGGAAGTCCTCATACGTCAGATTGGTCTCATGTATCTTCCCTTTAATCCTGGGACAGAAACAAAAGCAGATCAATAACAGTCTAAATCCAATTTGCTGCTTTCCCCCAAATAATACTGCGCCTTGTTCAACCCACAACGTCGATGATTCAAGTAATTATTCTGCTGTGTTCCTTTGAAATGGGCCCTTATTGACATCTAACAGCTGACGGACTGCTTCATGGATCTCCAGCAGCAGAGATGAATGTATCAGAGAGACGGAGGGGGGTTCAGCTCTAACACCATTACATTATGATTCAATATGAACCTCCGCATGAATCACTCAGTGCACTCCTACACGTGGTCCGGAGGTCAGGCAAGACAGTGAGTGGGTTACTTATCACATTTCAATCCTGATAATAAGAGCATGTTGAACAATGGACCTCATACATTTGTGCAGAAACAACAGGTTACTCATGGCGTACTGTCTGAGCAGAAGAAAATTAAACTGTTCTGTTGGTACTCCTTGTGGGGTAATCCAACAGCGTACTATTTAAATGATAGATTATTTGCTATTTGATAACTTGCAGTGACTGTTAAACTCCCCTCCTTATAAATACAATATAATTTATTTCATGAATAAAAAAATTATCAAAACCGTGTATTTTTCAGTATTCTCATTTTTTCCCCTTCCTGGAAAACACTGACGTATTCTTGACTCATCTTGAACTCAGGGCCAAACATTAATTTTATCCAATTCCATTAGATTTTGGGCAACAGACTAAATGCTCATAAAACTTGACTGTGGGTTTTAATAGCGAACAGAATAATACATAACTGTAAATAATTATGCCAATTGCTAATGTAAGTTTAAAGAGTATTAAAACTTTTATTTTCTTTTTTTTTTCAGCCAAAAAATCCATTTAGCAGAATTGAGCAAATACTAAGGGTTAAAGCAACAACCAGTGATTAACGGTGGCTTCACAGAAGCTGTTACACAGGAGAAAAGAAAGAGCTGATCCAGCTCAGGGGAAGAAAAAGGTATAAAGTAGGGCTGTCAACGAACATTCTCAATTTGAATATACAACCCAAATGTAATAAAAGAACGGATGTTCGATTATTAAAATTAATATTTGATGTGGTTATGGAGCATCTTTGAACGCACACAACGTCACTTTATACGTGAATAATTAACTTTAGTTTAGCTGAAACGAGCTAATACAACAACTGTGTGGTAATGAAGAATTCAAATCCAAGCCCGGGCCGGAGAGAGAGAGAGAGATTCTCACTCCCAGCTTAACAGACAGGTATAGGTAGGCCTATGTCGATTTTTTTAAGACATGTTAAATAATGTTTAATTAATATATGTGTCACAGCGCAGCTCACTCGGAGCGCTGAATGTCCGTTCTACCCTAATTATTTTATTTGTTTAATTATAAACAAGTAAAAACGTTTGTCTCTCGTTGTATTGGTACGCCCTTCTGTGGACATACTGCACAAAAATAGATATTGGAATAGTTCCAACCTTTGTGTTTTTTCAAGCAGGAATAATCGAACATAATTTTTGGCCAATTTTGACAGCACTAGTGTAAAGACTTCACAGTGAACTTTACAGTTACTATATTTACTTAACCATATCAAATGCTACAGTTGCTACTCTTTGGTCCTCAATAAGTAAAAGATAATAATCATTCTAGATGATGGCAGTGTACGTTGCTCACACAAGCCTGTGCAATCATGTCTCCATTTACAATATCTTACCAGGCATGATACACAATGTAGCAGCACTTGTTCCATAGACGGGTATAAGCATTTTGTTCAAGATAACGTAATGCTTAAGTCTGTCACTCTCCCCAGCTCTTAGATGCTAAACTGTATATTGTCCTCAAGCACCCCTCCCAGATTAAACTTTACAGCTGCTTTCTTTCAGGCCTCACACACCATCTGTTCAGGGATTAGCTGACACTGTTGCTCAAATCTTCGCTTTATCCAAAATTCATGCAACATAGCGTTCAAACACGAGCTGTAAATAATTATCATTATCACAATTTTAACGTCTAATATTTAACAGCTTAACAGTGTGTTCATACTATACTGATGTAAATGTGTTCACAACCACATTTTGTTTACTTATTAGACTTCAGTGACGATGCCCAGGCTGTTTTAGCAAACTCAGTGCAGGTGAAGCACCTCTCAGATGTGACGGCCACTCCCTCCAGGAAGTCGTGTCGCCCCGTCTCGTTGAGCCGCTCCTGCAGGATCTGGATGCCCTCCTTGACGTCGCGCAGCTGCTGGCTGTAGCGTTGGATCTTGTGCTCGATGTCGGCCAGCTTGCGGGCCGTGTCCATCTCCAGCTCCTCCAGCATGCTCTTCTGGCGCTCGCGCAGGAAGCGGTGGAGGCGCTCGAACGCGTCGCCGATGGTTGCGCGCAGACTCTTGGCTGAGGACTGTAAAAAGAAAAGAAAAAAAGAGATAAAAGGTGGTTTGCTTAAGAAAAACCCACAGCTGGGATATTTATAACTGCCATTAGAGGCCTGTGAAACAGACTTTGTACTTTGTCGAGTGTGTCAGTCCCAGTAGGCCGACTCTTAATTAGACATGGGTCAGTAATTCAAGGGCTTATAAAGTGCTCTAAATTGTGTTAATATTACATTAACATTCATTCATTGATTCAGCTTGTGCATGTATTGATTTCAAGTGGCTCCTTGAGAACAGCAGCCGTCCACTGAGAAAATAAAGCGGCTTTTAGTGAGAAAAAAACAAACGAGATTGAGCTGCAAAGATGAAAAACGACTTGAAAATTTTAGTTTTTGTGATAATTGATTCATTGTTTTGTAATTTGTCAAGCAAAGACGTCTAAGATTTGCTCGATTTATCTTCTTAAACTTATGGATTTGACAAAAGAAGCAATTTGAAGACGTAACTTTGGGCTCAGGGAAATTGTGATTGAGCATTATAACAACTTCCTTGCATTTTATACACTGAACAATTATCAAAAATAACTGCCGTATTAATCAACGACAAGAATAATTGTTTGTTGCAGCCATAAAAGAAGATTTCAGTGTAAGAGAATTCAAGTAAAAAGGTGACCGTGAGGAGCTGCAGAGGACAGCCTGACCTGTGTGTGGGGGACAGCTGATAACAAGACAGGCAGGAGGGCTGAAGCTATTACAGACAGAGCTGAGTGGTTTGCAGGGGGGACGGCAGACGATGAGTTGAAGAAACTGATTTGTAGCTGAAGAGGAAAGATGGGAAGCTGGACTTCAAAGAGAATGAATCATCTGAGTGTTAGCAGTCGTCAGAGGCGCAGAACAAAGGAGTGTGATGTGAAAACCCTGAAAATTTGCTCAGAGACTCCAGGGAGCGTTTCGATTTGAAGCTTCAGAGGGAAACAAAGACTGGGCGTCATTCAGATTTTGTCAAGAGTTTCCCTGTCTGTCCAGAACAACAAGCAGAGACTCGCTGAAACATTAGACTCAAATAAATCCAAACATCAAAGCTCAAGGACGGGAAATTAATGACGAGTGAGTGAAATCATCTTAAGAATTGAAGATAAAACTTAGAGAGTATTCTAACTTTGCATGTGGGGGCCTATTCTGATGACTATTTCTCTGCCAGTATGAGAGCTATGACATTAATGTAGGCAGTATCCCAGCCCTCCCACCTCGTGCTGAGCTGAAACACTGATGGAATGGAGGAGGAGGAGGAGGAGGAGGAGGTGGAGGACTGCAGCAGCTAAACTATCAGTCTTTCAGTGACGTGTCCACTGCTGTGTGATGGCACCGTGAGGGAGTCTGCAGCCCTTGGAGACAGGAGGCTGGCTACCTCTCAGGGAGGCATGTGATTATGAAGCGAATCCCCCGGTGGGCATGTGAATAGGACACAATGTGTATCCTTCAGACGGAGACGCACGCGATGCCAAGGACTCGGATTGGAGTGTGAGGCAGGTGCATTCAGTGCTGCAGTGATCCCTCATCAAAACCTAACATGCAACACTGTCTAACATTGTGCGCGTCAAAGTCTGTTTACTGTTTACAGAGACAAAACTGCTGTTAGAAGCCTTTTGTGAGTGATATCACTCTAGTCAGCTTGCGTTTAGGCAAAAGACTATACGTTTGAGAACTACAAAAATCAGAGGGTTGGAGGTGGAAGAACCCGGCCGCTGCAGCCAGCGTCCTATCGCTTTTCAAAGCTAAACATTTGAGGCTTTATTAGCTGCTACTAGCATAACAAACCTGAATCTCTGACCCAAATGTCAGCAGAGTAGTCGCATTGTGGGCAATCTCGGATCCCATCGGCTATAGTCTGAAGACGATATAGCCTCTGGGGACAGCGGTGAACATTTCGGGTGTGTAGCCAGCGGTTAGCGATAAACGGCTTCCAGTCAAGACTTCTTTTTCCGCGTGCTGCAGTGTTTACAGAAAGAGAAACCGTTTTTCTTGTGATTGACTTTGCCGAAATTTCAACATCATGATGCAGATGAGTAAAAAGTAGAAATGAAGCTTTGTCAGTTCTGTCCTCCAGAGGAGAAGAAAACTACTTTAAAATGCTCGTTTGTTGAACGGAGGTCGGAACGATTATGTCTGATGCATTCGAGGAAGTCGGGAAATCTGAACGCTGAACACCTTTCGTGACACAGCGTCAGTTTAATTTATCTCATGATGAATTTTTGATGTAGAACAGACTGTTAGCTGTTAGCATGAAGATGTTTAGAGAGGTTAATAAGAAGCTAAATCATTGTCAGATGACCATCAGTGGGAGTCGGGATGTCATTACGGCGCATTACGTTCCGCCTGTTTATGCTCTGCTCTGGACTGCTTTTCCTGCATGTGTCGCAGTCTGCTGATACATGATTGGTCAATATTATTCAGACTACATATGTGCTACAAACCAGATCACTTGCCATCCCTAGAATCCACGTCCCTGCCTCCAGATTCTACATTTCTATGTACAGTCTGTAAATAGAGATTACATTGTGGGTAATGTAGGTGCCAGGCTTTGACATTTGGTGTGTCTGAAATAATTTACTCATTCTCTTCTCCCTACTCGCTATATAGAGTTTATTTTATGTGACTATTTAGAGGAGTGCTCTTTTGTGAAAACAAAGCAGGAAAATAACTTCATGCAACCTCAAATTAAACAAGATGAAGAGATGCAGGTTGACATTTCATTGTCGGGCACCTAAATGCATCATAGATCAATGAGGTCACAGCGTGGCTCTCTTCCAGGCAGAGCACTCTGTGCAAATGGATGTAAATCTAATGAGATCAGCTCCTTTACAATGAGGAGCTGGGGCGGCTGAAAGGCCTGTATCTAGCAGTCCGAGCGAGTCGATACACTGCCCGAAATGGACCGGGCCCAGCTCTCTCTGGCAGCGGAGGGTCCTGCAGTGCAGGATGTAGAAGGGAAAATGAGTGATGCTGCGACGTTGGACAGCAGGTACAAAAACAGCAGGAAGGGGAACGTGTCCCCTAAATGACAAATAACGCTGACGGCTGCGACATCGTCTCTGCCAGAGAGAGAGAGACCCCTCCCTGTTCAATAGCTTCAGTGTCTCTACAGGAGAGAGAAGGGTGTGTGGGAGGATGTGTGTGGGAGGTTGAGGGCCTGACATATTGAGTGGATTCTCATGGTTCGCTGATTAAAACAAGGTGTCGAGATTAAACAGCTCAATAAAGCAATTTACTTGTTGGGGTTCAGCTGTCAATACAAGTCAGTTTGGAGAAAAGGATGGATAATCAGTGACTGAGAGACCGCGGGTGTTAAACAGACCCGTCATCTGACATTTTGGAAAAGAACTTGATTTACTAAATGAGTATCACTGCCTCCATTTGGATGTTGAAGTCTTGTTTCTGTGATTATCCACACTGTGATGACAGACTTCCACTTCCATTTGTTGCTCTATAATTACTGTCTTGTTAAATCAAAACCACGAATCCTTAAGCTGCAGACGACATCTTAATATTGTTTGTTTTGTTCAATTAGCAGTCAAAACCTTTTAACGCAAAAGTGCCAAAATGTTCCCTTAAGTGAACATGTTATTTAAATATTGATTGTACTAAAAGTGCTCATCAGATAAAACTAAGTGTTTAAAGATTATTCATCTTTTGTTTCAAGACTTTGTGAAGCTTAAATAATTAATTTAACTATTAAAATACTCAGCAGATTAATAATTAGTGGAAAAAATAATTTGTGTAAATAATCAAGCCAAAGATATTTAGTTTGCTGTCAAACAGAAAACATAAAAAGGAGCACAGGCTCATAGTTAAAAAGAAGTGTAGCATAAATTCATTTATAAAGTTCTGTCGATCATCTAATCAATTAAATCGACAAATTGTTTCAGCATTAGACCCGAGTGGCAATTAGTACTTAAACAATTAGTTGATTAAATGATCAACTGTATCCTGTTAGTTCAGCAAATGCTATATAATGCCTGTTTTAAGCTCAGCAGATGCGTAAAATTCAGTGTATAAGACGCACTTTTAATACGTTTTTTTTTCATCTAAAAAGTGGGCTACATCCTTTATACCAGTGCAACCAATATACCAGCATAAAATGCAGAGAGAGGTATGTTATTGTGTTATGCTATTTTACACAGACGATGGCGCTATCCGGTTATCAAGTGGTCACATCTCCACATTAAACTGTTTCCAGGTCCAAGCCGCTACAACGTCTCCTATTTACAATATGCCACAGAAAACTAACTTGACTGCTAACGCTTCGTCACGGACATGCACCATTATGAACGCCATTGCAGCCGCCACCCTCACAACCATCAGGGTTACAGTAGGCTGCCAGCTACCGCTAGCTTCAGCACGGGTCGCTAGCAGGATTGCTCGACATGGCAAACTGGTCGGCTGTCATTTGTGTGTTTTAAATGAAAATAGTGTTGAGATAACTTGTATAAACATTTTTAGTAATAAATCGATATAGAAATACTTTTTCCCTCCGGAATACCCCCCAAAACAGACTGTGTCTTATATTCCGGTGCGACTTATAGTCCAGATTTTACGGTGGATCATAGTTAACTGAATATACTTGCAATGCTCTCTCTATAAGAGACCACTGCAAAAAGATTTTAAAAAATGTCTTCTCTGGTTCTTCTATTTATAGGTTTGTGTTTCTGTTAAATTAACTTTTGTTTCAGTGTGTGAAACATTTCTCCCCTCTCCCTTAAAATATTCTCATTTAGGTCTTTTATTTGCAGAAAATGACGACTGGTTAAGAGAACAAAAAGATGCAAAACATGTTTTTCAGACCTCGAATAATGCAAAGCAAACAAGTCCATGTTCATTTTTAAACAAGAGAATATTAATGTTTGAACTCAGGAAGAGTTTACGAATCAATATTTGATGTAATAACCTGGTTTGTAATAACAGCGTTCACACGTTTTTGGCATGCTCTCCTCGAGTCTTTCACATTGCTGTTGGGTGGTGTTTTGCCACTCTGCACAAAAATTCAAGCAGCTCGTCTATGTTCGAGGGCTTGTGACTATCTATCTTCCTCTTGATCGCATCCAGGAGGTTTTCAACAGGGTTCAGATCTGGATCGGGCTGGTCATGACATGAAGAGAGAGGTGCTGATTTAAGGAAATTTGGAGTGGTCTCTTAATTTTTCTCCGGAGCTGGATGACAATAGTTTTAAGGAGAAATGTAGCAGTACCTTGGTCTCAGTAAGTTGTCTTTGCAGGAGCTGCAGGGCTTCTGTGTGTCCCTTCTCACTGTCCTGCAGGGTGGCCAGCTGCTCCTTCATCTCCCTCTGCAACACAACAAAACAACAAACAGGTCAGTAGGAGGTCAAGAAATATATATTTGATTCTCTACTGTTAAAAAAACGGCGCTTGAATACCGTCGCAAAAGCACTCAGAGTTGCAAAACAGATAAAGGCAAATACATTTTGGCAGAGCGAAATACTATTTTATGTATTTAGATTTTAATATTTGTGTAGCATCTCTATTTGTGGAGAAAAGCAGCAAAGATTTAAGCCTCGGCTACAAAACAAATGAGGCAGATAGAGAGAGATATGAAAGAGATAAACAGAAATCTCTGGAGATGTCGGGCTGTGTCAGAGAAAACTGGGTCTCATCTCTCGTCAGGCACACGCTGGCAGAACCTGCACCGCTCAGCCACCTCCAAGTCTCCCCACGGCAGGAGAGAGGCTCTGAGGGAGCTGGCTGGGACGGCTGCTGTCACGAATAGTTTTTATGCAGGTCCCATGTGCCAACAACACCGGCGCACGCAGATTTAGCTTTTAGGACAGAAGTGGTTCAGAGGGCCTCTGTGACGTGGAGACTCGTTTATTCAAATGGGCAAAGAACTCAAGGTACAGTTTTCACAGTGAGTTAAGAAATGAAGAAAATTAGAGCGTTTGAAAACTGGGTGTTTTTGTGAGTCACATGTTGGCTCTGGTTAAAATAAAAACTGGTGAGTTCTTGGGTTACACAATGGTCTTGCTTGAATTTTCACCTAGGTGGATGATGTGTAAAAAGTGAGGACGAAAGAGGATTGAATTTAACAATGTAACAACACTAGAGGCGGCTGTGGCTTAGTGGTAGAGTCGGTCGTCTCTTAATCGGAAGGTTGGTGGTTCGATCCCTGACTGCTACAGTCACATGTCGAAGTGTGCTTGGGCAAGACACTGAACCACAAATTGCTCCTGGTATCCATCATGTAGGAATAGGCTTAGATACTGATTGGAAATTGGTACTTCGGTCATTGCCATCAGTGTGTGAATGTGTGTGTGAAAGGGTGACTGCGACATGTAGTGTAAAAGCGCTTTGAGAGGTGGGAAGATTAGATCTCTGTAAAGCGCTGTTGATGCTCATGATCACATGCTAAGAATAGAAAAGCTAACATGCCGATGATTTGCAGGAATAATGCGTTTACCAACAATTACCAACAACTTTGTTTAGCATTTTAGCATGCTAACCTTTAGCACAAAACACAAAGTAAAACTGAGACTAACGGGAATGCCTTTGGAAAGTATTTAATCACCAATCGAAATGTTTGATAATTCTTAATTTTGACCTAATAAATTCTCCAGGTTGAAAAGACACCGATATTCAAAAATGTTGCAACTGTTGGAGACACTTTAACACTTAATTTATTGTATCAAAAGACTCAGGGAACAACTGAAAGATTATAGACCAGATGAAATTTTTTTTGAAAAGTTTATCATTCGTTAAGCTGCTGAGTTCTGGCAAACAAGCTCTCCACAGAGCACCATTAGAGTGGTATCTTTAACTTTTTTTTAGATAATTTTTTTGGCCTTTTATGCCTTTATTTAGAAAGAGAAGACAGTGGTTAGCGTCGGAAACAGGGGAAGAGTGAGTGGGGGATGACACGCGGCAAGAGCTGAGGTCGGGAGTTGAACAGGGGGCCGCCGCATCGAGGACTGTAGCCTCTGTGTGTGGTCGCCATGCTAACCGCTGAGCTAAACCAGCGCTCTGAAGGTATGCACTAACCAAAGAACCAAAAAACCCAAGATATTTATAATCAAAAGGATACAAAGGTGAGATTGCACATTGAATCATCATGATCGTTTTCAACCAGATGCGAGTCTGAACCACTGCAGTAGTGAATGAGTTAGACGTTATTCAATCTGAATCTGTTTATGTTGGTTAAATAGCAGAAAAGTAGCCCATCACATTCACATTTTACCAAACAAATTAGGCTTAAATATAAACCATTATGTACGACTCAGCTTCAACTTTAACAGAAGCTGTGCTCTGGACAAAAGTCTCACACAGAAAAAGAGAAAATACTGTATGTGCAGCAGGGAAAATCATTTGCTCTGGTTCAGGGGGAAATGAAAAATTGAATCAAAGGGAACAACATGGCACCAGCCTAATTTATTTCAAACCCCCTGTTAAGCCTTCCCCGCTGCTGGTCTCTCTGCTCATATAACCTGTGTGTCACCTTCTCTGAACACCAGCAGAAATCCTCCAAATGGAACTGTCAGCTTAGCGGGGCCGAGAAAACAGCCATCACTCAGCCGACGGGCTGAAATAAAAACCAGAGTAGATCTCCAATGACGGGGAAAAAATACATTATGATTCAACCATCTAGTTCACTGGGAAAAAAAGGTTAACGCACCACCAGAGAGGAGAAAAAAATAAACCATGCATCAATTTGTAATGTATAAGAAAACCTTGACCTCGATTATTAGCAGCTAAATTAGAAAAGGAGCAAATGTGGGCTGCTGAAGACGGAGCTGGTTTCTTCTCAAGGACAGAAAGAGTGGAAAAAACAATGGCTGGTGCAGAGGGAGAGCGTGACTCTCCATGCTAATGATAAGGAGTGCGGCAGGCTCGGCAGGCTCTCCGCCTCATTGCTACGCGCTCGTCTGCAGCGGGTCAAAGGCTGCTCCCACACAGTGAGACAGACCAACACTGACAGACTGGCAGAGAAAACATGCTCCTCCACTCTCCCCTGCTGCACCGAGTCCGACTTGACCGGGCATACAAGGGCAAGTTTAGCTGCTTCTGCCCTCACGCCACCACTGGAAATCTTCTGCAGAAAGTATCAGGGTTAGTTTGCGTCATCCTTTGCCTTACAAGTGCGTAAAAATAAACGGGTACATCCACCAGGTTTCTGTCACCTAATAGAAGTTGTCGCTAAAGTTAAATGGAGGATGTGTACAGTCATAGCTTAAGCTTTAAAGCACCCAAAGCTGCGTTTTAGAAACAGCAAAAAACAACTCTGGTGAAATCATCTTTACACACTCCGAGGCCCTAAAACCTCCTCCATAACGTGCAATTACATAATCCTCTTTAATCTTCCTGGAAGCAATAAGCGTCCTTTGAGCATCCTACAGATGGAGATTTGTGCTGAAACAGAGAAAAAAGGCACAGCTGTAGTGTCAGTTACCACACATGGGCAAGGATTTATAGTTCAGAGTGTGTGCGGCGCTGTAGAGGGAAACATGCGCGTGGCGGGAGGAAAACTATTATCATGTGAAAAGCAGAAACAAAATACGCAGGTGAGTGATTGCTGGTATCAGCAGGGACTCTGGCAGGGAGGTATGCGTGTGCACGCGGCGTGCGGGTGTGTGTTTTCATGTCGTGTGTGGAGGTGTCTCTCTCCTGTCCGTCTCATCTGGCCAACACAAGTCTGACATGACATTTCCCCAGGACGTCAAAATGCAGGAAATGGGGGTCACGGCTGGGGGATTATAAATCTAAAACTCATTTCATCCGGCTGTCATTCCCTTCTCCTTCCTCTTCCTCTCCTGTCGTGTTAGCAGCTCCGGCAGATATTTACAGGCAAATAAATGAATCAAATTATAGAACACCAGTCCTCAAGTGTTCACGTGGCTGAAAATCCCTCGTACTCTTCTTACAGCTGTGAGCTCGATTACATTCAGCAGCTCGTTCGGGGTTTAAAGAGCGTTACTGGCTTCAAACTGTCAGCGCGGATGAAGTGGCGAACAAAACAAAATGCGGTGTCACAGCATGAATAATAAAAAGCCTACAGGGTGGAGAACTTCCACTCTCGCACAGACGAGAACAGCTTTCAGTGATTTCATTCAAACGGAAAAATCAGGGAAAAGCTGCGACTCATTTTCTTACAGGCCGCAGCGCTAACATGCTACTTAGCCTTATAATCACAGTGGGATCTCTCTTATCTGTTCATCATTACACCCAGCAACTCCCTCTGTAACTCGCTGCACTCCAAGTCATTTTCAGTTCGGCGTAACCTTCGGAGAGCTGAGGGTGTATTTCTGTCAGGAAGCAGACAGAATGGGAAACTAGGCCGGCAGCCAATAACAAAGCAGCGAGCACAGAGCAGCCGTTACCGCGCGGCAGGAAGCTTTATGGGTTTGTTCTAATTTAACGTGGAAAGAGTCTGAAATATGTCGTCCACAGCCAGGTACGCAGCCACAGGGGCAACAACACAGTGGCAGTTCAAGGCTATCTGAAATATTACACAGGAAGCAAAACACAGTGTGCAGCCACTGCACAATAACTCCACTATATTTCTTATTGTCTGTAGATTGATAATACTGAGGCTGCTTTCATGCTGAACCTGCTTTGTTTGGTGTGTTTGTCCGGTCATACAAATTGAGAACAGATTTCAGCTGAGAAAGTCGGCCTGAGAGCTCCAATGCAAAACAGAGCAACAACAGGATTTGAAAAAGCAGATACAATTCTAACTTGAATTTAATGTAACTAATCTTTTAACTCTTTATTCTCCTTAGTGCTATGAGCAAAAGACAACCTTAATGTACGCACAAGCATACATAGTCGCTTTAAGTAACGGCACAGCAATTTTCCAGGCAGTGGTGAATGCTGTTGTCTCGCATCTAGAAGGTTCTCAGTTCGACAGACGTAGTGGGCCCTCCTCCCACAGTCCAAAGACTTGTCAGGTTTGTTGGTGACTCTAAATTGCCCGTAGGTGTGAGTGTGAGTGTGTACGGTTGTCTGTCTCTGTGTGTCAGCCCTGTGATTGACTGGCGATCAGTCCAGGGTGCCTCTGGAAAATAAAGTTTACAGAATTCCTTTAAGCAGTAAAATATGTCTATTTCTTCAAGCTGTTTGCCTTCCTCTCCGTGTTTCCTCTGGAGATATTTTCCATCCTTTTTTCAATAGCAAGCCTGTTGTCATAAAACGACAGCTGGAGCGCTGGTTTAGCTCAACGCTGACAGAAGATGCAGTCCTCAACGCAGAGGGCGCAGATTCGCCTCCCGCCATCGACCCACCCTCTTCTCCCCATATTTCCTGTCTCTCTTCAGCTGTCCTCTCTAACAAAGGCAAAATAACCCCAAAAATGTATCTTAAAAAAGGAATGACAGCCTGCCATGTTGCTAAAGCGCTAACAAAATCCACCTGTTCTTAAGTGAGGGAACAAAATAGGGATAGACCGATTATCGGCGCCGATATTCGGCATTTGACGCATATCGGCATCAGCCATTTTTTTTTTTTTTATCCGATGGCCGATAAGAGATCAATTTAAAACTGGGTTATTTTGGCTCTGATGCATATGCTTAAAGGCATTTAAACAAAATTAAGGGTTGGAGTTTGTATTATTCAAAATTTTGACGCCAATATTTTCACTTTTACTGCAAATGAATATCGGCTTCAAATATCGGTTATCGGCTTCCTTGACTACTAATAATCGGTGTCCGTATCGGCCCTGAAAAAACCATATCGGTCTATCTCTAGAACAAAACAATCGAACAAATCATATTTGATTTACATGCGTGACTGTATAGATGAATCATCAGATTATGTTGACTTTATGTTAGCATGTTTCAAGAGTATATTCAAAATTAAACATCTTCATAACCTTAAAAACATAACGGTAAAAATTAAGCATGCATCTCGCACTTTTTACAATGCCTGTAAATACACAAACAAAATTCAGAAAAGTGCTGCCTGACTTGCTGTTGACCATTGAAACTAATTTGTCATGTGCTGATGATGCAGGATGACATCACAAAAAACTGGCCAATCAATGAGTCACGTGTCACTCCCTATGAGCTAAACATTTTCCAGGCCTGGACTGAATTAATTGCAGGCGTAAAATGTAAAACTGTCCATATTAGTTAAAGAACAAGAGGAAAGATGAAACGTCAACACTGACAGAGGCGAGACAAATAATCTGCAATTGAAAAAAAGTAGGTGTAATTCTACAAAGTCCTGCATTTTCTGATTGGGATACGGATGTATAGTAAGTGAAAATGCTTGAATACAACCAGCCGTGCACCGTGCAGGCCGTCTCATCAGCAGGCTGTCCCACTGAAACGTGATGACAAGCGACTTCACAGCACTCAACGCCACACCGAGTGCAGCCTGCAGACACCGACAGAGAGAGAGCTAACAGCAGAGCTAGACAAGCCAGTGATGTCAAAACCTGCCGTGATTCGAGCTCTCTGTTCTGTGTTTTTCTCCTCTGACACATCGTTCTTAAAAGAAGTGCCATTCAGTGCAATATCATCCTGCAGAATAATGACCTCTGGGAATACAGCACATTGTGTGAGCACGCAGCCTCTCAGAATGTGTCGTTATATTCTACACGAGTCATGCTGATGTGTTTTAGCAAAGTTATGATAAGCTGCGGGCCAGAAGATCAAAATAATGTTTCACCTGTCTGTCTGGTGTGACGCCTGCCCCCTCCCCTCCCCTCGGGCCCCACAGGCCGCAACCAAAACAAAAACTTGAGAAAAGAAACAAAAAAGCAGAACAACAAAAAACGCTGTCTCAGGCCCAGAGCTCTGGTGAAATTGTTCCAAGATATCAAATCGAGCTCAAGCTGCGCCTTACATTCCCCGAGACGTGTTTCCTCTAGCATCAGCAGGGCTCGCAGCCTCTCTCGGGGGGGGACGAGAGCGTCCCTGCGGCCTGGGCTCAGCCAGCGGAGCAGGCAGAGGCCAGCTGAGCTGACTGTGCAGGGCTGGCTCACAAAGCTGCAGGACAGAGACGCACTATTCGCCCCCCCAAACATCTGTCCTAGTGAGACAGAGGCTGAGGCAGGAACAGTCTGTACAGAACGAGGGTATGTGTGCAGAGTCGGCAGAGGACAACTACAGTACGACTACCAGGGGTGTAAACACAAGTTTCATCACAATACAATAGACCTTTTCTTTGGGGCCGAGTCTGCCTCCACAAGGCTTTAATGCATCCACTGATCCTCCACTTTGTCCTCAGTTATAATGTAGGTCTTGATGAGGGACTATTTGTTTGATATGCATGTATGATTAGTGTGGTATTCATACCTGATCATTTTATGAGGGCTGAAACTAAATTAATAAATAGTAGGGATGCACGATATTGGATTTTTTGCCGGTATCCGATATGCCGATATTTTACAACTCATTTAGCCGATTACCGATACCGATATTTTTTTCCTGCACACCTAATTGCAGAGATCATCAACTCTCTTCTGTATTGGAATTAGCGTACAGTATAATGGTGATACTCTTATCACATTTGTTACAACGGTCGGGGTGACGGGTCTTGAGATGGTTAATCAAGTTTGTAGTGTTGAAAGACTTTGCCTTGGCTCCTCCTCGCATCACCGAAGCCGAGCAGTCATTGCAAATAGCAGCTTTGCTATCTATTTGGGACACTTTGAAAAACTTCCACACCAGGGACGTTTTGGCTTCTGACTCATTCATGCTGCAGGTAGACACACGTGAGGTCATCACGCTGCGCCGCGCAGGTCTTCTTCGCGCCGGGGACATTGTGCCGAGGTCGGGCAGTTAATCAAGTATGCAGCAGCCCATTATTTTATCGGTTAATTATATTGGCGGATATTGGCGTGTTGGCCGATATCCGATAGTTCATTTTTAAGCCAATATCGGCCGATACCGATAATGTGCCGATAATATCGTGCATCCCTAATAAATAGTATTTTTGGCTAATTCGTTTATTGCAGAAGAGACAACAAAATATAAAGTGACTGCCACTTTTGTGCAACACTTAACTTAACTAATAAGTAATTTAACCGTCTGTCAAACTGTAATTGAAAGCTGGAAAAAAATCTATCACAAGGAAGTGGAGCAAAGTAGATCCTTCTACCCAAAAAACAACGTAGGGCGAATCTACATGATGGAAAAAATGACACATCGCTTGAGATTTCAGGAAGCACAGATGGAAGACAAGCGGCAGGATTGGACATTATTCAGGATGCAATGCAGCGATGAGGATTACGGAAAAGACGACTGATTCACCTGATGACAACGAGAGAACGAACAGATTACAAGAAATATAACTCCAAAACAATATCTGTGTTTTATTCATTCATTTTTAGTTCTCTACATCACTTTGATCCGAGGTTTGTCTGTTGGTCTACATGATCATCTGCAGGCTCTATATAAATGTTTAAAACATCAGTAAAAATTAAAGTGGAGAGAAAAAAGGCAACTCATATTTTATAAATGGAATACGTTTGGGTTTTGGACTGTAGGTTGGACAAAACAAGCAAATTGTCTCCTTGAGTTCTGAGAACCAATATTTTCTGACATTTTATAGACTATAAAATGAATTGACAATGTTTCAAACAAACAAACAAAGGTAATGACTGTAAGGTTTGGTTTGTTGCAGCCTTCAGTGAGTGAGTTGTCTGGTTTTTAAAATGTCAGGAAAAAACTAAGTCTGACAAAGAGTTTAGTGTCTAAAGAATTTGAATTTACAAAGAGACAACAAGACGAAAAGACACAACCCCCGTTATACCCTGTAATCTCTATTTACAGATTCTACATAGAAAAGTAGAATCTGGAGGCAGGGACGTGGATTATAGGGACGGCAAGTGTTCTGGTTTCTGTTTGTACTACGCTCCGAGTAATATCGACCAATCACGTATCAGCATGCGTATGTAGGAAAAACAGTGTGAAGAGAAAAAGCAGGCGGAACGTAATGCGCCGTAATGACATCCCGAATCCCATCAGCGGCTATCTGACGATGATTTAACTTCTTATTAATCTCTATAAGCAGACATCTGCATGAGAGTTCAGCTAACAATCTGTTCCTGATCTAAAATTCAAATTGAGATAAATTCCCTTGACGCTGTGTCATGAAAGCCGTTCAGCATTCAGATTTCCCGACTTCCTCGAATGCATCGCAAGTGATCGATCTGACCTCCGTTCAACAAACGAGCATTTTAAAGTAGTTTTCTTCTCCTCTTGAGGACAGACCTGACAAAGCTTCATTTTGACTTTTTACTAACCTGCATCATGATGTTGTAACTTCATCAGAGGTAAGACCCGTTAATTAAAATAAATCACAAGAAAAACAGTTTATTTTTCTGTAAACAATGCAGCACGCAGAAAAGGAAGCATTGACTGGAGGTCGTTTATCGCTAACTGCTGGCTACACGCCCGACATGTTCACCGCTGTCCCCACAGGCTGTATCGTCGAAGGTATCGTTTGATTTCAAACATCAAAAGCCAACATCAGAAGCCAGACTACAGCCGATGGGATCGGAGATTGGATACACTGAGACCAATAAATACATTTTTGCTTGATAAATGCCTTAAAGGGATAGTTTGCAGTCCACACAAAGTATGCTAAAGAGGCTTTCTTACTGAAAAGTGAAACGCGCTGAAATATTCAAATATAGCGTACAATCGATACCACAATTGATTTTTAGGTGAGACGTCCTTATAAATGGATAAATTACATGTGAAAATTACAGTAGCGGCATATAGCCTGGCATCCATGCTTTCTCAATACACAGATCGTGCTGACCGGCATCCACTGTACATAGTACACTTACTATTGATAAGTATCTCATATAACCCCACTTCAAACAAACCAAACTGTTCCTTTAAGAGTAGTCTGAAAATTTGTCAACATTTGCTATTGATGGAAAAATCAACAAATTGTTTCAGGATATTTTCTTTCCACAAACTAAACCACTAATTGTTTCTCACAATTGTCCAACATACGTACATCTAGAAAAGAGCCGCTCTTTGACAGATGAAAAAAAGCTCTGCTGTGACTGACCCTCAGTCTGAACATCACATCACCAATGACCCTCACATGTAAAACGACTGTTCAACAGGAAACATTTGGTGAAAGCGGTGGGGAGGAGAGGAAGTGTTGATGCTGGCGGGCCTCTCCTCTCCTCTGAATATAGGCCAAGTCATGTAAATGATGAATGCTCAGAGGCTGCTGCTCCACTTCCTGGAGCGAGGAAGGGCACAGAGTATGCAAATGTATTATCCCAAACATGAATAGCTGAGGAGAAAAAAGGAAACACAACACTGCATGTCAGTTTTAATAATTATATCCTCAGAATGAAGAAGATTCATGATGTTTGAGTAGCTGGGGGAGCAATGAGAAGAGTGTGTGGCTGAGAAGCAGCTGGATGTCTGAGGGTTTTAGGACAGACAAACAGGTCTCTGAGTGTTTAGGTCTGATAATCTACACAGAGCAGGACAAGCCCTTTAAGAGGAACAGGGGGTTTGTCTTTGGCACCGGAGAGGAAATCTGAGACCTGAAGAGCGATAAGAGCGAGCCTGCTGCTTGACAGACGCCGCTCGGTGCTTCTCCATCAGTCCTGAGGCTGTTACACTCCTGCCGGCTGCTTAGCACACGGCTATTTAAATAAGCAGTCCAGGATTACACACAATCTCCGCAGCTGGAGCTGCAAACTTATTTGACAGGCAGATGGTTTAAACGATTTCTCGCCCTTATATGAAATTTGTGAATATTCTCCCTACAGCAACCAGTTTGAACCAATCTCTGAGGAGCTATCAATCAGGCCTGCCAAGAGCAAGATGCTAATCTCAGAGAGGGCTATACATCATCTCAACAGGCAACTGATGAAAGAGAAAATCCATTACCATAGAAGAAATTTACTTCCTCTAGGCCTGTGAGATCACAGACAATTCAAAACGAGGCACAATCTTCTCCCATGAATCACCAACAACAGCTATAATTACGAACAAAGAAAGGAATCATTAGTAAAACTGGTTTTAAGCTAAATGCTAATTTTGAAGGCTCCACCTGGCTGCCAACTTTGCAAACCTTTTCCCATGAATTTCCTGTGTAGAGAGCCAAAATAAAACTTGCACTTCCTGAGACCGTTCAAGACTGTTCAAGTCTTAAAAATCCCACTGACATTTATCTTAATGGAAATAGCAAAAAATCTAAATTGTGTTGTTTCTCCCAATGACTGTTTATATAGATGAACGACGCGTCTCCATCTGCTCTCATTGTACAAAATTGAAGCCAAAATACCCCCAGTGACGGGCGCTGCCTTCTTGCACAGGTGACATCATTTGGAGCCAAAGTCTGCACAGTAGAGATCTGCAGGTGGAGCTGCCCGTAGCCACTTACGCTTACGTTGTAGTGATTGTTTTAATTACGTCTCCTCTCACTGATACTCCTCTGCTCTGCTAATCTGGAACAGATCGGCTGCAGGAGCCTTGTTTGTCAACAGAGCTGTCAATCATCCTTTTTACAGCATCAAATTACTAATTAAAACCAAACTTGTCAGAAAACTGAACACTTGGATGTAAATCAGCATGATAAGAACTAACTATAATGACAGAAACCGTGTTTATCTGCCCTGTATTTTGATTTTATAGTTTGACTCATGTCCCATCTGTTAACATGGAGGAGGCAGGCTTTATGACCTATACTGCCGCCAGTCAGCAGGGGGCGCTGCAAATGTTTTGCCCTCACTTTTACTGAGCTGTCATGTCGTCCATCTTTTTATACAGTCAACGGTTTCTCTCCATATGTCTGGATAACAAAAATCCTATAATTATGAATAGTTTGTTCAATATATGTTTTCTAGCTGTCTTTGAGGAACATCATGTCCCAGCATGCAACAGACCATCACAGGTGAAGTGTCAAGGCTCAAAACAGGAGTCAAGTCAAGGGGCCGCGTTTAGTTTGGACATGTCAGCAGTAACAGCGGGACAGAAGTTTTCAGGCTCAGAGTGTACTTTAAAGAGTTTAAGACGGATGACTTCAGACCGGGCTAAACTATATTTGGAAAGTCCACCTGGCTATGCAGAAACAAAACTCAGTTGCAGGCGTAAAAAACTCCCACGCAGGGGACTTCACTCTGAGGTCCCGCTGGGTAAACACACCCTGATAATGACCTTTGGACATGTTTGACTGCCAGCAGATTTTCACCCCAGCCAAACACACGCTCGTGTCATCTTTTAGAAAAAGCCTCTTAGGATTAGCGAAACCTCTAATAGTCAGCATGTTGTTAATATAAAACCCATGTAGTTTGTGTCAGGCGCGTAAATCTTGTGCAAAAACATGATGTGCTTGCATGCCAGGCCAGCAGCACGGCACGGACACGGCAGGGATAACTGATTTTTTTGCCTCTACTTTTGTTGTGTGCAGCTGGAAGTATGAACGACACAGGCGTGACTGTGGCAGCTCGCCTGCAGCTCAATCTGACCAAATAAAGTGTGTTTTCTTCTCTTTCACTCCGTCCCCCGACACCGGATAAAAATTTGGGACGTGTTCCTCCTTTGTCGAGTCACAGTGCAATATAACAGTCCCAAACCAGTCCCATGAATTTTAAGTATAGCCTTCAGTCAGGTCTGCATGTTATTAAATCCCACGATGATTGCCTATCATTTACATATTGTAGCTTGGATCATCATTAAAAATGAAGCTAACACATTTAAGGAAGAGAGGAGAAGAAAACAGATCTGTTTACAGCTAATGCAGATCTTTTTTGAATAATATTGACGAGTTTCAACCCACACAGGTCTTCATCAAACTTCCAAAACTTTATAAATGAATATGATTAAGATCTGTCCTCAGGAACACACTATCTCGGCTTCACTCTTTAATATAGGAAAGTCAAGGCCAAGGAGTGGACTGTGTGCTGTGCAAACATAATACAGAAAATGAAGAAAAGATAAATTATTGATCGCTGCACTTCAGTCACTACCACATTTTAAAGAGTGACACGTTTACCTTCTTCAAGCTAGAGTCTGTCCTACTTACTTTAGTCAGATTTTACATTGTGGGCTGCTTTCACCGGGCGCTCAAAAGATCTCAAACAAGCAGTTTCTGTTTTTGAGCAGCGAGTCGCTAAAACCAAGATGCCACATGGGAGCTGTAGTTATTGAATGCTTTGCCATTTAATCATTATTAAAGACCCCCTCCAGTGAAAATCAAGTGTTTAACCTTGTAAACATCTCCATGTCGTGTTTTTCACACGACATATCAGGGACAACATAAGCAGTCATCTCCATGGCTGGGCCTGTCTGCTTTTAAACTGCAGTGCACCAAGGACAGGCTGAACAACACGTTTTCAGATTGGCAGGGATTGTGATGTCACAAACCTAACGAGCCAATCCCTTTAGTGGACATTGTGATGCTATGCATATAATTATGTGCAACCTATGGCAACCTCTTCAGCGATGCTCGAGCCAGCTGTAACCGTCATTGTAATTTTTCCAAACTCACTACTGACTAATGTTAGCTTTTCAGAAACACAGATTAACAAAACTATTAATTCTACATTCATTAAGAACAGACAGTGGAACAAAAGCTAAGCTGACATCTTTTACCATACAACACAGCTGACACAACTCATCCTCTCAATCCATATTCTTCTGCTAATTCGCGGCTGTGTTGCGTTGGCAGCATGCTAAGCAAGTTCATCCAGACATCCCTCTCCCTGGCAAGGTTTTCACGCTCCTCCAGGGGGATGCTGAGGCCTCTCCAAGCCAGATGCAATGTGTAACCCCGACAGCAACTTCTGGGTCTCCCCCTGGGTCTCCTTACAATTTGATTTGCCCTGAAAACCTCAAAAAGGAAGGCACCCAGGAGGCTTCTTGATCAGAGGCCTGAACCACCCGCAACTGGCTCCTTTCCTGTGCTGAAACCAAACTAACAGCACGTCTGCAGATGTTTAAGCTTAACATTCTGTGTTAAAACAACATTTGTCTACAGGCTACAGCGGGCATTTAAAAGTTAAGTTTTGTAAAGAAAGAAAGGCTTCATTTGGGGCGCTGGTTTACTGTAGCTCAGTTGGTAGAGCAGGCGCTAATGTACAGAGGCTACAGCCCTCGACTCCCGGTCTGCTCATCACTGGTGCAGGTCACCACCCACTCTCTCCTCCCCACACCTCCTGTCTCTCTTCAGCTGTCCTATCTAATAAAGGCAAAAGCCAAACAATAAAAATGAGCATCTACGTTTTTGTCTCCCTTATTTCTTTCTGTAAAGAACAAACAGTTGGTAACGAGTGGCGCAGACAGCCGAATAACTCACTGCTCTCTCTGATTACCTTAAAGTCACCCGGTCCGCTTACTTCCACTTACGTAATATCAACCGTCTCCGCCCCTCCCTCACTCCCCACACCTCCGCCATTCTTGTCCACAGCCTCGTCACCTCCCGCCTCGATTATTGCAACTCCCTTCTCTTCGGCCTCCCCCAGAAAGCCCTCCACAAACTTCAGCTTGTCCAGAACTCGGCCGCCCGGATCATCACCAGAACACCTTCTTCCCACCACATCACCCCCATCCTACAGCAACTCCACTGGCTCCATATCAGCCAACGAATCACCTACAAAATCCTTCTGTATACATTCAAATCTATTCACAACCTCGCCCCTCCCTACCTCTCCGACCTCCTGCACATTGCCACTCCATCCCTTCCTCCTCCATCCACCTCACCGTACCCTCTGCCCGCCTCAGCACAATGGGGGGCAGAGCTTTCAGCCGCTCTGCTCCCCAGCTCTGGAATTCCACCGAAATTGTACCACCCTCCCCATCTTTAAAACCAAAGTCAAAACTCATCTGTTCCGCCTTACCTACTCTCCCTAACTCTCAGCACTGTCCCTCACCCACTCTTAATGTATTTTAACTGGTTTGTTGTTGCTCTTGTTGGTGTTTTCACTCTTGTTTGTACAGCGACCTTGAGTGTCCTGAAAGGCGCTTCTAAATAAAATGTATTATTATTATTATTATTATTATTTTTAAATGCAGTTAAATAAAATACTTTTTCTCCCTTTCGATTATTTTCCTTTTTTTATAAAACCGTGTGAAATTCTGAGTCTTAATTCACGAACGCTACTTGTTATTGTCGGAGCATTCCCGCACCGCTGTGCAAAGATTTGGAGCCAAACCAATCGGATAATGAAATTGCCTCATGATGAAAATTGTGTGATCGCCCAGATTGATGTTTGAAATGAAAGTGGGTTAAAATGTGACAGACTGGTGTCTTTTTTTAAGTCGAGTGCTGCGGTGCCACAAACAGGATAACACCGTTTCAAAAGCTCAGTTGTTCCTCTGTCGCATTAAAATGCACGCTTTGAGGTTTGAGTCACTCTGGAGACCGTGTTCAAAAAGATGCATTTTCAAGTGTCATGAATATACCAAAAAGAATAAAGGCCTTTTCTAATTGCTGAACACCTCGCCATCTCTTCTACTTGTTAAAGCAACCATTGAGACATATGTTAGCAAAGTAAATTGAGCTTTTGACATAATAACACGTAAACACTTGTATTTCAAAAGGAGGATCTGGCTGATCAGACGGATGTTCTAACTCGTCTAGTAACAAGCTGCTTTTCGCCGCCCTCTAAAGAGTCTAAACTAGCTGACAGCTCGCACTTCTCACGTCTGATGAATGATAACTTGTTGTTTTACAGCTGCGGTTATTGTACAGCCGCAGCGGGGGGAAAAAAAAGAGCTTCTCGCTAAATGCCTGAGCCGTAAACAGCAGCTGGAGCAGGAAGCCGGTGTTAATGTGCAGACAGAGAGCGATGATGAGTGGAGGAACCAGAGGGAGGCCGGAGAATACAGCTGGCTGCTCCCCGCTGATTAGCCTGACCCCGGGTCGCCCTGAATGCATTACAGGAATAAAAATAAGCTCGGAGAAAGCCTGGCCAGAGAGACTTGAATGGGCTATAGATCACATTGTCAAGAAATGTAGGAGTTATGGTGTTTAAAATAGCTAATGAGGAAATCAATTATTACACAGGCCGAACCAGGGCGGCCATGCAAAACATTTAAATCACTTTCATCGGGCTGTTTTTCATTCCGCACATTATCCCCAAATCTGATTATTTATTTAACAGATTTTTTCCCCCCAGACTGATGATTACACAAAGAACTACAAAGAAGTGTTATCCCTAAATCCCACATCCAGACTTGACTGAGCATGTGACGTCTCTCCCAGCACGTGCCTTCCTATGAGTCACTTCCTGTCCCTCTGCACCTCGACTCTACGGGTGGGAACCGCGGGTTTGTGGGTAAACAGAAGCACGTCTCAACAAGGCATTTAGCCAGTAAACATCTTCAGGCGCCTTCTCTCGACTCCCCCGGCGGCTGGTTCGCTCAGGGAAGAGGGTCAAATCTGAGTGCGGGGCTGATTGGAAGGACTCTTCATAAGCAGAAAGTCTAATGAAATAATCTGCAGCAAATCAGCGACACGGGGCATTACAAGAGATTACAGCCCGGTCCGGCCCTGCCCATACCCCTGAGAACAATGGCCTGTAATCTGTCTTAATTCCCCTGCTAATCAAGCGTGCCGTGTCATGGCTGCAGTGGTGCAGCAGTTTACAACCACCTGAATATCAAAGCGACACACAATAAAAAGCAGGTAGGGCTGAATAATCTGCACTCATGTTTCTTTTAACCAGAATCTGGAATAGTCTCCGCTCCCTCCGACTCTCGTTTCACATTCATCCCTCTTTAAAAGGCGATTCTACCTCTAAGCGAGTCGGAGAAAAAGTACCCACTTATAACATTTCTCACTGCCCGCTCTTTTTCACTTAATGAAATCTTTATAGCAGTGTCCCTGGTGTGCAGGCTGCCCTCCCCGCTGATCTGCCTCACATTAGGGAGTCCCAGCGGCAGCATTAAGGCTCACTTTAAGCCTCAAAACTTTAAGGACAGCACTTCCCCTTTCATTCTCCAAGATGACCAGTGAATCTCTCCTCCTCTCCAGTGATCCTCCCGCTCCCCTTCTCCGGCCCGCCGGACCTGTTACAGCTCGCACGAAAACTCCTGGGACGTCCAGGTTTGGACAGGCAGACAGATACACGCTCAGATATGGTGATGCAGAACAGGCACAATGCATTTATGTCCGGTGACTCACAGGGAGTCATGAGGGGGAGTTTGTGGATTTCTACAGAAATTATCACACTTCAGCAGAACACACCTCTTCAGAAATGGCTGTTTTAGAGGCTTCTAAGCAAACATAAACTCAGCTGTCAGTTTACTCAGTACAGTCAGTCCTGGTTTAATCTAACTACAACAGCCCTGCAATAAAGCTTACCTTTATGACAGTTATAACGTAGTGTTGATTCAGCTTTATGGTCACTTCAGAGGCGCTAGTTTGGAAACAGCAGATATATACTGACATGTGTTTGTAATATTTTGTCTACTGATATTAGAAACACCTTTCAAATGAGCTCAAACCAACAACTACATTAAACAAAAGTTATCATAAAGTGAATCAACACCTCACTGAAAACAGAAAGTGAATAAACTTCATGAAGGTGCAGGACTGTGCAGGACACGTCTCTTTGTTTTATGCAAACGTTCCCCTTTCCACAGCTCATAATCTTGTAGTTTATGTCTGTATTATGCTTGATGTAAATAAGGGTGTGATAAAACTACAACAAAGGCATCATGGATTTGGAAAAAAGACGAGAGAACTGGAAAAATACATTCGGAAAGTCTAGCTTCTGCCAGAGAGAGAGAGATTAATGTAGACGCCAAGAAGAAGGTACGGATGATGATGACAACCAAAGCAAGCATCAAATGTTTGTCTGTGTTCTTAACTTAATGTCCTTTCTTTGGATTTTAAACATCATCACTGATTGTAATTAGAGCTTAAAGTAATAATCTTTAAGATTTTCATTTCAATAAATATCTGTTAAGTCACTATCTATCGCCGAATGAGGTAACACAATGGTGACTGAGCCTACGGCCCGCTGATGAAAGCCTTTGCATTTGCAGTATTACAGACTGGGTGTCTGTGGCAACTTTAGCGGGAAAAATCACAAGCAGCGCCCAGTTAGTGACGCGTTTTCCATCACCCAGCAGTGGTTGGTCTCCCAGAGAGGGTAGGCGGAGCTAAGTGGCTGCCTTTCCGGTCTCTGCAAGTGTTGCGAGTAAACAGTAATCTAATATGGCTGAACAAACAAAGAAAAGATCGATGACTACAGATACAACTTCAACAATAAGTGAACATCCAAAGAAAAAGAAACAAATTTGACGCTCAGATGAAGGCAAACAGTCTAAAAAGGAAAGCGACCGTCAGCGAGGAAAATCAAGAGTTACAACCGGAGCCAACCGTGGACGCCTGGTTATCTGGGACGTATATGCCCGCGATTGCCATTTATCGCCATAAGGTGCCGCCAAATAGATCGAAACTAAGATCTTCGAGATTAGCACTTTAATGGAGAGAATAATCTGACTTTGAAATAGGAGGAATTAAAAAAAAAAAAACAGTTTGATGTTCCTCCTGCAGGTTCAAGGGCTTTTAAATAAACTCTTATATACACACAAGCAAGTAGGTTTGTTTGTGCCTCCAGTACGTAGCTGTAAAACATGTTTCCTGCCCTCCGTTAACACAGGCCAGCCAAGCATTTTGACTTGCTCGGAAACATATGGCAAAATTACAAAACAGACTCCTCTGTGCAGAAGGCCGACATGAACACTTCTAATGCACAACAGATGTACAGTCATCTGACTCACTTAACGTAAGAGCAAAGTAATCATCCAAACCAGACAAAATGTTCAGTGATTGACGGCGCAGCAGCTCGACTCTCTCCAATCAATGCAGCTGCTCTCTGCTAATCTAGCAGCAGCCTGCGCTGAAGCACACATGCAGCCCGGCTGCCCGGCCTCCTGCAACATCAGTGGGATCAGTAATGAGTGCATGAGAGGCCACTGCTTCTCTCTGGATGAGGATAATATGCCAGCACTCCTCTAATAGAACATGACTGTTCTGTCTTCCCCCATGGCTCCATTTCCACATGAACGCAGCCTCTCCGCCACACCACCCCGACTGACCGCCAAGCTGGACCAAGTCATTTGTTTGGGCTGGGTGGGTGGTGGGAAATTAGCTGGGTGGGGGCTTGGGAACCAGCTTCCTCCATTGAATAAGTTACCAAACGAGATCCGTGGCATTTAATAAAGCGCGTACCTTCCAAAACGAGGAGAAGATTACCGAGAGAGCGCAGGAGGGAAAATAAAAAAAGAGAGACAGAGCGAGAGAGATGGAGCTGCTAGAGAAAAAAGGAGAGCAGGCTGAGATGAGCCACAGGGGTGATGGCAGCCGTGGGTGCCCTTGAAATTGCCTGACTCATTACTGCAGCAGCACGGCCATGCGTGGTGATGGCAGGCTCAGAGAGAGAGAGAGAGAGAGAGAGCTCGGCTTGGCTCTGTCAGAGGGAGAGTGAAAGACAGCCCTGTTTTAAAACCACCAGAGAGACACTTCAAAGGCTGGCATCCTCATTCCGCGCTACAGACGAGACATTCAAGAACGTTCTCGTGATTAACCCACATTTGTGGTCAGATAAGGAAGAATTAACGAGGCATGAGAAAGGATTATTGAGTGACAGCATACAGGTGCGTGTTTGAGTGGCAGGTCTGTGTGGGTGACTCAACACCCCGGTAATCATTTCATTCTTCAGCTGCGTGGGCTTCAGTCAAACTCAGAGCGGCATCGCTGCCTGCTGCTCAACCATCTACAGGATATATATTATGTGAAACACTTTTTAATCCCTTAATATGCATAATAACCAGGGGCTGCAGTTTTATTTCCCTTCTTATCTGGTCCTACACCACGGTCAACTAGAGCGGAAACGCGTCCCCGGGGCGAGCAGACAGCAGGAGGAGTCTGCCCGTCCCCGAAACACAGCGCCCGCCGACAGCCTCCATCATCACAATTAAGGCTCAGTTGCGGCTGCGGCTTCAACTTTGTCCTTTCGCCGGAGTTTACTGCCAACTTTAGACCACAGCCGCGTTATAATAAGCGCACAGCATCGTCCAGCTCCAATCAGGGCGACAGCGATCCAGCCAACCTCTATTTAAGATGGCGCCAAGTGCGGCGCGGCTGAGGGAGGGGGCTGTAATCTCATCACCATTAAACACGGTGCCTAAAATAAAGACATTATTTCACAGACCATAAAGCGTGTACTTTACAGGCTGAGGGATGTGGCTCGGTAGATAAGGATGTCTGGATTTGTGGTTATAACCTCATTTAACGAGTTCAAACGCAAACAAATTCACAACAAGACAACAGGAAGTGTGTTTCAAGAATCTGGAGGTCTAAAAGTTTGGGATGATTCAGCACGAAAGACTGCTTTCCGCTCTCGTACATTACAGTTAAATAGGGTTTAATGGCGTCCAATGTGCTTGGTGGAATTAAACCTCTCCTAATAGGAACGCATTAGTTCCCTCTCTGCTTCCTGAAGCGAACGGCATTGCCGCAGACAAATCCTCCTCCATCCCACCTTTCATGTCCTTTATGTTCAGGAAGCAATTATGCATTTGGAGAATGTTTGCCAGATGTGTGTGCGTCACCCCGCCGCATGTGTTTGTGCATTTCAGATCTGGCGGCGGGAGCGTTTTACTGAAGCGGACAAATCAGCGGGAGGCAAAGCTCTCAGCACAGCAACAGGACTCAGGGCCCAAGGTCAGCGCAGTGACATGCCAGGCTAAGGAGATTACAGCCGGCCGCAGCCCGACCAAAGGCTGCCCTCAGCAGCAGACACAAGCCTGACAAACGCACTGAAAGCACAGAGCTGTAAGGCGCTGCTGCCGTGATGTAATACAAGTGTGCTGTCGATCGGAGCCCTCTGGGAATCTCGTCTGTTTGAGAGTATTTGAAGAGTGAAATGTGTCAGAACGCCGAGTTAAACCTTGTGAAAAAAGAAGCTTTCACATTGTGACACTATAAATTTACAGTTTAAGAGCTCCTTAATACATGTGGCACCAGAATTATGTTTATTTATTCAGAAAGTCTCTTTGAGATTCAGATCTATTTGGCGAGAAAGACCTGAAAAGGAACCCACAGAGCTATTTCTGGGTCGACAGACTACGTTTCATGTTTCTGCGTCTACTGTAGATGGAGAAATCTGGTGTAGTCATGTTTGCAGCTCTGATTTTAAACACACCAATCATCCGTGTGCGGTGCAGTTTGGAGACAGCTGGGCCGACAACAACAAGGGGATGGAGGACACGTCTGCGTCTGTGTCATCCTGCTCCCCTAGCGGGAGACGAGGTGAGACGATGACGTAACCTAAAAGCAAACACCGCTGGGAAACGGAGAGTAATAATAAACCATCATTACCGAGCCATCAGTTTGTTTTTCCTTTGTTTTCTCTGAGAGCAAAATCACAACTCTCCCACTGTTTATTCGCGGTCACGCAGCTTCTCCTCCCCCTCTCTGCGAGGAGTTTCATTCCTGTGAAGCCGCGCAAACGATGAGTTATGTCACACTAAGAGGCAGAGGAGGAGAGGGCAACTTATGGAGACACAAAAGCACCAACAGTTTAAGCTAAATCCCAAATCCCACGTGCCAAAGTGTCAAACAATTCAGCACAAAAAGGCCAAGCTTTGGCTCGCGAGCGACCAAATCCTTTTCCCGTTGTCTGCAAACTTTCCCACCCTACAAAAACTCTGAGGTTCATTTCAAAAGAGGCCACCAGGCTGGCACGACGTGTGCGCAACGCTGGAGCCGGTTGCTGCCGCGCCTGAACACATCACCGTGTTGTTTTGGCACTTTAGTTAAGCATTGCTGAGCCTCATGCTGAAAGTGAAGTTTTTTTGCCTGCAGGCGCAGCTCTTATTTGTATCTGACACACGGCTCCTGCCTGCTCACTGGAGAGAACATAAACTATAAGTAAAGTTGGAAGTTGACTGAAATTGCTTCCAAACAAGATTCAGAGAGTTGTAAAGCTGCTTTGTGGTGCCAAAAGAAAGTGTTTGCATGGTAAGGACGACACATTAAGGAACAAACCAGCCCACTTGTAGATCTACAAAGGTGAGAATGCCAAACTCATCCCGGGACGAGGTTGTTTTCCGATGGGGCCTCTGTGTACTCGCACTCTCTTTCAGTATTGTAGATCTGGGAAGCCTCCAAAGCTCCTGCCAGAATACAAAATGCCAGATCCCCGCCTTGAAAAGAGCTCCAAGCAGAGGGACGAGCTGGTGTCCAAGAAAAGAGAAACATCTTGTGCTGGGCCTAATTACTTCTGCTCCAAGATTACACAGTTTTGACCTTTCTCAGGCTTCCAGCACAGAGCCTGATTGGAAATGAAGGAGGACAGCGTCGATGTTCACGGCGCCGTTAATTACATTTAATGCAGAACACAGAAGGGCACAGCTGTGCGTCTGTTTACATTAATTGAATCCATTGTTCTTGTCTATTATTTCACGTTTAAATTCCTAATTCTTTCCACACAACCACCTCGACGGAGTCCGTTTTTATTATCCAATTAGAATTTTAAGGCTTACTTTAAAGCAATTGATGGTAAGCCTCAAATTAGACTGCACGCTCGAATTTGTTTGGGGGAAGTTGTTATGTAGCCCTAACGCAATCAGAATCCGACTTATACAATGCAAGACAATATAAGGAATCTGTTATGGTGAAAGTGTCAGAACAATAAGAAGAAATAAGAGCAGTAATGCAGAAAAGCTAGATTAAGTAGCGGAAGAGAGCATGAAAGCACTGGAAAGCAACAGTAATGCAGGCGTGCATCGTTTGCAAAGACATCATCAATGCAATCAGCGGTTTAGATAACAACCAGCAACTGTCCTGCTGCAACTTAGTTTTCAGTCAACAAGACAACATGCCTTCGTCAGAGAGTCATACAGATTACATGATACAACATGGCCTTCATATAGCGGTGTTCCACTAGACAGCTGCCGTAAGTTGTCTTCGTCTTTTAGTGTAAGATTTGCTCACATCACAAGCAATCCTGCAACAAGTAATCTATGCAGCTGCGCAGTCTTATCCAGACTTGTCTCTATTTTTAGCCATATTTCAGGCTGACAATCAGCACAACAAGTCGATTCATTTTAATCTCTGAGAAATCGGAGAACCCTTCAGCTTGTGATATCTGTAACCAGACTCTTGGATGTCAGGGCGGTGCGATATGACCTTATAGCTACAACATTAAGTAGTGGTGTAACATAAATATAGTTATGTCTATAAGTGAATGACACTTCCTTTCTTGTCTGTCCCGGTTAATCACAGTGATGACCAATAACAATGGACTTCTGGACTAGTAGATCGTTGTAGCTATTTTAAGAAAATTGAATAACCACTCTTATATTTTAGATGCTTTTGGTTGGTCATACTGTGATAAAGTAGTGTTCGTCAGTTTTGTCTCACTATGGAGTTTAACATTCAGCCTGCACATAGATCTGATCACAGATTCAGAGCAGTGAGGGCAAAAATAAGCCTGCCAGTGTCAAAGATACACTTGAACAGTGTAAAAGGTCAGTGTTATGAATAGTAAAAGGCTGAGGCCACCTTATTGATACAGTCTCCGCAGCATGGATGAACTCCAGAGGACAGAGTAACAACTCCAACTCCAAATTATGAATCACCAAAGCCGTGTAACCAAAGCACAGATTATGTAATCTTGACATTAGTGCTGCTCCGATCTGCTGCAGTTGGAGAGCGTAAACCTTTCATGAGCACGTAGCAAGCTGAGTGTTACCCATCAACACTTGAGCCTGTGTTTCATCACAGAGCGCATGCCGCTGTCTACCAAGAAATCTGCAAACCAAACGTTCTTGTGTTACCTCGAGCCGATCTGCATGTCGACATCAGTAACAGCAGATTTAAGACGCGAGGCAGACGACATGAAATTAGACTGGAATGTGTTTCACTGCATACTGGGGCTAAGGAGGAACAGGATTACGAGCTTTGTTTCACAGTTATTGGATTTTGGCTCTGTGGGAGTTATCCAAACAGTGAGAGGAAGGCGAACACTGAGCTATTCCTGTTAATGTGGAAAATATGACTCAGCTGAAAGACAAAACAAAACACATGACACATTACCTTAAGCTTTGTTAGGAAGCTGCACGAGTCACTGCCACGTTAAATATTTGTGATCTAAACCTGGTCTCTGTGCTAACTTCATTAGCTTCTGGGATCTACTTCAATTCATCTAAAGGCATGTGAGGCTTTTAAATCTGAGTCAAATAAACTGAAGTTCAAAAGGAATGACTCCCAACTGAACTCACAGATGAGCCAGGTAATGAGGGCATCAGCGAGGGCAAACTAAATTAGATACCTTTCATTCCTCAGCACCTACTGTACTCAAGAGCAAAGCACTAAATCCCCCAACTGCCCGAGAGGAGCGGCTCTGTGGGAGCAGAGGTCTGAGCCTGAACTGTCTGGGCAGCTCCCACGGGGTCGAATAAGTGCAACTGCCTGAATGTGGCGCAGAGTGCTGATGGGTTTTAAGGAAATGTCAGCCTCACCCTAGCTAATGAGCTGTCAGAGCGTGCGTGCGTGTGTGTGTGCATTAACTGACCTGTATCTCCTCGTACGCCTCGTCGATTGTGGTTACTTGGTGCTGCTCGTGTAGCGCCGGCTCGTCGCAGAAGAAGCACACCAGACTTTTGTCAGTGAGGCAGAAGAGCTTGACCTTCTCGTGGTCCTTGCACGGGTAGGAGCTCCTCTGAGCGTTGAGGATGGCGTCCAGAGGGAAGGCCGAGTAGCGCTCCACAATGTTTGATAACTTGAGACTGGGTGAGAGGAGAGGGTCGGTGAAGGTCCTCCGGCACTCAGGACAGTCCCTCGTTCCGTGAGGCTCCTGCCTGCTCCAGTGCTCGGTGATACACTTCCTGCAGAAGTAGTGCTCGCAGCCAAAGCTGACAGGGTCCTGGTAGATGCTGAGGCAGATGGAACAGAGGAGCTCGTCCTTCAGACAGCAAGCCATTTGCAAAGACGGAGACTGAGCGGCATCTAAGAGGGCAATGCTCTGGAGCGGAATATACTTAGTTTAATGTTTGACTGAGTGGTTCACTGCCATGTAGGAGTTGACGATATCTTCAGGGATTTTCAGTTTTCACCTTTATTGTCTCTGTTGGAAAAAAAGAAATAATAATTAGATGCCATTAATCTTTAATGATACACCTAGTGCATTTACTATTGGATTTACTACAAAGAAATCATTAACAGGGGCAGATCCTTTTGGTTTGAGATGAACAAAAACAAACTTTAATTAAGGACCATTTGACGTAAAAAAAAAAATCTTACTCAGAGATTTCATGACGCTGCAATAGATGGCTTTCACTTTTAACATTGGCTGAACCTTGGTTTAAGAGTAGTGTTTAATGATTAGTTGTTAAATCAATTAATCGGTTAGCAGAAAATCATTCAGCAACGATTTTGGAAACCTGTGAAGTGCTTTGGAAAACGATCTGCAGATGAATGCAGAGTGAAAATTTCCATTCATCTCGCTTTGGCTCCATTTGAAAGCATTTTTTTCCCTCAAAGAGTAATTAGGATTTGCCAAAAATCCCCATTTAACCCAGCACAATATAACAATGATACCGGACAGAACCTGCAACAAGTCTTAGGTTGCTCTTATGTCCCCTTACTTTCTAAACAATAATGCAATTTCACTTAGCATTAGCAGGGGTGGCAAATGCAATCTACTTTCACTTTGTTAGCTTCCTCTTTACCTGAGAAACACCTGAATGAGCTGAGGCTTGTCATGAAATCCTTCTCCACCTTGCTACAGCCCTGTCCCTTCTACTTATGGAGGATATAGTGATTTCCACAGTCAACTGTCTGCACCAACCAACAGGGAAACAAGGAAACACCTGCAGCGGTATTATCTCTCCGCTGCTGTCTTCCTCCTACTCCGGTGTGAGGAAGCTTCCTTTTAAATGTCCCTGTGTAGAGGGAAGGGAAGCTACAGGCTGGACTGAGCTTTTTAAATTCTTACTACCATACCAAAAACTGTCGCTCCAACATCTGAGATGTAGCTTAGCATACATGATATCTTGTAGACTTGCTCTACCTTTCACTCAAGCTGGATTTGTAAACATAACAGAACCAGGACCACGACACCAGCAACCACAGCGGGAGGATGAGAGGGGGACAGAGACACAAAAAAGGGGCAAAATACAAATTTAATGGACCACGTTTTTAAAAGGTCATATTCGAGGGAAGTATATGAGAGGTTAAGTCGTAAAAATATGACATTTCTTAAAAGAAAGAATAGATATGCATAGATAAAAAAAGCCTCAACTCACCAGCTTTGGCTTAGCGACATCAGCGGCTCCAATGCAAGTGTCTTTCAGGAAGGAGAGCAACACACAGCGGCAACAGACGCAACCAACTGTTTCAAACGATGGGGGGAGTTATCAAGGATAATGTTAACCAGTTAAATGCAATTCGTCGATAGAAATACGTTATAAAAAGGAAGTGGTGTTCGTTTAAACTTAATTCGGGGATGTAAGTTATTTTGTTAGTAAATACGAGGCTTAAAAAACTAAAAATACAAAGTTTATCGCCCACTAATTATGGTATGGCTCAGACTGCCTCTCTCCCTGATTCACCGGTTAGCATCGCTGCTTAGCTACCTTCATTACAACAAACAAACATGACTTAAAACTGAATAAGTATGGGTATTGTCGTAAAAATGCGCTGTCGCTGTTCGCTGAAACGGTTTTATGAGCCGAACAAGGGGGACTCCCACATGCTGCAGTGTCCGCCTTCAACCAGCAGGTGTCAGGAGCGTCCACAGAAAACACCATGTCCTGCCAAGAAAAGATGGTGAGCAAGAAAACATCTCTTAAAATCATCACACCCACGCCCATTTAACGGAGTCTCCTTAATTAAATTTCAGGTATAATTATAGGTGAGTTGATTTTGTAAAAACAAATCTGTAATTTTTGGTTTGGCTCTGTTTAATCTACCTCTTGTGCCTCCCTCAATTATGGAAGTGCAGTCCTAAATCAGCAACCAATGCAGGCCTACACTGTGAAATCAGTTAAGAATTACATATTCTATATTTTTTGTGTATACCTTTAACTTAACTACTATCAGTATTTCGTGTAGATATCCTAAGTGGTACAAGCATTTCCACTGAGGTTCCACTTAGTCTTAGATGGAAATATTGTACATTTTACTTCACGACAATGAGGTTAAGTTGTAGTTACTTTACAATTTCTTATTTTGTGCACAGTTGTACTATGAGTTTAACAAATGAAATGCATAGCTAACACTTCCCAAAAATATAATCTAAGCAGTCAAAATTTGCTCGACCATGACTAGTAACATCAAACTTCTGCTTAAAGCATCAGTGGTAGTATTATAAGACTATTTAGAAATATAACAGTGCGGGGGACTTTCCGCTGCCTATGATGACTGTTACTTTTGATAACAATCATACTTTGTTCAATAAACACAAGTTCTTGTAAGTTAGATTATGAATGCATGACCTGTAACAAGCTTCTTTACCTTTTATGTGTATAAAGGATTTATTATTATTAGTTATTTTGCCACCTTACAAGTATGATGCGTGAAATCTAATTGAATAAAAGCCTAATCCTTGTATGTTAATTGTGCACAACTTTGTCAGTTCTAAATTACCTGCATGATTTCTTCATTTTTACAATATGTAGGATATATTTTGATATTAAATCAACTCGAGCTGAGGCTGTAATTTAACTACTGAAATAAAGACAATATTTACATCTTTATTTACAGATTGCGGTATATACATAAAAGCACAAAGCGCCAGTGTATGACTTTAATATGGAAACAAAAAGGATTATGCTTGTCTAGTTGTCCTTTTGAAAATACGCCATAACCTATAAGTGCATCTTGTAGCCCTTCAGATTGTTTTCAATGTTCTTTCACGACACAAAGAGAAAATGAAATTGTCTTTCATGCTGTTAATTCTTCATGCAGCGCAACTTTCACTCTCTTGCACAGACATCACTGATTGTTTTCCCGCCTCTTGCTGTGGGATGCTAAATGACTCCTCTTCCTCGCCAAAGGGGAGCTTAGAGTCTGCCTGCAACAAGTCTGCGGGTATGACAGACGGTGTCCCAGTGGAGCCATTTCCTATGTTAAAAGTGATGTTGACGTTGACTTGGGGACTGGGGGTCACAGGGCTGATTATCTGCGGGCTGGTGGGCTGAGAGGAGAGCTGTGTTTGGAAGCTGGTGTGGGGAGTGTCCGGCTCTGTGTGGGAAAGTAAAGGCAATGGCTCTGACAGATTGGAGTGTGGATCGTTGAGGGCTGTGGGCTGCAAAGAACCGAAGGACTCTTCGCTGCTGCAGCCATCTGTCCTGGTTAAACTTTCAGTATTGTTACTACTCTGACTCTGGTCGCTGCAGGCTTCCCCTTTCTCCAGCAGACATCGTTGTTCTGGTGCGGTTACTGTAAATGAAGTCAGCTGGGTCTCTCCCAAATAACCTTCATTTATCTGCAGTAGAGAGACATTAAAATGTTAATTCTATTCAGTATAGCTAATACTACATACAAAAGGTATTCCAGGAGAAAAGACTCACTTTATCATGAGCCTCACAATTTCCATTTGCATCTACTTTAGGATAAAATCTTGCAGCATCTGGGCGGGAAAGCAGAGTGATCATGCAGTGAGGGTGAGTAATGTAAGACACACAGTTCCTGATAATGACCATCATTTGTCAACATTGTTATTGTCCTGTTTTTTAACTAGGAGATAAATATATTTTAGATACAATCACAACAAAACAAGAACATGATTAATGCTCTTTTTCTTTTTTTACAGGTAACTGTTACCTTTCTTCTTTCTTCTTTTACAAAGGCACGCCAGCAGGATGACAAAGACAAGAAGTATTACTCCAGCGACACTTGCGATGGCTGCAGCTAACAGAGAGGTAAACACAGACACAGCACACAGACAGAAAGACAGATACGTTAAATTACTTATAGATCTGACAGTTTTCTTATAAATGGCTGCTTAAAATCACCATATTGTTCCCCCTACCCAGTACACCGCCAGACACTGTGCTTGATGGTGTGTGTTTCGTTGAGTGTTTGATCTCTGTCTCTGAAACAGCCAGGGTGATAGACGGTGTTGACTCTGTCGACCCAAGTGGAGCCGCGGTGTCTGAGGTTGCAGTGATTGCGCTCATCGTTGTTCTTGTAGTTGTGAACACGCTCTCTTTTGGTGACGTTTGAGGCACGGTGGGATATATAATAGGTCCACACACAGTGTCTGATGTAGCGCTGCCGTTTGCAACAACAGCCCTCCTGTGACAGCTAGAGAGGAGAAAAAGAGAGAGAAAGGTCAGAGATCTGAGCTCCAAAAAGCTGTGTACAGATGTGATTCTCTTTCACTTACTTTGTATGAGGCCAACATGGGTCTGTTTGGGAGACTGTATCAGAGAATGTCCCAACTGGGCATGGCAAACACCGCACATTTGAGTAAGCTGTCCCTGAAGACAACACACAAATAGAATGCCATTAAATAACATTTCACTATTGCAAAAAAAAAAAGTATTTCTGTGATCTCAATATGTAAGGGATAATGTGTAGTGAGCAGGTTGTTATCGCGGAATGGAACCCTGACAGGGTGAGCAGGACCCGGGCGCGAAGCTCACATTACTCATATTAAATGGAAACATTTCCTCTGATGGTAAGGTAATGTCAATTTTACCGGACTTCTTTCAGCAGATTGATATGATTACAGTTCTTGGGATTGTGTGATTAGAGCCGCATCCCTAGCAACGGTCTGTTCTTCATAACAACGGTCTGTTATCAAGAAATAACAGACCTTGGAATTGCCTTAATTAACCAATCAGAATCAAGTATTTAACACAGCCGTGTAATGTTCAAGTTAATGTTTTTATTCCATTAAAAAGATCATCATCCCATTGTCAAGAGAAAAAAAAAAAGGACTTCCTCTTATTACTTATGTTTACACGAGATCAGGAGTGCCATTCCGGTTTGCGTTGATAGCAACAAACTTAAGCTGAAAATGTCAGATAAAGGGGTCCGCTTTACTGATCAGTGTAACAGACTGTACTTCGTTTAATGTTCAGTTACGAACCCTTCTAAAAAACACAGAACAGTGATGTTAATGGCTGGGATCAGGTGTGATCTGATGAACCAGACATTTTCTAATTATGCCTAATGTTAAATACTTTTATCTCGACAAAACAAAAGTTGTTTTTTTGTTTTTTGGAGAATATACAGTATGCTTTGTTATCTAAATAAAATAACGTATCATTGAAGATAACTGCATTAAAAGAACAATCACAAGCACAGTTGTTCTCAGGAATCATACAAACATCTACTACATGAAAAACCAGCGGACTGTACCTGGCGCAGACACTCCATAACCAGCTTTGCACTGCCTGTATTTGCCACATTCTGTGCAGTACGGGTCATCAAATCCAATGATGCAATACATCCCAGGCTGACAAACACACTCGGACCTTGTGGTTGAGGAGCAGTTCTGGGCATACTGTAGACCCTTGTCTGAGTTTATGGGGAAAAATGTTTTGCTTACACTGACAGTTATGTGTTAAAAATAAAACAAAGCAATGAACAAGGAAACATGTACAGAGATTTACAGAGCAGCTACTCACATGCTTTACACCTGTTACAAGTGCGGCAGTTTGGAGAGTAGTTTATTCCCTCCAAGTACTGGCCTGCTGGACATGGCACACACTGTCTCTCAGCAGTTTTAGAGCAATCTCTGTTCAGTCGCTCTCCTGTGTGAATATATGAATCCAGATTAACCTGCAGGTTTGTCACTTTAAATAGATGTTGTTTCATGTTAACAGCACATTGAAACGCATTCATTTGAATCAACTGACAAAAACTTTAACATGAAAAGATCTTACATTTCCATCGAACATTAAATAACCATGCGGTTAAAGAGCTGTGCATTGGCAAGAATCGGGTTATATGATATACATCACAATATAAGGGTTATGATTAAATACATCACAATATATTGTGACACTGTAAGCAATATGTGTTGCTCTTTTTTTTATCAAACTTTAGGAAAACTGTCATAGTATAAAAAACAAATCGCTGTATGCATAAAATACAGTAGATAAAGGATTACTTCTTGTTACGTGATCATACCTTTGGAGCTGCATTTGATGCATATGATTCCTTGAGTTATTTTAAGAGTAGTCATTTGGTAGCTGGCAGAGCTGTAAGCTAGCAGTGTGACTCGGCATTTTCACTAATGTAGATTCGTGGCCATATATTGTGCCTTATTGTTTGTAGTCGTTACTTATTAATTAAGTATGCCATTTGTGCTTTGTTGCAGTTTTACAAGCATGAATTCCTATATATATATCAAGTAAAGGTACGCCTTGTGCTTACTGGAGGACTTACAACTGTTAGCTAACTGTCTCGTTTTGAATACGAGCAACTCATTGCAAGGACAGTGTAAATTCATTGTGTTCAGGAATCGTTACAGTATCACAAAACATTATATTGTGATAATCCACTGTCTCGATATTTCCGTCCTTATGTTGTTACCATGGTTTGACTTTGTTTTTTGTTCTATTTAAAAGACATCATTAAATCTTTATTCAAGTGTAATTCATCTCAATCCATAATTAAATCGTGATATATACATTTTAATACATGACATACTGTTGACTTACATTTATTATTGACAGAGGCGTTTTTTATTTATTTATCGCACTTTCACTGAATACTAAAATGTTCAATATTCAATGATAATGACTCCGGTGCCTCAGTACAGTAAGCGAATGTAGTTAGTATTATAGCAGTGTAGCACCATACACATTTTACAGCTAATAGGAATTCAGAGAAACACTTCTCTACCCTCATCGCTGCATGGTACAACAGTGGGATAAAAAACAATTAACTGCACTGAGTGGGAGAGATTAGCTTAGCAGTCACATGAGATCAAATTATTGCTTTAGCCGCATCAGCAGTTTTTGTAGCCCAAATCTTTACAAGAAGTTTGTGAAGGCGTAGGCGGTACAGTTCTGATGAAGTAACTTCCAAGGAAAACTCACTACACAGCACTAACGTGTTTAACAATGTGTCTTTATGGGCAGCAACAAGCATGTAGCGCTGCCAACCACGCCCCTATCACTACAGTCATAGCTGGTGCTTTACACAGCCGAAAGTCTTTCTGTGGCATAAGCTGCAAAACACGTTCATATCATTGCTTCACAGATGTAGAAGTCAAAAGTCCCTGCTCATAATTAGCATCTCCACTGTGCAGTATTTCCCCACTGTGTGCTACATCAGCTGATCTCAGGAGCTAGTAGGCCAATGTTAGATACAGGGAAGCTTATACTCAAGCAACCACAGCAACATTACACAGTGATAGTGGCACATTTACAAAACACACTGGTCTCCCTGAAACCTTTTCTCTTGTTATATTTATGTTATATTGTTCCATCTTAAGCTCCTGCGAGGAACTTTAGGTTTGTGTCAATTTTTTTGCCCCCTGTAGACAAAGCCATACCTCTTATCTCTTTGCTGATTTTGTCCTATACATGCTTGGTATAGTTGGTATACTTGATGGTTTTTAACCAACAATCTCCTCCTGCTTTCTTTTACAGTCATATATATCAATCACTTTTAATGTTTGCCTTGGAAAATGTACACAAAGGCAGTGTACAGTTAACAGCTTTTTCTGACACCTACCTCCTGCCAGGGATTTCAGGCATTATAAATAACTATATAGAGAAAAATCTATCTTGTCGCTGATGGTCTGGTTTGCTTTTGTAGCTCATATAGAGTTATCAGAATTAATTTCAGTCTATTTAGGAGCTTTAATTTGCTTTTTTGAAATAGGAACAAGTAGGCCCATGTAAGCTAAACAGACAAACAGTGTTATGTTAACAGATTTTTCTAATTATTTAATAAAACAAACAACCTGTGTGTTACAATACTAGAACAATGTCTCCGTCTTTCTCAAGGTTCAGTAGCCACTGAATCAGCAAGAAACAGCCAGAGACAGCGTTTTCAACAAACTCGTGGAGCCAACATTAGCATTTTTAGCTAGTTAACTTCAACTAATAAAAAAACTGTTCATAACTGTTGTCATTAGAAACCAAAAAATCATCGGCTGTTGGTAAGTTATATTAAGCCTCTTTCATCTTCCTCCATGTCAAATCAAGGACCTGTTGTTTAAAAAAATATAGCTTTAGCGCTTAGCTAGCTTTAGCGCTTAGCTAGCGGTCAGCTGTGATAATGACAAACAGTGTGGAACAATTAAAAAATAAACTTATTTTCACTACATTTCCAACTGAAATATCGCCGTCTTAACTCTACTACATTTAAAGAGTTTAACAGTATATCATGTATTTCAAATAAGGTGCTGGTTTCCCCTGTTTCCGACACTATCCATTGTCCTCTCACTCAAGTAAAAGTATTTCGAATTACCCTCAGCTTTACTTCTGCAACGCTAGTGCCTCTTACACTCACTGCACATTACATCACTAATAATAATACTACATGATATGATGGATTTTATCCTGATATGGGTTGTTCTTCAAAGTAGGTACTTTTTATTTTGGTATTTTAACTATATTTTGAAGCTAATGCTTACTGTGCTTTCACTAAAGAAGACTGTTTTTAGACTGTGCTTTTGCTGGTCTTACTTAAGTAAAACGTTTCTCCTTCTTCTCTCTTCTTCCTCCAGCAGTGGTGATCTCTGGTGGACAAAGTAGGCTAAGAATAGGTCATGGCTATGTTTCTTAACTACCTCAAATCTCATTTGGCATTTCCACAATGCTATGTCGCTGTACTTTACTGCTTATGCTGAGGTACAGATATTGTATGAAGTAAGCTATGGCCAATATTGTCACAGCCAATTCATCAGTATAGATCTATTTGTGATACATGACAATTGTCAGCTACATAGGTGCTATTTATTTTCCCTCACACCTCCACCCCCAAGCCTTACCAGAATGTTCAAAACTTTGTTATCGCGTAACATCATCAGTGTTTTTATACTGAGACAGTTTTGTCCCACAGTGTAGTTTGCATGTTAGCATCAGTATGACTTCCTTCCTGTGATCCTTGCAGAGTTTACAGGACAGCACCTACCTGGGGGGCATTTCTTGCAGCACAGGTTAGACTCTTCTGACAGGTACTCTCCTGCTTGGTCGCGACACTTTCCATCTGAGTCTGGCGGATAGCCCTGAGTGCAGACCTATGAGAAAGAGAGATGAAACGTAGAGCAACTCATCTTTGTCTGTTTAAATGAAGATAGTGAAGAACGTAAATTCATTTGAAGTAATCATCTGACGCACGCACTTTATAAACAACACAGGGGTATTAAGCTTCAAGGTAAATTCAGAATCTTTGAAATTACTTGTTCGGAATTTTGCAGCCGGACAGTTTTCCCTGAAATGCACGCGCTTGAAAGTCAATTTTAAGCCTCAACCTTAGTCAGCCAATAAGTAGTAATTTATTTTTAATCATTATTGTTATTTTTGGGGCTTTTTATGCCTTTATTTCAAAGAGGACAGTGGACAGTGGCATAAATGGGGGAAGAGAGAGTGGGGACGACACGCGGCAAAGGGCCGAGGGCGGGAGCTGAACCCGGGGCCGTCGCATCAAGGACTATAGCCTCTGTATATGGTCGGCGATTTAACCGCTAAGCCCAACCAGCACCCGAAAACTAGTCATTTTAAAATCAACAATTTAGTTGTAGGCTGACACCACCGCATCACCTTTTTAAACAGGAGCCTAAAGTTATAGCCTACCACCCACACCTGTGCCCACCTTTTCCCTTCTGCTAATGCTGCCGTCCTAAGCTGAGACCTTGTCTAACAGGCAGCCATTGTTCTCGAAGAGGTGGATTTCACCCCCTACACTGTCTCTTCTCTCTGTGGGGCTCTTTTTTTTTTAAGTCGTCAGGCTGTAGGCACTGCACACATGAATCATGCAGTGACTCAGGTGTCACCCCCTCCCTCGCACATACAGTACGTAAATATTGTAACTACAGCTCCTGCAACCACAGTATGTGTGTGCTGTAAAGTTGGTCACGTCTGCTGAGACACCTGTCCCGTGCACGAGTTTAGAGTTTCTTACCAAAGTGCCCCCCAATTACATGCAAAAGTTAGAATATGCTGACAGCAGCGTTGATTTCTCGTATAACAGGAAGCAGAGGCGGCAACCTAGAAGCCCTCGGTTATCAAGCATACAGAGTTCTTTTGTGGTGTGGCCACTGGCAACACGGGATGTGATGAGAAAGTCAAACCTCTATCGTTATCTCACTTTGTCTTTTTCTCCTGGCTTCGAGCCTAAACTAAGTCTTTAGCAGAAATGCACAGTGATCCTGGAAGACAGTAGACAGGTTTGCTGCATCATTTCATGGCAATGAGACATTCAGCCTAACACTGTATCAGATATCAGACAACTGAAACCTAATATTCATACATAATCACCACACCTCAAGTATGAGTTACATCTTTACAGTACCACTTTCTAATGTCATGTTGCATTGTCTCTTCACGTCACATTATCTCAACTGGTGTTGATGCTAAAATGTTTTAAAAGAAGATAGAGATTATTTGTTGGCAAAATAACAGGTGGCAAATTTTCCTGACTCAAAACATCAAAGAGGTCTGATACAAAGAATAATTCACAAATGTTTAAATGCTCCTTTAATAAGTTCCCTTGCTGTTAAACCTTATGCCAACTGACATTACAACTTAAAAGTGAAAGCTAAACCTAAAATTCAACTTGAGTTTCAGCAGTAATTTGATCCTCTGAGGATTCCCGTCCCAGGCTGGTTAGCTAGCAGGACCGGAGAGCCCGATAAACAGCTCAAACATGCATGACAGGCGTACAGACAGAAACGTAACCTACCTTGCTAATTTGGACGTTCAAGAGAACCAGCAGTACAAGTATGTCCTTCATTGCCTCGTTAAAGAAAGTTACAAACCGTGGAGGAAAGCGCTACCAGCGTGAGCACTGCACTGATCATTTTAAAAAGGCGGTCCGGCGGTGTGTGAAAACAGGAGTGATTTCCTTGAACTGAGTCGAGTGTTTGGAGGAAGGAAACGCACAGACAGGCTGTGAGCTGCACTCTCAGATGTTATGTGAATTACCCCTGTGAGGTTAGACTGAGTTGAGGTTAAGAAGTGATGATGCACTGTACATCATTGATGTATCATATATATACTATAGTGTCTGTTAAATACACACCGGGAAGATTTCGTATTTTACAGTACTGAAGTCGATTTGATGTGGCTTCTTTGATGTTCAACAGAAATTTACATGATGTAATTATCTGTTTGCAAAAGTATCACAGGATACATCTAAATCCTCATTTGGGAGTTTTTTAAAGTTGTCTCATAATTAAGTAAATGAAGTCATCTCTGTGAATTAAATTGGGAACTTTTGCTGAGTCAGTATTTTTGCAAAATCGACAGAAAACAGAACTTCTGTAAATCCAGAGCCAACAACTTTAAGTATATAAAGCCCCTGCAAGGAGAAGTCATTACCTCCTTATACCACTTTGACTTGAAAAGTGTATAGGCTGCAGAAAATGGAAAATTACTCTATTGAATCTATGCTGCTCCCTTTCTATGTGGTTTATACCATTTGTATTGTTTTGTGGCCAATGTGCAACACAGAACCTTTGGCCAAAAGATGAAGTCACTACCAAAACAGGAAGTGGATTCTTTGGATTTATCTTCTTGTATAAAAACAGACAGGTCCAAATGTAGCTCAGTCCCACAAAGTTGAGCTGCATGTTAGCAACTGTTTGAGCTATGGTAGAATCTGAATCAGGAAAACAATACAGTTAACAATGTCTTCTTAAAGCTCCTTTGGGGAATGTTGGGTTTGTGTTGATTTTGGCTCCCCCGTGGACAAAGCTGCACCTCTTATCTCTTTGCTGATTTTGTCCTGTACATGCTTAAGTGGTGGTTTTTAACAAAGTTACACTCACTTTATATTTTTGCACTGGAAAATGTAAACAAGCTGCAGTTAATCACTTCATCTGACACCTACCCCCGCCAGCAGTTTCAGGCATTAAAAATGACTATATAGAAATAATCAATCTTGTCGCTGATGGTCTGGTTTGCTTTTGTAGCTCATACAGAGTAATCAGAATTAATTTGTCTGTTTCATAACCAGTGAAAAACTCCTCTCAGGAGCTTTAAGAATGTCCTCTTAATAATGTCTTCTGTTGGATTCCTGTGCTGCCAACTGTGTGCTCTGCAGCAGGATATTGTAGTTGATAGTAAGATAACAAAGGTATTGTTGCTCCACATTCCTGAACACGGGCCATGGTTTCACTCTCTGTAAGTGTAAGTACTTAGCATTGCAGCAGTGTTACTTATTATTGATGAATACGAATAAAACACCTGTTGGTCCTTCTGTTGTCATAAGATGTACTTCAGCGCAGTGTTTAAGCCTCTTCTTAGCTGTCTTGTCAGAGTTTCCAGCAGATGAATCTTAAGAAATGCAGTCATCACAATATCCTGATGAGTTTGAGTCTCATGCCGAAGTCGCCATTTTTGAGTAATTTAATGAATGATTTGACAATATTACATGTACATTGAAGTGTTTTTCTACCACACTTTTACTCTAACCACTACTGACTACTTCACTGTAGTCAAAGCTGTCTTCTTTCGATTCCCCTGCAGCACTGTACATGCTGCCCGGATGAATGCCCCTGTGCTTGGCTTTGTTTGTTCCTGCGTGAGACATTGACATTTCACAATAAAGTTCCCCCTCCCACATGCTCAGCTTTTCTCTGATGCTCAAAGCACACAGTAGCAGAACCCTTGTCCATTATGGTCTTGTTTTGTCTGTTAAGAGCAAATTAGTTTTTAATGTCACACATTTAGTTATTTACTGGGTTTGTTTCTGTGGGAGAAACGTGACGTGGTGAAGTTAACCTGTGAGGGAGATTACAGCAATGTATCCCTTCATGCTGTGGCCTACTTATATAAGCTCATGTGAGATGTCCTGGTCTTGTACACTGTGCGATTCTGCTGAGTAATTTCCAAAAAAGCTACAGTGTTTTCGCTACAGTCTGTACTCTTACCAGAATTACCAGACAGTATACCGCTAAAAAAAAACTAGGAGCAGGCTTTATATTTGGAGTGATGTCTTATTGGACTTAAGCAAGTTTCAGTTCCTCTTATTTTTATACTGTGTTAACTGGAGAGCAATGAACTGAGGTTAAAACAGAACAACATGCTTTAAAAATGTCTGGAAGTATTTATAATTTTTGCTTAGACATGGAAAAAGATAATAGTGTGCTCATCATCTGCAGACGTTAGTATTAAAACAGTTTTAGCTCCCTTTTTTAAAATAATAATCTCAAAGATTTTCATTTAAATAAATGTCCGTTTTCACTATCGCTGAATGAGGTAACTCAATGGTGATTGAGCCTATGGCCCACTTATGAAAGCCTTTGCATTTGCAGTATTATGGACTGGGTGTCTGGTGCAACTGCGAAAAAAATCACAAGCGGCACCCAGTTAGTGACGAGTTTTCCATCACCCAGCAGTGGTTGGTCTGTTCCAGTTTCTGCAAGTGTTGCCGGTTAACAGTAATCTACTATGGCTGAACAAACAAAGAAAAGATCGATGACTACAGATACAACTTCAAAAATAAGTGAAAATCCAAAGAAAAAGAAACAAATTGAACGCTCAGATGAAGCAAACAGTCCAGAAAGGAAAGCAACCGTCAGCGAGGAAAATCAAGAGTTACAACCGGAGACGTTCATGCACGTCACACATGTCACTGTGTGGATATCTGAGAAGTGTGCTCCTGCAATTACTGTTGATCGCCATAGGTGCCGCCAAAAAGAACGAGATTCCAACTTTACATATCAATCACCAAACATATCGTTGTGTGACTTCTGACTCTGATAACGGCTGATAAAGGCCTTTTGGTATGATGTTGTAGAGTTAAACAACCTGCATCACTGCGTCTTTGCCAGTGAAAATGAGCAGAGCGTCAAAAGTCGTGATCCGTTTGAAGATATGATGAAGATAAAATGACCTTCAGAGGCATATTTTCCCTTACAAGCTGCTTGTGGTAAAATCAAAGTATCAGTATCACAAAGCACATTTTACACAAAGCTTCGCTCGTGGTATCTGAAGCATCCGAACTCTATGATAAAGATCATCAGCCTGCCACGCAACAGCACAAGCCGACATCTGACGTTTGGTTTTGAACGGGACTTTGTGCTACAACACACAAAAATCAGCAGGGAATAAAAATTTAAAACAAACATTTATTTCTGTCAAACTTGGAACACATACAAAAAAATAGCAATACATATAGATTCCGTGCATTGAATTAATTTCGTTGAATGCACACTCATATTTACTGTGAATGCTGTCATTTAAATACATTAGCATGTAAAGTGGAAAAACTGAAGTGTCAGAGGTGGGACGGCTACAGTATCTGGCACTAAGCTTCTGTGGTTTCCTGTGAAATGGAACCTGTGCATTGACAGTGGCCTCACAGTTTGGTTTTCAGAGTTTTGTAGTCCTGTTTTAAGGAAGCGTCACAGGAAGTTTAAAACAGAAGTACGTGTGAACTTCATTCGCAGCTAACTACTGGAAAGGGAAACGTGAAATAGCCTCTGAGCAACACAGATGATTCAAAGTGACTTCCTTAATGTTTGTGAGTTGTGCGTGTTTGAAGGTCTTTTCTTTCCACTGTGGCGAAACATTATGATTCCCTTTCTCTATGTCTCTGAGGCAGATGACAGTCACGTGCGGTGTCTCAATCGGTTTTACTAATCTGACAGAAAACAACCTCAATTTCATTCTCGACTAATTACACATGACCTCAGGAGTCCTCTATCTAAGATCAGGCACTTACAAGTGTTGATGCAGTCTATGGAAATCATTGTTTCATATTAAAAGTCTACTTCACAGATATTAGAGGAAATAAAACACATACAAAACAAAATACAATACAGATGTTTAAAAAATAGACAAATGCTTTCTGAGGTCATCATGAGAAGCCTCACAGGAACTGTTTTAATTTACGGCTTGTCAGTTCAAAGGGTACGATGCGCCTCCCAGTTTTCTTTTAGAAGAGAAGTGTTGGAATTTGTGACGAGCCAAGAGGGTCACATCTGAGACCTGGTTACGGGATTCTTTGGGAGGAGGGATATCCTGGAAAACATTAAGAATCTCATTTGAAAATGTTTTTCACAAGGTTTAACACGTCAGATATCTAACAACAATTATTTTTGAAGGCCTTTTTTTCCACAGCAGACGTTTCAACATGTCCGAGCTGAAGGAGCACACGTCTAATCAATAGCATTAATAACAACAGCATCGCATTTAGACGGGTCAGTTCAAAGACTCTGTTATTGTGCATGTTGATTCAGTCATTGTTAACTGGAAACCTTAAAGGAACAAAGTCATTGTTCATGTCAGTAGTTCCTTCTTTGCTTTCCCAGCTACAAGTCAAAATGTCAGCTGACAAAAAGCAGATACTATATCTGTTGTTCAATATTTTATTTTGAGACAAAATAAAAAGCGTGCCCTGTCTCACCTCCACTTGTAACTCGGTGGAGCTCTTCATGTTCAGACTGCTGCGCAGGTCGAGGCTGCTGGGTGTCGGCAGGGCGCTCTGACCTTTGTTTGACCAGCCAGAGAGACAGTGCTGAACAAGAGAGAGAGAGAGAGAGAGAGAGAGAGAGATCCATAATTTGTTGTAACTGTTAATTTAAACAAAGACTCATAAACACATTATGAAAATATCAGAGGTAAAATTCGCAGCTTGGTAGTAATAACTTTTCTTTCAGTGATCTCACGCACTCACCGATGGTAATCCCAAACTGTCAGAGGGGTTGAAACTGCATCGTCGGTGAGCTTTGTATTTGTAAGGTGGACAGAGGGCGGAGCGAGGGATGCTGACCCTGACAAAAACAAAACAAAAAGACAAATTAGTTTAGATGCTGCTACAGTGGTGAAACGCTGTGAATGGAAAAAAATAAAACTGATGATTGAGAAAAGAAAATTCAGTGAAAGACGCTTCAGTTTTTGAAGCCCAAACCAACAGGAAACCCGACATTATTCCACAATGAGCAAACATTTGGCAATTGTGGCAAGGAAAAACTTTCTTTTACCAGGCAGAAACCTTGAGCGGAACCAAGGTTTTACACACAGACATAGAAACAGAACTCCTTTCAAGAAGGAAATACAGCTCAGTATAAAAAGGTCTCAGCTGCATCCTAGCGCTCCATCGCCTTCAGTATTAATCAAGCTGGGACAAAGTACATCACATTAAAAATGTCTTTCGCCTGCTGCCCATAAATGGCTCTGTTGTTCATCTGTGGCCGTAAAAAGCATTCAAGTACACATCATTATTACCTGATGAGAGCTGGTTCAGCAGCAGTGTGAGGATGGGAGGACTTGTGCTTTTTGCACACAGGGCAGCACTCCTGATGGTGAAGTGGGACGGGGAACAGTCTGCTGTTTATCCGATAAGAGAACGTACCTGAACAAAAAGTGAGCAAGCAGACATGAGAATAACTTCAGCTGTCATGAAAAGAACAACGAGAGTAGCCTGTTCAAATAAATAACCCCTCTTACACTGATGAGTGTCTGTGTAAGCCTCAGGGCCGTCTTTGTCTGTTAGAGGCGGCAGGACTGGATGCTTCTCCTCAGAAAATCTATGAGGAGAATAGAGCCATCATCATCCATCCATAAATGTAACACACATGTTCGAACACAAGAGAAATCAAGTGTGAAGCACTCACTCTGCTTGTGGGCTGTGGACACACTCGTCTCTATTGAGCGATCGAAACGTGCGCAGGTCATTGAAGAATTCATCAGAGCGCTCTATCAAGGAGTCTTCAGCATCCAGGACTCCTTTGAGGGAACAAACATCACATTTTAGGGCTCCATTAGATGATCATTTGTATAACAGAGAAATAGAAAACACAGAGAGCAAAAAAGGCGTACCTGCTATCCAATCATACCCGAGCAAAGGAGGCAAATGATGCCTGTCTGAGGCAGAAATCTCTTCACATTCATCAGGCTGAAATGTGACTCTGCTCCGCTCCTCCCTCTACAAAAACAAACACAAAGGAAATAATTAATTCAACTGTATATTTAAGTCCATACAAAACCCACACACAGAATAACTTTAAAAGTGATATCCTCATTGGGTTGCACTTTATTTTTGCGGGACACTTTCTAGCCACAAGGATGTGTCATCAACTCAAACACAGGTTTGCAGGTTTAATCGTTTCCTTTTGCGATATTAAAAAGTGATCCCTGATATAGTAAGAATCATAAAAATAAGCTTTATTTACAAGGCAATTTTCTTAACAAAAAACAAAAACAACAATAAAATTGACAACAAGAAATAAGTCCAACAACTGCTTCAAATCAGCTAAATTATCGCTCGAAGATGAAAAGAAATAGCTCCATAGCGCCCTCTGTGGTCCACTGTGAGAATAATTTAATACTTTAGTTTTCTTTGTGTGCTCTTCACAGAGCTGAGCATATTTTATGCAATGCAATGAAATTTAATATCTGTTTTAATTCAAGCACAGTCTATTTTTAACAACGTGTGTTCACATTTATGAATACAATTGCTGGCTTTACCCGGACAAATATTTTCTGTTGTGCCCCTATAGATGTTTATGCAATGAACCTTTACGGGAACTTTGGAGAAACCCAAAGTCTGGAGCTCTTGGAGCAGTTACACCTCTAGTGTCTTATTAAGATAAAACTGTGTTTATTTACCATCTGATAAGGAACATATTATTCCTGGTTTTGGCTAATGTGATACATAGTACATCTTATTATTATTCCTATTTGTTCTGGATCAGAACAGCCCCAAAGAAACTTTAAAATATCCAGCACTTTTTTTCCAAGCAGCTGAAAGAGCTACTTTTAAGTTTTATCACTTGTGGGTCAAAAACATTTATCTCCTCTACTTCCTCACTGGTTGGTCCATCCTCTGACGAAAAACTACTGAAGGGTGCCGTGAGCGGTGGTGTCAGTGAGGACACAACAACATATTGGACTTCTGGACATTTTAAGTGTTTGGCTTCAAAGAAATGTGATTATGTTGGTAAAAATGTTTTGAGACAGCTGATGAACATTTTATTGTTCTTTCAGGGTGTAAAATCAGGATTGACATTTGACTCATTGCCGAGTCCTGTGGGTCTTTTAACCTGAACAGTTTGGACAGTGCTGCTTACGCCATGAAATAGATTACATTTAGGGAATGTTTATCAGTTCCTTTTTTACCTGTTCCTTGTTTTGACTTGCTAGACAGGACCTGCTGGTGCTGGTTGGATTTGTATCCTGCAGCCTGTTGTGGACTTGAGGATGTCTGTTGCTGTCTTTCCAAAGGTCTGATGCTGTTGTATGTTCAGTGGTCCATCCGCTGTGTTTGGAGGTCAAAGATGGAGTTGAAATATTGTGCTGGGTTCTTGTTTGTCTCTCACTTTCATCTGATAGGGACACGAGGAAAGAGATTACTCTGTCAATTATTGCAGATTTTTTACATCATATGAACACATACAGGTTTTCACTGAAAAGTACATCGATAAGCAGCTCAAAACAACTAAACATATGTTTGCAACAGGAAAACACAGTAGAGGGCAGGGCACAAGGAATTGTATGCAATATTAAAAAATCTCATATCAGCACATATATGAATTTTGACAAAGACAAGTGCATTTAATAGCTTTTTTAGAGTTTCAACACCCATAATCTTAAGTATCTCAAGTATATTTGCCATGAAAAACAAATAAACTAACTATTCAGACTTAACGTTATCGAGTAGCTAACTTAGCGAATTAGCAGACTAATGTCCTGTCTTAGACCTCGTGTTTAACACACGTTTTAATTACCCTCAAATCTCACGGTAGGGTTGGCCAGGGCGGCCCGGGCAGAACCGTGGTCTGCATCGATCAGGGTCAGGACCTCCGCGGGGTCTCTCCTGCCCTCAGCCTCGTCCTCTCTCTCCCTCTTGCGGCCCTGACTGCTGCCGCTCAGTCGCTCCAGTATCTCCCCCTGCTGCTTCAACTGGTTTAATAAATCTTTGTTACGCTGTCTCAATTCCTCCAGTCGGTGTAACGACGACATGTTTAGAATTTATACCGCGTTTAAAACACGTTTATCTAACAAGAAGAGAATAAAACAGCGAAAGTTTCTGATTCTTTTGGGATTCAAACCAGACTCCACCAGCTCCATAACAACCCGTTGACAACAATGATTTGATTGGCTGTGAAGATGCTACCCATAATGCCTTGCGACCGTTCGAGATTTGTCTTAAAGGGATAGGCACGCAATGGATTAAAGCCTTTAAACTAGAGGTTAGAAGTTGACAACAGAGGGCGCAATTTACCTGATTAGTGACATTGGACACAGTCATCGATAGTCTGTACGGATAGCATGATTATGGGTTGTAGTGGAGTAAAAAGTGGGATTTAATATATTCCTCTGGTATGTGGTAGAGTAGTTTGAATAGAGTAGATCAGTTTCATCTTACTCAGAGAGTCTTTTACTTTCCACCACTGGTTAATAACAACCCCAAGCCCAACTAAATGTACTCAGTACCTTAAATTATAGGTTATTGTTAGATATTTCAATTTCCACCAAAACTCAAAGAAACAAAACGATGAACAAATAACAAGACTGAAAAGCTTAGCATGCCTAAAGTGAGCAGGGACAGCATACTCCCAAGAAAACTATACTAGGTAGAAAGAAGAAATAAACTTCAGGGTGAACAGTTTGAAGTGGAAACTCGTACAAGGACAGCTGCAAGAGATGACAGGATAAAAAAAATGAGCCTTGGAGTAAGAATAAAGCATAAACAGATGATTTACAATAACAACCTTTTTAATATATGTCTACAATTAAAGGTATAATCTCGATTTTCTTGTAAATAAATGTCTGTTAAGTCACTATGAGTGAGGTAACACAATGGTTATTGAACCTATGGCCCACTGATGAAAGCCTTTGCATTTACAGTATATAGTTTTATTATGGACTGGGTGTCTGTGGCGACATTCACTGAAATAAACACAAGTGGCGCCCAGTTAGTGATGCGTTTTCCATCAGCCAGCAGTGGTTGGTCTGCCAGAGAGGGTAGGCGGAGCTAAGCGGCTGCTTTTCTGGTCTCTGCAAGTGTTGCGAGTCAACAGTAATCAACTATGGCTGAACAAACAAAGAAAAGATGGATGACTACAGATACAACTTCAAAAATATGTGAACATCCAAAGAAAAAGAAACAAATTTGATGCTTAGATGAAGGCAAACAGTCTAAAAAGGAGAGCGACCATCAGTGAGGAAAATCAAGAGTTACAGCCGTTACAAAGGGAGTCAACCGTGGATGTCTGGTTCAATTGGGAAGTGTACTCTTATAATTAATGTTTATCGCCAAAGGTGCTGCCAAAGAGTACTGAAACTGAAATCTTCGAGACTACAACTTGAAAGCTAGGCCTATTTAATTTAATGATCAGTTTCATTATAAATTAAAGCCTAAGAGGCTTATCTCAGAGATTTGTACTAGAGTCTATACTATCCACTTATGAACCCTATTAGGAGACAAATGCACATTGCTAGGAAGAGCGATCTCTCTTAGTATACACGTTCAGCCACTTGTTTATTATCTATGAGATTTTTAATTTTTTTGACATTTTATGGTCTGGAAGAATTTATTTGCACGAAAATCGACTTGTTTTTCTAAATTACATCAGGACCTTCTTCTGTTCATACAGTATGCTTCCTCCATCTCGAGGGATGATCCAGTAATAAGAACAGATAACACAGTCACATTGCACTTTTCTACTTTTCCACTTTGGTGTTATGGCTTTGTCTGTGAAATTTCCATTTGAAGTTTTTTTAAATTTGATATTAATAAAGCTTTTGATGCATTTAACCAAATCCGCACATTCTGTACTTTAGCAGATTTAGCTAAAAGTCAGTTTCTTGCTGATTTCCTGTGTTAGACACACACAGTATGTTGACTTACAGTTGATGGATAAACATGTTGTCTTTTCTCCCATCACTCCTAAAGGACAACTTCCTCCTTTGTGGCTTGATGACATTAGTTTATTTACACTAAACCTGTCCATCCGTGGTGGCAGTAATAACAGTGTTGCAGGTGGTGCAGGGTCACAGCTGTAATCATGTGCCGGATCCCCTGTGGAGCGAGTGAGGGTGGAACTGTGTGGGCGAGCTGCTGTTCAGTATTCCAGTCATGGCTCGTTTGCATCAGGAGCCGTCCAGGCCGGTCCAGTATGATTAGTTGACCACAGTTGTGTGGAGTTGCACCCCATTATCATTAAACGGTGCCAGTCATGAAGTCATATACTCCTCCCTGTCTCTCTAATTACACCCCCACTGCTGGGCTCCAGGCAATTACGGCCCGCCGCCAGAAGGCTTCATCGTTCATTAGACACAGATTACGGACACATCAACAACAACAACAGAAGAAAAGCAGAATTATTCATATTTCTGCTAAACAAACACAAATCTCCTTAGAAAAAATTTCCTTATGTGTTTATTTGGAGGAAAACAAAGGAGAAAGAATCACATGAGCAGAAGTCTAAATATTTTTTAGCTATGTCACGATATCTACTAAAAGTGACAGTCAGTCAGTTAGAAGAAGTTGAGAAGACCCTGAGCATCTTTACAAACCCAGAAAGGAAGATCACTTAATCACTTAACAAACTCTAATCTGCTTCATCAGGACTGTGTGTGTTTAGTTTGACCTGACGAAACAAGCACACAACCCCACAACTGTCATCAGATTAACATCTGAATATTTCTACAAGATGATTGGTGCTTGAGCGTTTATGACATCACCTTTTCCAAGTTAATCCCAGCCACTAAAAACCAGAGTGAAGAGCTCAAAACACACGGCAGGAAAAAGCTCTAAGTGCATAAAATCATCCATCATCTATCAAAATATTTATGTCGGGCAAACAAAGTGTCTCCTGCATATTTTTCTGACCTATTTAGGAATAGATCTCAGAATGCATCCGGTCGGTGATGATTTATAAATGTTTGATGTTACATTGTTTTTTATTAACTTGTTGAGCTGTTGAATAAAATATGATTATGAACTTTGTATATGGTTTTTACAGTGTGGCCGTTCATTTGCTAATCTATAACATAGGGCACTGCACAAATATAAGATAACTGCTGTGAATGCACCCGAAGAGCATGTTAGTTACCCACAGGAGACCACGGCACAGAACATGACCCACATTATTGAATTACTGCTCATTACTACACTAAGTTATCAGTATTAAGTTGGGGTTTGTATGAACGCATACATCAGTAATTATTGTACAGAGGCAGGAATATTATCCATTCACCATATCCACATGGCAGCCATTTTCCTCAGATGTCACGCTCACAGTAACAGCATCAGCAGTAATTCATAAATGATCATTGTGGTACTTACTCATTCAGTTTGAGTTTGAGTACAGTAATGTTGGTTGTCGTAAGGGTGGCGGCTGCAATGGTGATCATGATGGGGCATGTCTGTTGAAAAAAAAAAAACTTTTACATAAAAATATTAATATAAAATATTAGCAGCAAATTAAATGTAATGAGGTGTGTCTGATTTGTCAAAGTGAGTATTAACATTTGACATTGATTTGAGGACAGTGGGCCACATGACATGGAAGCTATAAAAAGGTGAAAAAAATATATTAAAAGTGCGTCTGATACACCGAATTTTACAAAATTTTGGTTTGTGTTAATGCAACTTAAAACGTTTAAGGTAATCGGTTTCCTCAAGTGAAATGAAAAGACACAGTAGAGTTTTAAGTTGAGATAAACTACTTTACTAAGTTCATTTTACTTAATTAGTTCAAAATACTAATGGAATGGGTGCTGTTAACTTAATTTATTAGTGCTCACGTCTTTAAAAAATTACAGCTTACTCAAATAATGCAGGTTCATTCTAAACACAATAATTTCACATGATTTGACACAGTTAAGTTCTTTTACTCACGTTTTCCTTATCGTTTTTTTTAAAGTAAACTTGCTAGAATTTACAGTGTAAAGGTTGTAAGTCATAAAAATGTATGGTACCAGACAAATTGTTATCATTTCACCGCTAAGCAACTTAAAAGACAATAAATAGTTAAAAGTCGAAAATACATTCGGTCATATTTTTAAGCAAAACAAGATATTTGGTCACGACTGTTAGACAACAGCTTACATTAGCATTCAACCACCTAGCTAACATTATGTTTGCTAGGAACTAAATTCCTAGTTAACATTATGTTACCTAGAAATGTACGGCTTTCCGATTATATCGTGTAACACTACCAAACTGTAATATTAGCTTTTAGCTACCTCCTAGCTTACTGTAACACTAGCTAGAAAGTGGCTTAATGCTAACGTTAGCTGTTTTCTGACCATAGCCAGGGTAATGTTAAAATATAGTTTTATCCTGAAAATTTGGCCAGATTTTACTTTCGGCTTTTCAGTGTTCATTGTTTTTTTCATTTACTGATCAATCTAGAAATAGTGAAAAAATTATTGTTGAAAACCTTAAATGGATTTAAAGAGGGATCATAGCAACATTATAGCAGCATTTGAGCTTCCCACTCTGAGCTTGACATCAGAGAAAGATGGCCGCTGTGGAACTTTTTTGAGCAATGTTTTTGTATGTTGTAAGTTTTTCTGTTAGCCAGTAAAAGTAATGCACTTCCAGCTCAGCTATCACCAGCTTTCAGTGTGTTTCTGCCCAGTAGACAGAATCCCACTGGATCTTAATCATAAGGCAAAGCAGTCAAATTGTATTTAGGCTGAGCTATTAGATTTATGTACTTAAAATTAACCAGCTGCCTGATTTTATCTGTCAGGATCCGTTTGAATAAATATTTTAAAGCTAAACCGCTGAGTTTCATTATATGGTATATACATAAAGTTTGACATGCCTGTTCAAACATAATCTCTACACGTAACTTTAGTTCGTGGTTATACAAACCGCACAGTTTGAGGCCTTTGGAAAAAAAAACAACAACTTGCTGTTACCACACGGTCGGCTGCTTGTAGCTCTCTCTGCTTTTTATCTGATCTGAAAGGCCTCTCTTGTCTCCCTTGTTGCAGAGTTGAAATCGTCACAGTGGGAATATGAGGAGGCAAAGAAAATAACCCGGAGCCAAGGTAAACACACACACACACACACACACATACCCTGTATGCTGTGTGTGTGTGTGTGTGTGTGTGTGTGTGTGTGTGTGTGTGAGCTTGCGGTTTCCTGGAAAACATTTGTCCTTTTTCAACAATGTCTCCCAACAGGCTTTTTATATTTTCCAGGAAACAGGCATCTCCGAATAAGAGCTAGTTATGTGAGACGTTGACATGAGGTAATATCAGAGAGTGAAAGACCAGCCGAGGAGCTTGATGGAGGAGGCGGGGGTCTGACAGAAGAGGGCGACTAACAGGATGGTGAGGGAGGTGGTTTTTGCTGATAAAGAAAGGGAAAAGGGTCGATTGTCCCCACCGCTGAAGCGATAGCGCCGGATGCCATTAAGATAAGGAGGATTAGACCTGCCACATGGCTGTCCAGGCTGCTACAACCTGAGGGACAGGTGGAGAAGAAAAGACCCCATCCTGGAGGGTCTGTTGTCGCGTTGCCTCTTTTAGTTACCACAGGGACTGATTCATGTGAGGTTGAGGATTTCAGAGGATATTGATTTTAGATCAAACCAAGCAGAACTCTCACTCACAAGTGGCTCTGTCATGAGTTTGAAGAACAGAGAAAATCTCTAAATGTTACAATGAGTAGTGGAAGAATGATGTTAACCTTTAGTGAAAGTAGCAATACCACAGTGTTACCGTAACAACAAATTTTACTCGGTGAAAGTACATAACAAATATGTACATAGCAAAATGTTCTTAAGTTGACAGGACCGGTCATTAAAGCCGGATTAATATTTCTCTTCAGGGGCGGCTGTGGCTCAGTGGTAGAGTCGGTCGCCTCTCAATCGGAAGGTTGGTGGTTTGATCCCTGACTGCTACACGTTACATGTCAAAGTGTCCTCGGGCAAGACACTGAACCAAATCGCTCCCGAAGACACAGGCATCAGGTATAATTGGCATTTAGGCCTCTGCATTCAGTGCGTGAATGTGTGTGAAAGTGTGAATGTGACATGTAGTGCAAAGCGCTAGTCAGAAGACTAGAAAAGCGCTATGTACCATTCACCAACAAGCATCATATTTATTATTACTTAAGCATTCATGTGTACGTTACGGAGCCCCTGAAGTCCCATAAGGTGATCATTATTATCTTTACATAAAACAAAGCAGGACTGAACAACTTGAGACCACATGAGCATCACGAGACATCACTGTAACAACCCACATATGTTTGGGGCCTCTTATGATTAAGCAGCAGGAACATTTTGGATGTCTAAATCTTACTATCATCAAGGGAGAGCTTAACACAACATGTGTCAGTGGTGCTAGACTTTGATGTCAAGGGAATGAAAATAGATATGTCTATGTGAGTCTCATTTTTGTACTAAAGTGCCGCACTTTGAGTCTCAGTTACGCTTACTTTTAGTAAAGTGTAGCAACAGTTAATCCCCTGATGAGGCTGCTTTTAGGACAGTTTGATTGACTATTTTTCCAACAAAGTTTTTATTGTAGTGCTGTGTGCTCCAAACCAGAAAAATATGTTATTCTACTCTCACCTCTCCCCCTTTTGTTACAATTTTCCGATTATTTCTGTGCTGTTCTTTATCAGTCTGACAAAACATTCGAAGGAAAAAATTATTTGTTATTGTTAGTGTCCCTGCAATCCTACAGATAATATTCACTAATGCATAAAAGCTTTTTGAACCTGGGTACGTTCCATCCACATTGTGCTTGTTATATTATTGCTAAAGCACCAAGTGAATCAAGAGTAGTAAGCAGTACACATATGCACATAACAAACATGTGCAGAGAGAATGCATGACACTAATGCGCACATATTCTGTGCAGCAGGCTCCTGCACAGGAGCATTACTCTTTCTTATTTAAAAGCGTTTTTTCTCTTCTTTTCCAGAGAATCACGCTCGACCACTCTCTGGTTTTGCTTGAGTAAGAGCGAGGAGGGAAGCTGCCAATGACAATCTCCCCACTGACCCCAGCAATAATGGCACAGCCGCCCCGTAGTTCAACGTATTACACCTGGAAAGCGGTGATCTAATGGACGCTGATTTATGAGGACAGACACCATGAGGTTTGCTTCAGGTTGTGTTCCTGTGAGTTAGTCAGCAGTGGGACCTCATATTGGGCCTTTAATGTCACTGCTGTGCTTAATGACCTGTGTGCAGCTCTGAGGCCTATTAGACACATGCAGTAAATCAGCAGAGGAGGAACATACCAGTTAATCACAGCCTTTGTTTCGGGCCAATGGAAGACAATGAATCTAGCAGAACGACGCCGAGCTGACAGAGAGTGTGTAAGGACAACTTGCACCGTCACGTAAGACAGCGTCAAACAACAATCAATGCCACTATTTCATCCCGGCACTGCAGCCTTATATAACCGAGACTGTGGCATTGTTAGTGTTTGTAAGATAGTATCACCTCATCAGAAAGTCACAATGCGTGAGCTTCTTGCTCAAACGCATTGCAATTAAAAACTCAAATATTCTGCTGTGGTTAAGCTGAGTGCTGGTTTAATCCGACAGCATTTCACATGGTTCATAATTAAAACGGAGGGGAGAATGTAAAGCAGTGATTACCACTTTTGTCAAGCACAGAAAGAGTCAAAAAAAAGAAGAAATTAAAAACTATATATTAAATGCAGATTAATTAATGTGGAAATAAGAACATGCTGCTTTCAAATCTTCTGCTGCAACCAAAGAAAGGAAAATATTACGCAACCGGTCATCGGATAACGTTTTAAATCATGAGACGGATTTTTACCAAAACACATAAACCTGCGAAAACAGCTGCAACCGTCTCTCCTCTTTTTACTCTGCGAGTTTCCAAGCACGCACATTTCAGACTCCGCCACAGGCTTTTAGCAAAGTTAAGCAGCCTTCTCCATCAAATACGTACAGTAGCATTCATCATCAATAGCCTAATTAAAAAGCTTTCAAGCTTGTTTTTCACATCCACTAATCACAGAGACATAACAGTATTTGTTTACGGCGAGAAAAAGCACACGCTGCCCTCACAGCAAAATACATCACCAATAATCGAATTTTAGGTTCCCTGCTTAAAACGTAATTAGACTTACTCGTGCAAAAACTCGGAATATCGTCTGAAATCGAGTATGTAACGTGCAGGATCCAGACTGCAGCAAAGTAAAGATTTGATTTGCGCAGATTTGAAGTTAGGTAATGATCCTGACAAATGAAGAAAAGCAACACATTAGCTGAAGATGCTGCGACCGCGAGCAGAAAGGAGAATATGAGGAAGAAAGAAAAACCCTCCACTAGAAGCAACAGAACCTTTTAAAAGCTCTGCTGTTCATTTACTTCGTATAAAAGCTTAAATGATCAGAAATACATTAGTCAGACGCTCCTCTGCAAAAGAAAGAGCAGCTTTCTTCCAGTGCGATCAGAAGCCTTTTACTTCAATTTCATGACTCTTTGCAGTCACACGCTCAGATGTATGGGTCTCCTGTTTGCAGTGCACCTTCCTCCACCGTGATGATGTCATAGTTCAGAGGGACAGAGAGAAGAAACGCTTCTCTGCCTGATTACATCTTCCCTCTCCTTGGCCTTTTCCGATATCGGTGAGTCCGATCTCTGTACCTCCCTGCAGGAATAACATGGAGACTTTAAAGGGTCTCTGGAGACAGAGCTCACATGTTCCTAATCTTAGAGTACGGATAAGTCATGAAGCGAAGGAATTAGATGCACTTTAAAACCTACAGTGGTGCTGGAGCTTTGGCTGCACGGTAAGATGTATTTTTAGACCTTTTGTTAGCTGCACCATTCTTATTAAACCAATGTTTGGATCCTTTTAAGGCAAAATAGGGCTCATATCAAGTTTGCCAATCTCACCAACCTAATGAAAAGTTGAAGCTGCAGTGTGTTTTTATATACATTGAAAGCCTCCTAGATTTGAATCAGTCAGTAAACAAGACTAGGTCAAAACCTCGTGTGTGGCTGACCGCATCAGGTCAGTGTGCGCTTTTGTGGGCAATGTGTTACAAGGACTGTCCGTGTAAGGCCGATGACAACGTGTTTGAAAGCAGGTGCGCGCTGCGGTCGTAGGGGAGGACAGTGGACGAGCAGCGGAGGAGCAGCCCTGCCTACTCCCCGAACAAAGTATCCAGAGCCGTATAGAGTCAGTGGAGGTCCAACATGCTCCATGATCCGCCATTGCGATGTGGCAACTCTCTCTCTCTATGACCCTGAAAGTATCGTCACTCACTCACTCAGTCAGTCAGTCACTCAGTCAGTCACATACAGACTGATGTGTAGGGCTGACACCGGCGGTCAGCCAAAAAACAAGTTAAAAATGTAGCCAGTGGCATCACACACAACCAGGCTATAACTCAACAACAAACAAGAGAGGTGGCCAACCTCTTTATGCACGCTATCATCTTTTCCTGCATAGCATTTTACAAGCTGGTCACAAGCAAGCATAAACCTGTGATCCAAAGCCAAATCGCCATCACCATTGCAAAACAAATTCAAATGTCTGATTTACTTGATTAAGTTATAAAAGCTGTTCATAATGCAGAAGGGCAGCAGCAGCAGGGCAACAAGGGCAATGACCAAAAGGGACTGTGTTGTGCAACACAGATGTAGCAAGTGTGAGCAAATGAGCTAGATCCTGAAATAACAAAAATTACCCAAACAAAAACTTCAGATATTGCAAGTAAACCAAAGATGTTACAATTTCATTTAGCAGACGCTTTTGTCCAAAGCGACGTCCATCTGGGAGTTAATACAACACAAGCTACGATCAAGACAGGAGGGAACAAAGTCAGGAAGTGCCAACAAACAGCTTCAAGTGCGCTCGGACACAGGCGCCGACAGACAGGGCGTAAAGAAGCAGAGTTTATTTTTTAAACATGCATTGTTTAATACGTCTCTGTTATTTCTGTAATAGTATTTTATTAATTGTGTAACTTCATAGTCTCTTGAAAACGTCCATTGAAAATTAGCTCCTTAGCAAAGTCACATTAACGCACAGAATGCTGATTAATGTGTGTTGTCCCTTGTAAATGAATAAATGTGTATACAAATAGATACATACATAAATAAGAAGATACTCCAGATATAAGACTGCTAAAAACTTTTAAGATGCTTAAATTTTTTTTATGTTATTTAAGTACAGTTTTTGTTTTGCACCTTGCTCGTTATAAATCTGTTAAAGGTGTAATCAACCTCTGGGGATCATTAAAGTACTATCTTATCTTATCTTAATGTCTGTGACGCTGAACTTTTCAGTCAAGATTCACAATATCATGGGATCAAATGATGATGCACGTAACACCAAATGCTTGCACAGTGAGTACATGAGAGGAACCGTCCTCTCTGCTAAATAAAATCTATGAATAAATGATTAACTCAGCTGAAACCTCGGCTCCCCACCGGGCCGCTCTCTGTCTGTCATGTTGTTGATAAATGGCTGCAGGCTTCTCCACATATGCCAGTATCCTCGTCAGTAAGTTTAAACAATGCCACACACGGGGATCTTTAGTGTATTAGTGCATCTTGAATACTTGTTCTATTTTGGGTTTAATCCACTGAAAATTTGTTTAATCTCAACTTGTCTCTCAGCAGCGACAGCACCTGAGCAACTGGGGCGTCTCCGAGCATCACCGCGGCCCCCGCTTCCCCTTTATTATCAGCTAATTAGCGTGTTTAATCAGGCTGATAATGAGCTCGGGCGCCATGCCATTTCAATCTGACTCCAGGCCAGGGTTCAGATTCCCGCCGGGTGAGCACACCGTGGGCACCCCAGATCTCCCTGAAGGTGAGTCTTCCCGGTCACAAGAGCAGAGAGGAATGACAGCAGCAATGTGTTTGTTGTGATGATAAGAGGAGGGCATAAATCCTGCACCTTTAAGGCAACAGCTAGAGCCGCTAAGAAACTCTGTTATCAGTCTGTGGAGGGCTTTAAGAACACGCTTGTCTTATATCTCTGCAAGCTTTCCACATTTTCCTGCCCTCCACAGTGACATAAAGAAACTGATGCTCTCTGTAACACATCCGTTTGACCTCCTCAGACACAGATCATAACCCGAAATCACCGCGCGCCCACAACATTTTTTCTTATCACAGAGCTGTAATCGAAAACAATCCAGTATTATCACCTCCCATCTGCCTCTCCTCTCATCCCCTCCCTCCCTCCCTCCATCTCTGTCTCTCCCTCCCTCTCTCTCTCTCCGCTGCCTCACTCAGTCCCCGAGCAGCACACCGAGCTGGATAAACGTCTCCTTCAGCCCGCAGCTCAGTCTCATTTCTCCTCACACCAGCTCTGAGTGGATGCTCAGCAGGGGTGTTTGAGATATTAGCGCGCTGTGGGGGGGAAACTCCTCAGGGACTTCTACCATCCACACACAGAGAGAAGGTAAGCTTCTGGATTTCTTTAAGATTAGACTCCTGTTTGCTGTCAAGAACCAAAGTGAAGGTGGTTAAAGTTAAAGCTGCAGCCTTTAGGTATCTGTCAGTCTGTCATCAGGCCCGGGACGGATTTGTTTAAGTGCTTCATGAAGATATTTGTTAAGATTTTAAACTGTTGGGACATTTTGACTTGTGAAAATTGAATGCTGAGGTCAGCCTGAAGGTAAAGGGTCAACACAAAACTGCACAAAGTGCACCGATTGTTGTCAGCCTGACCTGCAGTTGAGTTAATCCTTATTTCTTTTGCAAGTTCACAGAAGAACAGTACCAGTCGCTGAGCACAGCCTAATCCTAATGTGCTTAAAACAAGGAGACCTCAAAACATTTAGTGCAGATTAGTCTCACTTTCAGAGAAAGGTTTTAAGTTTGACACACTGAACCTGTGACCTGCAAGATTGCACCACGCCACGGGTATATAAACACCTTATTTTACACATCAAATAATATGCCTACTTAGTCACTTGTCTTGCTCAATTATACGGCAGTGAAAACATATTCAGAACTCTGCCATTTGAGGTTAGAGGAGAGAGATTTTAACACAAAATCTGACACGCTGACACGCTCTTACTGATGACACAGAGTGACTTTGTGCTCCTGATGTAGTTGCATGACATGTTCAAAATCAAACTTGTGTTATCTTGATTTTCTGTGGAAGTCTGATCCCCAAGTTTGGACGGAGTTTAGTGGAAAATGCTCTGAATATGCTGCCTGTTCCTCCTCAGAAAAGGAGTACTTGGAAAAAGTCAGAGTTGGCTGCTGTTAGAGAACTCAGGTCAGTTTTAAAAGATCTGGAAAATAGTACTTTTGGTCGACGTGCCTGCAATCATTTTATGCACTGCATCTTTGCTAGAGACTGTCTATACTGTTCTGTATCATGTGGCAGTTGTCTTTGTCAGCTTATGTTGTTTGTCTTGATTGTTTAACAATGTTTTAATTTCAGCCAGATGTCCAGCTGGTTTGACGCATCATCTGCAGAGGCCTGCTGAGCAGCACCGTGATGCTCTGTACAGCTGATGCTGTAGGGAGAGAAGCACAATGTCGCCATCATTGAAGCTCGTTAGTGTGTTGTTTGTCTTAGTTGATTAAAATGAAAGTACTCTTATGAGGTTGACAAGCACCTTAGCTTATAGTAATAAGCAGCAGGGAGATGTTTGTGGGTTAATTGTGCCCTTGGTTTTGTCTGCCAGGATAAACAGAGGCAGTCCTTACCGATAAGTTGGTCAGAGTAGGACAATCTGCAAAGTTGGAAACAATACAACCTTTATCCATGATTTTTATCCCTTTATAGTGTTAAAGCCAAAATACTTTCTCACGGGCCGCTGGTTTAGCTCAGTTGTTTAGAGGCTACAGTCCTGCACTGATCACAGGTCAGTCTCCTGATCTGCTGATCTCATCCACGACTCTCTACTCCCCATACTTCCATAAAAAAAACACTTTATCACATTGTTAGATTTTGTTGTGTTTTTGAGACATGATTATCTGCTCAGCACACCTCACTACTTTTACTAGTTTTCCCATTTGGCTTTAAGTGAGAAAAACAAGAATATCATTACCTGAAAGCTGATGAGATGCCGTTTCTTGACCATGTTTGCACGGCAGTAAAAACTCCAATGTGTAAATGATACAGCTACTAAGCTTTTTAATAGTAATAGATAATAATATTAAACTTAATTTATAAAGCACGTTTCAAAACAAGGTTACAAAGTGCTTTACAAAATACAAGATAAAAATAGGTAAAGGAAAATTTAATAAGAGCAAAAAGAAACTTGTTTTCTTATGTCTCCTTGACTTAACAAAGCATGATATGCAGCTGAGTTAGTGCATTAATAACATACTAACATTCTAAGTCTGCCATTATTATGACAGGTATTAAAACCAATGTCATAGTTATGGTCAGAACTAACATCAACATCGACATGCTCCTCGCTCTGATCCTTGATTACAGTTTTGGTCATAACAATCACAGCTTTGCAGCACAATACATCCTGTACTCAACATAGATATAGAAGATATTCAGCCAGATTTTCATCTCCTTTATTGTAAAAATTGAATCCAATATAAAAAAAGAAAAACAAAATATATTTGACGTGCTCACTACGGCTTGCCGGCATACTGTGATTTAAATGATTGATATGATCCACTGTATTTGAAACTCATTCCACCAAGCCTGAGAATAATAAGATAAGGAAACAATTTCTGCATTTATTGATGCATTTCCTCGTCTGTGCCGTTTTTAAATGAAAATTAGCCACATATTTAGTATGCATAGTTTTCTAGGTTGTTACTAAATGCAATTGGAAATGCCGTCACCATATTTAACTTAAGTGCTAAATCCTGTCTGTTATCCTGAAACAGCGAGTAATGAAACAGAAATGCAGCAGCGCTATGTGAGGACATGCAAAGATGTAAATAAATCTTATTAGACAACTGATCTCGTATTAACACAACAGACACAGTCAGGTCCGTCTTTAACGCAGTTTCACATGATCTGGCCTCAGTAAGAGTTTCTGTGCAGGCTGAAGCTCTAACAAGCGCCTGCCTGCCCTTCATCACTGTAGAGCCAGATATGTGCCCATGAGTATTCATCAGGCAGGGCTAATGGGGCACAGCAGTGTGAACCTCTGATTTACAGCGCGGCCCCCGTCAGGCCTAATGATAGGGCGATGGGGCTGGTTATGGAGAAACAGGTGCTGCACAATGAATAGATGCAAAGCAATGCTGCTGAAAGCCACGGGTGATTGTCGTTTTGTCCCCTGCACAAACGCTCATTTGCAATATTGTGTTCACATACATAATTATTGTGCATGGAAATTAGCCCTCTGAAAGTAGGCTTACGGCTGGAGGCCTGGTGTGTGTGTGTGTGCAGGCGGGGGGGGGGGGGGGGGGGCAGATATTTGGACCAACAGTCGTCGGTGAAAGTAAGTTTAATGCTTAATTTACTGCTCCACAAATTGTTCCCAGAATTAATGTCACATTTAATAAACCCTTCTTCCCCGACTTTATTAACAACAGATGGAGCTGTATGATAAATAATGTTGTAAATGAACTCGTACACGGAACAAATATATTGAATATTTGGGTAATTAAAGCAGGTGGGCCGAGCCCTGGAGAACCAGCATTATTATAGTAAACTAATCATTTTCCAAGGCCTCATATGGTGTTAGGGTGGGACCATATGGACATAACTAAACATGGCAGAGAGACTGTAGGCCATAGGATTGAAAAATTTAGTGTTGCAGCGCTGCATTATAATGTTAAAACCAGATATATCACTGATTTAGATCACTAAATTGTGCAGTGCTGATACATAGAGACCAAATTAAATTTACTAAATGAGCAAAAAACTGATAGAATGATGGTGAGGCCTAAAGCACAGGTCTCCTCGCAATTATCAGAAAACGCTCTCAATACTATCAAGTCCTAGACTCATATATACATAGCTCAAAGATAAGACGTGCTGTACATTTCCAGCCTTTATGATCCAAACTTTAAAATAGAGTAATAAAGCAACATCTACTGGTGACCCCGAATGACTTGCTTTGGTTGGACATGGAAGCAAGCTGTTTTCTATGTTACTCTGATTGTTTCATTTAAGGGATTTTGAGAGGGACAAAGAGCTTCAAGTATCAAATAATTCCCTTGAAAAATTGAACACAATGAGTGTAAAATTGGAAAAATTAAACGCCAGGTTGGTCCTTCTGAAGAGCAACAGACAATTAAACTCTCCTACTAAATCCATCCATTATCTAGCTTATCCTGCTCAGGGTCGCTGGGGGAGCTGGAGCGTACCCCAGCAGTCATCGGACGAGAGGCGGGTTACAGCCTGGACTGATCAGTACACCTGGGGAATTATCGCCTCGGCTCCGATCGGAACACAAAACCCGTGTTGAGACGCTAATCTCTGCCCCCTTTCCGGTGCCATGCTATGCTCCATCGTACAACCTTTCACGCTCACACTTACGGGCAATTTAGAGTCACCAATGAACCCAAGGAGCATGTCTTTGGACTGAGGGAGGGAGCTAGGGAACATGGAGGGAACCCACACGTGCACGGGGAGAACATGTAAACTCTACACAGAAAGCTTTTGTCCAAACGAGGACTCGAACCAGGAACCTTCTAGCTGTGATGCAACAGCACTAACCACTGTGCAGCCCTCTCCTACAAAATCTCCCAATTCATTTTCCATTTGAATTCCTCCTATATTAAGATTAATAATGATTTATCAGAGGGAGTGTAGGCCCACTAGCTCGTTAATTTTAATCAAGACTATCACGACTTCTAAAGGAGGAAAAGGGGACAGTCGAAGGCCAATTTTGTGGATGCAGCAGACTTGAAAACTACTGATATGAAGGCTGTTAAAAAAACAGAAACCTCGCTGGAATCTTCTCATTACTTTAGAAGAGAAACACATGCAGAGTGACAAACTGTTCTCATACCACGAGACACACACTTTCACAACTCCTGTCAGTGAAGTTGTTGTAGGTGTTCGGCAGTTGAAGCTCACTCAGTGCAGGTCAGCTGGCACAGTTTACCGATGGATCACTGCACAGCCCACACACACACACGCACACACACACATATATACGCACACTGGTAGCTCTCTGCCTGGACCATCCCACACTCTAACGGTGTCTTTCCAACAGAGCCGGCAGTCAGGAGGAATATGGGCAAATCCGAAAGCCAAATGGATATCATGGAGAAATCGAGTAAACCTGGGAAGCGTCGTTGGACCGTTGCAGAGATCGGTCTGTCCGTGCTGCTGCTGTTGGTCAGCTGTGCCTTGGCCGGGCTGGTGGTCCTCTACACGTCGGCGGTGAAAGGTAACGGCTCTATCTAGAGATCTAGATGTTAAACATGGCAGCAGTGATGACAACTGTCTCCCTGCTCTGTGTTTGTGTGACTGAAAGCTGACGTTGACACAAGGAAAGACTCTAGAGAAGCTCTCAGACAAGCTTTATGCAAAATTGATGCACAAATGTCATCAGACAGACCTTTTTAAAGGTTAATGTTAGAATTAAAAAACTAAGGGTTTTGCATTACACACACACACAGGCCTAACCTTATAGATCTCAAGGCTTGTGTTTTGAAATTGGTTTGAGAAAATAAAAGATCTTTTGTGGACTTTCAGAACAATCTCTGAGGACGAGCGTGTCAAAGAGCTCAACAAGTGAAGGTGAGAGTTTGCCGCTTTAAGCCTTTAAACTGAACTCAGGATAAACTGAGGGATAAGTGGGTTTGCATGTGTCATTTTGGAGCCTGCACTTCTGATAGTCACCCTGTAATACTGTAATTCCCTTTACTGCATGATCAGCAGAGCCACACAAAAGTCACTGCTGACATCGCTCGTCTCTCTCTCTCTTTCTCTCTCACACACACACACACACAGACAAACTGTGCTATGGATTAAGGCATTTTAGAATTAGCGCTGTTTTTAATACAAAAACATCCTACTTCTGTTTTGTCAACATGCTTTCTCATTAATGTTGACCCTGATTTTTCCAGGCCAGCTGCTCCACTCCAACCCCGATGAAGTGTGCACAACTGCAGACTGTGTTACTGCAGGTAAAAGGAACTATTTTCTTTGCTCTCCTGCTGTTTCATTTTGCAAAGTCAACCCCTGATCTTTGCAAAAAAAAATGTTGAAAATCTTCACCCCCTCTTGTCTCTGTAAAGCCGCTCGACTCCTGCAGAACATGGACAAATCTGCGAAGCCATGTGATAATTTCTACCAGTACGCCTGCGGGGGTTGGCTGGAGCGACATGTCATCCCGGAGACAAGCTCCCGTCACAGCGTCTTTGACATTCTGAGGGACAAGCTGGAGATTGTCCTCAAAGGTCAGCTCGATATTCAGTGGTCGGTGGGCGACAGAGTTCAGAGCTGTGCGTGGTTGTTCATACAGAGCGGAAATGTCTGCGTGTGTTTTGTTGTCGCAGGTGTTCTGGAGACGGAGAGCGAACAGGACAGAGACGCCATCAAGAAGGCCAAAATCCTGTACAGCTCCTGCATGAACGACAGTAAGGATCTTTCAGCACAGTGTGAAAATGGGTATTTAATTTCTGAAACAAGGTGAGGGTGCTGACAAAAACTGTTCCTGGAGCTGTTGATCATATCAGGACACCTTCCTCGGCCGCGGAGAATGCCATGTAATATCTGTTTTCTAATCATGCTGGCCAAGGTAGGAAACAGTGTGATGATAGAGCAAGATCTGCTTGGCTACCTGTGATTGACAAGTCATTACCACGGTGACCTGTCATTCAGGATAGAGACAGAACAATGCGTCGTCCAAATATGGTCACTTCTGATTTCAAAACAGACGAAGATGGTGTCGGACCAAATACCAAACTCTAGTTTATAGTTATAAAACATCTTTTGACTTCCAACCATCTGATACAAAAACATTTGTAACAGACATTACTGCTTACAGACAAATATTTAAGACTTTTGTAAATTAAATATTTGACTTTTCAATGCCTGCAAACCAGAAATCTGTAGATTTGAATACTTTTCAATACCTGCAGATTCTCTGCTCAGCAGATGGAGCTGCCCACTTGAAAATGTTGATGTTAGAGCAGCTCCAGTCATGTTTCAAGACATATAAAATGCTCTGTTTGAAATAATAAATTGTCTAATATGTTTTTTTCTGCAAAATACTTAATTACCTTGTACAAATCCTCCTAAGACATCTCCTTCTCCCCCATTAAAAATTCCTGACTCTGCATAGTCCCCGCCCACTACGTGCTATGTTTCTCCTTTTGTAAAAGTACAGCCGAAAACAAAACACGTCTCTGCCATCGTTTAGTGGCAACTTGTTGAAACTTATCTAGCTTGAAATGTAGTAATTAGTAGTCGTTACGTTAGTAGTCAGTAGTGAGTTTGCAAAAAGTACGATGATGGTTACAGCTGGCTCGCGCATCACCGAAGTGGTTGCCATAGGTTGCACATAATGATATGCATAGCCCAGCCATGGAGACGACTGCTTATGTTGTCCCTGATATGTCTTGTAGCACATGAACAAAGCCACATGGAGATGTTAACAAGGTTAAAAACTTGATTTTCACTGGAGGGGGTCTTTAAACTTCCATTTTTCTGAACCTAAAAGATTTCTCGCCTATGTTGGCTTAAACGCTGAGATTGAAAGTTAATTCTTGTGGTGAGATCAATCTCTCAATTTGAATCACACCTACAATAAAAAAGCTCTGTCAGTCACAAAGAAGCATGTTGTTTTACAGAATGAGCATTAGAGTGACTACAGTGTTGTTGTTTTGTTTATAACTTGTGATATCTCACCTGCAGGCCTCATCGAGCAGCGTGACTCACAGCCCCTCCTGAAGCTCATCGAAAGTATCGGAGACTGGCCTGTGGCCTCAGACGACTGGAACACCACAACAGGTAGAGATACCCCTGAACCACACTCTGATTAATGTTTACAGTTTGTTTTTGTACAACGTGCACATGGAACACATCCACACAACAGTCCTACTCAAATACATGTGCTCACGCAGAGCCTGTGAAGCTATATTTGTGCCCAGTGAATTGCTGAGTACGAGCTTTGTTGGCGGGATCGAGAGGCCGGCCAAGGCTCTTCAGCTGAGCAGTCAGGTGTGGAGTTTGGTGATGAGTGGGAAGAGGAGCAGGGCCTCACTCAGGACTGTGAAGAAGGAGGCTTTAAATAGTCTACTCTGCTCTTCCCCAAGCTCCAGCCTCTTCAATTAAATGTAATCACGGACGATGGCTCAACCGAATTGACCGCATATAGCTGCATCTGCACACACAGATTTACACACAGAGAGTCAAGTAAAATGAGGAGCCAAGGCAAATAGGGGGTCTGATCTTTACAGCCTGCCTCACTGAAAAGCTCTTTACAACTTTAAAAGTGAGTTTAAATTAAGAGCTGCTTTCTTCCTGTTGATGCAGAGGACGCATGGAGCCTGGAGGACACACTGGCAACCCTCACAGGTCGTTTCCACAAGAAGGTTCTGCTCGAAATGTACGTGTGGACGGACGACCGTGACTCTCGTCGTCATATCATTTATGTAAGATCGCAGTCTATTGAAGCACAAATAACCATTTACAGCCACAATATAATTAAACTGCTTTATCTTAATTATTTTTAATCACTCATACCATATCTTTGACACTTAGCCCAAGCACATCCATTATCCTGGAGATGTGTATCTTTTTAAATTAATGTTTAGTTTCATTTTTATAAAAGGCTTAACTAGTTTTAAGTAAATATCACTCAAACAGGAGAAAGAAGTGTATTTGTTAGGGACTATTTTCAGTGGGGATGAATACACAATGGGTGCGCTTGGGAGTTTTTAAGACTGTGTATGGGATAATAAAGGGACATTTTACCCACTGCAACTTGTGCTTTTAATACTATAGTTTTATTAGAGGTCTGTTGCAATAAGGAACGCGATACATCAGACTTAGGCTACACAGATAATACTTGTTAGTAGGATTTATTCATTGGTTGGTTTTGGTCCGTCCACGGGATATGTTACATTGACATCCACATTCTTTAATTATACACATTATATATATTTTGTTTTGTACACACAAAAACACTTAAAATCTCTTCCTGTATTCTGTTAAGATTGACCAGCCGGGACTTGGAATGCCATCAAGAGACTATTACTTCAACGATGGCAATTACAAAAAGGTGAGGTCTTAAAGGGACAGTTCATCCTAATCAAACACAAAAAGCATATCTTCTGACTTCACTCTCAGGGTATCTTATCATGCACATTTTATTTTTGAGAGATATCTCGCTTTTAGATATCTGCCTCCATCCCAGTGCAATGTAGGTGAATGAGATGACAGAATGTTAAAGTTATAGCTGCGTCAAACTACTTTCTGCAGAAGAAATTGGCTAAATAAGTTAAATTGTAGTTAATAAACTTCAGTGTTGAGTTTCATAATGTAATTTTACTTTTCTGAGTGGTTAGACTATAATTCCATTCACCTCAGTTGTCCTGACACAACCTCAGATTTATCGCTTGTGATTGCACCACAGGTTCGAGAGGCCTACCTTCATTTCATGGTTTCTATTGCGAAGATAACCCGAGAGGACAGGAACTTGACTCAGGATGACGACCGCGTGTGGGAGGAAATGATGCAAGTGCTGGAGCTGGAGACAGACATAGCCAATGTGAGTGCCAGCCACAACAGGAAATAAATCTGTGGGAAGAGGGATAAAGAAAATGAATAATGACAAGATGAAAAATGAGCACCTCCTCTCTGCCTTCAATAATGGAGAGAACCAGGTTACATTTAATGTGAACAAAGGAGATCAGCCAAGCTTTAACCTTTTTTTGTGTCTGCCAAGATCATGACGAATGACTCTTTGCTGATGAAAGGAAAGTAAAAAGTTAATATATGTGTATATATATATCCATGCATAAGTTTATAGGAGACTTTTTCCTTCCTGTTGCTGGACAGGCCACATCACCAGCAGAGGAGCGCCAAGATGTCACCGTCCTCTACAATAAGATGACTCTTGGAGAGCTGCAGAGCACATTCGGCCTCAATGTAGGTGTAATTTCTGTTAAAAAAAAAGTGCTTCAAATAAACTGGTTTAAAACATGTAACCACTGTGTCTTTGACAGACAGAGTGCAGAAACTAAATGAATTAATTAATATATATCCACTTAGTTGGGGTGCCTTTAAGCAGGGCAGTCGGGAGCTGTACACTTTAATGAACCAGAGTAGGCAGTTATGTAAATAAGAGACATTGTTTGTAGCACATTTAGCCATAAAGTAATTATTTCTAATGAGCTGATATGTGTCCAAACTTTAGAAAAGGAACCATCTGCTTGTATAGGACTGCAGATAGAAGCTAGCATGTATGGCTAAATCTGGCACATTTCCATGACGGACTCAAGTGCTCATGTTATTTAATGTGCATTTTTCTCAAATAGAATAAATATAAAACATAGATACACTTGTTCACTTTCTTACTGAGAGTTTATGAAAAGATTGATACCACTCTCATTTCTATGTGAGAAATATGAAGCTAACCGGTTAGCGTAGTGCTAACATGTGGGGGGACAGCTAGCTTAACTCTGTCCAAAGGTAAAATGATTACGCTACAGCTACACAGCAGCATTTACATTTTATATATTTATTAATTTTGCAAAACAAAACATATAACATTCGAATTAGTAATCTTTAGAGATCACAGTAGATGGATATAGTTAGCTTTGGACCATGTTAGCTGTACATGATGGATTCCAATCTTTGTGCTTAGCTAAGCTAACAGACTGCTGGCTCTAGCTAGCTCTTGAAGAATAAAGTATAAAGAATAATGGATTAAACGCCACAGTGTTAAGTGGAGGATTACCTCAGCCTTTTTTTGTACCTAATAGCATCTTGTATTTCATTGTTGACGTGTTACAGATGTCAATTTAAAGAGCAATATAGGAGGCACATTGTATCTGGTAGTTCAATATGTGAAGATGTACAAGTGTTGCTAAAACATTTATTCTCATTTGATTTGTTATATTGACAATATTTTTATATATTTATAATAATTAGACTGTTCCTAGTGTTCACCAGCCTTAATGCAGATACTATCCTGCAGCTTAGCTCTACTTTTAATGATTTGGCTTATTTGAGAAGGTAGACTCCTCTTCAAATATTAAGACAGGTTGCTTGGATCCTGTCCATTTTAATCATATTAGAATGCTAATCATATTCAGTACATGTGAAAAGATCTCTATGTTCTGTTTTCCAGGGTTTTAACTGGACACGCTTTATTCAAGGCGTGCTGTCCGGTGTGTCCATTGAAGTGAAAGTAGAGGAGGAGGTGGTGGTGTACAGCTCTCCCTACCTCGAGAAGATGAATGACGTTCTCTCCCGACACAGTGTCAGGTTAGTTTAAGAGTGTTATGCCAAAAGTAGTCCATGAAAATGTAATTGTAACAGAATATCTTCAACTGAGCAAAACAATTAACCAAAACATTTATATTTTCAGAACTATGCAGAACTACCTCACCTGGCAGCTCATTATCGACAGAGTTAATAGCTTGAGCCGCCGTTTCAAAGATGCCAGAGCGCGTTACAGGAAGGTGCGATGAGCATGACACAACAGAATAGCTCACATTAACATGAACCTTTTCAAAGTCTGAATAACACTGTGTGTCTTTGTGTGTGTGCTAAGTCTCTCTATGGGACCACTGTGGAGGACGCTTGGTGGAGGGAATGCGTCCGTTATGTTCAGAACAGCATGGAGAACGCTGTGGGAGCTCTGTATGTGCGAGAGACATTTGCTGGAGAGAGCAAACAAATGGTGAGTCGTTTTTTAACCGTAAAAGGAGTCCTATCTGAATTAAAGAACAATCAACAGACTGTAACAAGCAAAAATGACATTAAACAATGAATTAGCAGCATCCAGCAACATGACATGTGCATTCACTGGTCATGCCTAGAAAATACTCTAGTGTAAGCTGACTCCGTAGCTAAGTCCCCATAATGATGAAAGATTGTGATCACATGGTTCACAGGTCAGCGATCTTATCAGTAAGATCCAGCAGGCTTATGTGGAAACACTGGAGGAGCTGAGCTGGATGGATGCTCCCTCCAAGGAGAAGGCAAGAGAGAAGGTAAAGCACACAGCCGATCTGAGAGAATAAGGCTGTATCTTCTCGAGATGTTACACTGATTGTTCTGCGTCTCTTGCAGGCCATGGCAATCAAGGAGCACATTGGCTATCCAGACCACATTCTGCAGGGCAACAACAGGAAGCTTGACCAGGAGTACGCTCATGTAAGTAGTAGTCTATTTCCAGGATCATTAGCTGATTGATGCACTTGGCACTGATTTGACCTTTTTCTCCTCCCAGCTTAATTTTAGTGAAGAACACTATTTTGAGAACATCCTGGAGAACCTTAGGTCGGAAGCACAGAAGAGCCTGAAGAAGCTCAGAGAGCCGGTTGACCCTGACCTGTAAGCTTGAGTCGTCTAACTGTCCTTATTTTTAGCTCATCACCATGTATCAAGTGTATGATGTTAAACATCATCTAGGATGACAACACAGATCCTTTCTTTAAATTAGGTTGATTAGACAAAAATAGCGAATGTTTTTACATTTAACAGCTTTGTGCTCAGCCATAACGTAACATAACATATGTCTAACATAGCCACGTGTTATCATGAAGTATATCCTGAGAAGGTGGACGTTTTGCAGCAAAAATAATGTTCTCTTTGTCTCTCATTTTTCAATTATAAACTCCTCAGGTGGATCATCGGTGCTGCTGTGGTGAATGCTTTTTACTCACCCAACAGAAACCAGATAGGTAAGAGCTTTATGAGGCCATCCAAAGCCTCTTTGAAAAATTAGAGATGTTTTTCATGTAAACACAAAACACGTCATTCCTCTTTGTAATCCTGTTTATAGTTGTCAGCACTTATCGTGTTTTCCCTGCTGTTGTTTTTGCCTTTGCAGTGTTTCCAGCAGGAATCCTGCAGCCTCCTTTCTTCAGTAAACAGCAGCCCCAGGCCCTCAACTTCGGAGGGATAGGGATGGTTATAGGACATGAGATCACACATGGATTTGACGATAACGGTGAGAAACGAGTGATGCATCTGATACTTTGGGAAACCTGAGCTGTTAAATGCTGTTTATCTTTCTGTCATAAATAGCTGTAATAGGTTACATGCATCATATTTGGTAAACGGAGTATCACTTCATGTGTCGTGTTTTCTTGCAGGGCGTAATTTTGACAAGGATGGTAACATGCTAAACTGGTGGAGTAATTACTCAGCGGAGCATTTTAAAGAGCAGTCGCAGTGCATGGTGCAACAATACGGCAACTTCAACTGGAAGCAAGCAGGAGGACAAAACGTAAGCACCCACGGGGCATGTGTGAAATTAAATGTTTGTTTGTATTGGCTGTAATCCCTGACAATTTAAACCATGTATTAAGTGATTACCAGGATGAGTGTGTTCATGCTTTTGTGTGTGTGACTGCAGGTCAGCGGCATCAGCACTTTGGGGGAGAACATCGCAGATAACGGAGGGGTTCGTCAAGCATATAAGGTTGGCTGTTATCTGCTAACGTGCAACACACCATGTTGCTATTTCTGCAGCATTGATAATGATACACTTTCTGCACGTGTGATTCTGGTTTTAAACGTGTATGTGTGTGTGAGTGTGTCTACAGGCTTATCTAAAGTGGGTGGAGACGCAGGGTGAGGAGCCTCGTCTCCCAGGTCTAGACATGGATCACAAGCAGCTCTTCTTTCTTAACTTTGCCCAAGTAAGTAAGAATATTCAGAGGGAATTTGATTTCTGAAAGTCGTATTATTTCACACAGGGGGCATGGTTTCTCCATGTGGAGTCGAGAGCCAAATCGCAGCAGGGGCATTTTTCAGTGGATGTTGAGAAGTAAACACTGATACAAAGGGAAAGGGTCGGGGGTAATGCGCTGAAGCAATCCCAGAGCAAATCAGTGTTCAGCAACACACTAAGGAGACAAGATGAGCTGCCAAAGTAAAGAGCATCGAGGTGCCAGGGAATTTACTACATAAGCAGAGAACTGATTTTGAAGATAATATGGGTCAAATGTCCAAATGTTTTGGAACAAGTATATTATAACTTGAACCAAACCAGATTACTCTCTTCTCATGTTATCTTCCTTCTAGGTGTGGTGTGGTGCTTATCGGCCTGAATATGCCAGCCAGTTTATCAAGACTGACTCGCACAGTCCCTTAGAATACAGGTAAGGAGCTCCAGCATGCTCAGATATACTTCTGAATCAATATCAGTCTTTTAACAGGTAGGTTCATGGATTCAGTACACAAGTTAAGAAGGATTTCTTTAATGCTATTAACTCCAGATCATGACCTAATAATTTCAATACCTTAAAATAATAAAGGGTGACTTATCTCGAGTCTACATCGAGACTGATTGGATGAAACTACCGCTCCCTTGAAGAGTACATTGTGGCCTGAAATCTACTGTTGTAAATACATGTCTCCTTTTTTCATTTTGGATCCAAACATGTTGAAAAAGTGCTTCATAATATAAAAGCTAAGTGAAGCCCTTTTCACACTGCGGTTCCGCCTCAGCGCCGAAACATAGCTCCATGGTCATGCAGCCTCTGCCATTTTACATTGGACCAAGCAACACGGGCGTAAAGCAGAAGCAATACGTGTAAACAAACAGCGTGCTTCAAATATACACACACAGCACTGTTCCGCGCTGCTGGCTCTGCTGTTTACACAGACGCCGTTTTGCCTCTGTTACACCTCTGTTACTACCTACGATACCGGCTCAGAGGTTGAATGACTTCACCTCACCATTCTGCCTCCGTGCCGGAACGTGACAGAGGTCGGATAATCCCGCCTTGAACTGGCAGTGTAAAACGGGCTTGTGATAATAAAGACAGGCTAACTGTTTTTGTAGCTACATGATGAGGCCCAGCACGCTCACTGGATACACCATATGGCTAGTGCCAAACTGCAGCCGGACAAATCCAGCAGCCAATGAAAAAGAGTTAACACCTAAAGAGACCAAATCAGAGCTAAAAGGCAGTGAAAATTGGACTTACATTCATCTTGTTGCCAGAATCCAGACTCTTAATCAATGCATATGTTGCTCCGTGACTGCTGGATGTGTGAATAAGCCGCTGTTTAGTGACAAGGGTGCTCCCTGTCAGCACTGGGTTAATGGCTTGTTTCTGCTGCCGCCAAAAAGACCAAAGGAATGTTAGTCATTGTAGGTTTTTTAGTAATTTTCCACCTATATTCATGAGTCACATAAGCCTTATACTGTTGTTACTCTCCCTGCTGATGAATGAAAAGAGCTGCTTCAACTTTCCTCCAGTCTCAGCAAAGCTGCACACCTCAGGCGGACACGGCTGACACTTTGAATCTTAAGACTCACCACATAGTCGATAAAAGCCCAACGCTCCCGTCTGAAAACTATTTTGTTGAGCCTAAGCAACAAAGCAGTGGAATCATTACAGCTCCAATCAGTGATCCAGACATAAGGAAGCTGTAATTAAACATTTTACATACTAATGTCTTGTTTTTCTATTGTCATTAGGGTGCTTGGATCGCTCCAGAATTTCGAGGCGTTCTCAGAAGCTTTTCAGTGCCAAAAGGGGAGTCTGATGAACCCCGAGCAGAAGTGTCGTGTCTGGTAGAAAGTTTTACTCTTGGGTATTTATTTCTTGACGAGGACAACTCAAATCTAAAGAAAAAAGTTGTCCTTGTTTAACACACGGAGACATTGTGCTTATTCCAATATACTTGGAGCCGAGTGATGACGCTGATGTTTGCATATAGTGTTGATGTATTTAAAATGGAGGACATCTTGGACCAGGAGTTTTCAAACTAAAAGCATGTTGACTATACAAAAGAAACTTGCTTCTCAAGTTAAAGTGTTGTCTTTGGATGAGTAGATCACTTGTGTTTGCTGTTTCCCACAACAGATGAGGAGTGGGTACATAAAAAAATGGCTGCATAGAAAACTAGAGACCTTGTCAAAAGGTTAGATCTCATTCGGATGGCTTTTAATGCTTTGCCAGCCTTCTTTGAATTAATCCTTATAAAAAATATCTTGTGCAGATCTCTGTGATTTATCCATGAACGTTTGGCACCGAGCTGCCTTTCTTTGACCTTATGTTTCCAAGACATTGTGGAAAAAACCGATGAACAAATCTGACTCTGACAAGGCAGTGTGAAATAAATGAAAGCTCGGCGCTTTGCCGAAGTAATGCTTCAATAGAATTAGTCACACTCTGAGAGTTTCGCTCATTCACTGTTACATGACACAAATTATCTAAAGACTTTAAGACTGTTAAATCTTTGCAGCTTTAACCTTAAATTAACGTTCTGCTAAAGCTGCTGCTTTCAACATTTTTACACTTACAGAGTGGAGAGATATTGAACATTTACAAAGTGATTTAGTCCTTTTTGGAGGATTTTATTTTCTAAGTTTGTTTATCAGGTTCTGCAAATGATTGTTGCTCAATATTACTGCAGAAATGTAGATGTGTGTGTCATGCTGTAAAAAGAAAAATCATATTCCAGATGTTTCAAAAAAATATAGGTGGCCTGCTGCTTTGTAGCTTGTGTGAAAACACCTGTTGGTGACAGAGTGAAGTGATAATGTTTAAAGGCTATCACTTTATAGCATCGTTGGTTTCTGCCAAGTTTAGGTTCAGGTTATACGGTCGGTTTCTATTCAAGGCTGTGTTGTGAGTTTGAAGCTCATTCTTCTTTTTACATGATTTTTAGAGGCTCCCAAGTGTTCAAAAAAGACAGATATATAGCTAAAGAACACACCTACATTCATTTAAATTCTAATATCTGCTTGTAATATATCTGTAATTACTTTTAACTCGAACTGCAGCTTGATTTATTGAAAAACTGTTCCTTTGCAACAGTTTGCTGAGAAAAGATGCAAACACTCAATGATAAGACTTTTAGCCTCTAGGCGTAGCCAATTACATGCTACGGGGACGGGAGCAGAAAAACCTCAGATAACATCACACATGGACGAGCAGCAGATGAAGTGCTCTGCCCTCTGATCTCACATTGATCAGCGCTGTGTAAGATGAAAGGATGGAGTGCGGTGTGCTGAAGCGTGGTGACCGCCAGTAGCCGAAACCACCAGCCTGCAGGCAGAAACACTGAAGAATGGAGCTTGTCATTAAAGAGATGGCCAGGGCCAGGACTGTTATTTTCTACCTTTATTAACCAGTAATGACGGGAGAATCAAAGCGGAGCAGATCTCATAAGAGTGGCTGCAGGAAGATACTTTTGTGCTGAACAGAGCCTTTATAGAGCAGGAGAAAAAAACAGCCTGTTTTGAATGTTTGAACACGACTTTTAGGTCTCAACAGAGGCTGCTGAATTGAATGTGTATATTGAAGCTTTACGCTCTCAGTCCGTCTCTCAGTCTTCACATATTGGCGTATACTGTTGCTTTAGCACTGTTTTACTCAGAATGTAAGTGTTGATAGTGTGCTGCCACGTTTAAGCTAACGTTTGACATTTTGGGAAATACACTAATTGACTTTCTGGCAGAGAGTTCGATGAGACAAATGATACCTCTCTCATTTCTGTCTGTTAAATGTAAACGACAGCCTGCAGATGGTAACATTAGCTTAGCATTAAGACAGGAAACAGTTCTGGCTCTGTCCAACGTAAACAAAACCTTTTGACCCATCTCAAAACAAGCATGTACTTCCATTGTTTAATACACACATTTTATCAGAGGTCATATGCTGGACAAGCATTTTTGACCTCTCAGTATATTTTTGATTTCATAGAGCTGCTGACCGAACTGCCTCTGGACACATCAACCAATCAGAGCAGCACAATGTATGACATATCGGTAGGCGGTAATATGCTAGGTAGCTAAATCAAACATCCAATTCCTAGAGCTTCTATTGATACAACATAAAAGGATGTTTGGTATGACATGATTAAGTAGCCAACATTTACCATTTAAACCTAATGTGAACTACAGTCAGTTTGTTTGATGATGTAGATTCACTACATCCCACATCAGCAGCAGCCATTTTGGTTGTTTACAAAATGCAACAACTTAAACCGGCCCTGTCTTAGATAAAAAGTTGTGATTGGCCCGACCTAAACCAGGTCAGACATAAATCTGTCCGAACAGGAAGGTGTAACGGACGCATCTGCCAGAGCAAATAAGAAATGAAGTTGCACTTTTATCTGTTGGCAAGACTTAATAGTAGACTAATTCTTGGCACCAACAAGCAACTCATAGTTTCAAGTTCATCATGTGTTACCTTTGGACAGAGCCAGGCTAGCTGTTTTTACCCTGCTTCCAGGCTTTGTGCTGAGCTAAGCTAACTGGGTGCTAGCTTCATATTTACCAGACAGATGGGAGAATGGCATCAATCCTCTTACCTCACTCTTCCCAAGAAAGCAAACAAGTGTATATCTTCAAATGTCAAAGCATTTTTTGAACAAAAAGGCGCATTTATCTTGTCTGGTTCAGAGGAATGCTGGAGGATAAATCATAAGCTACGGGGCAACATGGGGCTGCTGTTTGAAGGGCAGCAGCTGAAGCTCAGACTCTTGTTTATTTTGTCTGGTTTTACTCAAAAAAATACAGAAAAAGTTAGAAATTGTTAACTAAACACAAATGGGAACATGATATAGAAAGTGTTGTTGTCGATACTCGATGTTCTATACTGCAGTATTTACATAGAAAGGATTTAAATCAGATAACAAAGAGAGCTTATATTTCTTGCCTTAGTTCTAGCTTCACACTGGGTGAAATTGTGTTGTATAGAAATGAAAAAGCCAAGAACAAATACATTTTTGTAATATATAAACATGTTTATCTGTATACCCATCAGAGGAGTTTATTTATCTACATGAATATTTATGAAATAACGTTGCTTTGCAAGGATTCAAGATGTTTTATGAATGTTCCTGCTGCTATGTAATTAGCTAGATGCTATTAAAGTAAATGTCTCTACTGCTACAATCTCAAGTCTTTAAATGTGTAATTTCTATCCTAATATATATTTGTCTAAAAACATGATTGTCATGCTTAGGATTCATTGTCATCTGTGCAGAGACAAAAAGTGGATTTTTTTCCCCTGTATATGTTTGTAATTGCATTGATTGTTTTTTAGTACGTCTTGACATATCTAACTCTAACACTAATTCAGAATAAAATCTATTGAACAATTTATGCCTGTGATGCCCTTAAAGCACTCAAAAGCATTATGTAATGTCCATGTTACAGAGTGTTGCCGTCATGTGTCCTCTCACTGTATTTGAACCGAGGCTCGTGGTTGTTAAGTTTATAGTCCGTAAATAAGAAGCAGTTTGGCTTAGGGGTTAAAGTACAGTCCCGTCCTTGGTTGTACTTAGCAATCGATTTTAAACACCCAGTTCACTGTGTAAGCAGGTTTCACAGACTTTATTTCTTATTAAGGAAGCTTTGAATGGTGAAATGCCACATAACATACATTTATCAATACGTAATGGACACTTTAAAGCTGGCCCTACTTCTTTATCCTACAGAGCAAGAATCAAAAACTGTTGCACCAACTGTCCTTTTATGAACCCAAAGAACAACAAACATACAACATGATCCAATTTTGTGTCCAGGTTTTATTCCCTTTTTACTAGTTTTAAAAAAAAAGATTATTATTTTGCCTTTATTTATAGGACAGCTGAAGAGAGACAGGGAATGTGGGGAGTAGAGAGTGGGGGTGACATGCACTAAATAATCGGCAGACTGGGAGTCGAGCCTGTGGAAGATGCGTCAAGGACTACAGCATCTGTAAATGGGGCGCCTGCTCTACCAACTGAGCTAAACCAGCAACCCCCCCTTTTTACTTGTTTACTTAAACAGGTTTGGTGATACTTTGCTACTTGATTGTGTTTCCATTTGTCTTATATGACATGAAAGTGTCATGAAAGTTTGTTCAGACATTCATGCTTCCCAGACTCCGACTGACCTTGTTGATTCGCTGACTTTCCCTATGGTGCCAACTAGGGATGCATGATATTGGATTTTTTGCCGATATCCGATATGCCGATATTTTACAACTCATTTAGCCGATTACCGATACCGATATTTTTTTCCCGCACACCTAATTGCAGAGATCATCAACTCTCTTCTGTATTGGTATTAGCGTACATTATAATACTTATCACATTTGATACAACGGTCGGGGTGATGGGTCTTGAGATGGTTAATCAAGTTTGTAGTGTTGAAAGACTTTGCCTTGGCTCCTCCTCGCATCACCGAAGCTGAGCAGTCATTGCAAATAGCAGGTCTGCTATCTATTTCGGACACTTTGAAAAACTTCCACACCACGGACATTTTGGCTTCTAACTCTCTCATGCTGCAGGTAGACACACGTGACGTCATCACGCTGCGGATCTTCTTCACGCCGGGGACATTGCGCTGAGGTCGGGCATCAATCAAGTATGCAGCAGCCCATTATTTTATCAGTTAATTATATCGTTTATCATTTTTAAGCCAATATCGGCCGATACTGATAACGTGCCGATAATATCATGCATCCCTAATGCCAACATAAGGTTGACATCCAACAACTGGATGGATTGTGTTATAATGTTGGTGTTCCCCTCAGGATGAATGTGAGTTGACACATTTATCACCCAAAATAAAAACTAATAGAGTTTAGGTTGTGGGTGACAATAGATGGAGAATAAACACTGCAGTGTATGTAGAGAGAAGATCCCAGTAGGCAGTTTGTCATGTAGAAAGTTGGATATCTCCTCTTTATTAAAACTTGACTCAAGCCAAGTGTTAATTTTCAACATGTATTACAGAGACATACAAAAGACTTCATTTAAATATAAGACTGTGAATGTGGATGGGAATTCATAAAAAGCCAGTAAAAACAATCACTGTGATCTTAGTGTTTGTGCAAGTGTAAAATTCATGACAGTTAAAAGGTGACGATATCAAGGGAGTGTCGCTGTTGGTATCACAGTATATAAAATAATATGATATAAAACTGTCACAAAGTCACAACAATTAGGAACGTTGGCAGTAGAGTTCAAGCTCACTTAAGCATTTTAATGATTATCTTCATTTCAGCCCTCCGGCGTGTGTCTCTTCATCAGGTACGACAGGGTGCTTTGACATCACCGTGTGCAAACATCATCATTACACTGCAAGAGAAAGCACAAAGGTTAGACCTCCAATAATGACCAAATAATAATGTTTGAAGTTATGATTAATGAGTCGTTTGTTATTGAGGTTAAACAGCGTGCCAATACAGACAACACCTGACAGAAAAGATAAGCAGCTATTTAACTGATCAAGCTGCACAGACAACATAACAGCTTGCATTTGCCTCCACTGTACGCTGGGAATCCAACTAATCTCTCACAAATCCATATTGATATTAAAGAGCTTTTAATCATTGATGTCAGCGCCTCCTATAAAGATTGAGCGAGGTTCACTTTTGAGGAGGGAAAAATGTTTTCTCTTCATAAATACATTAAGCAGCCACAAAAACACAAATATTCCCAAATCAAGAGCAAATATTTGACCCAAAACACAGAACGGTTGTAATGTATCTGCAGAGGGGTGAAAAGATGGGAGCCACTTCAAACAGGGACAACTTGTTTGAGGTTTTCTATCTATAGACACAGAGAAGACAAATAAACCATCAGCTGTTTGAACAAGACGACATTACTTCATTTTATCAGCTAATGACCTCACTCAGTCTCTTCCTCGTCGGCACATCAGATAGCTTGTGACTTCGACTTGTTTTCTGCAACATTTTGACCCATCGGATAAAAACAAGGTCCATTCTGTTCCTTGGCTGCAGAGATGCATGGGGGCGCCTGTTGTATATGATGCAATATGTCTGACATGACGCATTTCGTGGGACATAAGCAACAGAGCCGCGGGGGAAACGCGCTGAAGACCATGTGCTGTATGTCATGGGCGTACTGAAAGCCCCGATGATCACAGGACGAAACCCCTGATCTGGACATCCATGAGGAATTTGTTACTAACTGAGCCTTTATGGTGTAAATCAAGTTGATCTTTAATTTTTGGATTGAGAGAATCAACAATGCGGCTCACCTCTCTCGTTAAAGACGAACAAATAGTTTGTTTATCCTGCAGTCATGTTTCAGTTTAATGCTACGTTTGCAGAGCTCTGTAAATGTTTGAATGCCCTCTGGGGTTTGTATTTGTTTTGTGTTCTGCATATGTTGATCTAAAAAACTGCTTTTACAACAGAATGACAGTTTTTTGTGCTCTATTGGTGCTCTAGTGCACCAAAGTAAAAAGGAAGTTTAGAACGTTTAAAGCTTTATCATCGACACACTAAACCCAGTCGTTAGTGAATGTCTCCCTCCACAATGATTTTAGGTCTTCTACATTTTTGGGGGCTTTTTGTCTTTGTTGATAGGACGGCTGAAGATAGACAGGAAATGTGGGGAGGAGAGAGTGGGGAATGACATGCACCAAATGATCGGCAGACCTGGAGTCGAACCTGAGATCAGTGCGTGTACATGGGGCGCCTGCTCTACCAGCTGAGCTAAACCAGCATCCTGGTTTTCTAAATTTATAGCCACAAAAAACCTGATGTTTTTTTTCCATAAAAACATTTCTCATTGACACAATTGAGCACTTAGCTTATATCACAACCTGTATGGTATAGGAAGGAATCATTGGGTAAATACTTCTTAACTTTAAGTTTGAACCACTTTCATATCTGTCGGTTACATATAGGACGACAACCAGCAAATGGTTACCCTAGCTTAGCATAATGAATGGAAACAGGGGGAAGCAGCTAGCCTTGCAGTAAACAAATCTCCTGCCAGCACAGCTAAAGCTTACTAACGACCACAATAGTTACTGTTGTATGATCTGTAAAAAAGCCAAAAAGGTGACCAAAAAAAAAGTAATCTTTTATATAACGGTTTTTCAAGGAATTCAACAAAAAGGTGCTTTTAGGCAGATTTCAACCTCTGGACTGATCTAGCTAAGCTGTTTTAAGTTTTGCTGCTAAGCTAAGCTCACATTAGCACAGCTATAGCTTATTTTCTGTACGAGCATGACTTGCAATCCTTTATTCTAAATCCAGGCAGAAAACAAAGAAATAAGTGCAATTCCCAAAATGTTGATCCTTTAATCTAAAAAGAAAGTGGATTAATTAGGCTTAATTAAAATTTGTTTGTTGGGTTGTTTTTGTTTTTTATTTCTTGCGCCACATGTTTGACTGTTTACCACTTTGTGTTTAATTAGCACTTAGCCTTCTTCTTTTAAAATAGTGCTGTGCACATTAAGTTGAAGGGTGTTATATAAAATGGTTCTATATTGATATTATATATAAAAAGTGTTTGGGGCTATATAATCTACTTATTAATTGTTTGAAAACATGGGTAAATCCAAAGTGAATATTTAAAAGCCTGGCTGGTGCGTGTTACTTACGAAGACTTTGAATTGATGTGATAATAATAGAATAGACGGTGACATCATGTGACAGCTACAGTATACACTTCTTGATTTACAGGTGGAGCTACATGAAAATCTTTAATACATTTTGGGAAAGGCTGGTAATATGATTCCAAAATGAACCACGAGTTAATTATACTCATAAAGCCCTAAATCCCAAATCCCAATTTTCCTCAGGGGTATTACATGACATTTGTTTAATAACTTCTCTGTTTGTTTGCGGAGCATTTTCAAATACAATTAGGTACAGACTGAGATCACTGCTCAAGTAAAAAATGTTTTGGGGCTGTGACACAGACACTAACCGGCCATGAAGATGGAGTAATAAGTGTGAAATTGTCTTTGAAGGGGCTGCTCTGATGTGTGTGTCGCGTCTGACGTAAAACAGAGTCTACTGAGAAACATCAGCCAGTACGCCTCAGAGAACCCACTGATACGATTTGCTTCTATTTGTCTTCACTCTACATACAGTGCACCAATAAAAAGGGGTAAACATATAGTGTGTATCTCAATGATTTCTTCTATTTTGTCACATGGGATGTCTTACCACCGGCCTTTCTGCTGCTTGTACGTTGGCGGAGACACCCAGAGCCTTGGAAATCTCCCCTAGAGGTACGTGGTCTCCCGGTGAATCCTGGATGAAGTGCATTAGTACCTTTTCTCCACCTGCACAGAGAAAAATACATTTGGGAGGATCATTGAGAGAAAGCTTGTCGGCTTTATCCATTCAAATCACAGATTTTTCGGAATTTGCTTTGGTAAACTCATGACTCCGAGCGACACATTTAAGCAGTAGCAGAGCACTGCAACAAGTTCAAAGCAACACTGAACACAGATTAGCACAGAGAGTTTTGGTCAAGCCAACATTTGTTAAACTGTCAGATGGCACAGAGTGAACTTTAATCGACTTCCCCCAGCTGATCCTTTCCATGACAACAAGCAGCCCATACTGGGCCATACAACAGACTCAACTCATGGAGAGGATCGTTCTGACTCCCTTTTAAAGCTGAGGCTTGTTTTTTGTTTTATACAGAAAATGTATAAAAATGCCTTTTTAGAGCACTTATTGACATTTCCATCCCATGTTTAAGTCTCACCTGCAAATTATATGATAATAGTGGTAAATCATGTTAGACTGTGCTTCTCCACTCTGATAAAAAAGCTCTCTCATGTTTTAAGATTCATTTCTTAGAACCAATACAATAATGCACATCTGCCTTGTAGTTTAATCTTACACTGCATACAAGAAATAAAGACAAAATTCAGCAACCCTACAGAGCACTCGCATTAAAGATGAGCAGTTTGGAGATTCAACTTTTAACTTCACTACATTGATGTGATGCAGCATTGCCCCCTAGAGGAGCGACTGCCAACATGCATTTCTTTGACCCTTTATCCAAAAGACTGGACAACATTTAACCGTATCAAGGTCATCTACTTATCATAGCCAAATTATAAGGTCATTTACATGTTAACATTCCCCGGTTTGTGTGGTCTTTTCAAGTATAAAAGGTCTTTCTATTAACTTATAAACCATTACACGAGACACCCCTTCTATTATGTACATTGATTTTACCTTTAGCCACAATGATCATGCCTCCGCTCTGTAGCAGATCTCCTGAGAAGTTCCCCTGGATGCCTTTTGATTTGGCCTGAAACAGCAGAGAAAAGAGGCAGTCAGATATCAGCAACTTAACCTCTCCTCTCCTTTGACATCATAAAGCCTATACATACAAGACATAATCATGACGTTATCTACCTTTGCGGCTACATCTCGTACTTTCTTCCCGATAGCAGCAGGGACCACACTTATGGCTGTGTACCTGTGTTTGAGAGGATACAGTTTTTCAGTTGGAGATCATCAAAAGGCGGCTGCTCTACTTAAAAGAAGTATTTGTGGTCTTGGAAAAAAAGGGAAATATAGCTGTTAGAAGTTTCCACAGCCCGAGAGATGTATTGTGAATGTGTTCTTAAATTTGAACGGCAGTCCAAAACCTGAAGATGTTCAGTTTACTGTCATATAGGACTCTTATAATCAATACTCTTGATTATAAGAGTTGCAGATTCATTTTATGTTGCTCTAGTAATCAATGAATCAAATAATCTTTGCCGCTCTTAAAGCCACAGTGTGGAAGCTTTCAGTTTGTGACAGTTTAGGTGACGCCTGAGGACAAAGTGGTCCGTCGTCTCTCTTTGCTGATCAGGATCAGGATAACCAACTGTTTGTCTTTTACATGGAAAATGGCACTTCCTGCATGCTGTAAATCATTTAGTCAAACACTGACCCAATGGCAGCGGTTACAGGCATTAAAAAGAACTATATAGTAATAGTCATTTGAACTCCTGATGGTCTTGTTTGCTTTTGTAGGTCCTAAAGAGGCATTGGTATTAATTGTAGGTTTAAGTACTTAATTAAGGACAAAGCAAAATATCCATATACAAAATTGCTTCTTTATTATATGAAAGGAAACATGAATTATTCTGTACTCACCTTTTGAAGCCCAAATCCTTGTAGGTTTTCTTTTGTTCATCAACGTAAAGGGCTTAAAGAGAAGGAGAGTGTTGATTATTTACAATCCCAAAAAAGGACACGAGTAATGTCATGTCTTTGTGGCACATCCAGTCTTTCCTTTAAACAAATTGGGTTGTGAAAGGGTGACAAAGCGGCTACTTCAAAGCCAAAGTCGGGGTTGTGCAGCAGAGTTGAAACTTAAGTTAAGTACTTTTGTGTTACTGCAAGTGTGACGTAAATTTACACATTTCAAATACCAGAAAAAGGAACCAGAAATTTGTTTGTTTTTTGGGACCACTGTTCAATACACACATCACAATTGGGAAAGCTGCGGTCCTTTATTGTTTATTGATGCTGTTTGGTCATTTTCTGGTCTCTGGTCATATTCAGTAATGAAAGGCTATACAGAAAGAAAAATGACCAATTAGGGCGGTAGAGTTGCAATAGGTTTAGTTTATCCGATTAAAGACTTTTGCAATTAAGCCTTGTGTGAAGATTTGTCTCTCCATAATCGTTAAAGCGCCACATATTGTTCAATTTAGAGTGTTATGTCAGTGCAATACAAATAATGAAAAAGAGTCTCATTTGTATTAGATGAGTGAGAACAGCTTACATCCTTTGAAAAACCCTCCTTCCTTGAACTCCTTCAACCCCAACTCTTCCGGTCCGACGCCTACCAGCGCCACGCCACTTGCTCTTAAGTCCGGCTCTAGTTTGCTGACCTCTGATGCCATCCATCGACACACCTGACAGCCAAACCTGCGCAGGAAGAACAACACCACTGGCTGGTCCTGCCACAGAGACTGCAGCTCCACATTCTGAAATATACAGAGAGGGGACACATAATGGAGCCATTAACAGGTAACCAACAGGTAACATATGGGACATGTGTGTGTAGTCTGATTAAACTTTATTTAAATGTTATTATAACATGGAGTCAAATAGAGCATTATCATTCATCATTATTTCTTCAAGTCATCATTATGTCACCCTGGAGGTGTCACTAGACAGCAATTATATCAATGCTGTGAGGTAATGACAGATTTAATACAGTAGTTAGGTCACAGCAGGGAACACAAGCCTCTAAGGATAGTATGTCCACCTAACAGTAGGGCTATATATCAAAAGAGAGCATATTTAAAAACAGCTATTTAAAACATAGGCAAGTTAAAAGCTACACTTTTAGCATATTAGCTAAGAAAGTCTACCAGTTGTATCTATTAGATAGGTTACCTCTCCAGTTTCAGCGCTCTTCAAGAAGTTCTTTCCAACTTGGACGAGGTCGACGTTTGTCATTTTTCTACGACGGAGCTTCACAAACTGCAAACTGCCTACAAATTTACAAGTGACGTCCAATTTGTACTGTATATAATCGTATAGTAATGTAATGTTTGAGTAACGCCTGCAAACAGTTGCAAAACAACTGTATCCTGGTACGCCCACTGAACGCCGACGGCCAATCAGATTCAGCTGGAGCTGAAAAAACAGCCAATGACGGCGCACGGTGTTTAGAACGGAGGCGGGTCTTTTTGACGGCAACTTCAAGCACTTGCACCACCCGTAAACTATAGTTAATGATCTCCTCAATGCAATAAACCGAATCTGCATTGTTTTGTCTTTAATAGCCTACTCTTTTAAGTTAACGGTTGAACTGTTGAACTACATATGACCTCATTGGTTTTAACAAGAGCAAGAAGTTTTGATTATGATAAAACGTATTATTGCGTAAAGGGTTGCATGAGTTGTGTTAGAGTTGAGCTCAAAGGTAATGCGATTTATTGGTTGGCCTTTGTTTGCTTTCATAGGTTGCTTTGATTTGCTTTTTATAGCTGTTTGCTTTGTCCAGTCCGTTTTCTGTCACAACTGAAGCAATATTGTTCTGCTAACCTCGTGTCAATGTCACATATATATACTGTATATACTAGCCTATATTTTCCCTTTCACTGATTGAGTAAAACACATCATACCACAGCACACTTACATATACACATACAGTACAAAGCCTCACGACACACAAATAAAACATTTGACATTAAGAAAGTCTGGATTCTCCATCGATCAGTGTGTCTATTTATGTTGATACTATTATCTTGAGCCGAATGGACTTTTATAGCAGTAGTGCTACTTTACATGCTCTTAAGGGATCATTCTTTTTAATCTCAAACCCTATAATTTTTGGAGCAAACAATGTCTGTATTTCATGGTGTATCCCAGCATATCCCGTTGCCTTTGTGTCCAAAAAATATGTCAAAAACAAATGCAATTTTTACGTGATTAAAAAAGACCGAAAACAAAAAATAACAACTTCATATATATTTGTTTCTCCAGATTGCAGCCTGGCTGGTTGGTATGGCTGGTATCGTTCAAAAAAAAATTCGACAGCAGTTTTTAAATAGAGTTTGAACAATGTTTAGCTGCACAACACGAGTTTGTAATGACTGACACGCCAGGGTTTAAGGGGTTAAAGTTTAAAAAGCCAGCACTGATAGCCTATATGGGACACGTCCTTTACGTTTATAAACCTGATATCTAACAAAGAGATCGCAACAACGTGCTTGACAGTGAAGCATCTAGTCAAAGTAAATAGTCAACTGACAAATCAGTTACTGATTAGTATCATCTGCACGCAATTCTGACCTCAAGTACACTGGATGTATATTGTAGTAGAGGATGCATACAGTAGATGCACAGATGCGTTTGGTTGAGCGGGGACTATCCGCGGTGCTGATGTTGCAGGGAGGGGCGTGACGTCACGGGAGAGACCGGGAGGAAGAGACGAAGGGGGAGAGCAGAAGAGGGGGAATGATAAGGGACGGAGGAGAGAGCGGGGGGATGACTGCATGAAAAGGAAAAAACACAACAACAATCATGCCTCCTTTAATTAATCCTACTTCTATATTAATAGATCTTAATTCTTGGTCTTTTTACGCACACAGTATGCCGCAATAAATGACGAGCCTGCCCGATAAGGTAATTATCATCTTTCACGTTTCACTTTGCACGCCTTCCTCGTCTGAAGTCGATTATGTGGTCTTCACCTTCAGAAGCAACTTGCAAGTCACGCCAATTATCGATGATTATACGTCGAAAAAGCTTTTGAAATAGCAATCGATCGCCTTGGTGGCTACATAAAGGATCTATTCTGATCAAATGCTACGTCTAAATTTGAGCGGTAATGCTACGTTATCCTTGTCACCGCCTCGAAAGCCTTCATCACCGCCTCCTGAGGCTCCATTGTGTCCGATTTGTGCTTCCTCCATAAAAAATTAAAATGGAAACAGCCTTCATGAGAGCGGTGCCGCATCCAACACTGCTGTAGTCAGCCACGCCGAGCACATGGGCTTTGCGCACAACACTAACATGCGCATTGGTTGCAATGCGTCGTGCCCATCACTGCTGTCTGCTGATGACTGCAGTGTCCTCTTGGTAGCACCACGTTAGCATTAGCAGCACTAAGTTACTCACATGACTGATCTGCTTTTTTGTGATGATCTTGAATGACCTCTAATCTATGAAAAAAAAACCCTCCCCTCTAAACAATCTTTAACATGGCACCCTTTCATTTTCTGCAGTAAGCTGGCTTGAGAGAGATGTCATCTCCGGGCATGGGCACCCCCAGTGACCCCCTTCTGGACAGTCCAGGAGGGAGGTTATCCACAGCTCAGGAAGGTATCTGGAGGAGCTCATTACCCAAAACCGCCAGCTTCCCAACGTCCACAATACGGCACCTCAGTCACCGAGCCAACAACTTTCAAAGACAGCCAAAGCGTCAGAAGCTGATAAGACCTTCACCACCTCCACCACCCAACACGCCCTGTCCCCTGGACCAGCTGGACCTCACTGAGATCCCCCCAAGACGTACCTTCCAGGAGCTGGTCTTCAATGGCTGCATCCTGTTTGGTATTGAGTTCAGCTATGCCATGGAGACGGCTTATGTGACTCCTGTGCTTCTACAGATGGGCCTGCCGGATCAGTTCTACAGCTTGGTGTGGTTTATTAGCCCCATACTGGGTAAGAGAACAATAGGGCAAGATTTGAGTCGCAATAATCATGTGCAGCACTAGCGCCATGGTCTCTTACTTTGTCCACTTTCTTTGGCTTTAAGGATTCCTTGTTCAGCCTCTCATCGGAGCATGGAGTGATCGCTGTACATCCCGGTTTGGCCGAAGGAGACCCTTTATTTTAGCCTTGGCTATAGGTAAGAATTAAACACCAGAGGCCTGTTTTTCATTACAATACTTAATGTTAATATGTATTTATTTGCTACTTGAAGAAACAAGTTGTCAAAAATTATGCAACAGTCCTGTGTTAGACTCGTCCTACCTGGTAGATGTTGATTCATCCCAAACTCCCCGTTTTCTGTCTCCAGCCAGCACTTAGATGCCTTGTTCACGTCACTTGGATAATTCTGTCGCACTTGACACAGCTTCCTCAGATCCACAAAACACATTATACAACTGCTTTGACTGGCTTGCACTCCTCTCCTTGTCTAGTAAATTGACTGTAAAATCGTGCCCTGTTAATAACCAGCATGATTTCTTTCAGTCTTAGCACACTTACATAAGAAAACTCTTCTGCTTCTTCTCTCCTTCAAAGGGGCTTTTGTCGGTCTAACTCTGGTGCTGAACGGGCGGGACATTGGAGATGCGTTGGACGACACAGCATCAAATCACAAATGGGGAATTGCCCTGACAGTGTGCGGTGTGGTTCTGATGGACTTTAGTGCTGATTCAGCCGACAACCCGAGCCATGCCTACATGATGGATGTCTGCAGCCCAGAGGACCAAGACCGGGGTCTGAACATCCATGCGCTACTGGCAGGTAAGCAAACAAGGACAGACCTGTTTAATTAAGCTTTCTGACATAACTGTTCATTGCAAAAGGTGATTTCGTTTGTTTCTTATTTTTGCGCTGCAGGGTTGGGAGGTGGATTCGGCTACATCGTGGGGGGCATCAACTGGGACCAGACACAGTTTGGACGGTCAATTGGAGGACAGCTGCAGGTCATATACCTGTTCACAAGTATAACATTAGTATCCGCCACAGCCATGACTCTGTTCAGTATCCCCGAACGACCCCTACCAAAGAGTCAGCCGAACAAGAACTCCAAAAACCATCTAAAAAGCCCCAGCCTCCCTCTTCCTCCCTCTCCTCCAATTCCCCCAGGATTAGCTTTTGGAATGGATGAGGAAGACGAAGAACGTCCATACAGCTACAATTTCTCAAAGACATGTAACAGTGACCCTCTCGCCCATTCTTGCAGTGCCAATGCACGCCTCTGTGCTGGCCTAACTAGCCCCATATCACCCCTGAGCCCCCTCACTCCAAAATATGGCAGCTTTATTAGCAGGGACAGCTCGCTCACTGGCATCAACGAGTTTGCCTCCTCATTAGGAACCTCTTACATAGACAGTGTACTCATTAACTGCTACACAGGGACACCACAGGGCCAGCACCCTAACTCTACTGTGCCCCTGCCTCCTGGGGACTCCCCTCCTCGTGATGAGTCCTCGCAGGGGCTGGGGAATCATTCTGCAGGACAGACCCAGGCTGACTTGGTGTCCCGTCCAGCGGGGGAAGCTCAGGATGCAGAAATGCAGCAGCCCGAGGGAGATGCACAATCTCAAGGAGCATCTCAGGTCACAGCTGGGGTTCAACCAGGTGCGGGGTCACATCGGCGCTCTTCTTCTGGTATCCTGAAGCGACCCCAGAGCCTTGCACTAATAGAGGAAGCCACAGCCACCCAGATTGTTGGGCTGGAGAATGGACGCAGGAGAACTGTGACCTTCAGCCAACAGGTCAGACACATATTCTGAATTTCATAAAAGCTGATTTGCTGTAGCCATCAAAGCATTTTAATACAAAATGTCTGTCTTTTTTTCCCTGATAAAGGTTGCAAACATTCTGCTGAATGGGGTGCGATATGACAGTGATCTGAGTGAGAATGCGGAGACAGGAGACTCCCAAATGTCAATAAAGCTTCTCTGTATAGCCATCTACAGGATGCCGCCCTCTCTGCGGAGTTTATGCACTAATCATTTCTTGGGTGAGAATAATCTCTCTTCAGATTTGGTCGCACTCTGGCAACCCTTTTTGTGCTTAACAGTTGCAGAGTTGATGCCTATTGTTTCTCTCCAGGCTGGCTGTCCTTCGAAGGAATGCTGCTCTTCTACACTGACTTCATGGGGGAAGTCGTGTTCGAAGGAGACCCCAAGGCGCCCCACGACTCTGAGGCCTACCAACGCTACAATGCTGGTGTTAGCATGGGCTGCTGGGGAATGTGCATCTATGCATTCAGTGCTGCTTTCTACTCAGGTATCTACACTCGTAATCGCAACATATTTGGGATGCTCTGGTCAGGGAAAAGTCATTTAACAAGTAATTGGTCTTCCTTTTTTCTTTTCTCTCTGGGTTTCTTCTTCTACCTCCAGCCATATTGGAGAAACTGGAGGAGCGTTTCTCTCTTCGCACGCTGTATTTCTTTGCCTACCTGGCGTTTGGTTTGGGCACAGGCCTAGCCACATTATCCACCAACCTCTACGTGGTACTTTCTCTGTGTGTCACCTACGGGGTGCTCTTCTCCTCTCTATGCACGCTGCCTTACTCTCTGCTGTGTGAATACTACCAGAGCCCTCAGGTATGTATCTACAGGTGCAAATCGCTATTTGTAGAGTCATTTGTTGTTTTATGATGATATTTTTTCAAGATCAACCTAAAAATTGCGCATTTGATGTTTTTCTTTTTTAGAATTAGATTAGAAGCAATCTCACGTCTGTACACTAGACTTGAAGCCACAGCCAGCTTTGCATAGAGACTGGAACAGGGTAACATAATCGACATAATCAGCATCTCTAAATCTCACTAATTCTGTCCGGACAAACAACAGAGTAAAAAACACCTTGTGGCTTAAAAGGGTTTATGTGCCCGACTATTTTATGAGCTTTAGAGGTGCTGCTACCTGGAATAACCTTTGAATAAGAAAGGTGTTTCCAGGTTTTTGCCATCTTGATATTTGGTCGACAGGGTGGATATGCATTGCTACGTCCTTGCTGTGGTTGACAGATTGGTAGGCACTTGTCAATCACAGGTAGCAACACCCTAAAGCACACCCTGCCTTAGTAAAATTAGTATTTTGCTAGAAATCAGACCATAACTGACAAATCGTTATCATTTTGTAGCTTCTTGATTAATAAGCAACTGTAAAGATAATTAACTGCTAAAATCCGGAGGGAAATCTGGCCATATTTCAAGATCAACAACAAATTTGCTAATCCATTAGCTATACTAAGAAAAAAGCTAACATTAGCATTCAGCTACTTACCAGATAATATCGCCGTTAGCGAAGAAACGACAAAAAATAACAGAAAGCTAATATTACAGTTTGGTAGTCTTGGATTGGAGTAAATTCCTCACTAACATTACATAAGGACATTCGAATTTACTTCCTGGCTAACATAATGCAAGCTAGTGAGTGGTTGGTGCTAACGTTAGCTATTGTCTAATAGCATATATCACAAATCAAATATGTAGTTTGGCCAGATTTCCCTCCAGATTTTTGGTGTTCATTGTCTTTACAAGTGGTCTTTAATCAAGAAGCCGTGAAATGTTAATGATTGTCAGATACGAAGTTTGTAAGACTTACAAACTGGAACAGAATAACAGCATTTGAGCTTCCAACAATTAGCATGGCCTCAGAGGAAAATGGCCTCCATTTGCATATGGTTAATTGAACTTGAAACTCACTATTAAGACCATAATGTTGTTAGGAAAATGTGTACTGTGTAATGTCATTTCAATGGCAACCAGTGTAGTCGCCCCCCTGCTGGCCATTAGAAAGGCTTAAGGCACTTGGTATCACTTTTCAAACCAAGAGGCTACACGCAACATACAGCCTATGTGCCCTTCATCGATTGATCAGATCACTAAACGATGTGTCTCTGTTCCTCAGTTTTGTGGCTCCTCAGAGGAAGGGACCAGGCGAGGGATGGGGGTGGACATCTCTCTGCTCAGCTGCCAGTACTTCCTGGCTCAGATCCTGGTCTCTGTGGCGATGGGACCTCTGACCGCATTCGTGGGTGGGGCCCAGGGAGTGATGTACTTTTCAAGCTTGATGTCATTCGTTGGCTGCCTGTACTCCTCTCTCTGCGTGGTGTACCAGCTGCCCCCCCCTGAGGGTGAGCCCCCCGAAAGCGAGACCCAGCCACTATTGGTCAACATTTAGAAAAGCCTATTAACTTAGTTTACCTCACAAACACACACACACACACGCTACACAGCAAACACACTCTCACGCTGTTGCTTAGTATCTGAGTGTGTTGACCTTCACAGCACTGACAGGACAGATACACTGTACAGCACAATGACATATATTGTTTCACACTAATCAGCACTGTTCTCAGAGCTAGACAGACAGACAGACAGACATTGGCCACTGCTCTAATATGTGTATACATGACCAGTGTGTTCATACAGTGTGTGTGTGTGCCCATGCATCTTTTCCTAACTTTTGCAAATGAATGTGTGTGACCTTTGTGAATGGATTTGTGTGTGTGCGACTGTGAGTGACCTCTTTGAGTATAGGTAAGCCTCAGCTGTTCTTGTGTCCGATTCTTTGCTCTAAAATCTTGCATCATCTTTTCTTGCTTGTTGGTGTCTAGATTTAGAAATGTCAATCACTACGTGCAGGCTAACCACAGCTTTCCCCTCTCTTTTTCTTCCTTTTATCAGTTGCCTAACGTCTGCATGAGCTGCAATGTAATCTCTTAAAAGCCTTGTGTTTAACGTTTTGTTTTGGTCACACGGCCAAGGGAATGTCTACCTGCCTGTTTCTCTGAGTTAGCATAGTAGCATCACACCTTAGGCAGAGTTTTCTGACTACATGAATGTGCTGCCAGTGGACACTCACGCTCACTCATGCCGTTAACTCAAGAGCTCCTTTGGCATAATTTTGCAGGCACATACTTCATATTCACATTGATAATGCTTCATCACAGTTACAGTCTTGAAGGGCTTCACATTGTTCACATTTTAAAGCTAATGGAAACAACACTTTCAACACAATCCAGTAATTATAAAACTTAGCAGTGTGCTATCTCTTTAAACTTTGGTGCTTGGTGAATTTTAATCAAGTCCCGAGTAAGAGTACAATGTCAATTATTATGCACGCAATCAGCAAAGATCCATGACTAACAGGACCACACACTTACAAACACACACACGGTCGAAATCACACAGAGAAGTGTACTGGTGGCAAATTGTGTCTGGGCCCTCACTAAGCCATGGACGGCCGTGAGCTGTCACCCTACTCCTGGCCATGCGATTGTAATAATGACAGTAATTCTTGTCATTATCAGGAAGAGGAGAAGTTGAAACTGGGGTCTGAATCAGCATTCAGTCGGAAACCGAACAAAACAGAAGAGCAGCAAACAGGGAGAAGACTCATGTGAACTATGGGTAACCCTGAAGGTGGACTACACTGAAAGAAAGACTGTGGGGGTGCATAGAGCCAACAGCAAGTGCTTATTTTCATCTCTAGGGCGCATGCTTAAAGTAGGCTTCTGCTCCACCATGCTCTCAGCCCATCAAGTCAGTATAGTGATGACCTCACATGTGTTAGCCAAGTTCCTCACACAGTTCAAACTTGATTTCTTTTTCCATCCTGAAGAAGCCATTTTCATCAGCAAAATGGTACATTTCATCTATGGTTTACATCTGTTGTGCCATGGCAAACAGTCTGCTTTATCTGTTCAGCCTGAATCCAGGGCTGTAACACAAGGTTCACTTCAGTACGTACCATTGTGATGGTGTCATTGACTGGTTCACACACTGAATATCTCAACATTATGGTGCCGGTCATTATTGCTGCCTCAGCAGAATGTCAATAATTGCCTACTATTAAAGCCTCCTGGACTGAGTGGAAGCACACTAGGCTAATGTTTCTGAGGAAACAGTAACTGTATGGATCATGCTGTTGCAGCTTGCTTGAGATAAAAAAAATACAAGTTTTTGTGTTGGTACCACCTATTGCTTAATATTAGCAGTGTTACTGTAAAGCTACTTTTATTCAGGGTTCAGTTCAAACTAAAATGATCATTTTGCCATTTTGGACTCCTGTGTCAATTATTGATGTATTTTTTTTCCCTCACTCATAACCATTTGACTAGTGCAGTCTCCAAGTACACCACACGAGGGAGCCAGGAGGCAAGAGACACATCCATTGATTCTGTGCACTCTTTTCCATTACCAAGTGAGTGAGATTATTCCTGTTCCTTCCTGCATCTTAGCCAGCCATTTTCCATGTAAGAAAAATTGGGTCAAGTGACATCACCTGCTTATTAAAACATGGTTTTAAGAAGCAGTAATGCTACATAAAATATGTATAAAACACACAAAACAGATATACTTAAGTAAAAAGACAATTTATTTGTAATCAGAATATACAAAGCAGTGGCTGAAGTAACCGAATGTCATTCTGTTTTTGAAAAAGGCAGTCTTGGACACAAAACTGGGCTACCCAGCCATAACATAAAACTCATTGAAAACACAAGAAAAACAAAGTATAAATGGTACAAACTTGCGTGGAATGCATACAGAACAAATGACCAAAGCTTTAAGATTTAAGAGGGGTTAATTAACATAGCAAAATCCTGCCTCCATTAAACAAGATTGAGTTATCTTATCCTGGAGGCGCAAGACAGAGCCCCTTTATTCATATGCACCATCTGTTTTGTTAACAGGGCAGCCAAGCCAAGGATTAAATAGCAGCTCAACACAAAGAATTTTTGCCTCAACTAATAATGCTAACAACTGTCCATTAGCCCCTGCTTAAAACTTATCTTTGGTCCTTTAAGTGAATCTGAGAGGTCAACATGAGCCTTGGAGGGAGTGAGCAGCTGCCTGTATGAATGAATCTTCTGGTCAGCACTGACATAATAGAGATTGTGCTTCTAACATACTGGTATAAAACCTCTAGAAATGAAAACAAACTGATCTCATGGTGTGGCCCTATTTTTGTACAAGTAAAAAAAAAAAGCTCATTTTAAAGACCAATAAATAACATTTCATAAAAAAAAGGATGCAGGGCCACTATGTTTCAGGACTCCAGTGCAATGTGATAACATGGGAGCAAACAAAAAGAAATATTTTTCAAAAGGTACAGAAAGCACAAGCTCTATAACACGATGTTGACCAGGCTGGTAAGACAGTGCTGCAAACAAGGAGCAAGGCAGAGACTTAAGCCTTCACTTCTGCCTCTTTTGAATCTCCATTTTCCTCTTTCTTCTGCTTTTTTGTCTCAACCTTTTCCTAAGAGAAGGAAGGAAATATTTACATTTATTAGCTTATGTGAAAATGCACTGGATTAGTCAAATTCAAAACAAGTGATTATGATTGTGTATTTAATCCTGGTAACAACTCACCTCCTCCTCTTCAGCGGCACGTTTTGCCGGCTGTGCATCAGTCTCCTCAGCAGGGGGCGCCTCCTCTGCTTTCTCTGCAAGAACAGTTTGTCACTTCAGATGATGCATCCTTTAATTTGAGTGTAAATAAGAGAAGGCTCGTGGAAATATTTAGAAGTTAAGGCCACACATGGCACAGCTTCAGATACAACACAGTGAGAAATGTGGAGACTTTCAAACACAGCTGCTCAAGTTCTTACAACAGTAATTCTGCTTTTATATGAACATACCATCTCCATTCTTGTGTTTCTCCTCTCCATTTTTTTCCACTTTATCACTGTGATCAGCACCATTCTGAATGAAGAGAGTGAAATGTCAGTCCAAGAACACATCAAATACAATAATAACTGTACTCTTATTCTTGTAGGATTGTGGACATTGTTGCAAAGAGTAAAAACAATTTTTGGAATTCAAGCATATTTGAAATAATCCTCCCACAGTCTTGTTTGTACAGACTCCTCTGGGGACACTTAAAAAAAGCATTTGTGTGTAGCTCTCATTACTCCCAAGAGGATTAGCCACCAAGCTAGACAAGAGAACCAATGGAGACGTCCTCAGACTTGCTCACTAACATCTGTGCCATTTCACAACCCAAACAAAGCGCTGTGTGGAGAGCAGCTGAACAGGAGGGGGAGGCGGGCGCAGCGACACCTGCATGATGAGGGGTGCTAAGACAAAAGGCCATGAGGCTGGTCCTCGTCTACAACTTACTGTGCCATTGGCAGGTGCGTCCCCGTTGTCGGTGTTCTTCTTCTTCTCCTCCTCCACTTCAACTTCTTTCTTCTCTTTCAGGTCCTACAAAATAAAAGCACGGCTCAATCTTTTGGACTTTATTCTGAAGTGCCACACGTTTTGTTCACGTCTGGTTCTAATTGAAAGAAAACTTGTTCGCCATATGTGCATTTAAGATTTATCTCAGGAAGTCTATATCAGAAACAATTAGCTTAGAGGGAGTGTTGGACGTTTTTATCCAAACCGGTAATGTAACGTTGACGTTACTGTGGCTTCCCGCCCACAGCAGCGCTTCACCAGCTGCACCGTTTCTACCGCTTTGTCTGCTCAACAAGACGTTTTTTAGCTAACCACATCACATACGTGTGAGTTTCCAGACACAATATTTAGCCTTCGACGCTGAAAATAACAAATGAGTCACTTCTGCGGAGGTCGAAAAAGTGACATTTAATGATAACTGTTGAGTTATTTGACATTTTCCTCAATTACTATTTTAACTTGGACAGAGTAACGTTAACGTTTACAGTAAAACCAACAGTTGTTCAACTCAAGCTAGCGAAACCAATTAACAAAAATAGAACTTAAAAAATAAGTTTCTAAATCTTTTCACTCGACAGCTTAACGGAAGAAAAACTGAATGAAACTTACCTTGGCAGTAACCTCTGCAGGTGCGGTCGTGTCAACAGCTGTATCGGCCATGGTTAATTTTGGTGATTTAATGTAGATAATTATAATCCTTTACAAAAAAAAGATTTTTCTTTTTTGGCTCTTTGCCTTCGTGCGGATAGTCCAAAGAGACGCTGAAAGAGAAATGATGTCTACTCGTCTCCGCTTTTCTCTCGAGCTCGTTGAAACTCTACTCTCGTTGGATACAACGGTTCGATGCCGCACACGATTGGACAATGTCCACCACCGGAGTACTTGATTGGAGGAATATCCTGTCAATCTTGACAGGACTTCCCGCCTACTGTCTAACTCATTGCTGATTGGTCATCTGTTTTAAAGCGCTGCACTATGACACTAGAGTTCTCTTTTTTTACTACCCATCACTTTGCGTTTGATTTGTCACCTAAAATTTGAACAATGGATATAAGGGCCCTCTTGTTAAAGTTATTAAAATCCTCTAGGGTATGTGACTAAAAGTTGCCTGACGTAAAAGGCCGGTAAAAGTTGAAAAACAATGCACAGAGGAGGCATCTTTGTCTTAGCGCTCTTTCTCTGCGGTGATGGAGGTATCAAATTACATGCAAAAAGACCATGCAGCCACTCCTCCTTTCTATATTTAACACTTGTAACGTTATGGGTTCCTGTCTAGGTGTGCTTACACTTTCACTCTTAACAATCCAGACAAATGGAGTCAAAGCACCAACAGTACAACTTTGATTTGATTAAACATACAAATGTCAGAATGAAGCCTTTTATTAAAAACACACATTATAACCTATGACACACAAAACATGCATAATCCAAGAGCTATACATACATTTTACAAATTAAAAAATATTGTCCATTGAGTAATTGTTTTATATAAGTATAATCATATAAATGTATAAAAGTTGTTAATGTCAGTTATACTTGTACTATATATACACTGCTCAGGTATTAGAACAGTCATTGGAGAACAATCAGTCGGGCAAACTCATGTCTGTTTCTGCCAACATTTGATAAAAAGAAACAGAAATAAAAATCGTGTGTATTCTACACACCTGCTAAGCACTCAGTGTGTTGTTTTGTGATTTGTGCGTCCATCATAGACAGTAGTGGGGTGTGGTACAGTAGGTGTGTGTGCCTACAGTACTGTGTGAAAACATTTCCAACATGCATTTAATTACAGCAGCTGTTAAAGGTGAGACTGAAATGTTTATTTCTGGAGAAATATAGTTTTTCAAAGCTGATGAAAGGCTGGACTGAGGTCAGGTCTAAATTGCACATCATGAAGGGAACCTTGCAATAAAAACGTATGCATGCAACAGCAGTGAATTCAAAATTATAGCATGCCCCTGTGAATATGATGTGTCGGGTGGTATTTGCCAGACCTTAGGCGCTATTACAGTGTTGTCAGGAATTCATATTTAAAGTGTTACTGCATGTAGCATGAATTTATATGTTTCCAGGAATTTTCCAGTCAATAAGGAACCCTTTAGTCCTGTTGTTGTCTAATCATGTCCCAAACTGGCTGTTTTTCTTCTACGTGCAGAAGCTTTTTTAGGTGAACTTACTGCACTCTCATCCAACTGTTAAACCAAAGGAAGTGGTAACAAACAACTTTGTGGGCCCTGTTATCTAACCCTGAATATGGTCAGAGCCTCACTCTCAGTTTAAAAGTCAATATATATATTTTTTATATCACGGGTGAAATCAAAAAAATTCTGCCACTGTGACCCACAATCAAATTCATCAAGTCCTTTAACCTTAAACGCCCTCATTTGCCACGCCTGCCATTGTTCCCACCCACACACAGCTATCAGTCATTTTAAACATTTACCAGCTCTTATCAGCTGTCAGAGCTGCAGCGTAACTTCCACGTGCATACAAAACATATTTGCATGCTCCCAACATACTATGACACCGATTTGACCTGGATTTCAAATATTTCTCGACAGTCTTATTAGTGTTTGCGTCCTGAACTTGCCCCAACACACCCAATGAGGATATCTTGACATGTAGTATTTCTTCAGCCTCTAATTTTAGGGCATCCTAGGAGCTAATCCTACACCGCCTCAGTTATCTTCTCCCTGCCATGCCCGTATTCAAGCCGCTGATTTTGAAGAAGCCTTCAGGCAGTGTTTAGTCATTCACCTCACATTCAGCTGAAATATAATTATGAAGACTATAATTACATGCAGGGATCAAAGGGTTGTGTGTCAGTGTGCTAGCTGGTTACTTTGAGCTTTATTTTCTGTCTTATATAAGGATGTTTTTTCACTTAAGCCGAGCCAGTTGTTGCACTATTACCTCTTAACTATACAGAGAGTATATTAGAATATTGCTGACTTTAATTTCAATACCAAAGCTTGTAGTATTTCCCAAAACATCAACAAACAAAAGATAACCAGGTTGACTCAGGATAAGTTTTAGATTTTGTAGTTGAAGCGGCTCATCTGCCACTGCATACAATGTAGTACTGTTTTAGTTGGGAAATGAAGACCATATGGAGACTGCAGGGCACTGAAGCAGACATCCACAATGCTGTGTTATGTTGTCAATGTGTGTAGCAACTTCAGAAGATCCAGGGGAGGAACCGAGCTGCAGACTAAGGAGCAGCAGAAGGCATTACTCACTCTTTCTCTGGAACTGGAAAATGGGAGCAATCAGAGAGGAGGGGGAGTGTTTGTGAGATCATTTCCTGTCTTTTTTTTTTCTTATTTGCCTACCTCAACATGTTTCCATGTGCCACCAATCTGTTACAAAGAAAATAAAGTCTATCTAAGGGCAGCCTGTTCATTCTGCAGGTAGAGAAGTGAAGGAGTAAGTAGGGCAGTCAGGGGAAAGTTGAAACAGGGATACAGTTCTTCCTCCTATATGCCAACAACTGAAGTGTTTACCACACTTTCCACAAGTAGGAACTGGAAAACATTTTTTTATGCTTCTCAAAGTTCTTGGACCTCAGAAAGCAATACAGTATGAAAGAAAAGCCCCTTTGTGTGCACAATGACACATGTTTGAAAGTTCATTAAATATTTGCATCAGCCCCCGCCGCCAGGGGGGAAACTTTTCTCTGGATGTTAAACTGTTCTCTGCTGGGCTAACAGCTCAGAGGATATAGGATGGGAAGTACAGCACCTTAATTGCACCTTAATTTCTGGAGGACAAAGGACTGACCTGACTTGAGGAATGTCAGGGCTTGAGGGGGAGAGCAAAGTGGGGCCCATCAAAGAGCAGAGGTCAGGATTAGGCGGGGGCAGGGTCCCGATAATTGGAGGAATTGGTGGGAGCAAACTGTGCTCTTTTGTTTTGAACAGCAGGTTCCTGCACGGTCCGCCTGCTTGCTCTGCTGGTCAGACAGATCCTGCAGAGACAAAGGACAACATTAGGTTGACTTCTCACTGGGACTCTCCACTCCAATGCACAGCGAGGGCGAAAGTGCAATTATATTATTGATCTGTAATTAACACAATTTACTGCAGTCATTATTGTTGACAATGATCACACTGTAAGTGCCGCCACAAGAGCTCCAGAAGCTCCTCATGTATTGTCATATAAAAACTGCAGCCATAAGAAAAATAGACATTTTTAACATTAAGAAAATTATTTTCAACCTCAGTCCTATCATGCTATTATTGGGAGCTTATGCCATTATGGTAGGAAAAAAATGCAATTTGACTCTGTGCCTTTGGAGGACGCTATCCGCTTCTCCAATGGGCCCTGGAAAACCTCCACCAGACTACATAAAACGCATGTCATCTGGCAGAGGCCAGGGAGCTTGCTAAACTACACTTCCTCAATCTAGGACGCCCGTCTCCGATGTCATGTCTTGTTCAGAATCGTCAGGTTTGAAACGTAGACTGCAGACCTGAAGATTTTTGAGACGATCCACCGGTATATTCTCGTAGTGTTTCAGATTCTGTACCGCTCTGAGCGGTTGCTGCAGCGAAACGGTAGTATTGGTTCTCTTCACTTTCAGAGGGAGGGGCGCAATGCACGTTGGGTGTTGTAGGAATGTCGAATGGGCGAAACCACGAGCTGTTTGTACAACTTTCTCCACAGCTATGGTGCCAATTTCAGATATTATTGCTATCGATTACAGAGAACCCCAGCTTTGACTGACAGTGGCTTTTTCCAGGGGCGAACTGCTCCTTTAAGTCACTGCAGGAGCCAATAACAGGGTTCAACAGTTGAGAAAAAAAGCATCTTGCGCCCAAACAAATGATACATCAAATATATTTGAAATGAAAATATTCAACAACACTTTGCAGAAATCAAGTAAGAAAACAGGAGTTTGATTTATTTGCAGCAGTTATATGAAAATGTGTGAGAGTTTACAGACTCACATTATGTAAATCAGGCTCCTCTGTGGCGCCGTGCCAACAGATCCTGGTATCCTGCGGCTCTGGATACTGTTGTGGCTGACATGTCTCCTCAGTGTCGCATGGATTAGTCTGTAGGTGCTTTGAGGATTTGGAAAATGCCACTGCTAATGTTTTCCATTGCTGCAAGTCGTTTGGTTTCTCTTCACTCGGATTTAAAGTGTGTTTTCCACTACCTCAAGCTGGTTCAAAATGTGTGTTGGATTTACTCAAGGATGTGTGTTATCTCCCTGTTTGAGATAATCAAGTGCAGGATATCAAGGTGCAGCCAAACTGTTGTTCTCTTAACGATGGGTTATCAACTCTGCCGCTCCTGGCTTTGTGAGGCGCAGGAACCAAACTGAGGGGGAAGAAAGAGGTGGAGGTGTTGTGTGTAGATAGAGATGAGTGAGAGTACAATGCACCAGCTTAAGAAGTCTTTGTACTGGACTATAAAACTGAAAAATAAAGTGCACTTCTTTGCTCTTCTTCATCTTAAATTCGACCCTCGCCTAAAAGAAGTAACCAAAGATCATAGGGTGAAAACAAGCAGAGGAAATCTCTGGGAACACCAGAGGCCACACTGGATGTGGTCCCCATGGTGGTCTGCCCCTGGAGGCTTGGGAGAGGAGCCCAGAACAGACCTGGGAAATGCCGCTGGGACTTCATCTCCCAGATGGCATGGAAGCGCATGTTGGAGGTGTTAAGGAAAACAGGAGAGGAAAGAGGTCACCTTGGATACTGACTCTGAAAAGCTGCAGAATGGATGTATGGACAAATGTGCATATTACTTTATACATTAACAAAATGTGGCACTGGGATGTGGATTGAATGCAACATTTTGTTGATGTGATCAAATGTGGTCCAAGTGCATAGATGTATACAGTTTTTTTACAGTGACAGCAAAATATAAGATGTTTCAGATTGAAGTGGGAGGAAGTGCAACACATCCTCTCTTAGCAAGATATTTGCCTCTCCTCATTGAGAGGTACTTTAATACAGCATATGCATTATTAAAACCAGTAAAATACAATGTAAGCAGATGTACATAATATCTTTACTATCTATACTATCTATCCATCCATCCCTCTAGTACAGTGTTTTGTATGCACCTGCTGAATTGTTGCATCTTCATCACTGTATCCTCAGAGATAATTGATCACTTAAGATCTTAAAAAACCCTACGTTTGCTGTGAGATTTTATAGTGCTGATTTCTGGTTCATAACAGAAATAATGAAAACATACAGTGAAACAGCGAAAAACCGATACGCAGTTATCTAGATGCTGTAGAAACGCAAGTGTGTCAGTGATCAGATGGATGTTAGTGGAAGATTCATGCACAATTTGTTGTGGTATTATATGCTTAAACACAAAAAGGGATCATAATTAATCCAAAGTAATAATATCTGAGGACACTAATACAACAGACTATCTCCCAATGAGTACAACACAGTTTTTATAAAGAACAAACACTTGCAATAGTTTATCGTCTGTCCTGCAGACTTCAGCTGTCCTACCTAAATTTACTTCACCTCTTGGCTCCACCCTCGGGGGCTGTCTTGCCAGAGAAAAGTGGAAATTTCCAGTAATTCCTCCTGCTTTGCAAAAAAAGCTCCTCCTCCTTCTAGTTTCCCGCCTCTCACTCTTTACCTGCTTTCTTTTTACTGCTGCAGACCGGCCTGAAGACCTCATGGCCCTCTGCTGCTGAAACTTCTGCTGCTGCAAAAGACTTCACTGAGGACAAGGAGAATGTTTGCGGTTGCTCAAAGAGACAATTGTTTTTATGCTTCTGGCATCAACATTGGTCAATAAATCCATTCATACAATCACTTGTCTTTGATCCCTGCACTGTGGTGTTAAAGATTAGAGTGTTTAATCCCTGTTTGATTTGGATGGCAGCCAGATTAGTAATTAAAAGAACTTTCCTATCACAGATCTTCTTCCTTGTTCAACTCTTTCTTTGTTTACTTTTCGAGAGCTTATATTATCTTGTTACCCTCTGAATACCTATTAAGGGTTAAGCTATGTGTAGCGGTTACATTAGCTCTTGAATGATGAACAAGCGTTGGTTTGGGATCACAGAACAGATGGTGGATTTGCATTTCTATTTCTCAGGCTGATCTGATATTCTGGTGTGTGGTTGGTTTCAGAGATATCAAAGCTTTTCTACAACTGACACATCTGAGAAAAAAAAAATGGGATGTGAGCTTTCAGAGAGTTTAAAGAAGAGCAAGGTGTGGCTCAGATATGGAAAACAAGATGATATCTGTTAGCGTGTTTACAGCCTGAGAGGTCCAGACTATCTCTCGGCTGCATCTGCGGTTTTATAACTTCCTCTTAATTCAAGACCACAATATAACCGTGTACACATGAGCAGCACTCATGCTTGATAGAAAAACTACGAATGAAGCCACAAGACAGCTGGAGAGGAGAAGTTTGAGTGTGCGTGAGGCACACTGACCTTAGATTCATTGTGAAGCACCAACAAAGAGCCATCTGCACAGCAACCACAGCTGAGATGAGGGACTTACACACAGGGGGACCGAGGGGGGAGGGACACGGGGACCTGGAGAGTGTAAAACAGAGAAAAAAAAACTGTGATAAGGAAACATTTAAAAGGGGCTTGATCTGCTGGATCATGTCTGAAACATTGAAGCAGTCAGTGTGGATATCTCAGGGGTGTGTGCACAAAGAATACAAGGAGCCTAGCTGTATATGGATCTCTCCACTGCTGGTTAAGTGGAAGACAAGAGCTGCCGGCCTAATCACTCAAGAGCACATTTCCTGCCTCCTGCATGAAGAGATGAAGTCGACCGGAGCTGTTCGAGGCTAATGTTTAACCCTGGATTTTAAACATGCTTGGTATCTCAACCATTCAGCCAGCAGAAACATGCACGCTCTGCTTCAGACTGTGAATATAAATTGGTTTAAAAGGTGAAAAGGTTTTATTTAGGGCAACTGAAATCCTTTCCACATGCAATATGGGGCATTCCAGTGTGGTGAAACAAAGACAAAATGGTGTCAGGGACATCTGTAAAAATCACAAATGTTGCACAGGTAAGACATGAGAGTCAGGATTGCTTAGCAACAGCACTAAAAAATTCTTGCAGCCTGTGAGGTAGCAGAGAAACCGAGCCTGCTGCCACCATGTGGAGGACTGCAAGAACAAACTAGAGGTTAAACCAAGCGATGAAAATCATCAAAGGCTATATTCTCTAAGGCGTGTCTGTGCAGTAAGATGAAATAGCTGCAATTAGCTACAAGGTGTAAACCCCATAATTAAAGAGGGACTTAATAATAAAAGGAATACCTCTTTGCTTTCACAGCCCTGTTCGAAAATATGTCCAGTAATTTGATTGGCTGGAATACGCACCGGCTCTCATGGCGGGTGGTTGCTTAGCAACACTCATGGGAGGGTGGGATGTGGGTGGGAGGGTGTGAGTGTTCGGGGGGGGGGGGGGTTGGAGGTGGGGCTTTTCGTCGAGGGGATGGAGCGGTTTGGGTGCAGGCAGACTGACTGGGGAAATACCTGGCACTAATCCCAAATAAACAAACAAGAGAGAGAGAGAGAGAGAGAGAGAGAGAGAGAGAGAGAGAGAGAGAGAGAGAGAGACAGACAGAGAGAGAGAAACAGAAACAGAGAGAGGGGTATTTTCCAGATAACAGTCTAGTGTTCAGATAAAGGGAACAAAGCATTTTTAAAGTGCTTACACAGTTTGCAGAACCAGACGGGGGACAGGAAGTGGAGAACGTTACACTGAAAACTTTGTCCGCGGTGAGAGGAAAGTTAACAGGACCTTTCCAACACGTTATAAACTACCGGTTGCTTGAAACAAAATGCACTACAGCATTATTTTAGAAGTGATTCAAATGGAACTGGGAGAAAAACATATAACGGGCATATCCGGACCTGGGTTGTTACAGTTTTTAAGCTTTAACAGATTGATGAAGAACAGATGAAAAGGCCGCACACGGGGATAAGAGATACAGAAAAGTCTGTACCTGTTTTTGCATGTTTCAGCTTGCACCGTAGACTGCGTAGGTGTTTCCAAGCAACTGTTTGGATTACTTTTAATTAGGATGAGTTGAACTAAAACTCTGTATACAGAAGAAAGGAAAGTAAGGTCTAACATGGAGAGATTATGAGGTGTGATGCAAAAGTTGCAGTAGAAAATGTGGAAACTGTTTAGCAAAAAGGTGGAAAATGTGCTTATATGGAGAGGAGGGGGAAATAGGGACCGGGTTGGGTTTGGTGGGGGGTGTTGCTGCTGCTGGTAGGTGCAGCCTGCAGAAGGAGGTGGGCCTTGGTTGGAAATGGCTGGTGCGGGCGGTCTCTACAGGCAATGAGGACTCTTTGTCAGGAGTAGGAAATGAGGTTTCTGTTGTGATTAAAACGGAGGTTTCTATGGCAATGCAGAGAGCCGTGTGCACAGAGAATTTGTTGGGAGTGGAGGGGGCTAAGTGAGAGTAGAATTTCAAAGAAAGCAGCCTCCTCCATCTCATCTCCCTCCACTGCCGCCCGTCTGCTTCTCCACGGCGCTCTTTTATCTCTGATAATCTGTTTTCAGAGGCGCACAGTTGAGACTGCAGCTGGGATTATCCTGAGCAAACCGAGTCACCGGTCGATCACTTGCAAATGTTTACAGAGTAGCAGTTTCACTTCCTCAAATTGCTGCTGTCACAACCTCAACACACTTAACAGATTAAAACCACAAACTGCAGCTAGATAGCTGGATGATCAACATCACCTAACTGTGTCTCTCTCTTGTTTAGACAGGTGCTCTCAGTTGACTCATTCTCTTACTTGCACAGCCCAGGATAAAAAGAAAGTACGATGGCATCAGTGTGACCTTTAAACAGCTAAAGATAGTAACACGCTTTGTTAATTGTTCCACAGAGCTGTTAGTAAAAATATGTTTCTTAAAATAAGTTCTCTTTTGTGCAGAGGAAGTCGCACTCTGCAGCAGCGACTGCCGTCTTTACCCCGACACAGGCTCCCTCCAGGATGTTTGGATTATAGACGACATTTGAAACTCCTGAAGATGAAAGTGAAGTTTTTAATCCTTTCGCTTTACAAGCCGTAAAACTGTTCTAGAAAAAAAGCTGCTGATGTTACCAGTACACATTCTCCAGTTGAGCTACACTATGAAATAGATAATTGAGCATGAATAGGGACTAATGTTAATGATTGTGGTGTGCATGAACATGAAAGGTCATTTAGAGGACAGTTAATTTAAGCAAACACTGATTTTTATGACAGGAATTTAAATAAATGAGTTTAATTCCCTAAAATACAACTGAGAATAATTCACACTTATAAATTAAACTTATTATTATAAAAATGTGTTAAAAGTCAGTGGTTACAGTGAAGCACTAAAAGCCTCTCACCTCCTTTTTGGAACGCAGAATCAGAGTCTCAGCACGCCAATTACAATTACAAAAGCTTCTGCTGCCCCCAACCTTTCCTTTTGAGCATAGCAGCAAGCATCATGTAATGAACCTCTGCCAGCGAGGGGCGGCTGCACTCAGACCAGACTGCATAGTCAAAGCCAGATGGCAAGTCGCACTTCAAAAGGACAGCTGGTTACCAGAGTCTGAAAAGCATCTTTATAGCTCCAAACCCAATTAGTTCAAACCAAAATAATCAGGTGAAGATTTAATAAACAGGCCGGGCCAATGATTCCTCATAAAAGGTGACATGCACACAACATAATTAAGCTTTAAATGTTTACACGTGCAAGCTGCAGCATTTTAAAATGCCTGATCAACATGGTACCATTAGAAGTCATGGCTGCCATTGATCTATGTTACAGTAAACAATGAAAACATGCCTTGCAACAGCTCCCATTTTTAATGTGCACATGAACAACATCAGGTCAATGACTTCCAGCGAGCGCCACGTCTGCCGTCAAATCTTTGAGGCTTTGGTTGCTGCCTGCCGACCCGAACTCTCTTTCTGCAGGACCTATGAATCAAACCCAGAAAAGCAAATTAACATCAAAATGTTAATCCTGACATAAACTCAATCGCTTCCTTCTAGGAGGATTGAACTTACCCCTTTCATTATTTTTCTGCGAAGTTCCCCCTGTGATAGTGGCCGTTCTTCCTCATCAGTGACAGGAGACTCTTCTGCGTCATACTCCAAACTGAGGAGTCCAAATAACACAAACAAACTCATTATCCTGATGGTCAAAGTGATTCAATGTACACTACCAGTCAAAAGTTTGGACAGACTTTCCAATTCACTTGTATGAGAAAATGTGTCCAAACTTTTGACTGGTAGTGTATGCATAGATTACTATCATGAGAATTGGGTTTAAAACAGAGTTTGTTTTTTGCAGCTATTTTAGTCTAAAGACAAAAATGCTTATTATTTTTAGTCATTTTTACTCTTTAAACAGTAGTTTTAGTCTCATTTTAAAAACTTGGTCCAGTTTTAGTCAATAAAAAGTCATCGCATTTTATTCATTATTTTTAGTCAAAACGTTTTCTCTCTTTAATCTAATTTAACTACCCAAATAAAGGTTTAATCATCAATAAAGTGTCGTCTTTTCATTCATTATTTCCTGACGAAGTTCTCCATGGGTAATATGGATCCTCAGCTGAGGTTCTGTGTATATGGAAACTTCTGGAACGCAACGTTACGCATGTAAAGCTGCAGAACAAAGCTGTGCAGTCGCAGCAGCACATACTACACATTCCTCTCTTGGCTTATTTGCAGCAATTAGGTTTTACCGTAATTACTTTTATATATTTAACATCACTTTTCATATAAGACGGACAATAATCGCTCCTTTTTGTGCAGAAGAACAGGCGCCTTTTTCTGTGAGCGCGCACAGAGCCTGAAGCAGAAAGCCTGGGCTAACATAGAAAGTTCACAACCACCTTCGTGATACCTGTTCGTTTTGCGTGCGTTGTTGCCAAGCTGCCGCTTTGGGACATCACCACCTGTATGGCTGGGTCCGATTCAGGGGGATCTGCACGCCCCTCAATTTAACCAGTTACAGGAATGCATTGCTTGTATTTTGACAGACAGATTAGACGCTGTGGATTTTAAATGTCCGACAGCCCTCCACTAACATTTTAGTCCTGTCTCTATTTTTAGCTTTTCAACATCTCGTCTTCGTCATGGAAAAAAGGTAGTTGACAAACATTAATCGTCAGTTTCGATAACGAAATTAACACTGGTTTAAAATTGAACAAATAAAAGGCCCACCTGTCGATGACAGGCTGGATGCTGATATTCTGCTGAAGCAGTTCTGGATTTTGTCCCAGAAGAAATTTGGCCAGATCTTTAGGATTGTAGTCTTTTTCCAGATCCTGTAAGAGATACATACACAAAGACACATTATGAAACAGGGTAGTTATTAAAGAAAGTAATATATATAAAACAGGAATATGTTTGTAAGTAAAGGTAGGACAGAATCAGAGCTTACTTTAGAATTGAGGAAAGCTTGTATTGTGAGCAACTCATTAGTCTTCTGCTCTACCAGGCCCAGGTAGGACATGATGTTGTTGTCACTGATCCCTGAGGAGGAGCCCAGTTTATCCTCGATCACTGAGCGGTCACACTCTATTTTAGAGAAGATGCTGTTCACTCCTGTGAGAAACAAGAGTCAGGAGAACACTGAACTGCCTGTGCTTTCTTGTGTATGATAAATATATAGTCAGTGTGTTGAAGCTGTATAGTCACTTGGTGTGTGTAGACCATAGACTGTATAAAAAGATGGATGACATGACAGCTCCCTAAAAGTGAAGCCAAAACATTTTGGGCGCCCCCTGCTGACTGGCTGCAGTATAGGTCATAAAGCCCGCCTCCTCCATGTTAACAAGTGAGACATGGGTCAATCTATAAAATCAAAATACACGCCAAAGTGTTAATTTTTCTGACAAGTTTATTTTTAATTAGTTATTTGATGCTGTAAAAATGATGATTGACAGCTCTGTTGACAAATACGGCTCCTGCAGCGGATTAGCAGAGTGGAGGACACGGCGAGTGGAAACGTAACAAAAACAATCACTACAGTCATTGAAGTTTCCATACCTGTGAACGTTAACCTCAGACCGACACAAGAAGCTGTTCTGCTGTTAAACACGCCGGTGTGCGGGATCCTTGCTGTTTTTTCGGTAAGTTAAGTGTGTGTTTTGATTAGCGGAAGTGGTTACGGCGGCACCACCCGTCAATCTCTACTGCGCAGTCTCTGGCTCCAAGTGACGTCACCATCACAAGATGGCAGTGCCTATCACGGGGGCTATTTTGGCATCACTTTTGTACAATGGGAGCAGATGGAGAGGCGTCATCTATCTATATATACAGTCATTGGTGTAGACACACATGCACACCAGAAAAAGCAGACTTTCAAAGGGCTGTTATTCATTATATTTTCATGGGATGTTTTCTTGGAAACGTAATTTAATACAAATGACTTCCAAACCTGTTTTAATCTGGTCCAGGACTTTGCCTATGAAGCTGGCTCGGCTTTCATAGTCCTCAGCTTGGAACTCGATCTCCCTTTGGTTCTCCTCAATGACTCTCAGCAGAGAGTGATGATCCTGTTCCTGTTGCATACCTGCTTCTGCAAACTGCTCAATCTCTGTTTGTATCTGCAGATTCAAACATTAAAGAGTCACCAGATCAACATTTATCCTTACTGGATACTTGCTTTTAACAAAAATGACCTTCCTTACTAAAACATTTCTAAGAACATTTTGACATAAGCCTTTTAACTAGTTTTTACTTACTTTATACTGGTTGCTTATTATCTTAATGCACAGAAAATAAGTATATTGTACTTTTGCACTGAATAGGAGCAAATAGGGCACAGTCAAATAGAGAAAACTAACTCACCTGGCTGATTTGATCCCTCAGAGCCTCAGCCTCATTGTTTTGCTCGTTTACAAAATTGAAGTGTGCAAAGTTCCGGTCTTCAACTGCGCAGAGAAACAGCAAAACACAAGTAAGACACACTGATATCACATTTCTAAACAGACTTTTCTTAATGTCAAATAATAAGTAAAATATTTGTTTTTTTCATAGCACATGCTCAAACAGATCCTGTCATACATTGAGAAATGAATCCCAGAACCAAAAGGACTGTAAGAGGCATTATGGTGTAGATGGGTCTGAAATAGAGACTTTGTGTTGGTGAGTCTTACCCTGGATGAACCTGGTGACCAGCAGGTCCAGGTTGTCCTCCCCCGTCACAGCGCAGATCTTCTCAAACACCTCCTCCAGAGCGTCCAGAGACTCTTCCCCTGAGTCCATCCTCTTCTGCTCTGACACTGGGGCAAAACAAGCACCATTATAATCATATTAATATTATCAGAACCAACATTTTTTCATATATTTCCTCTTTGTCTGAACTTAAATGAACAGTGTAAAATCTGCACATCAGTGTTATACTGTAGTAGTTCCTATAGATTTCTTCCTTTTCAACAGTGCTGATTGACAGTTGCGGTAGTATAAAGAAAAGAAATATATGCCTTCTTAAAATTACTGTGAGGATTCTGGCGCCCCCTGTGGACAAAGTGGTGCTTTGTTGATCTTGTCCTTTACAGTGCTTTCCTATGAACTCCCTAATACAGGGGTCTCCAACCTTTTTTCATCTGAGAGCTACTTTAAATAACTAAAATTAAGGAGTGCACAGGAGCTACTTGCATTACATCCCTGGAATTGCTGGCGGCTCCCCATGTTGATTCTTTTGTCGACTGAAACGTTGGTACCGCAGATGAGGCATATCAAAAAAATATATAAAGATAGGCACACCAGGAAGCTCCCATAGAGGGTTTTATTCAGCACAAAGTGACGTTTCGAGCCAACATGCTCTTCCTCAGACTCAAAAGGATAAGTCATAAGTCTGAGGAAGAGCATGTTGGCTCTTTGTGCTGAATAAAACCCTCTACAGGAGCTTCCTGGTGTGCAGATCTTTATATATTTTTTTGATATACTTGATTGGTTTGGATCCAGAACACACTGGGGGATGTGTGAGTATGTATTCGATTTTTTCTGATGAGGCACGCACACTTGTCCTTCACATTCGTGAATAAAAACTTGCTTTCCCACTCCCCTTGGAAATAGCATGTGTTCTGCTTTTTCTTGGCGTGGCCACCTTCATTGTCCATCATAAATCTGGCTAAATGGGCTAATAGCACCGAACTCCTCACTTTAGCTCAACTAGCGTACAGCATCACTGACCCAACCTGTCGATGGAGGTTGCTGCACACGTTGACAAACTTGCCAGGAGCATCACCATTTTTTTATTGACAGCTGATAGGCCTATCCTATTATTTTGTATTGGAGGGGGTGGGACATCAGTGCATTTGATTGAATTGAAGAGGTAAGAGGCTTTCAAGTTGCATAATTATCATCTGATTTTTTGAACAGAGTCTGAGGACCTCTTGGTGAGCTACTAAAATCCAGGGTAGCTTGCGAGCTACCTGTTAGAGACCCCTGGTCTAATATAATTAATCTGGCCATCTAGACCTGGCAATAGGCATTGAAAATAACTATACAGAAATAGTTAATCTGTATACTGATGGTCTGGTTGGCTTTTGTAGGTCATAAAGAGTCATCAGTATTAAATTGAGTATGTTTCATAAGCACAGAAAAATATTATTGCCAAAATAGTATTACTGATGCATCTAAGGACATTAGATATTCATCGCAGATTTTGTAACTTAAATCAAACGATTTTGAGGATTTAGATTTTGAGGATTCATAAAATGGTCCCAATTGTTTATGTTAAAAGAAATTGAGATGTGTAATTTGTTACTGTACAACACTCAATTCAGAATGATAACATGCAACATAATCCCAAAACCATCTTCAATATGGCTTCAGTAGTTGTTAAATAATCTCCAAATCATTTAATAAGAGCCTTTACATTTGTGCTTCATGCGATTCTTCCTCAAGCCTGTGCTCATGGGATATATTTTAGGACATTGTGCCTGGCTGATGTGTATGAGATTCCCCACTGATTAAGTAATGAATAACCACTGCCAGTATTATCTTAAACACGATATCTGTGCCTTACATTGTTTGTGTCCCGTCTCCTGTCCGCCATCCTGCCCGCTCCTCTCGCTGCACTTAGTGGTCATAAACTCTTTCAGGCTACACTCGTGTGTGATAACCCTTTCCAGCTCCTTCATCTCAGCGTTGTACTGGGCGAGATCCTTCTCTGCCTTCTCCTTCATCATGGTCATCTTGGACAGAGCCTCCACCCTGAGGCAGAGAGCTTAATAAGTACGATATCCAAATGCAAAGATGACAAGGTCCTTATCAGGCTGTTTTTGTTTTTTTAGAGTCTGACCTGGCATCATAAGCAGCAGTAGACAAGCTGACAATTTCCCCAATCTTCTTGCGGATATCGTACAGTTCCTACAACACAAGAATCAGAGCAGAGACCTGTAAACACTTGAATTACAGGCAATATATAACAAACATAGCTGACATGTTATGGTGTGACCTCTGACCTTTTCCAGCCTGTTTTGTAGTTGCTCGAAACAGACACGCTCAATTTTAAGAATCTGCATCTCCTCTTTCAGGTGAATGATATTGTCTAGCTGCTCATTGAAGTGGGACGAGGCCTGGATGGGACAATGAAGGCACAAACTTTTGCATTTGCGAACATGTACAATCAACTTGCAGAGAACCTCTTCTACATGATACTATTTAAAGATCTGGCAGTTCTGTAGGTTTTTGTTTGGTCCTGTGCTTCAGCACTCACTCTTTCCAGCGTGAATTTTAAAGTGCGTATGGCCTCCTGTGATGGTTGAATATCGGATCTTTGTGCATCACTAACATTGACCTCCCCTTTTCGCAGCTCTGCCATCTTCGACTCCATGTTTGCTATCTGCCCACAGACACAAGACATACTATAAAATGTTGTTGGTGAGTTATAGATTTTAAGTAAAGATGAAGTGAAAAGGATGATTCACCTCTTTTTCTATCTCTTTTTGACACTGCTTCTCCTTCCCCAGCTCATCCTCCAGCATGTCCTTCTGCTCCAGCAAAGCACGAAGACTCTGGGCGTCCTCACTGTCCTGTTGTTGGCGAGATGAGCTCTTAAATGCACTAAGGTTTCGATGGAGTTCCTCCTGCTCCTTCAGCAGCTTTTCCATCTCCAGCCTTCATCCGATCACATAAACAGCCCATCACTCAAATTAAAACACACACACACACCTGACTATTAGATGTAGTTGTCGTGCTTTCTTACTCCTGTTTGCGGATCTGCTCCTTTGCTTGAAGGTTGTAGGCCTGTCGACCTCCTTCCATGATTTTGAACTGTCTCTGCAGTTTGGCCATCTCAGATTCTATTTAAAAACATCATATGCACATTATAGCTGTATCAACCATGCTACTTGCAAAATAACAACCCTGAGAGAGCATCAAGATCTTGTAGTTCATAACTGTAAGATATCCAGCATTACCTGTTCCATCAATATCCATTTCACTGGTGTCTGAGCGGGCACTCACGGCAGATCTTCCTCGAGGCATGGCTCCACTGGACTTCGATAGACAGAACAAAATTGTGTAAATTGATTGTTTGTAGAAAATATTGAAGCTGTAAGAGCAAAAATTAATTTAAAAGACACCTGGATATTTAGTCTCAAATTCAGCTTTTCAAACCTGAGAATATTTGTTTTTTTCAGTGATTGAATAGAGTAGGACTTAATAAATGAAACGAAATATGCATACTAACCCATATTGATTTTTAAAGTGGGAGTGTACTTGAGGATACTATATATTAATAAATATATTAGTTTTATTTTTATCCCACATAATTTATTTATTAATTGCCTTTAAAAGCACATAGTTTAAGGTCATTTGATTGTTACATTGTGTATGACGTTACATCTTATGGCACAAAATAAAAAAATCAACGTTTCTTTTATTTTCAAAAATGGAGGTTAAATTAAATACCACAGAAAATCATAAGCCAGTACATCTATACATGCTTTTTGGTTGGTTTTTTTTGCCCCTCCATTCTCAAGCTTCCCCTCCCTCCCCATTTGACACATGGGTACAACAATTAGGAATACTAATGACATCAATAGTGAGAATATGAATAAAATAAAGATTTTAAATTCATTTTTAAAAAGCTGAAAAAACAAAACAAAGAACAGAAGGGAAAAAACTAAACAACAAACAAAACAAAAATTAAAAAATTAACATTTCTCACTCATCTTCACATGTGCACTTCTGCAGGTTATCACTAACCTGCATAAGCTAACCGGTCGTTAAAACTTTCAACAGTGTCCATTAAGCTAACTTAGTACCTAGCTAAACCAAACAGAGTAGCAATGGTTCTTGCTAGCTAGCTGTTATGCTGAAGTATGAAGCTTATATAAAGTTAGCTAACAAATTAAAGGTTCTAAAAAATTGTCGGCTGCTTACGACATATAAAAGTTTAAACTCACCAGCTGAAAGTTTAAAAGGTTGAAACCCGGTGAATAACCTCCCAGGACGCACAGCAGGCTCACAACAGCTTAGTTGTTGGAAACCGTTGCTAGGTATGAATGGGCCACAAATCCCCGAGTAAAGCCTGTCAGGCAGCAGTCATGCTTACGGTCAGGTTGAGGTGTAATTTTAGGCTTTAGATCATTTTTAGGTAATTTTAGACTTTGGGCTTGAATCTGCCAATTATAGGGATTTATAAATAGAATCTCTGGAGAGTAAGAGAGCTTGACACGGTTGAAGGCATAAACTGTAGCTCTGATTGTGGCCAAAGTAACCCGGATGACACCACGAGGTCGCACAGCTGCTACCTTTGCTGCACAGGTAGGGGACTAGAGAAGATACGGTTAAGTTGAGAAAATGTCCCACTTTTAATAAACTTTGAGCACAATTACTCATGCAACGTGTGGCTTCTAGTGTTAGAAACAATCGTTAACTCTCTTAGATTGTATTTTGGGTAGTTTTCCCGTCATGTTTTTATCTGCAAGGTACACAAGTAATGTTGTATCGGTAAGTTGTATAGTGGATTGAAAGGAAGGATATGGCAACCACTTTGATAAGTAATTTAGTCACTTTTATTAGTCAAAGGACTCAACAGTAGTCCACTTTGACCAGCTACAATTAAAAATGCTGGTAACATCCATACAATATCCATATTAACAGACCAATGCTAAATTTTACATCTTAAAACGAGAATAGGGACCATCTGCAAATGGTACTTAAAACATACGACATCTTCACCGCTGATTAACAACAATAAAACGTTTAAGATGAATAACCACGACTACAATAATGAGTTGTAGACTTTTATTATAATGAAAATATACAGAATGTAAATGTACTGTTTCTATACTTTGTACATGATTAATGTATGCTTCTTATATTTTGTATGGTTATAGATTCATATCACATTATAGGTCAACTTATTATAGTCTAATGCACAAGATGTTTCATTACTGTTACTATAGGCCTATGCTAGTTAACTATTAAACTATTTAACCACACACATTATTTGTTCATATTAAGTTTTACAATAATAATGGCAAAAATTCCTAAAGATTCTTTCATTTACGTTTTTATCCATGATCTGCATTTTAATCTGCTGTTGTCTGTGAAGGTTCTGACTCTGGATTTGGCTGTGGTTCTTCCTGAGCTGGCATTGGTGGGACGCCCTCCAGGAAGGTACAGAAGTGCTCTGCTTTGTTGAGTTCAGGTTTTCTAAACAGAAAGTGGCACTTTGGGAAGTAGTAGGCTGCCACCAGTCCGAAGTTGCTTGCCAGAGTGAAAGACACATGCACAATAGACTTATTCTTGTCAACCAAGCCTATGTAGATGGGAATAAAGGTCACCCAAAACACACAGTAGATCAGGGAGGAAAAGGTGATGTCCCTGGCCAGGTTGTACTGATGAGGAGGCTTTGATGCCATGAAGGTGCACATGAACGATGCAAGGGCTAGTGCACAGTTAAACCCTTGCATTATTGCCAGTCCACCCAAAGGGTCCACTGGACATACCAGAAAGTCTCTCACAAAGTTTATTGTCATGCTTGCCAGATGGTCAGTCAGAGAGGGCCCCGCCGTGGTGAACCAGCCACAGATACCCGCCTGCATAGCACAGCAGAGCAGCAGAAACAGCCAACTTCCAGGGCCTCTGAGTATATCCAGGTGAGAGGCAGCCATCTCTGGGAACTCTGACACGTAGAATATCTGTTTGAAAAGAGGTGATTACAACATGTGCTCTTTCATTTGTCCTGTATCAATCATATTGCATTTTCTTTCATTTGTTTTCTCTTCTGTAAACCGCTGATCTGATACTGTCGGCTGCATGCGTAGGTACAGAACGGTGGTAAGGATAATAACATAGTGCCGAAGGAGAGGCATCTGGTGTCAAGTTAAAGCAGTGAAAATATTTAAAATGACAAATAAACTGCTTTTTTTAAAATTATTATTAATTTTTAAGTAAGTAAAGTATGTATACAGCAGTACATAGTCTAGCTTCCGTGTTGGTACTCCTGCCAGCTTCTCTAAACAGGGGCTCTGATGACTGCCATCATCTGTACGTAGTACAATCACTATTGATAAGAACCTTATATGACCTGACTTCAAAAAACCTGAACTATCCCTTTATGCAATATCAAACAAGAGGGAGTGCTGTTGTGCTGTTATCAACACGGCTTTAATTCATGGAAGATATACGTATCCGTGCTGATATTCAGTATAACAGCACCACCTTGAGTGTGATATTGACTTTATACAGGGCTACAAGCGCTATATATTAATAAACAGTGATAAGCAACAACATATTGTTATTTTGATGTTTATTTAATCTTTAATTTACCTCCACCAACACAACTAGTTCTGCAACTTGACTGGAACTAGACCGGACCCAAACATTTCCCTGCACTCTTGTGTCTTTACATTTATCTGTCTGTTTCCATTTAAACCAGTGAAATAAGCATCTGTTTACAGTTACTCTGTTGGCCTGTGTGATTCTGATGTATTAGGTTGATCAATCTGGAGAAAGACTTTTGCTGTAACTGTATTCAGATTACCTGAAGCAGATTGATACACAAAGTTAAAAGTCCCAGTTCTGTTGTCCTCTATATCAGCACTCATGTAATGCCTCCTGTCAAGTCAGATAACTTTCTTGTAACCAACTGTTGTATAAAAAAAATATATATCTAACTGTCATTTCTTCACCTGTAGTGAGATGAACATGATGATGGAGAGGGCCCCTGTTTGGAAGATGCAGATGAGCGGCAGCTGAAGACGACACACCACGTCATCAGGCTGCCCCAGGAAGAGCAGCAGACTGAAGCAAGCTCCCATCAGGCTTAGCAGAGCCACAAAACTCATGACTCCCCCCGAGGCTTTCACCATCAGAGTCCCCCGGTGTTTCAGGAACACTACTCCCACTGAACCTTGACACACCAGCAGCAGCACCCCGGCCAGCATCATCATCAGAGCCTCCGTGGAGTCCCAGGATAAGATGTCAAAGGTGGGTAAAGTGCAGTTTGTGCTGCGGACCAGAGACCACTGACCCTTAGGACACCTTGTGCACTGGATGTCCTCTAGGATTTAGAAAGCACAGGAGGAAATTTAAAGTGATTAAGAAGCACAACATCTAGATATCAAATCAAGCTATTTATAAGTGAGTAACCCTTATCTTACCAACATATTGAGCACACACAGATTACCAAGCTAAAATAAACTACTCTGTCCATCCATTTTTCTTTACCGCTTATCCTGTTCAGGGTCCCGGGGGGCTGGAGCAAATCTCAGCTGTTATTGGGTGAGAGGCGGGGTTACACCCTGGACTGACACAGGGCTGACACATAGAGACAGACAACCTTTCACACTCACATTCACACCTACGGGCAATTAAGAGTCACCGATTAACCTAACAAGCGTGTCTTTGGACTGTGGGAAGAAGCCGGAGTACCTGGAAGGAACCCATGCATGCACGGGGAGAACATGCAAACTCCACACAGAAAGGCCCCCTTCGTCAGAGCCGGGGTGGAACTAGGAACCGTCTTGCTGTGAGGCAACAGCGCTAACCACTGCAACACCGTGCAGCCCTAAACCAGTCTAAGAAAAAACTATAAGGGATGGATTGATATTGTAGAAAAAAAATATTTATTTGCTGTCTTGCAGAAAGTCAGTTGAGAAGAAAGCATGCTTAAGAATATTAAGATAAATGTACGCCAATAGATCTGCCTAAATCATACACACTCCGCAAACTCTCAGCAAGAAAGCCAAAAACCTTTTCTCCAAAATGTCGCTCTATTCCTTGAATTAGGGTCAAGTATCTGTGTAAAGGCAACCACATTACCCTCATTTGCCTGGTAGGTGCCTGGCTGACAGTCGATGCAATCAAAGCAGCAGGAGTGGAAACCTTTGACTCTGCGGACCTGTCCTTTCTCACAGGCTGCTGAACAGGTGGACAGAGGAACCTGCAGAAGTCGATCACAGTTACAGATGCAACATTTCAGGAACCCAGACTGAATTATGGATTAGTTTGAATATAATTGCAAAGCTTCTAAAGAGCATTCATTTAAACGGTTCAAATTACCTCTGAGTTTGGAGTGTGCCATTTGAAGAGGGACTTGTTGATGGACAGCTTCTTATAAAAGCTTCCAACAATCTTGAATTCTAAACCTGAGTCTTTCCAGACCCACTGGAGCAAATCGTATCCAATGTTTGGGTTGCCATTACTGTCAAATACTATATTTGTGCCATTTATTTCTACGGACGTCCTCCTCAAAACCTCCAGTAGCTGCAAAAGAAGAACTTATTCATTGATTTTCTCAAATTAATGATATAGTCTGTAGCCTGTATAAATACAAAACAACAAATCACCTTCCAGGGATAGATTTTGGTGTCCGCTCCCGTCATGCAGGAAGTTGAATTGCATTCCAGCAGGTTGTGCAGTGCCTGTGTCGCACTGTAGATGGCAGCATACACACCGAAAGCTGAGCGCTTCACTACAGGATCCTCCACCAGGCTGATGTTAGCAGGTGACAAGCTCCAGCAGAGTGGGCAGGGGTTGTCAGGATTGCCAGGCTTTGGTGGCGGTGTTGGAGGAGGGGTCCTCGCTCTCTCCTCGCTCAGTTTGGTGAAGAGCTTCTGCGTGTAGGGAGTCAGCAGGTCCAGGGTCTGCGTATCGTCAGTGAATCCAATGATCGTACCGACTGATTGGATGTTTGGGAGCGAAGTCAGCAGATAATGGATCGCCCAGCTTGTGCTGGCGATCCACACGCCTGTCACATTCCTCCTGATCACCTGGAGTAGATTGGATTGTTGGTGCTTAATAGAACCACATCTAATTTATCTGCTGTACCAAAACTCTCTGCATCACTCACCTCTTTAAAAAAGACCTCAGCTGCCTCTGGGAGTGAAAACAGCACCACCACTCCGGTGTTTGTTGCTATGATATTATCGATGATTGTTTTGACTGCTGGTTCGGGGTCGGTGTACACCGGAATCAGGCCCTGATAGGCCACACACACTGACTTATTTTCTGCTATTTTGGAGAATTCCTGCACTCCTCCTTGTCCGTACTCCTCCTCGCTGCCCACGATGGCCACCCAGTTCCACTTGAACTCCTTCAGCAGAAGCACAATGACTTCCACCTGCCATTTGTCACTGGGCACCGTGCGGAAGAAGGACGGGTAGAGGAGCTTGTTGCTGAATTTGTCGCTTGTTGCACCGAAGCTAATCTGTAGGGACAGAGTCAGAAGGAATTGTCCTGGTGTTTTTGCTGCATATCAGTAAACAGAGAAATGGAATAAAAGATAGGAAGCAAAGTAAATAGCAGTACTACTACTGTCGAGAAGCTATAATAAAAATATTATATAAAAGAGAAGAGAAGAGTCATATTCAGGACACAACATTTAACATCCCTGCTTATCATTGACACATAAGGTCATGTAAATGTACATGTAAATTTTGCAGGGTTGCAGGTGAGCAGCTGCTTTTAATGTAATTATCCATCCACTCATTATGTAAACCGCTTATCCTGTTCAGGGTCGCGTGGGGGCTGGAGCCTATCCCAGCTTTGATTGGACAAGAGGTGGGGCACACCCTGGACTGATCGGTCAATCACAGAGCTGACACACAGAAACAGACAAGCTTTCACGCTCACATTCACACCTACGGGCAATTTAGAGTAAACCTAACGAGCATGTCTTTGGACTGTAGGAGGAAGCCGGAGTACCAGGAGGGAATCCACGCATGCACTGGGAGAACATACAAATTCTGCACCACCATGTAGCCCTCAATGTAATAAAATTGGAAAAACTTAAACAGCCAAAACAATTGACAACATCATTGACAATAATGAATGAAAATAATCTCACTTTTATGTGACACAAAAGAGATGCGAGTCAGCTTCTTGTGGAACACCATAGAGCCAAATGTTAAGCTTTATTTTTAGGATTTACCTTCAACTTAGGTGTTTATTTTTTGTTAGAGAAAATGTAAAATCAGCTAATCAACTAATTTTGTAACCAAACCTGCGGCATCAGAAAGAATCCCAGCAGCTTTCCAATCACCGACACCATCTCCGAGCTGTACGGACCGATCACGGCAGATATGCTGGTCTCGTAGTCCGTGTAGTTACACTCCACGGATAACGCGTTGGTCGATTTTTCAGTGAGGAAAGAGATGACGGGCTTCACCACGACGGCAGATTGTCTGCACGTGTCGTAGATGTTGTAACCCAACTTGAGGCCGGGGAGAAGAAGTTGATTTGCGTTGATTTCATCCACTGCGTATTTCATGACTAGAGCGAGGCCCAGTCCAAAATTATTTACACTGTGGAGCCAGGGCAGAGAAAACAGAGGAGATTTCTGAGTAAGACTATGCAAACATTTAAGTGCAGACATGCTCATTTTATTACCTTTCACAGCTGATGTTGTTGGGCTCCCTCCTCTGGCTGAGGTTGCTGGTGAGATCGTTGATTGGAAAAAGCCCCCCGAGCATAATGTCCCCCGGCGAACTGAAGATATTTGTTGAAATGTTGTTGAACCATTCCGGTGTAGTCGCACTGTGACTCAGCCTGAACGTCCAACACAGAAACAGCAGAGCCGAATGTGCAGCCATGATGCACGTAAGCCGCAGATGGAAGGTGGAATAAAAAGAACAGCATTCATAAGTGTCAGTGCGACAGGAGCTGTTGTTGTATGCAAAGTCACACAAAATGTTGGTGTAAAGTGGCCCCTCCTCCCCCCCGGCCACCTGAAGGTGTAATATCAAGTAACAGCAAATCATGTGAAATGGCCCTTTAAATGCTGACCTGCATTTGCATTTGTGGCATGAAGAAAAAAACAGTAGTATTTGCACTAATAGTATGATTTGGTTTAAATTGATAGAACTTTTATTTTGAAGGAACTGTGATGGGTGCATCTCATTTGATACAAGGCTTGAGGGAAAAACTCACTTTCTCCCCGCATGCTTGTGTGTGTGTTAGAGTGTGTTAGTGTGTGTGTGTGCTGTGCAGGTTGGGTTCATCTTTCCGGAGCATTTTCCTGACATTTGCTTGTGGTTTGCTCTTTGATTCTCTTCGGTGTAACTTTCTGTCAGGCTGTTGAGCACATAAGCCGAGCGAATTCCTCTTCGCCAGCTTGTCCTGAGTTGTTTTTACAGGTAAACCTCACATTTATCGCTTTGCAAATGTTAGTTTTTGTGGGTGGATCATCGTATCATCCTAGTAAAGATTACACAACATTAATCAGTCACTTGAACTTGTTCGCTGTTGTACAAAAAACAGTGGTAAGTAGTATGGAGCTAGATGCTTCTAATGTTAACAATGACATACATGTTCTGTGTATATTATCTTTTTAATCTAAAGTTTTCATGTTGTTGTTGCCGTGTTTAAACTTCCCCTCAGTGTTAGTGTGCATGTAAATTTGCATGCAAAACCAGCCCTGGATGTTTGTCATCCATTCCAGCTAATTGACATATTTCCTCCCGAGATATTTGCATAAACCTTCTTTTTAACTCCTTTTTAATTGATCTGTTTAAACAAGTATTGGACTAACACTAACGTTGATATGTTTATGTAAAACTTGTTGCTGCTACATAGGCTCAGGCTGTCAAAGCTCTTGGTCACTGTTTGAGGTTTTACTGTCCTCTAAAGCACTCTGAACTCCTATAACTAGAAACTGGACGATAGCTAAACTTGACTGAAGGCATACAAACACGAGGGCAGCTTATCAATTAATAATTGGGCCACTGACAATCTTACTAAGATAAGATAAGATAAGATAATCCTTTATTCATCCTACAATGGGGACATTTACAATGTTACAGCAGCAAAGTGGATAGTGCAACATTACAATAAAGGGCATGTAAAAAATAAGTAAGTAAATAAGTGTATCCTAAAAAAATATGTACAGACTAATAAGTAAAGAAGTATTGCACATTAATAAATAAAAATAAGTATTGCACATGTAGATAATGGAGAGTTGCAGCACTCTTTACTGTTGATTATAGAGTCTGACTACGGCAGGAAGAAAAGATACCTGCGGTCTCTCCGTGAGACACCGTGGGTGAAGGACCCTGTCACTGAACGAGCTTCCCAGTGTTGTTGGTGTCTCCTGCAAGGGGCGGGACGTGTTGTCCATCAGAGACGACAGCTTGGCCATCAATCTCCTGTCAACCACCACCTCCACGGAGTCAAGAGGGCAACCCAGGACAGAGCTAGCCTTCTGCACCTGTTTAGTCTATTCCAGTCAGCAGCAGAGATCCTGGAAAGTAAAAGGAAGTAAAATGACATAAAGCCATACCTCAACACCACACCTTGTATCCATCCTTCTACCCAGTTCCCTATTGAATAAAAAACCCAATAGGGTCACATTTTTGGAAAAGAAAACAGTTTAATTATCATTGATTTTGTCATGAACTTTTCATTCATAAAGTCTTGATTGGCACAAACATCACCTGCGTATTACATGAATGAATTAAGACTTCACCATGGACCTATTACCACACCTGTTAGATCACTTTGAATGTAAATGTTGCAGGCTTGAGGATGGGATCTATTTTTGAAGTGTTGCACAACTATTCAGGTGAATTACGGCACAGATTAAATCTCGAGCGGAAAGGGGAAACAAAAGGAGGTAATTATCGTACTGTTATTCTACAAGGAAGAGCTGAGCATTTGTCTCTTTGATGTCTGTGTGCTCACTATCACGCAAACTCCCAGACAGAGTGAATGGATGTCCCCAGATGGGCGTGAACACAAGATTCTACTTTGATTAATAAGTTAAGAATTAGTTGCGAAACCAGAAGGGGAAAGCCGCAGTGCAAGAACAATTACAATGCACACCTTACAACCACTTACAGTGTTGTCATTCATTAATGACTGAGTCTCTGGCTAATATTTTACACTGAACAACACACTTATTCAGAGAAACCTTCACTGTTGCAGGTTCCCTGAACTATACATGATTACAGCTGTTTTCTTTCTAGTACTTATCTTTGTGGCGTACGGGTCTGATCTGAGGACGCATCAGATACAGGAAGGGTTTGTTCAGGGACATAAAGGACGTATTCTGTCGCCTATCTTGTTAGTCATCTTGACGCAAGAAGCCCGTTGATGAAATTCAATGTTTTTCTTTCGTACGGTCCGTCAGCTCGATCCACCTACAGTGCACGCCTTTACAGCAAGCCAGCATTAAAAGATTCACGCCCTTTGTGAACAGTTTGAATCACTTTAGGTGCAGAAACATTAAGAATTAGCTTACATGTCTGTGGCTGGATCTCAGCTGTGATCAGAGGCGTAATGTTGGTGCCCTGTTCTCTGATGCAGACGCTGGATTCAGATTAACATCTTGTTTATGTTTGAGCAGATTTCCTCCTCGAGCGTGAATTCACCTTTTGCCTTGTTTTGTGTTGCAGCTGCAGAAAGCTGTCGTAGAAGATTTGCGCCCTGCGTCATCACACAGCTATTGAATAGTTTTTACAGTGGTTTAACATGCTTAACTAGCACATGGAGAATCATGGTCATAAAGTAACCTTGCTCTTGTTTGTTCAGGTCAGTGAATGCATGATCTTGATGTTATTGTTTATAGCTAGTTATATTGTCTTCTGCATGTTAAAACTCACTGTGCAGGATAATTTCAAAATTTCTATGTGAATATTTTTGGTTTTATTTGTTCGGGGTTTTTTTATGTTACTGTCAACTGTGTTAGCTGTTAACAGTGTGGTTATTGAAGAGAGTACATAAGAGTTAAACATCATCATTATTATTTTCCATATGGTTCTTTTACTATAGTTGACCCATTCTCTAACAAGAGTTAGTTTACAAAAGGCTCTATTTTATCAAATTCTGGTGCCCGCGTTACCCACAATTCAATTTGACCACCAACAGATTGGTCGTATAGATTCAGGTGTGTTATGCTAGTAGCGGCTAACGTAGCCGGGAGCTGCCAGCCTCAAGGACGTGAGATCTTGTTTTTAACTCTCATATTTGTAGTCTTAAGCCCAAACTGACGCTGACTCGAGTGACATCACTTGAGGTGATTTAACAGACCTCACCCAACCCTCTCTGGAGGGAGTAGAACACCTTTTTTCAGATCCCAAGATGATGTTTTCAAATGTCCTGATTAATTAATTATCAGTTGCTAATATCATTTTTTTTTCAATGGAGTATTTAAATAATAATATTGCAGCCCTTATATAGATTAAAAAACATGCCTTGAATTGATTCCACAAGAGAAAAGTCAGATAATAGTTTTCCATAATTTGTGTGAACTTGCCCTTTAAAAATTGGCCCCTCATCTTCATTCAGTCCCCCGGCGCTGTCGGCTAAACACTTACAGTCTGTGTTAATTTTATTCACCTTTATTAACCCTGGTGCATACATTTTAGCACTTCCCAGGTGGACATTTACGTATGTCTGCCACTAGATGTCAGATGTGTGCATTTTATCCTCTCCACCTCCTGAACTCACACAGCCTGCTGTGCCTGCAGGGCTGCTGAAATCTGCCACTTTTCTTGTACATACAGAGTGAGAATATTTATGTTTTCGGGGAGCTGCAGGCCTGAGGTGAGAAAACTCAGAACAAGACTTATTGTGTCGCCGATGATGGAGCGTAGGTGGAGCTTTACACAGCTGTGTGGGCAGCAGGCACATTGTGTAGCAAAGGGCTGTTTGAACAACTGATAACAGAGGGGAGTCAACCTGCGTACATGCTGGAAGGATTTTCTCAGTCCTAATGTTTTGGTTCAGATGTGAAGAAACATGTTTTTTCCTGTAATCCTGACACTGTTTTTCTCGTGTCTGTCAGTAGATTTCCGTGGGTTTAGCCTTATGACCTGCACAGGAGGTGCAACACTGTTGCACAACACCTCTCAGGCTGAGAAAACATTGACGTTCTTTGCATTGAGGGAACACAATATACCTGTGAAAAAAAAGATATTCGCGCATGTAAGGGTGCCATAATGTTCTGGGGTTAGCAAACATAATAAGCTTCCCGTTTCTCTTCAGTCCCGAACGCTGTTGCAAAACACAGTGTGAGCCACATCCCCTCCCTGAGAGAGACCCAGGAATACCACCCTCTCTCCCCTTGCTTCCTCTTGCCCTCCTCCCCTCCCCCCCTTGTGCCTGCAGAGTGGCCGGATCAGCCGCACTCTCTAATCTCCATCTCTGGCCTTCGAAACACTGGGCCCGTTGTTGACACGCTGGCCTCATACCCCACAGGGGCTGACAAATTATTAGCCAGCCTCTGTGTGCAGAGTGAGGACAGCCAGCTTAGCCAGGCCGCAGAATACTAAACTGTGCTGCTGGAGATATGAAGCCATCTGTCCTGATCAGAACTGTGGCAACGATGCTGAGGGAAATAATGTGGGAAAGACGAGATCCTGTTGCACCATGGCGGCGTGGGCGGCCGGTCAAGTTTGAACCAGCTGTGCTGGTGTAAAAACGCACAGTAAAGAAAATCATGCATAAAAGTTTGTGTGTGTTGTTACAGCCTGAACACGTGCACTAGGGAGGTGTTTTTAGCTCACCTTAAAGGGTTAAATGAAGGATACATCCTCCCCCCTTCCAGCAGTAAAACTTGTTCTTCTTCGTGTCTTCAGCCTGCGTGTGTGTGTGTGTGTGTGTGCGGCTCACAAGTGTGTTGCAACATGTATTTGTACATAGATTCACATGTGCAGGGATATATAAACAATGGATCACATTTTTTTTGTTCATTGTTTTATTGTACTTCAAGTCAGAGGACCTTTTAGGGCATTGCTTTGTTCACATCTGACAACACTTCCCCGTAGAGCACACCTCTGTGGAGGTTTGTTTAGCCTACGATATCAGGCCACAACTTGCATGACACTTAATATGATCAAATTCAACAAAAAAACTTCTTATAACTTATTTAAGCTCTTTCCAAGGACTGGAACGATGATGTTTGCGCTCTGCATCCACTAACCTGCAGGTCAGCGAGGAAAAAAACACGTGCAGTTCAAATCAGGGACAAGAGTGTTTGGCTGCATGTGGGCCAGTCTGCTCTGCTACTTCCACTGCAGTGAATCACTGCCTCACAGCAGCCCATGGGTTTAATGAAGCAGGAGGAGTTTTATGAGCTTGTTGAATAATCCGCGTACGGAGGAGAAAAGTGTTTCACCTTGTGCTGTAAAGTCGTTCTGTGTTATGAAATAAAAACGAAGAGGGATTGGCACAAACAGCTGACTTGCACAGTTGTCACGCAAAAAGCAGAGTTCCTATTTTAAGTGTTGGAAATGTTTGCATGATTTATTCAGACTGTGGGAGCAGAGAGCTGCAGGGGAGGGGGGGAGAGAAAGAGAGACCGGGGACCTTGAATTTCTGACTGTGACGATTGATTCGGTTATCTTTCAGTTTGTGCAAATGCATCCAGGTTGTCACAGCTGTGTAAACTCTGCTGACAGTATGGACACATGAGCTGCAGGTCAGACCATGTTGTACAACCAATGGCAGACCTGCACAAAGCTACAGCTGAATATAGGCACTGACCGTACCCTGTATATGTTAAATAGAAAAAGTAATGTGATGAGCTTAGTTATTATTCTGCGAAATATAACCTTTATTTAAAGAGCACAGACAGGTCATCAAATCATCAAGTTTTAAAAGAAAATAAGTGTCAATATAGTTAAAGAAATAAATAATATTTTAACGAAAGAAAATACAATTAAAAGAATATTAAAAACGTGTCTTCAGTTACATAGAAAAAAGAAAAACCTGTAATTATAACTTGTTAAAAGTCACGACTTTTCTGTGTTTTTCCTTCCACATTTCAGACATTCAGTCTGTGTGTGAGTTGCATCAGTCAGGATGTAACTGGTCCATTTTATTGATGTTCCACTCTGTGAACTCATGGATTTCAAATGGACGTGAGTAATGCAACAGCAAGCACTTAATATGGAGCTTTATATCTGTCATGTTTGCCTGTGTGTGCGTGCGTGAGTGTGTGTGTGCACTCCTTCCTACGCTGTGGTGTCGAGTTACATCCCAGAGCTAACTGATACGTCTCATCTGTCATCCTCCGGTCTGTGACTCATCAGACGAGTTATCTGTGATCTCTGAGTTCGTCTGCTCTCCTGCTGCGGTTTTTACCTTCTGGCAGATGGTCCTATGAGCCATTTCCTAAAGTAAAAATAAAATAGGATCTCGGAATAATACGTATTTTTATTCTGGCATGTATCAAATGATAAAGTGAAGTTTTATCACCTGAATCTGCAGCTCCGCTCAGCTTTATGGAGCTTTGTTGTAAGTTTACGACGGCTCATTGTGTAGCTGTCCGGCCCAAAACGTTACTGTTTGGCTCACACTTACAGCTCTCATTGCAGTGTTCCTCAGCCAAAAAGAGTTCAAAACCTTCTGTATGCTACCTGCCCAGCTGCAGACAGCATATAGACAGAGCTAGCAGCTAGCTGGTGAACATAGAGAAGCATTAGGAGATATTTTACTCAGGAGCTGGTGGAGACCAAAAACAGAGCTAAAAGAGTTCTTACATTTGTCAGATGCACAGAAACCCAACTCTAAGTAAATTATAATCTTGCCTTCTAAGGTGGATGTGTAACTGAGCATCTGTTTGCTAACAAGTTAGCCGAATCAAGTTGAGATGAAATGTGAAAAGCACCGTTAGCCGTTTTAGACCACATCCTGGTCATATTGTGCACACAGTTAACAGTATAAAATTCTCCCCAAAAATTTAATTTTATACCAATTTTCCTCATATAAAGTTGTACCAACCAATTTCAAACAATTCTATCAAGACATCAATCTTCAACTTTTAGCAGGACAGTTTTAGGTTCTTTAGCTAGCTAGCTAGCTAGCCAGTTACAAGGAAACAGTACAAGGTGTGAGTTGTTCAAATCCTCAAACGTTCTACTGTTTCCCCAAGATACTGTGGTTGTGTGCCCACTGGCTAAAATGTATTCACTCTGAGGGAAGTTATTAGGCTACATGTAGCACACAACAGGCCTCCTCTCTCTCTCCTTGACGGATACTACTATCAATTTAGTGTACATTGCAGGGACTCACTTAAAATCACTGTAATTCTCCATGCTTGTTATGGCCCAAAAAGTTGTTGTCAGACATTATAGGTTTTCTTCAGTACAGCTGGATGCAAGAAAGAACACTCTTAAATTTGTACAGTAATCAAAAAAATGTGATAAAAATTAAATTTTCCCAAAGGACAAACTTAATGGGCCCATAAATAAATGAATAAAAATGGTATAACTAGCATATAAAAACAGCACCTGGTGCTGACTGTGTGCGCATTAAGCATCATAATTTAAATTTACCAATAAAATAAATGTTCTTTAAGTTGCCAGTGGCCGCCAGAGCTTCCCAGTTATCCGAGTAACTTCTTGAGATTCTTGGGATCAGGATTTAAGACCTCTCACAACAATGACACACAGTGTTGTCAGATGATGGACTCTCTTTAAAGTAAAGCCTTTTTTTTTCTCCATTCAGGCTTTATTTGAAGTGAGGTAGCCTGTTTGTGAGCAGCTGGAAAAACATCCTACGAGTGGGCGGCGGGATCCGAACAGTAACAAATTGTTGTCGCTACGGGCTGAAACACTTGGAAGTTAGACGAGCGGGGAGCAAGCGAGTTCTGTGGAATTTTACCAGGTCAAGCTTATGTAAGAGGCTGAGCTGACATGGGACAGAGGGCGAGAGTCATACAGTCAGACAGACAGAGAGAGAGAGAGAGAGAGAGAGAGGCAGAGAGCCAGGTTACACTGCTCCAGAGGAGGAGTGACAGGCTGTTTATGAGGAGAGATGAAGGGAGATGAAAGCTTTGATAGTCTGCTGCCTGGAGCTCCGTCCTGACTCTGCCCCTCTTAAGTCCTCTCGTTCCGTTTTCTCTCCCTCACTGTTGAACCTATTCACTCCCGTTTCCGTCCAAAGCCTGAGTCACACTCTGAGGCTGTCAGTCACCGGATGATTTGATGTGGGTTTATTAAAAGGAGGCACGTCCTCCCTCTGACTCAATAATTGCGTTCTCCTGAAAACAGACGGAGATCAGCATCTGTGAAGAGCGGAGGAGGAGGAGGAGGAGGAGGAGGGGGAGGAGGAGGAGGAGGAGGGGGAGGAGGGGGTTGCCTGTTTTTAGAAACACACCAGCTGCCACAGTCTGACCCTCGGGCTGTCTGGCCTCCTCAGCACAGGTTCAGAGTTGCCCTATGCCCAGTCATCTCAGGCTAACTGACTCTGTCTCCAGTCATCCTCCCTTTCATGCTTCACAGGAAATATATAAAGACGTTTCCTTATCATATTATCATTGTTCATATTAATCATTGTTGGGTAAGTGAGGCAGGGCTGGTGCTTTCACTTCCATTTTCTGAGTAAATCACTCTGTTTCCATGGTTCAAAGTCAATATTTCCAATTCTAATGAAAAAAAAGTCATCATCTCTGTAATCACACCGTGGACCCTGCGAACAGATGTTGAAAATGGGAGCGACCTGACGACAAATAATGATCGATAAATAAAGATACATAGTGTGTGAAGATGTGACCTGAACAGCACACCGCACACTCACAGATTCCATTCATAAACAACCAGAGTCCCGACTCTCACAACTGGAAATCTCACTTAATCTCTCGCGGTCAAACGTGGCGTTAGAGTAAACAAACACGGCGGACGACATGCGGGAAGAATTGCTGATGATGGTTTTTGGTATTTTAACTCAAAATTCACAAAGAAAAAAGATGGAGAAGTCGTGGAGACTGTGTGAAGATTGACAGTACATGTTACAATATGCTTTGCGCTTGCTTTTGCCGCCATGGCTGCGCTTGTTGTGCTTGCTTCTTCAGTCAGCTTGCTTCCCAATCGGCTGTCGTTTTGTTCCACGTGACAATCCGCAGAGCTCGTGCTCGACCTCGTGGTTATTTTGATGTTTAATAATTATGATTTGAAATCGGAGCAGCAACGATGTTCTTCTGAGAAGATCGGGGGGAGTAAAATCACTCTTGACATACTTCACACCAAAGGAAAATCTTCTGTCAAAACCGAACCGAAAAACAGAACCGTCAAAAAATTGGCTGACTTTAATCTATTAAGAATTTGTACTCCAAAGAATAGTTACTAACTTTTTGTTAAGTTTATGTAGCATCAAATCACATCAAAAGTTGTCTCATGACACTTTACACAAAGAGCAGGTCCTGACCTTACTCTTTGTAATATTATTTACATATACCTCCATCAGGGAGCGCTTGGCAACAGCGGCAAAGACAAACTTCCTTTTAACAGGCAGAAACCTTGAGCAGAGCCAGACTCTTTGGTGAAGTGTAAATATACTGTCTTTTAATGCTTAATTGTGAAAAGTTAAAATAAAGTAGTAAAGACGAATATATCTCTTCTGTCTCGTCACTTGGGTTTTTCCAGCCTCTTCTTGCATGTAATGGAAACTCTGGCTGTTAGTTACCTGCTCATTAGCAAACAAGGCCATGAACCCTGATCATCCTTTAACCAGAGCAGCTTTCACATTACTGCTATCGCTCCATCACTGGCCCCACATTTTCCAGCCATCGCTGATGAGTTGCAGATGAAGGCACAAACCTCTGCAGTTTCCAGCTGCTCATTAAGGCTGCTTAACAGTGTGTCACTATTTCAATTATTTTTAGGACTGCAAGCCCCGAGGGCAGCCGCGGCGTGGGGGAGAGGAAGGGGGAGAGACGGGAGAAGGAAGAAGGAAAAAGGTAAAATAAGAAAGGAGTAATTAAGCACGGTTATATTTGTTTCTGTCCACGTTGCAAATATATTGTTCAAAATCCTAAGTGGCCTTCACCGACTTCTAGCGTAAATCACTAAACTACTTATCACTAGCTAGTTTGTCACTAAAACTGTTGATGTTTCTTGTTTGGCAGGTAGTGTACAGGAGGTTTTTCTTCAGATAATAACACACCTTTACTCCAAAACAGCTGCCTACTGCTGCCCAAAACAACACTATGAATCAAAGCAGACAGTTTGTGCACCACAAAATGAGAACAGTGAGCTCAAAGGAGCCATAAATCTTCCTAAAGCTGAGGGGAACTGCAGAGACTACTGATGATTCTCTGTAACCTGCGCTGCATTGGATAGGTGCATATTTTTAAGTTTGTCTTACAGTGAACATAGTCACGTAGTCAAGTGGGTCTTCCATAGTTACAGCCCAAAGTGTGAGTCTTTTTAAAGTAATTTAAGTAAAAAACTCCCCAGGAATATTTGCTTTCTGCGCTGTAGCTGCTGGTTAGTAAAACAAGACCAAACAGACAAACTCAGAAAGGTCAGGCTAACTCAATCTTAACCTGCTGGATTAAGACTGTAGATAATCACCCACACCTCTAGGGATCAAGACTTGGCCAGACAGAAGCAACCCGCCTCTTTCGGCCTCTGTCTCTCTGTACAGCCACTTTCCCACTGGTCAAAAAACCAGCTAACGCACGCTAACACGGCTTTTTTGCTTAGTGGGAAAGGTTACAATCGGCATTCAGACCCAGGTCAAATTACTCTGCAGTAGACTCTGCGGTCGAACATCTTCCCGAATCTGTCGGCGCCGAGTTTGGTAAACAGACTGAATGAGTAATAGATATAATAAAGACCTAACCACCGTGACATCTTCACGGTTTACTAACCCTGTTTAAGCGCGTTTGTGACGTCAGATGGTGACGCAGCAGAAAAGAGACCGACAGGAGTATACTCCACTGGCAATGGGAAAAGAGACAATCTGCATCTAGAAGCGGGTCTTCCTGGGTCTGAATAACTCGCGTCAGCGCTCTAATTTCGGTGGGAAAGGGGCGTGTCTGACTTTCTTCTTCAGCATTCTGTTTTGTAACATCACCAAAAAACTTCATCAGTACTATTTACAAGCTTTTAAGACAACAGCATGAGCAGAATAAGCAGATTGTGCCTCAATCAATGCATTTACGGGAGTGACGTACCAGAAGATGCCTCTCTATCTCTCTCTCTCTCTGTGCGTGTGTGTTCACTTGTTCAAACCACCCAACAGGTACGCTAGGGGAAGAGAGTGAGGGGAGGAAGTTATTGTTAGTTGCGGATGAAGTAGTTCTCGTTGACAGATTGAAATTAAATTGGTCAGCAAATATAAGCCTACTTGGGCGGCCATCGACATACATGGGCAAGCCGCCCCTGTATAGTCAACACTGCATGTTAATATTGTTTTAATGTAAAACAATGTAATTAAAACATCTTTCATTGTATGGTACCTTCCCATGGATATTCATGACAAGATTTGATGTAGATTAGATCTGACTTGTGGGAGTAAAAAAAGTAAACCTGATATCATGTAAACTTAAACACCTCTGATCAGGTCTGAACGACTTTCTTGCCATAAAGTGGCAGCACTAAAAATTGAGCATCCATTATTTTTGTACGTCTGAATAACATGTGACCTCAAACAGGTCACCTACACAAGCTGAAAACCTGGTTCACTGCAACAAAGCTTCAAACACAAGGACACCTTAAAGGGCTGCACTCATAGCAGGTATATTGCATTTTATTTGGATAGATGACTCAGTTTGTGCTCTTCAGACAAGCGTTTTGCGTCACTCTGGTCACCTTACAGGAAAATCCACATTGCATTACTCCGTGCAAGTGACAATACCAGTCATCACCATTATAATACATTGGTAATAGCCCTCATGAGGACAAGCTAGTTCTGTGATACAGGGTAGGGCTCTGGATCCGAGACCCCAGACTATCTTATCGAAACACCCAGCTTTAACTGCTTTACCAGTGGTTCTTATCCTTTATTTGCAAACTCTACCTGTCCCTGCTCTCATCTTTCCTCCCCTGAGAGAGATCAGTCATATGTATCTAAGCCCGGTCTAAATCTGTCGGCGTGTAAACACAGACACCCCGGCTGCAAACCCCCCAAACTGTCTCCAGTGCGATGAATGATAACCTGTGTGTGCCGCGGCTCCTCCTGACTGACAGCAGGCTCGCGTGTGAAGATGCAGGCTGCCTCACAACCATAAACCTAAAAAACCTGGGGAAGGGGGCGGTGTTAGAGGCCTCCCTCCAATTGCAAAACACCTGTATCTGACTCACGCAGGGTTAATCACACACCTTTGTGGCACAGCAGAAAAAAAACCTGAACTGTTTCACGCCGAGGGAAGAGAAAGAGGATCTGTTTGATCTATCTTACACCTTAAATTACTTGTGAAGATAGCATTAATTTAATAATTCATCATCATTTTCATGTTATAATGTTGGTAAAATTACTGTTGTAGATACTTAAGTGACAGTTTTATAGTGAATGTATATCAATTTTTTTTTACAGTTTGGAAATTAGTCAAATAAAGTTATTTTTAATTTGTTGAAATTTTAGTTATTTAGCTTTTTTGCGTTTGCTGCCACCCCTGCTCATGACCATTGGACAGTACGTTGATCCAGTTTTGTTGCAGCAGGTAAATCAAGTGAGTTCCATCAAGAAATGTCTTTCCCTGTTTGGTGTGGAAAAATATAACTGGCCTGCACACAGCCCTGACTTTATCCCGATCCAGTGGAGCTCTAATTTGTACACAGCAAAGCGTCCTCATCCTCCAAGATCAGTCACTGACCTGATCAAAGCTTCTGCGGGGTAACAGAAACAAATCCTTAAGGCTAGGCGCTAAAATCCTATGGAAAGCCTTACCAGAAGAGTACAGGCTGTCATAGCAACAATGGTCAACATTTACAAAAACAATGTACAACAATAACATATGGGTTTAATGTTTACGTGTCCACATTCACTATATTCACACAGTGTCCATTTTCCTCTGACATCACACTCAGGGTGGGTAGCTCAAATGCTTTCATAATGTTGCCAGTAAGTCGTTTTAAATGTAGGGTATCTGACAGTCCACTTCTCTATAAATGAGCAACAGATGATGAAAAGTGAAAATCTAAAGGGAGATGTGGCAATTTTTCTAAGTAAAACAGCATATTTGATAACCCACTAGCTACCTTTAGATAACAGCTAAAGCTAGCATTCAAGCACTTCCATAGATAACATTAAGTTAGCTTGTAAGTATAGTTTACTAGTTATTCGTTCCAAGCTAATATTATGTTAGCTAGGAATTTAAGCCTTCTATTGTATCATTGAAAACTACCAAATGGTAATAATAACCTTCAATGACTTTTTAGCTAATGGTAGTACTGTCTAGTCAGTTGGTGACTGGATGCTAACGTTAGCTGTTTTTTGACTGTAGCTAATGGGTTATCCAGTATGTTGTTTTAACCATGAAATATAACCAGATTTACTACCGTATTTTCACTGTTCAGTGTCTTTTTACTTGTTGATCAATCTAGTGGAGGTGAATTGATAACAATTGTCAGATACAGTATACGACTTCCAATTTTGAACACAGCAGTGTGACATTATAGCGGAGTTTGAGCACCACCACCATGAGCATGAAAATTGCAGCAGTGTGAATATAGTTAATAGTTAAGGAGTCCATCCTTTTTGGACGTGTAGTGTAGCAAGAATTTACAAAAGTTTTTGAGAGTTTTGGCCAGAACTCATGCCAGTCATGTTATGCCCTGTAAAGGAGGACTTTATTGTGATTGCAGAGGATTACCCTGTGAGCAGATGAATCATGGCAGCATCCAGATATGCGTTAGCAGCCGCGTGGGATGTGCTGGACCGTCTGTCATGTCCACAGAGAGATGTATCTACCTCAACTTACATCAGGTAAGCCTCTCTTGCCTACTGCTGTTGTACGGCTGGTATTGGTCAGCGTACGAGACAGATATTTGCCTCTGGCCCCTGGCATCTGCAGAGTGTTTGTGTATGTGTGTCAGTTCTAGATGAGTGAACAAACCAGGTGGTAACAATGAAAAAAAAAATGGGGCAGTTACGCTTCCTGTCTAAAAGATGTTGTTTACATTTGGATTGAGCAACACGATTGAGGCAGTTATATAAAAGAGTGATGTGCAGTGGGCATACAGTGTGTGTGCACATGAGTGAGACAGACTGTGTGGTTTGTGGTTTGGATTAGTGCAAAGTGGAAAAGTTTTGTCAGAGTAAAGTGGATATTATAAATCTGGTACACCTGTGGAGTGTATAGTATGACTGTGTGAGTAAGAGAAAAAGAGGATAAGGAGGGGATGCATGTGTGTGTGTGCAGAGGGGTGCGTGTGCTGAGGGTAAAGTGGATGGTTGACTCCACTGGAATGTGGCGCTGACTCAGTCCGTCTGTCAGCCTCTGTGGACTTATTCACACTCTGCGACCCTTTCAGGGGGGCGGCCTGTTGCCTCATGCTGGATTTCCGGCAGGACTCTTGGAATTTCAGGGAACAGAACTCCAGGAAGCTCGGGAATATGACCTCGTTTGGGTTCAGGCTTCACTGCCCTATTGTGAATAAAACATGTTTCATTAATAGTTAAACAAATCAAGTTCAATCAACTGGCCCGTGTAGTTTGATAGAATATGTTAAAGTTTAGGGCTATGAAAACCTTTGATTTTTAAAGTAGTTGAGTTCTACTAAATGGAACAAAAAAGGCATAAAACACCTTTTCCAAATGGTTAATCAAAACAGTCACTATTTTTGATGCCATTGAATTCCTTACAAAAGGACATGGGCAGACTATTTGTGAAGTCTGTGGTTTGTTTACATTTTGACTTGATAAACAGATTCCATGGTAGACGATCTCAAGCTAATAAAGTTTGGTATATGTTTGTAGGTGCAAACAGTCTTTGAAGGTGACCGGAAGTTAAATCTAAAGAAGTTTTATAGCATCCAAATTATTGTGTAATGCCACAAACAGGTCAAATTTTCACATAGCTAACACTTCAGGTCACGACTAGATACTCAAACTGATGAACACATTTCTTTAATTAATGATAACATAGCATGCTAATATGCTAATGTCAGAAACATTAGCATATTAGCACGCTATGTTATCATTAATACACTAACAAGTTAGTTGTTAGTGTTTTACCATGCTAACATGGAGAACATGCTAACTGTATGTTAATATAGCAACAGTGTTATTTTAACAAACCAAAATCTGAACATGCTAGCAGTCACGCATGATATCATGCTAAAGTTTGGCTAACATTTTAGTTTACATTTAGCATTTAACAATGTAAAATGCGAATGTTACATTTAAACCAGTAGTTAACATACTGTAGAAGTTAGCATATCACCTGAAGGCATGCAGCATAGACAAAGATTTGAAATATAGCCAAGCTGTTAACGCAGAGTCTAAAACATCCCACAGCATATTATTAAACATAAGACCTTTTTATTTCTGTAACAATGTGGCGCTTCCCCCTTGTTATCCCTCTGGGTAATAAAAGGTAATAATCTAATGGTACGGATGTCTCTCCAGTTGTCATTAACTCAATATAATTCTTTTTGTTGGTGTATAATTAGCATTAAAACATAATGGAACAGCTAGCATGAACTTGGATCTTGTTGTTTGTAGTTATTTGATACATTCTAAACCAGAGATATATGTTCAGCGGTCAAATATAAATGTACACAATGCATGTCTGCACACCTCTTTAACCACAGATTGTTCCACTTAAATCACTCGGTTATCTAACCAGAACCCTCACAGCGCTATATGTTGTTAGTCTGTCTGCAGTAATCAGACATGTCTCATGTTAGTGATTGACTGGTGTCGTCATGTAATCACAGTTGTTGCAGAAAAAAGGCTTTGTCTTGTCTTTGGCTTCACACACGCCTTGTCCCACCCTCTCCAGACAGACAGAGCTGTATGTGTGTGTGCGTGTGTGTGTGTGTGTGTGTGTGTTTGTGTGTGTGTGTGTGTGTTCCTCTGTGGGCTCATAAGAAAGACTCCTCCCTTTCCAGATGCTGGCCAGCAAAGAAGACAAGACCCGGACAGGGTGTCTGTCTGTCAGCTTGGGATTAACCGGGGCCTCCTCTCCCTCTCTGGGCTACCAAAACAAACATGTCAGTTCAGAGGAAAGACTCAGTTCTGATACTGTGTCTGTTCTGTGTTTTTGTTGGAGAATTTTGGTCAGACTTGCACGTAATCTGGCAAAGAAGGTTTCTGGACATTAAAACAGAGATTCAAAGTTGCAGCCAGTATTGGGATTAAACTTAAGTGGTGTGTTAAAGTATACTTTGAAGGCACTTTGAATGAGTATTTCTGCTTTTTATTTGCTACATTTAATTAACAGCTGTTGTTACTTGTAATTTAAGAGATTAAGAGTTTACATGCAGAACATATGTCAAGTGTATATAACGTGATGTACGGCTTAAACTGGCTATCAGGTTACTTAGCTCCACCTCCACCTCCCGGTGCATTTTTAAAGTGTTGAATCTGTAGCTAAAATCATCACATCGTCTCTGAAATGTGTTAACTATGCAGTAGTCTTGCACCCCCTATAAAAACATGTTTATTTCCTTAGTCTCTGCCTCTGGAAGATCTCTATGCCTGGATTTTTCAGCTGCCAAACTGTGTTGAATTTCTCACACTGCAGTGCTGCACTGACTCTTTCCACTTCCGCTGTTGTGTTCAAGTGTCAAGTACGCAGAGTCTAAATCAACCAGATAGACTTAAAATATGCCTATCCGCAATTGATCCTCAAGGATCAGAGTCCAGTCCCAAGCAAACAGCCGTGTCTTATAGCACTCGCCTCCCAGCCAACCAGGGCTGCAGAAAGTATGTGTGGAGACACATTAATCACACTCCTGTATAACATGCCCTTTTAAAGCTCTATATTTCAAATACAGCCTCAGTGTGTGTATGTGTGCGCACCTCTCTCCTCTCTGTCACCACTGCAGAACTCTCCTCTAGCAGCATGCAGTTTGTGGCATGAAAGACAAACAACTCACGCACACACAGAACACAAACACACACACTTCCACACTACTTGAACCCTGGGGCAGAATGCCAAAGAGCTGGAGGAATGTGACCCGCTGACCTTGGCTTGCAGACTTCCACATGGAGACCGGACACTGGGATGGTGTGCATCGGAAGAGGAGGCCAGAATAGCTCGGGTGTCCGGTAACGGGAGACAGACTCTGTTTGTAAACTGTGGCCATATGACACACTGAGAGCCTGCGGTGCACATGTATAAGCACGGACCCACAGGTGATGGAAACACATGTTCTCATGTCCAGAGGTGAGGGGGCGGGAGATGAGGGGTAACATGAAAGCGGGGTGCTTACTCTGAGATCTGTTCGTACTGTTCTTCTTTACAACACTGGGTTAACCTTGCAGCCACACATTTTTCTGCTTTCATAAATCCTGACTTTCCTGTTTGACGTTTCAGCTTTTTTTTTCTTTTTCTTCAAATACATGCTAAGTACAGAGTGAGAGAGGCCAAGTTTGACTCATTCATCAGCTCGACAATCTGCAAAATCTGCCAGTATAAAAACAAGTTTTGCAGTGTTCCAGCAAGAGAAAAACAAATCCTACATGTTGGTGGACACACAATCATCCATGCACATGTATGCACACTTTCTGCATATGTTTCTGCACACATTTACTTGCATGACCTGACACACAACGATCTCAGTGCAAAACGGTTGCACAATGTGCTGACCTGTTTTTTTTTCTCCTTCAGAGTGCACGCAGTGAGGATCCAAGTCATGCATCTGAGATGGTGAAGATAAAGTGTACCGCAGCTGCTAGACATATATTTTACACTTTTTGTAACTACAAACCTGCATGTGCATGGTCAGAGAATCACAATAAAATATGGCCTTCCTTTCCAAGGATCGTGTAGATAGTAAGTCGTGCTTTTAGTGATATACGTTTCCTTCTTACATAATTCCCACACTTGAGTCAATCCAATTCATTACATCAAACAAAGCTTTATTTTTTTACCTATTTACTTTGGATAAGTGAGGACGCACGTTTTTTCAATACAGAGAAAATGCAAAACTATATGGACAGAAAGTAAATAATTTTTTTACTCTTCTGCACAGACAGGCCAGGGGTAAACCCCACCCTCTGTGCTCGGCGAGAGGACAGAGACACCTGTGACAGATCAGGTCCAACCAGTCACAGATGACAAACCTTCAGTGTTGCCCCACGATTATCTGACAAACATATTGAAGCCTCTGCAAGAGTCTGTCTTCGAAGAGGTTTGACGTCTTGATAACTCATCTTAAAGTTCTAACTTTAAGTTTCCGTGCATTACTTGTTAATCATTATGAACAATTTGTTGTGAAATGCATGGGTCAGTTTCAGAAATACTTGAGAGGCTTTGTAGTTTTTGTCATGAGGGAATATTTCTCGTCTTTTTGTCAGCATATGTGTGTCAGTATTGTATAAGTTCACCTGATTCCCCGCACTATTACTCATAAAGTCAAGACGACTCTGACTAAGGAGACAGTCAGCTTTAAAGCCTCAGGATGCAATCTCCACACCTGTGTGCATTGTGTGTGTGTGCTCTATCAGTCTTGCTAAGCACACAGGTGCAGATCCTACCTGAGGCAGACGGTCTGGTGCCAACGGGCTGTAAAACAGTAATATATCCCTCAGCCTATCAAATAGCTAACAGAGCAGGAAAGAAACAGCATATACAGCGTCCAGCCCTCCATCTGGCCCTGGGTCATCTGTTTTGGTCTCTCTATCCCTGTTACTCCAGAAAAAGACTCTTCACACTGGGTATTGACCATATTCATACACCGGCTTTTTTCCTCTGATGTCATGATCAGGGTGGATATTTTAAACATTGTTACAATGTTTGTTTGCAAATCATATAAATGTAGAGAATCTGACAAATCTTTATCATTTCACTGCTTTTTGACTGGTCAATAACAGGACAGGAGACAGACAGGAGATAGAGGAACTCTGGAGGGACATATTTGATATCTCATTAGCTACCATTAGACAACAGCTAACATTAGCATTCAACTACTTCCTTGCTAACATTGCAGTTACAAGTGCCACAAGGCTTCCTAGCTAACATAACTGTTAGCAAGGGACCTCTAATGTTAGCTAGAAAGTTACACTTTTCCTATTATTGAGGTTATTGGCAAGCTATATCAAAATAGGCTTCATAGTTAGCAAGCTTATGCGCTAACCCTGCAGTAGCTTACAGTGTTAGCTAGGGATTTACGCCTTTACTTTTGTATCGTGTATCACTATCAAATGGTGATGTTAGCTAGGAGTTGGTTAAATGCTAATGTTAGCCGTTGTAGCTAATGGGCTATCAAATATGTTGTTTTGCTTTGAAATATGGTCTGATGTCTCTCTGGATTTTAACCATCCATTGGCTTTTCAGCAGCGTGGCACACAACAGTTTAACATTAAAACAGCATTTTTGCTACACACTGAGTGTGACCTCAGAGGAAAATGGCCGCCATGAGAATATGGTGAATTGTTACCAATCATACACTCAGAACTGACCAAAAAACCTTATATAAGACAAAGCCTTGTGTATATCAACAGCAGACACTGTATACTAAATGCTACCCAGAACAAAGAAACCCAGTTTAATTTGTTTGCTTTGATGTATTTCCATTATGCTAGACTACAGTATGTCTGGTGCATCTCCATTCTCATAAGTTTAGTGGAAGAAAAGCAAATTAAGCTGTGCCCGACGCAACCCCCGCACCATCCAACTATTCAGGTCAACTATTGAGAGATGCCACTATCACCAGGGCAACAAGTAAAACAAACAATGTGTGGGTTTTGTATGTGTATGAAACACTAGACTCAAACCAGTCAGCCACACAAAACGCAGTCAGTGGGAACAGAAGGAGGTCTGCGCCCAGTTCAAGCTGTATTTTCAACCACGTCCTGCTTTCATGAGACAGAGTGGGTGGTGGGAGTTTAAAAGCTGTCAGACTTTTTTTTTTTTTTAATCTATGTTTACCACAATGGGAAGCTCTGTAAACACACGGGTCTGCCACAACATTACTCCAGCGAGCCGGCGCGCATGGATCCAGGGCTCCCTGAGGTCTTTGACTCCAGGATGAGCTGGCTCCCAACTGTTTAACTTTTCCCAGGCTTTTGGAAACATTGTGGCATGGAACAAAGACAAGTCATGATAGCTTTGAGATGCTAATTCAGTAATTTGATTAACGATGACTCTACCAACATATTTTAAATACTAGGACACTGACTGGGGTTTGCTTGTCGGCGTGTTAACTATATTAAACAACCATCATAACAAAACGTCTTATTTCTTCTCAAAGCATTAGTATTGTAAGAAATGTTTAGGAAAAAAGAGATTATAATAATTTCAGGAAAGTTGAGGTCAATTTGGAAAGTGTGCAAAATCTCAACGCACAGTCCCATCTATTTAAACAGTGTGGGCGGAATTAAGTTTTGTCTGGGGTTTCCTGGTAACAAAACATTTTTAAAAAGCATCAGAAAACAGCTATATGAAGTCAGTGGGAAAAATTTGATTGTGAGTAATGAAAATCTGGAATAATAGAATAGAGCACCCCCATTTCGTAGGTTTAAGGTAAAGCAGGCAACTCTCAGAAACCTTTTGAACGTTCTTAGGTCAAAAAACTTTACTGGCCCCAAACCTCCTGTTCTTGTCCAGTTGATCATCTGCCACTTGTTTTCTGCATCTGGCTTCACTGCTCTTAATTCGATATAGTCATGACAAACACAACTTGGCCCCCGTGCTGTTGAGTAATCACGTCACACACACACAGCCTTGCACTCCAGCAAAGTTTTTGCACCGTGTGTCACTGTGTGGCTTCCGTAGGCCGAGCAGATTTCAACATATCCAATCAGGAAACACTCCTGAACCCTGGGAGAGCTGGTAACAACAGATTTATGCGCACCACATGTGTTTTTCGTGGCCCAGCGAGAGCAAACACGTACTATTCTACATGTCGTAATTGCAGGCTCTTATCTCGTTGACCATAGCAGGGAGGGTTTTATCAGCTCGGCTATACGAGCTGGAGGGACACAGAGTGTACGCAGAGAGACCAGGGACACAGTGAGATGAAAACAGGAAGGAGGGGCCAGGTGAGATAAACAAAACATCAGGTGTTACATATGGTCATAACCACCCGTGTTTATTGCTGACCACGGACAAGAAACGGAAACATTCTTGGATTATATTGCACGGAAGCTCATTTTCCTGAAGAATTTTTCCTTACCAGGAATATAAGGAAGTATAACTGTATAACAAAAACATTAGTGATCATATATTGCAGACAAAGAGTAACAACACAAGTGTGTTGCCAACAGTGTGTAAAACCACCGTCCAAACACAGTTGAAAACCTCCTCTCTAACAATAAAGATGGCCCTTTAATTGGGGCAAATGAAAGAATCCAAGAGTCTTGCCGTGCTCAGTTATTCACTGCTAAAACATGCTACACACCCTCACTGTCATAGTAGTGGCACTCGTGACGACGTGCATGACCACAGGCTCTGACAGCGTGCTCTCTGCAGAGTCGTCTGTCATGATTTAGATAATTGTGCGTCTACTCTAATCAGTCGCCAGCCACTGTGGCTCCAGTTGTGAAAGCTGTTGTCAGAGACTCGGACACTCCTCTCTCCTCTTCGCTCCGCTCTGTTTCTGGCTCGAGAGGCCCGGCTGCACATCCTGGAGAGGAGACCCACTGTAATGTCCCCATCCCATCGCCGTGTGCCAACCAAACCGCATGACTCAACCCTCTGTGGTGAGAGTGGGTGGCTCCTCTGCTGTGACTACTCCCTGACCCATCTCTCTCACACTCTTCCTCTCGAGCTCCTTCTTTCCACGTGAATCATCTGGCAGATTTAGTTGATGAGTGTTTATCCCCAGAAATTCCTTTTAACTGTAAATATTACCAATACTACACTGGCTCTGTTTGCCAAGCTAAAACTAAGTCACATGAGGAATCTGTATTACGTCAGGTGGACACGTGCCTTTGCAAACACAAAAGGCCACAAGGCAGCAGGGAGTGGTGCTTATGATCTTGTACAAGTAAGGTGTTCTGTGCAGGCCACCATGGCCATCAGGCTGAAGTCCTTCCCATTACCAAATCAGTTCTGTTGTTCTCTGTCACCTCTGGGCCCAAATGTTCAAAGAGTTCAACTTGGATCACGATGACCTGGATTTGGAGATCCCATTTTTTGCTGTCCAGGATGAAGTGCAACTGGACTGGATCAACCTGATCCAGATACAGGGTTTTCAGGATTACCAAATCCAGATTACCAGTGCTTTAAATGCGACTTAGCACTGTCATCTCACAGCTAGAGGGTTCCTTGTTCAAATCAGATACTGGGGGCCTTTCTGTGTGGAGTTTCCATGTTCTCCGGGTGCACGCATGGGTTTCCTCCTGTAACTCCAGCTTCTCCCTTATTAGGTTGTTAACCTATGCTTGTTAGGTTAAAAGGTGACTCTTAAATGTGAATGTGAGTCTGTATTTACCCTTTCCCACCAAATTTAGTGTGTTGACGCAGGTTTTTCAAACCCTGGAAGACCCACTTATAGATGCTGATTGTCTCTTTTCCCATTGTCAGTGGAGTATACTTCTGTTGGTCTCTTTTCTGCTGTGTCACCGTCTGACGTCACAAACACACCAGAGACAGGGTTAGCAAACAGTGAAGTTGTTACGATGGTTAGGTCTTTATTGTATCTATTGTATCTCATTCAGTCTGTTTATCAAACTTGACGCCGACAAATAAGAAACGATGTTCGAGCTCTGCTTGGACGGAATTTGTAGCTGTGATGACAAGGAGTTGCAGAAGTTACCGACGGAGCATAGCATCGCGCCGGAAAGGGGGTGGAGATTAACGTGTCAACCAAGGTTTTGTGTTCCCATCAATGCCGATCAGAGCTGAGGCGATAATTACCCGGGTCTACTGCAGAGTCATTTGACCCGGGTCTGAATGCCAATTGTAACCTTTCCCACTAAGCAAAAAAGCCGAGTGTTGGGGGGTTTTTTTGTGGGAAAGTGGCTTATGTCTCAGCCCTGTGATTGACTGGCAATCAAGCAGGGTGTATCCTGCCTCTCGCCCAATGACAGCTGGGATAGGTTCCAGTTTACCTGCGACCCTGAACAGGATAAGCTGTATAGATAATGGATGGATGAACATCTACTTTATCTACTATGTTACTGTAGCGATACAGCAAATCAAGTGCAGAGTAAAATCCAGCCTGAATCCACCCTTCTGAATTCTTGGATCTAAGTTATCCCTTTCCTACACTTACTGGAGGTTTTATCCATATCCACTTTATTTCTTTTACACAACCCAATCTCAAGCTTTGATCCAATCCGTACACTGTAAACCATCAGACTCCTTTTGAGCAACTGGGCCAATGGAATAAGAAGACACATCTAAGGTCACGTCTGCTTCTCCTCACACAGAGTGCCAAAAACATGCTCCCATGAAGTGCTGCCTGTGCTGACGTTATTTATCCCACTCTTACGCCTGCAATGTCACAGGCGCGAGTGCGTGTGGACATACTGTACATGCATGTGAACCCTCACGAACGTAACAAATTCTACTTTCCACTATGCTTTATCTACTTCCTATTAGCTCAGCTTCCCAAGGCCAGGGAGAAGCCAGAGGAAGCAGAGCTGTTGTTGTCTCTCCCGGCTGGGTGCTTCCTGTCCTGATAGAGCGCCAAGTAGAGATATCCCTGAAAGGAGCTGTCGGAGCAGGGAGGGGGAGAGCTGGGTGTTTTGGACCCCTTTCAATGACTCACAATCTTATCTGGACAGAGTTTGGTATGCATCCACTAGTTGGGCACAGCTTGGGAGAATGAGCCTCCCTGCTTCCCCTCTTCATTACAAATAGTAAACAGTTTGCAGAGCTGCAGAAAGCCGTGCATGAGTGGACTTTAATATAGGACTATTACACCTTTTGTTCTATCATGTTTTCTCACCATACAGAGAACGCATTCTCATTCCAATCTTTGACTGACTGTGAAAAGACTCGGACTGAAGGATTTCATAGGGATTTGTTTGGTGTTTGCAGCATTCCAGGGAGTGTTTCAAAGCCGCTACTTTCAGCACTTTAATGAGCATGAACTTAATTAGTGGGTCCTTGTGGGAACACTTTGCGGGCTCACTTCAAAACAGATTGCAGCTTTGCAAGATAAGCTCAAAGAACTTACTGTTTTCAAATGATTCTGTAATATTTCATAATGTTCATGTGCAAAATCTATTTTTTTAGATATAGTATCTTTTCCCTCTTTTTCTCTGTCATGGCCAAGAAGGTGTGCTTACATTTGCTCAATTTAAAGTTCTATGATGAAGTTTTCAGAGGTTTAATTCCAGTTTGAACTCTAATCAAGACTTGCAACTTTCCTATCTGACTTGTCCATTTATCGCTGTGTGTGACCTCTTTTCCCGTCACAGTCACGGCCTGCGAGGCCCAATCTGTGGGAAAACACAATCATGTGTGTTTGTGGTAGAGCTAGTGTAAATATTAGCCTCCTCTTCCTCCGGTCTCCTCATCCTGGCTGAAGATAAGACTTGCGGAAATGGGGTGTGATTAAATAATGTGAGGAGCAAACTATCATTGGTAGACAGGACAGTCGAGCTTATCCTTGTCGAGGAAACATGATTGGTGACTGGCTGGCCAGAAGTTGTCGCCTACAAATGAAGGACACAGATACTGATGTCTCAGTTGCACAGACACACATGCTCATGGAAAATTACCCGCGCTTTAATCTGGAGCTTTGTGCTCGAGTGTATTCTGTGCAGAGTTTTTCCAGGGTATTATAGCACCCTTTTAATTAGATAGGGCTAATTATCCGGCTGTATTTAGTCAGAGAGAGACATGCTTAGAGGCTAAACTGATGTCTGTGTTTGATCTCCCTGCAAACTCACTGTGTAAACTTTGTAGGAGCTTAGGTTGATTTAGCAATATTAAGTTCTGAGACACTACGCCGCGCTCAAAAGGACGCCGTTGTCTTTTCTGTTTTAAGGCTCTCCTGAAGATGGGTACATTCAGGGCCTGGTTGGGGTCATCACGAGAGATAATGCACACGGCTCTTTAACGCAAGCAGAGTGTCAAATGTGTCTTAACCACTTCGACATGAGCCCCTATTTAAAGCCAGTCCTTCAACAAAGGCAGTGTGAGGTCAGAGAGACACGTATGTGAGTGTGATATCTATTAGAGACGTGTACCATGACACCGCTTTCCTTTGTAGTGGATATCTCCCAACATTTTTCAGTAAAGGGGATTCAGGGTGGGCTTTAAAGGATGGAGTAAATATGTCAGGGGCTTGACACGGTTTCAACTGAAGATTTGTGGGTAGGGGGGTAAAGTATAGACCACTGCTCTTAAAGGGTTGATTAGTGTGAGGAAAAAAATGAGTTGAATGTAAGTACTTTGAGCTATTTGTAAACTACAGTATGTGCAGGCGTCTATGTGCGCAATATGAGTTTATGTGCACGTCTGTGTAGACAGCAAAGTCTGTTTTTTTACTCTACGAGGAAGTAACAAGCACATTGTGCCCCGTGAGCTCAGTGCACACCTCCCACACAGCCTTCAGGCTCCAGAGGCCCTCACAGTGTTTGGTCTGGGGCGGCTCCCCGGCTGATTTACTTCCTGCCAGGGACCGCAGCACTGCGAGGAAGACAGTGACTGCAGGGTTTGCCGCAAGGCGGAAAGACGGCCAGGATAAACTGAAACTATGTTAAATTTACAAGGCATGACAACAGCTAATTCTACATTTCATCGCCTCTTCAAATAGAAGCTATCCGTCTGAGTGGCCCTTCAGTTTTAATAAACTGGATGTACAGTAGACAGGACAAAGCTACATGAGCATTTCACTGTTCTACCAAAGTGTTAGGACCTTGAGATTCATCAGCTTCACTTGATTTAAAAATAGGATGCACAGCAGTGATAACCCATTATTTCCTGCAGAGCTGAGAATAATCTGCTGGCTCCGAGATAATTACAGGCCTTATTTAAACTTGACTTTGAATGTTCTTTCCACCCAGAGCTAAATTTACAAAGCAGTGAAGGTGGCTCCTGTGAAGCCGCTGGTGTGCCTTCAGCTTAGACTCAACTACTACATAGTTTTCAGCTCCCTTTTTTATCATTTTATAGTTAAAATAAATGTCTAAGTACGGTGTTGGGTCACCATGAGTCTCCAGCTTTATTCATATGTACAATTTTACACTCCAAACACAACCAATAAACTCTGATTATGACACAAACATGAATAACTCAAAGGTAGCTCTAATAAACATACTGATGGAGCTGTGTGGCCATGCATTAAATGTTAAGAAACCATACAAATGATGTTGTAACTGAGCTTACATTGCAGGTAAGTTATTCATCTAGCTTGCAGCATGCAGCCCCAAGGCCATTAAAGTCCTGGTGCCCTTAAATCTGACTGAGTTGAGGACAGGACTGCATGTCCACCCACGCACTGTTCTCTCCCTGGAGCGTCACATTTTGCTCCGAACATATGCGTCTGCACAAACAAGCTGCTCGTACGGGATGGAAAATAGGAGCTGGACCTCATCTGCATTCTCCTGGACCCTTAGTCTCGCTCGTTTAGAGGCTTGTGAGAGCAGTGATCCAGAGAATTTCTGTTGTGAGGAATTAATGTGGCTGCTGTCCAGTAGCCGGATCAGGTAGTCTGGCTGACTTCATCAGGGGCTCTAAATCCATGTGTGAATGGAACAAAAGGAGCTCTTACAAAGCACATACTCTGCCCTGAATGACTCAGTCTCTGTCATCAGGCGCTGTCACATGCACTCATTTAAACACACACACACACACACTTAGGGAAACAGGACTTTTTCAGCTCACTGGCTGTAGCTCATCTGTGGACTGCATCCTACATTACACATGTTTTTCTGTTTTCTTATAGAGCTATGCTTTCTTAACCTCGTGGCTACTGATTTATACCTTTCTCTATTAGATGTGCCCCCCTTTGATGGCAGGCCTGCTGATCTCCTTGGTGGACAACATCTGAAATCTTTATCAGCAAAGCGATGGGGGCCTTGAGTCCTGCTGTGTGCTTGGTTTCTAATATCCCCCATGAGTGAAGCTGAAGCAGGAAACCAGGGAAAGAGCTAACTCCCCCAGCAATCAGATGTTACTTAAGATTAATAGATTGCTACTTTAAGCAAAGTCTAAACCTTCTCCTCCTCAGGCTGACATCAGCAACACCGGAAACCTGGGATACTCATCGGCCAAATGCCAGAAACTCCTGTTTTGGACGTTTGAAATACAATACAGACATTATATCATGAGTAACTGGTGATGTACTTCTTCTTCATGAGTCCCATTTCAATAAATCTCAAGATCTAAAGCTTCAATGAATAAGCTTAAAAGAACAGTTGCAACATTTTGGGGAAATGCAAATATTTGTTTTCTTACCAAAAAAGTCAGCTGGGAATTCTGATAGTACACAACTGCTGTCGGCTAGCTTAGCATAATGACTGAAAACTGCTAACTGGGCTTTGTCCAAAGGAAATGATAATCTAAATCTAAATCTCACTAATTAACGTGTAGACTTGATTTTAAGATACGGCAATAAACTAATTAGCTTAGCTTAGCATAAAGACCAAAAACTGCTAACTGGGCTTTGTCCAAAGGTAATGATAATCTAAATCTAAATCTCACTAATTAACATGTTGACTTGATTTTAAGATACGGCTATTAGCTAATTAGCTTAGCTTAGCATAAAGACCGAAAACTGCTAACCACGTCCAATGTAATAAAAACCCACCTACCAGCACCTCTAAAGCTCACTAATTAACGCATCTTACCGACATGTACCGGCCTATTTTTTTGGAGTCTTAACTTCACAGTGACTCCAAGAATCCACGCAATCAAGCCAAGAAATCATCCTAGCTTAGCTTAGCTAACTGCTAATACTGATGTCTTTTCTAAGTTCATATGAGAAGTCTGATACCACTCTTATTTCTGTAGAGATGATATTAAGCTACAGCTGTAAGATAATTAGCTTAGCTTAGCATCAAGCCAAGAAATCGTCCTAGCCTAGCTTAGCTAACTGCAAATACTGATGTCTTTTCTAAGTTCATATGAGAAGTCTGATACCACTCTTATTGAGATGATATTAAGTTACAGCTGTAAGATAATTAGCTTAGCTTAGCATCAAGACTGAAAACTGCTAACCTGGCTATGTCCAAAGGTAATGAAACCAGCCTTCTAGCCTTCAAAGCTTACTTAATAATGTGTCTTACCAACATGTACCTGACTATTTCCTCGAGCCTTGACATCCAAGAAATTACTGCACCCAGCTAAGATATAAATGGGCATCCTAGCCTAGCTTAGCTAATTGTATGCTTCACATTTACAACACAGACATGAGAGTTAAGGAATAAAAAAATGCCTCCAGAGCAGAAAATGAAGCTGTAGGCAAAATAAGGTTGATGTTCTGTACACTGACTATTAGTTGTGAGACCGGAAACGAGGCATATTAAAAACCGGTTTCCATCTGTGTCAGTCGATCCCTCGGAGCTCCAGCGGTGTAGCCTGTGAGCGGAGTTGGCTCTGAACCAGCGGCTGTAAGAAAGTTGAACCAGCGTGACGTTCTCCATCACACCACAGCTGTCGTTTTCACAGCTTCTCCCAAAACACCAGACACAAACGAGCGTGTTTGTGTGGGTGTCTGTGTAAGGGGTTATGTATGTGTGACTGCGAGTACAATCTGCAGTATGTTCCCATTGTTTTTTTTACTACTTCCCAGAATCGCAAAAAGAAGAATTATTACAGGGCTCACTAATATTCAGCCTTCATAATTACTAACATGTCTTTGATTCAGTCTCAGTCATCAGACGAGCTCGCCAATAACTCCCCCGGTCTGTCTAAAGTGATCCTCAGGTCCTGGAGACTAAACACACCCTGTCATCATCAAGGAGGCGGACTGGCTCGCTCCACCCATTACTAACAGCAGGCTGTGGGTGCACTTGAACCACTCAACATAACAATGCTGAGGAGTGATGCAATGATGACTCCTTATTGCTGCTTTTGATTATATTACACTCCAAACGAGAAAATACCTGTGTGATGCCATTTACCCTAAGATCTCCCCAATTCCCAGAAGTCTTTGTACCAATACAGGAAGTGATTAATAACTGAAGCAGCTGGGGGACTCAGGAGTTTGGTATGGGTAACAAGTAGAAGTGCTTTAATATGGTAGTATTTACATTGTAGAGAGAGATGACAGCCTGTTGCCTGGGGATTTGTGTTTTGTTTCCACGGCCAGAGCCAAGTGTGTGTGGGTCTGCCAGACGAAACCACGATCCAGCAGTTATACACGGCCATGTGTCAGTCTGAGCCTCCGCTGTGGTGTTCACAGCTGCATCGGCTTGGCGTACAGATCATCTGCAGTGTGAACCATGGGAGGAGGACACAGTGGTGTTGAAATGAAAAGTGTATTCTGTCTGTTGGCTACTGGTTGTAGGTAACAGTGGACAATTCGGGATTATTTGACACCTTAGATCCAAAACACGTTTTACCACTGGGCTAATGAAACCACCCTACCAGCACCTCTCAAGCTCACCCATTAACAAGTCCTACCTACATGTACCAGACTATTTCCAGGAGCCTTATCATCTCTGACTCCAAGAAGTCACTGCACACAGCCAAGAAATGATCTGGCATCCAAGCAAAACTAAGTGGCTGCTGGCAGAAGCTTCATAGGTAGGACTCTGACAGGAAAAAACAAACAAAATATAAAGCGGCAATGTTTTGAGTTTGAAGGCCTTGGAGGAAAACTAATATTATAATCACTTAACCACAAAGTCCACCTGGTTGGTTGTGTCTATGAAGTCACATCTTATGGCCTTAGCAGCTAATGGAGTTTTATGGAAGATGAAGCCTTAAACAGAAAAGAGCGAGGGTTGTGATTTCTACTCTGACCACTCTGAATATCTGACCACCTGCTGTGACCAACAAATTACATCATATAAGAATTATATAAGGTCACAATTATATATAATAATCTTATTTATATTGTGTCTTAAAATGTTTATTTGCATTAAAAGTTACGTTAAAAACACTTTTTTAATGTTTTAAAAATCTTGCAGTGAACAGTTTTTGCTTATACTGACCAAAGACAACTATTCCCAGTGAGATCTATGATGACGAACGAGGCGTAACTACTGAATATTTTGAATGTAACTTTTTAAAATCTTTGACCACCACTAACAAAAATTGTTTCTGAGTGCAGAAATTCTGCAATGAAAACAAATCTGCGATACTTAAGGCTGCTTTGGTTACAATACAAAAACATATTTTTACAATAAGGGGAATTTACTCTTTAAACTGCTGTTTAAAGCTGTCAATAGTGGTTGTACATGTTAAGGCTAAATTGAGAAAGTTGCAAACTTTTTGGACTCCAAATGTATTCAGTGATCTTTTAATTTTATAAAGGAACGGGTGGCAAACTTTGGTTTAAACCAATCCTTTGTTGAAGAGAGAGAAAAATGTAAACAGACCAAAAACAAACAGAAGTTTATCACTTATTCATTCCTCTACAGACTAACAGGCTTGACGTCACCTACACAAACCTTTTGCTGCTGCTCTGTTTATATCAGTCTGGACTTTGGACGCAGGCTAAATATGCATGTAATTTAATTACCTCAGCAGGCAGAGGCAATCAATGCTGTGACCTCTATAGTGAATTAATCATTTACCCTGATGATACAGGGGTTTTTTTCCTCCTCATTTCCTACAAACTCCACCCTTCCTGCTTGGTGCGGGATTCATAGTAATAATCTGATAGAGTGAAGAGTCACTTCTTAAGAATTGTGTTCTAGTGTGAGCCACAAAGGGAAATTCCTTTTTAGCTCCCAGTCCAGCTGAAAGGAAAACCAGTCCAAGGTGTCATTATATTTAAGTGGGCGGGGCGGGGGATGCTGGATGTGGTGCATAAAGCTCAGTGTGAGTCATAAAGCTGGACAAAATGAAAGGCAGATTGACTTTTCCTGAGAAGGATATCCTCTTTGACGTGAGTTATTTCATCTGCCATCTCAAACTCTCATCGGAGCTGCCTGTGGCTGTGGGTGCTTATCTCCCTCCCTGACGAACTTTATAAGGAACTTCCTGTGAGTGATGACATCACAGCATGGCTCACAAGCAGGGAGGGGAGGGGCTGAAGTGGGAGGAGAGAGAGTTTGAATGTGAAGCCTTTTAATCCACTTGAGTTTGTCTGTTTGAAGGAACATGGAAAGAGTGTTCGGGACAGATTCATGGATGTTACGCAGAAATACACAAATAAAGGATTAAATGAACTAGATTTGATTGTGTTTCAGTTGTTTTGAAAATGGAAATATGTGGTTAAAGATGAGTATTTCCCGCACTACTGGTCTGATCCAACCTATAAATTGTTTTTATTTCAAACTCTTGTGCTCTTACTATTTGCATCTACATTCCAATACGCTCTTAAATCTCACCTTGCAAAACATTCACCCCTTTCCCATCTGGCCGAACGGGAATCCCAAAAATGCGCCTGAAAATATAAAGGGGGATTAGTGAGAGCCTGGTCCATGTAGGGGCCAAATATGTAATGATAAGCCTGCAGGGTTTGTGGGGACCCCGTGCCCAAGCTGTAAAGGATTAACAAACTCAGGCACAAGAACACTCTGTTCTCTCTCCACACGCACCTCTGCTTTCTGCCACTTTTGAATCAACACGAGAGTTGTTTGTAGCCTTTGTATCGCTGTGTTTGGACAGAGTGCATGTCACTGTTGGGTTTGTTTAGCCTGGTTAGGTGACACCACTTAAGGCCAAAGTAGGCTAAGCACAGCAGTGACGGGATGGAGGGTGTGAGGGATTGCACGTCTGAGATTACTCATATATAACCCTGAAATGAAACAAAGACAAACTATGTATATTAACCCTGTAGCCAGGGAGGTTATCTAATTACAGTGTGTCAGGTGAACAGAGAACAGGTCCAGCTAAAACTAAATGTGATCAGATAAGCCAGCAGCTAAACAAGCTGGGCTCTGTTCAGCTGGCAGCAGAATACAGAGCAGATAAAAGTGTTTCTTTGCCTCCTGTCTGTATTATCTTTCTTGGAGCCAACCCCTTCGCTTCCTCTGTCTCCCTGCAGATTTGTGCAGTACACTTCTGACGGCAGCATGCTTGTTGTTTATGAATACAAAAAGAAAACACAAGGATAATATAGGTCAGAAGGTTTTTCAAGGCCACAGGAGGATGTTCCAATGAATCATGTTACTTTTCTGTGGGGATTCTGCATAAAACACAACAATCATGAATGAATATCACTTTACTGAATCACCTAATGTCCAGGAATGGCATTCATATGGAGCAGCTGCACGCCTAATTATTGAGGTGTTTACTGTATACTGCATGTCCCTCAGGACCCCACTGGAACAATGCATCAGCTGACTGTATCCTTGTGTTCACACCTGCTCCGTCCTCTAAAAGCAAAGGCGAATGAAGCACTGTAGCCTTTGATCACATCGAGATTACTTATGCTTAAATTAGCACTTTTCACCATATTCTCACAGGAGACATTTTCGTCTCATGTGATGCTCAGGGTGGGAGCTCAAATGCGGGTGTGATGTAGTTCTATAGCAGATTGTTGATTGTGTAAATAAAGGGATTCTGACAATTGTTTTCATTTCCTCGCATCTCGATTAATCACAACTGAAAGTTATAGTGAAGATCTGGAAAGTATATTTTAAATGAAAACTACAAATCTGATAACCCTACAGTTAGACAACAGCTAATGTTTTCAGACACTTTCTAGCTACCATTACGTTAGTTAAGAAGAGAATGCCTAGGATAATGTTGGCAAGTACTTACACCTTTTCTATTCTATCAAGTAATTGTACCAGACCCTAATTTACTTTTCAGCAACTTCCTACTTCCTAGCTGTAAGTAATATTAGCTAGCAAGTGGCTGAATGCCAGCGTTAGCCGTTGTCTGTCAGTAGCTAATGGATTTTTCAAACATGTTGCTCTAACCTCGAAATATATTGTCAGATTTCCCTCCAGATTGTCCAAATCCATCTTCTCTTCAGCTGCAGATCATCATCATCAGGTATCATAAATGTATACAACATACAACCTGGAACACAGCAGAGTGACATTATTATGGCATTTGAGCTTCCCACCTTGAGCATCACGTCATAAGAAAATGTCCATTTTGTGAATTTGGCCAATTGTGTGTATGCTCAAGGATGATTCTGCAATCCATAGTGTCTCATTAAGCCGTTTGTGCACTGCAGATAATATTCTTGGGAAATGGACACTGTCGCTTTAAGAGCAAGTGTGCATGGGCGGAGCCACTGCGTCTCTGTGTGGTGGCGCTTATAAGACATTGCTCACTACAACACTAGACTTATCTCAAAAGTGTCACATTGTAAGGCCGGAGCGTCACCAACGCGCTGGCGTCCTGTTCCTGACGCAATAGGAATCTGAAGATAACAGACCAAAGAAGAAATCTAGGAGCTTTACTTTCTCCATAGAGGAGTCTATAGGAGTCACACAGCGGAGGAGAACTGCGAAGTTATTTAGGTGAGTTCAGAAAGTGGTTTGAAATGTCTTGTGTAGACTTCTGTAAGTAGGACCGGAGTCTTTTGTTTTGTATGTTGGTGCCAGCACGACAGACACCACTGCTTGGTGCAACTTCAGCTCTTATTGTGAATTTTTAATGCTTCATATCTTGTTTCTTTTTTAATTTCCTGACTGATAAAGCAAGCCTTTCAGAAGGGCAGATAGAGCACGATTTTTAAAAAAAGGTTCAGACTAAAATGAACTACAGTTTTGGAAAACATTCGTCAACAAAGCCTGATAAATGTCAATCTTTCATGATCAATATAAAATTGGAGGTATTTCTGATCCCTTACATGAGCGTAAGGCTTCATCTAATTGCAAACTTACAACCTGATTTTTTTGTTTAATCCACAATTTTTATTTGCATCATTTCATCTCAAACAAAAGGGGCATAACAGTTAATTTCCTATCCTCATTACGTGGCCTGGTCAGATAGCTGACTTGTGTGTTGTGTTGTGAGTCACCTGCCTGCTAGAGGGCTTTTAACCATTATTATCTCAATCCGGTAAAGTGAGGGGGTGTGCGCGCTGTTTGCTTGCCGCACAGGTAGAGCGGGTATGGTTGCTCGGAAACCGCTGCAGGGGTGTCATGAGCGGGGTGTGAACTCCTTCTTTCAAGGTTTGTTCGTGACTACAATCCTTAATCAAAGGCGGGCTGTCTGCTGATGTTTTACATCACTGCCAACCCATCAGACCTCCACATTGTGTTATCTTTATTTATACTAAGCCTGTCCACCTTTTGTATAAACAAAAAGGCCAGACCTGACCATAAAAAGACAATCTCTAGTCAAAGTATCTGAAATAAGTGACTTGAAGAATTCCTCCTTAAGAGGGTTAATGCTCTGCATGACTGCACATCATTTGTTTAATCCTGTTGCCTGTAAATGCTCCTATGGTTAACTGCCAGGATGAACTGTCTTTGCACCTGTTGCAAGAGGAAGCACAAGTCCCTGGGGGTTCATTATCGGGGATCATGTTGCTTCCCATCCCCGCCGAACCGAATCGACGGCCCTGGGCAGGGGGATTGCATGCCTTGTTGGGCAGTTTGGCTGAGGCTGATGCCTCGAGCTTCCTGTTGTTTTAGAGCTTTGTTTCTCACCAGCTGTCAGGGCAGCACATAAATATGGCTCATGGGAGACCGGGAACGAGGGGGCCGTGTTCTTCTCAGTCATCACTCCTACATTATAAGAAGGACAGAGTGTCTCTCGGTGGGTGCACGCACCTCATTTGCGGTCTCTAGAAGACACGACCACCAGGGCAGCTGATGCACCTGTCTTCCCGCATTTTTTAAAATAGGATTAATGGTTAAGACTTCTGATGGAGTCATTAGGAGATTTGCATGGCTTGTATCACACATGGTAAACAACAAAGACACAGTTACCCAGGATGCACTTGCTTGAAAACAAAAAGACCCTGCGTACTTTAATCAAACATTAAATGACTTTGTGCACACATTTCAATAGAGATTGTGACACACTTAACAGGTTAGTCAAGTGAGAGGCAAAAAGATCAGATTTTGCTTCTAGTGTATCGCTGACCCCAGAAATATCAGTTCGCTGCAGGGTTTCTTCCCCCTCTCAATATTGTATACATTGTTTACTCAGCCCTGACACATACTTGACATGACACGAACATTCAGGTCATTTGACTTGAGGAGTTCTTGCAACATCAGGTATATCCGTGGTAACAGGAGGAGCCCCTTCCTGTGCTGTTCAGGACAAGCGAGATTGCAGAGCTGGAGCGCAGCACAGTCGAGTTTTAAAATAAACGTATTGACAGTGGAAGAAATAGAAGTCTGAAAGTTGGTTTATGAGTTCAATTCTAAGATTGCTTGAGCTTATATAGACTCTGGCTGTAGTTGAAATGTTAGATGTACTGTCAAATATGTCAAAATGAAGTGCTAATTGTTCCCCGTTTCCTCTTCACAGTATAAAACCCAACTTTCTAGTTAAGAAAAGAAGCTACTATGTTGTAGGCCAGTTGTTGAATAAAGTATACTCGAAGATCAAACACATTTTTACAACACAATCTTTGATAGGAACTGTTATTTTGGCATGTCTATCTTTGATGCTGTCTATGTAAATACTCTGTCCTGAACATTATGAATGAAGGAACGCTCTGCCATCATGGTGTGTCGGTTGGGACAAAAGAGTCCTGAAATCTAGTCAAGCTGAGCTTCTGTCAATCCTCTGTCGTAGGAGATTGTTGTCACTTCTTCTCAGAGTGAAAAACATGAACAGGCCATAGTGAAATATTTAGCTTGGTGGCCAGCAGACAAGAGAAGATTTGTGTCATTTGTTCTCTGTTGTGTATCAATGTAATTCTTTCTTGGCTTCACTCGAGGATGTCGACCCCCACATATTCTGTTTCGCTTCATCTGCTTTTGCCTTCAGCCTCCTTGCACCATCATTCATGGCTGTTTCTTGGCTGTGTTACAGGTACATCAGAAGCAGGGGCAGCGAGCCGGGTGATCTGAGTGTTTCCAGGCTTTGATGCGACCCGATTGTGCCTGGAGCATGTCCACAGTGGGCCTGACTGCCCAGGAGATCTCTTTTCCCATAGAAAACCCCTTCCTGAGGGGCAGCTACTGTCACAGCATGGCTGGATCCAAATCCTCTTGGAGCTATCGCCATGAGCCGGACAAGTGAGTGTTCAGGTGCCAGGAGAGGCAGTCCATAAGGGGAAGATTTGTAGAAAGGGGGGTTTTAAAATCTGCATGAAATGCTAAAGTTTTATGGTTCAGGTTAGTTTGTGATTTCTTTAGAATTATGATGAAAGGTTTTGTGGCTCATTGAAACCGTTGCCAATTAAATCTTTATTTTTCAACAGCTTCTACTTCAGTATGGATACGACACACACAAATCACAGCCCTCGAGCCCAGCAAAAGGGGATAGCTCAACCGTCTCTAAGTTATGAAAGTAAGTGCTTGATCTGCCATCTACACAAAAGTCTTCTAAAATACACAAATGCTGCATTTCATGTGTCGTGCCTTTGTTTTATCTACTAATAAGTGCTTTTCTAGAAACATAAGGAAAGCTAGTAGTATTCCATAGTAGCTAGGACACAGAAGTTCCGTTAATATAATGGTTATTTTTTAATTTTTCCTCTCTTACAGGACATAAACACAGTCCCAGCTCACAGAGATTACCCCCAAAGAAGTCCCGGCCCTCCCATCTCTCCTTGTCCTGCAGTGCTGAACCATCCACCCCGAGTCCCGTCGATGACGACCAAGTGGTTCCCTCCTTCCAGAGGCTCTCGGTGAACGAGTGCAACAGTCCACCACAGACGCCTGGCAGATGCTCCAAGCCTCTGCCCCCCATACCTCCACACACAGACATCTCCCCTGAGCAGGCTATCGACAATGAGGTAGAATTTTTCACAAGTTCAGACGACAGCTGTTGCCTGGTTTCTGATCAGTGTCACAAATCATCTCCCTTTCGATACGGGATCCCCAGTCAAAGGAGCTTCAGGCACTGTGGGCAGATTAACTATGCTTACTACGATGGTCCATTAGGACCACAGAGCCCAAGGCAGTCCAAAAAGCAGCATCATGCACATCCTCCGCAGGAAGTACGAGAACAGTATGAGCAGCGACAGCAGGAACCACCTGTGCCAGTAGTCTGTCAGAGACAGCAAGACAAAGCTCAGAGGAGACTGAGGCGCTCGCACTCGGGCCCAGCTGGATCCTTTAACAAGCCTTCGATGCTGCGCCTCACGTGCCACAAACGACACACCAATGGTATGGATAAGCCAGAGGTGCCACCCCCTATCCCTCCAAGAACAATCAAGGCAGGAGACTACCGCCGCTGGTCAGCAGAGGTCTCGTCAGGGGCTTACAGCGATGACGACAAACCACCAAAGGTGCCCCCAAGGGATCCCATGTCCAGAGGCAGCTCCCGCACCCCCAGCCCCAAGAGCCTCCCAACATACATAAACGGGGTTATGCCACCAACACAAAGCTTTGCACCGGATCCTAAGTACGTAAGCTTTCGGGGTTTACAGAGACAGAACAGCGAGGGCTCCCCATGCATCCTTCCTGTTATGGAAAACGGCAAGAAGGCCAGCGCCACACATTACTATCTCCTTCCTGAGCGGCCCGCTTTTGTGGACTCACCTTGTGTAGAGAAATTCCTTCGAGTCATGGAGAGCCCCGCAGCTCGCAATACAGACGTGTCAGACTCAAACTGGGACTGCCACACCAGGCGGAAAGCACATGTGGATTTGGTTTGAAAAGCTTCAGTGGAAGTAATGAGCACAAACCACTTGAAATAAATGGTGAAACTGGACGCTTACAACCCTCAAACTGCTGCTTTTACTGTTTTTAACCCCTTATGTATTCTGAACACACAGGGTATGTGCGCACTGTATTCAGTTACTGGTAATGATGGAATAGCTATCATCATTGAGATACTTTGTAAACGCTGTATCTCTGATTATAGCTTGTGGGCAAAATTGAACATTGTAGAGCTTATTTTTGTATGATTTCTATTTCATGACATTCAATGTTGTGCTGTTTTAGCTGACGATGTGGTACAGTCAGAAGGTACAAGCGGGCCTTGAACCTCGTGTGTTCAGTGTTTTCTGCGTCTGGAAGGTTGAGGATGTTTTGTGAGATGCATCGATGCTGCTTTGTATCTCATACGGGACAAAAGGTCAGTAATGTAACCATGTATCACTTAATATATGAAGTCTAAATACAATGCCAATTAATTTTTTTAACGGAAATGAAGGATGCTAGCACATAATCTCCATTCTGTTGGCTTTTATTTATCAACACTGATATGGGTTCCCTCCCTTGATGAAGTTTAGGTCTTACTCAGGCCACTATATCTGTGTAAGTTTGTGTTTCCCACATCGCACAATGTCATGGTACATTTTGTACTAAGAGGTGGGTACTTTACTGGTAGCTAAGCATGTTTCCATTGGAATGTCTAGTGCAGCTTTTATGGTGTAGTTGTCTGTTTGATGAGTACAGTATGTCTGTGTGTTGTATGTATGTTAACGTGTTTGTGCATATGTGCATGTGAACAGCAGTTGGAAAAGTGTTCTGTGATACTTTACAAAATGATTTTCTACAAGTGGTAGAACATTGTCAACCGTACATGTTACTGTGCTCTGCATATTTGAAGCACCTGCTTGTTGAGTTCAGTCCCGCGTCCAGGTCTGTTTCGTTGCACAGAAAATGGCCTGTTGAATGAACGTAAAGTGAATGTATGCTATTCTTACTGAAATTCCATCAAACAGTGGGAGGAGCTTATTTTTGGTCAAGCTGTGAGTCGATGCTTGGAACGAATTCGCTTCAAGTACTACCTCCCTTTGTTATTAATCATATATTTCACATATTCCCCAGTTATATCGGCAAAAAATATATAATATACGAAAAAAAATAGGTAGCCAGCTGCTTCTGTGTCCTGACAGTAGGTTTAAATTCAGTTACTCTTGAGTTAGGAGTAGCACAAAGTGGATTTAACTGGCTATCCTTAAATAGAGATCTTGAATCACTCGCATCTTAGATCACAGAGATGTTAGGTTAACCTGTTAATACAGACGCATTACAAAGACAGTGCAGGGTTTACCTGCCTGACATAGACTTTCCTGTTCTGCTCATGCATTCCTGCCTTACATGATTGCAGTGGGTGTGGTCTGAGAGACTTTGGCTGCTGGCAGCCCAGAAAATATATGAATTTTATTGTTGTAGATTGTTCAAGAAGCAACAGGATGATATAGTAAATGTAGCACATGTATTGAAGTAACCCTTGGTATCGAACACGGTGTTCAGTATGGGGAACAGATAAACTGCTAAGGTCAAACAGTCATTGAAATACACTTTCCTCTCTCCCTTCTGCTCACAAAACCTTGCCAACACAATGTTGCTTTTGACTTAAATGTCAGACAAATGTTTACATCATACACTGATACTATTTAATCTTAAGGTATTTTATGTCTTATTAGAAAATATAAAACTGAATGAAGACTAGTTTATCAAGAAATAACTTCTCTGCTGTGGTGAAGACATGCACTGGGAGAGTACAGTATGCTGTGTACAGTATTTAACAATTCCATTTGTTGTTATGAATCGTTGTTGAGTATATAGTCTTTAAAAGAAAGCAAAATAAAATGACTTATTTATACGCCTGCCTCGTTCTGTCTCTTGAATCTGTCAAGCCTGAACTCTTAACTCAGCTGTTTGGCCTGTTTTATCACCCACACACCCTCATGCTGTGCCTTATTGTGACTGGCCTCCATCCAGAGACAGAAGAGTAACGTACAATGGTCGACTGACAGGTGTACAGTACGTTGCCTTCCTCTTCCTGGTTATATGACGGTCTCCTCCTGCATGACTGCTTAGATGGTCTGTGGCAGCCAGTTTTGCACCCACAGGTTTTGAGCTCTTAACAATGTTCCAAGTGTTTTATTCTTGACTTGGGTCCATGTGGTTAGGCACGGAGCCATACAGAGCATTAGAGGTCAAATCATTATTTTAATAAGCTGCAATTCAGCGGCACAATAACCACCATCACCTCTTTGCAAGGCAGTGGGGAATTCTGCAGGTTTGCACTGATGATTATTGATTTTGCATTATCCTCTTATTGAAACAAAAGGCATTAGTTTTAACTATCTAGGCCACCTGTGAACTCTTTCACCTGGTTCACTTTGAGGCGGGCTGCTTGGCGACAGGATGTGTGGCGATGATAACATCTAATAACAGGCTGCTCATTTTAAATGTATGCTGGGAGCAAAAAAGTGCCAGATAAATTACAAGGCGTGTGGTTTGAAAATAGCATCTGAATAAATAAAAAGCACTTGTAGCTTCGCTTTGGCACTGAAGGCGTCTCAGACATATGACCTGCTTAAAATCAACTTTCACCATTTTCAAGACTGTCACATGTGTAAAGCTTTTTTTAAAATGAAACTTGACCTAAATACTGTAAGGGATCGATAGGTACCATTCTCTGTGAATTAGTCTTGTTGTGTCCCAAACTTTCTTTTCTTTCTGTCACTGCCTCTGACCTCTTTTCTTTATCTCTCCAAAGCAACTATTACATGTTAACCTTCTCTAAATCTTTTACTGAGCTTCAATTTGTAACACAATTTGAATTCTTCTTAGATACGTCTTTGGATTTGGGCCTTCGCTTGGGTTCTAATCAAACACTGAGGACTTAGTAAGTGGCACCCACTTCATCTAATATATTTTTGGCCTCAGTTAATTAGATGAAAGTCCTTGGCTGACACTGCTGATGGATTAAAAAGTGGAACAAACTTATTTCAGAGATAAGAATTATAACTGTAATTATGATTACTGCCTCATTAATTGCTATACAGCCTCTACAGATTAGTCTGCAGTTGTCTGAGTGGAAGAGAGTGTCTGTTTAAATGAGTCAGGTTCTTAACACGTCCAAAGTTCTGCAGAGATTAACACAGGATAAAGAATTCAGGGTTTGGTTCTGCAGAAGTGTTTGAAATTTGATTAGCAAAGAAACTGATCATGAAAATAAAATCATTCTGTAGTGATGAATCAGGTTTTCTTTTTAGATCGATTGTCTACACACACAAAAAAGTAAGGCATAAATAACTTGAATGCAACCATCATTGTATTTTCAATAGTTGTGTTGTGTAAAACAAGTACATTTCTCTGCACATGAGGTGACACTTCAATATATTTTGAAAAATCTTTCAGCTTGCAGGCAGTTCAAGTCATTGCTAATCCATGTAACATTTAACATCTGCAATTCTAATCTACATTCAACTTCATGCTGCTTCAAAAAGCTCATTATATAGTCCCTATATACAGTACATATAGGCTATGTATACTGTATATACACATGTACACAAAATGTGGGGAATATTTAGCTTGTGTTGTAAAATGGTATCAACTGTGAATCTTAAGTTGTTCTGTCAGTGATTCCTGAAAAGCTTGATGGGATATATAAATGTACTTTTTTGTTCATTTTTTTCATATTTGCTGTGAAGGATGGAAAGAGTTGTAAATATTTAACTCAGACCCAAGTGCTGCTGGTTACATTTTACTCAGGTCAGAGTTCTTGTAAAGAAAATAAAGTACTTCAAGTGAAGGTAAAGAAATTGGACATAAGTATGTCTCCTGCATCAGTTGTTAGGAGGACGTTTTAAGCCAACAATGGTTCAGTCATAACATCGATGAACTGTGAATTTTATTATAGTATTGCTTAGAACCAGCAGAAAGGATGTGCCCTATCATGTCTGTGGCACTGTTAAAAGAAGATCTCACAATTATCAAAAAAATAGCTAAATTAGCAGGAACAATATTTTTTGCGATACTACAGCACATATAAAGCGGTTATTATCAAATGCTATCGCTTACAGGAAAGTTTAAGTATTGCAACAGCACAGAGATAATCAGTGCAGAGGTTGATTAAACTATGACGCATTTAAGATCACCTTCATTAGTGTTAAAGGTAATAAAAATTCTCCCTCTGTCTCTGCACCCCTCGTTTCACATACTGCAAACACACAACACCACCAAAATAAGAACGTGTATGCCATCTAGTGACGGGATCATTGTACTGACTGAGCGGGAAAGAGACAAGCAACACACAAGGATAAAATAATGAGAACAATTTACAGTAATCTCATATATATTTTAAGGTTTTAACAGGATAGTTAAGAAGAGTACCTGTGATCGGTTGACAACATTTTGTAGATGTGGCAAGAGCAGAGAGTGCTGCTTCCAATGATCCAAACAGAGCTCCATAGAAAACTGGGCCTTAAAGCTGCTCCAGGTTAGACTCCAAAGACCTGGTTGAAGGGTCACAAGAGTGAACTAGGTTAATAGAATTAATAGTACCATAAAGGTTGCTTGACGCATTTCTGCAAGTGAAATAAAAACATTACATGGTAGAGCCTTTGTAAATGTTTTTGTGGCATTCTCCATGTTGATGACACTCTTAACTCAGCTGTATAATTAGCAAACTGATAGCAGTTTAAACAGCTTCAGGCTTATAATATCTAATTTATTAATTAGGAGATGAAGGTAGTGTCAGGTCAAACACTGATGTTCAGAACTTACATAAATGTCACCTACTTTTACTCTCAGGTGGCAGGAAGGTGAGTCCATGTTACAGCACTGGCGCATTATAAAAGAGCTGAGAAATCTTATTGAGGTTACGTATGTCAGCCAAGATATCATTCAACACCCCATAAACATTGAGTGTTGACAAACTGGATTTGAGTTTCCTTGTTTGTTAGATGTAGTACGCCTTGCTCTTGGCACCAACACTTCATTGTCTGCAGCAGAAAGTCTGCAGTTTCTACTTCTGTTAATTTATTTATTTATTATAGCATAGTTATAGAAATAAATAGAAATAGAAATAAATCCACCTTTTTTATATAAACGTCAAAAACAATAGAGAGCAAAACACAAATTATTGCAATTAAGGCCCAGTAATTATCAAGTTATATGTTGTTCATTAAATATTTCATAGTTCAAAACTGTTAGAGATGAGCTTAAATTCTTAATAGTATCCTGATAAAAGATGCAGATTTCCAAAGTAAAATGTGCATTCTGAGTGTTATCGCTTAAGTACCTGCAGAGAATTATGACAGACAACAGAATAAACAGAACATGAACCATTTTGAATTAATAATTTGCTAATAGTTATTGATTTTTTCATCATTTAAAACACATTTTCAGCAAATAGAACTTTTGAAGACTTTAATTTAGGGATGAAAAAACTCACCAACAAAAGAAGGTTGTCCTTCTCTCCAAAAACACACTCTTGGCAGAGGCAACGACATCCTGGAATTTCTTTTGACCCAATTCACAGCTGAGATGACAATGTTGTTGTTGGTGTTATGTAAAAGATGTAGACGTGGCTCTGTAAGTGCAGACTTCATTGTTGATGTTTTCCCGGCTTTATAATAAAACCTGAGTTGTGGAGGTAATTGGGTCTTTCGGTGTTGTGTCCAGAAGTTAAACGTCGCGGTCAGCCGACTAAGTAAGCCGAGTAATGTAAAGGGTAAACTGGGTGTAACATTGGTATATGTGGGGGAATTGAGTGTAGTTGTCTGTGGGTCCCACTGTTTAGAAGATGTAGATGTGGAGTTTGACCTTATTGTGAAATGTGTTCCCAGATTAGTTAATGAAACCTGGGATTTGACGTTTGCTATTACGTCATGTGTTCAAATTTAGACATGCCAAAAATAGAAAGAAGAAGGAACTATTTTAAGGTCCAAGATCAGATTGAAAGTTAACCAGAAGGAAATAATTTCCTGAGATTCTTGATGTCAAACTTCTGTAAAAGTCAGAGTAAGAAAGATGATATTGGGGGAAAAAATATGCAACTTAACCTAAAACAAATGCAATATTGAAATACTTTATTTAACTCAAATAAAACAGGACACACAAACAACTGGCTGTTATGACATTCCACTCTCAGGAATGCTGTCATTGAATTTGATCAGGAAACAACTTCACTAGGAAATGTTTACAGCTGCTAATAAAGCAAGAAAACTCCTGTTTGATCTGACATCTGATGTTCGTACAAGCATTCCAAACAAGTTAGGAAAACAAATCGAAACATTGTCTCTGCAAATGACTGTGAAATCCTTTCGCGTTGGACAGTCACACACAGTCCCAAGCTTGAATTCTCACACGTCAGCCTCCTTCTGTGTCTGCTCCTGACCGTCCTCTGCTCCTGCAGCAGTTTCTGTCAGCGTGGTTTGTGCTCTGCGACGCTCTGCCTCCGTTATAGTCATGGGGTGCAGAGGGAAAAATCCTGACAACCCTACAGAATAAGAGGGAAGGAAAGAAGAAAACACAAACTTTTTCAAAGGCCTATGACAGAGCCAATGCTTTGATTTATCAAACTCTTTTGAAAATTAAGCGGCTGATGGATCATCATTTGAATTTCTTGCAGCTAATTTCTGGAGAAGCAACCGAGTAATACATATTTAATCTGTGTCTGAACAATCCTTTATACCAGGGGCGTAGATGTTGAGCATGAGAGCGAGGGCAAAACATATTACTAGGGATACTATTAAACAAGTCATAGATTTAAAAAAATAGCATATCTCCAGATGAGTATTGCCTTACACTTATCGATAGAACTACATCATTCAACAAATCAGTACGAGCTGCACAATTCTCAATGCAGGTGGACAATAAAATGGCGCAATGATCCACCTTAAAAGAACATGTTCATGTAGTGAATACACACCTAGGAGTTTGGCCACTGGCTTCGAAGGGTGTGCGCCACAGCCGATCCAGTACTTGATTCGGTCGAAGTTGCAGCTGACAAGTTTCTCATTGTAGATGTTCGGGAGGGGGTCGAAGGTACCCAGCTGCTCTATATATTTATTATCTCTTGCTCTTTTGTTGTAAGCCGCCACAATACGATAAAACGGTCTGTTTGCTTGTTTGTGGCCTGCAAGAGCAAATCGGATGACAACGTAACCCCCATGGTACTTCTTTAGCAGGTGTGAGGCTGCAGAAGGAAATGAGCACAGTAAGGATCGTTAAAGAGGGAATACAGATTATTGTAACTGTTTACAACTCACTGTATCAGTGACAGGTGGACAACCCACTTTATTCCACAGTATTTTTGTTTTTAATTCATGTATGAATCTTATGTTGTGTCTGTTGATTTTCTCTTTTATTGTGAAACACTTTCTGACATCTGCTCTATTAAAGGTACTTTCCACACTCACCCAGTTTCTTAAGTACATATAGCTAAGACTGATATTGCTAATATTCAGTTTTTGTTAACAGCTTAAGAAAACAAAGCTAATGTCAAGAGTATCTACAAATGTAAATGGGGTAAATAAATAGCAAAACAAGTAAAAAAAAATGCACCTGAAAATACCTCTTCTAAAATTGAGTTAGTTACAATTACAGTTCTTATTCAAGCAAACATGGCAACTATTCCCTCATTCTTGCTTCTTAAAAGTAAGTATTTGCTGCTCTCTGAAGAAATGTTGTGTATGAATAACGGCATCTAGTGGTGAGGTTGAAAATGACAACCACATGAAAACTGCACATTTCCCTTTCCAAGCGTTTTGGAGAACCTACGGTGACCCCGAAACTCGCCAAAAAGGTAAAAGGGGCGATTTAGAGCCCGTGTTCTGTTTGTCTGTTCTGGGCTACTGTAGAAACATGGCGGTGAGACATGGCGGGCTCCGAGGAAGAGGACTGAGGAGGACTCTCTCCCTCTGGAGTTTTAAAGAGTTTATTCTCAGGTAACGAAACCACAACGGTTTTCATTTTCAGGGGGACATAACAAACACTGAGTGTGGAGTTTGTGGTATTTTTTGACTGAAAAAAATGAAGGGTGATAAAACTGCTTATACTTAAAGTAACGCTTGGCCTTTCTATATGGTATACTAACTTGTCTTGCTAAACCTGGCAGTGGCCCTACTGCCACAAAAGAAATAGAGACAAAAACAAAACAAGCTGTAAATTCGTACTGTTAAATTATACTCACATAAATGAACCATGTTGTTGGCTGGATAAACCTGCAAAAGACAAACGTAAAAGTCACCTTTTAACCGGCCTTAACATCAGAATCTCTCTGATTAAACAAACCCAGCAGTGACTCGCACATTTTTTTTAACATCAATTACGTATCAGAGTATCCAATAACCCTGAAAATGTCATTAAATAGCATCAGTATACCGTTAGCTGCGGAGCTGTTGCTAACGGCTAACAGGACAGAGCATCTATTTGAGGACGTGCGTTTGAAAATACGCAAAACAGTGAAATAGTGAAATACCTTTATAGACGTTGAATGAAGTGAAGCGAAACTTCCCAAGTGTCACCCTTCTTTGTTCGCTGGACAGGTGATATACTTAACGTTAATAATTCTGTGTTTTCAGCCACAGAAGTAATGTGACATTTCTCAGTGCGCAGCCATGTTTGAACCGGAAGTGACGTTGTTAGCGTCTCAGCGTCGTTGCGTTGCCTCGACGCCAGATGGCGCTCTTGCATTGCTTTCCTATGATCCAGAATAAACGGAGGGTGTATGTACGCCGGTTGAAGTGCACAAGGATGCTATAGTTTGCAATGTGAAGGGTCAGCTTTCAGTCTCAAAAATCTTACACATTTAAACTATTTTAAAGTTCTTTAGTGAGCCTTGAAAATGTCAGTCAAAGAAGAAAAATATGCAATCAGATAGACATTGTAGTAAAAATGTGGATTTAAAGTATAGTTTTTAATTTATATATATATACATTTTATGAAGTACTAAAACACTGTATTTGTTACAAGCAGAATACCTGCATTCAAAGTAAAAGCATAGAAACACTTCTACTTCGATCTTGTGGTTTCAGTGTTAAATCTTCAAGCAGTAACAACCTCTGTCAGATAAATACGGTGGAGTCAAAAGTAGGCCTATTAATACAGTGTTACCCATAATGTTTTGTAATGCAGGTGTGTAAAATAGTATACAACTGAAATGTTTAATTAATAGAGCATATCCTCTTTTAAGTATTTAAAAAAAAAAAATGCACTTAAGATTAAAAAAAAAAATTGCCACTGCTTTTTATTATAAATGAAATGCTGGTTGTAGTTTGCAGCAGTGTCTACATTTTTTGTACAATTGTACTCATTGAAGGTCTTGCCGCTACATGTCTAAATGTAGGACTATGTAAATGTACTCTAATTCAACGCATTCAAAAAACAGAAATCCAGTTTCTAGTTTATGTGAGGGTAATTGAGCTGGTATGTATATAATAATATAAGCGTAACAAAAATGATGACAGAACGATGACTGTTACGTACACCTATGAATTTGTAAATGATCTGATCTGTCACAGGAGGTTATAGACTATCTGGTAATAACTGTGCTGTCAGTCATTTAATTCTTTACATTCTGTTTCCCGTAGTTTCTATTCTACATGTGTGGCGTGTCTTTCATCAGCAATGCATTAGGTTTTAAATCAGTTTCTACTGTTGAACCCAGCAGAGATGAAACACTGATTTCCTGCGAGCGCTCATGAATTCAAGGGTCATTGCTGTGCCTGATGTCGTCCGAGTGCACTGAGATTTCTGCCCACTGGGAGCCCAACTACCCCCCCCAGTCTTGGAACATGGTGATTTCACACTCCTGTTGTGTAAAGCTTGTTTTTCTGTGTGTGTGTATGTGTGAGTCTCTGAGTGTGTGACAAACACATGGTTTTCTAAGAGGAGAGGTCACTGAAGACACAAAAGAGATGGGCCCTTGTTTGTAATTCTGAAAATATTCCTCTGTCCCTGCGTGACTCCTCATACATAAAGCTGGTTATGACTACAAACAAATAAAAAAGACATAACCTCAGAATATTACAAAATACAATTTCAATAAATAGATTAAATCCCAATTTGATCAAATTATTTAAAATGCTTTCAGTGTAAGATATATGCATATATATATATATATATACATGTTTGCCACTTCATATGTAACAATTTAAATCAAGTTTTGTAAATGCTGTTCCAGGGAAACATGACAAATACTAAAGGCAAAATGCTTTGATTACTTTAAATGAGAAGCACTTGCAGGAACAGCAAGCTTATTTAAAATAAATGTAATTGACTTACTGTAGCACATAATTTAACCACTTACACACATTTTGAACTGACAAGTATAACAAGATTACAAGGCTATTAGTTTAAAAAGATTTGAAAATTTTGTCCGTTTGGTTTGTCACAGAAATGATAAAAGCAACCAGAAGAACAACGTTAACTTTGCTTCTCAACAAGCAGGGCTGAAATTTCCAGAGGAAAGCATCATTATTGAGTTGACCATGTTTTTTCTGCGGGAAAAATGTGAAAATGAATAGAGGCTTTACACAGTTAGGCAGCAAACAAAATGCATCTTACACGGTGAATCGGCAATGCGTGATTATCTGAACGGTGACATTGATTCAAGTTGTGGCTCACTCTCTCGTGAGGACCCCATGCTCTTTGGGATACCAAGACGAGTTGTTCCTCCTCTAATCATCTGTGACAGTTCAGTTAGAGACGCTCAGATGACCAGATATTTTACTTGGAAAAAGCAAGAGGAGTCTGCTTTAAACGCAGCTCCAGACATTGTACTCAGACATGTCGGGATTTAATTTGATTATGCAGAAGATGCTACTGATATCTTCTAAGCACTGGGCCTGCTCTTACATCGTGCACCTCACACTACCGTCACATTAAAAATCCTTTGAGGTCACGGGTTTATTAAATATTATAAAACACATTTTTTCTCGGAGTTATGCCGTAGATTTATAGGGTTTTGGATTTCAGGAATATAATAGGTCTTTCCTTATTAATCGACTCAAGTTTAGAATCGCAAAATTGCTTCGTTCGCTGTGTTTGAATCAATCCTTGGCAGGAAAGGGAGTATTTTGAGGAGTGTAGTGTAAAGTCTGTCTGGAGTGATGTCAATATGTTCATTTACGTAACTCCTGTACTTAATTTACAAAACTAGGTAACAAACTTAAACCCAAGCCACAATCTTTATTTAAGCTTAACTGAATAATTGTGGTGAAAACGTAACCAAACGATGACATTTTCACAACCATAACCGTATGTTCCATGTGGGGTTTTTTGTACAGACAAACCGCTAACCTGGCTCCATCTTAAGGTAACAGAATCTGCCTACAAACGTTTCTGAAGCTCATGAATAACCCTTAATTTGTGTTTGTTAAATCCATACATAAACCAAAGGGCTAAAAACACACTAGCCTGTTTCCTGGCTGTAAATGGTAACTTCTCTGAATGACAACTGTTCTAACCTGCTAGCTAGTGTTCTTCAGAGGTTCTTGTAGGCAGTTTTTGTGTAGTTGCACCAGAACCAGGCTAATGTTTCCCCTATTTTCCAGTCTTTTTGCTAAGCTAGGCTAGCTGGCTGCTGGCTCTTTTATTGGTGGTATCTATAGTCTAACCTCCAGCCAGAAAGAGAATAAGCATATTTGAAAATGTCAAAGTAATGTTTCAGCCTTTCATAGGATGTAGACTTTTATTTAAATGTAAAAATGTATTTTTTTTGTGTATTGCTAAAGACTTTTTGAAACTAGGCCTGTGTAGTAAGAAAGTTAATGGCATCACGAGAAGGTCAGACTCGCCTCTTATTACTGCTGGAGGCTTTTCAGAATTGAGGATTTGTGTCCCCTTTGAAAAGATCACAAACTGTGGTCGGTACAAAAATAATCATCTTTGTCTAACCTTCACAACGTCTTCTTGTCTATTGAACCTTTCTTCTGTTACATGCGTGTAGGCTGAAGTAGGCATGTCAAGAACAATGTTTACTGTTTGTCGCATTTTGTTGAAAATATTTTAAAAAATAAGAGAAAATCTAAAAGCGCAACATGAAAAAAAACCCCCTGACTATTCCCCTTTTTCCCACCTGCTTAATTACTTTCATGCTTGTAATAGGTGTGGAGCCTCTTGAAGCCACATGCACTTTTCAAACGGTGCATTAAAATGTTTCCAGTGGAAGTGGAGCATTGAAATACCACTTTAAAAAAAACACCCTGGATCCTTGTTTTAACCTGTGAATCACCGTGTCACTCCAACCTCTGAACTGCTGAAACCATTTTATGCTACTTACTCCAGACCAACATTAATGCACCAAATAATGTATCTCCTAAAGGAGACTATCAGGGAAGCAGGCAGCAGAAAACGTAAGACAAGTTTAATGATCTTCCTTTTGATAAGTAGTTTGTTATTTTTCATTACTAAAACCTCCATATTGAGTAAAAGATCGCTGCAAGGCTACATGTCTTCAATGTCTTCTACACATGCATCGCCAAGTCGCAGATAATCCAGTGGGCTTTATGGTTTCACTTTAACTTCAGGCCCATTTTCATCAGCATTTTATAAACATAAAATAACTTCTTTATGGTCTAAGCATATACTGGATAAGGACATTATAAGTGCACACTGGTTTCAACAAGTATACTGTAACTATTATAAGGTTAGAACTGTGTTGTATTTTATTGTAATTTATTATGTGTTTATCTTTTCATGGAGAGTTGTTGACAAAACGACATCAATATACCTCAAAAGACTTTTTACACTTCTAATGAAAGCTAAATCGGTTGTTGTTTTTTTAATATGGTAGAATTATCTTGAGTAATGTGACATGTTTTTACCCAAATGTGTTTTTTCTTTTCTTTTTTTAATCATTAACATAAAACAGAACAGGAAAAAATGTATTTCCACAAAAAATTGAAGTAATTCTCAGCTGTATTTCAGGTGTCTAAGCTCCTACAAACTTATTTTGCTCTCTAGATATGACAGTTTAAATATATGTTTTTTAAAATCATGGCAGTTTTATGTGGGTTTTTTTTTTAAAAGAACAGTATGCATAAGATTCTCCAGCTTGATTAGTCCGAATAATGGCTCTTTTCAATCACAGGCGCCGTGTGACTTGTAGTCTGTGAGCTCTTTGTGATGCTCCCTGGTTTTTTAAGCGTCTGTGTCCAGCTGCAGCAGAGATAGATGTTATGGTTGCAGAGAGCACCTAATGGAAAGACAGGATTCAGTCACAGATGGGGGGTCAAGTGATCTCCCTAATCTGGAAGGACCTTTCAGATGGTTGTGGTGAGACTAATCGCAGTAGCATGCAAAATGGAGGCATTACTTTTATCTTCGTTAACAAAGAGACTTTTTCTTTTTCTCTTACTTTTTTTCTTAAGAGTAGTCGTCTCTTGTGGCAACAAAAATGTTTGTGTTCTCTGGAATTGAGAAACATGTGGTTGTTTGCCTCCGTCAACAAAGTAGTGAATGTTGTGAGTGTTACGAAGCACATTAAGCTAAACAAATATGTTAAAAGCTCTTATACTCTTATTAATATTTTTATTTTAAAACCTTTTTTTATTTAATCATATATAAACTATGTTAATGTACTATATAAATGGCATTGTAGCTCTCTAACATCTTTCTAACTCATTCTAACATCTGAAATAATCAATCTACGCTGTAGTAAAATAATAATGTCTTTAACAGCAGTTTAACGAAATTCGCCGACTCTTTAACAAAGTCTGACACAGTAAATGCTCACAAATACAGTAAAAACAGTCTAGCGTGCATTACACATGCTTTTCAACTAACAGTGCAGAACATACAAATGTGTAGATGTGAATTAACAGTCATTACAAAACGTGGCAACGCTCGACCTAGCTACGGTTTTCCTCTGTGTCCCAGCAGGGGTCCGCTCAGACACTCACTCACGTCTTTCTACTCTGCTAAACTTAACTTTAACGTACACAAAATGTTAGCTAAGAACTCTCTTTACATGTTAGCATATTTTTTTTACAACCAAGTGTCTCTGTTTTTAACGACAACACACCTGAAAAATGTGGCGAAATAACCACGACATTGATCTGGTTGTGTTTCCTCAGCGACGTCGTCGAATTAGAAGAAAAGATCGCGATTTTCCGCGGTGTGTGGGTGCAGACAGAAGCAATCGATCTCAGGCTATCAGGTTAAGATAATTTACAGCCTACTTTACAGATCACAGATAACCTCTCCTGGAGGGTAAATGTCAAAATAAAGAATGAAGAAGACGATGTGAAACAAACCCTTTCTAGAAATAAAACTATATTAAAGCATGTAACAGATTTTAAGAGTTTATAAGGAGATTTTCTGGTTTTAATCAATCCTGACAAATGTATGATCTGTTTAACCTCATTGCAAATTATACAAAGCTTTTTAGCAGTAACACACTATGAGTATATTATCTTTTCACTTGTCACACTGTCACAAAAATACATAACATGATAAATCGTAGGCTACAGTAGAAACAGACTGGTTTCCTGCCAACGTGCACGCGCACTACATGAACAGACTACAGTATTATGTGTGTAGTTGTAACAGTAGTAGTACTTATAATAGGGAATGCTCTTTAAATCCTATTTCTTTCTCTTTACTATGTTTTATGTTCAGCACAGTGGTAAAATGCAGAGACATTGTAGCTGCGCCTTCATCAGTGCACAAAAGTCATTCAGCTCTAAATCATAGGATCTGGCTTATAAAAAGAAAGTGTAAACCTTTATTTAAGAATGATTTACATTATTACTTTCCAGTGAGGGCAGACAGGGTACTCAAAGGTAATGTGTGGTCAAATTCAGTCAGCACATCACATTGTGATTCTTGCAGGACGAGGTCGTGACCCGCTTCCTGTGCCGCCGCTCTCACCAGACCTCTGCTGGCGGAGCTGAAGCTGCAGAGCCACACTGGTAGGTTGTGTGAGAGGACAAGTGGATTTGGCATGCACATCAGAGCGTGATACCCAAGCATTTCGGTCCTATCACATGCCACACACACTCACTCACACAAGTACAACACACACACGGAGAATTCTTGGTCGTGTAAAATGGATTGCAACACTGGCCACTGTAATGAAATGATGCCAGCAACCCACAGTATTCCTTTACAGCACAACTCTCTAAAGGTTTCAGTGTACTCTCCGTGTTCGGCGTTGTTACAGCATGAAAACAAGCTCTAAAACGGAATTCTTTTACACTGTAAATATGTTTCTTTTTCTGGCTGCACCCAGATTTTTTTTATGCGCAAGCAAGTTAACATTTCACAAACTTAAAAGTAGATTTCAGCCTCATTTGACCAATAAATAGGAATTCTCATTAATAGAAAAACCCTCATGGTTATTTATTTAGTCGAACCTTTGAAGTGACAAATATCAGGACAAATTCTCCCAGAATGCTCGTTCCCTAAATTTAGTCTCATTTTCTTGCACGCTTCAGGGAAATCCGTTCATCTGTGATCTTCTACATTTAGGTGTTAGTGCCACCTGTTTTTCGAACACCCAGTAGCGACACCACAGAACTCCTCCTGTAACTCTACTGATGCCCCTCTCTTTCGAACTGACACTAAACCAGAAGCCGTCTTATCTTAGGGACATCGTAGGCGGCCATGACAAGTTACACACCATTTAAAATGTTGCATTATCTGAATGCGTTCGCGCCGGTCTGAGGCGAATCATCAAAGACACGAGATCAGCGGTTGGCTGTGACATGGTACCTTGTTAATGCACAGCTCCGAGTAGCAGGAATCTCTTTAAACTCTCACGAGCAACGCCGTCCTTACGTAAACAAACGTTAAACAAACCGCTCGTGGAGGGAAAGTGTGATTGCGTGTGACGGTAAAACAGAAGGAGGCGCTTTGTTGCTCTCCTGTCGCGTTAAACGGAAGAGGACAGGTGAGCTCTGCGGTGAGGCGATAAGAGACTTGGGAGTACAGACAACAGGTTTCTTAACGTATTGTGTGAGGAGGATAAAGGAGCACTGTTGCACCTCCTGAGACGAGAAGAAGCAACAGTCATCACGGTTGCTTTGTCATGTGCCTTGTATTTTCCTCCACATTTGTTCCCTTGTTACTTCCTGGCTTGCGAGATCCGTCTAATTTTAAGGCTCCAGATTTTCCCTCATTGTCCACCACCTTTATTGTCTTCCACCTGTTCCTTACTGATCAAACTACAGCTGCACCTTCCGTCTTCCTTTCTACCTCGAGCGTCACTTCTGTAGCTTGTGCCAAGTGAAGGTGTTATTGAGGATACACAGAATTCACACTATAACCAGCACTGACAGGATGTCACCCACTCTGCCACAGATCAACCCCCCAGCCTGCTGCTTTCCCCTCTTCCTGCACCCACCTGCAACCCATCCAGCTGAGTCCTCCTGTTTGTGTGATGTCACCCGCAAAACTCGCTCGTCTCCGCAGAGCTGATCTCTCGGATGGTGTTGCAACAAGGAGGCAACATTCCCTCTTGTTTCTCGATCCCATGCTTCTCCTCGCGTGTCTGACTTGTCTTCACATTTCTACCAAACTTGCAGCATTGTTTGGTGGTTTCCTTCGTCTGATTCTTGCTCCCTCTGATGCCTGCGCTCTCCGTGGAATTCAAAGGAAAGCTGCCCTGTCTAAGTGGCCTTTGCTCTGTTTGATCACTGGTTGAGTTATAGATGTCTCCGTGAGTCATAAGTCAAACGCCAGACTCAGATGTCGACATAACATATGTTGTTTTCCAGCTCTCCTACCACACATTGTGTCTACCTCAACCCAACAGCTATGCTTGGCAGGAGCGCAGAACCCAAACTCCATCTACTTGTTTTGCTGCTTTAAGTCCTGCGTGTTTATTTGGAACTTGAAACATTTGCTTTTTAGAATCTTTCGCGCTAAACATGGAAATATTTACAACATACATGTCAGAATTCAAGATGATCTCAAACCACTCAAGTGTGCTACTGTTTTTATTCCGCGTTGTCCTACTCTTCCAATTCTCTGCATCTCAACGACCTTGCTGACGAAGGATACCTCAGTGTTTTTCGAGGTTTGAAGGAAGGTTAAGTGAATGATTTAGGATAGAGTGAGGCCTCGGAGATGTCTTATGCCCTAAAGAGGTCACTCCCGAGCTTTCTGGGATATCAGTATGTATTGATACTGTAAGCTTTTAGCACTCACCACTATCCTGCACATCTGTACAGTTTTTAATTACACCTGTTATATTTTGTGTTATACGTATTGGGTTTTTTTTATCTTGTTCTATTTTACTTATCTTCGTCCTAGTTCTGTTATAATTGTTCTGCACCAAATCACCAAATGTGTAAACCTACTTGATTCTGATTCGGATTAAAATAGCACAAAGTATTGTTGTGCATTCGGAGCTCAAATGTGACCAGATCAACCAGAGGTTTTCTCTCCATGTTTTTTTACAAATATTTGAGATCTGAAGAGGTAAATGTTGCAGTAATTAACGGAGAAAGAAAAAAATGAGACATAAAAATAAGATTGATCTTTTATTCTGCTTTTATCCCTTGTACAGCCTAGCCCGGCGGGGGTGAGTGCTAGCCCCAGACAGGGCACCTCACCCTTCCCCGTCTTCTTTCTAACACGCCTCTCTCAACAAACTCTTCTCTCTGTATTTTCCTCTTGCGTGTTTAATTCAGACGTGGGGGCCAGTAGAAGCCACGTGGTAGGGTAGGTAGTATCAGCGTTGTCAATACCTGGAGCTTGCATGAACGGAGCCTGGGTCTGTTGAAGTTGGCAGTGCTGCTTGGGTTGCGGTGGAAGGTTAGGTTAATTATAAGTGTTGGGAAAAATGGAACAAGGTGAGGGGTGTCTTCACCGAGCGCTTATCCTAATCATGAGGGCGCAGGTATCTTGTGTTTAACTCAAATTCAGTCCTCCTAAAACCCCAGATTCAGGGTCTTTATGGTTGTATAAAACAGGTTCTCTGTTGTTCTGTTGAATTTTTACAAATTCTCCTGCACTATCCGCCTCAACTTTACTCACTTTCTTTTACTACACCTCTGTGTTTCGTACATATGTACTGTATGCAGCCAGCGAGAAGGAGGCTGAACAGTGGGAGTTCAGGCAGGGTTCACACGTATGGCTAACTTGTTCCAAATGAGTGCGAGGAATGCCCCGCTCTCCTTATTAACCAAACATCACCTTGTCAGACCCTACATGCCTGTTTGGAGCTCCTCCCCGTGCCACACATAATGAGATGAGTATCTCAAATCAGCTTTCTTTAATTAAAGTTTCGACACAAAGTAAGCTTTTCACCAGTCCCCTCCTAAGAGCGCATTTTATACGCTCTCTGTCTATCGTGATCAAATAATTCCCATGAGGAAGCGATTACACATTTGGATAATTCCGAGCAGATGTGGAAATGTCTCAACAAGTTAACAAGGCTGTGGTGGAAGTGCGGGCCTCGTCGCCGGTGGAAAAGCGTGCCGTGGTGTCTGTCTTTAGGGCCTTGAGTCTGGCGTTGGAGATGAACTATGAATGGCGAGAACATGGTGGTAAACCACAACAGAGTTTTCACTACTTTTTATGACTTCCTGCACTCTGAAATCTTTTAGTCTATCACAGTGAGCAGGTTTTGTTTTCACCCAGGAAGCATGCAACACTTTTTAGATTCGACAGAGCTGAGGTCCAGCCATCATGGGAGCAAATACGCGCTTTATCGCTCATGCATTTATAACTAGTGCTGATCTAAGATAATTCTTAAAAACGTCTTCCATATTGTCAACAAAGAACAGACCTCGCCTTCAGCACAAATGAGCCCACGAGATGGAAAAACGCTTCAGGAAACTGTTGGAATTTAATTTCTTTTTTATTTAAAGTTCAGACCAAAGTGGATCATAAGACCAGAGCAGACGCAGTATTTAGCTGGATGTTTACGGAGTTGTGGGTTCATTTAAAAACCAAATGTTGAGACAGTTTGTCCTCTCTGCTGTTAATTTTTAAATGCAGAAGTTCTAGAAAGTCAGTCATTATAGCAGACATGTTTCGGATGCTGTGTTCCTGCAGAATTAGAAAAAAAACCCCAATATATTATCTAAAAATGATCTATACACCTTTCACTAAGACACAAAAGTGTTGTTTGGTTGCGTTCAACGCTCCACCATGACTCACCGGAAGATAAAAGCAGCATTAAAATCAAATGCATTTAAAAAAAAACTAATGTTTATACACACTTAAAGCCCGTACTTCTCGCCTTTGTTCGGCTCAGACAAAGATAAAGCCTAAATCGGCGATGCCTCTCATCAAAGGTGTTTTCTCCTTTGTGCGAGGAGCTGCTCGTTGTGTAAAGAGAAAATACGTGTAGATAGCAGCGAGGGGGGGAAGTGTTCACCTACAAGCAAAAAAGAAACTTTGGTAATCACCATAACACAAATAATGAGAGGCGATGTAGGGAAGTGTTTGAAGAGCGGTCCTGATCAAGATAAGATTGCAGACAGTATCGTGAGGGAGAGGAAGTGTTTTTCTGTCTGCTGCAGCTGAGAGGAAACTTAAGTGACAGAGTTGCTTATAGGAGCCAGACGCTGAGCCGCAGCCTGCAGAAACAGGCGGGATGATGGGGGTTTAGGGTGTGACGAGGACGAGGGGGGATGCAGAGTCACTTGTGGTCAGATTAGACAGAAACATAAAGCAGTCATACGTGTATTAGGAGGATGAAACAAGCAGCAGCATACAAGAGGTGGCTTTTGTTCCACATAATTCTGCTAATAGAAGTGAAACAGTGGTCGCCCACTAGTGGACATGGTGCCACAACAATGTGAAAATATTGTAATGTAACTGCAGACCTGTGAAAGATTGAAATCAACTTTTGTAAGCAGTTATCAATATTCCTGGATTAAGTTGCAATCTGAGGATATTTAAGGAGAAATTGTGAGTTACAATCGATCATCTGGACTCGGACTTGTTATAAATAAAGAACTTTGAACACCAAGAAGAAAAAAATAATAAAACAGTTGTTGTAGAATCTGTAGTTTAAGCTGTAGGTATGTTATTATTAAGATGAGACTGAGAACAGCAGCATCGCCTGTTATCTATACATTCTTAAAACACCCAAACACTTCTAAAAATCATCTTTACGATCTGTTATGTTGAGTCTTTAAGTGTGAAATAATTGGACAAATATCACACTTCAATTCATAACAGTGTAAAAGATACTAAATGTCTCCGCACACTAACACTCCTTTCTCTTCGCTTGTAATTATGAATAGCTGCATGACAAATGAAAAGCAGGCTAATAATGATGAGGATAACAGAGGCAGGACCGGCTGATATTTGCAGGCAGACGAGATTATTAGCTTTATTTGCGTGTCTGTGTGATTTAAAAACATACCTGTTGTAGCGAAAAACAAGACGTGAAATATTTCTATTAAAAAAAAAAACCCAGAACATGCTCTCCATAAGAGAAAAGTGCTTTTGTTTGGATTCCACATGATTGATGCTTGACTTAATCCAGCGCTCTGTGCGCCTTCCCAGGAGGCTGAGGCGTCTCTTTGTGCTCCTGCGTCCCATGTGAAGCAAAGCAAAGCGGGAGAGTGAGGGTCAGAGCTGTTCGGCAGGGTACCAGATCCTTCCCACCGGCACATCTGCATGTGAAATCGCCATTTCACCCCTCCACACTCCCTAATTGTTGCTAAAATTATTTGTGAAATTGCCTTCCACCAGGAGTGTTTTCCACGGCAATTGTCACACGATTTTATATGCACGGTGGGCCCACAGAGTTGACACATGCACCTCTTCTTTTCTGCCATATGTGCGCTTTTTATTCGACTTTAATAGCGGAGCATTATTTTTGAACAATTACCTTTTAGCAATTACTCTCGCGCGTACTCGAGGGCAAGGCAACCTGTTGTCGTCAATAGCGGGTCGATTCCAAATGTTGTAATTACCACAGGAAGCTGAAGGAGCGATTTAGATGCTCATGCTTACTTAATTGAAAGGTTAACAAGGCAAAGGCATCTTATAGTGTAACCTCCGACAGGCAGCGTTTGTCCACTCAGAGAAACACACCAGCAGCGCCTGACTCGGTTATTATGAGCCGAGATTTTTTATTCACGCGAAGCTCTGCGCGTGCACCGTGGAAAAATAACTTTGGAGACAGACGCGTATTTTTTAATCTATTGTATTTATTTATTTTACCGTAAAAAAATGTCGATTTGTTCATATATTTTTCCAAATATGCTACTTTAATCGAAATTGAATTCTTTATCCGAATACGATATGAACAATAAACTTTTTTTTTTAAGCAAAAACTTTTACTTTTTAATTTCTTGCTCTGCTATTGTTGCTATTAATGTCATTTATAGGTTGCATATTTATATTATTTTTAGTTTATCCTGATAAATCAAAGAATTAAAATAATAAAATGTCGAATAAAATGAGATGAAAGCAGTTTTAGCAGCATTAATATTCCTCAGGTTTGAGCAGCTGAATGTCACGGAAGTGGACACATTTGGAAAAGTCCGGATTTAGAATAACATTTAGATATAATAACACTTAGAGCTGCAGGTTTTCGGTGTATGGAGTCTCATGAGGGGAGGCAGGAGTGAATTAAAAGTGGAATGTGTCTCTCTGATTGGTCGGCCGGCCTCTGGCTAAACCCACTCGCTTTCATCCATAAAAGAAAGGCCGGGGAGCCTATGGGAGCGCGCGGCTGTCTCCTCCTACGACATGCACGAAAGTTGGCCACTTAAACTACTTCCAAGCAGCCAGCAGACATTATCCTGAACCCAAACTACGCCAGGGGAAAAGAATAACAGCTCGTTTCTGCAACTCATACACACAACTTCAAGTGCAAGTGCGCTATTTTGCAGATTTTCTGTTTATTCGGCTGCGGCTGTTTCGGTTTATTTTGGCGTCGCAGCAGAGGAGAGCATCACTTTTGTTTTTCCCTGGTGGAAGAAGGGCTCGTCCGGTTTCTCCGCCTGGGATTGGGATTTGACAGCAGCTGACTTTTTTTCTGATCAATTTTAAAGGCATTCCATTTTTTTTTTTACTTGGACTTTGTGAGAGTAGCAGGTTCGAGTCCGGTTTGTTTGTTCGTGTCAGTAGCTACATGATGGCTACTTTACCAGGAACAATGCCTCGGATGATGCGCCCCGCGCCGGGCCAGAACTACCCCCGAACCGGCTTCCCCCTGGAAGGTAAGAGAAGTGACAACATGTGTGTGAAGTTGTTTCCTGTGACGAAACTCATCAGCTCTGAGCTCTGTCAGAGTCTCACACAGTCTCACAGTTTGTTATACAGGCGACATGCTGGGACATAAAAAGGTGGGTGAACAAATACGACCTCCAGTCAGAGTTGATTAAAGTTAACAGCCTCTATCAGAAGTGAATTATCGCTCCGGAATGAAAGCTGGACTTTCAGAATAAAACCCAAACCGTGTTAAAAATATTCAGGTGTTTCACGCCTGATATTATATTTTATTATTCTATGTGCACCGCCTTTATTTATTTGTAATTTATTTTAATTTGTATGAGTTTAGACCGCTTTATCTCGTTTTTATAGAGCTAGTTTTTTAATTTTTTTTCTCGTAAAAATTAGATTTTTATTTTCTTATGTATTTCATGTTATGTTTTTAATACTCTGCCCTTACCAATTAGAGCGACATTTATTGACAAAATAATACAACGTCTGGCATGTGACAGGTGACAGATTAAGGTGCTTTTTCAGGGGGCTCATTTTCAGGAACATTTCTTATTTTAACTTTCATTATCGCACACAAACACACACACTCAGGCACACACACACTCACACAAACAAAAGCAATCTAATTGGTAATTTTTCCCCCCCCAAACTTCCTCTGCACTCGACTCGCCTGAACATATGGGCGTAAAAAAGATCACTTTGTATTTGCATGCGTTTTTGGAAACAGTTTTCCCATTACGCCCTGTTCGTGCTCAAGTGCTCTGGACCGAAATGTAGAAAAACCACGTAGCTCGCGAGTTCCTCGAGCTCCGGGATTTGTTCAAGTGTCCTGCTGCTGGAAATGGCAATAATACACACAGCAAAGAGACGACTCAAAGGATCACATCAATATTTGTACAGCATGACTAGGAATAATCAAGGTGGGAAGTGTCAGCCTCTTTAGTGTCTCTTGAATGTGAAATTGGACGCTGAAGTGGCCTCGGATGCATCCTGTCAGACACACAGACGCTGGCTGAATCTGGCACGAGGCTCTCTTGAAAATGTATAATATGATAATGTGCGTAAACTGCGTCCCATTAAAAGTCAGTAACACAGCAAACATGCCGCTATTTGACTGTAACAGTTAGCTGAATTAGCTTCTTATTTCTCCAAAGTGAGCATATTTCAAATCTCGTGTGATTTCTTTGTTGTTTTTGAGACTTTGATTTTCTTATTGTGGCGCAGTGTCCACCCCTCTGGGCCAGGGGAGGGTGAACCAGCTTGGCGGCGTGTTCATCAACGGGAGGCCCCTGCCAAATCACATCCGACACAAGATAGTGGAGATGGCCCACCACGGCATCCGACCCTGCGTAATCTCGCGACAACTGCGAGTTTCTCACGGTTGTGTCTCCAAGATTCTCTGCCGGTACCAGGAGACCGGCTCGATCCGTCCGGGTGCCATCGGAGGCAGCAAACCCAGGGTGAGTGGGGGTCCACGATTATTGGGGTCTGTGTGGGTCAGTGCAGTGGAGCGCGCGAGGACGAGCGTCACGAGGTGCAGGACACCTGAGTGATCTGAAAACTAAGGTTGTGTTATTATGAGGGCAGCGTGGAAATAGAAAATGATGTTTAAAGGAATTTGGATGTCTGGGGAAATATTATTATTATTATTATTATTATCATTATTATTATTATTATTATTATTATTATTATTATTATTATGTCGTTATGAAAGTTACATTTCAGGCCACCTGTAACATCATTTTCCTGTCACCAAACTTTACAGCTAATGTTTTTCCTTCAAAATATTCAAATATTTATTATAATAAATAATCAATATTTTTACATAATCTTTAAAAATAAAATCTAAATAACAGAATATTGGACATTAAAAAGACAGAAGTACGTTTTTTGTGTAGGGCTGTAAATATTTATTACTATTATAATAAAGGGCTAATTTCACCTGTTTCCATGACAGTATTATGTCTAATATATTATAGATTGTACAGGGACACATCGTTTAATTACTGGTGTTAAAAATGTAGTTTATATTGTCGTTTATTTGCATATAAAATGTCCTTTAAAAAATCATAGTTTTCATTTATTCTCATTATTCGTTTCGTCCCTTTGATTGGACAACTTGTTTTTTCATCTTTAAAAATTCCTCTGAATTAAAACCGTCTTCCTCTTCCCCATTTTCTCCCCTCCTCGTCCCCTCGTCCCCCCCCCCTGCCTTTATCGCCCCACTTCGAACCTTCAGCAGGTGGCAACTCCTGACGTGGAGAAGCGGATCGAGGAGTACAAGAGAGAGAACCCGGGGATGTTCAGCTGGGAGATCCGGGATAAGCTGCTGAAGGACGGGGTGTGCGACAGAAGCACGGTTCCTTCAGGTGAGGCTTCATCTGGTAAGCTGCACTTTTTTTATTTTTTGTTATCTTATTACGAGGCAACACTTGCAGCATCACTTGTGAAAATCACACTTTGAATGCAACATGTTTTAAGCCCCCTCAGTTACTGATAATCAAATGTGTGAGTGTAGCAGACAGCTCACCTTACCCAGACAAAGTCTCCTTGTATTTTTGCATTTTAGATGTGATTTGATATTTTTATTTTGAACCTTTTCTCAACGCAGCTGCTCATGTAAAACAAACTTTTCTTGTGCCATTTTTTTTTAAAACAAATGTATGACAGGATTATTCTGGTTCTTTTATGGGTTTTAGGGCTAATCACCCATTTACCTTTTTGTTGCCATTAGTGAGCTCCATCAGCCGCGTTTTGAGGGCCCGATTTGGCAAAAAAGATGACGAGGATGACTGTGATAAGAAGGATGAAGATGGAGAAAAGAAAACAAAGCATAGCATCGATGGCATCCTCGGTGATAAATGTAAGTTAACGGCAGAAAGTATCTGGCCCTTTTTGTATTTATGTCTGAAATATAAACAATTATTATTATCATTATGCAGGGTAAATTACAGCCTTGTAAGCAGGAAGCAGTTGTTTTAAATAGACTTCCTACTTTACGTCCTCTTGGGAAATTGTCCCACATCCGAGCTGCAGCTAAACGCAGAGAATTTATTCCTGCTTTTAACTCCGAGCCAGCACTTGTTCATTCACTCAATTATTTATGAGAGCCTTTGGCAGAAGGTATTTAAGTGCAGAAAATTAATTTGTGTAGCGAATTCCTCCTCATTCATTCACTCATTTAACGAGCCCTAAACGACAGCTGACAGTTGACCCATTTCACAATCGATGTCAGTTCACTGACATTTCACCACTTGTCACTTAAAGTGGAAATCAATGTTCATATTATTATTTGCTCTATTAGTAATGCTGCGAGGAGGGAGAAGCGGAGCTTTGACGCACGTATTGGCTGTCACTGTTTGTCAATAGAATTTACAAGCTTGTAATAACCTTAAAATGTATTGAAATCCGCTGTTGTATGTGATGTTTTTGTATTGCATATTTAACATATTTAAAATGTAACATAAAGAGATAAAACAAGAGGAGAACATTACAAGCAATTAGACTTTGAAGTAGAAAATTTTCTTGTTTTTTCTAAATTCCTGTCTGAAGGGTAGAGAGATTTTTTTTTATTGTTCAGAGAAAACTTCTCATTTTATTATCATATCTTTTGTTATGTTTATTGCTTCGCTGTGTTTTCTTGCCATTGAGTGAAAAACGCGCAGCTTCCAAGCGCTAAAAAAAAAAGTTCTCCAGCTTTTGATGATCAAACATCAGTGAATGGGGGGTTTAGATAAGAGTTCACAAAAGCCTCTCCCCTCAACAAAAAAAAAAAGACACTGCCAAAAATTTTTCAAACTTGAAGATGAACTTCACGAGCACAAACGTCCCCTCCTTCCTTTGACGCTTTTCTAAAAAGTGAAGAGTCCGAGGTACAAAAGCAAATCCTGGAAAGCAGGGCAGCGAAAAGGAGAGTGTGGACCCGGCCTTTCTCATTCAAAAAGCGGGTAAAAAGAGAGAGAAAAGTTTGGACAAAGGGCACGGAGGGACATAAAAGGAGATGAATTATTCAGTACGCCCCGCTGCTAGATAGTTTTGTAATTTTATATAATGGCCCGTTGGAGAAGAATCAGTTGATAGCGTGAAAACGGTCTCCTTTTTCTGTCACACCACGCATTAATGGTAGAAGAAAAAGTGTCACAATTTTGGTGCAAATATCTCAGAGTCCGTAGAGATGGTCTGTTAACCCTGCTGGCTGTAAATAACCATTCTTTTTCTGCTGTGAGTCTGCGCGTCACGCACAACTCCACCGCGTAAAACTGAGGACACGTTTTACGCGTAATGTGATACTCTGACTTATAAAGTGTTAACAACATTATCATCCATTTATTTTAACTTGCTAATGTTGGTTCCGCAAAATGTCTCTGATTTTATTCTATTCTTAGCGCTGCTTGTGTTTTAATTTGAGACTCAATTACGTTGCTATAAAAAGAGACGCACCCTCTGCGTAATGCAGTTTATACCGGCATCCGGATGGCATCTAATAATGTTAATACTTATTAGAGTAAGCGCTGGAAACGACGGTTGCTGAATAGGTGGCTGTGTTCGTGCCGGGTGTAATAGCTCGCAGGCATGGTAAGAAATGTATTTATCCCCAATCAGCCCCTCACTCTCCGAGTTTGAAGCGCAGCCCTTATGTGGAGAGGGGTTTTAAAGCAGATTAAATAGAGCCTTTTATTTCTTTTCACTTTCATCTCAGAGCGGAGCTCACAGTGGCTCGCCCTGGGCACAAAATTCATGAGATTTTTTTTTTCTCGTTTACTTATCCAGATTTTAAGACTTTATTTATTTATCTATTTGTTTATTAGGCTTGTGTGTTTGATTTTCTCAGAGGTTACATCACGGATTTATCCCCGCTCTAATCTAGCTTTATTAACGTGTATTTAAACCGCTAAACATATTAAAATAATCTAAATGTTTTTGGGGTTTTCTTGGCATTCTCAGAAGCATACCGGAGATGCAAACTTAAATATAGATCCACCTTTTCACACTGCTGTATAGGCTCTTTTCAGTGTGATTATTGTTAAATAACCGAGATGTAGGTCCACCTACGGTTCTGACAGCAAAAATGAGCGTCCCATCCAAAACGCACCTTTTGAAATCTTGTGCCAAAATTAAATTACGCGCAAAAATCGGGGAGGGAAACCTCTGTGCAAACTTGGATATCCTTTTGTTTAGCGCCACCCGGCTCAGCAAGAAAAGGTGAATCAGCTGTCCGGCATCCATCTGCCACACTAACACAACCAACCTGACCGTCAGATCGGGTGCAGACAGGCGATGGACACTCCAGCAAATCGCAGGATTACCTGAGGTCCTCAATCTAATTAAACAGATGCCAGGTGGGATTATTTCCCGCGCGTCAGGGAGGGAAAGTGACAGAGCAGCGGAGAGGTGTGAGGCAGTCAGACAAACCAAAGACCCCAGGTTAGGAGCAGCTAAACGGGGCTGCATGTTATTTGTTTTGCAGTGAATATGAGGTTTAAATTGTGACCTACACTTTGTTTCAAACACATGTGGAGGAAATTATTCTCTCTGCATTCTTCTTTTTCCATTTCGGTTGCAGTGTGTGCTGTAAATTACCTGTACATGTTTGTAAATTCACCACATACGCAAACCAATTACGCAAAAAAATACATACTCTAGGGTCCAGGTGTTTTCCTTTACAAACAACAAATAGAGTAATTTCTTCTGTTAACGATAAACCCTTCCTATAGTGTGTAGAGTGGTGCAAAAGATGCCCCTTCCATGCTTTACCACGTCACAAACTCCTCGCTCGCGCACGCACTAACACACACACTTCCACGCACGCCCAGTCTCTAAGTGTATGGTAATATAATGTAGCTATATTTCGGGTCTAAAGCCGTGCTGAATGAGAAGGACAGGGGAATGAAGCGAGAGACCACTTCAAACAAATCCATCTGGAACAGTGTGTGAGAGAGATTCAGTGAAAGTATGGGGAAGTTATTTAGCTATTAATAACGTTTTTTCCTCAGGCATTGAGAGTGACTCCATCTGCACTTTCTCGCAGCTATTTGGCTGGGTGGAAATTGAGGGAGACCCAAATGTTGGGCAGAGATAACATACCCATCATAGCCCAGACCCTGCGCTGTGCTTCACTGCATTAAACTCGGATTAACCTCCCCTGTCCCCGCAGCCACTCAAGCCACATTTCACTGGAATTTACATCGGTAGGCCTACATTTCTTATAAAGGGGGCAGAGGCTGAAAGACGTTATTATTATTATTATTATTATTATTATTATTATTATTATTATTATAGACGCTTTTATTTGCAATAGGCCTAAATACACCAAAAATATTTATTATGGTGACAAAATTTAGGGCCATTTTGAAATTTGAAATTAGAATAAATTTCAGATTTTTAGCCAGATTTGTGCTTTAACAAGTCAAACAGCTCATAATAACTTATAATATATATAAATATAATAACAATAACGACGCTTTGTCAGGGCCCTATGGCGTCTCATTCAGACGCAACCAAGTAGGCTAGTGTCTGTTGCAGTGGACAGCGACAGTTTAATGGGCTAATTTTACGCCACTTTAATGCTAAAATGTTCAGAGCTAAGTCTACACTTAAAAAAAAAAAAGAAGGTATATTTCAAGACTTCTATCTGTCCGAACATCTCCGAATTTAGCTTAATGGAGTGTGTTTGCTTGTTTAAGCTAGCTGTTGTTCAGATTATGTTTAGGCTAGTTAGCACAGGTGATAGCTAGCTTCTCGTCGTCGTTATTTTATAGTTTTAAAGAGGCTGGCAGGATGACATGTACCATATATCCTTTAACAGCTGATAAATAATACTAGAAATAATAATAATAACACCTCAAATGGATCAGTCGGGAATACATTTGCTAGCTTAAATTGCGGTTAGCATAGTTCGTTTGTTGCTAGGTATGGCTTATAAGGACTAGCATACCTCCCTGCAGCATCTTGGTTAGTAGGCGTAACATGGTGTAACAAGTTTTAATTTTTTAATTTATTAATGGGATAAAATAGTTTGTGTTGTAATTGAATTAATCTGTGTAAGCATTTCCATCATATAGATTTTGTGACTTTTTTTTGTATTCAGCATGTTTTAAATTCAAAAAGTGGCGGTATAATTTGTTGTTAATGACATATAGCGATGCATTATGGAGAGGAGCTACTTCTACCAGTGTAACAAATTAGCCTATTGGTTCCAGCAAGGTAACATGAGCGAACCGTGCAACATAATAACATGAAACCCATTGCTTATGAGTAATGAGTAATGCATCAATTTTAAGGAGTGCAGTTTAAGCTTGTAGGCCTACCATGCTGGTGAGACGTTTCAGTGTCAGGAGCTTTAAGTGTCGGCAGCATTAGGCTAAATAAAAAAAAAAATGGAGTAGGCTTAAATTCATTCTGTGCTGGCATTTGACTTTGATCACATCAGAAATATTCATGGAAGCACAAACACTGGCTCTGCCGCCATTATCCCGGCTGACAGTGATACCTCTCAAGGCTGTCTATTAATTAAAGTGGCGCTTACCATGTGGGACGACTCCCTATCTGGGCACAAAAATGGTTTTTCCATCTCTTGTGGGGCTCTTGAAAAGGGGCAATCTTTCCTCTCCAGCTTCTTGTGGGAAATTTAAAAGTGTACAGAGGAAGACATGGGGATTTCTAGCTCATTTATAAAGACGAGTTTATAATCCTTTCCTGCTTAATAACTTAAAAGGATTCAATTTCTCCCCTCATTTATGGGGTTATGATCGCACATTGTTAGACGCAGATAGTAGCATTTCAAGGTTAACATTTCCTGCTCGAAAATATCAGAATATAAGCTGTAAGCCCATAGGTGCCCTTTGTTTAGCCTGCAATTCCCCCCACGAATACTGATAGGCCCCTTTTAGATGTTGTTACTATTAACGTGATAACAACGAGGACGACCACGTTGATAAGATGCCTCTATGCCACCGAGCATTTTCAAATGATGTGATATTTAATTACAGCATATAATTTCACCATCGAGAATTAAATTCAGTAGGCTTACGCACACTCGGAGGATTGGATGTCTGGTTGGGGGTCCCCAAACCATACGAGACAAATTAAAGAGGAAGCGTTGCCCTCCAGGTATCCTGTCACACACAACAGTAGGGCGCTTCAGCGCGGCTCTCATTTCTGTCTGTGTTTTATTCCGCCAATTTTCACTCATGGGGGCTCCGGGATGCTGCGCTGCTCTGCCCGCAGGCTGCAGGCCAAAGTAAACACACAATCTTTAGGTTTAATCTTTTTTTTTTTCCGTCTTTGTTAAAGTTTGTCTAGCCAACCTCTGCCCCCCCTTTCTCTCCTTCTCTGCATCACACATTCATGTCAACAGGTGGGGTTATTAGTGAGGAAACTTTGCACTGTTAGGGAGGCTACAGCTGAACGTATTTATTTTACGGTGACAGTTGAAGCTATTAACGTTTTAATTGTAAGATTTTATTCTTGTTAAAATTTACCTGAAAATAACTTTTTGCTATTTTTTGTAATTTTATAAAATGTATATTCAGTTTATTCTGGATTTAATATTCATTATTTTCTAGAGGTTAAAATGTCGAGGTATATGGGGTCATTTTGGGGTTTAATTTCTGGATTTTATTTTGAAATTTCATGAATATTTTGACAAATAGGCATTTATTTAACCTTTTTTTTTATTTGTCATGCGCATTAGTACCTTTATTATATTTATCGCTATACTTTTATAGTATAAATGATTATTATTATTATTATAAGCCTATCGTATTAGCGTTTCCGGTCTGCTGACGTCGCCTCTAACATTTACATTTCCACTTAAATCGTTTAATGTCGCCCCTAAATTGCCGCCGCTTTGTTGCACTGCGGTTTAATTGGCTGGAAGAAGATGAATGAGTCTGACAGGAATCAGCTGTCCACACATTCCCCTGTGAGTCTGACTCGGAAATCATAACCTGCCCAGCTTTTCCTCCGCTGAAACCAGCTCGTTGAACTTGTCACATCTAATTAGGGTGTTAAAACGCACCGAGTGCATCGCTGGGAAACAGTAGGTGGTGGGTCCGGGGCAGCCAATAAGGCCTTTTTGGGTCAGATGGTGGAGGGGGTGGGGGGGACGAGCAGCGTGGTTGGATGCTGAAGTTGTTGAATTGGACCGCTGCGGGCTTTTATTTTCTAAGCAGGCCTCTTTTTTCCCCCCCGCTATTACTTCAATTATGGCCATGCAGCGGGCTAAACAGGCCGGCCTGCACGGACCGTACAGCCTTGTTTTAATTAGGTATGAAATTAATTACAGCAGACATCTATTAAAGACTTTTAAGTTTGGCTCATTTTTTTCCCACAGAGTTTAAAGGTGTAACAGTGGATTAATGGCTTACTGCCAAAATTACATTTTATTGCATCCCGTCATTTCTGTGCTGCCTGTCTAACAGGTGTCAGGAAATCTCTCACTTTAAACAGGCTGGAGTTATTGTTTAACTAAGTTCACATTTTCTTCCACATCCAGAAATGAAAACATCCGATTTTTATCTTTGATATTAATCTTTTCCATTGCATTAAAAATACCCTCAGTCCTAATACATTTATATATATTTATAACAACTTTTAAACTTACCTTCCTGCTTGATTTAGCCTATACCTTTTTGTGCGAATGTGAAAATACAATCAACTTTCGATCCCCTTTTTTTTTAAAAAGAAAAAGCTGCATTCTCTTTTCTTGAATACTTTCTCTCCTTGTATTGGTACAAAAAAAGCCCTGTGATGTCTGACAGCCTCCTCTCGCCATTGTCCGACGAACAGCCACTAGAAAAGGACGAGAGAAAGAAGAGGGAGGAGAAAAGGCCCTTCTGTTATTTTCTGTCTTGAGACTTGCTGCATGGGCCATTCAGGCGAGTTGATGAACTCCTCCAAAAAGTTTATTAAGGGGGTGAAAACAATAAGGACTAAAGCCTTTGGGTGCCCGGGCAGACAGTTTATAAACTAGCTGCTATTGTGCCTCAAAGGCAGATGCATGAATACTTCTGAATAGGGGCCTTCAAACTGACACGATCAGGCTGGACAGCAGCAGTTTTTAAAGGGAGAGAGGGTGCTTCTGCTGCAGCTCACATCTCTGCCTTTTTTTTCCTGCATTAATGTACATCTGCAGAGGAAGGGGGGAGGAGGGCACGGTCTGTCAGGGACTCGCTTGTATTACTTGTGTGCTTAAAAAGATGTACATGTTAGGGTAAACAATTGAAACAGGGAGGCTTTATCTTTGTGTTTATTTAATCTAAAACAGTGTAGAAAGTCTGCCATAAAAGCAGATGTTTTAATACCTCACATGCAAATTTCCTCCTACTAATAATGTTTTATTTAAATGTGGAAATTGCATTAATGTGTAGAACAAGAGGCAAGGCAAATCGTCTTTCCTGTTAAAGCTGATTTTCAAACTAAAAGCTCCTTTTTGCGACAGTAATCCAGGCAGAAAACAGTGAGGCGACCAACGTTGATATATATATTTTTTTGAATGGGGCACACTGGCTACGCGCACTCAAGAAGATACATTATTCCCCTCCTTTTCAGCCGACAATAGACTGTCACTCTTTATCCCTCTTCCCTCCTCTGTCCCTCCCTCTCCAGCTTTTCTCTTTCAGTCCTCTCCGTCTCTGGCTCCGTGCCTCACCACATCAGAGGGAGTCCAGTGATTTGTGACCCCAGAAACCCCGCACTTAATCTCGCTAAAGAGGGGGAGCATCCAGTTTTGCAGCTTGGCGGGCCCCAAATAGGCCAAGCCGGCTCTGGCAGGTGTCAACATTAGCAAACAATTGGTCCCCCCAGTCCCATGCACCCCCCCCCCCTTCCTCCTCCTCAAACCGTACCCCAGCGCGACTCTGAACCTAAACTATGTGAAAGGAGCCACATAATGGGGGAATGTGGAGGGGGAGGAGAGGATGGGGGGAGATTACACTCTGAGACAGCTATTAGCAGGGATGAGGCTTTTCTAAACAAACAAAAACAAAGAAGAAGAAGAAGAAGGCGATCAATACTGTGTTAGTTTACCAAGTGGAGCCATCATTGTGGCTTTGGAGTATTTATTTTCTGCTCCATTGTTTTTCTGCACCTCTCAAACGTCTGTGGGTCGTATTGGCAATCCAATTTAGTTTCAAGTAGGGGGGGGTCCACGGGAGGTCTATTTCTCCTCCCGGCCACTTCATTCATAGACTTGGTGTTGTAATGGATCCTGATTGGTGAGTATTGCCTCGGATAGTGGACACTGAGCGCGCTGTCCGGAGGGAAAACAAACACTCAGGGATGACAGAGCTCGGCGGGATTGCGGCCCCTCTCCTTCATTAGACAGGAGGGTCTCTGGGAGGGAATGGGAAGCAGAATGAGTTGACACGAGGACTGCTGCTGCTCTCGAGTGGATATGTGTCCTGACAAGAGGGCTGATGTTTCTTTAAAAGGCCATTTATTTACCTCTCACTGCTGATTCCTGGCCGTGCCACGAGCAGAGACAAGTGGTCTCAGCGGGGGCAGATTAGAGCTCCAGAGGTTTTAATGGGAAAAAAAAAACTCCAAAACCTCATTTAATTGCTTCGAGAAGTCCTCCTGGCATGTTTCCTCCTGGCCTCCGGACAAAATAACAAATAACACAAGCAGTTCAGTTCAGGTAACATCCGCTCAGGCGAACCTCCTGGTGCAGTTGGTGCATCATTAGAGCGGCTGACATCAGCTGCTGCAATAAACAAGTGTATTTAACTGACCTGGTGGCCTCTGCAGACAATGTGGGCTGCTGTCAGGAAGCACCAATAACAATGTCAACGAGCAATAAAATGATCGGAGCTTTCATGGCATTAAAGATGTGGAGAGAGCGAGCTGATCAGACTGTATACGTCTTTACAAAAGGCCCCAAAAAGCTCTGTCTGAGTTGTTCCTGTCGGGACGAAAGGTGGCAGATAGTTTGCAGAGTACCTAACTAACCATGTAAATCCACAAATCATTCTGCCTACTAAGTTCTATAGCACACATAAATGTTGTTTACAGGCTGACACGTAATGTCAAATAATGACAAAGGCCTGTTAATGTGTGAAAGGTCCTGCAGTAATGATTCAGTGTATTTATCTTGGCGTCATCAGTCAGGGGACGAGATTTGGCACGCAGCTGCGTCTTCAATTTCAAATATTCCAGCAGAGAAAAATCAGAACCATCTTGTGTTTGTGGCTCGGACTAAACTTTTATTTTCCGTGTTTGCTTTTTCAATCTGGTGGAAGTTTCCTTTTACATCCTGCTTTTATCGGTACTCTGCAAATATCCTACAGCGTAGCTAGATTAGCATTTTGTCCCCTTCAAATATTGTTCATGTTAAAGGACTTTTATCCATCCGTAAAAATGGTCAAATATAGTTTTAATGTGCCGTCCTTACAAACATCTGTTTAGGCTAAAAGTTCCCTTTTTTATTTCAATTCGATGTTAAAGCCAGAGCTGGTCTTTGTAGTTCTAAGAGTATAGAAAAACTACAATAGTCCAATTGAATGTCCGGCCTGTCTGACGTAGGTTAGGTAAAATCTCAAACTGGACATTATAATACAAAGTGAGACCTTTTGTCTGTGCGATTAAACCTTTGTTATCCTGCGAAACAATAGCACTAAAACGAGCATACAGTGCATTATTCCGTCCGTGTTAAGCGGTGCGTTGGATGAGCGGGTCAGAGCCTCATCATTTAGTGAAAGAAATGTAGTTTCCTCCGATTCGCCGTGCCACCTCAGGTTGTCAGGAGTCTGACAGCTGCACAGATGGAGACAGTGTGCGGCTGGTTAGCACGGAGCTGCATTAGAAAAGACAAAAAGCATTTCTGGCTAATTTTATTACAATGCAGGAATGGGCCACATAATGTGCGACAGTAATTACGTTTAGCACAGTGCCGCCGTGCTCGCCCTCAGTGATGAATGAGGAACATTGACCATGGTCTGCTAGTTTAAAAATGCCCATTAGCCCATGCTACTTAGGGCCAGAACATTTCACATTATATGCTCTTGATCTGCTTCACCACCGAGTTTGTTTTAATTGTGCGTGTTTCTCTTTTTCAAAAACCACAAAGACAATAAACATGTTCCCTCAGTGTTGCAAATCAGAAATGTGTTTTTTTTCCCCCACCGAGCGAGAGTGTGTGAGCGGTTGTCCAAACAGAGGGGCGGAGCTCCTGTCCGCGCCGACTAAATAACAACTTCAAATGTTGTCCCCCATTTTCAACTAATGGGCTTATTTCTGCATCGTCAGTCACTCTCTCCTTGGGGAATATGTAGTCTCAGTGTAAAAAGCTTTGCTACTGTGCCACAGTACAAGCCCTCAATGTGGAGGCAACGCAGGAAATAATGCCAGGCAGTGTGATGCTTCACTGCTCCCAGAAAGAAGCTCTGTACAATGTATGTTCATCTTAATGTTAGGGAAGTCTTTGCTAACTCTTCCACTGAATGTAGAACTTCATATTGTGGAACATAAAAGCACTTTTTCTAAATATGTCTAAAAATTATGGAGCTTTTTCTGAGGCTTTAACTATAATGTTCATATTTAAGTCTAATTACAGAGACAACAGGAAATACAGGAATAACGTTAAATCCAAACGTAGCTAAAAGTCTCCATTATAGCTCTAAAAGCAGGCAGGTAAATGTCGTGTTTCCTGTAAAAATCTTTGCCCTGTAACTATTTCTAATTAGTTTTTTTACTCACATCAGTCCTGAGTTTGACCAAAGTTTCCCTCCTTCTCCGCAGCTCCTCTTCCCTTCCTTCTGTCCTCTGTATCACACAAACTTTTCCGCAATATTTGCTGCCCAGCCTTGTCCAGAAAATTAGGAAACTTCCCTCGGGCGCGTAAAACTGTCCGCTGTGCATTCCTATACTGTGCCCAGTAATCTCTCTTTGGCTTTGTTGAGAAAATGATTTGTTCCTCCAGGAGACCTCGGCTCATAGCCCTGAGACGTTACTGTTTGATTTCCTGCGTAGGTTTTTCAGAGCTTTTTGCTGGGGGACTGAGGCTCTGGCTCCAGTGCCATTTGGCAGAGACCCCCAATGGGCTCCTTCTTCTTCTTCTTCTTTTTTTTTTTTACTTTCTTGTGCTCTCTGTTAATTTCATTACTTTCGCTGTGACCTCAATTAGCAAAGACCGGAGCTCAGGCGGCGACATTCTGCTCGACAGAAGAGGAGACCTGGTGCAGAGCTGAGTGTTGGTGGAAGAAGCGAGAGGCGGCTGCAGTGTATCTGACAAAGTTCACGTTTAGAGTCCTCTGGAGTCTTTATTTGGCTGCGTTACAGCCCCTCTACTTCAAACAGAAGGAAGTGAGATGATAATGTGGAAAGGAAATATTTATTTGCTCCTAAAATGTAGGATTTTGCGCTGTAGGAGTGATAAAAACTTCTTGCAATGTAGCAAGAGTTTTTCCCTGATATCTGCATCCCAAAAAAATCCCAAACAATAATTTTAGACTTTAAAAAATCTGAACAGATTTCTGTCGAGCAACAATGTGCAGAAACAAAGTGTAACTTTAAGTAAAAAACAAGCTAATATCCTGTTTTAGTCGGTATATTAAAGGAAAAGAATCCCACCCTCCCAGCCCTTCACGCTTTCACACTGAGGCAGAGCAGAGGCCTGGGGAGTCAATATGTCAGCGTTTATGGATGCCCTGCGGAGCTGCACAGGGCTGTCAGGCCTCTATTCATGCTCTAATGGCCCCCCGAGGAGCTCGTCTCTCCGGGCTGAAAAGGCCGAGAGGCCCAGTGGACGCCCTGTTGTTGAAGGTGAGCGTGCGCTCTCATGGACGCGCCGCGCCTTCATCCATATGACAAGAGCCATAAAAGAGCATCGCTCTCGCTGCTTCTACCTCCCTGTCTCCCCTGTTTTCTCCCTCCCTCCCCCCTCTCCTCTCTCAACACTTTCACCTCAAACAGAGAAAAGGGGGCTAATTGTTTGTTGTGAGAGCCAAAGATTATAGAGCCTCCCATCTTTCTTCCTCCCTTTGCCTTTTTTTCCTCTTTTGCGAGCCCCCTGCTCCTTTTCAAAAGAATCTGATTCTGTCCGAGAGACAAGGGAAGAAAAGTTTTGGAATTTTCCAGAGGAATGTCGAAGAAAGAGTTTTGCAAAAGCAAATCTTTTTGTGTTTCCATCGGACAGTTTTTCTCCTTCTTATGTTAAAAGCAAAATGTGCTTTTGCTGCGCAAGTTGTCTGCAAACGTTCCCCTCTCTCCTCTCTCACGTCTTCACCACTGAAACACACTGTGGTGCCCTTGGCCCTCGGCCACCTGCTCTAAACTGTAATTGACATGATAGGCGTGAGACAAAGCTGAGTCCAATGACATCTGTCCATAAAGGTGAGCTGAGAGTGATTTTATTTCAGATAGACGCTGCAGTTTTAATATCCTCATGTATAGTTACACATCTCATCCAGATTCAATTTCAGCTAAATGTCAGATTACGGCCCGGAGAAGGTCACTGACAAGCAGGAGAAATTGATGATGCATTTTGGCATGTTACCAAACCAAGTGGGTTAACTTGATTTTGCCACATATGCACTATTTTTACAGTTTGTTTGGGGTGTTTATCTGGATATTTTAATCTCATATATAAGCAGAGGTTTCGCTCACTCTCAGAGTTTTGTTTTTGTTTTCCACTCGCAGCGAGATAACTACAGGAAAAGATTATTCATAGAGAATTTGTCTCTAAAGCACTCCGGTTATCGCTGTCGTCTATCTTGTATTCACATAAGGTTCCTATCTCGGATACATCCTTCGGTAAATGCCTTGAATCACATGCCTCCTTTAACTCTGCAAAGCCCTTTGGGATGAACAGGCGAGTGCATTAAGCAGAGATGCCGCGCCATTCTCACAAAAATGCAAATTGGGAAGTTGTTAGTTATTTGATGTTGCAGCACGATCCCCCCCGCCCCCGAAACATCCCTCCACTCCAGTGTTGGTGGTTTGAATCGCATGCAGTCCCGGGGACAGGCAGGCCTGTTTATATGCAGGCCTGGAGCCGCAGAGCCAGCGCAGAGACAGATGCATGTCAGAGATAGCAGATCCCATCGCAGGCAGATGCCTCTTATCGCAGCCATGTTTGCATAATTAGGCCTTTTGATATTCAGCCCCTCTGACTGACAAAAAGTATAATTGCAGCATCAACTACGACAAAAGGTAGGCACAAAATAAACAAGTCAACATAAATAGGGAGAAAAGACGCGGTGTTATTTTTGTCCTGTGGGAAAAAAAGAGGGAGGAAAAAGCAGCGTTTTGAACTAAATCTGCTGTCAGTCACAGTCAACTGGTGTGACTCGCCGCTCACAGGCTGGTCCTGTGAATGCCTGCAAAACACTGAGCGTGAGGCCTGATTGTAATTATGCTGGAACTAATATGCTTTTCAAAATGAGCCATTATGAGCTAATGCTGCACTGCCAAAGCCCTGTCTGTTTTTGTCCCTCTGTCTCGGATAGTTTGCAAAGGTATGGCTGATATTGAGGCCATGGGTTATGATGTCACAGACAGTCTGACTGCTTAGCTTAATGCTAATGCTGCTCACAGGTGAGTTAGACAGGAGGGGTAAAACACACCTGACACTTGTCCCTATGCCAAGGGATGCTTTTTTTAAAAAAAAAGACATCTTTAGTATTATATTTTTTTTGCATAGAGAGGAGTAGTTTATTTTTATTTTATAAAATTTTTGTAATGAAAATTCTGCATTTTTTCTTTTTGATTTTGTTTGTTTTCACGGTGGATTTTGCAGTTTTTCGTACACCTGTGGGTTAAAACATTTTTACGTTCACACATTTTCAGAATAAAAGCTTCTTCACCTTCATAATTTTTTTTCTTTGCATAAAGGAAGTTGTTTTAAAGACGGATTAAACACAATTTAATGCATCAATTCCCAAATAGCACTTACTCACTGCCACCGAGCCGCCTCAAAGCATCAGATACACGTATTAACTTCAGCATGCACTTTACTGCAGTTGTTCTGTATCATAAACGTGTAACCGCACACATCACTCCGTTAATTGCCAGCATTGGGTGGACAGCTGTCTGTTTAATCTGCATTACCTCAGCGTCTCGGGGGTAAAGGTGGAGCACCGGAGGAGTCCAAGAGGGAGAAAAAAAAAAGAGAAGGAGGGCCGGAGGAGTAGGTGGGGAGGTGGGGAGGGGGAGACGGTCGGTATAAGGAGGGGAGGGGTTGTGAGGAAGCAGGGTGATGATGAGGATCCCATCTGCCTGCAGTCTGAGGCGTTTAGTCTGCGAGGTCAGCAGAGGAGCATCAGGGGAGAGAGTCAGCTTTAAACCTCAGTGTGACCTTAAAAGTATGAAGTCGCTGCACAAGTCCTTCAAGAGCGCCGGCTCCGTTTAAAGGACGCTTTAATTCTGACCAGACCTCTCAGATGAAACAGAGACTCACCAGGGTGAAACAGATATGTGGAACGCTACCTCTTTAAGGAAACAAACGCCGTTATTAAAACAGGGTTAACCAACTGTTCATCATTATCATTATGTAAATCAATACATAATCTGTTATTGTGCCATCATAAATAATAGAGTGGAGTTCTTTAGCTCAATTTAAAGAAACTGTTCTTCAAATATAAACCCAACTTCTGTAGTGTGCTGATGAAGCGCACTATTCTCCCACAATGCAGTGCACAGAGGGTACAGAGGAGCTTCTTGCATCTGTGAATAATAATGAAACACTTCCAGAAACACGTCAGAAAAGTGAGATAGGTATACCTGTTAGTTGGCAAACCAATTGTACTGTCCCTTTAAGAACGTGTCGGGTGAATTGATTGAAGTCTGTCGGTGCAAGAATTGTTTCCTGTTTGTATAAAATCAAAACGTATGTCGCTATCTTTCTATACTAAATACACAGCATGCAATAATCATACATTTATATCTGACACTATTTAAAATTAGTTTGAGATTTAGGATACAACTCTCCTCTCTGTCGGCGGAGATTATTCATGTCTGCTTTCAGATCATAGAAAGACAAGAAGAGTGCCCAAAAACCAAACAACCATCGCTGCCTTACATCATATAAAATCGGTTGCTCAATGTTATAACACTCATATTAAATATACAAAGGCTTATACAGTCAATGCACATTAAATTTCACCCTCACACAACTACCTCCAAAGACGTGAATCTTTCCTATCATTACCACAACGTAAACATCGCATTAGCACCAGCTCTTGCCCTCTTAAAGTGATCACCTTTGTTCATGTTTTGCAGAACATCTATATTATAGGTTAAAGATCGATCCCCTTTATTAAAGTCTAATTTTAAACCTCTTAAAACCACCTCATGATCGTAACTTAAAACCACCTCATGACAGTGATTACATCCAGGTTAAAGCTTTTATTCAAACCATTCCCTTCTCATTTCGCATCTCCATCACACACGTTCTCACATAAAGCGATGTGTAAACCTGCTTAATTCCTGTTTCTACTGGGCACAGTTTAAATCAATATGAGGGAGACACCTCAGAGGGCCCCTGGAGGAGCGTACACGCGGTAATCGTGCCCACTGGATGGCACATAATTACATTCTAATTGGACAATAAGTAATGAGACAAGGCATGAGTGCTTTATCAATATCCCCCTGAACCTGTGAATGGAATTACAGCGCTCGTATTATTCCAGGGTCTAATCAGAACGTACCTTTGTGTGCCGAGCGGACCATTAAGGAATTGACCTCAGAAGCCCTGCAGGGATTTTGTTTTCGCTGCCTCTTATTATGTCTCAGATTGTTAACATTGGCACATGTGTGACGGGAGGAAACAGACATGAAATTTAGATTTTAAAGTGCTTTTGTGCAGAAAACGGACTGTTTCCAGGCCAGCGTCTCAGCCGTTGTAACAGTGTTTATGCTAACCAGCATCAGCCTCCTTCCTGCATCGACACCGAGAGCAGCCATGTGTTTCAATATATTTCCCCTCCGCCGAATGTTGTCAGCATATAGATGAGTTTTACGCCCGACCTCGGTCCCAGTCGGCCCCCGTGCGGCGTGTGCCATTTCCCATTTTGCTTCACTCATTACAGGAAGGGCTGTTGACCTTGTGCTTGTGGTTCATGTACAAGAGCAGATGTGTTGTCTCTGCGGGGCTTAAAGGAGAGCAGCGGTACAAGCTATTGTCTGCTGCGGTTTATCACTCATTAGCCTGATAGCATGCTAAATGTGACACAGATTGCCAGCGCGGTTTACTCGCAAAATAAAGTCTGTGAAAGCACCCGAAACAAAGACGGGAAAATAAGACTTGAGCGTCTCTCCTCGGAGCCCCTCGAGTCTGAACGTGTCGACTGTGGCCCCGGCGTCCCCTCATAGGACGCGAGGGGTGACTTTGGGAAGTGATCCGGGCCGGTCTCAAGTGTCGATATGGCGAGTTAGCGGGCGAATGGATCCACGCATCCTCATGAAAACCAACAAAGGGATATGCGGCGTATGTACATATTCAACTTTGTATGTTCAAGGGTGTTCTGCAGCCGAGTGAGTCCGCGCTTCAAGAATCAATCTTTATTAAAACGGATAAGACTGAAGAATTGATTTAATGAATGCGGCCTCATGTCCTGCGGCCACGTGTAATCCGCAGAGAATCGTCGAGCATGAGCTCAGGGGGGACAAAAAACTGTTCGTAGACGACTGGTAGAGTGGCCTGTAATGATAGTCTCCATATAATCCCATAATTCCTTGTTTAATTAAACTCTGGAGCTGGCCTTGAGACTCCGCCAGCTCTGTTGCTCTTTTGTTCTCACAGTTGTTATTTGGAGGCTAGCTTTGAGTATCCTTTTGTCCACTTATGTTGGAAGCTGTGACTGGAGTGCAGCTCTAAACAAAGAATCAGACGCTGTAACTCACCCAGGCGAGACATTCAGGTGAGCGTCAGAGTTTTCATCGGAGCTGAATAGCAGAAAAGGCCTCTGTCAGAAGCAGAAATCTCTTCATGCACCCTCTTCTTCTTCAATATCTCCCTTTATTTTCCCTCTACCCACACTTTTCTGGACTGAGCATGATGCAATCCAACTAGGCCTGGAGCAACACTGGCACATCACGCCGCCTTGTCAATGTCTCAATGAGGGAAATTATGAGAATATGAATTTTATGACACGGAATGAAAAGGGCCATGTAGTTTGAATAGACATGCAGAGGAGGTGAAAATGATGCAATTTTCTAAATTCAGTTATAATGGTAATGTGCACTGGTAATGTGTATTTGCTGTCAAAAATTTCCCTGTCGGCCCGGATTGTGCAGCTTTGTGCTGTATCTGTGTTCCTCGAGCGAAAATTCAGCTTAGTTGAATGCCTAAAAAGTCGTGTAGAATATGTTCTAATTCATTTAATGACAGCAGATGGAAACACACGGGACTGAATGGTTTCGGTGCGATATTGTGCTCTATTTTGTACACTCTGGCTGTGCTGTGTACGAGCAGGGTGCCCTGGGCCAATGAGAGAGAAAAGCAGGGTGAGGAGCAGCAAGGTGGCCTGTGCAGATTAACCCCTCTACCCACCGACGCCCCCGCTCCCCCTCAGCCCTCTGCCTTCACAGCCTCTGGGGCCCCTCACACAGGCAGGATTGCGCATCAAGGCCTCTTCTATATTAAATAAATATCCACAGATTAAGATAATATTCTCCCAGTTGTGTGTTCTGAAAGGAGAGGCTGTCATTTGAATCCTCTGTGTTGCCAGTCTCGCTCTTTGAGCAACAAAAGAGCCTCCAAAACGCAGATAATGCTGTTAGAGCTACTTCTCTTACACTCTCAGCCAGCGTTTGATGCTATTTCCTAACAAAAAAGAAGAAAAGCTTGATTCACATTAAAGAAGTCTTTTACTTGTTTTAATTCCATGATCACACAGATGGCCTTCTGTCTTTTTTCTTCCTAACCTCAGGTAACCGCACAGACGACGGCTCGGATGTGGACTCGGAGCCCGACCTGCCCCTGAAGAGGAAGCAGAGACGCAGCCGCACCACCTTCACCGCCGAGCAGCTGGAGGAGCTGGAGAAGGCGTTCGAACGGACACATTACCCCGACATCTACACCCGAGAGGAGCTGGCTCAGAGGACCAAACTCACAGAGGCCAGAGTGCAGGTTAGACAAACCAGGGAACGAGCATTAGGCATACATGTGGTGGAACCAGAAAGTTTTGAGTTTAATTTCTCTAGGAACTTAGAAACATCCATCTTTCAGGGTTTTCCCTTCATCCCCAATATGAACAGAGGAAATGGAATTCAAAAATGTAAACTTGTATTTTCAGGAACTATTTCCTGTTGTTCTTGAAACTAAGAAAACAGGGTCAACCCTTTTCGTTATTACCGTATTTCGATTCACCATCGGGTTGGAGGCAGAACTCACGAAGACAGATGCTTCATAACCTGCACAAATAAAACTGAAACTCTCCTCATGGCTCAGGCAATTTCATATTTTTTGGTTAAACCTAAACCTTAAACATGTCTAACAGACGATTTGCACAGCAAAAGCTTCACCTACGAACATCAATGTGTTGTAGTAGCTCAGTGCTAAGAACTGTGTTTCACCTGGGCCTCATGGGGATCTGTGCTGCAAGAAAAGATATCCCCATAAACACACGGATAAAGGTGCTTCATGTGAAAATGTCATTATTATTTTAAAGAATGATTTACTCATCGGTCAGGTGGAGGTTGTCTTTTTATGGCGTATTGTGCCGTGCATGTAAGAAAGTTAGCTGTTAACCATTAACATCAACGTCCGAGACGCCTGACAGAGAAGCTCCCCATGTTCACACCTCAGAGCGGGGGGAACCTGTCTGACAGTCTGGGTGCTCTGGATGTTGCATGTAAGATTGAAGGCAGATATGTACAGTAGAGTTATAGCAGCAGCTGTTCTTCCAAAGACGGAGAGAGGGAGCGAGGGAGAGAGGGAGAAAGGGAGAGAGGGAATGCATTCCTGATGGATTTCTCATTTCGGCCTTTGGCCAGGATCTCATCCCATCACTTTCAAGCTCGCCGCTGCTTGTAAAAGCCTCCACATATCACACAGGGCTCCTCATCCTCTCCAGGGACCCTCTGCCCCGACAACAACATTAATCAATCAGACGCTAGTAAAAGGGGGGAAAAAAAGGGGGTCTGGGGCACCCCTCTCCTCTTACCGCAGTCGTTCACACTCCCTCTGAACCCCCCAAAAGTCCTCCCTCTCCGCATGCTAACTGCTCATCACAGTACAATCATGACTAATTCCACACATGTCTTTGTCCATCTCCAAACCCCCCAACATGCGCGGATGTCCCGCGTGTCTGCGTGTTTAATGCCTCACTCAAGGGAGGAGACATTTCTCTCATGCATGTTTAAAACTTTAAAGTTAATTCTGTTTTGCGTTTTGTAAATTGAGTTCCGACGATTGTAAAATGATCTAATATTGCCTTATAATTGTATTAACCACTTTCTTTCTTGCTCCATTCTTAAGGCTAATAGTACATTCCATTTAAAAACGCATCCATCTCGTGCTGCTCAAACTCATCGTGCAGGGCGGTAACTCCTCAGGTTAGAGAATCAAATCCATTCTTTTATTAGCTCTTGTGTATTTATGGAGCCTGACACAAATATCCAAACATGAAAGCGAGAGCAGAAAGACGAGCGGAGTGACTGCTGCGTTTTTGCAGTTAGATAATAGACTTAAATGATGTCATGTGAAAACCTGAGGAGGAATTTGAGTCATGGCTATAATTTGTTAATGCTGTTTTCCTCTTAATCTAATTCTTAAAGGCTTTGAAAGTCTCCAAAGGTCAACGCAAACTTAATTTTCTCAGAAGGTTGAGAAGAAAGGGGCTGTGGTAGCCAAAATAAATAATGCCCAAAGTTGCGCTGCACTTTGGGCGAGCATGAAGAAGGCAAGCGACTATAATATGGCTTCTTTATCTTTTGGATTCTGTGCGAACTCTTCTCAAAGGAATCCTTGTTCTTTCACAGAGTCTTAGGAACTTCAACATCACTTTAAACAAAGAATTAGATAAAAACATAAAAGTAAATCTGTATTTCAAATGTAGATAGTGTGCACGTGGGTGTTTGCAAATGTCCACCAGCTGGGTGCCCAAAAGGCCGATCACAGGGCAGCAGAGAGGAGACCCTTTGGCCTGCGAGCAGAGCTTCTCCTGCACAGCTGCAGTGACGCATCTTCCAGATGTCGCTCACAGACTCACCGGTGTTCAGCGCTGAGAGAGAAACTACAGGCCGAGGGTTTCGGTGCCCCTAAAGACTCGTATTTTATCTCCGCTATGTGTCCGCGGTCATGGTTCGCTGCCGTGCGTTTGTCATCAAACACGGTGATAATGTGGAGAGCGGTTGCAGAGGTAATCTGGTGCAAAACACGCAGCCCAAAGCCGCGCTGTAAATTAAACCGCTCCGTTCTCGTGCAAGTGACGAGTGTTTGGCTTAGCGCTGACTCACAACCCAAACTCATAAACACAGCTAACTCCCCTGTGTCTGCCCTCGCCTGCCATTTTAAGACCCCTTCACCATCCATCTTTATCTGCCCGGCTGCCCCCTTCAGCAGAGCGAGCTACCGACCAACCGCTCCTTCACTGCAATGGTTTTATCACCCCGACTGACAAATTGTGGGATATGATCCGTATCTCTCGGCAATTAGTTCCAGGCTGTCTCAGTGGGAGGGGATTGTGCCAAGTCCACCTTCAGTGTACGCTCCACTGGTGCCACTTTCCATCTGATAGCCCTCAGTTTTAACAGGAGCAGGCAGAGGAGCCGGCCCATGAGCTGTTAGAGAGGAGAGCATCTTGTGCTCCCTCTGAGAGGTGGACCAGTATCAGGAAATGCGTCTGATACCACCAAAAGGAGGTATCATGTTAGCCTCCGCTAGCTACTGTTCAGCATCAAAAAAGAGCTAATTTTAGGTTATTTATCTTGTGATGATAGAAAACAACATCAGTGTAGTGCTAACGGAGAATGTAACGCTGTTTCATGTTGAAAATCGGCGTGTTTTTGACGCTTCAGCTGACCCAGTGTGTTCGCTAACTGTCGCTAACGTTAGCTTAGCTCGTTTGTAAGCCCTCTGCCTGTTTTCAGGCTAGGATTCCTTTACTGTTAGTTTCCTTAAGGTTTTGAATGGAGCTGAATTATTCACAGAGGTCTTTGTTCAGCCATAGTAGATTACTGTTTACCCGCACCACTCGCAGAGACCGGAAAAGCAGCCGCTAAGCTCCGCCTACCCTCTCTGGCAGACCAACCACTGCTGGGTGATGGAAAACGCGTCATTTATTGGGCGCCACGTGTGATTTTTTCCACGAAAGTCGCACCAGACAGCCAGTCTGTAATACTGCAAATGCAAAGGCTTTCATTGTGTTACCTCATTTGGCGAAAGATAGAGACTCCACAGACATTTATTTAAGTTCTCAGAAATTATAGCAACATCACATCCATACAGGTATTAGTTTTGTAAGTCTTATGCTGGTATCGGATCAATACTCTGTATCGGCAGAGACACTCAGGTTTCAGAATCAGTATCATAAGGCACAAAGGCGATCAGAACATCCCTAAAGCGGCTGCAGGCGCCTGAAAGTCAGCGCTCGCAGATGAACTGAATTACCTTCTCCTCCATTCAGACCGAAGTTTACAACAGAGTGACTCCTGACTCTCTGCCGAGGCTCATCATCTCAGCACGCCGCCTCCGGCTCACTTTACCAAGTCTGTCACATAGATCCTCTTTCATTACCAATAAACATTCTGCATGTCGCTGTTATACTGAGTGGAATCTAATAAGGTATAAGCATTGCCTTTTACGAAGCGTGCAAATCAATTCGGTAAAAAGTTCCTCTCTTTATCTGAGGCTTGTGCTGGCCTGTTGATGCATGGGACGAGCCTATGGAGACGTGTTTTTATAGTACCGGCAGATTCACGCTCGTGCTGTGGTTTAAAACAAGTTTCCAACCTAGTTAGTGAGAATATAATCCGACAGGGGAGGTACCAAGAGGTAATACACAGTTTCCTGATTGTTATAATATCAGTGGAGTACCAGCGGCAAGAGAGGGAATCACAATGCAGCCGAGTGGTGACAACCAAAACCCAACAGGCAGCTGTATTCCCGCCAGTACGGGTTTACGTCTCATAAAGGCATAAATAGGATTTGTGTAGATTGTAGGGGAGAAATTGTTGCAATGCATCAGTGTGAATGTTCTAACAGTTTTCTTATTATTAGAATTTAAATGACTTTGGTACAGTGCTTCTGTACTCCTGATACTTATCGAGCTAATCCCACTCTCCTCTCAAATTCACACTCCTAGCTACTTTAATTAGCATAGTGCCAGTCTGGAAGGCAAGCAGGGAGGGAAGCAGGGAGAGAGAGAGAGAGAGAGAGGGGGAAGAAGAAGAAGAGGGGAAGGAGAGAGGAGGGGTAGGGGGGGCATTGCGTGGTATGAGACAGAAGAGGATTTGTATGTTGAGGCTGGTTGCATCACCCCTCTGTGTGTTTCTTGTGGATATGAAGTCAGCAAGCAGCAGCAGCACATTTTGTTTTGTCATTATCTCGCCTCTCGGTATTCATCTAGCGAATGTTGCAAATTGGCTCCTGAAAGGCGTCACATATTCACTGCTCGCTCGTCTTTGACAAAATAATTCATGGAGGATTGTTTAGACGGGGGAATTCGGAAATAAGAGCGATCCTATTTAAGAGGAACAACAGCGAGAGTGTTTTTTAACTGCAGTGCGGAGTCACACGTTTGCGGGTTATCGCTGATCAGAGATAAGGACGTGCCAAATGCCTCTTGATCGCAGGGTTTTGATTCTGTTGGCTGAGAGTGAAAGGAAGATTTAAGGCAATAAAGAGAGCAAACAAACTTGAACCTGCTGCATATTGCAGGTTTTGTAGCCACTTGCAGTTTTGAGGTCTGAAACTAGGCCCCCTTCTCCTTCACCCTCCTCCGACTTCCTCCAAGCTTCCTGTTTTGTTGCACAAGAATTCCTTCTATAAGATGGTTTGTGCTCCTCAATCCGGTCTGCTACCCAGAACTTTCCCTCCAGAGATGCGCCGCAGACGCGTCCAAGTACACTAGATCCAGAGAAACCTTTTAGTCACATGAATTCGTGCAGCACACTTGTAGGTAGATAGAGGAGACATGGAGGAGCGCTGCAGCGGCTCTCTGTACTGCAGAGAATTAAACGGGATTGGGCAGAGCAGAGGAGAAGCTGCGGTCCAAGGTGACTTTGTGATCAGGTTCCAGAGCGCAGCCTCAAATCCTCAGCTCCAGGCTGTGTGCGAGTCTGCGTCTGTTTGAGTGTGTTTGTAATGTATGCATGTGTGTGACAGAGTACGGACACTTGTGCACATCAACACTTGTGTGCATGTTTATCCCAGTCTGTGCTCAGAGCCGGAGGACTGTTGCAGAAAGACACTCAGTCTGTGGTGCATGCGCCTCTCTGGTGCCATACATTTAAGTGAACACTGTGCACCCAGCTTTGTGCACGCTAACTCAATAGAGCTGCAAATTTAGTGTATTAATGATGAAGCAAGCCCGTTCAGAGCCTGGGAATACTTCAAATTCCAATAAATTAAGAAGAAACCCTTCAATGACTTTACTTAAGTTGTTCTGGCAGAAATAATGATTTTATTTGACTCACTGACAACATTGTAAATGTACATATCTGCAAAGGTGCACAATATCTTTTTAAAGGCCTTTGCCTTTATTATAAAGGACAGTGGGAAGAGTCGGAAATGTGGGAAGAGAGAGTGGGATGGCATGCAGCAACGGGCCAAAGGTCGGAATCGAAGCTGGGGCCGCTGCGTTGAGGACTGAGCCTTTATACATGGGGCGCATGCTTTAACGGCTGAATTAACCGGCGCTCTAAGTTGCAAAATGTGGATACTAAAAGAATTAGTCAAATATTTACTGACGACTTTCTTCATTTTTCCTTCAACAATATCCACTTGTAGCCAGCAAAACTTTGTATGTGCTACTTTCAGCCACTTGCGGCACTCGGTCAGGGCTGAGCAAAGATCAAGGTGTCAGTTTAATATTCAATAAAAATCAATGAAAACTTGAAGCTCAGGACACAAAGTGTTTACTGGATTTACTTTCAACAGAATTTTTTTTTCTGTAAAAACAACTGCAAAACAATTTAGTGCAATAAAAATGCATGAAAGGTAAGGAGGCAAAGTGGGATGAGGAGACGCCCTTAGTTTTATGCTTATCTGCTAAAACTGATGATGAAACATGATGATGTTCAAGAGTGACACATTACTGTTTATGACTGGTCTCCTATAAGCTGTTCTATGAAGGGGAAAACACGGATTGAGCCACGTGTTAATTAGTGGTGCAGTTTTGTTAGCAAACAGGCTACGAATTTTAAGTGTACTTCCAATCTATATTTGTTAGATAGATAACGTCTTAAATTCTAGTGGAGCTGCTGCACATAAATATACAGAGTAAAAATGAGTGAAAGTTTGGAGTGAGAGATTGCGGGAAAAGGAAGTGAAACTTCACCAGAGAGGAAAAAAAGGAAAATGGCGAGAGAAAGAAACGGACTCCAGCGTTTAAGTGTTTTGTGTCGGCCGTGATGGAACACCTCCTTCTCAGCCTGGATGACAACAGGGGGAAGGAAGTTAAAGTGAACATAAAAGAGGGCCGGGGTGAGTGGATGAGGTCGGAGGTGAAGTGGCACTGCGGGGCGGGGTGGCGGGGAGTGTGTGGAAGAAAAGGGGGTGTGTGCCCCCCGTGTGCCCCCCTCCCCCCCCTGGGCTGGGCAGCTGTTTGTCTGGCCCTGTAGGAGCTTATTTCAGACCTCGGAGCACGCTCCACTACATCCCAATGGCAGAAATTTCACTGGAGCCACTCACTGCATTTGTTTTGGAAGAACTGATTGAGGGATTCAAACGGCGTCTTTAGAGGCGATCGGGCTCCAGATAAAGATTTCCTGTTGGTTTTCCAGGCAGACACAGTCACCGCCTGTTGCATCCCACTTTCAGTCTGGACTGGAACAAGTAAGAGAGTCAAAGAGAATCAGCTGGTCGTCACAGAGGAAGTGACCGTGTGGGAAGAAAGACTTTCAAATTAAGATCTCGGCTGGGCTGAGATCCCTTGTAGGACTATACGAGTTTATATGTATGTTTGTGTACGAAAAGAGGCAGAGCCCAAAGAGCAGTGAGCACGTCGCTGTGTAAGTCCCCTTGAAAGTGTCCCCTCTTTAAGACCTGTTTAAAAGGGACGCCCCCTCTTTGTGCGCACTGTTCTCCGTGGCGTATGGAGGGGCTTTTGTCCCCCTCTTTCATGTGCTCTCACAATGGCCCGGGCCGTTTGAAACACAACAGTAGATGAACTGCGCTGACAGTGTATTAAACTCTGATGAATTGCCTGTGCGAGGCATAGATCAATGTCCTTCAACCCTCAGCACACAGTGAAGCCGGGCCTTGTCTTGGGTTAAATGGAACAGGTTGCTGGCTCTTTTCAAAAGGGGGTCTGATTATATTCATGTTTTGTTGAAGCAGAAGCCTTTTTAAAATGTGTAAATCTTAGTGCTTCAAAAGACTCCTATTTTTCCTCCTCTTTCCATTCAGGGAGTCTGCTGCTCATTTTGTGAGCAGCCTTAGAGAGAAGTTAAAACACTTTCTTTCTCTCTCCTCAAACTGACTTTTAAAGCTTACAAACACACTTTAAAACAGCGCAGAGGTGGTTTGCAGGTTTAACGTCGCTCTGCGGCTCTCTAAAAGCATCTAAACGCTTCACAAACCTACTCTGAGTGTGTGATGTGGAGGCTAGTGGCCCGCGTCTGACCTTTAAATGACTTCTTCCCTCTGAAGGGGGCTTAGGGCAGCCTGTTTACACAGATCACAGCTTCTGACTCTTAAGAACAACAGGGACAGACCACTGAGCCTCTATGGCAGCTCCCACAGGGACCACAGGCCCTCAGACACCACCAGTAACACCACTCATGCTAACTGGACCATTCATCACAGGTGGCAGGAGCCGGCAGAGCGTTTATTACCCGCAGAAACTCAACGTTTAACAAAGAATTTGCTTCCTCTTCTCAGGTGTGGTTCAGCAACAGGCGAGCTCGGTGGCGCAAGCAAGCCGGAGCCAATCAGCTCGCGGCATTCAACCACCTGCTTCCTGGAGGATTCCCGCCCACAGGGATGCCAACTTTACCCACATACCAGCTACCAGACTCCAGCTACCCCAGCACCACGCTATCGCAGGGTAACTATCTCCCTCCTCGATGTACACCACGCTCTGTCTCTCAGTTTAATCAAATTTTCCTAAAGATTGCATTAGTCCTTCTTATTTGCAGACATATTTTATGTTCTTTTTAATAACATAATGATTTATATGTGAATCATGTGCATCATATAAAAAGCAAGCAGCATTATGTTTACAATCACAGCTTTGTCGCGGTGGAAGAGAAACATGCGTCGCTTATTTCCCTGTTGTGATGTAATAAAAGACATTTGTCAACGAGGACACTTAATGTGTGACGTATGACCTGTAGAGGAACGCACTGTGAGGCTGCTGTTCAGGACTCTTGTTGAGAACTTTCCGTCCTCTATCCTCTCTTACCTGCGCTCTGTTTGTGCTCTCCTGTGGTGTCAGAGGGCAGCACGTTGCACAGACCCCAGCCCCTGCCTCCATCCTCCATGCACCAGGGAGGCCTGAGCGCCGACAGCAGCTCCGCTTACGGCCTCTCCTCCAACCGGCACAGCTTCTCCAGCTACTCCGACACCTTCATGAGCCCCTCGGCCTCCGGCAACCACATGAACGCGGTCGGAAACGGGCTCTCCCCGCAGGTCAGTGCAACACAATTCACCCCAAGTGCATCCACAAGTATGTATACATTGCACACATTCCTCAGTCGACCTCCCCTCCTCCCCTCCTCCCCTCGCTGCTCAGAACATGTAATTGTATTTGACTGGAAATTAAAATTCAGAAACAGCATGTTCAGCAAACTAACCGCGTGGTGGGCTTTTATGTTCGCCTTCCAAAGCCCCTGGATTTATTTTAGCTACTCCAAATTGCTACATTTGTAAAACAATTGGATTAACATCAACAAATTAAAATTCATCTTGATAGCACGGCGAGTACTCGAGCTGCTCCAAACAGCCGTTTTCCCGACTTTCCTGGGACATCTAAATCCTGCAGAACACATGCAGATGAAATAATTAGCTAAAGCTTATAAATGTAGACCCGTAATCTTCTTCACGTAATTGTCTGCAGCTGGAAGACTCGTGGTGCTATGTGTGATTTTTTTTTCCTTCTTCTTCTTCGGAGCTTTGCTGCATGATTTGCAGGCAGTTCAGACGGAGGCGACGTGTTCCTTACATGTGAGGTTTATCCTGCTCTCCTGTCATGATAAAGAACAACATTACCCAGGTTTCTTTTGGTTTTTAGGTGTCCAAACTGCAGAATAAATCTAAAATATCTCCTCCCCTGTTTGCCTTCTTGATGCCTGATACAGTATGAGCTGTTTTTTTCCCCCTCTCCCTTTAAGAACATGCACGTTAACCTCTTTGGACCCCTCCATTAATGAGCGTTTAAATGCGGCTCCATGCTAAGGGTTGAGCCTTAAGTAGCACAGAATGAAAAATGATTTGTATTGATGCAAATCGTGTGTACGGACCGAATTATACACAATTACCCATCAATACTGGCCAGTCTTGCCCACCCTCACCAACAAGATGTGGTTAACAGGCAGAAAATAAGATTGAAATGGTGTGTAAAGAGTTGAAAATGAATTTCAATGCTGCATTTGTCCACAATTACCCCGTCGTTCACACGTGTTTTATTGGGAGTTTTTTTTTCCTCCTTCTTCTTCAAATATTTCTCAAAGCAGATTGGAAACATTCTTGGTATTACCCTCTTTCTTCGGCGAAGAAAGAATTAAGGATTTTGTGACAAAAAAGAGATTTTCTCTCCTGCTGCAGCGACGGAGGATAACATGGAGGCTCACAGCGTGTTTGATTGTTAATCGTGGCACAGGGGCTTTAACTGCTAATGCTCTCGCTGCAAACCTGCAGAAAAACACCAGGAACATGGAGTCGCTTTTTTTTTTCATTTTTTTTTTTTCATTAATGGCTCTCTCTAATACTGGCATGGGGCGCTCTGTCGCTTTCTCTCCCGCTCTGCACAGGCATTCAAGAATGTGTTGGGATATTAAACATTTCCTGTCATAGTGAGGATTAGGACGGAGCCTTTGGGCAACTGTACAGCTCGGATTTTCACATTTCAATTACTCGATCGAGTGGGTCTGATTACAAACCACCTGATATATGTTTTATTTGTGTTTAAATTTAACTTAAATTGTGGATTTTTTAAATGTATTTTTGAGGGGCTCGTGCATGCGGTGTGGATGTTTAGAGCGGTCACACCGTGTTTGCACTGCACAGGATTGAAATGTATTGAATGCATGCAGAATGCTGTGTGGCATTCCTATCAGTCTCTCAGCATGCAGATGAATGTTCCCACTGACAGCAGAATCAGAGTTCACTCTGTGGTGCAGCCTCCTGCTGGGCCGGGCAGCCTCTCTCTCTCTCTCTCTCTCTCTCTCTCTGCACAACATACAGAAAACACACAATAAAGCTAACCTCCCATTCAGACCTTTTCTTTGTCTTTGCATTTAAACAAATCTCAACAATTGCCGCATCAGCTTCAGCGTTTGGAAAACGATCGACACCCTCGACACCTCGCGGTTTATTTTCATACTCTATTTTCATGTTTCCCTCTTCCTGGAGCAGAAAAAAAAAGCGTCACAAAGAGACTTTCTATCGAGATGGAAATGAGAATTTGATATTGTAAGTGACAGACAGCATCTGTTTGCAGGAGATATGCTTGTGCATTGGTATGTGCAAGCTATTTCTCCGAGTGTCTGGCATTGATGGCCTAGCTGTTGCTGTAAAGATTGACAAAAATTCTCTGATTCCCAGTAAATGGGCTGCGGTGGCGAGGTGCCAAGTCTGTAATGGAATCCTGCAGCGTTCAGCGGTCCCGACAGGAGAGCTCGCGTCCATCCCAATCCTATAACCTATCCCGACAGCGCACATTTTCCCATTACAGGCCGCTGGAAAAGCTATCCGCACTCAAACTGGTGGCTGTCAGTGTGCGAGATGCAGCGTGTTGCGGCTGGTTAAGGGAGGCGGTGTGTGTGAGGGCTGCTGTGAGTGACGCTGTGCATGGCTGGGCAAAAGGTATGAAACCAGAAGTGTGTTTTGTTGTTGGTCTTGTTTCATTTAGCGGCACAGCAGGTGTTGGAAAGAAGGGAAGGCAAGGGCAGGGAGGACAGGAATGCCAGGATTTCTCACCTGAAGATTTAAGCTTAGGTCTGTTTTTTATGGTCTTCAATTCTGACTGGAAAGAGGCCTTTGGCTTGACCTTTAAACGGCCATCATGAGGCCTCAAATCAGACATACTTACTTTGTGCACAATCTCTCTGGAAATAATGTGTATTTTTTAAACTCTAAAGAGCCTTTTAGATACTTTCCAAATGATTCTTTGCAGCGGTGTTCGTGGCTGTGCATTTGTGGGGAGACATTTGGGCTGAATTCCTCATTATTGCATGACAGGGACACCTGCTGGGAGAGGAAAGAAAACAACTGCACTGAAGAAGAAGCCATGCAAGAGGAGCTCAGCAGTGCAGCTTGGGTTTCAGTCCTCTGAGAAATTTCTAGAAATAATGACATCAGGGGGGTAGAAAGAAGACTAATAGGTTGTCTTTCAGAATAAAAGCTGCATGAGGTTATTATAGAGTGTGATAGGAGGACATGATAGGGTGGACAGAGATTTTATTGCTTGTTTTGATGAAGGAAGTTGACAAAGTTTCGTGCTGAACTTTTTTTTCTGTTTTGCAGTTTTATAAAAGTGTTGTGTGTTTTGGAATGACAAGGATGTGTGTATCTGCGGAGGGCCTTTGGGCTGTGTGAGTGGGCCGGGCCTCCACACACACACACACACACACACACACGTACACGGGATCAGAGGCAGAGCGGCTCTCACCCCTGCCTCCCTTTGATCTGTGTCCCCAGGCCTGCCTGCCCGCGCGGCGCTGCACCGCACCACGCACGCTGACACCACGCTCACCAGCGACTCCCCACAACTGTCTGACAGAGATAAGCCAGGGGAGACTCCAAACTGTGCTGCTGCTCTTCCATTAGCTCGCGCAGACGCTTCTTTTAAAAACGGGATGAATTATTTTTAAGAAGCAAGCTCTGCCGTTGCCAAAAAAAAAAAAAAAAAAAATGGAGAGGGGAAAATGTACGGAACAATCTGGAGCTCTGGCTTCATTCCGCCTCCCTCCCTGACTTCTAACAAGACATCCTGCACCTGAATACCAATGAGAGGGGGAGATTCATGTAGTCCCCCACATTATTAAAACTTGGGCATTAAGCCTCTCGCCGGGCACTGTGTCAGCTGGCAGGCTCCACTGACAACAAATCAAAGGGGATGAGCACATAGCCTGCATTCACAGCTCAGCCACTCGCAGAGCAAGAGGGGGAATACATACTGGTTAATTAGAACTCCCATTAAAACAAATACTGTTTCAATTTGGCAAGTATAAAAAAAGATGTAAGAGGCTTTCAGAAAAAAGAGACCTGCTGTCGGCAGCTGCCAAGAAAATCCAGGGACTGTAAATCATATCCACTGGCTATACTGTTTCTGCACAGATTATTAGTGTTTGCTGTTGTTTTGCAACACTTTTGAACTCTGAGGAAGGATTCTGCGTCTGTGACACCACCAATGCACCTCTGCAAACAGGGTTCTTCTGATACTGATACCAGTGTCGGCCTTAAATGCGATATCGGCGAGCGTGCTGGTTCCTGTCAGTCAAAACTAGCAAAACGTCAGCTATCAGTGTGTTTCCACAAATATTATGTATATTCTTTTGATCACACTAGTATCAGAGGGGTAACCAGTATCGGCTGATACTCATGTGTAGGTATCAGAATCAGTATCGGAACATCTTTATCTGCAAATATTACATTAGTCATTTTGTTGCGCTGCCGTTCTGCAAAATGATGCATCTTTCTGCAGCTTGCAGAGACTTTTATCTGCAGCTTTATGAATTATTACGTAAACAAAAGCACGCTATCTCAGCTTAAACTCAATGATTAATAAAGAAACAACAAGTGCAACTTATCGAGCACATCATAGTTGTAGCTGCAGCTTTAAACCTGGGCCTCATTTGCTCCTAGCTGAGACAGTGCTGCAGCTGCCTCCATCTGTCTACCTGAGCCATTTGTTGCTCCCTCCATCTTTTTTTTCTCCTCCCGAGCCCCCCACTGAAGCCATTTTCTTTTCCAATCCAAAATATTTTTGGTCGGCGCTTTATGCATTCATAATCTATTTTTCACCTACCAACCTTCCTTCCCTCCATTTGGCTTTTTGTCATCCCATGATGCCTTGCCAATCGCGCTTTTGCTCTCTCCTTTCCCTCTCTTTCTCTCCCTCGCTCCCCACCTTCCTCTCGTGCTCCAACTCTCTCCCCTGGAGAGGCAGCTCTTCTTCCCTACGCCCAGATGAAAGGCTACGGCGGACAATAAAAATGCTATTTAAATGCAAGGGTGTTTGTGTGCGGGTGAGAGATATTTCCTGCTGAAAGTGAGCTGCTGCATCCTGATAAATAGTAAATATAAGGGAATGTGATTTACATTTATCTTGCAGAGGCAGCCAATATGAATTTCAGTAAATCCTAGAAGATGGGGATTTAAGGAGGGAAAATGACTGCGACTGATTCACATGCTGTGTGTCCCACGCAGCTGAAATGCCTATAAGGTGGAGAGTGGTGGTGCCTTTATTAAAGTATAAGCGCAGACATCGATCCTATCTAAAATAACCCATTACACACACACACACACACACACACACACACATACAGTGTGTCACATGCTCATCTGTGCAGATTTCCCGCCTCATACACACACAATTTGAAGGTGACTTGTTTTAGAATAACAATAATGGTTAAATTCAGTCTGTTAGAAGGCAGGTGAAGTGTCTGTCGGGCATACGCTGGGTGACCCCTCTCCTCTGTGGGGTCAAAGGTCAGGGTGCAGGGGGGTTACGGGACGGCCGGAGGGAGAAGAAGGAAGGCTGGATAGCTGTGAACCTGTCCTGATAGCTGGAGGTCTGGGGATGTTGTCGAGCTGCATGTGGTTCCTCTTAGTTCCAGATGCCACTCTGACAGGTGCATCGCAGTGATTAATACTCTCTCTGACTCCGTCTCTCACCCACGTTCTCTCTCTCTTTCTCTCTGTCCCTCCCTCCTTCCTTCTGTCTCTCTCTCTACATGTCCGTCAATGGTTTCTTGGTCCCTCTTTTACCGTGGATTCACGCTCATGCAAAGTCGATCAAACACTCACAGTTTTCTTAGCAGCCTTTTAAAACAATAAACACGAGCATCTATTTCCAGCTCGCTTCATTGCACATGTCTCTCTCTCTCAGTGAGAGGAGAATCTGGGAGGTGCTGGGTCCTCAGCTGGCTGTCTCCTGCAGCAGCTCTCCCCTCTCAGTCTCCAGCTGAGAGCTATTTCACTATTTATTTACATGTAATTATGGCTATGAGGTGCAGATATTAACACTGTCAAGAACAATTTGACCTGACATTTTTCACTAGACCTGGCCCCTGCTGTTTTCAGCAAACAACCCCCACCCTCCTCCTCCCTCTTTTCTTCTTCTTCCTCCCCCTTTTTTCCCCTTCCTTCCCTCCCTCGATCCGCCTCGCTTTCCTCCGTGAGCCCTCTCTCTCTCTCTCTCTCTCTCTCTCTCCCTCTCTCTCACACACACACACAGGCCCTGCCTCGCTGAAACCACTCTCCTGGAATCAGAAAATCTGCCGTTTAATTTAGAAGAGGCGTTGGTGCAAGGTGCGGAGAGCTGTGTGTGCGTTTGTGTGTGTGTGTGCGTGCACTTTGAAGGGGCCTCTCTTGTTCCCAGTGGCTGAATCCATCCCATAGTTACTCAAGCATATCACTAGCAGAGAATAGAGGATTGCTCCCCACACGTTCTCCAATTGCAGTCCAATAGACGGCATATTAACCTCTGGTTAGTGCGGGCTGAGTTTATAGCTTTTACTGAGGGACGTTTAGGAGGGAGGGGGGGCGAGGGGGGGGGTGCTTTTCAGCTTGAGCAGCTGTGCTTTCTTGAACATTAACACTACCATAAGTTACAGGGGTCTTTAGAGGGTTTAGTTTGATGGAAATGTGTAGAGAGAGGGGGAGAAAAGTGTGGACAAACCAGAGATGAAACAGATTTTTATTCCATTTCCGCCTGTTTGCGCCTCCTCTGTATGTTTGCGCCTCCTCTGTATAGCCGCCAACACTCGGCTTTTTTGCTTAGTGGGAAAGGCTACAATTGGCATTCAGACTCGGGTCTAATGAGTCTGCAGTAGACCCGGGTAATTTTTCGACTCCAATCGGCAATGATGGGAACACAAAACCCAGGTCATGCTAACCTCCGCCCCCTTTCCAGCATGATGCTATGACACGCACTGCTACAAATTCCGCCCGTCTCCGTCCGAGCAGCGCTCGAACACCTTTACAAATTTTGTCGGTGCCGAGTTTGATACACAGACTGAATGAGTAGTAGATACAATAAAGACCTAACCACCGAAACATCTTCACTGTTTACTAACCCTGTCTCCGGCGCATTTGTGACGTCAGACGGTGACGCAGCAGAAAAGAGACCGAAAGGAGTATACTTCACTGGCAATGGGAAAAAAAACTATTGGCATTTATTAGCGGGTCTTCCCGAGTCTGAAAAACCTGCATCAAGGCGCTAATTTTGGTGGGAAAGGGGTATCAGTTTGCGCCTCCTCTGTAAGTTTGCGCCTCCTATGTAAGTTTGCGCCTCCTCTGTATATTTGCGCCTCCTCTGTAAGTTTGCGCCACCTATGTAAGTTTGCGCCTCCTCTGTATATTTGCGCCTCCACTGTAAAATTGCGCCTCCTCTGTATATTTGCGCCTCCACTGTAAAATTGCGCCTCCTCTGTACATTTGCGCCTCCTCTGTATATTTGCGCCACCTATGTAAGTTCGCGCCTCCTCTGCATATTTGCGCCTCCGCTGTATATTTGCGCCTCCTCTGTAAGTTTGCGCCTCCTCTGTGAGCAGGAGCGCAGTGAGGAGAGAGGCAGGCGCAGGGCGGCTAACATGTTGTGAGGAGTGACAGCTTGTTCCAGTAGCCGCTAATCGTCCTCATCTGTGCCTGACTTGTCAATGCCCAGATTCTGTCAGTGCCAATCAGCCCATTAATTGAACACAATTAGCACCCCCTCCCCAACCACCCATAACCAGCACATTCTTCAAAAGCCCCACTCCTCTCCCTCCAGCACCCCCCCCCTCCCCTTTCTCTCTACCTCTCACTCTGCCTCTGTCTCTTCATCCCGTGGCGCTCTGTGGAAGACACTTTTCACTTTTTATTAATGTGCCGCGGCCAATTAACGCAGTGGCATGCAGGCCAGAGCCCGTCATCTGCTGCCTGCCACCGTCCCGGCCGTCTGCTGCTGCTACTGCTGCTGCTGCTGCGGCCCCCACGCCACCCCGCACGCCACCTCCACCCGTGACCAAAACGCTTTAATTCAATTTATGCAATCACTGTTATTTTTAAATAGTCATTTTGTCTGCTCAGATGAGGGGCCTTACTGCCCGCTGGGCCGGCCCTCTCATGTGAGGAGTGGGGGAAGGGAGGGACATGAGGGGGGGGCAGGAGTCGACTGACTCGAGGGGTTGGGTGGGGGGGTCCCTGATATTTTCATTTATTTACATCTTTCATGCTTAGTTTCAGGTTGGGTGTTTAATGCAGATTTCAAATTATAGGCAAAGACAATTAAGTTTAAATATCTACATTTTATATTCGTACTTTATTTTGAAAGTCTGTTTATTTAGTCTGTTCTCAAAGTCAAACAGCTTCCACACACTGGAGCCGTGTGACTCCCGGGTCACAGATTTAAACACCATTCTCTTCCTGTAATCACCCCCTCAGGACTGGCCTTCAAATATTGATCTGAAATTCAGTGTCATCACTGTGGATCTTTAATCATCCTCTGCTGCAGCCAGTATCAGCCCGGCTCATCTGCTAAGGTGCAAGATGCTATTCTGCAGCGCTCAGATAACTTACAGACATTTGGAGTGCTCATTTTTCCCCCCCGTCTGCCCCGGTGACCTCTGCCTAACTTAAAGGTACATCTCGGGGGCATTTTGATTCGGGCAGAACAGGGAGCTATCGGTGACAGAGGAACTAATCCAGTCCTGCGCAGATTAAGAGTATTTGTGGAGTGGGGTGTGTTGGCTCTGGCGCCGGGGATGGAACAGAAGGGGCTCCTATCAGCTCTCCAGGCAGGCTCGCCCTCAGGCCAGCGCAGTCCTACAGGAGTCTTTGTACTTCCCAAAGCCTCCACTTTCCTCCCGCTCGCTCTGTATCACTTTCTCCTCTGCCCCCTCGCCCTCACTCTATGGGCTATCATATTTACACTGCTGCTTTTCCTCTCTTTACATTTGTGGGTTTGTGAGCGCAGTAAAAGAGTTAATGCGCCCAATGTCAGGTGCTTCAACGGGGACAAAAAGCTGCAAGATTTTAGATGCGTTGGATCCAAACGGCTTAATGTTAAAGGACGTAAATGCTGTATATTGTAATATTATTTGTTTAAGTGCAATAAAACCACAAGTTATATATATCTACATATTTACTTTATTATATAGTTTGTCTGTTCTTAAAGTCAGACACTTTCCAGACACATCTGTGTTAGCAGCGTGGACTTCGAGGTTTGTACTGCTAACTATAAAGAGATATAAAAGCCATAGATATTAATTTTACACAACATTGTTTAAGCGCAATAAGTTCATAATAATCTATATTGAAATGTATGGCATTTATATCCCTTTATAGTAAACAGTATGGCCCCAAGAATGGAGGCACATCCTCACTATGTTTCCCCCTCTCTGCTTGCCTTTTTGTTTCCCTCTTTCACTCGCAGTCTTTCCCTCCGCTCCGTCTCTGTCACATTGTTTTATTCTGGAAAAGAAATCCAACAAAGAACATCTCGTCAAACATTCCCGCAGACAAAAAAAAAACTGTAATTTGACTGTTGAAGAAATGAGCGAGCTATGAAAGGCCCCCTTTTTGTGTCTCAAGTGCGCTATTTATTTATCTGAAAGGATGCACATTGTATCAATTTGCACCTCCCCGTTCACGTCGCCACAGGCTGGAGGGCTCAGAAGTTGAGAGAATTAATTACTTTTTTATTATTATTTATAAAGTAATCTATCTGTAGAGAGAGAGAGAGAGAGAGAGAGGGAGTGGAAAAAGGAGAAGGAGAGGGTGAGGGGAGGAGAGGGAGGCAGGGAACGCCCTGGAGCATTGTCCTTTAAACTGGGTCCTGGCTCACATTATCTCCCAAACCAGCACTCACACAACGTCGAACAACAAACGAAACTCCGGGCTGCTGAGGACGCTGCGTGCAAGGAGAGGGAGGGGAGGGGGGGAGAGGAGAGGAGAGAGGGAGGGAGGGAGGAAGTCTTCTCGGCAAGAGTGGAAGGAGTGTGTTAGGAGAAATAATGTGGTTTTTAGATGTCAGCTCAGAAGTTTGACACAAATTTAAACTCACACCTGCGTGTGTACTGAGATTTAACTTGAGGGGCATCCTGGTGCAGCCGACCCAGTGCAGTGGATTTACAGCAGCGGCAATACGCTTGTCAATCCAAACCCAGCTCGCATTAAGTCTATTAATCAGTGTGCATGCGTTTTATATATAAATTTATATATGAATTTTATTTTATCTCACTGGAATACTACACTTTGTGTTTTGTTTTACGTGGCATGTAGCGACAGAAATGTGCAAACGAATCCAGCTGCAACGGCTTTTTACAAGCTTATGTGACCAAGTATCATTTAACCCTTTAATGTGAGGTGAGAAAACTTTACGTGCAGCATTAAAGTGGCAAAAATATGCAATAAAACTGACCCTCGGAAAACTTTAAAGTACTGTAGATGAGGGCGAGAGAGGACAACTTTGCTGCAACAATTCAGCCCGTTACGGCCTCCCAAACCAAAGACAGAAATAAACCTAACGCTCAAATGATAAACGTTTCACCCACAGGCTTTATTGAACCTAAAAGTGTTCAAATATATCATGAAGGGAAAACAAAAGGGGCTGGAGACCACGGCCAAAATGAACAAAAGACGGGAAGATGCTGGGCCAGCCAGGGGATCCACCGTCATTCGCAGCAGCTCCCCCTGAACTAACGATAAACATAACCTGATAACTCCAGCCAGCACTTGAAACAGAAGCTTACCTCGACCTGTAACACCAGATTAAGAGGACAACAGTGAAGCAGCATTGATTTTTCTCTCATATAGAACCTGACTACGACAGAAGAGCCTACCTTCTCCGGCCTTAGCAAAACTCAAAGCAACGTGATGGACAGCGACGTCCTCACACATGACAACACTTGTTAGCCTCCACAGAGCCGACCCGTCCTCCTCATTCACTAAAATAGCAAAGCTGCTACAACGTCGACGATAAGAAGTCATTTTCTTTTGAAGAACTTTTATGAGCATGAATAATATTCCCCCCCGATTGTTGGCTATTCTACTTCATAAGGAAGCGATGTAATCAAGGTTCAATTAACCAATGACTAAATTGGACTCGTGCCCCGCAGCTGTCTCTCAGGACACTTAACAAGCCCCTCCCCCCCTTCTTCACTTTCAGACATCACAAAGCATCAGGACACATTCTCCTCTCTTCCTCTTCCTCGGGGTCCATATGTGAGCGAGCATCACATGTGTCCGGCATGCACAGGGCCATGAATCTCCCGCTTATGGATACATGTCACATGCTCTGTCCGCAGATGTGGAGGGGACGAGCGGGGAGGGGGGTTTCCATGCTGATAGAATTACCATGTGGAAATGACTAACCAGCCTTTATGTTTCTGATGTGCTGCGAGTGCTGCATATTTCCTGGGAGGCCTTTTCTAAAGATATGATTCATTTGCACAGAACGCTTAATTTTCCCTCAGTGGGATATTCCAGCCTCAGAGCATCGTTTCAGGACTGTTTGTCTGCCTCTGTGTTTGCAGCATATGTGTGTGTGTGTGCATGTGTCCATCCATGCATGCAAACATATGTGTGCGTGTATATCACCCCTGTGTAACCACCTCCATGATGGGCTAATTGGTTTAGCAGCCGAGGGGCCAAAGGCCAGTGCAGCATAACAAAACTCAACATGAACCTGATGTTGAAGGGAAGCCTGCCCTGCTATAGGAGGGGAGCATGTGTGGGACAGTTCCCCTCTCTACCACCCCCTCCCACACACACACACACACACACACACACACACACACACACTCCACTTTCCCTTTTCACTTAAAGAAAGTCGCAGCATAAGAAAACAAAATTTTTCACAGTGTTCTGGGCCGCTGCGCCTCCGACTGGAGCGGCACTAGAGGTAATCTCTTCCATTTTAACATATTTTGAGACCTTCTTCTGACGAGTGTCACATGCTATTACATTAATCTAGAATATTGAATTGGAAGCTTTTATGCACTATGAATAATATACACACTGTGATATTCAGGCCAGCCTCAACCTGCAGTATCAGCGGGCCCCTTGGTGAGGTTTGTGGAGCCTACTTTGTGTGGGGATCTGAGGGGATCATTTACCAGTTCCAACTCCATTACTATTCATGAGATGGGTAGGCTAGGGGCGAGGGATTAGGGACTCCCTTGGTGCTTGTTGTGCTGTAGGCTCGGGCTCAGGCCTCAGGCTCCGGGACAGGGGCTGTCTGGCACGGATGGTGGGTCTATTATCACCCTGGGACCCTTCTGTCCCACAGCAGAACACTTACTGGCAGCGCCAGCTAATGGAAACAGTCTCCCTTGTTCCCTTTCTCCTCTTTCTAACCTCATCACCCTCCTTGTATCCTTCCCCCTGCTCTTTAAAAAAAAAAAGATGGGGGAAGTTTTTCCCATTCCCTATTTCAAAGTTGAAATGGTGTATTTCTATTGGCATCTTTACCGTGAAGAGCTGGGATGGCTCTATATTTGCAGGAAAAAAGTACTTTCCCTCAACTCTGTCAATGCTTTGATCCTCAATTTTCCAAATTTCTAACATCCTCCGTTCCCCCCTCCTCCCCCTCCTCCCCCAGGTGATGAGCATCCTGAGCAACCCCAGCGCCGTGCCCTCCCAGCCCCAGCACGACTTTTCCATTTCCCCCCTGCACGGCAGCCTGGAGAGCTCCAACCCCATCTCGGCCAGCTGCAGCCAACGCTCCGACACCATCAAGAGCGTGGACAGCCTGGCCTCCTCCCAGTCCTACTGTCCCCCCACCTACAGCGCCACCAGCTACAGCGTGGACCCCGTCACTGCCGGCTACCAGTACAGCCAGTACGGACAGAGTGAGTAAACAACTGACACTTTAGCTGTTGCCAGTATTAGAGGTGTTGTGATGCTGTTTTTGTCTTCCTGATATCAAGTGAGTGATTGGAGACATTTAGCTAGTGTTCACTAACATGCGACACACTGTTGTTGTTACACGTTACCTTAAATCAGTTCCTGGTTCCGCTTTCAGACTTTCAGGCCGATACTGACACTGGTATCTGTCTTGTAACAACTCGAGTACACACAGGGTTTGTTTGTCTCTTCCTGTGTCGTTCTTTCACATCCTCCACTCTTTCAAAAACCCTGTGAAGTGATGCCCAACTCCCAGGCAGGAGAGCCTCCTGACCTTTGCACTCTCTGTTGGTGGAGGCAGACACGTGCTCTTGATAAAGACCCCCCCCACCCCTCTTCCTCCTTACACCACCGCTAACACCACCACCACCACCGTCCTCCTCGAGAGCTGCCTTAGTCACACCCCACTCCACTTGGATGGGAAAGAGGAGAGGGCCACTTCAAAGTAACGGCACACCCTCAGGGGCCACAGTGTCCTCTTGCCCACCTCGCTCTCTCTCCCCTCTCTTCTCTGTTCTCTATCACACACACACACACACGCACACACACACACCCTCGGGGCAGGAAAGAGTTTGCTTTATTAGATTAGCATAATTGACTGATGCTGTCACAGCCATTCATAAGAGGTAAAATGAAGCACACTTCCCCAACAAGCTAGCCCGCGCCGGCTATAGCTAACATTTGTTTGTGTTTAGATGCAGCTTCTCGTTGTGATCGTCGGTGTTGTGAAGCTTCCTTTCTGTTTTCTACAAAGTGTTTATGTTGAGTGTGGGTGCACGTGCCGATCCGTCACGTTGTGTGTGTGTGTGTGTGTGTGTGCGCAGCAGTGTTTTGTCAGCAGCAGCGAGGAAGTGATGGCAGCGCGGATGTGAGCTGATGTGAGGTTAATTAAGATGGTGATTGAGCACAGTCGATGGGTAATGAATGGAGGAGAGAGGAGAGAGCTGCTGTCTGACGATGAAAATGATCGGCCATGTGGAGTGTGGAGGGCATGAAATCAGAGATGCCAAGTGTAATGAAGACTGGCACACAGAACACACACGGGGAGCCGCCTGAGTGACAGCACGGAGACTTTAGCGGGATGCACATGCTCCGTGCCAGCGGCGTGCCAACCTCAGACAAGAGGACATGGGAGGGGTTTTTATCTTTCACTCTCTCTGCGTGAATTGTTTTTTATTTGACTCACTCGCTTCTGCCACAACTTATTTCAGCCCTAATCAGAGGAGTGAAATGAGACTGAATGGGACACGTGTGTCAGGAATAAAACCACCTGTCTGTCTTTTCTTTCTCCAGCTGCTGTCGACTACCTGGCGAAGAACGTCAGCTTGTCCACCCAGCGGAGGATGAAGCTGGGAGACCACTCGGCCGTGCTGGGGCTGCTGCAGGTGGAGACAGGTCAGGCCTACTGAACGCCCTCTGGACGCCCACCACACTCCTCCGCTCCTCTGCCACCTTCCTCCATGCTCCATCAAGTCTGGACTCCAACTCCAGCCATGACATCAGCACACAGACGCGCAGCAGAAACGTACGGGTGTGACAAAGGCACTTCTGGGAATTGAACTAAAACTTTTCACGCCACTGCCGACCACCAGGCGGGTCTGCGCACTCTCTCTCGCACAAAATCCGTGTTTGGGGCCTGCTTCCTGTACTTCTACCCCAGCCCCAAACCCTGTTTTGTTTTGCTTCAGAACGCCACACAGGACCCCAGAACACCCGAGGAAAGTCGGCCGCCTTGGCCCGGCTTCCTCTCTGTCATGGCTGCAGTCCAGCACACATCCAGAGCCATCAACAACATGTACTTTGACCTTGCTGTTCATAGTAGTTAACAAAGCCAATATCATTTGAACGACTCTTCTTCTTGTTCCTTTTTGATATTGTTAAGATTATTGTTGCTGTTATATGATTATGGTTAATGTGATTTCTGTTGTTCTTTGATTCCACTCGTATCTCTTTTTCCCTGTTAGATGTTGGTGTGTAAAACCGTGCGGATGATTCGGGAGTGAGTGTCAGTTGCGTGTGCATGTTTCTTTTCGCGTGTCGGCGCCGTCTCACAAGAGAGGATGATTGTTTTCCAAGCTGCTGCTCCTCTGCCTGTTCCCCGAGCTCCCAATGTTCGTGAGCGATTTGACCTTCCCACTTTCATATTCGTCTTGACATTCCTAAAGAACTTGGCCACTCTGTGGGAAGTCTGGCTGGATGGATTCTGCAGGGAATTAAAGCAGCGTTTTTGGCGGCCAATAGCTTTCCCCTTTCTAACCTCCATCCCATCCTTAGCCGCGGTCCGTGGGGAGGGGGGCATTGTTTGCAAAAACAGGATTGGGGAAATTAATGTATTTTGTTTAGAAATATGGACCTTGCCAAGGAGGGCTAACTCAATCCTCCCCCTCTAGACTCCCCCCCCAAATCCCATCTGCCGGGAAACCCTGTGTGACTTTAAAGCAGATTAAATCAAAATAATGTCAAAGCTAATTCGCAGTGACCCTTCCTCTTACTCGCCAGTATTTCTGTTTTTACAGCCTAATGAGCACATTTTGTAAATGCACCTTCGGTTGGTTTCCACTCCCTCCGACTAAATAAGCATTCCTCGAAACATTCCTCACGCTCCGTCTACAAATATACTACAAGCATTCCAACGCTTTCTGTTACCAGATTAAAAAGTACACAAGCTGTGCCATTCACATGCACTCTGGAAAATCACATAATCCAGTCAGATGTGAAAGGGCACAGGTAAAAGCACTGATTGCTCCCCCCTTCTTGGTTCGCCCCCCTCCGCCTCTAATCCTCCTGAAATGTACAAAAAGAATAAAAAACGTGACGACTAGTGGAGACATTTGTGTAGCACTCATAGTTCTGACACGATCCAGGACCGGCGTCCGTCCGTGCGAGGATGCTGACGTGCGCAGACGGGATGCGGTCCTCAGCCGCCTTTCAAAGCTGAACCCTGTACAGTAGCTGGAGCAGGTTGTGTATTGTCTGTTTATAAAGAGTATGTTTTATACTAAAACAAAGCTATGTGGAGCGGTAGGTGAGCGAGGGATCTGTGGAAGTAAATGATTTGAGTTTCCTTAACTGTTTTTTTTTTTTTGTTGGTTTTGTTTGAATTGTATTTAATTGGTTTTCTTGTTTTGACCAAAAGTTCTGTTTCCTGTTTGGGCCCAGGTGAGAATGAATTTGTATAAATTAGTCAAAATTCCATGAAAATGTTCCGATTGTACAAAAGAGGATCAAACTGAGCTCGACGGATGATGAACTCACAGGACCACTGTATATTTAAAAGGTGGTTGAAGGAAGCGTCCTCGTGTGTTTCTGACCGCCTGATCTCACAGACTGATTTTAAAGCCGACCAGACTGGACCCGGACACACCTGAACCTCTTAAGACATTGGCGTCGGAGTCCCGCAGCGCTTCGCCCGGCGCGATGGAGCCGGCGAAGAAGTCCTCTCCGCTCTGGGAAACTGACTCGAGTCACGTTTGATTTGTGGACCAATAAGACTCCAGGAGACAAAGTCAAAGCAGCGCTGACTCCGCACTGAACCGCAGCGGCCGCGGCTGCTCCGCTTAGACGCCTCACTCATGTGTATATTTTAAAAAGGAAGAATTTTAGAATCGTCTTTAGTGTATCAAACCCATTTCTAACACTCGCGTCAATAAACATTTGGATATTTAAAGCATACGACTCCTCTCCCCCTCCTCCCCGTCTGTTTGACCTTTAACCTGTTTAGTTGCTTTCTGACATCTGTGCTTTGCTTTTCCTCCTTCTTCTGTTCCGCATGTGTGTATATTATCATGGTATAATTTATTCTGCTGTATGAAGTATTAGAGTAGTGGGAAACTTGTACTGGTATTTACTACCTTCAGCCTGTTGGTGTGTTTACTGTAACACTGGCGTAACTGTTATCAATTAAAGATCCAAAACTGACTCGGCCATTTGTCTCTTTTTTTCTACTGTGTGTGCGTGTGCGTGTGTGGGACAATTAAGTGATTACAAAACATCAACAATAAACTTTAGGATAAATTGAACTTTTTTAGACCTTATTTAAACAAAAAAATACAGAAATTTTCTGGTTTTAGTCTCTGAAATGTTAAAATTTCCTCCTTTTCACGCTTTAAAATAATTTAAAAGTGAATATTTTTGAGTTTGGGAGAGTCAGTCGGACTAAAAACTGACTTTAAATTGGACTCCAGGAAACTGTAATGGGTTTATTTCCGTTTTTATAACATTTATAAGTAGAAATATAGTAATAATCGAAAATAAATACAGCTTAATAGATAAGAAAATAACTGTATGTTGCAGCTTTAGTGTGAACTTGCACCTATATATAAGTACATGCATATTGTCTGTGCGTGCATGCGTGTGTGTGTCCTCCGTGTGTGTTCGAGCACATTGGAGGAGCCAGCGGGGCCACCAGTAAGTGTTCCAGAGCTGCTGATGTGATTAGGGAGTGATGAGAGCTCAGACGTCCCGGCCTCAGACACGCAGACGGAGAGCGTGTCTGCTCGCAGCTGTAGGAAGTCATTCATTCTGCCATCTGACCAGCAGCAGCAGCAGCGACTGTCCGGGGGAATGTTGTCGGCAAATCTCTGCGGTATGGTGTGAATGCAGGGGAACTAACCGGTGTGGTGTGGAAGCATCCGCTGTGTTTTATATTACACTTCAGAACAGTCGGGCTCATTCAGCTTTTTAACGTCAGCGCTGCTGGAGGGATTTCAAACATGCAGCAGGTATTTTCATTCAGTCCTGTCTGCTTTCACAACATCGCGGACACGTCTGCAGACACTGGAAATGTCTAGACTCAATCTTGTGCGATAAGCAAAGACAGAAAATCATGCAAACATTTCATATAGCACAAAATAATACTTTACTCTTCATTTGCAATTAAATGAAAGTAATTAAAGGCATCACTAATCAAGTATCAACATCATTAACTTTAAATTGCATTAGGAGATAAATTTGATGCTAAATAAAGTAAGAAGTCATCTGAAAAACTTCTATTACGTCTGCACGAGGTGACGATCATTCGTATTTCATACTCTGTTAAATATGTGAGAGATGGGAGCAGCTCAGCGAGTATAAATAGACGCCGAATATTTAGCATTCCCTCCTGATTTACAGATTTAAATCAGCTGCAAACTGCTGCGTTATCGCCGCTGTATATCGCCCGGGCTCAGTTAGATGTGATGCAAATGGAAATTCTTGCAAGCGTCTAATTACAAAACACACATTTAAGAGGAGAAAATAGTTCTTTGGGCTGCGGAGACGCATGTCAATAAGGATATAATTCCAAAGCACACAGTGAGCATCCTCTCAGTGTGTTTAAATATGCATTGTCAGGTGTCTCTCTGCCCTCATATATTCCTCTCAAAAGTTTGTGTTCTGGTTGTCCAGATTAGGCCTCTGCATGTGCTATGGTTGTCCCCTTTGCTCCGGCTCGTCTCCTGAGGACCCGGCCGGGGAGTTTTGTCTCCCTCGGGTCTGCTGTCACTCACGCTGGACGAGGTGGCAGCTCAGGCGCTGGTGTGTGGGAGAGCTTTGTGACACTTCCCTCATCTCCTCCTTTGATCCCCTAATTGATTGACTACAGGAGCAGAGGATAAACAGAGCCCACAAGAGCCGATTCCACTCGCCTCTCTGGAGTGGTTTAGATAAAGTGCAGAGGCCCGGGCTCTCCGTTCCTTCTCTCCCCTCTCTCTCTATATGGACACAGGGGCCATTGAAGGTGGCTCTGTGCCACGGTAGCTTAGCTTTGGGGCTGTGTCCTCAGGCCCGGGGCTCCAGTACTGCCCCTGTGCATAAATGGCTGGCGGTAATAGGTTTGTTTAGATCACAGGGATGGAAATGAAACTCCTGAGCCTCGCAGTGGAGACCAGGAGGCCCTATCGCTCAGGAGGCAGCGATAGAGGAGCCACAGCCTCAGCCCGGTCATACCCACATTTCAGATTGAGCCATGGAATAGAGGCTCTGATTCAGATCTAATTTAGGACCCGGCTCTTGAACCTGGTCATGCTGTGATAAATAACCTGCTGCTGAAGAGCGAGGAAAGCCATGAAGAAGGAGAAGACGGGAGAACACAAACGACCATTTTGGGGCCTTCAGAGGAGAAAAAGAGGGCAGAAAACGTCTCCATTTTACAGGAAATGTGTGTTTGAAAACATGACTTACGAGTGATTTATAGCAGATATGATAATTATATTCTAATTTTACAAATCTGTCTTCAGAAAGAGAGTTCAGAGCCGTGTGCAGGTATGCTAAGAAATGATTAAGAGATGCTCTGGGGGTCTTGGTTTTATTCTTTGAGATTATGTGTCACGGGGAGTAAAAAAGCTCCCAGCTGTCGCCATGAAAGCACTTACAGTATAATAATCCTCCAAATCCTGTAATTATGCCAGCATACGCCGTGTACCTGAGCCGCAGCTTTGTGCTCGTCACCTCCAGGAGCCCACAGACACACACACAGACGCACAGCTTGCTGTGCATATATCTCCTGCCCGATGCGTGTTTTGCATAGGGAGAAAATCGTATTTTCAGAACATTTGAGGTATTTTAGATTTCACGCTCGCCCCTCTCAGGTATTATAGATAGACAATCTGTCATGTATAAGTAAGAAGTGAGGGCTTAAAGAGGGTATTGTCATAGCTTAAAGTGGCATGATTTAACAGGAAGTGTCCTTGTTATAAAATATATCACCTTTATTATAGTTGATAAGTTTACGTTTAGTTTGTGACGTGTTCAGTGACTCATTTGTCCGATACCGCAAATCTAAATGAGCACAAACGTCCTTTAAAGCTGTAAAAAGAAACGAGAGGAAAAGAGTCAAAGTAAAGTTTGAAATCTGAGAAATCTCTGCGAGATAAAATCGCTGTGCAGCCGAGCTGCATTTACATTCAGACTCTGCGCTCGGCTCTCAAACTAATTAATATTAATAACAAAAATGGAAATGAGTGGAGTGGCGGCCCTCAGTGAAGAACAAGCTGGGTGCATTCAGTCAGGAGATTCATATATAAGCCCTTTCTCAGGAGAGGTGGGCTCCAAACAGGCGTGACGGCGGGGCATAGACCGCCATACACAGCGACAATTTTTCTAGATAATAGCCTATCACGCAGGATACAATTTAAATTAAAAAATGCAATTTTCACCTTGAAATGAACAAATGATTACAGTTTCTATACAAATTAAGGCATCCAGGCTGCGCCTCAGTACTGTGCCAAGGCCATGAAACCTGACATAATTACCATGAAATACATTTTCAAATATTTGTATTTTGTCCATCGCTTTAAAACATGCCACTCTGCCTTCTGTGGGCTTGTGATCTCACCTTCTGGGGGGAAACACATAAAAAAGAGCGAAAATCATCAGAGATGAAAAGCTCTTCAACAGGAGAGATAAAAATGTGGAAAAAAACAACCTCCCATACACACAGCAAATCAGCACAGCGGCCCCCCGAGCTATCTCTAAAAGCCAAATTACTGCTCCTTATCTAAGGAATCATATCTACTAGTTATCTGCTCCTGAGATAGGCTCCCCTCTCTCTCCCTCTCTCTCTCCCTCCCTCTCTCTTGTGCTCATCGCTAGAAATGCTATTTATTTGTGATTACAGCCTCCCTTTGAATAAAAGATGTTTGTGTTTGAGATCCAAAGTTTGGGCAGATTGTGAACTCCTCAGATTCTTCAGAGAGGAGAAGCATTGAAGGCAGAACACCTTATTTGGGCTGCTGGGGGTGGTCTGCTGCAGAGAGAGGGATGAAAGTGTAGCCGATGGGAAATATGAGACAAGACCTCAAACTTCTCTCCGACGCTTCGTATCACACATGCTTTGGGAGGGGATTCATACTGAGATGAGGTGTCGAATCGACTTTAAATGCAGAACCTTATGTTTGAAACACACGGAGACAGGAAGTTCTGGCATGTAGGTTTGCGAGAGAGAGCTGCCAAAAGCGGCGAAGTTTGGAGTTTTCAGAGTTTCGTGTGCTCGGAGATGTTAGTTTGAGGAGGTAAAACGTCAGATTTCTGTCGAATAAATGGAGATGAAAGACTACAGAGCTTGTGCTTTAAGATGAAATATAACAAGGTGGGTCCAAATATTGACCTTGAATCTAACATCTCTTCAAAATAAAAGCGTCGGATAAATCACCACTCTCCTCTACGCTCATGTTTATTCTTAAAATACAAACAAACGTGGCTAAAAGTCCAGAAAATCACCCCTAAACTTTTTCTCACCCACAAACAGACTCTCATTTTGTAACTTTTTAACACTCCCTGCTCTAAAGTGCGACTTGTTAACTTGTGTCCTCCTTTTCTCCTTCCATTTCTTACCTCTCCCTCTCTCCCTCTCTCTCTCCCTCCATCTGTTGGAGTCCCTCAGCCAGAGAGGCGCACATCAGATTTCAATAGTTGACCTCTTAATGCTGAGGTCAGTGCTGCACCGGCAGCGATTTCACACTCAAGATGAAAGGGAAATGAACACTGAGGATGCTGGGGGTGACACGGGGGCCCTGACCACGCAAAGCCACCGCCGACTCTGACCGCTTCACTGCACCAGGAGCTGAGGAGGAGGAGGCGCTAAGATGGAGGGTTTTTTTCCCCCCACCTGTGTAAGGAGTCAGTGAGCTAAGACGTGGAGGCAGCGATCTGTACGCAGTTATACTTTTGATTTCTGATAAATCACACAAAAAAACTCCACTAGCAGCGACAGGTATGAAGACTTATCTCGTGTGACTGGATCTCCAACGAGCTACGAGCTACTGACACATTTTCCTTTTCCCCTAAATGAGCCCGACCATCTTTAAAAGTGTCCTGATGCTCGGCGTCAGACCCCACGGCCTCCCCTGCCCGGCTACAAGCGCCGGTTCCTGCTGCATTTCTCCGAGGCCATTATTGAATGAGCAGTGAGACAAGGCGAGCGGTGAAAGGACAGTTTGGTTACACCGCCGCGAGGCTTGAGCTCCTCAGAGTAATGTAGCGCTTAAGTACCTGTCAGCTTTATAAAGGAGGGAGTAGACTGTGTAAATGTGTGTGTAAATAGAGTGTCAGATCAGGACCCCAGGGAGCGGAGGTGGGGAGTGTGCATGTGTGTAAGTGTGTATTTGTTCACTGGTGCATATGTGTGTGCATGTGAGTGTCACAATAATGATCATTTAACCCTCCTCAGCATTCCCCAGGGCTCCTCGTTCCCCCTTTCGACTTCATGGCGCTCCGGGCTCCCTCTCTCTCTCTCCCTCTCTCTCTCTGCCTCCTCTGTCTGCTCCTCACGGCTGGGCACAGTTGGGGAGCAGCTCCTTATTCATTCATGAGAGAAGCACCGGATAAATAAAAAGGTTCATTACTGTGCTAAAGTGTTACTAATGACATGTACCTGCCACTGAGCACCTCCGAAAATCTAATGTGACACACTAGAATGGAAAATCTATTCTGCCGCGCCGAGGCCTCCAATGGCGCCAGCGCACATACTCTATGGAAATTTCTCCCCGCTTGCCCTCCAATTGTGTCTCTCTAAAACCAATATTTACAATCCCATAGCCATTATGTCCTACTACGCCCTCTGCGCCTGCTGTTGCGACCTCCATATTAGCTGAAAATTGGACTTTGCAAACTTAGCAGGGGAGGAGAGACTCCGCGCGTAGATGAGAGGGGGCAGCACCAGGGGACCCAGTGTGAGGCGCACGGTGCCTCTCAACTCCCTGCTGCCCCAACCCTTAACTGACAACAGCCACATAACACCAAACAAGAATACAAAGAGAGCCACCGTGCTGCATTCCAGCATTTAAAGTCCTCAGTGCAGTCAAATCCAAGTTTGTGATCATCAGACGATGATGAAACATTAACGGACTCAGAGAAAGGCCGACTTATAAACACGAGAACTCTTTTCTTTAACGTATACGTTCAGCAGCTAGTTTAGACGTTGTGCAAATGCAGGTTTAAAGTTTACCTGGTAGAAGAAGGTGTCTGCTTGATGACATAGAAGGCACGGAAATGTCTGTTAGTCTTCTCTCCTGCTGTTTAAAGCTATGCAAACAAAACACCTGAGATCCTGAAGGTGCTATGAAGACTGCACTATTCACGGTAGATGCATTCACAGAGTATTTCTCAGTAGTAACAATCAGTTTCAGGATGTTTAATTAATCTATCACAATTGTAATTTCATTTTAAATTTCATGTATTTTACATATCATCATTAGTTTTATACTTTTGTAGCAATCGAACGCGATTAGATTTTGTGATGTGGTGCCCTGTCTTTATACACATACATATATCTGTAGATAGAATAAGCTGATATACATCCTGCTCAGACAAAAGAAATGTTTTGCCTTCATTTCATTGAAGTCAAATTATTTAAATGTCCACAATGGAGGATGAACGTGGACACTGATAAGAGGAGCGTGTAATAAATGTCTGTTAAGTCTCTATCTATCGCAGAATGAGGTAACACAATGGTGATTGAGCCTATGGCCCACTGATGAAAGCCTTTGCATTTCCAGTATATAGTATTATTATGGACTGGGTGTCTGTGGCGACATTCGCAGAAAAAATCACAAGCAGCGCCCAGTTAGTGACGCGTTTTCCATCAGCCAGCAGTGGTTGGTCTGCCAGAGAGAGTAGGCGGAGCTGAGCGGCTGCTTTTCCGGTCTCTGCAAGTGTTGCGAGTAAACAGTAATCTACTATGGCTGAACAAACAAAGAAAAGATCGATGACTACAGATACAACTTCAACAATAAGTGAACAACCAGAGAAAAAGAAACAAATTGGACGCTCAGATGAAGGCAAACAGTCTAAAAAAGGAAAGCGACCGTCAGCGAGGAAAATCAAATTACAACCGGAGCCAACCGTGGACGTCACACATGCGACACTGTCTGGATATCTGGGAAGTGTGCTCCCGCAATTACCGTTTAACGCCATAGGTGTCGCCAAAGAGAACGAAACTGAGATCTTCAAGATTATAACTTTAATGAACAGAAACTGCTGAATTTAACCTTCAATTTATATTCAAAATGTTAAAAGTTTTTTCATACATTTGTCATTTTATTTGAGATTTACTCTGCATGCCCAGTAAACCAGGTATTCTGCCAACCAACCAGCAATTGTGAAGATAAACCGGGTAGTTAACTGTGCTGTTTGATTGTTGATGAGAGGTAACATTTCCTTATATGGTCATACAGGTCTAATGCCAGTTTCTGATGCAATGCAAGTGATCTAAAAATGTTATATAAAGTAAAGTTTTCAACGAGAGATAAAGTAGTTCATTTTTAAACACTTAATTCCTTCTGTGTACAAGGTCTTATATGATTCTTCTAAATGATAATCATTCTAGCAAATTGGTGCATTTATTATAACCATTTCCAAAAACATTAACTTGTATACTGTATACCCAATATTCTTATTTTTTGCAACTGTTATAACTCTTCATCTATCAAATATTTAAACAAACATAAGGAGCTTTAGAGCGGCGTGAGCGTCACTCAGTTTCTGCTTGTTGCATCTTTACGAGCCCGCTATCTAATTGAATCATGGCTTCCATCAGTGTCTCAGCAGAGTCTTAAATGACTGTTTGCTCAACATGTCTGCCCATTTCCACTGATTAATTCGTACGAAGCCAAACGAAATGTTCTGCCTTGTTTGTCATGTTACACCCGAGCCCTGCAGTCTGTCCCCCATCAGAAGGAGGATTTCAGACTGCAGTGAAACCTCGGAAATATATTTCTCAGGAGTTATTCTCAGAGTGTAAGCACGTTTAAAAAGTGATACTTTTTGCTTCCTGAAAATTTCCAAAAAGCTTTTAATAATTTACTTTAATTCAAATGATAGCGTCGACATAATCTATGTTTCAATACTGATTTTAAAAGTTTGTATGTCGCAGCAACACAACACAAAGGTTTCCATCAGACCAAATGTCCTCCACAGAACAGATTTACTCTCGCTGCATAAATCTGCTGTGTTTTAAAATGAATTAAATGTATTATTCAGCTAATTTAACACAAGTGATGCATGGACATCTGGTGGAACTAAGTGTCCACTGGATGAAGACGTCAGCTAACAGCCGAAGGAAATGAAAACAGCAAATCTAATCCAGTCCTTTAGGATGTGAGGTTTCACAAACGGCCCACAAACCATGATCACACTGGGTTTTTGCCACAGCTTAGATGAGCTAACATCGTACTAATTCACCTATATTCATGAGGAATCCCGATCCTTGGACATAATGGAGCGGGAAGTGCTTCAGGTAGACCTTCACAGCTGACAGGTATCATGTACAGAGAGGCCACAGACTGTTAGCAGCAGGCCCGGTCTGATGGAAAGCAGGTGTAACCAAGCGGCATCGCCTGGAGGTGGAAAATGAAGCAAGTGGATAAGTGCCAAAAATGTGCAGTTCCTTTAATGGCCACTTGAGGCTGGCTCCAAAAACGAGTCGATCCCCATTGAGCCCCATGGTAAGATATCAAACTTTCAGTTGAAATAAATATGCAATGTCTGTACGGGGGTTATATTTTATATAACATGTATATATATATATAACTTATATGACTTTTAAAATTATGTTAGGCTTAAAGTTCAGCATAATAACAGCTGCGCCCCTTTTTATGATCATTTGGTGCTGCTAGCTGTCTGCTAGGGGTCGATTCAGCTAAATCAAGTCTTAGGTATCCATAAAAGTTCACCTGATCTACTCCGATTCTGCCATGTGGGGGCAGTACACCATGTGGGGGCAGTACACCATGCCTTATATAATAAAAACTCTGACGACATGTTTTGTTTTCGTTAACGAGACGAGACGGGACTAAAATGTGCTCACAGAAAAAAGTGTTTGGCGCTTCTTCACACTAAAAGAAGCGATCACTGGCTCTCTGCTTCAGTCAGACTGTTTAAATGAGAAGCGATGATGAATAAATAAAAAGTTATTACAGTAAAAACCAACACTTCTGCTGCAAATAAGGCAAGATAGGACTGTGCAGTATGTGTTACTGTAACCGCACGGCCTCGTTCTGTGGCTTTACATGCCTAATGTTACGTTCCAGAAGTTTCCAATATTCTAAGCTGAGGATCTATACTGCCCGTGCAGAACACGGTCAACATTTACTGTAAGGTTGGAAGAAAGGACTTTACAGCAGACTGAACGTGTATCAGGCTGACTGAATTAGTTTAAAAAGAGAAAATGTTTAACACTCTGGTTGGTTTAAGATAATTATGGAGCACATTCTACTACACTTTCTGACTCTAAAACACTCCAAAACAGCCGACTTCACCAAAATGTGGAGACCATTGAATACCTTGAATATGTAAATGTGCCTGCCATTTTGTCCAGAGGTTTTATATGAAGTTTTGTGCGTTTTTCTCCTTTTTTCACTCTTTTTTTCTTTACTGTCTTTACTGTCGCTGAGCTGTATAGTGAAGTGTTCGTTTTTAAATTGTTGTTTCTCTTTGTTAAATGGAAAACGAAAAGACGGAATAAACAAATAAAAAAAAGTAAACTAGAAGCAATGACTGAAATGTGATGCCTTTTAATGACTAAAACTGGACTTAAATGTTTTGAGTTGTCGTCGACTAAAACTAGACTAAAACTAAAATGTGACTAACACTAATAAGCATTATCGTCTTAAGACTAAGACTAAAATAGCTGCCAAAATTAACACTGTTTTGGCTATAGAAAACCAAGATGGAGACCTGAATGTAAAACTTTTTTTTGGCCTTTCATGCCGTTATTCAGAGAGAGAGAGGAGAGTGGATAGTGTCGGAAACAGAGGAAGAGTGGGCGGGGATGCTGCGGCGAAGCGCTGAGGCCGGGAGTCGAACCTGGGGCTGCTGCATCGAGGACTGTGGCCTCTGTATGTGGGACGCGCGATTTAACAGCTCAGCTGAACCAGTCCAGTGCGCCATGAAACTGGAAACTTCTACACATTAGTCCACAAACCAGTGGGTCATGTTCTAATGGCTATGTCCACTTCCTATATTCAGTCTTTGAGTGTAACCAGCCAGAAAGCACTAGTTCCTGTCATCACTGGTGCACACGTGTGTAAATGTGTTTGTAGAAGGGGAATTGTTCTGTTTTACACTCAGCATATGTCAGTGTTGTTGTGCTTAATGATGGAACAGAAATTCAAAGATCATTAGTCCCGTCATGAATTATTAAATACTCTGTGATGTTGTGATGTCACAGACCTTCTTACAGCCACTATAATTATCTCCCCTCCCGATGCCTCCTAAGGGTGCAATAAACCACATTAGCCACTCGAGCCGGGCAGATCATTTGGATTTCTATGAGAGGCCTCCTGCTCCCACAATCCACCAGAGCAGCTCCATCCAGGATTTGACACAGCTGTAAATATTCAAATATGGTGATTCCATTGTGACGAGCCCTCCCGGCATGAAATCTGTGAATATTAAAGTCACTGTTTGTTTTTGCTTTATTTTTTTTTTGACTCAACCAGAAGACAGATTTTCATTTATGTCTTCATAGTCTAAGAATCTAACATTGTGGCTTCATTGAGGATACATCAGCTGCACTGTGTCTCTTTGAAAAGCCAGCTCAGTTCCTTATTCAGCAACCTGTTCAGTCTGTGATTGACTTTCCCCCAGCAGCCCTGCAGCAGATGAAGGAACAGAGCTTAAACCTGTTACTGTCAGCTTCTCACCTGGATCATAAGAGCTCCTGCTCGGAGCATGCAAACCAATATCCTCCCATTCTCTGCTCAGCCGCCCAGGATTCACAGCAATAGCCTTTCACAAAGAGCACAGGGCCGAGCGCGCTCTGTGTTATCTTATTGAGTTACCTGTAGCTAAGCTCTGAGCGAGCACACACAATGGCAGCCAGTTAATGACAGCGCAGGGCCTAACCCCTTGTCCCCGGCCTTTCCCTGAGCCTCATTTCCGCGCGGCGGCTGCCATTTCACAGCTGTTAGCCACAGACTCTCTTTGTCATGATTAAGGACAAATTAATAGATGCCTCCTGGTAATCAGCTTTCATTAGGGCTGTCAAACCGTCAGTGGCGTTCGCTGGGTGCACTGGACACGGGATGATCACCTCCTGGTTGAGAGACACTGCAGCTGGCTGTGTGCGGCTGTGGTGCTGCCTCTCAGCAGCTGTATTTGTGTGCTGCTTGGTGTGGCTAAAGTGTGGGTAACCAGTGCATTAGCACGCTCCTTCGTGGCACAAGTGCTTGTAGTTGGTGCATTAACAGTGCTCCGTGTGGAGCTGCAAGATGGAGGTCATCGTGGGAATGACATAAAGAGTAGTCTTTCTGCTGGGTGTAATTGGCCCCAGCATGCTGAAAATGGACTGTGAAATGTAAGGGGGGGTCAAATAATTGATTTTCCCCCGAATGCAGAATCCAGGGCAGGGCTGTTTAGTGAGTAATTTACAAGAGCAGTTCAGCTCGGGCTGACTGGCATATCTGTTGAAAGTTCCCAGGGGCACGGGCAGAGATAACACACACCTGAGACCCCGGAGCAGATGGACAGCAGTCACTGTGCTACTCAGAGGGCAGAGAGGATCCACATCAAACTTCACTCCACACATCCATGTATGCAGAGGGCGTACGAGTCCACACACACACACACACACACGCACACGCGCACACTCTGAGGATGATGGACACAGGCCATTGTATGCAGAAATAGACTCTCTCCTCTCACTCTGTCCGTCTCTCTTTCTCCCTCTCTGTCTCTCCCCCTCCTCTCTCTCTCTCTCTGCAGCATTTCTGGATTTGATGAAATAAACTCATCAGACTTCCAGCAAGTTTTGGCATTGTGCGAGAGAGCTGAAGTCATTTCAGTATGTAGATTTCAGACTTAAACCCATAACCGTGTTGCGTGGTGCATGACCACCCCCACCTGCTGGAGAGAGAAGGCTGGGGTGTGCATGATGGGATAGCGGCGTCTGTAAGACAGGATACAGCCGGGCCCTCTGAATGTGGAGTGATTTTTTTTTTCCCTCCACCGCAGCCTAAGGGAATTAAGACAATAGCCTTATGTCAGATAGCATAATCTAGTGACAAAATGCCACTTTATTTGCAGTGCCAGAATCAGGCTCAAATACATGTGTAAGCTAATTGAGAAGAAGCAGCCGCTTAGCCATCTGCGCGGTGGAATCGGTTTCATTTGTGATTTGGAGAAATTCCTGCTAAGTTAAAAAGATGAGTGACGATTGTCAAGATCCATTATCTCCCTTTCTTAAATGATGACTATTGTTGTCGCAGGACGTCACCGCTGTCAGAAATGTAGATGAGCCACCGGAGCTTCACACATTGTGCTCATGACAACGAGGCATTTGTATGCCGCGCAGCCAGCGCTCTTCAATTTTCTTAAGCATCTCGGTAAATTGCACCAAACAATTTTCAAGATCAATTCCAGCGTCGAAAAAAAAACAATGCACACAAATCCCAATCTTCAACCCATATTGTGTTGGAGAGGGCCCCCGTGTTTGCATGAAGGTAATTACAGTGGGATTTGATGTTGTGCTGTGCCCAGAATTCTGCAGCTTTAGATCAGGCTCGGGGTGCTCCACCCCATTAATACTCCATATGGGGAACCCAGCTGTGATCAGAATTGGAAGAGCGGGAGGGGAAATCGATTTCATTTGCAGGATTATTGATGTAACCGAGATGCCGTTTGTATGAAACATAAAGTCTCATTTCAGAGGTTATGGATAAAACTGGATCGAGGGGCTGCCTGTTTGTTTTATTCAATGAAACATTACAGAAACAGAGAAGTCAATATAAACACTGCTGTACAGCCTTCACCCGCATTGCACCACATTAAAGCTTTGAGATGAGTTTTTCATCCACTTTCCTATACTGACACGACATACAGGGAGAGGGGGATAAAATGTGGAGGCATATACGTGTGAAGGGATTTAAAGAATGTGGAGAAATTAACTAACTCAAAGTGATTTACTGCATTACAGGTGTTTAAAAAATTGCAGGGGGGGGTTCAAAGCATCTTGAGAACTGACCTGGCATTCGGCCTCTTTCACCCTCTGCCAAACTTCCCCGTCCACCTGTTCCTTACATTTTTTAGGAGGGTTTGTAAGTCAGGCTGATGTGCGCGGGACGTGAGCGGCCATACATTAAAAACAGTATCAGACTTTCCCAGGGTTCGGATGGCCGAACAGCTGGATCTTTCATGTGAATCCATCCCTCTCCTCTAATATTCCTCCGTCTTTTTCTTCCTCTGTGCCGAATGCGAGGACTTTTGTAGTTCCCACAAGTGTAGCGACAGCATTTTGGAGCGATGGCGAGCCAGGTGTTTTACTCTAAGTTTACAGCGTTCCAGTGATGACACCAGACATGTTAAATCCTTCTATAATTTAAAATATTTCCTCGTACATTTGATTAAAGATCGAGAAATAAGTCCTCATAATAAAGCTGCAACAGCACTGCCTGTAAAGTTCACATCATGTTCCGTCATCAAAGACAGTTTTAACTGCGGCTCCTGGTCGTCAGATGAAGTGATGGAGCGGACGGAGGCGGTCTTGTGTCCTTGTTCGGAGCAGATGTTCAGGGTGTTCTGGTGTCAGTGATGGGCAGTGTAAAAGCTGGCTTACACATGTCACCATATCGTTACAACTGGAAGAGGAAGTTATGTCATCGGGGCCAGCTGGCTCTAATATGTGCTGCGGCAATGTGTGAAAAATACAGAGCAGGGGCGGAGCGACGCACTCAGATTTGGCTGAGCTGCCCAATTGCTTTTTTGGAGTGCGGACGCAGAGTTCAATTTCCAGCAGAGTTTCAAGAGTATGTCTGTGAATTTACACAAATCCAACAATTTACAAGACAATCTATAGACTGGACAATTCAAGACAAAGGTTTCAAACCCCTTCACCTAAGGGTGCAAACGTTTTCCGGGTAAACCTGGATGATTTATAGGAGATTTGGGTCTTAAATAAATGAGGGCGCGCACGGTCTCCTCCCTGCACACTTTTGTTTTCAATGACAATAATTACGGCTCTAACAGTGGAGAAATGGCCTTGTTGCACATGATAAAGGAAATTGCAGAATTCCACCATAGAGCATTTGTATTTTGACAGGGAGAAAGCTGAGACAAGTAGAAGAAGGAAAAAAAAGACGGCATGCCATTTTTGAGCGGCATGTCTGCGAGGGGGCCGCTGTTTTGATATGTGCCTGTGTGGAGCGAGGAGGGAAAGTAGGGCCCCTGTCTGGGAGAAAGGGCTGAAGCTCTGTTATGGAGCTTAGGTCTCCATCTATCCTAATAAAAAACACTTAAGCCAAGCAGCCCCCCTCCTGCTCTGCCTGTGTCTGATCCTGGGAGCTACCTGCAGGCCCTCCACAGAGCACATTTAATAATGGTCTCCACCCCGAGCGATGGGTCCATTCGACTCCGGGCCTGGAGCAGCACAGTTTTCTGGCGTGGAGGGTGTGGTTAGAATCCCTGTAGTGTTTTTAATTATGGTATGTTTTGGTAGCTTCCCAAACGAGCGTATTTAGCCGCACTCAAAGTGACACATTCAGGTTTATTTTTCTCCTCCTTTCACCTCGTTTTCCTTCAAGACGCCATTCTTTGAGGGTGTTTACGGAAGCAGTTTGAAGTGGTTTTCCTTTGCCTCCGTAATCCCCGCTTGTGCTCCACACACAGACCCTGATGGGAACGCTATGAAAGACTTGTGCTTCCCGTCGGTGTTAAACCAGAATAAAAAGTGGCATTTTTTATTTGTTTTTGCCGTGTGTTTGATTCTTGGTAATGCAGACAATCAACAGGGTAGAGGAGTTAAGTGCATTATAAATCACTGAGAGGGAGCCACCTCGCTCTTGGAGCTCGTCCTGATGCTGCTGCTGCCACTTTGGGTTATGTGAGGAGTAAAGTACTTTAGCGGAGAGCGTGGAGCTGCTCCACAGCGCTCCTTTGCATATCAAATAAACAGCAGGGCATGATGGCGGTGCCAACCCAGACGGCTATGTTCAACCTACATGTATGTCTGTAAAGGTGCCATTGAAGAGCATTGAATATGCGGTGTGATACAGATCACGATGACAGTGAGGTAGAGGTGGTTATTATGTGTGGGTCCTTCATATGGCGAGCTTTACCTCCAGGATGTGACACTTTGGATTTAAGCATCACAGGTAAATATGTTAATTAAAATTAACCCACACACAAGAGGGATTTCATATTAAACAAACACCTGATCATTCGCACTGCTTTTATGTTCTTGAATTTCATTGTGTTGGTAAAAAGATGTTTGAATAAAAGATGCTTTCACATGCAGAGAAAAAGATGGGGATTTTTCATGCTAAAAGCTCATGTTTATAGTCCCCTATTCTGTGCGCTCAATCCTTAAGGTGACGATCCATGACTCTTATTTTCACAACAAAGCGTCCCAGGGTCCAGCAAACAAACCGTTGTATGGATGTACCATTGATTTCACATTCACACGTCCGGACTTAAAGGGACTATGGGATTGCCCGTGAATCCCAAATCTGTGTGCTCCTCACAGTCTGTCAAGTTGACATCCACTCTCTTCTGTAAACTGGCAAGATTATTCACTCAACAGGATCTCTCTCCCTTTCATCCTGCGAACTACAGGCCAATCCGGCCGCTGACAGCCAAGTGATAGCATACAGATGGAAATGAAGGCGAGCGGGGGAATGGTGCTGTTTGTCAAACACTGGAGGAGAGCTTGTGGGTTCAGGGAGTAGAAGGCTGCCGCAGCCAAGAAGTGGCTCCTCTGACTCTGACTTCGCTCGCTGTGAGGTTTCAGCACCTGAAATCTTATCCTCAACACAGTCATCACATGTGAACCCAGAACGATCTGATTACCGGGAGTTATATATGTTTAAGAGGCATCAAAGTGACAGAGAAATCCCACTTTTTACCACATGTTTGCTGCAGAACACCCCGACGCTTCCATTTGCTTCCATGAAACACAAACAGATGCTAAACTTCACTTTAAGAAAGGAGAAACGGTAACGCTGCAGTGCCAGTAGTTTGTGGCCTAAAGGGCCTGCTCATGTATGCACAGGAATTTATTTTCTCCCTCGCACGCCCTCTGCTCGCTCCTTTATAAACAACATATTCTGAGCCGAAGAGAAAACAGCGGTACAGGGCGATCTCACACGCGGTAGGAGATGTCATTCATGTCGGTTATTTGTGCAAGTAAATTGCGTACAGCCACTAACATTGATAACAATCATATAACAACTCAACCGGTCTCAAACACTGATATGAGCAATATGTGCTGTGAAATGTGTTTCCCTTTCCTTGGGCAACAGATGATGTGCGCTCATCCCGGTAGTCCACCACGCAACACAAAGAATGCATTGGGCCCGTTCAGTCAGAACGCCGGCTTCTGCTCGGAGACGCTCATTGTTGCTCTCTGGATTCACGATTCACAGGCGCTGGAATGAAACCAATTTGAGCTCCTTTCAAGATAATGCAAATAAATATCAGCCCTGATTTACCCGTTTTTTTCCCTCTCTTCCCTCCCTTATCAGCACACAGAGCATTTCTCTCTTTCTTAAGGGTCGAATGAAAGGTCTCTCTTCTCTTGAGAATCAAGGCAGAGGAGAAGCCTGGTCCAGGGCTGATTCATGTCGCACACACTGCTGGGATGTTATGCATGGATAATTGATTGTCCAAGCAGCATGGCCACTGTTGGATCTTGATGGTGCTGCCGAAATGTCACCTTACTGATGTTACAGCGGCGCCGATATTAAAAAGGCCGGTCTCAAAGGCTTCCAAGCCGAGCACACTCCTCTCCCACTGTGTCTGGGAGAGACAGCGCTGTTTGTCAGGCTTCTATTTCAGAGAGACACATCTCACATTGGCAACCTTATCTGCACAGGACAGCGCGCCCACTTCCACAAGTGCATTGAACATTTCCAATCATAGGGATATATCACCCTGCTTTTAAAGTTGAAATCAAAAGTGTGGGAATGGTGAGGGGGGGGAAGGAAAGACAGACATAATTGAGATTGCATAGGATTTATTTAGAGGTAGTTTGTCTCCTCCAAAAGCCTGAAAAATTACACTCCGAGCTGCAAATACCCCCGTCGACAACAATAAAGAAGCCATCATTTTCGCGGGAATGTTTTCATACCAATTTGAAGAAGTTTTAAAGGGAATTTGTTTGGAAACGTCTCAGACATTGAGTCAGATAATGCAGTACGCGTTTATATAAAAAGTAGGAGATTAAGTGAGTAGAATCCGGTTAATTTCAGAGTTAGGATGCTGTACGGAGAGCTGAGGAGGCAGTGGTAAACTGTGTTAATCTATAAAGGCTTATGCAGGTAAAAATAGACTACACCTGCATGCCTTTTTGCCGCCATAATACTTTGCAGAGGGAGACTATTGAGCACCCGCTTCCATTACCAAGGAACGGAAAACGGATATTTCACCAGCGGTTTTCGGTGCGTTGTTCAAAGAATGAAGCGTACTGCTGCCTAAATTCAGAGGCCTGAGCGGGAAGAAGCCTGAACAGAATCAGAATTTGTTGCTAAATTAGTTGCACCATGAATTATGGTGAATTGTAAATATATATGACGTAATTCCACATGGGAATAAAGCTAATCAGTGGTGAGTTTATTAACAAGTCTTTATAAGCACCATACAGGATTTCAATGTCAAAAAAACATGTCGTCTATTCTGTTCTTTTTTTGTGATTTCTGAACAATTATAGTTTAAATTTTGGGAATATTATTACAATCATTTTGTTATGTATTGGATTCCCACGTGCACCTACTGTAAGGGGGATAACCCTTCTCCTCTCTGTGCCTCCCTGACATACTGAAACCATTCACAACGCAGGGCTTCCCCCATAATCAAGTGTGAATGAACATGTAAACTTAGCCAAGTATTAACAGAACTTGGCCTTTCTTCTGCACACAGCGGTTCATGCTGCTGTGTGAATCCTGGCTGGCGTGACTGAGGTAAAAGGCAAACAGCTTGAGGAGTGAAGAGGACCTTAAACAGACAGGCGGGAACAGACCATACAGTTTGGCAGAGGGCTGCGGCTGAAAAAAAAGGGGGGAAAACGGAGCATTAATAGCCACCATATGTCTGCATATTCTGGGCTTCTGCGGCGTAAATTTCATTACCCGACGCACAAAATGGAACGTTTAAAAGACGTGTGTAACGTGGCCTGAGACAGCTACCGTGTGAAAGGCGCGCCGTTATGTGTGAGAGCCATGGCCCGATCTGTCACGCTGGGGTTTTTAAGGGAAAAATAGGGGGTAGCAGCTGTTTGGTTCACCTGTCCTGTCCTGTACACGGCTCTCCATCAAACCAGAGGCTACTGTCCTCGCAGGCCGGCACCCACAGACACGTTCCTGCACAGTAATCTCACACGTAACACTCCTATCTAATGTGACAACATTTACAAGACCACAGCCCCTCTGTTTATCACACTTGTACAATTATATGGTGTTCCATTTGTATAAGCACACTGGTTATAGTGGGGGAGATATCCATAAACATACTGTAAGGCCTTTAGTCTGCATTTGCTCTGTTTCAAAGCGTGTTTTTACCACTGGACGTGAGTGGGATAAAACCCCACACAGACACAGTGCTACCCTTCTTTGGACCATCAGGTGGCTGTGTAGGCTAAACTACACGATCAGGGGTTTATTGATGGTGATTTTCAAGCGCCTACTAGTCAAAGAGTTGGAACTTTCTGTCTGAGTTCACTGTGGGAAAGTCTTTAGAGAAAAATATGCACGGCGCGGGTATGCGACTGAATTAAATTTAACTGTTTGCACATATGTTCCCTTGTTTTAAGGGGGAAAGTTACGACAGCACTGCTTAAGCTGTGGATTATCTGTCTGCGTCCTCTGCCTCTTTAGCATCAACATGAAACTCACCCACTCAGAGTCTATCACACTTCCACAGAGCTCCCTGAGAGAGAGCGGACCTTAGGGAAGCCCGAGCAGTTTGGGAGGAGGGTGGGGGGAGACCTCGACGGAGGAGCCGAGCAGAGCCGAGCGGGGTTGCGGTGGAGCCCATGGGCATGGCCCTCTCACTCTCTGGCAACCACTTTGTTAGGCACACAACACTAATCCTCCTTGTGTCTTTATTGCCCTCTGTGTAGAAGAGCAGGCCGGGGCTGGGGCCGGGGGGGGGCTGGAGGTGGGGGTGGGGTGTGGAAAGCACCGCTGCAGGGCCAGTATCATCATCAGCATTCCTGTTTGAAGATAGGCCACGCGGTGCAGCATTAAGGCATCTAATAGTTGGAGCTGAGAGCCAAACAGACGGATACTCTCTGAGACAGAGACGGAGAATAAAAGAAAACGGAGAGTCACTTATGCCCCCCCCCGTAAAATATAAACGAGTGGGGGCATAATTTGAGGATAGGCAGATTATTGCAACCAGAAATGACCGTGAGGCAATTCTGGTTCATGTTGTTACACACACTCAATAATCTAAACAACACATTAACGTGCTGCCTTAATTTGTAATACTGCCTCTGTGGCTGAAAACAATTTGTCATGCGCTGAATGTGTTGCAGAATCATTTTGAATAATTCTGGAGCATTTAACGCAAATTGTTTAATGCATGTTGACACATATATGCAAACGTATCTTTGTTCCGATGAGCTGTTAGTTAGCAATACATGCTACACATCTGAAAACCTTTTGATAATTCAACAAAGAGAACAGCTAATTGTCTTTGTTGTAGCATCACAAAGACAACTTTTCTATTGCATTATTTTCTTATTATTTACAGAGATTATTGGTGAAAATACTCACACAGCTGCCCTTGTCTTTCAAACTATCAAACTCAGAAGTTGAACTCACTCAAATGGCGCCATCTTGTGTCCGCGCCGCCGACTGCCGACACAGGTGCATAAAATCCAATGTCACCTTTTCCCGCAGATCTCGTCTCTGTCCCCCAGCTGTCACCTGAGCGCCTGGCAGCATAAGGTAATAGCATCAAGATGCAATCAAGATTATATGCTTGTCACTCATTCCATGCACTCAGTGGCTTACAATGTGTGAAACAGACACGAGATAAAGCCAGTGCACAGATGGGGAGATAAAACGCTGCTAAATATTCATCAGTTTTTCTCACTGCTGCAATGTAAGCCCTGAATGCTGCCATTGGATCACCGGGGAGAGTAAAATGAGTTGAAATGCAGCACTGCAAAGAATAAATAAAGTAAAAACATCTGAAAATGTTAATCTCTCCCCTCAGAAGCAAATTTTCTGTAACCACTTTGAATTTTGAGGCTCTTCCATACAGGGGATCTGAAACAGGGTCTGCAGCTGTATATCTCAACTGCACAGAGCCTCTGCTTGTAAAGCTACATCCATATTAGCAGTCTATTTCCATGTTTACACCGCTCCGTATTCTTTGCAATAGTAACAGGATTACTTTGTGACAAATGGTCATTTGTGGAATTCCCTCATTTCGGTTTGAGGATTTTCTTTTTCGTCTCATAAAAAAAAAAGAAAGTTTGTGTATTCTTGTCTCCCCGGAGGTTTGATTCCAGAAACCCTTCAGGTTTGGAGCAGACCTCTGTGAAGGGCCAGATAAAGCAGAGCAAGGCCAAGTGATGCAGGCGCGAGGGAGCACGGGAGAAATAATCATACGCAAAGGAATCCACTGAAGTTCAGGCCAAGAAGATTCACACACTATATTTCTTGAATATTCTGCTCATATACAAATGTATATTTTTTGTAGCCAACAGCTTTCCAAAGTATGCTGCTGTGTTTTAGACTTTTTAAATAAAACATTTACTTCAAACAATTAGTCGTTTGGGGAATTGAGACTGGGGAGGTATGTATTTAAAATAATACCAGCTATATAATTAAAATGCACGTAACTAAATGCACAAGCACAATTAATTCATTAATATTGGACAGAACTAATGCATAAAAAGGTCACGATCCAAATCAAAGTCCCCACAGAAAGCATCAGTGGATTTACCAACTACCTTAGCTGTAACTGTAGCACTGACTAGAGTCGAATACTTCAAGGTAAAGCAGATTCATCAAATTCTACTATGCAAACAGCAACACAGAAACTTCAGCTAGCTAGCGGTTGCCGGCTAGCTGTAGCTAACGTTAGCCCAAAGCACACAGCACATGACAGCAGTACTTTTCTTATAGCTAACGTCACTTACTTACACTTTTAACGCAGGTCATACAGGTGGTCCTTCTCCTCATCCTCCTCATGTTCATCATCCTTGTTTGGCATCACAGTGTCTCCACTCCGTTAGCAATTGGCATCCTCATCCTCTATCTTTGACAAAAGTAACATGGTAAATAATCAGCTGGTTAGCAAAAACGTATTGACAATTGTATTAAGTCCTGGACTAGAACCCGTTACAGTTACATGTTTATGCGCTCCCACACTTTCAAACAGACTTGCAAAGACACAAAGCTACCAATCAAATCACACATCAAGCAGCAACTTGGTCAACGGTCATCAATTATTACCTGCTACCTCCTATCTTCACTGAACGCATGAATGCAAACAAACAGTTTCCTTAAATGCCAGGGCTCTGTGGTTTTTAGAAATTGTCAAACAGGAGAAAACGAGGCATTAATGGGACTATTTTCAGATGTGGAAAAATATGTGCTATCAGCAGGACAGTGTATGTGGACTTTCAAAAATGGTCAACTATGGTACAAAGAAATAAAACATTTCAGGCTTTTGCTACATGGACAATACTTTTTACATTCAGTCCTTTCTTGGGATTTGTTGACAATAGTCAATATGGAAAATCATTGTGCATTATCTTTAATGTGTTGTCATTGTCATGTGTTGTCATTACTTTTCAGGAAATGGTTTAATCAATATTACTGTATCGAAAGTAATCCACTCATTAGGAATTATAACTTGTCTCAGATTATAAAATGTAAAGAAGTTATATAATTGTATATCTCAGTTGTTAGTCAGACTCTTTGTTTCAGTATCTCAGACATAACTTGTCATCCTATCTGCTGTCATATCCTCAGTGTGATCCTGGACTTTCTAATTACATACTGAAAGGAATTAGTAAATGTACATAAGTGAATTAATGTATGGAAATTAGCTCAAGTGCCACCGCGGGTCTGGTTCAGTTGATCCCCAGCTGCATATGTTGGTAATCACCGCTGCCTCTTGGATTCACTCAGAGGCACGCAATAAACAACCTGCTGCCAGCACCCCCTACGCTTTTGTCTAATCTGCCGTTTCACTGGGCTCTAGTTTGTCGCACAAATATGAAAGTGAATCTCAGCTGCAGAATGCACAGAGGCACATTAACTAGGATGGGTGCCTGCACACTAAAGCCCCACAGACTAAGTCTAGGATTTACACTGGAATATGATTCCCTAAATGACTTAAGAGTGTTAGTGCAGAAGTTCTCAGACAGACAGATCTTAAAGAACTTGGTGAACTCTGCGACCTGCTGGCTGGTATTGTTTTCAACACCACATCCATTACATTACCGAATGAGCTTTTAGAATTGCACCTAACAGCTGATGATAAGCTTATGATTAACTGAGAGGTTATATGGAGTTATTCAAAATTAGCTCTTTTGTGTCTCCACAATGTCCTTTCGTTCAAGACAGTTACTGTCAACTTCTGTCTGATGCCTCCCTTCCAGAATATTTGGTTAATGCCTCCACCTACTGGAGGAAAGAATGAACTGTCTTCTATAAGAGAACATTACAGGCACTTTGCTTTGATGAAGGCTTGTAGCTTGACTATCTCTAACTGGGAAAACTATCATACCTAATTGCATACAATGCAATAATTATTATCCTTTTATATTGTAAAAGTGGCCTCTCAAAATCTCTTTTCGGCATTTCATTTTTAGTCTGCAAGCTGTCTAGTGTTAGCCTTTACACAATGGGCACCTATATTGTTCCTGGTTAGTGTATAAGATTGTAACATAGATTTCCTTTGCTTATAGTTTATTTACATAACACCAACCTAATCCAACATGAATTTGACAGGGTATATCTTCATTAGTTTAGACAATCAGAGTAATTTTGAAAGAATCTACTTAAATGATAAAAGTACAATTATTTTGCAAAAGATCATAAATCACAATGCATCTTCTGAGCTATTATATAACTAACTAACTACTAACTAACTAACCTAACAATCCCAAAGTCACAGCTGAATGGTTGAGCTTGGAGTTTTGATGTCCTGCAGACAGCAGAAACATATTGCCTATGTTTTTTTTTTTTTTTTTTTACAAAGTGCAGATGTAAGTTCTTTGTATTCAGTCTGCAGTCCACGTGTCATCCATTGGTTTAAGTCTCGACATTAAAAATACTTAATATGTGTGTTTTTTATGTGCACTCTCTAGCATAGATAGTCTAAGGGTTAGAGTACGACATGGTTTACTGTCTTCGTAAGGGGGATAGACGTGCGAAGTCTGGCAACCCTGCTCCTGTCAAAACCTCATTGCAGAGCCTGCGAGTAGCTGCTGGAAGTTGCACCCTGAAGTTAGCGTCTTTTCACTTGTCATTAGCATAGCTAAGCTTACCATGGCAGGCAAGAGGGCGTTAGTAATCCTGTCTAAAGGTGCAGAGGAGATGGAGACTGTTATTCCAGTGGACGTCATGCGTAGAGCTGGGGTTTGTAACTCGTCTGCAGCCTTGTTGACATGCTCTCACTATGTTCGCAGTTAGCTAGCTAGTTATTGCACAGGAAAGCATCCTGACTATAACAACGTTAGCCATAACACTATCGTGATTTCAATGGTTCTTGGGTACAACAGCCATATCACAGCACGGTGATACTGATGGATATCACAGCGTTGAGCAGTAAGGGACATTTATAACAAGCTAGACCTGCTAGCTTACCATGCCAAACTTACGTAAGCTTATAAGGAGCAACATTGTTACCAATGCTACATAACCTTTCACATTTCTGATGCTTACCATAAGATATTTGGTAACAGTTTTGCAGCTGTTGACGCACGTAGAACCTTTAAAATGAGTGCAGAGCGAGGGCGAGTTAAAGGTCATAGTTCAACCTCACCTCTCCGCCATTTGATAGCTTTTAGAATAAAAGTCTTCATCAGCCATACATAGAGAAGAGAGGATGCCCTGTCGTGACATCATACTAATGCTCTATGTTTTACATTAACTACCCTGACTTGTAGATTTCAGTGACGGTTGCAGGACTGACGGGCAAAGAGCCAGTCCAGTGCAGCAGAAACGTCGTCATTTGTCCTGATGAAAGTCTGGAGGAAGCTAGCAAGCAGGTTGGGCCCTGCATTTATCTACTATCATAACATATCATAACATAACCTATATTAAATATTTTAAAATGTATACATCTTCAGTTTATCAGCACCATTAATGAAACCATGTTGGATGATAACCTGCTATTTGTAACTTTGCAGACTTCTTTTATCTTTCCTGGTTTGCTTCCCAGGGCCCATATGATGTGGTCCTTCTGCCAGGAGGGATGCCAGGGGCCCAGAATCTGGCAGAGGTGAGACATACTCTGACAAAGTGCATGTAAAACACTCTGCCTTTTCATGTTCTGTTCTGCCCAGGGTCTAACCACATATAGGGTTTCCCCTTTGGCCAGAATAAGTCTGCATTAGCCTCATTAGCATTAGCATTCATGATATCATGTTTTTATTACAACCCCACAGCAGGGGATAGCAGCACCTTGCTGTGCTGCTGTGGTCCTGCTTGGCATCAGGTCCATAGATTGGCAATGTGGTTCTCAAACTTTCTGTCACGTAGTTGAAAGGATGTTTTTAGAGAAATTAATAATATTAAAAATTAATAGAGAAGAAGTCAACTGTTGTTATATAATATAACATATTCACAACATTTGCCAGAAAAGGTGGTTTCAAGTTTAAAACGTACTAATTATTAACCATTGATTAAAGTTAAAGTTAAAGTTAAAGTTACTGAAAGACTCAGCTCATCTGTCTGGAGGACTGTGTGAATGTAGCTTAATCAGACAGCTGATAAGGAAGTCCTCTTGAAAGTTCCTGAAAACAAGGATTCAATATTAAACATGCAGTGGTTAACAGTTATTATGAAACAGCAATCCATAGAGTCATGAATAATGGTTTGATACTCCAAATATTATTATTATAGTTATTTATAATATGATCATAAATAACTGCAGCATACAAGGCTGAATGCACCATTTTCTATGCTGTGAGTATCATACATTAACCTATTGCTTTATATTTAGTTTAGGGGTCTGTGCTTTGAAGCTTTTTTTATTGTTTATATTAAATGTTGATTATTAGATAGCAGCTTATTGCCCAGTACATGCTGGGATAGGCGACAGTCCTTCTATGACCCGGGACAGGACTTATGGCTTTAGTAAAATGATGGATATAAGAATAAATGACCCTAAAAGCAATACAAGAAAAAGTCAGCATATGTTATATTCAGAGGCTGAGCTTATTTTTTGTTTTTTCGATCATTAGTTAGGCATCCTTTTAAAAAATACATTTTTGGGTTTCAAAATGGAGAGTACTAGAAATCTATGTACTTATTTGCATTCTCTATTACTCTCTTTTCTTCTCTGTCAAAGATATACTAAAAAAATCTGTGTAAAAAAATCTAAATTTATATAATATAATGAACAGTTAATATTTTAATCACACTCATCTAAGAGATAAGAGGTACGGTGTTTGTTGAAATATGATTGTCACTTTGTCTGTTAAATAAATCTGTTGTTGTTTTGCAACAGTGATGAGTTACATTTGATGTCATTGCCAGTATGTCTCAATCATTATACCATCGTCAGCACACTGTGTGCTCACATGGCCTGCGAATGACTCACTGTGCATCTGGTTTCTGTGCTCTCTCGCAGTCTCCTGTTGTGAAGGAGGTGCTGAAGGATCAAGATGGCAGGAAAGGCCTGATTGCAGCCATCTGTGCAGGTACAGTTTGTGAAAAACCAACCAAAGTCATAATTACACAGGAACAGCCTGTAATATTGATGCATTTCGAAGGGTTGAAGTTTAAATATATCATGACCTCAGATTTGACCACCCTGCTGCTGCTTTTAATGAAGTAGATTTGAATGACCCGACCTTCACCGTGCAGTTTATTCTGCTGCTTGCTTTCTGAAATACCAGACTGATAAGTAATTGAGCAATAAATTAACTCACAGTCATTCTCCATAACAAAAATGAAACGAGTCTGACAATATACACTCATATTATGACCTTTTAACTGTTTTAAAGATATAATCTCGAAGATTTCCATGTAAATAAATGTCTGTTAAGTCTCTATCTATCGCCGAATGAGGTAACACAATGGTGATTGGGCCTATGGCCCACTGATGAAAGCCTTTACATTTGCAGTATATAGTATTATTATGGACTGGGAGTCTGTGGCAACATTCATGGAAAAAATCACAAGTGGTGCCCAGTTAGTGACGCATTTTCCATCACCCAGCAGTGGTTGGTCTGCCAGAGAGGGTAGGCGGAGCTAAGCGGCTGCTTTTCCGGTAAACAGTCTAAAAAGGAAAGCGACCGTCAGCGAGGAAAATCGAGAGTTACAACTGCAACAAAAGGAGCCTACCGTAGACGTTTGGATATCTTGGAAGTGTACTGCCGCAATTGCCGTTTTTGACCACAAGGTGCCGCCAAGCATACCTGAGATCTTCAAGATTATAACTTTAACGAGAAGCTGCTCTAAATGTATGATATTGTAGTTTTAAACCTACCAAGCTACTTTTTTGCCGGTAAATGGGATTTTGATTTGGTCAAAACTATAATGAAAGATTTTGCACACAAAATATAGATGCAGTTTGTATATACACAAGGCAGTGGAGTCAGTAGATGTTCTTTTCTTTGAGTAACTAGAAGTGCCCTTAAAGGAGCTTATCGCACTTCTCAGACACATATTGAATAATACATACTGTTAACAGATGACAAGCTTCATTAATTTATAGTCATGTGTGACCTCTTTTTGGCATATAGAACAAAAGGAAGAGGTTTGATTAATATCTGTCCCTGAGTGAACCCACAAGCCCTGACATTTTATATGACAGCCCTTTGTATGCAGAGAAAGGACACTGGAAGGACGTTTTGAATGGGGACGGGGACCGATGCGGCAAAGTGGATTGAAGGGTGTCCTAGAAAATGAGTGAAATCCTCTCTGGGATATACAGTTTAATGAACCTGCTAGCAAGAGGGCCAGATGCAAGACTTATAATTCTGCTGCAACAAGAAAATGATTACCTTGACATATGCTTTTACATTCATTAGCTGATAGATAGATGGTCATCATCACCCTCCTTGTGTCTGCTTCGCTGTCTGTTTCTCAAAAGGTCTCTCTCTCCCCCAGACTGGCGTCCTTTGGGTGGGGACTCGCTGTAACGGGAGAAGCTTGGCTTTAACTGGCAGTCTGCTGTTCTGCCAGGGGGAAAGTGTAATCTTTAGACTGCATGGGAAGGCAGCCAAGGAGCATAATCAATAACTTTCTATTTATTAACAGATTTTGGATGAGCTCACTGCAGTGTTAGGACGTTGCCAAAGTTAATGCAGCAGAAGTCAGTGTCTTCAGCCTCTCCTTTTTTTCTCCCTTTTCAACGTGGTGCAGAGGCTGAAACTGTATACTGCATGTGTGTGTATTCTTAGAAACAATGGTACAGCTGAGGACACCTTTAGGACATAGTGTTGTCGTCAAGTATTTTGTTCTTTTGTTATTAATTCATCGTGCTTACTGTGATTCCTGATGTTCCATGCAGCATTTTCTGTATTATTTTCCGTTGCTGTGTGAATTTCACGTTTTGTTTTCAGCTTTAGGGAAGTGATGCAAACAAAGAGGCAGTATTTTACCCTATTTCACACTTGACTCTGACCTTTTTTTCCACTGCATAAAGATAAAAACCTGGACTGACAGAAGCAACGGAACAAGTTCATAGTGTCACTCTATAAGAGGGAGCTGTTAAATGAACCTTAAACAGCTTTGCCCTTCTGCAGGTCCCACTGCTCTGCTTGCACATGGCATCGGGTACGGCAGCACAGTCACTACACATCCCGGCATGAAGGAGAAGATGATGGCTGGAGGTAATAAAATTAAAACACTTCATGCAAATAAAAGGGTGGAAAAATTGTTAGGCTCAGCTAGTGGCTTTAGCTCAGAATAGGAGGAATTGTAATTATTTGTACAGGGCACCAGATGGTGCTGTATAAGCTTTTTCTTGCATCCAAGAAATCATGTCACTATGCAGTAGAGGAGAGCACTCCACTCAGGTTAAAGCGAAAGCAGGAATTTGAAAGAACATACTAGAACTGGGTCACTTTAGATAGTGATAGATAATCTATGTGTAAGTGCCTATTGAGCACTCGGATGTTTTATAAGTGGGGCTTTCAGTCTACAGCTTGAAGCTCTCATATTGTGATTATCCTTATGGTATTGCTCTTTGTCTTTTTTTAGACCACTATAAATATTCAGAAGCTCGAGTACAGAAGGATGGACATTACATCACCAGCCGTGGGCCAGGAACCAGTTTCGAGTTTGCCCTGACGATTGTAGAGGAACTTATGGGGGCTGAGGTTGTAGCTCAAGTCAAGGCTCCTCTTATGTTAAAAGACTGAATGTAGCTGTGTTCACGTACATCCTGCTAGCAGCACTGCCTGCTATATAAGTGTGCCACTACTGAGACAGCTAATTCAATGTAGCTGACACAAAAAGTCAAAGTCACTACTGACAAATCATTCTCCCGAGGGGATGTAAGGATGTTTCTGTTAGGACAGGTTATTGTCTTCCCTTTGTCTTTCTTAGTTGGCAGTAAAAGGCACCCCTATGTTATTTAACACTGAAACACAACATGGATAATTACTGCACACTGTGCACAGGCTTTTCCAGATAAGGTGAAATGTATTCTTCTTATATTGTAGTTTTTCCCACAAACTGCTTGCTCATTATTTTGACCGTTTTATTGTCTCACATTAAAACATTAATGTGACAAAACTGTGTTTGTCTTATTTAACGGGTATATAAATACTGGAGGTCACTGTGACTTGTTTGCACATGCCTGCAGCGGTTGTTGACGCCTAAATATAGGCTGCATAATGTAATGTATTGTGATCAGTGCTCAGAACGCGGGAAGCAGAATCCAAATAGATTGGCAGCTGTTCTGGCCAATGAGAAGCATCGGCCTGGCTGCAGTTGTATTCTAATTGACGAATGGCGGCTCGCCCGCAGCCAGTGGGGCGGGGCTTTGATGCAGCGCGTGGTAGTTGTGTCAGAGCAACAAAAATCCAGAGGGTCTTCACACAGCCGAAAAGGAAGAGAAGGATTTCGCCAACGGTAAGAGAAATTGTGCTTTCTTCTGTGACTTAAACTGTTGTGTACGTTTGCTCCACTTTATATCAACGACAGTATTATGCCGAAATTGATTTTATATCTTTAACCATGTCAGCTATTTTAGGTTGGCAGAGCAGTTTAATCACGTTAATCAAATTAAGCAACGTTAATCACGGTAACTAGCAACTATCGTATGGAAATTAACATGACATTGTAACCGTTAGTTATTAACACGGCGCCAACACGGGCAGGTGTTACCTCATTAAAAGGTTGGTTGTTTATTTGTAACCAGGAATCATTATATTTGCCTTGATTAGCTTGCTCAGTGTGCTGAATGATGTGCCTCAAGTTCGCTGCCATCCTCGGCATAATGGATTGACATGAGCGTCTCAAAATTGGCAGTTACCCCGAGGTAACCTTCACTACGTGTTCACAATTCACGAGATGCGTTCAGACTGAGCGCGCGCCAGTGAATTCAGAGAGACACCTTATCCTAACATTGAGAGATCGTTCTGCAGACGTGAGCCGACATGGAGAGATGTCAAATCCAGAAGGTCTCCATCCTCAGCAGCAGCCGCAGTCAGACGATGCTGCTGCATTCACTGACTCCAGCTAATAGTGCAGCACGGGCCGGGTTAATACGTCCATCAATGCACTGTCAAACACCTCAAACTATCAAAATAAAATGTTCTGCGCATACCTTTTAAAATAAAAAAGACCAATGGAGATGTAATAGAGTAAAGGTGATGTTGGTATACTTGTATTTATAAGAACTACTTTAAGAAATTGACATCAGTGTTCCTCATAAATCTGTGACAGTAGCTCCATCTTCACTGACACGAGGCTCTCATTTTCGTTCTGAGCAACTTAACCGGAAGCACCCAGATGTGTTACCTTCACCCCCTTCTCTGTACAGAGACAGGAAATGCAACGCGAGTTCTTCTCTGCTCTGCTGCATTTTCAATTGCTGGGAAACCGCCTCTTAGTCATTGTCAGCAAAGCATGCAGCAACACCACAGCAAGTCAGGGGTCGTTCACAGAGGAGGGCAGCTCAAGTGGCTTTTTCATCCACCAATTGTACAACCAAACAAAAGTAAGCCAAAAAAAGACTGCAAGGCTCTGTTCCCATTACTGTGCATCAAGAGAGCAGTGTTTACTGTTAAAATCACATCACATCAAAATCCAAATCATCAGAATCATGAGTGTGCGCCTGCCCGTGTATGACTGTTACCTGTGGGTACACTGCAAAACAGTTCAGGCTAGTTGTTTGCCCTATGACAGTCTTCAACATTTTTCGATGAGGCTATGTCTGTCATGTTCAGGCAACATCACCACATGGTGTGCCTGAGCTTATATGCTTTATTCCCATGTTTCAAAATGCACAACTCGTCATTGCACACCCTGGAAGACGGACATCTTGGCTTGAAAAGCGTCTTGATGACAGTCTCATTAATGCTATGTTTTTCAGATGGATATTTCTGGAACGTTAGCATTTTGCGCTGTTGCACATAACATGTTATAATTATTCTGCTTGAGCAGCTGTACAGTAAAGAGCTTGAGGCTTGACTCCCTATTTCTGGATGGGGCAGAGAAGGGAGTGGTGGGGGGAGGGGGAGGCTGAAGTCACTGTGACTGAGTCATTGGTTTAGCTAATGATGCAATTAGAGTGCTGCACTTTGCATCTCCTGATTAGATCCCCCACTTGCATTGGCCTGCAGACAGCAGAGGCTGAATTTGCTTGCCCGACTTGCTTTGGCAGATAAATTTGAAAAGGTAAAAGGCAATTTGCAAGCAATTGGGCTTTCGTCAAACATCAATGTTTTCTGTGTCATCAGCAACTAATTGATAGATTTGTCGATCCCTGCCACGTCATGTGATGTGGAATCTGAGTTATGGCTCAGTGATGGTACAGCTTGGAGTCACTACAGGTCAAAGCTTCTACTTTACTGGAATAAGAGATGTTTTATGTCGACTCAGGCTGTAAAGTCTGAATAATTACCCATTCCAAAGCTATAACTTGTACTAATGTGCATATTAGAATTATTGAACAGACCCACACCTTAAAGTAACACAAAACTCTGTTCAAAGATGTAAGAAAAAGTTACGTTGTGTTGAGAGTGATGCTGCACGATTCTGGTATTGCTGCTTCAGGTAGGAGGGGGCGATTTAAGATTATATGCTTTAAGCGGATCAGCATGCGTGTGTTTTTAGAAACCATTTTCCTCAGTGAATTTCTCTGGGGGACTTGGACATGATTTGAAAATTGCTATATGGCATCTACAGATGCAAAGTACAGACTTTATGTGTGTAGGTGTAATTTTAGAAGACATTATGAAAAGGTAATTACATAGAAACTATAGACTTTTATCTGGAACATTTTCAAATGCAAAGGTTAATGAGAATGGCTGAACTTGGCTGTTCAGAGTTACAATTATCAGTGAGTTATTAGGTTGTCTGCGCTGCTATTAGCGTCTCCATCAAGAAAACAGGGCCTCAGGGCTATGTGAGGACAAGCATACAAGCTTTATATCTTAATACAGCTACATGTATTTTTTATGTATTAGTGCTAGCCCTAACTGGATCACTATTTGCACAATTGACGTCATTGATTGACGTCAAGTTATTAAGTATCCTTCAGACCTCACAGACATGTTGAATACCTACTGCTTCGTGCAATTTTATTCTGTGTGTACATCGGTTAGGTACGAGTAGCAGAAGGTCTGGTGTAAAATTTAAAATAGAAGTCTAAACAAAAACAGGAAGAGTACTGCCTTCTGCATCTTGTTTGTTGTATGTAATAACTGTATTTGTTTGCCTGCGGTCCCGTGGTGACCTGCAGTGCCGCAACAACTGTTTGCTGAGGCTGAAATTCCTTCAGTCCTGGAAAAATTGGTAATCACATCATTCATACACTGTGTTTTCAAGAGAAACAGCTCCACTCGGGGTCCATATATATTGTTTTCTTTGTAGCTGAGCCAATATTATTCTTTCCTACCCTGCTGCTATTTTATCACAGACACATTGGGAACTCGGAATTTTATTGCAAAGCACTGGTTTACAATGGCAGAATAGCTGTCCTCCCCAGCTTTGTCCTCACATAACACGGAGGCCTCTTATGGGTTAGTCAGCTACCAGGTTAGGAGCTCATAGAGAATTGTTAGTCCTTTTGTGTTGTCCACAAAGTTACAGAGTAATTCCTCAGAAGTCATTTGTGCACTTATTGCCTGCTGTCACCGACTCTGTTTCTCTGTGAGGTATTCCCAGTGAGATTTAGCAGGGGCTGTAGAACTAGAAGCTTAATGGCTTTCTCCTCAGCAATACCCAAAGGACCTCGGTGTCAGCTCTATATTGGGGCTGAAATTTCAACTGTTGTGTTAAGAGTTGTTGTGTTGTATTTGTAGAGGTGTAACAATAAAAAAACGTAAATACCAATCACTAAATCAATTATTATTTACCGGTATTTAGCGCCAAATCCCAACAAAAGTAGCTTGATGACACTATACGTAAGAACAAGTCTGAACTGTACTCTTTTTTTTTTTTTTTACACAGATGCAGCTACATTCAAATTAAAAAGCCAATAATTTGACCATTATTGCTAAAAATGTACAATATCAATTTTAACATTCAAATTAAATCAATTGGATTCAGGGATTTTTCAAGAAGGGCGTCTATTTCCATTTGTAGCCAAATGTAAGTCAGCATCTTGTGTAAAGCTGTCAAGGAATCACCTTCTGTAAACGCACAGGGTTGCATTATTGAGTTTGAGTTTATGGAAATTCTCCTCATCTCCTTGAGCGATTGCAGACTCATAGTAGTGATAATCAATAAATCAAGCAAGGCACTGATAATGTTTTAGATGCCTTATTTATGCTGCATCTGCACATTATGGCAGCAGAATCCACTGCTTTAAACCAGACCCAATTAAGATTGTGCAGATTTGCAGGACCGTTGGTGTTCTACAAACACACCACGACCTTGAACAGGAATAGAAAAACAGAGGGTTTGGATGTTGCTTTGTTGAATTCTGTGAAGTCACATTTTGGGATGTTTTGAGCCTCATATGTATCATATCTTTCAATGGAAGCGGGACGATGTGGGTTAAAATAAATGGCCCAGTTGTTATTTTAATTTTACAGCTGTTATTGAGAAGGGAAAACACTCAAGCGACTGGCATGATCACAGGAGCATCACCCTTCCCTTATTCAGCTGTCTGGCAAAGCTGCAGAGTGTCACATGCAGACCACAGCCTACCACACTGAGTATACATAGCACAGGTCCAGCCCTCACACCATGCAACACAAATATGGAGTTATAGGTAGAAGGCCATGTTTGGGAATTTGTTTATGGCTGTCTGTGGGATAATTGCAGTATTTGTACTCAGTTTTCATGGTCACATGCGTCCTTCCTGTGTTGGCCAGCATTTGCAGAAGGTGCAAAATCCCTCACCCAGAATCATTTCTCCATTTCATGAAATTAAAAGCTTCAGATGTATTATTGTTTGGACGGATGGAATGGAGCTCCGGTTCCACTCACAAAAAACGCTCAGGAAAGTGTAGTTCCGATTGTCGGCGTGGTTAAAGATCTCTTGCTGTGGCCTCATCAGACTGTCTGGCACTTACCCCACCGTGCTCGGTGTCATTGGATTGGAGAGGAGGGAACATTGGAGCCATAGTCTGGCATAAGTTGGAGATGCCGTGACCTGGCTTGAGCTCGAGGAGAAAGGCCAGGGACAGTGGTGCGCAACAGTGAAGCTGTCGCTGTCCCCTCTGGTGCTGGGCAGAACACACACAAAGACATGCACACACATAGGGTTAGCCTACAACATTAATACAAATCTAAAGGAAGCTTTACATTAAACTGACAACAAAACAGCTAAGAGGTAGATGTATGCATCAAAATTTAGCTTGAAATGCTTGCAGACCATTTGACTGCTTTCTTGCCTGACTGTGTGCAAGTTCAGACTTACTGTCTCTTATATCGAAAGATATAAACTGTGCTGCACGTTTCCTTGCCTTACTCATCCATACGGCTAAGTATTCTGTCCTTGGCACAGGCTCGTGATTAACACATGATGGGATGTGGGCTGCCTTCCACTTGAAGGCCGCATCCCTGAGCCAGACTACCTGCTCAGCCACCTGTTCAGTCCTGGGACGGCCTGAGCTATCTCTACAGAAAAAAACATTTTTGAACCGACCTCATCATCAACCTACTTCCATCACTCAGGGGAAGCTGAGGTTGCTACTAAGCACAATAACAAAAACACACACAAAAATGGGACTTTCAAATGAATCATCCCCTCTCTTCCTGCCTCGCCCACTCTTTATTGCTCTGGCTCTCACTCATAAATCTATTGTTCTTAGAGCAGCCAGGTAGTCGCTTTCATAAATCGTCGATTGAACATCAATAACGTTAAGTGAAAATTTCATCCCTGCTTTTTCAGAGCGGCGGTTTCATTGCTCATTGATTTGCGCTAGCGTTACTTGCTAATACGATCAGCAAAGTGGGGTTTCACGGACACTCAAGCACTTTTTTTTTAACCACTGAAGAACATATAATTGATTATAAGATAAAATAATTGACATCTTAAACATTCACCTTCTTCAATTCAAACTATTTAGAGTAACATAAGCAGCTTATGCACACACAGGTGCATTGGACTTGATATACAGTAGCACATGTAATAAGTTATTGATTCAGAAGTAATCCCCTCACTTGACCCCCCTCTGCATGAAGGAGAGGGTTTTTTATTGCACGCTCAGAGACACTTCAGCATATAGGAAGCTACTTACTGCAGCATGAATCAGCTCCTGCAAGATTTCTGTGGTTGCAGGTAAGTGTACATACTGTGTATGTAAATTATTCCTCTTGCATAATAGAAGACAGCATTTATAGGTGCTCTTCAGCGTCTGCATAGACTTTTGTAACATAAGGCACCTCCTCTCTGAGTTAAGCTTGCTGAGCCGTGTTCCCTCGCAGCCAACTTTGAGCAAATTTCAGAGGAAACACGGAATCCCTCAGCGCGACGAAGGAGTGTCCTGTCACTGACTTCAAAATGAGCACTTCATGCTTGCTTGCCTCTGGTCCACCCTCTTTTCTCTTTCACTATTTACTGCTCACTCTGAATCACTGAATGCATGCTTACTCGAATGCTGACTGTGCAAAGGCAGGTCGGTGTGTGTGTGTCCGTGTGTGTGTGTGTGTGTAGAGGAGAGAGGGAGGGGCGTTTCCTCTAGTGCATCTGCTCTGCTCAGTGACTCTCTCCAAGCTCCCACATTTATCCAGTCTCCTCTCTCCGTCTCTTCCCTTTCTTTCTCCCTGCTCCCCGTCCCTGTTCTGTCTGTCTCGTGTCACTTTTTTTTCTTGTCTTTCTGTATTCCTGTCTCTCTCATGTCACAGACGTACACGCTCATCTCACTCAGGCACATAATCTTGGTCGCACCGGATCTCACATTCACCCGTCTCGTATCGTTCCTCCTCTCTCTCTTTTCCTGCTCTATCTCTTGGATTTTCCTGGCTTCTGCAGGCTGCTCCTCCATCACAGCATTTAGTCCCCGGTTGTGCTCACTGCGTCAGGGATCAGCAGCAGACTGAGGTGGGTGTTTTTAAAAGCATCATGGATAGGTCTGAGGCTACATGTCTTTGGCATCTCTCTCTCTCACCCCTCTCTCTTCCTGCCTCTTGTCACTTTGCTCTGTCAGTGAGAGTCGGGATGATCGTGCTAGTCTGCTCCTACAGGGGACCAAATGCTAGACTGTCTATGTTAGCGAGGTAGCATATCTTCCTCTCTGGATCCCTCAGATAGTCTCAGAGCTGTCAGTACGGTTGATTATGCCGCCGCTGCTGCTGCATTGAAAACCCTCTTTGCATACCTTATTATACTGCCATGTATTTTGCTCTCCCTCACCGGTCTGTACCCCATTACTCTCCCCTCCTCCGTCTGAATGTTTGTCATGTTTTATGCATGCTCTGTCCTTTGGAAGTCTTGCCAGAGACTTGGCCATCCTGTAGGATTTATAAAGAACCGCCTTAAAATAGCCACCAAAAAAATTCCACACGCACACACACACACACACACACACACACACACACACACACGGGAGGAGGTTCGGTTCCCTTTCACCTCACCTGCCCCACTGCTGCTGCAGTTCCATCTGTTGCAGTCACCACAGCCTGCGACACCCTGAAGCCATGCTTTAACTGTTCTCCCCATGTTGTGATGTGTGTTGCTGAGAGGTTGTGACAGTCATCTGTGCCCGGCCGCATGTGTTACCGTGTTTTTGTGTGAGTGTTCACGCTGAGGCTGATTGTTGTGGGCCAGTATCTCTGTATGCCTCCTGTGTGTCCTCATACACGTTTGTGTGTGTGTGCGTGCTGTTGTATACAGTATGTGTGCTTGCCCGCCCATGGGCTCCGATCCAAGAGGAAAGCACAGGAGAGGCAGGCTGCAGGGGTAGAGTTTGGTGCAGTAAGCTGTTGAATGCTCTGTAAGGAGCAGAAAAAGGCAGATTCACTTGCTGGTGTGTCCTTTCACTGGGCTGGTACATCGATATTGCAGAAGGCATGTTTTCTGAAAGGTCCGCAGTTTGTCCTTGAGTGCTACTCGCACAGTTTGATTGCTTTAACTACATTATCAATAAAAAGGCTGAGAGGGAGACAGGTTTTTGTTTGGCATTGCTCGAACAATATTAAGGTATTCCTTCTTCTTTATTTGTTGTCATATTTTATGGGAGGCGCTGACAAGGTCCAACAAAGAACAATACTTCAAACCAAATGTCTTACAAAGACATTCTGTGTGACATCTTGTGATAACAGGAAAGGCAGATGCATCTGGAAATTGTGCTTTGGTTTGTTGTCGGGCCTAATAAAGAGAAACAAAAGGAACTACTTCCCTGATAATATTAAATTATGCAGGATCTGCTGATGTTAAAGTGAACTGTCGACACTTTTTTGAGCAGTTTCTATTTCGGTTCAATCCCGTGAGATTTGTGTGCTTCTGGGAAACAGCCACCTTTAGCATACAAACTAGTTGCTGTAGATTGTTGCATTAATGAAGAGTGCGGCTTATAAATCATCACAGAGAAGATCGCATGCAGTCAGAGGTAAGGTGTGAGCACATAATACATGACACAAAGAGCATTTTTAGTATCATCCAGCTTTCAGGGCGATATTGCAACACCTTTTCACTCCCAACTTGTCCAACATGGCGGCTCGATGTGCCTCTCTTGATGTGCCCATCTAGTGTCATATTAGCACATGCAGTACTCTGCTGCCAGGTCAGCAAAAATAATTATGCAACGTCCGGTTAGACTTAAATAAAGAGGTCTACTTGGTAAGGTTTAAGAAAGTTATCAGGCTTCAGAATCTAACGGAACAGAACGTTATTTATGTTACTAATCAAGATGCAATTGACGCAGACCAAACCATGATGACACTGCAACACTGTGCGAACAGCTCATATGAATTACTGTAAGATTAATGCTGGTGTGAATATGGGTTAAGCAGGGGAAGCTGTGGTAAACATGTACGTGTGACTTATGAGACATCTTGCAGCTCGTGAGAGTTTTGGGGTGATGTCTGTATTTGCTGCAGATACTTGAGATTGATTAGGATACATCAATGTGCTGCCTGAGTACTATATTATTCTGATCTGATTCTTGACTGCTGCATCGACAAAGCTCTGCACTGTATCGCTTGTTTGGCATACCAATGACTGACGGGTGCTAGCTGCTTATTTTAGTCATGTAAGTTATAAAGTCAGCTACTAGAGAATCGAACAATGGTGTCCTGGATGAAAGTCAGTCGTTGCCCCAGCGGGCTTTAACGTGCCTCATATTACACCACCGGTCTTCAACAGCGAAACAATAGCAAAGCATCATATTTTGAAGCTTAGGTCTAATGACCAAGCTTCCATATTTGATGAGTTGGGAGGCTGTATGTTGATAAGTATTGATGATACCCAGTGGTTGTTGGTGAAGAAATGGCTTATAGCTGCAAGTGTTTTCTCGCTTATCTACACTGAAATTGCTTGTTTACGTCTCAGCAGTCCAAAACCGAAAGTTTTCAGTTCCCACTGAGACAAGACCAAAAGTTTTGAGATGAGTGAGTAACTTGTATCCCACAATGAGGTGCAAGTCATTCTGCAGCCAGTGATGCTGAATGTGTACCTGTTTCATGTTTGATACTTGACTCAGACCTCTCACTTACACAGGTCCTGACTCTCTGCAGGCTTCGCCAGCTTGGTCTGCAGGATGCTCCAGTGGGGGTGTTTCCTAAACTGAGCTCAGTAATCATTCTGCGGTAGAGATTTAGCGGCCTGTCTGGCTTCATTAGCCCTGTTTTGGAGCTCCCATGGGGCATCACGCCGCACAAAAACACAGATTTACACTCACACAGAAACACAGGAACTGTTCAGCAGGTGTGTTATCCTCTGCCTAAGGCAGGAGTCTATTTTTGCCTCTGATACCAGAGGCTATTCTGGTTATATTTATCTCTAAAAAACTGGGCTATGTAGAAATCATGATTTGGAAGAGTGCAATTTTCTAACTAGGAGCCATGATTCATGTATAACTCCAGGACCCAAAACATATTCTATTAATCAGCTTCCTGTTCTAAAGTGTCAAATTTAGTATAGTTTTTGTTATTTCACATCCGATGTTGATCTGAGCTGTTGTGTCTTTGCTCTTTTTACTGCTTTAAAGTGGGTCGGACTCAGTCTACAGGTGTTGTCATGTACTTCTCTGAATCAATCAGGATGTAGCCATACCTAAATCAGGGTGTGGGCCATTGCAGTGTGAGCTTATGATACAAGACAATCAGACTAAACTACACACGTTTGTCCTTCAACTTTCAATGTTATTTATTCATTCATGAATATTAACTAGCACAGAGAAAAGCTGAGTATTCAAGCCATTTCATCAGTAAAAAGCAGCTACAGTAGAAAGTAAACAGTAATATACGGTCTGCACACATATAACAAAGGAAATCTTGGTGGGAGGTATTATGCTAATTTCAAGCTTCATATTTCACTCTGCCAGAAACAACCAATGACTGTATATATAGATGGACGACGCGTCTCCATCTGCTTCCATTGTACGAAAGTGATGCCAAAATAGCCCCTGTGATAGGCGAAGCCATCTTGCAATGGTGACGTCATTTGGAGCCAGACACTGCGCAGTAGGGATTGGTGGGTGAAGCAGCCGTTCACAGATATGTAAACTTCAATGACTGTAGTGATTGATTTTGTTACGTTTCCTCTCGCAGATCGTCGTCTACTCTGCTAATCCGGATCAGATCGGCTGCAGGAGCCGTATTTGTCAACAGAGCTGTCAATCATCCTTTTGACAGCATTAAATAGAATATAAATAAACTTGTCAGAAAAATGAACACTTGGATGTAAATCAGCATGATAAGAACTAACTATAATGACAGAAACCATGTTTGAGAAAAATGTATTTGTCGTGTATTTTGATTTTATAGTTTGACTCATGTCCCATCTGTTAACATGGAGGAGGCGGGCTTTATGACCTATACTGCAGCCAGTCAGCAGGGGGCGCTCAAAATGTTTTGGCTTCAATTTTAGGGAGCTGTCATGTCATCAATCTATACAGTCTATGGAAACAACTCAGTCAGCTCTGTCCCTTTAAGAAGCCCTGCCCCTACAAGCCTGCTTTCTTCTGGTTGGCCAGCTCTCCTCAGCCTGCTGAGGCTGCACTTTGTGACGTTACAAGGTGAAACCTGACGTTCACAGCAGCCTTCAGACTGAGCCAAGAAGCCTGGGGATTACTCCAACATACTTTTACCTACAGATTTGAAACTTCACCCACGTTTAGTTTGGACATCCAACATTGTAACATTATTTATATGTATATATATTAAAATGTGAAACAGCCTATTACCCCCTCTTTAAGGAAGAGTCAGAGTTCATTGACATTTACTGCGGCTATGACTGTGTTGTCATTTACAGTCTCAGATTAAACAGAGAGCTGTAGCTTAGTTCCAGTTGTAGTGAATCACCCTTATATTATTACTGACTCGGTCATTCCCATGAGATGCGACGCTCAATTAGGGGGAAATGAAACCCTGTCTTCCGAACAGAGTAAGCCAAGTTTGAACTTTAAACAGCACTACAGAACAGCACACACTGTCACTGCTGGTGTTTAATAAGACAGCAGGTAGAAGAAGGCCTTGACTCTTCCATGACTGCACAGTTCTCCTCTCAAGAATCCACTTTCCTGCTATTGTGATATTTGTTGTTTCATGGTTTTCAGAGTGTCTTTAGGTCACAATAGGAGGCTTTAAGAGCTGCTGATATACATCCTGACCATGTGAATGCATGCCCTTGCTCTGTGGCACGTAGCCTTTTGTTTGCCCTTGGAACTTAATAAATCACTGTAATGGAGAAAGCTATCCTCACACAATGCTGCATAATGTGTCGGTTGACTAACAAAGAGCGTAACTTACAGCCTTAAATGTTATTAAAATGAATGTTAGCTTTAAGTGCTCACAGTTGAGTCACAAAAAAAGTCCCAATTTAGAAATAGGTTTTAACGGCTCTCATGCGTTTTGCCTTCCGTGATCAATTTAGCATCTACAGTAGATGGTGGTTTAAAAAATAGCTTCACTCACAGGATATATGCAAAATAACACCTCTGCAGTTTTCCTCACACAGTTTTATTTCATAAAGGTGTATTGGCATCGTCTGCTTTTGGAGGAGGCCCGCCTCCGCTGTAGAGCCAGAAAATCTTCCACATGCAAGTGAGGAAGAGAGAGCTGCCGCCTGCGTGAAGCCTTCCTCTCGGCACCACCAAACATCACAGGCTGATGGTCCTGCACAGCATACGTTTCCACACAGCTACTTTTCAATCATACAAGTCAGTGTTGACGTACAGTGGGGCCGTTTCCCCCTGATGATTCCAGAGCATTAAACATGATTTATGGAGTCATGTTCATGTTTTTAGAGCGAAGACCAAACCATGTTTATCATGACACTGTGCGGACAGTTCGTGTGAATTACTACAACAATACTGCAGGTGTGAATAAGGACTAAGCGGCGGAAGCTGTGGTTGACGTGCACGAGACTTTCTGCAGCAGAGTTATTTGGGTGAGGTCTGTATTTGCTGCAGATACTTGAGATTGATTAGGATACATCAGTGTGCAGCCTGAGCACTGTGTGGGATTATTCTGATCTGATTCTTCACTGCTGCGTTGGTAAAGCTCTGCACTGTATTACTTGTTTGGCATACTAATCACTGACAGTTTTGTGCTAGCTGTTTATTTAAGCTAACATGATGCAATGTAGGCGAACTTTGTGTGTGTTTATGCGCAGTGTCCCAGTCTCCTGGACATAAGTGGAAGTGGTCAACTCAGTGATTCTGCACTTGGTTCAGCTCCCTGCCACCCCTCCGGACAATAGATTGGACTCTTCCACTCTCAGTTAAACATTTGTGACACTTGCATGGACAAGTGGGGAGAGAGCAGGTGGAGAGATATATGGGGGAAAACAACATGTTTCTTAATGAACCTCACAAATAGAGTGGAGTTTGTGTGCCAAGGTTGTGTTATTTACTTGTATTGTAGATAAACAGGCCTCCAGAGGCAGCTAAGGGTAATACAACTCTGAAACTGAACCAACAAACACAGGCACAGATCAGCCCTGTGACTGTAACTTTTTACATTTTGACCTATGAAAATACACGCCATCAAAAGTTCCCTTTTGTAGCTGCACGCCTGCCTCTAACCTCCAGACATCATCTGTGATGGAAGCAGTGGTTGCGTGCATTTAACAGGCAGATGATACAAAAACTCTGCATGCAAGGCAATCGGTTCGCTAAGTGCCCTGATGAAGGGCTGCAATCGGTCAGCTTATCAACCAAAGCAGGCAGAATCAGACTAAATCATGCAATGCCAGAGACAATGAGATCCTTGCATGACATGTTTGAGGACATTTGCCTCACTTGACATTGATGCTGAACGGATAGATCTCGCATGCAACAACCAGGCTATGTTTGTCCTTCTCCATTGTCCTCCAGGTGACCACAGCACATGTTTGCTGGACCATCTACTGACCAAAGGGGTTGAAGCTTGTCTCCATCAGGTAGCATTAAAAGAGACAGAGTATATGGTTCGGGATGATGCATTGAGAGGAGTTTGACTCTGCTCACACACGTCAAGGATGATAAGAGTGGGCACAAATCTTAAGCGATAAGTTCAGGCACATATTAACAAAGTCGATTTGTTAACACAAAGAAATCTTGGATAACAGCTACTTGAAATCACCTCCCTCAGTTGGAGGTTTGTCAGTCATAGTCATAGTGTGTCTGTGCCACAGTGAGAGCAGAGGGCTGGCTGACCTGGCACATAGCTCTGAGACAAAGAAGTGGGAGAGGGTGAAAACAGCTTGATGGAAAGAGAAATGCAGAGAAAAAGAGCTCTTGTAGAGGAGACAAACCTGTCAATAGACGGCCTATATTTTACACGTAGAATGTACCCATTAGAAGAGTGCCTGCAGAACAGGGTTGATTATTTTTGGATTTTCACGTTAATGTATTTTTCTCTGCAGATAAAAGGTAAAACTGGGTCATCATTTCATGTTTTATTTACTTTCTGCTCAAATCATCCTACTGCTACATATTCTAGTTTTGAAAGGTCATATGGGCTATGACAGCTCACTGCAGAAGAAGAACACAAAGGTTGGGTAAAAGAAACATCATGAATGCAGTTTAAAAAAAGGACTTAAAGTAAATTTATAGCTACCTTGTTTAGGGCTGGGTTTAAAAAATGAAACTTTCTGATTCGAATTGATTCTCATTAAATTAATATCGATTAATAAATCCCGAGATCAATCTTTAAAAATATGTAAAAACTCACTCACGTTTCTGAGCGCCCCTGAATGCAGCACGACTCAGCGTGAAAAAAAGTGACATTATTCAATTATAATTGATATACACAGTAATCTAGGTAATAGAATTGAATGAAAATATAGTCATGATGATGATGATATAATGTGTCAGCGACAGACACCCCCTCGCTCTGTAGGCACCAGATACAACATGTCATATCTTGTACCTAGTCTTGGCACCCAGTAATCATGTGGTTCACCTCTGTGAAAGATAAAAATTTCATAGATAGACTAGCACTGCAAAGCTTGCACGATGTGGGCCCCTACAAACTGAAGACTCCAAAATGTACGATCAGCTCTTGGTGTGACATTGATTTAAGACTGAAAAATTGTGTAATAGTTTCACAATGACGCTACGCCTTGAAGCAGAGGATTTGAGTCAGCGATTTTCACTTTTACTTCCTGTCAGCGTCTTACTTTAGTGTATCTTTTATTTTGCACCCCTGGTTTAAAGTACAGGAGAGGTCCACTGTGGCCTTTAGAACAGTCTGTATTATTTAAAGGGTCTGAAACACAATTTATTCTGTGTTTGCCCACTAATGTATCCTGGTTTGATGCACAGCAGGCAGAATGGATACCTGCTGCAGATGCCTTTTTGTCCCAGTCATCAGTATGTTGCACCAACCCACAATCTCCGCTGAAGCCCACCCTCATCAGTGTTTGTGTTTTCACCAGAGTTTGTCGAGCTGTATCTGCTGCAGTCATTTTTGCATATCACTGCTCTACCCAGCAGTATTGCTTGCATGATTCTGAATATCTTTCTATCCTGAATAAGTTTTGGTTACTTTCCATCAACAACCCATTTTCTCCTCGAGCATCCACTGCATGGTCATTTTGTTTTCAGGCATTATATCAGATACTCCGTTGTGCAAACAACAATGTTGTAGTGCGTCTCGCAGACGTGGGCTGTGAAAGAATTTGTCAATATTGTCAGGCCTTTTGTACACAACTTCTTAGCGGGAGGCGAGAGGAGTCTTTCACCGAGATGTATGTCGTGGAGACCGTGAGGCAGGATGTGTTTATATTTGTACAGATAATCTTTGATGTGTCAGTCGCCTTGTTGTCATTTCCCTCCCTCACAATTCCATCCTGTCACCTTTTGCTCAGATGTGAGATAAAGTGGGTCAACACAGAAAAGAAGTAAAAAAGGCTTCCCTCCTCTCGTATGTGTTTAAAAATGCAGGGGAACGTTAGAGTGCAGCTGGAAGTGAATATTTCTTTCAACACTTTGAGGCATGTCGATGAATTATTCAATTATAAGAAAGTGTTGCACAAGCAAGTAGGTTTTTGTTACGTCCCTCACAGATGTAACAGTAGTCTGCCTCAACAATGTCTTTTAAATAGTTGTATACATGACCTAAAAATCAGTAGGAATGTATGGTATATCTTCCAAAGCGAAGTAGCAGAGGTAGCGTGATGCGCTCAGGGAAGGGCTGCTTCAAACAGGTTGAGAGACAGATGGACTCTGTAGGAGGCGGAGCGTACGTCTCCAGGAGACACTGACACAGAGACACATTGAGAAAGATGACGGGTTCACGTGAAGCAGGACTTTTCTCTTTTTTCCGCCTCTTTCCGGATTATTTCCAAGGTAGCAGATATAAATGTTTAGAGGTTTAATTAAATGTTACTCATGAATAGGATTCTGACCAGTCTTGAGCTTAAGCTTTTAGCCTCACCCTGCATCAAACTATTATCTGTGTTTAACTCAACAGCTGACCGTGTAGCCAACAACTGCAGAAACTAATGAAAGCTTCCAATTATTTACCAACTGTGATCATTATCTTTTCTATTAAAATGTTTCTTTGGCCCACAAATTGTAGTACAACTTGACAACCCATTACAAGTTCCCAGAGTCTAGCTCCATGTCTGCAAAAACCTGTTACTTAATCAGATAGTGAACCAACAGTGACAAACAGGATTTACTTTACTATTAATTGATTTACTAACATCAATTAATTTTCAGTTGATTGACAAGTTAGCCCCTAACAGGCTAATGGTATTAGCTCAAAGTTTTTTATTTTTTTGGAGGGGGGACAAATGCAGGATCAGACAGCAGTTAAAACTTAAAAAATTAAGAAATGTAGAATCTGTAGGCAGAGATGTGGATTTCCAGGACAGCAAGTGTTCTGGTTTCTGTTTATAGTACGCTTGTAGTCCGAGTAATATTGACCAATCGCGTATCAGCAGGCTGCAGCGTATGCAGGAAAAACAGTCCATAAGGAGAGCAAAAGCAGGCGGAACGTAATGCGCCGTAATGACATCCCGGCTCCCATCAGCGGCTATCTGACCATGATTTAGCTTCTTATTAATCTCTATAAACAGACATCTGCATGCTAACAGCTAACAATCCTATTAGATTTGAACTTTAATTCAATAATTAATTGATTCCCTTGACGCTGTGTCGCGAAAGCCGTACAGCGTTCAGATTTCCCAACTTCCTCGAATGCATCAGAATGATCGATCCGATCTACGTTCAACAAACGAGCATTTTAAAAGTAGTTTTCTCCTCCTCTGGAGGACAGACCTGACAGAGCTTCATTTTGACTTTTCACTAATCTGCATCATGATGTTGAAATTTCAGCAAAGGTAAGACCCGTTATTTAAAGTCAATCATGATTAAAATGGTTTCTTTTTCTGTAAACAATGTAGAACGTGGAAAAGGAAGTCGTTTATCGCTAACCGCCGGCTACATGCCCCGGCATGTTCACAGGTGTCCGCAGAGGCTATATCGTTTTCAGACTATAGCTGATGGATCCGAGATTGACAGCTATGCTAAGCTGCCTTTTATACTTTTACATTGAACCAAACAGCGTCCTCATATTGCTGTCCCAGGGTGTGATTTTACAGTGTAAAAAAAAGGCGTGGCGTGTGAACAAGGAGACTTTTCCCCACCATTCTGTGCACAGACGGCGAGGTGTAACAGCCCCGTCTTTAACAGGCTGTGTAAAAGGGACTAATGTTGCTGTGAAGCCCTGCAGTGCTCTGCAGCATTGGGCAGATTTTTTCAGTACATTTCTTGATTAAATTAACACTTAAGATCCCTGAGAAGCTATGACAGTTATCGAATACTAACCACATACGCACATTTTTTAAATGACTGCACTGCTGCTCGCATTTTTTCACATCTTCACAGCCCTACACGTTGCCTGCTGTTAGCCTCACGGTTTACCAAAGTCAATGTAACAGTACAGATGGCACGTTGATTCAGCTTAACACCTGGACACATTGCACTGACGCACAGGATCAAAACAAGTGCTATTAACATAATACACATGGAAGCCCTCTTTCCTTGGAGCGGAGCTGCTGTTGCCTCAGGGACACAAGAATCAGTGGGTAAACAAACACTTGAACTTCTACAATGATTGTCCGTGACACAGACTTTGGGCAGGCCAAAGGCATGAATAAACAGCATTACGTTAACCCTTCATGCCCCAGGAAACCGGGCGCTATTCTTACGCTTGGCTGCACCAGCTCTATGGGTTTGTGTAGGTAGTCTGATGTAATGTGAGTGTGTGTTTGTGTTTGTGCAGGAAAAAAAAGAGGAAGATGGACTATTGGTGTCGGTCTCTTCTGTCTTCCTATAGAAACTCTATGTTAAAGCATGCTTAGATTGATCCATACACTACCATACAGTCATTGTGTGGGCACTTACATTTAGCCATTAAGTTTGTCCTACTTTCCGCAGAAGCCTCAGTGTATTTTATACGCCTGCTGCACTGCAGCTCCCATGTCGGCACTCAGATTCTGTTTGAAGGCAATTCTCTGCTTCCATAACGCACTGAAAAGCAAGCCAGTAACCAGCTGTTTGTGATACACCAGTCTACAATAGGCCTATTCATTCATAGAACACGTAGAGCAACTTTGTTAAGCAATTAGTTGCATTGCCCTCTGGAGGAGAAATGGTGGCGTCACAAAGATTTAAATGAATGATGTCTCCATTCTGCAGCTACTACAAGGAGCAGGGCTTTGTTATAAAAGAGCAGCTGCAGAAGTGTCCTGAGGTGGTGTGTGCGCGTGTGTGTGTGTGTGTGTGTGTGTGTGCGTGCGTGCGTGTGTGGAAAGTGACCCTGCCAAGTCATCCATGATTGAGTAAGATATGTGATCAGAAGGATGGAAGGCTGTGCGCTTTATGCTTACATACAGGCTGGTTTTATCTGCAGTGTGCATCTTATCCTTGGGTTACAATGATGGCTAAAGGAGGACGTAACGCTGCAGACCGTCGCTGTCTCACAGCCGATAAGCACAGTTTAGGCCGCGACCTGCCTCAGCTGGCATTTAAAGCCTGTGTGAATGACACATACTATGTCAGACAGGCAGACTGTCTGCGCTCCACAAATCTTCAGGGTTTTTCTGCCATTTCAAAGGAACAGTGTGTAGCCCAGCTGGACTTGAATAGTCTTAATTGTCTGCGTCTGCCAGCAGTATTTTCCACGTGTCTATGCTGACATCGTTCTGCTGTTTACTTTTTAAATTCTATTTTTTCCTCCTACTTAGGGAATGCGTTCATCTGTCTCCTTTATTATTGAGTATCTTGTCACAAAGGGGGTGTGATGGTACATTTTGTTTCCTCATCATGTTCAAAATGCGCAACAGAACTAAGTGGTTGTTCAGTTAGTTGCCTTTTTTTAAAAAGCAATGCACAGGATAACTATTAAATAATGATGTAACAGCAAAAACAGGAGTGGTGTGGCCATGTGTGATCTGGTCTGCCACAGTGTCTTGTTGATATGAAAACCACATGGTAGGATGGAATTTCTAAATCCAAAACATTGTATAAAACATGCTGTTAGCACTAAATGATATCTTTACCTAGCTGGCATTTGCCTTTAGTTAAAGTCGAGGTGAAATGAAAAATGTCCTTTTAATCCTTTTAGATCACATCCTCGGTAATATTGTGCATCTATTTGACAATATAGGCCAAAAAAAAATACAGAAAATCCATTTCTTCGTATTCTTATATCAAAATTCGATCATTTTTTCTTCCTGTGAAAAAAAAATATCCTGTGTGCTTACGTTAGCCAGAACCAACCAATTTCAACCAATCAATCTGCAACATTTAGCCGCAGAGCACCAAGAACGCTCGGTCAGTTAGCTAGCTACTGCGCTGTGGAGAACGTCTGTCTACGCCCACTTCTCAACGATCAAATCAAATCCCTCTAATGATATGTCCCGCCTGCACGTCCTGTTTCACTCGGAAATACGTCACGATACGCAAGCTAGATACTCTTGAAATGCCGTTTCAGCTCGACTCGAAGCTGCAGCTGCTCACGATTAAAACTTGAACGTCACTTCTGATGCTCACATGCCCATTGTAGGCGCTTCCGGTGGTGGACAGGGAGCCTCATATGCAACAAACTGATGCTGACACCTTTCTGTCAGAGCTTGCATGAACTTTTCCAGCAGTTTGAGCTACAGTAGCTCTTCTGTTGGATCGGACCACACAGGCCAGCCTTCTCTCCCCACGCGTATCATTGAGCCTTGGATTGATCCATGACCCTGTCGCCGGTCCACCGTTTTTTCCTTCCTTGGACCACTCTTGGTAGGTACTGTCCACTGCAGACCTGGAACATCCCACAAGAGCTGCAGTTTTGAAGGTGCTCTGACCCAGTCGTCTAGCCATCACAATTTGGCCCTTGTCAAAGTCGCTCACGTCCTGACACTTGCCCATTTTTCCACATTCCAACACTTCAACTTCGAGAACAAAATGTTCACTTGCTGCCTTACATATCCACCCCACTGACGGGTGCTGTTGTAACCAGATAAACAATGTTATACACTCGCCCTGTCAGTGGTCTTTATGCTATGGCAGATCGGTACATACCGTATCTGTGTTGTTACATATTTGATAATCCAAAGCAGCTCTGCTGACATTGATTACTCATGCATATTATGACATCATTATTATATCAGCATTTGGGCGTGTTCAGTAGAGTTTAGCTGGATATTTTAAGCTGTCAAACCTTGTCCGACCAAACGAAGCACAAGAAAATGGATCAGGATTAATCCGACCAACAAGGATCATGAATGGGCCCTGTCCCTGATCTCACAGGTCGGCTCAGGACATTCTGTACATATGTGATCATTTGGCTTTATTTAGAATGGTTTGGTCGGGACAATAGTGCTCCCATCTGTTGCTTCAAAAAAAACAATAAGTATACAGCATGTTACTGAGATAACACACAACTAATGCAACGATTTATTTGTGTTATCTCAGTGACATGCTGCATACTTCCGTGGCTGTTACCTGCACTCACACCAAATCAATATAATCAATATACAAGAAGCTCTGCTTGTTGTCATGATGAGTGTGCATGCACTTTGTCACATGTACAGTATGTTCTGTGGGTGAGTGAGTGCACTGGTCATCCTTGTCAACATTTCCACATTGAGTGGGCAAAGTCGCATCGACTGTCTGAGTGAGGACTGCGAGTTGAGTGGGTGGTTATGCTTTATGTGTAATTTGCCAGTTTGTCAGCACGCCTCAGTCTAACACAGCGATGCATTAGCAGCCTATGCCGGGGACGCTGTCGTACAGTGGACAGAAGAACACTTAAGCAGTCATCTTTTTAATGCTACATGAAACAGGGAGAGTTGGAGAGACAGAGTAAGTGTAGAGAGTTGGAGAGGGGACGACACAACAACATTTTTCGTACCATCATCTAGAGATAATAAATAATCTTCCACATTTGACTGCATCTTCAAACCTAAAGCACAAAGAGTGTGTTAACGCTCTGTACGTCAGGGTGCTGAGCAGAAGCTCGCCTGCATCACAGCTGGGAGGAGGAGGTGCTTTTCCTTCCTGTGCAATGCTCAACCTTGCTAACACCATAACAGGACTGGAAATGTGCGAAGTCACATTTTCAGCAGTATAAAAAGTGAAAGGAAGAGCAGGGTAGCGTCACAAAAGCATCACGTCCGTCTTACACCTTCACAGTTCGTCATTGACCTTGCACCGGTGAGAATGACACATGGAGGGACAGGAAAAGCATGTCTTGTTCCGGTGAAGTGGCAGAAAGCTGTAAGGAGACTATACCATTAAAGGTCACAGTTTTCTACATAAAGATGCACACAAAACCTCTGTTTATTACCTTATAGTTAGTTACGTTTGGTAAGTGTGAAATAGAAGCTTTAAATGTTTTTAATGTATCTGCAGGAGACTGTCAGCATTGCTTCTACCTCTGCTTGTAGTCAAAAAGCTTCATGTCTAAACAGGGAACCGTTGGAAAGAGAGCAGAAGGAAGCGTGTTTAATATTTGATGTTTAGAGTGGCTTAACATACTGTTAATAGCAGAATTCAGCAAGCTGCGCAGGTCTTTTATTAGTGCGTGTTGTCATAGAGCTGTGTTGCTCAAAACAGAGACATTGCATATCTGCATGAGTTTGAAACTAAGTAAATAAGGACAAAATCTGGCACATTGCATGCACATAAAGCACACTTTGTATGTTTACATGTTCAAACTATAGCAGCTCTTCTGTGTTATCCTGTATGACCGAAACAATTGAGTGTTTCTCAGGACATAAGACGGGGGAAGTGGAGGTCTGAGATGGGACGAGTGATGCATAGAGCTGCAGCACGGGGCCTCCCTGGACCAGCCTGCTCTCTGGTGCCTACTCAGCTCTTTCTCCCCACAATGTCTGCTCAACTGCAGTTTCCCCTCCTCCTCCTCCTTTTTTTCCATTCCCTATTTTGAGGCAATGTTTTTTCTTCTTCTCCTCCTCAGAAGGTGTGTTAGCTGCTAGTCGCCGCAGGCTGCTTCTCCTGGGGCCACTCAGAGTCTGTTCAAAGAGCCGCCAGCCACTTACTGCATTTGCGCCAGATTTCATTAGGAACTCTGGACCGTAGCCTCTTTGTTTTCCCCGTCCGTTACAAACAGCATCCGTCGGAGAGGCATGGCAGCACCCTTAGGGGGAAGATTAAATCATCTTTGGCTGGAAAATACAGTGATAGAGATATCAAGAGCTCGTGTATGTGCAGACATTTGGAAGACACATAAAAAACTTAGTGAATAATTGAACACTCCATTTAAATGATCAGTGTAATTGTATAAATAGAAAACAGGCAGCAGAAGCAGAGGACTGGATGACTCTTATCTGCTGCAGTGGCTCTCTGCCATCTGCACACTGCGAGGAATGCCTGGCTCACTGTGAGCTCAATCCAGCAGATAACTTAAATACCACCACTGGCTATAGTGCCTGTGTTTTATGTTGCATCAACCCAGCAACTTCTCCAACAAGCATAATCTTCTTAGCCGGGTATGTTGACTCCTCTCTCTGGTTTTCAGGCTGTTACAGTAACAAAGTACCAAAATGTCACTGTGTATTTATTTTTGTATTTCTCTACCAAGGCCAAGTTTCCAGTCTGTAACAACTGCAGGCCTCACCAGAACCCCTCAGTTATACAAACATTAAAAACCTCCACTCCATGAGAACAAAGCTGATGTCGTAGAAATATTATAGATGCTTTCTTTGGCTGCTGCAGCAGAAAGTGAGGCCATTAGGTCTGCTGTTTAGTTTCTGATGTGTGCAGTTGGCTGCACATGCAGACATACTGCGTGAAGTAACAGTATGTGTTGTGTAGAATTAGACTAGTGTTATGAATATAGTTGTACTGATCTGCCGCTGTCCTCTTGATCCTCCCTAATGACAGGCTGGATTTGGATGTATTGATCGCCTGCGCCACTGTGTCCCTCTGCGCAGCTTTGTTTTTGTACCAACTTAATGCTCACCTATGCACAACGAAATATTGAACTGCTCTGTGCTGCCTGCTCATGCCCTTTTGTCATAACAAGTGCAGCGATGCGGATAACACTGACATGTAGTACTTTTAAAAAGGATAAAAAATAGGGCAAGCTATAAATAGTTAAAGGATGTTGGGAACCTAATAGATTTGCCAAAAAAGGGAGATGTAGCTTATCGCTCCGGCTGCTTACAGTCATGATTTTAACAGGTATGGAGACCTGCAGGAAAAGCAAGGACACACAGTTCATTTGAACTTGTCCTTTAAATTGTTTGGGGAGTGGTCTTGTGAATATCTCCATGTGGTGTTTGTCATGTGCTACAAGACATATCAGGGACAACATCAGCAGTCATCTCCATGGCTGGGCCTGTCTGCTTGTAAACTGCAGTGTACCAAGGACAGGCTGAACAACACGTTTACAGACATCATAAACCTGAGGAGCCAATCTCGTTAATGGACAGGGTGACGCTATGCATATCATTATGTGCAACCTCTGGCAACCACTGTGGCGATGCGTGAGCCAGCTGTAACCGTCAACGTAATGTTTGCAAACTCACTACTGACTACTAAGGTTAATGATACAATCTCGAATATTTCAGTTTTGTGCTCTTGAGCACCACCCACTGGCAATAATTGGTCATTAAGGTAGCACACTTCCCTATTTAACCAGACGTCTATGGCTGGTTCCCTATGTCATGGTTCTAACTTGTCCTCTTAATTGTCCTTTCGTTTGTAGACTGACTTAATCTGACCGTCTAATTTGTTTCTTTTTCTTTGGATTTTCACTTATTTTTGGAGTTGTATCTGTAGTCATTGATCTTTTCTTTGTTTGTTCAGCCATAGTCGATTACCGTTTCCGCGCAACACTTGCAGAGACCGGAAAAGCGGCTGTTTGGCACCGCCTACACTCGTTGGCAGACCAACCACTGCGGAAAACGCGTCAATAACTGGGCGCCACTTTTTTCCGCGAATGTCGCAACAGACACCCAGTCCATAAAAATACAATGTCCTGCAAATGCAAAGGGTTTCAACAGTGGGCCATCGGCTCAATCACCATTGTGGTGATAGTGACTTAAAAGACATTTCGAGAAGTTCGAGGTTATACCTCTAACGTTCCTACTACTAATAACTACATTTCAAGCTGGCCAAGTTTCAGCAAGTTGCCACTAAACGATGGCAGAGATGTGTTTTGTTTTCGTGACAGAGGGGGCGGTTGGAAATTTGCATAGTGGGCGGGGCCTATACAGATTCTGGAATTTTTAATGAGGGAGAAGGAGGAGATGCCTCTGGAGGATTTTTACAAGGTAATTAAATGTATTTTGCAGAAAAAATATATCAGACACAATTTACTATTTCAAGCAGAACATTTTATGTCTTAAAACATGACTGGAGCTGGTCTTTGAAGCATTACCTATCTAGGTTAATAAGTTTGAGCATGTGGTAAAAAAGTCTGACTAAAACTACGATCCGACCTAAAGCTCCTCCGCCTCTGTACGGTCCCTGTGGACTCTTCGGTTCAATCTGCTGAAGCCAGCAGGGGACATAAACTCACCTTCCATCCATAATTTTCATTGTCCTTTTTCATCTTGGTTGTGCAGAGGCAGAGCTGGCTGGGATGGACCCAGAACAAGAGAAAGATGGTTTCATATTTCTGCTGCAGTGTGCAGCTCGGTGCTCCCGGTTCACTGCAGCATGCTCTCTCCCTGCAGTGATAGCGGAGGCTTCAGTCAGCTTCGCAGGCCTAAGTTAGCGGTACAGTGCCTCACCAGCTCACTAGTGATATTCTACTTATCTTTTTGCTTATTCCAGATGATCCATAAACCTGACTTGATGGATGGTAATTCTGTAGGAGCTTCTGTAGCACCATATTTTAATGTCAGTGGTGAACTATAAGTCGGCACAGGAGCATAAAAGAAATGTTGAGCAAGGACATAGAGAGTGCTGATTCATCTTCATGCTGTCAGTGATACAGGCGACCTGGGACCATGCATCTCATGCTGTATAATAAGCAGGTAGCGGAAACTTCATCTGGATACTTAATGGCCTGTTTTTGCACAAAGGCTCAAGTCAAAGCAAAAGGCTCGATCGTGATCGTGTTCTAGTTATTTCTTGAGGTGAATCTGGAATTTCTGGAGGAGTTGAAAATCTTTGGAACGACAATAAGTCAGGAAAGCATTATCCGAGGAGAAGTTTCCAAGCACAATTTGAAGAAGCCACACGCTGTAAAAGAGTCCGAACTTGAGCACTGTGTTATATAATGTATAGGCATTAAATGGCTTTTGCTAAAAATATAAAAACAATTTAAAAAACGAGGCTTGATATAATTAAAGTCTTAAGGATTATACCTTCAGTATATTATGCCCTCCATAAGACCTTTCCAGCTGAACTATCTATACAGACCCCCTCCGTCACAGCAGCCGATGATAGGCATGGCTTACATTGGTCTTTAATATGTGGTAAACCTCGATGTGTGAAACAGCTGCAGCTGTCCAAGAATTTAATGGCTCCTGACGGCGGAGCTCTCAGTCGTGCTTTTAACTTCTTTTAACTGGGGGGAGGAGGATTTGTATCACAAGTTTGCTGTATAAATAGGCTATTTATGCAAATTGCTGTTCGCTTTTTTCTCTGTTGGCAGCCAGTGACCTGCTCTGTTTCTGTAATCAAGGGCCCTCCACAGCTTAACGGAGAGGAGAGCGTTTATAAAACCTCAAACAGCCTGACGATGAGGGCAGAGATGATGCACCGACATGGATTCACATCTCTTACATGCTTTTGACTTTGATCCTTTGACGAATGTCACTGAAGAAGAAGAAGAAGAAGAGGAGATTCCGTCTGAATCCTCTTTGTAGCCTCACAGAGAAGGAGGTTAGCTTAGCTTCTCCCTCTCTGCCTGACTGAACTCCCATGTAGGATATCCCCGGCAGTTCTCGTCTGTTAGCCTGTCTCCCTCTTCCGCAGCCATCTGCTCGGGCCCGTGTGTGTTTTCCGCAGCTGCCAACATACTACACAACACCGTGCTGCGCTTTCCAGGCCAGCTCTGCCTGCCTGCTTGCCTCGCTCACGTAAGCCCTGTCTCAAGAGGGAACTCGCTCAGGCTGGGTGTAGGTGGATTTATGGATGGAGGGCATGAGGAGCTGCCTTTTGTGACTCAATTTTGCATTTTGTTGTGGATATTGAGATGTGTGATAGAAGCTCAACAGGGACTGGAGATGCTTGTTTACATGAAATCTTGTCTGGTACGACATGGCATCATCTCCCCTATTCCACCAAGTCTCTCTGCTTGGACCACCCCCTCTCCTTAGTATTTAGTCTATGAGATATATATTATCACCTGTCTTATTTTTAAGTCCAATATGAACATTTACAGTTTAAAAAAATCTGTAAATTCATAATGCAAAGGATCCTTTAAATTAAGTTATTGTGACTAAGATCTGTGCTGAGTGAAACATTTAATATAATAATGGTCAATATTATTGTGATAATTCCATTTATTGTCTGAACTCTTATGTAAAGCATTTTTATACATATATCTGCAAAACTTAATGTAACCTATCAGTTATATAATTCATTTTGAACTACATTTGTAGTTTCTGTAACAGCTCTCTCTCATGTGATCTGAAGAGTTTCAAAGAATGGACATCAAATATTTGTGTCATTTTGGGAAAATTCTATATAAAGGAGATGGTAGAAGAGTTGTGGACGTATTCTATGTGCAATAAAGCACTAATGACTTATTATTATTACAACAGAAAAGAACCTTAAAGGGGGGGTATTATGCTAATTTCAAGCTTCATATTCCACTCTGTGATACCTGTGGAGTAGCTTAGCATAATTTACAGTTAAAAAAACTCATCCAGCCTCTGCTTGAAAGCTCAGCTCCGTCCCTTTAAGAAACCCCGCCCCTGTAAGCCCACTTTCTTCTGATTGGCCAACTCTCCGACGCCTGCTGAGGCTGCAGTTTGTGACGTCACAAAGTGCTGCGTGTAGAAAAAACTGTGTGAACACCAGATTTCAACATCCAACATTGTAACATTATATATATGTCTTAAAATGTGAAACAGCATAATACCCCCTCTTTAATTATTCAAAAAGAAGGGTTCTTTCTGTGTCTTCCTTTTTTGCTTCTCAAATCTAAACATCCCTGGGAATACAGTCTTTCTCTGTTCCATAAAGTAAAAATATATATTAAGTTCAAAAGTATACTTAGTTTACATAAACAGCTTACTAAGGATGCTGTAATGATCCTGATCAATGTTAAATTAAATATTCCTGAAAAAAAATATGATTTTGTACATGATTGGTAAAAATTAGGTACCAACATGCAGATCCTTTTTTTTAAAACGTTATTTAGATGACTATAATAGATTTGGTATTATTCCTGTGTTCTGTTCTGTATTGCAGTGAAACCATTTGAAATCGCATGTTAACATGCACAACAAAAAACAAATAACTCTGGATACCTCAGGCAGCATTCAGCTCAACAATAACTCTCATCAGAAACGCAATGGGCTGTGTTGGAGTGGGCGTGTTGCTATTTGCTAAAGGGGACCTGTGAGAAGATAAAATACAAACAAGGAAGTCCACTCTGACGGCTTGTCAGTCGCCTGGACAGAGTGATTCCCCTGTACCTCACGAACATCACATTTTTGGCTTGAAACATTGTTTTCCTGTCGGGTAATTGAAAAGGAACAGGAGCGCTGTGCTACTTTTTTCTGCATCTGAAATGTTTGTCACAGTCAGCGCTGTATTCCTGTTATCCCTCCATCTTGTACTCTGATATCAACTGTGTTCTCTCTCTAGTTTTCTTTGTACTTCCTGTGTCTCTCTCTCTCTTTCTCCGTCTGCAGTTTTAATCTGCAAAGTGCACCTTGTACCATTAGTGCAGTAAATCTGAGCCCTCTAACTTGAGCCAGGACGAGTCTGTAGTGTACCGCAGTGCTGCAGTCAGCAGCAGCAGCAGCAGCATCCTTCTCCGACTGCAGCTCACAACAGGCAGCTCTGTGAGACTGCTGCATTGCTCTACAGTCTGTGATCAGGTGTAAACACAAGATGGACTGAGTTGTATCTAAATAGGCTGGAACAGCTGATAGCCTGCTAATTTAAACTGCAGAGAGGGCACAAGTAGGCACTGAAGACTTGGTCTCGTGCTAATTCTCTTAATTTATTCACTTAATTTGTGCACTAATTGAACGGCAGGTTCACTCCACTGTTTACTTCAAAAGCACTTCACTGTAGGATCATGGATTAGTTATGTAGTGAGCTGGTAACTTCCCTTGTATGTTAAAGAGCCATGTTTTTAACTGATATAATGTTGTTTCTGTATTATTGATCAGAACAACAGTACAAGATGTGTGTTGTGCTGCCAGCACTGCTGACAGTGAGGCAGTAGTTGGCTGTCATTACCTTAGTTGATTAGTGTGTCCAAGCTTCTGGCAACTACAGTAGCCCTGAAGGTCAAAACACAACAGAACTTCCGAAAACAAGATGTTTTGTGGAACACAAAAACATTTCTCAAACTAGACACAATATTACACAAAACACCAACAACCATATAAGATCACAGAAAGGGTAGGACAACACTTCTTCTTTGTTATTGGACAGAACCCAGCTCCCTCATTACTGTATTACCACAGTACAGGAGGCTGCAGTTTCAGGATTGCAATTCTCGGAGCAACATTCTTTGGGGACAACGCCACACAGGTATTTGCTAAAAGAGCAATTAAGGCAGTATTCACCTCTCAAAACTATTTGTTGATATTTTAACTGAACAGCCAAACAAAAAAACCTCCCATCACTGCTCTTTCAGACGCCTTGTTAACCACATTCATGGACGTGCATTGCCAGGGAAAAGACTCTCGCTAACTAACTAACCAAACACAATTAAAATAGTGAACTCAGGAGCGTGTGTTGCCCTGGGGGAAAAGTTCCCCTCAAGAAGCAGTCATTATCATGGTGTAGCTTTGTCCTCTGGGTGAGGACATGGACAGGGAGAGTAGCAGGTTGAGGTCAGAGGTCAGTGAGAGGTCGAATGCAGGAACGCTACCTGTCGGTAATTGGCTGGGATCCTTTTGTGTTGCCCGAACTGAGCCACTTTGTTTATTGCCTTTTTAGAGAGCACATTCTTTGTACAGACATTTTTTCTCAGTGTGCCAACAGAACAGACGAGGGAGCAGTGAGGAGGTGTTTGCTTAATTTGACATTAGATGTATGGATTGGAACATCATGCCCAACCTTTTAACTAATGGACTGGTATTGATTACAAATCTAGGGCATAGGGCTAACCCTTATGCTAACATGACTAGGGATGCACGATATTATCAGCACGTTATTGGTATCTGCAGATAATGGCTTGAAAATGACATATCGGCATCGGCAGATATGTCATTTTTCCGCCGATAAAACATCGCTTTAATGCTGCCTAAATGCTCGATGATTCCCTAAAAAAGCTAGACGTTATGCTACGACATTAACTCGGCCTGAGCGTGCACGCGCACTGCCTGCGCAAAGTTATCAGCAATATACAAATAAAGACTAAAAATTCACAGAAACTCGAGTCAATGAATAGAAGTTAAACAACTTTCACAACTATTAACTAGCTAACTGTTAGCTCACATTCTCGTCATTTTACCGGACTAAACAACATCAAACACACCGAAAATCCACTCGCGGCCAAAGCCGACGCTAACGGAGAGTAACATAAACATCAGTGCAACTAATTTACATATTCTTGGGCGCACACACAATAAAAAGAGTCCATCGGCGATCACTGATGTCTTCGTGGTCCGGGCATGTGTCCCTCACTGTTTTGAGGGGATGCTGCATTCAGGTGCGCTCAGAAACGTGAGTGATCAGACACGTGACCTTTTGTACAACGCCTCTTCTGTCAAGAAGGGTGAAAGATGTCTGCGGTATGGCAATTTTTGTCCACTACAGTAAGAGTAGGCATGATATCAACTCCACTACAGGGGAGACTTGATGTTCTCTGCTGTTTGCATAAAGGATTTAGAAATAATTGTTATAACATTTTATCTCAGTTCAAAGCTACTTCCTAGCACATAATACTGTGTTGTGGAAATCAGTGCACATTTGATAGCTGGATGACCTTCAGCAAAGGACGAAAAAATTTTATGAGTGTTCTGCAGTCCTTGCTCGTGCTTATATTAAAGTATCAAAGATACTGGTTCATTAGTATCAAATGGAATTTTATATTTCCCTGAGCTCTGCAAAAAAGCAAAACAATGTCAGAAAATAGGGAACAAATTTCATGTCATTTCTTTAAGTAGAAGCATGTATGAATATGTATTTATATTGGTTGTGGTCAAACCAATAATCCGAAATCCAGTGATGTTCAGTTTATTATTACCAGAGATAGAAAAGCTGAAAATCCCTTACAATAGATTTAGGGTATTAAGGCCCTGCAAGAATCTATGCCTTCATACGACCTGCCGTGTCCTCTGATCCACATCAATGACACATAATCCAGCAGGACTTTGCCACGCGGTGTAGTAGATCTACTACCGTGCCTGTCACCCAGCAGGGTCATGGCATCCTCATCATCACCTGATAGCAGGTATGAGTGGTGTCCCGTCCTGGCGTGATTGAAACCAAGAAGTGGGGAGCGTTAAATGAGTCCTTGGGATCGCGGGACACCTTCTTCGCTGTCTGGGAAATTGATGTGGGGAGAAAGTCACCTTCATGTTATCATTACGATGTCGGTTACGAGCCGTGACTCACGTGAGTGCAGCCACTGGTGAAATAGGGTAGCTCTCTCAGGGTGACATAGATGCCAGACTCCCTCTGCGGCTTTCCCCATTTGATTTCATCCACTACAGTAAACTGGGCTAAAGCGTCAGTAGTGCTGCTCCCAGGACGGGGTGTTGGCTTGAAATGCTCTCATGAGGTATTTAAAATGTGTGTTAATGGCAGCTGAGTATACCTAACCACCCACCATTGATGCCCAGCTCTCTTGCTCTCGCCCTCTCTATAGCAGTGGCCTGCTTCTTGGGCAGACACTTTGAATTATTCATAGAATCAAGTCGCTCTAAGCAGTGGATCAGCCACGGTTTGCTGTGGTGCACCCACATACGTACAGCACACAGCAGCCACAGGATGATGAAGCAAGATCAAGATCTAGGTGTTAATGTGGGCTGCATCTTTCCTCTTCCTCGCTTTTACCGCAGAACCAGTGTTTGTCTGTGTTGTTGTAATGCGATTATTCCTCTTCCTAAATAGGTAGTAGTTCTAATCATTCCAGACTGATTTAAAAACCTTTTATTTTGAAATTTAAATCTTTAACTCTCAGCTGTGGGAAACTACAGAGGCTGCACTGGTTTCAATGGTTTATTTATTCAGCTCATGTCCGCAGAGTGAGGACACGACTCCATCTAGTGGTGGAAGCATGTAGCAATCCTTCGAAGAAGGTGATACAATGTCAAATGACTTCACTTAACCCTGTCTTCACGACTATAATTAATGTAGTTCTGTATTTAAGATCACTTCCAAATTACCAGTCCACCAAGACCAAACAAAAGTCTCCCAAGTGGCTCATTTAATGGATCGCCCTCTGGTAATCAGCAGCATTTAAGTCCTGTGAGGTTAGCTAATGGACTTTGCTGCAATTTACACTCCTACATACTGCAATGCAACAGCGCTATGTATTGCTTGGAAGAGACTTAAGATCTACTATTTTTTTAGGCTTAGTGGCCTGGTCGTCTGGATGGCGATTGCATCATTCAAAGTAGGGTTATTAGTGAGTCTCGTCCCTGTTGCTGTGGGAGGGTTGACACAATATTGTTTAATCACCCTCTCAGGCTCCTGACCTTGTCTGGGACAAGTTGATCATTACCAAATATGCTTGATGTTTTCATTGGAAGTCTTGCAGTGTAAGTGCTCAGACGTGCCTGTACTGGTTAATTAGTGTAGCCAACATTAAGAGGGAAACTGTGTGTCTCATCTGATGTATAATATTTATCAAGGGTTGGATGCCAGTACTTTTAAAGCACTGGCCCCACAGGCCACCAAGTCCCAAGTCATTGGTGGCCAAAGTACATTTTTGGTTGCCCAGACACCACAACACAGATTTACTTGTAATATATAATATATAATAATATATATATATATGAACATCTTAGAAGGATTATACACCTGCTTGGACTGGTTTAATGGAGGTGCAGTGTTGCACACAGGGTGAAATATGCCCATGCAGAGTGGACTATTGTTATCTGACCAGTATGGCGTATTTAATATAAAGATATATATGCGGTTGTTGTTGATAAAGAAATAAATAAATGATGAAAAATAAAGTGCATGGACGGGCAGAGATAATTAAAAGGGCTGTGCAACTATAGCCTAAGTGCACGGAAACACTGAGGTGATATTGTTGCGGAATGCGGAAAACAAACCCCCCACCGCCGCCTGACATAAACGCACACTCTTTGTTTTCCAGAGGCCCTGATTGGTGATAAACTGTACCCTGTGGTCCCGGTGAAAGAACACCACCCCCGGCAGGCTGGCCACACCCCCTCCCTCCTGCCTCCATGTATCCTGAATCTACCACAGACTCCCCTGCTCGCCTCTCCCTCCGACACACTGGCTCCCCCGGCATGATCTACAGGTCAGTTGATGGATGTATACTGTACAGACACAACACTTTACAACACATCAATTTACAGACTGTGATGAACCTGTGGCTGGTGTCAAATGTTAGCTTTTACCTAAACTTTGCTGCAATCGAAATGTTCAATTAATCCTGTCTTAATCCCGCCCCTCTTAGTTTATGTTACTAAGTCAGAAAAGGTTGACAATAAAGAAAACTAGAGACTGGTCCTGTTTAGCCAGGTGCCGCAGTCTGCATTGTTTCTTGCCATCAATACAGCTTCAAGAAGCTGTGAGCAAGAACTACAGTATGTGGTGGAAGGTTATCTACACCATTTATTATCTAACCCTAACCCTAATAACCCTATTATTTTCTCTGAACACACAATGTGAAATAATGGGAAAACACAAATATACACCCTCAGACAGTCACATGCACACATATCACTGCATTTCAGTCTCATTGTGTGTTATCTTTACTCAGTGGCAACAGCAGTACGGACGTCCATGTCCAATCGGCACAGATTACCGTCATGCACTCTGATGTTTCACCAGCATGTGGCGCCAGACTCTCACGCTCATCATTTAAAAAACCATCTGTTCCCCTCTTCCTCTCAGGCAGCTTCATGGCTCTGTTTCATATTTGCCCTCATTGTGACCAGACGGGGAGCCGTGGCTGTCAGCGAACAGTTGTGTGATACTTTACTGACACTATTGGACAGCTATTGGACACTCGTCTATTATAGACTTATGCAACATAACAATTAAAGGGGAAGAGATGTGACGTGACATTTGATTTGCTGTCACTGGGACGACATTGAGACACAGCCGGCTGTTACCAGAACATCAATACCATTCATATTATACTACTTTATCCACTAATTTTTCACACTCAGCAGAACTCCTGTTCAGATAAAAACGTACAATGCTTCGGGTCTTTTTTCCAAACATAACATCACACATCAAATTATGTGGAGTGTGCTGCTTTTTCTGCGAGCAAACATATAGTTGTTAAACATCCCAGGGTAACCCCATAATGCATTGCTTTGACTAAATGCATTTTAAGCATTGATAGTGAAGGTAATGTAAGACTATAATACATGGTTGACTTTTCTATTTGATAGATTGTACTTTTTATTACTCTGTTTGTACCATTTACACAACACTTGGTATTTTGCATTAGCTTTTGTATCATTGATTTTAACTTTGTCGTATAATGCACCTCTTATTACACTGCTTTTAAAGTTTTTTAAACCAAGCAATTTCTATGGAACAAAACAGGTATTATTAATAGTCCCTTTAGTTTGTCGCCTAATACAGAATGATCCCTCTTTCAACGTATTACATACAGTCCTGGAATCATATGATCATACTTATAAGTGATTTATTTTTAGTGTGTTTGAAATTATTAACAAATATCAGCACAAGACTTTTTTCTTTTACTTATATATATATATAACTTTATATAGTTATATAAACTCTATATGACCTACAAAAGCAAACAATACTATCAGCGTCATGCTTGATTATTTCTACATAGTAATTTTTAACGTCTGAAACCGCTGGCGGTGGGGTAGGTGTCAGACAAAGCGATTAACTGCACGCTAGCTTGGTTTACAGGTCAAAATGCACTTCAGCATGTACAGGACAAAATCAGCAGAGATAAGAGGTGCCGCCGTTGTCCACAGCGGGTGCCAAAATCAACACAAACCGAAAGTTCCTCACAGGAGCTAAGCTAAGGTAATACATTTTAGGGATTTAGGGATGAAGTGCTGTTTGGCATTGTTTGCTTTTGTCTTCATCTCACTGGAAAGTATTAAATACTTAATCTAATAAAGCTTAAATGTTTATTGCACAATATCTTCTTGAAAAAATTTGATCTGAAATTCTTGTTTTGAGTATAAAACTTCTATTCAGATAGACTGTGAATTCAGGTAGCTGGGTGTGATAAGGACGCAGGTTTGTACTTTTGATTTTGGAAGCCAAGAACAGATGTTGCATATTTCTTAGGTATTTAGACCTATTATTATTATTATTTAGAATTAGGACAAACACATGCATACATAACTGCACTTTTCATGCAGTTTATTACCTAATATACCACATTGCTCAGACATTTCCCGATACGTTTTGAACAAACATGGCTTTTTGTTTTAATATGCGTTTTGTCATTTGAAATGCAGTATTTTCTATTCCCTTCTTCTTTGCTCTTCCACATGTTGTTCTGTCTTTGACTATAGCAGTCAGCAATCTTTTGTCAGCTTTATATCTGTATCAAATTTCCCTTCCCACTGACTATGTCTCTGTCCTGCTTATATTAACAAAGCTTTCTTTTTCCTCCTCCTGCTGCCTTCAGCGCTCGTTATGGGAGCCCCAAACGACAGCTGCAGTTCTACAGGTACCTGTCTGTCTCTCTATCACTGTTTGTTGTCTCAAAGCAGTGTTCTTAGGTTGAGCATCTTCTTTTAGGTGTGTTTTTATTTCTTACATTTTTATTCCTTTTTTTAGTTTTCTGTCACTATAATGAGCTCGCTGTAGAGACTTGCTGTTCTGTCACTTAAAACCGTGCATCCATTAGTACACCTCTGCAGTATAGATAACACTTATCAGACACTATTTAGCTGGCAAAGCACTATGCAGCTGAAACCTGATAGGGGTGATGATGGATTTTGTTTCAAAGATGCTCACAAAATCTCTGAATCAACAATAACTGTCTGAGTTTCAATCTTTTTTCATCCTTTTTTGACATTTGAGACGCCGGCTGTCGTCAAACCTCCACATGTGACACTTCTATACTTTGGCGTGATCGAGCAGAATTACATTTCCTTTATTCATCATTTCTATATCGAAGCGCTTTGACCTCATGGGACATCAACCTGATCCGTCCTGCTCAGAAAGACAAACCACCCAGATCAGTGTGGGGACGAGATGCTGTTCTTTCAGAGTACGGGTACTTGTACTCAGTACCTGAGCAGTGTGCCGTTAGCTGCTCTGTCTTTAGAGTAGGATCATGTTTTATGGACGTATATCAGGCCTTATTCTGCTGATCCACCTATAAAAACCCCTGACGACGTGGATGTACTTGTAATGAGCTCACTATCAGATTTTTTATCTTGGCGCCTCGCACATCTCTGTTCTTTCAAAGTGCAAACCGTCCCAATAGCTGCTCCCCTGGCCTGCGTGAGGGGGATCGATTGGTCCTCCTACCTCTGTCAGTCTATCACTCTGATGGTCTCACAGGCTGGTGGGGGGGAAGGAAAGTTTACTCCTTTCAGTGATCACAGTGAGCATTGTGTTGTAGATCCATTTTGTTCTGTGTGTATGTGACGTGTTCTGTTCAAGGCCATGTTAGTTCGTCTTTATGATTCTGTACTAAAAGTGCTTTCAGTAAAGCAGTTCCGGCTTTAGCTGCTCTTAAACCATGTCACTGTCTTCAGAGGACTGAGTGCTTTCCAAGTATGGAGGTTGTTGACTGCTGACCACGACAAGTATACGTATATGTCCCATGTGTGTAATGAATTGGGGGAAAGTAGCTAAAAGACATTGAAGAGCTGTATGTAATGCATTACATGTCCTCCAGTTATATAGCTGGTACTTGAACCGAGTGAGTTTTAGTGGGAAAGAATGGTAAGAGTTGTGAAGTGGCAGGCATGCATGTACATTTTGCTCCGCTTTGCACCCACTTTGACACAAGTTAAAGTTCTACTTTGACAGCAAAAACCAAGAGAACCAAACTTGGTTGCACCAGCTTGGTAATGGACCAAGTCTCTATGTGAAGTCCCTTTTCAGTTTATAAAATCAAGTGATATAAAAATTAAACATTGCGTTAAGCCGCTCATATTTAAGGAGGTTGATACTGGGAGACATCTCGAGTGTTGAGGAGGGTCGGAACAAAGAGTGTGAGATACCTCTTAATGCGGTTATTATAATGACCTGCTCAAAGTGGAAGGATTGATGTCACTTGGGCAGCAGATCCAGTAAGATCAGTTGTTATCATTTTATACATTATTTTCATGCTGCTTGCAAGAGAGTCTGCTGGTGTGAAATGTTTACAGGAGGGTGTTATGAATATGTATTTATCATTGTCTCCTCTGCAGCATCACTGGTCTGTTATCTTTTTAACAGATACATTTTATCTTGTTGTCTAAAGCGTTGACTTTACTCAAAAATAAAATCTCATGGTATTAAAAAGTATAATTAAATAAATAAATAATTTATCACCTACTGAGTAGATGTGTTATCGTATCGGCAGTGGACTGTGCAGCAGGAGGTCATCCTGTCCTGTGTACGGAGTTTCAGTGAGCGCGATCAGACTTGTAACAAGCTCTTTATTACTGCTTCTCGCAGTGGCCTCATTGTCTCATAATGACCAATGGGAATTTAGCAGTGAATTCCTTTTTAATTTGATGGTTAATCCGTTCATGTATTTAATGCCACTTATCTGGGCGTAAGACATGTTAATTTGATTACGTATATGATTAAGTATTATTGTGATAATACTGCTGGGAAGTTCTGAAAAACATGACAGAGTGATAAATAATTCAAGACTCATACTTGTTTTCATACTGTGGCAGCTATGACTGCAGAAGAGGTATAAAATTACATTCTACGTGGTATTTAAAGATCTTATAAAGCACTTTTGCACTTTTTTACTTGGCAGGAAAATATGCAGCAAAAGGAAGATAATGCAAGGTTGCAACTTTAGCTTAGACCGGAGGGTGGCCGGTTCGAGTCCCCTTATTGACCGAGCGTGGAATTGAGTGAAAAACCAGAATTCCCCCTCTGGGATTAATAAAGTATCTCTTCTTCTTCTTCCATTTGTTGAGATATCTATATCACTTAACATTGCCTGGTATGTCTGGCATCACTCACAGTTATTGCACTATAATAGTATACTCTCTATAAATTATACAGAGAAGTGTCCATTAGTGTTTTGGGATGCCTTTCTTTGTGTAACTAATAATGCCAATCCAAAGCTGCTTTATGGTAATGATGCCAGCACACTGACTCATGCAGGTGTCGTCATTATGTGCCACACTGATGCTGACCTTGACCCCGAACACTGAGATGCAGAGAGATGCTGCAAGGCGTGCTTAACTGCTGTGGTTTCCATAGTGCCTCGGTTACAGAGGATTCGAACCCGCTCGGTGGTTTGTCTTTTTCTGTGTGTATCGGTTTGTTTTTGCCTGATACTGTGTGTTTGTGTGTGTGTGTGTGTGTTTGTCATGTGCACACAACACTCAGGCCCTCATTACTGTCCAGCTCTTAGTATTCTTTCCTGTGGAACAACAATCAGAGGCTTTTAGCGCAAAAGCTTTGGTGAATAATTCAGGCCTGATATTATTTGCTGCGGTTAGCAGAAACAAGACGGGCCACTAAACGACATAAATGGATTTCTTCCCTGAGATCGGGCCGGGAGGGGAGGAGGGGAGGAGGAGAGGTGTTGCTTGTGGTGATAGAGTACGGTCCGCGCGGTGAGGGGAGGGAAGGGATGCACTCTCTTACAGACTAATTGGTTTAGACGTTTCCTAGTAAGACACTCCCAGTTTGGGTGGACCCGCTCCATCACTGTCTGCAGTGTGTGTTTATAAGGGCAGACTGGCACCCCGCAACCTCGCTCATGAGCCGACCCCCAAGAAACCGGGTGAGTTTGAGGAAAGATTTGCACATGGAGTGAGCTTGTATGCGTGTATGTTACATGTGTAAGTGTTTGGCAGGGATGAGGAGTGTGTATGGGTCTGTGTGGATGCATGCTGCCTATAGCTTCAGGTCTCCTCCTTTATGTCTTTGTGTGCACGCTTGGAAACTCTTTGGGAGACTTTTAAATAGAATAGAGAATTTGTGGGAGAGATCAGAGTCATGTCCTGACAGTTTGACTCTTTTTTATTCAATGTCAGAATCTTAATCAGACACTTTTAGAGTTATTTACAGTCTCTATTGTGTAAGAAATAAAAGATTTGTTAGTTTTAAATTCTTTTTATTACCATTAGGTGATAAATGGTTGATCAGGGTAGTGTAATAGTACTCTATGTCTGTGTGCTGTTTCGTACCGAGGCGTAGAACGTGCTGATCAAGTGTTGTTTTTGAGAATAGACTTTTAAAGGATCGATACAGCTCAGCGCTTATAATCTATTTAAAACTAGCAGTAAGAAATAACTTGCAAAGTACAACTTCTAACAGATGTGTACAGATTATGAGATACACTTTGGAGTTAGGCTTTTATTTAAGAGGGATTTAAATCACCTTTTATTAGAATGCGTTTGTAGATTTTATCTTAAGTAATTTTAATTTGAGCCATTATTTTCGGACAGGAAGTCTTAATGGTATCTTGTGTTCTCATTGGATGAATAGTTTGGCTGTTAAGAAATAATCAAAATCATTAACATGAGTGTGGAATGTGTTTTAATGAGATGTAACTCAGAAAGACGTTCTCCTCTAATGAAGTTTCACCATGTGTGCCTAAGAAACATTTTTGCATGTTTCTCTGTTTTATAAGGAAAATCATATTTTATAACATTTCTATGTTAGAATATTTGAGCTTTTTATATTCTACATTTTTCATAGATGTTACTTTGGTCTGCAGACCAGGTTATTCTTGATTCATTATGTTAGTACATCATAACTGGAGTCCTAATGTTGTAAAGAAGCTTTACAGAGAGAGGCACTTTGTGGTCAGTGCTCTGCAGTGGTGGCAGAGCCGACACAGTGCTGCCCCCTGTTGATGAAATTCAGCACAGTACTCTATGTAGATCTGAATCCAACACTTTGAGCTTGTGAATGACTCGAGCAAAAATAAGAAAGGGTTGAAGTAAATTACCAGAGGAAGCAAAACTCAATGTTAAAAACAAATTATTTTTGAAAGGAAACTGCACATGCCCGTTTATTCCTGAATCCTGAAGCTGAAATAAGCCTCAGACATTTAATGATCCATGTAAGGTGCACACCGGGCAGTCCTTTGAATCGTTTTGTGTTTGTACAAGTCTGTTTTTCTAAGTGCACGTGGGCTTCTCATGCCCTTTTGTTATGCTCTAATTATATTGTGGACTACTCTCAGAAAGTTCTCTTGTGCCTCCTAATCCAGTCAGAATCAGAAGTGTTTTTTATTCAGGAGTAAGGAATGAGTCCCCTCCTCTGGCCTGGTGCATGTTTGAATGCCTCCCCTTTGCAGATAGCATGTGCCCTCTTTGGTCCTGCTCCTTAATCACCAACAAGTTACCTGAAAGCTCCCTATCAGTGTAACCCTGCCATTGTGTACCTGTCAGGGGAGGGTGGTGCTCTGTAGTGCGACTCTGATTACAGGATGCATGGCCGTGTGCTGCCCAAAGCAGGAGGGCTGTTTTTTTATGGGAGCAGGTGCTATTTAAGGAGGTGGCTGCGCCCTGCCGACTCCTCGTCCCTACTTTATTCCTCACTGCACGGGTCGCATCAGCATCCCAAGAAGGAGGAGGAGAACAAGGCGGGAGGGGGGGGGGGCATGTTTGCAGGAGGGTACGCAGGTGGCCCCTCGGGGCCTCCTGGCAGGCGCAAGTCCAGTCACTGTCCTCCTGAAAACCTGCAGATCCCCAAACCGGCAGCGCCAGGCGGTGTTCGGAAAAGCAGCAGCAGTGGCAGCGGCAAGATGTTGTCTATGACGTACAGCGAGAGCATCCGGAGCGGGATCAACCGCTACCACTCGGACCAGGGGCTGAATCAGCCGCCGGCCCGGCCCCCCGACCAGGCTGAGCTGCAGAGACTCCGGGAACAGAGAGTCGCCGCTCAGATTAAGAACATGGAAGACTTCCTGAAGATGAATTGCTTGGCCCTGGAGGAGTGTGTGTCCTATCAGACAGGCATGAAGTACAGGTAAGAGAGGCAGAGCCTGACAGGGATTCTCCCGAGACCAGGACAGTGGGGCTGAGAACCAGCAGGTGACTGAGGGAGGTCGGATACTTGAGGGTCTGTCAAACAAGTGTGTGCCGTCTTTTTGGTGTTTTTATTCAGGCCGTTGTCAAATCTCACTTTTTGTTCCTTTGCTGTTGATCTAATTTGAGTAAATGCTCTCATCAGAAACAGATTTGCAATCAGGAACATGTTTATTTATCTTTCCTTCTTTAACATTAGTGCAGCGTTGCTCTGTCCTCTGATCAGACCGCACTCATGCACAGGTAGTGGGGCTCAGGTTTTATTTTAATCATCTAGGTCGGTGGCATATTGGCCCAACTTTGTGAGAAGGACAGACTGCTCCGTAAGGAGTTACCTGGCCCCTTAAAATCACTCGCAGACTTTCTCTCCCTTCTCCCCTTGTTAGCGTAGAAAGTCTCCCTTCTTCCCTGAACTTTCTGTCTTGTTCCTCTGCCCCAGAAAGACAAAGAGAGACAACCGTGTCGTTTTCGTATGAATCTGGTGATAACAATTTTGGCATGTATGTTAAAATATTGTCTTTGCCTGAATCAAAGTCTTTCCCGAGCTTATTTTGATGTTGGAGCTCAGTGTAACTGCATGACATGCGACAATGTATTTCCAAATTGTGTTATTTTAGGCTTTTAACTCAGCTAAATATTTCTATATTATTTATTATGTTGCCAGAAATATTATGATATTTGAATTAGTTTTTAAAACCAACCAAATTTAGTTCAAAAGTCTAAAGGGTTTACTTTATATGTATATATGTATACAGCATCTTCAAAGATTACTTATAGGTGTGCTACTAGCAGGTATAAAGTGGACCACTAGTGCAGAAGAAGACATAAAACATTGGTTGTTTTTCTCTGTGCCGTCAGCCCAGTGACAGGAACAGGCTTTTTTTATGCTCTGCTGCTCCTCAAAGGATGGAATCATGCAGCAGGTTTAGCAGCTGTTGTGTCGGCTAATAAGGTCTGTTAAGCTGATGTTGTTACGGTCGGGGACATGGATAGCTTTCATCACACACAGGCATGGCTGCTGTTGTTTTTGACTCAGACCAGTGACTAGAACGCGGGTATTGGTCGGCTGCTGTTGCCAAGTCTGGGTTGACCAAGTTTTACTCTCGTCGGGAGGCAGTGTTGAATGTCAGCGCCGCTGACATCATACTTTGCCAGGAGTAACTTCCCTGGTGTGTAAAGCTCAGTCAGTGGCCCGTGACGGGCTCGGGTGCAGCTTTGGGAGCGTGCATGTAGAAAAGGAGTTTAATATTGCAAAGAGCAGGTGTGCTTCTTTACTTACAAACCTCACAGAGACTCCTACAGCTTATCATCAGCACTAAAGCTGTTTATCTTGGTGCAATCTAATGGATTATGTAACAAATCCAAGCATCATTCATGTTATTTCTGTGCTGTGTTGTAATTAACTATCAGTATTGGTTTACCACAGGGGTAGTAGCTCATCTAACGGAGGACAACCTGCCAGGATCCACTGTTTCTTGTATCGAGATCGCCGGCAATTCGGTAATTAGGGCTGCAATTGGGTCAGCACGTACATTCAACCTCTGACTTAGACTCATCATTATTTCAGGCGTGTGGTCAGAAAGGCCGGCCAGCATCGTTCTGAGAGACATGTTACCTTTCTCAGCACTGCCATCACCTTTTCCCACAAACACAGGCCAAAAGGATACTTGCAGACTCCCTCTCTTCTTTTAACCCCCCTGGTGTGATCACTGCTGCACACATACTTTATTTTGCTTAGTTTTTTTGGCGCACCTGTCATAATAGGCGACATTATTTTACAGGGATGGACAAGCAAGATATAAATTGTGTGAATAGATTCTAAGCCACCGTTCTTCTTAGAAATATTCCTGATTATTTAGTTTAAATGCTGTAAATATTCTGTTGTTCAAATTAGCTAAAGCGATTAGTCTAAGTCCATTATGTTGCCCTTGTAACACAACACTACCACTCAGCAGGCCCATTTGGACACCGGAAAACTTTCCCCAGTGTCCGTGTCCTCCGAATGAAAGAGCCAGGCAGCGGGTAAAGGAGCCAGCTGCAGTTCAGTGAGGCGAGACAGGAAGCTTTACGTCTCCTGTTGGAGCTATAAGGAGGTTTGCTGGCGTAATATAGATTTCTGGAGTGACTTAGCGCTAATGGACGGTGGTAATGACCTCCACTTAGGCGTTGATACATGCAGAGCTGTGCTGGCCCATCACTGGTCTGGATGTACAGTTAGACTGACCTGCTCACTGTGCAAAGCTTTGATATGCAGGTTGTTTTTTTGTCTTCGATCCTTTGATTTTAAATATATCAAAAAGTTTGTCCGACTTTTTGGTTTTATGGCTACTTTGTGCAGTTTGAGTAAAGATGCATTAACTGTGGTTTACCACCAGGGGGCAGACAAACACAAAAAGATCTATCTAATGCACAGTTAACACCTCATCAAAATGTGCTTACGTTTTAGCACTTTTAATGCTCGCAGCAGACACTTTTTTGGGGGTATATTTTGTTGGCAACTGATGACTGTTAGACCAATATTCACCTTCCTTTAACCTCAAACTATTTCCTTTAAAAAAGGAGGCAAGAGCTAGGTAGAGCTCAAACATTTGGTGTTCATGTTCTCTCATTTTAGCTACATGAACTCGCCGTGATAAAAAAACATGACAATGAAGGTTAGGGCTGCAACTAATAATCATTCATTCATTATTTATTTATCTGCTAAGTAGTTTTCTGATGAACATTGTGTCTAAAAAAACTTGAAAAATGAAGAGGGGTCCATTATACTTTCACAGGGCTCAAAGGGGTGTCTGCAAAAGGTTTGTTTTGTCCGGGCAACAGGCCAAAACTCCGATGTGTTCAGGTACATTGAGGTAAAGCTGAGAGAAGCTGCAACTAGAGAATGATAGAGATTTTCGCTGAAGAATGAGTGAAACCAGTAATTGGATTTGTTGTCGTTTTTAAGTGGCTTTGTTAAGCTTTTCGGTACTAACAGCAGATCTCCACTAGATGGTGCCGATGCTCCACTTCCAGTCCATGCACAGTCTGCCTTCCTCCCACTGCTCACCGTGCCGTAATGCCTTCACTGAACACAAAAAGTGCATCACTCTCTGTACTCCTACACTGCTCAGCATCCTAGAACATCTAGTTATTATATTTATCAGCTTCATGTGGAACTTCACATGCAGTTCTGAGCGTGTCTCCACCCACTGCATGGTTTTGAAAATAATATAAAGTGGGCACAGGGCTGAAGAGGGGGTGAGTCGAGAAGGATGTGCACACTTATTTTTGGCTCAGTCGCATTGATTAGGAGGCCTTTAATTTTATATATATATGAGATGGGTATGTCCTTACTGGTCCACTCTATTTTTAACAAGGCCTTGCAAGGTTAAGGGCTGATTTGAAACAAAAGAGTTTGTGTTGAAGCAGCCGATTTTTATACATCTGGTTACACATGTCAATATTGATACTAGAATTCATGTGTTTTATCCCAGTACATTCATATCATTTACTTTACTGCTCAAACAATACATTAAAAATTACTATTGAAAACACAGCAAAACATAAAAGGATGTAGAAAAGCAGCCCGGTCATTAGGTGGCAGCATGCAGTTATGTTAAGTATGTGTTATAAGTTAATTTCTTCTGCTTCAGAGCATCATTCAAACATGTTTTCTTTGTCCTCACATTTCTCACTTTTTACATGAATCCACACTTCACTAATTTCACATTCACTTATTTCCTGTTCATATACTCACTCTAAACCTTAGTGCAGACATAAATCTGCACTGAGCCACTCTCTTAATACTTAGAGTGTATAATTTTTTTCTCAATCTCAGCAGCCACTGTAGCATGTGTGCCAGCCCGGGCAACTGTGACGTTTTACTTCAGGCGATCCCCGACTCCAGAGCTAAATATAGCAACAGACTCATATCCACAGCTGCAGCTGGATGCAGCTGAGCGGGCTGCAGCCTAACCTGTTCATCCACTGTTTTACCTCCCCTGCATGCAGTCTTTGCCACGTTAACGAGAAATGCTGCAGAAGTGCTCATGCTTTGTCGCCGGAGTGGGCGATGATGTTTTCGGTATTTGGACTGATACAGATTTGGTTTCCAGCGGTGACCTCTCCAGTTTCTCTCTGAGCTATCTCTGGCTGGCCCAGTCTGACAGCTTGTCAAAATGTTCTAGTCAGAAATATTGTGGGGCATGCCAGGGATTACACAATTCTATTTTGTTTTGGTTGTTGCTATACTTAGTTTGAAGTCTCGACGAGATGTCCTCACTATTACAATTTATGGGTCAGTACATCATTTTTAGATTCTTGACCATGTGTTTCGCTTCACCTTGGATTAAGCCACAACAGGATAGTACATAAATACAGCCATTGTTATGATGTCTTATTTCTGATTTACAACGTAGCATCTTTTTTTAAAGGTTATGTCTTTGCCTTTATTGGACAGGACAGTGGATAGGGTCGGAAATGTGGGAAGAGAAAGTGAGGATGACATGCAGCCAAGGGCCGGAGTCAACCCAGGGTCGCTGTATCCAGCACTGAGCCTCTATACACGGGATGTGCACTTTAATAGCTGAGCTTAACCGGCACCCCTGCAATGTGGCTTCTTTTGATTCCAAAGCCTTTTTGTATTTGCTTTTATTAGACCGTAGTTTTTACTATGATGTCTCCCACCTATGTCAAGAAGTACAGCCATGAACTTCACAGTGGTCGGAGCCTTATCACACATGTAGTTGCTGTTGTTGCAAGTCAATTTTTGATAAAAAGAAGTTCTTTCAAGTGATGCTGCTCCTATTGATACATTTAATATAGTTGTTATAAGGTAGGGTTGTAAATTGGCCAAAATCGATGAAGCAATATATGCTTACTTTTGTCTGTTACATTTCCTCTTCTATGTAAAACGCAGAGAGGCGGAATGGTGGGGCGAAGTCGTTCCATCTCACTAGTAACAGAGGCGCTGTTTGTTTACACCTCGCACACGTTCTACTTCTGCAACATCGGGATGCTATTTAAAAACACAGTAGCCTGTTCCAATGTAAAATGGCAAAGGCAGCAAAACGCCGGAGCTTCTTTATGGTGCTGTGGTGGTCTTGTAATGTAAAAAGGGCTTTAGTTGTTGTATGTTGCTAAGTTAAAGTGAAAAAAGTCAAATAGCTGAAGATCGCTTTGATTCTTTTCCTGAATGTAGATAGAAAGAGCACGTTTACAACTGTTCTCTCCATCATCATGCTGCTGAATTCTGCTGGAAGCACTGTCTAGGAACATGCTGTTTTTAATTAAGCCTGACTGATCGTGCTTTACACCCATGTTAACATTGCATACATTCATGCTTTTCTGCCTTAATGATGTGCTTGTCTTTTATTTCTTGAAGTATGCGTGTTTGCCTGTGTTACTGTGTGTGTGTGTCACTGGAGGCTGCAGGGATATTGCTCTGTACTTTTTGAATGCCCGGTAGTGACAGGAGGTAGAAGCCTTTTACACACTCAGGCTTTAGAGTCGTGCTGTTGTCTCTTGGGATCCAATAAAAGTTGTTACTTAACACATTCTGCACATATTTTTGAAAATGTCAAGTTTCATAACTGAATAAAAAGTGAAGTTTTGTTTGTTTTAAACTTCTCCTAGGGGCCGTGTCTATTGCTTTCCTTCTTGTTGAACATCCGAATATGCTGCATCAGAGTTTAAGGTGTTGGAAGTCCTGCTATGGTTTATTTTCTATGTCACAGACGGTGTTCTTAACATGTATTTAAGTGCTACACTGTAAGGATGCAGTTAGGGAATACTTAGCAAAGTGTTTCTCATTCACAAGTCGAAGGCTGTGCCGGTGAAGAGGCACCCCACCCCAACCTGTTTTTTTTTGTCTTTTCTATTGGGAGTACACAGCATCCTCCCTGGCTCGATCCACATGACCAGAACAACAGATTTGACCCTTTTCTCCTGTATTTCCTCTTCGCTAGTGATGTGTAACATTTGCGTATATCATGAACCAATTTGCCTGATATTTCTTAAGTTGCAAGGTCAAGACCTCAGGTACAACCAAAGGGCAAACGTCCAGAGCTGGTCTGACCTCTCAGAATGTTGCAGTCAGGGATTTACTATCAGCAGTCTGACCACATCATAGAGCTGCCTTTTCTGTTATGTTATAATGGTAGAGGCTATTCAGGGACGCAGACTCAGCAGCAGAGAAATAAATAGGAGCCATCTGTTTCATAAGCTTGGTTTAACCCCAGTTTAACCCCTTGTGTGACAGGACCATCAGAAGCTTATATTCATATGGCATTTGCTATAAAGCGATCAGTCATTCACTATAATAGATCTTTGTTGCCTGGATTCAGTGCTGTGGATTGTCATGGACGTCACAATTACAGAAGATTTTCTAGTCAATTGTTCCCTTTCAGTCTTTTCTTTATGGCGTAAAGTATATCTATAATTATATAAATATGAATTCTTTAGAGATATCATTTATATGGAACTATTATGAACATTATGTAGCATTATAGAGCAAGAGGAGCGCAACCAGACAATTATGCTGAGTATCTCAGCATAGAAAATGTTGTTGACTATTTGTGAGAGTCTGTCTGAAATCTGAGCTAGCTGGTAGCTTAATAGTTACCTATGTAGAAGTACTCACCAAAAACAAAAATATAGATAAGACCAGTCTCTACAAATAAGAATACATTTTTAAAGACTCTATGATTGACATTCGATTAGGAAGTCGCTGTATTTGTTTAAAATGGTGTTCAGAGGTTACTTTAAACAATGAGAGATATCCAGAACATAACAAAAGGAGATTTTCTCTAAGAAGATGTTATGTTATAAGGATAGCCAGAACTGAAGAGGTCCCAGAATTGATCCCTGTGGTACGCCACATTTGGTGTCAGAAGTTGACAAAATAAAACCCCCAATTGTAACAAATTTCTACTGGCCAAAAATTGTAACCAGGGCTCTGTGAGCAACCTGCCACATCCTTCCAAAGATATACGTGCAGTAAAGAGCATTTCTGCATCGCAACGCTCCTCTGTGAGAACATTCCCATAGGTATGACAAATGCACACAGGCAGGCAGGAGGATCTTGGGCTGAACAGGACAGATTATTCTGTTCCCCCCTGCTCACTCTCTCTTTCGTCAGATTAGTGAGCGTGCTCCCTGGGACTGTGTATCTCAGGACACCTTGTTCCACAAGCATTGATGCTGAAATCCCCACTCTGCTGTTTTGACACATATTTATTTAAACTCACACTGTGTATTTACCCCCTTCCATACTATAGCTTAGATATTTACCCGGGTATAGTATGACATCATAAACACCCTACATAAGTAAAACAGCATCTAATTTGTATTCTGCCCCAGATCTGTTAAACGAAAGCCAAAAGGTCTACATATTATGTAAGTAGAGGGGTTCCCTGCCCTCTGTTTTTGACTGTCTCAGCTCTCCTGCTCGGTTAGATGTGTCAGCAGGGACCGCTGAACCGACAACTCCTCCTGCGCCCTCCTGTCTGCGGGGAATCTGTCATGTTCACTGGAGAGTTAAGAAATGCAGCTGCTCACAGATGTGACCTATGTCTCTCTTTATTCCACTGTTTTCTCAGGAATTCCCAGAATTGCTGAGCGAGTATTCAGCCCCAGTTAAACCTGATTCTCTACACTCGTCATATTCGTATGAGAGCTATTTAAAACCTATGATACCACTTCTTTTACAGTTGAGATCATTCAGATCAGCAGTCTGTAGCGTAGTGTATTTAACAGAAGAACAGAAATCATATATTAATGCTAAAATATTCCATTATCTTTCATGCCTTAGTTAATTACAGTACATCCCTATAACAATGATGAAACAGTCCGCCATTAGAAATGTTCAGCTGCAGCCGCTGGATGCATTAAGCTGCAAGAAAAGCATTACCACATCTGTCGATCAACACCGTCAATCTGTCTGATCTCGCATCGCTTTCCATTAACTCTCTTAAGCCCTTTCACCCACACACACACACACACACACACACACACACACACACACACACTCCTCTGCCTCACCCCCATCTCAGACATGCTATCCTTTTCACTTGGTTACTCAGATCCTCTCCAATACTGTTCAATTAAACCTTCAGTAAGTGGAACTTAAACCTCCAATGGACAGCTGGCCGACAGCCACACACACAACTGTGGTCATTCTCTACAACAGCCGGGTATACACTGCACTTACAATCAGTGCCTGCCATGAAGGACATTGTCCTGGCCTGATGCCCGGGTATAAGCTTTCTTAAGTAAACAGTGAGAGATGCACGTTAGGCTGAGCTAAAGTGAGCTGAAGCAGTCGAACTATCATGATTTCTAATATTAATGAGCAAGGGTTATTCTGTTTACAACATTTGAAGGATTCTCCTCTTAAAGATGTATCACCCTCGGTTAAACTGCAGATCAAAGGAGTCCTTTTCAGGATCTCTACAGAGGGATGCAGAAAGCGAGTTGTTGTTAAACCGACTTGGACAGATCAGGCAAAGCACCCTGCAGCAACTCGGGATGTAGGTTCATGTGCCAGCCTGCGCTCGTCGGAGGTACCCAGACTGCCCCCGAGAGCAAATTAATGTGAGACGTCACGAGACAATCTCCGCAGTGAAGGATGTCAAATGTAGGAATCCTTTCCCCCTTTCCGTAGCCAAGGGCGTTCTTTGTATTTTGACTCGGCGCTTTGTGCAGAATTGATTCAGAAAGCCCCGTGCCTATTTTTAGATCCCATGCTGCCGTCGTGGTGAAGGATCACGGCTCATGACGGTACTTCCACAGCACATCTCTGGTCAGAGGAGTTTCTAACGCTCTGGTGATTAAAGTTGTTGTCTTCCACCTCCATGCCGCTGTGATCCTTTGCGGCAGTATGTGGGCTGTAGTTTGCGAGAGGTCAGCTGTCTGAGCAGAATCCCCTGTACAACCGGGGAAGGACTACTGAGGATTCATTATGGTATGGCGGTATTGATTCCTAATCAGGGCTGCGAGAAAGAGCAGAACAAAACCAATCATTTTTAATGTGTGTGTTTCCCGTGTGCGCCGTTCTTTTCCAGTGTTGGTAAGAAGGGATACGGGATTGTCAATACGTGGGACATGTTTCCACAGCTTGTTATTACAGCTGTCGGGCTTCATGCTGAATTAGAATCTGAATACTGTTGTATTTTAAGTGCTTTGTTTTCCTTCTGCGTCTGCGCACTCCTGCTGCTGTTGGTATTTGTGAATTTCACTTGGCTGCAGTCGTGATCAGACACACACATATACACACACACACATGTTGTGCTGTATATCTCCAGCTCTCCTCTTCCTCCCCCGCATGCTGAATGAAGTGCAGGGCCCTATCAGCGCTCTGCATTCACTCACCGTGATTGAGTGTCTGAGAGGGATTTTAGCAGCTCGGTAGATTTTTGGATAACCACAAATCAGGTACTTAATCAAAGCGAGGAGACGGCGCCACGACAGAAGGGAGGACATTGTTGTAACACGTGGAGTGGGAGGAGATGGATTTCTCCTCTTTACTGTGGTTTGTTCAGGAAGCGCTGCTATCTAACAAGCAGAGTCCAGCGCTGACAATGGGAACTGATAGGGTTTGGTAATCAGGTATTGTTCGCTGCTCTCCCTCTGCAAAGATTCAAAAATTACTTTTTATCGTAAGAGAACAGTTGTGCAGCGAGCGGAGCAAATTCTGAGTCACGCCACCGTGCACACCCCAAACACAATGCCGCTAATTAGCAATTTAACAGCAGCACTCCAAGGCATTATGTAAAGATCAGAGTTTCTTATTTTTAGTTCAGCATCCCTTTATGAATGATTTATCTCGTGACTAACAGTGAATGGAGAGTTCATACTAAATTTGCTCCAACAGACTTTGATGAATGAGCACAAAGCGGCCCAAAGTTCAGGCCGGTATTCGCTCGGTAATAGAAATCCTGATTAAAGCGCACGTGTGAGACTAAACGAGGTAATTAAAGCGGGAGCGTTTGTTCCGTCTGACTTTGACGCGGGGTTCCCCAGCAGGCCAGCAGGCAGTGTGTCCTCTGCTGTGCAATTTGATGTGTCACTCAAGAGAGGACATCGCTAATGACATAAACAGAGGTGCATGAGTGTCACTCAAACGGAGGGCCTCCCCTTCAGCAAAGGCAACGAGCTTGACGTGTCGATCGGCGTGCGCGTGTGGAACAAGGTCGCGGGATGTTTAGACCCTGAATATCAGGAAGGCTCACGTAACATGCTAACGTCTTCTAGCATTGTGATTTCTTCCAGGGAGCCCTGCCTGTCATCATGCTCAGACGGGGTGTCAGTCATCTTTAATGATGGTCTCCCCTGTTTATCTGCTCTTCTGATCCTTTTTTGTTTACCACATTCATTCAAAAGGAAATGAAACGCATGCTGTCAGTCTGAAGAAAGTTGGCAGATGTGCCTGTTCTGAATTATTAAATCATAGTAAGTGTGACAGGCATGCTTTATTGGATTGAGCGTATTTGTTGCTCACTCTGTTGGCATATTTTTGTCTCGGTTTATAGCTCCAAGTGTTTTTTATTAATTACAAGGCTCTCATGCACGCGGCGTTATGTCATCTTTATTTGAGACGTTTTAAAGGACTGTGAATGAATGAAAACAGGCTGGCGCGGTCGGGTTTGCATGTGAAAAATGGTTGCTCGATTGATTCATTCGGTGATGGATCACTAGTCTGTCAGATGATGCATGCTTTTATTGATTCCTGCACCTAGCAGTCCAGCCCAGTCGATAAATGTGTAGATTTTTAGACACAGATAAATCAACATTAAAGGACTTATACGTTGCTGTAATGACAAGAAATCAGTCGTCAAAGGGAAAAGCTGTGGCTCTCCTGACAATGTACTGCAGGACGAAGGTGTTTTTTTATGAGTTTTAACACGTTGCTTGAATATTTTTCATTGTGCAATGACGAAGAAATTCCATATCTAACTGGAATTTTCCTCGGGCTTATCATGTGGCTTCAGCACCGTCACTGTATCTGTGCAGACCGAGCTCCTGTCCCTGGCCTCTCCCACTTCTCAATACCCTCCCTGTGTCACGACTCCTGGGGGCCCTGGAGCAGAGCGGAGCAGATCAGGGCATCAGGTTTCCACTGCGGCGCTGCTGAGCGCATGCACCGTACCTTGTGCTAAAGAGACACCAGGTCAGACTCCTGCTCTCGTGCTCAACTGCTCCGTCAAAATGAGCAGAGAGATTTTTGTTGAGGGAGTGGGACGAGTCGCAAATCTGCTCCCCATCACCCTGACCCACAGCGCAGGATGTAACCGTGCAAAGGTGACTCTCGATTCTGCTGCTGCTGCTGTTCAGATTGATATGCAGCCCTGCATTAAATATGATGTTACTACTCGGGCGTCCCTTTGGAACCCTCACTCTGCCTTTGTTTGAAGACGGAGCGTCGGAAAGGTCGTCTCGAGCTTCGGCTTCTCCGCTCTTTGCTCGCAGCGTGAAATTTAAATCGGACTTCCGTTGAATTAAACCACCTTTCCCCCCCAGGGTTCTATTTGAGTCCAGGAGACCAAAAGGTCACCGCTCCGAGAATAGGGCTGTCAGTTAGCAGCAGCCTGTTTGCTGGATCGCTTTGATGGAGGTCACTTCTTCGACTGCTTTACTTATACGCGTCCGCTCCTGATGGCGTCTCTTTTAATTATCTCCTTGGCACACGAGCTGGTCCACTCAGATAAGCTTCAGTGTTATATTACTGGGAGCATGTGTCTCATCTACTGTCTCTTCAATCCTCAGTCACTGTTGCGTTTAGTCCAATTACTGCGGTGTTTACTTTCAACCCCCGACCATTCTCATGTTTTTACTGTTCACTTCTCTTTCCCCTGAATGTTCCTGTAAGACGACTTGAAGAATATACAAGATTTAAGACATTCTTTGAAGGAAGGAATAAAGAAATGTAGATAACACACAGCATCTCATTTGTCTCTAACAGCTCTGCTGTTCACGTATATTGTCTCAGATAAAGTTACATAATGAATATTTCATGGCCGGTTGAACAGACCCACGTGAGAGCCCCCTTTTCTGGGGGCCATAGGCTATTGCCAAGTCCTCACCAGTGAGCACTCCGCTTCCTCTTTTTCTTCAAAAAGAATAAACCACACTGCAGGGCAACAGACGGACAAAGATGCGCACACAAAAATGCTCTATCCTTTTCATAAGAGTGCTGCTGTAAACACATTTCAATGCCTTCCTCTCTCACGCTGCTGTAGCTCTCTGAATATTCCTCCTCGTAGCCTCCCCTCATATCCCTCCCACCACATTCCCTCCCTGCCCTCTCTCTCTCTCTCTCTCTCTCTCTCTCCTCCCATCCCTCTCCTACGTGCACTGTGCCACTCTATGCTGAGCACAAGCCATACAGATGTAAGTTTAATCCAGGGAACAGTCAGAGCTGGGGAAGTGAGTATGGGGTTGCCCCCTTTGCTAACGTGCAGTAGTATTTGGTAGAATATTCAGCTGGCAGCGCGGCTGTGAAGGCGGACTCTGAGGAGGAGATGAAAACCTCCTGGAACTGTGTGTTCGTGTTTTATTCTCACCAGCTCTTTGTGTGGATTTATGCTTTTTTACTCTTAAAGCGCGGCGGCGAGAGGTGTTATCTCTCACGCTGAGCTCGGAAATTGCAAGACTCTAAATCTGCCTGTCCGCCTCTGATGAGCCTCTGATTGAATGATAAAGCGAGAGGAGGACACCCGAATGAATGAAGGGAAAACCTGCAGAGGGAAATTCCTACTCGCTCTGCTTTTTTCAGGACTCTGGTTTTAAGAAGATTAAGATTTTTTTTTTAAGGCTTTAAAACTGCGTTTTATTTGTCTGATGTATTCAGCGTTTGGACACTTGTTTCTCACAGCAGCTGAGGCAGAGATGCTGCGATGTTGTGCTTGAATTTGGACTTCCTTTGAGAGGATTCTGCTTTCACCTGATCAGCAGTCTTCACTGTTTGAATACAGTCTGACCTCCCTGTCCTCTGCCCCTCTTTTTTTTGTACTGAACATTGTGAGTTTGTCAGTCACTCCAGCGACTGGGCAGTGATTTCTCTCACAGGCACAGTGTGTACCGCTGGATTTTTGAGCCTGAACAGTCTCACACCCCTGCAGAGGATCCTCAGACGCGGCTCCACCTCTGGGAGTTGGCCTTACCTGCTTAAACCAAAGGAGAGTTTAATTAGAGCTTCTGCATTCGGGACAGCCCGCCTGAAGCCAGGATGCAGGTGTCTTTAGTGTGCACGGACCACCGCGGGGGGGTGAGCCGCACCACAGAGGACCGGCTAAACAGACAGAACGCCAACAGCCCCAACACAGGCACACGCAGCAAGTTCAGAGCCGTGGCCATGGTGGCTCGCAGTCTCGGACAGCTCTCTGTTCAGAGTGTGCCTTCGTCCAGCGAGCAGAGCATGAAGACTGGCATGAAGTATAGGTACGGTAGCTGTAACTCTGCCCCCAAAACTTTCACACCTATATGAAATATTTGAATAGATCTCACTCAGCAGGACGTGTCTCCTGCTGCTAAAGTAGATTTTAATTACAATCTTTGGCTCGGGCTGAAGCACATCACAGACTGAGCCCATTTTTCCACCTTGCTCTTGTAGCTCCTAAATCCTTCCTTTCAGAACGGCCAAACACAACCTGTTAAAGATTAATGACAGTTACAGAACACTTACTTCATTATGACTGTAACTCATAAATAAATCCTCCAAAACTCCCAATTTCTATTCATGCAGGACTTTAAAAACAACCCGACAGATGTCAGAAGATTTGCAATTTTATCTGATCTGCACTTTATTGCCTATTATGGTGTGTAATTCAAATTAAGTAATGGGCCATTGGTGTCTCATTTGAGTGAGACACAAATTACAGTAGGCTGCATTTGTTTGGCTTTAAAGGGAAACTAATTAGTGCTCTCCCTGATTACGCTCCGAGTTTGTCCATTTCACACTGATAATCCCTTAGATTTTATAATGTGTTATAATTATCAGCTGCTCTCTTTGTTAAACTTGAAATACTCAAATGCAGTATTTAAAATCATTGCTTAAAAAGTTATATTAAGCGAGCTGTAAGATTAGAATCACCATGTTCTGCCATGTTAAAGAGTGTCCCTGACATGCCGTGAAACACACTCTGCATAATGATAGCTTGTGCCTACAATATTGTATGTTAACATACGGCTGCGGTGAATATTTATCTTCCCCTTTCAATCACTTGATTGCTGATTACTGCTCTAGTATAGTATTTACAGCTCCGACGCCTTCGCTCTGATGTGGATAAATGGTGTAGCGTAGCATTAAAGGGGGATTGTTCAGCCTGTTTGAGTGTAGAAACCCCCGGGAGACATGAAGACTAATGACTGCCTTTTATCTACCATACCCCTTATTTAACATTTAGGCAAAGGTTTGCTCGCAGAAAAAAGCACTAATAACAAAATGCAAATGTGTTGTATTTGTGTGCTGAATAATTCATCGGGGCTGAAAATGGAGCAGATTATAAAGTGGAATATCTCTGAATGCACACTGAGGGTTGAAGAGTGAGTGGCAAATGGAACAGTAGGGGAGGACATGAAGTCTGTAGGCAGTGTTGGTGAGAAAATGAGTTACTTTTCAGCGCGGTGAGGTGCGGTACATTATGATCTGCAGCGAGCACGCCATTAATGCAATGTATCAGCTGTGTGTCGCAGACTTCTTACAGCCCGTCAGGAATTATTTAGTGGTAATGACCTGCCCTCTGTATGTTTTCACACCTGTCACTCCACCGCTCACAAAAGACGATTGTTTGACATGAAATAGTGATTTAAAATGCCAAGCTATCACTTAAGTCCTGTAGCCATGTACATTCCAGCACAGCTGCAATCCTATTAATATACTGTCCAACTTAAAGTTATAATCTCGACGTTTTCAGTTGAATGTCTGTTAAAACACTATTAACAGCCAAATGAGTCAACACAATGGTGGTTGAGCCGGGTTGTCGAGGTGACAATCCCAGGAAAAATCACAACATCTGTCATCAGCCAGACGTGATGGCCACGGGGAGAGGTGTACTGTTTTTTCAGTTCAATTACTTCAGATGACGAAACTAAAGATGTCCCCATATCTTTGTGATACCGATACCAAAGAACTTTCTTTTTCTCTCGTTGGACAGTCATAGATGAAAAACAAACCATGAAACATCCCTGTTGGCTACACAGTGCGACTTGCCGTGTAGGCTACTGTTTTGGTGCGGCAATGTAGAATGGCTTTCTGGGCCAACAAGGTGATTATTTTTAGTGCTAGTTAATTAAGGTATCAGAGGAGTTTCCCATCAGTATCGCAACAGCTCTCAACTACAGATTCAGTGCTTAGATGAAGAGATACAGTCAAAACCATCAGTAAAGACGCTGTTTAGGTCTCTGTAAGTGTCAGGCCCTAAAACACTGTAACCCTGTAACCACTGCTTATTGCCATATGAGAACAAAACCAAGGTCCTTCACATTGTTACTGTTTTCTTTTATTAGATAGTACAGTGAAGATTGACAGGCAATGGGGAAGAGAGAGTGGGGTAGACATGCACCAAAGGGCAGTGAGTCGGAGTCCAACTCATGGCTGATGCCTGCTCTATTAACTGTGCTAATCCGGCGCCCCAACCTGTGCACTTATTCCGAAGTTGCCGACACTTTGTCTTTGGTACTTAAACTGACGCACAAGGTGCAGTTCAGTGTCTCAACTAACACCAATGTAACTCCATCAGGGGTAATGTTAGATGCTTGTGGTCACATTCGGGGGCAATGGACGGGACAAACTGAACAGGAACTTCACATGAGAGACGTTTTTTGTTTAACCTACCCAATAATGTTTTCCCACACTTTGTTTTGCCTATATCTAATCAAACAGACCATTGATGTTCGCCATATGTTTGACAAGAAAAAAACAGAGCTACTTTGTGCGTCTGTATGAGACGTGAAAGGGGTGTGACAAATCATGTGTATTTGGATGAAAACGCATTGCTGGTCTGTAGAGAGATTGCTCATAAAGAACCTCTGTGCTGTTTTTAATCATAGCAGGATCATCACCAGTACATTTAATGTTGTATATTTGGTGTGTCAAGCCCAAACCTAAAGAAAATAACTGCAGGATGATGTTGTGCCTTTAATGCAGAATCATCCTTCTTGGATGTAAAAATGTTTGGTCCATTGACTGCTCACAGAGAAATGTATGAGTTAATTTGAGTTAACTCATTACCCGTCCTCACTGCTGCTGTCTGAAGACCCATCACAGCGCTCTGCATCTTATTTGCTAGCGGCAGCCTCGCCGTGTTGTCATTATTGAGGCTAATGATATTGAATGAGTAAAATCACTCTCAGCTCGGGGGGCCAGCGGCTGTTTGTGTTCTTCGCTTCCGCGGTGCGGTCCAAAGTCGGTAACAGGCTCTGTGTTTGTGCATCTGATGTAAAGTGAAGGTAATTCATGCCTAAATGCAGCGTGAGAAGAGACATGCATGCACGGAGGCTACAGCATAGTGTTTTGTGCTCTTGAATAGATGCGCATGAAAGGGAAGGAAGGAGTGAAAGAGAGAGTGCTAAGGTTAATGCTGGTGTAGGCACTCTGCCCAAGAGGAAGTACAGTGGGCTGGTCTGATCTGTGCTCGTGTCACTGTGTATCTTTCAATCGAGCCTCTCCGCAAGCTCCTTTTACATGGCTTTGCTTTTCATCTTTGAGCGCAGGAATTTTTGTCTTTGTTACGTTCAGTTCTGACTTTTCTCGTCTCCCCATTTTGACAGCTGAAGAGGTTAGCGGTTTCATAACCGGCCCCGTACAGTTAAAGCTTATCCATCCAGCAAAACTTTCCACGATTATCCACACTGCAGAATAGCTGTGTGAAATTCAGATCAGCCTCATTTGCATACAGTCCTCTCTGTTTCCTTGAATGGCAGCCTTGAGCTTGAATCAAGACTGTCAGTCTACGGGGGAAGGCAGCAGGCTAGGGTAGAAATGACCCACCCCCCACAAGGCCGGGGAAGCCGTCAAAGTGAACATCTCTTCGAGGTACGGAGAGATTGCGGCAGCTTTAGAGGGCTGCATCGCCAAAGACTTAGCCGTTCTGTAATGTGACACCCGACCTGCATGACATGACTGGTTAAAATCATCAAGCCTGACTGCGAGAGGCTGCACCACCTCCCAGGAATGATTAAATGGCTTCAGTCAGGACTGAATTAATGATGCACACAAAATGGCTTATGATTATGTAAAGCGGTTCAGGGAATGGAAGAGTATCTGGGAGATTGGGAAGGCAGTGCAGGTGGGGGAATCAATCCCGTAAAGCTGCTGCTTTTCACAGTCCGGTTATCAGCTCTCCTCTCAAGCATCAAACCGAGGAGGGGGCTTTGAGAGAATGACTTACCCATACAGGAGTCAGTTTTATTTGCTTAGGCGAAGCAAATACACCGCTGCACACTAATGCTGATGTGAATAAGTCCGCATCACTTTTCCTTCGGATTGCTGTTTTTGTGCTTTGTGCAGACTAAATTTCAGTGAACTGCTTCAGAAGGACTTTTTTTTGTCAAATCATGGCATTGTTCTTGGTCACAGTTTGAATCAGCTCTTAAGACTTGTGCTGTGTTGGACTCAGTATCGTTTACTGCAGCAGCCATGTAAATCAGAGCTGACTCACCTCCCACCCCGGTGTAAATCTACAAGTAACTCGCCTCAGTCCAGACTGTCAGTAGGATTCCTTGCATCTCTGGAGGTCCACTTTTGGTTGTGGAGTTGACAGTGAGTCACGTACACGGTAAATAGCTACTGGCAGGGCCGTGTGTAAGAGGATGGCATTTAAATCCCTGCGCTGTGTTGTGTGAAGTTGTGATATATCATTATCAATGACAGAGATAAGACTCTGCTTTAAAGAGGCCGCTTCTGTTTTCGTTTAGTGCACCTTGAAGTTACGTGATCTAACAGACGGAAGATTTACAGAGACAGGAATGGGAGGAGGGCGTCCAAGATTTATAAATGAAACTTGCAACATGCACACATCAATTATCAGTATTCAGGAGAGTGTTTCCTCAACGTATTATCAGCTGTAAGTGCTGAAAGATAAAACATTTCATTGGTGGTGCCCACTAGGGCTGTCACTGTTCCCACAAATCAAGACTGGATTTAACGTGATATGGAATTTGTTCAATTTATATCGAACACTAACGTCACCCGCCCCAGTTCTGTAGTCTTATACTAGAAGCGTAGCTCTGTTTTGGGAAGAGCTAAGTGCGTGAGCATGGGGTGGTAGAGCGAGTGTGTGTGCACGAGTTACGTGAAGTGTCGGGGAGCGGAGCAGCAGAAGAGCAGAGAAAAGAGTAGCTTTTAGAAACAACAGAACTAATGTACACGTTAGGCTGTGTGAGTGTGTAATAAAGCCTACGACTCCTCAAGACTCAAGTCGCGCTCCCGTGTCTTGCTTGCTGCTGGGGTATTAAAGTGACGGGAGTTAGCCCCGGAGCTAGCTACAGCTTCGGCCCTGGAGCAGAACAGGAGAAGAAGTCTCCCCTGTGCTTTCTGACTACGGTCCGGACGCTGAAGCAGGAAAGATTAACAACACGTGTACGTGGGCAAGCGTTATCTGCTGTGCTTCAATTTTGAATTCGATCACATCGTCACAGTTCCAACTATTAATATGTCACCAGGTTTAAACGATATATATCGAATTTCGATTGAAAAGTGACAGTCCTAGTGCCCACATTGATCTCTTTAAATGTCTTGTTTTGACTGACCAACAGTCCAAAACCGAAATATACTCGATCTGCAATCATTGAAGACGAGTTAAAGGAGCTTAAATTAAAGTATTTTGGCCATTTTCATTCAAAAACTGATCGATTTCTTTCCGATTTGATTGGTGGTGCTCAACTATGGGAATGTTTTTCTCTTTGTTTTGTCTTTTTTAAGAGAGATGAAACTGAACAATGCTATTCTCATATCCAATTGTAAAAGCATGCATCACTCAGGCTTGGGTGACAAAAGCTGTGGGTGTTCCATTTGGGGCGTCGTGAGTGTGGGTGCATGCTGGGACGTTTTCCTGCTTTCAGAGAGGGCTCTTCATCAGGGAGCCAGCTTTCCACAGCCTGCACTCCCCCTTGTAATATGAATCATAAATAGACCGTGGTACAGTTGAACCGAGCAAACATCCAACAGTACATTTTGGCCGCTCTGATGTAAACACTAAGACTCATCCACGCAGCAGGGATTTCAGGCCACAGTTACCACTTAGGTACGAACTTAAATGTGCACCCAAGTACATTGGCCATCTGTTTGCTTCAGGCAAGTGGAGAGAAATAGCCAAACGGTGGGATGGTTCATTTATTGATGTGGGCTTGTGTTTCACTGTATGCGCCGAGGTTCTGTCTGTGTTGGTGGATAAAAAGCGAGTGAGATGGGGGGATGTTGTGGAATATTTTGCTGATGTTTCCATAAGCGTGTCTGCATGTGAGAGGCACACTTGTGTTATGTTGAAGGAGAAAATGAAGACAGCTGTTCTTTTTGCCTCACTGATAGAGTTTAATTAGAGCGCGTGTGTGTGTGTGTGTGTCATAACACCACTCTTTTCTCTCTGCATGTTATTTTCTTAAATGCTCTCGAAATAGCCTGGATTTACTCAGTCTGTTGTACGCTGCCACGGCCGTCTTAATTTACTTATGTCTTCTGTATTGCACATGACTGTCATGCAAAGTATCACTCGCTAAAATACAGATTTAGCCTGAAAGTTGCTTTAAAAAAAGTACAATCGTGCGTGTGGCTACCGAAAGCTGCCACCGTTCCTCTGCATAGATGTTTAAATGAGTGCTGAATCAACAGACTTGTTTTGACAATGAAATTTGTATTTAGCTTTCCTTTCTGCATGAGAAGCCTTTGAACTGCTGGTTACGTAACGCGTTAGGCAGCAGTTGAGAAAGAGATGTAGCACAAATAGAAGTCAGGCTCTACTCTCGTAGCAGGCCGGAGCTTTAGCTTACTTCAGAAAGTAATAGAGCGCAGGCCAGCAGGGAAAAATCCCATCAGCCCCACAGCATCATGCCTAGTCATGTGTATTATGAATGTTTAACCTCAACATTTTTTTAATAAGCCAGATGGCACCAGTTTGCTCTGAATTGACACAGTGCCCAATGCAATCTTCAGCAAGATGCTCTCTTACAAGCTAGTTAGTACTCTTTGGGCCTTTTATGTAAATACCGCTAATTGGTTTAGTTGCCCATCAGGGCTGCAAAAATCTGTTGATTGTTTTTTAAATTAATTGTTTGTGAAGTAAAATGCCAAAATATAGTAAAAACTCCAAAAATTCAAGATGCCCACAGTAATATCTTCAGATGTCTTGTTTTGTCTGACCAAAAAACAACATGAACAACAAAAGATTTTCGATCTACAATCATTGAAGACGAGGGAAACACACAAGTTCAATAAGCTCAGTATGGAGAATGTCATTCAAAACAATCATTGATTTTCAATCTACTAATTTGTCGCAGTTCTCTTTTCAATTTTGTTTGCTGCCATGTTTCAATGCATAAAGTTCTGTTTTTTTGTTACCTTTTTAAAAACATTTATGCAGATTTCTATTTTGAATGTACTCTAAAGCTGTGTCCCAATCCGGGGGGCTGCATCCTTCGAAGGCTCCTTCAGATGCGGCCGACAAATGCGTCCTCCTTTTCCCGGACCTCGGAGGATCCACCTGATGGTCCGACATTCATTGCGCGCCAATTGAGATGAGATGTCGGACTCTCAAGCGTCTGAGGATTTAACTCTTAAATGTGAAGTTTTTGGTTTCAACTCAATCAAAAAACTAGCGATACAGATGTTAAAAATAACGAAAGGGGCCTTAAAACAAATTATCTTAAATAAGTAATAGGAAGAATAGAAGTTACTTGACGTTAGTTATAAGAGGTAGTTAGCCTGCTAGCTGCTTGTTGCTAGGCGTCTAGAGCGACGTGATGCAAACAGGAAATCCTCCGTAGACCGGACTGTCTCATTTCAGTTCGGCCTTAGCGATTTACACAGGCTACGAATGACACATACTTCGTAGACCGCGTCCTTCAAAGGATGCAGCCCCTGAATTGAGACACAGCTTTTGAGTATCCATTGGCTATAAGAGTCAATCTAAAAGCATGTCATGATGTTCGAGCGCTGCTCAGTGAGACATTAAAGATACAGTATAAGAACCGCTTCTAGGACTGGGAATCCCCCACAGGTTCGAATATCTTTCCCCTTCCTTCCTCTCCAGCATCTAGCAGAAGATTTTCCATCCCTTTAGGCGCTGGCAGATTTCTCCCTCGACAAGAGCCTCTGAAAACGCTCGAGTTATAAGAAAAACAAATTCAGCCTCAGGAAAACCCTCTGAGCCGACAATCTGTTTATGCCTAAGTAAAGAAATAAATAAACTGCCATCGAATACTGTCTTAAAGTGCTCCAGTGCCAGTGGCTCTGTGATTCTGGCTGCTTCACGCTGTATGTGTGAAGTTGCTGTACTCCAATTGAAATCACATTTGACGTGTTCTCAGGCTGCTGTCAGATATCATGCTGCAAGCAAATACCAGTATCCAGTTTATGACTGAGGGTGTGTTCATTTGATGGCTTCAAAGAGAGGTAAGGGATCATGTGTGTCAGGCCAAGGGCAGAAATGCCTGCAAGGTTTCTCACAATAAGAAAGACTTCAGAACAGGAAAGTAATCAGATGGTTACAGTTACAGATAACTGAGCTCAACATGACAGCCAACATGAACTCATATTAACAGTTTATGCTCAAAGTGGTGCTTCTGTTTGATCACAATCCTGCCTATTTGCCTAATAGCCAGAAAATATGAGTCCCTGAATAATCTCTATAAACAGTTTCAGAATACAGATTTCAGGCAAGGGACAGGATTTTAGGTGTCGGAAGCGTAGGCAGTAATGCAATCCTGGAACATATCGCCTATCATCGGAGTCGAAAAACTATTTAGCTTCTGCATACAAACAGGTAACGATGCGCTCATAGAAATGGTCTCTAAACTCCAACTCAATTCTTGCATCTCCTGTTGCTTCTCTGTGAAGAATGACCATGGCAGTCTCTGATAGAGGCTATATCCTCGTCCGAGAATGGCCAATGGGTTCTAAAATTTGGAGACAAGCTAAAGCTATCATGCTGCCATGGCTTCATCCAAATCTTTTTATCTAATGTGTTAAGCAAGGTCATTCTATATTGTGATGGATATTTAAAGTGATAATCTTGAAGTTCTCAGTTTCGTTCTATTTGGCGACACAAGGCAATTGCGGGCGCATGCGTATATTGTTATAGAAAAGCGTTAACAGAAAGTCAAGTTAACGTCATTATGACAGATATTAACTTGATATCTTTACATACCACCAGTGCCCTACACGGCATCAATTACCATTGACCAGACGGTCAAAATACATGCAAAATACATTCAAGTAACATTGTTTGCAAATTTAATTTTTTTTAATATTTTTGAAGAAATACATAGGGGGGAGGTGGTGGGTGGGGGGAGAAAAAAGGAAAAGGCGGAGGAGGAAGAGGGGTGGGGGTAAGAGGGGGGGAAGAAAGGGGGAGGAGAGGTGGGGGTAAGAGGGGGGGAGGAAAGGAGGAGGAGGGGTGGGGGTAAGAGGGGTGGAGGAAAGGGGGAGGAGGGGTGGAGGAAAGGAGGAGGAGGGGTGGGGGTAAGAGGGGTGGAGGAAAGGGGGAGGAGGGGTGGAGGAAAGGAGGAGGAGGGGTGGGGGTAAGAGGGGTGGAGGAAAGGGGGAGGAGGGGTGGAGGAAAGGAGGAGGAGGGGTGGAGGAAAGGGGGAGGAGGGGGGAGGAAAGGGGGAGGGGGGGGGGAGGAAAGGTGCGGTAAAGTAGGGGGATTAGAAGCTCATTCTACGACATCTTCGCAGTTAGAGCAACTAAAACAACAGAAGAAATTCCTGAATTTCTCTCGCAGGGTGGTCTTCTCCCGCTTCTTCTTGCACTATTAAAGCAAAGGAAATACAGTTTATGACATATATATATTTTGTGTTTTGTCTTGTTTAAACTAGTCGTCCTCTCTAACTTTGATCTCTAAATCTGGTCTAATAGATTTGGTTTCTCAGGTGAGATCATCCATACCTTTCTAAAGATGTAGCAGATTCCTTTCTGTGTCTTTGCCTGGTTCTCATTGACATCAGTCTCAGTAGCAGCCGGGACCACCTCTTTCGCCTTCACTTCAATGTGAATGTTCCCATTGCTAGAGTCAATCCAAGCCGGACAAGGGATTGAGCTTATGAGGTTGGAGTGTGAGGCTGGGTCGTCTAATGTGGGGTCTCCTTCAACTTCAACTAACACCAGAGGGATGTGGTTTTCCTTACTGGTGCACTCGGAGGAGGTGTTTAGTATATGCCGAGGAGATGTTTGAGATGATAAGTTCATGGATGACGGGCTAACAGCCTGCTCCACTTGTTCACTGGAACTTGGCTGGACCTTCGTGTTCCTTAATTTGCTGAAGGAGCCCCAGCACTTTGTCTCGTTCACTTGGATTTTGGTGGTATGTTTCTGCATCCTGACAGGGTTGATTCTTTGTTTAGTAAGGGTTTTGAGAACATCTTTCATTGTCTGAATGACTTTGCTGCAGGTATCAGCATAGACAATGGATGATCCTGTATCCAGTGAAGCTTCGATAGTCCGTGAAATAATTGAGTTGACCTCATAGTTGAACATTTCCTCCATGTACTCAGTGAATAGAGGTGTAATGCTGATAGATGTGTCGGCAGCAAACACATCACAGAAGGCCTCGCCAAAGGATTCTTTCAAACCCTGGTGGATATTGTCTTCACTGATGTAAATGGTCTTTCTGATAAGCTCTGTGAGCAACTCCTTGTCAACCGTATATTTCTGGCAGAACTGGAAAGAGGGACTTTTTGGAGGAGCACAATCTTGGGGAAAGAGATCATTGTCGGCTTGTGACAGAACATCAGTTAATCTCTCTATTGCAAGCCTGAGCACGTCTGTGTACAAGTTGGTCAGCATTTCCTCTACATCCACATCATGTACACCACTGCTTAAATCCATCCTTTGCCTGAGGAAAAGAATCATAGAAAAAATGGTATTAGACAAAAAGAAAATAATATATACAACAAATGTCAAAATTGTATGTAGTTGCTGTAGTTTGAGTGAGGAAACTAAATAGCATACCCTTCAGTAAGGCAGTCGAAGAATCCCTGGATTATGTTGGAGAAATCATTTTTCAGGACCTTGAGCTGGGCGGCTGCTTTTGCCAGATCGTCCTCTTGGGGTTCTATACTATACCAGTTCTGTCCTGAAGGTACTGGGGTTGATTTCCTGTACAGGCTTAGCTCTTTCTCAGTGACAGAATACATCTCTTTTTGATGTTCTGCTGCTGGTGGTGAGCTGCTGGTAGATGGTTTTAAAGCATCACCTTCCCTTTTCTCTGGTGTGAAGTCCTTCTCCTCTACGTCCACCAATTTTAGAAAGCTAAACCTTGGGGGTTGTTGGCTGGTACTGGTCCCCTCAACAGGACAGGAATCAGTGGGGGAGAAAGTTGAGGGAACTTTCTCTGATGTGATTGCCTCCAGCTCGGCAAGCAACTCCAGAGGGACCCAGCTCAGGTCAGCTTGTTCTGAGTCCTCCAACTTCTCAGTGGACAGTATTGAGAGCCACCCATCAAGGGGTTCCTGCAAAGGTGTAAGATGTCCATCCTGACCTGAAGGTCCTGGTGGAGTGTTATTTCTAACATCTTCCATCGTTACTGGCGACCTCACTTTAATTCCTGTCACAAGTTGACAGGAATCAGTGGAGGATAAAGTTATGGGAACTTTCTCCGCAAGCAACTCCAGAGGGACCCAGCTCAGGTCAGCTTGTTCGGAATCCTCCAACTTCTCAGTGGACAGTACTGAGACAGTGGGAGATATCTTTTCACCATATGGGGAGCCCAATGGTGAATCACTACCTTCTGACCCAGTAGACCCATCCGTATCTTGATCTGCTGTCTGCTGGACTTTTTCCTCTTCTTCCTCTTCTTCTGCAGGCTGCGTCTTAGTTTTTTGTTTTCTGCTAAAGCAGCGTTTCCATGCAGACTTCAGCTTGCAGATCATGCCATGTTTGCACGTCTTTGTGCTTGAAGGTTCATGAACATTTTCTTGCCCTAATGGTTCTGGTGTTGATTCCATTCCTTCATCAGCCATGGAGCGTTCCTCAGCCACTGTCACGGATGTGATGGACAAAGCAGGAGAAGCCGTCTTCTGGCTGTCCCTGCTAGTGTGTCCTGATGCTGCCATTGTGGATGGATCCAATGGACTTTGTTTGAGATTTATATTCTGTTGGGGGGGAAGAAATGTTCAGAGGCAAACTGTCAGATACAACAATTACAAGTACTGCTATTGACACATGCACCTTTCAAACAGTGCATTATATAACGATGACTACTGGACCGTTAGGCCTGTTGGAGGGGGTATAGGAGTCCTGCATACCCTCCAGTGGTGAAAGGAGTATTTGAAATTACACTGGATAAAGTATAAGTACAACTCTACAAAACAAGTAGATTCAAAATTGAACTGAAGTGACAGTAGACAGGCATTACCAACATAATGTACTACATGGTAAATGGAATGCACTCATTTTCTAATCTTCAGAACAATAAAAGTGCTTTTTCACTACATGTCACATTCGCCCTTTCACACGCACACATTCATACAATGATCTCCAATCACTATCTAGCAAACCATTCACGCACAGTGAAACACTGATGGCTGTGCCTTTCAGGAGCAATTTGGGGTTCAATGTTTTGCCCAAGGAAACTTCAACATGAATAGTGGGTTTACTTAAAAATAATGCACCATATTTTTCAAAACTGCTCATGTGTTGTAAGCTACAAATTCAAAAAGTAACTGTAAAGCTGCAAAATTAATGTAGTGCAACAAAAATGTTCCCAAAATTCGCTTTGCAATTTAGTGCAAGTCAAGTACAAGCACCATGAAATTGTACTCTAGTACAGTAATTAAATGCATGTGCTTAGGAAGTTTAATCTTACCTCTTTGTATTGAGATATCTTCAGATCTTCCGTCTTCTTAGTATTTTGCGTTTCTTCAGCTGGATTGACTTGACTTTCTTCGGTTGGAGTGATACGTTTTTTGTCTTGTGGTTGACATGCGTTCAGGTCAGAGTGCAGAGCTGAAATGAACTAATGTCTGGAAGATTCTCTGCCTGCAGAGATGGAAGACTCGCCAAAGTTCTAACTGCCTTTTTTGCTGTCACATTCCGTGCACATACATTCCACACACACACACACACACACACACACACACACACACATTCAAACATACACACTTTTTTAACACTTTACCCCTTTCCCATGTTTCATCTATAAGTAGTAGATAAGCACATAATGCATTGTTCAAAACAAATTAAGCTGTAGTAAATGTAGTAATGTACACTATTTTAAAAAATTAGAAAATATGAGTCCCTGAATAATCTCTATAAACAGTTTCAGAATACAGATTTCAGGCAAGGGACAGGATTTTAGGTGTCGGAAGCGTAGGCAGTAATGCAATCCTGGAACATATCGCCTATCATCGGAGTCGAAAAACTATTTAGCTTCTGCATACAAACAGGTAACGATGCGCTCATAGAAATGGTCTCTAAACTCCAACTCAATTCTTGCATCTCCTGTTGCTTCTCTGTGAAGAATGACCATGGCAGTCTCTGATAGAGGCTATATCCTCGTCCGAGAATGGCCAATGGGTTCTAAAATTTGGAGACAAGCTAAAGCTATCATGCTGCCATGGCTTCATCCAAATCTTTTTATCTAATGTGTTAAGCAAGGTCATTCTATGTTGTGATGGATATTTAAAGTGATAATCTTGAAGTTCTCAGTTTCGTTCTATTTGGCGACACAAGGCAATTGCGGGCGCATGCGTATATTGTTATAGAAAAGCGTTAACAGAAAGTCAAGTTAACGTCATTATGACAGATATTAACTTGATATCTTTACATACCACCAGTGCCCTACACGGCATCAATTACCACTGACCAGACGGTCAAAATACATGCAAAATACATTCAAGTAACATTGTTTGCAAATTTAATTTTTTTTAATATTTTTGAAGAAATACATAGGGGGGAGGTGGTGGGTGGGGGGAGAAGAAAGGAAAAGGCGGAGGAGGAAGAGGGGTGGGGGTAAGAGGGGGGGAGGAAAGGGGGAGGAGAGGTGGGGGTAAGAGGGGGGGAGGAAAGGAGGAGGAGAGGTGGGGGTAAGAGCGGTGGAGGAAAGGGGGAGGAGGGTGGAGGAAAGGGGGAGGAGGGGTGGAAGAAAGGGGGAGGAGGGGGGAGGAAAGGAGGAGGAGGGGTGGGGGTAAGAGGGGTGGAGGAAAGGGGGAGGAGGGGTGGGGGTAAGAGGGGTGGAGGAAAGGGGGAGGAGGGGGGAGGAAAGGGGGAGGAGGGGTGGAGGAAAGGAGGAGGAGGGGTGGGGGTAAGAGGGGGGGAGGAGGGGTGGAGGAAAGGGGGAGGAGGGGTGGAGGAAAGGAGGAGGAGGGGTGGGGGTAAGAGGGGTGGAGGAAAGGGGGAGGGGGGGGGGAGGAAAGGTGCGGTAAAGTAGGGGGATTAGAAGCTCATTCTACGACATCTTCGCAGTTAGAGCAACTAAAACAACAGAAGAAATTCCTGAATTTCTCTCGCAGGGTGGTCTTCTCCCGCTTCTTCTTGCACTATTAAAGCAAAGGAAATACAGTTTATGACATATATATATTTTGTGTTTTGTCTTGTTTAAACTAGTCGTCCTCTCTAACTTTGATCTCTAAATCTGGTCTAATAGATTTGGTTTCTCAGGTGAGATCATCCATACCTTTCTAAAGATGTAGCAGATTCCTTTCTGTGTCTTTGCCTGGTTCTCATTGACATCAGTCTCAGTAGCAGCCGGGACCACCTCTTTCGCCTTCACTTCAATGTGAATGTTCCCATTGCTAGAGTCAATCCAAGCCGGACAAGGGATTGAGCTTATGAGGTTGGAGTGTGAGGCTGGGTCGTCTAATGTGGGGTCTCCTTCAACTTCAACTAACACCAGAGGGATGTGGTTTTCCTTACTGGTGCACTCGGAGGAGGTGTTTAGTATATGCCGAGGAGATGTTTGAGATGATAAGTTCATGGATGACGGGCTAACAGCCTGCTCCACTTGTTCACTGGAACTTGGCTGGACCTTCGTGTTCCTTAATTTGCTGAAGGAGCCCCAGCACTTTGTCTCGTTCACTTGGATTTTGGTGGTATGTTTCTGCATCCTGACAGGGTTGATTCTTTGTTTAGTAAGGGTTTTGAGAACATCTTTCATTGTCTGAATGACTTTGCTGCAGGTATCAGCATAGACAATGGATGATCCTGTATCCAGTGAAGCTTCGATAGTCCTTGAAATAATTGAGTTGACCTCATAGTTGAACATTTCCTCCATGTACTCAGTGAATAGAGGTGTAATGCTGATAGATGTGTCGGCAGCAAACACATCACAGAAGGCCTCGCCGAAGGATTCTTTCAAACCCTGGTGGATATTGTCTTCACTGATGTAAATGGTCTTTCTGATAAGCTCTGTGAGCAACTCCTTGTCAACCGTATATTTCTGGCAGAACTGGAAAGAGGGACTTTTTGGAGGAGCACAATCTTGGGGAAAGAGATCATTGTCGGCTTGTGACAGAACATCAGTTAATCTCTCTATTGCAAGCCTGAGCACGTCTGTGTACAAGTTGGTCAGCATTTCCTCTACATCCACATCATGTACACCACTGCTTAAATCCATCCTTTGCCTGAGGAAAAGAATCATAGAAAAAATGGTATTAGACAAAAAGAAAATAATATATACAACAAATGTCAAAATTGTATGTAGTTGCTGTAGTTTGAGTGAGGAAACTAAATAGCATACCCTTCAGTAAGGCAGTCGAAGAATCCCTGGATTATGTTGGAGAAATCATTTTTCAGGACCTTGAGCTGGGCGGCTGCTTTTCCCAGATCGTCCTCTTGGGGTTCTATACTATACCAGTTCTGTCCTGAAGGTACTGGGGTTGATTTCCTGTACAGGCTTAGCTCTTTCTCAGTGACAGAATACATCTCTTTTTGATGTTCTGCTGCTGGTGGTGAGCTGCTGGTAGATGGTTTTAAAGCATCACCTTCCCTTTTCTCTGGTGTGAAGTCCTTCTCCTCTACGTCCACCAATTCTAGAAAGCTAAACCTTGGGGGTTGTTGGCTGGTACTGGTCCCCTCAACAGGACAGGAATCAGTGGGGGAGAAAGTTGAGGGAACTTTCTCTGATGTGATTGCCTCCAGCTCGGCAAGCAACTCCAGAGGGACCCAGCTCAGGTCAGCTTGTTCTGAGTCCTCCAACTTCTCAGTGGACAGTATTGAGAGCCACCCATCAAGGGGTTCGTGCAAAGGTGTAAGATGTCCATCCTGACCTGAAGGTCCTGGTGGAGTGTTATTTCTAACATCTTCCATCGTTACTGGCGACCTCACTTTAATTCCTGTCACAAGTTGACAGGAATCAGTGGAGGATAAAGTTATGGGAACTTTCTCCGCAAGCAACTCCAGAGGGACCCAGCTCAGGTCAGCTTGTTCGGAATCCTCCAACTTCTCAGTGGACAGTACTGAGACAGTGGGAGATATCTTTTCACCATATGGGGAGCCCAATGGTGAATCACTACCTTCTGACCCAATAGACCCATCCGTATCTTGATCTGCTGTCTGCTGGACTTTTTCCTCTTCTTCCTCTTCTTCTGCAGGCTGCGTCTTAGTTTTTTGTTTTCTGCTAAAGCAGCGTTTCCATGCAGACTTCAGCTTGCAGATCATGCCATGTTTGCACGTCTTTGTGCTTGAAGGTTCATGAACATTTTCTTGCCCTAATGGTTCTGGTGTTGATTCCATTCCTTCATCAGCCATGGAGCGTTCCTCAGCCACTGTCACGGATGTGATGGACAAAGCAGGAGAAGCCGTCTTCTGGCTGTCCCTGCTAGTGTGTCCTGATGCTGCCATTGTGGATGGATCCAATGGACTTTGTTTGAGATTTATATTCTGTTGGGGGGGAAGAAATGTTCAGAGGCAAACTGTCAGATACAACAATTACAAGTACTGCTATTGACACATGCACCTTTCAAACAGTGCATTATATAACGATGACTACTGGACCGTTAGGCCTGTTGGAGGGGGTATAGGAGTCCTGCATACCCTCCAGTGGTGAAAGGAGTATTTGAAATTACACTGGATAAAGTATAAGTACAACTCTACAAAACAAGTAGATTCAAAATTGAACTGAAGTGACAGTAGACAGGCATTACCAACATAATGTACTACATGGTAAATGGAATGCACTCATTTTCTAATCTTCAGAACAATAAAAGTGCTTTTTCACTACATGTCACATTCGCCCTTTCACACGCACACATTCATACAATGATCTCCAATCACTATCTAGCAAACCATTCACGCACAGTGAAACACTGATGGCTGTGCCTTTCAGGAGCAATTTGGGGTTCAATGTTTTGCCCAAGGAAACTTCAACATGAATAGTGGCTTTACTTAAAAATAATGCACCATATTTTTCAAAACTGCTCATGTGTTGTAAGCTACAAATTCAAAAAGTAACTGTAAAGCTGCAAAATTAATGTAGTGCAACAAAAATGTTCCCAAAATTCGCTTTGCAATTTAGTGCAAGTCAAGTACAAGCACCATGAAATTGTACTCTAGTACAGTAATTAAATGCATGTGCTTAGGAAGTTTAATCTTACCTCTTTGTATTGAGATATCTTCAGATCTTCCGTCTTCTTAGTATTTTGCGTTTCTTCAGCTGGATTGACTTGACTTTCTTCGGTTGGAGTGATACGTTTTTTGTCTTGTGGTTGACATGCGTTCAGGTCAGAGTGCAGAGCTGAAATGAACTAATGTCTGGAAGATTCTCTGCCTGCAGAGATGGAAGACTCGCCAAAGTTCTAACTGCCTTTTTTGCTGTCACATTCCGTGCACATACATTCCACACACACACACACACACACACACACACACACACATTCAAACATACACACTTTTTTAACACTTTACCCCTTTCCCATGTTTCATCTATAAGTAGTAGATAAGCACATAATGCATTGTTCAAAACAAATTAAGCTGTAGTAAATGTAGTAATGTACACTATTTTAAAAAATTAGAAAATATGAGTCCCTGAATAATCTCTATAAACAGTTTCAGAATACAGATTTCAGGCAAGGGACAGGATTTTAGGTGTCGGAAGCGTAGGCAGTAATGCAATCCTGGAACATATCGCCTATCATCGGAGTCGAAAAACTATTTAGCTTCTGCATACAAACAGGTAACGATGCGCTCATAGAAATGGTCTCTAAACTCCAACTCAATTCTTGCATCTCCTGTTGCTTCTCTGTGAAGAATGACCATGGCAGTCTCTGATAGAGGCTATATCCTCGTCCGAGAATGGCCAATGGGTTCTAAAATTTGGAGACAAGCTAAAGCTATCATGCTGCCATGGCTTCATCCAAATCTTTTTATCTAATGTGTTAAGCAAGGTCATTCTATGTTGTGATGGATATTTAAAGTGATAATCTTGAAGTTCTCAGTTTCGTTCTATTTGGCGACACAAGGCAATTGCGGGCGCATGCGTATATTGTTATAGAAAAGCGTTAACAGAAAGTCAAGTTAACGTCATTATGACAGATATTAACTTGATATCTTTACATACCACCAGTGCCCTACACGGCATCAATTACCACTGACCAGACGGTCAAAATACATGCAAAATACATTCAAGTAACATTGTTTGCAAATTTAATTTTTTTTAATATTTTTGAAGAAATACATAGGGGGGAGGTGGTGGGTGGGGGGAGAAGAAAGGAAAAGGCGGAGGAGGAAGAGGGGTGGGGGTAAGAGGGGGGGAGGAAAGGGGGAGGAGAGGTGGGGGTAAGAGGGGGGGAGGAAAGGAGGAGGAGAGGTGGGGGTAAGAGCGGTGGAGGAAAGGGGGAGGAGGGTGGAGGAAAGGGGGAGGAGGGGTGGAAGAAAGGGGGAGGAGGGGGGAGGAAAGGAGGAGGAGGGGTGGGGGTAAGAGGGGTGGAGGAAAGGGGGAGGAGGGGTGGAGGAAAGGAGGAGGAGGGGTGGGGGTAAGAGGGGTGGAGGAAAGGGGGAGGAGGGGGGAGGAAAGGGGGAGGAGGGGTGGAGGAAAGGAGGAGGAGGGGTGGGGGTAAGAGGGGGGGAGGAGGGGTGGAGGAAAGGGGGAGGAGGGGTGGAGGAAAGGAGGAGGAGGGGTGGGGGTAAGAGGGGTGGAGGAAAGGGGGAGGGGGGGGGGAGGAAAGGTGCGGTAAAGTAGGGGGATTAGAAGCTCATTCTACGACATCTTCGCAGTTAGAGCAACTAAAACAACAGAAGAAATTCCTGAATTTCTCTCGCAGGGTGGTCTTCTCCCGCTTCTTCTTGCACTATTAAAGCAAAGGAAATACAGTTTATGACATATATATATTTTGTGTTTTGTCTTGTTTAAACTAGTCGTCCTCTCTAACTTTGATCTCTAAATCTGGTCTAATAGATTTGGTTTCTCAGGTGAGATCATCCATACCTTTCTAAAGATGTAGCAGATTCCTTTCTGTGTCTTTGCCTGGTTCTCATTGACATCAGTCTCAGTAGCAGCCGGGACCACCTCTTTCGCCTTCACTTCAATGTGAATGTTCCCATTGCTAGAGTCAATCCAAGCCGGACAAGGGATTGAGCTTATGAGGTTGGAGTGTGAGGCTGGGTCGTCTAATGTGGGGTCTCCTTCAACTTCAACTAACACCAGAGGGATGTGGTTTTCCTTACTGGTGCACTCGGAGGAGGTGTTTAGTATATGCCGAGGAGATGTTTGAGATGATAAGTTCATGGATGACGGGCTAACAGCCTGCTCCACTTGTTCACTGGAACTTGGCTGGACCTTCGTGTTCCTTAATTTGCTGAAGGAGCCCCAGCACTTTGTCTCGTTCACTTGGATTTTGGTGGTATGTTTCTGCATCCTGACAGGGTTGATTCTTTGTTTAGTAAGGGTTTTGAGAACATCTTTCATTGTCTGAATGACTTTGCTGCAGGTATCAGCATAGACAATGGATGATCCTGTATCCAGTGAAGCTTCGATAGTCCTTGAAATAATTGAGTTGACCTCATAGTTGAACATTTCCTCCATGTACTCAGTGAATAGAGGTGTAATGCTGATAGATGTGTCGGCAGCAAACACATCACAGAAGGCCTCGCCGAAGGATTCTTTCAAACCCTGGTGGATATTGTCTTCACTGATGTAAATGGTCTTTCTGATAAGCTCTGTGAGCAACTCCTTGTCAACCGTATATTTCTGGCAGAACTGGAAAGAGGGACTTTTTGGAGGAGCACAATCTTGGGGAAAGAGATCATTGTCGGCTTGTGACAGAACATCAGTTAATCTCTCTATTGCAAGCCTGAGCACGTCTGTGTACAAGTTGGTCAGCATTTCCTCTACATCCACATCATGTACACCACTGCTTAAATCCATCCTTTGCCTGAGGAAAAGAATCATAGAAAAAATGGTATTAGACAAAAAGAAAATAATATATACAACAAATGTCAAAATTGTATGTAGTTGCTGTAGTTTGAGTGAGGAAACTAAATAGCATACCCTTCAGTAAGGCAGTCGAAGAATCCCTGGATTATGTTGGAGAAATCATTTTTCAGGACCTTGAGCTGGGCGGCTGCTTTTCCCAGATCGTCCTCTTGGGGTTCTATACTATACCAGTTCTGTCCTGAAGGTACTGGGGTTGATTTCCTGTACAGGCTTAGCTCTTTCTCAGTGACAGAATACATCTCTTTTTGATGTTCTGCTGCTGGTGGTGAGCTGCTGGTAGATGGTTTTAAAGCATCACCTTCCCTTTTCTCTGGTGTGAAGTCCTTCTCCTCTACGTCCACCAATTCTAGAAAGCTAAACCTTGGGGGTTGTTGGCTGGTACTGGTCCCCTCAACAGGACAGGAATCAGTGGGGGAGAAAGTTGAGGGAACTTTCTCTGATGTGATTGCCTCCAGCTCGGCAAGCAACTCCAGAGGGACCCAGCTCAGGTCAGCTTGTTCTGAGTCCTCCAACTTCTCAGTGGACAGTATTGAGAGCCACCCATCAAGGGGTTCGTGCAAAGGTGTAAGATGTCCATCCTGACCTGAAGGTCCTGGTGGAGTGTTATTTCTAACATCTTCCATCGTTACTGGCGACCTCACTTTAATTCCTGTCACAAGTTGACAGGAATCAGTGGAGGATAAAGTTATGGGAACTTTCTCCGCAAGCAACTCCAGAGGGACCCAGCTCAGGTCAGCTTGTTCGGAATCCTCCAACTTCTCAGTGGACAGTACTGAGACAGTGGGAGATATCTTTTCACCATATGGGGAGCCCAATGGTGAATCACTACCTTCTGACCCAATAGACCCATCCGTATCTTGATCTGCTGTCTGCTGGACTTTTTCCTCTTCTTCCTCTTCTTCTGCAGGCTGCGTCTTAGTTTTTTGTTTTCTGCTAAAGCAGCGTTTCCATGCAGACTTCAGCTTGCAGATCATGCCATGTTTGCACGTCTTTGTGCTTGAAGGTTCATGAACATTTTCTTGCCCTAATGGTTCTGGTGTTGATTCCATTCCTTCATCAGCCATGGAGCGTTCCTCAGCCACTGTCACGGATGTGATGGACAAAGCAGGAGAAGCCGTCTTCTGGCTGTCCCTGCTAGTGTGTCCTGATGCTGCCATTGTGGATGGATCCAATGGACTTTGTTTGAGATTTATATTCTGTTGGGGGGGAAGAAATGTTCAGAGGCAAACTGTCAGATACAACAATTACAAGTACTGCTATTGACACATGCACCTTTCAAACAGTGCATTATATAACGATGACTACTGGACCGTTAGGCCTGTTGGAGGGGGTATAGGAGTCCTGCATACCCTCCAGTGGTGAAAGGAGTATTTGAAATTACACTGGATAAAGTATAAGTACAACTCTACAAAACAAGTAGATTCAAAATTGAACTGAAGTGACAGTAGACAGGCATTACCAACATAATGTACTACATGGTAAATGGAATGCACTCATTTTCTAATCTTCAGAACAATAAAAGTGCTTTTTCACTACATGTCACATTCGCCCTTTCACACGCACACATTCATACAATGATCTCCAATCACTATCTAGCAAACCATTCACGCACAGTGAAACACTGATGGCTGTGCCTTTCAGGAGCAATTTGGGGTTCAATGTTTTGCCCAAGGAAACTTCAACATGAATAGTGGCTTTACTTAAAAATAATGCACCATATTTTTCAAAACTGCTCATGTGTTGTAAGCTACAAATTCAAAAAGTAACTGTAAAGCTGCAAAATTAATGTAGTGCAACAAAAATGTTCCCAAAATTCGCTTTGCAATTTAGTGCAAGTCAAGTACAAGCACCATGAAATTGTACTCTAGTACAGTAATTAAATGCATGTGCTTAGGAAGTTTAATCTTACCTCTTTGTATTGAGATATCTTCAGATCTTCCGTCTTCTTAGTATTTTGCGTTTCTTCAGCTGGATTGACTTGACTTTCTTCGGTTGGAGTGATACGTTTTTTGTCTTGTGGTTGACATGCGTTCAGGTCAGAGTGCAGAGCTGAAATGAACTAATGTCTGGAAGATTCTCTGCCTGCAGAGATGGAAGACTCGCCAAAGTTCTAACTGCCTTTTTTGCTGTCACATTCCGTGCACATACATTCCACACACACACACACACACACACATTCAAACATACACACTTTTTTAACACTTTACCCCTTTCCCATGTTTCATCTATAAGTAGTAGATAAGCACATAATGCATTGTTCAAAACAAATTAAGCTGTAGTAAATGTAGTAATGTACACTATTTTAAACTGTTGTAATAGGCCTATAGTTTTTCCTATGAACATAGATTTTGTATTTTTACAACTCTGTTTTTTTAATACATTAATTAAATATAACAAAGTCTTTTCATGCATGTCAGAGGTATTTCAATTTGTTCAGAGATGCATAAATAAACACTAAAAACTGCCAACATGTGCAGTAAAGTGAGCTTACTGTAGTGTGTAACCCATCTTTTAAATGTGTATACAGCTTTCACAAGTATAAATGATAATGGCCCAGTACTAATAGTACTTTTGCTATCATTTTAATGTAGCTCTCTCTATTTATTTTATATATATATGTATGTATATCCATACACATATACACACATATATATATATATATATATATATATATATAGATATGTTTTGATTGGATTTTGAATTTTGAGTATTGTTACCAGTGGGTTAAAAAACAAGGACAGATTTTTTTTTTACTCTAACTGTGTGGCATGAATGCACTGATTCCTGACAATTAGCTAGCTTAAAATGCAACTCTTAATGATACAATCTCGAAGATTGAACTTTTTGTGCTCTTGATCGCTCCAACTGGCGATAATCGGTAATTATGCGAGCACTCTTCCCAACTTAACCAGACGTCCACGGTTGGCTCCCTTTGTTACGGTTGTAACTCTTGATTCTCCTCGCTGACGGCCGCTTTCCTTCACGGACTGTTTGCCTTCATCTAAGCATCAAATTTCTGTTTCTTGGGAATTTCACTTATTTCTGAAGTTGTATCTGTAGTCATCGATCTTTTCTTTGCTTGTTCAGCCATAGTAGATTACTGTTTACTCGCAACACTTGCAGAGACCGGAAAAGCAGCCGCTTAGCTCCGCCTACCCTCTCTGGCAGACGGTGATTTCTGGTGATGGAAACGCGTCACTAACTGGGCATCGCTTGTGATTTATTCCGCAAATGGTGCCACTGACACCCAGTCCATAATACTGCAAATGCAACGGCTTTCATCATTGGGCCATTGGCTCAATCACCATTGTGTTACCTCATTCAGTGATAGAAAGTGACTTAACCAACATTTATTTACATCAAATTTTCGAGATTATATCTTTAATTAATACATGTGTGAGTGAGATGTCAGGATGGGAGGTCGATTTGAGCTTAGAGACACAAGATTAGTTAATGACAAGTGTGTTCAACAAGAAGCTGTTAGAGATCTTCTATAAGCTTAGAGCTCTGTGTTGAGATGGTAACTTAAAGAACTAGCTTAACATCTTGGGAAATTTCCATTTGTTCTGGGAGTTGGATGGAAAGATTAACAACACTCTCATATCTTTCTGTTAAGTATGACGCTTTTCCAGCAGCAGTTAGCTTAGCATTAGGAGAGGGGTGGAGCTTTTATAATCTTTCACAGCGATACAACTCCCTGGATGTCCTCAACCTTTTGTACATTTTTAGTCGTGTATGTTTAAATAAACTCAATGACATATACATAAGTTATCTTTTTTTGTGATCTTGTGTGGACAAAGCTTGACTTGCTGTTCCCTCCTGTTTCCGTTCTTTTCTGCTGAGCTTAGCATATCTTTTCCTGGCCCAAGCTTTGTACCTCTTTATCGATTTTCTTGTGTTTACTCTTGGAAAAGAAACCGAGTAGCGTACTTCCAAAAATGGCAAAGTATTCTTTTAAAAGTTTTTGAGTGTTTATACATTCACCTCCAGTCACAACTCACCCCCGCAAATCCACCTTGGGCTCTATCTGAAACAAGAAGGGAGTCTCTTTGTTTTGAGTTACAGAAAGAAGGTCATCCAGCCTGCAGCAAGCGAACAGAGCGTCACGGTACAATGCAGAAAACCTGGAGCTAGTAAACAGTTTTCTTTGCTTGTTGAGGTTTAGCTGATACAGTGATAATGAGAGTTGCCTTTTTGGGTGAACTGTTCCTTTAATCACAGATAATGTGTGTAAGCAGCTTTTGAGAGCAAAGTCACCGTCCTTATTCCTCCTCTTCATATTACAGAGTCAGGACTTTTTAAGTCCAACATCTTAGCAGTTACACTGTGTCTCTCTCCCTCTCTGAACAGAGGAGGAAACCACCTGCAGCCACCACGAGCTATAGGCATTCGCTGCGTTTGTTATTTGAAGTTGAAGCCACGGGTTTGGTAGTATTAATAGTTGTGCTCGGTAAACATATCTCTCAACACGTTCCTCTTTACAGCGCTGTGACCTTGTTTCCTCATTCATCACTCTGTCCTGTCCTGTGCACTGGGTTCATATTGACTTTCAGCCCAGTCTGCTGACTCCAAACCTCCAGTCCTTCCTGATGCCTCACTCTTACACCTCACCTTACCAGAGACATGACTGATGTCGATCCACTCCTATATCAATATCTGCTGTCATTCCTCTCAACCATAATTTTAATAACATGTAATTACAACAGATTTGACAATCTAAGCATTTTGTTGATGGCATGTGTACATTATGATTTAAAGGGTGCTACAGAAGACTAAACATGTCACCTGTCTTGGTGAGCTATAGGCTAACTAGCTAACCCTGGGTCCACTCTGCATTACTTGTCTCATGTTGGTCGCAAAAAACCTCCTGCTTTTCATCAAAGTGCCCGTGTTATTAGGTTAGAGGAACCACACAGCCCGTTCAGCTCCTCAGCGGAGCTGCATCTGACACGCAGCCTGTGGACACCGTGACAATGCAGGCCGCAGCAGTTTAGCAAGGCAGCCGCCACATGCTGCTCAGGCATGCAGTGTGTCCCAGGTGTGACAGTATTGAGCTGGTAGATTTAGATGACATAAGGTTTTGTTGTTTTTTTTTGCTGACTCATAAATTCAAGATTAGCTAATGTCATGGATGCGTGAACAGCTGGTTTACTTGACCAGATCAATGGACAATTAGGTTGTCCCACAAGAAATCAACCCTCCTTCTTCTAAACTAGATGGTCAAAACCCAGTGACTGCAGTCTTCCATTACATGACCACACTTTGTCACTGGCTATACAGTACGTTCTGTTCAGTAACCAAGGATATCCCTGACTGTAGTGTCACAAATCAATGTCAGTGTGTCTTCAGTCATTTATATAACTAGTCTTTGTTTGAAAACATATTACACAACTAGTCTTTGTTTGAAGTCATCGATTGGCCCAACACATAAGTGTTTGACAGTCATTGGAATTAACATTTTAGCTGTTGATAGATGGAAAAAAAAGGCTGGCTAGATCAATAGTTATTATTTATTTTCCCAGTTCCAAGGTTTGGGGAATTGTGTAAATAAAATGTAGATGATGAAGATGAATCATGCAGTTGGTCATGCTTATTTGTTTTTGCCTGTAGCCAATCATTTAACAGTACAGCCAGCTTGGCAGAACCAGAACACTCTCCATTTACAATGAAAATTGGAAGCAATATTCACCTGCTCATCATTATTTGTGTATACATTTGGTTGATGTGCTGATGTCCCATTGTTTGGCTTTTGCCTTTATTAGTTAGGATAGCTGAAGAGAGACGGGAAATGTGGGGAGGAGAGAGGGGGGAATGACATGCAGCCTGCGATCAGTGTGTCGAGGACTGTAGCTTCTGTACAAGGGACGCCTGCTTTACCAACTGAGCTAAACCAGCGCCCCTGTCATGTGTTTCTTCTTGTTACAGTAATTAAAAAATCAACAATCAAATAATGAATGAAAGTAACCCTTGACCTTGATCTTCCCTGCCTTATGCAGACCTTGATGGTATAACCATCTCCACTGTTTTCCACAGGTCAACTTCCTCTGAAGGCTGCTAAGGTCAGCAGCAGAGCTGAATGATTGGCTTAGACGTGCCGCATTCATTGTGACAAGCTGAAACGTAATGCAACCTGTGTGTAAACAAGCACCAAATAGATCTCCAGGCCACCCTAATCAAATAAACCAACACACCAAAATGAAAACCTGAGACTTTTCCAATTGGGCGTCAGGCTGATTGGATCAGAGAAAAGGGTGCCTAGTATTTCAACGTAAACAATAGTGCTCGGGTCAGTACGTGACCTGTTCGCTGGATCTCATCAGGCTTTGTCCCTGCAGCTGCCGTGGTGTCGCCGTCCTGTACTGTACCTGTCTCCTTCATTATTGAGGAGGGTGTGAGAGCGATGACTTTACTGCTGTGGTTCATGTCTGCTGAGGCTCAGCGGGAACCTGACCCTCTGCCTGCCACAGGCCCTGGCAGAGGGTCATTGCAGCAACGCACAATGCAGTATTCAAGGCCAGTCGAGTAAAATATTGAACGCTGAACAATGTGCTGACAATACGACATCCTTCCAATGAGAACAATGGCAAGGTCAGAACTCTGTATTCTGATATCCTTGTTACTTATTTTTAGGTTTGGGGAAGTGCTGCCCAACAGCTCTGGTACTGTATGTGCAGTTTTCATGGTTAAAGCTCGCTTATGCAACACTTACACTGTAAGCTTCACTTTATGATAAGCCCCAACACACGCGGATAAAGAAGTGCTACACTAGAAGCATGTGTATACAGTTGTTCCTATTAAACAGGTTTACTATGCATCTTGTTTTCTGAACCTGCTGAAACCCATGTGTAAAGCTACAGTATGTTTCATATCAACACTAAAATGTACAAAAAAGACTACACCTTAGATATCTTATAAAGTGTTTCCAACAACATTCAATCCAGAGAGATATAGTTGTATTCGACATGATGCTGCGTCTAATTCGGTCGCCTGTCCTCCAGGGAAACACGGGAAACACCAGATGGCACTTCAGAGAGGATTGTTTATGTTAGCTAACGTAACTAGCGGCTATTTCATCAGAATTAAATGACATAATGTGAATACACACGATGAAGAAAACAACTCCCATGATGCCTCTCGTCTTCACACCATAAGCTAACTATGTCGTTTGTTATTGTTTTGATCGAGAGACCCCTAGCGGCAAAAATGTACACTGTGCCTTTAAATCTCTGCGAGGCTGAGACAGACTTAATGCTGAATGTACAGTGAGCGAGGATGAGAAGGATGCGCTAAAGCAGAGTTTTGAGGGAAGATCTCTTCATATATTAGGCAAATGTTCTTCGTCCATCGTAAAAACACTCCCCTCTAAAGATTTCGCTCACTAAGCTGCTTTTGGTTATCTCTGTTCGTTACGCTAAGCAGCAGCTTCCTTCAGGGGCATTTCGCTCATGCAATTAACAGTGAGTTAATTGTAGATCAGCTCCAGTGGTTTGCCAGAGGGGACTTGTGTTAACCTTGTCACCGCGGTGCACCGTAAGGGGCACGTGGTCCCACTGAATCGTCTCTCTGTTTCTCCCTCATGACTGACTGGGGTTTGCTTCGAAGTCAGCAGGCTCCTATACGTGAAGTCAGCAGGCTCTGTGACACGATTACAGACATCACCGACTAAATCAGATCTATTTAATGAGGAGGCTTGTAGAAAGAAACTTAGACACAAACGCTTTACTTGCAAAATAGACAAAATGGATTTGATTTTATTACTTTTTAATATCGCACAATCTCTGGTGGCTCTGAGATATATTGAATTTGCTGTCATACGCGATATTGCGTTAGAAAACAAAGAATATAGATGAATGGAGACACTCTCCCCGCATCTATGTTGGAAGAAATGAAGCTGGCAGATTTAGTGAACATTTAACAGGATTAACTCTTCCAATATAGAAAGTACTGTATATGGAGATACATCAAACAGAAACTTAAGCACATGAAAAGCTCCTTTTTGTGTCACTACAACACAAATGTAGCCCACTTAGCCGACTTAGAGGGGACGTCAAACTGTCGATTTTCCATATTCGTTTTAAACGGTTTAGTCTGTGCTTTTGGACTCGGTGTTCAGACCACAGTGAAAGAAGTGTTTTGTTAGTCACCGCAGCAATTCAGCAATCTTATCATGGCTTCACAAAACACCCACACACACACACACACACGGTCCAACTCACACATACAGCCACAAGCGCAGTCCTGTAACACTCAAACATCTGCACACACACGCACAGCACACCTTTTCCTCTGTCTCCCTCTCTTTCATTCCAACAGTATTTCTATACAGGCGGTCTTATAAAAATAAATTAGATATCCTCCCACACGCTCACTTTGACTCCTGCACACGTTACATCATCTCTGATGCCACATTTCTTTTATCTTTCTACACTGCGAGCTTATCTCCTAGGGGAGGTTGACCAAAAGGTAGGACACATTTGGGTGTTTAATCAGTGATATCTAAAGAAATTGAAGTACTGAAGATACTCTGAATTCCTCCTGAAAATAAAGTGACTGTATAATAGCAAATTACGCAGATCAGATTTTTTTGTGCTCATAACAAATGCCCTGTCATTTCAGCTTTTAGCAACTGAACTCAGAGGTCTTAGAAAAGTTTAAAAGCTGGCACAAAAGAACCAAAGACCCAAAGCAAAGCTGTGATTGTCAGCAGAGGGGTCTGTCTGGGTCCTGATAGGCTCAGAGACGCCAGCTTTAGGAGCGAGTCGTGTGTGTAGTCGAGCTTCCTCGTCGCTGTGGGGGGATTTTAGTCAGACGGCTGCTGAGGGATCCTGGTGTGCTGAGAGGAAACATTTCTGTGGATGTCATGGTGGGGCGTGCTTAAAAACCACTTCCTCCCTTTGAATTATTCCTGACATTTCACTGCACACACACATACGCACACATTCTCATCATCCGCAGCACACTGTCCTTCCATTCAATCTACATGTGTCAGGGTCGATGCAGGAAGTCCCGAGCTTCCGACTTTTCTTACATTACAGAGGAGTGATAGGGTTGTTTATTTAGTTATTTGTTTATCGATCAATCAAAGGTAAACATAAGGCCTAAAGTCGCCCTCTAAAGGTCTTAGCCACCCCCAGAAAAATAACACAAATCACTGCCACCTCGGTGCTCCATTAATGTTAATGCAATTCTCTCTGTTTTGACAGAAACCTCGGGAAGTCGGGCCTGCGGGTGTCCTGCCTCGGATTAGGTAAGAGCCTCTTGGATCATGAGACGCACTGATAACTTTGCTGCATCACAAAAACATTGTGTAACCGACTTGAGAGGGGGACTCATAACCTCGAGGTCCTTGTAATAGGGTTCAAATATATTATCCAAACTCTGTGTGCAGAACATGTAGGTTCACTGTTGGCTATTTCATCTGTGCACACGTGTGTTTATGCACTCACCCTCTGACTCCACCTCCCTGTCACCCTCTGCAGGAACATGGGTGACGTTCGGTGGACAGATAACGGACGAGGTGAGAGCAGATGGATTTTTCATCATCTTCCATCAGTCAAAGCTCGGGAATGGATACGCTCCATATGATCCGGCACATCCCGGGTTGCTCAAGAAGAACCCTATTTTTACTTCTAGTGAAAACATGCAGCCGGAGGGAGTCAACAAGCTGAACAAACACATATTACATAGGAGAGAAGTTTAATAATTAAAAAGTCCTTACACCTCACGTCGGTGGTCTCTCACCCCATCCTCTCCCCTCCCTGCTCCCTCTCCCCTGCTCTCTCAACAGATGGCAGAGCAGCTGATGACTCTCGCCTATGAAAATGGCATCAATCTGTTTGACACAGCGGAGGTCTACGCTGCGGGGAAGTGAGTATATCCTGTGCCCCGGGTCAAGCAGCAGTGAGCAGTAGCACCAAATAATATACAGAGCTGTTCACATATGAAACATTAAAGTAGGGTATTTAGCTAATTTCAGGCTTCATATTTCACTCTGTTATACCTGTGGAGTAGCTTAGCATCATTTACAGTCAAAAAAACGAATTAATTTTTCTCACACTGCTTCTCTGTGCAGGCCCTCATACAGCCTCTGCCTGAAACGACTCAGTCAGCTCTGTCCCTTTAAGAAACCCCGCCCCTACAAGCCGCTTTGTTCGGATTGGCCAGCTCTCCGCAGCCTGCCGAGGGGCAGAACTCAGTGTTTGCTCCTCCTTCCCTGTGGCCGTGTTACAGAGCTGTCGGCAAAGAGTTAACTTCACTTTTTCGATTTGAAATGACGAGCAGAGCCGTTGAGCAGAGTGGTGGAGTGACGAAACATTTCCGAGGCAGACTGAGCTGCTGGGTGGGCGTGTCCTTAAACTGTGCCAGGGGCAGGACATTTTGATGTGTCTAGCGCAGATGCCCAAATATAGAGTCTCTCCACTTTGTGACGTCACAAAGTGAAGCGTCTGGAGAAGACTGTCTGAAAGCAAGTGTTCACAGCAGCCTGCAGACTGAGACTTTTTTTTTAGCAGGAGATTACTCCAACATACTTTTACCTACAGATATGAAACCACATTTAGTCTGGACATCCAACATTGTAACATTATATATATATCTTAAAATGTGAAACAGTAAAATACCCCCTCTTTAAAAAACCACCAGGTAGAGATTAAATACAGTTGTATAAAAAAGTATGTAAATATGACGTCGCTGCTCTACAGAACATAAGCTGGTAGTGTGTTCTCTCTACACGTGTTAAGACTAGCCTTTGAAATAGTTGCAATAATTTGTGCAACAAAGTACAATGAAGGTATTTCAAATGTGTTTGACTGACTCCAAGCTGCGAAAAATGACTCAATGTGCAATGTGTCTTTCCAAAAACAAAATTCTCAACAGTTTTCATCGGGACTATTTTCTCAGCCGAAAGCAGATCCAGTGACCTCTTACAGGACATAACAGATTAATGCCTCTGTCCTTTATCTTAGACCTCAGATGAAGTCCGACCTCCTCATTAACACATTCTTGTTGTTGCGGTAACACTCATGAGGGTTCAGATATTCTCGGTCTAAATTTATAGATCAACCTTTGATGATATATTTAAAGCAGCCCTGCATTGCTGTGTTGCTGTGTGTAGTAGTGGTTTAAATTCCAGCATGGATTAATCTGGCTTTGTTGTAACTCGGGTGCTTGAAATAATCTAAGGGATTATCCTTTACACACAGTTACTCTGATTACCCGTACCAAGGCCTTTATTTCTTTAATCCTCCCAAGAATATTCTAGTTTTGCTATTATGTTTTGGGTGATGCGTCAGAGTGCCAGTGTCTCACAAAGAAAAACAAAGCAAAAAAAAACCTGCAGAAGGTCTCGATGCCTCCGCAGCTGTTGTCTGCTGCACGTCATCGCTTCATGCTGCATTCTTCTGGGAGCCTGTTCGTTTGTTGTCTTTTTTAGGACGGGGCCAGAAAAAGTCGATCTTTGACACAGAAGCATTACCAACTCTAACTTTGATCACAGCGCTCCCTCATAAAACAAAGCAGCGTTCAGAAAGGACAAATCTGTTAGGCACGTGCACATGTTTGAGACTGCATGTCACACAGCTCGGTGCGTGTATCACAGGTGTTAATCCTGACAGCTTCCACTGCAAAGCAGCTCCGAGCAGCTTATATTACACACATACACGGGAAGAACAAATCGCACACTTTGCACATCAGAATAAAAAAGCTTTCATGTGAAGTCCTTGGCGTTCTGGCTTGCTGCGATTCCTTCAGCAGTCAGAGAACCTGAAGTGGTGTTTGTGGCTGTACAGTGAGGCGGCTGTAATGTTGACTCTGTGTTGTGAGCGAGGACAGATAAACAGCGTTTGTAAGCTGAATTCACAGCAGCAGCTGTTTGCTGTTTGTTCGGCTGTTTGTTCTTGCTCAGCTGTACAAAACACAGAAACAGACACAGAACACACATTCAACAGAGAAATGTAGATATTCGGTGCGATTCTTAACCAGCATATCATCCCAGTGTGCAGGCTTCTGGTTTCTACAGTGTGTAACTCCCCAAACACTCGTGTTCTGCTCATCCCATGGAGCCGCTGTTATCAGCGAACACATATGGCGACAGAGCGTTTAAAGTATGTGAGAAATTGGAAAAACAGAATTAAATTTCCTTCCATGCTTTAACATATTGCTCTAGTTGCATATTAATGTCATGATATTGTTTGAAACCAGCGACAAATTGGAAGCATAATTACAGAGAAATCTGGAATAATAAAATATTATAAAATCTATGAATAATGCAGCATTATTCAGCATCGGCTTCTGCCGTGAGTCAGAACATCGACTCAGCGACTCAGCACTGGAATAAAGATCTAATTGATGGATGGATGAAGAAAGGCAACCTCCTCAAGGCGCGCTGCACCTCATGTCTGGGCTTCTTAAATTACTCACATTTCAGAAGGGCGACACGCAGAGCCTACGTGGGCGTTTGCCAGAGCAAAAACACACACACACACACACACACACACATGATCCCCCTCAGGGGAGAGTCTGAGTGCTCGTTGTTTAAAAAGGTGTGGGTCCAGCAGGCAGGTTCATTACATTTACCGGTACCTTTTTAATAAGTGACAAACAAACAAGGAACAAGATTAATAGAAACACATTTGCAGGATTTTATATTAAAGCGCAACCTTTTAAGTGGAACTAAAACACAGACAAACAAATAAAACATAAATTAGATAGATTAACTCTCTCTGGATTAACTGACTTCCTTTTAACTTACCCAATTTATAGAAACAATAAGATCATCTGTCGTGTTTCAGTATCCAGCATGACACAGCGAAATGTGTGAAGAATCACACAGAGAAGGAAATGACATTAACCTCTTATAACTGAATCTGTCAGGAGAAGAAAGATATCAATATTACAAGGTGAAGTTGGAGTAAGTAAGTAAAGATTTATTCATCCAGCACTTTTCAAAGAAAAGTTACGTAAGTCAGAGTTTCACAATAAAAGCTTTTTACATGAAATATCCAACAGGTAGAAAATAGAACTGATGACAACTGTGGTCACTTTATGTTCAGTATAAGAAGGATTGCTGTATCAGTGCTGGCTAATCATCCTCCTATGATTTATTTTAATATCACTAAATCTGCAGATTATTTTCTGGATCACTCGCTTAGTCCATTTAGTGTCAGAAAATAGTGAAAAATTGCCAGTTTCTTCTTCAGCTGACTGATATAGCTCCATCTGATTACCGCAGCCGCATGTCAGACTGTCTCGCCTCTCGACACAGACACCCCGCTCCTGGCAGGAGCTCTTATACACCGTGTCATGGTCGGGGTAAATTATGGTCCTCCATGTTTCAACACAAACTTGGCGACAAAACAGCATTTATTTCAAAACTTTGATTTGAGCAGCTAAATTATTCATCAGCGCAGCCAGTAAGACTCCAAAACAAATCTTAGTGGTTAGTTTTTCACCTCTTAAGAGCGTCCAGAAGCATTTTCTGTGTCACAAGGAGGCGTCTCATTATTCGTCAGAGTGAGAGCACTGGAGAGACATCCTGGCGACAGGTTCCTGCCCGGTCCTAATGAGCCCCATGTTGATCGTAATGTCACTCATTAGCACCCCTGTGGCTGCTAATGAGTGACATAGTGGTGCCTCCACAGCACAGCTGGGCCCCGGGCCCTGCTGACTCTGACCTGGCTGCCAATTCACACTCACCACCCCTAAACAGGTGCTCTTTCCCATGAAAGCTCTCTTATGCATTATACAGTTCGCGTGGACCGCTTATAGGAGTTGAAATTTTGCTCAGACTGAGACAGTCTGGTGTAAACGCTCCTTTCATTGTAAGACTTTCATTATTTAATCTTGCCTTCTCTCCGTCTGCTCCGCAGGGCAGAGGTGGTGCTGGGAAACATCATAAAGAAGAAAGGATGGAGGTACGAGGAACACTTTAATTGACTTGGTTTTGATTTCCGTCCCAGCCGGCCTCCCTAATCTGGTATCATCTCCTCCCTTGCATAATATTGGAAGGCTGTGAGTTGTGAACTGGAATTGTGAAGCAGGCAGATGAAAGATTCATGCGGGAAGCCGCCCCACGCCCACACACTCCTGCGTCCCTCCTCAAAGACCCTGAATAATGGATGAACCTGTAGTCCCTTGTTTTCTTCTTTGTCTGCCCTGAATCGGCGTTTGTGTAGCTGTGTAAGGTTGTGCGCCCACAACGCTCATTCAATGGTGCTTGGCTGCGGCCTGGCACAGTCACACTTATTGTTGTGGGAGGTGTGACAGTGAAAGAATAAGGTAGAAATGCTTCATTACCCAAATGCTGTGTAGGAACTTTTCATCCTAGCTTTAATGAACACGGTATCAGGTTTGTGTGGACCTTAGATAACTAATAAACTACGCTTCTGTGCTGGAATGCTCTGCGTTTGGCAGCTGTTGTAACAGATGTGCTTTCGTTTTCCATTTGCAGACGCTCGAGTCTGGTGATAACAACAAAGATCTTCTGGGGCGGAAAGTAAGTTTTATTGATTCATGATGGCGTGTCCAAATGAGAAACAATCCTGCTGTATAATTTTTCTCCACTTGTTTGATGCCCCTGCTAATGGGGTCATGCCTCATCCAAACTGATCTGTTGTCAGGTACTTTCAGTAAGGCTGAAACATGTATTAGATCATATTTCACAAAGGATATATGATGGTATATAACCACGGAGGGCAGATCCAGTCATAATTCAAATAATTGTTTTTCACAGAGGGTCTGTTTTTTTGTTTATTTTGCAGGGCGGAGACTGAAAGAGGCTTATCTCGAAAACACATTATAGAAGGTAAGTCGTGGATTAAATGTTGTCCCTGCAAAAACAAAGTACTTCCTAATTAGCTGCTTTGGCTTTGGGGAATCAAAGCTGCACTTTTTAATAATTTAAACTCTTGGGGTTGTTGGTGTAAGCAAGAAAACTTAAAGGTAACACAACCCTGTGAGAATATAGAGTGTGGGAATCCTTTACTGTTATTGTTGTGCAGTAAAAAGGTTTGTTTTTGAAGCAGAGCATAACATTTACCCCACTAATGGTTCAGTGTAACTTACTAACTGTGGTGTTTGTCTCCAGGTTTAAAAGCCTCTTTAGAAAGACTGCAGTTAGACTATGTGGACGTGGTTTTTGCGAACAGACCGGACCCGAATACACCGATGGAAGGTAATTCTTCTTTATCCTTTTGCTTTTAATGTATCACCTATTTTTTCTTCTGCTGTTATACACTAAGGGCCTGTGTCCACTTATACACGTTGTTTGTGTTGGCAGCGCACACAACCTCATTTTCAGAGCGCTTCTCACTGGCGCTTCCTGTTGCTAGGTTACAAAAGTTGTCTGCCGCACTTCCGCTTCCTCTGTAGTGATCGTTAAGTCAGTTTTGGGACAATTTGGGACAATCGAGGAATCGTGGAAGGAATCGTGTCCTGGCATTAGCGGCAGCTCTACACCTGGAAAATGTAGAAAAGTTGATATTTGAAGTCCCGCCACTTCTTGATTTTGATTAGTCGGCGAGGGGTGAAGAGACATTAACAAGCGCGGCGCTGTTCCAAAAGTATTTTCAACCGAGTGCAGCGACAAAAAACAGCTACTGAGGGTGTTTTTGCGCTGAGCACGCTGAGCACTGATTTTCTAAAATAATAGGCGCTTCCAGCATAAAAAAACACTTACGCAGGCCCTTGTTGTTTTCCATACATTTTCTCATATTGCACTTAAAAAATGCACCTCTCTCCGTCTCTATGACTACTGCAACAGGGAGACTCAAATCTACAACTCTCTTGTTACTGAAAAGTCTATTTTTAAAAAGCTGCATGTTGTCCTGGTGCTTCCACCTCCACAGTCAGAATAAGGAGGAATGAGACACTGATGCTGGAGACCTTTAAATGGCAGAGTGCTAACTGTGTGTGGGCTCAGCTGGTCACACAGTGAGCATCTGCTCCCGTGTCAGAGTTCCCCCTTTGGGTTAGAGATCGGTCAGAGGTCATCCTCCTGCCTCCGGATTGATGCTACCCTCGCTCCGGCTCTTTGGCAATACCTCAGTGTCTTGTTAGTCAGAAGTAGCTGGTGTGCTTTTTTTTTTTTATATTAAAGTCGAGGCGATTCTTCTGCCCATCTGCCCTTTAAAGATTGCACACAGTTCACATGGACAGTTATGAGTCTGTGTCTTCAAACCCACAGCTATCAGACCATCTGGGATATGTGATTCTGGCAGTCGCTACAGGGCAATACACAGGGTGAGGAGGAGGTGAGCTGCTGTTCTGTCAGTTTACAGAGAAACCCTCTTAAGCCGTGCACCCACTGGATGATCGGGGGGCTGATTTGGATCTCTGACAGACTCTGCAGAAGCAGCACATCAGCGAGGCGAATAGACGGATGGATGAAGGATTATTAAGGGTCGACACACCTTCTGTGTTATTACATTGTGGCGCTCCTTATCCTGTCCTGGACACCTTGATCTTTATCAAACAGGCTTCATATTACGGTCGACGGTCAGATGAAACACATTATCACTTTGACCGACCAAAAAACGGAAATTAAAGTTGGGTAATGTAAGATTATATTCGCCGTCACACGGGCTCAGACACGGCTATAAAATGAAATTCCTATCTCAGGCTTCAAATGAAATGTAGTGATGTGTTGACAGAAAAACCTGACTATAATCTGTGCAACATAAAGTCAAGCCTGGTCAGCACTCAGAAAAAAACATTAATCCCAGATGCACTTTTCATGTTATAGAACCAAACACATTTTTTAACCCTCTGAGAGTGAGACACATCCACTTTTTCAGCCTTGTCAGGAAGCTTTGTCTGTGATTCAAAGATCTGAACTGGTGCTAACATGCCTGTCACCTCATATTTATGTCACCGGGCTCCTTCAGTGTTCCGCTGTGAAATGTTGCAGATTATAAAAAACACAGTTTCCTGCAGATTTCCACATTAACGTCAATCAAATGTTCCCTGTCATGAATACATGTCACCCTCATCAGAACGAATCACTCAGAAATCTGAGTAACATAATCAGCTTTTCCTCTTTGCTCCTGAATGGCTGTTTGGGTTGCAAATGACAACAAATACGTCTTTTATGATAATAAAGTACGAGCAGCGCGGATACACACACAGCATTCTTTATGTGGATGCCACAGAGGCTGTAGAAAAAAACTAGTCTAAGGTGTTTTGGCATTGGCGGTGTCTTTAATGTTTCTGTGTATATGTTCTTGCAGAAACGGTTCGAGCAATGACCCATGTGATAAACCAAGGCATGGCGATGTACTGGGGAACATCCCGCTGGAGCCCAATGGAGATAATGGTGAGGCTCAGTATGTATGTGTAGATGACAGATACATAGGGTAATACTAATTTCCAACATAGCCTGAGGACTTCTCTCCTCCATTACAAGGATTTGAATTTATCTCTGATATGTAGTCTTCATTTTCCTGTTCATGATGCTCATTATTGTTCTTTGTACTTTATGTAGTGCTGCACTGTATATGAGCCTGATCCTGTTTATTGTATTGTCTCCTGTAGGAAGCGTACTCTGTGGCGAGACAGTTCAACCAGATTCCTCCCATCTGCGAGCAGGCCGAGTACCACATGTTCCAGAGAGAGAAGGTGGAGGTGCAGCTGCCTGAGCTCTTCCATAAGATAGGTGAGCTGCGACTGATTCGGTTACGGTCAAATTTTCGGCACAGACGTAGGGTGATATATTGGATACAAATTCTGTACATACAATCCTGAGTTTTAAATACAATCTTAAACATCTTTTTTAAGTGGGATTCAACTGCATATCATATCATTAAAATATCTTGCAACTAGCACACAAATACAATATGCAGACTGTGATTTTTGACTGACAAACAAGAGGAACGAAAGTCCTCCTCACACCTCTATCAGGGCAGCAAACGCAGGCTCCAGTTTAAAGTCATATCTAACTGCATCGTTTTTCTTCCGAACACAGAATAAGGCCTCAGATTCTCTGCGGTAGCGAGCAATGTTTTCCATGATGATCACATGTGTTTGTTCTCTCAGGTGTGGGGGCCATGACGTGGTCACCCCTGGCCTGTGGGATCATCTCAGGGAAATACGACGGCAGGGTGCCTCCCTACTCTCGGGCTTCTCTGAAGGTAGACGCACCCCGCTCGGTTTTCCTGGTTTTATCCTGCAAAGATCATTTGTGATCTGTGTCACCGTGCTGTGATTCCCTGCTGGTAGCTGGTCGTTTGTTTGTTTGTTTGTTTGTTTGTTTGTTTACCTTGTGTTTGTGTCTTTCAGGTTCTGTAACTCTGTGCACACTTCATATCTGTGTGTTTGCAGTGCCATGCTGACGCCATGCACTGTGTGCCTCTTTTCAGAGCAGTGTGTGACTGTTTGCCAGCTGGTTTCAGCTTAATGCAGTTTAATGCACGCACATGAGCACACACGATACATGTGCCCAGACTGCACACACACAGAACAATGGATGTAGGCCAACAGCATGTTTAAAGAAGCTATTTAATGTGTTCATCATACGTGACCTGAAATATATTTAACTTTTCTAAGCAATATTTAAGAGAAGGAGACGCAGTTTTAATGATTTAATTCACTGCTTACTCTGAGAAATATTCCACATTATATCAAATTATTTCATTAAAAACAATATTTTGAAGTCCAGAATTTGAACCTAATAGTAAGATTTGAGTCCGAGACACAGATACTAACACCCGACTTAATGCAGTGTTGTGTTCTTGTAGTACAGTGGCATGCTGTGTGTCTGTGGATAGTGTGTCCGTGACTCTTGATCCTTCCTGGTTCATCAAACTAGCTCTCCATTGTGGTGTTGTGCAGTACTCTTGGTAATGTGTGTGGATCGTGGTGCTTCCTGTTTGGTTCAGTGTTGCCTGTGGGTGTTTGTGGAAATTTGGCTCTTAAACTGATTTTTCCTACTGGTGTCTGATTTGTTACTAATATGGCATCATTACTGAGCCTTAAAATTATATAAAGATTACTGCTTTGACTCAGCTGAGCAGAAATAATTAGTTTAATAGATAATATTTCTTCCTGTAATGTTTGTCACTTTGTGATATCAGTGTAGCTGTAGCCAAGTTTCCCTGGCTGGAGGCGTAGACAGCAGGAGACAGAGTCACTTGTTTAAAAACAGGCCCTGGTGACACAGGAGCTGCGGCGCAGCCGTGTGAGCAGGGCTGTGTTTTTGAGCAGGTGTGCTGTGTTTTCGACAGGGTTACCAGTGGTTGAAGGACAAGATCTTGAGCGAGGAGGGCCGGCGTCAGCAGGCGAAGTTGAAAGAGCTGCAGGCAATCGCGGAGCGGCTGGGCTGCACTCTGCCCCAACTCGCCATCGGTACGCAGATACACTCTGCCGCTCTCTCTCTTTCTGTCTGTCTGTCCGTCCCTCTGCCTCGGACGGCCCGAGGTCTGCACTGCTCCGGTTTGACTGTGGGTGTGTGTGTGTTGTAACGTGTGTGTCTGTGCTGTAAAAAACATGTTTTTTAAAAAGAAATGAATGAGAAAATTAGTGTGAAAAAAAGGAAATTGAGATTAAGAAAATAAAAGTACCACATTATGAATATTAAAGGGACATAAACATTTAAATTAATGGATAAACAGCATCTCCTTTCAAACGAGGATCTGGCCCGCCCCCTTTAAATAGTAAATATCAACAAGGACTGTAAACATGTTTACTGTATAAATACGTACATGTAGTTCTGTGCTTTCCCCCGGCTGTTAACATGTATTCAACAGTTTCCACCGTCAGCATAAAAATAACATCCCCGACATAAATCCAGCGAGTGCTCAATATTGATTCACTCGCCGGCTGGAGAGTGAGAATGTGCAAACCCAGAGACGCTCGCTCCTGCGAGGGCTGTTAAAGCGTCAGACGTCGGGACGCTGCGAGTAAATCTGGGACTCCCTCTCTCTTCTTAGCGCAGATCAGGGCAGATTTTTCACCCTGGCAGTAATGCAGTGTCATAGATTTAGTTTCACGGCTCATCAGTGGACACTACCAATTACCATAAATCCTTCCAGCGCTCCTGAAGGCAGCACAGGAGATTAATGTCCACTGTGTAGTCCCCTACATCACTGTGGCACTCAGTATTGAATAAAAACTATATAACAATGACAGACTCCTTCCCGCCTCTGGCGTCACACTGAGGCCTGCTGGTTATGAGAGGAGAATACAGTTATTAGACGTGAAGGTATCTCAGTATCCTGAGGGAGGCTGCACCTGCGTCAATCTAAAGACATTTTACTGTTGTCATTTTTGGCTACTTTCTCATAAGGGTGGAAGATTTGTTTAGAGGCATAATCCTGCTTTGTTTACTGCCACACGCTCAATCCCTTTATGCTGTAATCTGCTTACAAGAGTATTTTTCTCAATTGCAGAAACAGTTGTATTGCATAATGCAGCTCAGAATTATAATAGCAGCCCAAATGAGAGGAGGGGCACAAAAAGCATGTTCCTACTTATTTATATTGTAAGGTACATTTCCTCACATACAGCACTCCCTATTTTATTCTACTTTATATATCTGCTGTACTACACAGGTTAGATATAGTTTATTGTTATTTTAAAATAATGCTTATTCTGCGGGCTGCAAAACGAGTTTTTAAAAAACAACAGGAAGTCTCATGATACCAAACTTTATTTCTGCACAAACTGATTTTAGAGCTAAAGTTGTTTATTTTGCAGATCAGTTCACAAAAACTTTATATCTGTTTATTTAGAGCAAACTATACAATTACCAGAGCATGTGCTTCTTCTATCAGTAAAATGCTAATTTATAAGTTAACAGACATTTTTCTGATAAAACTTTTGCATTAAGAAGTTTAATATAATAATACATGAATTTAGCCTGTAACAAAGTATTCTCATAATGTTGCCAGTGAAGGATCTGTTTTCTTATTTCACCGTAGCGTGTGATGTGAGGGAGCGTCTGTGTCATCTGTGGTCAGGAAATGATGCAGTAGCCTCCAGCGATTGACATTTGACATGTGCATATATAAGAAAAACTGGTGTGTTTGTCAAGAAATGTGTGTGTGTGAATTGATTGTGCTGTGTGAGTGTGAGTGTGTGTGTGTACATCTACAGTGGAGGTTGGGGTGTCATGATGTTTACTGGTTTCCTGCAGCGTGGTGCCTACGGAACGAGGGGGTGAGCTCTGTGCTTTTAGGGGCGTCCAACACCGACCAGCTGATGGAGAACATAGGAGCAATACAGGTGAGGCCCCCGAAATATCTGTGCGTGTTTGTGTGTGTGTGTCCATGTTTGTTGTTCTGAAGTGGCGTCATTTGTGAAAATGTGACCCGACCGGCTTCATCAGGCTGCGTTGTCGTGCCTCAGAGTTTGAAAGGCAGCCTCCTCCTCTGGGTACAGCTCGGCCTCTTGGGCAGTTTGCTGCCTCACGCTCGGGTGCTTCACTGTACCGAGTTAATAAGGTCAGCCGAGTATCAGTTGCCGTGGGGATTGGAGACGAGTTACGGCCTCTTCCTCCTCTGCTGATAAGATGCACTCCTTTAATGGGGTTTTCCACCGGTGGGGGTTTACGTCCTCTCCTCGCATTATGTCTGGGCCGCTGTAAAGAGCAATCCTTCACTTCTCCCTTCTGATGCTCCTGTTGTGTTTTCTTCAGTGTGTGTGCGCGCGTTAATATCCTTGATGTGTTCACACTATACGGCTCCTCTCCCTCAGCACATTTGATATTTTTCAAATGTTATGCTCACATTTCCCGAGGGCTCCATACTTTTCCTTTTACTGGGGAATATTACATCACTGACCCTGAAATAGAGCCACAGCCCCACAGATGGGCCTTTAATCCACATGAAATTAACTTTTTTTTTACTTTTTTCCATTTAGTTATTTTCTTCAATGTGGAAAGAGAAACATTAAACAAACTTTTTTTTCATTTTCTACATGGGAATAGCTTTTATGTAATAATTGCACATTTTAAACTTTATTCTGAAGGAAATGATCAAAAATTTACCAGTTATGTTGTTTGCAACTAAAACACATCAGTAATAATTAACAATATACTGATATTGAAGTGACATGGGCATTCTTGTTAATGTACGGAAGCCCTTAGCGGACATGTATCCATACATTTTAGTTACTCCGTTTTCCCGTGATAACGAGTAATTTCTGGTAGTTTTCTCGAGATCTCGACTTATTTATCACGTTATCTCAAGATAACGACGTGGCACCGCCAGAGTTGTTAAAGCACATAACCATCACAGGCTTAACTTTCCTCATTAGTCTGGGCAAAGGCAGCATGGCATATCCTGGTCTGTCACAGCGACTAGCCTGTTGTTTTGTTTTCTAGATTGCTTAAAAAATGATCCCATTATTACAAGAAAACCAGCTTTGTTATCTTGAGATAACAAGAAAAAGAAGTCGAGATCTCGAGAAAATAACTGAAAAGGACTCGTTATCGTGGGAAAACGGAGTAAATAAAATGTATGGATACGTGTCCACTAAGGGCTTCCATCATAATAAAATGTATGGATACGTGTCCACTAAGGGCTTCCGTAGTAATAAAATGTATGGATACTTGTCCGCTGAGGGCTTCCGTAGTAATAAAATGTATGGATACGTGTCCGCTAAGGGCTTCCGTAGTAATAAAATGTATGGATACGTGTCCGCTAAGGGCTTCCGTAGTAATAAAATGTATGGATACATGTCCGCTGAGGGCTTCCGTAGTAATAAAATGTATGGATACGTGTCCGCTAAGGGCTTCCGTAGTAATAAAATGTATGGATACATGTCCGCTGAGGGCTTCCGTAGTGATAAAATGTATGGATACATGTCCGCTAAGGGCTTCCATCATAATAAAATGTATGGATACTTGTCCACTAAGGGCTTCCGTAGTAATAAAATGTATGGATACTTGTCCGCTGAGGGCTTCCGTAGTAATAAAATGTATGGATACTTGTCCGCTGAGGGCTTCCGTAGTAATAAAATGTATGGATACGTGTCCGCTGAGGGCTTCCGTAGTAATAAAATGTATGGATACTTGTCCGCTAAGGGCTTCCGTAGTAATAAAATGTATGGATACGTGTCCGCTGAGGGCTTCCGTAGTAATAAAATGTATGGATACTTGTCCGCTAAGGGCTTCCGTAGTAATAAAATGTATGGATACTTGTCCGCTAAGGGCTTCCGTAGTAATAAAATGTATGGATACGTGTCCGCTGAGGGCTTCCGTAGTAATAAAATGTATGGATACGTGTCCGCTGAGGGCTTCCGTAGTAGTAAAATGTATGGATACGTGTCCGCTGAGGGCTTCCGTAGTAATAAAATGTATGGATACTTGTCCGCTGAGGGCTTCCGTAGTAATAAGATGTATGGATACTTGTCCGCTGAGGGCTTCCGTAGTAATAAAATGTATGGATACGTGTCCGCTGAGGGCTTCCGTAGTAGTAAAATGTATGGATACGTGTCTGCTAAGGGCTTCCGTAGTAACAAGCAGTCAGTGCAATAATTCTGAATATTACTTTTACCCAAATTTGATTCGAGCACTTTTACTTTTGGATTATTTTGACTTTGTGCTAATTGCTGCTTCTACTTCAGAAAAGCATCTGTCTGCATTCTTCTTTCTCCACTATATAAAGTGAAAAAATGTAAGCTAACGAAAACAAGGTACAAAAATCCATGGTCACTAAAGGGAGGAAAAAATATATTCAGGCCAAGTTTTGCTACATTGAGAGCTCGAAATGGATTTTTATGCTATTATGTCAACAGCATTCTGAGCGCTGAATGTGGTAAAATGCTGCCTGAGTATGTTTCCATCCCTCATGCTGTCCAGAGGCTGTGATGTGAAACTGCAGACGGTTTCTGATGATTTTGAACAACTGACTTTAAACACAAGAACATGTTTACTCTTTGTATCTCTTTCTTCTCAGGTTCTTCCAAAGCTGTCGTCATCCATCACACATGAGGTGGACAGCATCCTGGGGAACAAGCCGTACAGTAAAAAGGACTACCGCTCCTAACGCGCAGCACGGCCCCGCCCGGCAGGGCTGCACCCAGGCTGCAGCCGCAGCGCCCCACCTTTGCCTGATCCTCTGTTTGCTTGAGCTTTTACTGAGTGAGACCCTGGCGCATGAGTCTGGCCACACCATGGCCACCCAGGGCACCTCATTTAGAGTCACGGGGATAAGATAAGAAAAAGGGGGGAAAAAATACAGTCACCTCTACAGGAAAAGAAGGGATTAACGATGAAAGACAAAAAGTGGGAGAGAGGTTAAAGATATGCGCTCATACTTAAATCAGTTACACATCCAATTCAGCTGAACGTATTTTAAAATCGTAGAAAAAAATATCTTTTTAAAAAATAAGCACACGCTTGCTTGGCAGCCAGATCTCTTTTTTCTTTGTTTGTTTTGCTTTTTTTTCTAGAGCTGAATGCAACTCAAAGGAAGATAAAGTTCATACTGTATGACAATAGGAGAAATACTCTGTTGCACATGTACCATAGCCATGCATTTGTTCCTCGGCGTTCTGTTTACAAACACGTGTGTACTGTACCGAGTCCGTCAAGGTTTCTCTGAGAACTGTTTGTTTGTGTTGTTGACATTATCAGTGTACGAGCCCTGTGTGGGCTCCAACAATCAGCACTTTAGTATGGTCAGAACAGGTGACGGAGGGGAGAGGGTGGGGATTACAGTAGTCTTATCTCACAGCCATTGCACTATAGATTCATATCGCCTCCTGATAATTCCCTCCCCTCATTCCCCCTCTTTGTCTTCACTGGCGGGACGTGTGTTCGAGCCTGATGCTTTTCAGGGGAGGCCGGAGATGCTCCTCCTCCTCTGTCCTGACCGGTGAACCGTCTGTAACAACGCGTCAGGAGCGTAGGCCGACGCCTCAGGGCGACGCGTCCGCCACTGAAGAGATTAGTAATAAATTCATCCCTGACTGCAGTCGCGTGAAATCAAATGCAGAGTTCACTGTGCTCCCCGGCCTCTGTTCCCTGTTTCCAGGCTGAGGATTTACTAAACAGGAAGTGGTCATATCACTGCTGGCTCCACATCTCATGGAAACTCCTCCTGGATCATATTTGTTTGAGTATTTTGCCTTATTTACAGTTGCATCAGACTGTGCTGCAGGCTTTGGCGTAGACAGCTGCCCCCTCCTTTCGCCCGCCTGGTCTTGTGTCCCCAGTAAACACGGGAACGCTGACTTGTGCGATGAAGAGGCGGTGTTTCCAGTTTAATCAGTGGGCGGCAGCAGCTCAGGGAACAGAGCAGGTGGTTTTTAGTGGTGCGTTGGCGTGCACACGGTCAGGAGGTTGTATTTACTCGTCTGTCTTTCGTTCATGTGTGGACACTGGGGAGGACCAGTGACATTTTAGCGTGGCTCGAGCCAAAGATCTTTTCTTCATCTCTCTTTGACAAACACACACTCCGAGTGTTTCACTCTCACTTCCTGCAAGATTATAAAACTCATCTTGACGCATGTGCTGTCCAGCTTGTAATCTATCTATGGTATGGACTTTACTCCATATATATCTTTACTTGACAATGCTGTTATACTAGTAAACAAATACGTCCTTCATATACAGAATGCATAGTACAGCTTCCTGCTTTAGGATCGGTAAGGTTCGTTTCAGGCCACGTAAAACCTGAGACGTGTCAGAAGTATTATCGCAAAAAAATTTGACGCCACCGTATATCATTGTCTCACCTTTGGGTGCTCTCTTACTGTGATTAAAGCACAAGTGGATAGCATGCGATACATCTTTAAAGCATGGACCCTCCTCACCCAGCCGACCGTACGTACATACGGGATGAACAAAGGTGATGCTACTCCGCTTACTAACACGTGTAGATACTAAATCTTAACTAACTGCTGATAAAGTTTTAAATCATAGCAAAAAAACTAACTGTCATATTAGTGCGAGTGGTGATGTGAGTGAGAGCTTCTCAGTTAAAGGAGGGGTAATCAAAGCGAGCGTTACTGTGAAGGATTGTGTGGATGAGCTTTACAGTCGAGGTGATTTTTAACAACAGCAGAGTGATTTCATGTCCCCGCTGTTGATCCTGTCTGTGTGTCTGTGTGTGTGTGTCACTTGCTTTAGCCTGTCGTAGAAACTGTTTCCTGTACACGTTTTGATTTGCTGTGTCTGCGTGAATAAAACTGGCGCAAGCTGATGTTTTCAAAAACAAGGAGAAAAAAAAAAAAAGAAAACTTTGTCGATTTAATCCGTGGAGTTCACGTGTCTTAATATTTTCATCTGCAGGGAGACGGGAGGAAGTTTGAGACTGAACAGGAAATGCATTTTGGGAAGGACACTGGTTCGTTTTCTTGTCAAGAGTTGAAATAAAAGGTTTGTTTACAGACTCGATCTGTATGCTTAAAATGAGGCTAACATTACCACAATCAGCTGACTAACTTAGCTTAGCATAAAGATGGAAGTAAACAGATCCCTGACTCTGTCCTTAGGTTACAAAGTCTAACTACCAGCTCCTTTAAAGCTCGCTAGTAACAAGTGAAGTTTAATCTATACGAAAAACAAAGTGTAAAAACAACTGAATGTCTTATGATGGTGACTCCAGAACGTTACTGGATCCAGCCAAGAAGTAGTCAATGTAGTAAATGAAGATGTCTTAAGCTTTTGGTGTCACTGAACAGAGCAGTGAAGTTGCCTCTGTGATGCTCGCTCTGGGTCTTTTTTTGCAATTCATTCAAAATCAGAAGCAAGACCAAAAAACAATCTGATTTCTTTTGCACAAATTTTTGCTCTCCAACTGTTTTGGTGTCCCTGCTCGGTGTACATTAGTTAGAGGTGTAACCACCTCCAGTTATTTGTGCAACTACTAACCTGAGCCGATACAATGAAGACCAATTAGCAGCAAAGAAATAGTGCAACACGTGCTGTGGGCATGTCAGAGCTAACATGCTAGTCAGTAGCTTTCAAGTTAGCTAACGTTGTATACATAAGCAACTTATTATGTTCTTTAACCGTTTGGAAAGCGTATTTGTTCTGTAGCATGTTCTGTCCTGTAGAAAAGGGAAGGCAGGAGAAAACGTTTCAAGCAGGGACGGTGACAACATCCAATAACACACCTTTTTTTGTTGTTGTTTTTACACTTTCTTGTTTTTATTACACAAAACACTTTAAAGGAGCTGGTAAACCTATTGTGTTACCTTTGAGCAAAGCTAGCTTAGCTGTTTTCCCAGCTTCGCCATTCATGCTAAGCTAACTTTTTATTTAAGCATACAGAAACATGAGTGGTGTCAATCTTCTTCTGAAACTCTCTGCAAGAAAGCACCGTGGAGTCTTTTCCAAAATGTCAGACTTGTCCTTTAAATCGATGTCGCTGTGCGTTTAGTTTGACCATCAGAGTTGTTTCACTGCGTGCCGACCTGCCCCGACACACACGCGGCGGTGTTTAAAGGTTTGCGCACACTGTAGAAACGACTGGTCGTGTTTTAAGGCTGACGTGGTGCCCTCGCCTGTGTTGGGAGAAATTCATGCTTTAAGTGGTCCTAGTTTCATCACATTTGCTGTTCTACCATTTCAATGACTAGTTCAGAGGTGAAACCAGAGCCACAGACGGAGAGAGAGGGGGGGGTTATACAGAGAATATATTTTTATGTTTTGCCTTTAATGCAGTCGGGAGAATTCAAAGAAGTGTTTTTATTTTTGTTCATCACGCTGCATTTTTCCTATCAGTATTGTATCGATTTTAAGACTGACGAAAAAGAAAAAGCAATTTATTTGTGTTGTGTGTGCATTATGAGGAATGCTCTGAGGTGAATGAAACGCCGGACTGATTTCACTCTGAAGATGACGTAGTGAGCGCCTGGTATCTCCTGTACATACTCTGACCTTTGTATATATATTTCTGGTTGTGATCACCTCTGCCTTTTTCTCGTTTCTTTCTTTTAGTTTCTTTTTCGCAGGCGTTGCTATCTGCACTGTGCTTGAATCTGACTTTAGACAGGATGTACAGCTTCGATCTTCAATGAAAATGAAATAATGATAAAATAAGAATGGTAAACAAACCTTTGTGTGTCTGTCTTTATTGGCTTTCAGGTGTGAAACCTCAATACTCGGGTGTTTACTGGACTGTAGACTTGGCACAACTGCAAAGTCTCTTATCCAGGAGGGAAAAAAATATGCATTTTAAACGTATTCAAATGTATAAAAGTGTGAAATATAAATATCAAGCAATTTATACACAAAATCATCTCAAAGATAATTAGACTTTAACCTTGGAAAGGTCCAGGTGAATGCTGGGTTACATTAAGTGACTCATATTGAACTTTAAAATTCCAGCTGTCAGTTTATATACTTAAACAACAGTATGTGCTTTATGGTAATATACTATAAAAGTCTGAGGATCATTGTATAAACCTTGTAATGTACAGTACAGCTCTATTAGCACCATTGGAGTGAGGGTAGTACTTCATATTGTATAGATGTAAAACAACCTCGTAGTTCTGGTACAGGTTGTAAGATTTCCAGCAACTTCCTTAAAAAAACAAAAACGATTATTTATATACAGCACCAGCAAACGGTATTTTTAGGACAAAATATTAAACACAAAGTCCAAGAACATCTCCAGCGAGGCCCGGCTGACAAACCAGCCCGAACAGTTCACGACGCAAAAAAAGATCCAGCTCAGGTCCGAACACGAAACCGCGCTTCTCATCAGAGAGTCTGTTTCCATGCAGGTCGTCCAGCTGCTGCTACAACTCGCTCTCACTCACATGAGTCCCTTCAGTAAAAATGTGCTGATCTGTCCCAGTTCAGAGTCTTCCAGGTGGATGTTCGTGCTATAATGAGTTGTCGTGTTGCGAGTCTCCTCTGCTGCTGCTGGAGGTGAGGCGCGGGGGTCCACCTGAGGAAACATAGAGAGCTGTGAGTCCAGCTCAGCAAACATTCATATTGGATCAGAACAAAGAGGAAGTGCAAACGCAGACAGGAAGCGAACACCGTCAGCACTTTAACTAGTTATCGTCTCTTATTTCTCAGAGTCAGCTGAAATGTCACTTCTGTTCTGCCTCCGGAGTCAGCACGGCTCGTCACCTGCCGGCCGTGTGGAGGCAGCGATGCAGTCAGATGAAGACAGCGGGGATGCGTGTCATGTCAGGTGGTCATTACTCTACCTTCTTGACAGGAGAGTCCGATCCAGCTGTGCAGGCAGGTGCAGCGGCCGTTGCGTGGGTCGCACTGCGCCCCGTTTTCACACTCGCAGGTCTCTGCACAGCTAGGCCCGAAGTGATTCGCTCTGCAGTCTGACACAAAACAGTGAGACGGCGAATTAACAACCCAGATCAGGACGTACTTTTAAAAGGAAGAGATGACTGCAAAAAAGAAGCAAGAGCCAGGATGGCTAGCTTAGCTTAGCATAAAGATTCAATATAGGAAAACTGATCTGAGAGCTGATCTGGCTCTGTCCAAAGGTAACAAAACCACTTCTACTATTTATGCTAAGCTAAGCTAAACGGCTGTGTGTTAACTTCAACATCTTGATATGAAGATGATATTGAAGCAATGTCAAACTACTCATTAGAAAGTCAGCAGATCTCCGTCTCGACTTTCCTCCAGTAAAAACTGCTTTATGAACCAAATGAGCATCCTGTCAACCTCCGGCTCTCGCTGTGTGTGCATGTTCTTATAGGCAGTCAATAACAGAAGATTACCAATGTCACATCTGGATCCAGTCTTCCCCGAGGAGCAGAGGCATCTTCCTGTCACAGGATCACACGGAGTGTCGTCCTCACAGTCGCACACCTTTGCACAGCCGAGGCCGTACGTACCCTGTTCACACACTGAGAGGCGGGGCGGGGGGGAAGATGAGGATGAGGATAAATCAAACACAAGAAACATTACTCCTGGGGTCATCATCAGAGGTTTGACTGACCTCTGTGGCAGCGAGCTCCGTGGTGTCCTGCAGGACAGATGCAGTGTCCGGACACGGGGTGACAGGAGGCGCCGTTCGTACAGTCACACTGCAGCTGACACAGCGGGCCGTGGAGACCAGGAGGGCAGGCTGAGGAGGAGGGAGACATACAACGAGGTTTAACACTGACCTTTATGCCTTTAAAATGTTCTAAATGAGCAAGTGTAAATGCCTCAAAGGTGGCAAAAACTGTAACTTCTTAGCTGGTATTTAAAGAGCTGTTTGAATCCTGAGGAGGTAAAATCAAACACGTATCACTGGACTCTTCAGCTCTCACCGTGTTCACACAGATGTCCATAGTATCCTGGCCCGCACTGACACATCCCTGTCACTCTGTCACAGGTGCTGTTGTTTTTACAGTTACATTTCACCTGGCAGTTTGCACCAAATCTGCCTGCAGGGCATTCTGGGAGACAAAAATACAAAATGCATAATAAATTCATTGACTGAATCTCTTCATGTAAAATTAACAAATCAGAAGCAGGTGCAACAATGAGCTTGTTTCCATTTAGAAACACGTTGTATAAAAATGTGAGTGTTGTCACCTTTGTCACAGCGTGCACCCGTCCAGCCCAGACCACAGGTACAGTTGCCCGATGCAGAGTCACACACAGCGCCATTACTGCAGTTACAGCGCTGGACACAGTCAGCCCCGAACCAGCCTGGAGGACAGCCTGAGGAGGAAAACACACACACGCACGTGCTCAAATTAAAGTCAGGAAACATTCGGCTTCACTCTAAAAAGGCACAAACATACACGATAACTAAAAAGGTTGTTTTTCTTCAGTTAAACACATCCTGCTGATTCTGCATGCACATATTATGGCCTGTTTTTGTCCCTGTAGAAGGAGCCGTTTGCTGCCCTTCATTTTTGTACAGTAAGAAGAAGAACATATGCACACATGAAAATTGCCTGACCGACATAATCCATCACAGTCTCGATGACAGTAATGGAAACCTATTTAGAGGAGTCTGGACTTTAAAATGATCTGATGGCTCCGTCTCAGAGATCTGAAGTTTCTCTCAAAGGTCACAGATAAAAACAGAGACGTCTGTCGGGTGGTTGTGTTACATGTGATCCTGGTGTTTCCAGGCACAGGTCACTATCCTGAAGAATCACTGTAATAATCATATGATTGATGAAGATATTTCACTGACACTCACTTTTCTGGGTTGTAATAATGACAGAGTTTAAAAGAGCACTATCACTGTAATAAACATAGTTGGCAGACACAGTAAATCATAGTGAACTTGTCCTGCTCTGACGGCTCTGTTCCATCATTTCTAAGCTATTCAAAATAGTTCTTTATAAATGTCTAATTTTCACCATAACAGCTGTGAAGATACCACTAATATAAAATAAATCAAACATGTAAATGTATTACTGTATACTCACTTTTTCCACAGTCCTCTCCTCGGCGTCCTGCTACGCACACGCAGCGTCCGCTGACCGCGTCATTCTGGGCTCCGTCTCCACACAGCGCCGCCCGAGCACAGTCCACCCCGTACCGTCCAGCCGGACACGCTGTCACCACGGAGACACGCAGAGCAGATACTCATCATCCCATACTCTCATTTATTATTCATTCGTTTGAAGTAAAAGTTAAAGATGGACTCACTGATGTTGCAGCGCGCTCCGATAAATCCTGCAGAACACTCGCAGGCTCCAGTGGAAGGAACGCAGCGCCCTCCGTTCTCACACTGACACTCTCTCTCACAGTTTGGACCGTAAAGACCCTCTCCACAGGCTGAAGATAAAAGCCTAGATTTAGTTATGTCCTCTTTTACCTATGACCTTAGTGAAACGTGTGTAAAACATATTTTAGCAGTTTTTTTCATACTTTGGTCACATTTGGGGCCCTGGAAACCTGGAGCGCAGTAACATGATCCGGACACCGGGTGGCAGAGCTGGTTCGTCTGCGAGCACTGACAGACCTGGTTGCAGTTCTGTCCAAATGTTCCTGGAAGACAAGCTGAGGGAGGCAGAGCGAGAGGAGTCACATTTACAGTCTGTTACAGATGTTATCGCTCTCTGATGCATCATAAATGTGTCGTTCACTGTGTTTTATTAATGCAATGATAAGTTCATAAATCCATGCATCTTGGACTGGAGGCAGAAAAGATTCACTCACTCTGTTCGCAGCCGTTTCCTGTGAATCCTGGAGGACAGCCGCAGTCTCCGGAGACGTGGTGGCAGGATGTTCCCTGAGCACAGCTGCAGTGCTGCATGCAGGCCTTTCCATACGTACCTGGCAAACACGCTGAGAGGAAACACAGAAAAGATCTTTAGAGCCATAACTTAAGAAGAACTTATGTTTGTTTTTTTCACACAAATATGTATGAGATTCTCTAATCCTGCTCATACATGTAGAAGTGTAACTGTAGCAGCTTCATTATTAAAACTACAAGTCTAACTCCGTCCAGCAGAGGATGCCGGAGCACCACCGTCTGCTTGATGTTTGTACCTTTGTCACAGAGTTTTCCTCTCCACCCGGGCGGACACAGACACTCTCCTGTGACGTGGTGACACGAAGCTCCGTGCACACACTGACATCTCTCCTCACAGCCCACACCGAACAGGCCGGGTTCACACGCTGAGCGGAGAAGGAGCAAATTAAAGGTTAGAATAATTAGCATAAATACTGCCAGCTCAACAGTTTCCAAGATGCAGCAGCTCCTCTGAGGTCACTGTTTTTCTGCGGGTTCGTTAGTTTTGCTGGAGGTGAGACTCTCCGCCTCACCTTTCTCACAGCGCTCTCCGATCCAGCCGGAGCTGCAGCTGCACTGTCCGCTCTGTCTGTCACACTGGCCGCCGTTCTCACACTCACATTGCTGCTGGCAGTCGGCCCCGAACCGGCCCGCTACACACTCTGTAAACACACACGTGAGACGAGACAAGAGACAGGCAACATGTTGTTAACGACAAACAGAAACCTGTGTTGTAATATATTCTGCTGACGTGTTTTTTATTCAGTTTAATAAAGCATGGAGCTGGGTTCAGAGGGTAGGAGCCACAAAAGTTTAGTGGGCGAGGACATTCCAGCGACAGGATTAGAGGTTTCCTGAGCACGCAGAGGGTCCTGGCACGGCTCGACAGGGGGAGGCTGTAACAGCCACAGAGGGAGGATAGTGTGTTTGTGGAGCTCAGAGGGGAGGATGTCATCGGCGGGTCGACAGAGACTTCTACAGAGCAGACCGTTCTGTGGTGCAGAGACAATCTGTGCCAGACTGCAGGCGAAAACAGATGAGCTCAGGCAGCAGATTGCACCGAGACTGAAATATTTCCTGAGCACGGTTAAACAACCACAGACCACTGTGTGTCTCCTTCAGGGTTCAGGTAATGGTGTTCTTCTGCATGCCTGTCCAGATAAGATGACTTTTTGGTACATATGCAAGATGAGGCTGAATTCAGCTCAAGTGAGTCATTCACCTGAACAAAGAAGAGAGTGTATACATCAGTGAACGTACTCCCATCCTCGTCCTGTTAAACTCCAGTATACTGAGTCATAACTACAGACCGTAGGCTGATTGGTTCAACTTGTGATTAGATGTCATTAGATGTTTAAGTTACTGACATATACTGCCAGTTATGATATGAACAAGTGAACGTTAGTAAAGGATGTTTGTAATAAATAATGTTGGCTTAGTGTCTGACTCTGCGAACATGTCAATGTGAGAATTCAGAGAGACCACGTCAAGTAAAGGTAGGGAACTGAATTTTAACTGTATAACTACACCGCTTATCCTGTTCAGAGACGCAGGGGTGGCTGGAGCCAATCCCAGCTGTCACTGGGCGAGAGGTGGGGTTACACCCTGGACTGATCGCCAGTCAATCACAGGGCTGACACATCACACATCACCTAACGAGCATGTCTTTGGACAGTGGGAAGAAGCTGGAGTACAAGAAGAACATGCACCACCTACATCTGTACCGGGATTCGAACCAGGAACCTTGTAACTGTGATGCGACAGCGCTAACCACTGCACATCATGCTGCCCCCAACTTAAATAGTTCATTAAAAAATGAAAGCCAATTCCTCAATATAAGTATAAATGTAAATGTAAGCATGTCAGTGGGGTTAGTGTGTGTGTGAATAGGAAAATAATAATAAACCAAATCCTTCCTGTAAAACTCATGTGATATATTTATTTGTATTTTCTCTCCCTCCCTCTTCCATCACTTTTCTTTTCTTTTCAAACTGTAGTTGCCTTTGAATTTGTAAGTATGTCCATGTTTTTATTATGTGTGCACTCTTTTGTGAGAAGGTCTGAGGGGGATTAGGGAAGAGAGCCAAATTTAAAATGTAAAACTTTAAGAATCATTATGTTAATTATTTGTAAATTCTCAGATTTTTGTCAGAAATGATACAAAATAAATCTCACAGCGTTTTAAAATCTGTCAAACACATCAACAGCTCTTTTATTACACCCTGGAGGAAATGTGGAAGAGGAGAAGAACACTTAATGAAGGAAATTGAAAGAAGACTTGCACCGGGCTCTGCATGTTGGGAGTAAAAAGAAGCAGCAGTTGCAGCGGTTACAGGGAAATGTTGGTTTTGTACCAGCTGGATTTAATGCTGTGCAGAGAGTCTGTGAGATAGTTAAGCTGTTCAAAACAAGTCATTGGTTTAATCCTACAGTCTACATTCAGTTTAGTTTGACCTCTAAGTCAAAGGTCTCTAAAATATGAAAAAAGACATATTAGCCTTTCTCTTGTTCCCAGATGTATGCTGTTAGAAATGACGGCCAAAAGCACAAACATAAAACTGGAGCTGTGACACATGAGTTTTTCTCTCAGTGATCCATCCGAAGGAGGTTTTGTGGAAACACATACGGACACTCTTACTCACAGAACCTCCGAGTCTTACCCAGTTCACACGCCGCGCCCGTCCATCCGCCTGCACATGAACACTTTCCGTTGGTGGCGTTACAGGTGGCTCCGTTCTGACACAAGCAGCGCTGCCGACAGTCTGCACCATAAAACCCTGCAGGGCATTCTGGGAGAAAGACACGCAGACAAAACCATCTTGTGACACCTTATTTACCTGTCTTACAGAGGAATGCTTTGGTCCGTGTTGTGTTCACTGACCTTCTGTGCAGTTGGGTCCGGTCCAGCCCGGCGTGCACGCACACTGTCCGCCGGCCGGGTGGCAGATGCCATCGTTACGGCAGCTACAGGTTTGGTTACATCCCTCCCCATAGGAACCGGTCGGGCACGCTGCCACGAGAGGGACAAACAATATGATTACCTCTTCATGAACTCTGCTGATCAAAAGTGGAAATTCCAGCGTCTGGAAAGTGATACAGGCCGCAGCATGGGGAACATCCAGGAGCGGCTTTCTCATGTGTGACTGGGCCGGGTTTTCCCAAATAACTCTGAAACCAAGCGTGTTTTTGTTCCACTATGAGTCAGTGTTACAAAGATGCTCTCAGCGCTGCAAACCACAAACCTTCTTTCATAAAAGCAGAGTGATGCCAGCACTCAACTTCTAACTCATGCACCTGTCACTCACTCAGATTGCAGAAGGAACCGATCCAGCCGGCGGGACAGGAACAAACTCCGCTGACGTGGTCACAGCTCCCGCCGTTCAGACACAAACACTTCTCCTGACAGTCGAGGCCGTAGAAACCCTGAGGACACGCTAAAACACACACACACACGTGTAAAGACTACCTGATAGCAGCATGTAAACATATTCAGAGGGTGCATTTGGCTTCATGATCACAGAGCTTCTCTTACGCTTTTCACAGAAGGTTCCGGTCCATCCGACCTGGCAGGTACAGGCTCCGCTCACATGGTCGCACAGCGCTTTGTTGTCACACTGACAGCGATGTCGACAGCCGAGACCAAACATGCCTGCTGGGCACTCTGAGGGAACATCACACACACTCCCTTAGACTTATAGTGGTATGTAGCTAGTCATGTGTAATGTCATGTGTAAAAAAAACAAGGTTGGCTGTAAAATAACACCAAGATCTAAAAGTACCTGAACATTTAAACACAACAAAAAGAGTTGGGTCTAGCTCAGCAGTTAAATCAGCAGCCCATGTACAGAGACCATAGTCCTCGATGCGGCGGCCATGGGTTGGACTCCCCCATTCACGCTTCCACTGTTTCCAACACTATCCACTGTCCTCTCTAAATTAATGCTTAAAAGATGGAACAAAAAGGCCTGATTGCAATCAATGCCACTGTGTGCTTGACGGCTGCACGGTACTGCAGTGGTTAGTGCTGTAGCCTCACAGCTAGAAGGTTCCTAGTTCGAACCCCGGTTTGGATGAAGTGGAGTCTGCATGTTCTTTGTGCTGGTCAGGGTCATTGGTGTCTCATGGGTGTGAAAGGTTGTCTGTCTCTATGTCTGATGGACTGGCGATCAGTCCAGGGTGTACCCTTCCTCTCCCCCTATGACAGCTGGGATCGGCTCCAGCCCAACACAACCCTGAGCATGATAAGGGGTATAGATAATGGATTGATGGATGTGTGCTTAACATGGCACCATCTGGTGGTAGCACCAAGAACTGAGCAAAATGATGCATCCACACTTTTTTTTGTTTGTCCTTTTGTCTTTTTTGGACAGGATAGGGAAGAGTGACATGACAGGAAATATGGGGAGAAGAGAGCGGGGAGGACTTGTATCAAAGGTGCATCACTGCACCAAGAGTCGGAGTCGAACCCACAGATGATGCGTCAAGGACTTTGCCTCTGCGCACGGGGTGCACACGGCTCCCCAATGCACCCACACTTTCACTTATTTGTTAACAATGTTTCAGAGTAAAGCTCTTCATCTCAGACTAAAAAACTGTTGACAAAGTAAGGACAAGTGACAGTGTGCAGCAACTTTTGGTTCTTTCACCAGAGAACTAAGACAATGAACTTGCTAAGATAACAATACATGTGCACATAGTCTTCTGAACTCATGAGAGTGTGAACACTCGCAGGGAAATGCTAATAAAACACATAACTACATACTCTGATGGCAGCGCGTCCCGGTGTAACCAGCCTCACAGTTGCACTGTCCCGTCACAGCGTCACAGCTGCCGTCTCCGTTTCTACAGTCGCATGTTTCTGCACAGTCGGCCCCCCAGTGGCCTGCATCACAGGCTGCAACACAAACATCACAGTTTAAATAAGCTCAGTGTTTATATTTAATACTGTCGGCTTCAGCAGCTGATCTTGCATTGATAAAGAATGTTCTTACCTTTCCTGCAGTGGTGTCCGGTCCAGCCTGGAGCGCAGGTACACCTCCCGCTCACCGGGTCACAGCGAGCGTTGTTCTCGCACACACACTTCATTTGGCATCCCTGACCGAATCGTCCGCTCGGGCACGCTGCACCAGGAAAAACAACATCTCAAACGCCAAGACTAATCTACCATAACCAACTCCACCAGGCTGCATGGACACACAGCAAGTTCCCATGACAGTTCTGGTTCCGTGATTCAGCCGTCAAGAGATGCTTTCAGGGCCGACGGTTGTTTAAAATGGAAAATATACTGTATTTATTCCTCCCAGAGAAAATATGTCTGCGGTTTTTCTCAGGCAGCTGAAGGATTTCAGCTAATTACCTTAGAGAAAAAATTCTTCTCCGTCTTCTGACATGTTTCTTTATTTCTCTTCCAAACTGCACCACTGCAAGATTTCCATACTCCTCAGTGCTGCCATCCTCAGTTGGTTGAATGTTTAATGCATGTTGTTATGGAAACTAAAGATGCACAGCAGTGCAGATACTCACAGTTGCTGCAGACTCTGCCCATGAACCCCGGAGCACAGATACACGACCCGTTGTGTTTATCACACACGCCTCTGTTCTCACAAGCCGGGCAGGTTTCTGAGCAGCCTGGACCCCAGAGACCATCCGGACACACTGGGGGAAAGAAAGAGACAATTTTGTTACATCAAGTAAAATTCATGCGGTTATTTTAAATTCAGCTGTAAAAAAAACCATCTGCACTCACAGCTCTCGCAGTGCTCTCCTGTCGTCCCTGCCGGACACTTGCAGTGTCCCGTCACTTTGTCACACGGGGCTCCGGTGCAGTTACAAGGATGCACGCAGCCTGATCCAAACCGCCCCTCTGGGCAGTCTGACACAACACACAGCAGAGGAATGATCAACACAGAGAAACAAAAGATAGAACCAGGAGCCTTACAGCATCTCCTCTGTTGTGCTACCTACCCTGATCACAGTTCTCTCCATGATGGCCAGGAGGACATTTTCGTTGGCACTCTCCTGTCACATGATCACAGGAAACTCCAGGTGGACAGACGCACTTCTTCTCGCAGCCGGCTCCGTACGTACCCGGGTTACATTCTGGAGACGGGACAGAGAGCTCGCCGTGTTACGACAACAGTAACATGAGAGAATGAAAATCTACTTTTTAATAAGAAGCTCTGCGATTGTCTGTTATTAGAGGTGATTTGGTTACTTCTTCTTCACTGACTCATACTGTGATTACGTCAGATTGGAGCGCTTTTATTGATTACATTAGGAAGCAAATTGACTTGGCAGCAACTCAAGTGCACATTAATGTGTGCGACTCTTTAAGCGTGGTTATACATTCATGTTATTTAAACTGCTTAAGCTGCCTTGGAGATGTGGAGAGAGACTTTTCCACTGTTTTGGCTACTCTGGACATGATGATGTTTTAAAGGACATTTAAATGATAAATGGACTGTACTTATATAGCGCTTCTCTAGTCTTGTGATCACTCAAAGCTGCTGTCACATTCACACACTCATTCACACACTGATTGCAAAGGCCTAAGTGCCAATCTCTAATCAGTATCTAAGCCCATTCATACCCTATGGCTTTGCCGTCAGGGATCGAACCCCCAACCTTCCAAATGAGAGACGACCGACTAAGCCACAGCCGCCCCGTTTAGCTGCTACCCTCTTAAACATACTGTAATAGTACAATTATAACGCCTTAAAACAGAACGCACATTACAGTTAATATAAGTGATATCTATTTGAGACAGTGCGCTCACCTTCCTTGCAGGTGTTGCCCTGATAACCAGATTTACAGACACAGGTGCCGTGGCGACGGTGACACTCGAGCGTGTTCTGCTGCACACACTGACACTCCTCAGAGCAGCCTGCGCCGAACGTCCACTTCGGACAGGCTGATAGAGGGAAAACAAGAAGAGGAGACGATTAATTTCACAGCAGGATGGTTCACAGAAAGAAAAACTACAGCCTGAAATCAAATATGTACAAGCTTGTTTGGTGAGAGTTTGGTGTAAAGACTTACGGAGGTGGCAGAAGCGTCCGTAGAGTCCAGGATCACACAGACAGGCTCCGTAGGTCCGATGGCAGCGCCCGTTGTTGGCACAGTTACACTTCTTGTTGCACTGCTTCCCATAGAAGCCTTTAGGACATCCTGCACACGGGAAACGACTCACAGTAAACTCCTCTGAGATACTGAGTTCATGTCAGGGTGGGAAAGAAATGTTGAGATTAAGAAGTAAAAACTTCTGTCTGGGACAAACTCACCGTCTTGGCACAAGTCTCCGCTGACCCCCGGCGGACAGCGGCAGCTCCCAGTGACCGGATCACAGCTGGCACCGTTTTTACACTTACAGGGGAAAGAGCAGTTTTTTCCAAAATATCCCTCAGAGCAGGCTGCGAGTTAGAAAAACAAAAGGGTTGTTAATTCTTTGGATTATTAGCGATACAGTAGCAGCAGTTTGCACATGTGCGTGTAGTTTTGTGCCCTTATCCTCACTCTGGTTGCAGACGATGTCGGTCCATCCGTCGGGGCAGTCGCAGCCAGTTTTCCAGGGATTACATTTTCCTCCATTAGAGCAGTCATCGCACGTCAAACTGCAGTCATGGCCGAACGTGTCGTCCAAACACACTGGAAACAACACCAGAATTAATGACACTTAAGTTCACACTGTAACATCCAAGTATGTACGCTTAGTGCGTTAGGGCAGAACATGAATTGAATGTCAGAGGTCGTGATCGTGTCAGAGCTGACAGAGAGTATTAAACCTTTCAGTGGAGTGAGGAGGAGCACAGCGAGCAAATCAGCAAAGATGGAAAGAAGTCTGCAGACTGTTCAACAGTTTTCCAACCCCATCAAACGTCTGTCAGGTCAACAAATTACAACTGTAACAAAAACTGTTCCTCTTGTCAGCTTTCAGAGAAGTAGCAGTAAGGAGTCCATCCAGTTCGGGCGACACAAAGCAGACCCTCTGACTTCCTGTTTCAGCTTTGTTTAGCTGCCAGCACATATAAGCCTCAGCATTCCTGCCAGAGAAGCAGCGCTGATACAGTTTGTACCAACAGTCTGCGAGCATGAAGCTCAGTAATTAACCCCCAACATGTGGTCTGTTTCTGCCTGCAATAAATGAGTCTTCACCTCCCGGGAGTCACACTCAGGTAATGGGATACAGGTTCCTGTTAATGATAATGAGCCGTTAACGGTTCAGCGGAGGGGGAGGGGAGGAAACCCACCGAATTTCTCTGCCAGGTTGCTCTCGGCCCTCAGCTCGCCCTCGTCGTCCTCGTAGTCGTCATAGCGCTCTAGGGCCTGGTTGTAGTCCTGCATCAAGGTGAGCTGGGGGCGAATGAGGGGCAGCTCGATGGAACCTCCGCTGGACAGAGCTTCAACTGCGTCTTCAAGAGCTGCAGGGAGACAGAGAGTTATGTTTCCATCTTACCAAACCTGGCTTCTATCTTACTCTCCCAGTCGTGACTTTAGAGAACAGGCCAGTTTGTTCAAATTGCAAACACTCAAATCTCAATTAAACGACTCTGAACACAGGATGTATTTCTCAGTACAGCTACACAAGTGTGCCAGGTTTCCCTTGGCGTGTCTCTGGTGCGATCCTCACTCGCCCACTCTCTCTCTTTACCTAATTGCTGATACTCACGGATGCAGGACTGCCGGTCCTCGTCCAGACGGAAACCCCGGCGGCAGAAACACTGAAAGGAGCCTGCGCTGTTCTGGCACGTGTGGTCACAGCCGCCGTTATTAGCCAGACACTCGTCTACGTCTAAACAACACAGACACAACAAAAGCAGTCTAACCGTGCAGCTCTTACTTTTCATGTTAAAGTAATTTAAAGACGACATTATGGCGTGTTTGCATTCAAAGTGGAGCTCGGCCAAATTCAACAGAAGTAAATACACAATCTCATAAAAGTGTCAGAAACTTGAAGTGCGATCCACACTCTGATTGAGGGCTAAACATACCGTCACAGCTACATCCGTCTGAGTTGAGTCTGTACCCTGCTGAGCAGTAACACTCGTATCCTCCGGGGTAGTTGGTGCAGTCCTGCTCGCAGCAGGAGCTCTGCTCTCCGCACTCATCCACGTCTGCCAAACACAACAAGCAGGACGACAGGAGTTATGAGCCGACTTCTTTATGATGTAATGTTAATGTGCAGGTTTTAACAGCCAATTAAGGTGAAACTTACAACCAAAGGAGAATAGCAATGAACTTAAAACTCATATGTGTATATTTTTCTTCCATATAAGTTTGGCTTGTATGAGTAAACACCATAAACTTTATCTGTCTACATTATGTTCGACCTACTTTATCTTCCACCTCCTGACAGAAGAAGCATTTACACACAGATCTCCCAAAGTCCCAAAAGTTGGTTTGATTTCTCTATGTGAGCATCAGATGTTATATCACATCATTTTCACGCACTTTAAGGAAACTGCAGACACAAGTTTTCCTTCTGATTTTAGGTTTCTTTTGATTAATACTGCACTAGGTGATCGCCGACACTGAATGAGCTGCTCTCTGCAGGTAAAACAACATCATATGAATGGATGCGTGGCTCCATAGTTATAGTTCATTATATGGGGGAGCCACAGGAAGTCATACAGTATAGCACAATTGCATCAAAGAGACAACCTCTCACAGGAGGCATTGTATACATGTCCTTTTAAATCCATTATCAAATGTACTGTCATTGACAGTTTATTAGGGACAGCTAGATGAAACTAAGAGGCATGCAATAAATCCTTCCTTAATGAAATTCCTTCCTTAATTGAAACAGCTTTGTGGTCGATTCAGAGGAAGTAGTTTGTTGTTCAGCCTCTCTCAGTGTTCCATTGTATAACGTAACAGCAGCACAAACCACCTGTTCAAAGTTGCACCTCCTCAGCTGTGAGCACCAGAAAAAACCCCTCACAGCATCAAATGAGAAGTTATGAATCAGAACAAGCTGTTTTATACTTTACATAACTCTTTCCTAGTAAAAGAGAGGGAAGATAGAAGACTTTAAAGAGGTTTACTGGACTTGTAGCTATCTGGCAATTTGACCAAGTTAGAACAACCGCAACACCACCGCTAAGAATTCATTAGGAGGTCTCTGGAAGCTTTAAAAGAGCGCTGATGTAGTGTTTGAGTGTGCCTAATAATTTGTCACAGGCATGTTTTAAAGTCGATCCAGTACAGTCTCTCACCAACACATGTTTTCAGGTCATCATCCAGCCTGTAACCATGGTTACAGGAGCAAACAGGCCCACCGGTTGAATGTTGGCAGTGGTGCGAACAGCCGCCGTTGTTGTTCTCGCAGCTGTTCACGATCTCCATCTCGATCCCTTTTACATCAAAGAGAAATAAGGTCTGAGATATCTCGCACCATAAAATACACTGCGATGATTCTACACATGTGATAAAGAGGGTTTGAACTGACTGTAACACTGTTTCCCATCAGAGCCCAGCTCATAGGCCGTGTTACACACACAGGCGAATGAGCCCAGCGTGTTGTGGCAGCCGTGAGCGCAGTTGGCCTCTTCTGTCTCGCACTCATCGATATCTGTCACCAAAATATGCAACAAAATAAAGAATAAACCGGAGGAATACATCTGGTTTGCACAGGTTCATTTGCATCCACCGCTGTTCCATATGTGCTGCTCACAAATCAAATCCCAGACAACCATCTCTGGCCTCACTTCAGCTCAGCGTTGGTAGGAAACTTAGATGGAAATGTTGGCGTGCAAATTCTGAATCTTCTTCTGACTTCTGAATTTTTAAATTCTTAAAAGCTAAATTAGCTTCAGTCACAACAGGGACCGTTTAGAGGATGTTCTGGAACTTTCACTTTGTCTGTTTCAAATCTGCAAACTGTTTTTTTATCCAATCTGAAGAAATATTTAAAAATGCTTGGAAAACTTTTAAGTCTATAAATTTAATTCACTGCAGAAGATGAGGTTGTGATAAGTTAAAACGCTCCAGAGCAACTACTAAATTTGGCTGGAAGGATTTTCAACATTTTCTCTCTAACTTAACACTTGATCAACTCTGAGACGGATTCATGCGCTGAAACATCTCTGCTAGTCGCTGGTGAATTTACCTTGACATGTTTTCCCGTCTTCAGCCAGGAGGTAGCCAGCTTTACAGTCGCAGTGAGCTTTCCCACCGTCGGCCCGACACTCGTGCATACAGCCGCCGTTCTGATCTGCGCAGGGATTCTGCACTGCAACACAAAGAGCACACGCTCATAAACATAAATCCACTCACCTGAGTGGACTGGGAACATTTCTCGCTCAGCAGTAAAGCAAAGTGTAAAAACTGATATCTTAACACGGAACATGTGGAGGGGTTAAAATCCACATTTCCACGCTGCGCCTCGACCTCCTCTCTTTAGTGTCCTCTGTGCATAGCTCTGTGTGTGTGTTTGACTTGTGTAAGCCTGTCCGGCATCTCTGATGAGAACCTTCAGCGCTGCAGAAATGAGAGGAAGCTGTTCACAGCCAACAATTACAAAGTAAAAGCATCTTAAAGACAGTCATTTAAAATGCATATATGTATAATCTCACTTCCCTTAGAGAGACGTTTAACTCCATGACCGCAAAGATCGCAGAGATTAAAAGAAGCAAGGACATGAAACACTGATTTGAGAACATAAACAACGATGTAGGCGGCTGATTCACTCCAGTTTAATCGTCCCATGCTCATTCTTGAGCAGAGACATCCTGTCAGATAATCACGACTGGCAGCAGATACAGAAAAACAATCAAGCCTTTATAATCTTCCAAAGTCATCATATTTAAAGGCACTTTTTCTTTACCCATCCGTGCTATAATTCCTCCTCTGCACTGGTTTGTATCCAGTGTTTTCTTACACCACAGTTTGGGCACTCACGTTTGCAATGCTTGCCGTCCTCTGCGAGCACATAATTTGGCCTGCATCGGCAGCGGAAATGAGCGGCCGACTGCTGCACACAGTAGTGTTCGCATCCTCCGTTGCTGATGGCGCACGAATGCGTCGCTGCAGAGAGAGAGAAAAAAAAGGGGGAAAGTTATTGATATGAGGAAAGGCCAAAGAAAGCGTCAAAGAATACGAGGAAATCAAGCAGCTGAAAATAGGTTGATGTTAATCTGATTTCTGATTTGATTGCACTGTAACATCAGTGGGATTATCTCTGAGAGACACTCGGAGATACCTCAGACAATTGTTACGCTCTGAGCCGAGAGAGATCAATCACCTCAAATCACAGAGACATTTGAATGGCAGGACCTCTCAGGTGGACAACACTTGCACACTGATGAGACTGAGGGCAGAGCCAGCTGAATCATCCTTCTGTCTGCGTTCCTCTCCTTTGTACCAGCAGATGAATCCCCCGTAGACGTCCTGGCCCCGATCCCCTCAGAGAAAGCAACAGTCAGAGGCCGAACAGCCCGGCGCTCTCAGAGACTGTGTGTTTTTTTTACTCGAAGGCTGGAATCAAGATCCATCAATCACAAGCGCACGTCAAAACGCAGAGCGCTCTCCAGCTCAAATATTATTCAGGCGCACGCTAAGTGTGTGGGATTCATGTGACCTCTCCTGGCAGATCGAGAGCTGGATAAGAGCGGGACATCTGCTCGTCTTTTTCTCCCTCCGACTCGGAGCTGAGCGGTATGTGTTGTCTTGTATCCAGTGTGCACGGCGGTTACACTGTGCATGGTGCAAAATAGACTTTTATCCATGTCTAATGTGGAAAGTTTGGAGAGATTTTGGTGCTCGTCGGACTCATTTTGCCGCTCGACTCTGCGGATATGTGGCCTCACAGATAAGCTTCACCTGGGAGTCAGTCCAGATGTGCTGGTTATTAGTACAATCAGTCATTTCTTCATGCAACAGCTGTCACACAAAGGCCTCTCAGGGACAGTCGGGTCCCAGCTACAGTGAAGTCTCCGCTCTATAAGACAATGAACTTCACATTATGAAGCCAAGAAACACATTATGGTTCCACTGTAAATGTCCGGACACGCTGTGTACATTCCTGACTGAAGAAACGGCTGCCAGGTTTATATTTTGCTCAGTGTGACAGCCGATAGTGAGTGACAGAAACAACATGCAGGTGTAGGGATAACGCCGCAGGGGTCAAAGGTGACAGAATGAAATTCAAGGAATTTAAAGGAGGAACTAAACTAAAACTAAATAGAGACAAACTAGAGGTGAACTAAAAAGATATATCAACCCAAAGTTTTTACATTCACTTATAAAAATTGTGTCAGCTGTTTAATTAAAAGTGCTTTTACAATGTAAAGCTGGTGAAACTCTGGTTATGCATATTTTCCCACCTTACTCTTTGTTATAGTCAAAACAATATGAAAACTCAAACAGAATTTCTTTGTTAGATTGAGTTTCAAAGTTCTTTGCAGCTCCAGCAAAAATATTCTCACCACAAGATCCATTTAGTAACTCTTCAAGAGCTTTCCATCAAGTCACACAAACTCCCTCTCCAGCGGAGGGGGTTTGGCCGCTGTTCATTAAATATGTTGACTGTTCAAAAGTTAGACTTGCTTCACAGAAGGAGCAGAATATTAAAGTTCCAGTCATGTTATAAGACAAATAAAATGCTCTGCTTGAAATAATAAATTGTGTCTGATATGTTTTTTCTGCAAAATATGTTAAATTACCGTGTAAAAATCCTCCAGAGGCGTCTCCTCCTTCTCCCTCAATAAAAACTCCTGAATCTGCATAGGCCCCGCCCACTATGCACATTTCTAACAGCCCCCTTCGTTACAAAAACAAAACATAGCTTAACTTAGCCAGCTTGAAATGTAGTAATTAGTAGTAGTAACGTTAACGTTGGTAGTCAGTAATAAGTTTGCAAAAATTACGATGATGGCTACAGCTGGCTCGCACATCGCCTTAGTGGTTGCCATAGGTTGTACATAATGATATGCATTGCATCACTCCGTCCATTAACGGGATTGGCTCCTTAGGTTTGTGACATCGCAAACCTGCCAATCTGAAAACGTGTTGTTCAGCCTGTCCTTGGTACACTACAGTTTAAAAGCAGACAGGCCCAGCCATGGAGATGACTGCTTATGTTGTCCCCGATATGTCTTGTAGCACATGAAGAACACCACATGGAGATGTTTACAAGGTAAAACAGTTGATTATCACTGGAGGGGGGCTTTAATAAAATACTACAGCATCATTCTTCCTTTTTTCATCTTGTTTCTGGACATTAAGGTCGAAGCATGCGTAGAAAACTCTATTCTAGGGACCAAAAGCTGCTATCCGATACAAAGAGGACTGCTAGAGCTACACTATACCTATAGGTACTGTAACACTATTAAGTATATTGTATAAGCTAAAAGCTGATTAGTGATTAGTCAGATAATTCATTTTTAGGGTAGTATAGTGCATTTGTTAATAGTAGACGGTGGAGAGGTGACAGGAAACAGGAACAGTTAGTTTTGTTTGAAAAAAAAAAGTTCCCTTTTAACATCTCACTCTGTCCCATGTGATCACAAACTGCATCGTTTGGGGTTTTTGACCATTGGGCAGACTTATTAACCAATTCAATAATAACATGTTGGACTCCAGGAAACTGTGAGGCCCATTTTCCCTAACTGTCAGACATTAAATAGAGCGACCGCTAATATCACAGATATTAGAAAGAAGAAATGTTCTCCAATAAAGAAACTGCTTCAACAAGATATCAACTGCACAAAATGTACTCAGTGCGGTTTAACCAGCAAATGTCATTTGGATCATCTCACAATACGGCTTTCTCTCAGCATCAAAGGGCTCATCATGAATGTGGTTTACATGATAAAGTGCACATGTCAAAAAGCATGTGTAGATAAACTAGAAATATAAAACTAACTTAATAAACTAATAAAAGAAGCTTCCAGCAGACTTCATCTTCCAAAACAGTGTTTTATGTTTGTGTGAGTTTTAGTGGAAACAGTGTACAAAGAGGAAACTTTGGCAGCCTTCATGCTCGCTTTCTGATTGGATTAAAGGAAGGATGAGACCTCAAATCACGCTGTCTGCTGGATGTGTGTTCACAGCTTACATGTGGAGCACGCCTGACAAACATGTGTGTGCTGTGATTGTAACATTAGTCACACCATGCTTATGAAGACCTGACGGGGCCGCTGTCAGCTGTGTTATTCTAGCGTGAGCACTGCGACAAAGCGGTAATGTTCCTTACCCAGGCAGGTGCGGCCGTCCACATGCAGGCGAGAGCCCGGGTTGCACTCGCAGTAGTATGAGCCCCTGGTGTTCACACATCTGTGCTGGCAGCCTCCGTTATGGACCTGGCACTCATCAATATCTGCAGGGAAGGAGGGAGAAGGGGGACAGGAGCAGACAGGAGGAGAGAGAGGGGAGAGAAATTAGTGCAATTTAACTAAATCCTGTGGTTATGAGAGAGAATAATAAGTGCAGATGAGCTTCCCAGCTGAGAGAGGAATGTGACACAGGACTTAAGGTGTAGATGTACTCCAAGAGGAAAGCAGATGATGGATGAGAAGAAGAAGTACTCAACAAGCGCGTTGCAGCTCAAACAAACAAATCCCCCATGTGGTAGCAACTACTGAACATTTAAAAGCAAATTTAAATTCCTTCGCTTCTTGTCAGAGTCCCTTGGGTGCGGCGAACACATGGAAACGTAAATCAGAGGATGCAAAACATACACATTCCTCTCAGCCAAGCGCTTAGATCATAAACAAATAAAAGGAGGGGGCGCTCGGTCGTCTGAGAGCGAAACATGACCGCCTCACTGTGAGACCAGATTACAAATGAAACAAGCTGTGTTCCTAAATATTTCTTATTATAGGGGTCAGAGACTCATAATTTGTTTTCACATTGTTCCACAGCAGACCCCCTGTGAGATCTGAGCTGATTTATGAAGCTCCGCTTTGTTTGGACTTCTGCTAACAGCCCGTCTGCCTCCATCATCATCATCAGGAAAACTAGGACACAAAGCCGAACCAGACTCACCTCCAGGCTGGCGACAGGTTACCTGTGTGCTTCAGCGGAGCTAAAATTAGCACAGTGGACTTACTGGAAATGTTGCTGACTTGAAATGATACGACACATTAAAAAAGGTGGTTATGAATGTCTGGCTGCTGCATGGAGTCTGTAAAACAGCTCACACTTCATAAAAACTACAAGTCAGCGCCAAGCTTAACGTCTGGCCGAGATGTGTTGTTCTGCACAGCCGTGACTCCAGGCGGATATTTTCAACAAGAAAATATTCAAAGAATTCAGAGGAATTCCTGTGAAAAAGAGCTGGTTTTATAAACTAGTTTTGTTAAATGTTGAAAGACTTTAATGTTTAATAATTTAACCGCTGTTTAGTGTGAACTCATTGACTGTCAGAGCACACATTTGTCTTCACTAACTGTCCTGTAAACACGGCTTTAAATAGTTCAGCATAAATAAACCCTGTTCATAATTTCTCACCATCCATCACAGTGTAAACCCCCTCCTCTAAAAACAAACAGACAATCTTGTACCCATAGTGGGAACTATAATCTTTACATTAAGACGTATATACAGTCAGCGCCATCTCTCGCAGTTTCCTCCCACGGACCATAAAAGGACTCGTTAGGGGAAAGTTACACTTGTGCTTAGATATGAGTGTGATACAAGTTGTCTGTCTGTGAGGGTCAGTTCTGAGATCGGCTGGTGTCTGCAGGGTGTCTTAGACTTGTTAACCATGTATAAGGATAGACAGGCACATGCTAACAGTCTCATGATGCTCCTAAATATCTACATTTTTACCACCAAACTGAAGAACATTAACTCTGCCAAACTGTCATTACATCGTGTCGAATTGTGACTTTGATTTTGGCGTCATTAACTTTTATATCATTGATTTTGTTATTCACAGTTGGGCCATTATTTGACAGGGACAGCAGAGACACACAGAATACGGCTTAATCATTCAATCAACTTTAAGTTAATATGGTGAACTTGTGGAGCCATATGAAATAAATTAATGATAATGATGATTAGCACATATTTGGCATTCTGTTTTTGGCCACCTTAGTCCAATGTTCACTCTGCTTTTTGCTCTGTTTTTGGTCTCCACCTACTTCTGGGGAAAGTATCATAAGCCCTTTTTACACTGCGGTTCCGCCTCAGCGCCGTAATGAAGCTCCGCCGTCATGTCGCCTTTGCCATTTTACATTGGACCTAGCAACGCCGGCGTAAAGCCACCCCAGTGTGTGTTTGTACATGCCGTTCCAGCAAAATGTGTGCAAGGTGTAAACAAACAGCGCGTGCTTCACATACACACACAGCGCTGTTCAGCTCTGCCGCCTCCGCCTGTTACGCATCCGTTACTACCTCCGATGCCAGCTCAGAGGTGGAACGACTTCACCCCACTCATAGAAGACAAAGCGTAACAGAGGCATAATAATCCCACATTTAACTGGCAGTGTAAAAGGGGCTTTACTCTTTGATATCTAAATGTGCCACTATGTCCACCAGCTTGTTCCTAGCTACATGTTTCAGCTGTTTTGTGTCGGGCAGGTAGCGCACAGAGAATGTGCCGGAGCATCTGTTTTGATGAAATCAGCCGCCTGCTGCTGCTGCTGGAATGTGACTGATGGGAGCATTCAAGGTCAAAAACGATAGTAAAGTTAAAAATTTGAATAATATTCAGTAGAGTTAAGATAAACTGCCGAGCACTTATTCTCTTTGGGTTCATCACTACAAGCGACCCTTTCACCTCGCACATACTCAGCTAGAGTCATTATGTAAATATTGGCTATGGCAGCTTTACACGATGTTTCTTGTGGCCAGTTCAAATCTGTTCAACATGGGAAGACAGTTTGGCCTCCACAGGGCTCGTGACAGGCTGTGTGGGATGGAGGGAGCAGGGGGGTTAGAAGAGTTTCATTGTGCACACCACATCACTGTCCTTATTGTATCGCAATAGGAGTACACACAAACACTATATAACCTGTGATTTACCCTTATATCCGCTCTATATAAGACCCTGATGTTATAGAACATGAAGCACAGAGCTGGAAATTATGAAATCTCAGTGGTTAAAGTGAAACATGAAACACGACTCTGTAATAAAATGAAGGATAGGATTAGGATAAGAACAAAACTGCAGTGTGTGAGCATATAAGGACTTAAATCTTCTTGCTTAATGGCTCCAGTAAAACCTGCCCAGGACAGCTAAACTACACAAATACCCCTCAGCTGAACCCATCTACTCCCACTAATAACCCCAACATATTCAAATATAGTGTGTGGGGCAGAAACGAGCGTCTAAACTTTCCTCTTCTTCGCCTCTCTGCTGCCAAACTTTATCTCCACTTTGGTCCAGGAAAGCTGGCAGGAGCCGTCCCTCTTGGTTTTTCCATCCAGGCTGCATGCCGTCCTTTGGTTTGGTTTGTCATGAAACCGATCCAGCGCTGTGGAGCTGCTGTTCCTCTGCCTGCTGCAGCGCCGAGTCAGTGAATCCCTCCCAGCCTGGTTTCCACTTCCAGAACATGATCCTGCACCCCGAGCTCGGAGCCAAAACCTCAGCAGACGTTGGCTCTTACAGAAGACTCATTAATTCTCTGCCCGCAGCCACCTACAGCACTGTGTCGTCCTCATGGAAAAACTGTTTTGGTCCGTTTCCGAAAGGTGATTTGTTTATAGCGCACAAGATAAATGTTTTCTGAACAGTCTTGATTTATCTCCAAGAATTACCTCTGTAAGAAACACAGCTGATCAGAAGGATTATCTGCATTACGCTAATGATGAATGTAAACACGCTCCGTCATGTGCATTTATCCCCGAGCGCTGCAGCGCTGCCAAACATGAAACATATTTAATAACAGCGAAATGATCAGTCGAGGCTGCAGCCATGTTTGTGCTAGCATTACACAGCTTCTCTTCTCTCATGATTCATGTTTTTATGTGCTCTAATATGTGCTGATAAAAGTTTTCCTCCTCTCCTCTGATCAGAGACAGAAGCTATCAGCAGAGTGCCAGACAGCACGAGCAGCAGACACATTATCAGGGAGATTGATTCACCAGTCTGGCTGTGGAGAGATGCAAACAGATACTCTGACTACTGTCAATAACTCCCTGCTTATCCAGTCCTACTGGATACTATAATTATTATACATTATATTATTATATGACAAAGATAGGCACCAAATATGTACATGTGTTCAAAAAATATATAAATATACATGGCAGCATTTTCTACTATTTTTTAAGAGTTAAAGCTCCTGTGAGGAATTTTTCACCAGTTATGAAACAGACTGAAATTAATCCTGATGACTCTATATGACCTACAAAAGCAAACCAGACCATCAGCGACAAGATTGATTATTTCTATACAGACATTTTTAATGCCTAAAACTGCTGCCGGAGGGGTAGGTGTCAGACGAAGCGATTAACTGCACGCTGCCTTTGTTTACATTTTCCAGAGCAGAAATTTAAAGTGAGTGATACATGTGACTGTTAAAGAAAGCAGGATGAGATTTTTTGTTAAACCACCACTTTAGCATGTATCAGCAAAGAGATGAGAGGTACAGCTTTGTCCACAGGGGGTGCCAAAATAAACACAAAGTTCCTCAATTAATTTACTACAAAATAAAACTACTTCATCGCTGTTAGTTGGCTAAATAGGTTTCACAAATTAAAGCTCATCTGCACAGACCCAAAGTGCAAGCATTAAATCTCTGTTTCAACAGCACCCTCTGCATCACTCACCTGCCGACAGGTAGCCCAGGTTGTAGCCCTGGTATCCATGGTAACAGTGTGGCCTATAGCAAATCCTTCTATAGTAACTGGGTGGATAGTTTGCAGCTAATGTCACACGTGCCATCGCTTCAATTAACAGCAGGCAGAAAATCCAGCATCCTGATGGCAGAGCCATGGCTGAGAGGGAAACGTGAAGCCTCAAAGACTTCAAGAAAAATACTTTAAAAATCAAACAATGTAAAATTTTCAGTCAGGACATGAGCTGTAAACACTCAGTCCTCCAGGTGCTGAATGCTGCTCTGATGTAACACGGTAACTGCTTCTTATTCCCTCTGCCTCCTGATTTTTCTCTCCATCTCCCTCTCTTTCACCCTCCCTTCTAAAGGTCCATCATTAAAGATCCTCCTCTCTCTCTCTCTCTCTCCCCCTTTTCCCCACACTTCTCTCTCACCCTGAACCTCTCTTACACTCAAAAGTACAACTAGCACAGACTCTGCATTTAACTGTGAATGATGTCTTTCCCTCAATGATTTACTACATTTCACTCATTTCACTGTCTCCTTAAATTGTTGTGAGATAAACAGGGAGATTTACGAGCGCACATCACTCACTCGTTAAAGAATAAAGCAGGAGAACACACAAGATGAGCTACCTATATTTCCCTATTGATGCTGACCCATTTTGCCACCAAAGTTAAGCCAAATTTGACGTGCCAGAAGTCACATTCTGGATTTATAATCCAAACATCTGAGAAAGGAATGAGGCTCGCTGTGAAACCGTCTGCTCAGGAGCGAACACTGTGCGCTCTGATCCGCTGCCAACACGTACGCACAAGCGCAGCAGCAGGACCACGACACAGCTTATGAAGAGCGTGTTCATGGTCAGCTTCACCTAAATGGCCCTTAGAGATCTCTGCAGGATACAATGACTGTGGGCTTTCGTCTCAATAACGCGACATTAAAGCTTATCTAACAGACACCTGCAGCATCATTACATCAGGCCACAAGCATCTGACAAGACCTCAAGCTTAGACGGACCGGCAGAAACTGGTACGGATCGTTTTTATGACACCCGAAAAATGCATACTTGTGCAGACCACAAGATCATGTGCACGAAGATGCCAGCCAGGTGAGGAGAACAGCATGCAGCTGAAGCATGGAGGACAGATGATAGGCGCAGAGCCAGAGCTGTAAAACGCCGCGCCAGAGTTTAGACAATCTGAATAAAATACCAGAAAAGAATCCAAGAAAAAATCCGAGGTGGTTTTCTTAATGAAGTCATTACGGGAACTCTCCTGCGCTCAGAGTTAACAAGAGCATCTAATAGATGTTGATTCTGGGCAGAGCTCTCTATTAAGACAGGTGCCACGGCTGGCAGACCATCACTCCCACCTTCACGCTCATGTTGGTCTGAGCGGTAAAGTTCATTTAGCATGACGGCTAAAATGTTGACACTGCACAGCACAGCACTCAGCATGACAGCAGTTATTGTTGGCCTCCTTCAGTTTGATGACTGCCATTTGTATCAGTGCTGCATATTCTGCATTTAAATAACAAATAGATGCATAAAGGAAATGGAATGCACCGACTCCACCAGGATTAGATTATAATTTTTTCGGGTTTTTGAACTGAACAAAGGATGTATTTGTTTGTTCCTGCTCATGCCAGCAGTGATGGCATATTAAAATCATGCAGCAGATGTCTTTCATTAAGTAGCATGTTGCCAAGGATAGGATTCCCCAAAAAGTATTAATGTGGTTGTGCATGATCCAGCTCCACAGAGCCATTTACTTAAACTGCTAAATGAAAGCATCTCGCGGGTTTTGATCCTGCAGCCCCCCCACCTACAGGCGGTCACGCAGAAGTAAAGCTGATCACTTTCTGCAGACGCAGCACCGCACACGCAGCGCCGACTTCAACAGCCACAACATCCATCCAGCCTCTTTTACCTCTTTTAATGCTACTGCCAATTACAGACAATTATGACGCTAATGCCGCGGTAGCTGCTTTCCTACGTTACAGAGCAGCAGTGCGGGGCAGAGAGCTATGAAAGCCAGCTGTGACAACGTTCCCATCAGCTCTGCTAATAACCGTGACCGGGATCAGATCTCTCGCTGCTTCCTCCAGCAGACAGCCACTCCGCAGAGCACTCCATGTCTCTCCTTGTCTCTCCTCTGGGCTTGGCTGCAGCACAGAGGAATCATTATTGTGATTACACCAACCACTGGCAGAGATCTCCTAATCAGAAACATCAAAATATGATGGAGCAAAAAGAAATCTCGTGGGAAAATCTTGAGGAGAAGCTCTGATTTGGTGATTGGCGTTTCAGAGATGATGGACTGGTAGCTGCTCTTTCATCCACTCACAGTCTGACTCATGAAAACATTGACTTTATACGAGTTTAAAAGAGCTGGTCCTGTGGTTCACTTGAGCTGAAATGTTGAGGTGTTTACTGGTAGCAGAATCTACATTCACTCATCTGTATCTCCAACAGGCCCGAGGGATATATTTAAAAGAATACATTATCCTAAAAATGAAACAATGGATGTAGTCGGCCCACATTAAACATGAGAGGTAGCCTCACAATCAGTCAGGAGAGACATAACACCAGGAAAATGAGGGGTAGATCCCACACAGATTTAACCAATCAGTTGTGGATTATGTCGTTCTCTAAACCTGAAGTGATCAAATTTCCTCCAGGTGTTGCTGAGATAACACGGTCAGTTGAATGGGATGGATGTGAAGTCACAGCTACCTTAACCTTTGACCTTTTAACTCTGAAATCGATTCAGTTCATCCTTGAGTCAAAGCGGCCGTTTGTGCTTAATTTCAAGGCATTTCCAATCTGTGTTTTTTTCAACGAATGTTTCATGAATGTGACATTGAAAATTCTTCTCTTGATTGTTTCCAAAAGATATTTAAGAATATTTGCTTGAAGTTATGTATATATGATCATCTAGCACTAGGAGATGTACGGTGCAGTTGCCTCACAGCTAGAAGGTTCCTGGTTCAAATCCCTGTTTGGACGTAGGGGCCCTTTCTGTGTAGAGTTCTCCCTGTGCATGCGTGGGTTCCCTTCAGGTACTAGAGCTTCCTCCCACAATCCAAGGACATGCTCGTTAGGCTCATTGGTGACTCTCAAATTGCCCTTAAATGTGAATATGAGTGTCAAAGGTTGTATGTCTCTACAGCCCTTTTTTACATTGATTTTACACAGTGTTCCGGCGGTGTGGAAGCAAATCGTGAGTGAGGTTTAAGCAAAGCGCGTGCTTCACATACACACACACACACACAGCGATGTTCCGCCCTGCCGGCTTTACCGTTTACACAGACGCTGTTTCGCCTCTGTTACGCTTCTGTTACTACTTCTGATACCGGCTCAGAAGTGGAACGACTTCGCCCCACTGTTGTGCCTCCGTGTGTTTTACATAGAAGACAAAATGTAACAGAGGCGTAATAATCCCGCCTTGAAGTGGCAGTGTAAAAGGGGCTTATTTGTCACGCAATGACAGCTGGGATAGGATGGATGGATGGTCCGGCTTCACAAACAAACACTTACTTTCCACTCACCTTCACATGTTTTTCCATCTTCATTGAGCTTCAGCCCGGGAGGACACCTGCAGTAGAAGCTCCCAATGGTGTTGCAGCAGAGAGCCTCACAGCCTCCATTGGTCTCCTCACACTCATTCACATCTGACAGGGAGGGAAAGAAGACAAAGTTAATCCTACTCTTATGAAGTCCACAATCAAAAGCAGAATCAGGGAGAACAAAGAGCTGCTGTGGTTCAACAGTCAAACATGTTTAAAGAGCTTTGTGTTTTGGTGAATCTGGCGTTAACCTTCTTTGAGGAGAAAGTGAGCATGTCAGTCTGATTCAGTCTGAAATGTTTTCCGTGAATATATTTGGACGAAGCTTTTGGATGTGTGCAAAGAGCTTGGAAATGACTGCAGGAAACTGTCTGTGCTTCCATCCTGAAACTCGTCTCCTCAGCACCGGCTTCAAGAAGGAAAACACTTCATACATCCAGAACACAATGAAAATAAATCAAGTGTTAAATTAAGTGGGACAAAGACAGAAAAGCAGATGTAACATGTTGCCCTCATTGCCCCCAACTTCCTCCACCTGAACCAGGACGAGCTTTCGGACAATCACTTCCACAAGAAGTCACAGTTTTTCCATTTCATTTCCATCAGCTTAACATCCTGCCAAACCTGTCATCATAAAACCCGATAAAATCTCCCCCTCCTGTTCCCAAACTGCACATAATGACTGGGGTCAGACGCAGGTGCTGACAGTTGTGCATGTAGCATAATGTGAGCTGCAGAGCTCCTGCGTAATGAGGAGGTATTACAATTGGAAAGGAAAAAAGAGCAATGTGTTGCAGGACGTTCGGCTTCACGCTGCAGTTTTAAGACACAGCTCCACGTTGGCTGCGTTAAAATTTCCTACATATGGGGGTTTGTCAGGAGAGATTACGCTCACAGAGGAGCTGCAGACTTGACGACACTGGGCTGTTTCTCCTCGCCGTGCCAGCAGGAGGAATCTTGGACTGAAAACTGAAGTCCGTGGAGGAAATGAGGAGGGAGCATTCGCCTGGCACTAATCGGCTTGTAAACTTTCTCCATGTCCATAAAAGAGCAGTTACTGTACAGAGGACGAGTCTGAATGCAAAGAAAATTGCTTTATAGGACATTTTCCCCCCTCTGGCTAATTTTCGCTGCGTTGCGATGCCAGGCGGCCAATTAAACAATTTCTCTCTCGGTTTACAACATCTGGAAGTGTTCGCACCGAAAACAGAGCACTCTTTCTATCGCCAACTGTCATGAAACCTCAAAGACACACAATATGTATTAAATATTACTTTTTCATTAATAATAGAGTTCATTATACTATGAAGCATAAACCCTAATCACTTTATTCCTCCATTAATCCACTTTATTCTCATCCAGACTAAATAAATTGTAGCTAAATGTCCAATTTGGGATGCTTACCTAATTAATTTGAACCTGACACCACATGAGCATGATTGACTTTTAGTCCAGATCATTTAACTCGCATAACAAGCAGCAGGACGGAACAAAAATATGCAGACACAACCGGACTAGAGCTGACAAGTGATGCTGACTGAGTAAGATGTGACCTGAAGTCCAGAGGATTAAACGCCCCGAGGGACACTCTTCTGCATCAGGAGTGCATGCTGTGTTGTATGTGCATGAGAAAGTCTAGCTCCCGCCTCTCCCCCCCAAGGCCACACACCTGTGCAGCACCAAGAGCAGGGGTCTGCCCAGGGTCAGAGTCACGCTCATCACTCTCCGAGTCTTTCTGCCCAATAAGAGAGCAGGAATGTTGAACTGCTTCGGGTCAGGAGCAGAATACTTGACGCAGCAGTGGAAACTGAACGTCTACAGGGGGGAGCGATAAAGTGTTTTCTTCCACAGATCACAAAACAGTTTCAAATATCTGCTAAATAAACCAAAAAAGAGAGGCATTAAAGTCTCCTCTCTGATTGTTAAACTCAACGACCTCTGCAGTCAGCAGAGTCTGGAGGCTGCCGCTTCACCCGACTCCGGGGGGCAACGTTGAGATGTACCATCCATCAATCCGTCACCACGCTGATCCTCCAGCAGAGCGATCAGACGCATCGAAAAGGAGTGAAACAAGAGCTGAGGTAAAACACAGGTAAGGTGTTAAAAGATCAACACTGTTTCAGAGAATCACGTCTCCAAGGTTTCCTCTCCCCGACCTGAGCCTCCTGTAGGGGGGTGAGGGGATGGGGTCGGACATTGTGAGGGGGGAGGCATGTGCACGTTTTCCCAAAAAGAGATCAGATGGCAGAACTGTAGCTGTGTGTCTGCAGCTGAATTCATGCCCCAGGTCTGAGTCAAAGGTCAGAGCTCGGGGTCGAACCCATGCAGGGAGACTCACACGGGACAGTTACACCATGTGGGGGCTGATGGGATACGTATGATATATGTGGCACAAGAGTCCTCTTTGCAACCGGTCAGCAGACGTTGGAATGTCAGGACAAACATGACGAGAGCACCTTTGCAAAACCTGTCATGTCGTTTAAACAGCGAGAGTCTGTTCATTCCAAACATTTGTAAAGTTTCATGGAATGGTTTTAATATCAGCTGCTATGTTACTATTTTGATATTTTGGGGAATACACTTTTTCATTTCATTCGACATCAACTCTCATATCATTTACTAATAATTAAGCTAACTGCAGCAGCTGGCTAGCCTAGCTTAGCACAAATGCTGACTCTATCCACAAGCAAACTGTGTACACGCTTCCTTCAACCTTTAAATCTTTTTAATGTCTGAAAGTAGTAAATAAAATGCCCATTCCAATTTCCCAAAGCCTGAGGTGACACCTTAAAGGTTAGATGTTCACTTCATGGTGCTAAAAAACAGAGAATTGCAAATAATTTTGTTGACTTTTTTTTGGCCTTTATCATGCTTTTACTGAGAGAGGACAGTGGTGTTGGAAACAGGGGAAGAGAGAGTGGGGAAGACAGGCAGCAAGGGGCCTACGATGGGAGTCACACCCTGGGCTGCCGCATCGAGGACTCGATTTAACCGCTGAACTTAACTGGCACCCCGTTTTGTTTTGTTCTGACTTTCTGTTGATCATTAAAGTGATAGTTAAATGATAACTTGATCTCGTCTATCTAGAGCAATGCTCACATGCCTTTATGTCCATTGAGAGTTATCGGTTAAAATCTACAGTACCCGTTCTGTGTGAAAGGAATCGTAAAGGTGAAGCTAACGTGAGGCTTCAGCAGAAATTAGGTATTAAAAGACGCTGTAACGTAAAGCCTCAGATTAGGCTCAACTTTAGAATTCATCTTTATGTAAAGCAAGGAGGATGTGTGGATTGTGTCGCCCGTTACTTTTAAAAAGACTTCTTTGCAGTGAATTTGGACGGGGGGAATTATTACACTGACCAACAACCAGTAACCCTTAATATATGGACATGCTAGTATTGAATTGAGACTATAAGTATCACATGACTAATAGCCTCAGCACTAACAGCTGTGTTAAACTTAAAGAAGAGCTGATTTAACAGGATGCTCACTTAAGAGGTTGCAGTTAGTGGTTTTGTGTTTTACTGCGGTGTGTTCAGGGCTTCCTGTGGTGTTATATAACGGAGGTGGACCACCTCGGCTGAAACATCATTAGAGACACACTGCAAATGCCAAACATTTACTGGGTGTGATTGTCATTTAGGCAGGTAACTAAGTGAATAACCAACAGTCAGGACTTGAGCGTGTTAGGGTCTTATGATGGAAACCCTGGGGGCGTGTCTAATACGTCTTCCTCGTGTTAGTATGAAGGTGGATTTTCTGTGCATTGTTCTGTGAAGATAACAAATTAGTTCTCTCAGTGCTGTTATGTCTTCTGGACATCAGTAAAACGGGTAAACTCGTGTATTTCTCTGCAGTGGACTCTCAGTTCCAAAGCAATCAGTTAAAGTATTAAAAACAAAATAAAACTGAACTAAACCTCTCGATTGTGTGCCTGCGAGTTCAGCTGCAGCACGCCTCTGGGTTTACATTCCTCCGCTGTATTGTGTGACTTCCTGCGATAAGGACGGCAGCCACTGCTCCCAGTAGGGGGGACGGGGGGGGGATGAGGTCTCAGTAGGCTCCGATTGGCCGACAAGAAATCGCCAGACCTCCGATGTTATCTCAGGGGGTCACGGGCCGGAAAATTGCAGGATTCATCGAGGATCAGGAGGTGGAGGAGAGCCTAACCTGTTTCCTTTTAGGGCCCTGATCCGAGTGCCTCCCGGGGTAATAACGTGCCTCGCTAGGGTTCATTACTGGTTGCGTTCCCTGCTGTCCTCACAGCTGCTTTCATTTACCAGGTGCTATAAAGACGAGGATCGGCTGGAGGATCGGTGAGACGCGTTCGAGTGAGACGGCGGGCTTGCACATGTGGCAGGGGGACGGGTCGTGATAGCATCTCGTCCGACCGGCAAACCAAAAGTGGAACTGACAGTTTTCTTCACACTCTCTCGCAGGAAACACATCCTCACCTTTGACCTCTGAGATAACTGACCCTTAAAACTGTTTTCTTACGGTCAGTTTGCCGTGTTGTTAAAACGGCGCTACACAAATAAACTCTTCTTTCCTGTTTCTGGCAACTGAAACAGATAAACCGGTGAAATACGCTCACACGAGCTCACAAAAAAAGCTATTTTATGGAGCTCATAACTCCTGGTGGATTTCACACGGACGTTCTCAGATATCATGAGAATCCCAAAGATGCATTTAAAGTGTTTTATCCGAGCATTACCTCTGCGGTGCGGGTCACTGTGTCTACATTGTGTAAGTACTTTAGTTCTAAGGTTTCATTATAATGCTGCTCTGCCAGACTCCTGTCTCTGTGATGTGTAACATTCACAGGTAGACTGCGGGAAAACAAGAGCAGGAATGAGGGGTTTGCTCACTTTGCGTGCCAGGTGTGATCACTCCTGGCAACAACAGCATTATTAGGATCACTCTTATTCTTCAGGTGTTAATGAATTTGTAAATTAGTTGTAAAAGTATGAAGCAGAAGGCTTTTTTCCCTATTTTAGGAGGCAAAGCTTTTGTGTGAATAAGAGAACGTTAACATTAGCGGGAAAAATTAGGACGACACGACTGACTGGGACATTAAAAACCGTTCAAACAGGACGTGTGATATATTTCTGTCTCCTCTTCTTCTCTGAAGGCATCAGCTCAAGTTCAACATTGCCCCCTGCTGTTAATCTCCTGCTACATCAATAAAAGCCCAGATGTGCTGCTGGATGTTTATGAGGTTGAAAATATGTCCTTCATCATGTTACTAAAACACAGCTGCAACAATATAATAAGTCAAAATCAAAGAAGACCACACGTTACTTGTCGAAGTGCCCGCTCTGGCGAAACATCTTCCCGTCTGGTTCACCGCACTGACCTACACCGGGAAGCATCCAATAACCTCCACGCCTCTTCCTCTTTCAAACATCCTCAGTGCCAGCTTTGGGTACCACTTTCTTCCTGGAGCTCTGTAATTGTGGCCGTGGTAGCTGTTAAGAGGATCTGTCATTCGGACGTGGTGTGGTTTTCCTGGGACCAGAGGAGGTAAAAAAAAATGTCCCCTTTAATGACAAAGGACTAACCGCACACAGACCTCTATGATGTGATGTTTAAGAGTTTAACCTCCTTTCACAAACCTCCAATGTTTCCATGAAGTCGTTAAGAATCCGACTGAAGTTTGGAGTGAACCGTGGAATAAGGAGCATTACAGTACTGCAATTGAGAAGCGAGTACGTTTCCTTTTTCTACCAGGAGTCAACTGTACTTTTCAGTGGTGAAGCCAAAGCAGCAGCATGTTTAACCTGCTGTACGTCTAATGACTCAAACAGTATCAAAGTCAACAAAACACCAACTTGATTTTGGAACATAAAGTTATCACAAGATGTTAGTGTCTTCTCAACAGCTGCATTTAACAGCCAATAAATTGAGTATTTATCACAGAAAACTAAACTAATGAAACTATTTGGGTTTCAGCTGAAAATTGCACAATGACTCCAGCTCCATAAGGATAAATTAATGAACATCATTTCTCTGTTTTCTTATGTTTTATAGGCAAAATGATGAATCAATTACTTGAAACAATAATCTGCAGATGAATCGGTAATAAACAAAGCATCCAGCCCCAGCAGTGGTCTTGTGCAGCTCTGAAAACCATTACTACATTAATGAAACTCTAGTTTATGCCTTGACATGTTTTGGCCTCGCGGGCAGGTGTGTCAGCCTGTTAAGTGATTCATGGCGGCTGCTTTTCTTTCAATTAAACACTTCTCAAGATGAGCAGAATCGAACTTCTCTTCTTATCTGCTGATTTAAACACTTGTTTTTGTACACGTCTTCTTCCCGTGCGTGCGTTGACAAGACACCGCAGACGAGCAGCCGACTGTTGTGGTGAGAGGAGCACCGAGGGGCGGTCTAACTCAGGGGTACATAAGTATCAGTTAAGCGTGTCGGTAATCACTGAGCCCTGAGATTTATTATTCTTTAATGTTCGACCACGAGGGATTTATGTGCGACATCAAAGACGCTCAAATACAGCGTTTCAGTTTGTTTCGTGAACGTTCAGCTCCACTGAGTCCTAAACCTTTTTAATCTCTGTTTGATGATCTAACGCGCTGCGCTGCGAGGTGAGTGTGCAAGTGTGCTTTAAGTGTTCAATTCTTTTAAGTCACATGCTTCTTACTCCCGTACTCCTTCTTCACAACAGTTGACTGCTACTCCTGCAACTCCTTCATGCCTGTGCCGCGAGTATCGTCGTAGAGACGATCCACATCACTGTTTTGACTGTTTGACTGAAGGTGCCTGACAGAGCCGTAAGTCTCAGGAGAAGTTTGTCACTTCAAAAACCCATGCATCAGCCAAAGGTTCCTGACTTCTGTCACTCATTTTTACAGGCAGTGAATGTTTCAGACTGCAGCACAGGGAGAAAGTAGGCCAGCTGCGTGTCTCCAAAATAACATTTTATGATCTACACGGACGAACAGGAGGAACAAATACCTGGCGGACCTCAGGGGATTGCCCTCTGACCCTTTGCGTGTGCTCTATCTGAGCTCTACCTGTTAGGACCTGTCTTTTCCATCTCTGACCCAGGAGTTTGGAGTGCCTGGGACAACACATGCAGGCCGGCATAAATCCAAAAATTACTTGTTGTGGTTTCCAGGCTGTCTCGCTCTCGGTCGCATGCGTGAGCTGTGCGGCTGTGGTATGTGCAGGGCCTTAGCGGACGGAAAGATGCTCTGAGCAGTTTAGCCACGAGGCAAAATGTGGCAGATACATGACAGATTGTCATGCTCAAGGTGTTCAGGAGGGATAAACATTGAGGCTCTGATTATTGCTTCATGTGCACTACATGGTTTCACAGTTGTTCCAACTTGAAAGGAGCAGCAGATATATACACAACCCCTTGGCGACATCTAAAGCAGAGGCAAGGTGCTAAACAGCGCTATGACGTGATGTTTTTACGTGTCCTTGAAGAAAGCTTTTTCCATGTCTTAAGTTTCTTTATACCCAGCATGGCACAATAAGGTAAAAGCTCCATCTAGATGAGAAAGCATACTGCCAGATATTCAAAGACTCTGATTTAAACCAACACACATTATAACAGAAGTCTTTTTGTCCAGGGAGAGCATGGACACCTGCATTTGGCTGATTGACATGCTTCATTCACGAGTCACCATAATGGTTTATAAGTTGCTTGGGCACTAGCTGACTAGCAACGTGCAGTCGTATGTAGAGGTGTGCGGAGTTGATCCAATGGATCAGACGGCTGAAGAACTTTTAAATTGATTGGTATCATTTACAATAAACCCGATCAAACCTGCATGCAGACCTTTTCTCCGGAACAGCACTGTGTTTTCTCTACTTAAAGTGATAATCTCAGATTTTCATGTAAATAAATGTCTGTTACGTCACCATCTATCACTGAATGAGGTAACACAATGGTGACTGAGCCTATGGCCCACTGATGAACTTTGCATTTGCAGTATTACAGACTGGGCGTCTGTGGCGACATTCGCTGAAAAAAATCACAAGCTGCGCCCAGTTAGTGACGTGTCCATCAGCCAGCAGTGGTTGGTCTGCCAGAGTAGGCGGAGCTAAGCGGCTGCTTTTCCGGTCTCTTCAAGTGTTGAGAATAAACAGTAATCTACTATGGCTGAAAAAACTAAGAAAAGATCGATGACTACAGATACAACTTCAAAAATAAGTGAAAATCCAAAGAAAAAGAAACAAATTGGACGCTCAGATGAAGGCAAACAGTCTGAAAAGGAAAGCGACCGTCAGAGAGGAAAATCAAGAGTTACAACTGGAGCTTACCGAGGAAGTCACACATGCAACACTGTCTGGATTTTTGGGAAGTGTGCTCCTGCAGTTACCATTTATCGCCATAGGTGCCGCCAAAGAGAACGAAACTGAGATCTTCAAGATTACAACTTTAAGTGTGTTAGTGTTGCAGGGCTGCCCTCCATTATAACAGCCAGGCCCTGCGTCTTTCCTGCTGCTTCAGTTGAAGCCAAGAGCTTCCTCTGCCTCATCTGATAAGATCAATTACTTCTCTGTCTGAAATACATGTTTAATGTATTATGATCCTATTAATAGACATAAGACAAGATAAACAACTACTGTAGTGAGATTATAAACGCCGTCCTGACAGGCGACTGACCCTGTCTCTGTACATTTCTTTCAGCTGAGCGTTTGCTGTTCACACTTCATGAAACATCAGTGAGACGCTGGCTGTGCATTGAAAGTCTTGGTCGAACGTTCCCCAGGGCGAAAACGCTTCCATATGGAGATAATACACAGCATGGAGATAATGTTGTAGGTGGAGGGAAACCCAGATTAGAAGTGAAGTGTTTGGTCCAGTGGAATACAGACAGAGCTGATAAGAAGGAACAAAGGCAGATAAGGCAGATTGTGTAAAACGAGTGAAGATGTGGACGTTTCACTGGAGTAAAGAGGTAGCAGAGATACAATCAGGGCCCTGCTGGCAGATGAAGGGGGGATCAGTCCGCGCTGATTATTCCTCTAATTGTATTTTGCAAACTCTTGTCACCACCAATTTACACAAACTTGATGCCCTCGCCCCCAGCGCGACCAGCAGCGACCTTTCATCAGGAATGCTGTAAAGAGCCTAATGAGACAGGGTGGGAGCCCAGACTCAGCGCAATTACGGGAGATTAGGGTGCTGCACAGGATGCAATGGCAGGTAGGTGGGCAAGGATGTACCCCACCCTGACTGCAACCCACTCCCTCTCATTAGAGACGCCTTCACTGACTTCAGGAAAACAGGGCTGCTCTCTTTCTCTCGTGGTTTAGCCGAAATATCTCACAGAGTAACAGGACGGGGCAGCAGGCATGGGAAGCGGGAAGACTGCAGGATTCAGGCTTTTGTTTTTCGAGGGATTGCAAGCGATTCCTGTTCAAGTAGTAATTTATAAAGCCAGACCATGCTTCGCTTTCACAAACTCTAAAGGGAATGAAACAAAGAATCAGAGGATTTTCGAGACAAAGATGTGGAGAATGTGTGAGAAAACATTCGCTAAAAGCTTCTGGTTCTCCCAACAGTGACTACATCTCCATGACCGCCTTCATTTCAGCTGCTCTGGAAGTCACGCTATGCTGGCCGCTAACAATTCTCAAAGGACGGGATTAAACCTTCAAAACATGGCAGTGACTCTGTGAATGGTCCGTTTAAACGCATATTTATGGCTGATCGAAGACATTGTGATGTCACAAAAAGAGGCAAAACATTAAAAGTTATGAACAGCCGGATAATGTCACCGCCTGACCTTGTTCGCTTAAGTTCCTCCTCACTTTCTGCTTGTGTTTTTAGCATCTAACACGTCGTAATTCTCTCAAGTGAAAAAGCAGACTTCAACCTGTTCGCAGCCATTTCAGCTGTAGCTGTTAAACCCATCAGAGAGCAAAGGGGAAACACTGACAATGATTTAGACCACTTGTGATCTTTGAGGACATTTACTATCCCATTATCAGCTACATCATCTACTTTTACAACTTTTTCTCTCACACTTAAAACCTGCTTTAAAAAAGCACAACAGCCAGATTGTGAGCAGATTAGACAAATGTGGTCATCGTTGTACAACGGTTACATAACCTAACTTCCCGATGCCCGGCACCTTTTGACCTCTCAGTGGAGGATGGACGCACCAATCAGGAGTGACAAACTGCTGCAGCTGGCAAAGTCTCCCCATATCATTTCAAGGCTTCGTAGCCGTCATGTTCATGTTAAGCTCTGGGAATCTGACCAGTAAAAAAAGATAATAATAATGTGAATTACGGACGACTGGTGGAATCTTAAACTCAGACAACAGTTCCTACAACAGGAAAACTGAGGTGTGATATTCCTGGAATCTCTCCAGTGACGACGCTGCCAAAGGTGGAAGTGGATTCGATCTGGTCACAGCTACACTGTAATCTAATTGTGTAACTAGGTTGTATGAATAATCATGGTGCTATTCCTGTCAATCAGTAGCACATTCATAGTCCTTTTGCACTGCAGGGACTGTCAAACGTAATGTGAAAGCAAAGACGTTCTTTACGGGTTTACTTTGGTTTCCAATTTTCTTCCAGCTTAGGGAAATACAAGCGATTCTTAGCTTAGCATCGTAGCAATGCTATGAAAATGGCTTTGTGCTGCCTGCATTTGTGTTACGTTGAAGACACAAACACACACAGGAACTTTATGTATCATTGAACCTTAACTATTTCAGATCATTCACTCTCGCTAAAGTTGTGCTGCCAATTGCTTGACCAAATTCCCAGGTGGTGGGCAGGGTTGGGCTGGAAGTCCCTTGTCAGGTTTGTGATGTGACCTCTGTACTTTTTTTGGTGTCACCTCGGCTGAGGATGAAATGAAAACCATCTAGACTGCTGATTGGCCAGAGTACTTTCCACACACCAAAAAAAGAAAGGCTCCCAGCAATGAGAGTGAAGTCAAGTTGAGCACCTGGCTGGGGAATCAACCAAACCTTCAAGGTTTACTGGCAGTTCTGCTCATCATGGAGGGCAAAGCACCAAAACAAAGACAACTACAAAGAGCACAAACAGACCGCAAATTTAACTTCTGCTTCATCATCAATCAGGACAACCACTGCTTTAACAAAAGAGGGACAACAGAGAACCAGGTGGACCATCAATGATGCACGGTCCCCATTAGAATAAGGAAATGGGATTCGGGGAGCCACTTCACAGCAAGCAGGAGTCAGGGGTTGGTAACAAATAGGTGGACCTGAAGTTTTCTCAGAATGCTGTAGAATTGGATGCACAACATACAGAGAGACAATGCAGGGGAAAAGATGAAACCATTGAAACGTGGTTACAGCAAAGCAGCAGGAAAACTACGAGAGAATGCAGCTACTGCACACCAGAGCCCCCAAAGAGCTGGTGCCTTAAACTTTCTTTCACCATATAAACTTGTGTGTCATCTTCAAATAAATGTAACCCAAGGTTGTTTGCCCAACAACAACTCCTTACTTATCTACTCTGACAACCAAACAAAGGTCCCTGCTTTTGCCTCTCTAACGGTGCATACCCTAAATGTCTGTCTAATCCAGTGGTAATGCTGGTAGAAGCTAAGACTAAAGCCTCACCAGGTACCTAAAAGCTTGAGGTTAAGGGAAACCTGAGATGATGGGTTGTCAAATTCCTGCCGTGGAAAACGGCTGTACAGCAGGTTTCACATTCTCTTGAGGCTGACGTTCACTCATGTGTGGATCTATTCCACCTCCTCCTCCTAACACTTCCCACCCATCAAAAACTACACAAACCTTTATTTTCTTAGTGAAAGAAGGCCTGGTAACATTGTCAGCCTCACTGGCTTATCATCACAATATGATAGCTGACTTACTCAACTGACTAATTCAATGCTGAAGGAAAGAATCTCTCATATCTCCAGGCATAAGGCCCACCGCATGCATGTGTGTTTCATTTTGGGGGCACTCACTTGCTAAGTGCTTAGCGTGGAGGTAGCTCAGATGTTTTTCCTTCATCCCAAATAAAACCATCGAATGGGACTAAGAGTTCAGGGATTTATTTTTACAATGGGGAGGTTCCCAAGGCCGACACATTGAAAGCACCTCTCTCATTACATTCCTCCGTGGTCGCGGACATGAAGGGAGCAGATACACTGTATGTTTAGCCAAAGAAAAATCAAAGAGCCTCCTCACTCATCAACCGACAGTCACACTTGTACACTTGTCGGGGTGAGCAGCATGCGTGAAACGGTTTAAACATACGCTGAACGAATGTTCTCTTTTACAACATGGCCGGGTTACAGACCTACGTCCCCCTAAACAGGACGGACACCATCTGTGCTCCTGCCGCTGCCTCCTGCCGCCGTCACTCTCTGAACGGTTTCATGAGCAGCAGTGATGATAGCAGCTAGCTGACATCTTCAAATAGGGTTAGATGCCTGGTAGCCTTCCTGCTGTTCACGATCATGGAAGTTCGAGGCCGTGCTGAAAGGGCACAGACTGGGTGCACATGCTGATTTGACCTTTGACCTCTCTGCAAACTTCAGCGCAGAGGGAGAGCACAAAGTATCAAGTAAATCAGAATAACCAAACACACTCAGGCTATTAATGCTTTGTTAACTAGTTCCTCTTTGTGAAGAGGAAGGACCACATCACGGCCTTGCTTCACAGTCCGGCAACACGCCTGGCTAACATGCCAGTAATGTGTTAACTGGGATTTGACATCTGGGAGACATAAACCACTCACATTTTTGTTCACATTTGGCATTAATGTGCCAAAGTAGTTACCATGCGAAGGAGGAATAAACCTCGCATGCATGACAGACGTCCTAAAAGCAAATGAACACATTTCTGAGGAGGAAAGATATACACGATTATAGAAGGTCAACAAACAAGGAGCAGTTTGAGAAACTTTAAGGTCATTCGCTAAGTCTACATGTGTGTGAGGTGAGAGGAGGGGTGATGACAGGCAGGTTACAACAGGCCACGAGGAAAGACCACTATTGAAGTTAGAATAATTGCAGAGCAGGACGGCTATTAGAGGAGGAACAGAGGTAAAGAGCAAACTCATCTCTGTCGCAATAAACGCTTTAGGACATATTTTTCAAACACACTTTCTATATAGCTGTTAGACAGAGAGAGACGAGCAGCAAGGACAAAGATGTCTGTGATGACCAGATCTCTTTGACCCGACATGGCACCATGAAAATTAAAGAACCACGACATTTTGATTACAATCATTTTTCTACACCTGTCTCTCTTTCTTACGCTGAATTCTTGACCACATGACCCCCTGTTCAAGTCTGTTTATACATCAAAGAGTCCGTGCAGCTCAACAAGTGTCCGTTAACAAGACACTGAATGCTCACAATAGCTGCAGGGTTGTTGTCCTGACCTTGCAACCATGCTAACGAGCGTGCAACTTCCCAATGTAGCTCCGACACTGAACCGGAATAACCTGAGTGCTGAAAAACGTTGGTAACATAGAGAATTAGGACCAGGTTTTGTTGTATGAATTAGACATAGAAGCTTAATTTGACTCAACGATAATCTTGTTGGATAAGTTAGCTGACAGATTGTTTGATATTCCAACATTTGCTTTGACTAAAACCTTCAAAGACATCATGGCTGTGTCTGAGAAAGGCTGCCCGAGAGTCTCCTTTGAAGCAAGCATTACAGAGCAGTGATAATGGCGATAGCCGTCAGTGGAGGGTCTGTCTTGAGTGATTTCTAGAACAAGCTGATCCTCCTGGCATCGCAATGACCCCGAACCCAGCCAAGATATGAGCTTACGGTTCAGAAATAACACGTAAAGAGCAGATAAATGAGACTGCAACAGAGAAAGAGTGGATTTATAGTTTGAGATCAATAAACAAAAACCCAATAAAGTGTTAAAACTGTGGGAAAGGAGCAACTACAGGCGTGTTTTGGACATTTTTCCTTCTGCTATCAAGGATTTTATTTTCTTATCTCTGACTCCCTTTTTGTGTTTCAAAAAACTCCTCTTACACAATCCATCAGTTTTATGTATCCTGGATGACTAAACGACACAAGAAGTAGCTTTCAAGGATAATTCCAGATTCCTGAACAAAGACGGTGAAGTTTCATGTTACAAAAAGCGTCCGCCTGCCTCTCTGTCTGTGCATCTGTCTGTCTGTTTGTCTGCCACTGAGCCCAGATGTCAGCTGGTATGAAGACATCTGCCCTGCCAGAGGTCTAAAAGCTTTGGAAGCTGTTGATCCCACACTTGTCTGCTGATGACAGGCTGAATACCGAGTGCATCAGGCAACAAGTGACTAAATCCCAACAGATAAAGACAAGACAGAGACATTTAACTGGCTTCAGAGCAGAAGCAGAGTTAAAAACAACAAAAGCACAAGTTTCATTTCTGTAATAACTTCATTATGTTCATTGGAAATGGAGTGATGACTTTATAATTTGAAGCTTAAGATGCTGTTTTTTTCCTTCATTAGGCAGCATGATAACCTCTATTTAGCCTAATAAGAAAGTATAACAATTATAGGACAGAAAGACTCAAAAACTCTGCTTATCTTATTCATTAAGACTGTATGGGTGAGATTTAATCAGGTTTTACACAGAAGTTCATGACATGAAAACCAAAATACAGAGCATTACTTTAAATATTGTATTCATGTGGGACTCTCAGGGGAAGAAAGTGATCGAAAATAAGATTTTCGGACCTTAAAACACTTGATGTTAAATAAGTAATGCCCTCACATGTCACAAAATGGGCCCTGCCTTTGATCACCACAAGTATGGTGACTTCTCCTGAGAATTCTACGTCAGTCATGTCAGTTCTTATGACCTTGAAATGGTCTACAGTACTGTGACACATTCAAATAAATTAGATTTACTGTCTTTAAGGAGGACCAGAAGAGTCCCCCCGGTGCTCACTTAACCACAGTAAAGTAAAGAGTTATAGCACCAATACAAAAAAACATAATTGTCTCACACATTACCGAGACAGAGTGCGACTAAAAGGCAAAACAGATGACAGCTCCAGACAACTATTGAGAGCGAGGCACTAATTGCCCCCTCTGAAAGACATAAACACACACCAATTGCTATACACAAACATGGAGGAGCCACATCAAAAGCGCATGGATGGGATATCGCCACATGCGAGGCCAGAGGAATGCTTAGACTGCTGAGAACCATCAAAAGTGATTAAACGACGAGTGAATCTGCTCACATTTGTCCCTCAGCCACATCCTTAGCTGTGGCTTCGGCTTTAATGTGAACATGACGAGAGAGCGAGCGGTGACTGACAGCTGTGTGAAGCTTGTGGACCGCAGCGGCAGTTTTAAGTTGGCCACATTCACTCCGCAGACATCACGCTCAGGGTGGGAAGCTTAAATTCTGCTAGTGTCATACTGCTGTGTTTTAGGTTGTTAGCGTATAAATGTAGGAAATCTGACAAATAGTTACAAATTGAATGCTTCAATACTGATCAGAAACAAAAGATACAATGAACAGTGAAAGCCGGGAGTGATATCGAGCCATATTTCATGTTTAAACAACATATTTGACGACCCATTAGCTATCGTCAGACGACAGCCAAAGTTAGCATTTAGCACCTTTCTAGCTAATTTTACCATCAGCAAGGAAGTGCCTGAATGCTAACCTTACAATTTAAAGTGTTGTAAGTGGCGTAAAGACACAACAGAAGTAACTTAGTAAAAAAAAACATATTTAATAACCCATTAGCGCCATCAGACAACAGCTAACGTTAGCGTTCAACAACTGCCTTGCTAACATTACCGTTAGCAAATTATGCCTTTCCTATTGTATCGTCAAAACAATCAAGAGGTAACCTTTTCATTCAGCCACTTCCTAGCTAACAGTAATATAAGCTAGGAAGTAGCTAAATGCTAACTAGCTGTTGGTAGCTAATGGGTTATCAAATGTGTTGTGTTTACATGAAATATGGCCAAATGTCACTCCGCATTTATACTTCGCATTGTCTTTTCAGCTGCTTATCAATCAGAAAATGGTTAAATGATTATAATTTGTCTTATCCCCTTTTGACATAAAGACAAAGCACTACGACATAACATCTTTTGAGCTTCCTACCCTAAGCGTGACGTCGGAGGACAATAACCAACGTGTATATATTGTGGTGCATCACAGCAGCTCGTTTAAAGCAACATGCTACTTTTGTCAACACAGCAATGTTATCTCTCCGCGGCTCAATAATGTGAATGAGCTACAACAGTTAGGAATGTGAATGACCAGCACAGAGTGTTCTCCATAATAGTTACAGCTATATATCAGAGCCGTCACTTAGTTAAGAGAGTCATTCATTAGAGGTGATGTTATTGCTGTCTCTCCAATGAGCCTGCAGCTCTTCCCTCTGCCCTCTTGACTCTGAACTGACCTGCATTTGGCACATGCAGAACCTCAAAAAAGGGACAGCTGTGAGAGTATTCCTGCCTGTGTCTGACTCCCTATCATCTTAAATGTGAACCCCCACTCAGTCAGAGTCACCGAAAGCCCAGCACCCTCCACCCTGCAGCCCTTTCTGTGCCAATCACAGGGCAATATAACTGCCAGAGAGTTTACGGGCTGATAGCCTCCAATAGTGGGAGGATCAGGGTGTGGGCGTTTGCTGCATAACTCTCCACCAGCAAGGGCCTCTAGGTGCCCATTGATGACAGCTATCATTCACAGAGCAGAACAATGCTGGCGGATCTCAATGTGCGGAAAGGAGGGAGGGGGATGTTGATGTCTGCACTGATATCAAACAGCGGAGCTGAGGGGCGTCTGGAAGCTACACTGAGAGGATGAGAACCTACACAGTTATTGGCTTTACTGATAATGCTTTTCATCATCAAGTTGTTTTCATCATCTTAAAATAAAGTTGCACTAGAAGCCCTACTGTGCAGCTAGAAAGAAGAAGTGTCAAACTAAGTTTTTAACATCTAGTAATATGTTTTTTATATATCTTCAGGTTAAAAAAAATAAAGACAGTTAATTGTGGCGAGTTTGGGCAGCACTGTATATTTTCTAAAACAAAAAGTTCAGACAAATGAAATGTTTCATTTGATTTGATTTAAATATTGATTGATTGGATTGGTTCTCTTTAAAGGGGACATATTTTAGCTATGCATTAAATTTTCTATTATTGTAATGTGTTTTTGAATCATGTTGGTAAAGTTTGTTTTGTTTTAAAAATTGTATAAATATTTTAATTTAATTATTTTTCGGGGCCTCTCCTTCCTCCTAAAACGAACAAGCCGTTTTGCCATTCAGAGGTTAAACCTTAGCCACGATTGGCCCTGTGTGCGATCCCACGTGGGGGAGCGGCCGGACTGCACTGTCACTCCAAAGTTGTAGAAAACATGGCTGCTCTAGGATCGGTTATTCGGCCTTATATGTACGAGCCAGAATCGCCAGGAGGTATCAGAACGGTAAGTTGAAATGTTGAGAACTTGCTACAAGCTAGTGCGAGAAGGCAGCCTGAGGTGAACGACGGTGAAGGACGATTGGTCGATTCCAGCGAAGGCAAGGTTCTACGTAGAAACCTGCAGCTGTTCTGAACGGCCCGTTTCAGAGGCGACCTTTGTAAAAATGTCAATCTGGAAAAACATGAATTATGCAGTTTTCACTTTTTCACTGTGAACAATAAACACCCAAAAATGTGAAACCCATGCAGAATATGAGAATATACATTCAAAAGATACGGCCCCTTTAAATAATGTGAATGGTATGTGATGTGTAAGACAGAAACAGGAACTGAGAAGCTTTTCCACTGAATAAAACCGTACAGTACAGATTTGTTTCTTTCCCCTTATCTTTTCTCTTTGTCAAACTATGGGACAATATTTTGACAGTTTCCTGATAATCCGAGCATCGCTGCTAACAGCTCTGACATTTCCTCTTGTAGCCCGTCTGTCTTGTGTCACTTAACAGACATTAATCACACACGTCTGTCTACTTCCCTAACACATCTTTCATCAGCTGCTGGTGGTCGGGGGAGCTTGAAAGAAGCATAATCTATTGCATTATTGCATTAAAGTTAAGAGACCTCTTGGCTACAATACACCTCTGTAAATCTATATTGTATATTATGTTTAATAGCCATTGCAGCAGATGTCTTCAATCTCCTCATAGACCTCCGCCAGGCCCATCAGGAGCAGATTTAACAAGGCAACCAGTGGTCTTAAGCTGCACCTAAATTGCAATGTGTGTTCATGGATCCCCTGTCTTTATCATTAAGTCTTTTATTCATGCATGAAGCAATCAGAAGTAAGCCAGGTCAGCTTAGGTACCACTCAGGGCTCAGCTCATGCAAAGGCGCTATCAGTGTTGCATTTCACACGGCTTGATCAGAAGTCCTGAGAACATCACGTGTGGATGAAGACGCTGGTGAGCTAGAGATGAGATTAAAGATCCTGAATGCTGACCAGAGAGTGTGGAAAGGGGACCATGACTTGTCCCCGCAGTTTGAACTTGACTCGTGTAACACAATCTGCAGTGTCTAGGTCGGCCTGATTCGAGCGGGAGATGGACGATTCCGGTAAAAAGTTGACACCAAGAGGAATTTCCTGTCGTGTGGTGTTATCAGAAAAACAACAGAATCCTCCGCTGTTTTACTTCAACAGCTCAAGTTCAACAATGGAGTTGCTGATAAAATACTTTGGCTGCTGGCGATGGAGCCAACTGCTGATGAGAGGAGATTCTCATTCATTCACTCGTGGAGAAAGGGGATCACTGAAACAAAGCTCAGCGGGGAAGATGAACAAAATAGATCCAAATTGTGGGTTTTAGCAAAGAGCCAAGACAGTGTTTTTAATAAACGGCAATCTCCCATCAGTTTAAATCGGCCTGCGGAGAGTTTGTACGATTTATTCTTTTACTTTAACTACTTTTGAAATCACAGACTTGCTACAGAACTACAGTGTGGATGTCTGTACTCACCGTACTGGCAGCTGGGTCCGTTGAACCCTGCAGGACAGTCGCAGAGCTGCGTGGATCCCACCCGACACTGGCCCCCGTTGAAGCACACGCCGTAGCTGCACACCGCTGCACGTGTGGACAGACGGGGTCATAGGAAAAGAGAGAGACAGATAACAAAACACAGTGAGTGGAGCAGCACCTGGCTGTTGTCATGACTTGTCAACATCTGCAGTTTCAAACGCCGACCTCCTTCTATCAAAGCCTTATCACCGGCCTGTTCACTCCTGACTAAAGAGGAACCTTGATTCGCCTCCGTTCACACCAACCAATGTCGGAGGAATCCACAGCTGAGCGAACAGGCAGGTTTCTGGCCAAGTGGAGAATTGTCTTTAAAATGAGTGGCAGCAACAGCTTGAATGAAGAGAGAAGAGGGCCTCTTTCCTGCACAGTTTGAGTCCTGGGTATAACTTTGATTGATTAACTGAGCTTTGATCATTGTCAAAAGCAAGTAATCATGCAGATGTGCGCAGGTGAGTGGTAGGATAAAATCAGAGAGCCACAGGGCGAGCGTGGCTCATCCATCTCTCCGAGACAGCGGCCCTGTGACCATAAATCCCCGTTAGTCAAACCCATGAAATTTAAAGAATCCAGGACGCATAAACAGCGAGTGCCACCAGGTAGCCTCGAACATGTGAATCCACCATCACATTCCTTACACTCACATTAATCATGACAGTCCTTCGCCTCAAACTGTGCGAGTAGAGTACATGTGTGCTGGAGTCTCCTGCGTGTGTGCTTATCTGATCCCGTGCAGTCAGACACAGCTGTTTGAGCCAGGCCTGTAGTTGTTTGCACTCTCCCGAGCAGAGTACAGTGCTTAGCGATGATTGATATCTATCATTGCTCTCCCCGACCAGCAACATGTGGACGCTGGGAGTGAAAAACACACAGTCTAGCAAACCATGAGAGGAATTTAGATGCCAGTCCTTCCCTCAGAGAATTGTGTAGAAACTATGAGAGCCGGTTTAAATGTGCGTCTTTTGCCAGATCTGCATTTTTCAGTCCTTCTAATCCAACTACAGGCGGCATGACCGATCATCACACCCGGCGCTATTGTTTCTGATGATATTTACCCGCCATATATGGTCATAGTGATGGTATCAATGTTCCAGCTCAAACAGACACCACACCAATATTTTCAAGTGTCATATATGTTTGTGCTGTTTATGTTTTTAGGGTGCTTTCACACCTGACAGTTTCGGTCGTTTGGACAGGTGAGAACATGCATTCGTACTCTGGTGTGGACCGAACCGGGTCTGCCAGAAAAGACGGGACTCGGTCCGTTTCCATATGAACCACAGTCCGGTTCGATTCAGGTGAGAACATAATCATACTCATGTAAGGACCTAATATAGGAAGCAAACCAAAAAACTGTGCATTGTGGGTAGGGCTGCACAATATGACCATATACAGTATATCGTCAAAATATGAAAATGTCTATCGTATGTGTTTTTCTCTATTGTCTCTATCGTGATGTCACAAAACCAGCAGCTGAACTGCTTTTTGCTCAACTGCTCAATTTTTACGTCATTTTGACAACGCTCCCTCGACCAAACCATAGAGTGAGGTGCTGTTTATTAACATGGACATTAATGTGCAGAAAAGGATCATCCAAAAATAGGCTTTACCATGTGGTTATTTCATATAGACTAATTATTTGTTAAATTAGCAGAAAACACGATATATCATGATATATATCGTTATCAAGATATGAAAAATCCTACATCGTGATACAGGATTTTGGCTCGCCCAGCCCTAATTGTGGGATTTTGACGGTTGCAGAGACAGCCACGCAGCCAGGCAGTAGGATGAGTAGAGGATGAATGTGGGGGAACGACGAGGTGACGGCTCTGAGAGAAATATGGGATATTGTGGGAACGCACAACAATATGGAGAAACTGTTCAGGTACAAACTAAAGGAGAGTGGAACTGATCGAACTTTGGAACAATGTCGGGACAGCAATACATTAAAGTCTGCGATCATGTGGAGTGATTAAGGAGTGTGCTCTCCCTCTTTGTTTATGTCAGTAATTTCCCATGTGGCAATTCTGACCAATCAGAAAGCAGTCTCCTCGCGCATCAAAACCTTTGGTGCGCTGGTAAAAGCTGCCGTGTGAACACAAACCAAACTGGAAAATGCAACATTGCAACAATCTGGTCTTTGATTCGGATCAAACAAACTGACTTTAGGTGTTACGCCTCGCTTGCTCTTATAGGCCAATTAACGTACACAGTGAACTGAACAGGACTGCTATAAATAAAGCTCCTGAAGCCTGTATTTGAGTTAATTATGATCGTTACAGTCATTTATCCAGAACAACAATGATAAACATTTGCTGGTTGTATCGTATGATTTGATACGATTGGCTGCTTTCTCTGTTTAAAGGACCATTGGTCAGACCAAATGAAAAATCGTGTTTATAAATCACATGTTTGACAGATTGACCGGTTGTTTAAGAAATGGTAGGTGCATCCCACAAGAAGCTGAGAGGAGATCTGCAGTCTGACTTTATCTGTGTCATCACAGTAGCGGGGAATTACATCTAATTTCCAGATAAAAGAGAAAAACACGAAGAAGTAATCTCCACTAATCACAGATGATCCGCAATAATTTCATCCATGTCGATTTCACAGGGCTCAGACTAAACATCCGCCTGTCGTCTGGCTCCTTCCGCTGACACCTGCTCAACAGTTGGACCATCCAGTGAGTCCACAACAAATAACCCACACAGTGAACATGCCAGACCGTGTGCACACGCAACAGACATCAAACTGTTCCTCTCTTGACATCTCTTTAGAAGAAAAAAAACAGACATTGTAAAACACAGGCGCGTTCTTGTGCTCCGTGCTTAATCTTGCCCAAACTGTGGAGCCACTGAAATCGTACTCCAACAGGAAGACTGTCTCACCGCTGCTAATCTGCACATGATGACTTCCAGTTCCTCAAGACTGAGTGGCTACACGAGCTATGGACACACAAGTAGTTCGACATATAGTTACATAGCTATAGTGATTATCTAATGTGAGGGGATTTAGAGGTGGTGGCAGCTAAAGACGACAGATCAGTGTAAAAGTTTGATGCACTGTTTAAAATAGCTCCAAATTCTTCAGGACAATTATATCACCACCAGCTGTGAGAGATCAAATTAATGACACATTCCTAAATGGTGGTCAAAATGTTTCAAATTAACTAAATTACCAGCAACAAAGTAAAAGGTCAGATGTGTCTCAGAGTCACTTCGGGTAAGCGACAACAAGGAGAAGGTACATTCCCCCTCCTGAGACGTGAGACACTCAGGATTGTTGGCAGCAGACCAGGGCATATTTGGGCCGCCCCCGTCCTGAGCCCCGAACGCTGCTTAATCTTCCCTGAAATAATTCTTTAATGTGGCATGCAGCGTCGCATAAAACTCACTCTCATCTGTCTCCGTGAAAGCCTCCACTCTATTACAAAGACACCTTCACTGAGAGGATTAGCAGCTTCCACAAAAAGAAGAGGCAGAACGAGCAGGGGTCAGCGACTCGCGCCGAGGAGCTGAAGCAGGTGTCAGCCTTACAGCTTGTGAAGGGGATGACCACATCGACACAGAGGCAGCCCTGTGTTTGTTTAGGCTCCGTCACCCCCAGAGTGCGACCCCGAGGGAGACCACATTTAGGGGAGTTCACAGACACAAAGGCCCGCGCTCCGGGCTCCGTTTGGTGCCATAATTGGTACGCGCGGCACTGAGCACTGTATTTTTGAGGCTACAAATCATGTTTTGCTATGCAGAGGAATGTGTCATTTCAGAGGAAAAACCAGGGCAAGCTGTGTGAGGTGATCTCTGACAGGTTTCTTTGAAAGACGTTAAATAGCATTTGAACTAGACACTAAGTCAGTTTGTCAAAGCAGGAACAATAATAAGCAACAAATGTCTTGGTATGCAAGACAGTACAGTATCTGGGTCACTCTCTGCACCCTGAATCAAACCGTCTACTGATTATATGTGAGAGAGAAGTAGTCCAAATATTTGGACATTTATTCACATCAGGAAAAGTAAACACAATCAAACACCTTCTCTGATGTGACATGGTCAGTATTTGTCCCACTTCTGTGTCCGTTTCCTCTCTTTTCCTCACTCCAATGCAACAGGTATGTCGACAAGACATGCTGACAGTGTGCAGTCCAACAGGAAACATACATGGAGTGTAACACAAAACTCAATGCACACGTTTTTTCGGCCCAGGCTAGCTGAACAAATCGTGATTGCCTGGCATCGTCCTACATCACCGACGATTCCAGAGTTGATTGGAACTAAAACCTGCGTTATAGTACTGAACACCATTTTAATGTTTATGTGTAATCACCTTATACCTAAAGTTAACCATATCTTACTTTACAAGCATAAAAATGTGATTCTGCTGACGTCTGTCTTAAAGTGGTAATCTCGAAGATCTTAGTTTCGTTCTCTTTGGCGATAAACTGTAATTGCGCTCCACCTTGGCATGGTTACGCCGATCGTAACTCTTGATTTTCCTCGCTGACAGTCGCTTTCCTTTTTAGACTGTTTGCCTTCATCTGAGCGTCGAGTTTGTTTCTTTTTCTTTGGATTTTCACTTATTGTTGAAGTTGTATCTGTAGTCATCGATCTTTTCTTTGTTTGTTCAGCCATAGTAGATTACTGTTTACTCGCAACACTTGCAGAGACCAGAAAACTGCCGCTTAGCTCCGCCTACCCTCTCTGGCAGACCAACCACTGCTGGGTGATGGAAAACTGGGCGCCGCTCGTGATTGGACACTCAGTCCATAATACTGCAAATGCAAAGGCTTTCATCAGTGGGCCATAGGCTCAATCACCATTGTGTTACCTCGTTTAGTGATAGATAGTGACCTGATCAGACAGAGCGCGTTTTGCAGGCTGTAAAACGTGAGGCACACCGCACTGCCTTTTTTGTTGAAGCCTACGGTTAAAAAAAAGAGAGCAGCTCGCTGCGCCTTTTTTTTCTACTGTTGTTAAGGCAACCACCGAATCATTAGCTGTCATTAACCTTACCGTTATATTGTAAACTGACAGAAGACCCGCCTCCCCTTTCAAATGATTGGACAGTCAGAAAAAACGGCAATGACATTGAAGTTTTTTCAACTCGAGGCGCTCAGAGCGTTTCCTCAAAAACACACAGAGCGGAAAAATGCAAGGCACTCTGCAACGCAAAATCAGCGCGCAAAAAGCGTGTGTCCCTCTCATTGGAAACAATGACAAAAAGCTGCCCCCAGCTGCTGAAACGCGTTCTGTCTGATCGGGCCCTTAACAGACATTTATTTAAATTAAAATCTTCAAGGTAATTACTTTAATTAATTCACCTAAACTATTCAACTCGTGCCTTTATCTGGCATGGACGCCATTAAACGAACAGGAAGAGACTGGCGTTGGCTCCTTCCAAAATAGTTCAGCAGCAGTTCAACCACATTTAAAAACATTTACTTGAAAAAAAGAACAAGTTTAGACTTTGATTAAAGTTGGTTGGCCAAACTACTTTCCACACTGCCGCAGTCACCATCCCTCAGCAAACCCACATCTGAAAGTGGACGTCAACGTCATGTGATGACTCGAGGTCTTCGTCGAGCCAAGTGTAATTCTACAATCAGCTCCAATAACATTTTCTCCAGCTAGCACCAAACAGACCCCAAGTTGTTGATAGTAAACTCGTGTTTGCTCGCATAGTTGACAGAAGTCCCAAAAACTTCAAAAATATGGTAGCTTGTGTTTGTTTCAAAGATTCTGCCTTACTGCTGCTACTCAGATCAAACAGCGTCCGTCAGTGAAACCAGAGGCGGTACGTGATGAACCAAACAATCTAAGTTACACCACTGTTTTGGTGTAAAATGCACCGTGTTATGTCTCAGTCTGTTGATTTCTGTTTCTCTGTATGCGTCTGGGCCTGAGTCTATTTGTGTTCAGTTACGCACAGTGCCGTCCCCATGACCGCGGACATGGCTGTCGCTGACTTCCATGACAGAAACACACACACACAGACCACCCATGGATCGACAGAGGAGCATTTCCTCTTTTTTCGGGCTTCTGCAGCTACCTTCCCCGGCCTGCTCCCACCACAAAAGGAGGCCAGTTCCCATTCAGCAGCTAACGAGGACGACAAACTGGAGGAGCCATTGTCCCTGCTGCTCAGCGCCGTCACAAAGCTTATTGTCGCTGTCAATCAACATAACTGCTCGTTTCCACTAACTAACCTCAGCCAGCGTCCGTCCTCACCCCGCTTGTGGCTGGCCGCTGGGGTTAAAGAAGGTTTGACTCATTGATTGAGTGGTGCTCTTAATGTTAAGTGGAGGAAGTCGCCATCATAAAGTCAAGAGCTCTTCACCTTCATGGGGAACCAGATCCAGAGTCATGGAGCCAGTTGGAGTCTTTACAAAGCACACAAAAGTCACCTTGGATGCACTTTGGGGCTTTGTCTCCACACGACAACTGGCTGACTTTTAGCAGACAAAAACCATTAGATGTGTTGTAAAAACTTTGAATAGATGTGGCACTAAGAAAAATAATCTTTAACTATTTTTATTATTATTAAATCACTATCTATCGCCGAATGAGGTAACACAATAGTGACTGAGCCTATGACCCACTGATGAAAGCCTTTGCATTTCCAGTATATAGTATTATTACAGACTGGGTTTCTGTGGCGACATTCGCGGAAAAAAATCACAAGCAGCGCCCAGTTAGTGACACATTTTCATCACCCAGCAGTGGTTGGTCTGCCAGAGAGGGTAGGCGGAGCTAAGCAGCTGCTTTTCCGGTCTCTGCAAGTGTTGCGAGTAAACAGTAATCTACTCTGGCTGAACAAACAAAGAAAAGATCGATGACTACAGATACAACTTCAACAATAAGTGAAAACCCAAAGAAACAGAAACAAATTCGACGCTCAGATGAAGCAAACAGTCTAACAAGGAAAGCGACCGTCAGCGAGGAAAATCAAGAGTTACAACCGGAGCCAACCGTGGACGTCACACACGCAACACTGTCTGGATATCTGGGAAGTGTGCTCATGCAATTACCGTTTATCACCATAGGTGCGAGATTGTAACTTTAAATTGATGAATCATTTAATCCAATTAATAGTAGCAATCTCACAGATTTCCATTTTTGTGCTCTTGAGCGCCTCCCACTGGCGATAATCTGTAATAATAAGAGCACTCTTCCTAATTTAACCAGATGTCTACGGCACACCTCAAGAGCACACCTAGAGAACAACAAGGGGCCTCTGTCTCACTCTCCACTTGTTGCTTTCTTTGTGCAAAGATGCTGGAAGTCATCAGAACTTGGAAACAAAATCACAAACATTTGCAAACCGCCTGAGTCAATGCTGGAGTGTGAATGGAAAACTCATAAACCTTCATAATGAGATGATAGCAGCCTGAAACAGAAAGATATGGCAAACGAGAGGGAGGTGGTCAAAAGAGGGGAATAAAATGTGAAAATAACCAGAACTGTTTACTGTGCTGTGGTATACTCTTTCACCAAATATGTGAGTAATTAGAATGCTGGAGAGCACAACAACCGAGGCTATTCAGTGCAAGACTGCGAGGAGACGTCAACATCTGTACAATGCACGGAAAGAGAGGAGGAGAAGAAACACAGGTGAAGTGAAAGAAACTGGCAGCCCCTTCCCGGCCGCTTTGTGTGCTGTGTCTACAACATGATTAGAGCCTCCATTCCGCTCAACTACCTCACAATAACCACAAATCATTAGCCTAATTACCCGACACTGACATTTTATTAGGGAACACACACACAGAGAGAGAGGGACACAACAAGAGAGAGAAAGAAACCTCAGAAGTGCCAGACACTAAATCTCGATCTCAGCACAAAGCATTCCCATCTCCACAATCTCCCCGTCTTTCGGGGGTTTTCGGAGGATTTGCTAAAGCTGTACATTTCGCAAAGCAGATTTTTTCTTTTGGATGTCAGAGGTGCTGTTGAAAACAGCCCCGCAGATTGCATTGTGCTGACTGAGGTACAGTACAGATAGCGCATAGCAAAGTGCGCAGGGGTGAGAGAGGGAGGATTGTGGTGTGAGCTTCCTTTTATCCTGGTTCAATGGCTCGGAGAATAGGGTGATTAGTTTGTCCCATCTCAAAGCGCTGCCACGTCTTTGGTTACAGAGATAAAAGCTCTGCCTCGCGTCGAAGAGAGCAGCCATTGTCACGCGAAAAAGAGAAACTAAAAACCCCCCCGTCTACTCAAGTGAGGGGAGACACTGGGCAGTCCTGAGGAATGTCTCTGTAAGATATTTCTCTATGAGCGCTCTGCAATGAGTCTGGTTTGTTTTAAAAATGACAGTGTAATGCTTCCTTGTATAATTTAATACTGTAACCTTTTCCCGGGAGACAAAGGGCTCTTTGAAGAGAGCGGGGATGCCATAATAAGACACCGATGACAGCCACATCCAGGACATCTTCTCCTCATCCCAGCCACTTCATCAGCGGGCTGTCCCACAGAGCACTGGGCCTGTACTGGGACTTTTGAGGGCTTGTTCCAGGTAAGGAACAAATACTAAGTAAGTGGGAACTGTCTCGAGGACAGGGGACAAACTGTTTACAGGAAGGCTTTGCCAAGGGTCTCTCTAAGGTATGCAGGCTATGCGATCTGGATCACTGGCTGTAAAATCCCATCAAAGGAGGCTTCTTGGTCTCAGCGGTGTGAAGCTAAGCTTATCCACAAGGAGATGAGCTGCTGGCAGCCCCACTGTGACCAACAGAACTACTTTTCCATACATGGACCTGAGGTTTGGAAATATAGGAGGGGGATTCATGGTTTGTTTCTCTTCTTTTTGTGCGCGTCAGCAGGTGGTCCCCCCCAACATGAGCTGATGGGTATTGTTTTGGGGGCCTTGGCTGTGAGTAGTTGGGGTAAACACTTAAAGGGCTTGTCTACTTTAATATCCGTAATGTAATCCTCTGACCTGCACTGCCACTGCCATGTCACACCTCTGACGGAGAGGAGTGGCATGACTGTATGGAGGAGAGCCAAGATTTAAACATGGGACCAAAGCGAGACTGGGAATGTGGACGTTGGGAGCTTTAACTTCAAAGGACAAAACAAGCAGGGTAAAAGCTGACTGGCTGTCTGTCATAAACTAGAGCCAAGATGGGAATTGTTTTTCCCTGAGTGTAGAACAAGATACAAAGATGCAAATCTCTTCTGAGGAGCGAATGTCAACACTTAGACTCTTTCAACACTTAAGATCCGCATCTGCTGGAGCTGTGGACATGGCACTGACAGATAACATCTGCTGAGGGCTCTGGATGGGCAAAGCACCTCTTGACCCTTTTGACCTTTTACTGAAAACCTTTCATTCAGAGGTCTGTGCCAAGGGCGAGGTGATGTTTGAAGGAAACTTCCTCCTGCTGAGTCATGAAAGACGTATTCCCTTTAAGTAAACATACCTACCCACGTTAACAAGAATGTCACACTCAGAAAAAGGTCAATGTTATTTTTATACTTTTAAGGGATAGAAAAAGGAGACATCTGGATTGTTAAGGATACTTACGATACAGACAACCCGCCTCTCCGTTGAGTTGAGACCAGCCGGGGCAACACTTGTACACAGTCTGATAATCCTGTCTGTACACTTGTCTGTACGCTGTGTAGTACGCCGTCCTGATGACACAACAAGCATTAAGAGAGAAAGAAAATTTCAATCAGACGTGTTAAAGAGGCAGAAGTGAAAACAAACATAAACATAGGGATTATCTGACAATATCTGAAACATATAATTATGGATTTTTAATGTGGTTGGAAAAGATTAGGAAAAACAAACAACTCCCAGCCCTTTACGTAACATCCACTATAATGTTCAGCAAACATTTTCCCAGACTTCTAAAGGTGCTGTTTTAAAGTGACTTCAGAGAACGCTGCCTATCCCTGTACTTTGGGACCCCTCTCATTGTGGAAACACGTTTTGTTTACAGCGAGTAATTGTGGCCTTGGCTGCCTTCAAAGCAGCCTTCTGATTTTGTAACGCGGTGAAAAACGCAGGGAGAAAGCTAGCATGAGCACGGGCAGTGAGAAACTGACTCACAAGAGACGGGCTAAAATGTTAGCATTAGACTTGTCCTTCAAAGGAATGTTGGCTGCAGTGACGCCTGTGTAAGAGGGGCTACACCTTGCACTTAAAGGTGTACGATAGGTTCAAAGCTGTGATTAAAGAGAAAGATAGAGGGAAGAGATGAAGAGGAAAGATGAGATCAGGGAGTTACATCTCATCCTGTTTGGGGGTTAAATAAAGGATCATGCCCTCTCTGATAAATTCTTCGCCTGCATGACTCAAAGAGTAAACACAAAAACCATTAATTAATGCTTCCCTCCAGCCAGAGCTCGAGCACGACATCCCCTGCAGGTGAACGTGGGAGTGTTTGCACAAGGACACAGTCAGACATTTGGACTACAAATAGGTGCATTACTCACCTCCTCTCGTACCCCATGCACCACGACTGTCCCACACAGCCTTGCTTCCACACTTTAACCATGCGTGTGAAGGCCTGCACACACGGCTGCCTCTGGGCTACCAGCGTCACCTCCCTCTCCACGCACACATTAGGCCTGGAACGAGAACAGTGGTAAAAATGCTTAACGTGTCAAGATGTTCCGCAGTGTTTCTACGGATGGCAGCGGGGCAACTTTATTGGTGCTGTGAGAGAAGCTGCAGCAGCGATAGATTAAGCTTGAAGAAGGCGTTTAGTTGTTAACTGTGAGGGCTGCTTATGATTGTCGGCTTTTGGGGTTTTTTAAAGACTTAAGGGGAATTCCTTAAATATCACCTATGTGAACGCTTAGCTGCAAAGCACAAGATTCTACCTGTAGGTCAACCTGAACTCAGCTTTCAATCTGCCTTTTGAAGTGAAGGATGGGCAAAAACATGGCAAGGATTTTTGATTCTATTTATATCATCTCCTCCAATTTTAACATGCCAAACAAACAAACAAGAAATCATAACCAGACAAGACCAAAATGTCTTAGATTTGAGCCACGTTTGCGGGAAAACAAAAGCACATGATGAATGGTTACCACTTCCCTTTCAAATATTTTCTAAATAAATGAATTCAACATAAAAATTCCCGACTTTTCCACACAATTCAGATGAAAAAGTGACACATTTTCGCTGGACAAACTGTGGATCGTGCATGTTTTCACTTGTATGAGACTGATGGGAGACAGTTAAAATGCTCCCACTCCCTCAGGTCAAATACAGTAAGCCTTCAGCTGTGATGTTTTTGTCCCTCTTGCACAAAGTCTGTCTGGGTTCACAGGCACTGATGTCTTCTCACCATGTGCTGCTGATCTCTTTGGTAACTCTCCAAGGACAAGCAGGCAGGCAAGACAGACAGGGAGGCTCGGCATGCGGAGATCAGCAGGAATCTTAAAGACAACTTCCAGCTGCTCGTCTCATAAACAATAGTAATCACTATCACCTCCAGCTGTACACATTATTTCATATGAGGGAGCTTATTGTCAGCGACAGGTAACAGCAGAGAGTCTTCTCTCACATCATTTATTATGTTAAGGTTTGAAATACCTGCTATCATTGTCTGGCTCTTCACTTTTAGGGGCTTAAAATAAAACAGCTCTGACAGACTTAGGAATGCAGCGCAGACTATCCACATAATTATGCAGATTACAGTCATACCTTGCAGAGGACAAAAACAGCAAAGACACTTGATAGATCTGTCATCCATCTACTAAAAAACTGCACAGGTTTTAGCCTGTGTTTGAGTCTTTTACACAATATTATTCACGTGCAGGTGGACTGGCAGTGTTAGGGAAAACAAGAGTAAAGTTAAACGTCCCTAAAGAAAAAATAAATATGTTAAAGTGTCTATAAAATACAAAACACAAGAAAAGGGTTACTCACATATAAGGCTGGAGGTTGTTGGGGGTGCCATAACGCAACGCATTAGTCTCTTTGATAAATATTAGGAGAAAAGAAAGAATAACTAGATCCATGTTTCTTCTTCTTGGATTAGAGATTGAAAAAAATGAGAATTACTCGGACACTCATTCATGAGTAGCCATAACTCTGAAGTTTATCCGTCAAAACATATATATTAAAAAAAGCTAATATAAAAAATAAATCCGGTCAACTGGGGAGAAAGTTAAAACGCGCGCAGAGGATCTTCCGCGTGGATGTGGTCAGCTCTTTCCAAAAACGTTCCAGCCATCACACGCGCTGTGTTTTCTCGCTTCAAACCGGCGTGTGACACTATGACTGAAAAACTGCGGCTCACCTCCGCTTCCTCCTCACTGCAGATGTTAGACTGACGGGCAGAGACTCGCGGAGGCTGAGCGCTTTCTGAACTCCCTCCATTGACTTGTTAATGATGGCAGAGAGGGGTGTTTGGGGAGGGGAGGATGGAAAGGGTGCCGTTTATTATTCAGAGCTTCAGGAGCTTCTGAAACACTCTTAAGACACCCTGCAGTCTGCAAAGTGCACTCACAAACAGACCTCCAGAAGTTGTTTTTTTTAAAACTTCTCGTCTTTTTACGGTATATTACGGTAATTTGATATTATATGTTTAAAAATAGAACTTCCCGGCAAGTAACGCTGACGGAGGCTGTGCTCATTCATGTGCAACCAGGCGATGTATTTTTTTTTTTTTTACACAGAGACTTTTTATAGGCAGATATTTAATTCCTCCACTTGCATGGCGTTTATCTAGTTCACTGGGCGCGTATTGATGGAAACAACGCGCGTGAAGTTGAGCAAAAGGCGCACATACATGCGCGCGCATGGAGCCATTACGCAAAACAGAGCATCTGCAAGAGGGAAGACATCTAGAAAAACTCAGTGATATACTACTAAACGTGGAGCAAAAGAGGATGTTTGGGGTTAAATTCGGGGGGTCTGCAGCAGCAGCCAGTGGTCACTCTGCGGGGCAAACAGCTGATGGTGCGGTCAAAGGGTCAGCCGCAAGGACGGACTACTGCTGCTCTCTAAACAAAGCTTTCATTGCCCGCATGTGTGTTCATGACCCCAAAGAGACCCGGGTCACCGCTGTCCGTGCAACCTCCGAGGTTACCCGCCATACAGCATGTTGCTCTCATTAGATCAGGGGCTCTCAGACATGTCAGGGCTTCATTTACCGTGTGTGTTACCAAAGTGGGGACATAAAACAAGACATCCTCAAGCATGACTTTGTCTTTTATAATCTGCAACAACAAAAGTGAGTCATAGTTAGACTCATCAGATCTGTTTATGCTGCCGTCTGCCCCCCATAAAAACACATCCATGACCATATTCACCTGTTTGGGAGCCCCAGGGCAGAAATCTGCTGATGCCTCCTCCCTTTTCGGTCCATTGTTTTCTAGCTATCAAGTGCAGTGCACATGGCAGCCTCATTATATGCCCAGAGACCAGTACTAAGAAAAAAAGTTTTACACTTGTTATGGTACAATACACAATAGCAAAATGTTATATCTGATGCCCCATCTATTTCCACCTCAGATTGTGGTGCCCTTTGCAGTTGGGGTTCAAATCAGTCCCCACAAAGTAATGTGATGATATGTTCACATTTAAAAAGATATGTTGTCCCTAGAGGTAACAATATTGTTGTAGCTGAAATATTGACTGCATCAGTTGTTGATCACCTGAGGCTCCTAGAGGACAGTAGAAGTAAACCAAGGCATTGAAAAAGTTATTAAAATGGAATTAAAAAGATTGGGAATCAGTGCAACTATGAGAAGTTGTTGGGTTTAATTTGTTTGGCAAAATGCCATACTATAACAATATAAACTGCCTTATGCAGGGGCCCTAATCACAATCTGATAGTGCTTTATACTGTTAGTATTTCAGTCAATATTATAGTTTCAGAATTTTGTGTTGAATCAAATTATTAAACTAAATAACATTAAGTATTAGCGGTAGTAGCAGCAACAATTTTGCTTTAGTAACAACATAAGGGACCCAAAGCTTATTTTTGGCCTGGGGCCCATTGCTGGTTAACTAGTCCGTTAAAAACGAATGGTTTCTTAGTTCTGACTATCAATTATCATGTTTAAGCTATAATTGTATTAACCTATACGTATAAATAACATTGCTTAAAATCATTTTTCATAATCATTACAACTGACGCCTGTCGCTGGACTGAGAAACAGGAGATACCTAATGAGTAGCTTCTGACATGGATGGTTATTTGCTGACACCTTGTGGCTAAAAGTCTGAACTACTTGCTACATTTGGTATGACAAGTGCTCTACAGATGGTACAACGAAAAGATTTCATCAAATATTAACATACCATCTCTAAAACAACAGGAAGTGGTCAAAGAGAACGACCTTTGGACTACCTCAACTACAGCCTAACAAAGAGGTCAAATAGCTGCTCTTCAGATATAATGACAATATAGCCCATGCTCCGTTTTAAACCGGTTAAGTAACTTTACCACACTCCCTAACTACTACTTACAACACGACCTTTGCCCTTCGCATGCTCACTGCTGTACTTTAGCATGCAGTGGGTAATAACAGGAGGAGTGTGCACACTTAGACGGAGTCACATTATTAAAGACGTGCTCGTACATTTGCCGAGGTTTGTTGCTCGTCGAAACATGTCGTCGTCTGCAGCTAAACGGCCGGTTTCCTTACTGGGAACCATGGCGTTTGGTGGGCGAGCTGACGCCGAGCAGAGCCTGGAGATGGTGAAGACTTTCCTGGGCAGGGGGCACAACAAAGTGGACACAGCCTTCATGTACGCGGGTGGAAAGTCAGAGGTTGTCATTGGGGGCATGAATCTTCCAAAAACAGGTAAATTAGAAGCACACATATTCGTAGAGACCACACACACTGGACTCTCTACTTGGGCTGACGTAACCTAAGTTTTTAAAATGAAGTATCAGAGCTGTTACTCGTGACAACGTACCTGCAGCTGGCAGCAGCTTGGAATCATGGGAACAAAAATGGTTCACCCCCCTGTAACATTTCTTAAAGCTCCTGTGAGTCGTTTTTATCTGGGTAATAAACAGGCTGCAGTTAATTCTGATGCCTTTATAATACCTACAAAAGCAACCCAGACAATCAGCAACAAGATTGATTATGTCTATATAGTTATTTTTAATGCCTGAAACCGGGGTGGGGGGTAGGTGTCAGACAAAGCGATTAACACGCTGCCTTTGTTTACATTTCCCAGGGCAAAAATGTAAAATTAGTGATACATGTGACTGTTTAAGAAAGCAGGATGAGATTTTTTGTTAAAAACTACTACTTAAGCATGTACAGGACAAAATCAGCAAAGAGATAAGAGGTACAGGTTTGTCCTCAGGGGGCGCCAAAAGCAACACAAACCGAAAGTTCCTCACTGGAGCTTTAAATATGCACAATATCAAATCAGTCAAAGACAATTAAAAAGTAAGAATATTTGCATTCCAAGCTAAACCAATTAAATGTAGCTTGATTACAGAGCTACAGAGTTGCTAGCAGAATTAAAGGGTTTTGTCTTGAAAAGATTCTGCTAGCTATTACCATAATATTACACCTACAGATTGGGGTACCAGACTTAACAGGTATAGCCTACTAATTGTCATATTTAGGTGCTTTAATCTGTCATGAGTTTTTCATCTTGACTTCATAGCATTGGTCTCTCTCTCTGTTTTGATTAACAAATGCAGAAAAGCAGACTAGCAGAGGCTGCAATATTCTCACAGGTGTAGCACAGAAGGCTGGACATTGTGTAAATGCGTTCTCTATAAGCTTATCCATGGCTATTCATTCTAACGGTTTTGTTTGCCAGCCTTAAATAAGGGCCCTGTATAGGTATCAGTCCACTACCATACATTATTTGTGGATCAGGACATGAGGAATATTGACACAAGTAAAAACACTAAAGCTTAATATAGGCTGGCAAAGACCGTATAAAAATAAGTACAGGGATATAAATGGGAAGCCTTGGGAACAAGCGTATCATTCATGTACTTTTATGATGATCATTATCATAATTTGTTCAGACTAAAGAACCTTCATCATTCTAGAAGTTATTTAGTTTCAGGTTTGTGTCGCTTATCTGATGTTTCCTCAGAACATTTAGATCATTTTTATAAGATGACTTTGTGTCTTAGTTCCAATTTTATGCAAAAAAAACCCAAATAGTTCTCTCTGCTGAAATCATCCTGTAAATGATATAACTTTGACCTCATTTTTTTATGTAACAGTAAGTTTAGCCACCAAAGCCAACCCCTGGGATGGAAAGACGCTGAAGCCAGAGAGTGTGCGCTCTCAGCTGGAAACCTCCCTTCAGAGGCTGCAGACGGATAGTGTGGACCTTTTCTACCTCCATGCACCTGACCACGAAAACCCCATTCAGGACACACTTAGAGCCTGCAATGATCTCCATAAAGAGGTAAAAAGAACATATCGATCCTATAATGTTGAGATATTATCTGCTTATTCATTAGAACTATGCTTTAACACTAAAATATCACCTCCAGGGAAAATTCAAGGAGTTTGGCCTGTCAAACTATGCATCATGGGAAGTTGCTGAAATTGTGTGCATCTGCAGACACAACAACTGGATCGCTCCAACTGTGTATCAGGTATTTTGGCATATTTTAAAACAATCGTTTACAATCAATTTAGCGGTTAGAGGCTACGTGTTGCAGTGGCCATTATTTTCTTAATAACAACTGCATAGTTGGACTTCATGGGCTGGAAATGCTTGCGTTCAAAGTGAGCTGATATTTTATGCACCTGGTAATCTAGAATAGCTGTAGCTTTTGGTACAGAAAGAAAAGATGGTGAAGAGAAACTTTCTTTAATTGTAAGTTACTTAATTAAAAAGATCTCTGTGCCAATGTTGTACTCTTCTACTCTTCTCACAGGGAATGTATAATGCCACCACGAGACAGGTAGAGACAGAGTTGCTGCCATGTCTGAGAAACTACGGGATGAAGTTCTACGCATACAATCCTCTAGCAGGTTCAGTATATGTTTGTTCTGTGGTGCGTCTTGCAGTCAGTTACACACATGCATGCCCCCCTCAGAATAAATCATAATGTATTTAATGTCTAATGTCTTTGCAGGTTGCAACATAAACCTGCTTAGCATCAGTGTGTTGGCATACTGACATTAGCATTTACAGTGGTGAAATACCATTGTGCCTGCGTTCAGCCTCAGAGTCGCTACCATGGCTGTAGACCCTTAGTTTCAGGTTTGCCAGTGTTGGGGATAATAATAAAAACTTAAAATGATAAATGTATCCTGAATTTAGACCAAACTCCTCCTCTGCAGGTGGCCTTCTGACCGGAAAATACCATTACGAAGACAAAGATGGTTCCAAGCCTGCAGGACGATTCTTTGGCAACAGCTGGGCCGCAGCATATCAAGACAGGTGAGCGAGTGACCATTTGCTTTTTGACATTTTTTCAGTATGAAATTTTTTTTTTGCAAGACTGAAAAATAATTGTGTCTGTACTTCTGTGTCAGATACTGGAAGGTGAGTCATTTCCAGGCCATAGATTTGGTTATAAAGGCCTTGGAGACAGCGTACGGCTCAGAGAAACCCACCATGACGTCTGCTGCTATGCGCTGGATGTATCACCACTCCAAACTGAAGGTACAAGGAGAGCTGCAGTGACACGAGATTATGTTTAGACATCATCATGGGGGATTACACAATACTAGATCAGATCATTAGAGATGCAAAAATTTGGGTGAAGTGTTTTATCTCTCTGAACACAATATCTTATATTTGTATGAATTTACTTGACAGAAGTTTATTCTGCCCAGGCACCAAATTTCAGAGAAGTCTTCACTCTAAGCCTAAAATGTGATGTGGAAGGAGGCTTCAACTAAAAGTGCTTTAATCATTCTGTAGTCTTAAAAAGTTTAAGCACTTAAATCTTAATTTTTTTTAGTGCTGCATGTTTTGATAACTAGCCCTGCAACAAACAATTATTGTATTTCTTCAAACCAAAATCTTAACTGTTACCATCTGAAGTTGCCTGGTCAGTTCTATATGTAACCTCAGCTCTTCAAGTCAAAGGCTGAATTAATGGTAGCTGGTTAAAGATGTTGGATTAATCAAACTGTCAACAGCTTGAAATAAAATGCATGTTTAATTTAAACAGTATTATTTTTCCTTTTGACCACTAAGTTGTCTGATTTTCCAGGGTGATCTTGGTGATGGAGTCATCATCGGCATGTCAACTATGGAGCAACTTCAGCAAAACTTGGCTGCTGCAGAGGAGGGTCCTCTGGATGAGAGAGTGGTCGCCGCCTTCCATGAGGCCTGGAATCTCGTAGCCCACGAGTGTCCAAACTACTTCCGCTGAAAACTCCCCCAAACAGTCCAATCAGACATCATCTAGGTTTATAGGTCTGCTAAATCTTGACTTAAGTATTTCCTGAAATCACACTTGAATTTTTTTCCCTCAGTTTTTATGAACAGATCAATTGGAGACCATTACGTTTTGAATAAAAGCACTTCATTGGTGATGTATAAATGTACAAATGAAACAAAATTATTTTTTCCGGGAAAATAACCTTTTCTGCCTTAATTAAACTAATAAAACTCATTTTCACAAATCAAACTTTTTTCTACAAACAGAATGCAGCAAACTGGTTGGTTCAACACACAAAAGTGTGCTTGTTTGTTTAAATGCAAAATACTTTCATGCAGCACAAAAGTTTCTCATTATTTTGAGAAATCTTGACAATACAAGTGGCCTCAGCATCTTTACACAAACATCATGAAGTCTCCTGACTCCAGTGTTAACTGAACACATTTAGTCCGAACCTTAAACTGAAACACGGATAAAGTAAAGAGAAAACAAACTCCAGGGGCAGCACTGGCGGTCAGGGTGAATGGTTTCAGTATCAATGTCCCTCTGCTGTTGAAGGTTGGCAAAAATGACTTAAAAACTATCTTTACAAGCTCCCGGCCTTGCAGATGTTTCACTCTGCATCATCATCGTCGTCTTCTTCGTTATCCTGCATAGGCTCTTCCTCTCCAGCACAGTTCTCAAACTCGCCTGTTTCTGAGTTCCACATACATTTGATCTGCACCTTGAATTCTGCCATCTCGATGCCAAAGAGTTTCTATGGAGAAAAGAAAGGAGCCATTGGAAAGGTAAGTCAAATGCAACACAGCAAAATAGGTCACAGTCAACATTTTCTGAAGGAATAAAAGTCAAGGACTCACCAGAACACGAGCCTGCTCAGGAGTGAGCACGTCTCCCTCCTTACAGACTCCGTGGTCCTTCAGCAGTGTCACCACACCTTTAAAAACGAGGCAGCCCAAAACGTTTTTAGCATGTTATATCCAACTTGTGTCTAATCCTACTTGATGATCAGGTAATCTTACCTTTCTTGAGAACAGTAGGAAGTCCTAACTGTCTCAACTGTGGCTCCATTGAGTGAGGAAACTGTTCCAGAGGTCCCTCATCAAGAGTTATGTCCATATGTGCCTGGTTTCCTGCCCGCGCATAATCCATCTCTTTGAAATGATTGAAATACCTGTACAGAGACAACACCATTCTGTCAACTGGTGAACAATATTTAGAGATTTACAGCAACAATGGTGCATCAATAGAAACCTTACTTACTCTTGTACTTCATCCTTTGTTTTGTTAGTGAACAGTACTCCCACTTCTCCTCGTAGATACTTGCTGACCTGCACATTATCAAAGGGCAATAAGTTAAAAAAAAAAAAAAAATTATGGTATTTTCTAGCTTAGAGACCATAGATCATTCCTACCTTATGCAAATTATCTTTGTATTCGTCTGTTTCTCCTTTACCCAAAGCAATCACCATGACTTTATTTTTGCCGAAGAAGAACCTGTGGAACAGAGAGGAGTCCTGTTAAATTGCTATAATCGAAGTACTCCAGTGGTTAATGTTGAAATATCATAAAGTTGGGGAAATGCACGAGACTGGCACTGCAGCTATTAGTAAATCAGTTACACAAACAAGAAAATAATTTCCAACTATTTTTGCCTGTCAATATTCAACTACAAAAAAAGTCAATCATTTCTTGATTCAAGACTCTTGAATGTAGAAATTTGCTGCTTTTCCTTGTCATTTATGTTAATCAAAAACTGTTGGTTTAAAAAAGAGGGAATCTCAAGTTGTAACATTTCCAAGCACTGAAGGATTACATGTGAAATAGGGCTGGGCAATATGACAATATATCTTTCGTGATGTCACTAATCCAGCGGCTGAACTGCTTTACTTTATTTTTACATAATTTTGACAATGTTTTACGCTCTAATCCTTGCATGTGGGAGTGAACCTGGAGCGAACCATGGACGGAGGCGCTGTTTATTAACATAGACATTAACGTGTAGAAAAGGTCTCAGGCTCAGCCCAAGTGAAAACGGAAACTCAGTACTTTTATTTGTCATGTATTTAATTCACACAGGATTACCCAGAATAGGCTTTACCATGTGGTTATTTCATATAGACTAATTATTTGTTAAATTACCAGAAAACATGATACATTGTGATATATATCATTATCGAGATATGAAAAATCATATATTGTGATATAAGATTTTGGCCACATCGCCCAGCCCTAATGTTAAATAATCATTTATACTAAAAGAAGAAAATCGCCAATATCCATAGCACTTATTCCTTCAATTCCCTTTGATACATAATTGCACATTTATTAGACCCTCCCTCCGTTACTGTTAAATGTGCAAGACTTTAACTTTGCTCCAAATAACCAACAGTAGCTGTCAGATAAAATTTGTATTCCTGATGGCATTATCTGACTAAAGAAAACAATCATCCAGAGCGACAAAATCAACATCATACAACTGTTTGTACAGGCTGCGTAGCAGTCAACATGACAACTTAACTGACCTCCAAAAAAAATCCTTGTAAACTCACAGAAATGGCCTTTTAAATTCCATAAAATGTCCTGGTTGATGTCTTTACCTGCTGTGTTTCCATGCTGTCCTGATGTCTTTCAGTTTGTTATTCCTCATATTTTCCACAGAGAATATGAACAAGTTCCTGTAGGTGTCCACACATTTCCGTAACTAAAAACAAACAAACAGGTAGATAATTTAGTATAGAAATATTCAGCTAACCCTACTTAGCATGTAGCTGTTAGCTGACATCAGCCCAGAGCAGAATACACTTACCTCCTCGATTAATTTCTGTTTTAACTCGAGTCCTTTCTTGGCTGTTTTCGTTAACGAAACTGAAAGGAAGATTGTTTTAAGGACAGTCAATTAGTTAGAAATGATTTATCAGTCAGTAGTAGCTCTTACAGCACCCAATGTAGTGTATGACAACGTTAACTGCCCCAGCGAGGAACTCCACGTTAGCTTGTTTCCTAATTTGCGTTTTTTTGTTGTTGTCCCAGACAGCTTTTACATAAGAAACCAAGTTATACATTTAACCACTACATTTGGTGTACACAATACAGTTTGAAGGTGTTTTTTCTTACTTTTCTTGTCTCTCTTTGACTTCGGCATGGTTTCCCTTCACGATGGCAGAGCAGTAGACGCACACGTGAAGTAAAAGGACCTCAGATGTTTCTGTTTGGCGAAGGTGGCCACGTGGTGCCTGACTACAAAAACAATTTACGGTTAAAAGGACTCTCAATTAAAATGTGTGTAACTAATAACGAGGTGTTGCTGATATGACATATTAATGTTAGCGTTAATTAAAACGATATTATTAATAATTGTTTTTTGTGTAATAATGCATACAAGTAAACTACCAGATTGCTAAAATGTCATTTAAAGTGAACTTAAGGCTTTAAAAGACAATAAAATGAATAACAACATTTTCTAATGTGACATGGAATTTCACTTTTTTAAGTAAAATAAAACTTTCAATAAAGCATTTTAATAGACTGGCCCGAGCAGTCGCATTAATTTTACATGTAGGCTAACAGGATCAAAATCACCTGTTTGAAGAAGATATGGAGAAGTTAACCGCTAGAGGGCCCCTAAACCAAAGCAACAGCATGCAAGTAACCTACTGTGAGCCTGACATCACTTAATGAAATCCAGCGTGTAAGACCATGTCTTAAATGCCATTCTGGATCTATCCACACACTTTCACTGTACATTAAAAGATGTTGCACAACACGTCTGTACATTTGCTAAATTATGGCTTTATTGTCCCAACACATTTGCCCCTCGTGACCTGTGAGTAACACATGGCATCACTTTCAGAGAGGTTGCATTAAGTGACATCAGAATTTATTGGCTCTGGTTTTGGAAAAAAAAACAACTTAAAACGTATCTACATGAATCATCTTTTATATTAGCCTACTCAATATTAAAATATGTGGCATCACTTTCAGAGAGGTTGCATTAAGTGACATCAGAATTTACTGGCTCTGGTGAGAAGAAAAGAAAACAAACAACAAAAAAAACTGCAGTAATAATCTATGATATTACTCAATATTAAAATATGTGTCGCAGAATAAAACAGACCAGACTAGGTTATAAAAAAGGTGACACCATGAATCAAAAATAGAAAACTACGTACAAATTTATCTTTAAAGCTTACGTAAAAAAGCACTTACCCGTGACTATATACACACAAATACATGGTACCCTAGGCCATGTGGTCATATTATGAATAAAAATACACTATGATTAAAAGCAGGTTATGATATCGTCTTTATAGAAATGTTGTAGTAGCCTATTGTTAAGATGAAAGTTCGTCTTTAAACTACAGGGCTATTTGAAGGTTAACCGCTCACCTTATGCTTAAATAATACGTTCAAATTAAGTGAAAATCCATTGTTGTTATAGACTACTTTATCCTATTAATTACGTTTATGCTTATCCCTTTACCCAAGATGTGATCCGTCTCATGGTGCGCGAGGAAAAGGGGGAGGGACGTGGGAGGGGCTGATGTGGGCGATAGTGCCGAGTTTAGCACTTTGCAACATGATCCGCGCACACCACGGAGAGGCCGGGCTCTGCGGTCCTGCATCCTGCCTTCCCATCGCACCACATGGAGACCGGATAGAGCAAAACTAACGGGGGAATGACAAAGAAAGAAGGTGGACCATCCTTCTCTGGCTTATATGAACCCGCACAGCATCAGCAGCTCCTGACAAAGCAGAGGCAGACACAGACATGAGGGTGACTGCTGGTGCTTATTGCGGTCTGCGTCAAACCTCTTTCAGAAGATAATGCCCTCGGTGCCTCCTGAAGGACTTTTCTGGGTTTATTAACAGTTTTAATGCTGCTGGGGTCCATGTCAGCATCTCGGGGAAAACATCCAGCAGGGACAGTGATGGTAACCCGGTCTCAATCACTCTCAGCATCTGCATTGTAAGGGGAAACTCGTCCTGTGGGAGTGGGATTGTGGAGGAATATGCAGAGATAGGAGGAAGAGTTTTTGTTGTTGCATCCAAACCTGACAGAGCCATAGTCGGTGTACCCGGTGTTGTTGTTTGCCATCATGAACTCCCTGTATTTCTCCGATACCCCGCCCGGGTCGGTCTGCAGCGTCCCCGCCGGGTCTGGCGCGGTGACCAGCGCCCTGCGAAATGACCTGGGCTCCAACATCCATGTCCTGAAGACCCTCAACTTGCGTTTTCGCTGCTTCCTCGCCAAAGTCCACGAACTGGAGAGGAGAAACAAACTGCTGGAGGTTCAGTTACAGAAAGCTCTGCAGAGACCGCAGCAACGCCACTTTTACACCCGGGAAGTTGCAGTGCAGACGGATGGTCCTGAGTCCAGACTGCCGGGCACCATCTGGAGTTTCACCAGCGTCCGGAGGCAAGGGGAGCGCTTTGAGACCGTGCGTGGGCCCGGGGTGACGTGGACGCACCCGGACGGAGTTGGGGTCCAGATAGACACCATTACCCCAGAACTCAGGGCTCTGTATAACGTGCTGGCCAAAGTCAAACGGGAGAGGGACGAGTACAGGAAAAAGTAAGTAAAGGCCGGTCAGCATGACTGTACTGATGTGAAACTTGTGTGTCTTTTAATGTCAGTAGTTCCTCAAAAAAGTGGCAATTTACAGCGTGTTTCACTAACTCATATATATAGAGTTGTTTAACCTTATTCACTCCTTCTAACAATATAATATATCATAACACGTTCTTACTCCCATCTCGTCACATGAGGCAGCTTGGTCTGTGGCCCAAAGCTTCAAAATATGACGAGGTACCACTCTAGCATCAGTTCGGCACGTGCGGTAAAGCTAGCTAACAGCGTCCAAAACAGACGCTACAGACGTACCTACAGCGTCATATTTTAACGAGTTGGGCCACTGACCAAGCTGTCATTATTAACGACTTGGGAGTCGGAACAGGCCTGGACATAGCTCACCTCAGTTGCAGGGGAGAAGCAAGGAATTAAGGGGCCTGAACGAAAGTTGACATGCCCCCCCTCCCTTTCTTTCTGGTCCCATCAAGCATCAAACTAGCTACACAAAAATAAGAACAAAACTGAAAATAACTACAACATAGCACTTATCGCCATAGACTATGACATAGTTACTTTAAGACTGGAATATTTAAATTATTTCTGGCAAATACTACTTTACAGTCTATACTACAGTCACCACAAGTTCAAGGGTTGAATCATTTGATGAAGAGGTAGCAGTTTATAAGCTATTATGTTGTTCCAATGTAGTGCTACATGAAATCAAGACACATAATCAATATAGCTCTCGAAGGCAAGCCTGTTTTAAACACATTAAATTGATCACTTTAGAGCTGGAAATAGACAGAAAGAAAACCATTTTTCTAATGGCTAATCTTTTCAGTCATTATCAAAACTAAAAGGTCAAAAGATCTGTTTCCAGGTTCTCAAATTTGATGATGAACTGCTTTTATCTCTGGTTGATGTCACTGTTAACTAAATATCATCAGGTTTCAGTCAAAACAAGACATTTGAAGATGTTAACTTGGGCAGTTTTTGACATTTTATTGAGTAAACTATTAATCAATTAGTCAGGAGGATGATCAGCACATTGCACATTATCAGAATAGTCTGAGTTGGCTGAGACTCAGATCTGTTATCAAGCCGCTGTTTTCATAGAACACGTTGTGCCTTTAACTTGACAGTGTGACTCTCTTCTCACCATATGGGTGTGATCATCAAATGTCTCCATATGCTCATCTGACAGTAGTGGAGACATATTTCAGTTATCGAGTTACACTTGAGGTAGTATTTCACATGGAGGATGTCAGAGCTGAGAGTGTGCCTGACGTTTTAGTTACACTGAGACGTGAACTGAATTGACTGCGCCGTTTCCCACACGCTTGGGAGGAAATTCTTTTGAATGTCTCAGTGTCCACCAATTGTTCTACTTCTTTAGTCACATCAATTATATTTCCTTGAGGGCTCATTGATGCGTCCCCGGCTGACCCACGTCACTGTTGGCCGGCTTGGCTGACTGCTGGGGGGAGGCTTTGCCAAGCAGCCGCCGGCTTCTGTTTGCTGCTATGATTCAAGCAGAGAGGCATTTTAACAGGCCTCTGTCTGCTCGCTGAGGTCGGCTATGACGAACGCCTCCATCCCAGTGAGTGCACTGACTCAGTGACACAGAATGTGTGTCCTCTCCCACTTCTCTGGGAAACTTCATATCCTGCCCAGTCATTCCCTGTAACACCAGCACATCCTTTTTTGTGCATTTCTGCTCCAGAAGATGAATGTCAGAGACTGGGACGGCAGCCAAACTAAAAACTGCTGCAGCTGAGGCCCAAATTCTTGACTCTCCATTAGCAGAAATGGTAGCACTTTCTTTTAAACCTCATTAAAATAGCCATCTTGGTTTCTGTTATATAAGGAATGTGGTTAGCATATTGCATAAAGCTACTTTCCTTTTCATATTTACTCAGGAAACAAGCCTTTGTATCAGGGCTCTGGGGCAGTTGCTTAACACTTTTGTAAGATATTGTTCACTGTTTTTACATTTTTTAGGGGTTTTTAATGTTTACATTTCAAACATGTCCTTTTTATTCTTTACAACCCTAAAAAGTGAAGAACAAGACACATTTCTCGCCTCTTTTTATTGCCCAATAATCATTATCAATCTCTTCCCTCTCACGTTCCTTCTGCGCTCTAAGCTCAGTAATTGCATCACCGTTGAGTTCCCTGCCCAGTTGTTTTCTCTCCGTCTCCACATCTAAATCCTCTTTACTACAGTCACGTTTCACCGTTCAATGCCCTTGCCCAATCCTGCCAATGCCTTTTCTGTTTTGAGCTTTTTGTGTTAGGCCATTCCTTCGTCCTTCGCTCCACCCCTCTACAGCTCCTCCACCCGTCTGTCTGCTGCTCCTGTCTGTGTCACACAGTCTGCTTTGTAAGGCATCCTCGAATCCCCCCCTAAATGCTCCCACCATGTCCTGGTGATTTATTAAAGCTTCACCAGAGTGGACACACACACAGAGATATATGGCCAGCTGCTCCCTTTCTGATGCGGCCACTTGCATTTATACCACATAGTTCTTGTTTGTTTACTTCGCTGCTTTCGGATCAAGAGACCGTTTTCTGAGCCCGAGGCTAAATGGTGTGATCAACAGCGTTTGTAGCAACACCTCTTTTGTAGGTGTGTTTGGAAGTTCAAAGGCTTGAATAGATGAAAAGATAATAGGAAAATATTTGCCAGGACACCGAAGCTGTACAATACTGTAGATGATACAGTACAGGATTGAAATATGCTCATAAGTGGAGGCTCATACAGTGATGATATGTAATCACATTTTTAACCTTTTGACCCCTGATTGTCCTCATGGACTTCCCGTTAAGTGGCTTTAAAGTAAAAACAATACACTGTTATGAACAACTGCAGTGTAAACAAGCATAATTTTGCTTTAAAGTAATAATTGCAAAGATTTTCATTTAGATAAATGTCTGTTAAGTCACTATCTATCGCCGAATGAGGTAACACAATGGTGATTGAGCCTACGGCCCACTGATGAAAGCCTTTGCATCTGCACAATATAGTATTATTACAGACTGGGTGTCTGTGGCGACATTCGCAGAAAAAATCACAAGCGGCGCCCAGTTAGTGACGCGTTTTCCATCACCCAGCAGTGGTCGGTCTGCCAGAGTAGGCGGAGCTAAGCGGCTGCTTTTCCGGTCTCTTCAAGTGTTGCGAGTAAACAGTAAACTACTATGGCTGAACAAACAAAGAAAAGATGGATGACTACACATACAACTTCAACATTAAGTGAAAATCCAAAGAAAAAGAAACAAATTCGACGCTCAGATGAAGGCAAACGTTTCAAGCTACAACCGGAGACAACTGGAGACAACCGTTGACGTCAGACATGCAACACTGTCTGGATATCTGAGAAGTGTGTTCCCGCAATTGCCGTTTATCGCCATAGGTGCCGCCAAAGAGAATGAAACGGAAATCTTTGAAATTAGCACTTAGCACAGGTTAGACAGCAATATTATCTGACAGTATCATTTTGAAACTGAAATCCCCTTGCATTACTCTTTACATTCAACAGTTAACACTGTTTATGGAGACATTTTATAACCTCTGTCGTCTCAGAGCCAGAAAAATAAACTTTTTGCAAGAAGAATAAATATGAACTAATGAGGTAATTCTATAATATTGAATTTCTGTATGTATGTACATTAGCTTCTATCTTAAGACCAAGTAAGGAACCTTTTTAGAGGAGTTGGCTTTTTCAATCCTTCATTCATTGTTATATATGCACTTATTATTTGGTTATAATGTTTTTACTTACCTCTCAGTCAGTTTGTCATAAAGGAAAAAAAGGCTCAAATTAGCACTATAAGGTGACTAATGAGCTGTTTATTTATTCATGCATCCACAGGTATCTTAGCAGACAAGTATAATGCTCCAAAATATTTCAGCACAGCCACTTTCCTGTGTGCAACTTTCTTTTGGTGGTCAACAATCTTGTTTATTTTAACTAGGATTTTGTGTAACGGGAAAAGCTCTTTATCCGATTTACTCCAAATCCTTAATCTGATTTTTCACTTTCAAAAAAACGTTGTGTTCATTCATCGCCATCACGTACACACAAACATACACGTACACGCCGTCTCTCCCACACATAAATTTAGGGCACATAGACACCGAGTAGTTCAAGGCCTGGCTTCGTAAATCAGACAGCCAGCTTATATGAACGTCCACTTAACGGCACCGTGTGTGGACGGTGGGGTCACATACCTCTCACACTGACAAACGACTGTGCAAAGGATGATGGGTAAGGTCAATGCCTCCATCTACACAGTGTTTATCCCTGTGTGCTGCATCACTGTGAAATGTCTCACTTTGATGTCAGTGAGCCTCTGTCGGTAATTACCACCAGCATGCGATAGTCCTTATAAGGCCATGAAAACAGCTTTAATGACACACATATTTGACAGTCACAACACATTAATGTTAACTAAGAACAGAAACTGTGTCACTGCAGCTGTGCATGTGGCTGAGATGCCAAAGAGTGAATTTGTTTAGGATTTACATGTTATACTGTTGGTGCAGTGATACTGAGGACAGCTGTATCCATTATGCAGATTCATGCACAGACACAGAGATAGGGACTGAAAGACAGCACTTGTGCTAATATGCTAACACATTTTATTTAACACTGCATATAAAAAGATAAGGGCAGTTATTTGCTTATTTAAAAGAACACCTTGGATGAGCTCACAGTGCTGTAGTTTACCAACATTTCTGTGGAATAGAGCTGTTGAGATGATTATGCAGACTGAAGGACAGTGACGCAGAGAGCAGGATACTTAGCGGTATTTTACCATTTCAAAGTTTAGAGGGTCTTTTCCTTTTTTTTTCCTCCACAGTGTTATTTCATTCACAATTAACTAAAATGGATAAATAAACACAGAAGAAGAATATGGCACATTTTCAAAGCCACGAAAAGAGAGAGAGATGGTTTCGCCCATTCTACATTCCTACAACACCCAGCGTGAACTGCATCCCTTCCTCTGAAAGGAACGGCCCAGTGAGAGACGCTGGAGCAAAATACTACCGTTTTCCAGTCAGGGACATTGATCGCTGCAGGCAACGGCTCAGAGCGGTACAGAATCCGAAATACGACGAGAATATATCGGTGGATCGTCTAAAAAGTCTGCAGTCTAAATTTCAAACCTGACGATTTTAAACGAGACACGACATCGGAGGCGGGCATCCTAGATTGAGGAAGTATAGTTTAGCGAGCGGATGGCGTCCTCCAAAGGAACAGTGTGAAACTGCATTTTTTTCCTACCATAATGGCGTTAGCTCCCTATAATAGCATGACAGGACTGAGGTTGAAATCGGCGAACTGGCCCTTTAACAATGGCTCTTTTACTTTTTATTTTCACTTTTAAGAGATGGCTACTTAAAAGAGTCATAATATAACTTAATACAACAAGAGAGGAAAAGAAAGGAAAAGTAAAATGAATAGAAATGCCTGTTTCGCTTCACACGTTTGCAAATAGGTACAGTGAGGTATTTAGACACAAAAGAAAGAAATCAGATATACATACATAAAACATAATAGATTTGACTTCAATTCACTATTTTGGCAAAACGTCTCAGAGGTTTATTTTTCCCATCGTGATATGATGATGTTCAATTGTAGATTTAAAGAGAAAGTAACCTTTTACATCTCGTTCCTCCCCATTGTCACATCTGTGCAGTTATTTCTTGTAGGTCAGCCATGTATCATCTATATTTTGGTTAGAGCCTTGTACCCTTCTGCCAGCAGTATACCCATTCAATATCTGTCAATACCTTTTACTTCAGGGAAGCTAAATATCAATTAAAGCTGGTCTGTATATCTTTCTGATTCTCTATGTTTTGGCCTTCCTGAGGTAGTTCCTATGGAAGTTGTTAGCAGCTTTCTCAGTCAGAGGATTTCCATGATCATACTGTGCCTTCATATAGGGAGTGATGCAAAATTATTTCTACTGCAGCGTTTTCACATTGCTGTAGTGCTAGAGGACACATGAGCTGCAAGTTCTGCCCCAGCTGGAACTTGAACCAGAGACCCTCGGCCATCACCGTGTCCCCTCCTAATTGGTTCTTTATTCCGTCAGTGCAAAGAGGCCAAACAAGTGTCCTGCTGGATGACAATGTGGGCGATACATGGAGGCATAGTGAACCCGAACAGTCTCCGGGCCTCCTGGGCATGTTCTCCCTGCATGAATAATTCACATACCGCTGAATTTAGCAGCGTGTGTGGATCAATGCAGTGCAAATTCACTGAAGACGCTTTTCAGACGCTTTGATCTCGTTTCCTGTGCAAAAGCGAGGTGAAAAGCAGAGCTGAGCATCGCCTTTGGAAGCAGGATTTGGGGATGTTGCGATAAAGAGCGGACTAATTACTGGGCGAGGTTTGCTGTGATTCTAACGCTGCAGGCTGCATTGTGTTTCAAATATCATATTTCCCGTATGAAAAGCAACGCTGAAGAGCTCTTCACTCTCTCTGTATGTCTTTGGGTGTTGACCTGACCCAGAGTATAATCCAGGCAGTCTATTCAGGAAAGGGATTTTCTCTAAGCCGTCACCTAGCACCGAGGCTGTAACCTCCAGCCAGCCCTGCACCGCGTCCTGGCACGCAGCCGCCGCGCTGAGCCGGGGCCTCTCGGCGTGGAAGACTCCCTGCTGCTGAGATACAGCAGAGAGACAGAGAGAGAGCTCAGTCTGCTAAGACCATTGAGCTCCAGATTAGAGTCCATATTGTTCCTCTTTTACTGTCCCTTCCTGTCTGTGTGGCGTGTCTGCTTAAGCTCACTACATGTTTTTGAACTTGTAGTCCCAACTTTTATTAGAGGCCATCTTTATTCTTTATGTAGAAAAAGTAAACTGGATTCTCCTCAGTGCAAATGTTAAAGAAGTATATTCCTCTGTGCCACAGGCCGCCATTGTTGTACAGAAATACATGTATGAGCCACACTGTTGCACTGCGTTATGATGAACATGGGCACTGTAGGGAGTCAATACTTTATATGGCATCCTACATTGGTATCCAAGCTGGGAGACAGGACCTCCAGAGGTTCACAGGAGACATCTGAGGGGTCCTGAGATGATTCATAAGTCAGAGAGAAGAAAACAAACTATTTTCTGTCCTACAACTTTTTTTCATGTGAAATATTCAAACATTTTACAACTTAAGGTATTTAAGTTCATCTTAGACAGCAATGTCTGAACTGCTCACAGCTTGCAGACCTATGGAAATGATTCCGCAGCTAAAAATAGTCCCGAACAGACGCAGTAATTACCTTTTTTAATAAGATCTGCTAAAAGACTACAACTCCCTGCTGTTTTAGGAAATTACTTTATACTTGTCTCATAGATTTACATCTTCAGTGGGAATCAGTGGGCTTGGACCTACAGTATTGTATGTAGCACAGACAGAGCAAGTGCAAAAGGTGGGCGTTATTAAGAGACAGTCTAACACATTATTAGGTTTGTTTGTTTTCATGGGATTAGTCAGCAATAAAAAAAGTAGAACACCTCCTTCTTAAAGCAATATACATTGTTATTCATAATCCGGGACCATTATTAGGAAGAGAAAGCGGCCAGCCACTGAGGCATCAGCCAAAGATGATGAAAGAGAATCTCTGTATTGATCTAATCCTGCAGGGAAAATCTGTGTGATGCCATGATGGGAGTGTGTTTCCTCCTCTGTTCCCCTGTGCCTTTGTTCTCTCTGTGCCTGTGTCTGGGGCTGCTGTGCTGTGCAGCTGTGCTTGATTATTCATGGGTATCGATACAGCTGAGAGCAGTGGCGCGTTGCCATATTTAAAAGTGCAGGAATGCACCTGTACCTCTCTGTCGTGAGCTCTGTGACTGCAGAGGGAGAGTGATGCTGCGCTGGAGGTTCGGTTGGTCTCTGGATTGTTTTGCGTAAGCAGTTGTGGCCTGAAGCAAAGCAGGAGAGTAAGCTAGGTCACCGATATGTTACTGCAAAATCCATAATGGTCAGAGGTAATCCTTATTAACACCTAATAATTTATAAAGTGTGTTTGCCTTCTGTTCAGACCTGCTCAGTGAGTAAAGCTATTACACCTTTTCCTGAAGGCCTGGATGTGTTGAAACAGCATCCAGACTTAATAACCTCAGTAATTTAAAGCTTGTTATTCAAGAGAAAAGAATACTGGTTGGCTTGGCACCTAAGAAAACAAACACATCCATGAGCAGTTTATGATGTTGCACATGTGCCAGGAAGAAAGATGGCGTGCAAGAGTCCCGACAGGGTGTTACATTTCTCTCTGTGCTCCTGCATGCTGAGAGTAACCGGCATGTGCCAATCATCAGAGCTGCATGGAAAACTTAATGTGTGCTTTAGTCTCTTATGGCAGCGTTTTCTTTGCTGATTTTACAACATTAAAAAGTATCATCACGTTAAAGGCGTCATCTATTCGTTAACAAATTAGACGTGCCTGTAAGGCATCGTAACGAGGTTTTCACTACTAAACTGATTGACAGGTCTGCATGCCTTTAAGTCAGTAATGTTTTTAAACACAAAAAAGAAGCTTTATTTTCAATTGTGATCAGTCGAGAAACAGAATGCAGATTTTTTTAATGCTCAAACGCCTTTAACTGATAAAACTGAAGGTTTGCAGGTTGAGTCAATAATGCCTGCATAGTACTTTAGTTTTTCAGGGTACACGTATCTCAACTGTTTACTGTCTTTTTGTTTCATTTTTGCTCTTTGGGCAAAATTCCCTTTTACATAATCTTACAACTTTCAAGGTAATGTCATGAGAACTACTTTAAAGTTGTAATCCCGAAGATCTCAGTTTCGTTCTCTTTTGCGGCACCTGTGGTGATAAACGGTAATTGCAGGAGCACACATCCGAGAGATCCAGACAGTGTTGCACTTTGCACAAAGAAGCTGAATGGTAATCCCAGTCTTTCAGAAGATCCACTCACTGGTTGACTTTTATTTATAAGGCTTTACTTGGTCTGGTCCCATCCTACCTTGGCGTTCACCTTGTTAGGAACCATGGACATTATAGTCTACGATCCAATGACTTTTTTACTCTGACAGTCCCTCGTGTCCGTTAAATCAGATGGTACGCTCATTTAAACTATCTTTTTTTTGTTCTTTATTTTATTCACTGTGCGAATGTTTGTGTTGTTATGATATTCGTGGTGTTGTGTTTTGTAAAATTTCTGCTGCCTCTTGGCCAGGTCACTTTTGAAAAAGAGATTCTATATCTCAATAAGCTTTTACCTGGTTAAATAAAGGTTAAATAAAAAATAAATGTGTGACGTCCTCAGTTGGCTCCGGTTGTAACTCTTGATTTTCCTCGCTGACGGTTTGCTTTCCTTTTCAGACTGTTTGCTTCATCTGAGCATCGAATTTGTTTCTTTTTCTTTGGATTTTCACTTATTTCTGAAGTTGTATCTGTAGTCATCGATCTTTTCTTTGTTTGTTCAGCCATAGTAGATTACTGTTTACTCACAACACTTGCAGAGACCAGAAAAGCAGCAGCTTAGCTCCGCCTACCCTCTCTGGCAGACCAACCACTGCTGGGTGATGGAAAACGCGTCACTAACTGGGCGCCGCTTGTGATTTTTTCCGCGAATGTCGCCACAGACACCCAGTCTGAAATACTGCAAATGCAAAGGCTTTCATCAGTGGGCCATAGGCTCAATCACCGTTGTGTTACCTCATTCAGCGTTAGATAGTGAATGACAGACATTTGTTTAAATGAAAATCTTCAAGATTATCACTTTAAGGGACTGCGATATTTTTTACAATGAATTGGAGGCTGAGTAACTCTGTTGCTTGTACCCTGCACACTGCAGGTGTTTTATAATGTCATGGCATAGTGTTTCTAAAGAACAGCGTTTTTTCCTTTAACCTTTACACATACATTTTTTTTTATTTCTGCCTCTGTCTGTGCTGCAAATCAACCTTTCTTATAGCTTTAGAAAGGTGGTAAATCAATGGTCTGATGTACCTGGTTGTGTTGACAAGTCAAGTGCGGTAAAGCAACTCATATTAAGTCAGCCATTAATCCGTCTATTACCGTCTTGATGAAACTGTTTAAGTCATCAATCCACAGCTTTCCAAATGTGGATGCCGTCTTCAGTTTACTTCCGTTTTCCAAAACCGGTCATAGCGGACTTTGAAAACCAGCACAAGTGCATATTGAGTGGCTGGAAGGGTGAAGTTTGGTACTTCTTCTTACCAAGATGACTCAAACAAGTTAATCTGCTAATTGATTAATTGTCTAGTTGCAAGTTTAGTTTTGTAAAGTATTAAAATTACATGATTCATCTAAAATTAAAGCCTGAAGCCTTGAGCAACGCACCGAACCCTCTAGGTTGGGTCGTTCTCTGTGTGGCAAGGGTGTGTTTATGGGTGAATGACAGCCACGTTATAAAATCATGGAAAACTCTAAATTAAACAGTACACAGTAAACTGCGGGAAATGTTACGTAACTGTTTATGGGCTGCTTCTCCCCCCAAGGCCGGGAGTTTCAGTTTGTCGTGTACACTACATGTGATTAATTGAAACACTTTTGTGGTCACAAAACCAGATTTCCTCTGAATAGACCTTCTGCAGTTTGATGCTCCCTCCCGGGGCTCATTCTGCAGGTGTGTGTACCCAGAGGTACAAAAGACATTTGTGAGCCAGTAATGCCTCATAGCTCTGTTATGTCTCACATAATTTGCCTGCACACACCCTGGCCACTTTTTGTGCCAGAAGTGAACATCTTTCTCTTCTTTTCTTCCTCACTGTTGTGTCCCTCCCTGTGCAGCTCCACCCAGACATGGCCGGGCATGCACAACGCTGTTTGTTCTTCATACGCACTTACAGCAAGACTCACAAATCCATGTCATTTGTCAACCAGAACATCCAGCTCAAAGCCTTTCATTGTGATTGTGGAGAGGTCTGGCTCTTTAAGTGGAGTGTTTTTACAGCTTATGTCTTAACAGTTTTTGTGCTTATGCTTGTACTGTATATTAAGTCAATAGCTGGAGGAGCGGGCTATTATGTGGATTGCAGTGAATGAAATCAGTGGGAAAATCACAGGTTATCAGCGGGGTTTGCAGGATGTGGGGTGGGGTCGGACTGCAGGGGGAACTGATTTTCTATCACAACCCTGTGTCACTCCCTCTGCTGCAGGCCGAGCTAACACGCTATAGATTATTCATTCTCGTCCCTGTGTTTTATTATTGTTGCTTTCGCATTGCACTTTCCCCGTTCCTATCAGAAAATTCTTCAGCAATTTAGAGACTCTTGTTGTCAGAGACTCTTTTGACCTCCTGCCAGATCTGCCAGAGGAGACGTTTAACTGTCACACGTCATAAATAACAACAAATCATTAAGTTCAGGTTGGTTTCAAAGCGGTTACACCTTCTGCGTGTCCCTACAAAGATTTATCACTTACAGTTTGTGCAATCGCTGCCATTATAAACACTTATATGAGTTCCTTTAAAAAGCAATTATCCCTTTTTTTTGAGGTTACTCATAGGTCATACCTGTTAGCTGGAAACTGGTGGTAATTGCTAGTGAATGATTCTGTGTTTGTCTCCCCTCTGAAGGGTTTACAGCTAACCTGACAGCAGCATCCCTCAGGCCAGAGAAAAGAGGGCTAGGACAGGCTGTGGGAGTGAAGCAATTAGATAATGCATGTGCACAGTGCAAACAAGTCCAGCTCACACCCATTTTGTGGGGAAACGGCTGTGTGGCAATGCAGCGGGGACGGGTCAGGTCGCAGGATTAGACGTGTTACAACACCGGCTGCTGATTATCTGTCAGTCCATCAGCGTGATGGGAGGATCGCTGGTACCAAACCCTCTATTCAGAGAGGTGCTTTGATCCGTGCGTATGAGTTGTTAAAATCTCAAGAAATAATTTGTGTCTATGTGGATGCATTTCACTTAATTGCTGCTGTGTTGTGTTGCAGCTGCGAGATTTGACTCTGCCTGCCTGAACTTGCCCCACAGTTTAAGTCAACAAAAAGTAGTTCCATTGAGCGAGGATTTATTTAAGATTATACGTCATATGAAGTTTTAGTTTGTTAATGATCCATGAAGATCCCTTCACACAGATGCAGCTTATAAAGACTTTATCCCTGTCTGAGTGCATATAAACAAAATGCTGTAAGAACCTAAATTAAAGGATGTCTGGTTTCAGACTGATAACGCTCAGAGATTACACGTCCCTTTATTTAAAACCTCTCAGCCTCGATGTTAATGCCCTTTTATCCAAAACATATGTTTCATCTCGAGCTTTGACAAGTTTGTTTAGTGTATCAACTAATATAATAACAGCTCGTCTTGATGTAAGAAAGTGCTGCACTTAGTTGGCCTGAAATCGATTTCAAAGCTAATCATGCAAATAATTGCAGGATAATAACAAGGCTCGGTTATTATTACCAAAAGATAGAAGATTTGTCAGTTTCAATGGTTCCTCATAATATGGGTCAGACCATGGTAATAAACAATTTCATCCCTGTAGACGGTCATTGTTATGCATTTTTACACATTACAGCATATCTAGAAGTAGTTGCATTATGAGTTGCTTTTCCCTTACAAATTCCATCCACACAGTGGAATCACAGAGCTTCTCTAAATGTAGTTCAACATGTTCATTAACGTAGATAATTTCTTATTTATGTTTCTGTTAAAGACCATCTCTAGTCATGTTTTAAGACATATAAAATGCTCTGCTTGCAATAATAAATTGTGTCTGATAAGTTTTTTCTGCAAAATATGTTAAGTTTCCTTGTAAAAATCCTCCCAATGCATTAAAATTCCCCCTATCTGCATAGTCCCCGCCCACTATACACATTTCCAACCGCTCCCTCCGTCGCGAAAACAAAACACGTCTCTGCCATCGTTTAGTGGCAACTTGTTGAAACTTCGCTAGCTTGAAATGTAGTAATTAGTAGTAGTAACTTTAGCGTCAGTCAATAGTGAGTTTGCAAACATTACTATGACGGTTACAGCTGGCTCGCGCATCGCCAAAGTGGTTGCCATTGGTTGGACATAATGATATGCATAGCGTCACCCCATCCATTAACGGGATTGGCTCCTTAGGTTTGTGACATCACAAACCTGCCAATCTGAAAACGTGTTGTTCAGCCTGTCCTTGGTACACTGCATTTTAAAAGCAGACAGGCCCAGCCATGGAGATGACTGCTTATGTTGTCCCTGATATGTCTTGCAGCACATGAAGAACACCACATGGAGATGTTTACAAGGTTAAAAGCTTGATTTTCACTGGAGGGGGGCTTTAACTTATATCAATACATTGCGAAGTATTGGTTAATAAGCCTTGAGATTTCAAAAGTAAGTAATTAAGTACAAACTTATATAAATCCAGATATACATTTTTTAGTACGAGGAGTTGACCAGTCACAAGTTGAATAGCCGTGAGGAATGTTCTTCTCTCTTAAATCTCTCTTTAATCTCTCTTTATTTCCTCCCTGGAGGAACTATCTCAGAAATGAAAAATGCTCAGAGAGAGACGTCTCTAGCAGCTTCCAAAGCCTTCAGATAAAGGGGAGCTGTGCAGTCTGATAAAGAGACAGGAAGAAATGACCAGTTAATTAAGACACATTCCTCATATTCCATGGAGGAGCTGACACAGTAGACATATTTCACAATCTGAAGGTCTAAAGTTCGGCTTGGACCAGTCTGGTTTACTGGAAGTCATATAAGGAGGACTGTCAGTTTCTAGGAAGGGACATCAGGGAGTCATTTATTATGCTTCTAGTCATTTCACCATGTAGTTAAGACAAGCATTGTAGTTGCTGGACATTTAGTACAAACAGTCAGTTGTTTGACTAAATATTTACAGAACTAGAACCAATAATTAAACATTTTTTTGGCTGCCTTTTGTTTTGTATGTATAACATTCAACCACAAAAGTGAGTATCATTTACATAACAGTGAACAGAAAGCTGTTTTGTATTAGACGTTAGCTTGCAGAACAGCTCTTGGGGTAACAAGTTTGTTTGTCGGTCTACCATATTGATGTCAACAACTGGAGGATACATTGCTATGATTTTGTGCAAGCAGTAAAACGTTTAAGAGGTTCAAATGTTCAAGAGGTCCACCTTTTTGTTTTTCTTTAAAATATTTCAAAGCCTATTACATGGACGCTTATGAACACATCCCCATTCTCCAAGGAATAGATTCTGAAAATAAATATACTTTGTTTTTATTACTAATTAACGTATCTAATCATGCTTACATTTTTAACTGAGATGGTTTACATTATACCTGCTAAACTTCAACACGCTGCATCATATATGTGAATGTTTTGGCCTGTCAACATCATCATGCTGGCATTATTATTGAGAACATGTTAGCTTCTCAACATCAACATGGTAGGACTATCTATGTGAACATGTTAGCATGTCAACATCAATAATTATCATTGTGAACTCGTTAGCATGTCATCATCAACATGCTAACATTATCATTGAGAACAGGTTAGCATGTCACCAACAATGCTAGCATTTTCATTGTGAACTTGTTTGCATGTCAACATCAACATGCTAACATTATCTTTGAGAACATGTTAGCATGTCAACATCAACATTCTAGCATTATCACTGTGAACATGCTGGGCTGCTGACATCAACATGCTAGCATTAATACTGCGAACTTGTTAGCATGTCAACATCTACATGCTACCATATCAATAATAACATGTTAGCATTCCTACTTCAAAATACGAGCATTATAATTTTGATGTGTTAGCATGCTTACATCAAAGTACTAACTTTACTTAAATGCCAATCAATCAATATGCTAGCATTGTTGTTGTTGTGTATGTTAGCATGCTGTCATCACCCTGCTAGCATCATCACTTGTTGAGCATGGCAACATAAGCATTTACCTCAAAGCACCACTGGTCCCAAGTTCAGCCGCCCAAAGCCAGCTGTTGACTCTTATTCCTGTTTCTCCTGCTGTCAGACCTGAAACATACAAAGTATTCAATGTATTTATGATAAATTGAGAGTTGGAAAAACAAGGAAAATTCTTACCTATAATGTCAGATATACCAATACAAAGACATATTGCTTTCCAAAACATACTTCACAGCAGTAAAATAAAACTGTAAATGTATTTAAAATGCTTTTGTAATCCATGACAAAAAATGACCAGAAAAAATACCTCATAAGATAAATAGAAATCAGTACAATAATGACAAACTGTGTTTAACACTGTCCCCTGTAAAAGCTACTAGCAAAATGTGCTTGCTCCCCGAGGACCAATGAAAATAGTGGCCTGGGAAAAATGTGTGCGGTCACTCGGCAACAGCAGCATTCCTCCTGCTCGGCCTGCTGGTGTCTGTGTCCTGTCTGCGTGTGGAGGGCTATATTTAAGTCTGCTCGTGCTCGTGGATCATGAAGAAGAGGAATCATCCATCAGAGAGGGAAGATACTGCCCGACATCTTTGCTCACAGTTTACATGATTAGTTTAGCCATGAATTAATGTGCACGCACTTCCGACGCACAGTTTTCATGGACACAAGATGGCTTGAGAAGATGGAGCGATGGAGGACAGTGTGTGTGTGTGGCTTAGTGTTATGGATATGGGTTGAGGTCAGAGAGGGAGGTGGAGTCAGTCGTAACAGGCAAATGAAATGAGTGTTGACCTTGGTGCGTTGTCACGTCAGCATAGACCCCGAAGCCGCCAGACATGGTGGGCTCCTGGGCTGCTTTTCCTGCCAATTTCCCCGACCCACTTGCCTCATTAGCACGCTACACATGTGTCTCTGTGGAGTCTGGGGGTGATATTGATTACAGAGAGTCATGACACACAATCGATGACCTACTATAGTCAAACCTCCCCCTTTTTTCTTGTCTCAGGAAAGCCAGACATTGCTCACTATTTCACATCTCTGTGCCACAGATGCCTCTTCCCATCACACTCCTCCTATCCTGCTGAGATTATTAGAAGAACCTGTTCTGAAAATAAATTACGGCCGCGGCTTGTGCTCTAAGATTGGCCACACAGGGTGGGGAAGGCATGCTGTCACGGAGAAGACATTATAGACAGCTATAGGGATCCATGGGAGGAATCACATGCGCTGTGGACACTCACAGGTGATCTATCAAAGCTGTCAGTGGCCTCGTTTCATACGAGCAGCTTAGCTGAATGGGTGTTTGTCCTGCATGTAGCCAGATGTATTGATCCTTGAATCTGTTATCATATAACACTTCCTGTTTTACTATCGCCTGCACTCATGAGAATGAATTTTAATGGCCCTATTAAAATCTCTTCAGACTAAGAGTCTTGGTTTAGAAAAGACACATGACGATATGTTTCCTCACAACATTGACAGCTGAGAGAAATGATGTCTCTTCTAACAGGGCAAAGCATTATTATTGACATTCAGACATCAGATGTAGGTAGCCGTAGCACTGATGATGGTGAGGAAAGCTAATTCTGATTTGTTTTTATTATTATTGTTACACAGTAATATTGTATTGCTAACACAGAATTCATGAACTTTATAGACTTAGACAACGCAGATTCACACATACACTGATTAAGAAAAAGTATAAGTGCCCTCACACATATACTCAACAACACAACTACACTACACTGTTGTCTTTACACAAACACACACAGTAACACACAAACACGCTCTTAAATATTCAACAGTCTTTCATAAACAAATTAAACCTTTTTTTGTTTGTTTTTCTTTTCCTTTTAATCTGACTATAATTTGATGCTTTGGCAATATTGTCTCTAATACATTAATGCAAATAAAGCATATTGAAATGATTCATATATATAGGTAAAATAAAAAATAAAAAATTACCTTTAACACTTTCAGAAAAGTGTATTAATAAAAACATATTTTTTTGTGTATCTACATGTTGTATTTAACAATTTATGTTGGATTTAAACAAGGATAACAACAGTTCATATTTAGTGTTTCACCAGCTTAGTAGGTGCACCGAGCTAGAACCAATGAATTCTAAGATTCTAAGATTAGAATTTGTGGTAAAATTGTATTTTGTTCAGGGGCGGATCCAGAGGGGTGGCCAGGGGCGTCCTGTGCCCCCCTTGAAATCTGATTGGCCAACCCAGGTGCCACCCCAAAATCCTAAACTATGGTTGTCTATCTGCCTTGTCAGAGGCGTAACATGTGGCACATTTCCTTTTCATAGTGAACAATTAATTGAAATTTAAGGGAAATCGAATTATGGCATACTGCAATTTTCAAATCGCAGGAGGTGCAATATTTGTTAAAGGTAGAATTTGTGTCAAAATACCATTTTAATTTAAATAGTGTGCTGCAGAGCTGCACATCCTACACATCATACACAGATGTAAGTATCAAATATATTTGTTTGGTATAGATCCCTGCAGAAAACAATTGTTTTTCAATGAAAATGACAATAATGATGTAAAAATAATCATTACCTTTAATATCGCAAATCATATCAAAGTTGCAATATAGTAAGTCAAAATAATCACAATAAGAAATAATTTCAAAATAATACATACTTCACATACTTCATGCCATCCCTGCATAAGTCATTTCCCCAGTTGGGCCACCCCAGTCAAAAAAGTCTGGATCTGCCCCTGATTATGTTGTCAACAGAAAGTTGATTCTGTTATGTAAACTTACCCTCACTGATATAAATGAGAGCAAAGCACCAGTACTACATTTCAGGACCAGAAAATTCTGAGAACCAAATAGTTTGAGGCGAAGCGAGACCTTGGGAGTGAAAATTGAATGTGATGATTTAATTAGAAGGTATGTTGTCTCTAAAAGGTGTAATCTGCTCTAAGACATAGGATTAGTGTTCAAGCTTGTAATCTGACGTCAGGCCACAGAGAAATTCCGATCAGTAACATGTAACTCTCTCCAGATCATCGTATAGTTGAAACAGGGTGTTGTCTGATTCTAACTTTTATTTGCTATGAGCAACAGAGGCTTCGAGGAATGATATGCAACCACACCTCTGAGCTCTCCCCGTGCTCCTTTGGTATTTACTGCACGTTGCACAGCAGTAAAATGGTCTCACACTGTACAACATGTGATCATTAAAATAATAATTTATAATTTCATAATCAGCTCCGAGATACAATCTTTCTTCTAATTCTGGCTGAGGTAAATCCAACTTTAAGATTAAATCATTATGGCTGCCATAAAACTGTCACCATGAGCACTGTCATCAGAAAGCATCAACACGAGAACATAAATGCATCAGATTTGGATGTGTGCATGTTGTATCCACAGGAATGGTGATGGGAAATCATAAAGCAGCTCGCGTGCAAACATTACTCCTAGACATACCACACAAGGCAGGGAGTGTTCGCTGGCAGGCGCTGCAGGAATGCTATTGTTCAACAGAGGAAAAATTGTATGAGAAAAAGTTTGTTTGATGTGAGAGACAGATTTTTTTCTCCCTCGGGGTTGCAGAGATTTTATTGAATCACAGAATGTAGTTAAGATTTTATTGTATCCATTTAAAACTCAAGTGTGACTAGTTAATCATGCAATACTGCTTTAAGAAAACAAATACATTCTGTCCATTTTCAGGTAAGATTAAAAGAAATCTAGCTAAAATGTTAGGAAACTGGGCGACAAAATAGAAGCGAAGCACGGACTATTTCAATTTTCTTTATTAAACTTAGATTGTATCTTTTTGTGGCTCCTAAAATACTTCCATAATTAAATTTCGGTTTTGATTCCTATCTGTGTTTTTCCCTTCTAAAAATGGAAAGGAAACCACCCAGTTTATTGCAGCGGTTTCCGTTGGCCTGGCTGCCTGGAATATCACATCTGTAACACCGCACACTGTCTGATTTATTAGAGTAAGATTGCAGAGGATTTCTCAGGCTGTAAACAGATGTCCATGAGCCGACACAGGCTCCAACCCTCCTGCTGTCTGTGTCCTTGTAAGGAGACCCTGGGTGTGTTTGTCTGATTGAGTCACGCCACAGGTACAGGAGAACTGGAACAACTGTTATGGCTGAGACGCCAGATAGAATACTTTTGCCAAACTGTAGTGTCATCTTTGTTTGGATAGGACATTTTAATCTGTGTGCTTGAGTACAGTTTTCAGTAGGACTTTTATAGGTAGCTGCATTATAACTGCCCACAATAACGTTGCAAGCAGTCCTGTCAGTGACTCCATTATCTTTGATGGATGACATAAACAGTCTTGACACATCGTTGACACAGATAGTCTTTCCCTCCATCAGTAGGTCGATTTAATCATGCTCTCCAGTTATCACCCTCACTAATAAAGAGAGGAGGACCTGATGGTTTCTTCAGGAAGTGACAACACAAGTGATGCAGATGCTGTGACACACAGATTTGTGTCTGCAGAGGATGCGATGCAGTCGTGAACTCCGACGACCTCAGCCAGAGTCCTGCGGCAGACAGCCCGAGTGTTGTGGACACAGTAGAGAAGCGTTGCCAGCGTTTTTTTAGAAAACGAGGCTTCAATCACAGAGCGAGCTGGCACGCCCTGCCGAGGAATACTTCTCCCTAATTAGACAGTGTACATTCAGAGGGACCTGAATAGAAAGCCTTAGAAAGTGAATCACTAGTGACGCATGTTGCAATACTTTTAGTCATGTTTACATTTCTCCATGGCAAGGGGTATAGGTAATGTCCCAGAATTCAACAGTGGAACTCAGATGTCAGCTTTCTCCTTCCAGTAAACATTTTTGTAAGACTAGTACACACATATCTTCCCACTGTCTCTTCATCTCATTCACACACACACACACACACACACACACACACACAGAATAGTCTTAAATTATCCCCCACTGTCGTCGTCCATGTGCTCCACAGCAGCTCATCCTCACACGGCTGTCTGACACTGCGGTTACTTCATATTACTGAATGAGCTCTTCATTCATTCTAAACCTCAAACTGTCTTTTGGGAAGCCTCCGTGACTCAGCATGCTAGTGTCTCATATCTCAGGGAACAAGATAATGTGTGTAAAGACCAAGCTGAGCTGACTGAAGCAGTACAGGCTGAGTGTCGATGCCTTGCGTCCGTACATACTGTAAAGGCAATTAAGGAGACTCCTCATTTTGTTTTCACATATCTGCCATAGTGCAGATAAGTGATATGACAGGAGAGGGCAAGAGAAATGTGTTGCTAATCTTAGCTAGCAGCCAATGAAGGTGGAGTCTGGTCATTTATTTTTAGCCATGCTAGCAGAACTAGCCATGCTAGTTGGTCAGACCATAAACTGTATAATACATACAGTGAATGGTCAAAGATATCTCAACTGTTGGATTGATTGCAATTTAATATGTACATGTAATTGTACAGTTGTGTTCCTGCCTGGATGAACTGTTATCACTTGTGTGATCCCCTGATGTTTTGTTTAGCTACATCATCGTTTTAGCTTTGTCATTGCGAGCATGTTAGCGTGGCACACAGAGCTGCTATTACGTCTGTCGGCTAAGTCTTGTGACATTTTATAAACCAATAATGTGAAACCATCATCAAGTAGAAAAAAAATACCATAGAAAATTAACTTTATCTATATAACTATATAAAAAAGATACAATTCTGACCAGCCTTAGCTGCTGCTATAGCATGCTAACACTCCAAACTAAGATTGTAAACATAGAAAACATTATGCCTTCGTAGCATTAGTGTTTTAGCTGTTTTGTGAGCATTAGCATGCGTAACAGATTAGCAAGCACGTCTGTAGGCTAAGTTTTGTGACATTTTATAAACCAATAATGTGAAACCATCATCAGGTAGAAAAAATACCTTAGAAAATTAACTTTATCTGTATAACTATATAAAAAAGATACAATTCCCACCAGCCTTAGCTGCTGCTATAGCATGCTAACACTCCAAACTAAGATTGTAAACATAGAAAACATTATGCCTTCGTAGCATTAGTGTTTTAGCTGTTTTTGTGAGCATTAGCATGCGTAACAGATTAGCTAGCAAGGCTGTAGGCTAAATCTAGTGATATCTTATAAACCAATAATGTGAGCTGCTGTTTTTAGTGTGACTATCTGCCCAACTGTCGACTATGATGTGATGAATTATTCAATCTACCTTTTCTTTAATAAATACTGGAATTACCAATGGATTTGTACAAGGGTTAGTAGCATTGATACAGGTAAACGTCTATATGTGGAGGTTTTATCTCTGTCAATATCATAAATAAAGATTTTCACTTGCTGTAGTAAGAGTTTGTAAACAGACTCTTCCCTCCTCCTGAGACTTCACGAGGAATGTTCGCATGAAGGAATTCAGGCTGCAGTATAGGAACACTCCACCCTTCTGGGTGTGTTACAGCTCAAATGTCCCTCTGCAGACTCTCAAAGGCAATTCATGAGTAATGTTTGCTGTGCTCGGAGAATGATGGGACTCCATCCCCTCTATAGTTTTTTATTGAGGCAGTGGGATTGTAAAGATAAAGAGACCGCACAAAGAAGGAGGGAGACAAAAGAGTGAAAACAGGAGGGGGAGTGGGTGCGAAGCCACACTGTCAAGGGCATTTTGTAATAAGAGAAGGGTGTATTATCCCCACAAAAGTAGCATGAACCTGCTTGGTGGCCCCCAGGAGACCAGGCCCAGTGAGTGACCCACCTCTGTGCTCTGTGTTGCAGATGGGAAGAGGAGCTGTCCAAACGGGAGCAGCTGGAGTCCACGGTGGAATCCCTGCAGCAGGTTGGAAAACATAAACAGTATTATATATTCCACAAACATGCTCATAAACAGATATTTGAAGTCTCGCCAAAGGTCGTTTAGACAAGAAGCACAAATAACATCTGAGGAAAAAGCGTGTGCACATAAATTCTGCAAAACTGCTACTACAGCACATGCATAAACATTTATATATAGCTCAATCCCTCATGGTGTTTATTCAGTGTGAACTCAGCAGACCTGGAGCAGAAGCAGCTACAGCCAGCAGGATGTGTGTCACATTATAACAACCATAGTACAAACCCATCAGGAAGAGTCTGCTGGTCCAGATATAGATACAAACATCAAATATCACCAGCAGGCCACCATTATGTTTCTGTTCAGGAAATAGATGTAGAGGCAGAATCAATTTAAAGTGTCACACCTAGAAGCTGTTTCACAACAACACGCAGCATCCCAGCCGGTGTGAGTATCTCATCTGGTCGGCATCCTTTCCTATCTCTGCTTTTGCACGAATCGATCGCTGACAGCACGCATGTTTGTCTTAGATTCTGGGTCAGCAAAACCCCCCAGATAGAGAGGTGGAGTGCCATCCCTCGGGGGCTTTAACCTTTTAGAGCACACAGGCCGATGTCGCTGTGTGTGGAGGAGCTGGAAATCTCTTCAAAGATAGTAAATTCAGCGCAAACAGCCTTTTATTCTTCAGGGCTCAGAGCCAAGAGCTGTTACCTTGGGCTGATTTCATTCTGAGGCAAAAACTTACACTCTTCTTGTAACAGAATAAAGTGAACAAGATAAGTCTTCTTTTAGCCTGTGTAAAATTCAGTTGATGGCCCGCGTTAACAAGCTAAGAAAGTCAAGCATTTAGTGTGCGATTTCGGAAACAGTGTATTTTGGAAAGTGCTGAAAAAAATCTAGCTTTCTTATAAACTACAAGGTTCAGAGGAATTCTACGACAGGTGTAAACACCTAAATTGGTGAATACAGTGTAGGTCTAATGTTTGTACGGTAAGTAAGAAGCTACAGACAGCAGCCAGTTAGCGTAGCTTAGCATAAAGACTGGAGGCACAGGCAGAAACAGCTAGCTTAGCTCTGTGCAATTGAAACAATATTCACCTGGCAGGCTGTGTAAATACATAAGGTTGTGTTTTTATCTCAGGGGGTTATGTGTTGGACTGACACCATTACGTTCCAGGAATCTCTGTTGGTTTACTGGCAACCCTAAAATAACGTTGTGGAAGCCACTACACCTAGCCAACAAAGAGTTGGGCACTTTTAACCAACGTTCAAACCACAGCTTGACCATTTTTAACTTGTTTTTTTAATACAAATTAAACCAAAAATATATAACGTGTTAGATAGTGAGTTTTACAGAGGCTGCCAGGTGAATTTTTTGACCTTTGGATACTGCCAAGCTACCTGTTTTCTTGTTCTGAGTCTTTATGCTACTGTAGCTTATGTTTACCTAGAAGCATTAATGTTGTATCGATCATCTCGTCTAACTATTCACAAAAATAAGCACATTTCTGAAATATTAAACAATACGGTTCTGTTAATTCACATACAAGAATTCTACATGGCTAAAGTCCTTTATATGGATACAGCACCCGGCCAGAGTTCACATTTGCGTCGTGGAAATTTGGAAAGGAATAAAACTATAACCTCCGGATGCTGATCATAAAAAGCTAAAGAGTAACCAATATAAAAAGGGCCTTATTTAAATGCGACACAAGTCTGTCTTTTATATATGTGTATGAGTTTATAATGTCTGCTATAAAGATTTACACAATATAAATGTTAATTAAACTTTATTCTACCAATTAATATTCCCTAACTTTGGTAGGCAGAGTTTATTGTGGTTAAATATTTTCCACCAGCCCTAATAGTATCTTAGTTTACCTGTGTTTTGCATGTTTTAATTCCCTCACTGTGACTTCCACGCAGAGCTCTCAGGAGTCATCGGAGGTGCGGGCCGAGCTGAGCGAGAAGGTGGACCGACTGAAGGCTGAACTCGTGGTCTTCAAGAGTCTGATGACTGATGTAAGTATTTGTTCAGCGCTTAGGTTGACGTCACCCTCACTTCCCCGAGACTGACAAAGCTCTCACGCCAAAGAAAAAGCGCTGTTTTAACTCCCATTCTTAAAGCAATCCAATAAGCTTTTCAGCAGTAGTGTTTGAAGAATGTACAGTTGTTTTCCTGCGACTGTCTGATAAAGGCTCATTCATACAACCCTGAAAAGAACTTAAAACACACCCAGACTTCCTTCCATTTCGGGGTGTAGAGAAAATATATAATGGCAGAATTCCTCCAACACAATCCTTCATTGAAAATAGCTCAAATAGCAGCTATAGATCAGGATCATTTCCTGTTCTGTACAGTCCTGTATTGTTCCCTGGCAGGCCTGCTCCAGTGTGATATACAGCTGTAATATACTGCAGGGGGTTCAGTCACAGCTTGTGCTTGCTCAGGGATAAATATAGGCGGATGTTGTTGTTGTTTTGGAAGCTTTATTGTTTCATGCTTATCTTCACTATTGGCATCTGCAAGTTTTTCATATTATTTTCTGTGCTTGACTTCGTCCCCGATGTGTGGCTCAAGAGACGGGTAAGTAACGTAGAAATATTGGATCTCTTCTGAGGCATTTAATGTGTCAGTAATTCTAGAGGTGGTTAGACATCCTGTTCTCTGTGATATGTGCTCTAGATGTAGTGACCCTATTGTCAGTGCTGATTAAAAAAATCCTCCCAGTGTTCAAACATTCACAAGAGCAGGAAGACAATTATACAGTATGTGTGACACTCTGCATGACCCGTATCTGCCAACCAAATCTTATCCAAACATTAAATCATTATGTAAACTGACAACGTTATGATGACTGCTTGTTTGAGTTCTCTGTATAGATTGATGTTGTATAATAATTCATTTGTTTAACCATTTTAATTTAACAGTGCAATCCTGACTAATATTAACAATAATGTAAAGAGAGTACTGACCAACATAAGAAGCAATAAGAACAAAAAGGTGATTTTTAAGGTATGAACAACTTGCTAGTTAAATTTAAGACTATAAAACTATCACTTGGTCAATACAGACATTAGAAGCGGTGAATATTAGATTGCACAAAGTATAAAATAGGCGAAATACAAACAAAAAGTTATAATTAAACTTTGAATTGTATTGAAATTACGTTGTAAATAATAATAAAACACCTGTTGAAGAAATAAAAATGTAAATAATAGGATAGGTAAATATTTAGATGCTTGATGTATAATTCATTATTAAAGGGGGGGTATTATGCTAATTCCAAGCTTCATATTTCACTCTGTGATACCTGTGGAGTAGCTTAGCATAATTTACAGTTAAAAAAACACTAATTTTTCTCACACTGTGCAGCCCCTCATACAGCCTCTGCCTGAAACGACTCAGTCAGCTCTGTCCCTTTAAGAAACCCCGCCCCAACAAGCCCACTTTCTTCTGATTGGGCAGCTCTCCGAAGCCTGCTGAGGCTGTGATGTCACAAAGTGCAGCGTGTAGAAAAAACAGTCTGAAACCTGGCGTTCACAGCAGTTCACAGAAGCCTGGGGATTACTATAACATACTTTTACCTACAGATTTGAAACTTCACCCGACTTTAGTCTGGACAACCAACGTTATAACATTATATATATGTCTTAAAATGTAAAACAGCATAATACCTCCTCTTTAAGAGTTTAAGGAACAAACTGATATGGAGGCGGTTTTACCAGTTATGACTTCCTGTCAATTCTTAAACAACTCAATGAACTGTTGTATGTAATATGACCATAAATCTATCACTTACTGTCAGTAAACGTCAGTCCTTCCCCCGCCACAGGGAATCAAGTTAATTTACTGTGTGTGTGCACTGTATCAGAAGATGTCTAGATTGTACACATCATCTCATACAACTCTTCTTACCCCTGCAGCAAATGTCGGACCTGGACACCCAGATCCAGGAGAAGGCCCGGCGGGTGGACATGGACATCTGCAGGAGGATCGACATCACCGCCAAACTGTGCGATGTGGCTCAGCAACGCAACTCAGAGGACATGTCCAAGATGTTCAACGTCAGTCCTGCCAGATCGCTTCCAGAGAGGGTGGGTATACATCTGCTGTCTCACTGTTTGTCAGTAACAGCAGTAAAAATAATTATTCTTCTGTGAAGAAACCAGTCAGCAGTCTGTGGATGAAACCAGAGCTGCTGGGTGACTGTGTGTTGTCTTTTTCTCTAGCTGATCATGTACTGAGTGACCCCTCTGTGGGAGAGGAATGCATGCCTGCAGTCTGAAAAAACACACACGGACATATAAACATACAGATGCAGAAGACTAACAGTGGGGACTTATGTGCGTGCATGCACGCATACACACTGACTGAAAAGTGAAATACTGATGTGGCAGCTCTTCGCTGCACACAAGGTTATCACATTGCGCCGACAGTGCTGGCTGAAGCCCAAGAATGAACCCAGTGTGAATCCAGCTGGTGGCTTCTCCTGTGTTGTATGTTGTTTACAGGACGGATCTGCTTTCAGTCGTATTTTTAGCATCTATAAAGGAGGTTCACAAAAAAACGTCACATCTGTACAAGAATTTCTGAAGCAGGCAATGAGTGTAGAAAGTAGTGATGCTCCCTGCCTTGACAAAAAGTAACTGGACGAAAAATATATCATCAAACAGCAGTAGGTTTTTTTAAAGTGATAATCTTGAAGATTTTCATTTAAATGTCTGTTAAGTCAACATCTATCGCCGATTGAGGTAACACAATGTTGATTGAGCCTATGGCCCACTAATGAAAGCCTTTGCATTTGCAGTATTACAGACTGGGCGTCTGTGGAGACATTCGTGAAAAAAATCGCAAGCCGCGCCCAGTTAGTGACGCGTTTTCCATCACCCAGCAGTGGTTGGTCTGCCAGAGAGGGTAGGCGGAGCTAAGCGGCTGCTTTTCTGGTCTCTGTAAGTGTTGTTAGTAAACAGTAATCTACTATGGCTGAACAAACAAGGAAAAGATGGATGACTACAGATACAACTTCAAAAATAAGTGAAAATCCAAAGAAAAAGAAACAAACTCGACGCTCAGATGAAGCAAACAGTCTAAAAAGGAAAGCGACCGTCAGCGAAGAAAATCAAGAGTTACAACCAGAGCCAACCGTGGACGTCACACATGCAACACTGTCTGGATATCTGAGAAGCGTGCTCCCGCAATTACCGTTTATCACCATAGGTGCCGCCAAAGAGAACAAAACCGAGATCTTCGAGATTACAACTTTAAAGTTCCTATGAAAACACAAAAGGCGTTAGCCACGTATACACCAGTATAATGACAAAGATATTCATATTGATACTTTAGAGTTTGAAATTTACTGAAAAGCATAGAAAAATGTTGATGACTCATCCGTCACTCAGGGGCATGTCAACATTTTGCATCCAATGAAACCCTTTCTCAAATTTTTATGCCCCTCCCTTATGTCACACAGGGCCTACAACCATGAGTCAGTGATATGTTTGAATCTTCACACATTCAGCTGCTGTAAACCCCACTAAATATCAGCGACAAATGCGTCTCTAGCTGCCTCATCAAAATCATGTGTTTATACTTCCCTGTGTGTTGCAGGGTGCTATGGCGTGCTGCAAGAGGAAAGAGCGCAAAGCCGTGTCAGACGAGGAGAGTTCAGAGATGGATGCCGAGCCCAGCTCCAACGAGGAGGAGGTCCCCGGATCGCTCAACATCACGGACGAAATGAAACGCATGCTCAACCAGCTGTAAGCAACACACACATACACATTCAGATACACACACACACCAGAACCACCTCCTCTCTGATTTGAAAAGACCTTAATGTACCCTGAAGTTACAGCTTACAGTTTCCTGCAGTGTTTTAATGGAGCTGCTCTGTGTGTTCCTTCATCTCCCTCTAGTGTTTATATGGAGTATTGCAACTAACATACTGAGTGCTGATTCAGCAAAAAACAGCATCTATTTATACAGAGGGTTTCATTTGCTTTGTTAAAGTCACAGTTCTCATTTGTTGGTTGCTTTCTGATGGTCTTTAAACACACAAACTTTCTCGGATTGCCTTTTTGCTCGCGCCCACCCTTAAAATATACTCTAAAGAAAGTGTACAGTCGTAGTATATATATATATATGTTGTTTTCCATAAACTCTTTCCCTTCCTTCTGTTCGTCTTCCTTGTAAGCGCATCTTCCTCCTTGCTTGTGACCTTTGCCCATCCTGGTGGCTGTTATACTTGTTCTTCCTCTCCTCCCTCTCCTCTTCTTTCCGTTCCCTGTCCTTGTCCTACACAGACATTGTTCAGATAACTCCTTTGTTGCCAGGCGCGAGACGTTCGAAATCGACGACGACTGCGACAGTCTGACGTGGGAGGAAAACGAGGAGACTCTGTTGCTGTGGGAGGACTTCACCAACTACAACATGCCGTGCGCCATCGCTGCGACGACCTGCACAAACGCCGGCCCCGGTGAGGGCAGCCCTGAGGGTGCCGATCCAGTAAGTCCTGAGTGCTTTCAGGGCTCTTTGCTCAGTGTACCGTTTTTAAACTCATACGTGTGGATCATCGCAATGTGTGCTGTGTCAGACATTGACTCATGCATGATGAATGAAGCCTCTGTCTGTGCTCTCTAAGGACTCCCAGGATGGAAGTCTTGGCAGCCTCATTGATGAGACGGAGTCACTATTTAAGACCAGAGAGCAGGAGTACCAGGAGACCATCGGCCAGATCGAGGTACGCAGACTTACAGAAACAAAGCAACTATATTAATAATGTAAACATCATCAATCATTAGCTGTGTACTAAATGCATGTAACGTACTGAGTCTAAGCAGGTGTTCTAAGCAGCAGTGAGTGTGTTCACACTGGAAAAGTGGCAAAATAAAGTAAACTCAAAGCAGACGATATACATTCTGAATTATTTTCCAACAGTAGACCCTTTTACACTGCCAGTTCAAGGCGGGAGTGTTACACCTCTGTTACATTTCATATCCTATGGAAAGCGCATGGAGGCTGACAGGTGGGGGCGAAGTCACACAAACTGGGGCGGCTTCACACCAGCGTTACATGTCCCAATGTAAAATGACAAAGGCGGCATGATGGCGGAGCTTCGTTGCGGCGCTGAGGCGGGACGGCAAAATAAAAAGGGCTAGTGTAATGCAGAAGTAATGGAAGAACCATCACAGCTCAAAAAATATTGAAGTATATTGCTAGTTTTGTATTCTTTAAACAGTGTATAATGTTGTTTAAAATGTATTACATGCTGTGTATAATAAGTATGCAGTATGAAGACTTATTCCAGGAAATACTGCAGCTTCTGATTTAGTTTTCTTAGAGACTTCACTATAGTTAACTGTAATTAAGGAAGGATAGTTTGTTATTTATTTTTTTGGCCTTTGAAGCTTTTATTGAGAGAGAGGACAGTGGGTAGTGTTGGAAACAGGAAAAGAGAGAATGGGAATGACATCCGGCAAAGGGCTGAGGATGGGAGTTGAACCCAGGGCGGCTGCATTGAACTGAACATGGAGCACCGATTTGAGTTAAACCGACGCCCTAAAGGACAGTTTTTCACAGTATTATTAGTAGTGTTTAGACATTGACTGTCACTATTGCTTTTTGGTTATTGGACTTTGATTCAAAAACAGTGGATGAAATGCTGTCATTTCTTATCTGCAATTTGGTTGAATATTTCTGTTCCTTCAACAACTTTTTACATTCTTTTTGCACCTGAAGTTTTTATGATCAAACAAGTTGTGCCAATTCAACACTGTCACATATTTTATATATATCAGCCTGGTGTTTTAGGGGAAAGTGTTATAGAACAGCTGAATAGAGACAGGAAATGTGGGGAGTAGAGAGTCCAGCAGACCTGGAGTCGAACCAGCGATCAATGCGTTGAGGACTGTAGCCTCTATATATGGGGCGCCTGCTTTACCAACTGAGCTAAACCAGCACCCCACATCCAGAGTGTTAAAGAATTTTTTCAAGAATTAGTTATATCGTATGAAAAACAAATGTCAGATGTGTAAATTCGAGACCAGTACATGAACAGAAAGTGCAGCCATCCCTGAGCAACTCTACCCTGTACTGAGAAATGTAATGCTTCAATTGACTTTATTTATCTTCTACTGATTAGATATGCACATAAATATTGGCAAAATTCATTTTAATAAATCTCTGAAGAGCCTAGCTTTTATAAAATGTCCCCTCTCCACCTCAGTCTCTAAGCATCCTCATGTTCTCCGTCTTCTAGATGGAGTTGGCCACAGCGAAGAGCGACATGAACCGCCATCTGCACGAGTACATGGAGATGTGCAGCATGAAGAGAGGCCTGGACGTGCAGATGGAGACGTGTCGACGGATGATTAAAGGCGGCAGGAACTCTCCCTCTTTCAGCTCTGCGGCCAGCAGCGACTCAGGGAACACAGACGAGATCCAGGACGAGATCTCGGACAAGGACGCAGAGGCCGAAGTCCCTGTTAGTTGATGGCTGCACAGCCCGGTTTGTCCCATCTCTTCCTGAACGCCCATCGTTGTCACCAGGGTCTTACGGTATAAAGCTCCACCCTGCTAAAGAGGTGGAACGACCTTGTTAAAGTTCTGATGGTCGTGCTCACTGTTGCAGGCCCAGATCTGGTGCTTTTATACTATTTCTGTTGTCTAAATAATGGTGGGGGCGTTGTTGCTTCACAAAGAGAAAGGGTGCAAATAGAGTCCGAGCTGTGCTCTCTTCCTCACTGCTGCCTCGCTGGATCCTCGTCCAGAGCTTCACATCATTTCAAGGGAGAAAAAAAATGTTTTCAACTTGGCTGAGAAGTGTTTTGTACAAATTCTTACCCTATTAAAGTCCTTTTTGATAAAGGAATTGAACATAGTACATATTGTGCTCCTCTACATAAAGATTACTAAATGACACACCCATCCTTTGCTTTACTTTTGAATATTTAATTTAGACGAGACGAGTCTGTGGCCCTCAGCTGGAACACTATGCTGTTTGTGTTTGCTGTCCAAATTAAAGTGCTGGGGCTTTAAGTGTCTTCTGCCAAGGAGACAAAACAAGCAGTGGAGACGGATGGTGTTGGAGTTCTGGTGGTTTCTGAGGGAACTCTGCAGAGTTGCCAAAGTTGACGGAGGAAAGGAGCACAGCCTTTTGATGCATCAGTGCACTACTGAAGTTCTATGCAATTTAGCTGGCCTTACTTTTGGACTGGCTTCCACCCTTCCTCGTTTCTCTCAAAACAAATAGCCTTTCAAGCAAAAGCAGGTGTTTTCTATGTATCATTTTGAGAACTGTTTGTGCGTTTTGAGTGTGAAATAATCCGGGGATTATGGGACGTTTGTTTAGTCGTTGACATCAACTGTAAAAACTGGAACAGTGCCCCCTCGACATGTTGTTTTATGACTGTAATCTTTAACACTTACCAGACGTGCTGCTGAAACAGGCGGCGTGATGTTCTGATTCCTTGTTTGCGTTATTGAGGAAACTGTGTTCTCATCTTAAAGACATATCATTTTAAAAGGCTGAAATCCAACAGTTTTTATGAACCAATCAAATTTAAGTTATCAAAGCCAAACATTGCCCTCTTAACGTCTTAGGCAAAACCAAAGGTCACATTTCTGTCACACAAAAAAATCGTGTTTTATTTTGGCGATTTGTTCACGTGTGGTGTATTTCCTGCTGTGCTGCAGGGGACTCTGTTCCAGACTCACTTCCTGCTTCGTCTCTTCTGAAATGGGGCTCAGAGTTTCAGATTGTACATAGAGGGCTGTAGGCATGTGATCGTACACCCCAGAGGCCTTTTCGTTCATATTAGTGTTTTCGCAACAGACGGAGATGTCTCACAGTTTTGCTTCTCAGTGCGCATGGGGACAGAAGTGACTTTTTTTAATCACCTCTTTGTATTATAACGTACGTACGGTTTGCTGGATCAAAGATTAAGTGCTACTTCTATCCTGAAGTTTAACAGAAGCAGAATGTTTTTAAAAAAACAGGCCTTTTGTTGTTTCAGCATGTTTGTGTGGAGAAAAGAAGCTATGGGTGGTTTTTAATAACGTTATTTTTTTTTTATCTTAATAGCTGCAATACAGACGCGCGCCATGTTTTTAATCTTACGTGTCGATTATAATCATTCATTTAACTGTATTTGAGGCAGAAAATATATTTTTATCTGTTTTTTAATCATTTTATGTTAACCAAAAAGTTTGTTATTGTTTCCATATTCTGCTTTTATTAATTTTGCTGGCCCGTTAAACCAATGCCACAAGTTATCACGTATTGCCCACGTCAGAAATCCATAACTAAAACTAATCGTATCACTCACAGCCTTCATATCCTGTTACGTTAGAGTTGATGTAAAACCAGCCTGATAGGTAATAAAGAGCCATTATTTTACTGGTACTGTACTTTGTAACGTCGACTTCAAACGCTTTATTTACTCATCGTACGGCTGAGACATCCGGACACAGTAGGCCTAATAACACACTGTATTTCACTCCCTCTGCACTCCGACCATCACACTAACCAGCCGACCAAAGCAAAGTGTACAGAAACATGACAAAGATGTAAATCAAGCTACGACTCCTACTAACTCTGGACGGTCTCAGTCTCATGTTTGTACTTGTACCACACGTGTTGCTCTGATTTTAATCATAATTTAAATGTATTTTCTCCCTTTTCATGTCTTGAATCCGGTCACCATCCACTCGATATACCTGTAGCCGCCCTCCTTAATGAATGTAATCTAACTGGAGGCGTCCTGTAAAGACCTTACAAGTGAAAGCTGAGCAAAAATAAATAACATGTAGCCGTTTAAATCCAGGGATATATGGTGTGCTCTTACTCATCGGAGACCTTGGTACGTTTTGCTTCAGTAAACGGGTTCTTACCTAAAGTAAACCCACAGTGTGTGACCTACGTGTATGTAAATGAGGTCCTGGTGGACGTGAGAGTGTTTCGTACTTAAAAGGGTTTTATACGATTATACGATGGTTTTTATCAGTGTAGCACTGGGAATATATTTTAACTGTGTCAACATGCAGTTTTACATGCTCATAGACGCACCCGTCTGCTGTTATACATCATTATTGTTTGTTTATTTTCATAAACATGCCAGGAGATAAAAGGTGCAGCAATACTTGTGGCCATATTTGGTAAAATCTACTGAGCTGTGTTGGTTTCTCTGTAAGTGGTTCATTTGTCCGCTTTAATTTAAGGCTTTTCTCTCTTAGATTTGAGGATTTATTATATATTTTTTTGTTTAAACTGTTGATACGATGTATTCACGTGGGTCTGGGGCAGATTGTTTAAAAAAAATATGAATGTACTCAATTGTTATCGAGGGAAATGAAATAAAATGGTGGATTGGATTAAAAAAAATAAAGTCTAATAAGCTTCTTTATTTTTATCATTTTCACTATAAATAATTTAAAGATGAGGCTTCATGTGTTTTTTTTGTCTTTGCATTGTTTTTGTAAAATGACTTTAATTTGAACAGAAACAAATAAAGATCACAATATTTGACTGGTCTTTATGTCCATTCTGATGCTTTTAATCACTTCGAGAACAGACTCAATAATTGTGCTTTATATAACAGTTAAAATCATTATCTACAGTCTATAGGGCTGCATGGTGGTGCAGTGGTTAGCGCTGTCGCCTCACGGCCTCCAACTCTTCTGTGGCCTGACAGTATACTGCTAGTTGGGTGACAAGTTACTAGTTTTTGAAGAAGACTTCATGTATTCAACGTTGATGTTTAAGCTTCTTTGTACCACAAATGTTCACACCAGGCCCACTAGTTTTCCCAATATTATTTTTTTGCATTGCATTCTTAATGCAGGGCTGCACGGTGGTTCAGATGTAGGAGGCCTTTCTGTGTGGAGTTTGCATGTTCTGCCCGTGCATGCGTGGGCTTCCTACAGGTACCCCTGCTTCCTCCCACAGTTCAAAGACATGCTCGATAGATTCATTGGTGACTCTAAAATTGCCCGCATGTGTGGGTGTGAAAGGTTGTCTGTCTCTATGTGTCAGCCCTGTGATTGACTGGCGACCAGTCCAAGGTGTGTACTTTTTTTCCAAAGAAATAAACTGAAAAATTGCAACTACATTAGGGCTCATCAAATGTATAGAATGTTAATGTAACTGTAGGATTACCCAATCAGTGGATACAAGGACTGTCCTTACGAAGCCGATGACAACGTGTTTGAAAGCAGGTGCGCGCTGCGGACGTAGGTGAGAACAGCGGACGAGCAGCGGAGGAGCAGCCCCAACTACTCATCGAACAAAGTATCCAGAGCCGAATAGAGTCGCGTCAGTGGAGGTCCAACATGCTCCATGAACCGCCATTGCGATGTGGCAACTCTCTCTCTCTCTACAGCTCTGAAAGTACCATCACTCACTCAGTCAGTGACATACAGACCCGTGTGTAGGGCTGACTCCGGCGGTCAGCCAATAAGAAGATATATATCATTATTAAAGGCAGCTGTTTTTAAATGGTATTTAAGTATTTATTAAGCAATGTGGGACAACAAACATACAAAAACATTTTAAAAAGCACATAATATAATACAGTATTCTCATGCTAAAACACATTAAAATATTCTGTCCCCAAACAACGGAGGTGTGATCACATAAACCTGGTTTGCCTTTATTTCTAACGTGTCTGATTTTTTCTCATCAGTTACTCAGGACAAGCTGCGATACAAGAGAGGTTTCATGTTGAACAAATTGGGGACAGAAACAGAGAAACTGATAAACTCTGCTAACGAGCGCGCTAAAACAAATTAGCTCAGTGATATAATAGATGTGTTTCCTCCTAATGCCCGGTTCTCCTCTTATCTTCCCTCATTTACTCTGTCTCTCCTTTTCACCCCTCTACCTCAAGGAACACGACTCTTTTTGCCAGGTACTCCTCACCATATTTTTCCTGCAGCTGCTGTCGGACCACCGGATTAGCTGAGAGAAGAAGAGTGTCATCGCGGCGATCCCAAAACGGTCCTGAAATGCAGCCCGGATTCAGAAGCAGATCCAGAGCAGCAGAGAAGTCTCCGCTGGTCTTTAACAGAGCTTTGGTTACACTTACTAAATCCTGGGAATAAACAGAGAAGAGAGGTTAGAAATAAACTAAAACAAACGAACATGCTGCTGCTCCTTAGGATGCTGTCTACCTATAACAAAAAGGTCTAAATCGCACTGCAGTCTCACCTGGTTCGTCTGGCTCATGAGCTCTGTGATTCGCTGCTTGTCCTCTTCCAGCTGAACCTGCGTCAGTGAAAAAGCGGCGTCTTTGCTCCCTGTTGGCTGCGGGCTGCTTGGAGATTCTGTATCGTCACCAACAAGAGACTGAGAGTCTTCCTCCTGAGACTCATGGTCGAATATGAACAGGTGAGGCTTGCAGGTTTCTTCGACGGCCCGCGCGGCTGCCGGCTCAGCTGCTGCAGGCTGAGGGTCCACAGTCTCCGGCAGGCAGTCGCTTGTGGAGGCCCGGTTCTCCGGCGCGACCTCCTGGAGGCTGGGCCCAGGTTCAGGGTCGGACTCTGTGGACGCAGCGTCCGCAGCCGTGTCTGAAGAGGGGTCTGTGGATGTGGGTTGTGTTGACTGTTTTTCAGTTTGGTCCTGGAGATCTGGAGCTTCATCCCCATCAGACTGAGAGGCAGGAACACAACAGCTTAAATAATTAAAGGACAACTTCAAACTTTTCCATGTGAAAATAATGTGGCTCTGTCTTTGTGATCAACTCCCTTATGAGGTAACATCTGTGAAGAGACACACTTTTATCTTAAGTGATGGAGCTTTTTCTGAATGTACTTGCAAAATCCTTAATAATCTATGTATGGATAATTAACCAAATGACACAGGTGATGTGGAATGATTTGTGAGAAAACTGTAGGAAAGTTTCACTCATCATCAAACATAGCAAACCGTATTTTGACCATCCATCCATGCATCCATTATCTATACCACCTATCCCGTTCAGGGTTGCGGGGGGGGAATGGAGCCTATCCCAGCTGTCATTGGGTGAGAGGCGGGGTAGACCCTGGACTGATTGCCAGTCATTTACAGGGCTGACACACAGAGACAGACAACCTTTAGAGTCACCAATGAACCGAGCATGTGTTTAGACTGTGGGAGGAAGCTGTAATACCCAGGGGGGACCCACGCATGCAGGGGGAGAACATACAAACTCCACACAGAAAGGCCCCCTACATCCGACCCAGGATTTGAACCAGGAACCTTCTAGCAGTGAGGCGAGGGCACTTACCACTGCACCGCCATGCAGTCCTTATTTTGGCCATTTCAATGGGGCTAATATGATTCAAAGGATCTGCTTTCATGGATATTATAATAATACTACATTCATGAAGATTGATGGACTCACTTGGGAGATGAATGGAGGAGTAAACACGACTAAATCAAACAGGCATGTCAGATGCTTCCTCATTCAATCAACTTAACTGCCACCATTACTTCCTGCCTCCTTTTATGGACAACATAAAAGACTATTGTGATGTTGTTTTTTTCTTTTAGGCGCCGTCTCTTTTGCATTAACCCATACACTTTCTATTCTCACTTATATTTGAGTTGTTTTATGTATTATTTGTATTGTACCTTCAGATTTAATAAAGTGTTATCTTATCTTATTCAGACTTATGATTTGTTACTGTATGTGTCTTCTTTTCTGTCTATGGTTGGACTATGCATTTAAATGTTACGCTGCCTTTCTTCTTCTTACGTGCTGCAGTGCTGCGTGTGTCGTGGTGTTTCCTCCCTCTCCTGTGTGCTCTCCAGGTGCTGCTCTTCCGATCAACCAATCAAGGCCAGAGTTTAAAGAGCAGGAGAGAGGAGGCCAGTGGGGCATTGGGCTGCGTGTGTGTCTGACGTCAACCTGCACTGGTGCTAACTCCTTTCATGGACGGAGGGTGTTTTCTTGGAGTGTTTCTTTAGTGTTACTTGTCTTACCTCACTGCTGTCTTCAAACTCTTTTGTAGCTGCCATGAGAATCCCCAACTCCCTCTTTTCTTTCTTCTTCTCTCCTCTCGGTGGCGTTGGACTGCATCCTGTTTCTGCAAAACAAACAAAAGTCAACAAACTCAGCTGTGGAGAAGCTTTCATAGATACTGAAATGCTGTGTATGTGCTTGATGTGCCCCTCAGGTAGATGTATAATGTACCTGCTGCTTGTGTTGACTCACAGACTGCAGCAGGCCCACTCTCCTCCTGGAGAACCTCTGGCTCTGCTGCAGCACTCTTTCCTCTCACTCTTTTAGGAGGCGGCTGGTCTGTCGTGTCTTTCGGAGGAGCAGACTTAACTGCAGGTTTAGTTTTCCTCAGGGGCTTGGGAGATGATGATACAGAAGATGATGATCGGAGTTTTTTGCCGTAAGGTTCAGGCCCCGGTGACTCCTCGAGCTGAAGCTGCCTGCGTGTTATTCGGCGCAGCGGTAGCTCCGGCTCGGGGGAGGCCTTCTGCTTCTCTTTCAACTTTTTCTTAGAGGAGGCGTTGTGCAGGGACTCGGTGTGAGCTGCAGGAGAGTCCTGTGGCACACTCTCTTTTGGTGTGGAGATGGTTTTTTGTGGTTCTAGTGCTTCTGGTTCCATGCTCTCCGTTAGGTAGAGATGGAAGTCTGTCTGAGAGTCCAAACAAGCTCCCTCAAGCTGGGGGGAGTTGGATGTTTCAGCTTTTACAGTCTCTGCTGGTGGGCTTTCAGCTGGTTGTTCATCTTGCTGCGGGCTCACATGTTGCACCTCTTCTCCATCGACAGAGATCAACGTTTGAGCTTCTGCTATTTCTGGTTTGGCACTTTCAGCAAGTACAGACTGGGAATCTATCTGTGGAGACAACACATCTGTTCTGTTCAGTTTGGCTGCTTTGAAGAACTTTAAACAGTGTATATTTTAGCTGTGGTGTACCTGTGTCAGGTCTGACTCTGCTGAAGTTGTCGTCGGAGGAGGAGGAGCAGCATCTTCTGCACTGGAGGGCTTTTCAACATCTGTCTCCTGATCTTCTTCCACCTGAAGGCAAACAGATAAGAAACATCATCTGTAACATCTATTAAACATGCGAGTATGAAACGTCTGGAGCGATTCCATCTACTTCAAAAGAAAGTATGTGAATGAGGTCTATTGCAGTATGCTGAAAATGTTTCCTGACTGTGCTGTATCCTGATGTAATTACAAAAACAGTGTGTACAATTGATTTTTGTTGTGTAAATTGGCGCCACCCAGTGGTTGTATCAATAAATCCTCTGTTATAACTGTTTTATTTTGAAGGCCTCTAAGGGTGTGATTAGTTAGGACAAAATGTTTTATTTCTTCATTACAAGTTTACAGCAAAGAGGAAGTGATTTTGAATTTCAAAGTAAAAGTAGGTTTCTTTTTGTGGGCCAGTAAAACATGGCATGATCTTACAATATTAATAACAACAAGACAACCTGAAACAGCTGCTGAAGATGGAAATGAATGTTTCATAACAGGAAGTGCTAATAACGTCATTGTTTCTCTTGTATTTGTTGGTCGTATTGATTTACAGCTTCCTGTGAGAGCTGCATAGTTTTAAAGGCGTCTCATTTCACACATACTTTTTAAATACATGCAGTAGAGTATAACATAAAAAAATTGCTTTCCATTTTTCGTAATACAACAATCCACAAAAAGTAGCGACCAAAGTCAAAATTAACAGTTATATTAGACTGTACGTGAAACCTGTATGTCTTATGTCAGTATGAAGGACGTGATACAGAACACCTTGCCGGTAAATTACCTTGGTCTCTCCCTCTGCTGCCTCGGCGTCCACCTCCGCTGTGTCCTCCTCCGCTGTGTCCTCCTCTGCTATCTCTGACTCTTTCTTTGATAGCTGAGCTTTGTAACGGGATTTCATCGACTGCCAGGGGTGACAGGTCACTCTCTGCTTCTCCATCTCCTGCCAGAGCCGGTTTCCCCCGACCTCCGCCTTGTGCTTGCCGACATAACTCAGAATGGCAGCATCCTCTTCAGATGTGTACGCAACCCTGCCTATTTATAATGAAAAAAATGAGTTTATTTTATCAATACAAATAACATAAAATTCCAGATTGATAATAAATAATACAGTTAATAAAAAACAGAGCATACTTTTCATCTAACATGATTCCACTAGCAAAATCAATGATGCAGCTTAATGTGAGAAACTGTGGTTGTGCTCATTACAAAAAGGACTCTGTGTGTAAATCATACCAGAGGCCTCTCTGTTGGGTCTGGGAGACTGTTTCTGAGCCGCTTCAGGATTTAACCTGTAGTCCTCCAAGTTCAGCTGTTCGTCCTTCTCAATACAGTCGTGGATGTACTTGGTGGACACGTACCTGAGGAGGAAACAGACAGCAGCTTCAATGCCTGACAGCTTTCTGTGCTGCAACATGTGTATTAAAAGGTGGCACTGAAACTTAGTATAGTAAGCTATGTTAACATTTCTAACATTTTAAAAACAATTGTTGCAAACATTCAGTGATACAGCTAAAATAATGTTAGCGATGTTTAACCTGACAAAGGGTAATACTAGGTTTGCATAATTTGATTAAAATAACCATGAATTATATACAATATTAGGTTTAAAAATAGGACGGCAACAAAATGTAATTCTTTAAACATGCATTTGTTTTCAATAAACCTTACTGGCAGTATACACCAGCTATTTTATGTGCTGTAATAGTGTGATAGATGTAGATTACAAATGTCCCTCATGTTTACATCAGCACATACGTAGGATGCGTTAGGCTGCGGGAACCTTTTTACTGTTATGTCATAAAAGGCTGTATATGTGCAAGACAGTGAAGCATTTAAAGTAAGTGCTACATTAAGTCTGCTCAGAAAAATTTTAAAATATGAACAATAATTCCAAACACGAACATTACAGAAATAGTTTATTTTCCTTTAATTTAATAAAAACATAATAACAATACAATTAAGACATAAACACTTTGTAATCCCAGCTCAGCACCTGACCTACCAGTGAGCAGTAGCTTCAGTCATCGAGCTTCTCTCCTCCGGGTCGATCAGCAGGATCGCGCCAGGCTGCTGGACCTTACACAGCATCCCTCCTCCAGCTGTGATGAGCGGCTGGAGCTCACGTTTAACAGGACCCGGACGCAGGAAGAAAGACATGGGTTCACCGTCCACAGACATGAACAGAACCGGGGAGATGTTGGATTTGGCCACATCCTGCTGTTTGGACGGCATGGTCAGAGAGTTTTACCTGGTGGAAGAGAGGAAATAAGACGTGTTAAATATCAAAGGCCATATTCTGTTACCATCAGGCCCTGTACACAAGCAATACCAAGCTTACACACTGTATCATAATGCTTTAAAAGGACGAAGCAATGCTGTGTTTTAGTGTTTTCTTATGTAGGCTAACTTAATTTCTTTGGGGCTCTCTTGGTTAGATCAAGGTTGAATTCAATAAAAGAAAATAACTGTTTCACTACTTGATAAGTGGATCCATAGCAAATAAATCCACTTATAGTTTGACAATCCAGCAGATAGTCAAAGCCCAGTGTTACAGTAGATTTGTAGTTTACCTGCTGAATTATGGCAAATGAATAACCCAGTGACAGAAGTTAACGAACCAAGAGACACTGCCATCAGTAGCAAGAGCCTTATAATGATATTAATCGATCTGAAGAGACGCTGAGGTAGTAACTTTCCTCAGACACTTTCCCTAGCAAGCACAGATGAATAACAGGGTAAATGCGTCTGTAATAATGAATCTTGAATCTTGTTCGTTTTGGCCAAAGTATGCATGGTTAGCATGATTTGCTTTAATGTAGCCCGTTTAAAAAAAACATATTTTGGAGAGAGCTATTTCTGATTTTATAGTCACATAAAAACAACGCTTTGATAAATAATTTCATCTAAATCTTACCATATAGTATGTTTACCTCCTTGGTGAACTTTCCCGCCGCGTAAAAAAACCCCAAAACAAATTCTACTTCCGGGTTCTTCTTCTTTTGTAATTTTGTGGTAATTGGCAAACCGCTTTTTGGTGCAATATCGCCACCTTGTGGGAAGGAGTGTGGTTCAGAATGGTCACTACAATATTCACTGAAACTAAAATAAGATAAGCTTTATTGATTCCCCACAGGGGAAATTTACTCGTTACAGCAGCTCACATAACAGGGAAATTAAATAAAATACTCAAGTAATAAAAAAGACAAAAATTTGGTGGCAATAAAAAGATCAAAACAAATATGACAATATAAATAATAACAGTAACAAAATAATTTTTAAAAACTATTCACACGATGTACACATTTTTCCTTGTCAAACGTTATGCAGGGGTTTATTTTTTTAAACAGAAAATAGTACCGTCATTTATTAAAATCAAAACACACATGGTGTGTAGTATTATGATTAAAACCAGAATAAATGGGATGGAGCTGCCGTAACTGGCTGCCACTCAAGTTGCCTGTGTTTTCTAAAAACCTAAAAGTAGCCCTGTATCCTACAACTCTGCACATCTCTATAACACCTAGTGTCATGTAGTTCCTTTGTAATTTGATTTACTATTTCCTCAATGCTCACATCTACCAGTAGCATATCTATTCATACTGTGTAATGTAGGCCTTCTGTTCAGATCGGTTTGTTCAGGCCTCATCCTTGATATAATTTAAATTGAGGCAGTTACAATGTCGGATGACTAAACTGTTTTAAATAATCTGTCAGATTAAGTCCCACACATTGGCAATAAAGGCGCTTAACACCAATCCTAAATTATTAAATTACAAGTTCAGAGTTCAACATGTAGCTCGGTATGGGAGCACAAAAACAAAAGAATTGGGTGACGTTTTCCAGGCAGTGTAAATGATGTACACAGTCAGGACCACACACAGTCTGAGTACTGTTGATCTTATCTGCACAGAACCGTACACTGACTTTAGAACAAACAACACATCTGAGCTGTGGTTTTCCTCCAGCAGAGAAAAATGTTTTCTGAAATCAAACACAAACACTGACAGTCCAGAGGGAGACATTATTCTGCTGAGTTGATTGTCCCCCTGAGACAGGTGCATGTTTAACGGGATGATGGGTAACTGCTGCTTTTCTTTCAGCACCTCATTAGGAATACTAGCAGACAATTTAACATGATGTGCCTAATTAAAAGCTGAATTATTTAATGTCAAAAAGAGTTTCAAATGAATGTGTTAGGAGATTTTGTTGTGAGAACCTGCTCACCGGAATCCCCAGCGTCTTAGAGGAAACAAACGCCATTTCCCCCCTAATTTCACAACATCTATGAAGGAGGAGACGTTTCTCATGGAAGATCTCATGACTTAAATCAGTTGATAAACAGGGACAATGGTTGGATATGGCCATTTCCTCAAGTGTGGTCGTCCCTTTGCAAAAGGCCTATATGTTGCCTGCATGTAGCCTATTGCTGATGACTTGAGTGAGTCTATTATTTCCAGCCTTCGGCCACCTCATGCCATATGTGCTCCGTATGTGTCCCGAGTCTGTCCGTCACACCAGTGTCTACAGCTGCAGACACATGTTCGGCCCTGATTCCAGTCTGACAGTATACTAGAAGTCTTACTTCTATGTGGCCTGATAGGACACTTCTATTTGGGTGACTAAAGTTTAATTTTGAAAGAATGTGTGATGAGTCCTTACCGAGCTGCTTTTCAAGGAAACACGTCAATATGGAGATGCAAACAGCACTTTGTCTTCATTGGCACTTGTGAGGAAGTGTAACTCACATTTATTTTATTATTTTGTTGAGTATTTTATTGTGTGTTTCTCAGCTAATGTCAGGATCCACTGCTGTTGTGTAATACATTTTTTTCATTTAGTATATGTATATTATCTTGTTTTCTTTGATTTCTAATAATTGTACTCCTCCACTTCCTGGTTAAGGTTGGTACTCTAATTAACACACGTACATGAATGCTCCTTTCTCCCCTAGGCAGTGCGGACTGTTCCAAGTGCTACTATGGGATGGGGGAGGATGCAATGGTTTCTCTTTTTGGCATTTTGTTTCAAACTAGCCCTTATAAAATTAACTTGAATACTAGCTTGAACGGGGGACTGTTTTATAGAGTTGTTGTCGTTTTTAGGCATAAATTGAGATATTAATGTTAATTATTCTTAATAGCTTTAATAGTCTGTTGAACTCTACCCTTGCTATTAGCAATGTGGTTTTACCAGGAAGTATTTATAGCTAAAGTTTGAACCCTGGGGTCTCTTTATCTGTCGGCTTGGGACCCTCTTTTATGTGAGTTTGTTTTGTTTTGATACCATTTGTAGGCTGATTTAGTTTCCTTCTGACAGAGTTATCAGGCTGGCTGTTGCCTCGTTTCCAGTCTTATGCTAAGGTAAGCTAACTGTCACTTGACTACAGCTTTATGTGAAGTTTTTAAAAATGAGATTAGATGCTTTTTTTTGTTTTAAACTCTCTTCAAGAAACTGAATAAACCCAAAATGTCAAAGAAGTCCTGTGAATTGAAAGATGGCGGGTTATTCAGATGTGTTCTCATTGATATAGGAATCATGTTCAGCTGTCTCAATAGAAATGTCCTCATCTGGGTCACAACTGGAAAGACCAGGTCACATTGCATCACATCACTCCACCTTTCCACGTCAGCGTCAGATAATGGTATTGGAGAGAGTGAAAGGGTGAATCATGTTGGAAAACATCCACCTGACAAAGGTAGTGCGATGTGATTGAATTCCTGGCAGTTAAAGCACGAGTAACACAATGTCTGAAAAACGCTTGTGGGCGGAACTGGCATTTAAATTGTTATTTTTACGCATCCTTTCATATGATGAATACTGGTAATTTCCCATATTGGCCAATGTCAAATTACACAAATCCCTTCTGGGGAACTGGAACTGTCAAATAACCTCAATTAAACAAGTCCATTAAAAAAATATTTAGGTGTACTTTTGATTCTATCCTGAAAGAATCAGTGTGCAGGATTTTATTGCAGTTTGATTTTGTGAAATAGCCCAGCTTTAACGTGTCTTACTCTTCATTCAGTAAAGCCAGGAGGCCATGGGAAGGATAGGGCCGGCCTGCTTGCTGTATCACCTCCCTGACCTTACCTCCCTCACAGTCCTGACAGCTACATTATTGTTATTGGCCTCTATTGTTCCTCTCCCTCTTCAGCTCCACCAGCTGAAACAATACGACAGCCGCTGAGGTGCTGCAACTCCTCCACGCCGACGTGTGTTTGTGGACAATCTTTAATAATTAGATAGATGTGGCGATAGTCCCTCCCTGTGAGCTGATTGTGATCCATTCATGACTTGAACCTCTGCAGTCGAATGATCCACTCACTCCTGAGCGATCATGGAGGCTGTGTGGCCAGGTCACTACAGCGTGACATGGCTTGGTTTAGTTTGGCTCCGAGAGAAGGAAAATGTCAGATGATGTTTCCAGCCTGCAGAGGGAGGTATTACACTGCTTTACAGAACATTAGGGCTGTCAATCACACACTACTGATCACTTTGGTTCAGGGGAGTGCATCCTCACAAAATGTAGACAAGGCTTTGACCTCCCTCGAGACTTCATCGCTGTCTGTAGGGAGCTGAGGGGCTCTTAAGGAGACGGATCAAAACTCAAGTGCCGGTATTTTTATTTCCCTTTGTCACAGCTTCTTGGATAAAGCTAAGCTAAAGGGACCCGGGTCACTCTGATCCACTGTAAGGCCTCAGTTTTATTACATCCATATGGAGCAGCATTACTATAGATGATAAATGATCACTACCAAGACAAAAAATAGATCTGTCCCTTTCTGCGTGCCCCGCTGCCCTCCTCGACCAACTTCAGAGAGAAGCTTGACCCCGTCTTTTAAGTTCCTGCCAGCCTCTCCCTCTGGAGGTTTAAAGTTTTAGACACATGTTTTTGGGCAGAGTTAATGCTATATCTTTAGATTTGGAGAAATGTTCTATGAGAACGGGTTTGAATATGTTTCGCTCCTAAAAGATGACCTTGAAAGACTCCTTCACAGCGAGACAGAAGGGTATCTGAGAGAATAAAGTTGAACGACATTTGATACATAGATAGTGACGGCGTTAAAGAACACACATTAAGTTTAGACACTTACTGTATTTACCTTTTTCTGCAGGTAGATGAGAAGATCTTTACCATTTTTTTATTTGGATGCTGAATATGTCTGGGGCAGGTCGACAGTTAGCTTAGCTTAGCTTAGCGTAAGAGTGGAAACAGGTGGTAGCTACTAGCCTGGCTCTGTCTAAGGGTAAAAAATTGACTTGATATGCTAATGCTAATGCATGCTAATTGACTGGATTAATCAAATGTTTTAATAAATAAAGAAAAAAAAACAAAAGTGGGAAGATTTTCTTTCACTCCAACACACCCATGCTAGCCGTTTCCACCTGTTTCCGGTTTTTCAGGAATGTTTAAATTCTGGAATAATACTAGAAGTGTTCCCCCGCAGTGCCCTCATTTGAGTCATATGACAGATAAGATATAACCAGGTCACATTGCATCATAATGGTTTAACTTTCCACTTAGTTGTCAGATATTGATATTAGAGAGGCGAGTGAATCACCTGGAAAAAATCCACCTGACAGGTGATGTGATGAGGTTGAATCCGTGCCAGTTAAACAGAGGTCACGCGATGTCTGAAATATGTATGTTAATAGGTGGAAAAACACAGTCAGCTTGTTAGTGGAATATTTCTTTTCATATCAAGACGGCTGGTTGTCTTTGTGTTAAATCAACAATAAATTCAGTGCAGTGATTTGGCATCGATAATACAGTAATAGGAGGGTTAAGAGGGTTGTATGAAATGTGGTGTATTATCGCCAGCCGCTTAGCTCTGTTAATATGTTCATTGGAGAAAGAAAAAATAGTAGAAAATAATATGAACTAATCAGACTTACTTTCTGGTGTTTCTGATGGATGTAAAATTAAATATTATTAGTAAAATGTTGAAAATCTGGAGCATTAAGCTTCTCTAACTATTAATTTCTGCTTTGTCTAGCAGCCATACGGTACGCAGCTTATTTACAAGGCACCTCCTAACATTTTATATATAAGTATTGTATTTAAAAGAGGGGGTATTATGCTGTTTCACATTATAACACATGAATATAATGTTACAATGTTGGATGTCCAAACTAAACGTGGGTGAAGTTTCAAATCTGTAGATAAAAGTATGTTGGAGTAATCCCCAGGCTTCTCAGCTCAGTCTGCAGGCTGCTGTGAACGCCAGGTTTCACACAGTTTTTTCTACATGCTGCACTTTGTGACGTCACAGCAGGCTTCGGAGAGCTGGCCAATCAGAAGAAAGTGGGCTCGTAGGGGCGGCGTTTCTTAAAGGGACAGAGCTGAGAGTCGTTTAAAGGCAGAGGCCTGCACAGAGCACCAGTGTGAGAAACATGATGAGGTTTTTTTTTAACTGTAAATTATGCTAAGCTGCTCCACAGGTATCACAGAGTGAAATATGAAGCTTGAAATTAGCATTATACCCGACCTTTAAATCTGTACTTAACCTGAGTATATACATTATTTCTTCTACTGAGAGTTTTCCTGTCGAGCTCACAAGAACATAAAGCGCATTAACATAAGTTCCAGAGATGTTTTCTGTTTAAACATCAGATTAATGTGAACTATTTATGAAGAGCTGTTTGTCTCACAGTGGCAGGTGTATCCCTTCAGAAACGAGGCTTAAGAACCCGCGTACACACATATCAGGTATCACGCTGTGGTGGGAGTGAAATTCCTGTTTGACACTAAAACAAAAGAGAATAAAACACAGAGCTGCTGTTTCTTAAGGAACTCAAACAAAAACAGAACTTCCTTGAGTAAATCACAATCCCCCTCTCTTTAGACTTGGCTCGGCGAGGACGGACAACAGCAGAAATCTACTGAAAATTATTTGGCAGATTATCTCAGGATTCTTGGCAGGGTTTGGTCAGCGGAGACCGGCTGTAACAAAGTGAGGATATGCTGACTCGACATAAAGAACACATTTAATTACCATCATCATCAACCATCCAAAAGAACTGGGTCAGAGCCAGGAGCCCCCCACCACCGTTATCATCTGCCAATTCAAAGGCTTATTTTTAGGGGAAAACTTCTCTTTCACTCTGCTGCGTTCTCACGGCCTGCTTCTCTTCTTGTGTCATCTTTTTACTGCTCCAATGTCCTCCTGCGATTCCTGGGGTTTTTGTTCCACATCTCCTCACACTTTTATATATTAGTGTTATAAATTATATAGAGCAGGTCTTGAACAAACTCTTTGTAATATTATTGACAAAGTCCCAACATTTATTGAGAAATGAGCGAACTCTTGGCAACAGTGGCGTGGTTCAAAAAGCAATATCACATGAGAGGGAGGGATGCTGTACTGAATATCATCACGGCAGTGTGAAGAGCACTTAAAAGAGCAGCAGATAGTCGACAACAGATTATGTTTTGCTCCACTAACTCAACTAGTTCCACAACTTAACTGAAACTGGACTGTTGTTGCCAGGCAACCCAAATATTCTCCTGAAAGTCTGTCTGTGTCTACAGGTCACAGTTTTCTTATCATGTACATTTATCTGTATGTATGACAACTCGGAACTTGAGAACTTTCCAGTAGAAATTTCCGACTTGCAAACTGCGAGGTTTTGAACGCAGCATTTTTCCAACCTCCGACGAGAACAATCGCTATGGAACGCCATTCAAAGTCGGAGTTCCTACTCGTGAAGTCGGAGCAGATTCATCTTCCCCAACTTCGGAAATTTCTACTGGGAAGTTCCCAGCTGTCTTGAACGCAGCATAAGAGTCAGCTGTGTGATTCAGAAGTACCGGCTTGGTTAATGTAGACACACACGGTGCACTGTAATGTAAATTAACAGTATTCAAAACACTTGGCTGAGGCGGAGTGATACACAGAGTAAAAAGTCCCTGTGATGTTGTTCTCTGTATCAGTGGTTCCCAACCTTTTTTCCTTAGAGCCCCCCCTGCTTGTATTTAAGAAAAGCTGAGCCCCCCTCACCCGCACACACATACACCAAAACAATAAAGTGATTCAATCCAAATCTTTATTGGCAAAAATGAACACCAATCAGCAAGTAGTTTGCAGAGGTGTGGCCTACAAAGTAGCTTCTATATTTGATAGAGGAACAAAAATAAAAATTTTAATAGTTGAAGAGACTTTTGATTATCAAGTCAGTGCTTTTTTATTTAACGTGCAAATCTAATCTTGACAGTCTCAGTGAAGACGAAGTCTCGCGCACACCCAGTGATCTTTGGCGCACCCCCTAAGGGGGGTCCTGGACCCCAGGTTGGGAACCACTGCTCTATATCGCCACTCATGGAATGCCTCTAGTCCAATCAGATTACTTGGTCAGAACTAACTATTGGATAATTGTACTTACTAAACTAAACTTACAAAAGAGAGAGAGAAATATCCTTAAAGTTACAAAGAGAGGGGCGGACCAAGAGAACCAAGCAAAATTTAAGGACACAACCTATTTTTTTTAGTTTTTTTACAATTTGCCTTCACTGGCTTCTACTGACTAATATCTACAACATTTGTAGAGCTTGATTTAAATGTAAATCCTTCATATAAAGGGAAGCTTCTTCTGTCAGCGAGGGCCAGACATCAGGATATCTCTGTGTAAATGAACCTGAGTATTGAGGTGACTTTAGTTTCCGTGACAAACGTGTGATGTCCTGAGTTTCTGACTCTGACCTTGTTGTTGCACACTACCTCCTCTCAGTCCTCTTTCTCTCAGGCTCTCATTAACTTGATCCGTCAGATAAAAAGACAGAAGCAAGTGCCCCTTTAAAAAGACGAAGCATGGCCAAAAAATATTAAGCAAAATAAAGAGCAGCTCCTCTGCCTGCTGATCAGATTTGTTTCCTCAGACTTTGGTCTTCTGGCCGGTTCAGCGGAGTTCAGATGTTGCAATCGTCCCAACAGGGTGTGTGTGAGTTTGGTAAGAGACACTGAGGACAGCTGACGTAATGACTGTGAAAAAGATTTCCGAGCGTCTGGAACGCTTTTTGCGAAAAATACATTATTTGGAAATGTTTTTTGCAACACAAGCAAGAGACAGACTTTAAATAAAAAGTTAGAAAATATTTTATTTACAACAAATTTCTTTTAACGGCCGACCCTTTGAAATTAATCCAATCCCTTTTGTCTGCACCATTTGAGAAGACAAAATCTGGTTGATCAGACGCAGTAGACACTTTGCATATGTACAAAATAATTCAACCACTGTTTTAAACATTCGAAATACAACAATTAAGGCTAAAAATCTAATTGTGTTTGACAATTTCATCCATAAAACATAATATATATGAATATATTATACATTAAACATGGCATTCATTCCACAAAAAGTCAAACAGCTAATCTCTAAGGCACAATATGGCTTATGGTGTCTGCCGTTTGCTGGCTTCACACGCTCTCACAGTTTCTGCAGGACGCTGAGACTCAAATATGTTACAGGCAATAATCTGATTTCTGTCTTTGGATTACGCTGATTTAAAGAGATAGCACCTCCCTCCCTGATGCCACAACAGAGATTGAGTGCACACGAGCATTCAAGCATTTGTGCGTGTTCACAGAGGTTTTTCAGGCACGTACACGCTGCTGCTGCTGCTGCCTGCGACGGCTGTAACGTAATGTGTAGATGAGCACTGTGTGACACATGGTGTAAAATATTCACAGTTGTCATTAAAGCACAACAAAGCCCCCACTCTTTCAGTAAATCAGAGACGCTGGTTCTGATTGGTGCGGTAGGTGGTAGTTCTGTATTTAACTTGGCAGCCTACTCATTCACAAAATGTCCAGGCTCAGCAGTGGCTGAATGACTGTTCACCACAACTTCTTCACATGCTGCTGTCTAGACAAGATCTGACACTTAGATTGTGTCTTTTTCTTCCAGGATTTCTCTTTCCTGTTCTTCCCCATCTCTCTGACACTTTCAGTCAGCCTGTCTGGCTACCTCCCTTATTTCTCAAGACCTGATTTCAACAATAAAATCTTTCTATTTTTCTTCCTGCTTCTCTCCTTTCTAGTGCGTTACTTTTCTCCTAAAGTTAAATTCTAATACAAGTCCTTGATGATCTCCTGCAGCAGCGGGTGTAAGCACATGTCCACCTCCGTCTTCTTCAGCAGCTGGATGAGGTGGACGTGGTCGGTGACGATCTGACGCAGGTCGGTCATTTTCTGGAGCAGCTTGGCGAACAGTTGCAGAGAGTCCGGGTGGTTTAGCTTCAGCTGCAGCTCCAGCGAGTGGAGCACAGTCTCCTGGAGCTGCTCGATGGGCTTCACGTTGAGCAGGCCTGGACGGTCTGGACGGGATGCAGAGACAGGGAGATAAATCAGGTATAATGGAGACAAAAAAAGTAATGTGTCTATAAGAGGAGTAAAATAGATAGAATAGAAGGTAGATGATCTTTATTTGCAGCATCTTTATGCGATTTAGGGCTAATAACATAAACATATTCAAGTACCTAAATCCCTTGATAAAGTCCCTTTATGTAGCTGGCCCTTATGACCGGACGTAGGTGTGTTATTGCTATTTACAAAAGCCTCTTATCTTCATTTCAAGCTGTAATCTTGGTCATTTAAGTTAATATTTGACTTAAATGTCTGATTTTAATCCTCATCAAGTTCAAGGCCAGACTTTTATCAAGTAGCCACACGCAACCCAGAAATATTAGACCCCAGAGTTTGGATGTTACTGTAAGGGATGGAAAAAAACGGTCTATTTGGTTTACAGTTTCACTGGTTTGAAAATATTTAAACCGTTTGTTCCTAAGAAAATGACAGAGCAAATACCTTCCCGCCTCCGTATCTTAAAACCTTTGCTTTAAACATAAAGTGATTTTCAGTCGCTCATGTGGTCGCCTGTGAAACCTGACCTACTTTTTCGTCCTCGTCCAAATGTGGCAAACTTTTGTCAACAACACGTTGTCATGAAGTCTCGTTAATATGATGCAGCAGCTGTTTATAGCTTCCACGTGAACCTGATTCATTCACCTTCACTTCTATTCTCCTTCCTTTCTAATAATATCCTTCGCCTCACAGCGGCCGATAAATGGGTCAAGGCGGGCCATAGATAGCGTGTAAACGCAGCAGGTTTATAACCCTGACGTTAACAGCAGCCACCTTACAACACTTTATATTCACAGTGAACTTAATTGCTCTGATGCCACACGCCTGCAAGAAAATATACTGTTATTGTAACCACACAGCCCAAGAGGAAAGGAAAAAAAGACTTGATTGATTAAGGTTGATAGTTAAAATGTCCTCTGTACTAATAGCTGCTAAAGAACTTTAAAATGTAAGATCATCTCTTAAAGACGCCATGACAGACACCACTCACACAGTCGTCTTTAGAATATGAAGCTGGAACATAAACACTGGACACAACTTTATATAGACTCTAAAGCTCAACTCATATCTTGTTTGTTGTAAGTGGCTATAGACAAGTGTCTTATCAGTTATCTTAACAACTTATTATAAAGTTAATGTTGATTGGGAAATGTAATGACTATAGAATAAGGATGTAATCTGCATTTAGTTTGCATTTCTGTCTACTGCCTGGTACGATTAAGACTTGATTTAAAGTAATAATGGTGATTGAGCCTATGGCCCACTGATGAAAGCCTTTGCATTTGCAGTATTACAGACTGTGTGTCTGTGGCGACATTTGTGGAAAAAAATGACAAGCGGCGCCCAGTTAGTGACGCGTTTTCCATCACCCAGCAGTGGTTGGTCTGCCAGAGAGGGTGGGCGGAGCTAAGTGGCTCCGGTCTCTGCAAGTGTTGCGAGTAAACAGTAATCTACTATGGCTGAACAGGCAAAGTAAAGATCGATGACTACAGATACAACTTCAAAAATAAGTGAAAATCCAAAGAAAAAGAAACAAGATTCGACACTCAGATGAAGCAAACAGTCTAACAAGGAAAGCGACCGTCAGCGAGGAAAGTCTATCTATCTAGGAAGTGTGCTGCCGCAATTATTGCGATAGGTGCCGCTAAAGAAAACGAAACTGAAATTTTCGAGCATGGATAAAAGGTGAAACAACCCGAGTACCTGTTGGAAATCTATTCTATTACTTGCCAATAAAAACAGAGAACCGTTGACAAAGAGGGAATAGTGGTAAAAAAAACGCTTACCCCCGCTGAGGATAATAACGGCCAGAAACAGCGCCATGTCGCTGTCGTCCAGCTCCAGCGTGTTGAACTTGACTGAGAACTCAAACTTGGGCTCCATCATTTGACAGAAAGGTTTCCTGAGACTCTTGAGGAACTCCCGCGTCATGAAGATCTGTCCGTAGGAGATCAGGGTCCCGTCTTTGTTCATCAGAGGCGCCATCATGATGATAAGGACCTCTATCACACCGTACTTTAATAAAGTAACCTGGGAAGAGATTACACTTATCAGTCACAACAGCAGAGTGCAGTACGAGTACTTAGATTAAAGTGAGAATGCAGGAGAAGCACGTCTCTTACCTGATCATTGAGATCCAGATCGATGAATCCCGGGATACTCTTGGCGAACTCCGTCACTTCTCTCACAGCTTCTGCTGACCGTGATTGACAGCTGTGGAAGAAACGCAGCTCCACAGCATCCAAAATGGCGCACTCTGACACCGGGTGAACTCCTGAGGGACCTGAAATTGGATGAGATGTGCATTGAAGTCAAGTCAGCAAGGATGAACATTGTTTGGGACTTTGGGTCATTTACTAGATCAAAAAGCTGAATAACTGGCAACTCAGTTTGATTATAACGTCATAATATAAGAAAAACAAAACCACAACAGACTTAAAATCTTCACATCATGTTTAAAAATGTTCTGTTCTTCTAACCTCCGTGTCCAACTGTTAGGGCGGATATCGGCTGGGGTTGCTCCTGAGTGGGAATCTGTTTACAATTAATGAACTGCTCTCCTTCCATCAGAGACTTCATGTCATGGATGACAAAAGGCTGCAGGTAGAAAAGGGGGAAAAAAAGGCATTAAAGAATAATCCAATGGTGGGAGAAGGAAGTACAAGTAATGGGGAAGGAAAAAAAGAAAAAAGAGCAACTGTTCAACCAGTTTCTTCTGGGTCTTCTGAGGACATGTGAGCCGCAAATCTAATCTCATATACAGTGTATGCACTTTGGTCATGGCTCATTCATCAGAGCAAAAGCAAACACTGCACATCCCATACGTCTGATGGGCAAAGTAAATAAATGTTAGCTGCAGGCGGAGGCAGAGAAAAACAACTTTTGCAGGTAAATGAAGCTTAACCGAGTTAAAAACACGCTTAGTGTTTGGTTAAATACTGGCAACGACATGCAGCGGCTTGAATGATGAATGGGACCATTCATACGCTCAAATCTTCCATTTTCATAGAGGGAAAATGAACAATGAGACGTGATACAGGGAACTACAGCGTGAGGCGACCACATAATGTCAAGAAAAGGATCTTTTTTCTTAGGCGAGTGAGATAAATAGAGTGCGGACAAAAAGTGTTTTTCTTTGGTAAGTGTACCAAAGAAAAATAATGGAGGAATCTGCTTCTTGCACGCTGCACAATTTGACATTTTAAAACCCAACTTTGTAACTTTGCAGAGGAAATAACACATTCACTTTCTTAGAAAATGTAAAGTTCAATTCAAGAACATCAATAGGTAAATTGCTCCGTTTGCTGCAACAGATTAACTTGGTGAACACTAGGCTAAGAAAGCTAATGGTTGCTAATCGTAGCAAGCCACAGGTTGTCATTTTCAACATTTACTTACATTAATGTTGTGTAAATCTAAGTGGGAACTGTTCTATATAAGTAACATAGACTGTCTGTAATTTAATTTTAAGATCATTTGTTATTGTTATTGTATTACAAAAAAAATCAAATCACATTTTGGGATCCAGCACAGGTTGCCATGTCTGCAGATTATAAGGAAAACATGGACCTGCTTTTCTAACAATTAAATTGCTAGTTGTTTGGTTATAGATTTTACATAGACATTAGCTCTTCCCCAGAAACATCCAAGTTATCCACTTTCACAGTCCTACAAAAGTGTTCTCTGTCACACTTATTTTGCAAAAATATGCAATTATTGGGGGTAAAAAGGTTAAAAGTCGATTTAACGATACATAAACCCTTTTCCTTTTTACAATGTGTGATAATCTGCCAGAAAAAAAAAATTGACTTCCTTTTTGTTTCAGGATGTTTGCTGTGGTTTAGTAAATAACCCAAGATTTCCCCAAGCCAACAGATGTTTCAGTGGCTGCGATCGCTGTGATGAACAGTCATAACAGTAAGACCAAAGAAATGTAGAGCAGCCTTGAACACATCTGACTAAACAGAGAGAGAAACAGCAAAACAGAAACAAACTCTGTTTGTACAGTTGGCCCTCGTTTTGTAAAGTAAATCATAATAATAATGCAATTTGGACCATCTGCAACAATTCACTGTCCGTACTGTAGTTTGTCTGCTTAAACCAGACATCTGAGACTGTTTCAGATGATTTCACATGTTTATTTGTCAGACCATATCAACACATGTTGAACTATTTGCTAAGGCAGTTGATATTTCTTTGAAATGATTTAGTCTTTTCTAGTAGTATTATGTCAGTCCTATTGAGATGTAGCCTGAAGTTCTCAGCACATGTGCATTCTTAAGTATTCATCACAGCCTTCTTCTGGCTGCCACTTGTAATTTAGTTGAAGTGGATTTTTTGATTAAGTCTCTTTTGAATACTCAGATTCAATATCTCAACATCTCCAGTCCAAACACAGAGAAATAGATGCTATCTAACGTTTTAATGGTTTTGGCCAAAACATTTTCCTTCACTCAACTTGTATAAATTACAAAATGTCTTAATCAATTATTTTCAACTTTTGAGTAACAATGCTGAAGCCATTAAACCTGCTGAGAAGCTGTTTGACAGCTTGACCGCTGTAATCTGAGATGGTTTCTAACAGACAAGACGTGTAGAAACCAGTCAAACCACTTTTCCTGCCAGAGACAGAAGCCTGAAAAGTCCTCAACTAAACCAAACGTGCAGTAACTAAGACAGATATGTTCACACGTGCAGTGAGAGGAAATTTGACTTATATACACATATATATACACATATGCCACGTTACAGTAAAGTAGGATTCAGGCAGTTCTTACCGCGTTATCTCCGTTCTTCCCAGAGAGGATGGCCCTGGCCTTGGCCTTGGTGAGGGGGAAGTATTTCAGATACGCCTCGTACAGATGCCGGGCCAGAGACCTCAGATCTGCTGCCTCCGGGTGCATGTGCTCCATGTCAGACGAGAACTCAGCCAGAAGTTTCTCCTTCTCCGCCTGCGGCATCCTGCCAAAACGAATGGCTGGGAAAGGAGAAGGACAATGGGAAACACACATGATTGCATAAATAGACCCAAGTCGGCAGAGAGGCAGATACGGTATACAAGAGCGCACACAGGGACTTCATGAGAGTTCTGCTTTTATTACTCTGAGAGAAAGTAAACTGAATATCCTCGGATTATGGACTGTTGAACAACAACTGTTCAATCCCACAGCTTATAGTATTATTCAGTGAAAGGGAAAATCCACTGACAACAAGTGTTCCCTGTGGTTTCACAAGGTGTGTCCCATGAGGCAATTTTACAATTTAATTCCCTTTAATAACATGTTTATGTATTTTCATTAGTCATCATGTTTTCACAGCTCGCTCACAACCACTCTCATAAATTTTAAAACCACTTCTCTTTTCTCCTCCTGCTCCAATCTGTCGCTGCAGGTTATATTACATTAAACTTTAAAAATGATGTGATGAATAATGTATTACTGTTGACAGAATAAAATTAACAATCAAAATGTTGTACTGAAAGCGTTAAAAATCTTCTTTACATTCTCACTGATATTTGATCCTATGTTGCGAAATGGTTAAACCCTCCTCTTTCTGTCAGGGGAAGTCATTAATTATCCCTCCATTCAAGCCTGCGCTCTGCTTTTACTGCGCCGTGTGTGTGATTGTGTAATGATGACTGCACACCTTAGGCAAATGAATACAAACCAGTGCTGCCCTAACACCGACTGGCAGCGCGCCCGCAGCAGTGACACAGCAGGTTTGAGAAATCAGTTGAGGTCTGTGCACTCGGAGACGTCAATCATTGATAAATAAAAACCCACGCACAGCAGACTTTCAAAGCATGGGCTGGACCTCGTTTACAAATGATATGTGGGAGGAGACAGCGAGATGAAGTGGCACAAACTAAACAAACATATTTTTATAGATAGTATACAGTACATAAAAACCTTAAAATGCAATGCTGCTTTTTAGTTTAGGGTAGAGAATAGAACAGATGCACTCTTAGATCGATGAGGCCAAAAACACTTCCCACAATTGAGCAAGAATTGACATCTATGGCATGTAGCCTACTTTCTATAAACAAGCCTTCAATGTAATCTCTACACATGATGACTAAAAATGTTGATGACTAGGTGTCCAAAATCTAAGTTATTGCTCGATCTAGAGTGTAAGTGTATGTACACTCAGATGGCATGTTGATAGCAGGCGTAGATTGTCACAGTCTGAATGTAATTTTAATGCTGCCGTTACTCTAGACTGAGAATGAATTTAAAAAGGACAAATTGTGAGGCTGTTTACGGTCTTTTGTGAGTGCGCGTGTGTGTGTGGAGTTACCCCTGCCAGTGTTATTTCCTGTCCTTACAGCTCCTCACTTTAAGCACAAAGTACATTTCAACAAGCCAAATTGTTATATGACCACAGCAGTCAGTAAGAGCCACAAAAAAAGTGTTTATTTTTGCACAAAAACAAAATAATTGAAGCTCCTGTGAGGACAAAGTCTACCTCTTATTATCTGAGTTTGTCCTGTACATGCTTAAGTGGTTTCTTTAACAGTCATATGTATCTCACACTTTAAATTTTTGCCCTGGTAAATGTAAACAAAGGCAGTTAATGGCTTCAACTGACACCTACCCCCGCTGGCAGTTTCATATAGAGTAATCAGAATTAATTTCATTCTGTTTCAATACCAACGAAAAACATCAGAAACTGTGTAGGAGTACATATTTTGTGTTACAATTGCTTTATATATCATATCAGACCCTTTTTAGTCAGTGAGGGAAAAGCTGTTTTGTTTGATGAAAGGCGACTCTATTCAATAGGACAGCTGAAGAGAGACAGTACATGTGGGGAGGAGAGAGTGGGGGATGACATGCTCCTCCGTATATGTTAAACAACAGGTTCAAGGTTGTGCGGATGTATGATGAGAATTTTCATATCACAGACAAATTAGTAAAAGAAGGGTGAGCTCCCACAGGTGCAACAAACTAACAGGAGAGTCAGGGAGGTGTCAATCAAGAATCATCTATGCACGCCCACATGGTCACATGGTCTATGCTGAAACTCACATGGAGAGCTAACAAAGGCGAACACAACAAACCCATTCCACAGCTCAACACTAGAGAGTATTATTGTAAGGTTCATGATCTCTTAATGTACTATTCATCAGGTGTGGAGCTTGTGAGGACCTGTCGACTGGCTGAAGTTCACCAGCGCTGTTACAATCACACTAGAAATGTTACACACGTTCATTTTTGTTGTCAATAACTGTAAAGTGCAGTCTGGATTCACTATTGACTATTAATTATTTGGCTAACAGACGGCTGAGCGTGGGAGGTGTTGGCAGTTACTCACAGCCTTGCAGAGTTGAAGAGTTTTACCAAACATCTAAACAAAGCGTGGATGTTTTTTTAGGGGGTGGAGGTAGATTTAAAGTTAGCTTAGACCACAATTTTATATTTGAATTGTGCTGTTAGTGTGGCAGTGCTGAAGTGATGGGAAATGAACGTTGAGTTGAGTTGTGTGAACTAGACTGAACACCACAGAGGAAGCAACTGGCAATATATAAGGCAGTGGTGTCCATTTGAACATATATTATCACTGCATCTCTTGGACCAAATTGGCAGCAGTGTGGTGAAGATGTATCTTAGAGGGCATCCGACATCAGAGTCAGACGAGTTGGTTTGCAAGACGGTGTTTCCCTGGGCCTCATATTCAAATAAGAATCAGTCTTTCAACTCAAGTGTACTTCTTTATAATGAGCGTAAACAGGGGTTTCGCTCTGGTGTAAAGAAAAGACATTAAGACGAAAGAACCTGAATGTACATAAGCTTTGACTTCTGTTCCTGCCACGTAAGTGAAGCTTTTCATCATCGAGCTGTGAATGAAAAGTTTTATAAGTCAGCTTCTCTTACATCACAATGAAAAATCAACCAGCTTACCGTTGTGCGACATGCCGACATTGAGGCACTTCTGGAAGCGGCAGTATTGGCATTTGTTGCGGGACTTCTTGTGAATGCGACAGTGGAGATCACAGTGATCGTAGACCAGCTTTAACCGGATTGTGCGTCTGAAAAAACCCTGTGAGAAAGAAAGAGACGGTTCAGATATCTAACTTTTTCTCATTTGCTATACACCGTCAATTCTGCCCCTTTGCTTAGAGCCGCACTTGTGCAGGAAGTATGCTTTTAGTTAATCCTCATGTGACTTTTTCTTATAGTGATATGTAGACTTTAAAGACATAAGTAAAGAAAACAAGCTTGCATTCCTATGATCTTAATCTGTGTTGAGATGAGCCACAAGAAAGTGAAAGAGAAAACAGAAAATATGAAAGGAACATTTTGTTGAAAGGGGGAGATCCACTTTTCCTTAAAAAGAATAAATTAAAAAACAATTCTAATTCAACTTTCTTGTTGTTGCTCTCTAAGCAATTATTGACAGACAGATGCAGATTAGATTCCTGTCTCTTTGTAATCTGTGAGAAAGTCAATCATACTGCCCACGAGTGTATTTAAAAGTAGATTGTGTTTTAGGGTGGTTTTGAGCTTTGATGTTTTCAACCTTAGGACCAAAGAAGCCATAAGACTCATTATGCTTATCTATTAACTACACAGCCATGGTCAAACTCCCAACACACAGTCTTACACACAGTCACAGGCTTGTGACTGGCTGTGGTGACAGCTATTGGAAGGATGAAGTGAGTAGATCAGGTACAAAAGTAGCTTTACAGGAGAATGGTATTCAAAGTGTTTTTTTGTTAGCATTCAAATCCACATGTGGATTTTAAGGGAAGGCCGGTGGGTTTTTATGGCATCTGCCTTCCTCAGATCCACAGCTGTTTCTTTTTTTAATCGCAGGTTATTTAAAGAAGGAGGAAGCTAAAAGGGGTCAAGACTCCACCTCAATAAAGAATGTTTTCTGTTTTAAAACAATTAAGTGTTTGCCTGTTTGGCTGACCCCCTCTTCTGTTGAGTCTCCCCTGAGACGTTAGCAGAACAATGAATACTGTACCTTCCCGTCAATCAGCCTGTAAAGTACAGTATGACTTCTATAAAGTGGACAGAAAAACATAAACCCTAGAGCGGAACACTGCTTAAAGTGTCAGAGAGATGATCAACTATATGGTCATGGTCAAGGCAGTAGATAATGGTCTTAATGTATTAAACTGCAATTCTAACGCTTTTGTTTCTTCAATATGTAGAGCAGGTTGACAAGATATTGAAAACACCTTTAGGTATTATTACAATACCACCAATATGTAAAGCTTAAAAAAGAAACATCTGTTAGTCTGTTTCTCAATAGTTTATGGCTTCACTGCTCTTCCTGTGGCTTTCATCATTGACCTGGTCCATTCCCAATACAACACAGAAATCTCATTTAAATACAAATTTTCAATTTAAAACACGGGCCAAAAATTTGTCCTTAAACATCTGGGCACTGTAGTTAAAAAAAAACTGTCCTCACGTGAAGGCTAAATAGTGTCTTTGTTGGGGACTGTATTTAGCCACAGATTAGGTTGACTAGCCAGTATTGACAGTAAGACATTTGACACCAATAAGTTGGTTGGAATCAAAATAAACCACGATGCGGTGATAAAGAAGCACGTCATCCAGTGTAACCATTCAGCTAACAATTGAAACAAGAGCTGTAGGCCTGGCTTTTCAGGCTTTGGCTACACATTCAGTGAGTCAGATCAATTCATTGCTGGTTTTGGTTCTTACACCATTAGTTTTAGTATTGCATCATAAGTGCAGCACATGTTTCAGTTTTTACTGTCACTCAGTGCATGTTAAGGTTTCTTTTCTTTGTTGGGATCAAAGTGAAGACACATTTAAAATTGTTAAATTTTTTTTTCCAGAAGTATGTATGTGATTGTGTCCTTAACATTTAGAAAATATCCTTAATTGATCTTTAATTTAATGCAACAAGAAAAAAGACGTTTGAAAAGTATGTTTCTGTGTTTTTAGATCTTCAATTACTTTTTCTTCTATTCTAAAGTCATCTTATCTTGTATAATCTACCATTTTCTATTGAAAGCCACAGGGTTAAGCTGAGGGTGAGTTTTCTTACACTACAGAAAGAGACTTCCTGCAGGTGATAGAAACACAACATGTCAAGTAGCGGTTTATTTAAAAAGGCTGAGGAACTTCTGACCTGTGGAAGAAAAAAACAACAACTGCAAAACATTTTTTGTATCAGTGCGTTTCTGTTTCTAAAAATCTGCCTTTTATGTCTTTACAAGACAGCACCACTATTTACATCTTCTGATAATGTCTCAATATTTCAAAGAAAATGGAAAGAAGAGCGAAACTTCCCCCACGCTCTATTAGTTATTTATATTCTACATAGACAGACAAACAGACAGAGGGCTTAAGGGGCTGGGTGTATGTCGGAGGAGGCACATGCCTTCCTTGAGCCCTTGCAGAGTGGAAAATGTGCGGGGCTTGTGGTTAGAGTGTCAGACATCAAACAGATGAAAAGAATGCACACTTCGCTTCATGCATTATAGAATTATTTATTCCATCAACACGTTTCACCGAAAAGAGACACGTGGTGACCGAAAAAGGAAGACTGGCAGATAAACAAAACTTAGCAATTCGCAGAAGTTTCTAAATCCAAAACCATTTCCTGACATGGGCTGATGGTGTGATTTTGAGGGCAGAATCAATTTATTCTTAAAATAAAATAAAATTTAAGCTGTAAAATGTATCCGTCAAATGTATTTATATGTAATGTATTAATGTAAAGTAAAAACTTCAAGCCCCGTTGTTCAGCAAACATGCCGAACATAAGTTATTTCCTGTCCCATACTCGTGAACATATTTGAGTTTTGAACTGTTTCGTATATAAGAAAAGCCAAGTCAGCTTTTTAGAAACACTAGCAATAGCTTCTCCAGTGTGTTTATCCATCTATATTCGTATAACTTTCAGTCCTACCTTACAGCCCTCACAGGCGTGGACGCCGTAGTGAAACCCAGAGGCTTTGTCTCCACACACACGACACTCGATGTTTAGCGTTGCCGCTGTCGTGTCGTCCTGGAGCTTGGAGAACACGGGACTGTCGGAGTACTGTGGAGGCGACTCCGGCTCCATCTTTATCGAGTCTGATGGCAGAAACATTATCAGGCAGGCAGGAGGCAAACAGAATATTGACCTTAAAGTGTAAGTCTTGTTATCCTGGCCCTATTCTCATTTTGCAAATCGGAATTTCCCCTCTAAATGTGGTAGACTTTGTTTCATCATCAAAGCTTTGATATGTGACGACAAGCTACTTCAAACAAGTTGTATGCAGCATAAAAAGACTAGATAACATGTTTCACTTCTGTTATGCAGACTCGACTTACTCTGTATGTCCTGCTCCCTCCTGTAGCTCTGCAAGTGTGTGTAGTCCAAGTTGGTCAGGTGTTCTTCGCTCTGCGGTGGACTGGGGTCATAGGCCATGCCGGCGGGGGAGATGCAGGATACGAGTGGGGAGGACAGGGAAGAAGGGATGGAGGAGGAGATGGAGGCGTAGTCTAACGTGGACAAATGCTTCATGTCGAGGGAGTGGGAGCTGTCGTCCAGCTCTGGCAGGTCCACGGCGCTCAGACTGAATCCGACAGGCCAGGCTAGGAGCTGCTGGGTGTCCACCATGTCCTCTGTGGAGAGAGAGATGAAGCGAAAGCTGATGCAACATCCTTTGTTGACTGTATGTGTCCTTGTTAAAAGAAAACAACACTAAAAAAAAGCGGAGGAGAGGAGGAAGTAGGGAAAGTTGTCGAGACAGAGACAAAAGACGACGATGGAAATATACATAAACAAGCCTTCATTCTGTTTTGTACATAGTGTAAATGAATAAATATGTACTGTTAGAGAGGCCAGAAACTTTAAACAACACACACACACACACACACTCCCCTCCATGATGACCCCCCCCCCCCCAGCTCATTCCTGCAGTCTGTCTGTTATCTAGTAAACATGGAGGCGGGTTGTGTCACAGGGAGTACAAGACGAACTCTGGCACTGAGGAACGTCTCTCATGCTCAAAACACCGTCTTCCCCTGTTTCTGTTTGGGTGGCTCGCTGTGTGATTACCCAACCAAAACACACAGACAGCAGGGACTGTTTGAGCCGCAGTCTGTCTGAGGCCAAGGATGTAAGATTTCGCTTTTGCAGGGGAACAGACTGCACCTTATGAGTGTTGAATGCGTTACTGATTGTTCATTTAGAACTTGGTTGGCACTAAAAAAACGGCACCAAAAGAGTCTCCTTTTAACTTCCAGTGATTTCCTTTTTTATTACTATAAAGGCTTTGGTTTTACAGGATATGACAGAGGCTATATCTTTTTCACTGAAGGACCAATACCAACAATTTGTTTGTTCTTTTCCCAATACTTTCAGACTCATGGGCTTGTTTCCAGTCTTTATTCAAGGTCATTGTACTTCAGTTTGATAGCATGACTTATTGATTTCACATTCAGATTTTGTAACGCTTTCCCTGCCCAACCCTGCCCTCGCACCCAATAGCTGCTGTGTGCCCTTGTATTTGCTCTGCTTGTGCTAAAACCGTTTGTTTGTGCTAGAATACATTGTTGTTTGTTTGCAAAGAGTAGTGAGAGAAAGCATAAAGAATGTGATCAATAAGACATGCGCTCAAACTGATACAGCTCTCTCTTGAATACAGACAGGATCAGATCATTTTCAGTATCAAAGGAGCATTATGAACAGCTACAGACTAAAATACCTTTGGGCGCGGCAACCAATCAGAGACACGCAACTTGTGATGTAGTGGTAGTAGCTAGTTCCAACCATAGACTGCATAAAAAGATGGACGACATGACAGCCCCCTAAAAGTGAAGTCGAAACATTTCGAGCGTCCCCTGCTGACTGGCTGCAGTATAGGTCATAAAGCCCGCCTCCTCCATGTTAACAGATGGGACATGAGTCAATCTATAAAATCAAAATACACGCCAAATACATTTTTCTTAAACATGGTTTCTGTCATTATAGTTAGTTCTTATCATGCTGATTTACATCCAAGTGTTAATTTTTCTGACAAGTTTATTTTCAATTAGTTATTTGATGGTGTAAAAAGGATGATTGACAGCTCTGTTGCTCCTGCAGCCGATCAGTTCCGGATTAGCAGAGTAGAGGACGAACGGCGAGAGGAGACGTAACTAAAACAATCACTACAGTCATTGAAGTTTCCATTTCCATTTCCATTTATATATACAGTCATTGGTTCCAACATCCAATTCATATGGCTTCTAGCTCTAAACAGTACACACAGGTGTTTGGTATGGCATGACTTAGTAGGCAACACTTATCATTTGTATGTTACTTAGTAGTAGTATGTCTAAAGGCCTCAAGGCTGAGTAATCTTTACCAATAAACTGTATCTGATTGTAGCTACACTGACGACACTTGTTAGTAGGATCATTTCATCGTTGTTCGTTTGTCATTTCATGAGATTTTTGACACTAAAACAAATTCAGTATGTCACAGCAGTATCCTTAAATGAACACTGAACTTCTTGAAGAAAATAAATGTATTTACCTGAAGAGCGTATTCAGAAAGTTCTGGAAACTGATTTCTTCCTTACAGCTTTCTACCTCAGCTTCTGACACAAATCAATGAAGGCTCTTCAGTCATTCTAATATTTAACATGGTTTGTCAAATTGTCAGACATTGGAGGAGAGAAGTGAGCTGAAAAAGGTCAAAGTCCAGCCATCGCAGGTTACTCCAGTCCACACAAAACATACACGGCTATATAATCAGGGTTTAGTTTGTACAAGGTTTTTGTTGATGCAGAAATGATCAATATATCTTATATTTAGTTTGTTTGAAACCACTTGGTTCCTTATTTCTGGGGGTGGCAGTTTTTCCTTTTTTAACCAGGCTTTGGATATTCAAACTATGTTCATAAGTAGGATCAATCCATTGTTGGTTTTGGTCTGTTACATAAATTGTTGTCAGAAAGCTGAACAAGCGTTTGTCAATAAAAAGAGTGTCTTTGCCGATCACGTTTTCTTTGGTTGGTTATTCGCAGAACTTAAAAAGCAACTATCTCAACCGCCCTATCTGTTGTCTGTCGTGTCTTGGTTGAGTCTTTCCCTAAAAGGAAGGTGTCCTTGTGAGTGATGTATCCATGTGACGTACTATGGTTGGCTTATTACAGGAAGTGAGACTCTCCTGTGTGTGACAGAAATGCACAAGGATGTACCGCGAGCACACTAAAGAGCACAGCGGTCAGCAGAAAGTGTCGAGCGAAGCTGAGGTTCAAGTAAAGCGGTTTGGTTTAGTGAAAAGGGCCTTCTATTGTATTGAGTGAATAAAGCACCTGCTTTATGCACTGAACCACAATGTCTCATGACCTGTCCCCACTACTTAGCTAGTTCGCCAGTCAGCAACACGAGCTAAAGTCAATTGACAGTCCAGCTACAGTTCAGAGGGAAGCTAGGGAAGGATGACGTTATACTAAGTTGAAATAGATGATCAGTGTCATCGCTGGTTCTCTCAACCAGTTAGAATCCTACTGCTATAATGTTAGCATGTGGTTAACAAGCGGCTTGCTTTGTGTGTGTGTTTGGAAAGTTTATATTTTAAAGACTCATTATTTATATGTTGTATTTCAGTTCAGCGTTTTCTGCGCTCAGCGTCCTCAGCACAAAAAACACCCTCGGCATCAGCTGTTTTTTATTGCTGTGCAACTTTTGGAACACCGACCGCGCTGGTCAATGTCACTTCTTCCTCACTGACCAATCAAAACAACAAGGGGCAGGACTTCAGATATAAACTTTGTCAACAACAATGGTGGAGTAGAAGCGGATCGTTTTGTTTTTTCGAGGGTACAATTTTCAGGTCTAGAGCAGCTGCTAATGCCAGGATACGATTCCTTCACATCATTTTTATGTTTGCTTTGTAAAATTTCATTAAATTAAAGCAAATATTAAGCATACAGAGCGATTTAAAACAGACTTAACGATCACTACCGAGTGAAGCGGAAGTGCCGCCAGACAACTTTCATAACCTAGCAACAGTAAGCGCCGGCGAGAAACGCTCTGAAATTGAGGTTGTGGGCGCTGCTGGCGCAAAAAACGGCGTTAGCGGACGCAGGCCCATTAAAATGTTACTAACATTCTTTTTAGCCATGGAACTCAAACCATCGCTGATGCCCCCGGAAATATAACTCAGATAACCAAACTAATAACATTAATGTTCAACAGCTATTTGACCAATGGCTTATGACTAATTATGATAAGTTGACTAAGAAAATCCTCACTAGAAGGCATCACAAGAAAGAAAACATCACATAACATCACAAGACTCATTCTTACCATAATGACTATTTTTGTTCTCTTTAAAGTGTGGTGCAGAACATTTTGCTCTAGGAAGGAAAAGACGCTGTCATGCATCTTTTTAACTTTAAATACTAGAATCTATTACATTTTCCCACGCCTTTTTCCATGAAGGCGGAAACCATGCTTTAAATCTGACCTTGATTAACATACCGAAACCCTGAAAGGAAAAGACAGAGTGCCAACAGTTTATAAATAAATAATGGAGTAAAGGGTCCATTCATTGAAACACCTGGCCAACTTTTTGTATCCAACACCAAAAATAAACCTCCGCTAATCAACCAGTGCCTGATTTTACAAAAAAGACAAGTGACAAAGAATGTGAGGAATTATGCAACAGGACAAAACTAAAATAGCAATGCCCCGATGGCACAGCAGCACCAGGTATAAAAATGGCTTCACATTACTTTGCAAAACATCCCCCCGGAGCAAACATCCTCCTCCCTCAAATACTTATTGTTTCCTTTTTACTTGCTCGGACTTTGGCAACATCATCTGCGGGGGGATCCACTTAAAATTCACAGCGACGTCGACATTGTTTCAGAACAGGAGGGAGAAGGAGAAGTGCGTGCGTGTGTGTGTGTGCGTCTACAGGCTTGGAAAGTGCTGTGAGGGAAAATGCTGACTATAAATAACCAAAGAAACCTGGTTATTTTTCCTTTTGTTGGCCGGTTGCCATCAGATCTAAACCGAGAATAGACGGAGCACCGGAGCAGCTTGTGTCCAGCTTGGCATCCAGTCATCATAAGGAGGCAGAAATCTAGTGGGAGAGCGAGATGAAGAGTGAGAGAGATAATGTAAAAGGGGGGACAGAAAGCAAGTCCCCGGACCACTTCAAGAAATATAAATGCACCCTTGTGGCTTCTTGGGAAAAAAAACATTAACTTCATGCTCTGTACTCAGCAGGATCTTGAACATAACTAAGTAAGAGAAAAGGAAGGTGTCTGCAGCCTGGCAGTTAAACAATGGGCTTAAATCATGTCGAATTTGAAGGTGGAAACAAGTTCCAACTGTTACTTCTCTCCTGTGAGTTTTCACGGAAATACTGTAGAAAATCTACCGAACATGTTAGTAACTGTGAGCGCTGTGCGGGCAAACACCCTGTCAGACCATATAAAAGGTGACATATGATTAGTAAGGCTTTTGCAGTGTGTGCTGTGTTTGCAAAGGTGTGTGTGGGTCCGTGTGCGAGTGCGCACGTGCATGACAGTTCTGCCGGCGTCTCCTGCGAGTTCTCAGATTTCAACATGTCAGAACTCGTCCTTCAGGTGAGAGCGCAGCGTGTAGGAGTATGTTTTTATCAGCTATTGCCTCAATCATGACATAATAACAAAAGGCCAACGGCAAACTGGCAGGCAGGTCTGGCAGGCTACTGTACCGACGAGGCGGACTGATACTGTGTGCGTGTGTTTGTGAGCCAAAACGTACTGTACAGAAGACCTTTTCATGTAGAATATTGTAGGGATGTTTGACTGGACAATAAGAGTGGACTGAGAAGAACAAAAGTACAGACGGAACTATAAAAGCTGCAAAGCGCTACTATAACACTGTGATGTTAACGTAAGGAGAGGGAATTAAGTTGCTCTTCCAGTCTGAATGCAGCAGTTCAGGAATAAGCGGTGAAAACCATGAGGTCAAACAGAGACATTTGAAATCTTTCCTCCAGGGACAAGGTTGCAAAACTTATGAAGATTTTTAACTTTCATATTTCTTAACAGCAGCAATGTTTTGGTCCAACATGGAATGGAGAAAAGGCTAAGGGTCAGGTTACTGTATGAAAAGTGGCAAAAGTCCTTATATGCCTTTGAATGTGGACTTAAAGCTCCTGTGAGGAGTTTTTTGTTATGACAGACTGAAATTAATTCTGATGACTCTGTACGAGCTACAAAGGCAAACCAGACCATCAGCAAGAACATTGATGATTTCTATATGTTTTTTTAAAATGCCTTAAAGGACCAGTTCGCCGATTTCCAACCTAAGTCCTATCATGCTATTATGGGGAGCTAATGCCATTGTGGTAGGGAAACAAAGCAATTTCGCTCTGTGCCCGTGGAGGACGCTATCTGCTTCTCCAATGCGCCCTGGAAAAGGGAGCTTGCTAAACTACACTTCCTCAATCTAGGACGCCAGCCTCCAACGCCATGTCTCGTTCAGAATCGTCAGGTTGGAAAAGTAGACTGCAGACCTGAAGATTTTTTAGACGATCCACTGGTATAATACTTTCAGTATTTCAGTTTCTGTACCGCTCTGAGCTGTTGCCTGCTGCGATCAATGTCCTTGACTGGAAAACGGTAGTATTTCACTCTAGCATCTCTCTGTGGCGAAACCACAAGCTGTTTGTACAACTTTCTCCACAGCTATGACACCTATTTCAAATTTTATTACTTCTATCGATTACAAAGAACACCAGGTTTGACTGACAGTGGCTTTTTCCGGGGGCGAATTGCTCCTTTAAACCGCTGGCGGGGGGCTAGGTGTCAGACGAAGCGGTTAACTGCACGCTGCCTTTGTTTACATTTTCCAGGGCAAGTGAGTGGTACATATGACTGTTAAAGAAAGGAGGATACGATTATTTGTTAAAATCCACCACTTAAGCATATACAGGACCAAATCGGCCAAGAGATACGAGGTACGGCTTTGTCCACAGGAGGCGACCAAAATCAACAGAAACGGAAAGTTCGTCACAGGAGCTTTAAATTTACTGGATGTTCAAGCTCTTCAATTCGCTTTTAAAAATCGTGATTCATACAAACATTCCACAGGAGGAATTTTAGAGCTCAAAACACTCAAGAAAAAAAAGTAGTAAGTAAAAGTAAATGCTCATAATGAATAAGTCAGAAAGCATCCAGTATCATCATCATTTTTTCCTAGGGTGTAGGAGCCTCCTACACTCCCACACAGCATGTCATAAGACAGTCGAGCAAAGGAAATGTACAAGGTGAGGAGTAGTTAAGGAAAATGGCAGAAGTGAAAACAGAAGCCGGTCTGGTATATTTAGTGCTGTCGGAGACAAAAGGCAGAACCTGCCCTGCAGCATTCAGAGGCATTAACGCTCTTATCTTCTCTGCTTGAATAATACCTATGCTTCGTCTCTGAGGGTGAGAACAACGCCAACAATGTCATCAGAACTGCTGGAAACATGTTTGGATAATTGAGTGTCTTTTGTTGGAAAAATACTAGAATGCTACACAGGAAATTAACTTGATGGCTACATGCCTGTTGTGTTTTACTTGTGCTTTATTTAGCTCAGCTTTTCAAGTAACAAGTTCTCTATCTGTGTTGCCTCTTTAACATCCTGATGACAAAACAACATGTACCAGAATATTTCCCCTCTTTTTGCAGAGTAAGCCGTTTATATTACGACAGTTGTCCTGTGGATATGAATGTGTGTATGCGTCAAACAGAGCCAGAGAGAGAGAGAGAGATAGCGTGAACAGAGAGCTCAGTGACTTCCTGACCTCTTCATGTAAAAAAGCATGTGGTTCAGTTTCAGTGACTAAAACTAAGATATGCCCGCCTGCATGTCTGCCTCACCGTCCCCAGAAATTCTTTGAAATGTTTAAGTGGGCTGCACGAAGAAACTGTTGGATAAAGTGGAAAGATCACATGTTGTAGTAAATCCCTGCTTTTATTGTAAATAGCTGAATTCACCAATTCAGGAGAGGAACAGAAAAACAGCAGGGTATCAAAAGTTGCATGTAACACAACAGCTGCCACCTTGCCTCACTCTTCAGGAAATAACTACTTTTTTTACCATTTGTGGTTTGAAGCCACAACAGGCAGAATTACCTGAAAGGGCCTGCCCCTTCTGCACCTAAATGATGAAACAGGAGAGTAATGGAAAACCGTGTGCACACAGAGTGTCAGCCAGAGGTCTGGACTGCACTCTCGACAGAAACGAGAGTCTCCTCCTGTCTGAAAACCCACTTGCTTTGTTGGTACTGAATTTACTCATGACACTTTAAAGGTTGGCAGTGTAGGAGGTCAGAAACCATGTCTGCTTGGCAAGCTCTGAGTAAAACAGCGACCAGACAACCACTCTCTGATTTCTATTTGATTTATGTCTAATTTTTGTGTTTCAGCTTCAAAAGTTTGGAGTGAAGAACTTCTAAACATCAGGTCAACCTCAGGTCAGGTTGAGGGGGAAGCAAGACTTCTTACAAACTGGCACAAGTTGAAGAAAATGTTCTTTTCTGGATTCTTAACAGCTGAGTCATCGATATATTTTATATTCATGCACACACAGGTTTGTAATTATGATTGAGGATAATTTTTAATTCTAAAATATCACAACTTCTTCGTGTCTAATTCCTAAAGCTTAGTTCCTCTATTTCAAAAGGCGGCTGGTTCGTCTGAAGAATAAGCACAATGCACCATATTCACGAGGCGGCCCTTTTTCCAGACTTGCAAATCGTACAAACGAGAGAGTCTGACCAATCGATTTAATTTTGCCACTTCTTAAGTGATAAGCAACTGAAAATAAAACGGATGTCTAAAATCCAGAAGGGTTAGGGTTAGGGCCAGGCCACAAAAAACACATATTTGAAAACTCTTTAGGTACAGTTAGCTAAGTCGTAATAGCTAAGTTAGCACTCAAAAAATTCTAACTAGCTAACTAGCTAGCTAAATTCTCTAGCTAACATTACTATTAGCTAGCTAAAATGACTGCTAGCTAGTAATGTAACCATTCTTCTCCTTTTATTCATCACTATGAAACAGCAATGTTAGCTAGGATGTGGTTAAATGCTGACGCTAGCCGTTGTCTTTTAGTAGCTAACGAGGTATAACATATGCTGTTGTCCTGACTGTCCTCACTATCGAGTGTCTTTTCAGTTATCATTATGTTATGTATGATTCATCTCATTTATACAATTGTCAAACCTGGAACACATACGACAGTATAACATAATTTGAGTTTACCAAGCCTGAGCGTGTCACCAGTTTAATATGGCCGCCATGTGATAATTCTGAAAATCCGGATACCTTTCTTTGGCTCATTTTACACTATTTGGAGGGGAAAAAAATGAAAGACAATTAGTCAACTACAGGATGTTGAGCTCATTGGCGCTACCAAATAGCAAGAAAACCACATATCAAAGAAAAGTGATAAACCCTCTTGATCAAAGCTTTCTGGTTTTCTCATCAGGTGGTTGACCTACAGCGTTTCCCTGATTAGCACTGATGTCTGTTAACAGACTAAAAGTGGAAGTTGACTCAAAGGGCCATAATCAGATATGCAAATGTATTAAATGCAGCCTTTTATCAGATGTAGCAGTAGATTGGTCTTAGCATTTATTGTAGCAACCCATAGCTCGTGAATTGATTAAACATAATGAACTGAATGACTGTGACACACACACACACACACACACACACACACACACACACACAGGGTACAGGTCCACTCACCCTGTTCATCCCGTTTCGAATCAGAGAATGTTCAGCTCACTGACCAGCGACCAAGTGACAGTGGCAGTGTCAGGAGAAGACACTGTGTGTGTGTGTGTGTGTGTGTGTGTGTGTGTGGTGTCATGCTTTTCCTCAGGAAGTGATGACCAATAGAAAGGGAACTACACACACATTTTCTCTCTCTGACAGAGTCTGGGCTCAGCAAAAGTTCAGACAGCTAACCATCATGTGGTCTCTTCGTGTGTGTGTGTGTGCGTGTGTGTGTGTGTGTGTGTGTGTGTGTGTGTGTTAAAGTGGGAGTCTTTCATTCCCCATTTTGACTGCATGTCTTTACATAATTGTACTGTATATATATATGTGTGTATATGTGCCCATGTTCTTAAGTGTTTCTTGGTATTATATGCTGTCCTGTGTAAGTTGTTGTGCTTGTTTGTGGTGTGTGTGTGTGTGTGTGTGTGTGTGTGTGTGTGTAAAGTGGTAGACATCAGATGCAGATGATTTCCTGTTGCTTCACTCTGACAGGCGACCCCATCATGCCTCTCTGGTTGCACTTCTCTCCGTCCGCTCAGTCACTCACTGCCGATGTGACAGCTGTGACGCACTCACTTCTGCCTCCTCATGCTATACCAACACAACACAAGCCTGCTAGTTCTCTGATTTAGTTTTATAGAAATCATAACTGTTACTTTTTGATCAGAGTATGAGCACAGTTAAATCTCATAAGCTTGAGCCAGCGATCGGAGGATGAAAAGATTTGTGTAGCCGAACACGTCAATTTAACTAGTTTTTAATTCAAATATGGCAGATATAGTTCTTATGTGCAGGTTATTATATATAATTGCTGAAGCTAACTTTTTAAAATGTTTTGTCTACATTCCTTAATTAAAAAAATGCTAAATAAAGCACTGCAAATACAAAGCAAAACTTACGTATAACAAAAGTGATACTGAAAATACTTTTTACTGAAAGAGTGAAGCAATTATCAAAGAAAAGTGACGGAGGAGACGGACTGACTGAAGAGTTCAGAGACAGAGACTCTCAGCTTGTCTGCATCCATCACTCATTCACTCACAGCTGTCACAGTTGGACAGGTAGGGTCAAGTGGTCTCACATTAGCTTGACAGTAGCTTTCACTGCTCCACTTTCATACCTCAAGTGTGCACAGAGACAATAACCAATCCCTCCAACAATGCAGAAGCAATCAGAAAGAATGTTGAACTGTGTGTTTACCAAGAGGGAAGCATCACCAGTTCCTAAAGACCCGCTCCAGTCATGTTTTAAGACTGGAATAATAAATTGTGTCTGATATGTTTTTTTCTGCAAAAATATGTTTAATTTCCCAAGGCATCTCCTTCTTCTCCTTCATTAAAAATGTCCTAATCTGCATAGTCCCCGCCCACTATGCAGATTCCCAACCGTCGCAACGACAAAACGCGTCTCTGCCATCGTTTAGTGGCAACTTGTTGAAACTTCGCTAGCTTGAAATTTGTAATTAGTAGCAGTAATGTTAACGTTAGTAGTCAGTAGTGAGTTTGCAAAAATTACGATGACGGTTACAGCTGGCTCGCGCATCGCCAAAGTGGTTGCCATAGGTTACACACAATGATATGCATAGCGTCGCCCCGTCCATTAACGGGATTGGCTCCTTAGGTTTGTGACGTCGCAAACCTGTCAATCTGAAAACGTGTTGTTCAGCCTGTCCTTGGTACACTGCAGTTTAAAAGCAGACAGGCCCAGCCATGGAGATGACTGCTGATGTTGTCCCTGATATGTCTTGTAGCACATGAAGAACACCACATGGAGATGTTTACAAGGTTAAACACTTGATTTTCACTGGAGGGGGGCTTTAAAAAACTTGTATTTTTTATTTCAGTATCCAATTAAGTACTGTTGTGACTGTTGTGTGAGTTGAGATTTATCATGCACTGAAGAGAATCCATTAACAACTTAACCAAACTGCAACAGCCAACACAACACCCTGTGACAGGTGTCAGAGCACAGTGCCAAGAACTCTGAATCAGATACCACAATAACATTTAAGGCTTGCCAACAACATTGTCTTTGACTCCAACTACACACAGCCAACAGTTTGCAGGTCAAAACTAACAAAAAAAACTTTGATGGTCTCTCTCTGCTCTGTGTCTTGAGCAAAACGGATGAAGTGGGCGCTTTTGCTGCATCAAACCTACTTGGGCATCTTCCTGCAGGGCATGTGTTTTTGTGCGTTAAATCGAAACAGTAACAATTGCTCTTGTTTATGAAACTTTACTTACTGTGCAGTTTGCTCACTCCGCGCTGCTCTCGCTTGCTTGCTTTGAAGCCCTTGTTTAAAATCTGATCATAGATGTTTTTGTTTTAAAAGCTGCAGTAAAAAAAATGGTGTGATCGAATGAGATTGTAGAGAAGTCATACTTTTGACAACTCTAATCATGTGGACTATAAGGCTGACAGCACATCACATTTCAAACACTCTAATTTTGTTTGCTGTTTTCATCCAGTTACCTTTTGATAATTTCTCTCTCTGGCTGTGTTTGTAATCAGCTCAACAATCAGCAGTTTGCAACAAACCCCCCAATGTTTTAGCTGGAACACTCACGCAATGAAAACAGTTCAAACAAAAGAGGCTAATCTAACTTTTCAATCTGTCCAACAAGCTTTTGATCACTGTCACATAATTTAATAATCCATTGTGATAGGAAGGCTTGTCCTGCCAGATACACACACACACTCACACACACACACACACACACTCTGCTTTTCAGGATATGATCTACATTGCTGTCAGAATCATAATGCGACTGGGACGTGAGGTGGGCCTTGTATTACAGGACAACATGCTGAGTGAACTCTACTGAAAAGCATCTGGGGGATTGTAAAGAAACATATTGAACGACTTCATGCCAACAAACATACGCACACGCATACACAAACATTATGCTCCATATATTTGCACATGCAAGGCCATATAAGCATACTGACACTATTTAAAGTCTGATATGGGTGCCAGTATACATCGTCAACGTGGAAGGGGGAAATTTGGGGAGAGATAGTGAAGTATCCTTGCACTGTATATATGTGCGTGTGTATTTGTGTGTGCGCGTGTCTTCTCCAAACTCTCTGGGAATCTGCAGTTTTTAACAATAATCTAAGGACATGAACTTTCCCCTAATTCCTTTAAATAGTATGAGTTAATGGTTGATGAGTCTCTTGAGGCTAAAGAGCTTCCTTGCTGGATAAGGGGAAGGAGTGGTGCAGGCTGTCAAGGCCTCACACACAGACACACACAAATATATATATATGGCATGTTGTCACGCTAAAGGACATACTAGATGTAGTTGAACACGTGTACACAGCTCAGTTGGGGGGCTCCTTCCATTTATGACAGGAGAGCAAAGTCAAAATCGATCTATGTCCCACGCACTGACACACTCACACACACATTTCAAGCCTGAGAGGTGAGAGGTGTTAAACGCAGGGCATGAGGGTCAGAAGACAAGAGAAACGGATGACACAGATAGACAAACATGGAGATAAACAATCTATACAACTGTCATATATGATGATGTCACACAGGCTGTGGGAGTCATGTGAGAAATCACAGCAGAGACCAAACTTGTGTTTTGACGGAGACAGGGAGTGAGAGGAGGGCAACACGGTAGGAAGAGGGAGAGGTACAATGTGGGAAGGGTCGTGGCCTGTTCCTCGAAGTGGAGAGGAAAAGACAGGAGCGTGCTGCCCTCCGCTGCTGTTTAGCTGGACAACAAAACAACACATGACGTGACTCTCATTCACAGAACGTACTGTAAATATGTGTGCCGGGAAGGGTGGTCACAGAAAAACACCGATTTAAAATTGGCTCAGTGAAGATGTGAAATGAGCAAAATAAGTGTCAGAGTTGGCTCAACGACTGGGCCTTTCCTGACCCCATCCCGCAATTGTCCAATCAACCGTAATAAGGCACAGCATGTCCTTAAAGACTTGGCTTTTTCTGCACATTGAAACGTGTGTGAGAGAGGGGCTCTGGGTATAGGAGGTGGTCTTTCATTTCAATTCATAGGAACAAAAGTGTAAGAAATGTATATATACAGAAGTTTTGATTTGCTAGCATGTTGTTAGCAACCCAGATTTATTCTCAGGCCATGAGTTAGCACATTATTAGCTATTTACATTACTTTGTGGGGTTGCAGGATTTATAAAATACCATTGGTTAGTCCTTAAAAACCTAGTCTTGCAATGCTGCTCATCTTCATCAGCCTGTGGAGAAGCAGACTTTTAGGACTTACAACTTTAGCCTCATTATAAGTAAGCTGGAAATCAAAATCAGCCAGAGAAAGCCTTTACAACTAATCCATGGAACAGCATTAGCTTCATTAGCTACAACTGATGAAATAAGCTAGCGACTGTTGGCATTTCAGCTGGCATTCTGCTTATATGTGGTTATATGGAAAGGAAATGGCAGTGGTTTGAATTTCAAGATGTAAATCTGCCCCACCAGCATTCTGAACTTTAGAGTTACCTTACGAAAAGGCTTGACGAGCGTGACAACAATAACTAAGTGGGGCCTTAACAAACTATTGATTTATTCAATCATCAAAGCATAGTTCAGTACAACGACAAATTTAACTGACACTAAAAGTAGAGGTCAAACGATGTTTCCAGAAAGAAGCAAAGCGACTGACAGTCTTTCTGTTCCTGTTTTTTTCCCAAGATCCTTTGGCATTTAAACATTAAAAGCCAATTATAAATTGAGGGGGCGGATAACACACATCATACATCATTCCTTGCCAGACCTGAACTAGTGATGTCTCAAGCTGTGCCCATAGCAAAACTCTTGCACATGAAGTCTGAGTCAGACTTTAGTTCCCCCCAGAGACCCAGCTGTGGACCTGAGGAGATGCTGGTTGCTCCCACATCTTTCTAAAAGGGAAATTAAGACAAAGGTTGCTTGATATTCCACTGTCTGTTGAATAATATCTATGTTAAAGTTCATTGGCACATAATCAAATTTGTGTTGGCTGACGTGTCTTTAGGACCCTGTTTACACTTGGTTTTAAAATGTGTTCGGAACACAAGTGGACAGCACTTAATACCAAGTGCGTTGTGATCCGATCACTGATACCACTTGCTAAAAGTGTAAACAGTAATGTGTTCCGTGTTTGTTCAGCAAGAAAAGTTGGGATGAAGTTTATCAGTTAATTGATTAATCCTCAAATCCCCCCCGCCCCCAAGTAAAAATGTCAGACATTGCTCACGCTTCAGATCCTGAATCGGAAAAAAGGACAGGATCTTAAATTCTGTTTAATTTTTTTGGTGCTTAACTAGGGATGGGGACGAATACTCGAGTACTCGTTGACGTCATTATTCGAATAACGTTACACTACTACCACTTGTTTTCGGCTACTTTAACTGATGTCTGGAAGTACTTTGACAAAAAAGACAACGTGCTGTGCAAGATATGTGGTGTTAAACTTGTATGAATACTAGTTCGATGCTTAACCACATGCGCTTAAAGCACAAGGAGAAGCCAGTGTAGACAGACAACAGGCAGTCGTGCATCACATCATTTGCTATCCCTATTAGCACATGTTGTTGTGATGATACCAGAGCGGAGAAGATTAGCCTGCTAATAAGGAAAAGGGTGACTGGAGATATGCTCCCATTTTGTGGAATGAGAAGGCTTCCGTGAGGTGATGGCGTTTGTTGAGCCGGAGTAGAAGTCACCATCACGCCGGACAACAGCTACGAGAGTGGAAACAATGTATGAGGACAGCGTTAGTTTGCTCAGTAAGCCAATTTTTATTATTATAATCATCATTAAGTTGAATGTATTATTCACGGCGCATCATTACGTGATTATTTTTCAAGGGAAACTGCAGGCTAAAACTGCCGTAAATTAAGTTAATTTATTTTAACGTGATAAGCAACATAGAACAGAAGTCCATACAGTCCGCTATTTCTGTGACGTTTGACAACGGAATGATACGACAATGTTAATTGAAGGGCCTGTTAAGGTTGTTCAATAAATGCATTTGAAATTTCACTTGTTTTCCATTATTGGCTATTTAATGTTCTCTTACAGGCATATAGCCTACTATTTCCAGACCGGGAGCTCTGTCCAACGTATGTTTTTCTTTAACTGCAAAAAATATATATATAATTTGCGAGTACTCGATTACTCGTTCATAATCAAAAAATTTGAGTACTCTAATTACCTCATAAATGAGTACTCGCAAAATTATATATATTTTTTTACAGATAAAAAAAACAAACATACATCCTAACGAACGTCCTGGACCTCCTGGCCCATAAATAGTAGGCTATAGCCGCTATGCGCCTGTAAGAGAACATTACTATCTAACAATTTTACATTAATGTAAATAAATGGCCAACAATAGAAAGCAAGTGCAATTTAAAATGCATTTATTGAACAACATTAACGGGCCCTTCATTTAATGTTGTAACATTCCGTTGTCAAACATCACAGCGGTAGCGGACTGTATGGACTTCGGTTCTGTGTTGCTTAACACGTAACTCACGTTTTCCACTCTCGTAGCTGTTGTCTGGCGTGATGGTGACTTGTACTCTGGCTCAACAAACGCCATCAGCTCACAGAAGCCTTCTCTTTACACAACACTTAACAGGAGCAAATAGCAGTCACTATTTTCCTTATTAGCAGGCTAATCTTCTCTGCTCTGGTATCATTACAACGGCGTGTGCTAACAGGGCTAACAAATGATGTGACGCGAGACTGCCTGTTGTCTGTCTCCACTGGCTTCTCCTTGTGCTTTAAGTGCATGTGGTTAAGCATTGAACTAGTAATAATAATAATAATAATAATAATGATACATTTTATTTGATGGCACCTTTCAGGTCACCCAAGGTCACCTTACAGGAAATAAAAGCATACAATAAAACATCAAACATAATTAAAACCAGACAACAACCTAACCTAGTATTTGTATGATATACATGTTTAACACTACATATCTTGCACGGCACTTTATCGTCATCATTTTTTTTCAAAGTACTTCCAGACATCGCTTTTCCTGTTCACGGCTGACATGCTGCATGTAACTGAGTTAAACTACTTTAGCCGAAAACAACGCATGCGCAGGTGCGCGATACTCGAATAATGATGTCAACAACAAGTACTCGAGTATTCGTCCCCATCCCTAGTTCATAAGGTAATTAGATTACTCGAATATTGAGATTACTGGAAATACCCATCCCTATGCTTAACCATGATGCAGTTGCACAACAAACATACATACTTAGTAGTTTTGGCCCCATCAGATTGTGATCAGACACAATCCTTCATGTGGAGGAAGCAATGAGTCAGTGTGATGCTGAAAAACGCCTGTACTTACATTTCATTTGCTGAGGAAAACAGACCATCTAGACTGCATTAAACGAAACGTAAAGGAGTGTGAACTGAAAACTTGCTTTGATGTCGCCCTGAACGTGACTCACTTCAGATAGCGATGGTGTCGTGTTTGAAGCGTCTTCTCTCCCTGACAGACGTAACGGTTACACCTGGTTCATTTTGGGAAATGTTGCTTAAATCTGCTGGTGTATACAAACAGGGGAAACTATAAGCAAATTCAGCATACTCAGCTTCTTAATCAAACAAATCTGAACATCCATGCCCACAAAAGTTAAACTACAAGGTTAAGATCATCACGTTTACAGACTTTTCCAACCATACAGTAGATGGATGTGAGATCTTACTCTACAACATGGCAAAAATTATCACAATGAAATTATCCTGCTAAAAAATACACTATATTGATTACGTTGTAATTAATACGGAAGGAGATTAAGAATGGCAAACAGATACAGGAAGACACTTTGTAAGTTTATACCGAAAAGAACAGAGGATATCGTAGGATAGAGACATTAATTAACTGGCAAAGCCTTATTTTTTATCATAGGCTTGGGTGGAAATGAATTTACTGTCAAAATGTAATAATCTAATTGTGCAGCAAAATGAGTAGTTTTTTATTACTAGATTAGTAAAAGCAAAATTTGTGGCCCGGAAGTTAATAATTACACCTAATTTCAATCTGAAAACCTTCAGGCTAAACTGCATCAACATCTCAATGTCATGTGATATAAAGATATTAGAGGAAGTCTTTTTGAAAGTGGTAATAACAACAATAAGTGAAGCTGAATTAACTAAACCAGGATGTCAGCGGTGTCGGGGTAAAAGTGGTTAAGAGTCTGTGGGCTGTACCGTGTGTCACTCTCTTTTTATCTGCATATTAATACAGATACAAATATGCATTTAAATGTCTTTCATGCAGTGATTATGTTTAGCTCCTTCACAGGTTTTATATCTAACTTTTTAAAGACACGGCAAACAACTGCGTAGAAGACCGGAAACAGTTGCTTCAGGTATTTAAAATTACCACAGATTGTAGAAAACCAAGACCAGTGCTGGTTTGCAGGCCTATTTAAAATAAGAATCTATTCTATACAGTTCACCAACTCAAACAGGCTTTGTGTGTAAGTGTGTTGTCTACAGAAAGTTAAACATCGGCGATGTGAGGACAACATAAACATAGCGTGGTATCTTGAGACACTCCTTTCATTTATGACAACAGAGCAAAGTCCACATCTGTCTCAGTCATCCGCATTTACACACACACACACACACGCGCGCGCACACACACGCACGCACACACTCATATATACTGTACATAAACACACCTCTCTTAAGGAATTATATAACTTGATTAGCAGCAATTCACTGACTGGCGCTGTATCAACACACTCAGTCAGGCTGTCAGTGACGAGTAAAGCAAATCCTGCACAGATTTACATTTCCTGTGTTTGTTTTCAGATATATCTTACAACAACTCGTGGCATTACGAGTTTGATGATGGCGCTGCAGAACTACCTTGGTCTGATGTAAAACTGCTCGGGAGGCCACCTCATACACCAACGTGTTTGTGGGCTGACAGAAGTGCTACTGTATGGAGGCAACATCCTAAGGGAGTACATTAGTTTAATTGATAGCAACAGAGAATAGCTATGTTTTTAGGTGCTCTTAGCCTTTCCAAGAAGAAGCTTCTCTCAACTTCTAAGATGGCTAACTTTGTATTTTTTTTTAAGCTTATTTTTTGGCTTTTTTTAGGATTGCTGAAGATAGGCATTATAGGGGGCAGAGAGTGGGGGATGACATGCACCAAATGATTAGCAGACCGGGAGTTGAACCTGAGATCAGTGCATTGATGACTGGAGCCTCTGTACGTGGGGCACCTGCTCTACCAACTGAGCTAAACCAGCGCCCCTCCAAGACAGCCAACTTAAATTTGAAAAAGTGCATTCAGGAGATTCCTCAATAAGCACAACCATCATCAACTAAGCTATCCATCAAAAATCAGTGCGGGCTGTAAGCACTAGCAAGCAACTAGTAAACAGCTAGCCACTAGCAAGCTACATTTCACTGTGTACTTGGAGAAATAAAATGCAGGGCACGACATAAGCACTGGCCCGGTGGCCCGACGGTATGTTTGTAACCCCCCGGGCCAATAGATTAGCTATTTAACTGGCCAAGTGTGCCAGTAGGATCTACAAGCCCACAATGTAGACAATATAGTAGCCCTCCCGAGATTCACAGTTCTGATGAATGGGACGAATTACCCAGCGGTAATCTCAGTCCAATGTCAGCATCACTGCAGGCATTTTGGCTAATGCTGTCAACAACACGTTACACGTTACAAGCTACTTGCTGCACTCGCGACAGATCAGCTGTCATTCTAGAACACGCTAATTGACGTTAGCAAGCAGACCGTCCTCAGAGCTGACGTGCCGTAGACTGTTTACCTTTAACGGCCACAGGAAGTAGGAGACGGTAAGATTTTGTTTCATTAAATTACTCTCACGGGCTGATCACGCTAATTAAACATACATTTGCGTAAGTATTGGCAGGTTACATACTCAATCAATCTATTACAACTTATTAATGCGGGTGTCAGACTTGCTGAACCAAGAGTGGTGAAAGAAGCCTCTTTATACCCATATGATTATTTTGGTCTATTTTTATGAGTTCATAATAATTCCACACATATTCATTAATAAGAACCCTTACAGAGAAACAAAATAGCATGTTAAAATAATACCGAAATAACAAATTATTTCAGGGCCAGTGAATTTGTAAAGTTAGTGCCAGTGGAAAATTGTGCTCATTGTCGACCCCTGAAATGGCATGGGTGGTGTTGGTCAAAAAACAAACTTAAATAATATAATATAAAAAGAAATACTTATAAGAGGGAAGAGATGGTAAGTTGATGTTTAACAGTCTAGATTACTCTGTAATAATAATCTGTAATAATTTTTTTTAACTGACCTGTAGACGGTACAAAAGCAAACCACTTGATATAAATCAAAATACAAAAAAACAATGGGGTCGAGTTAGATAAAGTAATGATATACAGCTAAAGGCTTTACTATATACACTTAATATACAAACTAACCCAGATATAAAATATAAATAGAATAGATGATGGTTTTATGGATCACTGAGATTGCATTGACTTATTATAAAACTGTTTCAACACAAGAATGACCAAAACTTTAAAATGAATGTAAAAATATTAAATTATATTAAAATGCTAAAAGGATATAATGACATTAATCCAGATCAACTTTGTTAATCGAAGAAATGACCTTTTATTACTTCTCTTCTACTTCTCTAAAATACTGTTTGTTTCTCAACCACAATTTCTTATTTCTCCTAATTTTAAATAGCCAAGTTGCATCAGTAGCGACATTTTGACATTTAATAAACCCAAGGTATCATTGTGATAAAAACCCTTTTAAATATAACACAAATTTAATGTGGCATGCCCCAGTAACTTCATCATTTAGGATTATGTTTAAGAAACTTAAACTTTCTAAAACTGTCTGTCTTTTTCTATTTTATTTTTAACAGTCAAGTCTGCTTTTTACTGACAACTTCCCCAAAGTTTATCTGTAAAGGTCTTTTATAAATACATGTTTCGCATTGTTGTTTTCTAGTAACTTTATTACCAAGTGTGAGAAGACATAACAGCATTTCTCTTAAAGACCACACAAATGTTTTAAACTGGCAGCTTTTACTCAAAGTTTGATAAACTTGTGTGTATGTATGTGACAAATAATCTTTCATAGTGTGAATTTGCATATAGAGTTATTATTGTGAGACAACGTAGAGCGCCACCTCCGCTTAGATGCAACACTACAAGAACTAATAGAATGGCTACAGTGAAAGCCGATCTAATGGTAAAGTTTAAATATCTCAAGCATAATAATCTCAGTAAGACAACTTCTTTAAATTGCAGAGGGAAGTTGTTAGAAACTAATCGCTGCCTGGAAGGGAGGCATAACGTCATGGGTCGGCTGTTAAATAATGTAAATTAACAACATGAACAACTGCATATGCAAGTGACAAAAATGTATTAGTAAACATGACTGAATTTTGCCATAAGAACTATAAATATAAAGAGCTTTAAATATTTTTAAACACTTAGTTTAGATCTGTTGATGAATGATTCACTGCAAAACTTTCGCCCTGTTATCACACGTTTGACATGATGATTACACCAAGCGATGGGGAGAGAAATCTAAGAATTATTGTGAACAAAGATTTGCACTGCTGGCAATACAGGGCTAAGTCTTTTCAAATGCCAGTGTTATATGGTAATTAAACAACATTAGGCCGGTTCCTATGAGCCTCCACGTAACCACGTTAGCTGTAAGATTGTGTCCACACATATTTGCTGAGTCACAACCAAGAATTTCCAGTTAATGCAAACACAAACAAAAAACAACTGCCTGAATGTTGTGCAATATCTGCAAATCTCTCACCTAATACACAATATAAAGACTTGAGAGAATATAAATATTAAATATATATTAAGTCTTGTTTTACATACAAATGGTTAACACAAATCTACCTCCTACATTGCACAGAGTTATAAACACCAATGAAGGGACATTGAATTGGTGTCTTGTACTCACCTGAGTAGTTATGACCACTTTGATGGTTAAAATCTCTGCCTGGTGTTTGCATGTCAAACTCACACTGTTGCCCTGCAGACATACTATGGACCAACACCTGACTGTGTGCCAGTTGTCAGTCCTGTGACCGCACCCCCCACCCCCACCTTCACTATCCCATCGCCTCCCCCCCCCATCTGCACACCACCGGTAGTCTGTCACATTGTAAAAACTGTTTTCCTTCACAAGATACAACAACTGTCAATATTTCTACTCCGGAATAAAGAGGAAAATTGGTCAGGGATGGAGAATTCAATATGTTTCAAGTGTTGAATGTCTCTGCCCCAATAACTTCGAGTTCGAATTGTGTTGATATTTTAAGAAAACAAGCGAGATTATTTCATATCAGTAGTATTTATAATTTTCTGTATTCTTTAAAAATTCGATTTAGTGTTAATTACATAACTTTTGAATGTGGTTTTGTAGTGCGTGTATCATCCACCCAGCAACTCTTAAACAGCGAACAGAGAGACAAGCGGAAGGTGACTGACCTGATCAGCGTTTTGAAGCAGTCACAGACCACTTGATTTTCGGAGCTCAGTCGTCTTCCTCGGTAGTGAAAATTTGACGAGTCAGCCTTGGAAAACAGTTCACAGGAGCGCTGTCAGTGTCAAAGCGGTCAGGTCTGTTTGCTGCGGGGGTTTCTGGTCATGCTGTTGCTGCTGCTGAGCTGCTGTGGTCGGTGTCTGACTGCCTCTCTCTCCTCCCTCCTCTGAACACAGCCGCCCGGGATCCTGAGGACACACGCAGAGGCATCAAATTACCCCGAAGCTATACAGCTAACATTTAACTACTTCATTCTAACTCTTTTTTGAAGGCGGTTTATTAGTCATCGAGCTACACAGGAAATTAAGATTAGGTTTTAAATATATATTTTTGAGGATTGTTTAGTAATTGTTGAAAGGTACATTTTTAGTTTAAAGCTATTCTGTTTTAGCATTATAGTTAACTATGTTTGTTAAGCTAGGTCAAACAAATTAGCTAGAGCCCACAGCTAACTTAGCGTTAGCTCAGAACCAAGACTGGAAGCAGGGAGAAAAAACTAGTCCGGTTTTGTCCAAAGGTAAACAAAAGTTTCTCACCACCACATAGAAACTCACAATAAACGTATTGTATGCTTGTATAATTGCTACAAAAAACGTATACCGCCAGTTGCAGTTTTACCAGGATTACGTGCTGCCGTAATGCAGTTGCCAGGCAACCGACTGAAACCAGAGACTCATAAAAGTTAAAGGGGACATATTTTAGCTATGTAATCAATTTTCTATTATTGCAATGTGTTTTTGAATCATGTCGGTAAAGTTTGTTTTGTTTTAAAAATTGTATAAATATTTTAATTTAATTTTTCGGGGCCTCTCCTTCCTCCTGAAACGAACAAGCCGTTTTGCCATTCAAAGGTTAAACCTTAGCCAAGATTGGCCCTGTGTGCGATCCCACGTGGGGGAGCGGCCGGACTTCACTGTCACTCCAAAGCTGTAGAAAACACCCAAAAATGTGAAACCCATACAAAATGTTAGAATTTCCATTTAAGAGATATGGCCCCTTTAACGTTTCGCTATATTATGAGATGGCAAATTCTGTTTTTATTGTTACAGTTCCGTTTTTGTACTTTTGAAGAAATGAGACATAAAGGGTTTCTGGGTAAGCTTTCGAGTAGCTGCTAAGTGCATTTTATCCACCAACTAGCTGTTCCCTCTATTCTCCAGTCTTTGTACTTGGTTAGCTTAACATTTAAGCTTGGCTACCTTACAAACCTGAACTTGTTATATCCACCATCTCACCTAACTCCACAAGAAAGCTATTAAGTGTATTCTCCAAAATGTCAGACCACTTTTTTAAACTTAATCTGACCTGTCATTTAGTGACAACTTGTTTTGGTTAGTAGACTGACTGAATGACTGTAGGGCACTACCCCCCTCTTAGTCAATTAGTGAACTAATAATGACTAATGAGGTTGTTACAGTCACTCTTGTGTATCATGTTAACTCATGCTTTGGATTGAATTCACCTGCTTTGACACATTCTGCCATTTACTGAATTCAAAGAAATTCTATACGTATTGATTGATTAGCAATTTGTTTAGTTGAGGAAGCCTGTTGATTTTGACACTTGTTTTCTAATTGGCTTACTTAGTGTCATGTAGACAGCCCTTGAAACTCATCTTACTATCAAAATAAATGCTCAACAGTCATTTGCTTATGTGCTGCATTTCTAGAGACTAAGTACCTTAGACTAACCACGACCTAAACCTTACTCTATTTTTAACCCTAAACCAGACACTGAAAACTACACGCTATTTATTTTTGCTGTTGGCAGCTCTGAAAGCAGCTGTTGTTCCTCACATTGTTTTTCAGCAAAACTTCACTTGAAATCTCAAGGTATTAGATATTTTAATTTAACAGTGTCATGCGGTTGTTTGTGCCAAACTGTGGCATCACATGAGGCCTGCTGGCAAAGTTTTTCTCTGACAAATAGACAGATTCCAGTTAGTTGTGGCGTTACCCTCCGTCAGACATGTAACAGATGGCAGAGCAGCCCAGTGAAGAAACATTTCCACAACAAAAAAGTCCATGAAGAAATAAATGTTCCCGTTTTTGGTTAGTGTCACTTGACCAGTCTCTGACCTGTCTGGTACCCAGTTACATAGCACGTAAACAACGCTGGATTTTATATGTACGTGGAAGGACTTCAGTATTCAGTCAAATAAACACATAATTTGTCATTTCTCCTGCTAGGGGTATCTTAATCAAAACAAAGACGTAGTTTGATGATGTCTTGGAGTGGCGTGGGACCATGGGAATTGTTATCTGATGTCACTCAGCCATAAAATACTCTTCATGGACGAGGTAAAGTATTTAGATTTAATTCATTTTATGTTTATTGAGATTATGTAATTTCAATATGAGGAAATTGCTCCGAGTAACAGTTGGTTGAAATTTTTTCCTCCCTCTCTGACGTATCACACGACATCCTGTTTCCATGTTTCCCCTCAAGACAGGCGACCACATCAAAGGGAACTTACCTTGAATAGAATCCTGACTTTCCCTGGTTTACAATTGTTTTAAGACACTTGAATGCAGAATTTTATATACTCTATGTTTAAATGTCATAGCGTGTAATGCTCTTCTTAAGTACGCTGGTCTTCTGTTGGCAGTGAATGTGTCTCTTGTTTTGCAGGTAACTCAGAGTGATACATTTTTTGTGCAGAAACCCAGACTTCACCTTTTGAACTTCAGCATTTCAACAGGCAGCCAAAACGTTCTAAAAGGTAAGTAAAAGACTTTATATTGATGCTTCTCTCAAATCAAGGTAAGGCGTAGCTCTTCTTTGTAGCTTTTAAACTTTTTTTGAAGTGTGAAAAACACAACTGACATTAAAACTCTGCTGCACAATGTTAAGAAAGTTGTCTATTATGCTATTTTAACTGTGCAGCAGTCAGCTCGATTTCAGCTGCATTTGATCTATTATAAATCGATACTGTGAAAAAAGACAGCTAACAAACTTAGCGTATTCTCAACACACACACATTTTCTTGCTGTCTCTCGCATGCATTTCAGTCCTCCCCATTCTTTGTGCTGAACTAAAAAATGACGCCCTCGAGAGTTGCACTGCCACGAACAGAACGAAGCAATATTTTTTGTTTGTTTGAACAGTTGATCCCATGGGACAGGAGCTCTGCTACACATGAACATGTTCATCATCAAAGTGCTTGTGTATCTTTACAAGACTCCTACACTGTCATAAAACTGTAATTATTATAAAGTGGAACTGACGTGTCGTTTTTCAGGCTTAGGAAGGGAGCAAGCTGTTCAAAATGGATGTGTTAAAATCACCATCAGCAACGTTGCGTGACGACAGGATGTGGGTCAAAATGGCTGGATTTTTACCTTAATCCTCAAACATATTTGATGACATAAGAACTAAATCTGGATAAAATAATGTTCAACCAAAGTAATGTTTGGTCTTTCCTCCTAACATTCGTACTGCTTGCTCTCAGTCTGGCACCAGCAGGCAGGATGAGCACCAAGACAAACACTTTTCGGCTAGTATAGGCTTGCTTTAGTGCGTAAACCGCCCACGACCATGTCCCTTTGAGCAATGTGATGGAGACTTTCCCACAGATCTCCACTGAATGGTCGTCCCATGGACCCAAAACCTACAGCATGGCATGTTTCCTCTTTCTTTGACGTACATTGATGCGCACAACAGTGATTTGTTGGAGAAATTTATAAAATTACTGAAAAAGTATTAGCTTAAAATAATGAACACTGACATACACTCACTGTTTGCTTATACTGTTTCACATGTAAATGTTGGATTTAATGTAAAAGATGTCAAACTGTTTTGCAACATTTTGCAAGGGCCCTTTACCGTTGCTTTATTAAATTTGGCAGAAGTGTAAAATTAAAAGCAGTAAAGTCAAACATGAGAAAATTGCTGCAAACTATGATGTCATTGATTGAATATAATAGATGTAAGTTTGTATGCCTGTGTCTATGAAGGCGGTGTTACAGTATGTTAAGTGTGTGGATGTATGAAGTTAGGACGAGGGCAGTGTGAGCATAGTAATAACCATTATTACAATCATTACTGTTACCATTTTAAAACAATTTTAACTAAACCTAAAAATAATTGTAGTAACAATAGGGACCATATTGACATTAGTGACAGATCGGTATTTTAAAGAGTAATAAATCTAGTTTATTGTTGACCAAAGAAGCTGGAGACAGAAAATACACTCTAAAATTAGGAGATCAATTTACAAAATATAAATTTAACTGCAAAACCCCACAATCAGACTTACTCAAATGTCTTACACCAAACACTGACCACAAAACATCCCGTAACACAAATATTTGCAGATACTAAATATGCTCACATACAATATTTCCACATGTATATAGTGCCATCTGCTGGCTCGGCTTGGCTGTTTAACCCATCCCTCCTTTATCAAGACTACAAGGCTGTAGCTCTGAGTGTCTGACACATGTTCGTAAGTGCCTTGTTGACACTACAAGACTCTTTGAATATGCTAATCCTGGGCAGAAAAGAATATTAAGAGTAGGATTCCAATATTAAGAGCTCCTGTGAGGAGTTTATAGCTGGTTATGCAACAGATTGAACTTAATACTGAAGTCTATTTATGACCTACAAATATATGTACAGTATGAAAATATAACACACAAAATTATTTCTATACAGTTATTTTTAATGCCTGTTGCTGCTGCCACCTGTTCATTTCCAGATGGGGCAATTAACAGCGCACAGACAGGGAGTGCTTTCATTTACATATTCCATGGTAAAGATTAACATTGAGTGGTACATTTGACAATCGACACAGAATGAAATTTCCTCGCTGTAGCTTTGAATACATTAAGTCAGCTTTGAGGGGGATTGGGATGTCAGCATGGGGACTCATTTGTTATCAGTTGATCAATATCTGGAATAAAGCATTTGTCTTGCATGTTTTTTTTGGTTGTAAAGTATATTCTCCCTTTTCCCTCATATAATATTAATGAGTTACATTTCTATAAAGGTGATTACGTTAAAACTGTAACAATTACATTGTAGAGGGAGAACAACAATCACTAATCTCAAGGTCTTGGTCAGGCATCTTCCACCTGCCCTGCTGATGTGCCCTTGAGCAAGAACACAGAACAAACAGAGCTGTTTCCGACATTACACTGTGAACATTATTGTTGTACTTATATAAAATAGATGTCTTAAAGGATCCTCTATGTATAAGATGTTAATAACCGACAACTTAAGTGAATCAGTGTGTTTTATGTATTTTCAAAAACACTTTGCTGTTGGTGGAATATTGGCACACTTATAGTAAGACCACTAACTTCATTTTTCACCCTTTGTGCACAGTAGCCATTTTGCTCTGACATCACGCTCAGGGCGATGATGATGATAATGCTGTAATGCTGAAAAATAATTTCACTGTTTCTCGATTGATGAGTTAGGAAGAGACATTGGGTAGTGAAAATCTGAAGGGACTTCAGGCCATTTTTCAAGTTAAAGCAGCATTTTGATAACACGTTATCCGTTAGACAACAGGTAACAATTGCATTCAAACACTTACTACTTCCTAGCTAACATTAGTGTTTTGAGTGTAAGGCGTAAATGCCTAGCTAATAGTAATGTTAGCTAACTCATGCTAATGTTAGCTAGGAATTGGTTAAAAGATAAGGTTGGTTGTTTTGACTAACGTTCATGTGGGGTCTGAAAAAAATGGTTCTGACTGGAAAAATTAAAGTGAAGGCCAACTTGTAAAGAAAATTTTGGTGCCGGACTTGTGGAGACCAAAGTGAGGTCATATTTAGCTGAAAAAAATTGTGTTGAGGACACTTTTGATGAATTCACGTGTTTGATATCAATTCTTGCTCACATGTAGGTTTTTACCGTCAGTGTTACCAACTGTTTTCCAATGAAAGTAGCTCGCACTAGCTCCAAAAGTCGCTAGAAGTCGCCAGATGATGCCATACTCTAATTTGCATATAGGTGACGTCATCACGTATTCATTTGCATAACGCTTAGCGGTTGGCTCAGGCCAGCCCCGTCAGAGGCTCACAGTGAACTGTGATTACTCTGAGCAGCATACATGGGAATGAATTACAATATAACATATATCACTGGTCTGAAAAAGTCGCTAAATTTGTCGCTTTTTAGACAAAAAGTCACCACAAGGGTCTGAAAAGTGACCTAGACTAGTTTTGAGCAATAAAATATAACACTCGTATTATATTAATATTACTTGTTAATTTTTTTGTTATCGTAAAAAAAAATGGTTCAAGATGAAGAGATTTGTAACCTGTTATCGTAAGGAAAACATTTTAATTGTGTCTCTCAATATTGCAAAGATTCTTTAAAGAAACCTTTGTCCCTCAAAGAAAGAGGCACATCCAGCAGAATGAAACTGACGCAGTGAATCAGTGGAATGATGGAACCACATCTTTATTTACTTTTATCTGTACAGAAAAAAAACAAAAACATTATCAGTCACCAGATCATGCAAAGCAGTATTGCGTTACAAATAAAAACACAATACAAAACAAACAATATATACTGTACCATAAATATGGAGCCTCAAAAAAATAAATCAATCAATATATTACAAAAAATAAACTCCTGAGATAACACTTACATACATACAAATACAATATGTTATAATTTACTTGCAACGTAGTACTGGAAATGGGTAAGAGACAGGTTGATATGCGGTTCTTAAGTGTTGAGATCTTTTTATTTTATTTTATTTTACTGATATGAACTTAAAAGGCAGCAGCTCAACTGAAAATGGCCAGTCAAGAGTTCATTCCAGGTTACCTTAACTTCAATCTCACAGCACATTCTGGATTAATCAGAAAGACCGACAGTGAAATATGTCGTATCAATCTGAAACCCAGCTTCTGCCTGCCAACCTTAAAAGTCACCATCGAAAGGAACCTTAAAGGGAATGTAAGAATAAGGTATTAAACAGATACACAGATCCTGTATGTATGACCATATTTATATTTATAGTAGGGTGACAGCGCTCAACAGTCATGTCGAGGTGTTATTGCACTACTGTCTCAATGTCTTTTCATGAGAATAATCAACAAATTACAATACTGTTGATAGATCTACACAGAGGTGAAACAAGAGATCACCAGTCACAGCTACAGGCATGAGTCTTTTTACTCTTTGAAATGCATTCAGTTATGCGCCAAACATAACAGTTGCAATCAATCTTGTTCCAGTAGTGTCCAAGTTTAAACACTCGAGGTAAATGAATGCATTTCGAGTTGTAGTCGACCCAGGCCTGCACAGCTAACAAACATAGCTGCGAATTGAAAACATGTTCACAATAAGGCTACAACATCTAGAGAGAGAGAGAGAGAGAGAGAGAGAGAGAGAGAGAGAGGCAACAGAGGGAAACTCAACACTGATAGAGCTTCCTTCTGCTCCAAAAGTCAAACCGAGCCACTTGGAGGAGCCATGCATAACAACACAGATGAACACACGTGTATTTCAAACTCCCTCACACGACATTGATCTTCGAGGCTTGTAGACATAAAAAGGGGGCAGCAATTACAAGCCCATTAGTCGGTAGCCAAGGACCAGAGACACAACGGCTGGATCAACACAGAAACAAACCATTAAATAAGTTTTTTTTCTCCACTCACATACTTTTCACCAAAATTGATTCACTGGTGGGGAAACCATCAAATGTCAAACATCTAATTATTTTTAAAATGTGTCTGAATCCAGCCACTGAATGAAAGAGTTATGTCACTGACAAAAGTTAATTGAAAAGTGCTTCTGGATTTTTTTTTTTCTTATTGGCTTATATCCCTTTATAGTAATATATGTTTATATTTATATCCCGGATGTATACATATATCTATATATATATATACTGTATGTACATTCCATCTGAAGTCTGAAATATTCTACTTTTATATACTTCGGAAAGTGTTCCATAAAGTGTGCTCTGGGAAAAATAAACATTTTGTTATTCTATTCTATTCTAGTCTATATCAATGACGTAACTCCTTCAATCCAATTACTCGTGCACGGCATCATTCACTGAACATCCAACCCAGCAGCCCTCACTGTAACTCACACAGAGAAGCTGAAAAGGGAGGACAAAGGGACGGGGACGGAGGGAATACAGTACAGTAAACACACAAAGTTTAATCTCAGACTGGTTCACATTTAATGTCAAGTCATCACTGGCCAATAGTAAAACGGACGGCCAGAATCATTAAGGGGCTAACTACGGTTAGGCTGTGTCTAGTCAGAGAAAAGGCTTGCGAAGGACTTTCGGAGGTTGCGAATAGTCTCGGCCTTCGCCTCTTCTTGGCCGTCGCCTCCAGAGCTCGAGACCCCGCGGAAGAAAGAGGAGTCGCTGAAGGCGTTGAAGGCATTGGTCAGAGACTGGGACTTACTGGGACGGGAAGGGGAGGAAAAAGAGAAGGAGGAGAACGAAGGTTGGGACGCAGGGAGGATGGATGGCAAGGGGGAAAAGGGTAATGGGATTGTTAATAGAATAAATTGGAGGGAAAAGGAAGGAAGGAAGACAAACAGGGAGATGAATAAGAGGGCCCAAAAATCATAAACACAGTATTTGTACAATGGTCTTTAAAAAAACATTCCAAAATGTGCACATTGCACTTTAATCCCTCTATATTGTAATATCAGTATATGAATACATTATAAATAGTTTATAACTAATTATTATATAGTTATAAGCAGATATAAGGATATTCTTTTGTGCTTATTAATGTATAATAACTACCTATGAAAACATATTTTATATAAATACGTTCTCTTCCTCATGTTATATTGTCATTAATGACCGTTTTTTTTCCAAAATCTAGTTAAAGATGTTAAACAGAAGAAGTTAAAGTTGACAGACACATTGATAAACACTTTAGACTGATGTCAACTTATTGATCTTACAGCTACGATATAATGTGTTGAAATGTGTTTTAATGGGAGAGCCTATAAGTCAGTGTAACCTAAATAGGTCATAATTTCAGCATGTGATTTTGGACTGACACACTTAATGACATGTAAAAAATAAAAAATGAATCGATAATTTTTGTGTTCAGCATGATTGGAATTAAATCGCATATGTAATATTTTTACTCAAGACTGTATTTTGATATTTAATTTTGTTTAGCCCATTGAAATGCATGTCTTTGCATTATCAACAGTGCGTTGATAATACGGCTCTTACTTCAGCAGAGGATGGGTCTTTTGCTGGGACCCTGGTTGTTCCTCCACAGGTGCCTCGGCCTCATCGGAGGCCGCGGCCGCGTCAGCTGGGACAGGCTCAGGGTTTTGGGAAGGAGAGGGCGGCTTGGCCTGGGGCTGAACCTTGGCTGGAGACTGGACATTTGTAGGGGACTGGCTGGCTTTGGCTGGGGACTGAACCTGTGCTGGGGCAGGGGCTGAGGCAGTATCTGAGGCCTGAGTGGGAGCCGGGGCTTGGGCAGCGGGCTGGGGTTTAGGTGAAGCTTTGGGAGGTGGCGGGGTTTGCGGCTTTGGCTGGAGTTGCGGCTTTGAATTCCTGCGAACAGGTGGGATGGGCTTTGCAGGTGGTGTGGGTTTGGGGGGCAGCTCTTTTGGTTTCCCAGGAGCTGGGGATGGGGAGCCCTGAGGCTGGGGCTTGGGCTGCTCTGTGGTAGGAGCCGAAGCCGGGGGAGAGGCCTGGACTGGAGCAGTGGCTGAGGCTGCAGGGGAGCCCGGAGGAGCTGCTGCTGCTGCTGCTGCTGCTGCTTTTGTTGGAGGGGAGCCTGGAGCTGTTGCGGCTGCTGCTGCTGCTGCTGCTGACTTTGCTGGGGATGTCGGTGAAGCTTTGGCTGGAGCTGAGGTGGAAGCAGAACCTGGGGCTGGCTTTGTGACAGATGGGGCTCTCGTCATGGGGGGAGGCCGGGGCACTGGAGGCTTTGAGACTGATCCCGCCCTCTGCACTGGGCTTGGCTTCTGAGCCTGAGCTGGTTTCTGAGCTGGACCTGGACCAGATTTCTGGGCCTGACCAGGCTTTGGTACTGGGTCAGATGCTCTCTTAGCTGACTCTGATGATTGATCTACACTCTGTGATTTCAGTGGTGCGCCTAGAGGATTGAGAAAAGATAGTTATTGAAATATATCTCTATAGAGATACACACAAAGGCAAGATAAGCAAAAAAGTGAATTAAAGGAAATTAATAAATATTATTTCTTAGATCTAGCACCTTTTATTGTAATGCTGCAGTTAGAAAACCAGGCACTTGTTACACTAACCAAAGACCAAAGCAGAACATGATACATATAATGAGCTGGCCCATGCCCATTCAAATATGCCCATTCATATAAAGACCTTTCACATTCTTATTAATCCTAGCCAACTCGTCTGTCCAGAACAGACAGGGGCAAAGCAGGCTCTGAATGTTTGGACTGCAATGACCAGCAGGGGGCGGCAGATCAACGGTTAACAGTAGGTGTGGTTACTAGTCTTCATGCCAAGTGTTAGCTGCTCTTAAGCAAAACTCATGTGCCCAAAAAACGAGACAGTGAGAAGAAAGGAAAGAGTCAGAAATGAGGATGATGGAAAGTATGGTTCAACAGATATATAATTCTGGCAACTTAATGAATCAAACATGTGTGCAACAAAGCAAGACATCATGCCACACACAAAAAGAGTGATGGGCAGGGATGAGTTTCCAGTGGCTAATAGTTGGGTATGTAAAATTGATGTTTAAGACTCTTAGAAAGGGTTTCATTGAAGACAGTGGACACTGTATATAATAATCTATGTTCACTTTATGAGTTTGAGTCTGTCAATATTTATTTCATACATACTCATACACATGATCACGATATGACCAGTACAAAACCTTCATGAAAATTCATCCCAGTCATTCTCAGAGAGTCATTACTGCAGGCAGCTCAATTGCCACGAGTCTTACGTTTATCAGAGTTTGTCATAAAGCATCCCAATGGTTGCTTTGGACTCAAGACATAAAAACCAAAGAAAAAGACATTTGTACAAACACAATTTGTAAAGGGCGACACAATAGGAACTTGCTTGGATACAAATGCTGACATACTCTATCTTTGCTCTATCTCCGCTATTAGATTAAATTGGATGACAGCTGGTAAAGCCTTTGACATGTGTTTGTACTTAATCTTTTTATATCAATCAGGAAAGATTAAATCAACTTTTATTTGTAGCCAAATTGTGTATCAAATATCAGTAATCCAGTGGTCTGGATCCAAGCAATAAAAGGAATGATCATGCAGGGGAAAAAAGATGTTTCTTTTCTTTGAAACTTGTCAAGAATCACGTATCCAAGTTTAATAATTGCCAAGAAAAACATGTACTGTGTACCGTGTAACGCCACTTTGTCTTGTCTCAGGTATTACAACACAGAACAATTAAGGTTAATGCACGACCAAAGGCAACCCCAAGCTTGTTGACAAAACACTCAGGTGGCTTTGTTGCTTGATTAAAGGAAAAATCACTGATCACATTAAACTCACTGTTACAATGCACAGGATTTAAAGATGAAAGGAACAATTCAATAGCCAAGCATGAATCACTAAGACTCGACTTAGCTCAGAAGAACTCGCGCAGTAAACATGAACCATATATTTAAGAAGTGGTCTTTCTTTCCTGTTACAAACGCATACAAAATAAACAGATAATCTGTCTATAAACAGGCTGATGTCTGCCACTGTCCAATCATATGTGACAGTGTTATTATCTTTAAAAGGCAAAGTCATTAATGTCAGACTGAATTCCATGTGAACATCTTAACAGCTCAACACAATGGGCACATCTGACACTCCTGTAAAAATGTAATTGAATGAGCTGGCCTTCATAAAACGACCAGAAAAAACACATTACAGAAAGTGGAGTCTCGCTATTTGTCATCTCCATGCAAAATAGGAAAAGGAGGAATTCAAGATAGTAAACAAACGTGCAAAATGACAGACACACACAGTACAACAAATAATGGCTTTAGTAATTGACAATGTCATACGCTGTTTTTAACAGTAGGCACATTTAGTTTACACATCAGCCCTGAGCACACCACACTGACACGTACGCTGCAGCTGCAATTAATCTCAAGACATAAATGCACTCTAATGTATACTAATGTATAAAAAGTCACAAGTTCAACATGGACAAGGCTTAAAGCTGAAGAGTATAAATATCAGCCCCCCCATTGCAGCCATGAAGCCAGTGAATTACACTGATGCAATGATGATAATCTTACCTTCAAGGAACACATAAGGTTGCAGATGAAATACAAACTGCAGCTTCCAATTTGTAAAATTCACATTCATTTTCTTGCAAAGAATTAGATTAGTAGATTGATACCATCGACTGTACGGTAATGAAGAAGCTACCACAGCCAGCAGACACTTAGCTTAGCTTGGCACAAGGACTTGGCTAGCTAGGCTCCATCAAAGGTAACAAAATCCCCCCACCACCATATCTAAAGCTCACTCATTAATAGCTTTATATCCCTAATCTGCAAGAAACTTCTTCTAGTCAACAAACAAAAACTTTTCCTGTATTTTCCTTCATGGCAGTGATTTTTTGACAGAGAAGGTTTTCTTTTTTTTATATATATACTTTATTTAGTAAGAAATATTTTAAGATGTCTAAGAGAAATTCCTCAAGACTGATTCTGTTCCCTAGACATGTTTTGATCCTATGGTGGCAGCACTTGTATTACAATGGAGAACAGTGTTCAAACAACCTTGAGGTGGAGGACGCTGGCCCGAGGTCCTGTTTGGATCTGCCACTCCTTCCTTCGGGGCAGCACTCTGGGAGAGAGTGAGTGGGCAAGAGAAAGACCGACAGAAAGAAACACAAAAACAGAGACAGTGGGAAAGAGAGGCAAACATGGTTAGGCTGCTTCTGGTAAAGAATCTGCAGTGAATTATGAAGGGCTACAATTAAATGATTTTCTTGCAGACAATAACATCCTGGGTTGTTCTTTTTTAGAGCCTGCCGCTTCTTATACTCAGATGAGAATTTAAAGCACATATTGAGCATTTGTTATTGTAGCTATCTATTTTTTTATTTTTTTATTTCATTTCCTACAGCCTGTACCTGTTGGGGCTGCACAGTGGTCGCCTTCTGGCCTTGAGGGGAGCGGGCAGGTGAGCGGGAAATACTAGATGACCTGGCAGACAGTGCCTGGTTCATCTTAGCCAGCACAACGTCTGAGATGAGCTGGCGATCCTCGGACTGGTGATCACCAATCAACTGCATAGATGAACCCACAACCTGCACAAAGAGGAGACAGTCAATGCATTAAAAAGAGAGCCTTTAATTGAAATATTTTTTAACCCAGGTAGGAGCAAAAAAAGGGAGTAAATCGCACACTGGTCAACACTTCTTGTGTGGTTATGGTGCTCTGGTGTGCTCAGTGGAGTGCAAGTTATTTTTCAAGATAGATATAAAGTTATTCTTTGTGTAAAATTAGTTCTTCATGATCTTTATGATGGTGGGAGATGGTTTATATGGGAATGTTTTGTTTTCGACAATTTGTTTAGCAATTTATTATATGATATGTAATTTGAGTGAATCTAGAAAAATAACAACATGATAAATGGTTGAGAATGAAGAAACAAGCAGCCCCAAAATGTTCAAACACACCGAACTGCCTGTTTTTGCATAAAATGTGCTAATTACCTCTCCCTCCCCCAAGTTAAATGCTATATAATTTTAAGGAGCAAGCAAAAACATTATAAAAAGATATTGTATCCACAATTTTACTGCATCATTGTGGAAACCAAAACAGTTTACCAGCGGAGATGACTCATCTGGAGACTTTTATTGATGTCTTTCCCACTTCTTCATCTAAACTTCCTTTGGCCAAACACCTGACCATTTAATTCTGACAGTAAGGCAATTTCAAAGCTAGAGTGGGATGTTAAGAAACATTGCTTTAGACACCGCGGTGACTGGGTGTTTGTGTCATTGTGGCTCCTGTGTCATTTTCCTCTCTGGCCTCCGGCTCTCTCTCCTTTGCTTCAGTAATGATAATTGTCCAATCTCCATCACGCCTAACCTCTCTATTCATTATCCTCTTTTAGTTTTCTGCTGCTGCCGGTAATTTGAGCAACCTGTTTCACTTGTTTACTCTATGTAAACCACAGTTTACTACACATTCCTGCCAATTCATGTGATGCCATATTTGCCATCATCTATTTGTTTTAAACGTCTACCTGTTGGGTACCTTCTCTTCCGACTCCACAACATTGGGTTTCTTTGCCTGGCTTGAATGATAATTCATCCTCAACTTTTAGCTTGTTCATTGATGGTTTTCAAACTGTTTTTCACCATATGTGCAGTTTATCTGGTCCAGCTCTGCATTCTCAGCAACCAGAATTTTGACAAACATCGCCTCAGTTGACCCAGCTTTTTCTGTGGATGAAGGGGCCCGAGTTGACCTCCTACACCATTGAGTGGCTCTGTACTTTGAGCCAGAAAGCGTCCAGGAGGAAGCAGCTCTCTAGAGCACTCTATCTTGTGTCCTACAAACCCTGGCTCTTCAAGTTGCGCCCTGAGTTGGCTGAATTGTTGGCCACTCAACAGTTCAATCTTATGGCCAAAGTAGTTCCTCTTCCAGATTGCCCATTTTTTTCTCCAGTTTCTTTTGGGTCCTTTTGGGTCATGCCCGGTTACTTCCAGAGCTTCCCTGACTACCTTACTGCTAACTTCCTGTAGGCTGGCTTTCTACCTGCTTTGTGGCTCTGTAGTGCTACAACTTTCTGTCCTCTGCCTGCCCTTTTGAAAGGCTCCCTGCGTGATAAGTGGACCGCTATATAGCGCCATTCTAGTCGACAGACCACTTGAAGCCCCTTACACCACATGCCACATTCCCAGCCTTCACACACACATTCACTCACTGATGGCAGTGAGAATCTGCCCATCAAATTCTATCCCACCTAAGTCATTCACAGACAATCCCAAACTGATGGCCATGCCTTTAGGAGCAATTTGGGGTTCAGTATCTTGCCCAAGTACACTTCATACTGACTGGAGGAGTAGGATAGAATTGTTGATCTTCCCATTGGTGGCCATAGCCACTCTATGCCCTCTCAACTTGGGAAACCTGGATTGTTTTTGGTTCAAGTGTATAATGGTCCAAAGGGTCCTTCTACAGTCTTTCCACTGCCCTGCTCTCTAGTGCTTCGACTGCCCAGCACTTTTGAGAGCCATCTGTCATGCATTCCTGCGGTCGTCCAGTCATTATAGCCTTTACCTCAATTCCCTGTTCCTTCTGTCTGAGCTTGAACCTGTATTCTTCTTTTTTCTGAGCCTGATAGTGTCTCTCTTTCTAAGCCTTAACCGGAATCCTTCTTTCTGCCTGAGCCTGACTCTCTGCCTGTGTCTGACCCTGGCTCGCTCTACCAAAACCAGATAGTCTATTTATCAGAGATGAAACCTATCTCTCTATCAGAACCTGAACCCATCTACCGGAGCCTGAATCAGTCTTTCTGAGCGTGAACCTGTTTCTCTGCCGGAGCTTTAGGCTGTGTCTCCCTTTAAGCCTGAACCTGACTCTATAGCCCCTTTCCCACTAACGCCCGCAAACACCCGGCTTTTTTGCTTAGTGGGAAAGGTTATAATTGGCATTCAGACCCAGGTCAAATGACTCTGCAGCAGACCTGGTTAATTATCGCCTCAATCGCCTATTGATGGGAACACAAAACCACACCAATCTCCTACCCCCTTCCGGCGTGATGCTATGCTCTGTCTGTCTCTGTCATCTTGGTGACAAATTCTGTCCGTCTCCGTCCAAGCACTCGAACATCGTTCCAAATTTGTTGGTGCCGGGTTTGATAAACAGACCGAATGAGTAATAGATACAATAAACACCTAACCACTGTAACATCTTCACTGTTTACTAACCCTGTCTCCGGCGCGTTTGTGACATCAGACGGTGACGCAGCAGAAAAGAGACCGAAAGGAGTATACTTCACTGGCAAGGGGAAATGAGACAATCGGCATTTATTAGCGGGTTTTCACGGGTCTGAAAAACCTGCTAATTTCGGTGGGAGACGGTTATATGTCTCAATCTCAGATTTCCTCTCTGGCCTGCCCTGACTCTGTCTCTTCTTCTACACTGGAACCTGTGCCTCAGTCTGAGCCTGAAACTGAATCTCTGTCTCTTCCTTTAAGCATTTGCCTGACTCTCTACTGAACCTGGATCAGAATCAGTTTCTCCACCTGTGCCTCACTAGAATCTAAATCTCTGTCTGATCCTGAACTCATTTCTCTGTGGTACTGTTAGCCTTTATCTCTGTTTGAGTCTGATCTAGTATCCCACTGTCTAAGTAACAACCAGTCTTGCAGTCTGAGCCTGTACCTGTGTCACCAAAGCTTGGTGAGTTTTTTCCCCATCCTCATTCAATGCCTTTTCGCTCTAATTTTCCTTGCCACCGTAGTCCTGCCCACCTGAACAGTCTTTCTTGCTCCTTCACTGGCCAGGGTCTCCTCCTGGCTACAGTCAATACACACCGGCTCCATGTTGCACCCTTGGGCAATAAGATTGGTTCTCCATCCATGACCTTCTTTTGCAGGTTTAACTCTACAAGCTATTTCACAATGTTTGCATTTGGGATCTGCTTTTCATTGCCTTAGGCCAGAACTGTTTGGTGGAGTCTACTCAATGTTCAATCTTCATCACATCATAAGCTTTGTTAAATCTGCCTTTTAAACTTTTGTATGATGGGATCAGAGTACTGAGCGATTTCCCACTGAGGCATGACCACTTGGCTTTTAGGAATGGCAACACACATTCCTATATTAATGTGTTATTCACAACCAATGTGGTACTGACTTCAAGTACAGACATGAAACATGAAACCAATATGATGAAAAAGTACTAGAGAGGAACAGAATGAAAGAACATTGATGCTGAAATTGACCCGACAGACAAAAACACATACAGACACAACACAGAGACGCTACCAGGTGTTAGTCATCAAGCACCAAATATGTATTTAGGTTAGGTTCAGTCAGTTTATTGCTAGCCACACAATCTCAGGACCCAGCGGTGTGAATTAGGCCAGAGGCGCTAAATTTAACACTCAAAGACATTTTTAGCCCTTTAACAAAACAGAACTCCACCAGGCTGATGTCAACACGGTGAGAGTGTTCAAATAAACGAGGCAGTAAATACAGCAATGCAGTGAAAATGTCTTGCTATATAATGAGAGCCAATGTTTTATTGCTCAGCTAATAAGTCACTCTTGAGTTCCCCTCCTTCCATCCACTCTTTATGTGTCCTTCTCACCTCAGTGATGTAGTCATTACCATCCTTGCCACAGATGGCTTTGACGGCACAGATATCCAGCCCTCCGAAGATCTCCGAGCAGGCATCAACCCACAGCTTATACCTGTCACAGAGAGAAGCTGGATTAAGGTCTACAAAGAGTCATAATCTGTTTGCAGGAAACAGAGTACCGAAGTTGGAGCTCGAGTAAGGTTGAGAGGAGTTTCGGGTGTTTTCTGTATGAAACTTTTCCTGCCTTACATCGTCTTGCTCAGCAAAATAAAGGTACGGTTTTGTTCTTAGACAGCACTTTAACAAAACTATTGGCTTATGTATCACTACAGCACAGTACGTGGGTGCAAATGCGGCTCTTCCGGGCATTTATCCTGACAGTAAACCTGTAACAAAGACTCTCTAGCCTTAGGCCTGTTAGGTGCTTTCGCTTCCTTGGGTTGCTGCACCTGCATTTGTAAAGAGCTCCATCGACTTGCTGTCTGGAAAACTGAACACAATCAACCTAGGGCGAAAACTGACATATGTTTTTTTTTCTCCAGTGTCAGATTCACCAAACAAAAAGGCTGAAAATCGATGTCCTTAATAGCTCACAGATTAAACAACCCTATCTGATCTTTATGTCCGTTAATGATTGAAATGATTGACTTGGTGATGCCTCATTATGTAGGGGGCTGCGTACTTGGCAGTGTAAGGTTTGGACAGTTCAAATATTTGCAAAGTAAGCCTCCAGTAAGTATTGAAATGTACTTTTTGAGTCGATTTTGTTGTTGTGCTCCACACTTACGTTGGTGAAGCAAAGACACTACACACAATACCACTTATTGTCCTACATCTCTTCATAGGTCTCTTTTGCAGCAAATTTGTCGCTTAAATAATTTGACTCTGTTGCATCTGTTTGCAGTCTCTTTAAGCCATGCCAGTGGGCATGCATTTTTAATGTTTATAATTACATCCTTGCTGTGAAAGGTCAAAATACTTGCCTTGAAATAGGCGTCAAGATTATCAATCATCCCAGATTTTAGCCGTGAGCGGAGCAGCTCAGTGTAGAAATTTCCTTTGTTTTTGACAAAGAAAAAACATCACGAGCCACACTCACAGAATCTAATATTTATTCCCTCTCTGTCTTTGTGTGCAAAGACACAAAACACATTGAATAAAACATGCACAGCGTCCTCCTGTGCATGTTTAAGTCCTCCAAAAACATCAAATGATTTCCAAAAATCCGGGTTAACCCGCGTGAACTTAATTCAGCTGAATCATTCTGCTGTGCAAGTACATTGTGACTAACTGTGACACAACACAAGGACGACGTGTGCGACACCAGGGCAGCCTGAGCGTCACTAATGTAGAAGCGGTGCTCACTTGTCAGTCATGGCTACTTGTTCCAACATGGCAGATCCGGTGTTGCTCTTCCAATTACCAGAGATGGAAGTTCGCCTGGAAAAGAAGATGAAATTGTGCGTTAAATTATTGCAGACACCGACCTTCACTTGTAGAAATGATTAACACAGGCAAGAGAGATCGAGACAACCTTGTAGCCAGAGGAGTGCTGCTCTTTATTTTACAGTGGATGCACAGGTTTACAGCAGTAGCATGAAGGACAGGGACCTGATTCATTCCATTTATTTATCCCCTCCTTGGTATTTGTCAATTTATTAAAACTGTACTGCTGTAAGAAAAAAGTAAATGATTTCTGTGGTGTGTAAGTGTGTTATATTATTCATAATGTACTGGATACAGGCAGGTTTTGCACCATTTATAAAAAAGGATAGAAGTCGCTCTGCTCCTAAAAACCGATGGATGAAGATGCAAGGTAGGAAAAGCACTGAAACCAACTAACAAACAAGAACAGTTACATGTATGCTTTGTAGTCGGCGCCGATTTTCTGGACCCTGATGTCGTACTTGGCGTCTACAAATGGCTCCGTGGTGCAGTATGTCTGAGTGATGGCCACCACACTGGCAATGTCCTGGAAGTCACTCACGTTGTCCACTTTGACCTACGGAGCAAAAACACATGTAGAAATATTATTTATGTAAAGAAAGTCCGTCATGATTGTTTAAATGTGCACAAATACTTAACTCTATCTTTGGAGGACATAGCTGTCCAAAAAATTTGCAAAAACTTTTACTGCTTGTTAACTTAAAAAATAAGGCTTTTGTTTTCCTGCTTATAGTTGGATGAGAAGACTGATTCAGATTTTAAATATAAAGCTAGAGGCAAGAGGCTGTTAGCTTAGCAGTTAGCTTGGTGTAAAGTCTGGAAGTAACGGTAAATAGCTAGCTTGGCTCCGTTTACTGGCTATCATCACCTTTAAAGATCGCTAATAAAAACATTATATCTCAGTTGGTTAACGTGTACAAAAGTCTGAAAAATATAATTATTTTTGGGTGATCTTAACTGATTCATTCATTCATTGTCCTTGCAATTTGCATTTGTAGTGTCTAAATATTTCTATGTCGACAACAAAAGGCAAATGCAGACATAATAAATGGCCTGAATCAATATGGAGTATTGAAAAGAAGATATTGTGTTGACAATGGTCTACTTTGTACAAGTGATCTCACCCTTAGACTGAAACACAAAAAAGGGGCATTTCTACAGAAGCTAAATCTGTAGTAAAATACAGGTCTGTAAAAGAGGAGATGGTGGAATGACCAAAGAAGTAAAGAGGACAATAACACAATATCAGATAGTGCAGTGGAATGATGAGTGGCGGATCGATCGGGAACCATAAAAAGAGGTTAAACAGTAACTCTGATTCACCCATAAAATATTATCACAGTTATCAATTCATTACAAGAGCAAACAACAACCTAAAGAGAATATAAAGTGATGTGCTGCGGTCGTGATAAGAGGAGAAGATAAGGAAAGACTGATAAGAGGCAAACAGATAAAGTGGTAATGTAAGTCAGAGGAAGCATTAGATGTGACAGTCTAATGTGTGGGCGTCAGCCGGGCAGCAGTTTTCCCAACTGAACTGACACATGCATTAGATACTGTCATGTTTGCTCTGGCAGATGTGTCAAGTCCCTCTCCTGCTCTGACACATTTACAGCTGACCTGAATAGGGTCGGACCAATCACAACCATTTATCCACAACTTTTGATACGGGGATAAACGCTGTTGAGGCATTTTTGTAAACAACAAAGATCTATGCTGGAAATTTGGAAAAATCTGAATCCACAAGCACCTAAGTATGAAACAAAGTGTTTTAGGTTATGTTACGTGCAAATGGTAAATATTCACTACTAAAAAATGTAAAGCCAAAAGACCACTATGTTTATGCTTTGTTGCTCTGTTCATTTGCATATTGCCAGGCTATAGATACACAGTTGGCTTTTATTCCAACCACACAAAAGTTTACATGTCACATTACCTGAAAACTCAAAATGTAGCATTTTAAGTTCGTAAAGTAACTGTGAAAAAACTTTGTTAACGTTTCTTCTTGAAGCTTGAAAGAGGAAAGAGGCAACTTTACCTTTCCCATTCCAGAGTGGGCGTGTCCGATCTTCACCACGACTGGGAAACTTGGTGTTGTAATCTGAAAAGTAATAAAACAATAAAAGGATCAATACAGATTAAAAAAAAATACAGAAAGACTACAGCTTCAACATACCAACATATCCACAAACTGGAGATGAAAAATGAAGTTGCTGTTTAGAGCAACTGTCACAATTCACAGAGGAATTAGGCCTTTATTGTCTAACATTTCGAAAAAGGAAAATCTCAACAAATAATATACAGCCATGGTTCTCAGCTGGTGGGTGGGGACCCAAAAGTGGGTCGCGGAGCTGTTTTCAGAGGGTCGCAGAAGTGTGCTTGGAAAAAAAAAGTTGGTGGTAAAAAGTCTTTGCTGCGCTTTTATTTTGAAGGACATGGGTTTCTTATGACGAGCATGCAGAAGAAGTTTAGTTTATAAACACATTTACATTCTTGAAACCTGATGAGCCCTAATGTAGTTTTATTTCTGTTGAAAAAAAGCATGTTCACTAAATGAGTTGTAGAGGGAATATTTTCCTCTGATGCACTGGCACCTGCTGGTCATTTGATTGACCATTATACTGTTGTGTTTTGTGGAGCTGACATATTGTGATGTTACGTTCCTCAAGGCCAAAACTGCACCATTTTTTTTTCAAATATTTTTTGAGTGGTTGAGAAATTCTGGTCGCGATTTGTCATTAAGGAGGTGGTGGTGAGTCCTGAGGCTCGACCAGTTGGGCTGGTCTAGAGTAACTTGAATTCCTTATAGGTCTGCAATGAGGTGACAGCACTCTATATACTGTAAATGCCATATTTTTACCATGAGTCACTCAACTAACTCTTATTTTATTGCTACAAAAATCTGTGATGGTCAAATATTATCAATTTATAACTATATTAAGTTAATAAGACAAAGTTGTTTGCAAGTAAATGCATAGAAGCTAAAAGAGAGTTGAGGTGATCTGCAGAGTAGGACGATAATTCTCTGTGGGGTAAACACTGTCTCCTGCATTCATGACTCAGATGTTGCTCTGACGATCACAAGCAGCATCTGAACAGCACAAATTAAAATTCTCAAAAAAAAAACGTACAAATGGTTTTAAAAGCAGTGTGTGGGTGTGAACTTTAATCACTTATAATTTTCATGACTAACTGCATGAATACACTCACAGCAGCCAATGGGAGAAGAGGGAGGACATCAAAAGAGGGCACAAGAAGAGGCAAAGGATGGTATTTTTTTTTTCTCAGCGTTTGAGGAGGCTGTCCCTAAATTGTTGAGTACATAAGAGGCTCCCTGTGTGCGACCCTCTCAGCATTCAAGACCAGAGTGTGAGGGGATCCAACTATTGTAAGTTTCTCTGTGTGTTGTCTACAGAGAGGGAGAGAGGGACAGAGAGAGAGGGCAGCAGCAGCAGCGTCCCTCCAATTCAAGTAATTTGCTTCGGCCTGAATTCAGACTAAACTTATGAAAACATTTCTATCCACAGCTGCCTCTCAGCTCAGCCGAGCTCATCTCACTACTCCAGCTCTACTATCTTGCTGACTGCCGGCCTGATTTGTATTCCCGCGGATCTTAACAGGATCAGAAGAGGTTGCCGAAGTGTTTATCGAGTGGTGGAGCGAGAGTCAGAGGCAGCCAGAGTCATCATGGCCATGTCCCAGGAGCGGAGTGCGTGTCTGGGGCTCTGGGTGCTCCTTTTGCTTGGTGCAGGCATGGAGGAAGTCGTGGAGGGATGTAGCTGCAACCCGGCTCACCCACAGCAGCTATTCTGCAGCGCTGAGATCGGTAAGTTCATGTTCAGTTTTTGTGTTCATTTGGATAAACGTTCTTAAAGCTGCTTTATATAATAAAAGTGACGAAGTGGTTGTAAGTGTGGATAAAATCACCCAGAAGGGATGGTTGGCTTTAAAATGCGAGGTATTACCCTTTTCCTTCACTAACTGATTGATTTTTATTGATGAACTTGAAAAATCAATCCACAGTGTGAACCTTCTTTGACAGGAAGTAATCAATAGAGCTTAAGAGCTGAGCTTCGGTTGTTAATTGAAAAAACGTTGATTTATTATCTCAGCTCTTTTCAATTACGTCAATAGAATTGTGACGTTTTTAGGAAGAGAGTCTGACAGTCAAAGCTTTTCACAACTGTTTTTTGACTGATTATAAAGTATCTGTAATAACATTAGGAATTTTTCTCTTTCAAAATAGTCTTAAAAAATGCACGCACGCACACACACAGCTGTTTCCGACAGGCCTTTCTAATTATTATCTGAAAACAGGGCAGCCTGCTGTCTGTTTTTTCTAGTTACATAATTGAGTCATCTTGCTCTGGATCATAGAAAAACAAACCCTAAAACACAGGCGGGGCCAAAGTGGCCCCAGCCAACTTTTCATCTATCTGTCTGTCTGTCGGTGGGATGGTCTGCCTGTCTCTCCGTCTGACGCCCCCCCATCATCCAGTTCTTTCTTGTTTAAGCACCGGCCAAAACCAACACTCTGCTCTGACTTTGAGCACTTGGCTCCAGACCGTGGAAAGCTGGAGTATGTGCCTCTGTCAAAGGTTACACTCCAGCAGAGGAGAGAGAAAGACAGGAAGAGAAAGTCCACGAAGACATTTGCTTTGATGGTATTCTATCTCTGCTCTGTATCTCCCCCCTTTAAGATCAGCCCCTTTAAAGTGCTTTGAAAATGTGTCTTAAAATAGTCGGTGTAAAATGGAGGCTGGGACCTGTATTCAGAACCGCCATAATGCCAAATTAGATCTGGGTTATGAGAACACAATGAGAATATTTGGGGCAAAGATTTGAGGACACAGTTATTCATATAAAGTGTGTCATCAAAGAGATGATGGAGGCCCTGAATGTATGAGAATGTCGTCTTCATTCAGGCCTGACATTACAAACACCAGAGACTTACATGGACCTAAACCAAGTCTCAGTGTAGACTTTCTACTCTGTGCGGGTATGGCATTAGGTCTGATTTTACAACCATTGTTTGGCCTTTTGTTCTGTAGTTTTCATAGGACTAATAACAAATTGGTTCCCATTGACTGTTGAGTTACAACTATAAGGAGTCACTCAAGTTTTGGGCATCCCCACATGTTGAAGGTGTTCAAATGGAGATGTGGCATTACTCGATCCCCATCCAGGGTATTTTCCTTTAGTTATTTATTCATTAAAAGATTGGATCGTTTTTTTATAGTGATTGGTGAATAAATCTTGGGAAGAGAGTAGTGGAATGAAGTGCAAATGGACAACAAGGGAATTAAACTGGGAACTCATAGCATTTGCACCCTATTAGTGTCTTTCTATTGGACCGTCCTCAAAATCACAAGAGCAAAAGTGTAAAGAACGGATTGAGCGAGGAGTTTCTTTTTGAAAATATGCTGGGAAAATTAGCATGTTTATCCTACTACCTATGCCTTTTGCGATTACATAAAACTGTTTAACTCCCCTTTAGGACTTGAACAATGGCCGTCTAGTTTTTACCTCCCATCTGAGTTGGAGACAAATCGTCTACCAAAGTTCAGAATAATGTTAGCGGATTGGTCCAGATCTTAAGCAACTTCACTGTCACCACCCAAGACAACATACTTTCATTGTATCCTTGTCCAAGCATTTCTTTCTCTGAGCTAAACATCCAAACAGTGGATGTCAGAATTAAATAATGATATTAAATTTCCCCATATTTTACCGTACTGCATGTAATACTAGGGCTAAATAGTATCTGCAGTTAAAAAGCAATGCTGTCTTGCTTTATCTACTTGCATGATATCATGTATGACATGACAAGTTTACAGTACAGGACTGTGAGTTCTCAACCAAATAGTTGAGCTCATCGAGCATTTTTCAATTACGGTGGATAAAAACACACCTTACAAGCTATCATCGAGAATTTAGCTTAACTGTGTGAAATCAAAGAACTGTTTTATCTGCCACTATTATCACTGTAGAGTGGATCTGTTCCGTGAAAGAACGGAAAGCTTGATGGACATAGTAACAGTAAGAGGGCAAACTTTACAAGTAGTCAATTAGCCTCAGGTTCCTTTGTGACTGGATAACATTTCCTCAGGGTTTGCATTGGGCTCGAGTCTGTGCTTCCTTTTAAATGTATGGGTACAAGAGTCAGTGGTCCCTTTCACGTAGCATGAAACTTTCTGGACTCATGAATAGTTTAGGAAAATCCCCTGTTTACCCTGAGAAAACCCTGAATTTAGTGGCTTCTGTGATTACACTGCTCAGGTTGTTTTCTAAGCGCAGGCTGGTGGTGGCCTTTAGTTGACCTGACAGTGTTGTCAGAGTCGATGAGCCCCTTGAATAAAGCTGTATATCTGAGTAATATCCCATCTGGACAAACACTGGACGATTCCCCCGGCCATGCTTGTGTGTTTGAGATTGTGTGTATGAGTGTCAGTGTGTGTGTGTTGGACGGAGGCCAAGCCATGCCAACACAGCCTACTCCATCTCTCTCTCTTTCTTTCCCTCGCTCTCCCCACTTCATTTCCATGTCTATAGGCTTGGTCGAATGGTCTGCATACTAACAATATCAGTGTGAAAGCCCGCTGACAGTCCAGCTTTGTGAGCATGACAAGGGTGCCGATTCATCAGGGAGGGGGGAAGTTAGTTACTACATCAGTTCTCATGGTACAAGTTTGCAATATTTCTCGTTGGTTATGTAGCTGCGAGGCAGATGCACCGCCACTTTCACTCTGCAGGATTGCCTGTCCTTATTCCTGGTAATAACACAGCTGCAGCAACTGAATTGAGCTTGTAACCAGGGGTGCTCACTGCAAAGATGTGTAGGTAGGGGGGGTAAACATTTCAGAGAATTTGGGCCAAAGAATCATTTAAAAAAGAGACAGCAACTAGGAATAAAATGAGTTTGATGTGCAGCTTTTATACTTAATTTAGGGAATGAAAGATGTGAAAATGTTTGATCACTGCCCAAGAAAATGAAGGTCTGAACGATGATCCCACTCTGAGTTTTATCTAAACAAATGATTAAAGCCACTTATCTGCTGCTATGAAAAATGACTGCACTATTCTTAGTTAATTGGCCATAGCAACTTCTGTCCCGGGCACTAATGAGCCAACGCTCAGACTGCCAACTATATGATCCTTGCAGAGAGCACAGTACACCATAGTGTACTTCTTACCATTAATAGGACACATAGACCCATTACTCTGCTCATAAGGAGAGATTTAAGTGGGGCGACTGATTTGCCAAAGCACTTCATCTACACTCAGATATCTTTCTTCTTGCCAGAGGAAGTGCAGATCAAAGAGCTGAGCCGGACAAAGAGGCCAATAATATGAGAGTCATTTTTGGCGCAGTGGATTTCTGTGCAGTGAGCTCAACAGCTTTATTCAGTGGTGTAATCATAGTTGGTTGGTGACGTTAGTGTTTAGTAGCAGACGTGGCATAGGCTTATAAAAACATACCACCATGTACAAATACATGTAGAGCCAGGCTGATGAATTAGCGGGGTCGTCAGGCTGCTGAATGCTGGCTAAATGATGAGCCACAACATTCCCAAAATTGGCCTATAACAGATAAATCCCAAGTACAAAATCCAAATATAAATTTAAGGTAAATAATACCTTGAAATGTCCTGCTAGGTACATTTATTGGTCCCAATAGATAAAGTAATAATCCTGAAGATTTTAATATAAATAAATGTCTTTAAAGTCACTATCTATCGTCGAATGAGGTATCACAATGGTTATTGAGCCTATGGCCCACCGATAAAAGCTTTTGCATTTGCAGTATTATGGACTGGGCTTCTGTGGCGACTTTCGCAGTAAAAATCACAAGCGGCGCCCAGTTAGTGACGCGTTGTCTATCACCCAGCAGTGGTTGGTCTGCCAGAGAGGGTAGGCGGAGCTAAGCGGCTGCTTTTCCGGTCTCTGCAAGGGTTGCGAGTAAACAGTAATCTACTATGGCTGAACAAACAAAAAAAAGATCGACTCAAAAATAAGTGAAAATCCAAAGAAAAAGAAACAAATTCGACGCTCACAACACACACACAGTAAGCGAGGAAAATCAAGAGTTACAACCGGAGCCAACCGTGGACGTCACACATGCAACACTGTCTAGATATCTGGGAAGAGTGGTCCCACAATTACCGTTTATGGTCATAGGTGCCGCCAAAGAGCACAGCACTGAAATCCTGGGATGCCTGTCAATTATGTTTAATTATGTATTAAAATGTATGTATGTGTATGTATAAGAAAAATCTTTAGGGGCCAGTATATTGGGATTAGAATTTTAGAACTGTAGAAAGCAATATTGGTGAAGGACTTAAGCATCCACTATTGTTCATCTTCTAAATTCATGTATTCAGTTGTCCTGCATGCAAAATTTTATTTGAGCTGTAACACAAAAGTATGAGCAGTGAAATGTCCGTTATCAATCATCAATCATCATTAGCAATAATAAAAGTACTCATGACACAAATTATTGATACTTTGACCTTTAGAGCGTTTTAGTGTATAGGGTTTGTAACTTGGTATCAATTAGCACTGGAACTCTACTATAACCAATCACAGTAGTAATGCTACATATTTAAAACTGTTATTACACTCAAGTGTAGTAAAAAAACCCGAAATACTCAAGAAAACTAACCATATGACTCAAGGTAGGGCAGTGGTCTCAAAAAGTTTGATGTAAATGTATCCACAACACTACAACATACTTCACTAATCAAACTGAGCTCTAATTATTTGCCTGTATTTTTTTAAGGTCAGAGCTGCACGAGTCTAGGCGAGTTCACAGGCAGGTGTGTCCTTTTGCGCTCAGACACTGTAATGTAAAATGCAAGGATCATAGAGCATTAATACTCTGGTCACATTACCCATTTACTTTCTGTGTGTGTGTATTTTGGTCTTTTCCACCTCAAGGTGATTTCCACTTCACTCGGATCACCTTTTCAACTACACCAGTGCTGTATCAGTCAACTGACAGGGGCAGCTTTATTTGATTTCAGCTTTATTGCTACGCTCTATTTGAGCCTCAGGCGATGAATCATGCAACAGAAGAGTGAAGTGTATCAAAGTTAAATCTTGCGCTCTCTGACATTTTCTATAAAGTGAACGTCCCTGCACCAGCTGTCTCTCTGTGGGCGATGCAGCGCTCGGATTAAACTACAACACTTCAGACAAGTTCGCATTGACTTTTCTGTCAGCCTGTATTTGTTGTTATAAAAGAAGTCTCTTTTTTCTACTAAGCCAATTTCAAAGGACACACTGAGCTCCTCCTCTTCTTACCAGCACACAAAACCGCGGTGCAGTTATGTGATGAGTGAAAAGCACAAAACAGGGGGGTGGTTTGCAAAGCTGTGTGAGAGGGCGAGGGTTAGAGCTGTGCTGGGTCACACGTTCTCTCCCTCTCTTATTCTGTAGGGTTTCTCTTTCTTCATGGATCTACCAAGGTCACTTGCTCCATTTTTGCCTCTTTGTTTTGCATCCACAGGGTACAGTTTCCTTTCTTTTAGAGAGAACAATAGACAAGTGGAGGAATGACAGTAATGTAGCAGTGTTTGTGAGCATTTCAGACAGCTATCTGCAAGTTTTCATTGCTCACTAGTTCAACCAAAAAAGATATTTAAGTACATCACATATATATTGTTAACGATACACATAACAATCATCTTAGCTAAGCCCCACCCCCCTGGTTGCTGGTTCTATCCCTGTCAAGCTTAACCTAGCAAAGCGCATAATGCAGTGTACAATGATAAATGATTTATCACTCAAAACTGTCATTCAATTCTGAATCAATGGCTCATTTTTATCAAACAGTGGATGGTAAAACAAAAGTTATAATTTCTAGCTGATGACAATTGCTGGAATGACAATTGTCACTAGCAGATTTCATACGCTGTATTTAGCTAGCTAATTAAGCTAACATTAGCTTATAAGCTGGTTGAAAACGTTGCCTCCGTTTGATTTTTTTTATGTTTCCAACTTATTTTTAATAATAATAATAATTCTTATTTTTAACCCTGTACAAGTGGGTTAAATAGGTACTTGAAGACTACATACATATGACAATGTGCTTGATGACTGAGGCTGAAGCTACATGGCTAGGGCTAAATGTCAGCATCCTCAACCGCTAAGGATTAGCATAGGAGACATCGGCATAAAGAAACAATATTGCTCCATTCAGCAAACTAATTGTTAACGCCGTCGTTGATGTAACCTTTAACTGGACAAATGCCGTAGCATAGAACATGAACATAATGCTAGGCTGCCAGGTAATAGCCTTCGCTAGTAAGCCTGACATGCTAAAACTTGCAGTTGTAATTTCCAGTCCCCAGGCAGTGCGCCAGGCTTTAAGTCAATTTGAGTGACCATCATCATCAACTGAAGTGCACACTTTAACCCCATCTATTTACATTTGGAAGAAACATTTTTGAAACATCAACTTCCCAGGCCAGTACGGACACTTAAATAGCCCTTATTATTATAATTATGGCCTAAATGTTTTAAAATCAGTACTTGCCTGTATCCAGAGGCATGGGGTTTGGACAGTGGGGTTAAGGACAGAGTAGTTCTGGGTAACTTTTTACTGTATAGCAATAAATGGAGCCCTGCCTCTGATGCTCAGACATACAGTGTTAAACCCTTCCCTTATACCGTTGCTCTTGTATTTTTAGTTTTGTACAGCTTAAAACCCCCTGATTCAAACTGTACTCTTATGAGTACCCCTCTGACTACAGCCTTACTGCAGTTCTAAGTGTATGCAATTCTCAGATTTTCAGTGGTGCCGCTCATTTTCTGTTGGCTGATTAGTAAATGCAGCCGTCTGCCAAGTTCAAAGTCAAAAGGCAGGATTTCTTAAGGCCTGAGAAGAAGCCATAATAGTGAACTTAATTATGTTTGACTGATGGAGCTACAGAAGTTTTATTAGTTAAAAGGAAAAGTTTGACAGTGAAATTGATACGTCAGCTAACATAATGAGTTGTGCAGATGTCTGACGGTGCAGATTTAATCAGTTTTGATGGAAGGAAAAACGTTCTTATGTAGCAATGAAGTCTGTAATAACAGGGTTTGATTCGGCACAGTGGGGACTGGATATTGCGGTGTGTGAGTAAAATGTAAAACACAAGTAAAACTTTACTTAATAAGTATTTTGTTTATGAATGAGAGGTTGTAAAATTATATGACTTCACTGTAACCTTCCCGTCGAAAACCACGGACAATTTACTCTTCTACTTGATTTATAGTTTCGGATAAAATAATGTGAAGTCACCTCTGTGCCAGGCGGGGTTTGGCTTGATAAAATGTGTGTGTGTGGTATAGACTGTATACATAGATGTGTGTGTGTGTGTGTGGAGTCAGTTAATGGGAGTGTGCAAGCAGAGAGCTACTTGTTATTCCATGTGGGTTTTGATTTCCCTCCCAGAGGAGAGGAGGGACACATCCGGTATCACTACTGCTGAGAGGGAAGGCTGCACTGTCTGTGTGAGGAGAAAGGAGAGAGAGAGGAAGCACAAAACACATCTATCTATCTAGAAAGAAAGAAAGGGAGGAAAAACTTACGAACTGATCATAAACATGCATAATTCAGATTGTTGTCTATTGTCTGTCTTGTAAATCTTTTCCTCCTGCATTTATTTGGCATTAACATTAATCTGAATCTTCTTTACTTCCTGTTCGTCTCCTCTGACAGTGATAAGGGCAAAGATCTCCGGAGAGAAGATTGTGTCTCCTAGCAACAGCTCCTCACCTTACATGAAGATGATTCAATATGAGATCAAAATGATCAAGGTGAGATCCCTGGACAGCAGGAGCAGCTGATGCTGGTGCAGGCGTACATCAATTTTACTGTTTATGCTGTTGTGTATTATAGCTCTGTGGTGCATGTGGGGATTGAATACATTAAATATGCGAAGAAAAGTAAACAAAAACTGCATGGACAATCAGCTGAGACCTCTTAAATGAAAGAGGCATGTCTTGTTAAACAGGCCATAATGTGTGCAAATAACCGCCTCCACTTGGCCTTATGATGTTAACGCTGAATATAAGCCGCTCTTATAACTATCTGCTGAATAATACATATTTACAGCCAGGACTGAGGCATTTAGGCTTACTGTGTTTTGTTGTTTACTTACTTCTTATATTGCTGCCATAGACACAGCACACTGTGTTTAACTTTCTCCCTGTGTTTCTCTCTGTCCAGATGTTCAAAGGTTTTAACAAAGCCAAGGACATCCAGTACGTGTACACGCCTGTCTTCTCCTCACTGTGTGGAGTCAAACTGGACTCCAACAATAAAGCAGGGTATCTGCTCTCAGGTACAGTATGCAGCGGTCAGTTTTTATATTGCATTTTTATTTGGAAAAAGAAGCAGAAAGTCTTACGAAAGTTGGGCTACTTCCAGTAATACTGAATTAGTACATCAGTGTTTTTTTTTAAAGTGGACTGATAGTGGCAAAATCTTTTGTTTTGTCTCCAAACAGTTTTTTTTTTAAGGAATAGTTTGCTGTTTTGGACATTTTTGGACCACTTGCATGTCTTTCCATTAACAACAGGGCAACAGTCAGCAGCTGGTTAGCCTAGCTTAGCATTAAGACTAGAAAAAGGCTATGTTCAACCAAATTCTTATGCCATCCTCTCTAAAGGTCACTCATCAACACCTTATTCCTCATTTGTTTAATCTGTAAATAAACCAAGAACGAGGTTACCTGGTTGCCCAAATTTCATATTTTGTGCTAAGCTAAGCTAACCATACAGACACAAGAGTGGTATCCATCTTTCAAGCAGCAAACATTTTATTTATATTTATCAGTCTCAGTCATTTTAATAGAACCAAATTCTATTAGCAAGATAACAAAGTGAAAAAATGTTTCTTTTTAAAATCTTTTTTTATAGGAACATTTTTAAAATATAATCGCTAAGGCTGTATAATGTAGCAACATACCTTGGCTTGCTGTGTGCTAAATTAAATATTCAATGTGTTGTGATGTCACTGAACAGGAAGCATGTGGAGCGATGGGAGAATTTCTATTGGCCAGTGTGATCTGGTGGAGTCCTGGGACAACTTATCACTGTCGCAGAAGAAGAATCTCAACTACAGATACCAGATGGGCTGTGAATGCAGAGTGAGTCATTAAAAATGTATTCGTTTTTTGGTGTTGTTTCACTTGTCTATCAGTCCTGGAGATGCCTCAGGAAACACAGAGCTGATATTCTATCTCTGATTCTCGCTCAAACTTTTTCTCCATCTAAGTAAAAAAGATGTTTTCAACACAGTCTTTATAAACAGTTTCTCAAAAGAAAGATAACAACAAAATGAATCAAAATCTCTTCTCTCCTCAGATCAACACGTGTTACACGGTGCCGTGTGCGTCCACAGGAGAGGACGAGTGCTTGTGGACTGACTGGCTGCTGGATAACAGCCTAAATGGGGAGCAGGCTCGGCAGTACGCCTGCATCCGCCGCTCCGACACCACCTGTAGCTGGTACCGCGGTGGACCTCCGCCTGAGAAGGACTTCCTGGACATGTCTGACCCTTGACCTGTAATTCTGACATTCATTTCACCCAATATCACTCCTGCAAAGTCCCAACAAACTTTTCCTGCCTTTGCATAAATCACGCTAAAATTCGGCTAAAAAGTTGCATCAGATTTAACGCCAAAATTTGCAGATTTTTTAAATTCGATGGAGCTAAACCTCCGTTAGCAGGGTTCAGGTGGTTACTACAGCAATGCTAGGAACATTTGTATAAAGTGCAGGTGTTATAACATTCCTCTGACTCATTTTGTCGCTCTCACACATTCCGCTTCACTCGCTGTTTCAGAGTAAGAATAGCAGCAGACCATCCACTACAAATGAGTCACCTCACTTCTTTATATCTGATGGCCTGACGGTCAATGCGAGACCTTGACAAATACAGAAGACTCCATATTTGTTTATGCATAACAGATAAAAGGATATGCATTTACTGTAAGGGTTGGGCATTTTCTGTAAAACAGTAGGAGACAATTCTACAATCCACAAGCTTGTTTAATTAAATATTTTGTGCACTAAACTTTTGCAGGTACATTTTTCTGTTTTCCCAACTGATGCTAATGTTAAGATTCTTCCTTAATATGTATGTAAACAACTATCCCAGGCAAATTAATATGCACTGTATATATATCAAACACAGCAACACAGACGTTCCCCAATTAATCATATTTTAAAACAGATCTGTCACAGTTTGTACTCTGAACTGCAGAGAATGTAAATATTGTACTTCAGTAAAAACTAACCCTCTAAAGTCTAACAGGATCTTTTAGCTTAGAAGTTATTATCTTGTGGTTCTGCGTGTTTAGTTTCCTCAGTTGAACTCTGTACTATTTCCTCTGCCAAAAAAATCTAATCCAGCGCTTTAACAACAACACTGCCACCTGTAGACGCCAAGCCACCTCTCCTGCAAAGAAATGATGTAACAGGACACGGTTCAATTCCCCCTTTTTTAACTCCTTAAAGGAACAGGTCACAACTCAGAGTTCAAGTTCGAAAAGAGAATGTAAAAACTTCTGCACGAGAAATTAAAAAACATGAAATAACTGATATTTGTGAATAAGCTATAATTAGTGGTTTAACTGTTGTTTTATAGGCATTTATTAAAAGGCCCAAATCTGAATTGACCCTTGTCTTGTTACTGGACTACTTCACTAAACTCATACAGATATAAATGCATTACCATGTGCTCTCTTCATGTATATGAAAAAATATTTAAGAACATATAAGAGCCCCATTAACAAATATACATTTAAATAAAGCTGATATTTTTGAAACATAATAATCACGATAAGACTGATATGATAATAATGCATTTTAACTGTCTGGCTATAGTGAAGCATTATCCAACAATTTCATGTGTGTTTTATACTGAGAAGAATTGTTTGGGTTTGTATTTATGTCTCTGTTTCTGTCTAAATAGAGTTTTCTATTTCCATGTACCAAAAAAGATTGTATATAAAATGTCTCAATGGAAAAGTGTGACCATGGCTCTTTTTTTTCTTTACTGCAGTTACCAAAGTCTCACAGAAAATGACTCTTTACAGCGCTTCAAAGATCTCAGAGGGGACACTGACAGCCGAATTAAAGCTAAATAGTAGGGATAGACAGATATTCGGCATTTTGACGCATATCGGCATCGGCCTTTTTTTTTTCTTTTTTTTTTTAATCCGACGGCCGATAAGAGATCAATTTAAAACTGGGTTATTTTGGCTCTGATGCATATGCTTAAAGGCATTTAAACAAAGTTAAGTGTTGGAGTTTGTATTATTAAAAATTTTGACGCCAATATTTTCACTTTTACTGCAAATGAATATCGGCTTCAAATATCGGTTATCGGCCTCCTTGACTACTAATAATCGGTATCGATATCGGCCCTGAAAAAACCATATCGGTCTATCTCTACTAAATAGATAGAGTTCTTGGAAGGGTGTGATTAATTTGTATTATCAGCTTTGTGGAGAACGCATATATTTACAAAAAAGGTAGTTTAAGTTGTTACGCAAATATAAAAAAGATAATTCAAAAATAATTCAGAGTAAAATTGGAATGTTTATTTCACGAGTGACATCCTGAATTCAACAGTAATAGGCAGTCGGCAATGTCGCCTGCTTCGAGAGAATGCTTCACTTCCTTCAACCAAATATGAATCTCGAGATTATCAGCTGATACATGTTGTTGATTGTGTTTTGGAGGTACGAGTGTGCTGTTGGGTTACTAACAGTATTTAATGTGTCAAACTTACCATGTCTTTATAGTTGGGGTAGAAAGTCTGATCAATGAGAGGGAACTTATCTGTACCCAGCTTCTTCTGACTACCGATCAGCTGGGAGAACTGGTGAATAATATAGACAACAAGAGAGAGTCGTGTAATCAATGGGTATTATAGCAGTGATATAAGTGATATAGCAGAGTGCAGAACAGTCACATTATATAGTAATAATTCCTGTCAGTGTATTTAAAACTGATTGGAGCCCAAAGAAGAATAAGAATGACAAAAAAAAGATATTTCTTTAATTTAAAATGAAATTAACACTTTCTACATCTATGAAATGAAATTTAAAATAGAGTCAATAAAATACTATGAAGTTTTAATCAAATGTCTTACAGCCCAGGGTTTGTCGCTGAGGTTGTAGATGGAGTCCAGAGAGTTGACTGAGGGGACTCCTGCGTACTGCAGACCGATGATCAGGTTCCTGAAGTCCTCGTTCTGAGCCATGCTGAAGGCGTGCTGACGGACCAACACAAAGTCAGGCCTGAAAGACCTGTGAGAGCGGCAGAGGGAATAAAGAATATATTTCAGCAAGGTTGAGATATGAATACATTTACATTTCTTACTCTACCTCTTGTGCATCCGTTTTTCCTCATACATCTTAAGTTATATTCTTATTTTGTTTATCTGAGTCGACTAACTTCACAGTGTCAGACAAAAGGCCAAGGCCTTATCTGTTTAAACCAGATATTTTTGGTAGTAACTGACTTGCATGTTCAGACATAATAAATGACAGATAAGGCATTAAAAAGGTTGTGTTTCACAGGAAAAGCCACAAGTGAGAGGTAGTATATCTGTCTTTTCCAGTGAGGATGCTGAGGCAGAGAGATTACGCCTGTCTGGTCACATAAATAACTAATTCGGGACCGAGAAAGGAAAGAAATTTGAGTGCTTATATCGCTTTTAATTTGAATCATCATCTCTGCTGGATTTTTACAAACCAATCTGTTTTGGAGTGCTTAATCAAAGCTGAAATACCAAACACAGCAAGAAATTGAGGGCAAATAAAGCTTCAAGTGCACAACTGATGGTGTGAGACGTGAGAAGAGCAGGAAGATGTGGGTGGAAGCACAAGGGTCAACAAAATACAGAAGACGCTTGTTAATTTCCTTATGAAAGTCAAAGCAGTTGTTTGAGAAGCCCACGATCTCTCCATAACTTTCACTGCTTATTTATTATTATGATAACCATGGAGGCAAACTGGAGAGAGAACGGACAATGACTCAACACGACGAAATAAAAAACAAGGTCAAGGTCCGCCATGGGGCAGATTATACTGTGTTCTATAACAAGTTTGTAGGATTTTTACGATATTTTTATGTTTCGGTCTCAATAACAAACCAGTAAAAACCACAGCTTTGGAGCTCACAGAAGCAATTACCAAGCAGCGGGTTTAGGGCAAAAACAATATTCAGTGCAGCTGAGCTCAGTGAAAGGCTGACGGTGATAGGGCATGACTCCTGTTATTTCTGCTTTTGTCTCTGAATGTGTGTATTGGTGAGAGGGAATGTGAGGATAACATGAGAAAGAGAGAGGGGGTGGAGGTGTGAGAATAGAGACAGAGAGAGAAAAGAACACAGAGGAAAAGAGATGTAGCGAGGAGTGAGAGAAAAGAGACGCAGAGAGAGAAAACTCTGGCACAGTGTGACCACCACCAGCTCCTCATGCTCACAGAATACTAATCAGACACTCCAGGAAAATAAAAAAGACTCTGGAGGAGAGGATACAGCCATTAATGTGACTGTGGTGTCTTCATTACTCACAGTTAGCTGTATAGATCAACAATGCCATGAGTCTCAATGAGTGATGCATTCAAGCACTTTGCGCTTTGTATTTTTTAATCAAGAACCATACTTAAAACAAGAGTTTTAGTTTACCGCCATGCTAACAGATTTATAGCGCTGTAATTACTAGCACTGGCATGCTAGCATGCTAAAAATGGGAATGCTAAAATACTGATAAATAGGTGGTGTGTTTAGCTTCCCAGTTTAGCACTTAAGCATGCTAACTTTTGCTAATTAATACCGAACAAAAAGTACAGCAAAACTGAGAATTTTGCAGATAGTCATAAACCTACGGGGACAATAATGTGTATCGTATCATATCTTATCGCACCGTGCTGCATCGTATCTTGTTGTATCATGTCGCATCATATCGTATCATGCCGCATAGTATCATATTGTACCGTATCGTGTTGTTGTGTCGTATTTTGTCGCATCATATCATATCATGCTGCATAGTATTATATCATACCATATCGTGCCACATCTTATCGTATCGTGTCTTGTTGTGTTGTATCGCAATGTGTCGTATCGTGCCATATCATGCCGCATCGTATCGTGTCTTGTTGTGTCGTATCGTAACGTGTCGTATCGTGCCATATCATGCCGCATCGTATCGTGTCGCGTCAAAATGTGCCGCATAGTATCATATCGTACCATTTCGTATCGTGCTGCATCGTATCGTGTCTTGCTGTGTCGTATCGTGCCATATCATGCCGCATCGTATCGTGTCTTGTTGTGTCGTATCGCATCGTATCGTGCCATATCATGCCGAATCGTATCGTAACGTGTTGTATGGAGCCATATCATGCCGCATCGTATCGTGTCTTGTTGTGTCGTATCGTAACGTGTCGTATAGTGCCATATCATGCCGCATCGTATCATGTCGCGGCGAAATGTGCCACATAGTATCATATTGTATTGTACCGTACCGTACCGTGTCGTGCCGCATAGTATCATATCGTACCGTACCGTATCGTGCTGCATCGTATCGTGTCTTGTTGTGTTGTATCATAACGTGTTGTATCGTAACGTGTCGTAACGTGTCGTATCGTGCCATATCATGCCGCATCGTATCGCGTCGCGTCAAAATGTGCCGCATAGTATCATATCGTACCATTTCGTATCGTGCTGCATCGTATCGTGTCTTGCTGTGTCGTATCGTGCCATATCATGCCGCATCGTATCGTGTCTTGTTGTGTTGTATCGTAACGTGTTGTAACGTAACATGTCGTATCGTGCCATATCATGCCGCATCGTATCGTGTCTTGTTGTGTTGTATCGTAACGTGTTGTATCGTAACGTGTCGTATCGTGCCATATCATGCCGCATCGTATCGCGTCGCGTCAAAATGTGCCGCATAGTATCATATCGTACCATTTCGTATCGTGTCTTGCTGTGTCGTATCGTGCCATATCATGCCGCATCGTATCGTGTCTTGTTGTGTTGTATCGTAACGTGTTGTATCGTAACGTGTCGTATCGTGCCATATCATGCCGCATCGTATTGTGTCGCGTCAAAATGTGCCGCATAGTATCATATCGTACCATTTCGTATCGTGCTGCATCGTATCGTGTCTTGCTGTGTCGTATCGTGCCATATCATGCTGCATCGTATCGTGTCGCGGCGAAATGTGCCGCATAGTATCATATTGTATTGTACCGTACTGTGTCGTGCCGCATAGTATCATATCGTAACGTACCGTGCTGCATCGTATCGTGTCTTGTTGTGTTGTATCTTAACGTGTTGTATCTTAACGCGTTGTATCGTAACGTGTCGTATCGTGCCATATCATGCCGCATCGTATTGTGTCGCGTCAAAATGTGCCGCATAGTATCATATCGTACCATACCGTATCGTGCTGCATCGTATCGTGTCTTGTCATATCATATCGTGCTGTATCGTATCGTATTATGCCGTATCGTATCATAACGTGGATAATGTTGTCTACAAACATTATCCAAAATCTACTCAATTTTAAGGCCATCCATTGAAAATTATAAAAGATAATTCCTTGATTGAGTAGTGTTTGTAAAAATTAGTGCCAGCTTTTTTAAGAAAATACTTTGCTTTGATAAATTAAGACTGTACTGTTTGTTAAACTGTTATTAAAGATTCATGACATCAGTAGGAATAAATGGCCTTGGGGCTGAGAGCCACAGACGGGGGGAAAGTATTAAGAGACACATAAATCATTGTCTTTTTATAAAAAATTTTTTATGGGATTTGTTGACAAGATAAAAAATAGAATCAAAGCAGTGTTATCCTTTAAATGTCTTTAACCCTGTTGCTGTGTGCTAATGTTGCTGTTTCCGCACAGTATGGAGGTGATGGCTCACAGCACTGACTGATTAGCCATTTAACTCCCCTAACCTTTGCTAAATTATATTGTTTACACTGCTGTATTTCTCATTATCATAGGTTACAGTGTATTGTTTCATCCTTTCGACGTTCAGTATTTGAGGTGATAAAAGACAATGGAGGTGATAGAAGCTGGGGATTGCTTACTGAGATGCCCAGAGTCTAGACGATGTTAAATCTTCTTCAGGTTGATTTACTTTGCAACTCGCAGACATTTAGCAAAGTCGGTGCTTTGACTTAAAATCAGTGGACACACCAATTACTGAGACAAATGTGGATTGTTAAAAATATCCAAAAGCCTGCGATGAACCAAACGAGACAGACTGAAAATGAGGTTATTAACTCACTTAATTTCTCCACAGACATGTCCATGTTTGGGTGAGAATGAGGCCTCAATACGAATATATAGGTGTACAATAAATCAATGTTCCCTGAATCAACACCATACTCTCTGTGACAATGTGTTTGTGTGTGGGCATGTGCGGACCAACCCCTCATAAAATGTAATTACAGGGCCGAGTCTCTGATTATCAGACTGAGCCTGACTTCTTCATTTCCTGTTGGGTTTGTTGGTTTGGAGCGGTGGGAGTTACAGTCACAGCCGTCTGTGTCAGTGCGGTCTGTGGTGTGTGAGTGGGTCTGTGTGAAGTCTGGTTTACAGTAAGTTCACATGTTTGTACACACATGTACGTTGCCAGTCTGTGGGGAATCATTGTGGTCAAACGCCTCTTCTTTTTTTCCACTGATTGGAGCTCGCAGTAAACGTGTATTTAACATTCTCAAGAGCCGTCTGAGGTATCTTTGGATCATCTTCAGTGATGCCTCAAGATGGTGCAACAGCTAGATAAAAGCCGGTTTGATCTTTTACTTTTTCTAAGGACCAAATCTCCTCCAAAGTTGGGACTAGTTTGTTAGGACTTTCAGGGTCAGATTCACGTTTGAGGTCATGTTTGTATTTGGTAACTATGGGTCAACACGTACCTAATCCATACCCACATCTTTTTTTAATTTCCACTGCTGACTCTGATATGTAGGTGGGTTTTTTACAGAATGGTCAGCCGCATCAACCACGTAGCGTGACATCATTTCTAACTTAATACAGGAGATGTGTGGCAAAATTTGTAGTGTTTAGAGTCTTCCTTATAATCGATGTGATATATAACAAAAAGGGCGGGTTTGTGCAGGTTTGAGTCCTTCATCAGGCAAGTAGTGATGATTGTGTTGAACAATCTACAGACTATAGAGTTTCTAGCTCCACCTTTAAAGTTATAATCTCGAAGTTCTCAGTTTTGTTCTGTTTGGCCGCACCTATGGCGATAAAAAGCAATTGTGGGCGCATACGTCCCAGATAACAAGACGTCTACGGTTGACTCGCTTTGTGATTTTCCTCACTGACGGTCGCTTTCCTTTTAAGACCGTTTGCCTTCATCTGAGCGTCGAATTTGTTTCTTTTTCTTTGGATTTTCACTTATTTTTGAAGTTGTATCTGTAGTCATCCATCTTTTCTTTGTTTGTTCAGCCATAGTAGATTACTGTTTACTCGCAACACTTGCAGAGACCGGAAAGGCAGCCGCTTAGCTCCGCCTACCCTCTCTGGCAGACCAACCACTGCTGGCTGATGGAAAACGTGTCACTAACCGGGCGTCCCTTGTGATTTTTTTCTGTGAAAATCGCCACAGACACCCAGTCCATAATAAAACTATATAATGCAAATGCAAAGGCTTTCATCAGTGGACCATAGGCTCAATCACCATTGTGTTACCTCATTCGGTGATAGGTAGTGACATAACAGACATTTAATTACATTGAAATCTTCCAGATTATATCTTTAAGTCACAGGTCAGTGTGCTTGTTGCCTCAACAGAGGGAGAATGAAAAATAAAGACTGACTGGATGCTTGAGTGTTAATGGCAGTGGCCAAAAGTAAAGTGCAAGCACATTTATAATCTAAAATAGCATTAAGAACTCCAAAATACTTTTTTTGTGGCTAATATTTCTGAGCAAGGTTTTATTTTTACACTCAGGGGATTAGAAAGGGAGGAAATAATGGTTGAGGATAGTTTTGTGTTTTTTGGTTGTATTGTAGAGTCTTACAAAAGCTTTGTGAAGAATAAACGTCGTTGTGAAATAGTTTCATTTAGTTCCAAAGAAGAGACGCTCTTGTAAGGACAGAGGGTTATTTTTGCTTTGGTTTACTGTCAGGATACTGTAGATTTTAGCTGCATTGTAGGATTAATTTTATCAAAGTCTGGATAATGGATAGGTTTACGGAAAGGATTAAAATAAGGATTTGAGGTTTGGGAAGAGAGATTTGAGTCCAAAGTAAACACAGTATTATCTTCTCTGAATCACAGAGGAACCAAAGTGTGTGTGTGTGTGTGTGTGTGTGTGTGTATATCTGTATGTACTAACCTGACCACTTTAGTCCCGCCCCTGATGACCTGCATGTCCACGTTACAGGTGCCGTTTGAATGTGAGACGAGGTTGACCTCTGAGAACTCAGCCTGAAAGAGAACACAAGACAGATTCATCAGGTAAACACATTAAGTCCTAATAGAAATAAATACATTTTTAACAAAAATCCCATTATACAGTACATTTTGGTACTTTTTTCATTCACCTTTGTACACACATTGTAGCTGTAATATATTTTAAAACTCTTAATATTCTTTGCATTTATTCGGCAATAAACAAATCTGTTTTATTGTTTATATAAACCACAAGGTTGTTCTAGTAAAATGATACATGCATGCTTGTGTTTGGTGTGGGTGAAAACACAGCGAGGACTTCTCTGACTCATCGTGGCTGACTCCTGTCTCTCCTCAGGTGTCTATTTTAGTTTCTGTGGTGAAGCTTGAGGTTGTAATTTAACTGTCAACTTGTATTAGGTGTGAAACTGCTCTGTGTGAAACCCAAGAGAAAAATATAGTCATTTCAAAAGCAGCAAACAAGTACTGCAAAATGGTCTGCTGGTTAGGTGGTTCAGGCAATATGAAACTGACTTGTCACGTACTGTTAAAACCGACTTCTCTATCTACAGTAAGTACAACATGATACCAGTATACTGGTGTTATTTTAGATTTTAAGTACTGCTGGTTTAACTGGTTAAACATTTAAAAATCTGTTAAATAGACTTGGCAGTTTCTATAAACCACAAATTCCTATGCTAGAGTATACTTATTTATAATACAAGACTACTGTACGCTACCGCTAATGCTAGCAGCTCTCAGGTACTTCAAGCTTATTGCTAGCATTGACTTGTTGATGAGCTACAAGTGACAATGGTAGCCCGTCGATGTTGAGCAGGTAATATTACAAGGTTCACCATCTTAGTTTAGGTTGTTATCACGCTAACGTTAGCTAATTAGCATTAAGACAAAGTACAGCTAAAACTGAAAGCAATATTATTTGTGTCGCTAGTAATTGGTCGTAAACTAAACTAAGATAGTGCTAAATGAAAACTGAAGCCAATTAAAAATGTAAACTTAATTTTCAAGAGAACTCACACTTTGAGCTAATTGTTAGCATTGGCTTGTTGACATGCTACAAGTGATTATGCTAGCATGTCGATGTTGAACAGGTTACATTTAGCATCTTCACTATCTTAGCTTAGTCTGTTAGCATGCTGGTATTCGCTAGTTAGCACTAAACAAAAGTACAGCTGACACTGAAAGCAATAACATTAGTTTTGCTGGTAACTAGTTGTAAACTAAAATATTTAAATTGATGTGAGAATGGTGCTAGAAGAAAATTGAAGCCAGCTTTAAGTTTAAACTTCTTTTTCTCTAAGAAACTTTGTAGCAAATTAGTTGGTTGTCAAGATGTAATTAGGATGTCATTAGGATTCATCGTCGGGAGGCCGTAACGCTCTGTACCAACTTCTGTGGGAACATATTTTTTGGATGCTGAGGTTTTACTGAATAAGTAAAAATACATTCAGCTATTGAGCTGGTGGTACAACATGACAAGTGAGGGAATCAAACAGGATTTACCTTATGGGAAATTAAAAGCCTATCAGTCCAATAGGTATAGATGTGTCCACTAAAACACAGAGTTCTTTCTAGGAACTTGTATCTTGCTGTATAAGCAATAGACAAGTGGAGTCTATCTGAAGTGTCATGTTTTTATTGAAAAAGTGCCAGGGAAATGGTGTGAACTTTTTCATTTCCATATCAAACCTGAATATGGTGTCAGTTCACTTTCATCTCTGTTCTGAGCCTTCTCAACCTTTTGTGAATGTAGCAGCATCACAAAAAAAGGTCTATAGAATCAATACGATACCTGCTCCACTTTGATGTCGTAGTCCCCGAGGACCTTCTTCCCCCGAAACACTTTGGCCCTGAAAGAAAGGAAGAGAACAGAGGAGAGAAAAGAAGATATTTAGTTGGACTCTCTCAGTTGTCTCTGCTGCCCTCTAGTGGACATCATACTCCCTGTGGAATAAATAGGAGAGATAAAATGGATGCCTCCTTTTGCACTTTGATTAAGGCTTTGTGTCAAACTTTCTTTGTTTTAGCAGAATGTTTATGATAATGTGCTTGCAGACATAAAGCCGATTATAGTGGATGTTTAAACTGCAATTAGTCTCCTGCATTGGGTGGTGACATTTAAATCGAGTCAGGGCAGCAATATTAAATACTGTCTTGCAGTTTGCATGATGAATGTGTGCAATAACAGGTTGGTGCGATGTTGACTTCTTAATATCTTTGCTGCCACTTGCACTACTGTGATGTAGAACTAGATTACAAGTAAACACACACGCACACACGGGCAGACAGACTGAGACGATCTGAGATGCACAGGCTGCCAGCCAACACACAAACAGGCTAAATGCTCAGATGTCTCATTTTACACAACATTGTAAACAGATTGCAGATGCGTCTCTGCATACACTAAAAATTAAGAAAGCAATAACCAAGAGCGTTAAAAACAGAGATAACTTTAAATCATCGAAACCTAAAGACTTTCCCCCTTTTTTTCAACTTTTAATGTAGCCTCATTCTCCTCAACAGGTCCTTAAACGCCCCTTAAATCCTCCATTTATATCATTTATCCCCACTAAACACAATGCCAGCTTATGTACCAGAATAAAACGCTAAATCAGATTGCATCTGCACTCATGGTTCCTCTCTGTGCCAGTTAGATTAAATATGTATGTCAGAGTCCTTCCATATAACCTCGTAAGACCTTGTGTAGTGCAGCACTGAGGCATCTGGCTTGTTAGTGCGGGTCATTAGGATTGAACCATCTGTGGGAGAAACTCTCTGAGGGCGGGATGCCATAACTTTCAACAATCAATAACCACAGCAGCAGAATTAGTGGCCACGGAATAACAGCAGTATATCTTTTTTCAGTGCTGCTAGAAGGTGCAATTCTATTACTGTGTGACTGTGAGTGTTTTTGCAGCACAGGCAGCTGCTTGAACACACTGCTTTGTTGCACTAATGACACCCCCAAACATCCTCCAATGACACTGTTATGTTTATATCATTGAAAACAAACAGCATACATAGAAAATGCATCATCTTTCATCACCCGCTGCTGCTTTATTCAAAATTTCCTGACAAATTGACATTTTAAAAATCAAGCATCTTAAATCCCATCGCCATTGAATGTGTCTAAAGGGTTTCCACATTCAGCGTGTGTTCAGTATCTGCAGTGCACAGTGCCCATGATGTCAGGCCAACACAGTAATGGACAATTATAGTGTTTTACAGAGCGGCTGCTGATGTAGCTTCCTCATTTAATCCCACCAAACAGCATAATGTAGCTGCCAGAGGGCAACACACAGCATTTGCAAATATGACTCCCTGAAACAGAGTTGTTACTGAATTTCTGAGAGTCTTTTACAGGATTTACATGCTTGTCAAAAAAGAGAAAAAATACAACCTCTGTATTTAATTTTCTGGGATGAAAAAAAAAAAAAAGTATGCTTTAAAGCTGCAAATCTTTATTTTTGGCCACTTGGGGGCAGCAGAACAAGCAGATAAAAACATATTACCACCATATAAAGTTAGCAAATGTATTAGCAAACAATTACCTATTTAAACAGAAAGCACACATAACATTAAGATTAATTTTGATCTAAGCATGTGCATAAAAGTTCATTAATCACTCTACTTTAACTCTGTGTGGTCTGCCCTGAGTCTTTAGCTGCTCAAAGCTACGTTATGTTTGCTATAATTGCTAACTTAATCTGTCTGCCTTGGTTTATCACAGGGTATTCACTGAAAATAGACCTGAAGTAGACCTGAAGTAAACTGCAGAGTCCATTGACACTCTCTGTAGGTTTTGCTATCAAAGTCATCTGAATAATCTGATCCTTTATTAGGATAAAATAATGATTAAGGCAGCTTTAATAGAAATGTTGCATGTATTGCATTGACCTGCAGGGCACATCACTTTGTAAAACCTGATAAATGTCACCTGTAACTTGGCGACTCTGCTCCCTGTACATAGGCATTCTCTATTGCCATGGTTGTCAACTGGTGGGTCGGGACCCAAAAGTGGGTCGCGGAGCTGTTTTTAGTGCAAAATGTCTTTGCTGCACTTTTATTTTGAAGGACATGGGTTTCCTATGCCGTGCGTGCAGTAGTAATGTAGTTTATTCACCCTCCATGTCTCTACTGATTGGGTAATCCCAGCTACAGTTACATTTACATTCTTGAAACTTGACGAGTCTGACAGTAGTTGCATTTATGTTGCCCTTTTTTTTTAGTTTATTTCTGTTGAAAAAAGGCTCTTAATTGAAGGAACTGTAGAGGGAATATTTTCCTCTTCTGCTCTACCACCTGCTGGTCATTTTGGTCGACTATTATACTGTTGTGATTTGTGAAGCGGACATATTGTGATGTTTCGTTCAGGTCCAAGTGGCACCATTTTTTATTGAATACATTTGAGTGGTTGAAAATATTCAGAAACTTGGGTGGAGATTTGTCATTAAGGAGTTGATGGTGGGTCCTGAGGCTAGACCAGTTGACAACCACTGCTCTATTGGCCCTCCCTGTTTCCATGCCTATTTATTATAGTATCTTTGAGGGCCCTGTATACTCCCTTTGCTCCCCTTCAGTCTGATGTCCTTTCTGATAAGTGTACAAAATGTAAGACACAGAACGTTCTCTGATCCGTTGGATTCATTTCAGACTACAGAGGAGCAATAATCCAACTTTAAACACAGATAAACACAAGAAGCGTGTTCAGCATTTGGCTCTAAATGAAACAGGAGCATTGTGGCAACATGCCGACACAGATTTACAACAGTCATGATCAATGTATTCATATCAAACTCTCACCAGTTGTTTTTGCTCAGTTTGTAAATTTGCGGATGCTGTTTGTGGTGACTATGATTTGCACTGTGATCACTGTGTTGATTTGTTGTTCACTTCTTGTATGCATTTGATCTTTTCATCTGTTCTTGTGGGACAGAATTCATTGTTCTTCTCTTTTACATCCAGTACTTTGCATTTCAATTATGCACCGAGCATAATTAAATCATGTTTTGCTGCAGCACTATTATTTGTTAGTGTTTGTTTTGTCAAAAACCATTAGCACTCGCTGCAACAGTCCAGCCCCCCCATCGCTCTCCCAAAATTACAATCTCCTGCCCCGCTGCTGCTGCTCTGTTCTCTCACATATATCAGGTTGGTTCTCTTGCTTGTAATGAGCTTTACAGCATCACTGAGCAGATAACATAGCAATACATTTCAGTCCCGTTAGACTATAGAAGCTGCACATTATTGTTGTAAGCAATCTATCACTTCTGACAGGTTATATCTTATGTTTCCTATATTCAATTTGCAGCGCCCACTGGTGTCTAACAATAAGAGTTAAACACTTCCAAGGATGCAAGTCAGCAATGTTTCCTTCACTCGGGACAGTTTTGGTGCCTTGTCGGAGGAGATGAGACATGCTTTTTAACAGTCGAATGATATTAGCTTTTTGAACTTTCACTGAGGCAAAAAAAAGAAATTAAACAAGCATCCAATATTGTGAGAGTTGATACAGGGTCCGTGACAGACACCCACATGTTTTCTTATGTGTTACATGTGATACAAGACATTTAATGTGTAAGAAATTAAAGTGTGGAGCAGCAACTTGAAGAACAAGTTTTTGTGCAGTTCCCTTAAAATGAAATGATATTCCAATCAAAGGTGTTAAAAACACTGATACCTATAATGATATTGCAGATGCATGTATGAAATCAATTATAGTTTAGATTGATTTTAAGTTGAGGCAATTACGTTTACCCATCACAAAACTTTGCAATGAATAATTTAAAAGAGAGGTCTGAGGCAATTTATTCTTTTTGTAATCCCAAATCACCCATTAATCTTGGTACAAAGTGGAAACCGTTGAAGTTTCTATAGTAACTGGTGCAGATCTATTGATTTACTCAGGCTGTGTGTGGGTGATATTAAGATTTAAACCGCCTCTAGCTATTTTCCAAAAGCAGCTGAAAGAACCGTAGAAGTGTGGCAGGCTTGTCTGAGAGTCTCTTTAATCCACGAGGATGGCAGCTCAAGAAGATGCAGCTGGAAGAAACATCTGAGGAATGGAGACTGTTGAGGGATGAGAAGCATCACTTTGTATACAGATATCTAGAAATAATAGAATAATAAGTGCTTATTTAATTAAGTCATACAAAATCATGCAGTTAAAAATCCCTGATGCAGGCTTTTGAAGTTAACAGAGATGCTTCTGAAAACATCCTGACCAATAAAAGCAGCTCTGTGCAGGGCTAAATTCACCAGCTGAGCTCTGTTGACTCCATTTCTGTTCAGGGTCATTTGAAGCGATCCTGCTTTCATTATTGATCAGTGGAGTCTGAGAGTCTGAGACCAGCACACAGGCCTGTCGAATTAAACCGTTTGAAATCAATGCGAGGTAACGTCAGAGAGAAAAAGATTTTACAGAGACATGAAAGAAGACATAAATGTGAAGCTTGTAAAACATGGAAATAGAACAGATTTAGTACATTAAACGTAACATTGATCATTTCTAATAGCTGCAGTGCGGATTTAAGTATAGAAGACGTTTCCCAAGAAGCATTTCTGCATAATTACCAAGATAAAAGCTTTAATAACTTTATGTTGCACAGAATATCCTAGACCTTAATTTTTTGCACTGAGCCCTTATATGTGCTTTTTCCTCTGTTCCCAGAGACTCTGCAAAAAATATCTCTCCTAAAATACACATGGATGCTTGAATGTTCAAATGCCCTACTATTTTCATAATAAGTCCAAGACATATCCTCCTCCGGCTGAGTTTGAAATGGAATAAAGTCCTGAATCATACAGTGAGTTACAGTCGACAAGGACAGATGCCATAGTCAGAGTATAATGACTCTGTCTAATGCACATAAAGCATCATATACGACATTATGGTCTTCTTTGTCGCGCTCTCCCACACTTTCCGTCACATTTTTTCTTCCTTTCTCCCTTTTCTCAGCTATATTTCATGCCCACTTCCTGTTAAAGCATAAAATAATAATCTTCCACCCATCTGTCTGCTCTCTCCCCTCTGTGGTTATCGTGATCGATTTGATGCAAAGGCACATTAATGGGATGTACGAATACAAATGAAGCGAGCACGACGAGCGACTGCACTTTAATGGGTTTACTGAGACGTGATTGATTGTTAAAGACGGATTGTGTCAAAGGGTGTTATAACATGGACAGAAAGATTCTGTGGCAAGATTTTGTGATGTCATGCTCAGGGTGGGAAGCTAAGAAGTTATAATGTCGTACTGCTGTGTTTCAGTAACAGCTGAAAAGACTTTGAAGAGTGAAAATCTGGGGGGACATCAGGCCACATTTCATGGTAAAATAACATTTGATCATTTATTTGCTACCGTCAGAAAACAACAAATAGAAGCATTCAACCACTTCCCAGCTAAAATTACCGTTAGCTAGTAAGTAATTAGCTAACATTACATTCTGATATTGTTTAATGATAAGGAAGGTGTAAATGTGTTGCTAAAGGTAATGTTAGCTAGAAAGTGACTAAATGCTAACATTACCGTTTGATAGTGTTAAATGATACAGTAAGAAAGATTTGTAACTAATGGCAACCGGATTCAAATTCCTTGTGTACATACCTGGCCAATACACCTGATTCTGAATGCCATTTGATAGTGTAATATGATACGATAAGAAAGGCGATAAGTTGTAGCTAACGGTAAAGTTAGCTAGGGAGTGTATGAATGCTAACATTAACATTGTCTGAAGATAGCAGGGTTAGCAAATATGGTGTTTTAACAAAAATATGGCCCAAACTCCCTTCAGATTTTCACTTTTCATTGTCTTTCAGTGGCTTTACAATCTTGAAGCCACGAAATGATAATGATTAGTCACATTCCCCACATGTATACAACTTACCACCATCACAGCAGTATGACATGAATACAGCATTCTAGCTTCCCACCCTGAGCGTGACGACAGACGAAAATGGTCTCCATGTGAAAACGGTGACAGTGTTAAAGTAAGGCTCTCAGAATGCTCTTTCACAGTACCTCCTTTTTCTGGCACAAAACACTTGCTCTGGCAACACGAGACTACACACACTCTGGCCTTTTCACCACCAGGTCCAAGAATGGAGAGTAAATCTGTGTAGAACAAGCCTCTGACTGCTGAGGTGAAAGTGCAGCAAAGTGTAGGAGCCCTCCTGACAGCTGTAGTGCGGGGGGAGAGAGCAGCAGTGTAATTATTTGGCGAGCCGGCATGTTTTTGCTGCAGGTGCAGACAGACAGTGTAGAAACATAGTAATGAGAGTACAGTGGAAGGAATAACACAGGAGCTGGAGACTGTGCTGGCTGCAGACCAAGGATTTATTTTCAGTCTCTATGGAAACTTTCTCACTGCATGATACCTTCCTACTTAAGGCATCTCTTCGCTGAATGTCAGAGTGCAGTGGGGAAAGAAGTACTCAAATCTTTTGCTTTAGTAAAAGTCCTGCATTTGACATGTTGGTTAAAACGTTGAGTAAAAGTATACGCTTAAAAATACACCAAAAGTAAATGTACTTATTATGCAGAATGGCCCATTACAGAGTGAAGAATTATAATATAATCTTTGATATATTGTACCTTGCGAGTGGCTAGTTTGTAAAGCTTGTTGTTATTGTTTCACCATGCAGACATTACTTTGTGTGTAATGTGCGTATTCAGAGGATATTGTTGCATGTACAGTTGTTAGATGTCATTTTGTGTTAGTGTGTAGTATTAACCATAGCTGAGGGGGCAGTTACATTTCTTGACACCAGTGTACTACCTGAAATATGTTCCCTGCACTCATAGTCATCCAAGTGTCGACATTGTCAAAAGCTGCAGCTTGACTCTCTTCTGAGAATATGTTATATTATTCATCCGAGTCAGTTGAGTATCTAGAAAACATATTAACAATAAATAGAGCTGTAGAAATATAAATGGAAATATAATGGAGTGTTCAAATATAAGGAAATTGTACTTAAGTCCAAACAATACTAGAGTAACTGTTATTTTCAGTCTCTGGTCACAGAGAAAACAGTAGTACTACAGACAGGTGTTATACTCCTGGCAACAGATGAAACATCTGTCCTTTAATCACCAGCTGGGATCTGGCCATAGGGTCAACACATTTTACGATTTCAACCAAATTATTATTACTGAAGAATTACAACAGAAATGTCTGGAATATTAAACAGGCGGAAAGAGCTGGAAGTGAGAAAACATGCTGTGTAGCTGGCTGCATTTTACCCAGCAACACTGACACAGAGGCTTTATTCAAGGTGGACTCGGGAGAGAAAACTGACAAAAACATGAGAAACACAAGCGGGGAAAAAAAGATGTATTAGCGTTTACTCGACCTGACTGTATTGGTTTACACTGCCCTGGTTGATGTTTGTGTAAATGTCTCATAATGTGTGTTTCTAAGCTTGTTCTGACACTGTGTCAAGAAGCCGAACATCTGATGGCTGCTAAATCGTTCAGTAAATCGTTCGGAGAGTCATCAGACAAACACACACTCAAAGCTCAAACAGAGACGACCTCAAACAGGCAAACAAAGAATTCTCAATCAGTGTTCAGTCTGATATTTGTCCTTCGCTGTCTGTGAGTGTTGGAGTGTGCGATTGTGCGCGTTATGTGTGAAGAAAAAATCATCCAGAAGAAGCTGAGCTGTGATTGGTTACGCTAAGTGAACATGCACCAAATACGAAGCTTTATGTCAGAGGTGTTGGCTCATGTTTCTGCCCTGAGTTGAAGATGCGCTTGAATTATTTAGCTGCTGCACAGGAGGCTATGTGTATGTGTGTGTGTGTGTGTGTGTGTGTGTGTGTGTGTGTGAATGTCACATTAATGTGTCTGCCAAAAAGTGTAGGTGTTGGGTAATGCTGTACTACTATACAAGGTGTCACCAGTATGCTGTCCTGTCCTTTTGAACTCATTTAAGAAACATTAGCTTAAAAACATAGTTAGCAACAACTGCTAAAGCTTAATTTTTGGTATAAACAAAGGAAATACACAACGTGAAATTTATAGATGAGTAAAAAGTAACTAGTAGTGAAGTTATTTTAGCTAAAGCAATACTCATTCATGTATTAGCCTAGCTTGCTGCAGAGTTACCAGGCGAGGAAAGTTGGTTAGCTTTAGCCTAAAGAGGTATAAATGTGCTTCCTGATAACTAAGAATCTGCGTTAGCTACATGTTGCATTTCTTAGCTGGCTAGCTAGACACTGGTACAATAATGAATATGCTGGTTTTTTAAGTCTTAGAGATAGAGGTTAATTGTACCTAACAGTTTCAATCTCAGGACAAGACTTCTTTAGTACTGGCTTAAGTCAGTGCTGGGACTATTTGGGCCGTCAAGTACGGTCATGTTTACCATGGCCACAATAATGAGTCCGTATGAACACCCAAGTTTTGTGGTACAAGCTCCAAAGTTATTGTTAACATCGTTAGCTTCTACACAAAGACAGCCATGTTAAATGTAGCCTTTGCTTAGCAGCAGTGTTCTCACAACTTTACCTCTTGAACATAAAGCATATTGTGTACATGACTCCCCATGTTGTAACCATGAGCCAACAGTCCATTTGATAGCTTCTTAAGCTAGCTGGTCAACAGGCTAAATACCTCCACACTGTTGGTCACATTTACTAATTGGTAAGAGGCCATTGGAGGCATGTTCCTGGTGAATAAAAGAGCTAGCTTGAAAGACAGCAGCAAAGTGTCTCGCTTGAGTACAATAAACAAAAGCCTGTGACCCAGCTTCTAGATGCTTCATAAAATGTGCCATATTGGGAAAAAAGTATTAAGCGCATCTTTGTTGTTTACATTATGTCTAACAGAGGATAAAATATAGCCTAACAGCAACAAGTGATCTCCTTCTAAACACCTGAACATTATTAGAAATACACGGGACATTAATTTCCTGGTTGTCCAATTCGCCTCAGTTTTCCTGCATCATTTAACAAACCAGTGTTCGAGACTGAAGTGTGAGTTTGTGTCTGTGTGGCTGAACAGGAATCACTGTCTGCGGTGTGTGTGTGTGTGTGCGCTTTTATTACAATACTGTGACAAATGATGACCTACAGGGCTGACTGAGCTCTCATGTAAACAAACACACACGCTTAGAGGTGTGTATGTGTGTGTTTTTGTGTGTGTGTCAGAGCACCCACTGACTGAACATCTGCTTGGCTGAAAAAGGCTCGTCTGAGGAACGTCTTGAAGCTAACGGCAGAGCTGATTGTTTTCCTGAGCTTTCAGTTAATATGGCCTGCGGATACCGAGAGATTTGTTTCTGAACTGTTTGTGTATATGTGTGTGTGTGTGTGTGTGTGTGTGCAAAGCGTGGGTGGGTTTTGTGTTTTTGTGAGCGTTTAGAAGAGTGTAGCTATTGAGCTTCTTGTCCTTGGAAAGCAGGCAGGAGTGACAATAATCTTTTTTATCTTGTCCCAGTGATTTGACAGCTTTGTTTTTACTTCCTGCTGCAGCTGTCTTTGCTTTTCTCTTGTGCCTCCTCTTGTTTCTTGCCCACTATCATTTCCAGAAGTTTCTCAAAGGGTCTAACATTCACCATCGTGTTTAGAAAATACAGCAGTTTTTAAATTGCAGTAACATTATCCATCGAAAAGTCCAAATTAATGTCCATCTGTCGGTAAAATGTTGTTTCTTTTCTGTTTTATTGTCAGAGCTTATAATTTATGTTGCTTAATGTTATGTTGAAATGATCTGACAAACGTTTATAGCTGCTTTACTCCTGTACTTCCATATTATGTAACATCACACTGGCACACTGCCCCCGTGTAAAAAAAACAAACGCAACACGTCTAGATGCCCCTTTGACAGACTCAACGTGATAAGGAGCCATCCAGGGTGACCTCCCACTGGAGTAAATGTGTTAACTGCCTTCTAGCCTTCCCTTAAAATGAAATAAAAACAAACCTGATAAAGGGCCCTGTGGGACGCCCTTTAAATGGACAATGCCATAGTGCCAACTTTCGACGCACTGGTGCTCCACACAGCACGCAGCTAGTGCCCTTTCTATTTTTGTCTGCTGCGTTTACTGTAAGCTTGCACGCTTTGACATTCCAAAGGAAAATATTGTACTTTAAACCTTAGTACAATAATTTAACATCTGTGTTTGACTGTTTCTTTCAGATTAAGGCTGTAATAGAAATATCAGTTGGTGTGTAAACAGAGCCTTTGAGCAAAAGTCGGAGACGAGGCCCACCAACAACCTTTAGGTACACCCAATAGCCTCCCTTGGTAGCCAACTTTGCCATTCAGCTGTCACTTTACTAACAGAATGCATAGGTTTCAATTACCCACTAGGACAGTGGTTCCCAACCTTTAGTCCTTGGAGCCTCCCCTGTTTGCATCTAAGAAAGGCTGAGCCCCCGTAGCCCGCACACACGTACACCAAAACAATAAAGTGATTCATTCCAAATCTTTATTGGCAAAAATGAATACCAATCAGCCTATAGTTCGCAGAGGTGTGGCCTACAAAGTAGCTACTATATTTGAATGAGGGCTCCAAATGCATACTTGTAAGAACAGTTCTGAAAGCACAACTTTTATACTAATAGAGTGTTAAATCAACCCAACTTCCTTTTTCTAAGTGGAGTAACAAGTCACCAAAACTGAATCCGTCCAAGTTTTTCTCAAACTTGACAGCTGGGCCCAAAACAATGTTCTGACTGGTTCTGAGAACATTTCAGACATAAAAAAAGTATTTTTCCTGAATTTGTGATTGATTTGAAATTACAACGGCTTGATTAAAAGTTTGTGCACAGCATCTGGGAGGCTCGTAGGAGAAGTCTTGTAGAATTGATTGGCAATGTCAGCCAATTATTTCTCTGTGTCATCAATATTAATATCAATATGTAAACAAATAGAGGACACAGAGACTGAGCACTGAGAGTAGGAATCTTAATTAGGATATATTTATGGATGCTTTTATGAGAAGAAAACCAAACACTTAGTGGATACCATATATCTTTTTTAAATGGATGTAAGTCGATGTACCAAAAGGAGCATTAAAGGGGCTGTTAGGTTAATAAAGCATTTCCATATGCACTTATACTGCATCGAAATATTCACATCCTCACTGCTGTCAAAGTGTGACTTGAATGGCCAATTAGCCTTTTTTGTTCAGGCAGAAGAAAACCAGCCTCCTCATTAAAGAACTACAAGTTGTTGGCTGTGTCGGGAAAGCCTCTGTGACTGTAGTTACAGACTTTGATAAGGCTTGTTGTTTTCAGGTCTGTAAGGGAAACCTCATAAGATAAAAAAAACCACAACAGCAAAGGTCTGATCTGTCGTGACCTCACTCCTAATTAAGTCAGAAATACTGGTCATAGATTTTGTAATTAGTTTAAGTGAAGCACACAGAGCTGATTAAAGCTGCATCAACGATTCATCTACAGATAAACTGTTTTATTCAGTATGATTGTTTGATGCTATTAAATGACAGATAAAAAATGTTAATTACAATTTCAAGTGCTGTGTCCATGGCTCTTCATGGTTGTTTGAAGACAGTGGTGCTTTGAGCTAATGCTAACAACATGCTAATATGTTAAGGCTTAGCTGAGGCGAATGGAAATGTCATTACTCTGACAAAATATTTTGTCACAATCGTGTTTTAGATTTCTCCTGATGATGGCGCTAAATAAAGACTTAAGGGATCATAACAGTTACTAGAAGTCATCCTGAGGAGATCATGAAAGTGTGTACCCAATGACAAAGCAATCCATCCAATGGTCGTTGAGAAATTTCATTCAAAACCACAAATGTCAGCCTCACGACGGTGCCAAAGCTGAAGTTGGGATCCCCAAAGTTCTTAGGAGAAATCATCTGGGAACCAGGAATAATCCATCCAATAGTTGTCCAGATATTTTAGTCCAGACTAAAATAGTGGACCGACTGAATTAGAAGTTTTCTAAGGACAGCTGGAAGACCAGTCACTTTTGTTGTTTCAATCTGTAAGAACTGGGAATGATGGTCGTTCACAGAACGCCATTTAAACGTACTTTTAAAGCTTCTACTTTAGAGTTGTTACTCTCCCAGCACAAGAGGAACCTTGAGTGACGGGATGTCAACGATTAGTCCAGAACACGGACAAATGGACCGTCTGTAGAGTCTAAACTCTCTTTTCCATCTTCGTTGTTATCATGAAACCCAAGACATACATCAACGTCACTTAAACGTTCCTGCCACCAGTGGAGATGCAGACGATTACAAAGAGTTAGACAAAATTATTCGAATACAGCAGGATATGCTTAAGAGACAGCCCAGCTACAAACAGGCTAAACTTAAATTCAACTCGAGGCTGCCTTTTATCTGTTTCAGATGAGCCCTGCCGGGATACATGCCCTCCAGACACGTTGGGCTTTTAAGATCAGAAGAGTTGTGTTCCCGCTTTTTTAAAGATTGGGCTTTCCCTTCCTGTTGAATATTTGATTCTTAAACTGAAATGCCGGGGTTGAGGAAACTGTGTTCAAATATGAGGATTCCCAAGATGACGCAACATCAATCTAATCAGGATGGAAGCGCGGTGAAACCAGACTCCTAAAATTACTTGACACTATTAAACTCCTCAACCATTGTACAGGGTGGACGATTTGAATGCACTGCAGCCGACAGAAGAATAAGTGCTTCCTCTAACTTTGCAGTCTTGAAATGACTGTGAGGTGAAACTCAGGTAGAAGCTCTTCCTGGTTTAATGGTGGATCAGACTGTTTGTCTGCAGCAGGATGGAGAGCAGATAAATCAATGCAACCCCGTCGTGGCTCGGCACAAATGAGTCTTTATGTGCTTTATATTCAGATTTCTGTCTAGCTGCTGTCTGGACACACTAACAAACTCTCTCTCACACACACACAAACAGTCTGGTCACAAAAACAGTCAAGAGGAAGAATTCAAGGTCGACTTTGAAGAAGCAAGCAACAAATTGGTGTCTGTGGAGCAGCTCTTCAGTTTGTCACTTAGCAACAACTTCAGGTTCATATTAGCAGTCGGCTCACTTGAATGAAAAGCATAATTCAGGCTGTGTTCAGGTTATTATTTAAAGATGTTTCTCAATTTGATAAGTTTAACCAGCGTTCTCAGGGTGCACTCAGGGGGCACAGGCTGAGCACTGGGATGTGTCTGTGCAGAGAGGCAGACAGTCGGTGGTGATAATAAGTTTTGCATGCTTTGAGAGGCACAAACAAGACACTGTTCAGCTTAAGTTTTAAAGATCTAAAACTTCTGCAGAACAATAAGAATATATCAACACTAAAGTAACTTATCCAGCTATTGTATGTGCTCAGCAAAAGTGACACAGCTGGTTTTACCGACATCTTATTTAATCTGAACAGGTTGGTGTTGTTCCTGCTTTGGCTCTGGGCCTGCCGCACCTCCACCAGTGCCAACTTGTTAGCTGCAGGGTCATCAGCTGGGGACCACCGCTCATAGATACGTTTCGTCCCTTAGCCCAGATCATCTCCTTGTGGCCAGGCAGTGAACAGGGACGTCTCCCTGACAATCCCTGCAGCTAACTTTCTTCAGGAGTTGCTAACTCCCTTTGCCTTGTCTCGCCTCCTCCGATATCTCCTTGGTTGTCTCGTGCAGTCTGGCTTCCTGCAGCCCTAGGTCTTTTAGCAGAAGCGTTGTTGAGTCTCCGACACGGCCTCTAGCGCCCACTTCCACCGGGTAGAGCCTCGTGTTCCATCCGCTTTCCCTGCACTCTGCAACCAGGTCAGCATATTTCTATCTCTTCCTTTCATGGCCAGCTCCAGCCTGTCTTCCATCATAAGTCACAATCATAAAGTCATAATCCTTCCACCTTTAGCCATGCAATGCAGTTTTGCATAATGAGTGGTGAGTCCATTATTTACCGTTTCTTATTACGATCACACCATGCTACGCCAGTGTTTGTATTTCATCTGTGAACATGTTCTTATGCGTGTGGACACATCTTCAGTGATGTACCTGGAATCATCGGGTGTTTCAGGTCTTTTAACCCCTACAGCCTCCTACAGGTGAGCAGCTGGGGCTGATCAGACCGAAGCTTGTGTCCAGGATGGCTGGCTACCTCTGACTCCATGGTTCTACTCTTTTATGCCATAGCCATGTTGAGGCTCTCTCTAATGCTTCGGTGGTGCCGCAGATGGCTTATCCTCTCTCCCTTTAATTTATGTCACCATCCACCCACAGCTGATTCAGAGCTGTACTTAGCCACTACTAACACAAGCTAAACTCTTTACCCTGCTATGTTACAAAACTACTTCCTGTATGTGTGACTAAATCAGCTCGGGGTTGCTGATGGTATTAATGGAGATGGCTGACTTCTTTGTTTGGCTGTTAACAGATACAACAGAAGATCCTCTTTTGTGTCGCCTCTGTTACGTCTTGTCCTTTATGTAAAACGCATCGAGGTGGAATGAGTCTGCAACGGAGGTAGTTACAGAGGCGTAACAGAGGCGAGTGCCGTGTGTGTGTGTATGAGAAGCAAGCGCTGTTTGTTTACACCTCGCGTTTTGCTTCCACAACACACACTGGCGCGGCTTTACGCTGACATTGCAAGGCGGCATGATGACGGAGTTTCGTTACGCCGCTGTGGCGGAACCGCAATGTAGAGGCTTTTGTTGCCCACAGAGTTTGGACACATGTAGCATAAACTGCAGATGTTGTTAGCATCCAACCTGGACTGTAATCTCAGGGTTTATTATTTTAAAAGACTTTGAGTTAGCCGCACAGAAAAAGCAGCATACATTACACTGAGAACAAGCACTCAACATGCATTAACAACTTAAAGATCTCAGATAAATTAAATTTCTTTCATTCACACATGAGATTAAACACCTACAAACCGCTCCCAACACACTCATCACTATTCCATTATTACCACCAATCTGTTTGCAAAGTCATCATCACTCCACTTATTGTTCTGCTGTGTTTAGATTGCCATGATGATGCTCTGATGTGTGTGGTCTCGTGTGCGTGCACGTGTGTCGTCCGCCGCCCACGTTAGTCGTGACAGTGCTCGGAGCGTTCGGGGTTTAATTTTAGAGAGAGACAGAGACAGACAGAGAGAGAGAGGACACAGGAAGTGCTGATCCACCTTTTGGCTCTTTGCCTGATGGGACAATGAGTCTCAAACTAAAAGTTCCAGGGTGTCAGAGCCGGCTGGGTGACGAGGCGGCGCAGAGGAGACGCGAGATAAATAATGCATTAACAGAGGTTTCCATCACTCAGCATGACAGCGAGTGATTTATGCAGGGGTTTGGCAAGTGGACATCTAGTTAGACACATAAGCCACTTTCACACAACGTCTCCAGACGATCAGGTTCTAACATTGTCCGGTCTTACCCTTTCACACATGTAGCACACAGACGGAGATTGTCTGTCTGACACGTTGTCACTACTGGAAATACTTGGTTTAGGTGAGACGGGCGGCTGGGTAGTAGAGGAGGAGGAGGAGAAGGAGGAGGACTCTTCCTTAATGGTGACTGTTTCTGGGTTAATATCACTACAACATCTACAAGCATGTTTCTGCAATACAAAGACAATAGTAGATAACGGTATGCAGGCAGCGGAGGCATTAACAAGTATAAAGCAGCGAATCAACACTCCCACTCGCTCACTGTGAACGGCCCAGTGATCTCTATTTAAAGATTCTACATGGAAATGTAGGAAGGGACGTTGATTTCTGGGATGGCAAGTGTTCTGGTTTCCGTTTGTACTACGCTTGTAGTCCGAGCAATATTGACCAATCACGTATCAGCAGGCTGCGGCGTATGCAGGAAAAACAGTCAGCGTGGAGAACAAAAGCAGGCGGAACGCAATCTGCCGTTATGACATCCCGACTCCCATCAGCGTTATGTGACGATGATTTAGCTTCTTATTAATATCTATAAACAGACATCTGCATGCTAACAGCTAACAATCTGTTCAAGCTCTAAAATTCAACTTGAGATAAATTCCCTTGACGCTGTGTTACAAAAGCCGTTCAGTGTTCAGATTTCCCGACTTTCTTGAATGCATCAGATCGATCCGACCTCCGTTCAACAAACGAGCATTTTAAAAGTAGTTTTCTTCTCCTCTTGAGGACAGACCTGACATGAAATTTCGGCAAAGGTAAGACCCGTTAATTTAAGTAAGTCACAAGAAAAATGGTTTATTTTTCTGTAAACAATGCAGCACATGAAAAAGGAAGTCATTTATTGCTACGTGCCCCGGCATATTCACCGTTGTGCCCAGAGGCTATATCGTCATCAGACTACAGCCGATGGGATCCGAGATTGACGGTCCAGTAATGTACCTGCTGCGTTCACACAATCTCACTCAGACTTCACTCGGACAATCATTTGTAGTTTATTATAGTAATTATGGTTAAACGGTCACTGATATTTACAGTAATACTTGTACAGTAAACATCTTTCTGTTTATGTCTACATCCAAGTCAATGGGCGGCACTGTGGTAAAGTGGCTAGCACTGTTGCCATCATGTTGACAGATGCCTTTCTGTGTGGAGCTTGCATGTTCTCCCCGTGCATATGTGGGGTCCCGCTGGGAACTCTGGCTTCCTGCCACAGTCAAAAGACATGCTTGAATTGCCCGTAGGTGAACAGAGACAGGTGAACCCTGCCTCTCGCCCAATCGGCCCCTCGTGATCCTCAAAATGATAAGCGGTATAGAGAATTAACGGAGGGATGGATCCAAGTCGCTAATATATGAATTTAGCAAGCAATATTTAAAGCTGCACCATTCAAAAAGTCGGATAAACAACTGCTCAAATTATTGTTTGACTGAAAGCGGTTGCTTGTAGTCACGAACCAGCAGGTCATTATCACCTGAGTCTGCAGGTCTTCTTTGCTCTATGGAGGGTTTCTGTCAACTTTCAGCTGTTTTGATTTAAAGCCACCTAGCTGCCACAAAAAGTAAACAAACAAAACAACGACTGCAGCTTTAATTTTCTTCACTATTGATGAGAGAGATATACTGCGTGACTCGGCACAAAAAAGAAAATATTTTGTTCTATTGTTGTGAAATGAACCAAATTATTCTTTAAGAGTTGCTGGAGCAGGATGTAAACTTTACATTGTCAGTATTTGGAATGACATCATGAGCAAGCGGAGCTGGGACCGGCCTCAGCGTGGCCGGATGACATCAGCTCCATGTTTAGCAGCAGCAGACAGTTTCCTAATGGGCCGGGTGGGGAGTCCAGTTGGCTTTGCCTCAGAGAAAGCTGCTTGTAATGAGAAGGGTGCAGCCACACAGCACAACTACACAGCACTCCATAAAAATAATGTGTTATTATTATCTGTAACTTTCACTTTAGTTGACTTAATTATAAACCTTGTATTCGCTTTACTTTATCTACGTGTTTACAATAATGCCACAATTGACTATGTGTTTTACTATTCCATCATTACACAGTTAAATTAAACCAGATTCATATTAAAACATTTTAGATCAAATCATTAAATGAGGTGGAAGACAATTAGTCTTTTTTGGATGTGTTGTTTGATTTAGCAAGAAAAAGCCCAATTTTAAAAATTGGGACCCTACTAAGCATAATCATGGCACAAGCTACTAAGCTACTAAATACTAAGTAACCGAAGCATGCACATTTACCCAAGCTAAAAATCTCTAATTGTTTTTCATCACCAGCTTTGCACCTGCACAGAAGTAACCCCCACGGTGTCCTGTGTTACAACCTGTGTTTTCTTCCTGTCATGTTTTAACCTCTCTGTCTGTCACACTGAATCGCGGCCTCAGTCCAAACCGGTAAGATATTGATATTCTTCAGTGCCACTCGTACCTCTTACTGAAGGAAATTACAGTGATGAAAGCTCGGGCAGTTTACGGCTCTGCCGCACAGAACGCCATCAATCCTATGTTGTTCCTGGGTATTGGCAGTGCGCCCGGCCTGTAACTAGCCTGCTCACTTTCCAATCGATTCCTCAATGACTGTTTTCCAGGAGCAACTCAGAGGGGCTTTAAAATGCGAGTGAAAAGATCTTCCACCTCACAGAACTAACCAGAAGGGGCTCATGAATAACTGTTTATTCAGACACAGGAGAAAAACTGGAAGGCTTTCAGTCATTATGGAATAAGTTTATTCAGTTTTTATGCAGTGGAACTAAAGTAAGCATCGCTAGCAGGCCTTTGACATGAATCAGCTGCAGGCAGGTGACTTTAAATTCAGACTAAATTAAGACTTCCTTTGGTGAATCAGCCCATACCCTGCTAACCCATGACATCCTGAGTAACACTGGCACACTAATGATGATTTAACATTGTGGAATAAATCCAGGATTCTGCTGCTTCTTTGTTTGGTAATTCAGCAGCAGAGGGATGAGATGGTTGTCAAGAGTGCTGGTCAAGTATCTTCTCCCAAGCAGGCCCCTTGGGCTTCCGTCCGTGTGTCCACTGACAGGCAATGTTACTGTGTAACATATTCTATACTACTGTTATATTTAAGGGCGCATTCACACCTAAAGTCCGTTTGTTTGGTCCGAATAAAAGACCAAATTGTAACAATGTTGCATTTTGTCTCGACTTTGGTTTGTGTTCACACGGCACACCAAATGTTTTGATGCGCGAGGAAACTGCTCTCTGATTGGTCAGAATTTCCGTGTGGGAAAACTCCTAGAAGTAATCAAAGAGGGAGAGCACACTCCTCAATCACGCTCAACACGATCGTGGACTTTAATGTTTTTTTACTTACCAACATTGTTCCACAGATCGATCAGTTCCACTCTCCTTTAGTTTTTCTGTGAACAGTTTGAACACCTCCGTGTTCTTGTGTTGTTTCCACAAGCATTTGTGAAATAGTTTGGTCAGCCCATTTTTCTATTTCCTCTTCGCTCCCCCACGTCTCCTCTACTCATCGTGCTGCCTGGCTCTGTCTCTGCAAGTGTCAGCACCTGTTAACAACCCACAATGCTCAGTGAATTTGGTTTGCTTTCTGTATTTGGTCCTACTTTAAGTCCGTTTATGTTCTCACCAGAATCAAAGCAGACCGTGGTTCCTTTGGAAACGGGCCGAGACCCGTCTTTTCTAGCAGACCATGGTCCGGTTGTTTGGTCCGCACCAGAGTTCGATTCCGGCGTTCACACCACCTAAACGAACCACACCGAGGGGACAACGCTCCAAGGCTGGTGTGAACTCGCCCTGAGACGGACAACCAAATTTACATTTCTTTCTTTTTAAAAGATTTTGTTTTTGGCCTTTACCTTAATTTGATAATGAGTGGATAGAGACAGAAACATAGGAACAGAGAGTTGGGATGTCATGCAGCTGTAGGAGTGATGTTCAGAGAGACGACCAGAGGCTGCTGTAAATGGACTGATAAACTTTTGTAGCACTGTTCTAGTCTTGTGACCACTCAAAGTGCTGTTACATTATACATGTAAACACATTCACCCTTTCACACTCACATTCACACACTGATGGCAGAGGCTGCTGCGTAAAATGCCCAACTGTCAATCAGTCATCACATTCACACACGCTATGCTGCCGCGAGCAATTTTGGAGTTCAGTGTCATGCCCAAGGACACTTTGACATGTGACTGTAGCAGTCAGGGATCGAACCACCAGCCTTATGATTGAAAGACGACCGACAGCCCCAGCCGCCATTGTGTCGAGGACTGTGCCCCTGTACCTGGGGCATGAGCCCCACACTGGAGGGACACTGGATTACATTGTATCTCAAAGGGGCCTATTTGGTTTGTGGCAATTTTTCACTTGTGATCTCTCATGCTGAACAGTGTAGAAACAGGTTCAACCAGAAGTGTATTTTTTTTTCAACTTATAGAATTTTCTAATTATTTATAAGAAAAAACTATGCTGGGAAAGCGAGAAAGATGTTTTTTTCTGTCTTTTTCCTATCTGTTGACCACCTTGTTTCCCTCCCAGGGTCGGGTAACGTGGCTCTAAAGTGGCACTAATTTAAACAAACGTTTGTACTGAATTGGTTTTTGTACAAATAAGCCTCTTAATGTTTATGTTGTATACTGTATTAATATTCAAACCAAACAAAAAAAGGCTGGTATGTAAGAGAAACTGCAGCCCTGTTGGGACTGGAATCAATGTGTGTTGGTGCCACTTGGCTTCTCAGAGGTTTACGTTAACACTGTGGTCAGATGACAGTAACTCAAGAACCCTGCTTTTCAACTTAAATTGATTATCTTGAGAGCAGTCCCTGAGGACGAAATCCAGGCCACTTCACTCCACTCTACATTAGATACAAAACAAAGTACACCCCGGACTGTCGTTAGTGTTGTGCTCACATTGTGTTCTGCGCGGTAATCACGGCTGTGCACAGAGTTAAATAAATCTTCTGCAGCTCAGGGCGTGTCTGCGCTTTGTTAATGTGTCTCCAAAACACAATTTGCATGGCTAAGCAGTCTGTCCTGTGTGTGCCAGGATGAAATGTGCTGATGGATTATTCCTCCAGGCTACAGATATCTCACCCATCTCATGATGGCGAGATAATCCCGTCTAAAATGGAGGGAAAATAATTATAAAAAGACTCTAAAACCCATTTATAAATGTGTCCCCGTGAAATGATTCTTCCTGCAGAGAACACTTCCTGTTCCAGTTCAGCCTGTACTGCAGTTTATCGTGCAGATGAATGGAGCGGAGCAGCGCTACTTTATCAGGATGACTTATGTTTTTATTGACGTCACAAGTTCATTCATGCCGTACTGGCACAAATCACAGAAGTTACAGCCCTCTGGATTATTAGTTTAGAGCTAATCTATGACTGTGATTCTATTTCTGAAGCAACAAGCACATTTTAATCTGTTCAACTTCCGGAAATATGGAAATATGAGGATAATAAGAACAGGAAATATACTCTCTGTTCACAGTTTATCACAGTAACTTAAAGCTCCTGTGAGGAGTTTTTTGCTGGTTATGAAACAGACTGAAATTAATCCTGATGACTCGATATGACCTACAGAAGCAAACCAGACCATCAGCGACAAGATTGATTATTTCTATATAGTTATTTTTAATGTCTGAAACTGCTGGTTGGGGGTGGTAGCTGTCAGACGAACGATTAACTGCACGCTGCCTTTGTTTACATTTTCCAGGGTAAACATTTAAAGTGAGTGATACATATGACTGTTAAAGAAAGCAGGATGAGATTCCTGGTTAAAAACCACTACTTAAGCATGTACAGAACAAAAACAGCAAAGAGATAAGAGGCATGGCTTTGTCCACAGGGGGCGCCAAAATCAACACAAACCGAAAGTTCCTCACAGGAGCTTTAAACATATGCAATGCAAAGCGTCTGACCTCATGAGGTTATCATGTCCAGTTTGGGATATAAAAGGAGTTCAGTCAATAATAGAAACACCTGCCAGCACAACATTCAACATTTTTTGTCGAATATTATGTAACCGAATGTAGCAGCTGTGAGTGAGATCTCCCTGAAATGTAAAAAGAAGGTTCCTTTGATTGATAGTCAGTGCAGATAAATGCATCATCTGCGTATAACAGCTGCTATTACTAATAACAGTCTAAAAACAGCACTACAGGGCATCTGCAGCTATTTATACTGCATTAATACAGTGTAACATCGGCTCCATATCCAACCGAGCCTTATATTATCGGCAGCCTCCCTGTTGCTAATTAAGTAACCCAACAGATGATTCCGTTTCCCTTCACTGGTTCGTTTTAACTTCTGAAGTCTCCAACAGAGAGAGAGAGAGAGAGAGAGAGAGAGAGAGAGAGAGAGAGAGAGGGGAGGGCAAAGACGACAAGAGGCGAATGAGAGGGTATTAACAGAGAGAGAGAGAGGAGAGAGAGAGCAGGGGGAAGGAACATGAAAGAGCTGTCTTAGAGTTTTGTAACAGTTTAATTAGTTTAGTCTGCTGAATCGTCGAGAGGTGGAAGAAGCTCGTGTTTCAATAGAGATAAAACCTGTACTGCGAGTGAGCATCGATCACTGCAGGATTATTAGTATAAAACGACCACACACATGATCACACACACAGGCACTGATCACTTCATAAATCACAGAAATCTGAAACTTTAAACTCTTTGACCGGCAGCAGTCAATCTACAACAAGCCGATCTATATCTTACCATTCAGCAGAAGAGCATAAAGATCCTTATTAGTCGAGATAAATGTGCCAGTTTGTGTGTCTTCACTGCTCCGCAGCACCCAGACGGATGGATTAATGATTCCCAATTCATCCGGTCTGGCTCGATCGAATGCAACTGGCAGCGTGTGTGGGCGGGAAGACGAATTGGTGAGGTAGTGACTCCCGGTAGTTTATCAGGTGCCTGGACAGAGCACGCTGGAGGTATAGGGCTGATAAAAGTACAGGTATAAAGAAGGGACTGGTGCAAGGAGGAAGTGCATTAGAGGAAAAAGGTTAACAAGAAAGTCCTGACCAGAAAAACAGCATCAGGAGTCGCCTCAAACACTACGCAGACGATCACCTGACAAGCGTGTTTTTGTGGCCGTGCAAACTGTTCTCTTATAAAGTGAAAGTGAAGGCAGCGTTTTGTTTGGCAGTGTTCAGACTGCCAGCTGAAAATCCGCCTTTTGGCCTATCCAGATTGTATCCAGATTTATTCAAGAAAGTCTGACCAATCAGCAGGTTTTGGTTGCAGGCTGGAAAAATAGTCCATATGGAAAGCAGAGGAGGCGAAACACAATCTGCTGTAATGCCATCCCTGCTCCCATCGTCGGTCATCTTGTGAAGGTTTCAATCCGCTCTTAGAAATCGTCTCTCAAGTCGAACTCCATTCTCGCTTCTCAATTTGCTAGTGAGACTGGAATCAATGCAGCACGTGGAGAAGGAAGTCTTCGCCGGAAGTCCTTAAACGCTAACAACTGGCTGCACGGAAAACCCCCGGAAAAGTTGGCTGTCGCTCGAAGAGGCTATATCAGTGTCAGACAACAGCAAAGTCAAATCCAAAGAGATGGAAGTGCTTCAAAGCTGCTGAGCAGAATCCATGCTGTTACTGGCAGAGATGTGAGTCCTCCAGCCTGTTAAGATGTCGAGTATTTTTTGGTGTAACACGGGGGTTCTGCTGGAGGACATGAAATTGCTGTTGTTTGAAGGGTGAATGCTAATGCTTCTGTGTTAGAAAGCGGCGTCATCAGCGTACACAGTCACTGACGCATACATTGTTACAACGGCAACCGATGCGGATAGTTCTGATGTGAGGAACAAATCTAGCCTTCACTCTGGGAGATGCATACAATCTCCTACCAAAGCTCAACGTTGATTTGTTTGAGCTGAGACCAAAGCCTCAGCTGCCTTGACCGAACCGAACCTTAACCGTCGACGTGGCGGCTCAGAAGAAGCATTTTGTTGTTAAAATTCTGTTGTCAAAATCTGCACTCGGGGGGATGAAAGCAACCAAAGTCTCCTTTGATTGCCTCAGTCACAGGAACGCAGGCGTTTGATGGCAAAGCAAGATTTTGCAACAAAGGGATGCCGAGTGTGGTGTTTCCCACCATGTTGAACTGCGGCTTTAAAGTTCAGCTTGTTTGTTCACAGTAATAATGACGAGTATCCACTGGGAAACTTAAAAAATGTCATTAAAACTTTGTCAGAATAAAGTTTTAGAGCAAACGAAGTAAATCAATTAGTTTTGGAGTCACGAACCTTGACCACACACACATCAGAAACCATGCAGCGTCCTGCTGATCCTATGCAGACACACACACACACACACACACACACACACACACACACACACACACACACACAGTCTGTTGTATCTCAGCATCTGAAAAGAAAAAGACTTGTTGGGGTTGTTCAGCTCCGCGCGCACACTTAATGTGGTTTCCTTCTGTCACTGTTCTGCAGAATGGTTAGTCACATGATGGCAATACCAAGGACCTCTGCTCCTCTGTGGTTCAGGGAAACTTATTAATTGCATTTTGTGAGGCACCCAGCACTGTGTGTGTGTGTGTGTGTGTGTGTGTGTGTGTGTGTGCGTGCGTGTGTGTGTCAGAGATAAAAGGAAAGAGTTTTAAAGGAGACAGAGAATCCAAGTGAATGTACAGAATGCAAATGAGAGGTTGTTTGTGTCCCTCCTTCACTGGAAACGTTCTTTTGCGGACGGCTTTAAAATGTTTACTTTAAGGCTTTTAAATAAAGTTTGGGGAGCTTAGAAGTGACACATGGGACACACAGAGAGCACATGCATTACATCTAGCATTAAGTTACACAGCAGTGTGTGCACACATAGAGGAGGGTGTAGACAGGAACCTGCTCAGACTTTACTTTACTCCTCTCCAATTACTTTAGTTACAGCAAAACCCCAACATTAAATGACCATTATATAAAACACTAGTATATAGAATTGAAAACAAAACACTATGTTACCAGTAATTGTTGAATTCGAGCCATTTTCAATGGGCACAAACATTCTTTACATCATTAAAAAGGCGTTTTTTAGTTTCTCTTGCCTGTGGAGACTTTACGAACGACCTCTAGTAGAGCTATTGATCTTTAAAAGATGATATTTTGGGCCATTTTTTTGCCTTTATTGATAGGATAGTGAAGAAAGACAGGAGACATGGGGAGAAGAGAGTAAGGCATGCAGCAAAGGGCCAAGGGTGGGAGTCGAACCTGCAGTGCAGCAGCTGAGTCGGGGGCTGTAGCCTCTGTACGTGGGGCACCTGCTCTACCAACTGAGCTAAAGCAGCGCCCCCTATGGATCATTTTAGGTACCCAAAGTTGGTACCAATTTTGTTCATGTCATGCACCCATGGAAGTATGCACAAGCACACGCACCTGCTGGTGCTAAACAGTCCAGATAATGGTTTCACACTATGCCAATGGGCAACAGGTGGAGGTAACCAGATAAGCTGCAACACCTCTGCATATAAAAGAAAAGAAAACGGCCTCTGGCTTTTTAACAAGGATGTAAACAACAGTTAAAGTCAAGTATATTTGCTCCCAATCCTGACGGACAGAAAAAAGCAGTCAGAAGATTTATTATACGCCGCAGCGCCCGTCTATGCAGGGCCTCATTTGTGATTCACAGGACTCACAAATGTATTCTAAAGGAGACTGGCGGGCAGAGCAATGAAGGCAGGGTTGGAGTGATGTGTGAACAACATGACTCAACACCACTGAAATGTAGTCCGGCTTTCACAACGACTCTCTAAACGGAAGGCTCAAAGACTGTAATATATGAACTGTGTGCGAGACCACGTTTATAGATTCAATCATTTTTAATGACTGCTCAGACAGAATTTCCCAATATATCCTTATGCAGGGTCTCAAGTGACACTGATTTGATTGTGCTAACTGATTATCATTGGTTGTATCTATCAAAATGGGGGTATATTAGTATGTATTGCTTCAGTATAGCATCCATACATTATATATTGCTTGTTCAGGGTCGCGGATAGACTGGAGCCAATCGCAGCTGTCATTGGGCGGGGTACGCTCTGGACAGGTGCCATACCATACTAGCAGTACGTACTGATTTGGCCAAAATGTAGAATGAAGTATCCAGTATGCAAACAAAAGCAAAATGTGCAGTACGCTAAAAATGCCCGGATGTCGTACTGATTTGGAGAAAATCTCGGACCAGTCTACCTCGCCTACTGTATCCCACAATGCAAAGCGCTGGAACGTCACAGCGGCAGTTGAAATGACGGACAGCAGCATTCCAGCAGAAGGGGGCGCTATAGTTAAAGAAGTACCAGTTATGGTTTACTACCGCCTGGCGTAGCATACTGCAAAATGAATTTGAAAAGCTCCTTCATACTACATACTACCCCGAATGCAGTATGCTGTATATAGTACGTAGTATGTAGGATATAGTACGGCATTTCGAACACAGACAGAGAGCCGCGTCAGTGGAGGTCCAACATACACCACGATCCGCCATTGCTATGTCGCAACTCTCTCTCTCTATGGCTCTGAAAGTACCATCACTCACTCAGTCCGTCAGTCAGTTACTCAGTCACATACAGACACATGTGACCCAAGCAGTCAGCCATAAATATAGAAGAAAATAGGAGGATATGCTGTAGGTTGTTGAGTCACTGAAATTTGCATTTGCAGTGTTTCAACCTGCAAGCATGAGAGCAAAAAAACATGCAATGCAAAAACAGAGCACAACCTGCAGTTGATTACACGAAGAAAAAGGGATATATGTATGTGCATCGTGCAGAATATGCATGAAAACACGCAGAAGCCTCCACCTTTTTTAAACAAGAAAAGCAACACAGGAAGTTAATAGACAAATATATAACGGCCTTGCGAGCACAGTTTGCTGCACTAATCTAATATCCTCTAAAGCTGCACGCTCCGCTTCTCCGTGTTCAGAATGTATCAGACACATACAGGCTCATAAACGTTCATTTAAAGCCTAACAAGTCACATGCAGTCACAGTTCCTCTGAGACTGCAGGTTCACATTACAGATCTGCTGTATTCTCATTATTAAACCAACACGCCGTCTCTGCAGTCGCACGGTCATGAATGAAAGTGAGCTTTAATGTATTTCATATGCAGCTGCAGCGTTTGGTGCAAACACACAGTAAAGTGGAAACATTTCCCCCTGTGACTCTCCTGCTCTGGATGCGTCTCGCTGCTGTGACATTCTTACTTTCACTCGCCTCCTCCTCCTTATCTTCCCATCTGTCCACACCTCCTTCCCCGTTTCCTCTGTCCTATAACCTCTCACTCTCTCCCTCACTCTCCTCCAAGCTCTCTCATCCTGCTGTCCCTCTCTCCTGCTGCGTGTGTGTATGTGAGTTCGGTGAGCCATGACAGGGCTGAGTGCAGCAGCCCTGGGGCAGTCATGCGCTTTGGTGCTCAGCCGGACGATGGAGACACGTGTCGTAGATCTTTCCGGGTACCATTCAGCATTAACCTCTCTCTCTCTTACTCTCTCTCTCTCACCCTCTGTCCCTTACGCACAAACACATTAAATTTCTCTCCATTCATTCAGTCTGTACATCTTTCTCGGCATCCCTTTGTTGCTTCCTCAGCACCTTTTCTCCTCTCACAAATAAAAGCTCATCCCTGCAGGTATAACATCCTCTGTTCTCTCCTCCCATGTCACCAACACCTCGTGACATCAGAGACGGGAGGTGAAGCCCCGTCCCGGCCTCCTCTGCGTCACATTTTTTAGTTTTTTCTCTCAAATCTTCCTTGGCAGACTCATCTGCTCTGCATCCTCAGACTTTACTCTCCTCTCTCTCTCCTCTCAGCCGAATGTAATCGCTCCTCCTTGGCCACCAGGCAAACCTGTGCGTCATTAATGCTAAATAATCAGTTAGGAAACCAGAGCTTCACAAAATAAATTGAGTTTTTATTGTGTTAGAGACTGTTTCTCCTCAGGGTTTGTTGGATATTTCGGAGAAATCTTCGTACAGAGAGCAGAGAGTTAATTATATCTCATACCAAAGAAAATAATTACGATTAAATCCCAAGAGCAACAATCAACGCCAAAGAAAGTGTTGTTTAAGTTATGCCAGTATTGGAGCAAAATGACGCCCTCTAACTTCTTCACATTGTTTTCTCACTGTATATTCTTGTGACCTTTTTTTGTGTAATTTCATCTTCTAAAAGTAGAGGTAGAAATCAAGTGTGACATTTTTATTTCACATATGAAGTTCCTGATGCAAGGAGTAACAAAACTCACATCAGCTCATAACCTCCTTAAGTTTTTAACTAATCTAGCTGTTTCAACATACGTTAAGCTTTATTAAGCTTTAAGATAAGGAACAGTTAAAGAGGCGGTATTATGCTGTTTCACATTTTAAGACAAATATATAATGTTACAATGTTGCATGTCCAAACTAAACGTGGGTGAAGTTTCAGATCTGTAGGTAAAAGTATGTTGGAGTAATCCCCAGGCTTCTCAGCTCAGTCTGCAGGCTGCTGTGAACGCCAGGTTTCACACTGTTTTTTTCTACATGCAGGCTTCGGAGAGCTGGCCAATCAGAAGCAAGTGGGCTCGTAGGGTTTCTTAAAGGAACAGAGCTGACTGAGTTGTTTCAGGCAGAGGCTGTATGAGGGCCTGCACAGAGCACCAGTGTGAGAAAAATGAAGAGTTTTTTTAACTGTAAATTATGCTAAGCTACTCCACAGGTATCACAGAATGAAATATGAAGCTTGGAATTAGCATAGTGTCTCCTCATCTTTGTGCTTCAACCTTGGAATTTCACTATTATTTTGTTTCTTAATACATTTTATTTGCCTTTGCAATATTTGACCCAAGTTACATATTCTTGTTTTTTTTTTTTTTAGAGATTATTTATTGGCCATTTTCAACTTTATTGTTAGGACAGCTAAAGATAGACAGGAAGCAATGTGAGAAGGGAGTGGGGGATGACATGCAGCAAAGGGCCGGGGGCGAGAGCCGGACCTGCGGCTGCTGTGTAAAGGGCTGTGGCCTCTGTTCATGGGACACCTGCTCTACCCACTGAGCTAAACAAGCACCCCCTAGCTATATATGCTTAAGAAAATGATTATAGTTGTTGACCACAAGGTCAGAAAGTAGCTGCAGTGGAGAGATGTTCTAATGTACATTATGTATGTGTTTTTAAAGTTGCAAATCACTGTTCTTTCCTGCCTTATCAGCAGCTCTAAATCTGTTTGCTTTAGATGATACATTTCTGAGCGCTGCCGGGCTGTAAATCCGGATTTTACTTACAGAGTTAGACTTCCTTATAATCTTTGTGCTTTGACATAAAAAAGGAAGATGAACAGATTATGCAAAATATGGATAAACCGGTCACAATTCAGTGTTTTCAGTCTGAATATTTTGTCCTCGTAAGAAGAAATCCCTAACAGTGTATTGTGTTGCAGAGGAGATCCCATTCACCTCGGCTAAATGAACAGCAATAAAACAAAACCATGTCGGAGTCTCAGGAGATCAAACAGGATAAATTAGCCCTGACCTCTGTGTGTGTGGGACTTGTAGTTCCTTTAATTACCTTGTTAATCACTGCAGATGGAGGGCTGATAGGCCTGAAACAGGTTAGGGGAATACCATGAGTAAATGAGAAAGAGGAGGTTTTTCTTTCATTCATTCAGTCTTTCTTTTTTTAATTAAAAAACACACTTCCTTTAGAGCTCAGGTTTACTCACTGTGATGTCAGGTTTGACACGTTCCCAGGGGCTGTTGAATGACACTTGGTGAAAATGCCAAAATACTTCAAGGCCAAATGGTAGAGTGTCAGTTCAACAATTGGAAATAGAAAAGTACAATTGTACTTTGATTGGAAAGTTAATTTAATTATAATTATTTTCATTATAGTTTAATCCATTGAGTATATCGCGAGTAAAAATTTGGCCCATATGATGTCAGAAAAAATTAAAAGGCACCATGTTTTGTCCAATAAACTGTTCGGAAAAAAAACACAAATATTTCCTCGTAGTTTATGTTTTTTTAAAGATTATTTCTTTGGCCTTTTGCCTTTTGTGTTTAGACAGGACAGTGAAGAGTGACAGGAAATATGTGAAAGAGAGAGTGGGGACGACATGCACCAAAGGGCCGCGAGTCGGAGTCGAATCTGCCTCTGTATATGGGGCACCGCCACCTGCTCTACAGACTGAGCCAAACCGGCACTCCAACCTGCATTTTATTATCTTACATGAAGACAAGGAAAATATGAGGAAATATTTAGCACATGTGTTGACTTGATCTTCAAGCAAGCATCAAAATTAGATGCTAATTAATCGACTGATCCTCGTGGCACTACCACAGTCACAGCTCATACAGGACAAACATTTATGGAACCATTATAAAGTCCTGGTACTGATTTAACTGCACCAAACAATTGAAAAGTAAATGGTAGTATACAGAGAAAGAAGAAGTGATGTGGAGGTGAATGTTCGTCGGCTTTCAAAGGTCGCGTGACCTCTGGTTGGTGGATGGACCTTCTTCAATCTGCACATGTTCAAGAGTCTATTATAGTGTGAAAACGTCATAAACGCTCCTCAATTATCAAACTAAAATACAGCTGTTCGTTCCAAATGTGCCTCCCCTAAAGGTGCGATGGAACAAGACTATGATGAACATACCTACACGGCCCTGCAGAAGAAAAAATAATGTAGCTTTAAGATAATTTCCCCTCTGGGCCGCCACTTTCCTCTGCTACTTTTTAATACAGCTCTTTGTCACAGGCGAGCGCAGAGTGTTATTGGCGACACTTTATAGCTACAGAGGGGATAAAGACCGGCTCAGTGATTAAAATATAACAGGTCGAGTAGAGAAGCAGGTAAAATGGATGATGTAAAAGCAAAAAAAAGTGTACAGGCAGGATGGTTTTCTGACCCCGGGGACCACCGCACACCAGCCTCATCCATGAAAAATCGCTTGCTATTGAACTCCAGAGAGATAAAAAAAAGACATCAGCAGCAGTCCAGAAATTCTGACCTCCACAGCAGCTGCGCCACCCGAGAGGAGGAAACTGCAAACAGATGATGGGGCGAATCAAGACTCATCACTGCCGGCTTAAGAGTTTGGGTGTTCTGCCAGTCTGAAGTCAATATTTTGAGGATTCCTGCGGCGTTGGAGAGATTAACCACGACTTCTCCACAGTGCTTTCTCTGTAGCCACATCAGGCTAATACAGGGAGGGTGTAGTTTATACTGCAGCTTCCTATCAGCAGCAGCAAAAGCTCAATGTGGGTGTGCGAGACGTGCTGAGGGAGGAGAATTTCTGGTCACGACTCAAAGCAGCACCCTCTGCACATTCAGGCACACACACACACACACTCGCACGTTACAGCTACATGTTGACGTTTTCCTGCCATAATTCTTTAAGCCATTCTGGAAAAGTGCTCGCTTAGACGTGTCATGTGACTCCCCCTGAGGTGTGTGAAATGCAAGCATGTGATTGGTGCGTATATACGCAGAAGGCAGCCTTCAGCATGACAGCACACACAGTCAGTCTCTGCACACCCACCCACACAGGCCCACACCTACAGTGCATGCACATATGGAAACGCACACACACACAAAAGCTTTATCTTTAGAGAACAGAAAGCAGCCGAACAATTAGTTTTCACTTCCCAAAAGAAAGCATCTTTTACTCGTCCTAATCTCTTTATGTGGAGTAATTCGTCCTTTAGAGGATGAGAGGATGGTTGAGGTGCAGTGACATCCGCCCACACCCGTCACATACACAAGATCAATTACTTAACTGTTTATCTATAAGGCCTCTGTTTGCAGACAGGATGAATAACTGTGAGCTGCAGGGAGGCGCGACAATGGCTGCCAATTTAAAAACATGTCTGATTGGACAAAAGCAGGCTTCCTTTTATTATGCCATCTCTCAATTTTCTTAATTTAGCTTTAATTTAATATTTTTACCTCCCAGCTCGTCTCTCCGCTGCTCTGAACTGTGAGTCCCCAAAGACGTTATTACTCTTGATTGGAAATCATTGAGAACACAGTCGGAGTGCCGTTTGATTCATCTGAAAGCAGGTCTACATCTGATACATTACATGATTCATGTATCATCATGTTACCAGCATATAAGTGTGTGTTTGTGTGTTCATACAGAAACGTGGAAAGGAAGCGATCTCCCGCTTGGCCTTTGCAGTTTACACTGCAGCCATATTGTCAGTTTAACACTTACACCTACTGCAGTGCTGCATGTTGAGAGCGAGCTATGCACCATGTGTGATCTGTGTACATATGTGAGGGAGGGAGAGACAAACAGGGAGCATTAGAGGGGAACTGTTGTTGTTTGTTTGTGTGCTGTCGAGGCCTAATTTGCATTTTTGATTAAAAGAGTGAACATTCTGTCAAGTGACATCTTAGTTCGCTGTGTTCCTCAAGGGCCTGGTTCTACTAACAGCGTTTTTTTGCACAGGCAGCTCCTATTTTCTGTACAAAACCAATGCAGTTCAGCGTTTTCACACCCTCGGCGTGAGCTGTTTTCTGTCGCTGCTCTCACAGCTCTCTCAGAAAATAGCTACTTATACTAACCAATCAAAATCACGAAGGGGCAGGACTTACGATATCAACTTTGTCAACGACAATGGCGGAGGAGCTGCTGCTAATGCCAGGACATGATTCCTTTACATTGTTTTCTTTGTAAAATGTATTTGAATAAAAGCAAACAGGCTATTAAGAATACAGAGCAATTTAAAACTTACAGGTAACTACAAGGGGAAGCGGGAGTGCCACGATACATCTTTTGTATCTTAGCAACAGTAAGCAGTGGTGAGAAGCGCTCTAAAATTTAGGTTGTGGGCGCCGCCAGCAGAAAAAATGGCGTCGGTGGCCACAGGATCTAAAAGGACGAATCAGAGCTCAGTCACAGCGGCATTTCAAAGGACAAAATGTTGGGACTTTTTAATCTGTAAGATTTCCACTGAAACAAAGGTCTGTTAGATTCCATATCTTTCTGCATGGGTTAAAACAAGGGTGATTTAGCCTATTGCCCTGTGATGGAAGCTCTTGTGTTTGCAGTCTTAATTGGTATCACGAGTCTGGAGTGAAGTCGTTATTCCTGGCAAATATCACATGTTGCACCCAGCAGTGAGAGTGGGGAGAGAGTAGGCAGAGGCAGAGTACTGTTTTCTCTGCCCTCTGCTCAGTTGCTTGTAAATTGTAACAATGGCTGAATAAACAATGATTGACAACTATAGATGTTGAAGCCTGAAAAAAAAGCGAATCAAAAGAAAAAGAATTCAATATTCAGATGAAGACAAACAGCACATAGTCAGCGAGAAAGCTGTTTGGACCTTTGTAAGACCCTGCAGTACCGCTTGTCGCCACAGGTGTCGCCAAAGGGAACCAAACAAAGATCTTTAAGCTTGTTACCCTGAACAACTGAGGTGTTTTCATGCAGGTGAAAACACTTTAATTATCTGACTGCCAACATTATGTTAAGTGGATATCAGATTGCGGTATCATAATGATTGAAATTCTGCTCACTGTTATCCTGCCTCTGAATTGAATTATATTATGTGCCACTGTGAAAGTGGACTGAAACTAATGTGACTTATATAAGAAGATAATGATGTGTGATAATGGAGAGAGTCAGACTGATGATTCTGATGGTCTCATTATTTACTGCGAGAGCTGATGTAGCACAGAAACGCCCCTATTATTACTTAAGTAGCTGAAAAACACATTTATATGTTTATCAGATGAAGTGCAAATATGTGTGTTTGTGTTAACTGTGCTGTATGTCCTGCCAAAATGCACCACTGCTCCTTACACCATATGGTCAACTGAGCCATTTAGGACCTCAGAGAATCAAACTGTTTAACTCTACGCTGCAGCTGGCTGAAACCCTAAAAGCCTGGCGTGCAAAATCAGGCTTCACAGAGTCCCACAGCGAGTCCCGCTTTCCACTTCCTGTTTTCAATGATGCTAAACAACAGAGGGATATCTGTAAAAATCGAATCACTTTTCATTCTAGAGAGGCTCAGTTTACAGAAAAGCTTCTTTATAATGTTGCGTTTCAGAACTGGTTTCAGCAGACATTAACTGTGTGATGCTGCAGAACTAATATGCAGATGGCAGGACAATTTCTCCACTGTATGCCGGTACATGTATGTCGGGTCTGCAGTTTCATTTCTGCTGCGTTGTTGTTAATGTCCTCTCTGTTGATGGCATGTAGCCCGCTGCAGAAAGTGATGACAGACACAGTAGAACCAAGGTCAGAGCTGTGACATTATCCAACCACTTCATCTTTGACAAAACACTTTACCTGATTAATATTACAACGCAGCAGTCGCCTCTGTGCAGCCTCACCTGTGAAACACTGTCAAATCCTACTATTTCAAGCTACTGACGACAGGTTAGACAGATACATTATGAAAGTATCTTTCATTTGATTTAAACAGCAGGTATTTTAGGACAAACTTTAAATTCATGATGTTTTGCATCAATATGATGATGAGGTACTTTTATTTGTACCACCATATTCTTTCAATGATCCCATTGACTGGAAAATCACAATATCTCCATTTACAATATAGGATCTCTATAATGATCTAAGCTTAAGTACAATGTTTCAGAAGTGTTCATCCTCCCAAATATCAGCAATTTAATTTTTAATGTAATAATTTTACAGGATAAAACGTGCTTTCTCTTTAGTCTAAGTGAAGTTGGTTTTGAACAAGCGTTTTTTGTCCCATGCACACAGCAGGGCTTGGAATTATTTATGTCATAAACTATATTTGAAAATGCTGCCTTCATATCTGGCTTTCAAGTGAATTTTTCCAAAGGGACCTCAATGTTTAAAAATATTTATATTCACCCCTGCCCCTCAGGTCATTTTTTATTTAAGGTATATTACACAAGAGGGAGTGCTGTTGTACTTAATATCAGCACGGCTGTTATTCAGTCATAGCCACGAAGCCGCAGGCTGAATGCCGCAGATAATCACAGCTGTGCTGATACATATATATATATATAACAGCACAGCCTTGAGTGTGATATTGCTTTTATACAACAGCTTTACAATGTTCTATTAGTAAACAGTGGTGAGCAGTTACAACTTGACTGGAACTGGACTGTTGCCATGAAACACAAACACTGTCCTGCACTCTTGCTACTTTGTGTGTGTATCCGTATGTTTCCTATTATCGTGCAACCAGTGAATTAAGTGTTTTGCCTGTGTGATTCTGAGGCACCAGGTTGATCAATCTAGCAAAGACTGTCTGCTGTTATGTGAACTAACATTGTTCAGAACACCTGAGGCGGAGTGATACGCACAGTTAAAAGTTCCGTACTGTTATACTCTATATCAGCACTCATGGAATGCCTCTTGTCCAATCAGATTACTTGGTCTGAACTAACTGTGGTATATTGTAGAATATGAGAACGCTGTAAATTAACTGTTGTGTTTTTTTGTAATTAAGACTCTTCGCATTTGTGACTTGGCATCTCATGTTTTTTTGGACAGTCCCATTAACAAATACTCCTCTCAGGAAATATCTTGTACTGCATCCAATGTTTCGCTGTAAATCAATGTTGGCAACAGATGTGAGGGCAACATCAGGAGTCGGTGTTGAGCCGAGCAGCCAGTGGCTCAGGCCGACTTTAAGCCTATCTGATCCTTTGATGGATTGAACCTCTAATTATATGGATTGAAGCGAGACAGCGAGAGAAAGCAAGACGGGGCCAGGGCAACAGACACCAAGATTGTTACCAGGGGAAGGAAAGCCTGGAGCTCTGTTTGATACAGCTTCTTGTTATACAGCATAAGTAGCTAATGGTTATGGATGTCATACAGGGATCGACCATCTCTCCTTCTGCTGAGCTAATTTTCTCTCCATCGTCTCTCTTTCATCTTTATCTCGCTCTCTTTCTAACCAGCTTTCTCTGTCATTACCGCTGTTCTTCCTCCTGGTTTCTCTATATTTCCCCCTCTACCCCGTACTTCTCCGTTTTATCGGATACCCACAATTCCCTGCAGACTCCAAAACTGACAGAGCTTCAGTTCACATCAACACCAGCCTAATGGAGGAAAAACAAAGACAGGCTGAACGGACTCTTATAGCTCGCAGAGAAAAGGGAAGCGCCGAGCAGACATCTAAGTTCTGCCGGAGGGAGTCACAGAAACCTCAGGATTCATTTAGGAGCTCTGTGTTTAATCACGCAGCAGCCTTATGCGCCATTAGTTCGCTTCTTTCCAAAGGTCCAAGTGGGCTACATTTACAGGGTTGGCTCGAGGGGAAAAAAACCTGCGCCCAGTCAGCTTATTGCACCGCTGATCAAATTATGTGTACTTACAGTGCAATTATAGTGTAAGGTAACGACATAAGCTGCTACACACAAGAAAACACTGGGCCTGATGCAGGAGGCCCACGAAAGAACGCAGTCGCTCTTAAGTGGCATATTATTTCTCTGCTCTGTCGTCTGAGTCATGTTTTCACAGAAGGAAAACACTCACTTGACCTTAAATTATAATGTCTTAATTTGTAGTTTATAATACTTACATACACTCAAAAACACACAAACTGAATGACTGAATGACTATTATACTGTTTACTGAATCACTATAGTCATGGCTCGTCTTTTACCGAGAGTTATTGGCAGATTTCGGCACAGCAACTTTAGTGTTCGTCGCAAGAGAGAAGAGCCTCATGGTGGATTAAAACGGTGCTGTGTTTACTGTGTTGAGCAGAAGGTGCCTTATGAAAACACCCTGAGAAGAAGAAGAAACAACTTAGGGAGGGAAACATATCCTGTAAGCTTCGAGTTCAGGAGTTGAGACGTGTTTGCCGACCATTTAAGAACTGGAGGACGCCATGGATGTTCATGTTTTGGTGGGTGGTAGGTTAATATCTTGAAATTTTAGTAGCTGTGCCACTTTGTCATTATTCCTTCCTTTCCTTCCTGCATTATATTACCCGCTTGAGAGCCGTGTTGCTGTTATCTGACGGCAATATTCTTACAACTAAACCACCTAAAAGCCAAGTATATCATACGGACGTCTTCCCATGTCGCACCACTCGCTCAATAGTTCACTTGAAGCACACCCACAGCTGCCCTAGGGTCTTTGTGTATCACTCTCCAGTGTCAGTGTTACATTATTGTAGACTATATAAGTCTCTTGTTATATATCTGTGACTGCTGCATCCCTCCTATTACCTCTCCTCTGGTATCACTCATGGTCCGCTTTGCTTTACAAAGACTTTTTTCAAAAGTTGCATCTTCTTGTCAAAACACTCCCTTTTTATGTCTGTGTATTACACAGCAGCGTTTCTCTGCTGACAGGTCAGTGGCAGCATTTTCTGATTGTTTCAGCTTCTCTAGCACAATCAGTGACACTGCAATGTAGATTTATATAACATAAAGCTTCTCGTGCCAATTTGAGCGGCCTCAATTGTGCTTATAAAAAGCAACACATATATGCTCCTCATGAACAGTTGGCACCCACAGGCCTTATAAAAAGATGGACAACATGGCAGCTACCCAAAAGTGAAGCCAAAACATCTCTATCGCCCCCTGCTGACTGGCTGCACTATAGGTCATAAAGCCCGCCTCCTCCATGTTAACAGATGGGACATGACTCAAATTTAAAAATCGAAATACACGCCAAATAAATATTTCTCAAACATGGTTTCTGTCATTACAGTTAGTTCTTATTATGCTGATTCAAGCCCAAGTGTTTTTCTGACAAGTTTAGCTTTAATTAATAATTTGATGCTGTCGAAAGGATGATTGACAGCTCTCTTGACAAATACGGCTCCTGCAGCCGATCTGTTCCTGATTAGCAGAGTAGAGGAGGATCAACGAGAGGAGACGCAACTAAAACAATCACTACAGTCATTGAAGTTTGCATATCTGTGAACGTCTGCTTCAGACCAACACAAGAGGCTGTTCTGCTGTTAAGTAGGCCGATGTGAGGGATCTTTTGCCATTTTTTGGCAAGTGAAATGTGTGTTTTGGTTAGCTGAAGGGGCGGGACATTGTCGACGCGGCTCTAACAGTCGATCGCTCCAAATGCACAAGATGGCAGTGTCCGCTCAGAGGGTATTTTAGCTTCATTTTGAGGTGGGGATGCATCATCCGTCTTTATATACAGCCATTGGTTGCACCTGAAATGAACAATTTACAGCAAGTTTGTCCAGTTCAGAGCACTTGTTAACTCTATGGAGACACTCATAGTATTTAAGATAAGATACAAACTGTTCTTAATTGTGTAAGTAGAAAACTGCTGATCACAATATACAATATATGGTGTAGTACAGAGCAGTAAATAGTAAGACATAATGGAGGAAATTTCCTCTGGTCATAAAACTGTTGAACACATTTCTCACATGTGCAGTGTGAGAACAGTTAAGCAGCGTCTTCTGTGAGGCTTAGTGAAAGTGTTGAGCACTTTTAATAGGCTGCGACGGCCCACTGATGACGACAGCAGCACAGCCCATGTCGTGTGCCAGCCTCTGAAACACAAAACAATCAAATTAGTATGTTTCCATGGCAGCTAGGACGGAAGACACGGAACGTGTGTGTCTTTGTGAAGTTATGAAAGCAGCTCTAATACCATTGTTGAGATTTTCAATTTCCTTTTTTGAATTGAATGTCGGAAGATATATTGTAAATTGGGGCCCAAACTGTCCAGATACAAAGGAGGGGTTTTATTTTGGAACATATTAACATCATCCTCTGTGTGTGACGTCGATGATGCCTCTCCTGCTGTAAGCTTGCTCGGAAAATTAGCCTGAAATGTGCGATTAATCAGAGAGTACAGACTTGCCCGCAAGCCTGGAGACAGTTTAACAGCATTGTCCATCTTATGAATCCAATTAGGTATATTTATAAATAATTAACACGTCAATATTGGAACAGTGGCGCATTGTGTATTACGTGACCTCTGGTATTTAAAAAAGTGCCGGCAGTCTCCTGCTTTTGTCCACGTGTCTACGTTGATTTGATGCTATTGCCAATGGAATTATATCATATAAAGACCCTAGCTTACGTTTTCTTTCAATGACGTGGACGTGCTATTAATCAGCTGTAGTTGTCGGTTCAATGGCTTCTACACAGAGCACCTATAAGCACGAGATTCATTATTATTAACGACTGCACTTGATGTGATTGCTGGCTACTTTGTGGAGCTGTAATTAGACTCAAGAATTCAATATTTGTGTTTGCCGATTAAGTCCCTATCCTTCACTGGCTATATTTTCAGAGTGCCAACACTGTTCTCTCACACTCTCCTGATTCAGAGCATAACAGAGGACAAATGAAGTAAGCAAGGCATGCATTAAGTCAGACTCAAGTTAAAGTGTATCATTAGACGACAGTCAAAACTAATTAAAAAGTATATGAGGTAGTAAATATGTAATTGAATGTAACAGAGCGGGATTAGAACCACGACTTATCGAGCTCGCTAATTGTTCTACTTTTATATTTCCTACTTATTAAATGCTACATTAAGCTAACATAATTGCTAGCTGGTTCATTTCTGCCTTAAGGAATTGAGTTGTCTTTTCCCTCTTTCAAAGTAATATCTTATTGTCAGCGGGAGCACGCTTACAAGGTTACACTATTTGTGCATGATTTGACACAACAAAAACAGCTGCATTTTGGCTGATTTATAGCAGTCTCCTGTGTGAGAGTGGATGAAAAGAAGAGCGACTAGAAAGCTAACAACTCAACCTCCCTACATTATTTGCAAAAGCTTTCACAGTAAAGACAAAACGACAGGTGGACATGGAAAATAATCAGCAGAAAATGCACTCCAATCCAATTTGATGAAAATCCTGCTGTATTGTATCTGATAGAAAGAATTTGATTTGACAAAACAGGACTACTTTTCATGAGCAGATGGAGTTCGCTCAGCTGTCACGGACGTGGGTCTTTGTGCGCTTCAAAATGTGAAAGAGTAAATATTTTAAAGTCTCACAAACTGCCACTGCTGCTTTTTCTCTTTTCAACCTTTAAGACCCGGCTGTTTTTGTTTGTTTTGTTTTTCTTCCAAACTGATTATGTCTCTGCTCTGGGCTGCTACAGTGTACAAGATAAAAAAGTCTTGAAATGTTCACACATTTTCAATATTTCAACAGTTTTAAGGGGGCTAAATGGCGTGAAACAACCAAATCCACCACAGATACGGATTTTAAGAATGATCTTTGGCACAAATTTACATTTACAACTCACTTACTGTGTGTTGCACCAGCAACTCTGTGTTTCTATCTGTACAATAATGAGGGTTATTAAATTAATAACATGAAATGTAGTCTTGTCCTCAGACCAACAAATCAAATATTTTTGGTGACAGACTGGGTGTCTGGTGCGACTTTCACAGAAAAAAATCACAAGCGGTGCCCAGTTGGTGACGCATTTTCCATCACCCAGCAGTGGTTGGTCTGCCAGAGAGGGTAGGCGGAGCTAAGCGGCTGCTTTTCCGTTCTCTGCAAGTGTTGCGAGTAAACAGTAATCTACTATGGCTGAACTAACAAAGAAAAGATCGATGACTACAGATACAACTTCAAAAATAAGTGAAAATCCAAAGAAAAAGAAACAAATTCGACGCTCAGATGAAGTAAAGCGACCGTCACACATGCAACACTGTCTGGATATCTTGGAAGTGTGCTCCCACAATTACCGTTTATCACCATAGGTGCCGCCAAAGAGAACGAAACTGAGATCTTCGAGATTATAACTTTTAACCAAATGAGACTCCAGTGACTTCACTGGGAAACATTGTATTAGCCTGTTTTAAACAGCTAAAATCCAATGATAAGGTGTGTTATGATATTGCATAAGCATATTCAACATATTCTCTAGTCAATAACAGCAACATCTGATCCCAGCACCATGTGGGGGAACTGATGTAATTAGCGTTGCTATTTTAACAGCAGTTAATGTTTGTCCGATTGCTATAAAGGAGGGACATTTTCTCCTGCTCTGGCAGTCCATCAAGATGTAATTGAAATGATAAAACTGGTCAATAATATACTCAATTATCCGAGTGCAGATGTTCCATGCACGGGGTTAACCACTGAAAGTCGCTTGCTCGGCATTTATGCTGAATATATCAGGCTTCTTTGTGCCCATTAAGCATGTGGACTCATTTTTAGCTAAAATGACTTCCTGCTTAATCCTTGCACACAGTCACGTAAAAATTATTTACATTATTTAAATCAAGAATTATGACTGATGGGTCAAATTGTGATAATACATTGCATAGGAATAAATTATAAAACATTTCTTCTTCTTGTTTTTGCGTTGAAAAATGCCATTTGTACCAGTGTGTGATGTGACTTTATTGCCAGTAAAATCACGTCACATCCCAGTGCAGCACTTTGGGGCTTAAGGGGCCAGTGTGCTTCAACAGGAGAGCTTCGCAGAAGGGACATTTGTACATTTCCGAAACTGTCAACTCGACCTTCACGGCCATTTCACACAGCTGTCTGCCAGGTGTTCAGAAGTGAGAAAGTTGGCAGGGTTTGAACTCCCTTAAGCCCTATTTCCTTCCACTGTTCCTTCCAGGTGACACTGTCTGAAAATGGGCTCCGGCAGGGGGGATGATAATCACATTTAACTGATTATCAAGCTCCTCAGCATGTACGATGGCAGACTTTGATAATACAATGTTGACTAAATGACATTTGTTTGAGCTGTTCGTGCAGAAAAAACTGAATGTTTTGTTGTAAAATCCCATCAATGCCTCTTTGCAAGCGTATTTCAAAGATTATTGAGGAGGATTACCTGTTGCCATAGCAACAGTGCACCGTTTCACCGGAGGTAGCGATGCTGATTGGTCTCGTTTATGGCCCTCTCAGGTATGCTTGACGCGTAGTAACAGGTTTATCCCTGGAAAGACTGCAGAGGGCTCAGAGAAGCACCAAACACAAACACAATCAGTGATACAAACAACATAATCAATACAATTCCCATGTCTTGGTACTGATATAGAGATAGCTTTTCCTTATTGCCCTTTTCTATGTGATTTTAAATGCAAACAGCAGATAGTAAAGGTCATTCTGTGGCTCTATAAGGTCATTGGAGCATACACAGAGGACACAGACCATCACACCTGTAAAGCAGAAGGTTTACTACGATTGACGTCCTGAGTTCTATTCAACTCTTGGGTCTCCTTAATTTAACTATAGATTGAATGCAAATATATTATGAGAATGGATAAAAGAGTAATACATTAATTTACACAGAACTGTCCCAGTAATCAGCTGCTCAATTATAGTCCCCTCTATGAAGAGGCTATTCAATAGAAGAGGACTGAAGAGGTCTGTTAGTACTTCTGCTCATGCTACAATCAGACTAAAGGTCAAAATGCAAGACTGAATTTACAAAACTGGAATATCTGGCATTATTACTTTGACACTGAACGTCACCTGATGTCCCTATCATCGAGTCATATGTTACTCATGTGCAATAAACGAACTTTTAAGTGCAGCACTTACTCTCATTATCTCTTTAATATATTACATTTCCACCCTGTGAGGATAGTATGATATTCTTGAGTTAAATATTTAGTTTGACAGCAGTGTTAAATAGTTTATCACAGATGTTCATGTTTTAGTTATTGCCTTAGCTTAGTTTTTGAGTTCGATTTCTTTTTACCGTCAAATGTATTGATGCAATCTTGACTGGTTAAACTTGTCCAGTGGGATCTATTTTTTAAATGCATTTTTTATCTAAGCATACATTTCTAAAATGGTACATCTATTTTTCAACACTTAGTATTATGTTATGTATGTCTCCATTTAGACATAGCTAGGCTACATTAGACGTATAAGGCTATGTCGAGATATAGGCTATATGCTGTGTTAAGATTCAGCAGCACAGCGAGTTGCTCGCTGACTGCTTTCACTAGACAAACTTACCAACAGAAACAACACACAAACATTGGTCTTTTCAATGGACAACAAAAAAATACGCTAGCAAAGTATTTAGCTTTTGTTTTTTTTAACTAGCATAGTGTTAGCCCTGCTCCCAACATTCATCAGCTAACATTCATGGTGTCATGGTGTATTAAATGTTACAGGAGAAATTATTTTACCTGAAGTATCTGTAGTGATAATGTGCAAAGAATATGCAACAGAATTAACACAACATTTTTTTAAATGGACGATAACAATAGAAAGAAAAGTAAGCTAGCAAAGTTGCCTATAGGCAACTTTGCTAGCTTACTTTGCTAGCTTTCTTTTTTTTTGTTACAGGGGAAGTTATTTTACCTTAATATTTGTAGTGTGAAAAAAATGTAGACTACTGTAAACCTGTGACATTAAAAGAACTGCATCAGCAGCTAATAGGTTAGCTAATATAACTAGCTAACAGACCGTCTGCATTAGCTTGTGTCTGCTAAGATATACGCTAAGGCTTGTGTATCTGCTAAAGTTAATCCTGCTAGTACAAACCCACCACAAAGGGATATTTTTGAGTGTAATTTTATAAAAACGTGTAATTTTATTAATAGGTGTAATTTTTACTGTCACAACTGCTGTTACCGGTTAACATATTATGTTAACTTATTTTGTTAGCGACCGCCGGAGCTTAACCTCTCATCAGAATATTTTGCTGTTTGTTTTCAAGTCTTTAGCTCATCCAAATGTCTATAAAATATAAGTGTGAGAAAAACAGCAAAGTAATGACAATGCAAACTAAGACATACTGACCAATGCACACAGGACATTTTCCTTCCAGTGGCATTTAAATGAGCTAAGAGGCTAACTGCTTCTCTTGACATACACATAGCTAATGGGGGATCTTTATGCCCTACAGTCCTAAGGGATAAAAGCTCTTATCAAAGCTGGTTATTAGTCAGGTCGTATTGACATAGCCAGTGCCACCATTTTGCATTCAGTAATAGCCTGGCCTCATGGGAGCAAGCACGAGCTTTGTGTTTACTTAGGTATTCCTCACAGACACCGTATTAAGCATATTGGAAAATGCTAATCACGTAAGCTACACAATTAAACCAGCTTTTACCCCCGAGTAAAATACAGTATGACTATGGCTGAGGGAAAAGAGAAAATATTTGATAGATATATGCATATAAGATTTTCCATGGGCTTGAGAGCGGTCTTGTTTTAACCCCCAGAACTGGTTCAAAGACACACTTTCAACACAGCTTTGAACTATCACATCATTCTGGAAGTTACAAGGTTACAGATTTTTACCTTGGAGCTGTTCTGTATTATCTCTCGGCTGAAAAGGCCACTGGTTTAGTCTGACAACAGCTGAGAGGTACAAGACATTTGGAGGTCCAAAGCAAGAGCTTATGAAGTCAACATGACATTGCCAACGGCCGGAATAAGGTCACTTTAAAGCTTGTGTGTGTGTGTGTGGGGGATGTGACCTGCAGCTGAGAACAATAATACCACCATTATTTCGTAAACTGTGCGATTAAGTGAAAGCTATAAGGTATAGTTAAGGTTGTACTGCATGTGGGTGTGATGTGAAAAAAGGTGTATTTAGAGTGCAATGGAAGAGTGTTTTTTTTTTTATTGCAAAAAAGCTTTTACAATGAACCACTTTATTCCCAAACCCCCGTTTCATAGTAAACTCAGGCAGCTGAAACGAGGAACAGCGAATCACTGAAAAACGCTGAATCCTTTGGGAAATCACTTTTTATTTCATATCCTGTGTGATAAAATGACAGAAAACAGAGAATGCAGATGCTTGGAAGTGTGTGTGTGTGTGTGAGAGAGAGAGAAAGAGAGAGTGTGTGAGAGTGTGTGATGTCGACGGAAGCTCCGCCTCCCCACCTGCTCTCACTGTGTACTCCTGTCTACACTGATAATGGATAATAGTTTTTACCACAGGCATGAATGCAAGCACACAGACATACGCACTCGCAATGCTCTCAGTCAGGTTGTTAATCGAGTCAATGAAAACATTATGTTTTCTGCTGTACAATGACAGGAAACCGAATGACCCCAACAGAAATATGGGTCATCCTTTCTGTTCCTCCAGAAGGAGGTCATGATTCTGTCAGCAGGTTTCTGGAAAGAACAGCTGTCTCTTTTTTTTAATTTGGTGAACGGGAGTGGCCAAGGAAGAGCGGACGAAAAAACAAGCAATGGTGACCCAATTAAATCTTATAGTTTTGGAAATATATATGCCGACATTCAGTGGCTACACTTGCAGATTTGCATATAATTGAAGACCGGATTTTGACCTTGTTGGAGGTCTGCTCTCTTTGATTGACCTTTCGTTTTTTTGCCTTCCCTGGTCAGTTTGGTGGAAAAGGATTGGATTCTGCAACCACTGACGTAGTAAGCTTAAAATAGTCTTCACAACCCCCCCACTGCAAATCAGTATACTGTCTAATACCAACCAGTCTCAGTTTTAACTGCAGGACAATTGGGTGACATTCGCCATCAATCCCATGCTCCTTAGCGAACCAACAAAACCATCACTATGACTCCTATGCAGAAGTCAAGACTCCAAAGAGTCATCTCATATGATGGGTATTCATGCAACATAGGTGGTGAAAAGACTCAGTTGTACTAGGGCAGAAACCGCCGAGTACTGTACGTCCTCGGTAGATAAATAGAGAGATACAAAAAAGGGAAGTCAAAAAGAGGGCGCGGGATGCAGACGGATAGAGAGAGCAGAGGAAAGAGAGCAGATGTGGCCTTTGGGCTGAAACTGCTGAATCACCACGTCTCTTCTGATTACTTCATCACATCGCGAACCCGGAGCACTTTCTCCCGAGCCACACACAGAGACACTGTCATGATGAAAGGCCGAGAGAGGAAACAAAGACAAAATAGACGCAGGGAGGGCGAAACAAACAAGAAAGATCACCCCGTAGACATCCAGAGAAAACAACAACGGGAGATTCCAAGATCTTCGTCCTCCATCTTCCCGAATCCCTCTGTGCTGACATCACCTTGAAACACCCGAGAGGACACGGACTGTTCCCTCAGCCACCTCAAAGGGCTCGGGTCTGTTACATAAGGTCTGTATCACAGACACACTTTAACATTCTAAAATGCCTGCAAAAAACAGTTAGCCGTTTATCTTGCAGCTTTAATGCCGGACTCCCATTGAGGTCTCTTTCTCCAGCTCAGTCAGGGAAAGCCATCAGATGTGGCAAAGTCGATATCTGAGAGCTGAGAGAACGAGCTGTTGGATGAAGAGCGACTCATGAAACCTGCTTATGCAACTGACAGCTATTTAAAAGGGGATGCCAGCGTTCATTAGTAACAGCCTGTTAGTAACTGCACATGTCGTGTCCTTCAACTGGCAATGCGTGCTTAAAAAGGCACAGCTACACTATTCTTGTCTACGTTACAGTACTTGATGTTATGTTTAGGTGGATTTAGAAAGGGAAGTTAAATTAGATCATTAAGTTGAATTTGGGGAAGAGAGGAAAAGAAAAGAAAAGTTTCTCATTAATATCACACAATCCAAACGTATCAACCGAACCACCGTGAGGAATATTTATCGACATGTTGTAAATGACATGTGCAAGCAATCGTTAATAATTGCGTGCCCATCGACTTTAGCCTTTGCATCAATCTATTCATCAATGTTTCTTTGTAAACTATTAGCGTAGGTACAACATTAACCATGTTTGTATAAGATTATAAGATTACAATTGGTCTGGTACTCAGTGGTATTATGGTACACTGGGATAGATTCCTAGAGACTTCTCGTGCTGGTTTATGATTTACATGCATCTTTGCAGGCGACAAACATTGCGGATCGTGACCGCACATTGATCCCATTCTTGTGAAGCAATATCTCAGGAACGCCTGGAGGGAATATCTGCAAATTTGGAACAAACATCCATTTGGACTCGAGGATGAACTAATAATAATTTGGAGGTCGGAGATCAAAGGTCAACATCACTGTGACCTCATGTCCATCCCATTATTTGGAACGCAATATCTCAGTATCGCCTGGAGGGATTATTATAACATATGGTACATTTTTATTCTTTTATCCATCTGTGAGAATGATGCCGACAGAGACATGCACGTCCATTCTGCTGTCGCGAGAAGAATGAATACTTATTATATATAATATACAAATATAAGCCCAGTCCCGGCCACAGTAACACATTCTGTTGATGGATGTAAGCTGCAACGTGACTGGTTGGTAGAGGAATACAACCGCAAGGGAGTAATTCTAGTTTGGTTTATTCATCAAACACTGAATAAAAATGTCATGAGCAGCTGTTGGAGTTTCTAAATCATGCAAGGAAGTTTAAGTTGTTGTAATTAAAGTCAGGACAGCAGAGTCGCTGCCTATTATCTGCTACTGGCTCAAAGGGCTCTTGGTCAACCTTGTTACACTACAAGAAGATTGAATGCACTTATTGGACACAATTGTCTGCCAAATGTAGGTTAGTTAATACAGTTCCCTCCAACAGATGGCACTTTTAATCTCTGACATCAGGCACCTTTATCTTTAAAAGGCCCCAAAACCTATGTAACAAACAAGCAAGTGTTTTCATTGGTTATTGATCAGAATGTAGCCTTGATGTGGACAAGTTACAGACGCAGAAGGATTTGCAGTGTGACTTTCTGTTTTCCAAGTTATATTACTGAGAGCCTCAGGTCCTGCTCTTTGCTGGTGGAAAATCAATAACATTAAGCACAAGGCCTCCCTGGCCTTGATGCTTTAAGGGAAGCTCTATCTGCAAACATCCCCAACAAAGAAATACTATTAATATTTATGTCGAGCTCTCTGGATGAAATATTGTTTATACACAAAGTGGCAGGACGTCTGCAAATAATGCCAGTGAGGATTTAAGGTAAAATGATATTACTTGGCATGATAGCAGGTGCCTTTGCTCTACGATAACTTGCACTTGTATCTTTAGGTTTTTCATGGACCAGGGCAAAGATTTGGTATTGATGAAACATTTTGCATGTCAGACAGATATGACATAATCATACCCCCCTTTGGAAAACCTCATGAAAGTCAAACCACATTGTTGGTGTTGGTTGCAAATGACTTAAAATGTTTGGCGTACACCATGAGAGTTTCCAGCAATGACAGGTTACAGTGACGTCAAACCCAATCCTCTCTTAATCCATTTCCATGTATGAGTTACAAACCTCGAGAGTACAAACATTTGCACATATCTCTGCATTTGTATTGTGTGACCTTACATCATTTTTAACAGCACGACAGCGTTAAAGAAACCCATGCATTCAGGTGCATCTTTTCTGCAGTGTCTCACATTCAGACATCGCCACATCATCATGGTGGCAGCCATCCATTCATATGCCACCAAAACACTCACAGCAAGAGATACAGGATTACCATAATGCAGAGCTGCCAGTCAGTCACTGCTGTGTACTGGGGCCTCAGAACTCATGCATGTATCCACACATGCATTATGTATTTTAGAGATAATCCTGTGCTGATTATGTTGGAAATAATACCCACCGCACAAAACAGTCACCATCATCCAGTCCATTTTATGCACCTGTGTCTGCTACTATTGAAAGACAGTATTACAGCATTAAATTACTGTACAAAACACATTTAAAGAGAATGGAATTTGTGCCAAAAATGGTAAAATAGACGATGCATTCAGGTCCATTTTCATTCTACATTTAAATCTCAGTATAAGACACCTACAATGGCATCATCAAAAAATATTTGAATACCTCCTTATTACTGATTTACTGAACTATCCGATCTATATTTCAAACTACTAAGATGCAGTGTAGAGCAATCTTTCAGTCAATGTTGACAACCAAATCTCAACCCAAGGTCCAGTTTTCATTAGCAGAACGAGTTTGTTCAGTAGAACTCTAGATGTTTTAAAGAGCCCCTCTCAGACTTGTTGTCTTAAACGAGTACCACTTTAAAGCTGACCTCGGAAAAAGTCTCTGAAACAAAACTCTACTAATGATCCAATGCATAGTGTCGTTCCAAACAAAGGGCTTAATGTGTGGAACCAAACAATGAACGCCAACTGAAAACACTCCACAACGTCCATTAAAATGAAAAGGTCAAAATTGTCTCATCTGGCTGCCACTTTGTCACGTCCCCATCCAGTACAAGGGCGAGAAGATGAGGCTACACAGATAATGACAGCGATGAATGGCTGTAAAATCCATCATCAACATCCATTCAGAAAACCTTTACAGACTGAAAATGTGATTTGCCAGAGCAGAAAGCAGCGGGGGGATAGCAGCGTTATTACAGAGCCAAAGGCTTACGTTTCACTTGTAGTAGGCGATGTTTTATTTAGAGCTACATGCTTCTTCATGACAGTGTATGATGCACGGCTCGATAGCATGAGGATATTATCCTGTTGTCAACTTATACTGTCATGGGATGACAACACTTACTCATAGATCTCTAACACACACACACACACACACACACACACACACACACAAACATTAGTATTAGAATACACTCACATGGCGTCATAAAGGCCCACATAAACACACAAAAACAAAGACAGGTGACAGGGCTGGGTGGAGGGATGTGTGAACCCGGACCGCAGAGAGAAAGCTGGCCTGTCTCTTCAGATTAATGGAGCTGTTTCTATTTTGGGAGCAGCTTCGGTGAGAGGAAACAATACGTTCTAACACTTACCGAAACCACAGAAGAATACGTAAGAGATGTTGTTCTGATACCAATACCAGTATCCCACGTCTTCATCAGACACGGATCGTATGCTCACGATAGATGTTTTAATGAGCCCCTTTCAGACTTGTTGTCCTAAACACGGACCTCTTTGATGTCGACCTTGGAAACAATCTACTTATTGACTATTTCCGTGATACTTTAAGTCATAGCATGTGATTTCATTTGGGATACTTAACAATAATTGGCATTTAACAACACTCCTCAACGTCCAAGGCGGGTACCTTTATCAGTATCGGCATTAGTTAATGTCTAAAATGTGGTGTCAGGTATCAGCGAGTATGCAAGTCAATGCACCGCTTCGATACCAAAACCAATCAGCCTCAGAAAAGTCAACTGATTTTAGGTCAATTACTGTGTGACATAACAAACAACAAAAGTGTGGTGCTAGCCGTGTAGTCAAAGCTAGCAAACTGCCATTAGTCAGTGATTTTCCACCAATTCAAGTCTGGGTATTGTAACCGGTATCCGACAGATAAAAATGGTAATTCCCAACATAAATAAAAATGATGGCCGATTTAACTTCAAGATTCATTCAAGATCACTTCGCTCATTCAAAAACCAATCATCAATATTTAGCCAGTCAACAGACACTTACATTAGCTTTTGGAATCAACAGTACATCATGTTCCTTCTGGCTGACTCTAAACCTAACATTTTTTACATCAAGTCTCTAGATCGTCCCAAAAACTCTGCAACAGTCTGCCAGTCAACATAACCAGGGACTACATGAACTTCCCAGCAGCCAGTTGGACAACACTCAGCCCATCATTAAAGCCACTAGCATCCCAACACTTACCACTCATGCTGAGGCTCGTCAATGATCAACAGGATCTTGAACTTCTTGGAGAGGGAAGGAGAGGGAGCCGACTGCTCCACAAACCCGGCGGCGGTCGCAGCCGTCTGTTTGACTGCGTTGGTGATGGAGCTGAAGGAGCTGAAGAAGCCAGAGGAGCCACCGGAGGAGGAGGACTGGGCCTGTGGAGGCTGCTGAGCTTGCTGGCTCGGGCGCCTCTCCTGAGCTGCGGGGGAGCTTGCTGGAACCTGGGACGCTGCTGGAGCTACGGTCGGGGACTGGGCAGGGGCAGGTGCCGTTGCTAGGGCTTCACCTTGCTGGGAAGGGGAGGAGGCAGTGGGAGGAGGAGGAGCAGGCGGGTCAGGCCTCTGGAGGTCTGACATGTAGCCGTTGGGCAGGTTGGACATAAAGCTGCTGTCCGAGAGGCGGCGTCGGAGGAAGTTCATGATTGCGGTCCAAAGGTCAGCTGGTGAGTGGCTCTTTAAGTTTGTCTCTTGGTTTGTTGGCTGAGCAGCAGAGCAGAGATGGTCCCACAGAGAAACCCACTAATCAGAGGTTAGATGAATGACAGAGAGCCAATCAGCCCAAATGAATGAAGAGCTGATTCCCTGCTGGAGGAGTTAAGTGCAGGGAGGAAGGAAAGGATGGATGAAGCGATGGATTCAGCTCTGGTCCAGTCTTCAAGAGACAGCTCTCCAAAGCCCAGCAAAGCCAGCAAAACAGCGCGCGTGTATGTGGCGGTCCTCCTCCTGAGCCTCACGCCTCCTCACGAATGTGTGTGTGTGACGTGTAATAGTGTGTGTCTGTGTGAGAAAGAGAGGTGTGGTTTGGTGTCGCCCCCTTCGGTGAGGTGCTGGTGCTCTCCTCCACCTCTACTCTGCCTTCCAGCTTCCTGAGCTCCTGCGAGTCGAATGCGCTGAAGAGATGCTGCTCTCTCTGCTTATCTCACCCTTTCACTCGCTCCCTCTCCCTCTCCCTCTGCCCTTTCCCTCACGCTCACTCGGCACGCTCGCAGGCTGTCTCCCCCTCCCCCTCGCCTACTCCTCTCTCCTGTCATCATCCTCCTACATCACAGGCTACGTGTGTGTGTCGTGCCGCAGCCGTGTAGCGCTGCGTGCCGTGTGCAACCACTGGAAGGGGTTTCCTACGTGCGTGCATAAGGTGGAGTTCGCAGATGCAACGCCATCCACCCTGCACTGCAAGCCCCACCTTCTTCTCCAGCCAACAATTCATCTTTTTTCCTCCTTTTCAACCTGCCTTCCCTTCATCCCTTTTTCCTGCATTGAGGGTTCATGTATGTGACCGTGATACATTTTCTAGAGGATTAAATCTCCCCCACTCCCCACTCTGAGGATGTGCTTATGCCAAAATTTGCCATCCAAAGCATGTGGCCTAATACAGGGCAGGGTTGATTGGTAATCTTAAACTGAAGCAGCCTTGGTAGAGGACAGCAGTAAAACAGCAGGAGGGGAGAAGGACAGAGATTAATTCCCCTCTCATGGTTTCTATCGACTGATTTAATCAGTGGAATGATTCCCTCCAGTGGAACGTGTTGCTCTTCAATAATGTGTCCTGTTCTGCAGCAAAGGAAAGAAGCACATGAAGGTAATGGCGGCGCTGACCAAGGGTAGCCGAGCTTGAGAAGATCCAATAATGATGTTAGTGTGATGCATTTTTTCATAATCCTTTGACATCTATCATATAGTTTATAAAAAGGGCCCCTGCAGTATTCTTCCTCTTCTTCTACTTTCCGGTGCCAAATGAATTTCATAAACACAAAGGGAAGTCTGCCATTTCCCACTTACTTTAAGTGAAAAGTTTTCCATTCCATTTCCAGGGGTCATTCTTTCACAAAGTCCTGATTTCGTCAAAGGGGGCGTGGCCTTGGCAGAACGCCAAAGTTTTACGTTTTGCCATGAAATAGGAAGTTGTTGTGACTCTCGTATACGATGTTCAATCTGCTCCACATTTCACACGTTTGATGTCAGTCCCATTCTGAATAAATCTACTTGCCAATAATCAGTCAAAGAAATAAGGCAACCCGCTGCCAACAGGAAATTACATGCTTTATGTGGTTCTTCTCAAAGCCAGAATAACATATCCACCTTAAAATGTGTTCTGATAAACCTTCAGACCGTCATCGAACGGAAATTCAGAGCTGTGTCAAAACTTCTGTTGCTATAATGATGCCCTGACATGCGACACAAAGTGAACATTGCGAGGGACTGTTCATCAGTGCTTGCAGCTTTAAGGCCTGTGTCCACTAACGTCATTTTTTGCACAGGCAGCACCTATTTTCTCTCAGAAACACCCTCAGGGTCAGCTGTTTTTTGCTGCTACGCCCACAGCGCTCTCAGTTGAAAATAGTTCAACTTTTGGAACACTCATCAATGTCACTTCCCCCTCAACAACCAATGAAAATCAAGAAGGGGCGTCATTTACAATATCAACTTTGGCAACGACAACGTCGCAGGAGAAGCTATGATTTCGTTTTTTCGAGGGTCCAATATCCAGGTGTAGAGCTGCTGCTAATGCCAGGACACGATTCCTTTCCATTGTTTTTAGCATTGTTCTAAAGCATACAGAGCAATTTAAAACTGACTTCATAATAACTACCAAGGGAAGCGGAAGTGGTGCCAGAAAACTTTCGTAACCTAGCAACAGTAAGCACTGGTGAAAAGCACCGTGAAATCGAGGTCATGGCTGCTGCCACATAAAAAACGGGGTTAGTGGACACAGGCCTTCATTATTATAATTGTGAAAGAATTTTCCTAATATTTCGCTAAAGGGCACTTTGGAAGCAGCATTTAAAGTACCAGCTTTAAAAGGATACAAAAATGTTTGATCTCTTTGATGAATACAACTATAAAGCAAACGGCCTTGGCAGCCTTTTTCAGTTAAAGCTCCTCTGAGGAACTTTCAGTTCATGCTGTGGACAAAGAGGTGTGTCATATCTCTTTGCTGAACCTGTACATGCGCAAGTCGTGTTATCTGACATAGAATTTCATCCTGCTGTCTTTAAGCTGTCAAACGTATCACTCACTGTGAATCTTTTTTTGGGAAAGGCATTTTTGGACTGCACACTGCAAATCACTTCTTCTGACATCGACCCAGTGGCAGCAGTGATTTATAGCTTTATAGAAAAAGTCTGTCTCCTTCCTGATGGTCTTGTTTGTAGCTCATACTCATAGTCTGTTTCATAACTCCTCACAGTAGCTTTAAAGACTAGATAATGCTCCTTTTTACACCACTCTAAGCGTCACGCTATTTGTTGCCGTGTCTCTTTCACTTTTTATTCTAAAACAAACACATCCTCCTTATGTCGGGCTTCATTATTCATTCGCTATCTCAGGGCAGGAGAAGAGAGAGCTGCTCCGACCTAAATGCCGAGAGCATCAGCAGCTGTACCGCTTGCTGCCATGAGCTTCACTTTCTAAAACAGCCCCGAAGATGACAGCACAAAGAGGGAGAAGAAAGATTATTCAAGCGGGGAGAAAATCCCACACACGTCTGAACCACAGTGAGGAGGAGAGCCCGGCATTCGAGGACTGCAGTGGAGGAAAATATAGATCCAAACGTAGCTCCGTCTCTTCTTCAGTGGGCAATTATTCCTTCAAGGATGAGAAGCATCAATATTCTGCCACACATTTATCCAATTTGACTGCTCATACAGCGTGACGCAATGAGATATTTCAGAACTGCTTGAATTTTAACACAGATTTTGTTAGAGCTGATACTATCTCAATTGATGGAAATGTATTCCTTGACCTTTACGCCATTGAAAGGCAGCTTCACTCTCAACCCCTCACACTGCCGTATCTCTTCTGAACCTGAGAGCTATTTACGAGTGACTCATAATTTGAGGGTTTTTGTTAACGCGTGAGCAATTGTTGCAATTTGTAGCGAGGAGAGAGCGCTGTATGGATTGCTGAATAATATCGCACAGGGCCCCGATCGGCCACCAGCACTCACCTTTTATTCCCACGTTATGTTTGGGATTTAACAGTTGAAGGTCAAAGCACACAACAGCGATGTGCTTTTAGAGTATTAAAGAGCAACAGGCCACCAGATTGCATCCAAATTTACATGATGTGCATGGTGACGGAAAAAATGGCGAACCCACTTCTCTTGTCATAAACACAACAAAGAATAAGTCGTTATTTTGGCTCGAGCAACAAGGGTTAAGTGGAACATACTACTGGAAAATAACACTTAAACTGACCTGTGTTCAGTCCTCAAAAGAGACTGCTTTGAATAACACGCAGGATGCACATTTGTAGCAAGTCACGATGATTCAAGCCCAGTGAAGAGAGGGGGGTGGGCCGTGTTTAGTCAACCAGAAGAGAGCCGGAGTGAGTCACAGTCAGAGCTGCAGTGTGAACTGTAGCGACGTCCTAAGCTCATCCTGGCCTACATGTTTCATGACACACATACACAACACATAGCACATTTACAAACAGCCTTTATATAATATGTGTGCACACGAGAATTATGCAGGCGACTGAGGCGAAGATGGAACACTCTGCATTAGAAGGGGCGATTTACAGAGACACACTTTGTAATAAAAGCATTTTCCTCTATTCCCTTTAAGAATGCCCCCTACTGTGGAAGATGATTGGCCCACAACCTGCCTCATATTTCCTCCAATCTTGTGACTTCTGCATAAATAGTTAAGTGTGGTATAGAGAGAGAGGAGAATAGGCTATGATCTGCCTTGTGTTGCTGTGTTGGAGGAAACGCAGTATGAATACTCAAACGGCAGATCAACGACGCCAGGAGCATCGCTCATCTGTCAACATGCACAGACATGCACACACAGTACGGGCAAAGACCCAGACACACATGTACACACACACACACATAAACACATGAGCTGGCGTGAACACAAGAACACGGATGCTGACTTACAAACACATTCAGCCTCTCTGTGTGCTCAGGCTACTTTGCATGCTCGCTCACAGAGTCAAAATATTGCACTGGGTGAAATTGTGGATAATTTAATTCATTATGTTTCATCAAAGAATGAAATGTATTATGCCATTACACACTAACTGATTCTGTAATAAAATGTATTATGCGATCCTTCTTCATTAGCAGATATTAAATATTTATATATCTTACAATTGTAACTGCTGGCGATTGTGTGTTATTGTGTTAATGTGTGTGGAGTGTGCACAGGCCTGGTTAAATGCCGCTTTGGGGGATTTGCTGCACATATCCAGGCGTGTGTGAGTGACTATGCCAGGGTCAAGCCTCCAATGGCTTCACTGGCTTAATTAAGATAATCCCGAACACTTTGGCTCTGTGCACATCTGGCGTCTCTGGCAGGTGCTCATGCCATGCTGTGATACATGCCACAACCCTGGCATAAATATAATTCAATTTTTTTTTTAATGAATTATTAAATTCAATTTCAGCTCAAACCACATTTTATTTAATATACACCTGACTTTTTAATCGGTAGATGTAACGCGGTAGCCCATACTGAAGTTTTCCATGCAGGGGGTGATCTCAGATGCACCTGCAGGTTAATTGAAAACACAGGGGAGGCACAGCCTAGGACACAAACGGGTTATTTTTAGGCCATGCTGTTAAAAAGTTACAGCCTAGTCCTGTTTTAACACAAGCTCTTACAATGGTAGACCTTCACATAAGTCACCTCACTGTGCCTCTCTACTTTAGAAATAGGTTTTGGTGCTATTACATCATAAAAAAACAAGAAAATAAAGATTAAAATGTCTGAAGCTACTTTAGAGAATAGAGTTGATTCAGCCATAAAAGATAGCTCTCTAAATGAACTTTAACAGCGCTGTGTAGATGGATAAAGCTACAAGATTAAAACGCCCACACACGGCTCAGATATCAGCAGCACATTTGCCGAAACACCACTTAAGCAGGCTTCACATACAAACTAACACGCGCACACACAGTCAAACTTTCAGTACGCTGCAGAGGCTGCTGCAGAGCTGAAGACAAAGATGGCTGATTGTATTGTATATTTTTAGGCCCAACACAAAATTGAAGATTCAAAACTACCATGGCAACAAAGAGAGGAGAAGTTGGCTTGGGTACCGCAACAATAAAAGCCAGACAGTAATGATAAATAAGCACACAGTCGTGCAGTTACTAACACAAGGACCGAAAGATAGAAGCAACTATTGAGTCTCAACTCCATCTATTATACACATACCCCAATAACTTTACATGAATGCAGAAGATCTATAGTTAAAGGCTCAATAGGCTCTTACTTGTCATTCAGTACTATCTGCCTATTCACATGGCGATGGCGGCCATTTTCCTCTGACATTATGCTCAGGGTGGGAAGATAAATTCATTTTAAAATGCATGTTTGATGACTCATTAGCTACTATTAGACAGCGGCTAATGTTAGCACCCAACCACTTTCTGGTAAAGTTTACCATTTGAAAGTGTTACCAGAGATAAGTAGCTAACAGCAGTGTAAGCTAGCTAATAGAAATTTTAGCTGGAAATTGTTAACTAACGTTAGCTGTACTGGCTTAACTGTCCTTACAAGGCACAGCAAAGACGGGGTAGGCTAAATACGGTGGCCCTGGGGGTCAAAACACAACAGCATTTCAGACAACAGCAGCATTTAACAAAATATGACTTTTCACACAACAAGAAGATATTTAGGTGGAGCAGCACTTCCTGTTTGTGATTAAACAAGATTAGCAGTTAACAGCTTTAAGTGATAATCTTGAAGGTCTCACGTTTCGTTCTCTTTGGCAGCACCTATAGCGATAAATAGAAATTGCCACCATTCACCATTGTGTTAACTCATTCGGTGATAGATAGTGACTTAACAGACATTTATTTAGATGAAAATCTTCATGATTATCACTTTTGTCATTTCCTGTTTCTATTAATTACTACTCTCAGCAGTGTCCTTGCCCAGATTTTAAACCGAGCTACAATAGGTTAAAGAGAAGATAAAAATATGAGGGGAATATTTTTACTGAGGACATAATGTGATGGAATTCTAACATGAATTCATCTATAATAAAATGTGTCTCCTTCTGTTCCCGTGTAGGAAGCAGTCACAGAGGCAGACTTGTGTCCGGAGGATAAATTATACCTGAGTCAACGCTTGAACTTTATATCAGAGGTCAGAATATGCCAGTTACTTTTCACCATAAACTCACGACATCACTGACAGTGCTGATTAACACGTTTCTCTGTGTCTGTGTGTATAGGTCATTATTGGTTATTATCGATCATTATCTGTGTGGTCTTCCTTGTTTTGTCTGGGCTTTGAGCTGGTCATGTTATCCAGCCTCTCTCTCTCCTTCTGTGTCTTTGTTTGCCTCACCTATCTGTGTGAATGCTTTGTTTTTCTCTCCTGTGTTTGTTTGTGTGCCTGTCATCCTTCCAGCTACATACAGAGAGGAGGATGTGTGGCTCAGCTACTACCTGTGGTGAGATCTTAAACTGCCGAACATCCTTCTCGATCCATATTCTTAATGTATGTTTTACACCCACGTACATCTGTTTTGCGCGCGCCATCATCTATTATCATTGTTTAGCCTTCCCTGTTCACACCGAATCTGTGGCACGTCTGTCATGTGTGATTTCGGGATGTACAAATAAAGCTGAGTGGACCTGACACTCATGGTACCACGCTGGGTGCACGCCTGACAATCAGGAGCAAATTTAGGTTCAGCGTCTTGCCCAAGGTCACTTGGACACGCGGACAGGAGGAGCCACGGCCACCACCACAGAAATGTTCCTACTTTTCACCTGCCAGTTGGATTCTCAAGAGTGAATATCACCTATACTCAACATGCATATTTATTAACAAGCTGTCAATGCTGGATATATGGTGGTTTTATGTGAGAGAAAAAACACCTGCCAGCTGGAGGAGGTGGGAAATTCATATGGATTACTGATCTCAGTGTGTGTGTGCCGGGTGAATAAGTGTTTATGTACACAACTGAGAAGCAGTTTGATTAGCCCTGATGCTACGGCTACATTAACTCCTACAGTATAAAATACACATTCTATGGTTAGTAAATATAATCATTTAAGTGTTTTTTATTTTTGCAAAATGTTCAATAAAAATAACAAAAACTATATTAAATATAGATTCAAATTGTTGACACAGCAGTCAGGTGAACTAATAATATTCACTTTTTCACTCAAGGTACAACCCAGTGTCTCAAAGGTGCCTCCTCACTGACTCAGACCCCCGTATTATAAACATTATTGGTTCCGCCCTGCTCGGTGACACTGTAACCCCTCACTGGACTGACATAAAAGTGGCTGCTTCTATTCGTCTCTTCCTGTGGGAGCCTGCAGCAGCTGTGCATCCATACAAGTGTGTGTGTCTACGTGTGTTCATGTGGTTAATGGTGCATTTTCTTTTGATGTTCCTTCACTCGGCATGGGGCAGCAATGGCAATCTCCATGGCAACAGACGTGCAAAAGCGGCAAAAGATTCTGCTAGTTTGTGCATGTTTTAGATGTACATGTGTTTGTACTCACACACAGGATATGTGTGTGTGCAAACGGGGATATTACCATGAAAAAGAGTTGCAGCATTCATTATAATCTGCATAATGTACTATAACCTGTAGTTTTATTATAATGTGCCAGCTGAAATTCCTGTAAACTAAGAGACTGACTGATGAGTTCTTGCCAAGCTGTACCAATCAGAGCTGTAGTCATCAAATTAATCGTCCCTGAAGCAACCACTCAACCTCAGCAAGAGGTACAATAAGCTGTACATCATGTGCCACTTTCAGGCAACAACACGGGATTTAAACACGGGCCAAAACACTTCAAATTGGAAAATCAATCTGCAATCAACTCAGACATCGATTCAGTGTAATTAGTTGCTCTTGTGTCAAACTTAAGTTACAAAACACAGCCCTCACTCACTTTTACTCCAGGCAGCAACTTCCCTCGTTTTCACACTGGCCCACACAGACGCTGTGAGGAAACATTGAGGTGTGATGGAAGGATTCGCACAGATTCGAGAGCTGTATATTTTTACAAGCCTTTGTGTCTGTCTATGCGTTTGCTACAAGGTTTAAGACAATGGTTTAGAAAAGGACACAAAAAGCTGGGAAATCAATTAAAAATAATCATGTTCTTTTTTTGCCTCATGAAAAACACTCCAACAAAAAGGTGTAAAGTTAAGTAAATGTAGTCCATTATTTTAATATTCTGTGACTACATTATGCGGTTCCCTTAAAGCAGCTATAATCAATATTTCTATAACAGGAAGACATCAAAGCAGATGTGAAAAGAATGAGGAAAGGTTTGCTCCTAGTGATGAGCCGACAGAGATTAATCACTTGAATCTACCGAACCCTCCAGCCTTTACTAAACCTTATAGTGAGTTTCAGCTTATTGTTTACTTGTCCTTCAACTGAACTGGGTTGGTTTATCCTCACTGCCCCTTTCAGTGTGGTTGCAGTCAGGGCAAGTGATCGTAATGGAGCCAGATATTTTTCTAAGCTTTTGCCAGAAACAAAAAACAGACCTAGGACAGAGTGAGGGTTTGATGAGCCTTGTTGATGAGGCTGGCAGCAGGGGGGAAGAAACTGTTGGAGTACAGCCTCTTGCCGGAGGGGAGGGTCTCAAAGTGACTGTGTTCGGGGTGAGCCACAATCTTACCTGCACGCCTCAGGGTCCTGGAGGTGTAGAGGTCCTGGAGAGATGGCAGATTGCAGCCAATCACCCTCTCTGCAGAGCGGATGATACGCTGCAGCCTGCTCTCGTCCTTGGCAGTGGCAGCAGCGTACCAGATGGTGACGGAGCAGGTGAGAATGGACTCAATGATGGCTGTGTAGAAGTGCATTGTCTTTGGCAGGTTGAATTTCTTGAGCTGCCACAGGAAGTACATCCTCTGCTGTCCCTTTTGGATGAGGGAGCCGATGTTCAGCTCCCACTTGAGGTCCGGGCTGATGATGTTCCCCGGGAAGCGGCAAGACTCCACAGTGGAAACAGTAGAGTCACCAAGGATGATGGGGGGCGGGGGCGGCTGCGTTCCTCCTTTGTTGCTCCATATCTGCCGGATGTGTAGAAGTTACTGTCTGCTAACTAGTTCATCATGTCAATTTTAAAGGTCAGGATTTTTCAATGTCTTGCAGGTTTAAGCAAAAGAATATTTTTACGTCAACAATGGAAAAAGAACTTTGCTATGTTGTCATATGTGTCATATGAAAAGAGTTGATCGAAGAGATAAACCTACAGAGTTTAGTGTCCTTCAGCTCACTGTTTTGGATTTTGGCTCAATATGACAGCCATCATCAGCCTTGTTTTAACCTGCTAAATCCTCCCTGCCAAGCACCAAAAGCACCACAACTAACAGGACACAAATATTGGACTATCACAATCATCAAATATTACAATCATGACAAATTACTGTAACAACTTAATAATGTGCTGTCAATGTTGCAGATTTAAGTAACCTTCAGTTGGTCACTCCACAAAAACTACTGAACCTGCTCTTAATTTATAACCAAATAAGGTTTGTGTGAAATCCCAAAGTTACACAGACACATTAATTAGGCCTATAAAACACGGGGAGGAGGAAATAGCTGGAGGCTAGCAGGAAGCATATAGACTAATGTTCATCTCTAGGGTCATGATCACAAGCATTTATTCAACACATACATGTCATGTCATACGGGGCGTACGAATGAAAACATACCCAGCTTTTACTCCTACTGGTGCTTAACTGTCCCTGAATTAAGGCACTTTAACAGAATGAGTGAGCGTTTCACTCAGGATTTAGTGACCTTATCAATATTCATTTGGCTGAGAAGATGGCTCATGGCAATTACTGAGAAGATAATATTTGCCCTGCTCCTGACAATCCAATAATGAGCTGCCAACATATTGCTACTCTTTATAAATCTACTTTGAATATTAATACATTGAAATAAATGTGAGTATTGGGCCTACGAGACTACCGACTATTGCAGGGGTAAAGACTGATGAGGCCTCGCAAGCTTTTGGCTCTTGCCGCTGCAGAGATATTTTCACAAGAAGCCAAGAGTCATTTTACTTCTATATGTGGTTGGTGTTTCTTTATTTCAAGCATGTAATTAATCTTAAGCAAAGTGAGAGTTTTCAGGACTAAGTGTAGAATTTGCTTTCACAGATTGTATTCAGTAACTCCAGTAGTTCAAGCCCAAAACACTGCTGGTAAATGTGCAAGTCTGGATCCTGACAGGAGCAATCATTATCATGTCATGCTGATTCAATTCTCATAGATCTTTAACAATATGCGTAATACAATATGAAAATTTAAACACCATAGAAGATGGAAAAACTAATCTAATTGAAAGAGCAGCCCTGACTTCTACTTGGTCAACACTATTATTTCACAGAAACAAAACAAAGAAAAATGGCTTCTAAGTTTTCACTCCACATACATTGTGACATTCACAAATGTCAGCTAAGGTCTGAATTTTAAATAGCTCCCTTAAAAACCTTCCTACATTTTCTAAATAAATGCAGTAAGTCAGAAGTGATGTCAATTAATATGTTTCTGACAGTCAAGTAACTTTTTTTTTTTTTTTTAAAGCCCTAGTCTTTTTTTTTTTTTACAAATAATTCTGCTGATGTTCATGATACAGGAAACACTAGCTGTTGCAACTGCAGGAAATATTGACTTCTGCTGTATGTTTCCCCAGCTCTCCTTGCAAATCACCACAACCACATGCCACCTAGCTAAACTTGGTCGAAAACCACCCTCTGCTGGCTAAACTTTGAGCTGTGCTTCGATGCTGTGATATTTCCCAAATTTCTAAACCGCAGCACTTTATATTCAGCGACTGTATTTAATAGTGTACGTATTTAAAACCAATTACCTCGCAAAATAATCACTATTTAGCCTGTTTGACAGCAGTTTCACAGTTCAGCGGGCTTACCTTCCATCTTTGACTCCATTTCCCATGAGCCTCCAGGCCGCAAACGACTCAATGACGTCAATTTTAGTCGACTGTCAAGCACCCAGCTGACTCTAACCGACCCGATGGACGTACTTAAACGATAAATATGATAATTGAAGTGCTATCCAGTGCTAGTGGTCGTGTGAAGTGGCATTAAGCCCATTAGTCTGAAATGTATCTCTTGCGTCATACAACAGGAACTTAGTTTTACACGTTATTTAGTCCATTAACCCGCTGATTAACAAGCGCGTGTCGGTCCTGGAAAGCTATCCTTGCTTGTTCATAACAAAAATGTCTCTCCCAGCTTTGCATAACACCGGCGTGCTTTACAGACGGATTTTGTCACAGTTTCCTCAGGACATCAGTCTAGCGTTTGCCTATGGATCTGGCGTTTTCAAACAACACGGGACCAGCCAAGGTCAAATGGAGGTAAGGGGCTTGTCCTGCCAGTTTCCAAACTCTGTTAATGACAGTTGCAAACTTGTACTGTGGGTTAACTGTACAGCATAGTTGTGTTGACGTAGGGTTAAAGACCTTTTAATACTGCACTATGCACATGCTCTAATATTTACAGGCAGACTAAAGGTCAGTCTCCCAAAAAGAAGACACTATTCACTTATCACACTATTTATGTTGACTTCTGTCTACGTTACACACAAACACTGGGAAAAATGCATATTCCTTGAGTTTCCTTGTAGGAAACATACTTGAAGTCATTTATAATCACTATATTCATAATAATAAAGGGCATTAATATCACTATATTTATGCAGCTAATAAGCTGTGCATCAATGTTCTAAATATGTTTTCCATAATTAAATAATTGAATTGTTTTCAGTACAATAAAGGTTTTATCCATGTGTAAAAGTCACTTGTCATTTTTTTCTTACAATTTGCTCAGTTGAAAGTTGTTATAAGCTGAATATATTGCCTTAATAGCCACATGCTAGAATGTAAAGCTGTATATTTGTTATTGATTCGGATGTTGTGATCTTCTCTATTGTTTTCTCCTCTAATATAAACAGAAAAACATGCTGGACTTTGTATTTGCGGTGGACGACCCAGTGACGTGGCACACCATGAATCTGCTGCAGAATCGCAAACATTACTCCATCCTCAAGCTGCTGGGGCCCACGATGATCAGCTCCATACAAAATGAACACGGGGCTTCTGTATACTACAACACACTGGTGCCTGTGGACGGGAGGGTAAATGGCTTGTCTATAGTTTATATGTTCCTGCATTTTCAACTGCCCCAAATGCCTGGCTAGGTTTTTATTACCTACATAGTAAAATTATCCTGTTTTTCTTCTTAGATAATCAAATATGGTGTGATAAGTACAGAGTCGCTTATAGATGACCTGATGCACTGGAAGACCTTGTATGTTGCAGGACGCCTACACAAACCGGTCAGTATTATGATCAAAGATGTTTGTAACTGATTATCTTATTGTTCCTGGCTTTTAACAACTATGTTCATAAAGTCAAAGTTATTACACATCTGCAAAATGTACTAACTTTTCATTCTTAGGTTCTTCTAAAATATGTAAACACCCATGCTTAAGTATCTGTATAAATGTGCTTTTGTGTTTCCATGCAGGTGAAAATGCTGGTACAGGGGGAGAATGGAAAGCTCCGTGCTGCTCTGGTGGCGAACCTGAAGAGTGCTGTGACAGCCTCCTTCCTCATGCTGCCCGAGAGCTTCACAGAGGAAGATCTCTTCCTGCAGATAGCCGGTCTTTCTTATGCAGGTAGTTGGCCTGCATAACTGCAAAAACCTGGAGGAAATGAAGCACGCACACAATTATGAGATGATTGCATTGTTAAAGCATTTGAGATATATAGAAATAAGTCCCCTTCTGTGCTTCCCCAACTTAGCCACACACACATACACACACGTCTTCTATTATTCAAAGACAGCTAAGTGATTGATGTTTAAGCTTGTTGCTTTCTACATAATAAAAGTCTTTTTACTGATGAATACAGTTTTATTTCAATGGAAACTAATATCTCAGTCTTTGATACTGCTGTGGTACTACGGCAAAGGAAATATGTCGCACTGAATTAAAACATAATGTCTGTTCCCTTTTGCAGGTGATTTTAGAATGTTGATTGGAGAAGATAAATCCAAGGTGGCAAATATCGTTAATGACAACATCCAGCACTTCCGAATTCTGTACAGCAACATCCTGCGTGACTGCCCTCAAGTGGTCTGCAAGCCCCAACAAGGAAAACTGGAGGTAAGACATGGCAAACACAAATGTATGGAAGACACACCTACTGTTATTATCTCACATGGTATGTGGGCAACACAACAGAACATTGTGTGCTCTATCTACTGCTTTCAGCTTTAAACTCATGATTACCTGTGAAGCAAATTGTTGGACATCAATGTCAAAAAAAAATACTCTTGAGTTTCAAGTCTCAGAAGCAGTCATTTTTTGAAGTGACAAGTCTACTCTCTGCATAAACTGCTGCTCTGCTGACTTTACCGAATGCCTCTGGAATTAAAATTTAAATCTGATACCAAAACATGGTGTTTACAGAAGAGATTACAGAAAATGTTCCACATGACATGTGCCACATTTTAATAATATATGAATGTGTAATAGTACAGAGTGTGCTCATCCCCGGTATTAGACAGTAGATAGGGTGTGACTGATTTGGCACTCAGCCGTGTTGCCTGCTGTGCACACAGTATTAACTAGTGCATCATTAAAAACGTGTGTACATATCTTTATTTGCAGATTCAACGGTATACTCTTTATTTTTCTTGATGTGAGGTTTCATCTTCTGTTTATAATAACACCGCTAACTGTTAACACTCTATTTTACATTAAAGCTCCTGTGAGGAGTTTTTCTCTGGTCATGAGACAGACTGAAATGAGTTCTGATGACTCTATATGACCTAAAAAAAGCAAACCAGACCATCAGCGACAAGACTGATTATTTCTATATAGTTATTTTTAATTTTCCAGGTCAAAAGTTTAAAGTGAGTGATACATGTGACTGTTAAAGAAAGCAGGATGATGTTTTTAAAAACCACTACTTAAGCATGTACAGGACAAAATCAGCAAAGAGATAAGAGGTACAGCTTTGTACACAGGGGGCGCCAAAGCAACACAAACTAAAAGTTCCGCACAGGAGCTTTAAGGAAATACTCATCAGGTTGTCCTTGAATAACGTGTTTAGTAATTGGTTCGGAGGAACAGGCCTTTGTTTGCATCACGTGTGTGTGAGTTACACAGTTACGGGAATTGTGCGCTGTGAGTCCTACATGTGATTCCACTTGTATACTTGCATCATTACACAGAGCAGCAGAAGTCACACATGCATGAACCTGCTCCAGACTGATGTGCACCTGATTTGAATAGCAAGATGATTTTAACTCTAGTGGCTGCATCATCTACTCAATATTTTATAATTAACTGCCGTACAGGCAGATAAAGTTTGTTTTTAGGTAATTTAGTTTGTCCATCAGAGAGCACTAACAAGTAAAATGTCATGGTAACTTCTTTAAATTGAGATCAGATTTATTATATTTCAAATGTTGAAATATAACATACAAACACTGTAGTCCCACTGAACATCTGTGAATGTGTGCTATTCAGTAAGACTATTATGTGAACCTAAACTGTGTTGTAAGTCAGGTCAATGACATGTGCAGTGTGTTTTCCATTTATTAGGGTACTCTAAATGGACTTCGATTCACTTAACAATAATAGAGATTACCACAGAGTTTATAATATTCCCTAAATTATATTTATAAAAGATATATATTGTTTATTTAATTGTAAGAGGTATACTGTGTGGCAGATAAGTAGGTTCAGTAGAGACACAGGCTCACCATAGTCTTATCTTTTGAGGCACTAACATAGTAGAGTCCTCATAACAGTGTTTTCACATGAGACCTGTGGATGTGATGGTTGGTGCTGCAGTCTACTGTGTCTTTATTTATTGGTGTTTGTGTGCTGGCAGGTTGACAAAAGCCCAGAGGGCCAGTTTATCCAGCTGATGGCTCTGCCTCGGACCCTCCAGCAGAAAATCACAAAGCTTGTAGATCCTCCAGGGAAAAACCGAGACGTGGAGGAGATCCTGCTGCAGGTGGCTCAGGACCCGGACTGTGGGGCTGTTGTACAGCAAGGTGCGGACCAAGGATGTAAAAAAATAAGAAGAGGGAGAAATAGACAAAAACATTCTTGACTTACATGTTAGCTTCAAGAGATTATATTATATGAGAGATTTAATAAGCTTTCTCACTTTATTTACCCTTTAAGCAGATATAAAAATGTTCCTGAGATAGATTGATAAATAAATTGCAAACAATAAATCCAATAATTGATTGTTTACGGAAAGATTTTGATAAATTCATGTGAGTAAATGATGTGGCCTCTAGCCACGATTCTCATCATAAAATAGGATTGCAAAGTGATGACAAATAGATTGTTGAACTGTGTGATTGCATGTTTAATTGCATGCTTAAGCTTGTTTTTGTTCTTCCAGGTATTTCATCAATTGTGAAATCCTCCAGTATAACACAGAGTATCAAAGGCATTGCAACAGCTGGTAGGCACTCTTTTCTTCTTTGCTGGATATTTTTGGCAAAATCTACACTGCACTAGATTCTACATCGTCAAGACTTGTTAATATAAGTTCATCCAATGCTTCAGAAAGAAATAGTTTGACATCTCGGGAAAATATTTTTTTTTTGTTTAGAGTAACAAAACAGGATTTATACCACTCTCATTTCTGCATGCTAACTTTAAAACTATAGCTACCAGCAACTTAGCATGAAGACTAAAAACAGCTAGCCTAGCTGTACCCTAAGGTAACAAAATCTGTTCAGCAAGCTGTCTCCCCCAGTTTCCAGGCTTTGTGCTAAGCTAAGCTAACAAGTTGCAGGATAACGCTTCCTATTTATTGTACAGATATAAGAGTGATATCAATTTTCAAATCTAACTCTACAAGAACGACAATCTCGCATCCTATCGGCAATAGTCTGACGACGATACAGCCTCTGGGGACAACGGTGATCATGCCGGTCGTGTAGCCAGCAGTTAGCGATAAACGACTTCAGTCAAGACCTCCTTTTCCGTGTGCTGCATTGTTTACAGAAAGAGAAACACATTTTCTTGCGACTGACTTTAATTAAAGGGTCTTACGTTTGCTGAAATTTCAACATCATGATGCAGAATAGTAAAAAGTAAAAATGAAACTCTGTCAGGTCTGTCCTCAAGAGGAGAAGAAAACTACTTTTAAAATGCTCGTTTGTTCAACGGAGATTGGATCAATCATTTCTGTTGCATTCGAGGAAGTCTGGAAATCTGAACGCTGAACGGCTTTTGTGACACTGCGTCAGAGAATTTGTATCTAGAACAGATTGTTAGCTGAAATCTCATGCAGATGTCTGTTTGTAAAGATTAATAAGAAGGTAAATCATCATCAGATAGTCGCTGATGGGAGCCGGGTTGTCATTACGGCGCATTACCTTCCGCCTGCTTTTGCTCTGTTTTTCCTGCATACGCTGCATTGGCCAATATTGGTCAACATAACTCGAACAACAGGCGTAGTACAAACGGAAACTAAAACAGTTGCCATCCCTAAAATCCACGTCCCTGCCTACAGATTCTACTTCTCTATGTAGAATCTGTAAATAGAGATTACAAGGACAATTAGCTTACTTCCCAAAATGTCAAAGTATTCCTTCAACATGGCATTTAAGCAATGTTTTCCTCTGACTTTTAATAAAAATATGTGGACAATCCTCTGACAAATTGTCCACTTGTAAGACATGGAAAGTGTTTTGGATAATGTTCTCCTTATGTAGTTGCTAATGTTTGGTGCACTGTGTGTCCTGGTCCTCCCCAGGAGTTTGGAAGTCGGTGTCGTACAGCTCCAAGAAACTGATAAAGATGTGGAAGGGTTGGAGGAGGAAGCCCTCTGTCTCACAGATGTCCTGATCCTGTCTGTCTACCAGGAGACTGTCTTCTTCTATAATCTCAACTACCAGACAATCAACGTCCATCCTTTGATTTTTACCCTGAAACAAACCGTGCCTGACTCACCTCTGGTTGTATCACTGCACAGCCGCCATGAATGAGATCCATTACCAGGTATAAGTCTGTGTTTGAGTAGTGTAGCACTATCTATACAACTGCCCTTTATGATGAAACTCATAAAAGCGGTAGAAAAGAGTGTGACATTTCACGAGCTGGACTGAATTACGGCTGACATTTACTGGAACTACAGAACGGACCTCTGTGGATAATGACTACAGAGAGAGGCGAGGAACCGTTGAACAGAATCAGTGTGACTACTGCGAGCGCAAGTACGGCATGTATAATGAGGAAAAGCGTTTGCTGTCATCTGTCATCTTTCGAAATGTGCGACTTTTAGATCTGGGCATTTTGTGTGAGTCGTGCTGCCTCGATGAGATGCACAAACTGATACGAATATGTCTTGCTGAAAAAAAGGGACTGAGGTCTCTATGGATATTCACTGGTGTGACATGTTGCACACACATACTTCATATGATGTTAACACACTGCCAAAGATCTCAAATCTTTCATCTCTTTACATTTCACTTTCTAACCTTGTTTTGACAGTTGTACCATATTTATGTCAGCGCTCCTAGAATTAAGAATTGGATCACATTTATTTTAGTACCAACGGATTCCTCATTGTTAACACCTGTTTACCTTCTTGCCATTCTTATTGTAATGAGACGCACGCATTGACAACTGGAGGTCCTTGTTGGGAAAACGCATTGATTTTCTTCACACATGGTTGTTGTAGTCTAAGTCAGTTACAAGAAATGGGTTTAATAAACTTTTTTTTATAACAGCACCTTTGTTACTCTTACTGCTTTGTTTTCAGTAGCACAGTTTTTCATTTAACTTACCTAAGTCCTATTTTTGGAAATACCAACAACAAAATGAACAGGAAGTATATATTTGAATGCCCTGTGTTGTGATAAAGGTCTACTGGTCCCTCATTCCTTCATGGTAACAGAACCAGTTACTTCCTGGTTCTGTCACTTTATCCACCTTTTTATTCGTCACTACACCATGAGTCAGACTTCAGAAAAAGACTTTCGTCATGGACACATGAATCATCTTTAAGTAGACTCAAGTTACATCTCATGATGTGATGTGTGCTCTTCTTTTTCACTTCCACAAACTTTTACTACATATTTAATAATCTCTGTGTGCTTGAGACAGTTTGCCGATCACACAAGCCTTTGTTTGCCACTTAATCTGACAGCCAAAGACAGGTAAAAGATAAAGATCCACACCAATAAAATGAAGAAAAAAACCCAGCACAGAATAAGTATTTCAGTGGAATAGTTTGCTGAACTTTATATTTATTTATTTATTTATTATTTAAAGCTCCTGTGAGGATCTTTTGGTTTGTGTTGATTTTGGCGCCCCCTGTGGATAAAGCCGTATCTCTTATCACTTTGCTGATTTTATCCTTTACATGCTTAAGTGGTGGTTTATAACAAAAAATCTCATCCTGCTTTCTCAATTTCGTATCACTCACTTTAAATATATGCCCTGGAAAATGTAAACAAAGGCAGCGTGCGGTTAATGGCTTCGTCTGACATCTACCCCCTGCCAGCAGTTTCAGGCATTAAAAATAACAATGTAGAAACAATCAATCTTGTCACTGATGTTTCATAACCAGCGAAGAACTTCTCACAGAAACTTTAAAAAACACTAAAGGCAACGTATAAACATGTAATAATGGGTTTCACTTTAGTATCATGTTGTTCTAAGCAGATATAAGCATTTTAGCCCATTTTACATATATAACACTAAGAAGTTATAGCTGTGTGTATTTGGTGCTTTTACATTAGGAAGACTTAAAGTATAGTGTTAGCATGTTTTGCTAACTGTGTGTGGTAAAAGTGTAAATATTCATTGTATATAATTTTATATTGACCCTAAGAAGAAATACAGCTACCTTGCTCAGAGGTACAAACAGTAGGCCTATGAGGTAGTAGCTAAAAGAGCGAGCTCTCTTTAATCATCTACTAAATGTTTCAGCACCCAAGACTCCTTGAGTAACAAACACGGTGACAGCAGCCTCACCTCCAGAGGATGTGACGCAATGCCTCATTATCATAATGTACGCTGATATCATTGCTTCAGTCCTCCACCAATCAGCGCGCTTCACTTTCACCACCTGCTAGGAACTGAATTCCATCATTCCAGGCATTCCTGCCCTCCCTCCCTCCTTCCCTCCCTCCTCCTCCTCTTCCTCGTTTAGCCTACAACCAAGTTTGTCCCGACAGCTCTGCTACTATTGTCTCTGCTCGTACGTTTAGCCGCGGCTTTTTGTTTTGAATCTCTGTGGGATATATCACTGTTTTTGTGTTGTTGTTTTTTTTATTTCTGTGTGGACGTTACTATACTGGAAGATACCAAAGTGGCGCTTGAAGGAGGTATGTGTGCTGCTCAACATGAAGTTGTGTGTGTCTGACATTGTTGTTTGCTAAGAGTGCGCTCTTTTTGGTGCACATTTAGTCTTTTATTGTGAAATGTTCAGCTTGAAATTAAGAGTGCGCTGAGAACAGTGCTGAAATAATATCCGCCTTGTTACACGGCGGTAGTAGTTGAAATTTCATTCACGTTATGAAGGCGGGTTAACAAAGTTTCTCATGTCAAAAAGCCCCTTTAGTGAAACGCTTCCCTCCAGGGATTTGGGGACATTTAGTGACTAAAGTAGCGATACATTTCTTTCACAGAGATTCAAATTTAAGCGATATTTCCCCTCTGTTTTGCCTTAGACCAACTCGTAAGGAAGCAGCGAGTTTGGCTGACATAAATACAGGTCTAGCTGGAATAAATGTGGACGCACTTGTTAGTAATATAATCGGTTTCAGTTTCGCCCGAGACTACTGTTTGAAACTTTGTCACATCACGCGCATCATGTAGACAGTGCTGTGTTGTGAATTCTTAAGCATAATAACCCTGAAGTCTTTGCAGTTAAGTTGAAGCTGCAGGAAGAGTATTTAATGATTCATATTGATTACAACGGCTTTTTTCCGGGAGAAATGAGGGGAAGGTATCTTAGGAATGCCAAAAGAGGGAAGAGAAGCGCGCTGGTGCGTTTTTTATCCACACATACCTCTCATAGCGCAGCCAGACTGAAGGCTCAACATTATAGTACAAATATCCATACAACGCTGAAACAAATAGTGGGAGGGCAGACTGCAGAGATCACAGTAAGGTCATATAATATTCAACAAACTATAGAAGAATGACATATCCCCATTATTAGGAGCAGTGGCCTTCTTAAAGTAGTACAATGTAAGTCTCAATCCAGCATTAAAACTATACTAAGGAAAAAATGCAGAAGTGTTGCTGTGGGTACAGAAAGTAGAAATGCAGAAACAGCCCATTCCAGGGTCTTATTATATACTGTATCTTTCAACCACAATAAGTAAACACAACATTTAACCACTGTTTTGATAAATTAATTAATTGATTTTTCTCCTTATTTCCAATATTAAAAATTCAAAACACATTAAAAAGCCTGCCAATTAACACATTATTTAAATAATTCACAGTTGCAGAAATTATGTTATATCTGATAATTGCAAGACGTGAAAAGTTCACGTTTGCCTGCTTGTGCAGTGAAATGTTCTGTTAAGTACAATAAAATCAGGCTTTTACCAACCCCCAGGTATCCTGTTGCTACTTGTGTTGAAACATATTTAATAATACCAAGCCTTAGCCTTCATGATATAATGGTGATTTGATTTGTGATTATAATTACAGACTTGTGTGATCATGCAACACTTTTGGAGCTCCTTTTTACTTGGCATTTATCACATATCTACTTTTGTTTTTGTGTGAAATGCTGCAGAGACATGAAAGCCGAACAGTCCTCAGTTACATTTTCAGCACTGTGCCCTCTCCTCTGTCTTCCAGGCATCCAAGCATGGAGACACCACTGGATGTTCTGTCAAGAGCAGCATCATTTGTTCATGCGAATGAAGAAGAGAGTAAGTTTGATCTGACCCCTCATGCTTCGTCCTCTTGTGTGTTTTGTGTGCCGGTGGAAGCAGAGTGTCTCCGTCTAGACTCAGTCAAAAGGTGCTCTCTGTACAAACGATTTGTATGATTAGAGTCGCGTTACATGTCGATGGACGTTATGTTCAGCCATAAGCCTCCTTGGCCCTGCTTTCTGCCATTAGACAATAGGCGTCTTTGTGCTGTGCAAACTTGCAGATACACAGGCAAATAAGAGCAACCGCCATCAGCTCTGCTTGTTAACCAGCTGCCTGCTTGTGTTAACCTGCTTTCACTGGAATCAGGGTGGGGTGCTTCTCTCTCTGTTTACATCTGTTTCTAACGCCATCTTTCTATCTCTGACTTTCTGTCCGTGCATCCTCAATCTTCCCTCCTCTCTCCGTCTCCCTCTTCTGTCTTTCCCTCCCTCCTCTCCTAATCATGTCTGAGAACTTCTGGCGTTGCTGGAAATAAATTCCTTCCGAGATTAAGGAGAAATTGCCAATCCTCATCAGCAGGCCTCCGTGCGCAGCCAGCAGGCCTCTGAGCTGAGTGAAACTTACATGGACACTTAACATTCAGTGGATACCGCTGATAATTGATCTGCAGTGTTTGGAAGTGAAAGTTTGTTGTGTTTTAGTTTTCTCCTCAACAGCTTAGCACGGATTGAAGAAGTTTTCTCTGGTTTTGCGGTTAAGACTGACAAGTGTAATTTCCCTGTGCATTTGTTTATGCTGTTGTGGAGGGATATGACGCTTCGGGGGAGAAATATGATTTGAGTTGAAGGTGAATGGTGAACTGAATTCCATTAAGAGAAGTGAAATAAAGAAGCTAGCTTTTTTCCCATCATTTTAGAAAACATGTCTCTTATTAAAAGTAGTTTGTCTTCTTCTGAGATGCATGATAATTAGTCAAAAGAGAGTCCATGTACAATCAAGTGCATTGATATTTAAAAAGAGCTTCAGATGTCTCCTGATTCACTGGTTTGTTCCCATAATGCTTTGCCCTAAATGAGCTGAATATCAGCTTCCTTGCACTTGTGAGTGAAATAGCCCGGGAGCTCTCCTCCTCCCCTCCTCCTCCTCCTCCTCTGCTCCCCTGCAGTGTTTTTGTTTTTTTTCCTCTGCGCTGATGTCACTTTTTGTTGTGGGTCGTGCATGGCCTCTTTGTCCAAAGACAATGCGCTCGACCTGTTTTATATTAGTGCGGGAGAAACGGGAGAGCCAGGCGGCCCACTGAGCTAGTTTACCGACCAGCTAGTCAGCCAAACTAGCTGTCAGTCGGCCAAGCAGGCTGAGAGGCAGTCGAGTCAGTAACCTCTGCCTACTTGTTGGTATTAATGACAAGCCTTTCTAACGTCTTGATACCAGAGCACTCGGGCCTGCTTTCACAGCTCGTTGCTGCAACACAGAAGGACCAATAAAGGCTTGTGAGGGCCAGTGCCTCAGCTTGAATGAAAAGCATAGTTTTTTAATCCAAACTCCTGCAGATAACGCATGTCTGCCAAATGAATTTCTCTGCTTATTGTTACACAAATGCATCTTGAGGGAAATTAAATTACACTTCATGAATAATGCATTGTTTCGAGGTCATGCTGTTGGCTCCAAAGTGGAAAACATGCTACAGTAATATGCCAAAATAACACGTTTGGCCTTGGTCTGGACTAATTAGGGCTGCCTGAATGTGAGTGCTTATCTAAATTAAAAACTCAGTCTGTGTCAGTCTTTATTAAAAAATGTGTCTTGGAAAACCTTTGGGCTTTTCTCTGCCTGTAGATTTCAGGTTACTGTACTTGAAGGTTGCACAAATAGTACTTGATGATAGGTTTACGGCAGCAGTGGCATTTCCACAGAGCAGAGGGAGACGGTTTGAAATATCACATCCTTATTTTATATTTACTGTACTTGTAGTTGAAGGTGGGAGTTGTTTGCCCTGAGTCTTGTCTCTTAGGCTATGCTTGGAGGCCATTGCAGCCTGAAAGGAACAATACATATTCTCCTTAAAAGACTAGACCTGACCATAAAGGACAGGGATTTTTATTTCAGATATGCACTTCTATAGTCTGTCACAAGAAATAAGATCAGCAAAAATAATATATAACTGATCTGAATCGAACTCAAACCGTTTCTTCTACACTCATAAAAACACACATTTCAGCAGGGCTGAGTGTGGCTGTCAGTGAGGTTAACCTCCCACCTCCTGGTTGGAGCACAGGCTGTCTGTGAACAACACTAATCACAGTTCTTAAGTCAAATCGCCCTGACCTTGACTTTACAGTAATTACACACTTACTAAAAAAGCAGTGAAGTAATCCGTGCCATATATTTAATGGTGAATGCGGGGAAATGTTTAATACTTGCCATCACCCCACCATAGCAATTTTGGTGGCTGCTTGGAAGATGTTGCAGTGTGCTCCACCCTTCCTGAGAGCAAACCTGTATTTGAAATCAACCTTAAACCGTCTGGATTGCACTTCAGGGCCAACCAAGGACACACTGAAATTCCTTTGTTTGTAGCTTGTGTGTTGTTTTCTAAAATATGGCAGTTTTTAGAATACAAATTCTTTGGTTTTAGCGCAAATTCATTTTGTCTGAAACCAGTCCACAGGCTCTGAATAAGCTCGTCGGGTCGTTGGTGTTAGATCAAAGCCACTGGTTCCAAAGATGGCCGGTTGTTTAGGGCCCTGCTGAAGAGATGGAACATGGACCTTTTGTTTCTGACAGGAACCACAACAAAAGGAGGACTGGTGCCAAGAGAAGGTGGTTGGCTGAGATCTGCACAGTGCCCTCTGCTCCACTTCAGTACATGCTGTACTCTGAAGTACCGCTTGTTTGTTTAGAGAAAACACACACAATCAAAGACACTTACACACACTTACAGAATCCCCCCTTCATTGTTATAGTTTCCACGGTTTGTTCAACCACCCCCAGTCTTTTCCTAACTCGGAAAGAAGGGAAGCAGTCCATTAGAACAGATCCTCTGTAATGTTTAGTCTTACTCTTGCTCTGAATAACATTTTAAGTGGATAGCAATTCTTCTGATAGAACAACACCATGAAATGGCGCTGATAAAATCACCATGGAGATGATTGAATACCATCTACATCTCCAGCTCATAATGAGGCAGAGATTGTTCCTAAGCCGTGGCCTACTGAGCCCTGATTTTTTAATCTTTTGGCCATGCTAGCAGCAATGTTGCTGTTGGTTGGTTGACAACTTTGCTCCAGACTAAAAATCACCAACAATTTCAAGGATTGTCGTGAAATTTCGGACATACATCAACATCAATTTTCAAAGTTGAAAAGGTCAACCTCCTCTGATCTGTAAATGTCAGCTCAGCAGCGACCTCTTGTGGTCAACATACAGAATTATTTCAGAAATGCTCCAATCACAGCCCAGATTTTGGGTCATGTGATCTCTCTGGCCTGAAAAATGTTCTGAACAATGGCGGTCAACCAAGCGCAGTGAACCGAGGAGAAGCAACTTATACTGGTCAGTGAATGTGTGGAGAACATCTGCCAGTTAAAAATAATTGAATATAAACTAAAAACACATTTGAGATGGTTTATTGCCGTGAAATTTGTCAGTGAGCAGATCTGTATTAGATCGTTTGAGCTAGCTTAAATTGCAGTCGTACTAGGAGTTGCTATGGTAACGCCGTAGTTGTTGCCCAATTGGGCTTCTTTTGATTACCTTGGGCTGGGGAAAGGTTTCTTTGTTTCCACTCACTCATTGTTTACCCATATGATTGACATGAGTTGTATTCAATCCTATGAATAAGGGGAGGATAGCACCTTCTTTTATTTATATTTTTTTTTACTTATTTATGTTTGAGTTTGGCAGTTCATTCCTTCATAATCCTATAGTTTTAAAATAGGTTGGATTTTGGTGGTTTTTGTTTCATGGCAGACTTTTCTTGACATTTCATGGCAGTAATTGATCACTTTATTGTGGTTTCCCTGCAATGCCAGGGGTGCATTTCGCAATTTGTGTATCTGGTTGCCTAACTGCGCTCTTTTTGGGTTGCGATAGCATTCATCAACATTTTATCTTTGGTTGTTTGATACAGTTATGAAGATTTGTATGCTTATGATTTGTTTTCTATTGCGTATGTAATTGTTTTACGGTTTTACACGGGTTTCTGGAAAGGTTACGATCTGGGCTGGTTTTTATCGAACTGTGCTGGTTTCGAGTTGTAATTGGGCTGGAAGCTATCAATCTGATTCGGCAACACTGGTTGTGACTGGAATGGAGGAGTACAGAGAGCCCTGTTGCCCATAGGCCTGTTGCCCTGTGTCTCATCATGCTGCGTGTTGATGTTTACGTTGATGTTGATACGTTAAGATAGTGAACACGATAAACATTAAACCTAGCCAAAAACCAACATGTTAGCATGCTAGTATTAGCATCTAGCTCAAACCTCCACTAAGCCTGAGTAGAGCCTTCCACAGCTGCCAGTACAACTAGACTATATGTTCTTTTAATACCAACGTATTGTAAACTTGCAACATGTCCTGAGGTCACTCACAAAACTTTTACTCTGCTTTTTCAAAGCACTATTCATGACTGAGCAACTTTGTTGTTGTTTTGTCTTTCATCTAAATTGTGCTGAATGGCCAAACAGTGTTTTTAATGTGCATAGAAAAGATGAAATCTGACTTTGACATTGGACAGGCTGGCAAACTCCGATTTAATCTGGTGAATGTGATCATGTTCTGCAAGTTCACACTAAGGTCTTTCTGTTGCAGTCCTCGTCTTGGCTTTCTTCACTTAAAGTTATATGGGAATAAGCCATTGCGAGCTTTGCAAATCAGGCCTTGCACGTGTTAGACTTTTAAGTGTGGTGTGATAGTCCTCCTCCAAGTAAGCGGCCGAGACTAGACGGAGCTTGTCCATGCGCGGTGGTGTTTAGTCAGATCAACACTGAAAGGGAAATTGTAGATCTTGCATCATGGCACTTTGTCTAAACCTATCTGGAGGCGCACCAGAATTCTAGGTGGGAGGTAATTTGATCGAGGATTCGTGCCCACAGGTGGGATGGGTTGGGTTTTTCAGGGTGTGTGCAGATGCTTTTTCCAGCAAGGAGTGGGTTTTGCCCTCCAGCATCAAGGTTTCTGATATTTCCCAGTGCTGCTTGTAACATGAGCGGCATAACTTCATCTCTGTGACTCATCTCCTCTGCATGTCTTTAAGGTGTTTAGAGGTTAACAGGGCTTGAAATGTAACCCATGATTAAATCCTTGGTGTTTTAGTAACCTAGCTTGTCACAACAAAAGAAGGATGCATTTTAGGCCGCCAGTGATCTCTTTTTCCTTAACTATTGTGAGCACTGTTTTCTGTGGTCAAATTCCGCCTTACACATGCTACAAAGTGTTTCTCTGTTTATCTGTGTGGCCTACATCTGCTTAACCTCATTAAGGGGTTAGTTTTATGGTTCCTTTAGTCCCTCGTGGTTGGTTTGCAACCTTACAGTGACACAAAAAACTTCAACTTGTCTTTCTGATGCAATATTTTTGTACAAGTGAAACATGTGATTGGCTTTAGATGTGCTGGTAGGTGTAAGTAAGGCTAGCTGTTTCCCCCTGCGTCCAGTCTTAATGCCAAGCTAGGCTAAACTTATATCATTATCTGGCTATAGCTGCATGTATATCATAAAGGTTTGAAAGTGGTTAACATTATAAGTTGTAATTTTATATATTTTTTTGGATTTGTGTTTTTCTGGAGCGTCACAGATGAACGTCACTCCTGCCATCCTGAAACAAACCATCACCTGTCTTTGGATTAATGATTGACATACACTATTCAAACTATCAAGTGTGTTATTGTGCAACTTATGACTGAACTTTAATAGCATGAGTCTGCAGCAATCATAACAGTCATAAAGAAACAATATAGGACAATGTTTAGGTCACTGCATCTAGTGTGTGCAACTTGCAATAAAAGTTGAAGGATGCGTGAAAGACATGCTCCATTGTCTCAAACAGCAGCAGTGTTTTATTGCATATTTTACCCAGAACTTGTATGTTGCCTATTTATTTCTTATGTGGTACTATGATGTTATTAAACGTTGACAGTGTTTGAGTTATCACCTGCTATCAGCGAGTGTGTGGGTCAAGGAGTCTGCAGGAGATAAATCTTGTTATCAGCAGAGATTTTATGAGCACTCTCATGGATGACTGGGTCGGAGTGATGTACAGATGATGTACAGAAACACTCGTCCTACTTTAACACTGAGTTTATTGTTACACTTGTGCTCTTCTTCTCTCACACACACTTTGTCATTTTTTCCCACTAATCAGTTAAATTATGTGAGGTATTATGGCAGGAATCCTTTATTAGCCCTTGACTGAGACACTGGCCTCAAAACAGTACTTGGTGCAGATGCAGTCAAGATACGCGCGCACACAGATTATGATTATGTTGTAAGTATTTTTTAGTCAAATGTGAAAAAAAGATATGATGGGTAAACGTGGAACTGGGCATGTCTGCCACATCAACATTTTAAAAGAAGTGGCACCTAAATCTGGTGCCACTTCCAGATTCTCATGATATCCAGGAAATCACTGCGCTTAGCCACAAACTTTTTGATAACTCTTTCGTTCTTGTGCAGTTTCCTGATAGGTTGATTTTGGTACCCGTGGCAGAACCAGGCTAGCTGCTTTTTCTAGTTTTATGCTAAGCTAACTAGCTACTGGTTGTTGCTTCATATTTTTTGGACATGCATGAGTGTGGTATCAATCTTCTCACCTCACTCTAGGCAATCGAGTGACTAAGTGCATTTTTTAATATTGCACACTTTTGTTTAAAAAATGTAACAACTATATTATGTGTGTATTTATATGGTTTATTTTAAAAAGAAGAGGAATTGGGGCTCGTCACATGCACGAGTCACTCTTTCGGTGTGTTGTCTTTGCTGTTCTCTGGACAATCAGACTGCTCAAGGACAGCTTGATTTAAAAAATAACAATTACCAATTCAGCCTTGCAAACATCCAGCCTTCTCAGCCTTCAGATACACTTCACTCGGTTTAAACTGATCTGTTTATCGCAGCACTAACACACACACACAAGCATAGGCACTTACGTCATCGTCACGGTATTGGTAAGTGTCGTGGCTCATTAAGAATAGAGGGGCAAGAGGCCACCATGGTCATAAGGTCAAGTGTCAAAGGGTCATAGGTGCAAATCACAAGGTTAAATATAATGGACCCTTTCGCATTTCGTTTTTTTCTCACTTTTCTTTGACGCATACAATTTGACTGCTATTCTTTCAAAACAAGACACCATGTTTTTTCACTTTTTGTGACATTTGTGAAATATATGTTAGTTACAAAAGATGCTGTTAATTAAGTTGTTCCATCTGTGATTGGATAAAACAAATGTTTTTTAGTGCTGATTTGATATAGTTAATTCCAAACTTCCAAAACAGTTTTCTAACAACAAGTTAAATGTATTAAATGTTTTGATACTTTGGTTTTTATGGGTCCTTGTGAGTATTTGCTTGTATTTGGGGATCATGTCAACTCTCAGAAGCCATGTCCTACGCTCGCTCTCAGTAAATGCCAGGCTCATTGGTCTCGTACCAGCTCTGCTGTCTTAGCGAGGGAACTTTTTCTCAGAGCTGTGCTGACCACACATACTTTACATTCCTCTCTTTTTGATAGCACTCACCATAGTTACTCAGAATGAAATGAAACAGGATTGCAACGCCTCTCACAAACCGAAGTTAACCTTTATCGTGCTGAAAATGTTTCACTGTATGCTGGTTTAGTCCAAATTAATTTGAAGAAGATAGCAAGGGAGGTACATGGTTGTACCTGATAGTCTGTGAACACAGTCCTCTCAGAGAAGTATGTGTTGTATTCGTAGCCTCGGCATCCAGTGATAAGGTTGGGAGTTGACGACATCCGAGCAGAGCGAAGGGTGTAATCCAGGCCCAGATTCTGAACATGAGTGGCAATGGCACAGAGCCTGCTGTCCCCAAGTAGGAGCCGTCTTGGCCAATAAATGATAAGCCCTTAGGGTCAGTTAGTTACCAGGTAATTGGTAGCATGGCAAGAATGTTGTCATACGTCCCATTGGCCAATGGAGGCACCCATAATTTTCCATGACAAGAAATAAGATCTGTATGAAGTTAGATAGTAGGAACGCCTGATCTTTCTTAAATTAGCAACAAAACAGACCCGTCACAACCGCAAAATATATATCTAAAAGTTTGTGTGTTTGACAAATTTGATCTTGATAGAGTGAATACTCACTGCTGTGCATTAGATACCCTCTTCACCTTCTGTGCTGGTATATGAGACATCTCAATCTCAGGAAATATTTGCATCTCACGATCAGATCTGAGTCTTGTTTCAGGCGGTTCCATACTTGTCCTAACATACAGTACAATATCTAACCTTGTATCACCGGAGTGTGAGAGTGCAGCAACTGTCTGCCTCGTGTAGATTGTTTTTATCTGTTGTAAACAAAAGTTGGCAGGGAAGCTGAGAAGGTAGAGCACTGAAGACAAGGAGGAGGAGAAGAACAGGTTCAAGATGGACATTTTACTGAGGCTGCCAAGGTCTAATAGTGTACTTTAAGAGAATAGCTCTGGTAAATCGATAGAAAAAGAATTGCAGACAGGAATAAGAAGCATAGAGGGCGGATTGACTGCAGGTCAGTTTGGGAGAAGAGTGGGACACTTTGCTCAATTGGTAATAGGAAAGCAGGACAGGTGGCCTTAGAAGGAGTGTGGCACAGATGACTTGGGTGTGTTGGCTGTGAAAGAACACTCTGCACAGTCCTCAGCTGGCTTATCTCGTCTCTGTCACTGCAGATTGTATAACAATACTGAGAAACCATAACTCTGGTTGTACACTGGGGATCTTGCTCTGTATTGAACTGCATCCTTATCTGATGGTAGTGTTCAGAAATGATCGAAGTCTAAAATGTAAAAAATGGTCCAAATTAAACATTCAAACAGCAAGTTGGTCTGACATCTTATGCCACACAAACACACAGACACACACACACACAAACACAGATAACACAAAGGTGGGAAATGACTGAATAGCTTCACTTCCAAACAACCACCTGTTGTTATCATTGTTTCAGTGCAGTAACCTGATATTTCCTCCTCTGTGACTGACTGGGTGTTGATCCAAACACTCCCCGGAGCCTTCCGTAATAGTGTCTCATTGCAGCTTTATAATTGTTCCCTCTGGATGCTGCTAGAATGATGTAAATGTCTTCACAGAAACCTGATCTTCTTTTGGTTTCCTGCTTGGCTTTTGACAAGCAGAGACATTTATGGCAAACTTTGATTAATGTGTATGAGATAAGTAAAACATTTGTTACACTCAGATGGTTATAATTTATGGAGCACCAACCTGTGCTATCATAACTTGTAATTCAGGTCCGCCTGCTCAGGTGTTTGCAGACATTATATGTCATCAAACATTTTGCAGCCTCAAGGTTTGTGGAGAAGTCACAGTTAAGTAACCACCCTGATACCAAGAGCTGAGACAACACACTTCAGACGGGTTCAACGTCTTCAAATGCATTATGTCACTGTGTAAACAAAGCCAGTAATGGTGTGGTGCTACTTCAACAGAGGGCGCTATAAAGTAATCGAGGATTTGACCTTTGACCTCTGCTGGTGTGAGAAGTTTTCCATACTTTATGATGTTTTTAATCAAGTTTAAAGGAAGTTTCTCTTTTATTTTCAACAGGGCCTAAATATAATTTAAATAAGACATAAGTAAACAAATATAAAAGGACAGAAGCAAGTCACCCCTTTTTTTTACCCTCTGGTGTCATCCTATTCTGCCAGTGTGTGGGACACAACATCGCAGCGTGTTAATAAAGCATTAGGATGAATCACCACCTGGCCTGTGCGGTGTGTTGTTATCCAGACACACCCTCTCCCCAGAGAAGCCTGGACCTGTTCAGAGAGACACACAACACCGCAGGAGATTAAGAAGGTGTGGTAGCCCCTTGTCCTGATAGATCAAGGAAGTAAAGGGGGATAATAACAGGAAAGCAGGACGTCTACACTAAGGAGATGAAGGGCAGATGTGTACCTACACCACTATGTGAATAATGGGTGAGTGGGTGGGTGCGCTGATAGATCCTAAACCCTTGTCACCGAACTAATTGTAGAAGTTAAACTATTTATTGGTAGAATGACGCATTCATTCGTTTTACACTAAAATTTGCATTTAATTTTGTCTATACTTTTGTATACATACTACTTGCATGTAGCTATTTGTTTTCGACTCATGCTGAAGGAGGCAAGCTTGGGAGCCAGTAAGGAAATAAAAGGTTATTACCACAGTAGGCTAAGCTATGTGTAACAACTTGTCTCTTCGGGAGAAAGAGGTGGAATTTCACCAACTAATTGTGTAACCATTAATCTCCTTAGTATACTTGTTAAAGCTTACAGCAAGCCAGAACAAAGACACTGTGTTTGAGACTTTGTTTCCTTTTTTGCTAAATTGAAGTCAAGTGTTTGTGATAACTGCCAAACAAATGAGGAACGCTAACGCTAAAGCTAACACTCACCAAACTACATTTGTATGAAGCCTTTTTTTACTTCACTTCCTGCAGGAAGTTTTTATATGATGTCACACACTTGTGCACAATAACACATTTCAGGCCTCCTGCACTGTAAGCCTGTGAGTTAGCTGTGACCTGCAGCTGTAGTAGCTGTAGTAGCAGCAGTAGCGCTGAATGAAGCTTCTGTCTGAGCTCAGCCTTGTTGTGTGTGAGACTGGAAACAATGGGTGTCCAATGAGACAAGAAGCATGTTCCTTAGTTCTGAGTCACCGTTACAAGGAAGCAAGAGAGGGAGGGGGGGTCCTTTTGTGTGTATTTGTGTGCTTGTGTTTGTACGACAAAGAAGGGGGGGGAGGCGTTTGGAAAGACCTGGGATGATGCGTGTGTGCAGCAGAGGAGCATTGATGTACAAGTTTTTCTGTTAAGATGCATACATAGCCTACTGGGGTTGTTTTGTAGTTGTGGCCTGTATGTGTGCATGAGAAAGAGAGAGAGAGAGAGTAAAGTCCTTTGCATAATTAGTCTCTTAATCCAGGTTTTACGTGTTAGAAGTTAGTGAGAGAATGGTCAGCGAAGCAGCCATAACTTAACTTAATAAATCTGCTTTTAACCTGCATGGAGCCAGTTAGATAAAATGACTTCCACCTGCCTGAAAAGTTAATTTTTCTCTTAGTTAATTATCTGTCTTGCTGTTTTTCTTCTTCTTCCATGTTATATTTGGTTATCATGGCACAAAGCTAAGGGTACAAGACTAGGCAAAGGCAAAGCAGTACTTATTTTCTTGTTCCCTCTTTTTCAGGCCATTTCTGTCCTACTGTTTTTTCCTGGCTTCTTGAATATATTTCATTTTGTACTTTTAAACTGGGTCATATTTAATCACTTTGCAGTGACATTGCATGTATTTCGTCTGAGCTTTTCACGACGCCTCTCCTCTCTCTTCCTGTGTGTTTGAGGGAATGTGTCACACAAAAGCACGCACATGGCAAATGTGTGCCTGTGTAAACTCACACTCTAAAGCACCACCACACCCTGCTCATTATGTTCTCAGTCAAATGCCCTGAAGGAAACTGCTCCCTCAAACCATGTTTTGTCATGACAGTCATATTCACAGGCTATTCATCTTTGATGATGATGATACCCGTTTCCTTATTTCATCTCACTTTACTCTTGCTTTTCCCCCAGTCTCTTCTTTGAAAACAAACCTGGGAGTAACCTCTCTTAAACACCAGGGGGCAGAAGAGAACCACTGTAAAATTGTTGTTTCCCCATTCACATCAACATAGTGAAGTTTGTTTTCCCTCCATTTGTAGGACTACTACAGGGGATTTACCCATTTTATCACAGTGTAAACATAGGATGACTCTTTTTACTCACTATGCCAACATACACAGTCTTTAGTCTGATTTATAGTGTAGCCTTGTGTTCTGTTAGAGTAAAGAACTTGGCACATTAAAACAAAAAAATAAACAAACAAAACACTGACATTCGAGGGGAAACCATCTTGATAACCGAAAGGAAAAGCTTTAAAGCAGAAACACTTTAAACAGAATCATAGTTCCCTTTGTGTTTACCTTATTGCCTTTTTCTTCTTCTTTGTCTGTCATATTACTTGCTTTCTTCCTTTTACTTTTACTTTTTTCATCTCATTGCTCTGTCTGTGAAATTTCAATTAGTAGTAACTTATCAAACGTAATAACTTGTCTTTAGTCCTTTAATACTCATGTTGGAACTGACATCATGAAATAAGCTTGCCATAATCCACTTTTATGGCACCTTTTTAGCTTCTTGTTGTTCCTCAACAATCTGGGCTATGTATAATATCTTGTAAACTACTAACTAAACTAAACTACTACACTGGAACCTGCGATAGTTTAAAACTTTAATACTGGATTACTGCAGCTCTTGTGGTCTCTCTGCCCCCTCTCTCTCTGGGTTTGTTTGGAGAGGCTGATCTTGTGCGTAAAACATCCCCGATATTTGAGGCGCTCCAGGGATTTAGCGAGCATGCCCAGTGCGCCCCTCTCAGCAGCAGAGGAAACCACTGGTGCAGCATAGAAGTCATACCAAGCATAGCCTGCGTGTCAGTGCAGTCGACTTACAGCTGGCTGTGAGGAGAACTGACGCTACTCTCTTTTTGCTCTTTATCACCGCGATACATTCACTCGTATTTTAAAAAAAAGTACCTTAAACTCTTTAGAATAACAAGGGAAACCGGTTTAAATTCTCTTTGTAGGGGTTTCTATTTTATTAACGGGTATTCTTCCAAACTAAAGTTGGAGGCTGGGCCTTTAGCTTTTTGACCGTCGCTTGAGAGGAGAAGAAAAAAAAAGCTGGTCTTTTTTTGCTAACAACTCGATAAATGCTACTAACGAAAATGGACCTGTTGAACTACCAGTACCTGGACAAAATGAACAACAACATTGGCATTCTTTGCTACGAAGGTAAAGTGGAGGGTTTGGGGCTGTTTGTGGGTGTTACTACGGTTGTTTTTAAAATCTAGAAGCGGCCGTTGCCGTTACGCTGTGAGTTCACCTTCGCGACGGAGTTGATGGAAGTTTTCACTCAAGTTACTTAGCTAAACGTTCTCTTCATAAATCGTGCACAGAAAAGTTTTAACTTTGTATACATGCTGAATTGTATCTCTTGACTTTCTACAGAAGTTATGAAGATTTACTGACACTGCTTATAACATTGCAGAGTTAAAACAAAGCGAGCGAACGATATATTTCTATTGAACGTAGTTAACTTCTACCGTTAGCTACATGGTAAAATAAACGCTTTTTTGCACTTTTAGCTAACTAGGTCAACGCTATTTGCTTGGTATCTGGTAAAACTGTAAGTTTGTTTATAAGTCTCTTATCATTTCTGTGCTATTGACCGTTCTTCAAAAGTAAGACATGTCTAATGACTGAGCCCAAAGGCAGAATAACAGACTGTATTAAGCCATGTGTGGATTTGATGGCTCTCCTCCTGCGGCTGACACACTCTATTAGTACATGCCCAATTATTCTGACTTTCTACTCTTCACAACTCATTAAAACTCCTTGGATTCCTTTCTTTGGTGATATCTGTATGTATATGCCTGCCTTTAGTTGGATTAACACAGTCTGTTGTAATTGAACCCAGCAAAACAAACTGAATTTGCATTTGCAAATCTGCATCTGTGTCTTTTTGTTAAGGCCTTGGACTTCTCTTTTCTTCTTTGCTCTTCTCTGGACTACACGTTATTTCTAGCATGAGCAGCCTAGAATTTCATGTTATGTCATGGACACACAAGAGCAAGAGCGTCCATGTCTTGGAAAAGCTACTGACTTTGGAGTAGTGGAACTCCTGTCCTCTGCTCTGCAGTTAGTGCTCACATGTCAGGGAGTGTAATATCATCCAGTCTTTCTGGGGGCTAAATACAAGTTCCTTCCTCTGTCTCTCTGCTCCTGTTTTCTATTGCAATATGTAGAATACACTCTCTCACGCAAAGCTTTGGTTGTGTAACTGAATTCTCTGAATTTTCAGAATTTGACATGATGACCATTCAGGACTCAGTAGAAAAACATGTGAATAGTGTTTTTAGAAGTGGTGACTAAGTAATCTAACTCCAAAGTTGAGTCAAAATACCAAACCTGCAGCACCAAAAAAAATACAACATTTTCAGTTGCACCTTTTGTGTGTTTGTAATACTTTACAGCGAAATAAGTGTTGTCTTGTTGATATTCTTGTTCAAATTCTTGCTTGTGGGCATGCGACTTTTCTCAGGAATTTGGACACACATGCATGCTTGTGAAATTTCAGTGACAGTAAAGCTCTGCCTTCAGTGCAGAGATGGTGTAGCAGATAAAAACACTGCTAGTGGGCAGGGATTGAAGCAAATTACAAGGGTTTCCTGTGTCACTGCAAAGCTCTATCTTTCTCAGGTTTCATCCTGACTATCTCAGTGAAGAAAATTACAGGAGTGAAGAGGAAAGGGACCTACTTTTTAGTGGTATTTTTTTTACGTGTATAACCCCTGGGTGTGATGGGTTTAATGCTTTATTTCTATCTTTGGGAGCACATCGCTGTAGGATTAGCACATCTTGTTTGTTTTCCTGTTTTTGTGTGTGTGTTTTTTTTAGCTGACTGAGCTATAATCTGACTCCATCATGTGCCTCATGATAAGAAAGCACAGAGATATAAGAGCAGGGAAAACAGCCAATCAGTAAAAAGAGTGAAAGAAAAGCCCTTCATGTTCAAACATGTCGAGCCAAGAAAGGGTTAGAAGAACTGTGTGGTATTGTGGGAGTGCTGACTTGTTATTGTATGCATGACCACAATAACTCAAATACATTCCCTCAGATATACACACACACACACACACACACACACATGCTGGTACACTGTCCGGAGAGCCCCAGTTCTATTCTAAAGCTTTCACACTGTTTTCGTTATAGATGTGACGCTTAAGATGCCTATTATGGCAAAAGTTCTGCTTCATGTACATCATGCCATAATCAGATATACCCTACAAATCCGATGCCTTTGAATAACTGTATTAATGTAATAGTTATGTAACTAACTCCCTAGTAATCCCAGGTTTAATGATTTGTTTGAGGATCAGGTGTATTTTTGGAATGATGTGAAGTTGCACACAGAAAGCATCCTAACAATGCCATAAAAAAAAACATGAATCTTTCCTGCAGTATTGTTTCTGATCTCCCTTGCACCTTTAACCCTCTCTTTCTCTGTCCCTAACACATCTCAGTTCTGGGTTTAGAAGAATTTCGTCTAGCTTTGCCTTCTTGTGTTGCAGTTCTTTAAAGTGTCAAAAATGATGGATAGAAATATTGAAGTCATAGACTGTATCGTTGTTGGCTGTGAAGTGCTGCCAGTCGGTGCTTGTGATGTCAGGTAGCAGGCAGGAAAGGAGGACTGGTGTTGAACCATGCTGGTGAATCTCTAGGCTACTTTGTAGGTTACTTTTTATTCCTTTAAGCGCCCAGTATATCGTACAGAGTGTCACATAATGATTTTAACATTGCCTGTTGTCCATTAATTTGTTAACAACGCAAAGTTGCTGACATGTACAGCATTGAAACAGTTGCAACTCCGCCAACAGATTGCTCCCATTTAATTTCGAATCATTTTGTTTCTCAGTGATGATTGTGTTCAGCCATTTGTGTAACCGGTTTTCTCTCACTCTTATTACTCTAGCACTCCATCCCTTTCTTTCTCTGTGTCTGTCTGTCTCTCCGTCCAGCTCTCCCTTTCTCTCTCTGTAAAGCTGCTATCAGTTGTAGTCCTGGCAGCGAGGGGTGCATGGGAATGCTGACTGTCCCCTTTTTTTGCTGCTGAGCAGATGAAAATAAACAGCGTTGAAAACCTCCTCAAAGCCTGTACTTTTGTCAACTTTCCCCCTCTGACTGTCTGCCTTGCTCTCCCTTCTTTTTCTCTCTGGCAGAGATCAAACCAATCTAACATCCGGTTTAAAAGTTCAGCTTACACAGACATGAACTTCTTCCGTCCTTTAAAGTATTTAAAGTCTAAAACCTCTAAGGACTTAAAAAAATAAAGGCAACTTAGAGAGGCAAGTTCAGGTTACTGAGAAACTCGGCCAAAAATAATCACTTTGCTGCTCTGCAGAGAGAGAGACGAAGACAGGACATGCCTGGACTCATCTTTTTTAAGTACCTGAGGGGGGAAATGAGGGAGGGAGGAAGAGAGCGGGAAATGGAGAGATAGAGAGGCTCACCTTCGTTTGTAATCCAATCTCATCCAGATTTCCAAGCTGTTTGAAGTTCTGTCAAGAGAAATAGCTTTGATCATGTGGACCTAATGAACTGAGAGAGCAGAGAGGGAGAAAGGTAGAGTGGAGGCTGACTTCTGTGTAACAGCCCTCTATCTACTGATTGTCTGCCGTGAAAGGAAAAAAGAACTTGTAATGTAGCAAGGTTCTCTATTTACTGAACAAAAATGTATAGTATCTATGCCTATAAACAGAGTCAGCATTGTAGTAAGCTGTGTATCAGTGGTTGTGTGAGTATCTTGACTTCTTTTCTTCACCCATCTGTCTTTTGATTTCAGGGTTGTTGAAAGACAGGGTGGTAACCTATGACAAATTCTGCATTTTATTTTGCCTGCTCCGGTCATTCAGTAGGATATTTACTACTACTATAGAAACTACACTACATTCCACTCTGTCATGATGAGTGAGGCAACTAAATCTATACACCGTTATTGATTACCCTTCGCTAGGACTAATGCAGTCTATTTCAGTGCTCAGTTGTTTGTTGAAAATGCATTGTAGACTACTTCCTTCAAAATGGCTGAAGTTCAAATAAACCATTTAAAAAACATAACGTCATAACTTTCACAAATGTAGGATTTATCGCAGGGCTTCATTAGTTGTAGTCATGTGCTCCTAACTGGCAACTGAGTGTAATAGCAGCAGATAAGTCAACAGCGTTTGACTCTATTGGGCTGAATGTCTTATTTGTGTGCAGGGGAAACACTCACAGATTCACCCCTTGTTGAGCGCTTCACTTCTGAACCTCTGATAAGCTATTATGTGCCCTGGGTCCTGATTGGTCAGCGTGGTGTCACAGTCTCCCTTCTTTTATTGCCATCCCTCCGTCCTGCCAAAAACAATGATGTCACCCGCCTTGTTGCCATGGTACACAGTGGGGCGAGCAGGAACATGCCAGAGAAAGAGGGGAGAGCTGCTGCTGCTGTGTTTGGGAGGCCATGCTAAAACTACACATACATAGAAGAACAGTGGAGGAACAGAGCAGACTATTTACTACATTACAAAGCCTTTTCAGTGTGTGTTTGCGTGTGTGAGCGCTGAAGCCTTCTGAATGACTTAATGATATAATTATTTGTCGGTTTAAACTGGTTTTCACCCAGATTTTATTGCCTTGTATTCAAAGGTCTTTGTGATTCATCCTACCAAAAGAACACTGTCCACTGTCCACTTACTTTTCTCAGAATATGGGAGAAGTTAGGACAAATCTGCAAGCTGCACTGACAGTTTTAGTCTCAGGCTTTATGTTTTGTTTGGGAATATTCAGACAGATACTCGAGGCAGTGGAAAGTCCCCGTGCTGAGGCAGAGCCAGTGGTAGTTTTCCTGATTCTCTTCTGCTCTTACTCCCACTCACTGACGACTCTGAAGGCCTTCTGTACCAGGACAAGACTGGAGGAAAGCACAGAGAGTCAGACACAGAGCGAGTAAAGCGAGGAATAGTTCACACCACGCACACACAAATGCAGAACCCATCCACAACTATGTCTTCCAAAACATTCCTAACCAGATACTCCTCTGCTGATGCCAAAGGTTTGTGCCTCACTCAGCAAACTTTATAAGTCAACAAAATCCAAAGTTTGTGCTGGAGCACAGCCTGTACAGTAACACTGTCATGAAGTACTTTTTGTGGTCAACTTGTTAAAAGTGGCTATAAAGTAGTTGCCTTCTGCTTGAAAAATACCATCATTTTGACTAATTACCATAATTTACATCTATGGCTAAGTACCCTGCTGTAAATGTGAGCACTCTCAGTTGACAGCAGTCATGTTTGAAACGACCAAAAGTTTATTCATATTTGAAAATTGCCTTCTTTTCCTCTTTTAGAGTTTGTGTAAAGTTGGAGTTTTATGTCTCCTTAAACGTTTTTTTCCCTTTCCGTCTCCCTTCCTCAGGTGAAGCAGCTTTGAGGGGCGACCCCAGACTCCAGTCCCTGTCCCTGTCCTCGTCTTCCTCCTCCTCGTCCTCCTCTTCGTCGTCATCCTCGTCATCTTCCTCCATTTGCAGCCACAGGACAGGTCCTCCTCCCATCAGCCCCACAAAGAGGAAGCTGAGCGGGGACCAGGGGGACAGCGACATGGACGACAACGAACATGTGGCGAAGATGAGCCGACTTTTTGCTGCACAGCTGTGAGTACACACACTCTGCGAAATGATCTTTGTGGTTACACAAGAGAACAAACAGACTTTTTAATGAAATCTATAATGATGAAAATTGGGTTATTTTGTAGATGCTCATTTCCTGAGGTGCTCGTAAAAAATCTCTGAAATTGCACCTTTTAGTTTTCTGTCTCTCTCACACAAACACACGCTGCAGCCACCGCAGAGGCCACCTTGCTGTCTACAAAACTCAGCGTTTTTAAAAGAAGCCTTTTTTTTTTACTTGCATGTTTGTGTGAGTGTTTCTGTTGGCCATGTGTGTGCGGGATCCTCTGTTCGGGAAGCTGCGCGCAGGCACAATTTCTCAGAACTCCCAGATTGGACTCCATGGTGCTACGCCAGGTTTAGCCGGCTCCGCGGTGTTCTCCTTATAGCAGCAACTCTTGAAGCTTGGAAACAGGGGACTGCACAACAGAAAGATTACTCACATCTCTAAAGTTCCCACATTCCCACTTCCAAAGATTCCAGAGATTCTGGAGCGCTGATTGGTGGGGAAGGTATGCTAGGGCTGGTGGAAGTGGAGTCAAATCACCCCCTCCCCCCCTTCTCGGTTTTACTGAGTCAGTCATGGGACTCCAGCCACTGCTATTTATTGCAGAGACAGTCAAGGAGGTGTTAGGTAGAGCTGTGCAGTTTTGCATGCATGCTAAGACTTAGCAATACGTCGTTGCTGCTGCTGAAAATAGTAGTAAAATTATAAATTCATGATGTTTTTATGTCTTCACAGTCACATGTGGAGTAAGTCAGCGTGGCTGTGAGGTGACACAATGGATATACTAGAAGCCCTGGATTAAAAGTAGAGCACAGTTACTGGCAGTGTATTTATGTGTTAAAGCATGTGCATACACACAGATTGAAGGCATATGCAGTACATATTCTCATTTGTGAAAGCTGGCACAGACACGTTTAGACTTTAAAGGTGTCTATAAAGTTTGAAGCTGTAGTCTGTATCATAGGTATTTAGCTGTACGTTCCTAGCACTGAAAAGCTCTGCTAAATATACAACTTTCCTGTCAAATTCTCACAACCCAAAGGCTTTGATTGTAGGAGTGTTATTGCAGCCTTTTGGTGAAGCAACGATTGCTTGGAAGAAACTGAGCAGTGACTGAAATTATATAAATCACCATTGTTTTTAGAGGATCCTGTTTTTTTCCCAGAACATAAAAGGGCTTTTATTCGATGAGGTTAACCACGACAATTACAAAAGTTGTATATGTTAGCTTGTGACAAGGCGGGGATATTTCTGCACAGCTTGTGTTACAGGTAGAAATCCACGACATCTGAATCAAGTTGTTCTCGTGGCACACGGGGGGGAAGGGTCTTTTGTTCCTTCATCTTGTGACCGCCTGGGCTCACATAACAAAGGATTAGCTTGTGTGTCTTGACATTTGTGCAGAGTCATCTTGATTTCTGTTATGGATGTATCAGTGGTGGGAGAATTACCATTATACTCTTCAGAAAACCCAGGCAGTAAATCCATCTTCCCACTTGCTGTTTGAATTTGTTGTGTCTGTTGTTTCTCACTCCCTAAGAGAGATTCCGGATGCACAGTGCGGTTAAGTTCTGCATACATTAATAGGCAAATTCTCCTACTCATATATCATGAGTTGGGTTTTGTCAGCCTGCTGAAGTACAATGGGACTTATTGTCATATCAACTTTCAGCTGTGTTGCAGCTCTTTGCCACATCTTCTAAAAGCAGCCTTTTGTTTTGTTAAAATAGGTTGTGTAAAAATAAACTGATCTAAAGCCTGTGATGTTTAAGATTTAAACTGCTCATTGTATCATGGTGGTTTCCTCGAGGTACCCCATGATAAGCCATAATGCCTTTATTTAATCTTCATTTTAATTATGACCTTGTAGCGTTTTGGCTGTAGCAGCTACAGGTTAATCTGCACCCAAGAAAAGTCAATTGCCAGTTGACTTGTTGCAACTTGACGTTGAACTCAGGGCTTTTATCATAAAGATATATTTTTTTTTCATTTTGGAAACCTGTTTGCCCCAGAGCCATCCTAAATATGTCTTATTTTTGTCTTTTAATTTGAGGTTCTTCCCTGAGGGCATTCTTTCCCTGGCAAAACTAACTGCTGAGTGACTTGTTGAAACCTGCAGTCGGAGTCAGCGCCTGAAAAGTTTTCCTCCTCGTTTGAACTGTTGTGCCCGTCCAAAGCACAGTGATTACACTAAAGTGGAGAATGATGGGTTGTCATTGCAGAAAAAGTTAAGCTAAAAATAGGCAGTAAAAACAGCCTCTTGAGAAAACACTGTAAGGTACTTACCAGTCGAATCATCTTTATTTAACACGCAAGAGCTTTCTGCTTCATTTAAACCATCTGTCAATTATAGGAGCAGAGATTAGGAGCAGTGATTAGGTTTAATTTGAAAATGATGGACTTAGCTTTTGGGAAAAAGCTACACTGAAAACCAGAAAATGATCCCCTGCAACCCCCATCACACGTACACACACATGCACTCGCAGTTCAAATGTCCAGAGATGGTTATCTGACACCATTCTAGCAGTTGGGTTTTGCTGGCTGCTTCTGTCTGTGTAGCCTGTTTTTTGTCCGCACTGATTGCTCTGTTCAACTGTTCCTGCGTGTTTAGAAGCTTTTGTGTTCGTTCTCCTCTTTTTGAGGACCTTCTTTTGCCTGAATGGCAGTTTTCCTGTGTGCTTCTGACTCAGTCGGCTGCCAAATAATGCGTGTTTTTCTGCTGGTTGTCTTTTGTCTGGAAGCTCAGTCGTATTTTTACTGAGTGTTGACACAGACAGACATGTGACACCTTAGACTTGAGGTGTGGCTGTGAAGGAGGAAGCTCAGGTTTACTCTGTTGTCCAATCAAAACAAGCAGAAGTCAGGGGGAGGCTCAGGCGGTGGTCAGAAAAAAAAGAAAACTTTCTGAACCAACTTAAGCTTTAATGTGGGACAGTAATAACAGCGTGACAAATGTATTGATTTTCTAGTTTTAAAAGCCAATATCGTTGTGGAGAACATGATTTTGCAGCAGTCAGTTTTTGCATGCAAAATTCTGCACATTAAAGTTTCTGATTGTATTAGCAGCCCTGGTGACAGGCTGTGCTCTTTACTGAGTCTGCATGTGTTTGTGCAGGTATGTACATGTGTTGTGGCGTGTACTCTCCGTACATGCATGTGTGCTTGCCCATCTGTGCTCATCCGTGTGTGTGTGTGTGTGTGTTTGTGTGTGTGCTGAGTGGGCTCCTTGTCAGGCTGCAGGGGCTACTTTCTCATTTTCTCTGAGGAGTAGGAGGAGTCTTGAACAAAGAAGCCTTATCCTGTCCGCTGGAGCCTGCGGGCTGGAAGCTTGTTGCTGCCTGCCCGCCTGCCCGCCACTCTGCAGCTGTAGACCCGCCAGAATAAAAGCTCTCTTGCTCAGCTGTTTCATCACTCCTTAAGAGAAAGAGCCAGTCACTGCAAAGTTTTGTGTTGGTTATTTATTTAGGGCATATCGCTGCAGGACAATGTCTTTACAGCAGCCCTGTTACATGTGACTAAGTGGGCAGCAGGTGTGTTGATATCCTGTGTTGATATATGTTTCTTGTTCTTTGAAATGAGCCGTGTTACCCTGAGGTTGACTTGCAATTTCTGACATGCAGACAATTGTTTAGTGGTTTCAAATCAAGCTTTGCTTTCCAAAGTAGTACCCAATCTTTTATTCATAGTCTTGCTCTTACTCTGAAAGTCAATTCTGTAGAAACAGAGGCTAAAAGCAAAAACCAAGTTGCTGCAGTAAGTACTGAAGCATAGAGAGAGTGCAGCTGCTTTCTACTGGGAACTTCAGCAGCAAGTTGTTCTCATGGAAGTTTCTCAATTGGCCAAATGGGGAGAAAATAAGAGTGTGTGTGCGTGTGTGTGTGAGAACGTGGCCAGGCCTGGTGAAGTCATTGTTACCCTCTTGTTTTACATGGGACTATTTATGTAGTGTGTGTGTGTGAGAGCATGTGGGGAAAGGAGGGAGAGCATGTGGGAGTTTCATTGTTTGTGTGTCTGTTCACATGTTGTTTTCTTTGCCTTCTTGTTGTGGTTCTTCCCATATCCGATCGGCCCCAGCTTTGATAACAAAGGGTTTTCTTCAGTTCTCGTTCCCTGCGGTCGGTTTACTGTCAAATATGTGCTTGATTTCTATCAGTAAAAAGCTCAAAGATTAAAAACGGCTGTGTCAGCAGCAGTTTGGAAAATGTTTTGACTACTCTCTAAGGATTTTGAGCAAAGCAAATGCGTTTTAAAAAAAACCCCTTTATATTAATATATTCAGTCTTATACTGCCTGTTCTATGTCAAGAACGATTACCTGATTTATAACTATACTATTCTGTGAGTGACATCAGTAATGGTGTATTTCCTCTGGGTTTAGACTGCTCTATTTTAAAGGATACAAATATTATTGCAAACTTCCGCTCCGTCCTGTTACTAAAACCTGCTCTGAGTAGAGCAAACTGTGTTGAGATGTGCCTCTACTGTATACATAGCCTGGGTAGGCCCTGTGGCTCACTTTCTATGTGTGTGTGTGTGTTTGTGTGTATATATTTATATATCCATTCTGTGGTTTTCTGCAGACCTCGCAAAGCTTGGGCCTGGTTGTAACCTGTGGTCGAGCCTTCATCCTCCTCTGCTTCTTCTCTTTTTTGTCATCTTCTCCTCTCTACGCCCTGATTCTTCCCAGATGTTTCCTGTGTGTATCTCTCTCTCTCTCTCTCTCTCTCTCTCTCTCTCTTCGCTCTTTATTTTTTCTTAAAGGAGAAGGATGTGAACGTCTGCCCAACCAAAGATTTGTAGTGAGGTTTTCTCTAAAGGCGTAGGAGCACAATTGTGAGAAACAGCTTTTATAGCTCGGACTCTATCTTTGCTTCAAAGTGGAATATAGCTAACTCACCAAATTGGCAGTGTGCTATAGAGCTAAACCTGGCACACTTTAAAACTAAACCATATTTTTAGAGTCCTCGCTCGATATGTTTAGATTTATTCCATTCACATTACGCCAATTGGGCGACTTAGCTCATACAAAGCTGCTTGTTAAGCCAGCAAGAACAAATTACAAGTTTTCAGATTTACAGCCATACATCAGTAATTTTCTTCCTTTTAGTCATTCCAACACATGCTCACAGTTGTGATCTTTCACTTTGGGTTTACTTGAAGACAGGGTGTCATGTGAATGGTGACTTAAAAGCCTGTACTAAATGACAGATCCCAGTATTGTAATATTCTTTGAGATATATGACTGTATCATTTATGCATCAAGGGTTGGACTCTTTGGGTTTTAAATGAAGGGATCTTTCAGTTCGTGCCGACCGCTGTGGCTACCACTAATGCCAGGCTGCTCATAAGCCAGACTCTTGCAGGATACAATCAAATAGATATCTGCTCCCTATTTCATTGTGTCAAGCTGTATTTACTAAATGTCAGCCACACTGTTCTCATTTTGAAAACAACTCTGAGATAAAGTCTCCACTTTTTGTACTTATGATTGCATAGAACATTTAATTGACTTGACCTGCAGAACATCAAGATTTTAAATGTTCGGCCAAGTGCTGAGAAGTTTGATTTTGTAGTTTGGCCAACTTGTGGAAACCACAGCTAGTGTATAATAACATGACCCCGTGGCCTCTGTTTTCTCCTCTACTCCCCATCACCAGCCACCGCTGCTCTACATCCGTTACTTCAGCTCCTCTCCCCTCTCTCTGCCCACCCTGAGCGCGAGCCTTTGCACTGCTCTGTGCTGTTTACTCCACACTGAAGCTCGATCCAAGAGTGATTAGTAACCCAGTGAACATTTATTGTGAAATAAGATTAAGCTGCGTCCCCAACCTCTTCCCCTGTCTCTTTAGCACAGTCCACTCCACTTGCCTCTTTTGCCTCCTTTTCACTTTGTCCCCTCATACCCCTTGTGAGTGCCAGGAGTTCTTTCCTTTTTAAAAGGCTGCCTCCCTCTCTCACCCTCTCCTCTAGCCCTGGACCTGGCAACCCCTCTCTCTTCAGCTCTAGCCCTTGTAACCACCACCCCCCATCCCCATGTCTCATGTGTAGCCCTCACAGTCCGCCCTTTGCATCCTCTCCCTCTCTCCCCAGCTGCGACCCTAACGATAATTGAGAGGTGAGTAAGAGAGAGACAAAGACACGGGGCGGGTTTTTCAATGCCTGATCCCTGGCATGAAATGCGGTCCGGGGTTTGGTGGGCAATCAGGCGAGGGGAAGGCGGGGGCGGCGGTGGATTCAACAGCTACGGCATTCATTGGTCGGATTTGTTGATCCTGTTCACTGGCTCCTGCGACGGCCCCTCTTGTGCGAGGATGTGGGCATGCCTGCCCTTTGGCAATGATTAAAGTTTGGAACAACTTCCACAACCTAACTCAGGACCCAGCTGCTGGGACAGGGAACGAGAGAGAGATAGGGAGAGCTGTTTTATCTGTTTGCCTCTAAGCTAATCAAGGCTCTTGTTTATATTCGGAGATAACAAAGTTTTACAGGAAGGCTTTGGCTGGTAGGGTTTGATTAAAAGTAGATTTTCCCTGTAGAAATAATGTTTTAACTTTAGAACACGACTATGGTTGTTATGATCTGATTTTAATGTGTTTAACTTCAAATTGCACACAATTTCATAAAAAGTAAAAAATGGATAAAGATAAAAGCTTGTTGGTGAGCTGTCGGCTGGCTTTTTATAAACACGCTGCCAAGTCTCTCCCTCTTTGACCCTCAGGAAGTCGCTGCCGATTGTGAGGGGGAAAGAAGAGAAAGACAAAGAGAGGAAAAAAAGAAAAAGGGGGGTCCCCTGCTAATGTAAGCTCTCGGCACAAACGAAGGAAACTAGCGACCTCACTCTTTCTTATAGTAGAGGTCTGCACCATTCACATTCAGCCCCCCCTCTCCTTCCCCACCTCTCCTCAGCTCTTCCTCTCTCCCCCTCTCTGTATTCTGTGGAGACTGTTTATTTGTGCAGGACGGTGCTGTGGGCTCCAGATGCTTAACCCAGCAGTCATGTTGCCTGGTCACATGGAAATACAACTGTTTGCCTGAACTTGTTGTCGTGCATCCAAACAAACCTTTAAAGGGCCGCTGCGGCTTTTTCACTCTCGGGTCCGTTGTGTATTCTCATTCTAATTCTTCCCCCAGACTTTCTCACATGGAGAGAAAATGCCTCCACATCGTGTGTGGTGAATAATAAAGCGGGAATTTAATGTATTCTGTTCACTAATGTTTGTGTGCGCTTGGCTTATAGTAAATTGGATAGTTATTTTCCTAATCCAGGCTTTAGTCTATGCATATACTGTATTTTTAAGCTTGTATGTGTTGACTTTTTGAATGGATGTGTGTATGCGTGCAGGGAGGGAGCAGGAGGGAAAAGATGAGATAGCAAGAGGCGTGTACAGTAAATCTTGCTCCCTGTAACAGGGCCTCAAATTGTAGGAGGGGAGTGGAGCTGCAGCGACTGTGTAATACACAGTTGAACGAGCACACACACGCACACACACAGAAAACACAGACCACATTTGACGTACTGAGGAAAAATAATTGCTACCTGTTAAACTGCAAGCAAGTGTGCACAGCATCAGGCACCACGTCACTACGAAAGAAACTTTTTATTATCAACCAAGGAGGGAGCTAAAAGAAGAGGCCGAAATCTGCGTTGTGTTAAAGTGCCATTACTTGAATCCCTTCTCCTTATCTCTGCTGTTTCAATGATTAAAATATGAGCTCACTGTTAAGAGAGAGCGAGAGAGAGCAGGAGTTTCTTTGTGGAGGCCTGCCTTTAGTATCCAGCTCACAAGTCCTGAGCCTGCGTCTCTGCTGCGTTAACACTGCAGGATTTTTCATCAGACAGCACCGACTGCAACCGACTTCAGCCTCATTGGAGAGATAAAGTTGATTTCCTGTACTGAGGAAACCACTTTAGAGGCTCTAAACGTTTCGCCCATGTGCCCCTCTGTCCAGGGACAAGTTTGGAGTCCATCCATGTTGGATGAAGTTTGAAGAGTTTTCCTTCCTCCTTCTTGACTTAGCAGCACAGAGAGCGTTTGTGTGTGTGTGAGCATGTGCTTGTTCAAAACACCCTCCAGCAATCTGAGAAGCAAAGAGTGTGTATGAGTGTGTGAGGTCAGTATTAATAGCTTCTGCTGGTGCTGCAGTGTTTGACAGAGAGCCCCATTTACAATAGTTCTTCTGTTTATCTCTCCTCTTTCATCCCTCATCTCGCTCTCTGTCCCTCTCTGAGCCCCTTTTACCTCTCTTTCTTTTTTTGTTTCTCCAATGCTAAACTTTCTTCCACATCAATTTCAAAGTGTTTTCTCGTCTTGTTCTCTTTCAAACTTTTCTGTCAAACTTGAAGAGTGATTCCGTTGATATCGGCATTAAGCAAATTAGCAAGTATTTTATCGGTCTGGCAAAACACCAAAGTGCTTTTAGAGCATCGTTGTATGCTCAGCCACAATATATCAATAAGTAAAATAAGTATTCAGATTCTTTATATCAGATTCAGAGTTAGTATACTGCTATCCAACCACAATCCAGAAATATATATAAATAATGAGCATCCCTTTTTGTTTCCTAGGAAACCCAATGGAGACTACCGCAGCTCTCCCCTCTCCAAGGACCGCAGCCGGAGCCCCATTGAGCGTGTGGTGGTACCCAGTGCTCTGGGAGTCCACGGCAACCACCTGTACAGCCACGCCCACCACCACCACCATCACCACCTGGCCAGCTTAGCTGGCATGGACCAGCCACTGGCACTCACCAAAAACAGCATGGTGGTGGAGTCTGCACGCAGCAGCACAGCAGCGATGGCCACGGTGCCGCACACAGTCAGCGCCATGGAGCGCCAGCAGGTAACCTTCAAACCCCGTTTCTTTGATTCCAAAACTTACTGACTTCATCTTTGGCAAATTGTTGGGTAAAACCTCAACTCTGGTAGGTCTCTTGCATGATGAGACTAATGTGCTTTCATTAGCCAGGCTGCTTGGATGGTGGAGAGTAGAAATTTCCTATTTGGCTTGTTAGCCAAAATGTTGTCAAACCCTGGTGGTCACTGAATCATTCCCCCTCCCCTCTAGTTTCAAACCTCCCTTTGGTCTTTCTTCTCTATGTGGATCTTTTCAGCATTTCAAATTCTGCTCCCTTTTTAGTTACTCTTCATGCTGTACTATTGACTAAATCGTTTGGGTTGTTTTTTAAAGTGTTGAATCTGTGTCTTTCAGAATCGTCCTTCAGTGATCACCTGCGCCCCAGCCAACAACCGCAACTGCAACCTGTCTCACTGTCCGGTTTCCCACAACGGCTGCTCAAGCCTCGCCAACAACTACAGGAGAATCAACAGTGAGTGCTCTCATGATGTCTTTCTGTACATGTGTTTATGGTACACAAGGGAACATCCATGCTGACTGTTATAATTGTCCCTTAAAGTTTTGATATTTTGTAAAGAAACTCATTTCCCAAATCTTTCAGTTTGTGGGAACCCTTGTGTGCATTTCACCCTCTTAAGAAAACATAGCGCGCTGATACTTATATTTCTACTGATGCTAAAAAAGAACAGTAATTCCAGGTTTCTGTCAGACTTTCCGCACATAAATAGTGACGAGGCCTCAACATGCTTTATTTACTACCTTATCTGTGCTCTCCGTGCTGTATAAGTCACTGGAGGCCGCAGCCAAACGTGTGTTTTATTCGTCCTGTCTGTGAGTGTCCGTCATGTTTTCTGTGGGATGATAACTTTACTGTGGCCTTTTTTATGATCCCAGTGAAATCCCTATGATCTCATTGAGGTTAACAGTGAAATTTAAAACGGTGATTTAACTTAAAAAAGCTGCAATGAAAAAGTGGAGTCGATGTTTTTCCATTGACCTAAAATGCACATTACCAATGTTTAAACCGATGCTAGGCAATAAATTGCCCACTGACCATTATACAAGTGAGTTATAGAGACGTTTCTCGTTTCATTATGGGAACTAAACTCTGTCTTTCTCCTCTCTTCTCTCTCTTCTAGCCAATACAGCCTGTGACCCGGTGATCGAGGAGCACTTCCGCCGCAGTCTTGGGAAGAACTACAAGGAGCCCGAGCCCACCGCCACCAACTCGGTGTCCATCACGGGCTCGGTGGACGACCACTTCGCCAAGGCCCTGGGCGAGACCTGGCAACAGATCAAAAACAAGGGGAGCCCATCGTCCTCCGGCAGCAGCCCAAACTCCTCCCCCGACAGTCGCATGGTCAATCACAACCACTCCCCTTCTGTGGTCTCCTGAATGAGGAGGGGTTCAAGAGGGATTTGCCCCCTCCAATCTCCAGCCCTTTCAATCACCCCGCTCTTACACCTATGTCCCCGTCACATGTTCTGTCACCAGCATCCCTGAGGGAATGCCTGCCTGCTGGTCTGCTAAAAAAAAAGACCCGAAACCCTCAATCCTGCACTCGTTCTATGCACTCATAGAGGATCAATCAAGCAATAACAACATTGCCTTTTTTTCCTTCTGTGATCTGGTAATGCCAGACGGTAATCAGTTATGAGCGATGAGGGTTCAACTTTGGGACTTGACTGGAGCACCGAGCTGCTCCTTCCAATCATTCATCACCCCTGCGTGTCGAGCTTGGAGCTGTCTGTAGTTATATGTACATAAAGAGAGAGAAGAGAGGCGGTGTTTTAATTATTAATTTTCTTCTGTTTTTGTTTCTTTAACAGTAGTTTTGTGTTCTGCTTTTGCATTATGAGAAGCCCGACGTTTGAAAGAAGAGATAAGAGAGAAACACTTTGGATAATAATCACAAACCACCTGACTGTGCTACCAAAGAAAACTCAGACACTGATGTTTATCAACGCCCAACAGCCATCTCATAATCTCCTCCCTCTGTTTTATCATCTTCCATTCTTTCACCTCCCTCCTCTCTCCTGTGAGTGTGTTCTGGTTTTGTTACTGCATGTGTACACTTTGGTGAATGACTCGGTCGGATTTGCACTACTGCCGTAGAAATTGAAAGGGTGTCGGTATCGTAACCTGGCACCGCACACACTGGGACTTATAATGCGGATTTTGACGCAATCTGATGTAAACCAGCTTTTGTTGGAGCTTAAACCTACCTTGGCTTACTTTTATTATGGCTCTGGCAGAAAGAACAACCCACATTATTTAGTGGATGTATTTCAATAAATGGAAAATACATCTTAGTGGGGCTGGGCGGTATAAAATACAGATAGAGATATGCAACTTTGGATACAGATATACTATGTATCCACTACCAGTCAAACGTTTGGACACATTTTCTCATGCAAGTGAATGGGAAAGTGTGTCCAAACTTTTGACTTGTAGTGTATGTTCTGATACAAAATGACTATAGTCACATCACTGCATGCTGATAAACGCAGCTGTTAAAAAAAACATACATTTGGTAAAAGAGAGGTGGATGTAGGTTTAAGGGTAGGGTCATAAAAGAACAGGGAAAACTGTGTTAGGAATAGGACACATCCAACAGCCATCACCATGGATACGTGATGTTTTACATTTTGATATATTCTGGAGTGTTAAAAAAATACCATAAAAGTGTAAGCTCATATCCAAACTCGATATGAACATGCAAGTGAGAAAGTGTGTGGATGCATTGGGATTATAAATGGATCATACCGCCCAGCCCTGCTTAGACAAAGAAAAATACAAAACGACTTACATGCTTAAATTGTGCCAAGTGTTTTGCATTTCATCCTGTAAGCACAGTCAGGTCATCCAGTCAGCACCCTGTCGCGTTATTCAACATCCCCAGCCGCCGTCTGACTGAAAACAAGAGTCGTGCAAAACCTGAAGTGCGTCTGAACAATGAGCTTTGATGTGTGCCGCCGGCTTAACTGCTGACAGCGATGAGGGGATAGATGATGCTGCATGTCACTTTGTGGTTGAAAAAGAAAAACAAGTGTGGATTCTCGACCGGGGGAGAGAAGATTATTCGGATCTCTTCAAACACACCTTTGATTTCGCAGCTCTTTGAACACAGGTGTTGTAATTATACTTGGCTTCCACTCTGCTGTCCCTCCCTCTCCTCTCCTTCACTCTGTGGTTAGGTAGATGTCTACAAGGTTTGAAGGGTAAACTAATGCTTTTACAGATGCATGTATTTTTGTTCTGTTTTGTTTTTAATAGCTGGTATCTATTAATGTTTTTAAGCATTTCAATCTTAACTACTATTAGCCTTTTCATTTGGACGTTAGTTGTTACTTCTTTCATCGTCGGTAACAGACATAGACACTATACACTCACTGCTGGGTCAGTTGTACTCCATATTATTATTGTTATTGTTATTATTACACTTTTGTATTGTTGTTTTCCATTAATATCAGTATGGTAACAAACTTCTGTAGTGGGACGGCCTCGGGACAGGCTCTGTTTATCGATGAAAGCTGCGTTTCTCAACACCACCTCAGCACGGTGAGCGATCAGCTCGCTCCTGCAGCAGAGCGGGGATCGTTCTAGTGTTGAGTTGGTTTTTGGGATACGCAGCCTGTAAAGGTTTTCTTAAGATGTTGATCCATCGGTGGTACAGGATGCTATAACCTTCAGCGTGACTGAGCTGAGACACCAAAGTGGCACAAATAGCAGGGCCTTGTTTTCCTGGAGAGCATCACAGTCGAGATCAAATTGAGTTTATACTGACTATTCTGTTTGGCTGCTGTCTGAAAATCTCCACCTTTGTACTAGTCATTACCCAAATCCTTGCTGCAGTACAGAAAGTGTTTTGTACAGCTAAGGCTAGCTCGCTACGATGCTTCTGGAAAACACGGTGTTGTTTATGGTAAGAGCTTGTGATCTTTGGTGTCCGGACTTTTTTTTGTACTTCAATGCTTTTTTGTTTTGAACAACATTGTATTGTTGCTGCAGTTTAGCTTGACTGCTGCAGTCTGAGAAAATGACTTGCTTTGTAAAAGAGCCTGCGCCAAGGTGGCATACATTCCTCCAATAGGGAACTTTGTACAGGCCTCATACACACTCAGAAACTCCATATCACCAGACAGAGGTAATAACAGACAGGGCTGACTGTCCCAGAGTTCCTTGTGAACAGGGCTTTGTGTCTTTACAGAATAACAAGTGTTCACTTTTAGTTTCATATAGCAAATTGGCCACAAACTTGTACTGATAAACGATCAAACCGTTCATGCCACAACATTTTTGAGGACATTCAGAGCATAGAATTAAGAGAACTGGGGTTGTAACAGTGGACAGTGGAAAAGGTAGCAAAAGTACGCTGAGGTTAAATGATGAAGAGGTTCTTATGCGTTTGGTTTAGGTAATTTTTGCGGAGTTCTCTAAATGGAACAATGTTCTAAAATGTCCATACATTCCATCTCCAACCGTCAGATCAGATGTGACCCAACCAGAGTCGATGGTTAAAGGTCTAGATTCTTCAGATGCATTTTAATCACAATGCAACTGCCATTACATATATTTCCTTAAGAACTCTACAACCCAAATGTGCTTTCCGTGACAGGTCAGAGAGGTCTGGAAGATGATTTAAATTTAGCAGGCAGGTTTGGGGGCGACAGAGCTTCAGGAGCTGAGCTTCTGTAAGCACAACCTGTGAGCCGGCAGACATTCAGCTGCCACTGAAAGTGTTTATCCAGGCTCACAGCGCTGCCTCCCCCTCCTCTCAGATTCAGTTGACCCTGATTTAAGTTTGGATGTTGTGAGCAACATGCTAGAAAACAGGAGGGAAAAGGGCTCAGTGTCCAGAGGATTTTGTTTTTCTATTATTATTCTTTCTCATTATCATTTCACTACCACCTTGTAGGTAGGAGGCTCTCTTTCTGCTTCGGCACACACTCCCTACACACTGTAGGAAAATCACTTAATAAAAAAAATACTTTTTTATAATAGGTAACTATAAGACCATCATTACGCTGTGCGTAACGAATGTACAGAGAAAAAAATCGTAGGTATTTTTTGAGGAACAATTAATTTGTTAATGATATGTAGCTATTTAATTGTTGGTTTTCCCTGTCCTTATATTGTAATCATTGCATTTTTCTTTTTTTGTGAAAAAAGTTGATCTTTTTTGTTTATAGAGTTTGTTGTGTTAGAGTAAAGGTTCAAGTGCAGGAACACAGTAAACGTATGAAACCACGAGAAGCCACCAGTGTGTCGGTGACAATCGCTACTTCCATGCTCCCCGATGTTCAACACACATCTGAACAACAGTGAGCAACAAGAGGGTGTTCTTTTAAGCCAATTTGCATGCTTTGCATTGATGGAACAAAATATATTTGCAACTAGCTCAGCGACTCTTGCCACTCGGCCATTTCAAGTAAGTTCCATTTAACTATTGAAATTAAAATCAACACGAGTCATGGGTTAGTCAGCAGGTCAAATTTCCACCTCTGCATGTAAGCAATATAAATTGTGGGGTTTAAAGATCGTTTGATGTTTAGGTCCACAGATGGGAAACGAGCTTCAAGTAAAATCATTCGAGGCCATTTGTTAGAATGGTTCAACGTCATTGAAGTTGAAATGATGTAATCCTGACAGTATTTTGATAAATACTTTGTGCTCAAGTGCATCTGCTTTGTTGCAAGTCAATGAGGATGAGATGATCTAATGAGCTTTGTGGATGTCCTTTCTCATCTGTGGAGGCCATTTTCCATCAGTAACGAGACAACAACATGAAAATTGTGCAGATAAATAAGATGGTCTATACTCTGACTGGAAGTAGCATGTACTAAGTGGTAGTAATACTCTGAAATGTAAAACAAAAAAATTGTATCAAGAAAACAACTTGTGGCTCTGTGTCTCCTACTAAAAAGGTTTTGGCAGGCCACCTTTTTGTACGTTAAGTAGCCTTGATGAACAATAAAATGCTTTTAAACTACTTTCTGACTGTGTGTGCCTCTGTTTGTTTTGGTGTGTTCGTGGATGCGTAATGACGAGGAAGGAATGAGTATTTAAAAGAAGCAGCAACAATGAGTGTATTGCAGAATGTAGTGTAGTGTAATAAAGGCAGAGGAATGTGGATACAATAAAAGGCTGACAGGTGTAAGCAGAAATAATAAAGAGACATTTTATTCCAGTTTTTGGTGAAATACGTTCAGAAGAGAAAAGGTGTCACACAATCGAAGTCAGAATCCTAATTTTCATCTCAATTTTGTGGATAAAATCTGAGGAAAAAGTCTGAATTCTGTGGTTTATTTTGCAATATTTTTGTCACATGTCTGACTTTAAAGGCGCCCTGCAGAGTTTTCTTGTAAACAAACAAAAGTAATGTTTAGGTTCTATGTTTCTCGAGGTCAAAAAGATATGTCGAGTGATTTTCCTTCCTGGTAAACATTTGCAAAGCTGATTTATTGAATAATTCAAATGGTGCACTGTTGATATCCTTTGTTCCTAGTCAGCAGTTTCTTTCTTCTACTACGTCTTCTATGGGTCATGTTTGCCAAGTGCCGAGTAGTGGAATAGTGTGGAAATAATGGCAGGAATGTGAATCACATCATCTGATAGGTCGAGATAATGATCCATTCATAAAAACACTGCTACTAGTGGTCACAAACTCCACAGGGCCCCTTTAACTAAAATCTCTTTTCCATGTTAATCCAAGTTGCTGCTGAAACATTTGCTGTAAAATATTGTACGTTAGAGGTTCAGACAAGTAGGACAAGGCAGAAAAGCAATATAAAGTGTACAGACAAACACAAGCATGCATCAGAACAAACCATTAAATCCTTCAGTGTCTCTATAAGCACTTTCAGATTTAAGTGTGCACTTGTAGGGTCGAGGTTGCGACAGTAACAGTAAATTGTTTCCTTATCATTGTACGGGAACATCTGTTTGTGACCTCCGAAAGGAACAAGGCTGGTTTCAGCATTAACTGTACTGCATGTATTACAGTCTCCAGTAAACAGGCAGGGAGATGGATGGATCTGCTGAGTTGTCAGCTGTGTTTTTGTATTTTTAAATGTTTTTGAAGCTTTTTTTTTTTAAACTAAATGAGCAAGCAGATGTAGTGCACCGATGTCATGCCAAAGGACAATTCAGCAAACCTACGGTGTGCGTTGATGGAGAAACTGGTGGAGGGATTAAACCTGCGAGTCTATGGAGAGGTGTCTTTCAAAAATGCTTTACATAAGAACAAGTTTTATGTCTTGTCTCAGACTCCAAGTACATGTCAGAGTACATTATTACATATTAACAAAGGATATGAACAGGTTAATTCTCAAACATACAAACATAGACACAATGTTGAAAGCCTACACGTTCAGTCTGTTTCTAATTTAACAGTTGAAAAGCTGTAAAAAAGAAAAGTGGTTTTTTTTATCATATTACTGCTCTATTCTGAAGGTCCGGCGCTTTGGTTGATCTTTAATTCAAAAGAAGACTAATTGGAATTTTAAAGCTTTCAGTGAGTTCTCAGAAAAGGTTTTTCGAAATTTGTTTTGATTCGGATTCTAGGAACTTTATCAATGTGTCTGCTGTTTGCCCGTAAGGCCTTCGTCCCCTTAGTGTCCCCTTTGGAAATGTGAAATTCCTTTCATTAAAAAACAGACAGAAACATGAATTGAAGTGCTGAGTCCTTCGGAGGCTCAGGGTTCGTTCCTCCTGTCCTTCAGATGCTCTCATCATCGCTCATATCCCAAATCTAATCAGAAAAACACACAAAGGAAAGAAAAGACATTAAAAAACAATAAATACAAAGGTTATTATTTTATCTACAAAACATATTTATAGTAAATAGTCCTAACTCAAGGACCTATTGCTGTTTTTCTCTGGGGCTTTTAGCTGCATCTAACAGCCTTTGCTGGAGTGTGCTCAGAGGGTAGCTTAAAGTGGACCTTAAAGGGGCCCTGTTAAGTTTCCTTGTAAACAAACAAGTTATGTTTACGTTCAGTTCTTTTTTTCCCCACAATACATGTACCTATCAAATGTGTGTATTTTCTCCATAATTTATCACTAACATTTTTCTTCATGAAAGTATTTGAATACAACACTTGTATGTTAGCTTGCAGTCTTTGTGTGTTGCCACCACCAACTTTAAATCTGTGTCAGGGTGAAACAAAGTGTCAAAGTGTGCCAGCAATGACTAATTTATTATGATCTTTTCATGCACCACAAACAAAATAAGGATCAATTTGGAAGAACATAGAACCATAGCACTAGTAGTTGTCAAAACATCCCCAGGGCACTGTTCAGATTTTGTCTCTATTTAATGAAACTTCTATTTGGATAGTCAAGAATAAACTTGCTGAAAGACAGCGTCTAAAATACTCTGTACAGTTCTCATACAGTATGTACAATCAGCAAAGTCATAGGGTTTAACCAACATGACAAGATCTGTTAAGCTGTTTTAAATTGCTTTAACTTAATTAACTGGGCCTAGTGGAGTGGATTTAGCAAGTGTCCAAGATTGACTTATTAAAGCACTTCTGCTGATAGCCATGAATGTTTGATTTAATTTAAAAACCAGATGAGATGGAGAAAAAAAAGTCACAATAAAAAGACACTTTGAAGAACACACATGAGGCCTGCTCCTTTCTTGGCTTCACGCACCAAAGGCTTTGACAATAATTACTCAGAATACCAGCAAAAATGTTTCTTACCAGGAAGTGACAGCAGCATGTGGGTCACACAGACAGACAGACAGTCACACACACACACACACACACACACACACACACACACACACACACAGAGGAACCTCCTTTTCACTACTGTGTCAGTAAACAACAGTGGCCTTCTCATGGCAGCAGATTCCTCACATTCTCTCTCTGTAAGACGTAATTCACATACCTCTAACACTGTCTGGAATGTTACACACACACATGGCTCTGGGTGAGCACAGACACACTCACACACACAGTTTTCACACATAAATGATGCATTCCTTTGAAGGCGCACAAGTCAAAGACCTAAACTGAATTCCAGTGAAACAACTGAAACCCGGTGAAAATGAAGGAAATGTAATAATCTTTTAGCACGAGTTCCAACAGGGGATATTGCCTGCAACAGACGCAGATCTGATGTATTATTCTGAGCCTAAGGAAAACCTGTATCATAGAGAAAACTAGGAAAATTTGAGTTGTTTACTCATTAAAAAGTCACAATTTAGCATCTGAAAAAACAGCCTACGTCATATTTTCTATATTAATTAATATTAAAATGTATTTCTTTGATTAACTGACTAATCATTTCATCTGTAAAACGTCAAGAAACAGCATGTATATAGAAAAGATGATAGGACCCAGCACGGAGCCTTGGGGGACACCACAATGAACACCTACTGCTGCTCACCTTCCTGCAGTGATACCAACACAGAAACGCCTGTGTTTTTAGTAGGACCCTAAAGCATTACTAGACAAGAGAATATCAAGGTGAATTGTATCAAAATCTGCAATTTGTGTCTACCATGTTCTGCCACTTTGGAAAGTGGAAAAGTAGTCCCCTGCGTACAGGAGTGTTGATTTGTGTCGTATTCCCATTTAATTTATTATTGTAACTTCAGGAGGCCTTTGCGAAGTGTAGCTGAAGATGTGCTCAGCAGTGTGGAGAACGAGGGACAAATTCATATCAAAGCTGGACGTTCGGCATTTCTGCTCCACTGCTGCTGGGGAGCGAGCATCAAAAGGACAACAAGCAAAGAGCTCTTTGAAACAGAGCGACACTGGAGCCCCTCTCTGGACTGCTGCCATGCCGCACTGATGCCGTGTGTGTGTCTGTCTGTGTGTGTTTTGAGAAATCTTTTGTGCAAAATGAAAGAGGGGGAGGCGGGAGAGGCCTTATGTAATGTGAAAAGCTCCGACAAACTGAAGCCAACAACTTTACTACACTCTTTCAAGCACGGCTGAGTACTTAGGATGTTTTTCAACCTTTTACCTCTGTTGCTGCAACACATAAGCTGATTTCTGTTTAAGCTGAGATCAAAATGAATTTCTTCAGAGTTCGGTCCAATCAGGGAGCTTACTGAAATCTCTAACTTTTTTCATTCCAAGTTAAATTCTTCCAATGCAACAATTTTTTGGTTTAATGTTTTTTCCCCCCTTCCTCTGAACAGTGATTATCCAATCTTAGCTTTGTTACAGTTACCAGGTACAGCTAGCATGTCAACCTATGGATGTATCCATATGGTCAAGAGGCTGCGAATCGTGAGTGTCTGGCGGGTAGTTTAGCCTCCCCAAAATTAAAAACACAAGAACAAGTGAATGAAGAATGAATTTGCCTGCTAGCATGTCCAGCTAACTAGCTTGCTAACAAGTACTGAAGCACCAAGAAGCTTTGTTATGTTACAGGTTAATACAGGTTAATACTTTTTTTCTTAAAGAGGCTAATACACCTGTTCATGAGTTCAAAGTAAAGTTTGTAGCTCTGCCCTGTTTTTAAGTGGAGTTGAGGAAGTTTACCCTTCAGTAAACCCAGTTATGCAAGGGCACGTTTCAAAGCATTAGCCCAAGTGTTTTACATCCTTGCTTCCTCTCTTGTAAAGTTTGAATACATGGAAAATAAAGCATACAAATGTCTGTCTTGCCCAAATATGTCTGGTAAGAATCCTTATATTAAATGAGACAGTTTTAAACACCAACAGAGACTGCATTTTTAACCAACATATGAAGCCAGAATTAGCTTAAATCCTTAGCTAGCTACAGCTGCTAAACGTCTCAGTGACAGTTGCCATTTGACACGACAAAAACAACAGTTGCCTGTTGAATATAAGAAACCTGCCAAAGTATTCCTCGACTTTAAATCAAGATACCATTGTTTAAAAAATTACTAATAAATAAATCTGCAGCAGTTATCATTAACTGCATGTATCAGTTTTTAGCTTGAAAAGTGCTATGCTAATAAAATAGTGTTCTAAAAAAATTGCAAAAATATCCAAGAAAAAAAGCAACAATGAAACTGATTGTTAGTTCAACCCTACCCTAACTGGTTGACCCATAAACCCCACAGACATACACAGTCACACACACACACACCATGACAGCACCTCAAAGGGATTGGCAGAAACACAATCGTCCACACATCGTTCACTTTGAAGCAGCCTTATCGCTTCAGGACCTTGAGTCACTGCGGGGTTAAAAAAAAGGGATTTCTGGATGTTTCATAAAGTGCTACAGTGAGCTGCATGTAATCATTGTGTGAATGTGTTTGTGTCTGTAATCAGTTGGGCTCTGGCTGATATGACAACTATAATCCAGGCGAGTAGTTGAAACAAGGCCGGGATCTGATCAGATAGAGGAGGTTTACGCTGGGAGCCGCGGCGCAGTCACAGCCAACTCTCTGCTGCCGCTGATTATTGTTCCCCCACAAATACAAGACCAGCGTCAGCCCAAGGGTCCTCCAGCAGAATTTAACACTCTGCAAGCCTGAAGTTACAGATTTTAAGAAGCAACTTTTGAGATTGCTCACACCATTTTGTTTTCTTTTCAGGCGAGCAGATTCAATAAAATGCAAAAACAAAAGGACCTTCTTACAGGAAAACATCCTAAATGTGTGTGTGTGTGGCCTCAGTGGGAATCCAACCTCTTAAGCCATTTAACTACACAGCTCTACACAACCACTGATGGGCTTTGATATGAAAACACACATCTGCTTTACATATTAGAGCTGACACCAAAGCACAAAGCGCAAAGTCAAGCTTTCATCATGGAGACTGGCTCCATCTGATATGCAATTAGAGGACCACACAGAGTGACGTGGTTTATGGCTGCTGGATGCAGCAGCGACTGTGAGCCGCTCGCTGGGGAAGGGAAATTAAAAATCCACAGAGAATAAACTGACTCTGAGTTCTTTGTGGGAGTTTTTACAAAGTTTAGAAACTGTGACCAATATCTGTCACTTCAAACAGTGGCTTGGTGGCATCGTGTGTTTGTTAAAGTGAAGTTTTTTGTTACATAAATGTTTGTTATTGGGTTTTTTTTTAAGACATGACACAACATTTATGGAAGGAACCACAGTGCTTGGTTAAAATCTGGAATTCAGAGCCAAGCGGTGAGTTGAAAAGTAAAATAATGTCAACACGTGTGCTTTCATATCCCACATGCTCCAAAAGCGATGGCTTTTTTAACTTATGTTGCCCATGAAGTCTCAATTTAAAACCACTGCACACTCCTCTATTTAAAGTGAATCTTGAATACACTTTCTTATCAGCTTTATTGTCTTTAGAGACTTTTAAAGACTTTGACAGTAAACAAGGAAAGAACAATAAAATGTTAAATTGAATCCTAATTGAATCAGCTCAGACGCCATGAATGAAAATAAAGAAAATAAGGAGGGAGTGTTGGTCTACTAATAATGTGGGTGTATGAGGCTTTTCGCCCAGAACTGCAAGGGAAGGATCTCAAATATTGTCTAAAATAAAAGAGGTGTAAGAGGTTAATGTATTTAACCTTGAGGTACTTTGGCCTTTACAGTAAGCTGATATCATTCATTCATTCTGTGCCTCCATGGAAGAGTTACAGAATTACTGGGTCTGACATATAAAGACTTCAATTGTGACTGTAAAGTGAAAGTGCCTTTGATGATTAATCAATTCTGAGATTTATGAGTCAAATTGCAATTACATTTATGCTACATAGTGTGATTCATGTCTCAGAAAGGCTTCATTCAGCTCTACAGTGAAGCCTCAAACAGTCACAGCTTTTGGAGCGAGTCCAGAAACTGTTGATTTTTAATTATACAGATTGAAGTTTTGGAAGGCAGTTATTTACGCAATAGAGACCAGCGATGGTTGAAGACATGTTCCTAGTTGCACACTTCCTGTCACTGTAGCCCAGCTGTCTACGGCGGTAGACAGACTGGTTTGCCATAGTCATTAGGTCAGAGTGTAAGAAGGTAATTATACGTTTACCGTATTTGACACTATCATTTCGTTTATATTCAACTCTACCTTTAGTACTTGTATGGATTATTAGTATATTTGTGAAAGATACCTGCTTATTTGACTGTTTCTCCTGTCTGTTATAGACAGACTGCTCAGGAACAAATCGTTGCTTAGTGACATTAGATCTCTACCACTACGGCAACCCGGTGGAACGTTCACGGGCGCTGTAGCCATCCGTCAGCCGTCGCTGCTGAAAGTCCCTCATATCACACGAGAGGGAGCGTTGTTGTTCTGAATATCATCAGGGCTGTGATTATCTGCGGCCTCGTGCCTACGACCGAATCACGGCCGTGCTGATATTCGGTACAACATCACGACCTCCGGTGTGATACTGCTTTCATGCAACAGTTAAACAAGCGGCAAACAGAGGTAAACAGTAGCAATCAACAAGATTATTTTTTGCTCCGTCAACTTTACTAGTTCCACAACTTAACTGAAACTGGACTGTTGTTGCCAAGCAACCCAAACATTCTCCTGCACTCTGTGTCCGCAGGTTACCACAGATCAGCTGTTTTTTTCATGTACATTCTGTTTGTTTTAATTTATCATCAGCTATTGAAATAATAGTCTGCTGTGTGATCCAGAGCTACCAGCTTAATTAATGTAGTCCTGTACATGTAATGTATTCAGAACACCTGGCTGAGGCGGAGTGATACACAGAGTGAAAAGTCCCAGTGATGTTGTGCTCTTTATCAGCACTCATGGAATGCCTCTTGTCCAATCAGATGACTTGGTTGGATGAACTGTTGTGTAAAGATATTCAGTGTTCTAAAGAAAACAATCATGATTGACAATAGTTTACAATTATATTCTTTTACTTTTACATACATGAGTGTTACAATGTCACTGACTATATTTAGCCCACCACAGCTTTACTGTCTGATCCTTTAAAACCCCATTAAAACGGTCACATAAAGGCCCAAACAGGCTTAATTCTCTCTGTGTGATCTATAAACTAAACCTGATAATTGTATCAGCCTGCAGAAACATCATTACAGGGTAATTGGTTCAAACTTCACAAAGGGGCGTAAAGCATGGAAATTCTTGTTTCCTCTAACAAATGATGTAACATCTGCTGACCAGGAGGATGTGTTTGATGAGTGATGTTAACGAGGGGGGATGCTTCCCCTTCATCCAACCTCATAAGCCCCCCTGAGGGAAGGTTTTACATGCAGAAGGGGGAGGAAGACCCACACAGCTAGAATAAAAGAGGTAGGTTAATCAAACTAAATACTCTAGTTTTCCCTTTAATTCTACCGTATTTAAAGACCATAAATCTTTGAAAACAACAACACCTTTCTTTCTCCATCTATTTCATCCTCCCTCTCTTCCTCCTTCCTCTGCCCTGGCTCACCACAGTCCACTCATCGTGGAGACACTCACAATACCTAGAAAACACACTTAAGTGGAAATTACCGTGACAACAAAAACAATAGCAGGTGCGCGTGTGTTTATTTGTGTGTGACCTCATGATGCTAAAATGGGCTTTAAACCATGGATGACATGTCCACTCATCCACATGTGCAAAACCACTCACCACCTACACGCCAACAGAACGCATGAGTCTCACTTCCCACACTTACACTTCCTAATGAGCACAAACCCACACACACACGCACGCACACGCACAAAAGACGTGTGGATGCAGGGTGGCTGATGTAAATAAATAATGCAGTTTGGGTGTAGCCTTTCTGAGGATTGAGTTTCCGGTTATGGAGGAGTAGTCGGCTGTGAAACGGCAGCACTTTGAAGTACAAAAGATGTGATAAGGTCTGCAATCACCTGAGGGGCGGGTTTATCTGGTTTGGCTGGAACACTTTCATCCGGGTAAAAAAACTATTATTTTAATCTACTTTTGGCTCAGTCCAAACTCAATGTTATGATGAAGAAGGTAGATAAAGAAAGCACTATTTTAAGTTGTATTTATTGAATATGAGCTTTGAGAAATTGGGATTTATTGAGAGTCTTGCCATCTTTGTCATGTTCACATGGCAGACATGTTTTCTCTTTGTGTCTTCTATCCTTCTACAGTGAGCACTTTTAATGACACACATTGAAATTTGGATGTAAATATATGCAAAATGTTTTTCCTTCCTTACTGATAGGACTCCTTGAGTCCATTCGCCACTGATTTGAAGTAAGTAGTATGCTAGTGGACTCTAAGGATGCCGGTCTGTCCATCTGTATAAAGACTACGAGATGACGTGAGATTTTGCACAGACATTCGGGTCACAGAGGATCAACCCGACAGACTTTTCCTCTATTGCCACCATTAGTTTTACATTTTTTGTTCAAAGACAAAATATCTCAACAACTACTTGATTGACATGAATTTGCAACAGATATTCAAGGTTCCAGTGGATCAATTCTAATGACTTGCTACCAGCAACTTTTCTAACTTGTGAAAAATGTCATCATCTAAATGATGGATTGGCATCATTTGGTTCAGACTTTCAAGGTTCCCTCGTGGACCCTTACATGAGGTTGATTTTAATTGAAATGTCTTCAAAACTACTGGATGGATTGCCATAACATTTGGTCCCAACATTCATAGGATTAACACCTCAAAAACTACTGCTGTACTTTTATTAGTGCAAGTTAGCAAATTAAAGCATGTAAACAAAACTAAGATGGTACACATTATACCTGCTAAACATCAATATGCTAGTAATCTCTATTTACAGATTCTGCAAAGAAATGTAGAATCTGTAGGCAGGGACGTGGATTTCCGGGAAGGCAAGTGTTCTGTTTGAACTATGCTACGTATCAGCAGGCTGCGGCGTATGCAGGAAAAACAGTCAGTGAGGAGAGCAAAAGCAGGCGGAACGTAATCTGCTTAATGACATCCCGGCTCATCAGTGTCATCTGACGACGATTTAGCTTCTTATTAATCTCTATAAACAGACATCTGCATCCTAACAGCTAACAATCTGTTCTAGATCTAAAAATTCAACTTGAGATGAATTCCCTCTGATGCTGTGTAACGAAAGCCGTTCAGCGTTCAGATTTCCTGACTTCCCTGAATGCATCAGGTCAATCCGACCTCCGTTCAACCAACGAGCATTTTCTTCTCCTCTTAAGGACAGACCTGACAACGCTTGAATTTTTACTTCTTACAAATCTGCATCATGATGGTGAAATTTCGTTTCAAAGTAAATCACGAGAAAACGGTTTCTCTTTCTGTAACAATGCAGCACACGGAAAAGGAAGTCTTGACGGGAAGTCGTTTATCTTTGATATTTAACTTTGTCCGGCGGCAGGAAAGAGCTGCCTGAGATATAGAACATCCTCTGACAGCCTGTCCGACTGAAGCAGCACCTGTCACCAGGATGGAGGTGCTGCATGATATCTGGAGTAATAAGACCAGTCAGGGTTACTGTATGTGGATCTACAACACACTGATCTCAATGGTCCATTTCTATCCCAATACATGTGCAAACATAAGATGCGTTCAGCCCTTCAGCCCAGCATATTTGTTACATATCTTCATGGCATCGTCTGCATGCCTGATGCTGCCATCTTAATGGCTACCTTAAAATCTCACATCATGTGTAATGTCTTTATAGATTTTTGGTTATAATAATATATAATTCCTCTATCCATCACCTGAAGTGCCAGCAGAACTGTTATTGGTTAAATCAATAATTAGACTTAATCTTGATCTGGGAAGACAGTGTGTCAAAACTCAAGCTCAACTTGGATTATAAGTGTTAAACCCTATTTTGTCTTTCAGTAACAGACCTAAATTACCCCCCACACACACAAGGACAAGCACACGCAGCAAATGTACACAGACGCTGATGACTGCACGTGCATAACCAGTTAAAGCAGATGCAGTGACCTCATGCAGCCCTCAACTGCTGCTGAAGCATGCTGCATTCCCAACTACATTCCTGAATTCCCCTCTAACATTCCTGCACATTGTGGCGGGAATCTGCTGTGTGGTGGTTTCAGTGGTAGAGAAGTGGTTTGGAGAAGGGTGAAAAGGTCAGAGCCCTGACAGAGCCAGGAAAATAAGCGAGGTCTCTGTGTCTCAGACTCATCAGTGTCTCAAAGTGTGATAGAGAGTAACTATCTGTAAAGGCCTCGATGCTATGAGTGGTACGTTTTTTTGTGTACAGGCATTTGACTTGGATCCTGGGTGGTACATGTTGTAAATGTGTATCGTAAAGTACATACTATGTAGGAAAGTAAAAAAAACATTCAAAATATCTGATGCCACCTAAATGTGTGCTTAGCTTTGGTCTCCTATCCCAACATTGCCTCTAACGTGACTCTACTTTAGGTAGTCCAATTGTGGCATGGGTTGAACCATGTAAAAGCCAATATAAGAAGGGCAGTCATGTTTGTTCAGTAGGTGCAGCGAGTCATCCACTAACTGGATGCACCCAAGTATAGATCCACAGCTCCTTCTACGTGTCCTCAGGCAAAATACTGAACCACTAATTGCTCCCGAAAGGTGAGAACAGATCCTGATGAGCAGGTTGACACCTTGTAAGGAAGCTTCCTCATCAGTGTAATGTGTGTGTTAACAGGGTGAACATGTAGTGTAGAGCACTTAGTAGTCTGCAGACTACAAAGGTTATATATGAGCAGCCCATTCTTTTCATGCTGCCTCCCTTTTTCAACTGATTATCACTTGAGGCTATCCAAAGCTACCCCACAGTAAAAATATACGACTACTGAAGACCTCTAGAGCTCCTAACTCCTTCTGTTTAATAAAGTAATGTCTCCAGGCACCATATACAATCCGCACAATAAGCAGAGCTTTGGCTAATATTGCTTGGCAGTAAAATCAGTCGTTTGATAAAGTAGTTCCAGATGCCTCAGTGGATGCAAGATGTTGGGACTGTGGGATCCAGAGTCGAAGCTGTAGGTGTGTCAGATTTGTACAGAGAGGGTGTCGCCGAAAACTGGGAACAGAGCTTAAACCTACAAAGTCTAGACATCCCACACATAACAATTATTTCCACCAACATACGCACATTTTAATGTTTAGACAGTCAGAATGGGGGAACATTTGACCAACAGAGGACAAACATACTACGATTATAAGCAACAACTGAGAAGCCATGAGAACAGTTATTCCTGTATGTACACGAACAGACAGAGACGGTCTATCTTTGTCCGATCAGTCATGACACCCCAAAACGTACCTACCATATGATCTGCTTAACGATCATAATGTGGGTCCCAATCTCTGAACCCATGGCTACTGTCTGACAATGATTGAGCCTTCTGGGAGCAACTTTTCCGGGCTTCTGGTGCGACCATCAGATCAATAAGGGACATCCTGCCAAGACTTCCTTTTCAATCCATTTGTCCATCCATTATCTATACCGCGTATCCTGTTCAGGGTCGTGTGAGGGCTGGAGGGGATCCCAGCTGTCATTGGGCGAGAGACTGGGTATACCCTGATGGATCGCCGGTCAATCACAGGGCTGACACACAGAGACAGACGACCTTTCATGCACCAATTAACCGAGCATGTTTTTGGACTGTGGGAGGAAGCTGGAGCACATGGAGGGAACCCACGCATCCGCGGGGAGAACATGCTAACTCCACACAGGAAGGTCCCCTACCAGGATTCCAAATAGGAACCTTCTAGCTGTGAGGTGACAGTGCTGCCGTTGCCTTGCCATTGTGTACGGTCCGACTAGCAACTTGAGAAACGAGAGTGGAGTTCAACTGTGAGATGAGCGAATCTTTAGGTGCAATTGTATGCAGATGACTGTAAACAGACATTAATAAAAAGCTAAATCGTGGTCAGATGGTAGCCGAGGGCTTCCAGGACGGCGTTACGTCGGTCGGATTGCGTTCCTCCTCTTCTGCTCGCCAAATGGATTGTATATCTGCGTACGACCAATGCCCACTGAAACACAAGTGGAAGATACTACTTGACCTACAAACCTAAAGGCTGAACAACACCAAAAATTGCGTCATGTGTTTACAGATTCTGCATGTATATGCAAATGTCTATATCCAGAGATTATGTGGGTTCTGGCCTGTAGGGCATTGTCTTAATAGTCTGTAATCAAACAAGTGATCCTTCAGAGCGCAGAATTGCTCACTATGTTGCTTTTCTGGCCCAGAAAATGTTTGTTATCTGAATTCAACATCAATTCAATAACTCGACCTCTACCTTATAAAGCAGCCTGCCTCATGGTACCACAAAAGCTTTCCCTAAGATCTAAACTGTTTCCACATCAAAGGTCTCCCTTGTCAAAGAGCATGTGTTCACTCAGAACACACAGATTAAGGTAGCTTTTTCCCTCGTCTTCTGAATGATCACTCTGTGCTTTTTCCATTTCCTGCAGTGATCCTGTGTGTTCTCTCTGGTGTCCTCATTGTTCCAGGCCTGCAGGTCTCAGGGGGGGAACATAGTGAGCAGGCCACAGGCTGGATATGTCTGTGTGTGTGCGTAAGTGCACACGTGTGTGTGTGCCTGTGTGCACGTTCTATTTAGTGAGACTTGAGACAGGAAGAGGAAGAGGAGATGGGTGGAAACAGGAAGAGGAGGGGCGTTTACTAACCTAACCTGCACACTCAGCAGAGCATGTCCTGTTCTCTGGGTTTGATACAATACTGACCCACACACCCACATTTAATGGCTACATTGAATTCAAACAGGCTCTACGTGTGCATGTGATCATGGACTGGCTGAAGTGCTTAAAGTTGTTCCCAATGATCACACTTGTTTTTGTTTTTAAACCCTGGCTCCCTTATCAGCTTGACAAAACTGATCAATCACAGTGAGAGGTGAGTGTGGGTGTTGGATTATCTGTTATAGAAAGTTACAGATATGGTTGACCACATCTTCCCTAAGTCCAACATCAGAAAGGTGTCAGGAGAGCTTTCTGAATATATCTGACAGGCAGCTCTGACGGAGTATACCGGGCCCTTAACGTGGGACACACTCAACCTTCAGATTATTCCCACTGAAAATGTAAATCTTTAATAAGCGGTTACAAAAGTTCAGATTTTAGTATTTAAACATATAAACAGCTGGGAAGTCGTAGTTTCCAACAAATATTGCTCAAACAGGAGATTATCAGTAGTAGGGGCGGTGACTCCCGGTGGCATAGCCATCAGCATGTGAATGTTTACTGATTGACAGTTTGGCAGCTGTGTAAAAGCGCTTTGAGAGGTCGCAAGACTAGAAGACTGCTATGTATGTACAGTCCATTTACCCTTAATTTGGGGAATATATCAGCCACTATCAGGACGGTGTGTAAGAGTTTGAGAAGTAAGACGAACAATAATACCATGGCCATGTTCACCATAATGCAGGAGTATGTACTCCAGTGCAACAGGTGGCTAATTCATTAGTTTTTAATAGTTTTTCAACATTCAACAGCAGAGGAGTAAACCATATTTGGCGTGGACAATTTGTCACTTCAGGTCTTCTAATTGGAGACATATATACTTTAAAGATTATATTTTGGTTTTATTAGACAGCATAGCTGAAGATAGACAGGACATGTTGACAGAGGGTGGGGGATGACATGCACCGGGTGATCGGCAGATCAGGAGTCGAACCTGCGATCAGTGCGTCGAGAGATAAAAGTCAGCCTTTCTAGGTTGTAGGCCTTATTGTAGGTACTATTTTATGCAGTAAATAAAGATACCAATGTGGTTCACACATGGCTCCAGACAAAAATGACTAAACATGATCAGCTGAAAAGGGTTACTTAATAGAACTGATCTGAGAGACATTTTCCATTCGTCACTTAAGTTGAACTTTTTAAAACCAGGAGGGCAGGTAAGAGAGTGAGACAGGCGATAGACAGATAAGAGGGGAGATGAAGCCTGACAGGTTCAAAGGGTAACAGATCAGCGTTGAAAATGGACACCAGAGAGAAAGTGAGGCATGACATGGCTGTGAGTGAAAGTGGTTTGACTCTTAAGAGAGGAGAGAGGCGGTTCAGAGGAGCTTTGGTGGGAAAGGAGTCAGCGTGCAGGTCCCAGCTGAGGTCACGTCCCCTGGCTGTGTTTTCATAAACTCTTGAGTCTTGGGGGTAATCAAACTAAATACTCGGCCCTGATAGCGAAGCTTGGACGCAAACCTCATAACATCCACACGACAAACTAGGAAGTGATGCAGCGTCCACCTTTTTCCTGCTCGTCCCATTTTCTACTGCTCACACCTCTTCCCTATTATTCTTATCTTAACTCTTAAGTCGGTCAAACTCTGCCGCCGCCGCCGCCACTGCCTCCCCTCTCCCCTCTCTTCTCCCGGAGTCATAAAGGGCCAGCTACAACAACAAGCGGAGCCTCTCTCGGCTGGGCGTGGTGGCCTGCGGAGCAACAGCTGGGTCCTGTTGTTTCTCCCGAGACACCGGCTGACGGCTCGGCCTCGTTTTGAGGACAGCTCACTCTTCATGTCGTTAACCTTTCCTGAAGTTTCCCCCTTTTTCGCTCCCACTTTCTCAGGATTGACGTCCCTTCGAGGCACAACTCTTATTTACCTTTCCCTGAACTGATTTTCATTGCAGATTTTAGGATACTACTCCAAAACAACTGACTCCTCTTGACTCTAAAAGTTTGGATTTTCTCTTGCTCCATCTCTGTCTCTCTTAATCTGTAAACTCCCATCTCCCTCTTCCTCTCTCCCCCTCCCCATTTCCCTCTGACACATTTCCTGTATATGCTAGAGACGGATATCAACACTTTTCCTGAGTCATATCTGAGTGTTTCATAACACACTTTATAAACCGTAAAGCATCTGATGGCGTATTTCTTCATATCACAGTTAATGTAAATTTCAAAATAAAAGCCTTTAACAGATTAAAGCTCCTTTTAGTTCAGCTGTTGATGACTCTGGGGAGACATCAGAGTGTGTTTAATTTCTACCTAATGAACCGTTTTGAGCGTGCAAATAACCAAATGGCAATAACAGATCAACTTCAGAGGCAGTGTGTGTGCCTGTGTGTGTGTGTGTGTGTTGCCAGTACAGACCTGCCCTAGGTTTAATTAGAACTGTGAGTCAAAGCCAACTGACGTGTGGTCAGAGGAGCAATCAAACAGTAGTAGGGCCTCTGGGCACATGCACCTGTGAAGGCACGCACGCACACCGACACCCACACACACACACATCCCTCTCTCTGTCACACTCAGCAGCACGTATAACAAACACGATTCAAGATAATACAAACTTAAGAAATCAAAACCGTTCCTCTTTTTTTTCCTTCGTTGTTTTAAATGTTTAAGTAAGCAAAGGGGAGGAGAGCAAATAATATTAAAACTAACCGATCTATATGAAGCAACAAGCACACACACGCACACACGCACACACACACTTGCACACACACACACACACACACACACACGCTCAGTAAACCACAGTTGAGGCCATCTTTTGATCTGATGCTCAGACAGGCTTTTATTTCAAAGGCTTCTTCACTGTGAATCAATCCCTAACAACAACTTCCTTTTATAAAAACCTATAAACACGTTTCAGACGTGGCGACTGTGAAAGATCATTGCGGAAAGTTATTGATCAAACTATTTGAAACACTTTGGGGAGAAAAGAATACAGCCATGATGGGAACAACGTGAAGCTCAGGAGGCTTCAGATGTTCCTGAACAGAGAATAATATCACAAGCTTTGTCATGTTTTCCTTTAAATTCAATATTGAGTCTTACAGTTTGTATTTTTCAGCTTAACTCAAGTGTAGCATATAAGTGGTTCTAAATTCAGCATGTTCTTACTTGTAATGCAGACATGATCTGGAAGCTCTGTAAGTCGCTCAGCGCACATGAAACCGAGGCTCTGCTCTATTTGGCGTTTAAGTTTGTCTTCCTTTAAGTCTTTCTTGATAGGGGTCAGCTCGGGTCTAAGGCAGGAGATATACTTGCTTTTATAACTTGCGTTAGCGTACACAACCATCTGCGTCATGAATGTAATTGTTCACATACTCGTCTATGCACTACAGGTGTTACTGGAGGAAACCTCTAGAAAGCACCAGAGAGCTCAGGCCGTTTGCAACTAGCGTATGTGTGGGATGTAAACAACAGTGACACTTGAGGAGGTTACTGTTATGTTCAATGACAGACCGTCTGCACCGTCCCCACTCCGTTTCTCCAACATGTTCCTCCGTGCTCGGACATAACGGTCCCGGACTTGTTTCCATTTAGTTTTGCCGGTTTCCACGCCGACTTCTGTCTGCAGCCATTCTGACAGGCATGTTTGTCTCTGTGCAGTGGCAATGACACATCATACAGATGTGGATAATTGTGGACTCGTTCTATCAGCTTGTCTTCAGAACTTTCTGCCCTTGTTGTCCCTGCTGCTGTGTTGTCAATTCCCCTCTGCCTCTACACTGCTCCTACCGTTCATATGCATACTGCAATTTCACATTCGCATAGCGTTCATTTTTTAACATGTGCACAACAAATGCTCCCAACAGACACAGGCAACATGTGGCAGCCGTCATGTGCACACGAACTTGTAGTTAAAAGCAGGTATATATCAGGCTTAAGGGTGAAACAAACACGGGACTTTCATGAAGGAAACTGGGATTAATTTTCGATGTGAAGCTAATAGTCAATGTTTACTTTCTTTAAGGAGATGAACTGCATTAAGTTACCTTATGTCTGTTAGTTATGTCATAAACACTGGATTGTTACGTACGTACGTTTGTGCCGAACCAGAGCCGTGTTATAAAATGTCATAAAATGTACATTGTAAGCAGGCTTTATTTTGAAAATCTAACCGTATGTTAATGGAAACCTGACTGCTTTACTTTGAAAGTCTACCTGGACGTTTCATATTTATTATCGCTAACTTGCCTGCGGAACCTGCATGTGGCAAACTGCCGATAGCATGGTACCTCATTAGTCATCGTCGGGCCAAGCGGCCATATTTGAAAACTGGGAGTGAGAACTTGTTGGAAAATTCAGTCACATGATGATGCCAGTCGTAGATGTTAGTGTACATGAGCTAAAGTGCCAGGAAGTTAGAAAAAGGGGGGCACACAATAAAACACGTGCAGTATATAAACACAAATGGAAACATGCAAAAATACATGCGTGTGTGTGTGTGAGAGAGAAATGATCTGCGCCAGAGGCCTGATGTTATCGCTGTCCTCCATGTGCTGGACCAAACAGCATCGGGGGGAAAGATAAGGTTTGGCACTGAGGCCAGTCGTACATCGTTTGCATGTGTGTTTTCTTTTCAGGCCAGAGCTCCAAGGCAGATTACCTGAGAGCGGCCAGGCAGGCCAGAATCAGGCGGAGCAAGATTCAGACATGCACATGCAGGCACGGACACACACACGGTCCAGCTCTTATCTCTGTCTTTGATGCATGGGGTGGTTTTCTGCATCCGAGATAAGCCGAACCAGGAACAGAGGAATAAACAGTCATGCTCTCAGACTGGATTCATGAAAATACTTAGCTGTAAGTTAATATGCACACAGAGCTGCAGCTGGACTAATACATGTAAAGGAGTCTGTGTGCACAAGAAGTGACGATAGATGAAATGATGTTGATAAGTTGATGTTATTTTGTATAAAGACTTCTTTATGCTGCTGAAGAGTTCTGGGTCAACACTTACGACTCTGTGCTCAGCTGACAGTCCTAAATACATCAAGTTAGTTAGTTTGCAGCTGATGGAACAAATGACCTAAGATATCTGTTGGATTTGGCCCTCCGCGTGTAAGTGAACCTCCTCCCTGTTGGCAGAAGTCTAAACTCTGCATGAAGAGGGTGGTCTTCCAGGGTGGCCTTTGACCTCTGAGTGGCTCGAACTTGACAAACATAGCCAAGATCATTAAAGTTAACGCTGACAATCTCTTTGCAAAGTTGAACAATGTTTCCCAGCCGGTTTTTGTTCATGCGGAGGTTGCCAAACCAACAGATCATCGCAAAAGCTGAAATGGACTCAATAAAAGATGAATTAAATTTTTAAAAGGGATCTGTCAACGTTAAAAGCCCTCAACTCTCTCAAGAAGAACAGCCTCAGATTGGCCTTTTGGCAGATACAGTTGGGATTCATGCCCTCCACATTAAAGTCAGTCAGATGAACTTCTTTTAAATGCCACATCTGACTTCTCTAAAGCAACTCATTAGCAGTGATGTGATTTTCATTTGGAAGAGCTGACCTGAAGTTTCATCCAGTTGTTAAATACACCACTTTCATTTTGTGACTTGAATTTGAATCCTGCAAGATGTTGATGTCAAGTATCACCTCCACTGGCAAGACAGACAGGAGCTTGGTATTTTAATCCACATTTAACTGAGACACAAAATGTCTCAGTACACTTTGGTAAGCAGTATGCCTGAGAGTTAAAGCAATTTAGACAGGTGCATTGCCTTAAATAACCCAGCTCATAAATGGGTCATATATGTGATTTTATATGATGAACAAATTACTGCAATGGGATGACCTGGCAATGTGTTGCACTGACCTATTGCACATTCTAAATGCATTACTTTGATGTGACTGTGACTGTATTACAACCTTTTTCCTGGACGATGTTAAATGGAGGACTAAGGGCCTGTGTCCACTGACAGGGTTTTTTTATTTTTTGCATTGGCAGCGCCTATTTTCTACACAAAACCAATGCGGTTCAGCGTTTTCAGCACTTAGCATCCTCAGCGCAAAAACACCCTCACTTGAAATTAGTTTAACTTTTGGAACGCCGGCGCTCACTTCTCCCGTTCGTTTTCCGAGGGTACAACTCCCAGGTTAGAGAGCTGCTGCTAATGTCAGGACACGATGCCTTTACATCATTTTTGTGTTTGTAAAATTTCATTGAAAAAAAGCAAATGTTAAGCATGCAGGGTGATTTAAAACAGACTTAAGAGAAGCGGGAGTGCTGGCAGACAACTTTCGTAACCTAGCAACAGTAAGCGAGGTCGTAGGCGCTGCCAGCGCTAAAAGCAGCGTTAGTGGACACAGGCCCTTACAGTATTATTAACTCTTTTCCAGTGTGTCACGCTTCAAAATCATCTGTTCTATTCTACTTCATCTATATCTCACAGCTGTACCTTAAACAATATGCCCTAATTAACCGAGCGCCCTGTAAATTCAGAGAATAGGGCGCTATGCAATAAATTGGGAACAACTGGCAAAAATAAGTGTTTGTAATTCCTCAAAATGAATGTGCAGGAACATCTATAATATAAAATGATTCAAATTTAAAAAAATCTTTTTTAATTATATATCATAACATTCACAGTAAGGCTACATTTTCACAATGAGCTGCATACTTTGGATGGTAAGCCTCTGTGGCAAAATGATCCCCTTCATGTCTGAGTGGGGGTCGAGGGGTTTCGGAAGTGGAAGCCCACTCTAAAAATGCAACGCTGACACCGATACAGAAATAGTTGTTAAAAGCTACCGAAGAGGAAGAGGAGTAGGAGCTAAACAGGGACGACTAGACTACTACTCAGTCTGTCTAACTGTCTGTCCATGCGCACAGCCAGCTGCCAGGACAGAAGAAGGCACCTCTCCGGACTGCCTGGCGCCGGGGAGGAGAGGCCACGTATAGGAGCTGCTGGGAGTTTTCTCATGTAGTGAGGGAAACGTTCTCTTTATGATGCCTCTATTTATGACTTATGAAAATAACTCCTCTATGATTGATGATTAGTGAATCTGAATGGGACCCTTTGGGTTCGAGGCGTGAGACAGCTGTCCGGGGTGCCATGCGACCTCTTTGCCCCCCACCTACAGTACGGCTCGTCTCCGGCTCCAGCCCTGCGCACAAGTGTGTTAATAATAAGAAGCCCACCATAGCAGCATCCCTGTGAAGAGGAGCGTGCTCACTAGAGAGTTTCAGATCTTATCACCTGCTATTCTTCACACTACCCTATTTGTCTACTCCATCTCTGTCCTCTCCAGGCTGTTTGGGAAGTCTAAAACAATCTTGGGTAGATTTAGGCTTTACAATTTAGACTTATAATGGTGATAAGATGAGACGAATAGAGCATACATCACCGATTTGCTGCTTAAATATTAGTTGTTTTTAATGTTCTGTTTGTATCCAGTGACTTATAATTAACCAGTGTTCTTGCTGAAGACAGCTCCCTGTAATAAAGGAAACACTGAGCAGCTCTGCTAGCGCTGAGACTCATGTTACCTCAACTATAGAAACAGTAAGGGGGGATGAAGACATGACCTCAGTCCTAAATGTGTTGATGCTCTAACAGCCTCAGTTGTCTTTGAGCAATAAAGACAGGTGTATTCTGAAGAGGCGGCTATGTTTAACATATCCAGTATCTCTCTTTTGTGGTGCAAACATTTAAGCCGATTAAATCGAAGCACAAATTGTTAATCAAGTAGAGACTTGGCCTTTGTTACGGAAGCCCTTAGCCGACATCCATCCATACTAGGGTTAGACCGATAATCGGCCGGGCGATTCGGCATTTTGACACATATCGGCATCGGCCTTTTTTTTTCTTTTTTTCTTTTTTTTTAATCTGACGGCGAGAGTTCATTTCTTTGCAAATTTTATTTAACTTTGTTTTATTTACTTTATAAAACTTCAGGAATTTATTTATTTATTTAAATTTCCAGTTAACTTTATAAGAGATGCTGCTGACCCTGGGAACTCCCTGCGCTTTTTGTTTGTGTGTTTAATAAACATATGCTTAAAGGCATTTAAACAAAGTTAAGTGTTGGAGTTTGTATTATTCAAAATTTTGACGCCAATATTTTAACTTTTACTGCAAATGAATATCGGCTCCAAATATCGGTTATCGGCCTCCTTGACTACTAATAATCGGTATCGGCCCTGAAAAAAACATATCGGCCTATCTCTAATCCATACATGTCTTTTACTCTGTTTTCCCATAACGAGTAATGCGTGATTGTTTCTCGAGATCTCGGATTATTTATCCTGCTATCTCCAGATAACAACGCTGCACCACCGTGACGTCAGATGATCGTATCCCCAGAGTTGCAAAAGCACAAAACAGAAACTTTCTAGAACGCTGGAAAATGATCCCTTTATCACGAGAAACCAGCTTTGTAATCCCGAGATAATGAGGCTAATTAATCCTTCATAAGGGAAAACCAGCTCTGAGATAGCGAGATAAATAAGTCGAGATCTCGAGAAAACGACCAGAAATAACTCACAGGAAAACAGAGTAAATAAAATGTATGGACGCATGTCCGCTAAGGGCTTCCATACTTTGTGGAACGATAAACCTGAACTATTTTATTTCATAAAAAAGACATAGAATACATTCAACGATAAAATCAGGGACCAACCATCATTTCAGTTGGTATGTGTTGGCAGACTTATGCGTGTGATTTTGTGCATGTAGTTTGCATGTAAATTGTTTACAGACGTGCCTCTAGCAAGACACTGGCCTGTAAATAAAACCTAAAAAGAGCTACAAGGATAGAGAAGACAAACAAGATAAATGGGGCGGCTGTGGTTCAGTGGTGGAGTTGGTCGTCTCCCAATCGGAAGGTTGGCGGTTCGATCCCTGACTGCAACAGTGGCTTCAGTGTATGAATGTAGTTCCTGATAAGAGATTGGCACTTCACTTAGCAGCCTCTGCCATCAGCGTGTGAATGTGAGTGCCAAAGGGTGAACTTGACATTTAGTGTAAAAGCGCTTTGAGTGGTCGGAAGACTGAAAGTGCGTTAAGTGCATTTACCATAAATAGAATTTGATACAGCCTACTATGACTGCCACTTTGTGCTGTGTAGTGATGATACAATCCTTTGCATGTAAACCTTGGCAGTCCCAAACTGTCAAAGTCCATTTGCCTGTGACAGTTGTCGGGTAAATATATATAATATTCACAAATATATCTACCAAGGAATCTACACCACCAAATATACACACATCTGTAAGGGAGAAAAACTTTCAAACACTCGCCGGGGGTTAAGAAGGTGAGCAGGAGAGGTGATAAGTCAAGCCAGCGACTGACACAAAGCTTCTGAATTTAGCCTGTAAAGAACCGGGGAGATTTAGACTATGTATAGTGTCGAACGTGTGGAGACAGAGGATCCAGAGAGCCAGAGAGGATGTGTAGGAGGTGTGATGTGTCTCTACATAGCTGACATACATCCCTGCAAGTAGAGCACACATTTATAATTAGCTGTGCATTAGATGTCAAGCATGCATAGCTAGCATACATCCGGGACAGAAATACACACGTGCTCGGTGCCAACGGTAAATTAAGACACTGGTACACGTATGTGCCCGTCTGTAGACACTAAATATTCCGAGAACATTTTTTCCCACAATTATTTCACTGGGAATCAACATTTTCTTTATAACTTTCTTAGAATATTTCCTCTATTAAAATACCGAATAACAATGTTCTAACCAGCAGCAGCTGCCGGTTAATGTGTGCCTCACTGAACATAAAGGCTCCCTCTCTTCTCATATGTCTCACTCACAAACACACACACAAAAATCAATTAAAGGTCCCAGGACATTTTAGTTTGACCCTGTAGCGACGGAAAGAAGTGCTTATAATGGCCGCAGTGTTGCATAATGATTCTTCCAAGTGTGGCTTTAGCTAGCGGCGATTGTCATTACGATTCAATCGTCCATGAAATGTAGGAAAAAAAGGTCCTCATGATTTCATTTGAGAACACGATGACATTTTTATATTCCTTGATTTATTGAAGCATTTGATTTTTTATGATATAACAGAGAAATATGAAAAAGCTATATATTTGTGAGGCTTAAGCAAGTAAACTGCTTATTCTGTTTTTTGGCCTGAAAAAAAAATCGCCTGTTAAAAATGTTGTCGTCGTCTGACTGATGAGTTCAGTTTTTTTTGCACTATTTTGCACAAGGGCTGCACAATATTGGAACAATTTTGTTTTAATTTTATTACTTATTTATCCTACTTTAACCACACTTGATTCAGTGACTCTGACACGCGCATTAAGAAGTAGAGATAGTTCAGAGTTGCGTCACGCTACCTTCTGCTTCAGAGTCCCACCGCAACCATACTCGGGTACGGTACGAAGCAATCGTACCTAATGTGAAAACCTATAAGCCACCTAGCGTCATGTGCTTGTTTACAGTTCACAGGCAGGTGACACACAGCAGCACAGCGGCCAGTTCACTCTGTGCTCTTGTGAGGGCACTCCTTTCGGCCCTGTGAGAGTGGTGAAAGAATCAACTCACTGCAATCAGGTGTGTGTGGCACTGATTGGCTTTGATCAAGCCCAGGTGTGGGGAGTCTTCATATACCCTGAGTCTCCAGTGCCCTGTGCTGACTCATTATCTCACCTTCAGAGGTAGTGAGAGGTTCTCCATGTGGCTTCTCTAGTTGTCGGTGTATCTGCAAACACCAACTCAGAACTTTGTGTGTATTTGTGGTCAATTGCCTGTTTCCCAGGGAATCATTTGGGGTGCTGGAGAGTTTGTGTGACTCCAGCCTTTTGGGTTATCAAAGGCCTCCCGAGCAGCCTTTGCCTTTAGCTTCGAGTTTTCTGGGTCTCCTGGACAATTTTGGTTTTGAGTCAGCTGCTTGGCAGCGGTGATTTAGTTAATCATTTTAGTGCTTTATTTCATTAAGGAAGCCTGTAGCGGCTCATACAGTTTCGTTGTCTTTTTCCTCCCCTTTCCAATCTATCGCTGCTGCGATTTTGTGGTTATCCCTCTGGGATAACTTTGAGACACCCCTGGGTCTGCACCTGCGTGCACCCCCCCCTTTCCTGACAGCTCTGATGAAGAGCTGCACTTATGTGATAACAGGTGGACCTTTCCTTTAGATTAGTCATGATAACAAGAAAGTGGCGAGTTTTCATTTTAGATGAAGCAATAATAAAGTAGCAGCTTGACTTGTTCCACTTAGTTTGCTTGACTGTCGCACGTCCTGCGACGTGACTATTGCACGTGTGCACATCGCACTTGTGATTGTTAAACGGTATATAACGCGGCCCTATTTCCCACCCATGTGACTCTGAGTAGTGATGAAGGTTAAGTTGTAGGTTGAGGTTGGCGGAGGGTGGCTGAATCATATTGTGTTGTAACATGTCATTGAAGTAGAAGATTGAAAGGAAAAAAAGGGTGGGAGTGATATGAACTGACATATTACTTTATGTTTTGAAAGCCTAGCAACACAAAAAAACCCCTCTGATTTCATGGGACCTTAAAATAAATGGAGGAAAATGGAAACACAGGGGTCAATTATGCTCGATCGGAAATTTGAAATCAATTTCCAAACGCTATTTTTGCGCTTGTTCCTCGTTTTCTCCCTCACTCTCCGTCTCTCGGCCTCACGGGAGGGTGCGCAGTTTGCTAATGAAAAAGCAGACTCGATATGTTTTCCCCGAGTCCATCTGGTAATAATTGTAGCATGTAGCAACCGTAGCTGTGTTTGGACAAAGCTCTGACATACATGGGGCCCTCTGACGCTCGACTTTTGTGTATGTGTGTGTGTTTATGTGGGGGTGAGAAAGAGAGCGAGGGAGAAAGGAGGAAAGGAGCATGTGACTGGCGAGAGGAGGGAGTTTGTGTGTGTGTGTGTGTGTGCATACATGCTCGTGCTTGTGTGTTTTCCAAGCTGCCGGGGGATGAGCCAACATAACTAAATCAACTTTATCGTCAGCACACTGTTTTACGTAGAGAAGCGCAGGCCAGAGCAGGGCCGAGCGTGGGTGGTTGGGAAGCCTCTGCTCCTGCGGGGCATTAGTATGACTCAAGGTGATGATTTGTGGCAACTGATGGCGCACAGACTGTTATCAAAAAAAGCCAAAGAAACATAAGAGTCTATATTTTACTAAACACGGCCTGCGGGTACGGGAGTCAGGCCATAAAAAGACCTTTATCAGGATTAAGGATATTTAAAGTATCTTAAAAATGTCATCTGGAAGTCAAGGAAGGTTCAATGTTGGGGCATTGTGTAGGAAAATACAACATTAATCGAGTAACATTGCCTTAAGACTTTATTATCACGTGTTTCTTGAGAAAGACCTTCATGAGTTGCCCTGGAGTTTACCTAAAAACAAATGTCTCCCTAATCGGGGGCCCCAGACCCCAAGGATTGTTCGATGTGGAAATTTCCAGCAGGGTCACTTTATTATTGAAGAGGGATTGAGGCTATTTAACAATGATTTCATTTCACAATACGACAGTGAGATGATGATGTTGTTCAATCACAGGTTACACCCTCAAGAGTGTTATAGGAAATCCACAAAATAAACCCTCTCTGTCTTCTGCATTATACAACAGTTAAGGTTCTTTTTGACCAAAAGTACCAGAAACTTTTAGGTTCTAAATGATTCCTGTGGCCCATTGTTGTCTGCGTTTCCACAAAAGTCCGTGAAGTTTATGCAAATCAGGCCAACAACGAATGGAGAAGCAATAAAAGTAACTGCACTACACCGCCAGTCCAGTAGGTGGCGGTAAGAAGAAGATGAAGGCCATACAACAATGATGGCGCCATAAAACGTGGCGAACAGGCCAGTGTCATCATTTGTGCGCCACTACAGTTAGCCTGTTAGCATGGAGGAGATTCACCTTCTGCTGTTTATGATCGTGCTTTATTGGTAACGTATCCAGTGGAGTCATTGAATCAACACAAACGCTGCAAGTACTCGACCAATCAGAATAGATCAGCACTGAGGGTCCCGCCCCTTAAAGCTCCTGGACCTTTGGAAAGTACTACCCCGCGAGCAGGGACTTTTCATGGGGTAAATCAATTACCCCAGAACTAAATTTAGACCCTGGTTCCTGCTATCTGGTTCCTGAAAAGGTTCCTAGCTCCTGGGGAAAGTTCCTGCTGTTGAAAAGCACTTTTAGTTCCAACCAAGTAATCTGATTGGACCAGAGGCATTCCATGAGTGGTGATGTTGACTGTGTCCTAATTCAGGTGCTGCAGCCTTCGAAGGAGGTGGTCTACGGAGGATCCACCATTCATAGCCTGCGTGGACCATCAAAGCCGAACTGAAATGAGATGTCAGGTCTACGGATGATTCACCGTTTGCGTCACCAGCTGCTCCCGGCCCTACCCTCGCGCCATCAAACGCTGCTCCTGTCGCCTAGCAACAGGTAGCTAGCGGGCCAACTACGTAACATAACCTATTACTTTAAAGATAATTTGTTTCGTTTTCTTTCTAGCTATCTGATTGAGTTGAAACCAAAAACATTTAAAAGTATATTTCTCGCCTGTGCCATCTTGTTGGAGTTGGCGCGCAATGCATCTCTGGATATGTTGGGCTATGAAGAAAGCACCCGATGGATCCTTCACGGCCCAGGAAACAGAGGACGCATTTGACGGCCGTATCTGAAGGAGCCTTCGAATTGGGACAGCCTTCGACATGCCGCTGTGACGCAACCGGCCTTCAAATACAACCTCCTGCAGCTCCTGGATTGGGGCACAGCTACAGAGTGCAGGAGAATGTTTGGGTTGCTTGGCAACAAAAGTCCAGTTTCAGTCAAGTTGTGGAACTAGTTGAGTGTCTGGAGCACCAAATAAACTGTTTACTACTATTTGCCACTTGTATAACTGTTGTATAAAAGCAATATCACATTCAAGGTCATGATGTTATACTGAATATCAGCACAGCTGTGATTGTCATAGGCACGAGGCCTCTGACAATCACAGCTGGGTTGATATTCAGAACAACGCCCTCTCATGTGATATTGCTTAATTAAACCGGATGGGGAAAATCATAAAGTGTAGATCTGTTGTTCCATTCTTTAGAGACTAAATAATAAAATGTGTTGCTGAGCTCAACAGGCATTTTACAGTTCATCACTCTGTAGGAGTAGCCGTCACTGTACTCGCACAAGACGAATAAAAAAAGTCACAAGACCACACCAAAACAAAAGACTAGAAAGTGACAAGTGGCACATTCTTCTCACTGCGAACGTCTTTATCTTGTGACTTACTGGCACTGGCGGTTGGAGTAGGTGGATGGGAGTGGAACATGAGCTGTGCAGAAAAAGACCCTTTGTACTGAGAGGTCACACATCCTCTGCGACATTCAGACTTAGGCAGATTCATGTGTGCCGGAACACACGCATATACAAAGAAGCAAATGGCATCGGTTACGGGAACTGATGATAGGAAAGAGTAATATGAAGAGAGACAAATAATCACGGCCTTGTTTTATATCACATGTAAAAGCAAGTATGTTGGCACTGGGAAAATTATAGAGTACATTAGTTTTCAATTTAAGTAGTTTAATCCAAGTTACTTATTTGTGTGTGCATAAACAACAGCGGTTAGGGATTTCGGGAGGCTCGACTACTTAACCTTTGACCCTACACGAACTGGAGAAAAGAAACAAAAAAGTAGACCTAATGAATTTGAAAAAATAACACTTAATAATAAACAGTAAACCTATATATGATGGTTTAGCCCTTTTATATTGTGTTTATGTAATACTCAGATTTTGTTTGGAGACTTTAAACCTCCTGTCTTCTGTTCTTACATGTTACATAATAAGGATTAGACAGACCCTGTACGTGCACATATGGATGACTATGTGCAGTATTTTAATGGATAACTAATTACTAAGTAAGAGGGTGTGCAGAGGAGGAGAGGTACAACATCCTGTACAGACACACACTTCCTTTCAGGCTCTTTGTGTGTGTTGATTTGTCCGACCCAGCCCTCCGTAGTGAGGTCACGCTCAGGAAGGCCAATCAGCTTTAAAAAAATAACCACATCTGCTCTTTGACACAGTTACCTGCTTTGACATCTGTTTACATGGTTGTGAATTGAAACATAGGGTGAGTTCAGTTCAGGTAACGTCTGGTTGCTTGTGTTGTATTGAATCTCAGATGTACGTCGCTTTGGACAAAAGCGATGGAACGGTGTCACCATATTTCTTTGTATTTCGTCTTACAATGAAATAAACACAACGCTTCCTCCAGAATCAAGGTGTCAAGTAGGCCCGCGCGAGAAAACTCTGCGATGTGCCATTACGCTGTTCTATATTACAATAACAATATAAAGTGCAATAGCATATTAGCAATAACTCTCTATGTCTACCTGCTGTTCTGCATGCTTCACACTGTGTTTGCAACACGTCCCTCCTGAATTCAAAACAAATCCAAAAAGCAGTTTGTGTTTGACACCAATTAATCTGAGGGTAGCTAACAGCTTAAGCTTCATCTGATCGCATCAAAATGGTGTGAAAGCGCGGCCCATCAGGGCTCCATCCATTAGGCAACATTTTCACATGCTGAGTGAGAAAGCGTGGATTGTCTATATAAAATAATTTTTTCCTTTTCATTGCGATTAATTCAAACTTCTGTGATGTGTTTATTACGGATGCTCACACTGTGATAATGATGAAAGCACAGCTCTTGTCCGTCAGATTTATTTGTCTTTTTTTCTGCATCCAGTTTGGCTTTCACACTTCCCTGAGCAACATCTTCAAAACATCAAACTTTGGTTCTTTTTTCAACAGAAATGAGCCTCGCACACGTCTAGCTAAGTATGTGCTCCAAACTATCTCTCAGACCTTTTAAAAAACCACATCTTTCATCAAGGACACTCAGATCCACAGACCAGCGGCTTCTGGCTGTCCAAAGGTTAAAGTTGAAGCTCAGGGGTGACCGAGCCTTTTCAGTCGCAGGTCCAAAGCTCTGGAACGCTCGGCCTTCACGTGTTCGGCTGTCCCCCACATTGCCTGTTTTTATATTAAACGTCAAAAAGTTCTTGTATTCCTTGGCCTTTGGCTCTGCATGAAAGTTGCCTTTTTTATTCCTTTCCTACTGGTCTTAATCACTACTTTATTATTGTCCTATTGTCTTTAAATTGGTCTTTTGTTTTAAAGGATAACTTCGGGATTTTTCAACCAAGACCCTATTTTCCCATGTGTTTGTGTGTAAGTGACTAGTGGAGACAACATCTCGCTCACGGAGAAGTCTCGCGCTGAAATCTCGTGTGATACCGTAGTTGTTGCAGGAAGAAGGAGAGAGGGGTGAATCGTAGAAATCAGATAAATTTTGAGCCATGACAATCTTTTAGATAGCACTGAGCAACACTTTCTGTACTCCAACACAACAAACAGCACTTCTCCCTCTTCGTCTTCGTCTTCTCTCACGCCTCTCTCCTTCTTCCTGCAACAACAACGGTCTCGCGCGAGATTTCAGCGCGAGACTTGTCTGTGAGCAAGACTTGGTTACAGACAACAACAGAGAGCATGAGGTAAAGAAGCATGGCTGCCACAGTGTTGTCAGACACTTATTATAACGATCTGAGCCTGTCAGTAGCAAAAACAAGCGCTTCTAGTGGATGTATATTGGCGTATGCCCGGTGCTCCACTGAGTTACATTGTATCTCATTTCGCAGCTGCCGTCCGGTGCTCCCTCCCTGAATACTGGATCGATTTCAATAACTGTTGTCTCCACTAGTCACTTACACACAAACACATGGGAAAATAGGGTCTAGGTTGAAAAAACCCGAAGTTATCCTTTAATGTGTTGTCTTTCATGGTTTATTATGTTTAATTGTACAGCTCTTTAGTCAACTTTTGTTGTTTTTAAACTTGCTTTATGAATACATTTGGATTTGAAGAGCATTAAAAAGGAAAGTTGACCAAGCTCTGCCTGGTTCAAGCTAACTGAACTGTTATAGGAGCAGAGAGCGAAAAGGGGCGGGTCTTAGGAAAGGTCAACTGTGTGTCTTTGAAGTCTCAATTAGATTAATTGTACGAACGTAACGGCGCACATTTTTTAACTGCCTCTACTCAAAAGTCTTCATTGTGCTGCAGTGATGCATTAAATGTGACAACAAATTATATGTTACACCCATTATTGTCTCTCGCTATCTGCGTCTAACAGTCACTTTATGAGACCTGACAGCACCACATTTGAAGCACAGCTATGACTTGCATACTGGATGGTGACAGTGGAAATTTCGAGGACTGCAGTTTAGATTGGAAACTGGACAATACCAAAGTGTAAGAAAAGGGGAACAATCCAGTGAAAGAACAAATCATCTCATAAATATTTTTCAATGGTTTGTCATGTTTGATTTTCCTAACCGCAGCATGAACGGTGTCATGGTGGTAAAGACACAGCATGTTGCACACTAAAAGCAAAGTTCCACAAACTTTCTAATACATGCTGCTAATCTGCCAGACGCCACATTTATAGATCATTTTCCACCCTGCCATGGTGCTGCTGGAGTCTGAGATCCCAACAGGGCTGATCTCACAAAGACGCCATTCATACTGATATGTGCATGCTCACACACGCACACACACACATACGCTTTCAGTCAGTATAAACCTTTACCGAACTTGAACTTCCCCAAAACCCAGAGGTGACCGCATAAAAAGTAGTTCTCAGGTTACAAAGTCGCCCAAAATAGGCTTTAAGTACACAGTGCAGCTATTTGGTGACGTAGATTATAGTTTAGGATGGCTACATACACATGCACGTGCAAACACACACACACACACAGATACACGCGGCCTGGAATGAATTCAGTGCCATGCTTTAGGGAGAGAAGACGCCAATGTATAAATAACAAGTACACTGCAAACATTGTGTAAATATGACACGTTTCTAATTAGTCTTTGGCTACCACAGTCTCACAATCAGAGACTTACAGTCTGTCTGACTTCTTAACAAAGGATGTAGGGTAAGCAAACATTGTAAGCGATGATGAGGAGCTCTCTAAACGTGACTTAAAGCAAAGACTGTAATTGATAATAACTATCTAATGATGACTCATATAAAATTCCAATATGTACACTAGAAAAAAGCATCCCATAAAGTGGATAAAAGCCATTTCAACCCCTAATTTATACACAGAGAATTCTCATTATTTCTGGCCACTACTTCTTAAAACTCAGGTCAAGACCTGAAATAAGCCGGAGGCCTGTTTCTAGTGGCTTCCCGCATGAAATAAGTAATAACATGCTTTCACAAGCGGGGAGAAGAACTTCTGTCCCTTTCCTGGAAAACTTGCGGGGACGTCCTCCAAGTGCAGTAGTTTTCAGAATAGCTAATCTGTGTACAGGAAACAGGCGCTAAGACTCCTGGCGCTAGTGGGCTGAGCAATCAAAACAATCTCTCCATCTTCTGATTGACGGAGAAAAAGGACCTACGCCAAACTCTTCAGCACACTTCATCAAAAGGGAAGGTGGGGAAGAAACGTGAAGGGTAGAGAAAGCTATAGGGAGAGGGAGAAGGAGAAAAGACAGCTCCTTTTTTCCCTCCCTTTTACAACTACACTACCGATTATCCCCTGCCCTATTTTTTAATCCATTCTATCTTTACTTCGTCTTTTCTACCTTCTTTGTTCTCTTATCTGCACTCCTCTTTCCTCTCTTGCTTTTTCTCCGCTCCCCTCCTCCATCTGTGTGTTATGAGTAGGAGTCGGGGAGAAAGTACGTGGGATTTTCCCACAGCTCGGCAGGCCCAGACCCAACCCCACACCCACTCGTTTTCTGTCTCTCCCTCCACTCCCCTCTGTCTCATGTCAGAGGGGAGTCTTGAGGAAAACCACCCATATTCCACCACCGACTTTTCTGGCTGTTTGTTGGAACTTTGTGCCGCTTGTTGTTCCACAGACATCAACTTTGCTCTGCTATGGCAACAGAACAATTAGCACAAAATGTGTCTGCTTTGTTAGACAAAAAGAAGAGTGCATTTGCTATTAAACGTTTAATTTGAGAAATCCCTCTAATAAAATTCTCACAGAAGGCATTTCATTTTCAAATGAGGACAAAGCTGTTGTGTAACTCAATAAGGAGTTTTGTAACGATTTCCCAGGGTCATACAGCTTACTCAGCTCCTGAAGGACCTTGGTAAGCTCTATCTAGCAATCCATTTTCCATCCCTTATTTAGGTCCAGGACATCTTCCAGCAGGAGAAGCAAGAACACCCACAACTCCATTGTCCTAGCCATGATGTCCTACTCCTCCAGAGGCATTCCCAGCAAGCTTGGATATTGAATAACTCAAATGTACTCTGAAAGACGTCAATCATAGTTTGAAGCAAGAACTGTGAAGGGAAGTGATTCTTTGTTCTCACTTGGTTCCAAAGGGTGTGCTCATATTCTTTGGAAGTCTTCCAAGGTCAGGACCACTGGTAAATCAAGAAAGGCTTGGTTCCCGCTTCACTACAAATGAGTAGCTGCACTAATTTGTCTTTTTATTACGTCCTAACCTTCTTTGCAAACAAATACAAGACACTTAAAATTATTACTTTGGATAGCAACTCGCTCCCAGACCTTCAGGATGGATTCTCTCCATCATTTTCTTTATACAATTCTCTCAGACTTGGAGGTCAAATCACAGTCTTGTGATGCCTTCAGGATCCTTGCAGGGTGAAAAGAGTCTCCAAAATCAGCCCATAGCTCATTTAGGACACACAGATTCACCTGGACGGCACAGCAGTTTGATGCTACAATAGTAGGGGCACATTTTTGAAAATGGGAAGGTACATTCAAAAAGGTACGGAACGTCTAATGTCTGAGGGCGAGTTTGATCTGCCTTGTCCAGTTTGATCGTGACATCTACAAAAATTGACAAGGCTCTCAGCTCAGATGGTCTGACGGACTTTGAGTCAATATCCAGAGTTTTTGCCTCTGAGAGCACAAAACTTTAGTCCCTCAATCCAAGAGTCTGCTTCTTTAGCTACACAGCATCCTTGACCACTGCTACCAACCAGCAGGTCTTTGGTTTGCTGGCTGGCAGCGACAACATTCTGCCCACCTGATTTGCACCATACCTAATCCCTTCTCCTGAACTTGCCGGCAGAGGGCACAACTAGCAAATGCCATGTTGGAAGCTCTGTATAAAGGCTGTTGTTTCTCCACTCAGGACAAAGTTTCTCTTTTCCCAAACACCGAACAACACCGGTCAAATATAGAAGAGATGCAAGATAGATAAACATCAAGAACATTTTCTCACTAGGGTGATAGAAAAGCTAACACTCTGAGCTCTCTACTAAACAGTGTTGTGTGCGCCTTGAGTGTCACATCATGTTTTTATCAGTGTACATGTTCACACTGCATAGGTGTGTGTGATTTACCTCCGCAGCCTGTGTCTCCTGGTGCAACAGTGTCAGCCCGGTCAGGTCTTCAAGGAACGAGTGGGAGGAATTAAAAACCTTGGACAGGAAGTTGAATCCTTCCCTCTCGTAGTGGTCCAGCACCTGGGCAAAAGGAAACAACGTGGACAAAGTCATTACAGGAAATGTTTTGTCTATTGCTACGGTAACAATACATTCATTCTAACTGTAACATTCCCACTACAGGAAATGATGTCATCGTCTAGATCCAAGCTGTGTGTTAAGCATCATATTGTGGAGACTGTTTTACGCGTCTACTTTTTAGTGACATCAATGAGACATCAATCCAAGTTAAGCAGCATAACAATTATTTCTTAGTGATTTGGAACATCTGCTCTTTATGGAGGTCGTTCATATGTTACTGAGGCACCTTTCTATAAATGCTATACATTTGCACTACAGCAAGAGTTAAATAAAAGATACTTGAGAGGAAATCCTGACAATGTGTCCTCAAGCATCAAGCTGAACCTGTCGACTGCGCTTGCAGGGGAGGTGATGACCCTTTCAAAACTTTTTCCAAGTTGTTCAAGTGTTGTAACTGCAAATGTCTGACTAAAGTCACAAGGATAAAAACGGTTCTCCAACATTAATGCACCTCTTAATCTTTAGAGTGAATAAACCATCTTGTCTTAGACGCTTCTTTAAGTGTTTTTCCTCCACTAAAAGTGTCATCCTTGGTGAAAGTCCATTTTGAATCTGATGGGTAAGCCTGAGCTGGGAGGGCTGAGTCATGCTAATGCATCACGACTTGAGTAGAGTGTCCACTTAAATCAAACGCATTACGAGATGGGAAGGGGAATGTCTCTCCAAACCAGATAACGGGAATAATAATGCACCTTTGTCACTCTGCTCCACATGCACAACCCGTGTTACACCACAACTCATCACCTCCTCAATCACACCCAAATGTTTACCTTGGTCTCCTACCAGTACTGACTTCAAAACCCCACACCTTCTTTCCAAAACACACACATCACAGAGAACACACAGATCCTCCGCCCTCTTGTCTACCTTCCTAGGCTTGGCCAAGCCTTTCATGGACACCCACAGACCCTCCTCTGCAGGTGTAGGGTTACCTCCGCCTCAGACATCAACACACTGAGTCAATGCCTGTGCATTCGTGTGTGTGTGTGTGTGTGTGTGTTCGCAGACTGACCTGGCGTCTAGCCTCGGAGCCAGACACACCGCACACAATACACACTGACGTGTCCCTCGTTCATCTTTTCAACCTCTCTTTTCTTTCCTTCCTTCTCTTTTATTTCTTTGATTCTCCACTTCCACGCATGGGATCCGTTACATGAGACGCCAACGGCTAAAAACCACTTTGTTGAAATATAGCTGCTCATGACACGGAGGCAACATGATAACTGTGGTGATCTTGTGATAATGTCAGTAAAGTCAGTCGGAGCAATACACACAGCTACACACACTTACATCATTCACTTATGTTGATTAGACAAACAAAACCATGACTTCCACAGTTTCCAGTCCTAGAGCTCAGTTTTAGTGACATCATGTAACAAAAAGGAAGGAGCTTGAAACAACAAAAATGTGAATATAAGTTGTATTCTACGGAAGCCCTGAGCGGACATGCATCCATACATATTATTTACTCTATTTTCCCATGACAACAAGTAATTTCTGGCTGTTTTTATCCGAGATCTCGACTGATTCTTCTCGTTATCTCAAGATAAAAAAGTGTTTTACTAATTTTCTGGCGATCTCAAAGACAAAACAATACTGTGTTTTACAGACCAGGACGTGCCATGCTGCCATCGCCCACACTAATGAGGTAAGTTAAAACTATTTCTATGTTTGTTTTGTGCTTTTGCAACTCTGGGGATACGAGTTATGATCATCTGACGTTACGGTGGTGCAGCGTTGTTATCTCGAGATAATGAAATAAATAAGTCGAGAACACAACTGGGAATTACTCGTTATCACGGGAGTAAATAAAATGTATGGATGCATGTCTGCTAAGGGCTTCCAAGATCTCAGTTTTGTTCTCTTTGGCGGCACCTATGGTGATAAACGGTAATTGCAGGAGCACACTTCCCAGATATCCAGACAGTGTTGCATGTGTGACGTCCACGGTTGGCTCCGGTTGTAATTTCATTTTCCTCGCTGACGGTCGCTTTCCTTTTTAGACTGTTTGCCTTCATCTGAGCGTCGAGTTTGTTTATTTTTCTTTGAATTTTCACTTATTTTTGAAGTTGTATCTGTAGTCATCGATCTTTTCTTTGTTCAGCCATAGTAGATTACTGTTTACTCGCAACACTTGCAGAGACCGGAAAAGCAGCCGCTTGCGATTTTTTCCACGAAAGTCGCACCAGGCACCCAGCAAAGGCTTTCATCAGTGGGCCATAGGCTCAATCACCATTGTGTTACCTCATTTGGCGATAGATAGAGACCGAAAATCTTCAAGGTTATTACTTTAAGAGAAGAAATAATTACTAAAGAATCTCCTTACGATGCTAAGAAAGCTTGACAGTAAAGCGAAACATTGAAGCCTGACTTCATTCAAAATGCACTTTGACAAATTTGTGGGAAATACGCCGTAAATCACAGAACTGATGCTGTGCATGCTGTTGCTGCTGCTAATAGTCATCAACATCTGGATGAGATGGTGTGCTGCACACATGTTTTCACACATGTACATGTGCACTTTAACTTCCTTCCTTACGGAGCCACATTAATCCTCAACATCGAGCTCTGTTTGACAGCGGTGATGTCTTCTCTTTGAAGTTGTTTGCAGATCCATACTGTGGATGTTAACGGGAAGTATCAAACATTATAGACTGTTTATGTCTGTTCTCCTGGTCGCCTAAAGGGTCTTAATTTAAGTTGTTCACATAAATAACAGTTTTGTAACTGACTGAGCTCTAACAGAAGCAGTATATTTGGTAAGACACTAATTTGGTTTAATCTGACACTTTGTGTGTTTTTCCACTGAAGCACAATAATCAATGAAATGCTTAGAGGCTCTCTGTTAGTGGTTTTCCTTTGATGTTACACTGACTGCTCCTGAGTATTATGAGTAAACACATCCTGGTGACTCAGTGGCTTCGACTTCCCCTGTTAACATGTACAGTCAACTCGCCAGGTTAGACACACACACACACACACATATATAACCTCCATACTGACTCATTAAGTTACCACTCAGGCCCCTTGGTATTTCAGAGAATCAGCGCACTTCCCAGGAAGCAGAGCTCGTAAAGGTTGTGTAGTTAACCCCCTGTGGTTTACGTGCAACACGTATGTGTCATCTCTATGTGTTAAAAAGAGCAAATAGGGAAGAATATACTGACAGTTTTATATTGGACAATGAGTTATGTAATGAGACATTTTCAGTAATTGTGTGTGCATCTTGTGTGAAAAACAAATGGCTGTTATAAATGCAAAGAGCAGGGCAGTTTTTAAATATAATTAAGTAAATAATCTCTGCTTCCGACATCATTCTGAGCCATCGTTTCAGTGGTACAAATAATGTAACACAATCCTAAATTACTGTAAATACTTAAATATTCTTAATCAGGGTTTTTTCTTTAGCAAGGTTTTTACATTCATACATTTTAAATGGATAAATGCTGATTACAAAGGTCGACTAAATACAATAGAGAGGTACCTGCACACTTAATGAAATATTTACATTCTTTGACATAAGATGATTCATTTTGATCATTATCAGTTATCCAGGTTTAAATTAAGTATTACATGTTTTTGTATTTATTACTGCTGCATTGATGTGTGTTTTAATTTTACAGCTGCAGATGTTTAAAGTTGTGTTAATTTAATTTCTTATATACTGTTGGATCGTTTCATCTATAGCAATGCCTCATACTCTGTACGATCGTATGCGTGCCCAGTTTGTCATGTGAGAAACACTTCTCTCTAGTAACCAAAGCTATCAGGTAAAGTGAAGTGGAGTAAAAAAGTAAGATATTAAAATGAATAAACACTCGGGTCGGTGGTTTAGCTCAGCGGTTAAATCACGCAACTCATTTACAGACACCCTTTTTACACTGCCAGTTCAAGGCGGGATTATTACGCCTCTCTATGTAAAGCGCACGGAGGCGTAATGGTGGGGTGAAGTCATTCCGCCTCTGAGCCGGCATCGCAGGTAGTAACAGAGGCGATTGGTCAGTGTAAACAGCAGAGCCGGCCGGGCGGAACAGCGCCGTGTGTGTGTATTTGAAGCACGCGCTGTTTGTTTACACATCTCGCACGTTTGGCTTCCGTAACGCCGGAACGCTTTTAAAAACAAACACTGCGGCGGCTTTACGCAGGCGTTGTCTGGTCCAGTGTAAAATGAGAAAGGTGGCATGAGGCCGGAGCTTCGTTACGGCACTGAGGCGGAACCGCAGTGTTAAAGGGCTAGAGGCTACAGCACTCGATGCCCCCACTCTCTCTTCCCCTGTTTCCAACACTATCCACTGCCCTGTCTCTGTCAATAAAGGTATAAAAGGCCGAAAAATAAACACTAAAATTCTACACACTGATTGCGTTTTGTGGGAAATCATATTTTCAAAGTAACTAGATGTCAAATAAAAGCAATGGAATAAAAAGTACAATATTTCAATTTAGCAGAAAAGATGTGTAAAGTTGTGGTAGAGTTGTCGCCTCTCAAACGGAAGGTCGGCGGTTTGATCCCCGACTGCTACAGTCTCATGTGGAAGTGTCATTAACTCTCAGATGAACGTGGCTTTGGAAAAAAGCGTCTGCTAAATGAAATTGTAACATTGTAAAATATTCAACTAGATCTATATGTTCTTTGCTTATCTACATAACCCCATAATACATATACACTCACCGGCCACTCCATTAGGTACACCTGTACAATCTAATGCAGTTCAATACAACAGCTCTGCCATGGATTCTGCTTTTATGAAGTTTAGTTTGTGTTGACTTGTTTTGTTGAGAGTCTGAAGTGTGTAAATTCAAAGATGTTTATTACTGAGGTCATAGTTAAAGGTGGTGTTGACCTGAATGTGTGTCTCTAATTTACATACATGAGAGGGGCAAAGGAGTATTAGAAACCCCTCTGAATATAATGCAGCTCAGTACAGCCCCACCACCAATTATAACCTTGACGCTGAAATATAATTGAATTAACACCTCTATGACAGCTTAGAAAAAAGCCTGTAGATTACAGGCAACACAAAAGCAGACCTTATGAGCTGGTGTATTGGATTACATTAGATTTTTCAGGTGTACCTAATGAAGTGGCCGGTGAGTGTATGTTGTGTTATATTCCTGAGTTGAACCAGAGTCGTTTTGAGACGTCTCTGCCTTACAAATGTAAGAAATGTTTTGCTATTTATAGTGTTAGCATATTTGGTAGTGTTAGTAAAAGTATTTGTAGTAAGAGGTGTCTGGCACAGTTTAAGACAAAGCCACGTCAGCTGTGATTTACTCTCTGGCGTGTAGTTTTATTGGCTTTCAGCCCCAGAAAAGAGTTAGGAAATGCACACACTCACACACACACACACAGTGAAAAGCTCCAACTCTACAGGAACTGCTCCAGCCCAGACAGGGGCTGAATTGTTTTGTTTCCATAGTGACCTGGCAGCACACAGCTGACTGCGGCAGGAGTACACACACACACACACACACACACACACACACACACAGACATGCACTCGCTCACTCACACACATGCAGAGGACAAAGACACACACACACACACACACACACACTACAGTGGACTGGTAGATGGATAGAGGCACACACAAAGGAAGGAGAGATATGGGGGAGGGAGGAAAGGAAGGAGGGAAGGTAAGACGGAGGAGAGGAAAAGAGAGAGAGAGGTTCAGAAGTAGGCCGGGGGAAAAGAAAGAGTTAAAGTCAGATAAGCAGATGCAAAACAGAGAGGGAAAATGTGTGTGGGTGGGATTTAGGGAATCAAAACATATTCACCAATTTCACTACACAGCCTAGATCCCTTCCTCAGCAAAGGATCGTCTTTCCTAACTCGTGTTGTTCATTGTTCCCGACTACACAGGCTTCAGCCAATCCCTGTCAAACCTCATGAACCCTCCGTGCAGACCGAATAATCTCATCAGTCACACGGGCAGAAACATGACACCTCAAGATGGGCTGGAACTTCTTCGTTTTTTGGGGGGGTTTTTTTCAAAGGCAGCGTAGGTGGAGAGAACTTTTTTTTAGTTTTTTTTTTTAAGTACAAGCCAGCCCGCTTCCCTCCCCCCCTCTGCCTGTTGGTTTCTCCCCCTGTGTCTCACTCACTCTGTCTTCACATGAAAGTGATAGATCTGGGGCTTTATGACCTCTTTATAGACACAAAGACTGCATTGAGATCAGGGGAGAAAGAGAGAGTGAACCAGCCCTCCACTCATCACAACACCCTTTCTTCAGCCCTGCACTTCCTCTCTTTACTCCCCCCCCCTTCTTACTTTTCTCCTCTTTTTTTTTTTTTAACTTTCTCCCTCTCTAACTTGCCCCCCCCCCGGCTGGTCTTACACTAACGTAACCAATCAGGTCGCTGGATACAGCTAACCACCGGGCCACCTGGGGCAATGATTGGCCAGTTGGCTGTAGACCAATGGCAACACGGTGAAAAAGACAAGAAGGCGATTTGTACCACCCTCACTTGGCTGATAAGGGGACCCTTCAACAACCCATCTTTACACACGCTTACACACACACACACTGCAGTGGTGGGAGCTAATTCCCCTCAAACGACAGTCACTGACATCAATGAGCAACTGCTGCCTGATTGCTACCATATGGCTTTACCAGCTTTCCTCTGTGTCTGTGTGTGCGTGTGTGTGTGAGCTTGTGTGTGTGTGTGCTTTCAGTATTCCTCAAGGAACGACATTTCAACACAGCTCCACTGACTCAACAATGCAGAAATGGGAGCGATGGGAATCCCCGTATTTCTGCTAAGGCTGCAACTCGCGGTTCAACGCAAAGTTCTAACTCTGAAAGACTTCACCGTGGAAAGAATTTCTCGCAAGTAAACTGGAATTTAAAAGCACATATTTTAAGCTAGTCCGTTACAGTGTGTGCTACTTACAATGGGGGAGCAGGCGGTGCATTTGTCAAAGGCCAGGCTGGCGGGCAGGACGTTGTCGAACCTCGACAGAAAACCTCGGATCTGTGGAAGAGAAATGAACACGTCAAAAACATGACATGAAACTGCTGCACTATAAGCCATCAAACCCCCATTTATGTCATTTATCAACACCGTAACTTTGAATTATGTGAACACAAGAACAAAGATCTGTAACCATAAAGAGACACAACATGATGACAACACTCAATAAGCTCTAAATGAGTTGATTTGGACAGAAAGTATTTGTGAGGAAAAAGTTGCCTTGATATGTTTATAAGTTGTACGTGAAGCTAACATAACAGTAGTAAAGTAGTAAACATGAAATCAGGGGCTTGAAACTATTGAGGCGGTTTGACTCTACGATTTAAAATCATGCTGAGAGCGCCCTCTGGTGCTCGAGAGGCTGCAACCTTTTCCTGAAAACATTTTCTCTCCCCTGAAGGCTTTCACTCCTATTTGTGGCTGCAGTTATTACGGCTAATTACCTTGATGACTGTCGAAAGACCCCCCCCCACACACACACACACTTTAGCGTCACACGCTTTTCATCACAACTGTTTTCCATTCATCGCTTCCCCCCCTCCTCTCTGACACCCACATCTTCCTGCTTTAAATAAAAGCTCAAGCCATTATGTTTCCTGGTGACGCAGGTACCAGCGCACCAAACGGCCTCCTCACCATAATTATCTGATAATGAAACAGAAAAGAAATATCGCTCTGTTGTAAGAAAAGGCTGCATAATGCACAGTGAGTGAACAAAGGTGGAAGAGGTTTCTGTTCTTAGTTGGGATATTTGGCTGCAAATTTTAAGACATCGTCATGCACCTGCATGTGAATTAGTCTTCACAGGGCCTTGTTTGCGCTTTGCTAAGGCTGTGTGCTAACCTACGGCTATCAGGAGAAGATAGACGTCTCACACTGTGTGACTAATAATGACAAAGTTACAGAGCAGGGCTTCATCTTGCAAAAAAAAAGAAATCCAATTTCTTTGCAAAAGAGTCTTAGCTGGAGGCTCATTTCTTTCGCTTCCTTTGGCCTGTTTTATCCTTCAATCTGCGTGCTGATAATTCCAATTAAAATTGGACGACTCAAGGACGTAAGAGGAGAGGAATAAAAAGTGACAGAGGGACTGAAGACTAACTGCGGTAACAGCCAGTGCAGATATGTGAGAAGAAAACTGGCAGAGCCAACATGTCCGGTGGATGAAATCGCAAATGAAGGGGTGAGTGGACGAGTGAGTCACACCAAAGGATAAGCGTGGGCGTGTGAGATGGACTTACACAGAGAAGTGGCTCTATATTACACGCACAGCCTTCATAGAGAGCATATAGAGTTTAAGAGTCAACCATGCTGTTGCCTTTGTTCACATACTGAACAACTAGAATAAAGATCTATTATTGTCACTGTTAATATTATGGCCTGTGAATTTTCTCATGCTGATAGTTCATAATTAAGTTTTTTCACTACTTTGTACCAACAACATTATTGTGTGTGTGTCTGTCCTAGAATATAGATCCCCTTTCTGTTGCTCTTCCAGATACTTCTCTCTGTTTTGCACATTTAAAAAGTTATTTTGGGGTCTGATTTTGAGCATTTCATTATCCTTATTAAGTATTGAAGGAGTCATTTGTTGTACAGACTTACAGGCTTTTGGGTTTGTTTTTTAAACCACATCAATTATAAGTGAAAAAAAGTCCACTGACTATAAGATATAGGAAATGTTCATCAACCTTTTAAAGTGCCACTAAGTATCTTAAATCATTTTTTGTATTTGGTTTATGAGAAGGATCAATTAGAACATACACACACAAACGCTACTCCCAAATAACAACAAAAAACAACAAATGAACTTTACCTTCTTTTCTACAGTTCTCATACTTATTATTATGTGTTTATATATTGAGCTCTGAGTTTGAACTTGACTGTGACCCCACTTGACTTAAAGTCTGAATGCATTTGGTTCTCTAAAACAGCAGCACTTCAAATCAAGCTGTGATCTGTTGTGGTGAACCACAAGGCGTTATCCTCGGCCCACTTTACTTTTGATGATCCCTATGATGAGTTGTTCTGGGTTTAATTTTGAGTATATAATTATCTTAATTAAGTATTTAGGGACTGAGGGTGTCATATGATTTACAGACTCACATGTTTTTGAGGCAAATTTGTGATATGAGGCTCAGCTGAGTACATTTTATATAGTATAATGTTATATCAGCAGCCTTTTTAACTTTCAAAAACTGTTGAAAAATACATTGATTTGTTGGATTTAAAGGTTCAAGCCTTTTTCTTAATACCTAAGGGTAAATCTGTTGTGCCGACAGGAGAGTGAGTACAAGAGATAAACACAGGACATCACAGCGATACCGATTCAAAGGATAACATTGAAAGGTTAGAAAAACAAGTATCATCATAGTATCAAAAATAGTACCAAGTATAAGCAATCTGAAGGTCAGGTTAAAGTGCTTATACGCTACACACACATTAGCCCACACACTCATAAAGCTGAAAGCGGCATGCATTGGAGATGAGCATCATCTTTCAGCTTTGTGTTGCAGTTGATAACTGCAGGTACAAAAGAATTTCTGTATCGTTTGTTGTCCGGTAAGCGGCTATGAATCACTGGCCAGAAGGATACGCCTCTGGGTCAGACACATTAATGTAACCCACAACAAGCACAGGGAATTACTATGGATTTAAGAGATGATCACAGAAAACACTGAAGTTTAATGGACGGAGCTTTAAAAGTTAAAAGTGTCAATACCACACAACACAGCTCGTCAGGAAAGGGGGGGAAGCAGGTGCAGACCCAGGGGTGTCTCAAAGTTATCCCAGAGGGATAACCACAAAATCGCAGTAGCGATAGATTGGAAACGGGAGGAAAAAGACAACGAAACTGTATAGAGCCGCTACAGGCTTCCTTAATGAAATAAAGCACTAAAATGATTAACTAAATCATCGCTGCCAAGCAGCTGACTCAAAACCAAAATTGTCCAGGAGACCCAGAAAACTCGAAGCTAAAGGCAAAGGCTGCCCGGGAGGCCTTTGATAACCCAAAAGGCTGGAGTCACACAAACTCTCCAGCACCCCAAATGATTCCCTGGGAAACAGGCAATTGACAACAAATACACACAAAGTTCTGAGTTGGTGTTTGCAGATACACCGACAACTAGAGCAGCCACATGGAGAACCTCTCACTACCTCTGAAGGTGAGATAATGAGTCAGCACAGGGCACTGGAGACTCAGGGTATATGAAGACTCCCCGCACCTGGGCTTAATCAAAGCCAATCAGTGCCACACACACCTGATTGCAGTGAGTTGATTCCATCACCACTCTCACAGGGCCGAAGGGTTGAGTGCCCTCACACAGCTCTGCAATGTACAAAGAGGTGACAACTGCACAAATGCATAAAGAAGCAATGGTTCTAGCACCCCAAAACATGGAGTCACACATTAGCACTTGTTCAGTCACTTGTAAATAGATAAAATATCATGAAGTTTCTGTAAACCACCACAAGTGGTCACTGTGGCGCCACAGAAAAGACAGCCTGCAGCTTCAAACTATTCAGCAGCAGTGTGTTGCTTTAGCCAAGACTGCTGAAGAAAAAGGCATTATATTATTAATATTTACAAAAACTAGACAAACACACAGACACACACAGACACTCGCAGACACACACTTACGCACACACATATATAGTGTTAATATCCTAATGCATATTATTCATCCTGCATTTCTTTCTGTCTGGTCATCATTATCTTGTCACCTTATCTTCACCCTCTTTCTCCACCCAAACGCACACGCACAGGCACACGCACACGCACACGCACAGACAACAGTTCATTTGCATGCCCACTTTCCTCCAGATTATTTTGTTGAAATACCACGAGCTGCAGAGGTGTCAAGCAAATGGCAGAGATTCAAATTGTCAGGGTGATGAATGCTGATGATGCTGCAAATGGAGGTGGTGAGATACTTGAGTATGTGGCGACATTCAGTGAGCAAAAGGGCACAGCTCGGGTAGCTGCAGATCATCTGGTCCTCTTTCATTTGGTGACCCCTCCAGTCTGCAGTATATCATTATTAGTTCAATCAGCTGATCATGCTTTGAAAAGCGGCTGCCCTCCAGGTCTCGGTCAGCAGAAAACTTTTTTTTCCCGATTCAACATGATATTCTTCTCTGTGTTTCTGGTCTTTTGTAATCACAGTTTTAAACATATCAACTATAAGTTAAAGAAATCCACTAAATATTAGGAATTTGCGAAGTTAATCAATCTTTAAGACAGTCACTAAGTTTCTTAATATATATTTTTTTGTTTGTATGTGGAAAGGATCTTTTAGAACAAACACACACAGTGGCCACTCCTAAATCATCCAAAAAACAACAAGTGAACTCGCCGTTCTTTTCCACAGTTCTTTCAGCGCTATCACACAGCCAAGTCCCGCAGTATGTGTTTATATGTGGAGCACTGAGTTGAACTTGACTGGGATCACCCACTTGACTTAAAGTCTGAATTAATTTGGTTCTCCAAAACTGCAGCACTTCAAACCTAGCTCTGATCTATTATGGTGTACCACAAGGTATTATCCTCGGCCCATTTTACTTTTGATTATCCCTATACATAAAAGACAGAATAAGATGTATTCTCATAATGCAATGTACTCTATCTTGCCTTAACCTGATTGGTTTTATGGTATATGGTCTTCATTAAGAATCCTTTGTTTTGTTTTTGTTGGATCCTTTATATCAAACACACTGACGGATTAAATTAGTAAACTTCTTTGTACTAAATTGTGATGCAAAGCAACAGTTGGGAAATTAAAGGCATCGTTGTCAATCCTCACAATCATTTTTAATTGTTGTCACACAGTCGGAGGTGTTAATTTAGCTCAAAGGCACAGTTAGAAGGATGGATATCAATATGATGCATTTCACACACCTAACTTCTATGCATAAATTAACTGCAACACAAACAAAGTCAAGTTGTCCTCTTTCTCTGGTGTAAAGCTCGGGCAAAGCTGCAAAATCTGTTGGTTCTCAGGCACCAGCGCTGTCATTTGACATAGTAGGTGGTCCAAAGATATCCAGTCTATTTCAGATTGGATGTTAAGTCTCTGCCTGAGCTGCTTAAATTGTATACTAGCTTTGAGAGAAATAGCAGCCTTAAATATAAGTGCATAGGACCTTGTGCATGAACTGCCGGCATGGCAGGAGAACTCAGTCTGCTCGGTCAGTAAAGCACGCACTGAGGAACTAAACTAAAATACAGATTTATGGATTTAAAAGGTTAAATAAAATAAATACAGTTATACTGCGCTGCCCTACATCATAATGGTTTGTCTTTCTGTTTGTTCTGTGTACATTCGACCTTTTCAGAATTGCTGTCTTGGAGAAATGCAGCTTGTGGAAGTGCTGAAAAGTAGATATCCAACCAAGAACAGAAGGTCAAACATAATCAACCAACCAGCCTCCTTTAGCAACATCCGGTCAAATACTTCAAAACATTCACATCGTCCTTGTAAAAAGTACCTTGTCTGCAGTGTTTACTGTGTGTAAATGAAGGATTCACAACCTCGGGAGGTACAGTACAAACAAAATATCAATGCAACACTTGTTTTTGCTGCCATACTTCTTATATCTCTGACATTTTGTTCACTAAATTTGTTCGAACCCTTGTTAGTAAGCATGTCTCCTGTCCTAAGATAATCCATCCACCTGACAGGTATGGCAAATTAAGACGCTGATGCTGACAGCATGTCTATTACACAGTTTTGCCTCAGGCTGGCAGCAACAGAGCGCCACTCTGCGATGTCCTGTATCATCACATAACACAATTCCACAGATGACGCAAGTTTTGAGGGAGTGTGCAATTGGCAGGAATATCCATCAGAGCTGTTGCCCATGATTTGAATTTGCATTTCACAACCATAATCCGCCTCCAATGCGGTGTCCCAGAATTTGGCAGCACATCCAACTGGCCTCACAACCGCAGGCAGTGTGTAAGCAGGCCAGCCCAGTGAGCTGCATACACCTGCTCTGAGACCAGCCACCAGGACTGGGAACAGTTCAGTTTAATGCAGTCCAGTTCAAAAACAACCCAAACTATGACCTCATTCATGAAGATTTAACTGAGTTTAATCTCGAAGATTAGTGACACGTTTTCCATCACCCAGCAGCGGTTGGTCTGCCAGGGAGGGTAGGCGGAGCTAAGCAGCTGCTTTTCTGGTCTCTGCAAGTGTTGCGAGTAAACAGTAATCTACTATGGCTGAACAAACAAAGAAAAGATCGATGACTACAGATACAACTTCACAAATAAGTGAAAATCCAAAGAAAAACAAACAAATTCAACGCTCAGATGAAGGCAAAGGAAGGCAAGGAAAGCGACCGTCAGCGAGGATATCAAGAGTTACAACCGGAGCCAACCGTGGACCTTCCGCAATTACCGTTTATCGCCATTAGAGGCAATAATCTTCGAGATTACATCTTTAACTTCTCTGAAAGTGACAAAAATAAACCCAAACGTTATAGAATGGGTAACACAATGTTGTTTCGAACCGTTTATTTATATAATAACCCCATTAGAATAAGTGTGCAAGAACAGAGAGAAAGAGGCCACTTCAGAAATGTCATCTTATGCCATATGCCTTATGGTAATGACTAACAGCGTACTGTACATTAGAGGTGGACGGTAAGTAGCAAGGTGAATAGGCACACAGCGTCCTCTAAGTGACCTTTAAAATTCCATGTGTGTGTGTGTGTGTGTTTGTGTGTGTGTGTGTGTTTCTAACCTGATGTGGCACCAGACCCAGAGAGGTTGGAGGTTCATTCATTCTGTCATCACTGCTGCTGGCCACTGCATAGCCTCTGAGGAGGATGAAGACAGAGAGGCAGAAAATTATATGCTTGACACATTTTTTTTTTTTGTGCATGGATGAAATCACAGCTTGTGCAACGGCGGCAGCATTTTTCTTGTCATTCAAATAAAGCTTTGGGGCGAAAAAGAGACAAAGACAGTCAATTTCCCAAAATATCCCTCAATATTACACGTTTTACATAAGTCATGCATATTTCACTTTGTCATCCCTCACACTGCTGACAACTGGTTAAAGAGGATTGATGATTCTCGGGTTGTCAGTGCAGTGTGACTGGATTTCAGCACTGCATTTAACATTGTAGATCCTCATCTTTAAACATGTAAAAAAATATATATATATTTTTAAAAGGCTATGGATTAAACCAAACGCCACCTCATTCATGAAGAGAGACCTCTGATGATGAATATGAGGAAGAACACAAAAGATACACCGATCAGCCATAACATTATGATCATCTGCCTAATATTGTGTGGGTCCCCCTTTTGCCGCCAAAACAGCGCTGACCCGTCGAGGCATGGACTCCACTAGACCTCCGATGTTTGGCACCCAGAGATGCTCGATTGGCCAAAACGTGATTCATCAAACCAGGCCGCCTTCTTCCATCGCTCCGTGGTCCAGTTCTGATGCTCACGTGTCCATTGTAGGCGCTTTCGATGATGGACAGCATCAACCTTTTTAGCAATTTGAGCTACAGCAGCTCTTCTGTTGGATCCGACCACACGGGTCAGTCTGTGTTCCCCTTCGCTTCCTTCCTTGGGCCACTTTTGGTCGGTACTGACCACTGCAGACCGGGAACACCCCACAAGAGCAGCAGTTTTGGAGATGTTTTGACCCAGTCGTCTAGCCATCACAATTTGGCCCTTGTCAAAGTCGCTCACATCCTTACACTTGCCCATTTTTCCTGCTTCCAACACGACAACTTGGAGGACAAAACGTTCACTTGATGCCCTGCCCACTGACAGGTGCCACTGTAACTAGATAATTTATCCATCATAGTGAAACTCCACTGACGTGACTCTCTGTCTATACAGCTCTGGATACTTTGTTCGGGGAGTAGGCGGGACTGCTCCTCCGCTGCTCGTCCGCTCTCCTCACCTACGTCTGCAGCACGCACCTTCTTTCAAACACGTCATCAGCCTCATAAGGACAGTCCTTGTAACACATTGCCCACAAAAGCGCACACTGACGTGATGCGGTCAGCCACATACTAGGTTTTGACCTAGTCTTGTTTGTCTTTGAACTACTCGAAGACTAAATCCTTCCTTCTGATTCATGTGATACACCAAGGCCTATGAAACTAAGAGGACACATTTGCTTCAACATCATAAAGTTTTATATTTTCCAGAAGATCTGAGAAACCCTTTTTACCCCTAAATCTATCCAGGTTTAAAAGATTTGACTCTCTGTGGATAACAAATATCAAATCTTACATTGAGCTCAGAGCCGTTCTGCAAAGTAAGAAATAGCTGTCAAACTGCCGCAGCATTAATCCTTCTGTGACATTTTCCCAAAGCCCATGGTTGTTCATATGTACGCTGGTGAAAGGGCCTTAAAAGGGATAAAGAAACGAAGGGAAGGGGGTTATGGAGAAAGGAATAAACACAGCTGTGGAGTGAAACACAAGGACAAAGAGAGGGCAGATGCAAGAGAGGGAGATCTGGTTGTATAGGAAGGACTTATACAACCACAGAGGTAAGAAGAGTACATCTTTTCCTCTCCTTCTCTTCTTTGCTCCCTAAGCTTTTTATCCAGGATAGGCAGAGGAGTTCTGTTACGGCTTATAACATCTCAAAACACTCTGAAAGAAAATGGCTGTCTTATCAGGCCCGGCAAGCGGCCACTTTAGTTTGACTTTCACCAAAACAGGCACACGCAATTACATTTCCACAAAGACACAGCCGTGCACAATAACACACACTTAACAGGCAAAAACATCCCCATCAGTGTTTGGGGGAGAAAACACTTTTAGGAGTCGAAAATATCGAGCTATTACAGCTTGCTAAGTGAACTTGAGAGCTGACTGAGTCACACTGTTAGAGCTTCTGAGGCATAAAAACGCGAAAAGGATTAAAAATCTCAACAAAGCTTGTTACAGTAAACACACAAGTAAATTTGGGGAGCTGTGCTGCAACGAAATTAAGGACACTACGGGCGGACCAGTTGCAGTGCAGCTCCATCAAAACTTACTGAAAGCTGAGGAACAACAACCTCAAAGGCACAGTCTCCTTTGGTACCAGCATGAAGCTCTGATTAGAGGAACTCAGGTACCTACGGGTGGTCAGGGCGGCTCACTAAAGTGTCTGACCTTGCAGAACTCTCAAAATGTTAGCAAGGATTTTTTAAGAGTCGGATTTTAATGTGAAGTCGGCTAGAGAAAAAGTCCAGAAGAGGAAGGACATCAAACCTGGTCAAATCTTCCAAATATCACAAATGACTATTTGCTAAGAGAGGGAACTTTTCAGCACCATCATTATGTCCAAAGCTGAGGTAAGGTGTGTAATATTAAACTTAACAATTAAGTCTGCAGACATATTACAGGAACAATCAATAAAAAAAAACAGTTTTGTTTCCTTTTCTTCACTCTAACAGAGATCCAAACAACGTCATCGCTGAAGGGTTCGGCTGTTTATCTTCAACTGATTAACTTCTATTAAATGTTCATTGTCTGTCATCTATCTTTGCTTGTGTCATAAATTCTTCTTCTTTAATTCTGAATTTATTTTGTACTGGGTTGTTCAGTCTTCATTTCCTGCTTTATGTTGTCACTGTCGCTGTTTTCCTGCCCTGCCCTCGTTGTTTTCACCTGTGTCGTTTATCTCACCTGTCCCTGGTTACCCCCTGTGTATTTAGCCTTGGCTGTGTTCGAAATGGCATAATATATACTGTATACTGTATACCAGTGGTTCTCAAAGTGGGGGTCCGCGAACCATAGTCTGGGGGTCTGCGAAATATTTATAATAAATGTATAATACATTATAAAATTGTGCTGTATCATTAAAAAACAGCATGTCTCCAGATGAGGACCATGTGTGCCAATAAAACAAGCATATTGTGCCCACCTTAGCTTTGGACCAATAGAAACTGATATTGTGACACATCATGTCAATCTGTCATGAATCACTCAGCTCACTCATGCTTTTAAGATCAATTTACAGTTTATAATACAAATAGTTCCAATGGCATCTAAGAGTGCAAATGGTAGTAAGCATATGCTTAATCGGTGTAACGATTATGGGGGGGGTCCTTGGAAAATGTTCTCCCCTGTAAGGGGAAGTTTGAGAACCCCTGCTGTAGACTACATACTACTACATACCGCGTTTGGCGTTAGTATGTAGTTCAGAGCTGTACAACAGGCGCCAGTTCCTGGTTTTGGAAAGAGGAAGTAAACAATAGCCCCCACAAGACACCCCCCCAAAAGCAACACGCCGTTTATTTAGCTATAGCGCCCCCTTCTGCTCTGGAATGCTGCTGCCGTCCGCCAATGCAACTGCCGTTGTGATGATCCAGCGCTTTGCATTGTGGGATACAGTAGGTGAGGTAGAGTGGTCTGATGCATACTGGAGATTTTTTCCGAATCAGTACGACATTCAGGCATTTTTGGCATACTGTAAATTTTGCTTTTGTGTGCATAGTGCATACTATATATTACATTTTGGCCAAATCAGTACGTACTGCTATGGTGTGTATAGTCTATGTACAGTATGCCATTTCAAACACAGCCTTTGTCTTCCCCTCTCTCTGTGCCAGTTCGTCGTGCCAGTTTGTATTCTACTGTCACCAGTGGACTCTGTAGGCTTTTGTTTGCCTTTCTGTTTCAATACATCATTAGTCTGCATCTGGGTCCTCTCCCTTTTTGTTACTACCTCAAACCTGACAGTTTGGTGATGGAAGCGGCCTGTGAGTTTTCACGGGATAGTCAACTTGACACCCGGTTTCTAAACTATAGTATAGAAGGGTAACAAAGATTACTACAAACACTAGGGCTTTCATCAGAGGGCCATCGGCTCCATCACCAATGTTTTTAATCAAGCAACAGGGCGGCATAAACGATGATGCTGATGAGTCATCCTCAGAAATCTTTCTTTATATCTTTGTATTTCCTTCGAGCTGTTGTAAATAAATAAACCTGAAATTAAATGTCTCTGCTTTGTAAACAGTCTATGATTTCCCTTTCTTACCTTCCCACCTTTATCAGTTGCAGAATCAAAGAAAGCACGTTCAGTACTGACAACAACTCTTTGATGTATGGCTAGACCAGCACCACCATTAGGACAACTTCTATGATGCCTAATAATTAGCCTTCATAAAGTTTCTGGTTCTGCTATGCTTACCCTTCAGTGTGCTGCAGAATGGACACCATCATCTCTACAGCCAGGGCTCCTGCTATCATGGCCAGGCCAGGTCTGCTGACGGTGCACTGCTGATCCAGAGTCCGATCCCTGGTTGACTGTTACATAAAAAACATGAATAACTTGAGTGAAACAATGGAAATATATGAACATCAAAGGTTAGCCGACCTTGAGAGTTTTTATCTGAAATAAGAAGCTAGCACTCATCGAATTTGTTTTGGAGGCAGATTTCTCATTTTCATTGGGTTAAGATGTTCCTCCTTTGCAAAGTGACTGAAGTGGACTGAGCAATTATTGGCCAATGTTTCGATTGCAGCATATATTAGCTGCAAAAACAAGACTGGTAATGGCATCTTAATTATTCCAAACTATTTCATAAATGGGACTACCATACCAATGTACCACATTGCATGGCTATTCATCAAATAGTTGTCTCGATATCTCTCTGTGTAAATAGCTGGATGAACATCTCAACAGACGGACACATTATGGGGACATACTAACAGAGTTAGTGTACAGCCACATCATAAGCGGGGCTTAAAACACCGATGTATAAGCTTTAAAGTCAAACCATAAAATAAATCATTGTACAAAATATAACAGAGGATGAATGGCTCTGTAGTGACTGACTGTTGTACTATGTTGCTTCAATCCACAGACAATGCACAGAGGAAACAAGCCACTTTCATCCTCGGGCGTTAATTATAACGGTCTATAATTCATTCATCCAACTCAATTCCAAATCTAAGTATTTAGTGAAAGCATGGAGAAAATGCAGAGGTGCCATGTGGCATTTACAGAAGAATTCAGAGCTGAATGGCGTAGTTTCCAACAATTGAGTGATTATTTGCTTACATACAATCGCTCCTATCAAAACGTCAGCACAAAAGAGAAACAAAGGCAGAATGTGGGTGGTGATTAAATGTGATTCTCACAATAGGAACAATTGTCAAGAGTCGTTCATATCAGCATATTAATTTTCTCCTCGGAAAAATTCAAACAACTTTTATCAATTATTTCATTTTAGAGCAGCTGAACAAGCTTTGAACACACATACATACACTCACCGGACACTTCATTAGGTACACCTGAAAAATCTAATCCAGTACAGCAGCTCAGCCATAAGGTTTGCTTTTCTGTTGCCTGTAATGTACAGGCTTTTATGTAAGCTGTCATAGAGGTGTTAAGTCAATGATAATTCAGCGTCAAGCTCATAATTGGTGGTGGGGCTGTACTGAGCTGCATTATATTTAAAGGTGTTTCTAATACTCTGCCCCCTCCATGTATGTAAATAGGGAGGGCAAAAAATTAGAGACATCTCAATATAATTGAGTTCAGTACAACACCACCTTTAACTCTGGCCTCAGTAATAAACATAATTTTATGTACAAAACAACAAAAACTAAACTTCATGAAAGCAGAGCTGTTGTACTGAACTGCATTAGATTGTACAGGTGTACCTAATGGAGTGGCCGGTGAGTTCTGAGTTCATAGTGTCAGCACAGGATAACATGAGCACCAACTGCTGACAGAAGATGACACATTCAGTTCAATCTTCATTCAATCTTCAGCTGATACATTCTCTATTATGTTTACAAGCTATCCAGCTGTGTTTGGAGACCATTTGCCGGTCGGGAAGCATAATGTGGGCGTTTTAGCTTATAAAAAAGCTGGGATCAGGTTGCTGAGAGAAACGATAGCTCAGTCTGTAGGGACTTGGCTTGGGAACTTGCACTGTCCAGGTGCCCTTGAGCAAGGCACCGCATCCCCCACTGCTCAGGGCGCATGTCCACGTGCAGCCCCCTCACTCTGACATCTCCATTAATGCATGTCCATGGAGTCCTGCTTGTGTGTATTTCAGGCCTATGTGTGTATAGCATGTTGTGTAATTATAACAAAAATGTCCCCTCAGGTTTTTTTACTTATATATAGTTTGAACTGTTTGCATGTCTGGTTTGTTGTCAGAACATTACATAAGTTGAATGCATGCTTGTTATCTGTGTGTTTTCCTCACATCTCCTGGTGCCACGACATCGTTGCAGAAGTAGCAGCCCAGCTTGTGCCCTGGGATGTTGGAGAACAGAGAGGATCCTGGGACAGAGGGCGCTGAGCCGGCCGGCGTGGAGGACGAAGAGGAGGCAGAGGAACAGGAAGTGGAGGAGTCCGCTCCTGCAGAAACACTCTGACTGATGTGGGGTTTCTTCAGGCCGTGGCGCATCACGACAAACGTGTCAAATCCCAGAGCAGCATTCACCACGAGCTGGAGGAGTAAAAAACAACAATTATGCTAATAAAAGGTTTTTACAGGACCAGCGCATTTCCACAAAGTCACATTAACTAAATGGCTTTTTTACACAAACACTAAGGGGACGATGTGTTGACTCAAGTTAAAAGCAATGACATAAAACATTAATAGGCTCTTTACAGAGGCGAAAACATCAAGACTTTCGGAGAAGCAATAGAAATAGACTGTGAAGCCAATTTGTGGTGAAGTCTGAAACAGCCCTGCAGCACAAAAGACAAAATAACCTCTCAGCTGAGCGGGCCGAGACCCAATCAGCAAGCAAAAACACTTAACGGCTGCTAATAATGCAATATAAGACTTGCATCAGTGTGACTGGAGGCTTACAAGTTCCTCACACAATGTTCGGTAATCTAACAGTGCCTGGCAACAAATATCATTTAAATTGACGGAAGATTTGACAGACACAGAAAATGATGTTGGGCAATTTTCATTTCCGAGAAGGGAAGACAGACGTGTTTCAAATGTCAAGTTCCAGCTTTAAGACGCACAAAAACAAGGAGGAGAAAACAAAGTCAGAAATGTCTGTGTAGTAAAAGACTCAGTTTTGATTCCTTTAATTCACCTTAGTAACATTATCAGTAATCTGAATAGTCTGCATTAAACGTCCCAGAACAAACAAGGACAAAGCAACACTGTGTTTTCAAATGAAGTGTGTTGATCAAATGAAATTCTCAAATTCAGTTTAATTACATCGAGGTTAAAGCCTGTCCGAATCTTAACTGAAGTGTAAGCATACAGTGTACCACATTAACATCACTTATTACACGGCTGTGTTAAATACGTGATTCTGATTGGCTTATTACGGCAGTCCGATCTCTGTTATTTCTCGATAACAGACCGTTGCTATGAAGAACAGACCGTTGCTAGGGACGCGGCTCTAATCACAAAATTCCAAAGGACGAACTGTAATTATATCAATCCGCCGCAAGAAGTCCGGCGAATTTGACGTCAGTCTGTTTACAGAGGGAAACAAAGAAAAGAGACGAAACAGCAGAGAGAAAGCAATAAAGGTTAAAAGATGCAAAAACTGAGAGTTCTACAAAACTGAAGATGGCACACTAAGTAAACATTAAACAGAACACAGTACGGGATACGACGGTGTTTAAAGACGGTGAATGGAAAAGAAAATGTCAACAGACTCTGACAGTGACGAGACAGAAAACCTCCATCAGGTGCTGCACTGATTCATGCGGTCCAGTTCAACTTGTCAATATATGATCAGTATACCAGTATAAAATGCAGAGAGGTATGTTATTGTGTTACGGTCTTTACCCAGGCGCTGTAATCTAGCTAAAGTTGGTTGTTGTTAAGTTAACTGTTTCCGAGTCCAAGCCGCTGCAACGTCTCTTATTTACAATATGCTGCAGTGCTGTTTTCCTCGCTGTTTTAAGCGAGGAAAACATCCTCACAACAATCAACATTACCGTAGGCTGCCAGCTACCGCTAGCTACAGCACTGGTTGCTAGCAGGGTTGCAACCTGGGCAGGGTGAAAACTGGTGGTAGGCTGTACATTTGTGTGTGATTTAAATGTGTTTTAAATGAAAATAAATTGAAATAATGTTGAAATATCTTGTATACACGTTTTTATTAATAAATAGCTATAGATAACCTTTTCCCCTCTGGGATACCCCTCAAAACAGACTGTGTCTTATATTCCAGATGTTACGGTAAGCGTTGTTATGGACGCAGCTCTCACTGTGAGTGTAACAGACTAACGGAAAACGGAAAGATAAACATTTTTAGATTAGTTAATATATTTATTGATAGGACAATATATTTCCAAATCAATATATTGTACCAAATTTTTGATTCTGTGAGTAAAAAGCTGTGTAATAAGCGGGATAATGTAAAGTGAGCAGGTTGTTATCGCGGAATGGAACCCCGACAGCGTGAGCAGGACCCCGACACGAGGCAGGGGGGTTAGGGTCCCTAACATGTTGCCTAATGTTGCAGTTTCGGCTGGAAGTGCAGAACAAAAGATGCATTCATTTGACACCATGTTTGTGGTTTCATATTGTAACATACAGTTAATGTACAAACCAAGACAGTGCACTAAAATAGGCTTTAAAACATAAAAACTGTTTGCATTGAGTTTACACAGAAAATATGTAATATTGATACAAATTCATACCGTAAGTGCAGCCTTGATTTACCCCCTCAAAATCACTATGATGTGACGTTGAGGCTGTTCTGTTTATTGCACACACTGTGCTGTTCCTTCCTACCTTCCTCTTGCTGGCAGCAATCACTGTCGGCAGCCAGCGGCTCTCCCTCGTATCCATTAGTAAGAAGACCACATCATGGTCTGAAATGAGCTTCTCCAGCTGCTCCACGTCCCTCTGGGCCTGGGAGAGAGTGGCCTGGGAGAAATTCACTGGGTGCCCGGGCATGGGGATGCTCATATTGTATCCCTCTGCATTCTGCAGGGGGAGACAGAGACAAAGAGAGACGCTGCTGAAAAACCAGCCGAGTCCAAAAAATAATGAACAGTAAGACGCATCTGAAGGTGAATATTGCTTTAAATATGCAAATGTAGAGTCCACTTTATCTCTGTGGACAATGATGTTTTCTTTTTGGTTTAAATTTTGTAATTTATGTGCATTTTCAGAACTTTAATGAAAATGTCATTACTGAATTTTGATGAGTTCTCTCGCTGCTGGACACACTGACAGTATAGGTCATAAAGCCCGCCTCCTCCATGTTAACAGATGGGACATGAATCACACTATAAAATCAAAATACACACCAAATAAATGTTTCTCAAACATGGTTTCTGTCATTATAGTTAGTTCTCATCATGCTGATTTACATCCACGTGTTCATTTTTCTGACAAGTTTACTTTTAATTAGTTATTTGATGCTGTCAAAAGGATGATTGACAGCTCTGTTGACAAATTCAGCTCCTGCAGCCGATCTGTTCCGGATTAGCAGAGTAGAGGAGGAACGGCGAGAGGAAACGTTACTAAAAAAATCACTACAGTCATTGAAGTTTACTTATCTGTGAACGTTAACCTCAGACCGACACAAGAAGCTGCTCTGCTGTTAAACATGCCGACGAGCGGGATCTTTGCCGGGTTTTTCAGTAAGTTAAGTGTGTGTTTTGGTTAGCAGAAGTGGCTACGGGCGGCTCCACCCGCCGATCTCTACTGCGCAGCTCTGGCTCCAAATGACGTCACCATCGCAAGATGGCAGCGTCCATCTATATATACAGTAATTGTATGAGATGCAGTGAAATATGGTTCTTTGTTATACATAGAGCTAGAGAGGGATTAAGCTTCTGGGCTGCAGAATGTCTAAAAGTTTAGCAAACTTATTTTCAATTCATTTCTAAAACTCCAAAATATGACCAGCTCCTGTCAAAAATGTGTTTAGGGGGTTCTTTCTGCTGAGTGAAATACTAGTTTAGACGAATAAATGAGGGGACAGATGCAGTCCCCAAACAGATCCTCTGTGTGATATGTCATCAGTCCATCACCACAGCTGACATGAGGCCAGTATAGATATGGCTCTCCTGTATAAGTCAAAAGTAGAGAGTATTAAAAAGGAAAACTAACAACCTCACTTCCATTTCCACAAAAAAAAAATATATCCCTGGGATTGCAGGCTTGACAGTAAGGCAAATGGAAATGTCAGGAGTAATTTCATAGTCAGAAGAAGATGGAAAAGGGCAAAGACGATGTGTGAGATCTTAACAAGACGAAATGCCACTTTTACAGAATCAGTGGATCTACTTTGTCGCTCTCCACAATTCAGGAGTGGGAGCCGTCACCCAAGTCTTGAATTAACATTTCACTTTGACGTTGGTGCTGCTAAGCATTCAGAGGGGGACGTCAGGCTGCAGAGATGCTAATCAAATTCTGATTTTTCCAAAATATGCAGCCTCAGATGCAGCCGAGAAAGACAGTAAAAAAATCACATTGATGGGTTTAAATCCTTTCCTTAAAATAAACAATCCAACGCTGCCTCTGTTGATATCTTCAACAAGCTCTGACCTGACTATTAACTAAATAAAAGGGACTAAAGAAGCTGGTGCCTACACTTCAAGCTTTCCGCTCAATGCCAGGAGACTATATATGTTCACAGAAATAATATGAATCCTGCTTTGGACCTTTTCATCATTTTGACCTTGTGTGGACCAGCTCCTCTCAGTTCAGCTGATGTGTTTCTGTGCTCTCTGTGTTCACGTGTCTTTCTATCTTTCACACCGGCACCTGATGTCCTGGTGTTTGCAGGAAAACAAGCAGGGAGGAGACAGAAGCAGACAGCCACACTGATAAAAATAGGAGGGCACTTATGGATGCAGCAACTATAGACACCTCACATCATGACAGCACAGAGCCATCCATCAAACGCTCAGCCTCCGCTCTTTATATTCTGCTTTATCCCCAACAAGAATATGAGAGGGAAGCAGCAGGACAGACCTGGGGATCATGTTGATGACATGCTGACATGGCAATTATTTGTGAGCATTTGTGTCTAAGCGTGCATTTAAATGGGACATTAAAGGTCTATTTGTCTGTGACATTATAAAAGCAGCTCATTGTGTCTCATTTCAGGAAAAACCTGTTTTAAAGGGTGCTGATTGCAGGGTCAATAACGATTAAATGAGGCTTCAATCATTTGAGTTCAAGGCAAGAAGATCACAGCTCACCTGTCAGACAGTAAGTCTCAGTCTCAGACTGTTAAACAAAACATAATTTGCCTCAAAGCCCAGAGGGTAGAAACATGTCATTACACTGACAGGGCTTTAATATGCTGGTACGGGACTCAAACAAATCGCAGGACTTCAAAGTGATGGTTCAAAAGATTCATGAAGAAAAACCTGTAAAAGTTAAACTTTTGGCTTTTGCCTTTATTGATAGGACAACTGAAGAGAGACAGGAAACGCTACGAGGAGAGAGTGGGGGCCAAACCTGCGATCAGTGCATCGAGGACTGTAGCCTCCGTACACGGGGCGCCTGTTCCACCACCCGAGCCAAACCAGCGCCCCTTAAAAGTGAAACTTGTAGCCTGTATACCTCCAACATCATGTACAAGGTTGATGTAGCAGAAATGTTCTTGAATTATCAGCTCTTTAACTCTTGAGAATTGTCCCTGTTAATGTTTCATTAACTTATTATTATTGGATCATTATCACTCATGCATTTACATGAAAGCAGTACTTTAATATTGTTGTTGGCCAAAGCGGAATCAGAGTAACTACAGCTGTTATATAAATGTAATGGAGTATGACGACAGTATATGAATATAGTCAAGAAGAAGATTCAAGTTGAGATTGACACCCTGAAATCAAAGAAGTCAAAGGGAGGAGAAATAATATTTTAGTAACAAAAATTAAGTCTACATTTTGTTATTCCTCAGTTTTTGTTGTGCAAATCCTTGTGAAACGCTGTCTTTCTCCCGTTTTTATTCCCCGTAAAGCTCCTGCGAGGAACTGTTCAGTTGTCTTGATTTTGGCGCCCCCTTGTGGACAAAGTGGTACCTCTTATCTCTTTGCTGATCTCGTCCTGTACATGTGTAAGGAGCGTTTTTTAACAAAAAATCTCATCCTGCTTTCTTTTAACATTCAAGTTTATCACTCGCAGGGAATCTTTGCAGTGGAAAATATAGAAAAAAGGCTGATTTGGCAGCAATGTTGATCCCCTCATCTGACACCTACCCGCCCAGCAGTGGTTATAGGCATTAAAAATAACTATACAGATATAATCATACTTGCTGCTTATGGTCTTGTTTGCATTTGTAGCTCATATAGAGGCTTCAGTGTTAATTTCAGTCTGTTTCATAACCAGATAAAAACTCCTCACAGGAGCTTTAAAGTCGTAAGTAAACAATCTGAGAGGAGAAAATCGCTTCTGTTTGATCTGTTTCATTTAAGGGGTCATGAAAAAGTGAGGAACCTCTGACCTAGCTGATATAATAACTGCTAACCACATGCAAACGACTATAACGCCACACATATTAAAAATCATTATTGAATATGAACTTACCCCACTAATCCCATCATTAATTAACATTGGATGGCACCTTTTTGCACCTTTACATGCATCAGCACACATTCAGTCTATATGTTTCCCTGTGGCTTAATAAGAGGCGGGTGCACTCTTAAGCATCAAACTGAAGCCCTGCTGTGAATCTTTGGCTGCTTTTTTAGTGAATAAATACAGCGAAACATCTCCCCCCAGAGAACTGGCTCATTAATTAACTAAGTAATGAAACCAACGGCATTAATATTCAAGTTACCCGACACTTCATTTCCTGCATGGGTTGGCTGTCACATCTCAGACGCGACCAAACAAACAGGAATACGATTACGGAGAAACGATAATAAGCATAAACAGATTTAAGATCTCTGTAACGTCAGTGCAGTTGTACAGCACTGAAAGATTTCAAAACCGTGGCTTAGGGATTAAAAAAAGAAAAAAAGGAGGAAAGGGTGATAACATCTCTGATTTCCAGAGCTTAAGCAAGTATTTGAACCCCACATGAGAGGAGCGAAACACAGCTGAGCATCATAACTCGACTTTAAACACTTACCACTCCAGGAAAGATTTTGGTGAGTCGGTCGACAGCTGCCATGGCTTTGGACTTCCCTCCTCCGAGACAGTCCTCAAACTCATAGAGCGGCTGCCGGACCGGGTTGGAGTATGAGATCTTCGCATTGTCCACAAATGTGATGCGTCTCACTCCCCATCCCTGCAGAACAAACACATGAAACAATTCACATATTTAATCACATTATTGTTGAATACTTAACCCAAATTTACTTAAACTAACGCTCTCCTGAGGAGCACTTCTTCAGCGATGAGTGGGCAGTGTGTGTTGCAAATGTTAATGTTGAAATAATGAATGCATCAGCGTGCAGGTACACAAAGGTACAACCTTCAGTTATTCTACCTGTCTTCATGAATATCACTTTAACACAAAGTCTAGCCACTCTGATAATTACATTACACCAGGGAGTTAATTATTCTCAACTAATTGCGTCTGATGCGCCCTCTAAACTGGAATTATAAAGGGAGCAAAAACAAGCAATAATCTTGACATAATTGCAAGCAGCAGAACACTGACAGTGTTTCAATGTTGTAATTAAGTTAAACTTCTTCAAGCGAACGAAACTTTCAAAACAGGTTCCCTTCATTTGTTTGATTAAACGCAGCAGAACAGAGCTTTGAATTTCAGGTGAGCTTAAAATGTGATTACATTCCAAGCCCAATCGAAGAGATGTCGAGTGAAGCAGCCTGAACAAGCGACACTGCAGCTAAAAGTCTGAACATTCAGAGTATCTCTTGGATCTGCTCCCAGAACACTTTCATTTGATGCTGGGGGGAAGAGATGAAAGTTATCAGTGAGGTTTGTCAGAGTAAGATTGGACATTCTGCAGATACATGAAGTCTGTGAAGCAGGTTGATTACTGTGTGAACAGCTGGCAGTGGTTCACTGATAATCAGCTCAGCTTCTGTTTGATGAGACTTTAAATGTCGGTAGATTACTGAAATACTGACACTTACTTATCGTTCCCTGTGAATGTCAGTGGTTCCCATGTGGACAACGTTCTCATATTTTAACGAGAAATATTAGACACCAAACAGAAACCTGATAATTACTTCTTCCCACGGAGCTCCACTGGGCACTTTTGAACACCTATCAAGTGAGATAATATTAAAGGTGGGGTATTATGCTTATTTTAAGCTTCATATTTCACTCTGTGATACCTGTGGAGTAGCTTAGCATAATTTACAGTAAAAAAAACAATGTTGCTCAGTGCAGGCCCTCATACGCCCCTACAAGCCCACTTTCTTCTGATTGGCCAGCTCTCCTAACCCGCTGAGGCTGCACTTTGTGACGTCACAAAGTGCAGCGTGTAGAAAAAACTGTGTGAAACCTGGCGTTCACAGCAGCCTGCAGACTGAGCTGAGAAGCCTGGGGATTACTCCAACATGCTTTTACCTACAGATTTGAAACTTCGCCCACCATCATTTTCCGTCAGCTCTGTCCCTTTAAGAAACCCCGCCTGTACAAGCCCAACTTCTTCTGATTGGCCAGCTCTCTGAAGCCTGCGTCACAAAGTGTAGCGTATAGAAAAAAAAACAGTGTGAAACCTGGCGTTCACAGCAGCCTGCAGACTGAGCTGAGAAGCCACGGGATTACTCCAACATTATAAGCTATATATATATATGCCTTAAAATGTGAAACAGCATAATACCCCCTCTTTAAAGTCAAGGATCAAGTCCACTCCTAAAGCACTTTTTGGTCATTGTATAGCAGCATACGTTAACCCTTAGTCTTCTGTATCCTTCCACCCTTACCATGAGAGTCCTCGCTACATTGCAGCCCAGAGTCCCAGCTCCCAGTAGGAGACACTTTGTGCTGACCACCTTATCCAGGTCCAGTGAAGGAACCAGCCTCCATCTCATTAGCTTCAGGTTCAGGTCCACCGATGACTCTGCAAGCCTGCAAACAATGAAGTACACTGAAGGGTCACTTACTAACACACGTATTCAAAAAGATGGAAAAACATGCAATGCTAAATTAGTAATGTTTTGTCTGAAGATAGTAATTTATCTGAACCATTATCTGCACATGAATAAAATCCCAAAGACATAGAATTTGATGTATATGTTCTATACATATTGTAGACCAAAATAGGCTTCTTATATACACAAATGACTGAAATGTGGTTTCCTGCTGTAGGCTAACAAACTAAACAAATAATTATTGCATTTATCACCTTTTGGGGTCCATGCATTCACTGAGGTTGACCATCCTGGGTCCCATGGCCCCCTTAGGGTTCTTCTCCCAGCCTACACTCTTAGGACAGGCTGTGAGAAAAACACAGAAAAATGATGTTTTCATTCGCTCATGTTGTGATGTACTCATCTCTGAGATGGCTGCCTTAACACAACACAACCAAAACAAAGGAGGCAAATTGAATTTCACAGCATCGAGATAACTTTTAGAAAATAAAACAGCAACAGTGTTTTTTCAGGAAAAATACCTGAAACAGAACTCATCACTCAACACAAAAACACTACCACTGCCCACTCTCTATCTTTTTACCTCTTTAACATCTTCCAAGACATATTAAGTATGGAGGCCGGTGTATACGTGTATGTATAATTTAATTGATTCCACTCAGCCTCTGATTCATAAAAATCACACCCTTAGATTACGTGATTCCTTTCAACTTAGATAAGATTCATTGCAATAAAGAGATAGAACCAGTTAGTCAGCATGTGAGCGAGCAGTGTTAGTGTTGGAGCTATTCACATTTTTAGTATCATTTTATTACTTTACATTTAGTCATTTATTTATTTGTTGTTATTTCATTTAGGACGATATTAGAACTTTGATACCGTTTGTTTTATTTATATATTCGAGTATTTATTGAGGCTTTTGTTTGAATCAGTAGTTCACACTGGGTGACGTTCTGTATATATATGGGCAGGAAGGATAGGATCGACGGGCACTGGGATGGTGACTGTTTTTTTTGTTTGTTTTTTTTACCAGGACACAGCTGTTTGTTTTTTTACCAGGACACAGCAGAGAAAGCATTGTGTGATTGTGAGTAAAAGTTCCATCCATCCATCCATTATCTGTACCGATTATCCTGTTCAGGGTCGCCGAGGGCTGGAGCCAATCCCAGCTGTCACTGGGCGAGAGGCGGGGTACACCCTGTACTGATCACCAGTCAATCACAGGGCTGACACATAGGCTGTGTTCGAAATGCTGTACTATATACTACATACTACATACTATATATTGCATACTATATACTATATACTACATACTACATACTATATACAGCATACTGTGTTCAGCGGTAGTTTGAGTATGGAGGAGCTTTTCACATTCATTTTGCAGTATGCTACGCCCGGCGGAAGTAAACAATAACTCTTTAGCTATAGCGCCCCCTTCTGCTGGAATGCTGCTGCTGTCCGTCACTTCGTCTGCCGTTGTGAGGTTTCGGCGCTTTGCATTGTGGGATACAGTAAGCGAGGTGGACTGCTCTGGGCATTTTTGGCATACTGCACATTTTGCTTTTGTTCGCATACTACACACTTCATTTTGGCCAAATCAGTACGTGCTGCTAGTATAGTATTGCATTTCGAACACAGCACTAGAGACAGCCTTTCATGCTCACATTCCCACCTGCCAGCAATTTAGAGTCACCAATGAACCTAACGAGCATGTTTTTGGACTGTGGGAGGAAGCCGGAGTAACCCACGCATGCACGGGGAGAACATGCAAACTCCACACAGAAAGGTCGACTTCGTCCGAACTGGGATTCAAACAAGGAACCTCCTTGAGGCGACAGCGGTAACCACTGCACCGTGCAGCCTGAGTACAAGTTGTTAAATAAATATAAAGAACAACAAATTGTTGTTTTTGAACCTACATACTCTTGGCGTGACCCAGTGGCTGAATGATTTTGAGTTTTGTTGATTGACAAGGCCAAATCACCACTATAGTTCCTAATGGAAAGGCTTAAAGCTGTATTTTAATGTGACGACGCACTCCATTAAACTTTTTAGCGCTTAGATTTACACCCTTCTTTCTAGTTCTATTCTCTCCTCCTCACACATTTTGTTTCACCGATTTGTTCTTCAGCTTCGGCTGCCAAATGCACAAATCTTCAAGTCTTTGTCATGCAGAGTAAAGACATGAATGTTTTCTGGATATTGACAGTTTAAATCGTGTGTTGGTTAAATACAGTTTGATTCTGGACTGAGATATGTGAATGTTTATTAAGGACATTAAGCATCATGTGGTTCATTTCAAATAGCTCAACACTTTTTGGTTTGGGAAGAACTGGGCCTGCTGGTGCATCTAAAAAGCTGGGCTGAGCTAAATTGATTAATCCCTTTCAAAATAACACCACATTAGTTGATGCAAAATGGAGCTGATTCAATTGTTGTTGCCTGAATGCATCCTCCTAGAGCTAATTAAATACAAAGTTCAGCTGAAGAGGTAGGCTGAGGTGAAGAAAGACACCTTATCTAAACCCAACAAAACCTTCACAGATCACAAAGCTGCCACCTTTCCCGTCCTGCTATTACCATTTAAATGACTTTCACCCTTTCTTCTACAGATAAAGGAATAATAGAGAAGCAGTGTGAGATTAACAAAAAGAAGCTCACATTGGACAGTAAACTTAGACCGAGGGTTCACACCAGGAACAATGTATACAACATACCAGCACTCAAACATGTTACACCCTGTGCAGTGCACAGATACAACCACACACACACACACACACACACACACACACACACACACACATAAGAGAGATAGGAGATTACCTGAGTTGAGGGGAAGCTCGGGTAGCTTGATCTGGAAGATGAGACTGTGCTGAACGGAGCGGCTTCCCTGCAGAGTTCTGTCCCTGAAGCACAGCACCTCCACCGAGTCCAGCTTAGAGCCCCTGAAACACAAACACACAAATAAAGAGGTTGATGGGTTAAATTATGGAACAATGACAAAATAAAAATAAAAATGTGTGACTTGCTTTTGGTTTTCAAAAGAATGCAATGCTATTTTTTGAGGGTTTCAAGTGTGAGTGATTTATTTCTTTTGTTATTTCTGTAGCTTAAATTGACAAGAATGTCAGATAGACATATGAATGATTTATTTATTAGTTTATTTCTGAAGGGTAGCTTAAACTGATCATAATGTAGGATAGGCTTATATAAGCGTTTGCTTTTTCAATCACTACTAAACACATCGATATGAATGTGTTTATACTGTTTATATCACTTATGTGTTTATATGTCAACGTGTGTGATGACTAAAACGACTGACTAACTAACTAAAAGTCAAACAATGAAAATAAATTCAGTGGACTCTGCAAATAAAAAGGTGACACAGTAAAACATAAGTTAACTCACAGTTTCCCATATTTGGTAAGAAATAACAGTCACTCAGTTACACCATCAAACTCCGGTAAAACAAACAGATGAGCGAGACTTCCCGGCTACACCGCAACTCTATCTTCCCCCGTTAAAGCCAGTATCAACAGTTTATGATTAAAGCTGGGAGAAAGTGATGTGAAGTGCAAGATTGATGAGCTTTGTATTGGATAAAACCTGCCTCTGACTACAGAGCGTGAAGACTCAATTCTCTGAAGGTATTTGCTGCTGATAAGCCACCACTGCTAAACTGGCAGTGATGGGAGTTCATTGTTTGAATAAAAAGTTAAAAAATATTTTAAAAGCGAGGACAGAGCCTCTCCAAACTGTTTCAAAACTTAAATTGCACCAGCACGTAATGCTGTGATAATCGTACTCACATTATGGATCAGCATGATGATGCTTTTAGTTTACTTTTAGGCATTATAAAAGATCAATCTGCTTCTTGTGGAGGAATTGTAATCGATCACATTTCTAATCATTTCTACAGTTATTTTTTTTATTTTTGTGTTACTGTTCTTTGGCAAAACAATCTTTACTTCAGCTTCATTATCAAACAACTTTTCATACACAGAACAACCATTCATTCAGAATGTGAAAACACAGCATTCAGTGTTTATGCCACGAGAGCACTAAAGCATTCCTGCTGACCTGAGGTTTGCACCTGGACAATCTAAAATATTAAGAACAGACAATCAGAAATGTTTAACTCGTACTTAAAGCTCCTGTGAGGAACTTTCAGTACGGTTGATTTTGGCGCCCCCTGTGGACAAAGACGTAAATGCTTAAGTAGTGGCTTTTAACAAAAAATCTCATCCTGCTTTCTTTAACAGTCATATGTACCAATAACTTTACATGTTTGCCCATGAAAATGTAAACAAAGGCAGCGTGCAGTTAACCGCTTCATCTGACACCTACCCCCCCACCGGCAGTTTCAGGCATTAAAAATAACCATATAGAAATAATCAATCTTGTCGCTGATGGTCTGGTTTGCTTTTGTAGGTCATATAGAGTCATCAGAATTAATTTCGGTCTGTTTCATAACCAGTGAAAAACTCCTCACAGGAGCTTTAACTCTTCTACCCGGTCTTTGGCCTTCGTTTGGCCTCTGTTTCCTTATTACAAATTTTGATTTGTTTCTTTAGTCTGCAAGACATTGAACAATTTCTGTAGAGATCGTGGTTTACAAGCTGGAATATAAAACACATGATAAATAACTTTAAAGCACCGCAGCGTCCTTGGAAAAGGGTCGACGTCCATTCGAAATGATTCGTCATAAACAACAAAAATATTCAAAAGCATCGGTATTGTAAAAGAACGTACACTGGCTCTATTAAGACTTCTTCGATGTGTATGACAGAAGACCCTCCCCTAAACTTCTTTTAAACAAAATAAGGAGCTTAAATTATAGTGAGGGATGGGGAACACAATCACTTTTTTACAAAGTTCTTCTATCACAGGATAAAAGTGTTGTTTCATGTATATCTTATTTCTTCCATCTACAATTACACTTTCAGTTAATGGATTTTAAAATAGATGTTTTCACAGAAAGTAAACGGTGTCACAAGAGCAAGAAAGTGGAATACTTTACAAAAGATAAACTCTTGATGTTGAACTTTTGTGTAAACATTGGAAAATTCTAAGACTTTCATACTTCATCAAATGTTAAGTAATAAAACTAACAACTTGTACCAACTGCCCGGTGCGCCGATGCGCTGAAATATTTCCTCTGTAAATATTTCCCGCAAAACACGTACGAGCTTTTAACATACCAACATCATCTCTAAAATAACCTGTGCCAGAGCACCCTTTGCAATTCATGTGCTGTGGCATGAAATGCTGTTCAAGTACTTCAGATGCCAAAACCCAAAGAACCTTTAACATTGAATACCTGAGTTTTACACACCTGCTTAGTTTTTGAATGATTAACCGAGCCTGTTCCTGCTTTTCCATCAACCAATACATGGTGGATTAGACATAAACTTTCTTTGATCAACAGCCGCCTAAGCTGCTAATATACTATTATTGGAAATATACAGTAAGTAAGAAATAGTGCATTCAGCGGTTAGCTAAAAACGTTTGCTGACAAGTTTTAAGAGCTTGAAGATGCCACAAATACACAGCATGCCAAGTGTGTGTGTTTACACAATGTAACCTGTGTGTGTCATAGATGGGGCTGACATGGGTTTACAAACCAGCTATTGTACTTTAACTAGCCTGAGCCACTGCATGGTCTATTTCACACACACAAAAATGTGTCTGTTTGAGAAATCTTCCCTTTTTGGAGGCATTCTTGCATAATATTGGACATCTTTAAGTGAGTAAAATTGCAATGAAGTCCTCACACTGAAATGTGTAAGGAATGGAAAGTGTGACTTTTGTTTTGACACGATGACGTGAGCAACTTGTGAGATGTTGGAGCGAGTGAATCTTGTTTATCGGGGAAATTTACAGCTTCTCAGCGCAGCCTTAACAGCAGTAGTCATGTTCTGCAATCCCATGCTTCAATTATCTCCTCCTCCCTGAACTCTTACGACACCCTGACTAAGCAACAGCCAAACAGTTCTTTTTCAGTCCAAGTGCGTCAGAAACCCTTTGATTTTAGATAATTTTTTAATAGTTATAAAAAGCTATTCAGTCCATGCCGTTGACTTTGTAGGCTCATATCTGCATCTTGATTCACACTGATGTTTGAAACCTGCTCCCCACACTTTAGAGCCAGGAAACTACTTAAAAAGAGATTCACTGAGATTTCCTGTCTTTTCATATTAATCACTCCACGCTGAGAGACATTCATAAAAAAATTTCACAAACATGAAATGTGTTTTTCCTCATCTATTTCAAGCGCACACCCACCCACACACTCACACACACACACACACACACACACACAGAAGTAGGTTTTACCATTGGTTGGCTAAGAGGACCAGCAGATTTCTCAGCGGCCAGCCCGGATGTTGAGACAGAGTACAAGGATCGTAGACGCCCACAGTGACCTAGAAAAACCAAACAAGGTGTGTGTTTACTTTACTGAGCGTTAGCAGAAGCTAATCTGATGTTAAGGACGAGCCAATCCTTTATGAAACACCCACACATACGTTTAAATACACTTTTTAGCATGCTAACTTATTCATTTTTAAAGGTTAAATAAACTGTAGTACCTTTTTAGCATCAGTGAAGAATGCATCCCAGTCCCCAAGTGCAGCCATCTGAACAGCATCATCTGTGTACTTCATTATGAAGTAAGGAACTGCGGTGGTCCCTCTTTTGATACACAGGCCATCATAGGCCTCCTGCAAGGCTGCGATCTGAGGCAGAAATAATTAGATGTCAGCCAATAATTATAGAAACCTCTTAAAGGGAAAATATTAATAACAGCCATGCATCCATATTCTGAGGCTTCTCTGAGGCCACGTTGCCATGGTAACAGGCTTAGACGGATACCACGCATGACCCCGCTCCCCAGAAACGTTTTTCCAGCTCCTCCTGGGGGATCCCGAGGCATTCCCGCGTCAGACGAGATATATAATCCCTCCAGTGTGTCCTCGGTCTACCTTTGGGTCTCCTACCAGTGAGACAGACCGGAAAACCTCCAAAGGAAGGCGCCCAGGCTGTTTACACTGACTGTTTCCTCAAAGTGGGACATTCTTAAACATTGACTTTTAAATGCCTTAAATTATTATTAACGATTTTTTTGCATTAATGTGAAATATTAATGCACAAATCTGCTGAAAAGGCTGTGTCAATTTATTACAAACTGTTATTCTGGCCTGATCCTAGCAGAGGACAGATGCATCTTCAGCAGGCAGTCATGTCATCTCGCAGCTCATTAATCTCAGTTATGAGCTGTCAAGGTGTCAAGACAAGGGACAATAGACAGGGTGAAGCGAGTGATAGAGAGATCGCCATCGCTCTGGCCTGCAGCTGGTGTCATGAATAATTCCAACTTTCTCTTAATGAGGCTTATTGACAAACAAAACACAAAATCTAAGGACAAACAGAACTCCTCATCACCTCATTGCACTGTCCTGTATTAGTATCACACAAATTAAAGGCTTAAGCCATCTCATGTTCTAGGAAAGAGGTTAGGAATATTACAAACGTCTTGGGAAAGCTTCAAAAATACTAAAATCTTAGGGCCAGCACCGGAGAAGGCAACACACACTTCACAACACAATGTAGATATATATATGAGCATGTGATGGATAAATAGATACCTGCTTTGTGGTGAAAACTTGTTCAAGCACAGAAGGTGGTTTGAGGATTTTTATCCCCTCTGGGAAGCAGAGAGCAGGGAAGCAGAACCAGTAGTAGAAATGATACTTCTTTAAATCCTGAAATAAAGTTCAGCAAAAAAGAAAGATAGTCACAAAAAAGTCATTAATACATAAAACTAACACATTTATAATATAGTGTTTATCACTTACTGCAAAGGTCAGAAGGATGAATCTAGAGAGGATGGACGGGTCCTTCAGCGCAGCCCCGGACTGTATGGCCTCCCATATCTACAAACAACAGAGGATGACACACGCATTTGTTAAAGGGACCATTTCTAAATTTTACAGAAATTCTCTTTCTGTGTGTGAATACGTGTCTGTAAAATTCACGCTGGATATCTCTTACCTCCTTGGCTTCTTTCTCCAGCAGAGCCTTCTTGTCGGTGGTCTTGAAGGCATCGAGTGTGTTGGTGTTGTACAGCGTTCCAATAGCTGAGCAGCAGCGGGCTGGTGTCGGACCATCTCTAACAGACAAAACCATATCAGACCTCTGTTAAACTGTATGCATACTAACTGTACAACACAGTTGCTTTAATAAGAGCATCCAAATTACTTAATGTGAGAGCTGAAGTTTAGTTCAACCCTAAACCGTCATGGTGGATCATTTCTTAACGAAGTTTAACCATACATGATTCCACAGCAATAAAAAAATGACTTGATTTTTTAAGCACTTTACAAAAAGCTTACAAGATGATTTCTATTTGTGTTCTTTAAAGATTTGTTTTGGCCTTTTTGCCCTTCATTGGATAGGATAGTGGATAGAGTCGGATATAGAGGGGGAAGAGAGAGTGGGGATGACATGCGGCAAAGGGCCGAGGGTCGGAGTTGAGCCTGGAGCCGCCACGTCGAAGTCGGACACACTAGACACGAATGAATGCGGCCGGAAATTCAGCTCCACAGCTTTTCTCCCTCATTTTGTCATATTCATCCATTTTAAGAGAACTGTGTTGTTAAGTATACAACCTTGTGGGGAGCTAGCGAGGCGAATTGGTCGCATGCAGTGTGTCCACACCGTCAGCCTCTGTACATGGGGCGCGCGCTTTAACTGCTGAGCTAAGTCGACGCCCCTCTATCAGCATTCTTTCAGAAAGTTGAATTGTTGCAGAAAAAAATGGTAGCCTGTTTTTCTTCATAGAAATATAGGCTATAAACCACTACGAGATGAATGAAATACAGAATCTACAATCAGTGTGTGACCCCACATGATTGGACTGGAATGAGATTTCAACTCAAACGCTGTTTTATTTCTGCAGGGTACAAAAGCCTTTTATACACTGAGAAGCAATTTACACCTTAGCTTACTTGTTGTAATGTTGCTGTAAGAGCCTGTATTAAAAGACTTATACACATACAATTTCAGAATAAAGCAAAGTGTCAAGTGTATTTATTCAATGCACCTCTAAAGAAAAGTAACAAGAGGCGAACTTTGGGTCATGATGTTTTATGTAGGCAACAAACTGCATCATACTTACACTTCAAATGCGCTGAACTCCAACGTCAGACGAGTGGGCAAACCAAGTGGGTCGCCTACGAGACAGACATGAGACGAAAATGATTAACTGTGCATTCTGTTTTTATGTGTGAGATAAGACACGTGTTTTATACTCACAAGAGAAAAATAACTTATTAACTCATTGCTATAATCAAACCAATTCACTACTAACCATTGTAGTAATATCCTTTGATACATTTGGGGCTCTCGTCTAATCTGTAGTCGTTAAGTTTCTTCTGAGTGAGCTGGTGCCAGAAACCGGCCTCCAGAGCGCTGCTGAAGGGAGCAAACTGCAGCTTGAGGTCTGCTGTGGAGGACGCTGCTTCACTGGTGTCAGATGCCATCACAACTTCACTAACAGTCCGTGCAGCCAAGTACGACAAGCTGAGAAATTTAACAATTGAAGGTTACAAACAGTTGCAGGCTCTCAGATGCAATTACAGTACAGTCTGTGAATGGTGTGAGTGAGAGGCCGATAAACTAGAATGAAGTTAAATTATAATAACTTATTATACCTGATGGTGCATTTTATACTGTATTGATATTGACTTAATCAAGGAAATGAGTTAGGTTATTAGCCAGTTTGGAATTTAAGTACAGAATTAACTGCTGCATTGATAATAGGAAAGTAAACATTTCTAATCATTTGAAATAGTCTGCAGTAAACCAATACTTAAGATGAAGTAATTTGTTTAAGATAAATATAGAGGGTATCATATTACGACAGATTGTAAAGCCTTTTTATGCAAATTAGTTATTCAGGGATATTCATATAAAGCTGAGTTGTATTGAAAAATATATCATGATAGAAGCCTTTTAACAAGGACATCTTTAACTTCAGATACGCTGAACTGACTGATCATACATTCAATTGACCGTACTTTGATTATCAAACAAATATTCTTGATTTATTACATACAAATATGTATGTAGTCCCTTGGTTATCCATATCTTTAGGAAGATAAAAAAAAAAACACCGACAGAAAGGACAAGTCAATGCTTTACAGTTCAATGACGGGAAAGTGATCAATGAATACTTTTGGTTTGTGACTATGGGCCAGACTAAATAAAAAATATTCAGACACATCTCTTTACTCAATGTGTTAAAATTTCAGTTTAAGCATAAGTCATTATATTTGACATTTTTATTTAAATAAATTATATATACATAGTACAAATCAGTAAAAATGAGATATGGATTAAAGTACAATGGATACTACCTGCACATTCAATTGCTGTGCAACTTGATTATTTAGCACGAATACATTAAATCATTAGGCACAAATTAATATTGTTTAATTTCCATATTAACTTTCATCAGGACTTAAATTCTTGTCAGTAACTGTGCAGTGAGTACACAGCATGCAACACAGACTTCACAGTGAAAGCAGAAGCATCCTAAAGTCCTCTATCACCCGACGAGCATCTCTTCCGAATCACTAATCACAATACTAGGACATACATGTATTTGAAACAATATAAATAGGTATAACTATAACGAAGGCAAACACACGTTCGTATGCAAAACCATAGCAAAACTATAACAAGCTGAGCTTTGTACACTTACCAGATATCCTTACTTCCTGGTCCGGGGGATCATGTGATCACGGGACTTGTCAACAGAGCAATGCAGTGTGGGTAAGTAGCAACCAAGATTAGCTTAGCTAGCTGCTTCAAAGAAGTCTCTCTATGCCTTATGGTACATGTAGCATGGAATAAAATATAAAGAACCAAAATATGAACAAGAACGCGCAAACGATGAAGCATGAGAAAACTGACAAAAACCTGTACGCGCCGTTTCTTTTCATGTCGGATTGAACAGACACGGGTGTTCTGAGTACAAGCCACCAAGAAGTATTCTGTGTTAGTCTGTTACATCCGAACCACCGGTATAACTAGTTTTACTCACGAACAGAACATTATTGGTTTGAAACATGAAGACGTCATCAATTCCGGAAATGTGAAATATCTGGCCACCGAACAGCGACAATGAGTTGGGGGCCGTCTGTAAACACTACGGCTAGGAAAAAACGCAGTGTTTTGTTCAAGTTCAGAAACTCAACTGATAAAGACTACAGCTCTTGAGCTGGGTCTTGAGAATTAAGACTAGCGTTTTTAATGAATGCTTCTCTGTATTTGTGCAAATGACAAATAAAGGACTTGAAACAAGTAGTAACAATATTAGAAATATGGAGGTGATTAAATCCCTTTAATATCTACTTTTATAATATTAAAATGTGTTCAGTTTAGGTTTTTTGACATTTTATTTAGAAATACAACCCTTAATTTAGTTGTTTTTTTCTTTTGTTCATCCAAAAGCCTACTGAAATAGAATGTATTGAGCTAATGAGTCTAAAAATACTGGACTCAGCCTATCAAATACAAAATCACAGATTACAAGTGGTTTGCATATTTTTTTAAACAGCTTTTTAGTTCTCATTGCATGGCAATACTATACTGCTATAATTGATCTCCCTTATCACTAGGCTTTTGGCTTCAATTAACTTCCCTTAACTGCAAAACATGGTTACAATTTAACCAATGCCAGTGAACATACTAAACATAAACTCAACTTTGTCATTTTAACTTCACTGTTCTGTAAGTCAGGGTAACTCATTGAGTGAAGAAGGACAAAAAATGACACTTATTCCAATCATTCTTTATTGTCTTGGATAAAATATGTTTTCACAGTTTGAACACAAAACTTTTTTAAAAAGCTATAAAAAACAAGAACATTACAATGACACAAAACTATTGCAGTTTTCCAAAGCTAGTAAGAGCTGAGGGAAGAAAACTCCCTTCTTTTTGTTTAGTCTTTGAAGATTTGTCGTCTCTCTCTGTAGACGGGGAGACGGGTGAAGCATGGGTTGATGGGTGTCAGGGGTCGTGTGCTATGGTCAGTGTTCTGACAGGATCAAGTTGGAAACATTTTGACCCACTTTTTTGTCACTGTATTCCTCAACGCTATGTAAACAATATCAGATGATTTTTTTATTTATGGGTTTTGGCTTACAGTAAATATCTCTATCTAACATTTTTATTACTGCTTCTGTTGGTTTTGGCAAATCTTAGCGTGCAACTACCCTTGTATGTATAACAGAGTGCTCAGTTTCCTTTAAGACAAACAAAAAGGTTTAGGTTTGTTTTTACCGGTCCCATGGTTACCCCCACATAATGATGTGTCCTGTTTTGGTGTGTCTTCTGCTTCTTTGTAAACACAGAATTTCAAATCAACAGAGCCATTTCAAATCAAGGAAAGAGGTTGTTACATGTCTAATGTCCTTACTGATTTTGCACTACATAAAATATAACGGACTGAAGTGCAATGTATAAAGGACAGCACCAATGGCTGGATTATCCACTGCCCCTGGGGTTGCTGTATGTCAGTTTGCTTTTGGTAATTCGATTATTTGCAGATTTGTTTAGTAATTTAATTTGCACCAATTAGATGCAATTAACAGAGTCTGGCAGTATTACACAATCATATGGTCCCGTTTGGTAGTAGGGCCCTGTGTGAATCTGCACATAACATAGATGAATCCAGCTATTTATGTAGCTTACACTTCAGAGTATTTTCATACACAGAAAATGCCCATTTAGTACCGCCTTATGTTAGATGGCAGAGTAAGTGACTATCCCTCAAGTGATAGATATGCTCAGTCATAACAAGGAGCATGATCTACAACAGGAGTGATCATTTTAAGGCTCTCTGGTGTGTGTGAAAATACTCCGTGGGAATAAAACACAGAGCAGGTAGAATTTATTGTAAAACCATAAACGTCCATATGATTTACATGAACATCAAAACATTCAGTGGCCACACGGTGAAAGCATGTGAAGATGAGGGCCACTTATCTGTGAAAAATTGTGAAAAGAACATCTAAAAAATGAACACCCACCAGCCTCATGCTGGCTTGAGCTTGTCAACAGGGACTTACTTAACAGATGACAGTGTGCACTTTTGCGTCTTCGGTTCAGATCATCTCATCTTCCAGCTCAGTTCCACCCCCCTCTGATTTGTTTGATTTGCTTAAGTAGTGACTCACACACCGCCTGCGCTCACTGGACACAGGAAACATTATACAAGTTTTCTTGATCCAGAAATGGTTTGGGAGTAATGGCTGTTTATGTATTACTGACCAATTTTAGACTCTGTTATTTATGTGATAAATTATGAATAGGTACGGAAGCCCTTAGAGGGAAAAAAGGAGGGGAAGGAGTGGGCGGGAAAATGATGGTGATCCAAGTCTGATGTAAAATTCTCCCGTGTTTCTGAATAAAGAACAGGTTAAAAAAAAAAGCTTTGACAAGAATATGAAGTTCAATTTATTTATCAATTTAACACGTCAGGAGAAAAAAGAATTTCCATGTGAAGAAAGTTTTTTCCAGGTTAGTTATTCTAAGTTTTCAAGGCTTTTTTTCAGCAAAAGAAAAAATTTAAGCATTTGAAAAAAGCTTGTTGTAATACTCATTTTGGCCACAAGAGGCTGGAGTGCACTCTGCCCCATGTCATAAATAGAACTAAAAGGTTTTTTTTTAATGGTTTTTTTTAGCAAATTATGCAACATTCAGTCTTTCTTTTGGCTCGAATACATTTAAAGTAACAATCCTGATCTTTGTCCTTTAAATAAAAGTCTCTTCAGTCACTATCTATCAACGAATAAGTTAACACAATGGTGATTGAGCCTATGGTCCACTGATAAAAGCCTTTGTATTTGCAGTATATCGTATTTTTATTTGGTGTCTGTGGCGACATTTGCGGAATAAATCCCAAGCGGTGCCCAGTTAGTGACGGTTTTTTCATCACCCAGCAGTGGTTGGTCTACCGGAGAGGGTAGGTGGAGCTAAGCGGCTGCAATTCGTGTTTCTGTAAGCATTGCAAGTAAACAGTAATCTACTATGGCTGAACAAACAAAGATAAGATCGATGACTACAGATACAACTTCAAAAATAAGTGAAAATCCAAAGAAAAAGAAACAAATTCGACGCTCAGATGAAGGCAAACAGTCTAAAAAGGAAAGTGAGGAAAAGATTTAAAACCATGACAAAGCGAGTCAGCTGTAGACGTCTGGTTAAATTGGTTATTGCTAGTTTTGAACTGTTCAAGAGCACAAAAATTGAAATCTTTGAGCTTGTCATTTTAAGTTTTAAATGAAACACAGCCTCTAAGGAATTTTAACATTCATAAAAAAAAAACTGACTTGAAAAATTGGTCAATTGATCTGTAAATAAACGTCTAAAAAGAGAGAAATATTGTTTATAGGACAAGACAAAACATTAAAATCAAGAAGTCATTGTTTTCATTAAAGAAATGGTGAAATGTTAATCGGACAACAATTTAACGTTTTTATTTGCGGCAGGATTGCAGGAATAACCTTTTCTAATGGGGTCATAATGGTGCTGTTACGATTTGTCTCGAGCTCGATGGATGCTCGTGTTTTGTTCCAAATATCGATTGAATACATTTGCAGTTTATGAGTCTTAAAATGACGGCAGCCTGTCTGCGGGTCTGTGGATGATATTTGGTGCTCTTTAAGCTAATGACATGACAAGAGGAGCTACATCGCATCAGAGAAGAGTTGAATGTAAAAAGCTGCAGTTCGTAAAGGTTACTCTTCTGTGGGTTGACAGAGGGATGTAAGTGGTGGTCATGCAGACACATCCCTGTAATAATGCAGGGTGGATAAATTATTTTTTAAAAAGTTCAATGAAACCAAAAGATTTTGAATCATAATGAAAGCTTGCAAAAAGTCTTTGGAGAAGTGTGAAATAAAGAAACAGATCTGGCAAGATTAGATTTTTCCTCAAGTGACATTACAACGGACAACTGATCTCTTGTATCCTGTTTTAATGACGAGGCAACACTGTGACAAATACAACAGATTACAGCTTTGCACCAGTGCAAAATATATAAAAATAATAAAGAAAATTATTTTCTTTTTGAAACACGTTGGACATTAAATAAGTTTTCATCCATTCTGAGCCGTGACGTGACATTCATGCTCCTGTTTCCAGGTTGAGAGATCACATCTTTTCATTGTAAAGGTCTCTGGTCCTGTACACTTTACATTAGCATAGAGAAGCAAAATAAATAACATTACAACATCATAACATAAATGACAACATCATCTGTTGCCATGAGTCTGAACTAAAGTGCAGTAAGTAAAACAAATATAAGATCCTGACCAAACAGAACAGACAAACAAAACATCTCCACTGGCCCTAGCAAACCGTTGCCCCGTTCTCATCAGTGACAGAAGAAACACTTTGATTTTATTCTGTCAAAAACGAATGTTCAGAATGTTTTTGAAGACTCGTTTAAAGTTCCCGTTGCAGAGCGGGTATATAAAAGGGTTCAGAGTTGAGTTGATGTAACCTAGCCATATGGTGAACATGTGTAGGTCGTGGTGCACGCACTCTTTGCAGAACGCCATGACCATGAAAGCTATGAAGTACGGTATCCAACACAACATGAAAGCAGCGATTATAAAACCCAACTGCTTGGCTGCCTTGTGCTCCTTATGGATCCTCAGGCTCTGGATACGCCGACGTGATTGATGGATGAACCTTTGCCATGTTTGTCTCAGAGTCACCGCATTGTTTGGGTCCAACTTGGCACCTTTGACCCCTCCTTCAGTCCAGGGCAGAGTGCGGTGGGGGCCGAAGTTGTTGTAGAGCACAGATGTGTATCTCTGCGCGTCTGAAACTTGATTTATATCACAGACACCGCTCACTGAGTTCGGCACTGTGACGTGACATTCATTCAAAGAGGCTTGAAGTTTGTTCTCGTCATTTCCCTCTGTGCAGTTTACCTCCTGTGGCACTGAAGGTCGACTCAGGGGAATCTCAACGTCTGACTGCTTCTCCTCAGGAGACAACGAGCACCTTTTGGTCACTCTGAGTCGCTTTGATGTCATGGCAAGCAACGACTTCTGCTGGCCCTTTACACCGATTTTTCTGTGAGATCTGGATGAAGCAGTTTTGGTTTTATCTGAATCCTCGAAGGAATACACCTGATCGAGAGTGTTCTGGTCCAACAAGCGTTGTCTCTTAGAGAGTTTCATCGGAACCTCGAGTTCCCTCTTGGGTGATTTCGACACATCTCTCACAGGCGATAGAGCATTTTGTCCGTTCTCATTTTCCCCGAATGAATCAGTCGGATGAATGATTCTTTCCCTGTCCCTCAGATGTTGTCTCACTGCCAGGTAGATGTGCGTGTAAAACCACAGCATCAAAATTGAGGGTACGTAGAAGTTGAAGACAGCAGTGATGACTTTAAACCACGTGACAAAGCGAAAATCTGTGTCACACTTGTTCTCCTCCTCAGGTTTAAGGTCCACGTGAGTGAAAGACCTCCATCCTAAAATCGGAATAATCCACGTCATTGACAGCAGCCATGCTCCAGAAATCATCGCGCTGGCTTTTCCCCTTGTCCGATATTTGAGGTACTTAAGCGGTTGTCTGACGGAGCGGTACCGGTCCAAACACAGGATAAACAAGCTGAAAATGGAGGCGGTGCTAGCCACGTAGTCCATGATAAGCCAAAACTGGCAGACAGCCCGTCCCAACTTCCACTCATCTTCCAACAAATACACCAGGTTAAGAGGCATAACTGTGGCCCCCACAATGAGATCCGCCACAGACAGACTGACGATGTAGAGATTCCCTACGGTGTGGAGGCTCTTCTCTCTCTTCACGGCGTAGAGAACGAGCAGGTTCATTACGATTGTGAGGAGAGAGAGAAACCCCAGAATGACTCCCAGCAGAACGTTCTGAAAAGGATAGTTGAAGTTCAGGGTGTGATTGCTCCTCAACAAGTCACCATCCAGCCCGCTGTTATTGCTGTTATTGACGTAGCTGTTGGTGTTGAGGTGAAGAGGGTCTGTGGAAGGTGACGGACCAGGTTCCATCATGGTAGATGAGATGGTCACCTCTAGATTCTGTCACATTGTGGAAAATTCCAGGCCAGAGTGTCCTTCGCTTTCAGCGACACGTATGGAGCATTAAATCATGTGAGGACGGTCTATTCGGTCATCATGGATGAAACACCTTGGTAAGGCTGGTAATCCTTTAAATACTTGGAAAGATTTGCATTCTCCTTTCAGTCCATCCTTTATGTAACTCCGTGGTGGTCTTACCTGGAAAACATAAAGAAAGAACATTTAAATCGGTCAAAGTGTCACATACTGTTACTTTATCGTGGAGAATGATGTGTGCAGTATGTGCAGAGACTGAAGCACATGACTATTTTGCAGAAGTGTCTGCTGAAGGCGGAAAGTTTCTTTGTGCTCATCTTCAACGTACTAGTTTGATGTTCTGACAACACAGTTTGGTCATAGTCCAATATGACCAAGAAACATGAAGCCTCAGTGAAGTGGGAGACATCTATGTCCAGTAGCTAATGTTTTGAAAAGATTAGCATAACAATAGATTCCGTAATGATCAATGTAATTATTGTGCTGTATAGAGTATTTAGGGACCGGTGCATTAAAGTTGGGGTATGGGTTTCTGATTTTTGGATTCAACAGCCAAACGTACAACCCTCCCTTATTGTCCTTCAGAAGCTCTGCCCCATAAATTTATAGGGGGTATTATGCAAACCTCAAGCTTCATATTTCACTCTGTGATACCTGTGGAGTAGCTTAGCATAATTTACAGTTAAAAAAAACACTGTTGCTCAGTGCAGGCCCTCACACAGCCTCTCCTAAAACGCCCCTACAAGCCCACTTTCTTCTGATTGGCCAGCTCTCCGAAGCCCACTGAGGCATAACTTTGTGACGTCACAAAGTGCAGCGTGTAGAAAAAACTGTGTGAAACCTGGCGCTCACAGCAGCCTGCAGCCTGAGCTGAGAAGCCTGGGGATTACTCCAACATACTTTTATCTACAGACTTGAAACTTCGCCCACGTTTAGTCTGGACATCCAACATTGTAAAATTATATATATGTCTTAAAATGTGAAACAGCATAATACTCCCTCTTTAAAGGATGTGCATTGCCAGGAAAATGGCTCCAAGAACTAAAAACAAGCAAGAGAATGAGAATTTGGAGTTTCCGCTGAGCGAGGGTGAAGAAGTGGAAGCTTTTTAATAGTGTTGTTTGGTTCCTCGTTGGCACGGAAGAGGACGATTAACCTGCAAAGTCAGAATTACGTGCATAAAGGTGACCTGTTGCTTATTGGCTGGATAGTGTTGTGTGCTCATCAAGCACACATCCAGAGGAGACAGTATGCGGACAGTAACGATTTATAGGCTGATTTTGCTGAGGAGGGCATTGCTGGCTCTACTGCAATGCCCTCCTCACCGGACTCCCCGCCAAACTCATTAACAGACTACAAATTATTCAGAACTCAGCCGCCCGGATCATCGCCCGCACCAAATCGTCTGACCACATCACCCCTATTCTCATCCAACTTCACTGGCTCCCAGTACAATACCGCATCCAATACAAAAACCTCCTCCTCACATACAAAGCTCTCCACCACCTAGCCCCTTCTTACCTCGGCGACCTCCTCCAAGATCACAGCCCCTCCCGCACCCTCCGCTCAGCCTCTGCTGGACTACTAACCAACCCCACATCACGCCTAAGCACCATGAGAATATGGAACTCCCTCCCCCCACACATAAGACAGTCAAACTCCATCACAACATTCAAAACCAAACTCAAAACCCACCTGTTCAAACTGGCTTATTCACTTTGACACTGTGCACTACACTTGTTTTAGGTTGTTGTCTGGCTTTAATAATGTTTGATGTTTTATTGTATGCTTTTATTTCCTGTAAGGTGACCTTGGGTGACCTGAAAGGCGCCATCAAATAAAATGTATTATTATTATTATTACACACAAACGTGTATCAGATTAAAACCGCAATACCACATCCTTGATGTCAACGTATTCCTTTCCAGATAAAACTCCTACATTAGAAATCCTACTTCAGACGTGTAAGCAGTGTTTTACTTTAGTACCTGCTGGATTCTGACCTACTTTGAGCTTCTTTATATACAGTGAAGCGGTGCCCAGCCTCGGGTTGGATATTTTATCGCTTTATGCCTCAAAGAAGTAATTAAAATAAAGCATTTGAAAAGGTAGAGAAGGGAAATGAGTCTTTGGTGGAGCTGCAAACACAGACGTCCAAAATGTGACTGGAACCCAAACTAGACCTCTTTTTTTGTGAAAGGGCCATGAGCTAAAAAACTGCGTCAACAATATTCAATGTTGTAAAAACACATGTCAATCTGAGATGTAGGAGTGGGTTAGTTGTATATTGTAACATAAAATGGAAAAGAGTACACAATTGTACAGTATTTTCATTTGTGTTAAAATATGTCTGTTGGGTATCTTTACAAAAGCCGACTGAAGAGAAACTTGAAAAGACAAAATTCATCCAGCCCCAGTTTCTTGTAAAAACAGCTCCACACTTCCTGTAATCATTCCCTCCTCCGGTATGGATAAACAGTATATATTAGCTAAAATCTCCTCTTGCTCTTTCTCTTTCGCTGTCCAGCTGGCTTCCTTTAACACTCTCATGAGGGGAGTGTGGCCAATTCCCATCCGCGACACAGCAGCAGACAAACTGAGAGATTGGAGGGAAGGAGACACACTTACATGCGGCCTCTGTTGTTTGATGGAATCTGGGTTTGAGGATTTATTCAATCCTACACTGCGCCGTGTGAAAGAGCACAGCGAGACAATTGTTATTAAGTCATATCAATACACTGCAGGGGGGGGGGAAAGGGACTTATCCAAACTGTTTGGGGTATTGATTTTTAAGAGTGTAGACTGAAATAAACTGGTTGCCATGGAGGCAGGTAGGCGTTTCTAGACATAGCTGCGGACTTTTCTTTCTGTGATTAATGAATTACGTCATTTGGCCTCTTGAGGACCCTCACACTCAAACCTGTGTTTAATCCTCCTGAAAAAATTTACTATGCTATTCGTGTTATTTTGCCTGTAAGACCACACGACTGACTTAAACTGAATATTCCCTCACAGCAGCATGAACTGGAGATGCTTGAATCAATGATGTCAATGCACATGTAAATTAAAGTCCTGTCTGGGTTTACAGTGAAAGCTGAATGAAAAAAACTTCAAGAAAAAAAAGATTCTTAAATGTTAACAAATGTGATTTTTGTTCATTCCCAATAATTAATCTTCCCCCCTCGTCATCCAGCGGATATCACCGTATCTTTTTGTCTGCATCTTCTGCATCCCTGTGTCTGGCTGCTTACTCACTGATGACACACACTCACTGGAGTGGGAGGGGGGGAAAAAAGAAGAAAAAAAAACTACTAACCTCCCAAATATTTCACTATTGTGGGGAAATAAGAGAGACACCCACAGCAGCGGAGGTGGGGCTGAAAGGTTTTCTGTAGCTCATCTGTAGAAAATGACGAATTCTGATTGTCAGAGTGGTTTTCATATTCAAAAGAGGGCAATGCAGGAGGAATGGTAATGGGTTCCTTCTCATCTGCATGTTGGCATCTCTTTGCTTCCATCAACTGAGTTGTGACAAAATAAGACTGAATATTAAAAGCTGTCAAAAAACTAAAGCTGCGGAGGATGTATGATGAGCATATTCGAGGAAGTATTCCATTAAAAGCTTCAAATTTGTAATAAAGTCGTTTTAAATCATGTTTTTTTTTTACAATTCATATGTATTAAAAACACTTGTGTACATTGAATATTGTGCACAGACTGCTATTCTACCTCATTATTTGAAAAGAATCTTCATTTGAAGCAACCTACTAAAAAGATCCTTAAGATGCGTATACTAGCTATAATCCAGCTAATTTGATAGCATTCCAATTAATGTATGACGTAACTATGAATTAAAGTTCCTTAACTGATGATTAAGTGTGAACTAATTACATAAATCACAATGAATTATTTAATTAAAGCAACAGGAAACTCTCGATACACTCTGCTTTAATTCATGTAATAAATCGCCGTTTTATCCTTAGCTTCCAAACATCTCGTTGGCCTTAAATCTGAGTCTCAAATATGTGATTGCAAACATATTTCTCGCTTTGTTTACCGCATTTGTGTTTATGCGAGAGCTGCCTCCACACCACAAATATTTAGGAGCCTTCTTATTCACCCATTTCGCCAAGAACAACAAGATAAAGAGGGATTGATTGCTTGGATATTTGCGCAGCACACTTGTTATCGCTCCAGAAAATGACAGAGGATAATAACCCGATCCTAATTGTCCAACAAGATTATCTGTAATGACCGCTGCCTCTCTGATTTCATTACAAAATTGCAGAAACATGGACTAAACATGGACGAAACGACCTGACTGAGCCTATTTATCAAGAGAACAATGCCTCTCACGCGAAAAGTCCGGTGCGTAAAGAAGGCACCTGTTGCAGGATCACACATGAAAACTTTCAGCGCGATGGACGCGTGCACATACTGTCACAGCAGTCCGACAATGAAACGTTTTCTCATAAAAAAGTTCGGTTCAAACATTACGGCAGCGTCTCTGCAGTAGGAGAAAACACCGACTCACCAGTTGTGTACGTGGATTTCCTGTAAAGTCCGGTTAATTCCAGCCTGTACACCAGGTCAAATTCAGAAAACGAGTGAAGGACGGAGGTTGGAGTCGCAAAGATAAACTCTTCCTCCCTCCGTGTCGCTCTCTCTCTCTCCCAGGCTCACTCTGTCTGTCTCTCTCCCCCCTTCTCTGGACTGAGCAGACTTTGGAGTCCACATGTTGTGCGCTCATCAATTGTAGCCATAAAAAATTACCTCCTTACTGGAAAGACCTTTCACCTGAAGGAATTGCGCACTATGATTCACAGTGTGATGCACTGTACAGTCGACACGCAGACAGTGAGTAGGGGATGAAACGCCCTGCATGTCATGAACGCAGTGAAATTTATATGCAACTATTTTGTAAAGAGTTCTGTGATGGTTTTTAGAGTGGGATTTAAACGGACAGATTGTTTGTACTTGTACAGCTGAGCCTTTCAGTGGAAATATTTTATCAGATAGGTGTGAAGGTGGGAGCTGCATGCATCATCAGAGGTAAACTAAGGATAGCCATGATCAGACTCATACAGTGTGCCGAGCAGTGGCAGCGGTCCTCCTGCTGTTTTCAAAATGAGGAGTTTGTTGTTCCGGACTCCAGCAGGCAGCATCTCCCAGTGTCAACAGGTCCATCAGCATGACTAATATTATATATTTGTTCCAGGACAGCCACTCATATTGGTTCCAGGAGTCTTCTGCAAATTATTCACTTAATTCCTCACCTGAAGAGCCTCCCTCTCAAGTAATACGGCTCACCAGCTGTCTGAGATCAGCACACCCACCCACGGCAATGTTTTTTCTCATTCGGCGGAGTTTGTGCGTTTACTTAGCACATAAGGATGACTGGTCTACCTTGGGTTTATGCCATCAATGTGTTGAATTGAAGTTATTTCTCAGCTTTGAAAATTGGTATGTTCTGTGAGGTGTGAGTCAGACTCATTTCCTTTGGGAAGAATCCAAGGAAGTAGCGAGCCTACAACAAGTTCTTAGAAATAAAAATGCACATTTAATGTGTCAAAGTCGTGTTGTTAAAAAGCAAAAACAAAGTGAAAGCTTGGACAGAGGACGGTTGTAAATGGCCTTTCTGCAATTGTTTTATTGCTGCGGTTTTATAACAGTTGTATAACCACTGTCCCTGATCCATAAATTCTGCTGTATTCATTTACAGCCTCCGTGTTTTTCTGTTTTTATACATCGTTTTAAAAAAAGTTGTGCTTTTCACAACAAGGTTTTGCTTACAATCACTTAAGCTCTTTCATAAACCTATTCTGAAGTGGTCTCATACTCCACACTGCAGCTGTCAAGTAATCTAAAGTCACAGTTTGCCTTCAAAACAATACAAACATACTTATCTGTCAAGTGCATATTGTGTCGAGTGTAAGGTGTTACCTTCACAGCCAACAATCGTGCTGAGCCATTGACAAATAGTTGCTGAAGGCCCATTAGGAGGGCATGGTTGATAACATTCATCCCATCTCAGGGCCCTGTGCTAAAATCGTTTAACGGGTGCTTGAGAGAAAGAAGCTCTTCAGTCAAGATTAAAAACTGATTGTATTCCCTGGCTCCCATTAAATGTGGCATTCCCCAGGGCTCAGTTTTAGGACCTTTTTTATTGTCATTATATACACACGTATTTCCCCTTTGCTCCTTCTTCAAGAGAAGAGAAATGACCTCCTGTATAAGCCACTTTAACAGTCTATAAACAACATCAAACGATTGATGATGAGGAACTAACTTCAGCTAAATCAAAAGGTTACCATGTCGGCCCTTGGGTTATTGCTCTTGGGCCCCTGTTCCAATGAGGTTAAAAAGCTTGGTGTGCTCTTGGAGGCTTCAATTAACTCAACAAGTCAGCTGTGTTGTGGATCACAGCTTTTATGAGCTTAGAACCTCAGCCAAGTCAAAGCTATTTTTATCTCACAAGAACTTTGAAACTGTTTTGGCATGCTCTTATCACCTCTCAGCTTCCTTATTGTATGTCCCTGTACATGGGAAAACCAGTTCAAATATTTCACTACTCCACAAAGAAAAAAACATAATCAACATCAAGACATCACTGATGTTCTGGCTGAACTGCATCGGTTTACAGTAAAAAACAGAAGCAATTTCAAAATTTTAATATTCACAAGCCTTAAATGGATTAGGTCTAAATATATAGTATATTACTGATCTGCTAGTTACGTATTCTGCCCTCAGGTGTTCCACATAATAACTCCTCTCAGTTCCTCAATCAAACCTAACAAAAGCAAAAGTTATCCCGTATTTCTGGGCTCTTGAATTGTCTCCCTTCCCACATAAAGTTCTGTTCTACTATTGACGTGATAATCTCAAAGATTTCGTTCTCTTTGGCGGCACCTATGGCGATAAATGGTGATTGGGGAGCACACTTCCGAGATATCCAGACATTGTTGCATGTGTGACGTCCACGGTTGGCTCCGGTTGTAACTCTTGATTTTCCTCGCTGACGGTCGCTTTCCTTTTTGCTTGTTTCCTGTTTGCCTTCATCTGAGCGATTTGTTTCTACTTCTTTGGTTGTTCACTTATTTTTGAAGTTGTATCTGCAGTCATCGATCTTTTCTTTGTTTGTTCATTCATTTGTTCTTTGTACCCTCTCTGGCAGACCAACCACTGCTGGGTGATGGAAAACGTGTCACTAATTGGGCGCCGCTTGTGATTTTTTTTCCGCTAAAGTCTCCACAGACACCCAGTCTGTAATACTGCAAATGCAAAGGCTTTCATCAGTGGGCCATCGGCTCAATCACCATTGAGTTACCTCATTCTGTGATAGATAGTGACTTAACAGATATTTATTTACATGAAAATCTTCCAGATTACTTTAAATACCCACCTCTTTTTTAATCTTGCTTTTAGTTCAGACTGATATTGTGATGATGATTTTATGTGATATCCACTTACATATTGATTTAACCTTTATAGATACACACAGATATCATGTATCATTGACTATTCTTGTATTATCCCTTTACTTGTGTATGCCACTCCGGCAAATTGTAAGCCATCTGCATCTACTGGAGAGATGCACTTTGGGTCAACTCCTGTAGTTTTTAAAAGTGCTATTTAAAAAAGTGACTTGACTATCTCTGCCTGTGCGGTTAAGAGCCTCCTAATGATCCTCCTTGTGTGCTGTACTGATAATTAGTCTGGGATTGATCTGGCCTCCTCTATGCTTTCACATAATGTGAAAGGGCAGCTTAGCCAAAGGGATCCTGATGGGATGTAAAGTCCGACCACTCAGGGAGCTTCTTTTATGTTATCAGGAGAGACGCTTACAACGTTGAACGTTCAGTCTGATTGTGTCATGAAGGGTAACGTTTTTCTGCCAGCCCTGTGTGAGTCTGCGATGGAAGCAACAGGTCAAGAAATACAGACACTGGAAAATAAGAAGTTTCTTTGTGGTGCTATAGGAAGGTCAGAGACTGGAGTCAATACATTTTACCCTCTTGGGGATGTCACTGTTTACACTGGATTTGAACCGCTCCGGCCCAAGTTGGGTCTAAACAAACCTTCACTCTTTGGCAGATGTTCATGAAAGTAAACTCACATATCATGGCTGCACAAAGTCAGTGCATCATTCAGTGCAAATGTTGTTTTACGCTTATGAACGAAGCATAGATCTATTTACCTTAATCACTGTAGGATAATTATTAGAGTTAGTATAACGTTACACACCTAGATGTCCTTTCAGACGCTTGGCCACATTTTTCCAGGTTTTAGACACAAAAAACATTTGATGTTTTATAAGGAAGGAAGCTGAGAGCAGCATGGTGTTTCTTTTAAGTCTCAGCTCGGCTAAGACTTAAATGTTAAGAGATAAACATGACTGGTTTTGCTTAGTTTTGCCTGATATGGCATGTTTAAAGGAAATGAATAACTTCAGAACAGTGACTGAAATCGCTTCATATTTTAAACATCAAACAAAAGGAGAGCACATGTGAGGACTGCTGAAGTCTAACTGAATTTGTTTTATATGATCATATTTACTCAGCATGTGTCTGCAGTCTGAGTTAAAACCCAGTTTCCACAATTAACTTTAATAAAGTTAATAAACTTTTATTTGGTAAGTTCTCCTAACATGCAGCAGCAGGTACTTATTATGTTCAAACGAACGATTACTACAACTTGTGTTATTTGTTGTTTTACCACAGAGGTCATGTGACACCCGATCCAGTTCCAGTGGTTGAAAGAGACTCTTAGATGACGTTGAAAGCAGTATTGCCCTAGTAAGTGCACTGTTTTGTTATGCATACTCATTTTTGTTGCTTAATTTACTATTATTACTGATGACTTCTTTATAATTTCAATCAGGACAGACTTCATTATGATTGAACAATTATTTATTTACAAGTTTGTAAAGATGTCTTCATGTACGAAGGGGTGAGGCCGAGAGCAGCATAGGATGGTGGTGAGGAAAGGATGCAGGGTGAGCTGAGGAGCCGAGGAGCCGGACTTGGACACGGATGAGATGGTAAATGGCGTGGAGGAGGGTTGCAGTGATCGAGCTGAAATGACAGCGGAAGAGAGAACAGCTTTAAAAATTCACAGCAGCAGGATGATTGGTCGACAGCAGCGAGGCTAAATCTGGTTGGTTTTGTACCTTAAAATAGTAGACGCCCATAATCAGCTGATCACCAGACAGAGAGGGGGCGAGGGGGAGAACGTGCTCATGAATGAATGAGCATGCTTGAACTTACGCTGTGATTATGTGACGTCACATTTTATGTCATTGGATGCTTTAAATGAAACTTTTCATAATGAGCAAAAGAAAGCCAAATATTTGTCTTCTGCCTCTCCAGCAGCTGCTTTTTATCAGCTTTCTCCTGTTCTAACGTCACCTGTCTGTGGTTTAGTGTTTCAGTTTCACTCCGGCTCATTTAACATGAGGGCGCCAAGGGACAACAGCTAAAGCTTTTATGGCGAACATTCAGTTTACAAAGATGTTGATTAATGTGCATCGTCCTTGATAAAACAAAGTAAAATTGATTAATAAAATCAACTCGACTATAAATCGGTTTTCAGGCTCATTTCGCACCCACACAGCAGGTGTCTCCCTCCTGGGGGAATGTGTGGGCAGACCGAGCTTCATTGACATCTCAGTTCTCACACTATTGTTTGTTTTGTCGCTGCAGTTTGTGCGAGACAAATGACCTTTTCCTGCACGGCTGTGTGGAGCTTGGTGACTAAGCAAACACCTAACCTTGCTCAGCACAACTTCAGAGGTAATAAGAAATCAGAATAACACCCTTTCTTTATATAGTCGTCGCTGTGAAAACAACACGACGGTGGAAGCTGTTAAAAAGACTCTTGAGCACTGTTATATGCATGAAACGTGTGTGAAGTGTGAACCTTCACGCGCACGGTGCAGGCCGCTGCACAGACCTGTTGTATGACTAACAATCACAGTTGAAAGAGCAGGTTTATTTTCTGTTACATCTCTACTTTCGAGTCTATAAAGTCTTATATCAGTCTTACAAAACAAATCTTTGGACATACTAAACAATGAGTGCTTCTACCATCCCTAATCTCCCTCACAGGAGGAGCGAGGTGAGGAAAACAAAGGAGAAAAGAGGGATGGGATGAAAAGAGGACGTGTGTCTGTGCGTGCGCGGATTGAGGCGGAGGAGAAGTCAAGGAGGAAATAGAAACCTAAATTGGAAACATTCCCAGACATTGACCTCTTCGACCTCTTTGGGAAAATCCTCTCTTTCATCAAATACCATCAAGGTGGTTGATTGGATTTACTCTGTGGCCAAAAACGGCGCCGCCTCGAATGTATTCATGAAAAGAGAAAGCTTGCTGCTGTTAGTTAGCCTCCTCTGAGGACACGTACAGCAGCAGGGTGGGATAAATGAGCCATCAGGGATTTTATTAGACAGGTAGATCAATATTTATATTCTATAATTCATGCAAAAGCTGCGTGAAATGTCTTCACTATCCTCCGACCAAAGATTCAAACTGACAGACTGTGATGTGACTGTCACGGATTGATAAGATTCTCTATTTCTGCTGCACAGCTGTGTGAGTAATCTGATTTCCTTTGTGCACCTGTTGGTAGTATCCGTGCGTGCGCAGAGGACGTGACAATTTAAGTATTCTAATTCGTGCGTGTGTGAATGAGTGCGTCTGAGGTCTTCCTGATTTGATTTAGGTCAGTGTGCACAACGGGAGCCCTTAATGGCCCGTTACTGCAGGCTGCAGGGACAGAAGCAGGCCGGTTACAGCACGTTGCTGCGTGGGGTGATGCTATCTGTGAAATCAAACCAGATGCTTGTAATGAAAGTCACTTTTGATCCATCAATGATTTCCTAAGCTTTATATCTACGTCCGTCTCAGGCCGCAGCTACAGTGTTTGACCTTAAACAACAGACACTCACATTATGGCATTACAGCTAATGATTTCTGACCACAGCAAGACTCAGAGAGCCGTGCAGCCATGTCTGTGTTTTGTAGGCCAACAGTGACATCTGCTGGTCAGGTCTGCAAATGCTGCAGAGGTCTACTAATGCAGCTATCATCATGTAGGGGCAAAAGGTGGGGCATTAGCAAGCCCACAAACAAACTTTATGAGTAGGGAATCAATACAGTAAATCCTTTGTAAACTCAGGACCAGCCTGATAATCTCGACTATCAGCCGCTCTCGTCTGTAGATCAGTGTGTCTGATAATAAAAGGAAGGGAAGAGCCTCTTAAAACAAACCCATCTGATGTCATAGAAAGGTATAAACTGAAAGGTGCAAGCGCTGAATTAGACTCCAGGCTGCTAGTCAGTACGCTGAGACAGAGGAAAGTCCTCTTCATTTCACGATATAAACCGCAGGAAGCTGAGTTGCCCTTCATTTCTCCCATCCTCCTGGTACTTTTTGTTCCCTCTCTTCACATCCCTTACTCCTCCTCATATGTTCTCGCCTGCAGCGCTCTCTATTCTCTGATTTTTCTTACCAATTTAGACACCTCCTCACCACTTTAAGTGCAGCTGCTCTTACCTGTCCTGTTGTTGACCTATTTTTTAAGCCTTTATTGATAGATAGGACAGTGGATATGTTGGAAACAGGGGAAGAGAGAGCGGGGATGACACGCGGCAAAGGGCGGGATTCAAACCCAGGGCAATGGAGGACTATAGCCTCTGTACTTGGGCTGCTGATTTACCTTTTCAAATCGGTGCCCGTAATCTTCTGAACTCTGAGACTCATAATTATGTTCAAATTAAAGGTGGTCATACATGTCAGATTGTTTCAGGTAGTCTGCCACCAAGTTAATAAAACTTACACAGCAAAGTGAGTAATGGAGAGAGTATTGAACTCAACACTGTAAAAAATACTCCTTAAAATGGTACTTAAAGTGATACTCTGGAAGATTTTAATGTAGATATATGTCTGTTAAGTCGCTATCTATCGCCGAATGAGGTAACACGATGGTGATTGAGCCTATGACCCACTGATGAAAGCCTTTGCCTTTGCAGTATTACAGACTGGGCGTCTGTGTCGACATTTGCGGAAAAAATCACAAGCGTCGCCCGGTTAGTGACGTGTTTTCCATCAGCCAGCAGTGGTTGGTCTGCCAGAGAGGGTAGGCGGAGCTAAGCGGCTGCTTTTCCGGTCTCTGCAAGTGTTGCGAGTAAACAGTAATCTACTATGGCTGAACTAACAAAGAAAAGATCGATGACTACAGATACAACTTCAAAAATAAGTGAAAAAAAGAAACAAACTCGACGCTCAGATGAAGGCAAACAGTATAAAAAGGAAAGCGACCGTCAGCGAGGAAAATCAAGAGTTACAACCGGAGCCAACCGTGGACGTCTGGTTAAATTGGGAAGTGTGCTCCTGCAATTACCGTTTATCACCACAAGGGAGATTCAATCTTTAAGTAAACGTATGGAATTAATAGAAAATGTAACTTGGTTATAATCACTCATGCAATTATGTGTAAGCAGCATCCCGAGCTATATGTGGCTGATGGGCATACGTTCCAGATGAATCATCTAATGTTTGGTTTGTCAAACATCCTAAAAGAGTGAGATATCTGCCTCACAATTACACAGAGGCCAACATAACCAACCACATCTCCAGATTACTTTTTTGTGAATTCAATAATTAGAGCCTCCAAACTTTTCTTTTGCCTGTAATTTAAGACCATGCACGCCTCAAATTCTCACCTATGAAGCTAAAGAGAAGGTTACTTAAAGCTCCTGTGAGGAACTTTTGGTTTGTGTTGATTTTGGCGCCCCCTGTGGACAAAGTGACACCTCTTATCTCTTTGCTGATCTTGTCCTGTACATGTATAAGTCGTGTTTTTTAACAAAAAATCTCATCCTACTTTCTTTTAAATTTAAACATGTCACTGACTGTAATCTTTGCTGTGGAAAATAAAGAAAAAAGGCTGATTTGGCAGCGCCCGTTAACTGGCTCGTCTGACCCCCGGGAGGGGTTACAGGCATTAAAAATAACTATAAAGATATAATCAGTCTCATCACTGATGGTCTTGTTTGCATTTGTAGCTCATATAGTGGCAGCATTATTAATTTCAGTCTGTTTCACACCTAGCTAAAATCTCCTCACAGGAGCTTTAAACAAGCTGCTGATTCTTTATTGATTGACTAATAGATGGACCGAAGTATCTCATAATTTCATTTGTCAAATAAATATAGTGCAGAAACATAAACAATATTCACTCCTGGACTGTAATATAAGAATATAAAGGTAGCAGGAAATGAACATCCTTGAATACAGCCCCTTATAAATGCGTTTAAGAACAGTACTGGAGTAAATGTGCCGGTTACTCTGCACCACTGGAGTGGATTAGTCAGTCGGCAGTTTTCCTTTCAGCCAGAGGAATGTAAAAAAAAAAAAGCATCTCTCCTTCTGGAGTGTCCTTGAGCAAGCCACTTAATCCTCAGCAGCTCCAGTCATTTGGATTTGTAAGAGCGTCTGTGCAGCTGTGGAGGATGAACCAAATCTCTTTTAAAGAGAGAACTGCGTTAACATGTAATTTCAGCACTTAGTCATGTTATTTTGACGACACGTGTATCTCCTGCACAAAACCACTGTGGAACATAAAAGGAGCGTGTTCTGTTTAAAAGCTGGACTACATTTCGTCACGTCCTTTAAATTGTCTTTTTTTAATTACACTGAGGTGGAGGGGGGGGTGAAGGAGAAAAAAATGATTACAAAAACATATTCTCTGACACAGTGCGTCCAGGCAATTTGAATAAGGTCATTATTTGCCTCCCAATTGACTTGATTTCAACATTTCGTCATCATTGTCAGCGTTTTTTTTTCAAGCTGTGCTGCATCTGATAAATGCTTTTGTTAGGCTGCGTATCGGAGCCCTCTGCAGCGACACTCTATTTTGCCGCCGTCGAGGCGAGGCGACTGGCATTAAATAGAATGACAGAGGCCCACTTCATACGCCCTCTACATCATCTTCACTTTCCTTTTTATAAACCTCTCATCAGCCTCCCTCTCTCTCTCCTCCTCGCTCGTTCTCCCTCTCGCTCACCCCGTCTCTCTCTCTCTCTCAAATCCCTCTTCTCTCCCCTCTTCCACTTAATTTTCTCCAATTTACTCCGCTTCCCCCATCTCCTCTCCTCTCCTCTCCTCTCGCTGCCTTCCTCCATCCCTCAGTCTCTTGGGCATTTTGCAGTCACATAGTCAGGCATGTGAGGTGAAGGACTTATGTAATCTGCCTTCCTCGTAGTCACTCGTTCCTCAGTCTGTCTTTGTCTCTACAGTGGTGCCAATTTGACAATGAGGCTGCAGAAGGCAAAAAGCACCTCTTGTCTTTATGAGGAGGAATCCTGTTGTGCATGCATATGCGGACATTACTGTAAGTGTGCATAGCTGGAGGTGTCATAAAAATATTACAGACACATACAGTCTCACTTCCTGAATGCTGATGAGTTTTTACAGCTGAATAAAATGTTGTATACCAGATAAGCACCCTGAAACAAACAAAGTTGATCCACCCTGAGTAAGCAGAAACCGTGAGGTGTGAGCATATTGGATTAGTCCATCCCGGCAAATAGCCTGCACGGTGGAGGAAGGCAATATTCAGCCAAATCCTTGTGCTAGATAGCGGAGAGGCTCATCATGCACGTTTATCCGTCCTGAAATTCAATTTATATTCCTCCAGTTATTCCTCATGAAAAAGAAATGGCTGACTGGGGACTTTAAGGTATTTCACATGAGCTCCCGAATGAGGAATTAATGTTTACCTCAGATAAAGTGAAGGTAATATTCACAATGGTAAATAATTGATATTCATATTTTTAGCAAGAAGCATGTATTTATGATTTCTCATTAAGAGCAAAAATGATGTTAAAGCTCCACCTTAAAGGTGTGACAAGAAGGATTTTCCTTTAAATAAAAACTCTGCTCAGACAAAATTAATCCCTCTCAATCACCATTTAGGACCTTTTAGAAGTTGGCCCTCTGCCTGTTTATTTTTCGCTGTGTTTAGAATCTTTATGGGTGTCAACCAGAGCCTGTAGAAAAAGATGGATGACATGACAGCTCCCTAAAAGTGAAGCCAAAACATTGTGAGCGCCCCCTGCTGACTGGCTGCAGTATAGGCCATAAAGCCCGCCTCCTCCATGTTAACAGATGGGACATGAGTCAAGCTATAAAATCAAAATACACGACAAATACATCTTTCTCAAACATGGTTTCTGTCATTATAGTTAGTTCTTATCATGCTGATTTATGTCCAAGTGTTCATTTTTCCTACAAGTTTATTTTTAATTAGTTATTTGATGCTGTAAAAAGGATGATTGACAGTTCTGTTGACAAATACGGCTCCTGCAGCCGATCAGTTCCGGATTAGCAGAGTAGACGACGATCCGCGAGAAGAAACGTAGTCAGTCATTGAAGTTTACATACCTGTGAACGTTAACCTCAGACCAACACAAGAAACTATTCTGTTGTTAAATAAACCAGCGTGCGGGATCTTTGCTGTTTTTTTGGGTAAGTTAAGTGTGTATTTTGGGGAGTGCTGGTTTAGCTCAGTTGGTAGAGCAGACGCCCCATGCACAGAGACTGTAGTCCTCGTCGCACTGATTGCAGGTTCGACCCCCGGTCTGCCGATCATTTGGTGCATCTCATCCCCCACTCTCTACTCCTAACATATCCTGTCTATCTTCAGCTGCCCTATATAATAAAGGCAAAAGCCAAAAAAAATCATCTTAAAAAAGTGTTTGTTTTGGTTAGCGGAAGTGGCTACAGCGGCTCCACCCGTCGACCTTTACTGCGCAGCTCTGGTTCCAAATGACGTCACCACTAACCCATGGCAGCCCCCGCCACGGGGATACTTAGGCTTTAATTCCATACAATGAGAGCAGATGGAGATGTGTCGTCCATCTTTATATACGGTCATTGGTGTCAACCTTTGGCAAGTGATGTGTAGTGCCAAGCCAATATCATCACGCAGCAAAACCTATAAGACTTCTTAATTCAGATCACTTGACATCAGCGATGAGACTTATTTGCACTTTCTTTTCAGCCATTTTAATGTTGAATGTTTCCTTTCTGACAAAATTAAACTTTCTGTGCCCTGGTTATTCATCAAAGCAGAGTATTGAATGAGAAGGCAGATCACTGGAATGCTAATGCACCTCACTGCGTTCTGTCTGTATTCATATACTCAGAATAATCCGTCGTGTTGGCTGAGACACAACTCCAAAATGCTTATTTCTGCATCTGACTCAGTTCTCGTTGTCTAAGACAGACACTGTGCATAATGTGAATGTGTGTACGAGCACATGTGTGTGCGTGCGTGCATTCGCTGTCTGTGTGTGTGTCTGTGTGTGGGTGCCTGGGTGGTGGATTGACTTGAACCCAGGGGCAGTCCTGGAATAGACAGACTCACTCATCTGTTTCTAATGAAGAATAATGCTCTGCAGTGGACACAGACAAAAGCCTTGGCCTCTCACACACACACACAGACACACGCACACACACACACATGCATACATATTGATACAAACAGTCATGCATTGTACACACACACACACACATGCAGCTACAGCACATAACCTTTGGTTGGAAAAGGCCCCGGTTACACACAGCACATATACAAACACACCAACAGAGAGAGAGCACTGTTCACTTGTTTTGAGATCCGCTCCATATTCTAGTTTGTAATATTAACAAAAATAAGTTTAAATTTAGCTGGAGTAAAATATCAGCTGCAAACAGGCCGCATAAAAATACAAATATTTAAAGCCCCCCTCCTGTGAAAATCAAGTGTTTAACCTTGTAAACATCTCCATGTGGTGTTTCTCATGTGCTACAAGACATATCAGGGACAACATAAGCATTCATCTCCATGGCTGGGCCTGTCTGCTTTTAAACTGCAGTGTACCAAGGACAGGCTGAACAACACGTTTTCAGATTGGCAGGTTTGAGACGTCACAAACCTAAGGAGCCAATCCCGTTAATGGACGGGACGACGCTATGCATATCATTATGTGTAACCTATGGCAACCACTTCAGCGATGCGCGAGCCAGCTGTAACCGTCATCATTACTTTTGTAAACTCACTTCTGACTACTAATGTTAACCTTACTACATTTGAAGCTAGCTACGTTTTGAAGATTCAGGAATTTTTAATGAGGGAGAAGGAGGAGATGCCTTGCCTTAAAGCAGAACATTATGTACATACAGTATATGTCTTAAAACATGACTGGAGCTGCTCAATCAATCAATCAATAAAAAGATTGTTCTACTGATATACAATTAAATGAAGTGAGTTCAACATCATCATACCATAGAGCCGGTAGTGGTGAATTATAAAAATAGTCTGAATGTCCTTCAGAGCGTTTGCATCTTCACTTTGGTGAAGACAGCTTTGGACAGCTGTAATTGTCCCCAGGACTGTTTCAGACTCTCTGCTCTGCGTTGGAGTAAACCTAATCCTACAAAGTCAAAGAGTCATTAACTCAATAACACATCTTAAAGGTTCACTTCCCAGTGGTCGCTGAAGGAAATCAAAACCTTTCCTTAATGGCAATAAGATATATAAAATAGAAAAACGATGCTGATTATCAGGTTTTCTTTATAATGTATTCTTTTTAACCTTCAAGAGTGCACGACAGCACACTGAATATTCTCTTTATATTATCTATAATGGTGTTTTTTTCTGCATGTCCACATCAAAGCGTAAGGACTCGATTCAGTGGCGCTGATGAAACTCGTCGGCTGCAGACCCCCGCTCCTCTGTCACGCAGCTGCTGGCAGGCGGAAATGTGTTGTCAAGCAAGACGTCTGCAGCTCAGTGTTCACAAGTATGCTGCACGTCAAACCCAGCTGATTGAGCCGTATGTGATGAGCCTCTGGAGGGGGAGCACGGTGACGCCGTGCATTGTGGAAAGACGTTTGGAGATAGCGTGGTAAAGTAGTCACTACAGCATGAAAACCATTCATGACAAATTATGTAACAATGATTTTTCAAAGCGATTCCTAAGCACATAAAATAAAATAAAAACATCTAACTAAATACTGTTTTATATTTTAGTATGATGCTGAATCAGCCTGTGCATCCACTATGCTATCTTCCAGGCCAGCCAAGTCTAACAACAGATCGTGAGATAGTTATACATTATCCATAGATTTGTATACTCGGACAAAACTTTTCCACAGCCATCTTTTCCGAAACTTCATCACGGATAAGTAGTGGGATGCAAATAAGCACCATCTCATTTCTGTCTGGCAGCTACATGGTTACACCTCAGAATTAAAAGCACGAGGCCCTGCTGATTTCACTCAGTGGTGAAGGGAATGACGAGGGTCTGGCATGGCAGGACATGAAAAACTCTCACTGTTTATGTCACTCTAACTCAAGCATTGAAAACGATCCATAGCAGGTTGTTCAGTAATTGCTAATACAGTTGTGCTTAGAGAACACGAAGAAGGGGCTTTGTTTGGGCCGGTGTAACAAAGCACTGTTAATTTGGCTTTCACTGAGTCTGTCCCACTCATGGAGCTTCACATACAGTTTCACAACACTCCTCAAATTAAGCGTTCATTTTCCTTTTCAAAACCTAGCACCTAGTAATCTCACTTCCTCCTAACTACTTACACCCCATTTTTTTTTTTTTTCAATTTTAATCTTGTAATTTTCAGCCCTGACTGATGCTGCCTTAAAGGAGCAATACACCCTGGAAAAAGCCGCTGTCAGTCAAAGCTGGTGTTCTCTGTAAACGATTGAAGCAGTAATGTTTGAAACTGGCGCCAAAACTGTGGAGAAAGTTGTACAAACAGCTCGTGGTTTCACCCATTTTACATTCCTACAACACCCAGCGTGCATTGCGCCCCTCCTTCTGAAAGGAACGGCCCAGCGAGAGACTACTGTTTTCCAGTCAAGGACATTGATCACTGCAGGCAATGGCTCAGAGCGGTACAGAATCTAAAATACGACGGGAATATACCGGTGGATCGTCTAAAACATCTTCAGGTCTGCAGTCTGCATTTCAAACCTGACGATTTTGAACGAGACATGACATCAGAGGCGGGCGTCCTAGATTGAGGAAGTGTCGTTTAGCGAGCTCCCTGGCCTCTGCCAGATGACGCGTTTTACGGAGGTTTTCCAGGGCTCATTGGAGAAGCGGATAGCGTAATGGCATTAGCTCCCCGTAATAGCATGATAGGACTGAGGTTGAAAATCGGCGAACTGGCCCTTTAAATTACATCACTTGAGATAGTTTATTAGCCTGTGCAGCTCCCTCTGGAGAGAGAAAAAAGCTTCATGTATCTATTTTCACATATGCATTCCAACTCTTGAAGACCTGCAAACGAAGTTCGACGTCTAAACTCATTTCGGTTTTGCTCTGAGCCTCTAATTAAATGAATCGAATGTATATATTTGCTCAGTTTCAAGATCCAGTGACCTTCAATGCTCATGCTGCATGTTTTTCCAGTCACACAAATGTGTAAGCTTGAGCATCCTGGGGCATTGTGAGACATTATCACACAGACACTACACAGTGAGAGAGAGAGGGAGAGGGGGGAGAGGGAGAGAGAGAGAGAGACGTTATCTGTGCAATTCCAAGCCCTGTCCATCATGTGGCAGTGTGCAGCTTCTTAGGAGCTGCTGTCACAAAAGAGAAGAGCCAGTCAAAGTCAGCCTAATCCCTCACACACACAGGCACACACACACACACACACACACACACACACACTCTCGCAGATATGTCTGGTCTTTATCTCTGTGTGCAGCTTGAAGCTTACAGGCTGCCTCCCCCCTGCGTTCTCCTGCTCCTCTCTCTTTGATGCCTCTCTGGAAACACAGGAGCTGCTAATGGAGACAAGGAAAAGGCTCCTCACTACTCTGCTTTCTTGTCATTCATGCCAATTCATTACAGTAATGTTTGAAAAGGAGGGGAAACAGGAAGGAAACATGGAAACATAACAGATTCGTTAGGTCCTCTATTTTGAGGAGAAAAAAAAGGTTCCCTGATGAATGTGCAAAAATGATTGTAACACATTTTATGGATATTTGAAGACTTGCCAAAGGGGGACTTTGACTATGTCTATATATGCAAGAGTTAATGTTAGTGCATTTAATGTGGAAGGAAGGAAAGGAAGGAAGGGTTAATTAAATGCTATTCATTTGCGCGCATGTGGACGCACACTTCATGCCACCCCTGCATAAGTCAGTGCCCCAGTTGGGCCACCCCAATCAAAAAAGTCTGGCTCCGCCCCTGATTTAACATCACAATTATGCACCTTAAAGATGTCAAAACTCTAACGGTAAGTTAGACTCCACTCCTCTTAAACTCCACGTTAAGTTCTTGTTCTGAAAAGATAGAGTGGCTCCAACAGGGGCTCTAACTCCTTAAACACAGAAGAAAAGAAACACTATAAACCTGTACGCTTCACACAACGGTATGAATGACTTTCCTCAAAACCTTTTCGGATGGAAGTCTTTTTAGTGCTGCCACTGAAAGAGATTATTATCAAGTTAATGCAAAACTAACATCATCACTCCTGCCAACCAGAACAGCTCGACAGCAGGGAGCCGTGTTCTCAACAACCACTCTCCCACTGTTCCTCGCTACAGATTAATGAGCTCAGCGTACAGAAGGCATTTTACCCATTCATTTGAACCTCAGTTAATGTATATTCATCGTTAATAGATAAACAAACATATGAAACTTGTCTTACTTTGTTGCTTGCGCTGGGCTGTGGTCTTTTGTAAGAGAAAGTTCATACGTTTTTGCTCTTTACTCTGATGCCAACATTACTAACAGAAATAAACCTTGTAGCATTAAGCGTTACATGGCAGAAATATTGAAAAGGTATATGTGTATTTTGGACTCCTAGTGTTAGGCAAACCCTCACCAATGACCCAAATGGTTAATAGGATTAATTTGGTGATAGTGTTTACTTATCTTTATCTTTGTTAGTTTTATCCTGACCTTCTTCTTTGTCAGGAAAATATTCTCAGGTAAATTTAAAATGCAAGGCCCATATAGGTAAGGCCTAGAGTCTCAAGCCAGCAGTAAACATCTAGAAAAACGTGTTATAGGTCCTGTTGTTAAAGACGTGAATATTAGATCAAACAAGACTGGGTCAAAACCTGGTATGTGGCTGACAGCGTCAGGTCACTGTGCGCTTTTGCGGGCAACATGTTTCAAATTTAACCGGTGGGCTTCTTCTAAATTTATTCTTCCACACTGGTAAACAGATAGACAGACAGAACCTCCGTTACATCTCCCAGTCCGCTCCAGCTCCTCTACAGGCAAAATTAAATCACACAAGTTAGCTTAAAATGGCGGCCGGCACTTTAGCTTAACGTACCGCGCAAGCTAGCTCACGGACGATAAATGTACACAAAGAATACCTTAAATAATATGATAGATAAGACAATAGCTTCAGCTAAACAATGGACACTCACCTCTCCCACAAGGGAATTTTACAAGAGGGGAGACAGGAGGGGCGAAAGGAATATAAAACAAAAACCAAAGAAGAAGAAGAAGGAGGAGCCATATACAACAGTACCAAATGGAGCGCTGAGGTACTCTCTTTCACACACTTAACACAGACAGTATCAAAACAGGTATGTTTTGTGTAATTATAACAGCAACTGTGAAAATACAGGATATTCACGACCCTGTTACACAAGGACTGTCCTTATGAGGCCGATGACAACGTGTTTGAAAGCAGGTGCACGCTGCAGACGTAGGTGAGGACACGGAGGAGCAGCCCCGCCTACTCCCTGAGCAAAGTATCCAGAGCCATGTAGAGAGAGAGTCGCGTCAGTGGAGGTCCAACATGCACCTTGATCTGCCATTGCGATGTCGCAACTCTCTCTCTCTATTGCTCTGAAAGTACCGTCACTCACTCACTCGGTCAGTCACATACAGACCCGTGTGTAGGGCTGACTCCGGCAGTCAGCCAAAAACACAGGAGAAAGACTACATATGGACATACTGTCTGTAGTTCTAGAAACAGTAGTGCATTCATTTCCCATCTATTCACATTTTACATCTTTCTTTAAATCAATAAATCATCATTTTGTTTTAAACATATGTGATTTTACTCTCCAAACAAGATACTATTACCAAACGCTTCCAAAGCCGGGCTTCCAGCTGAGGAGAGCTCTGATGGTAATGTGTGTTAAACAGCCAGGTTAGAGTATCCCATTAAGAATGGTTGAATGAATGGTGAGGGATGGATGGAGGGGAGACTTGAGGTCATTCTCCAGTCGCTCTCCCTCTCTCTGTGAGTCAGAGGCAGTCAGGCTAGTCCAGATCCTCTGGTCCACTGGAGACTAAATCAGTTCCAGCAAGCTCCTCGTAGAAGTGCACAGACAGACTCAGAAATGGACTTCTATGCGACAACGCATCATGTGAGGGCAGCAGAATCAGTTGCTCTCATTTATGCTAGAATACATTATAATATATAATATAAATCACAATACATGCATGCAAACAATGACATTTATTTCTGTCTTAAAGTCTCGGTAGGTATGGATGAGTGAGTCAAGAGCTGGTGGGTTGGTCGGCATATTGAGGGCAATGTAGTGTTGACCTTTCTGGAGGTGTAATGGACCTGTGTTAATGAAATGTTATCGAATGGGGGTTGGCCACGCAACAACTCAAATACCACATCAACTTGACATTCATTAGAAACCTACCTCGGAATGGACATAATGTCTCTTTAAATAAACACATCAACATTTATAACTATGGTTTTAATGGATAACTTGTCAGTTCTAGTTATCGTAATTCTGTGGCACAAAAAACATGTTGAATCTTCATTAGCTCAGTTTGATCTACATTTTTAGTAGAATCAGTCATGCAAAGAGTCTGACACTTTAGCCTTAGGGCGGCTGAAGCTCACTGGTTGAGTCGGCCATCTTTCAATCGGAGAGTTGACGGTTCGATCTCCAGCTGCTGCAGTCTACATGTCGAAGCGTCCTCGGGCAAGACACCGAACCCCAAATTGCTCCTGAAGGCATCGCCATCGTGTATGAATGTAGTTAGTTCCTGATTGGAGATTTGCATAGTAGTGTATAAATGTGTGTGTAGACTGGTGAATGTGACACGTAGTGTAAAAGCGCTTTGAGTGCTCTGAAGACGAGAAAAGTGCTTTTTAAGTGTAGTCCATTTACCACTGAGCCTGACTCAGGACAGTGGTAATGCCCCCTCCTCTTAATCTTCTTCTATCTCTTTATTTTTGTGTATCTTTGTGTTTATGGACAGTGCCACTGCTTATTCTAACATTTAACTAGAACAGTGAGAAGCTCATACTGAATTAAGTATTGGTCCGGACATTCAGGTTTAAATTAAATTATAACAGTTTACTGGAAAATGTCTTTATGTTTAAAGACCTGCTAGATTGTCTCTTTTCCCATTGCCAGTGGAGTATACTCCTTTCGGCCTCTTTTCTGCTGCGTCACCGTCTGATGTCACAAACACGCTGGAAATAGGCTTCGTAAATAATAGTACTCTTACCTCGCCGTCTTGCCAGTGTTGCTACATGTTGCACGAAACAAAGAACAAATTCGGCGTCGTATGTTGTTCTTCTGTCTTTAGGCGACAGCGGCCTGAACTTCAATGCACGTCGTAGCATCGCGCCGGAAAGGGGGGCGGAGATTAGCGTGTCGATCCGAGATTTGTGTTCGCATCATTGCCGATTGGAGTCAAGGCGTTAATTACCCGGGTAATGCAGAGTCACTTGACCCGGGTCTGAATGCTGATTGTTCCCACTAAGCAGTGTGAGCAGGTGTTAGCAGGGTTTTTGACCAGTGGGAGAGGGGCTTTAGTCAGGTTTTGTGGCCAGCAAATACCACCTTAACTTCACCATAATCAGATGTTCAGATTGCTCCAAATGTGGCGAATATGAAGGCAGTGTTGGCATCTTTCTCAAACATTTCATTGAATAAGTCATTGTGCCCTGTGTCTCGACTTTCTAATGAGGTCTTGGCAAAGTGTGTGGGACTTAAAGTAGAGAAGTGTGAGACACACAGTGCTAATTAAGTGGACTCAATGACCGCTGGGTGGTTTGAGACCAATATAGTGTAGAATAATATCTGCTCTGACCAGCAAAGGTCGGGCCTCCAACAAGAAACACGTCATTTACGATATGTGACAAATCTACTCCATGTCATACTGTATGTGAGCTCAAACTACAGTACTTTGTGGTAAACTGCCTCAGGCGAAGGTCCCATGAGCCTGGGAGGTACAGAATCCTGCAAACAGTAATAAGAGTAATGAGTTAACTGCAGCATGAGACCATTAAAATGAACAGTGCCGCTCACTGGCTGGGCCTCAGGCGGTCGGAGTCATGTTGAATGATTTCATGATTATGCATTGTACATTAGAAAAATCAAATTGTCAATTTTAATAGTACTTTGAGATAATGGAAAAATGTAACAATTATCTAATGCTTTTCACCCCAAGGGACCCGAAGAGTTGAGTAAAACAGACCGGGGTTTACTGATGTGTGTTGTTTGAGCGTAACAGGCTTTTAATTGATTTGTCCTCCAGCTAAACCAAATTATTTTGCTCTTATAATTTTCAGTATAAAGCAAGTGTTGTATTGAATGTATCCTCCACAGTGTTTCAGGATGTGTTACAGGATGACAGAACATTTCCATCCAAGGCAGGAGCATTATTTGAACAACTGCTACGACGTTTCTCCTCATCCCCACATTTAGGTCATTTGAGGATCTGGGTGTTTGCAGCCTTTAGAAAATCTTTGAAATGGAGGCAATGGCTTATGTCAGCTAACAATTCCACTAAACTCAAATGGTGTTCTGTGGATTAGCCAATACGTGTATCCTTCTTGAGTGAATCTGTTGACTTTAGTTACACTGAGCCGAGCAAACCACAAAGACCTGTTATCAAACATCATCTTAATTCTGCACATGGGCCCGAGCGGTGAGAGGCAGCACTTTGTCTTTGTGTATTTTGCTATGAAGGCTATAATTGCAAGTGTTCTGTTTTGGAGAACACTTTTTCTTCGTGCGGCTGTAAGCCTTTGAGCTCGTAAGAGGTGGCTGGCCTTGATGTTTTTTCTTCTGAATCCAGTAACAATGGGTCAGTGGGTCTAAAAATGGTGAAATTTGGAGTGTCTCTGTTTAGGGTGGCTCACTGAGCCACCAAATGCACATTCGCAATAAAGCCCTTGTGATGTAAAAATAGGTTGCAGTAGGGTTCACTGATGCTCAAGAGAACAAGAAATATGAAGGAAAGAGGGATAAACATAAAGAATAGAAAGAAATGGCGAAAGCAACAAGACATTGTTAGCCTAAAGGAAATACAGAGTAATCAGAGAAGCTGTGGGCTGAGAGCAGCAGGTTTTTCAGACACAGGAACATCCACTTACTAATGCCGATTGTCTCTTTTCCCATTGCCAGTGAAGTATACTCCTGTCGGTCTCTTTTCTGCTGCGTCACCGTCTGACGTCACAAACACGCTCGAAACAGGGTTAGAAAGATCACGGCGAGTACCACCAGCTGGCCCAAGAGCTTCGCCTGGATGATGACCACAGAAGGCCCGCCTCTCCATTCATCCGACTGGACAATGAGAAAGAAAACACAAATTACGTCAGGCGCTTTTCTGCTGTCAGCTGAAGTTTTTTGAACTCGAGGCGCTCGGAGCGTTTCCCCAAAAACATGTGGCACACAGAGCGGAAACACACGAGGCGCTCAGCAACGCAAAAGCAGCGCAGTCCAATATGTCATTTATCTGCAGATACCGATAACATGCCGATAATATCGTGTATCCCTAGATTTAAATTTGATCTTTGACTTGGGATGCTACAGAGGCAGAACATTCTGAATGGGTTCATTTGGCTGGTTAATTAAATCTAATTTCTTGTGGTTACATTGATTGAATTTGTTATCTAATAATGTTTTCATATTTTCACAATTGTTTCACAGCTGTTTCTAGTAAAACCCTGGAAGGCAAGTTTCTGTCTTCAACCTTTATTGGAAGTGAGGTTAGCATGCTGTTCTGCTACATACATAGTGAGCTGTAAACGCCTCACAGTAAGAAAGGCACCTTTGAGGTATGATGTTCTTTGAGTAAATGCTTTCTGGTGATAAGTGAGACAGCTCCTCCGTATTCATGGAGTGCAGCCAACTTTTCTCCCTGAGCAGATACAGCAGATGAAGAGAAGAAGAAGAAGAAGAAGGCATAGTGGTGCGGACTAGCATAGCATAAAGGCATCATGGATCATCAGTTTCCAGCGCTGCTGGGCCTTGTGCTTTTCTCCTAGCGCCACTCAGGGCATTGACTAACTTTATGAAAGGGGCCATGGATTAATTCCTCTAGCCCCCGGTGCCCGCTGCACTATGAAATGCACTAAATGCTTAAGACTGAATACTATAAGAGCTTTCTTTTTTTTTTTTTCCTGAATACCCACCGCCCTCAGCTCCGTTCGCGTTATGCCTCAGCTCACAGAGGAGCCTGAGAGCCTCACAAACTGTGACACAGTGACACAGAGATGATAAAAGACGGGTTTCTCCAGTGAAAATGATCATTGTGTGAGAGACTTGACGTTGTCCAAATGTCAGTTTTTCGAGGAATGGCTTTGTTTGGTTTATACCAGTAGGCTTCTTTTTTTTACAGTGGTAGCAGAAGTACAATGGACGCAACAAAAAAAATGTACCTGAAGAAGAAGTGTAGAGAAATTCCTTCAAGGACTTAAAACTTTAATTTGAACACTAGCATCAGAAGTCTTTTGGGGACAGAGATGATATTGAACCTTTTTAAAATATTTTCAAACAGTAAAAATTGAGGCCAAAGGCAGAAGTCAGTAAGATGATAATATTGACAGTGAATGCGGCCCAGCGACAAATCATTTCAAGTTTTAACTGATGATACACGACCGTATGAAACGCTCTGATGATAAATACTGTGAAGTTTGCTAAGACAGCAGCCAGGGGACACAGACACACACGAACACAATAGACCCCCCAGACATCGCACATTGCAGAGGTAATTATCTGCAATCACAGCGGCTGCTCCTGCAGAGGGGGCCGGGTGAGGTGGACATGGGGCTGAACTTTCCCCGCCGACCTCCCTCAGAGCTCTCGCTGACCTTGAAAACATAAATGACCAGTGGGGATTTACTGAGGTCAGACTTTCACGATCATCACAGGGGCTTCAGAAAGAAAGCGTAAACAGAAGCCATGACTGTGAAGCGTTTCAGTCTTATTTGGGTAACCTTCACAAATGAAAGGCCACAGAGACAGACAGTGCGGGCTGCACTGTGAAATTGGTTGCTCCAGAAAATCCAGCCTCGCCTTACAGTGTGACATTCAATTTGATGTCTGATGCCTGTTTGGAGACAAAGGAAGATGCATTTAGTTTCTCATGGATCAAATGTCAGTATAGATATCATAATGTAGCATGATAGTGAGCCTGGACACCATGTAGAAAAAATAGGGCGGTGTTAAGGATATTTATAATCATAAATCATAGACATTTATTGTTTTAATGCGTCCAATATCTATAATGCTTATCCTGTTTAGGGTCCGGGGGGGGCTGGAGGCTACCCCAGCTGTCATTGGGTGAGAGGCGGGGTTATACCCTGGACTGGTCACCAGTCAATCACTGTGCTGACACATAGAGACAGACAACCTTTCACGCTCACATTCACAACTACAGGCAATTTAGATTCACTAATGAACCTAATCTCTGTTTAGGCAGGGACGTGGATTTCCAGGACGGTAAGTCTGTTTGTACTACGCTTGTAGTCCGAGTAATATTGACCAATCACGCATCAGCAGGCTGCGGCGTATGCAGGAAAAACAGTCAATGAGGAGAGCAAAAGCAGGCGGAACATTATCCGCCGTAATGACATCCCGGCTCCCATCAGCGTTATCTGATGATGATTTAGCTTCTTATTAATCTCTATAAAAAGACATCTGCATGCTAACAGCTAACAATCTGTTCTAGTTCTAAAATTCAACTTGAGATGTGTCACGAAAGCCCTTCATCGTTCAGATTTCCCGACTTCCTCGAATGCATCAGATCGATCCAACCTCCGTTCAACAAACTTTTAAATTTTTAGTAGTTTTCTTCTCCTCTTGTGGACAGACCTGACAAAGCTGCATTTCTACTTTTAACTAATCTGCATCACAATGTTGAAATTTCCGCAAAGGTTATTAAAGTCAATCACAAGAAAAACTAGTTATTTTTCTGTACACAATGCAGCATGCTGAAAAGGAAGTTGAACCGCCTGCTTCACCGTTGTGCCTAGAGGCTAATATCGTTGTTAGACTACAGCCGATGGGATCCGAGATTGCCAATGAACCTAATGAGCATGTCTTTGGACTATGGGAGGAAGCAGGAATAACTGGAGAGAAGCCACGCATGCACTGCACGCCACTGCACCACCGTGCAACCCAGCCAGGTCATGTGCATCACAATTTTGCCCTTTTTTGCTGATTTCTGAAGGCACTCGACCAACTTCAGCTGTATCTGTGCACATGGATGTGCCCATTTCTGCACATTCTTCATTTGGTCTCGATAAATTATGTATCACATCTCTTACTATGAATGACCCGGGAATATAGGCAGCACTCCAAATCAGAGCAAAGACAGCTATAATTCACCGAGCCACCAAGGCAGGGCTGAAGGAAGCTATTTGAGAGAAATAATAACCCTGACCCCCAAAGTGACCCCTTTACAGCCTAATGGCCACAGTCAACACAAACACCTTGATCTATGGGTCTGTGGGTAGTAAGGAGAAGGCGGTAGCTCCACCCAACAGATCCACCCTGTGTCCACATACAGCAACATTTAAAAGCTGCATTGAGGTTGCTTTTTCCTGGAAGACCAAACCCGTAAGTGAACGAGACAAGCTGTGAATGCTCCGTGACATAAAGATGTCGCTCCAGGGCTTTAGTTAACTTATATTTTATTAGTCCCTGTGGGGAAATTTGTCCTCAGTGTTTGACCCATTCTCACTCTTTCTGAACAGTAGGCCGCCATGGACCAGCGCCTAGGGTCCAACTCCTGCTCAAAAGCCAGCTCGTTGGTCAAGGGCAACGGTAGGAGGATCCCTGAGAGGAACCCGGAGCACGAGGATGAATTCCCAACACGATGGGAAGGATGCTGAGAAAACACGTGACACAAAGCATGTCTTTCACTTCTTTATAGTTTTTAATTTTGTATTAAACAACAATCAGTCAAACTTTAAATTTAAGACACTTAATAAATACAGTGTCATGCAAACTTAAAGGAAAGATCATTTCCATAGACCCAAGATTCTCCATAATTGCCTTTTCATGTTTGTTTGTTAAAGATTATTTGTTGGCCTTTTTGCCTTTATTTGATGGGACAGTGGATCAAGTTGGAAATGAGGGAAGAGAGAGAGAGAGTGGGGATGACCTGCAGCAAAGGGCCGAGGGTCGGAGGTGAGCCCGGGGCCGTTGTGCCTCTATGCATGCTTTAACCGCTGAGCTAAACCAACGCCTCGCTTTTTCATGTTTTAATTAAGATAAAAAACTGCTAATTTTTCACATTATATTGAAGGTTAATTTGATTTGCACACTTCTTCGGACTCTGTGGCCTATAACTCGACATGTGGCTGTTACTTCAGGCCAACTTCTCTTGGAAAATGAAATGCTCTCTGTTTAAAGTAAAACGCTGTCTCATTCCTTTCTGAGTGACTAAACAAATGCTGACGCAGCGTTTCTAAAAATAAAATATTGCGTATGGACAAACAAAAGAAAATAATTATGACGGTGACTTCATCAATATTTGGATAATCACAAAAAATGAAGATGCCAAATAAACATCTTCTGTCTGACACATCCTTAAACTGACCTTGGAATTTATATATTTTCTCCATGTGTGCAAAGCAGTATGGGTACACACACAGATCCTGTTTCTATGTTTTTGTGAGGCCTTTTTTAGATGTATAATAAGTTTTTTCTAATTTAATTTTTTCAGGATGTTTTGGTATTTTTATCAGTTGCTTCTAGGCACAGTTCATTACCAAACTGAACCGGCCTAAAGAGAGAGTAAAATTCGGCGTATAAGACGCACTTTTAATACATTTTCTTTTCATCTAAAAAGTGGGCTGCGTCCTATGTACCCATGCGACCAATATACCAGTATAAAATGCAGAGGAAGGTATGTTATTGTGTTACGGTATTTTACCCAGACGATGGCGCTGTAATCTAGCTAAGTTGACGATTATTAAGTGGTGACGTTACATCTCTGCATTAAACTGTTTCCGGGTCCAAGCCGCTACATCCTCTATTTACAACATGCCGCAGTGCTGTTTTGTGTCAGCGAGGAAAACTAACCTGAGTGTTGCTAACGCTTCGTCATGGACACGCACCGTCATTGTCATTGCAGCTGCTACCCTCACAACAATCAGTGTTACTGTAGGCTGTCAGCTACCGCTAGCTACTGCTAGCTTGCAGGATTGCAAACTGGACATGGTGAAAACAGATGGTGGGCTGTAATTTGTGCGTTTTTTGAATGTGTTTTAAATGAAAACAAATTGAAATAGTGTTGAAATAACTTATTGGACATTTTTATTGATAAACATCTATAGACAACCTTTTTCTTCCTTGGATACACCAATAAACAGACTGCGACTTATATTCCAGATTTTACGGTACTTCATGGCTTACTAACTGCTATGAATTAAATACATGTATATGCAACTAAGTTATCAATAAAGGCAACATATACAACATTTCAGTACAGTGATACTTTCTGACCTGATACAAAATCTTGATCATGTCTCATATGAAATGTTTTCCTCTGTCTCTAAATGACAACAGTTTCAGCTCCGTTGAGCTGAAATGAAACGGCCTGTGCCATTCACCTCTGCGTGAGAAATAAGCTTTAGGTCATTACGCAGCTGCACCTTCTCTTTGTGCTATTGCTACTTGGCATGACGTTCCTAACAGACACATAGGCTGAAATGGTTCAGAATCCAGCACTTTGGTTGTCATGGAAAGTCTTGCAATGTCTCCGCAGCCCACGTCTTACTTCCCCCCGCTCTGTCGGTCTTGATCACTCTGACTTTCTCACTCCTTTTCTCCCCCTTTTCCCTCTTTTCTCTCCCTTGCATTGGCTGAGATAAATAGGAGGTATTTAACTCTGATGTGAGAGCATAATGTCTCCTGCTCAGTAAAAACTACATTTGTCAGTGCCAGAGCGCTTTTTGCTCGGGGTAATTGTGCACCATTGTCTCGCAAGGCTGCCTGGAGATATTCCTGCTGCAGAAAAGGAAGCGGGGTCGGTGGGAAGGGGAAATTTCGTGCCATGTGGAAATGAAAAGAATGTGTTGTTCAAGTATGCGACACATGCAGTGGCCTGTATGATTAATTGTGCCATTAGCAGATGCAACCAGTTCCACGCTATTTGAATCATGCAAATGCTTAACATCTTAATTTTTGTTTTTCTTATTTGGGCTGTGAAACATTCCTTAAAAGGGCACGAGCATCAAAGTGGGATGATGACGTTTTATCTGTGATATGAGCGCACCAATGTGCTTTTTGTTCAGCGCTAAATAGTCCCAATGAAGGTTTGCATCTAAATAAACTAAGGACTGTGAATCACTTGACACTTAAATGAATATTAGTCGTACCCATGTGCACAAAAAATCCAGACTATATAACAAAATCTGTACTCTGCTCTTGTCACAGTAATCTTACTGCGGTTTGAAAGACATGCCACTATCAGGGCCTTGGCTGTTAATTTACAGATTGGCCACAGCAGAAACACAAACTGCTGTTTGGATTCATCCGATAAACTCTGAAAAGTTGCACTGATTTTTATCTTGAACAATTGTACGCTATAAATAGCGTCCTCAGTGGGTTTCCTGTCAGGGTGCAGTAAAGTACTCTCAGTAATCAGGACTTGGTTGATTGGCTCGCCTCACTGATGACGAGACTTGTGAAGGAACAGAGAGGGGAATAAAGTGCTCACCTGCCTCGACTTACTCACTCTTCCATCACACAACAATCCAACTCCTTACAACCCACAATCAGAGTCACTTTGTGAAAAGGTCCCGAGAGGGAAGATTAACAGGTGACCCCCCTGTTATATGAGTTTAATGAGCTACATAACCCACCTGAAACTTGTAGGTACCCACTGCAGTTACGAATGACCCGTCATTCCCACCTGGTTATCAGTTTTATAAAGGGCCATTGTTCCCATATCTGGAGTCTAGGAGGTCCATGACTTGAGCTATGCCAGGGAAAAGAACGCTAGAGGTCCCGCTCAGGCACATAGTCAGAATACCTGATTGACCTGAAAGTGTATTAAAAGCAGAGCAGTAACTCTTCCCCATAGCTGACTGCCAGCTGGAGGCTGGAGTTTGTTTGTTTTAACAGCAAATCAAGTTATTAGAACAACAACCAAAATGTTCTCAGGCACAGGAGCACGGGAGGAAACACTGTGCGCAGTGAACAGCTTTAACATGTTTGACTCAACATGCAGCTGGGCTCTGATAGATGCAAACATCATTAGGTGATTTTAATGAAGCACTGCCTGAAACTCTGCACCCTGTTGCTCTTGTTCTATCTATCTACCAGGGTAACTTACGATACGATACGATACCCACATCGCGATACATCGATTCTGCGATATATTGCAGAATGATATCTGATTAATTCCTTCTTTGGCCGTTTAATGTCACGTTACCCTCATTCATGTCATAAGCACCTCTGCGAGTCATGACGTCGTGACGGGGTGAGGTATATTTGGACATTTAAATATCGATGTTTGGCACCAGCCTGTCGATAATCGTGTTGCACGAGGCAGGATGACAATATATTGCAGCATATTTCGTCCCACCCCATCCCTAAATAGAAATATTTGTAAGAATTTCTCATATTTGCATCCTCGCTTGAAATAGACAAAATGGCAAGTTTCCCAATAAAATGAGAAGTGTTTTTTGTTTAAATGCAGAGGCTTTATATTAAAATTTAAATTATTTACGTAAAAAACAAATGACCACTTTATTTTCTGGTTGTGTTGTTATACAGTATAATGTCCTTCCACTTACACACAACATGCTGTGTCCCTGGAAGCAAATATTTAGACATGTAGATGTGAACCAAAGTGCTTTTGAGCTGTGAAGCATCTCTTTGTGTCCCGAGCTCGCTACCTTCCCAAGCCTCCCAGTCATTCAAATGGTAAACCAGCAGAACCGACTCTTAATTCATTGGGCAGCATTAACAGTCCGGTCCAGCTCTCGGCACTCCAGCCTGACTCACTGTTTCCCACTACTTTTTCCAAACATAGAAAAGGGACAGCGTTTACCATGAGAAAAGAGACAGAGAGGAGAGTTAGAGAGCTGGATGTGGCACGCTTAATCTGTAATCTGTCTCTGCCATTTTTCTTCGAAGCATGTCCTTTTCAGGTTTTCTCCCTTTTTTTTTGGTGTCAGTCTTCTCAGTTGTACTCCGACTAGTTACCATAGTACTCAACTTATATAAGACCCAGTAAGTTTATTTTAATAATGAAAAGTAGTGATTAATAAAGAATACATTTTAGTTTAGTAAAAAAAAGTGTTGTAGTTCTGACATAAACATAATTAAGTCCTGTGCATGACAATTTACACAAGTACCCTTAAATCTGAATGTACCCTTGAGCCAAATATTTTGTAAAAAACAAAAACATTTTCTTTAACCATGTCTACAAAGGAGGGCGGCATGGTGCTGCAGTGGTTTTTTTATTTAGGTCGAGACCGGGGCATCTTGTCACACGGGCAAGTTGTCACATTGTTAATATTTTCACCATAAGAGGGCGCTGCTTAAAAGTTGAATACTAGTTTTGTGCATCTACTTGGTCTGATGTCATATCTTTTCTGTGACAAGCAAAGCACTCTGTTAACTGAGGTAAAGACTGATTTAACATTTTTCACATTCTAAAGTAAAAAAATTGAACTTGACATTTTTTGAGGCGTAGAGCATTACATCGCTTGCATCGACCACAGACTGTTCATTTCAGCATTACAGATGCTAGCGTGGTGGACACGTTGTGTTGCCACAGATGGAGGATAACGAGGATGATGAGGATGAAGAAGAGGACTGTCTGACCGAACTACATGACTACTGTAAGTTCAACGTGAGCCAAAAGTAAGCTACCGCTGTCATGTGCTGTGTGCCTCTGGCCAACGTTAGCGACAGCTAACAGGCAGCTGCTAGCTAGTTGGAGATGTGTTGTGTAATCTGCTTTACCTTTACAGTATTCAACCCAAGTCACTGCTACATTATTTTATCAACAACCTTAGTTTATTATAAATCCACAGATGCTTTCTGTGGTGACTCTGTTGTATCATGATTGTTTTGGATTGTTGCTCCATACTCTTTCACTAGCAAGGACCACACCATCAACAGAAAGCAATTTAACAATTTATCGATTAATGACATTGATGATAATGATGATCGGACATGGAGAGGTCCAAGTTCTTGCGGTTAGCATTTTGGAGAGGCTTTACTGGGGATCCGCTGTAGCAACCGGGCACGATGAACGCTTTCAGGGCCCTACGGACAGGAGGACAGAAAGAAACAATGAGAGCAGGGGTGGGAGGGAGGGGTGCCGAGTGCGAAAGAGGAGGAGAGGGTTAGGTTTGAATACATGGGAATGCTGGAAGAAGCGCAGTTGAGGTGTGGTCCTGCTCCTGAAACTTTGCTATATAGCATCAATTGTTTGCATTAGTTTTGTTCAATAGTAATGTACAGGATTAATTGTGTTAGCTTTGTACATTTAGCAACCTGCATTTAAAAAAATTACCTGGGTTAATAATAATTTTTATTATAGTCTGTTTCGTCAAAAAAATCTTTCGACCTGCTACAAACAATCAAGCTCCCCCAATCACAATTCCCTGGCCTCACTGCTGTCCTTAAGTATCTAATTGGCTGTTGATTCCTGCCTTTGGGCATGGTGTCTTTCATGCTCTTTGTATGCTTTCCTAAAATGTGGTTGGGATGTTTGTACTGAATGTGTCTGCACTGTTTAGGGTTTTGCCCTTGTGACCTCTACAAAAACTAACTAAGGCAGCGTGCAGTTAATCGCTTTGTCTGACACCTACCCCCCACCAGCAGTTTCAGGCATTAAAAATAACTATATAGAAATAATCAATCCTGTCGCTGATGGTCTGGTTTGCTTTTGTAGCTCATATAGAGTAATCAGGATTAATTTCAGTCTGTTTCATAACCAGTGAAAAACTCCTCACAGGAGCTTTAATAGTACAAAAACTTGATATGTAAGAGACATGTTTACACATGCAGATCATAAATGTGTATCAGGTTTCTTATCATCTCCAAAAGCATGAAAGAACAGGTCCAAACTTTACTTCAAACTTGTTTTCAAACTGTATTTCCTCCACCATGCAAGAACTACAATTAGTGCTTACGTCCCACAATTTCATAATGGGGCAGGGGGCCTTAAAGAGCATCTGTTGGCAAACATAAAGTGACTGCAGGAGATGTGCGCCTAGCATTCAACACCATGTTGAGGGGCGAAACCCATGTTAATATCCAACTGCCTCTCAAACATCTGCCTAATTACATCTGATTTCTCACAGCAGGGCCCTCGGCAACTTTAAAACTGAAGCATGACGCAAAGACAAGTGCATGTTCTGCTCCGGTGGCTCAGGTTATGGGGAATGGGAGAGAGAGGGGGGGAGCAGCAGGATGAGAGAGACTCAGTGCAGTCGCTCAGTCATCTACATTGGATTTGCATAGTAACTGTAGCCTTTAGAAACCCATATAAATATCCCTCGCCTGCTATTTCCTGACAAATTCTGCACTCCAGTCTGAATTTGAATGGAAATGGAAATGGTAAGAAAAATCCAGTTTTGATGAATTATTGTGGCTTTGAAGGGTTAGTTGGTGTCATTGAAAGTCTCTTCATTAATTTTGTAATCTTGAAAAAGAATAATTTCTAAGACAAATCCAGGATTACAACGCCTATGATGCTGGTCATGTGTGTGGATCTGAAATAGTGCGAAGATTTATCCCTCCGTATTATATATAGACCGTTACACGCCTCAATAGTTTGATAATACAGAGTGATGGGCCTGCATCTGAACTGTCATGAAAGTAATTATACTGTAAATAACGTTTGTCTGTGTATGTATGTGTGTTTGTGTGTGTCAGAGAGCTTGACAGCCGAGGGCAGGCAGGCATGACATAAGATTTCTTCCTCTATATAAGCAGCATTAGGGGGAGAGAGAGAGACAGAGAGAGAGAGAGAGAGATTGGGGGCTTTTGACATATGATGCATCCTTGGTTGGATGTTGTGTTGTTGAGTAATGAATCACCGCATCACAGAGAACATTTATTCAAAAATTATCTTTTTTAGCGTCACTAATGTCGCTTTTATACGCAGACATGCAGACGTTTAAAAGGCTGCAGGCAGGACCCTTCGTTTGAGGTGTCTTGGTCGCAGTATTCATTGGGGGATTGGCTCAAGGATTATAGTCATGTGACTTGATCCCCCTTGGGGGTTAACTGCATATGCAGATTTGAGTTAGCATCATGCCTCTAGTTTTCTGCTCTTTTATTTTCTCCTAGACTGAACAGATGGATTGTCCTGAAATTTTGCGCAGACATTTATGGGTTTTACATTTAGAGTTTTAAGTTAAAGTATTGCAGGATTGACTTAATTTGGTGCAGACCACAGACTGTAGAAAAAGATGGACGACATGACAGCTCCCTAAACAAGAAGGCAAAACATTTCCAGCACCCCCTGCTGACTGCCTGCAGTATAGGTCATAAAGCCCGCCTCCTCCATGTTAACAGAAGGGACATGAGTCAAACTATAAAATCAAAATACATGTTAAAATAAATGTTTCTCAAACATGGATTCTGTCATTATAGTTAGTTCTTATCATGCTGATTTATGTCCAAGTGTTCATTTTGCTGACAAGTTTATTTTTCACGAGTTATTTGATGCTTTAAAAAGGATGATTGACAGCTCTGTTGACAAATCCGGCTCCTGCAGCCGATCTGTTCCTGATTAGCAGAGTAGAGGAGGAACGGCGAGAGGAGACGTAACTAAAACAATCACTATCACTATGTTGTTAAACATGCCAACGTGCAGGATCTTTGCTGGGTTTTTTCGGTAAGTTAAGTGTGTGTTTTGGTTAGCAGAAGTGGCTACTGCGGCTCCACCCGTCCATCCCTACTGCGCAGCTCTGGCTCCAAATGACGTCACCATCGCAAGATGGGGGCGGCTGTCACTTTTAGGCTTCAATTTCGTACAATGAGAGCTGATGGAGACGCGTCATCCATCTATATATACAGTCGTGGGAGCAGGATTCTAATAATTGAAAGAACTCCTGATCACCAGATCAAAATGTATATTTCTCTAATGCTCTAATTTATGACCAAGTACCTGCTAAAATCATGACAGCCTTAGATGTGCTTTTTTTTGTGCTGATTAGCAAATATTAGCATGCTTACACGTAGGGTTGGGAAATAGAGAAAAGCTATACCTTCTATTTAACATGTTTGCATCACTTTGAGCTTTCCTTGTGTTAACATGTAGCTCAATGCAACGTTTCGTTATAAGTATAGCTTCAGTGAGATGATAGCATGGTCATACTCAGGGTCGGGTTACGCTTGAACATAAGATGTTGTACCATCACGTGTTAATGTTTTCTTTTGGTCGTTATAAAGAGGTGCAAGGATAAGTGCATATTCTTTAATAACGTCTCCCCTCTAAAGCATCCAGTGTGTTGTTCCAGGTCATACACAGTGACGCAGACAATGTATGTTTGGACAATGGTCGATAACAGCACATCCAGTTCCCACAGAAAGGTGGGGGAAGGGTTTAAGAACAAAACAAATTCACTCGGTTTCTGTTCTTATAAAAATGTATCCTCGGGACATGTTGCACAGATTAGTCTCGGTTGGTGCAGGATTGCCCCACTTCCTGAGCCTTCACGTCTCATTGTGAAACACTGAAAACAGTCCTGGTTTTCACCATAACTAAAGCGATAATAAAAACTTGTTTATCAGATAGTGTCCCACTCAATATTACTTAGCCCGATATAAAGATATAAAAATGTTCTGTATGTGTGACAATCAATCAACCTGTCGTTTTCTCCATTCTTAGACTATGAGTCACAGACAAGCGTCATAAGCTATGACGCTTGTCACTGTGCTAATGCCTAGCTGTCATGAGAGAGTCAGTATTTTCTTAGGAGCTCCAGGAGGCTCACTCCTTCCTTTGTAAAGTTCCCAGCAAGAAAGCTCTTTGTCCCCGACATCATGGCGCTGAAAGGTGCACCCTGTAGCTTAATGTATGTGTGCTAAGCGCTGAAATAATTGCCCTCCATGCTGATGAAAACGCCTATGGTGCGTGCACTGATGCACAGAACAATTTTGTTCCATCAGAGACAGAAAAATATATAGTTTACCTTTAAACACTGATTTAATTTAACCTGAAACTGGTTCACCTTTACAGTTAACAGCAGCCACTGGAAAGCAGAGGCTCCGTGCAACTTCAAATATAAATCCCATAAATCACCTTTCTTCATGTGTGTCACATCAAGTAAATAATACTGTATGATCCAATTCTTGTATCTTGCTATGAGGTGGCGCCCTAACCTTTCATGAAAGCGAGCACATTTGACTCACTCGCGATGGTAGATTTCACAGTGTTTCCACAGAGGCGACGGCAGCTGAATCTCAAGCGAGCGGCCTTTCACATTCACGGCACTGAGCGGTTCATTTCTCCCATCTGGGTTCACCCTTCCACCGTGAAAAGAAATACTTTTGATGCCATTTTTGTCAGTTGTGTGGGTCGTACTCCTGTGAGAATGGTGTCAAGTACACAGTGTTTCTTGAGAGACGCGAGCGTATCAACAACCTGGCAGGAGTTGGAGAGCGCTGGGCTGATGAGGCGATGGTTCCTGATAGCAAAGGGGACACTCATTAAATCTTCAGTGATAGGAGGTGTCAGAGAAAACCTTTTAGCAACAGTATTGGCTTAAAAACATTGAGCTAGAGGGACACTGGGCCCTTCTTGATATTATACTTTTGAATGATGTTTTTCTCTGCCTCAGTGTGGAAGGAGACGCCATAATATACACGGCTGCCTCTGAGCTTTGAGATGCATCGCGCCGCCAGAACTCCTGGTACATTTGGTGATAAATGTGGCGTTGCAAAAAGCCCCCCCGGAAAACTGGAAGGGATAGGATGGGTTCATTGGTCGAGGCTGTGGCGTAGCAATCGCTCAATGTACAGAAGAAAAGAGAAGAGAAAATATGTGGGGAAGAGGCAGTGGAGACGAAGTGAGGAGAGAGAGAGAGCGAGAGAGAGAGAGAGAGAATAAGCGTTGAGCTCTGTTCGGGGCTCTTTACTCTTTTGTGCCAGGAGAAAGGAGCTGTTTCCAGCTGGAAGTCACGCTCCCTGTTTTGTCACACAGGCCTCCTCTGTCTCCATTCATCACTGGAACACAGAGAGGGTCTGAAGAGCACCATTTGGTTCAGGCCTCACACTGCTACTTACCTGTACATTAAGCTGAAGCATGTTAGAGCTGGGTGTTGCTGTTTCAACACTAATGTAACTATTTTTGTCCAGTGTTTAGACTGAATGTAGACATTCGGACAACACTGGCTCAGTTTTTGCCCCATCCATGTGCGGCCTGTGCTTTAACAGAGACATGCTGTGTATACTGTGCAGTAAGACCAGCAGCATAGCTTCCCCCCCTCATCTGCTTGATTATAAGCGTGACTGACAAAATGGGGTGACTACACGCCTACACCTCAGTCAGGTTAGCATCCGTGGTTTGGTTCCACATTTCAGATTGTGTCGTCTTATCTGTTTGAGGTGTCAGAAAGCTACAGTGAGTAAGGAATATAACTGTAAGGAACTGGTACGTTGATCCTGTTTAAGTACAGTTCACTAGCAAGCACCACGCCGCAACAACATGCGTTTAGATATTTAATGTAAGTTCTGGAATTATCTTTGTTGAGACAGTTTTCTGTATGTTGAGCGGAAGGGTGAAGGTGATGGGGATGTCGTCTGTAAGGCTCGTCTGGGAGGGTACGCTGACAACCGCGCAGAGGGAGAATCAGAGTGGGGGTTCCGTCTCAGGCGTGATTTCGGACGAGACTGTGCCTAGAGTTGGACAGAGGCATGAGAGAAGCAGACACCAAGTTGAATACGAAGGGACGAGGAAGGAGGGTTATGGAAGAGAGGAGAGGAAGGGAGGGTGGGTCGAAGAATCTGAGAGTTGAGTGGGATGACTGGGTATGAGTACACTTGTCAGATGATTGTAGGTGTGGGTTTTAGGCGTGGTCCAGCTCCCGAACCTAATTTAAAGGGGTAGTTCAGATTTCTGGAAACTAAGTTGTATAACATACTTGCTGGTAGTCTAGTGGATGCAAAGCTATTAGCTCACTCACCGAGTCCCGTGGTCGGAGTTCTGGCCGGTTCCAAACATAGAAAAAGTAGTTCCGGCGAGATGCCAGGGTCATGAAACCAAAACGTTCTCAAAACATGCGACGGTGATCCATTTTCAACACAGAATCACCGTCCTAGGATTTCATACTGCGCCTCTTTTTTGGCACTATTTTCTCCCTTGAACTATCTACGTCTAAGGCTCTCAAGCTCCCAAAGTTCTCAAAACACTTCACAAAAAGAGCAGGGCTAGACCGTACTCTTTTTTTATATTATTTAGAGAGAGACCCAACATGAATCCACCATGAGCAGTACTTTGGGCAAGCTGTGCCATACATTAACTTCATTTCATGCAAATGCCAATGCCTTTCTCTGCATGCTAAGACTGTAATCTTTTCGCTGTTTGATAAAGCAGTTTTAAGATGACGGAGAATACAAGTTTACACTGTAAACAGCAAACACCTTCAGAATCCTTCCCATCAGCCCCCCTTTGTGCCTCACTGTCACTGTGAGAATGTTAGAATGCTAACGTTGACAGTTAGCTCAGGGTGCAGCTTCAGTGGTGCTACATTTTTTCTTAATAGCTGATGTTTGCACAAAACTATTATTAAATATAGAAAAATATAGTAATATAGAGAAAAAACTGTATGTACTGTATGTCTCATTTATTTGACGCTATGCTGTAACCCTAAAGCCATTCGGAGACCAAGTGGCCATCTGTGTTTATGAGATGTTTACTGATTTTATTGGAGCAATTGGAGCAATCACAAATGGACTCCATTCACTCATCAGACGTGACCGATATTTACACAGATTTGTGTTTATTGAACAGCATTTTTTGTAGAATGGTGGTCGATCAAATAAAAAGACGTTCCCCGCTGCCCTGCTGTAATCAGAGGGGTTATCAGGTCAGGGCAGCACTGTAATGTGGCACCACAAGATAATCATAACATCTATTGATTTCAATTAAGTCGGCATTGTGGGAAGTAGTGAAAGGAGGTTAAAACATTAAGTGAACATCTTCAAACCCATATTCTTTGTCACATTGAACACCATTGTACTGGAATGATAACCATAATGGTGTTTGTACTCCAGGGATGAATACAAATTCTGTATTACTTGGGTGCTATTTCAGATGGGACAAATATGCATCACAGCCTGTGTTCTATTGTGTGTGTGTGTGTGTGTGTGTGTGTGTGTGTGTGTGTAGTCGAGGCCGGGCTTGGCACTGTATGCCGTGCAGGCAATTAAAACTGCTCATTAATGCTTTGTTAGACAACACTCAAGCTAATCCCATCATATGGCAGGCAGTGATAAGGGCATTTGCTTCTCCCACTGTCTGTGTGTGTCGGTCTGCTGGGAGCAGATATGCTATCAGTCCCCTGTTGTAAAGGTGAGCAGAGAGAAAGCCACGAAGATTCAGTTACAGTCCGATTCAGCTTTGGTCAGCTGGAGAAAAAAGGGATCAGAGGTAAAGGTAGTGTACACTAGATAGCTCTTAAAAGGTTATGCTGCTGCCATATCAATGATAGCTCCTAATATAAAATTTTTCTAATGACCAGTGTTAAAGTCTGATCCATGAAGTGCTTCAAAAGTCAATCAGTCAAATCTTAAATTCCCCCCCTCACCCCCCAAAATATAATCCCAATAATATTCGCGTCCGGTAGTATATGCTGTCTCCTATTGCAAAGTCAATTACACAACCTCGGTTGATCCGTCACATGAAACAACAGTGGAAAAACACAGCCTTGCAGCAATAGGAAGTATTTTTTTTTCTATTTTTTCCCCCCATTGTGCTGCGCATGTCAGGCCCAATGATTGTGATGCGGTTGGAGAGTGTGCATGCTACGGGGAGCCTCGGCCAAGCTGGCAGGGAGGGAAACAGATTACCATTTCCACAGTGTGTGTTGTTGGGGCCCCGGAGCTGACTTCTGAGCTGCTACTACCTCTGCTAGACTGGAGCTGTCAGAGCTGCTCTGCTCATGTCTGTGTCATCGCCACAACTAACACTTCTACTACCACTGCATGCTCAGATGAGCACACACAGACTTATATATATATATGCACACTCATAAGGACACGCTGAATCACATGCATGCGTACACACATACTCACACATGCTCAAAAACACAGTCATCACCACTATAGTTCGACTGAGGATGTGTGAGACCAGGTATAACCCCACCGATCGCGCACACAGGCACAAACATTCAGACCAAATATTCAATAACTTGCACCAGTGATTTGAAAGCTAATGAATTATTAACTCTCAAGACAAAGACATGCTTACATACAACACCTGAGGCACACCTGAGACATGGGTCTTAGTAATCAACTGCATGTTGTTGCACCAACCAGGCAATTATTTCAAAATATCCAAAGATGTTCCTAAAGAATCTCCTACTTTTTATAGTGTTTGATATGATCAACTGAATCAGGCACCAGCACCTAAGCACACAAGATCTGTGGACTGAGGTGGTACTCAGGGAAATCGCTGAGTTTTTTAGGGATGTTATTATCATCACTCCCCAATCTCTGCTCTGCTGAGCTTGTACATGCTTTTAAGGAATGATGATCTCAGAGCCGAGACACCAATAATACATAGTATATCTAGACATGTTTCGGCATTCACATAGTAATCTGTTTTTACGAGATAAGGCAAACCGAAATGACGCAAAGCCTTCCAAGTAGTTCAGGAAGATGGAGAAGGTTGCTACTCAACAAGTACCACAAAGTACTGGCTGCAACACTCCCTGCATGAGTGTATGTATTCAGTTGATGCTAGCAGAGTTTCAGTCGCAGGATCACATGTGCCTCTTCCTGTTTTCCTGTAAATACTGATCTGACATTTGCCTTCTTATTCGCTTCCAACCACCTAATCTTGAATGTGGACTTCTTATTAACAATTCAATGGTTAATTTGGGCAAGCCAAGATGATCACATTTCATACAAGTTTTTATCAGCCCATCCTGACAGACCCAGCAACAGAAACGGAAGCTTCTCTTCCAACGTCATGCCTGAGACCCCGTTTTCCACAACACAAAAGCCTACCAGGAAGACGTTGAGGCCAACAAGCTAAAAGCAGGAACAATGGAAAAACAGTGGTCATAAAAGAAAAACAACTCCATCTAGCCAATACTCAAAACAATTAACTTCTTCACACTGAGCACAAACACCGGAATTCCGGGGCCTTCCACCTCCCATCAACACCTGAAAAGCGTCCTTTTTTAGCCAGAGAAAACAACACTAAGTACCCCCTGCAACCAATTCCAGCAATCACATCATCCAACCTTAGCTGGGTAAATGGCACCGGATTCCCGGTTCCCCCTCCCTGCAACCTATTTCCAGCAGCTGCACAAAGTCGCTCAAGCCAAGCACCTGGATGCCAGGGTCCCATTCAGCTAAACGGCAGCAACAGCAGCAAAATACTCTAGCCTGGGCATTTGGGAATGATATGCCAGCACCCCTGCCTCTTACGTCCGGCAATCACAACAGTTAGCTTTAGTTGGGGCACCTGGTACAGGTATGCAAGTGTCTCTTGCAGCTTATACGCAGCAACTGCAGCACCTTACTGTGTATGGGGCATTAGGCATCTGTTATCCAGTGCCCAAAGACGCCTATCTTAAGGAACGACAGCAGCTGTCTTTATTATGGTCGCCTGCCCACTACCTCTCTTCAACCTGGGCATTTGGTGTTGGGATGCCAGCATCCTACTGTCTATCTTAGGGATGCAAGTTTCTACCATCTCCCTTCTTCACCAGAACATGCCAGCTAGAGCCATCAGCAAAAAGATGTCAGATCCCATCCCAATTAAAAGCTCAAGCCTATACTCTCTTTTGGCTATACTTCGGTGTCCACTGACAAAGTGCAAAATATTTCCCTTTAAGGCTAAAACTTGGTTGAAAAGCAAGTAATATCTTCTGCCGGACTCACTGACTTACAATCATAAGATTCTCTTCCTCAGACATCTCTTAGACAATTCCTCATGGTAGACGATAGTCTGTAGGGGCTTGGCTGAAGACCGGAGGGTGACCGGTTCAAGTCCCGGTACGGACCAGTCATGGAATTGGGGCTGGTAGCTAGAGAGAGTTCCTTTCCTGGGCACTGTCAAGCTCAAGGTACTAAATTCCCCAACTGCTCTGGGTGCATGTCCATGTGCAGCCCCCTCACTCTCTCCATTAATGCATGTCCATAAGGTTCTGTTTGTGCATGTGTGTGCTTTTTGGGCCTATGTTTGTGTAGCATGTTTGTACTAACTAATAAAGTATGTCTTCATCTTCTGCTATTATTTTCCATCCCTCACCCTCACCTGCTCCAGTCTACTAGCAGTGACTTCAGGTTCTTTCCCACCCCGCAAGCCCATGGTCCACAGAGGACATAGGGCCCCATCACATTCCTTGAGTTCTTTGGAGGCACTTTCAGCACAAATGTATTCAAGTTACACTTCCAGTGGAAGAGTTGAACTAAATCAGCCTTCTGATCTTCAATACACACCAAACGCCAATTTCGCTCCCATCTAGGACACCTCAGCTTCACTCTAGGTCCACAAGGGTGAGCCTTCTTCTGTCACTTGCTGACAATAGCTTCCTCCATCCAATCCTTTTGAATTCCATCTCCCCGGAAAGTTCAGGCAATATTGAACTCTGCAAAGAATATTGTTCACATACACCCACCCAACAGCGGACCTCAATAGCACTGAAGTACAATTCGTAAATCCAGCCCAAATAACCTGGAAGACCAACTACTGGAGTTCCATCATCAAAAGCCAATCATCCTCAATCCTCTTGTCCTACTGGTCACCTTGGACAGCGTATCAGGGGAACACCAAGCAGCCAGGGGAACGGGCAGACAGGAACCAGGAACCCAGAGGCAGAACTCGTGGTTGGGGACAGAAGACTGAGGTGAGTTCCAAGGATAACGAGAAGGCTGACAGGTCAGAGACAAACAGTCTTGAGTGCTGGAAAGTCTTTCATGAGTTGCAAAGAATAATCTGGCAATGTCTGTGTGGACAAGTGAGCTGTGTGAACTGATGAGGTGGGAGGTGCATGAAGGTGGAGCAGAGGTGGGTTGAGTGTAAAATTACTGGGAGAGGGCAGGTGAGCTTTTGAGCAGAACTGCGACACCAACCTCTGTTAAGTTGGGCCTGGTGTATCATCATGGGGAATGAAAAGGTCAGAGCCATGACACCAGATATCTTCTCTGTGTTTACAATGTACTTAGATTCACACCTCTGTTCTGAGAGTTGTGACTGCAACTGTAGCTTGTAAAGAGAGACAACAGACTTGAAGGACGCATCTCTTGATGTTTAAAAGGTAAGACAGGGAGACAAATTCAAGCTGTAAGGAAACTAGAAACTTATTTCCTTGAAATAAAGATGCCCAGTCATTCTGTACTTCTTTCTCACTGTGCCTCTGATGATGATTTGGTACCTATTTGGATTATAACAAATGTAGGCTTACTCCTGCATAACAGCAGGGAGATGGTTGGTGCATTGTGGCTGGGAGGGGTTGGCTGACAGCCAGGACAGCTATAGAGTCTGTGCTGGCACAGCTCTCAGTGCAGGTGTCACAATGATATTAATGTCGGAAGAACCGTTTTGTCGGAAACTATCAGCGAAGTTTACAGAGAGCATATCTTGCGGTGATGGAGCTGATTGCGTATTCATTTTGACTTATGTAATGAAGCGGGTGTTAGCATAACACTGAGCAGGTCAGTTTCAAACAAAGCTCAACAATGCATTTGAAGAGCATTTCAAGCCTTTGAAGTCAGCGCTTGTAGCTTTACAAAGAGTCGGATGCATTTACCAATAAAATGCACACACATTTTTTGCATGCATTTTAAAGTACATGAATATTACAGAATCTTTAATAGAAAGATGACGTGACACTGACATTATAATCTATAGGTCTTTATTTATTTTTGCAGATAACATATATTGCAATCATGCTTTTTCATATAACACCATCTAAAGACATTTATTATATTTTTTTTACATATAATATTTTACATTAGGCCCATGAAACAGCTAGAAATATACAAAACAATAATCTCTGACTAGACATTTCTATTACATTATTATTATTACATTATTATTATTATAATCATAATCTTTATTATTACTCTATTCTGTTATTGTAATTATACTTTTTACAGTTGAGAGAGATATGTGCTTTAGTTTCTGAGATAATAATATTATTGCAGAAAACAGCAAATAATATCACACTTTTTTTGTTCAACACTTAGACAAAAGAAAAGAAAAACTCAGGTTGTACGGACATTCACAGATACATGTATTACACAGTCCAGTTTACAACATCATTCAAAAGAGAAAACTGCAGTATTGTAACTTTATACAAAATTCACGGAACCCTTTGTCATTGCACATTTTTAATTCACATATCTTTGAGAAAAGAAAAACATAAATAAAAAGGAAATAAACGGGACTGGTTCAACCTGATTCCTTTCACATTAAGCTGACGCAAGCAAATTTTCTTGAACCTCCTTCTTAGTGGTGTTTGTGGTCCTGTCACAGAGTCAGCTTCTACAGCGTATATTGCCGCGCAAACTTGATATGTAACAATAGGTTTGTCTTTATCCTATGAAGAGGAATAGTTTCAGTGGTGTTGGCCTTTGTAGCATCTGGCTTTGTCCTTAACAGTGCTTTTGCCGGCTTTGTTTGTCTCTCTCCTAGTCTGTTATTGGAAATCTGTACTCGCCACAGGATAGAAATGGCTTCTATTAAGATTACTCAGTGAAGGCTATCACGGTTCATTTACACTGAAATAAATGATGCTAGCTGAAAAGTACACAGAAACGAGGCAACCATTTGGATCAGCTTTCGGGTGTGCCCAAGTGATTTTATGTGTCAATTCTCAATACTGATTTGTGTTTGTCGCTGCTGGATGCAGCGCGTTTCGATTAATCGGAAGAAACTGGCAGAAATGTAACAAGTTGCGTGTCTTTGAATACAGCATTAAGTCTTTCAGTGTATAATGGTAGTATCTGAGAGAATTTGGTCACGTCCACCTTTGTTCCTGAGAAGTGGGTTACTAAATAGATAAACAAGTAAACGGTTCCAGTCAGAATAGTGGTAGCTATCAAAGAAATCCATCATACAGTCTCCAGTGCAGCTGCCACTGCAGCCTATTCACGCTCACAGTTTAACATATAGGTCAGAATTAGTACTGAACTGGTTGTCAGGAGAAGGATATCTCAATGTTTAAACAATCGGAGGGAGAAATATAGTACGCACAGTGCAAACGTGGACTTCCTGTGTTGCCTACATCTTTTTTTTGTTAAAGACGGTAGTTTACACATCCAAAATTGTGCTTTTAGACGACTCTGTATTTCTTCCTGTACCCTGTTGAGACAAAGTGGATGCATGATTTTATCCGTGTATATATTCAGCAGGGTCAGATGTCTGCACCGATCTTTCAACTCGAGTGTAATTTTGGTCCTTCTCACTCTCACACATAGAAAACGACCTAAAAATAATCCTACAAAAAAGATTCAGACAACATATAAAGTTATTGTTCTTTAGAAAACAAAGAAACAATTATAACAGTCTCTAGCTATGTTTTCTTTGTCAGTTGTCAACAAGTTTAAATGGAGCCAAAAATAAGTTGGACGCTTCAGTGATCCAGACTGTGCTTGTGCTTTTCAAACGAGCCCCAGACATGGGTGGTAAACATTTCAGGCGGCCTGCAGGACTCTGCAAAGGGGAGGGGGGGGAGGGGGAGGTACTCTGGCTGAATATTATTTTACATATACAAGCAGATTTGGCCTTACCTGTTGCACATTCCCATATTCTCTTTGCCTTAAAGTGGTCAATGTTCAAACTTTCAAATTGCTTTTTTCACCGACTACACTGCATCCATTTTAATGTATTTATTTCATGTACAAGCAAAATGCATTTAACCAATATTTTTCTTTGTACAGTAATTGTAGTTTAGTAGATTAATTAATATCTTCAAAGTAGCACGATACTATTGAATCAACGCGGGCCTCCAGATTTAAATTATATATTCAATATACAGTAATTTCCTAAGTCACATATCCTTTTTACTAAAAAGTCTACCCTTTTTTGCATAATGAAATTCATAATATCACAACAATTTTGCTGGGTATTTTGTTTTTCCTCATAAGTTTTTATAACTCTGTATTATACAAATAAACAAACAGAAAAACCCCTAAAAATAAGCGTGTAATCAGGTTGGTCTCACGTGTCCCCAGGAGGTAGGTGAATAAAAGCAGACATAGAAGTCTGGTGGTCGTTCCCAACCGTGATTACGTTTCTTCTGTGTAGACAGCCGGTCTGTCCGTCGAGACAGAGAGACAGGCAGAAGTTTCTAGATGTAGGCTTCCTCATTGGCAGGGTTCTGACTCTGGTTTTCTGTCTGCTGGTCCGGGCCATTTTCCTGAGCCTTCACCAGCGCCAGAGGCTTGATCATCATCCGCAGACGCTGGATAGAAGAGAGACGTTACAGCGCTGATATCACACAGCTGAAAAACGTATTGAAATTACAATGCGACACTGTCATATACCATTAGTTGTGCCAAAACAGCTGCAAAGTTTGCCATTAACCCCCCCAAGCTGTAACAAAACACACCAGCTACGCAGCTGTGAGCGTGATGAATGCACAGCCTCGGGCTCTGTGTGCAAACATTCTGCAAGATACTCTCAGAAATACGCTCATGCATTGTTCCTGGTGTGGATACATGAGCTGATACAGCCTGAGATAAAGGAAAGCATGTCACTAACAAATGTTACATGGGTTAAATTTACTCGACGACACCATCCCAAACTTGGTGAATCTTCCAAATCGTCTAAAGCACGCGCAGTGATGGACTCCGGCTCTGCGGCACAGAAAGCATTTCTATGGAGTGTTTGTGAAACTAAGCGTCCGCCTGGGTGCAGAGCACTAATCAGCTGGATGATTGCTACAATTAGACAATCAGCCATCAGCTGGTGCTGCAGGATCTGACACCTGCATATCGCCTCTGGCAGCCTGCGTCGCACTGCATGCAATTATGGCCCATTTACTCTGTCAGTGGTGTCTATAAAGCTATCTGTCACTTGGGAAGGTATAGATGCAAGCGCGCTGTGAATGACTGCAAATCAAAAAGCTCTTAATGTAAATGGCGTGCCGGAAAAGGTATTATCTGCCATTGATTCAAATCATCAGATCAATAAAAATGCGGTTTAGCATCCTGCTGCGTGTAAATGAATGTGATTCGCTGAGAGCTCAGTAGTCGGTGTGGCAAAATGGCATCTGGAATTGTTAAACAGAACTAATTAGAAACTCTGTTTCACTAATCCTTTTATCACTGTTCTGCTCTTCATGGCAATTTATCACGACTTTACCCAGCATGCCTCTGTGTTTGGTGATTACAAAAGCATTGAACCACAGTAACGCAGAAAGCTAAATCGCTAAGCCGAGCATTTTCAAGCCCAGTGTGAAGAGTCTCTTTTCCTGCTAAATGGCCTTTCAGGTACTACTTTCTTTAATGTCAGCGTCGAACGTGTAAGTGAGGGTGATACGAATGCTCCGTGTGCACGTTCTGAACACACACATTTGAGCCAAATTGTTGGTAAAAAATCTGCAGTGTGACCTTAAATGTTCATTCAAGCATGTTTAAATCTGATCTCCTCTCTTACATCCTCCGGGCTTGCATGTCGCATTTACATTACATTATCCTCACAGAACATTGGCGCCCTCGAAAAAGCTGCAGTGTTCCAGCGTTGGATTGCTCTATCATACAGTAAGTAAAAATATATTTGAGCCAAAATCTTGCATACCAAGTAATCCACTTGAAACTCTTAACACTGAGCCCGCCCTGCTGCTGACTGCAGATTAAAATTCAAACCAGCTCATAGATGTGTGAAATGCTCCGAGGGGAGGGGAGGGAGGGGGGGGGCTGCACTGATGCATATGTTCTGGGAAAATCTGCGGCCAGTTTATTTCTGCGCACCAACCAAAGCTCTTGGTATTTATATTCCAGTAGTCACATTTGTAGGAAGAAAAAGTGTTTGTGTTTAGATGTGCAACTTAAACTGCTTTCCCCAGTGTAGTGCAAATGTTAACTTAGTTTTAATTAAGCATCATCTATTAGACCGACTGCACACGGATCTCACCTCTTTGTATGTGCCTTTGAGGTTGAGGAACATGTAGCCCATGTAGCCAGGGATGAGCGTCATGGAGGAGAGGGCCATGCACCAGCCGACCCCCTGGCCCCAGGCCGGGAACACATAGTCACCCATGGTCAGGGGGACCATCTGCACTGCGCTAAACAAGAAGACTCCCTGGAATAGAGGGACAAGAAACCAACTTTGAAACCAAGATGGCCGGTGCACATGAGTGATTTTAACTTTAGGCCATTTACAAGAAGAAATGCGACATTAAAACTCCAGAATAAGCTCTTATTATAGAGCATGTAAAGCTTTATAAGAAGGTACAGTGAGATAGTAATGCTATATAAGTGTGGGGCAGTCACATTTAAGAAGGCCAACCTTTACATCAACTTCATGAATTTGAGAGCTTTTGTTTTATGTACACAAACATCAAGCTAGCTTGAAACCGTAGCATCATTTAGCATAAGGACATAGCTTCATTAAGACCTCATAAGATTAGCTCTTGGTGGGGTTTCATTATTCTCTGTTGGTGTCTGGAACATTGTTGGTTTAATTCTGCATGTCACCCCCAGATAACACTCACAGCCACAATGAGAGGAGTGAAGACGACCCAGCAGGCCTTCCACCACAGACAGGGCCTGTGTCCGATCATCTCCTCAATGTTGTCGTAGAATTTGTTTACACCTGGAGGCAAAGATAATTACAGTTTAGTTTTTTTGCGATGTCAATACAGATGCAGCCCGTGATTTATGGTCTCAAATAGGGTTGTAGTAAGTGTGGCTCACCATAAAACCAGGAAATTGAGATGCACTCAAAGAAGACCAGGAAGAGCAGACACATTCCACTAGCTGAGTAGTAGTCAAATAGCTTGAACACGTACAGTCCGCCCTGCAAAAATAGAGAAGCAGAAAAGAAAAGAAGATAAGACAGAAGAAGGCAAAAAGGAAAACATTGAAGGAGCAATTATCGTACTGGATGTGCTGGACAGTACTAAATCGGTCAAGTGGAATAACATCAAGGGTGAGAGCACCAGCGGCTGTGGCTGGTGAGGGTTAGTGACGTCTCATCGCTGAGGACAGAGCGGGTGCTAAGAGTTCAGTGTGGACACTGTGAATGTGCGGAACCGACAGGATCAAACCGCTCTTAAAAACATTTCACGTCCGTCCACAATCTCAGGTCATCAAGGAGACGAGCTCAAGGGGTCCTGCTAAAGTTAGTCGAGTTTAGCCCTGTGAAGATATGCTTAATACTGCCGGCAGCAGCGATTAGGGTAACTGCCTCATTCTAACAGGGCTGTGCATGCGGCATGATGCAAATGCAGTTTGGCAGAAGTAAAGGGACAATGTGAGGTCTCTCAGTGTCATTGGCTAACATGACCTTGGCCTGCAGTGGTTCTGTCATTTTAAGCTCACAAGTCGGAAGACTCAGAAGCATCTTTGCCAACTTTTTGCTGACGTCTGACTCTTTGACTTTTTTAGTTTTGAATTAAAACTCCGACTGCCACTTGAAGTTTTAACGTTCCAATCTCCAAGATCTCAGTTTCGCTCTCTTTGGCGGCACCTATGGCGATGGCTATGACTTCCCAGATATCCAGACAGTGTTGCATGTGTGACGTCAACTGTTGGCTCTGGTTGTAACTCTTGATTTTCCTCGCTTTCCTTTTTAGACTGTTTACCTTCATCTGATCGTCGAATTTGTTTCTTTTTCTTTGGATTTTCACTTATTTTTGAAGTTGTATCTGTATTCATCCATCTTTTCTTTGTTTGTTCAGCCATAGTAGATTACTGTTTACTCACAACACTTGCAGAGACCGGAAAAGCAGCTGCTTAGCTCCGCCTACCTTCTCTGGCGGACCAACCACTGCTGGGTGATGGAAAACGCGTCACTAACTGGCCTGGATTTTTGCCTGATGGCGGCTTTAAGGGGTTTTAAAAAGCATTGGGATCCATCCTCTGTGGGCTGTTATTATACACTACAAATTTCATCTAAATACAGCAACCAGAGGTACCAGTGGTTGGTATGGTATGGACCAATATGTTGATCATGGTTAAATGTTGGCCTGCCGGTGGCGCTAGAAACAAGCTAAGGTGGTCCGCGAAACTGATGAGAATAATTTTAAGTGCATCAAATAGATTACACACTTCCATGGCAACTGGGTCGTACATGAGACTTCCTGCTCTGGACCAAAATGTTGGACAGACAATTCAATTTGCCGTGTCACCATGAAAAGTGAAGGAAATCCTGGTTTTCAGTCTCTTTCATTGTTCCATGTTCACAGACTGAAAATGACCTGGACCATTTGAGCGAGGAGCTGCAGCCTCAGAGGGAGTGTGACTGCTTGACCTTTTAACCTAAATGCTCCCTGGATTTCACACGAGGGCCTCTCGGCTCGCTGAGGTAACAACCTAGCTGAGTTAACAGTGTTTCAGGTCACAGGGTCAACTTGCCGAGGTCAGCCCAACTTGAAAAATGTTTTATTATCCTGTGACGATTCCAAAGCAACAAATGTACAATCGAGGATAACAAAAAGCTCGTCAGTCAGAAGGAGGCTGTCGTGAGTGAACAAAAAGAATGTACCTGTGTGATGTTGGAGAGTCCAATGATGTAAGAAATAAAGCAGACGATTGCGATGAAGATCTCTCTGCGCTTTCGAAGAACATGAGGAAATTCATCAACCAGCGCGGTGATGAAGCCTTCCACGGTGCAGAACTGCAGACGTGATCGAAACAAAGAATCATGCTGAAACTGTGACGTTCTACTCCATGATATAAACATTAGATCCATTATAGAAGGGAATAGCAAGAAAAATTGCATTATAGAAATGTTTTACTTGACATGCAGGTTCGTACTCTTTGTGGACTCAGCTCATTCGTTTCATTTTTAACTTTATTTGTCGAAGCATTTCTGCACAGAAGCTTGGGCAGCAGCCTTTTGCTTTAAAAAATATGGTCCAAAATCAACAACTGAGACCGTTTCTGTGGGCTTATCTTTACCTGGCTGTCGATTCCCAGCATCAGCAGCATGGAGAAAAAGAGTATGGCCCAGAGAGGGGAGATGGGCAGCTGAGTGACGGCCTCAGGATAAGCCAAAAATGCCAGGCCAGGTCCTGGTGAAGATAAATATTATAGACATGGTGATGTGAACTGACGATGACTTGGCAAAAAAGTAAGTCTACACATTCTCAGTTCTAATGAAAGTGTTTTACTGGATACAAAAAGACATTTGAAAAGTGTCCTTCGAATGAAAGAGTGTGATCGCTGAATGTCAAACTCGAGTACTCACAAAGGACACAGACTTCTGCAAAATCTCTGAGCAATTTTTCTTTCCAATAAACCCGAGAGTCAGAGCTGACATACAGTGACAGGCTAAAACCTCTCCTTTCTGACTGGAAGAATGAAATTAAGCAGTTTCAAAGGATTATTGTTGCACTGTCGCAAGTGTCTCTCGCTTGTGCCTATTGTCGCTATCGAGTTTCAACATTGATTGCAATTACCTGAGGCTGCCACATCAGCGATGGGTCTCTTTGTTACATTGGCCATGAATCCCACGATGGAGAAGATGACAAAGCCAGCGAACATGCTGGTGAAGGAGTTGATGCAGCAGACAATGATAGAATCTCTGAAGGGGGGAGACAAAGCACAAGGCAGCCATTGTCACGCCTGTATCAATTCCTTATCAACCCGTCACACATTGTGGAGAGGCATGGGGGGAAGGGACGGTGGAGAGAGCCATTTTGCATCCTGCAGGCGCACAGCCGCCGAGTACATTTATATTGAACTGTTCTTTTTAAAATGGCACTGAGCTCCAGCTGTGTCTAAATTTTGGGAGCGTAGATATACGCGGCTCTGCCGCAGACTAGAGCTTATCCGACAACGTGACCGAGGCTGACGCAAACCAAATGTCTTTGCCAATGAGTGTAAAACAGAGGGAAGAGCCAAAATAATAACACGAGTGATACAGCTGGAGGCTCAAATAGTCCCAAAATAGAAGGTGCAGCAGACACTATGTTGCCAGGATACCAAAAATAATCCCAGTGAGAGACATCCGACGCTCCTTCCACTAAAAAAAAGGATGTGTGAGCGACCAGTGGCACGCAGCAACATTTCATCCAAACAGGTATTTATTTCATGTGATATTTACAACATATTACAATCACCGACCTGTATACGTTGTTATTGAAGGGATTGTAGCTGCCGAGAGCGATCAGTGAGCCTAATCCCAGCCCGTAGGAAAAGAAGATCTGAGTGGCAGCATCCAGCCACACCTGACACACACAGATGAGACAAAAACATGTGAAGGTTGATGCTCAAAGGCGATATTCGAAAGAGAAAAATGGTTAGGATGCCTTTTTATATTACTGATGATGACCTTGTTTGTCATTTAGAGTGACAGGTGTATGAAGATGTGTGCACAAATACATCCTGTGTCTTGTTAACGACACTTATTCTGGAAAACTGTGCCACCTGAGTGCTGTCTCATTATACTCGGTCCTTTATCTGATGCACTTTGACTATCTTAATCCTCTTAGATAAGTTTTACTTTTACTTTTCTTGACATGGATGCATCAGTCTAAATAGCAGCTTTGCAACAGACGTCTGAGGCCGACAGTTGACGTCCTAAGCAGCCTGCATCCTTATGGTAAATTCATAGATACTCTTTACCCATCTAGAGTTAGAGACTTCTTCAGTGGTAGTTTATCCGCTGCAGCCTCCTTTGGTTAAAGAGTGTTTTATATACAGTATGTAGACATTAAAAGGCCTGCAGAGTGTGAGATGAGAGAAAGCAGAGCGCGTACCTCAGACTCCTTCAGTTTTTCAAAGTCCGGTGTGATGTAGAAGAGGATTCCATCGATCGCGCCGGGTAGACTGACGCCACGGCAAAACAGGATGAACAGCATAAAGTAAGGGTACGTGGCTGAGAAGTACACCACCTACGGGACACAAAGGCACCGTCAGAAAAGAAGACATAATAAACTGCACAGCTATTGCACTTTTTGTTGCTCAAGTCGTCACGAACAGTGTTACAATAACGTGGCGATATCTCCACAGCACAGAGCAGCACAGTGACCCAGTCAGCCGATTCCCCCCGGAGGCAACGTGACCCCAGAACGGTCGGGTTCAACACACTCCCAGTGCACTATTTCCCTCCTTATCTGAACTAATTCTGCACTGTTGTATCAAAGTCAGCACGACTCAGGCTGCTCATGATCAAATCTCCAGAACACGAAATGAGCTAGCAGAAATGCTGTCGCTAACGCTGCAGCAGCGTGGATAACAATCAAGGATTTACTTGCTAAATAAGCGGTGATGGTTTTGCCATGTTCGTTGCTCAATGTGGGGGAGCATGTGTTTATAGTGGCAGCGTTCAGGCCTTTGAATCCCTTTGGGGAATGTGTAAGTGCCCTTTGATTAAAGGTTAGTTGTATGTACAATGTTGTATCGCCTTTCAAAGTAGACTGGGAGTGTTGGCAGAGTCCTGCCTCTTGAAAACTCGTTTTGTATGACTTTCAAATATACCACGTCAGCAGACTTCATTAAACTAGCTTATCCTCCGCTTGCATCAAAGCAAAACCAAGTACATTTGGATTAATAAAGGGTAATGTAAAGTTATGTAATCACCAATCCCCTCAATTCAACAGTAATCCAACATGTCATTGTACCAATTCTATGACCTTGAGCACAAGATGTTTGAAAATGTTGTTTCACCATCTTTGTTTGTGTCCTTGTCCTTTCCTTCGACTTACTTTGCCAGTCCAGCTGACCCCTTTCCAGATACAGAAATAGACGAGCACCCATGCTATGGCGAGGGTAATAGCCAGTGGGACCCTGATCTCCCCGGGCTTCTCCAGGCCATCGGTCAGCTGGTGCATGTTACGTCTGCAGGGAAGGAGGGAAGAGGTCTTACTATAATGCACAAATGCATCCTCATACATGCAGCATGCATGGGCGCGCAAACAAATATGCATACACATGTCTGGATATGCACAAAGACCCCTCATCCACGGCTTTCTTTCACCCCTGATAAAGCTTTTTTAAGGCACCACAGTGGAGGAAAATTATGCTTGCATGCACACGTTTTTTACACGGATCATTTTTCCTTAGCCTCGTCTGAGTTGGATAGAAACTAGAGGATTTGAGGAACCATTTGTTCCTCCAAGTGACCATATCAGACTCCAACCCTTATTCCTGCACAGTATGGATCCATGACCTCTCTGTGTAGGTTAAATCTGCTCCCAACAGAGCAGCGTCCTTGTGATCTAAACAGACACTTATATCCTGCTTACTCCCAGAACTCCACCACGGCGCTGGTGAGGTTTCTGGTGTCGGGGATGCTGTAGTTGGTGTAGCAGTGGTCTGTGTTCCAGGGATTGCCACAACTCTGCCATGGCAGGTCCTGAAATTTCAGGAGGAAAAAAAAAAAAGAGAAAAATCACACAGACAGCTCTTTTTACTTGCACCACTCTCCCACCGCTGGGTCCCTTTCTCTCTGGCTGTCGAGCAGCCAAGACCATGATACTCATTGAGATTTCATGCTTTTCTCAGAGGTTTGAATGCCTCATCGCCAAATGCATTTATCAATACCTTGTGTAAGGCGCTAATTATGTGGGAAAGGAAGTAATAAATGTCATACCCTATTAAAGGCTGTGCACCCTTATATAAGAGGTGCTGGCAGGGGGAGCCAGCCACATAACTAAAAGGGTTACTATGTTAAAAAATACAACCTGGCAAAACAAACAAACAAAAGAAAAGCAAAAAGAAAATCTTTGCTCTTATTCAAACCAGGATACGGTTCGGTTTTTATCACCTACATTTTCAGAGGGTATTAATTATTTATAAGTATTTTACATATTAAGAAAAAGCATAATTATAAATGTCAAATACTCACGTAAGTGAAGGAGTTGTAAAGATAGTAAATAGCCCAGGAAATGATTACAATGTAGTAGATATTTAGCCAGAAGGACAGAACAGCAGCAGCCAGACCCACACCTGAAACAAGGTTAATACAATTTGTAAGAAATGTTTGAACGTGTTGCTCTTTTACTTGAGGATAAACCTTTGACCTCTGTTATGTAATTACAAAAGGCCCCTGTATAAGACCTGGGCTCTATCTGTAATTCAACCTGGTCTTCATGAAGCAACCAACAACATTAAAAGCTTAATTCAGGGCCTTAATAATAATAAAGTGTCTTTTACCTTTGAACATGGGGGCCAGCTTCCACACTCCAAGCCCTCCAATAGACGTGTACTGACCAAGAGCCGTCTCCAGAAAGAACAGGGGCATGCCAGCAAATATGAGGGTCAAAAAGTAGGGAATCAAGAAGGCCCCTGGATGAGAGGTGGGAGGTAAAGGTGTGTAAGTGAAGGTGAATCATAAACCATTAACATTCATCATAATCCAGATAAGATAATTGGTGAATAAAGGAGTATTTGGTTTCACACTGCACCCCGAATGAGTGCGCAGGCTTTCGCTTGTGCGCAATTACGCACGGCTTAGATGGGGGAGGGAAAACACTTCAGATTTATTTAAACTAAAAACCTCCGGGACCAAAATGGCAGATTTTGATGTCGCGATCTTTGCATTCCTTTTGCAGTATGGGTTAATGGGAAATGCCAAGAATTCCTGATTACCTCCTCCGTTTTTTCCACATAAATAAGGAAATCTCCAGACATTTCCGAGTCCGATAGCGTATCCGACACAAGAGAGAAGAAAGTCAAATTTTCCACCCCACGTTTCTCTCTCGGGTAACTCATTTTTCGTCTTCTGCACTTTCACCACCAAGGTTTTGGGTTTGTCGTTTGGCGTGGTGCTGGGCGCGTCGTTCACCGTCTCCGTTAAGACGTGTCCGTCCGTGGCTTTGGTCCCGTTGGTGGCCATGGTCACTGCGCGTGTTGGATAGTCCTGACCAGTGGAGAGGAGGGGATTTCAGCACCGGTCCGGGCACAGAGCTTTTTTCTGTCGTCCAGCTCCCAGATGACAGCCGAGGAGAGACGAATAATCGTGGGAACGAGAGTGTGCAGAGCAGAAGCAGGGCTCCTAGCAGAGGTCCTGCGATCCTGAAATCAAAAATATACATGACGTTAAAAAATTAACAAAAACATTTCCAAATACTCAAATTACATTATATACATTAATTAGCCTTATTATGTCTTCACTATTTAAGCAAAAGAAAAAAAGGTATTTCGGCAATAAGTGCATTAAAAATGGAATTGATTCCACGTTAACTAAATAATTTTAAAGAATGAATACGTGACCATTTTGTTGGTCTTGCACGTGCAGAAAAAGTTTTATATTACTGATCAAATATCATAATTACACGATGATGCATGTGTCAATTCCATATGTCTGACATTTCTTCAGGGATGGCGAGAGAGAGAGAAAAACGTGCCCCACGATCCGTGAACCCCACGGGATGAAATAAAGACTTCTCATGCAATAAGAATCACTTTTAGTGGCCTGGAGTGAATGCATGTTAGCAGAAATTTAGAGCCTGCTTTTGTCCGTGATTCATTATGCTCTAGATTCAATGGCCCACTTCCTTCTGCTCCGGTACAAGAGAGGAGCAATTAAACACATTTAGGAGTCAGACGCGGCGATAAAGTCTAATGAATCACCTGGAGAGGCTCGTAACTCACTGGAGCTTTTGAAAGGACATTTACATCAAATCTCTGCGGGACAGATTTAGAATCTATTTTATTTTATATTTAATTTATAACATTTAGCAAACATTTAAGTTTTAAAGCATCCTTTATTTTTTCGAGGTTCTGCATTTAAATGTGTGCGATTTTTTAAATATAAATTTTACTAATAAAAATGCAAAATGAACCCGATGAAACATGAAACAGTGCGCATCTTCACCTCGCGTGCGCAATTGTGAAGCGCGTAAGGGCAACATGGTAATCAGTCTTTAAAAATGTGTATACTAAGCAGTTTATATCGTAACAGGTAATAATATGTTTATCTTATTTATGTAATATGTGTTTATCAGTTCTTTAAATAGGAAGACAACCGCGAGAAAAAATGGGATTTTGACAACAAAGACGTATTTTTTTCAACATGTCACACGGTTACATTTGACATATTTAAAATATGTGGCTGCAGGACAGCAAATGACCCTCATGGGATGAATCTCTTTCATCGCCGTTAAGTGGAGTGCAGTCGCACATCCGTGCGCTTTGCCAAATTCGGCGCATCTGCATGTGCCAAATTCCTCCGTGGTCCTCGCTTTTAAAACATAAGTAAACAAACACACATCAATCCTTCCTCTACGTAAAATGCATTCTGTATACTTACAATCAAATCGTTTTGTTTTCCAGATTGTTTTCCCGCTGGGAAAATCCGGATTTTGAAAAAAAAAAGTTACTTCCTTGCACTTTTAGAATAAAACCAAGGTGAAAACTTTGCATCCGACGCCAGCGAGCAAATATACGATCCTTAGGGGGGAGGATGGTGGACAAGTGCGTCTTTGAGAGCGAGGTGCTGTCCTGAAAGGAGTGGTGCTGAAAGAGAGGAGGGGAGAGAAGACGGGGAAAGGAGCTGCCGCCGTCTGAGTTGAAGCGAGCAGGGACGTAACATGGAGCGCAGGATCCTCACTCTCATCTACATAGCGTCAATGTCACCTCAAAGTCGACCCTCCCCAACTCCAACATTTCCACCACTGAGATGGCAGCGGGTTTGAGAGAGGAGCATCCTCTTGTCTCAAGGTTTTATATCCTTACTCCTGGAGCTTTTTTTTTTCAAATCAGCAACTTCTCTCTCTCTCTCTCTTTCTCTCTCTCTCTTTCTCTCTCCCTGTCTCTCTCCCTCTCTGATTCACTCAAGGGCCAGTTGATGTATAAAGACTTGTAAGGGTTACTTAACAATTTGATGGCATCCCCTGCTCGTCTTTATTTGTATCTCTAAACATGAAAAGATTCCATCAAGTTGCCTTAAATAACACTTGTGTGCACTTAAGTGACCATTTTATGTCTAAACTTCCAACCATCCAAAGTGTGGGTGACGAACATGAAACAGTTTGTGTGAGAAGGCCACGCTATGAGTAAAAATAAGTCGTGTAATGTTGCATCAAATGCAGCAACTCCAAAGAGGAAGATGCCAATAGCTGCTTTAGCTCCTGGCAAAACATGATAAGAGGGTCGCAGCCAATAAAGGGAGTCAGGGTGTGTGAGATAAATTGAAAACTGTGCTTATAATCTTCTTAGCCCGCTGTCTTCCAAAATGAAATACCCTTGTGGAACATCCCAAATGAGAAGTCTTAATGCAGACTTTAACTCCCACATCGAGATAAATTATTAGGGTCTCTCTGGGAGATTAGACTCTCGCAGGGTTTAACAGTTAAAGTTTGAGTTTTGAAAATGAGTAAGGATTAAAACAATGCTGATATTTAAAAAGAGAACCTGCACGTGCCCGCTGGGAATGCTGCAATGCTGATATTTTTCCTTTCCCTCTGTTTTTGAAGTTTGTCTGTGACACATGATCATATTTAGTCATGCCTTTATCTTCATTTTAATGTTTGGCATAATCTCATAGTTATTGTTATGGAAGCATGAAATACGAGCTACAGTTTTCACATTCTCCTTTTCGTTTCTCTCCCCACACTATATTCCTCTCATGGCTCGCTTTCTCTGCTCCCCCCCTGTGCTCATCTGCCCAAATCTTTCCCCATCTTTTTGTGTTCGCCGCCATGCTGTAGGCTGCACAGCGCTGATACAGTGCTACTAAAGAGCCAAACCACTAAGAGGGAAGGAAAGAATGCCCAGATGGTGAACCAATGAGGGGTGAGCTAACCTTCTAACAACAGAATTTAACATTTCTAATCCCAACCGGCTGATTGGCCTGCAGGCTGTGGCGCCTCAGATGTGCAAAAAGCCTCCTGTCGGCCTGCAGCTTTCACACGCACGGAGGGAATTCAAAATGCCACAGTGATGAGAGCTGGTGGTGCTGTGCTTGTGGCCCCGGCCCCACCTGATGGTGGGCCTGTGTGCAGTGGAGCTTGTAATTACAGAAGGAGGTGGTGGTAATAGAGAGTAGAGTACAGGCAAACACGGGCAGACAGCTGGCCCCTGTCAGTTTTACTGCTCGTACATAGGGGACAAAAGTGATGCTCTGAAACTGTGGAGCAAATTACCGCTCGTGTGAGGAAGAGAAAAACAGTGATAGCAGTGATTATGATCACAGATGCATTTTATGGTGCACGTATAGACCCTTTTAGAAATATGTCCCCTCTCACTTTCGGTATTTCTGTGAGGCTTTGCATACATGAGGCTCTTTATGCACGAGAATGACAGCACACCACGTGTAGCTCTCAGAAAACTGTAACTCAAGCAGGATTTTAAATGGTGTGTATTAAAAAACTGAAACCACTTTGTGGATTAACATGGGAAAAGTCGAAATGCAAGCAGCTCTCAAGCAGCTATATGCTAGCTTCAGCTAACATGCTGACACCCTTATGTTTAGCAGGTATATTTGACCATATTCACTATATTAGTTCACCATATTTCCATGCTAATGTTCACTAATTAGCACAAGACACAGCTGACGATGGGAATGTCAGTAGTGTAAAAGTTATTTTATCATACATTAAAGTGTTAATTTCAACATGATGATGACACTGCATGAAAATATGGCTGTGCTGAGCTGAAGCGTCATCTTCTCAGCCGTGCAATTTTATTAAGGCTCCTGAATTGAAAACGTTTAATCTACTGAACATACATTTTTAAACTTTATTATCATGCATGAACCTTCAAATATGAGATTCTTAGAGTAAAATAACATCATCGCAAAAAAAGGTAGAAATTTTAATTGTTCACGAGTCGGATCTGTTATTATTTGGTCACCGTTATTGTGAGATGGCTCCTGAAAATCAAATCTGTAAAAAAAAAAGAATGAATACGCGCCATGGAAAGCATAACCTCCGTGGTGTAGGTTATAATTGCATAACATTACAGTCTTACGGCATTATCTGCTGGAGAAACCCTGTTCACGCTGAACCTGTGTGAAGTGCATGAATCGTCTGCCTTCCAAGTCAGTTTTAATGCTTGCCCATCAATGCAAAGTGGTCATTAGCATCTCAAATACCTAGTTTGAACCAACATTTTTTCTAACAGTGTCGTATGTTGGCTTAGTACTTTAGAGCTTATGGAAATCAATGTGTATGTTTGAGCGTATGAAAGAGAGATAAAGAGCGGGAAGTAAACAGAAAGAGTGGCTGACAAACAAACAGACAGACACACAGAAAGAGGCCTGTAACTGTAGCTTTTCCATGTCTCTTAATCCTAAAAGCCTCTGTTCTTCTCGGGTGGTGGGGAGAGGGCGGGACCGTTGTCAGGACCAGTTATGTGTAACACTGCGGGCCCACAGAATGTGTCTGGCTCTTCATTGGTAAGGCAGTCAGGTAGGACGCTGCTGGGCCTCTCCAGAAGAGCCTCGGTGCACGGTTTCCGCTCGCAGTGAAAAGATCGAGACAAAGTGATGTGTCTGTTGCCGGGTGACTCACAAAAAGAACCCAGGGTGCATTTCTAAAAAAAGGGAGGGTGGAAAGCACAGCGGCAAAGTAAAACAAATACTGGCCTCCATCCCTGCCTGCCTCGCTCTTCTCACAGCCAGGCAGGAATGTAGAAGTCGATGAGGGTGAGTATGGAGGGATAGTTAAGCCAAAATGTGCCTGCCAAGCAAGCTTATGCTGACATGTAGCTACATCTTGAAGAAGTGCATTATAATAGAAAGGTAAAGATTAAAATACTCCCTGAAATGTTGATTTATTCCCTGAAACTTGAGCAGCATGTTGGATGAAATGCTAGAAAAACAGGATTCTTAATAAAAAGATGTGCACATTTTTGTCTGGTTCAATTACCTTTAAAGAACTGTCACAGTCCTAGCGCCAGAGAAGGGTCAAGCCAGAACAGACACGTGACGAGAAATGTATCCTTTGTAAATGTGCCGTGACCATGTTTTGACCCCTGTCATGAGTTATTACAACATCAGCGACACAGACTGCGAAAGGTTACAGCAGAAGAATATGCAACACATCATATTGAGCCTCCTACAGATTAAAGGTCAATTAAGAATGAAATGCTTGTTTTCCATGACTAATGACAGAGCTGCCATATTAAATACATTATGTGTATTATAAAGCTGCAGTGCCGGACCTGTGACAGCGGTCACTTGCTTATTTCGTACTACATTTAATATTTAGAGAAGTGATTTCCAGGCCCCTGGTGGGCCGTGAAGGTACTGCAGGTGGGCCAAAGGGTCATTAATCAAATGAATAAAAAAACTTTAATGTCAAGTTTAGAATTTACGTAGATTTTGTTGCTGTACAAATTATTATGTGTATGTAGATTGATTATATTTGCACTAAATTGCCATAAGCGTGTTCTCGCATTTAAACAAGCTTATGTGACCACGTCTTTGTCTCTAATGTTGCTGTTTTTTCACACCAATGATATAATTTATGGATGAATAAATGAGGCAATAAAAAAAGTAATTCACATCTGTCTGTTTCTTTACTTTGCTTGAAAACACAAAAAGGCACAAAAAGTTCAGTTCAATTTAAGCTACATACTATGAGCTACATAGCATGTCTTGCCACTTTAGATGGATTGTTTTAACATGAATTTTAAGTATATGGTATAAATCAAGAACAATTGGTGCTATTCAGTATTATATTTTTCATTTCCTTTATATTTCAATCTTTTAATAATTTTGCCTTTTCATTTTTCCTTCCAGTTACATTTGAGCTCATAGTGCTCTCTCTGTTTACGCTTTGTGTGTAAAAGACTCTTTTGTCAAAGGAAAAACTTTTCCTGTGTTGTGATTGGCTGAGGGGCGGGAGGTAAGGAGGTGCAGGGGGCGAGCAAGAAAACGTGAGCGAGCGGCAGCGACGAGGAAAATGCTGTTTTGACGTAAACTTTGAAAAATGGCGCTGAGAACTGCCTTAATAACAGATTCAAGGTGTGAATTGTGTTAGCAAGTTTTACCCCTGTAAAAACTACAGCGCGAGACGGTAGACCAGTGAAACGTCAGATGCGTGTCTGCAGCACAAACTTAAGTAAATACCGGCATGGAGGTGCAATATAAGGACTCCTTGACCTGAAATCTGCTATTGTGAGTACCCCACTTTTATTTTTACCCACTTGCCCCAGCATCAACCAGGCCTGCAACTTACGTTTCTTCTCATTTCTTTCAATCATGCTTACTCATTTCATTCCCCAAGCTGAATTGTACAAAATGTAGCCTGTGACATTAAATAACTCTTCCAGCTTCTAAAGGTTTCCCCCAGAAAATGCTGTATTGACATTTTCCTGCTGTATTTACTTTAAGTTTGACAACCAGCTGAACGTTGTGGAGTGTTGACAGCAGGTACTGTAGGAACAACAACACATGGCAGCTCAGAGCAATGTGCTCTATGTTGTTTATGTTCTGCTTACATGTACAGCTTTGGACACATACTATAACACGCACATACACATCAACACTATGGCACGGTAACATCACTGCACAGTTGTGCCCTTTGCCCCACATTTCCACTCCATATCCTAACATTGATTTTAAAACAACTGCATATTGATCATGAACTCATAGAGTACCTATAATATGCATATTTGCTTTGCTGCTGCAGGGCCGAAAAGTTATTACTGAATAATTTGTCTATTCTAAATGAAATAGGATTTTTTTTTCTACAGCAATTAGTTCAATATTTAAATCACGCACAGCCAAAGTTAATATTAAATTTTAACATTTTAACAAATTTAAGAAGCTATAAAAAGATTTTTTGAAATTAGTGAAAGTGAGTTAAACTTTCAAAGTAGAAATTGACAAGAAAACTATTGTACATCATGATAATATATATGAATAAATACAAGCGGCACCAATCCTTATAATTATCACCCTTTTTTTCATTATTTATTCACATCAGCTAACTTAAAATGAGAATAAATAGGTTAAAGAAAATATAGATATTTCAGCATTTAGTCTTCAGTGGCTAAAAGCACCAAAGGAATTATTGACCTACTATTAAGATAGAAAGCAGAAAGCGGTTCCCTTTGTCTGGGGGCCTAGTGGGTTGTGTTATGGGTATATCAATACACTTTGGCCCCTGGTAATACTATAATTTATAGTGAAGGACATTGTTTCTTGCTTGTACACCTGTATTAATGTTCCTCATCAATCTTGTATTTCGTACAGCATCAGAGCAGAGTGGGGGGTGGGGGGGCTTTAGATGCTGGCTGACTGAGTTTAATTGGGTTGTAGCTGCAGAAGCTACGAAAATATGATTCATAAGATGGTCAGGCGTGCTGTGCTCAGAAAGGACGCAGTGGTTTGAGCCGTGTCAGGGATGTTCCATTCAGCTGGTTTGTGTTGAATCTCATGTATTTGTAATGCAAGCTTAAACTTTAACTCCGACTCTATTTGGGCCAAATATTAATTGTCATAAAATTTTATGGCATGCTTTTTTGTTGTATCAACCTACATTGCCATGGAAAAGGTAGACCTGTCTTTTCTGTAGATTTCAATTCTGTTCCCCAATCCTTTTTTACGGGCTGTTACCCCTAGTCAAAGTAATTGAGGCAGACAGAATGTGATCCACGAGTCAGGACTGATATTTGGACTTAATAGCTTTCAGAGAATCTGCATCCGTCGCCACCTGCACCCGCAACACGGAGCTGTCTGATGCTGCCACCACAGAGGAGAGGGAGGGATGGAGAGAGAGAGAGAGAGAGAGAGAGAGAATGGAGGTTGCAATGGCTTATATTTTTGCATTTTTTGCTCGCGGACAGTTTGGAGGATTTTGGTTATCTTAACTTTAGATACCTTGTAATAATGTCAGAATTAAATGGTTTCAAAGTAAAGATTTTGGCATTCAGAGCACAGCAAAACGTAACAATCTGCAGCATTTTGAAAAGCAAACATTAAAGGAAGCTAAATCACTTCAATTCATGCAACCATTTAAATGCAAATACCTGCTGTGATAAATGAAATATTCACTCATGTGTTGCTAGGCAACAGAGCTGTGGGCTGCCTTGGTTGGTTGATCTTAGTTTAGTTTGACCACATCTGTGTGGACTGCTTTGAGGCCAAGGGTCATAGACAAGGTCATTGAAGAAGCCTAAGACTGGGCCCAATGACTCAAAATCACTGAGTAAAGAATTTTGCATTGAGCCAAGCGGAAGTAGCAGGCATCCTAATGGGTCTTGGTCTGCAGTGCACTCATCGCCACTTGGGAACATGGGCAGCATACTGAAGGGCTGAGGCTCTCTGGGGTGAAGTATCAATTAAGGTCGCAGCCAGGAGCATGTACACTGAGTGAAAAGGCTGCCGTCACAGTTAAAGATAGCCTGCTAGATTGGAGGCGGCAGTTAAAGCCAACGTTTGAATTGAGGGGCAAGAACTGCTGCAAAATATGAGTTCTGGGGCAGATGAGTAACGCAGACGGGCAGAGGGACAGTGCAGGAGGCTGCGTCTGATATGAAGGAGAGGGCTAAAACAGAGGACAAGAGGCTGAGTCACTGTGGGTCTCAGAGCTGGTGAGCTCCTCCAGCTCCTGTGGGCTGCTGATGCTGCTACAGCAGCTGTTGAAACAGGCCTTAATAGGTTTTATAGAATCTCTATTATGTGTTCTCAGATGAGGTTTCTGGGGGTTAATTTGAATTCGTTTTGCTCCATCAAATGCTTGATGACGTTGACGTTTTGCAGCTTGAAGTCTTCAGGGTTTCATGTTCTCATGGCAGCTAAAACCAGTAGCACTGTCTAAAGATCAAAACAGTCTGACAGTCTTTCAAGCAGATTTTCTTGTAAGCTAATTAGTACAGCAGAATACTTGTCTTTTAAACTACTGGGCTTCATTTTTAGACGGTATTATTTGGATTATTAATGTCCGTATCAGAATTTCAAAAAAGCAGATAAAATACTGCGAACATGTATTGTGTGTAAGTAAATAGCTTTTTTCTGCAGTTTGAGCAACAGTCAAAATATGTGTTAACATTTTCATAAAACTAAAAGCAAAAGATTAACAAGTCAAGGTCAAAACCTAGTGTGTGGCTGACCACATCAGGTCAATGTGCGCTTTTGTGAGCAATGTGTTACACGGACTGTCCTTATGAGGCCGATGACAACGTGTTTGAAAGCAGGTGGGCGCTGCGGACGTAGGTGAGGGCAGCAGAGGAGCAGCGGAAGAGCAGCCCCGCCTACTCCCCGAACAGAGTATCCAGAGCTGTATAGACAGAGAGTCGCGTCCCTGGAGGTCCAATATGCTCCATGATCCGCCATTGCGATGTCGCCGCTCTCTCTCTCTATGGCTCTGAAAGTACCTTCAGTCAGTCAGTCAGTTACTCAGTCACATACACACCCATGTGTAGGGCTGACCCTGGCGGTCAACCAAACAAAAAAAACAATGGTGCAAAACATCTGTGTGATTTATAGAAATCAACACAACTGAACAAATGTGACACACAGAACAAGATATATCAAACAGTAGGTGGCTTTGATTTCAGCAGCTGTGAAGCAAATGATTCATTGATTGTGCAATGACTGCATCTGACATGACTGAGGTAACTGCAGCTGCCTGTATCAATATCCACGTTGTGCCATTCATTTAGTTTGGTTCAGTTCAATTGTGTGATGTCAGAGGTTATAGGGTTCAGACATCAGCAGTTAAATGTTACGTGTGTGTAAAGCACCAGCATCTGTTATTATTTATAGTGTCAAATTGTCACATTTTATATCCCTGTTTTGATAAAATCGAGGAGAGAAACAAATCCTGTTGGTAAAGATGCATAGAAGCCTCTACTAAGAATTTACAGTGTGGTTAAAAGAAAATTATTTACATTTTTTATTCATGTTTCCCCTGCTGCCATTTATATTTAACATTTCAAGGACAAGATTTTAAAACGTTCCCTAGAGGAAGGACGACACTTGAGGGAGACATTAGCGTGGGACTTGTCTTTGTAAATGACTCCCCTTGTAATCTAATCCTGTAAAGCTCAGATATTTTACTGTACTGGATCTGTACAGTTCAGAGTGATGAATGTTGGTATCCCGGTCTGGTACCAATGCTTCACGGGTTTGGCATTTAACTCCCGTTGGTGTCTGCGAAAAATGCATGTACACATGGTGCTAGAAAACACACCCCACTAATAACATTGACAGTGTGTATTTTCTTCCCTCATGCAAATGATATCCCTGCTGAACCAATGTGAATTAAAAAAAAGGAAAACATGACCTTCCAGCTAAAACACTTCAAGCTCTTCTGTACAGTACCCAACACCTCATATCGTTTGCCTTGTTAGCCTAGCAAGACCAGCAGTTGTCCAGCCTGGTGTACGTTAGTTCAGCATAATTGGCCGTGTAATGATCCAATCACACACCTCCTACACGCCACTGACTCCCTCATGGAGGACTCAGATTCCTTTAAGATTGCTCCATTAGGCAAATTCAAAAGGTGACGTGTATTATAAGGTCACATTGAGTTTAAACATTTTTCTTTTATTATGCAAATTCTCCTGCTTGTTGAGTGCAATCAGGTGTATAGTTACCTTCCCCCCTTGTGGATCCCATCACAACCCAATCCACCCGGTGATCAAGTGTGTGTTTTCTTGTGCTTGCTCTCACCTTGCCTTCACCTTGCTACACCAGTTTGAGAACAAGCTAAGATCCATGGATGTTGACTGAGTGTCCGGAATGATGGATTATTTAACAGACAGGCAACAGTGTGTCCAGCAGATTGTCGGACATACACCTGAAGAGTACTATATCAGTGTCCCTGGAGACTACACTATCCACATTACTGTCCATCCTCTGCTGCACCTACACTACACCCTCTGGTGTAAAAAAAGAAAAGAAGGGGCAAGGGCAGCAGGGGGTTGCTGATATCTGTCCATAGAGAGCTGAATTGAAACCAGGTCTTGTTCCAGAGGAAAGAAAACCTTTTTCAGAATCTTGACATTTGTAGTAACACAATTTAATTAAAGGAGCAGTTCACCCCTGGAAAAAGCCACTGTCAGTCAAAGCTGGTGTTCTCTGTAATCGATAGAAGCAATAATATTTGAAATTGGCTCCATAGCTGTGGAGAAAGTTGTACAAACAGCTTGTGGTTTTGCCCATTCTACACTCCTACAACACCCAGCGTGCATTGCGCCCCTCCCTCTGAAAGGAACGGCCCAGCGAGAGATGCTGGAGTGAAATACTACCGTTTACTCTGCAGGCAACGGCTCAGAGCCGTACAGAATCGGAAATACGATGAGAATATACCGGTGGATGGTCAAAAAAAACTTTGGGTCTGCAGTCTACATTTCAAACCTGACAATTTTGAATGTTTCAACTAAACACTACAGACATCGGATGCGGGCGTCCTGGATGGAGGAAGTGTAGTTTAGCGAGGTCCCTGGCCTCCGCCAGATGACGCGTTTTACGTAGTCTGGTGGAGGTTTTCCAGGGCCCATTGGAGAAGCTGATAGGGTCCTCTAAAGGCACAGAGCCAAACAGAGCTCCCCATAATAGCATGATAGGACTAAGGTTGAAAATTGGCGAACTGGCCCTTTAAACCTGAGTAATGAAAACTGCCTTAATAAACAGTATGTTGTGTGGTTAAGCAGGTAAAACATTTATGCCTCTGGCTTTCTTTTCCAATTGTGATGGTCCATATGCAAATATTCTTTTTCTCTGCGTTGGAAACGTAAAAATGTCAGTCAGTCAGTCAAAAATGTGTCAGTCTTGGTGACCCCTGTGAACAAAGCGATGTGTCTTATCTTTTTACTGGTCTTTTGCTAATAGTGTTATCTGATGAAAAATCTCATCCTGCTTTCTTTTAACAGTTTACCGTATCATTAACAGTGAATCGCCTCATCTGACACTGACCCTGTGGCAGCGGTTACAGACATTAAAAATGACTCTATAGAAATAATCGATGTGCTCCCTGATGGTCTGGTTTAATGGTCATACAGAGGCATCAGTATTAAGTACAGCCTGTTTTATAACCAGCCTTAAAACTCTTCACAGGAGCTTTAACAGTGATGATCAACACATTGAATGTTATTTTGTAATGACCAAAGATAACCATGTCCAGTTCCAGTCCTTTCACTTTATTTTTCTAATACTGTTCTTAAAATGAATAAAAGTTTAAAAAGTGGGAAAAAGGAGATCAAAATGGTTTCAAATCCCCTCGTCATGTATTTCACACAATCAGGGCTTTGCTCAGTCTTAATTTACTATTATTTCCCTGAGTGGGTGTCCATTATGAGGCCAATGACTGGCGGATTGGCACCAATCATCCATGTGGCAATCTATTCATTGGTTACCATAGAAACGGCCTGGGTGAATAGGGGATAAGTAGGGGAGCATGGAGAGATTGCTGACACCTGCTCTCCTTCATTTCCTACCACCACACACACATTTACTGTACCATTCCTCACAAACATATATACCTTATGTAACTTTGCACACACACACACATGATTGGAAAGTGTAGTCAAAGTGTATTCAAAAGCAACGTTCCTTTTAAGCAATGTGAAACGTCAGCAGATTTTAATGGATTCTGCAAGTCATAAGGAGGATTTTTGATCTTTTTTTTTTCTTGACACTTCATTAACCCAAACTGCGGGATAAAAAAGCTCCCACATTCTCAGAGTAAAGCACAGTAATTTGGTTTTGTAGTCATGCTTTCAACAAAGATGAGCCCATCTCTTCTAAGAGGACGGATAAGAAAGCACAAGAAATTAGTCAGCTGATTCACGAGTTTGCTTAGTTGTGTCATGCTTTAAAAAAATGTTTCTGTACGCTACAATAAACACTCAGCCATCACAGCAGCAAACATGGAAGCAAAAGTAAAAATACAAGTACCAAGAAAACATCTGACTCACACATTGACCGCTTTGCTGTAACCTTCTGCTGCTCTGAGAGGCAACTTTCTTATTAACTTCTTATTGCATTTCCGACATTTGATAACCTTCGATGAACATGGCGTCCTGTAGAACCAATATGATTGTATTTTGTTGAGAGACTGGGCTGATTTAAAAATAGGATGGCATAGTGCCGTGTCTGAGCTAGCCTCTGCTTAGCTTCTGTAAATCAATACAATGAAACATCCAACAACTTCTGATAAGAATGAAGCATGTTCCTGATATTTAACTTCCACGTTGTGAATGGCTTTCTTTCCACACCAGGATTATGTGTTCAGCTCCACCTAAGGATAACCAGGATCTACTATAAGCCAGGAAATGATATTAGCAGTCTCTGATGGGTTAAACCATAAACCTAAGATTAAAGTCAATCTTTGATAAACATCCTCAGGGGGGGGAAATAAAAAAATTTAATGATATCAAATACTGCAAATATTCTCTTCCTTATTATGCTTACTGTGGTTGTTTGTTTTTGTTTGTAATGTCTTGCTGTGTCTGGCCATGTTGTTTGGGTTCTTTTGTTACCTACTGGGTTCATGATTGTTTGTCAAAGCAACATTTGATTTTAAAGGTGCTATATAAATAAATAAATACATGGATAAATAAATGGATAAATAAATGATAAGATAGCCAGTAAAAAAGTATTGATTTGTGTCCATAAAATGCCACTTTAAGATACATGAGCAACAGTAGACAAGAAGTTGAGCAGTTATTAAACTGCACAACTCACAAACATTTCATACATAGTTTATCGACCAATCAGTCCATTTTAAATTTCTGAATTAAATAAAAAAGCATTCACTTTAGTTGGGATTAGGGTAGCGGTTCTCACTAGCCTTTAGGACCCACCACTACCTCCTTAATAACAAATTGCAACCCAAAGTTATGACATTTTTCAACCACTCAAATGTATTTAATGAAAAATGGTGCAGTTTGGACCTGAGACGGCTACCTGACCAGCAGGTAACAGTGCAAGGAAAATATTCCCTCTACAATTGTATCAATTAGCAGCCTTTTCCCAACAGAAATAATCTAAAAATCTGCAAAATAAATGCAACTTCTGTAGGCTCATCAAGTTTCATGAATGTAAATGTAACTGTAGCTGGAATTACCCAATCAGTGGATGCATGGAGTCTGAATAAACTACAGTACTACTGCATGCACGTCATAGGAAAGCCATGTGCTTCAAAATAAAACGACCTGTCATGATTCTTGTTTGGTGTCCTCTAACGCTAGACTTTCTTCTGCCCTGATGAACACGCTCTTGTGTGACACTCTATGATGAGTGCTTTGCTGATCGATGGAAGTGTTTGTCGGCAGTGTAGAGGATGAGTCAGAGTACGACTTGCTGACAGCTACCAGTTATCTGTGATTCAGATCTGATAGCGGTGGCAGGCTCGTGGCTTTGGACGGAGAAGGCTTCACTTGATTAGAATTTTAGCAAAGAAAATAACACCAATGGTTTAAAATGATTCAAGGGTATACAAAAAGTCTCCTGGGATGTTCTCTGCTTATTTATATTGACAGTTACTTATATTAATTGAAGGTTTCATATATTACAAGGCTTTGCACTTGATTTGGCTTGCAGTGTGTCTCAGTGTGTCTAGGAAACTGCACGATTTTCAATAATGCTTGTCCCTCTATAATTACACACTGAAGACTGGGCTGTATTAAAAAGTATCGACTTTTATCTCCTTGCTACCCTATAATTACAATATTCAGCTGTTGTGATACAGTGCTCTGCATGTGAAGGTACACAGGGCCGTTGTGCAAAGTAAGACATAGTACCGGGGGGAAAAGGGCTGTCTCACGTCAAGTTGAAATGGTGAAAAGAATGACAAAATACAGTGAACACTTGAACTGAAATGCTGCTACAAAAGTAGGACTTCTTAAAGTGGCTAAAGTTTGTGGTACTCTTGGCCCCGCCTGCAGCGCTGCTTAGCTTAGCTTCTGTGTACGAACTCCGGCCAGCTTCTCATGCTGCTGTTACCTACTGTACAAAGTACACTTACTATTGATACCTCATACAACCCCACTTCAGAACCCCAAACAATCCCTTTAAGCCATAATACCAGGTTAGTGGACAGATAATTTATACTCTTCTCTCTTTCTTTTACAGTACTATTAGGTGTGTGTCATTTCCTCTGAGCCGGCATCGGCGGTGGTACTAGGGGCGTGAACAGCGGAGCCGGCAGGGCGGAACAGTGCAGTGTGTGTCTTGTTTACACCTCGCTCACGTTTTGCTTCCACAACACCGGAACGCTATGTAAAACGCTTTGTAAAAACACCTGTAACCTTGTAACTACACAGTGATAACGCACTAGTTACACTGTGAGAGGTACAGGAGGTTTCTTAGACGTGTTGTAGTTTGAATGAAGTGTTGAGTCCTAAAAAAAGATCTCCGTCTTGTAGAAGAGTGAGGACTGCAGTTCACAGATTACCACAATTGTATTTAGGACAGATGATTGCAGCAGTCCTCGATGCTTAGCAGGAGAAAATCACCGTCCTTAGTGTCACAGCTTGTCCTTGTCGGCATATGTTACAATTAGAGTGTGTAGACTCTAGATAGATGCATGGCTGAGGACCATGTTAGCATGTCTACGTGACAAAAACATACAATGTAAACAATCCATCAAACTCCAGGCAAGTGATCAGGAAAGGAACTAACCTACGAAAAAAGTCAGTCAGTCGTCTGTCATGTAGTGGCTGTTTTGCACTTTGTAATGAAGAGTACACAATGCAGCCTGGCTCCTGTCCTCTGAAACATACAGTACATTTGCAAAAACATGCCCATGAAACCAGTCCCACTCTCCGTGCCAATCAATGCTGCCAATTAGTGAGCTATATGAGGGTGTTAAACATTGTATTGATTTTTTCACATGTTCAAAGTGTTCAGGGTATGAATGCAGAGGTCATTAGCAGTGCAGAGTTATAGTTATTGAGCAAGCTAGCCTATTGCCATGTCCTATAAACATATGTATAGACACGAGGAGACTAATGCATTGAGGGCCAGTTCGCTGATTTTCAACCTTAGTTTTATCATGTTAATATGGGGAGCTAATGCCATTATGGTAGGAGAAAAATGTGCCTTTGGAGGACGCTATCTACTTCTCCAATGGGCCCTGGAAAACCTCCACCAGAGGCCAGTGAGCTCGCTAAACGACACTTCCTCAATCTAGGACGCCCGCCTCCGATGTCATGTCTTGTTCAAAATCAGCAGGTTTGAAATATAGACTGCAGACCAGAGATGATCCACTGGTACATTCTCATCGTATTTCGGATTCTGTACCGCTCTGAGCCGTTGCCTGCAGCGCTCAATGTCCTTGACTGGAAATGGTAGTATTTCACTCCAGCGTCTCTCACTGGGCTGTTCCTTCCAGAGGGAGGGGCACAATGCACGCTGGGTGTTGTAGGAATGTAGAATGGGCGAAACCACGAGCTGTTTGTACAACCTTCTCCGCAGCTATGGCACCAATTTCAAATATTATTGCTTCTAACGATTACAGAGAACACCAGCTTTGACTGACAGTGGCTTTTTCCAGGGGTGAACTGCTCCTTTAATGCTTCACAACCTACTTGTTTTTCTATATACAGTGACAGATTTACTTTCAGTGTCGTAGATTTAGATGCCTGTTGTCCATTACATCTGAAATGGGCATTCTTTTCTGTTCACGTTTTGTATCTGTGAGAGAAATGTGTCTAATGTAACTTCCAGTGAGAGGGAAGAACACATAGTGAGAAAGGAAAAATATCAAACTGAGGCTAGAACTCAGATTTTAGGTCGGTTTTAATCTAATCAGTGATAACAACTCTGAGTCTGTGATCAAAGATGATCATGTGCTACAGCCTGATGGCGAAGAGAGATCACACACGCAGATAAAGGATAATTGGCGTGACACTTGTTTCTTTGAACATCTTTCTGCCTTATTTCAGTCGTTAGCATGCGGTTATATTAAAATCCATTCATAGGTTCAGAGAGGGAAAGTCAGAAGGCATATTTTTACAGCACACACTCTTGGATTTAATAATTTACAGAGGAAATTGAAATTTAATAAAGAATGAAAAAGAAATCAACTGTTCTTTTAGAACAGTTAACAATCAAATTGAATAATCTGTCTAGTTAAGAAGATAGTGCTCATTTTTTTAATTGGAAATTGAGATGATTTTTATTATACATCACATGGATTCTTGTACAGTTTTCATATGGGTCAAAGAAGGGTCTCTCAAAGCCTTTTGTCCAGAACCATCTGCATCTTCATCCTATCATCCCTGACAGATGAAGGAGCAGTGATGTTCCCTGAATGATGACAGGCACATCATTCAAGTTGCTTTACAGCCCTTTGGCAATCAGATGTTGCTTTTTTTTTTACCATCAGCTACAAAGTACAATCCCAAGATCTTTGCCAACGCTGGTAAAATCTGTTTCCTTCTGCTACACTATCTTTTGGCCGTGTTCACGAAAAGACAGGCCTTTTTCCATATCGGTGCCTCTAAATAGACATTTAGTATGAGGAGCAGATGTGTTGTGACATGGCTCTCAGGATGGTTGTCTGTTTGGCTAACTTGTGATGCAGACTGACAATGACAAGTGAAAAGGTTCCAGCGGGTGTTTTGTTGCTGAGCCACCTGCTGAAGCACAAAACAATTGGGGGCCGAGCTAACCTTGCCTGAAGAACCTACAAGCTTATGAAGGGGTGCATCCAGATGAACTATGATATATTGTGACACATAACAACACTGAGCCCCTTTACTTAATCTCAGACTGAGCAAGTTAACTTTTTTTAAGCCTCCTTAAATAAACAGTCCTGCATGAAAAACGTGCACTGTGGTTTTATACATGCACTGAGCATATGTAGGTGTTGATATCAAAAGGCACGCTAACCTTTTCTGTTGGTTTGTGAATGGTAAAGAATATCTACACCTCCGCAAGTGAACGACGTCCATAGCTGCTTCTATTAACAGACGTATGACGAGTGACATGGTTTCTGGTGTCCAGCAGGCTTCGGTTGAACGCAGGAAAACAGTTTTTTAAGGAGAGCAAAATACCACCGTCTGCTGCGATGTGTTCCTCGACTCCATCGGCTATCATCCGACAATGATCTAGCTTAAATTAGTCTCTACATAATGACAATAACAATGTGCTCTTACACGTCGTCTCTAAACTCCAACTCCATTCTCACTTTTTAGTGTCTAGTCCGACTGTAAACAATAACCATCGCATGGAAAGGGAAGTCTTGGAAGGAAGTCATTTATTTCTAACCGCTGGCTACACAGGAAGTCCTGAAAAGTTGCCAGTTGCTCCCAGAGGCGACTCAAAGCAACATGCTGTGAAATGACACTGCACCACTGTGCCGTGCCATATATTACATAAGTTGTAGTAGAACGCAATAAGAAGAAGTGTTGTAATAGTTTTTTTTTTCCCTCTAAAGGCAAATATATATATATATTTTTATGTATATATTACTATGTTACAATAATTGGATTGTGTCATTTTCCATCCATCCATTATCTAAACCGTTTATCCTGTCCAGGGTCGCAGGGGGCTGGAGCCGATCCCAGGGGTACACCCTGGACGGATCGCCAGCCAATCACAGGGCTGACACATAGAGAAAGATTTGTGTACATTTTAAAAGGCAGTTTAGGTAGAAACTGTACCATTTACTACTGAACTATAAATAATCAAGTGTTTTTGCTCATTGGCTCATTGGTTGTGGTCATGGTAGTTACTTGGAAACGAGTCTGAATCACACATTTCTTGTTTCGGCCCAGCTACAAGACACGTCTTCTTCTGGTTCAGCTGTAGGTGGTAAGGGGTGATTGAGGAGAACAATTATCATGGGTCATGTTCCCGTTTACTGGTTCATTAGCAGCCCCACATGCATGACCCTGCATGTTTTCTGCTCCGCTCCTTTACAGCAGAGAGGATTCACTGATGTATTATTTAATTTGGTCTTCAGAGGCACATTTACAAAGAGAGGTCTTTTTTATTCTTCATTTTGCTATCTTAGATATAGACGTCCATGCAGCCTCTGTAGTCTTCAGACCAGAGATGCAATGGATGGCTAAAGAGAGAGAAAAATGTGGATAATGGACAGATGAAATACAGGAATGTTGCAGAAGACAATTTGAAGAGAAAATAGCATGGGGCATGAGAGACAAAGTAGGACAAAAATGGTTTATGAAGAGCTACAGGAACAAAGATAAACACATGGACACAGAATTAGAGGAAGGGTTGGAGGGGGAGCAGCAAGTTGAGAATTAACAACAGCCAGGCGCTGCTGCTGGCTTAACTATTGCATGTCTACATCACTGAAAGGTTACCATGAACAGTACTGACAGCTCTGCCTACCAGGCTCTGACTGGCATGCTTTACTCATAGCATAGGGAGGAGGAGGACGAGAGAGGAAGAGGAAACAACAAGAATGAATGAGAAGAAGAGAAACTGACAGATGACGCAACAAAGAATAAAGAAGGAAAGCGAGGAGATGGAAAGAAGGAGGCAGAGTGAAAGCGATAAGGAATGGGGAGAAGAGAGGGGAAAAGTCAAAGGAAGTAAGGGAAGGTAACAAGAAGACCTTAAATGAACACAGATGATTGCGTGATGCTGACTCATTAGTCCTGGAGTAACAGCTCTCGTCACAGTGCCATGTAGAAAGGGTAAGAAGAGGACAGTGTGGACAGCTAATAACTGCGCAAGACTATTATTCAACATGGGGGGAGAAAAAGTTGCTATCTTACAGGCTGTTTGACTTTAATATTTGTTTCAGTTGGACCCTTCAGGGTGGATAGCTTCAGATAAATGCAAACTATTAGCATTACCTAATCGGCTCAGCATTAATTTATCTAAAGCATAAATTCTATTCCTCTGGAAGGTCCTCAAAATATATGTTTTTGCTAGGAAAGGCTTTCTAAAGCAGTATTCAGCGCCCCTGAATCTATAGAAGAAGGAAACTCAATAACTTTGTTTGTGGCTAGAATAAATGAAATATTTATCAAGCCATATTTTTACATATTTTTACATAGCAGTGTTTTGACCGTCATTCTTTTTTAGGTGTTTGTTGTGGGATTTGTTGTCTTCATCACTATGAACAAAAACTTGACAGGTGTGTGCATATATCCATGCAAGAGGATGTGTAGCAGACAACACAAGTAATAGATGCAACCTGCAGGCTATAGGCTCCTTCCGCTCTTCCACATCTGCCCCCGCTGGGGTCTCATTTACTCTTGTGTTCAACCTCTGCGAGCTCCCACAAGTGCAGATTACAGAAAACATGAAATCTCTCAACAGAATAATGTGGACAGCACTTAGATTTTTATAGCGATATCACCAGGTGGCTTAAGGTTATGTAAGCGCTGTGAATGTTTATTGAACAAATACATGATCGGATATGGCAAAAGTTGTTGTGTCAAATTATACATTTAGGACAGAGTCGGTAGATAAGTGCACAGATTTTCTTTTTTCTTCTCCAAAATGGGCCTTAACTGGAGCCTGGAGCCATATTGCTTTTTGGAGCTGCAGTGTAATGTTATTTCTTGTTGTTTGTTGGCCCTCCAGCCTCCAGTGAAGTATCGATGATGCTATGAAAAGTCCACGATCAATTCATATGTTCCCCCAGATCAATGGACAGTGGATCAATGCTTCCTTCTTATAAGTGATTGACAGTTATTTGCTGCAGTATGAACTTAAGATTGGGAATCGTTTACTTTCTCTTTTACTGTGAATTCATTTAAAAGTAATTATAGAAATGATCAAAAATCAATATTCACGGGTCAGGCCGTCATTTATTGTAAATTGTGATTGAAAATGAATATTGAAAGGTTGACATTAAACTGGCAGATGGATTTTTCTAAAGAAACTAAAGGGGACAGACCACATGACTGCTTGTTAAAGATTGCGAGTAGAAATGCACGTCTCTTTATAATCTGAAATGTTTATGTTCATTGGGTTACATTTTGACAAGGCTGATGGTGACTTACCCCTCGATTCCACAGGATCAGTCTCCGGCGCGTTCCGTCTGCGCCGCGTTTCTGGTCCGTCAACGGCGCGAGCCCTCGCCCACAGGATGCATGTCTGGTCCGCAGCGGAGCGCTGGCCCAAGCAGCTGGATTTGCGAGATCACAAGATCGCGGGAGAACTATATTAAGGCGCGAGAATTAAGAAATCACGCGATGACATCATTGCTAACAGAGCAGCACACAAACTACAGTTCAGTTTGCACATCCGAGGTTGATTATCTGCTCATTTGGAAGTCATTCCGTGATTATTGTGCTTCTACCATGGAGGAGTACACTACTTAATTAAAAGTGTTCTTTTTTCGAGATCTCAGTATGTTGATCTTAAAATAAATGGGAAAAAACGGGAGTCTGTACCGGTCTGAACAGGGTGTTTTATTTTGAAATGACCGGATGCTGTATGCTGCTTTCGTGTGTGACTTCCTGTTTGGAACAATCTGCTCTGTTGAGCTTGACGCGTGTTTGAAGCGGCCTCCATCAAAAATAGACCCGGCGCGTATCTTTAGCGGAGCAGAGCAGAAACACGCTTCTGGGACGCGCCAGAGACGGAACAAACAATACATGACAAAGAATCCTTTGGATTCTTTAGAGATTTGTTGGAGAGAAGCAAAATCTTCTAGTTTAGCCTTTTTTCATGCTAACATTTGCAGGTATTTGGTCATAAACCAATGAATTACAATTTTGACCCAATCATGGAATTACATTTTTACACTATATCCTCCAGTTACCATGTGATTTAAATTGTATTGTATCCCATTTACATCTTCCTGTTCCTGCTGTTTTACATTTGTCCCAAAAGAAAAAATAAGTAGTATGTTACGGTCTGTTTAGATTTCTTTAAAACCTAATTGGTGAAAGGAATACCTTCATAAAGCCGCCCCACTTCACAAAGCCTCACTCTAGTTTGTTTAAAAGAGCAAGGCTTGCCAAAAGCACAGCTGATCTGCCACGCAGGCGAGTACCCATCCGTCCATGCAGACAGGAAATAGAGCTTCCTGGACGTACAGTAGCAGGCGGGTGTGGTCAGCAACATTATGCATGTTTTCATTCTTGTGCACCATTGCATCTCTGCCTATGTGACAAATATGGAATAGCCTCAAGGTAGCGATTACTACAATAGTTGTCTGAGACACTGATGCGGTGTGTAATTGTAGCATCACTGTGAATATGAATGAAATCTTTTCAATGATTAGAGATATATATCCTCTTGCTGTCTTGCAGAAATGGTAACACTATGGTTCTGCAATAACAATCAAATTGATTTGAGATTCTACCCCTTGTGAAGTCGTCGAGCCTGGCAGGCTGAGAGAGAAATAGGAACCACATTTAGAAGAAGTGACATTACAGAAAACAAGAACCAACAAATGGAACAAAATATAATAAATAAATGAAGCTTTTTACTACAGCGTGATATTAATCTCTTTGGTTTCACTGCATACAACCTTCTGAACCAGATCGATCCTCATTAAGGGTAACATTAAAGCCGGGGTACTGAAGAATGTTAATTTAACAAAGTAAATATCAACTAAATGAGTCGACGCTGCAGTTTGGTCACGTAACTGCTCAAAAGAAGATAGAAGTGATTTGCAGTTAAAGCGCAGCAGAATTAAGCAGAAAGAATATCCTGTCCACTATCTGATGTTTGCTGTGCACATTTGAAAGGATGTGATGCTTGCGCTGCATCCACGGGGTCGAAAATAGCTTTTCACCATATTGCACTCACAGGAGAGGAGAGGCACTTCATACGTACAAGAACAAAACGGATAAGACCGCCTCGGGCATCGAATTAGGACCGAATTAGCCTCCTCTTCTCTCCCCCCTGTGTTATTTCCGTGCGGCCGCTCATGGCATAGTAAACCAAATAATCCACTCGTTATCACAAAGCACATCATTGTACGTTAATAGCCTATCCATGTTGACACACCATTAGGCATAGGGAATTTGGCTAATGTGCTATACCAACGTTTGGAGAGCCGTTTGTTTTCTCAGGGGACGTATGCGAAAGCCAGTTAGAAAATGGGGAACGAGGAAGTGAACTTTACATGTAATGTCTTTTTTTTAATGAAAGCGTGTCGTTTGGGCATTGTTGGAAATGACTAATAACATTCATTATTCTGATTCGATGATGAAAGGTGAGTTGTGATATGACAAGACCCTACTAATGAAGCGAAGCTGCACCACGTGATTCGACGTCTGGCAAAATATAAAGTGGAAAAATAATCGTAAAAAAATAAAACGTAGTAGGAGACCAAGAGGCAGAGAGGCAAAGGGAAATGGATTAAGTGTAAAATTAACCTCAAGAGGAGGAGATGTTCTTCAAGCTTTGATGCTTCCATTCAGGTCTGCTTCCTCTGACCTGGCAGACAGACATTTCCACACACTTCAGTTCACCGCACTGAGACCGGAGGCCCCTTTGGCTGCCTTCTACTCGTATTGCATAACTGAAGTTAAACTGATATTCAAGTGGGCAGGATATCATTCTGAAGTAAAATTTGAATCCAGTGAAAAGTTTAGGCCCTTTGATGAGGAGAATAAGGTGGTTTTGAATGATACTTCACTTTGGCTTGACTTTCTTTTGACACGTACCCTATCTTTTTGAAGCAGTCAGTCGCCAAATTGAGCTTCTCTTTTTTCATGTGCAAACACTAGCTCCACCTGCTCTACAATCTCTGCCGGTTGGAATAAAAATCGGGAATGTTTGACACATTTGTCCCTGCAAAATTCAGCTCCCACTAGTCTAAACTGTGCTTTACAGTGTGAGTGATTTGCATATAAATACGATGATGCAGACACTCTACTGTAGTCGTACTGTATGCATAATGACTTTATAGCTGCTGAGCGCTGCTGTGGGAGGCACTCCATCTTCAGGCTATCAATTCTCTCTCTTTCCCTCTCATGCAAACACGCTCGCACCATCTTGCCTTCTTTTTTCAGATAATAGGTGGATTATGCAGAGACGCTGTGGGTGGACGGACAGCTTCTATCTCCTAGCTGAATTCTTTCAGTGTTTCATCCCCCAAAAGGCAGGATTAATACCCCTTAAAAATCGTCTTAAAAGTTTTCCATACAAGGCGGAGTTTTTAATTTGTTTGACATAATTAGCGTGCAAGTTCATTTAGCAGACATGTGTTAGCAGTCAGCTAAACTCATTCTTTGACCAAATGCTGAAATATTTTTCGATTGTGTGTAAGAATAGTTGTACAAGTAGCTGCAGAACAGCCCTCCTCAACATATTAAGACATATATGTTCCCAAAAATTACAGCAGTTTCTTATCAGATTACCAAATGATTCAGGGACTTGTTTTCCTTGATATTAATTTGATTTCACACTTCATTCAAAGAGAGGGACAGCAAGATATAAATAGAGGGAAACAGAGAGGCAGAATAAAAATAGGATAACAAAGAGGCACGGAAAGATGAATAGAGGGGAGTAAAGGGGAGGTAATGAGAGAGAAAGACAGTAGAGAGACTCTGGATGTAAAAGGTGGAAGTGGACGACACCATGACTGAGATAGATGTCTAAAATATGAATCCTCATTGAGGCAGCATCCATCAGCTGGAACAGTTCTTCAAAGAATCATATTTTTTTATATCAAACAAAAAAAGGGAAATACAACTATGAATGGATTCTGGTTTATGGAGGGAAAAGCAGTTCTTATCAGTGAATAGAATCATTAGCATCCATTCAGTAAAACTACGAAAGAGTCGTAAACACCAAATCACTTGCTGTCAAGATGTTTTTATTTTTGGTTGACAATCCAAATTAAAAAAAACTGCATGCCTAGATGTCAAATGCTCATGCTCTTATTGGCCAACTGCTCTATTCACATCTGAACACACTCCAAGCTACATGACTGCTTCAGTAATTCTGCAAGTCCCATATGTTTTCCTCCAGCAATGCAGATAAGCTCACACTATAAGGAATCATCTCTATTACAACATCATTATTCAACTTCACTGTTGGTGATCACAACCAAATTACCAGTTACAGCTACACACACACACACACACACGCACACACACACACACACACACACACACACACACACACACACACACACACTTGCTCCCCAAATCACAACATCTACCCAAACCTCAAGACAGATGTCACCCCAAGGAACAACTTCATTTATTTTTTGCCGCTGGCTCTACATGGTGACCTTTCTGAGCGGTAGGTGTGGAGCGGTGGGACTGAGTGGCAGGGGCAGCGACTCGCGGGGAGGTGTCTCTGCCTGCAGCCAAACTCATCGACATTCATGTTTTCATGTCCCTGGACTCCAGGGCCTTTGTGTGTGTGCGTCACTGCGCACATGTGTACTTTGTTCCACACATTCATGGCTGGTTGTTTCTGGGGTTTTTTTCGTTATTGAGGTGTCAACAGACCTTTTGAGTGTTCTGGTGTCTCTGTGTAGTGTTATGCTAGTTGTGTGGCTTTTAGCGTTATAGCGCTCCAGGCTCCTTTAGCAGTTCTCCAGAGAGTATAAGGGGTGGATATGCATAGAGTAGTTTATAATGTCCTCTTGGGAGCGAGAAGGAGAGAGGGAGGCAAATGTGAGTGGGGGTAGGCTCTCAAACTGTGACGCATTGGATGATATGGATATTTACAGTGAGAAACACATTTTAACACTAAACACTTATGTGGGGGCGAGAGAGAGAGGGCATAGTCATAACACTTACCCTTAAATACTCTCACTTTAGGGTCCATTTTATTTTCTAAAAAATGCTTCATCTACCCTCCATGTGATGTTCGCTCTCTGTGGCATGGGCTTAATAGGCTGCCTCACATTACAATCCTTCTGGAGCTGCAGATAAGAATATTCAAAAGATGGCTGTTTCTTATATGTCCGCAGTTTAGCAGGAAAACGTTCCAACAGAAGCAACACAGACGCTTCAAAGGTCAAATTACACTGTTAACCTCAATTACCCTGTGCTTTACAACAGAGGCTAGAGGTCACAGCCATGATGAGGAGTTTCATTTTAGAATAGCCAGAGGGGTTTTTGGACAGATAGCATCTCTCTCTCACTCTCTGCCTCTCTTTACCCATTATCACCACCTGACACAACGAAGCTGACTGATTGGGAAATGCGATCAATCCTTCAACTGATGTTTGTGTTGTGTTTACAAAGTGCCCAGAGCTCAGCTGTTCTCAGAAACAACAACTGGTCTTAACTCGTCTTACCAAAATAGATTGATCATAGAGCAAATCTTAACATGTCTAGAGTCTGAGATCTTATTTACAATAGGATAAAGCAGGGATCTGGAATCCAATTGTAACTATGTTAACCCAAATTGTCCCTGTTAAATAAACAAACAGAAATATTAAGTGTCATTGGCGCACAATATGGCCCATTCAGTCCATGGTTTTGACTTCCAGCTGTTGAGATGTGTTGGAGGCAAATTTGAAAGACAGCCCAATTGCTTATAAAGTCAACGCAAAGGTATTTATGGATTCCAACATGTGCAAATTTGCCTCTGTTTGTGAATTTAACCCTAGCCAACTCACTCTGACTTAGTTTTCCAAATTCTAGGATTATATTGGAAAATCAAAACTCTACTCATCTATGGACAATTTAAAACATAACCACAAACCTCCCTGATACAATGTGTAACACGTTTCTTGTTCTCTTGTGTTTCTGTCCTATTAATTTTTAACCACTCTGTTACTCGACGTCATTGTAATGAGACCAACCTCAATGGTTTTTTGGGTTTAGGTTACAGGTAAAGGTTCCAGAGAATGAATGGAAATTGAATAAAGGATACATATAACAGGTTAAAAGTGTGTCAAAAGACCGTATGCCTCTCCATATTCTTCTAAGGTTTCACACAGATTTTTGTTCGCTTTGCATTTTGTTTGGTTACTGAAGATGCTGTGCGGAGATCCAAGGGCTACTATGGGCAAATATCTTGCAACCGCAATCCGCTTATGTAGATGATACACAACATGTGGTCCAAGCCATTTCATCTGATCTCTTAGCACCATATCTGTCTCAAGGCTTCTGATGTCACAAACATTTAAACAGTTCAATGCATACAAAAATTCAGAATTACAATTTACACAAACTTGAGTAGGCGTTCCAGACTGAATCTTTTATGATTGATTGATTGACCTACAGATTTGATATATATGACTGTTAGCAAAACATTGTAGATACAAGCTTTAATGCTGCTAGGAACTCGAGAACTTCCCAGTAGAAATTTCTGACTTCTGAACTCGGAGCGTTCCAGGTGCACAACGCTAAACGTAAATACAAACATGGCCGACCGTGATGAACTGATGTTGCAACTCTTTAGCCAATTTAACTTGTTTTTTGCATCTTTAGAGAGATTCAGAGATTATTTAAAGTAACCAGCAAACTTATCACATTGGCAACATTTCTTGCAAACATTTTCATGCAGAACATGTGTTAATATATGATAGAAGTTGTTTTTCAATTAATTGCCAGCAAATATATATAACGTGGCTTTTCAGTTTGTAGTTTACCATTAACGATGTGCCTCTCATGGGTGCAGCCATTGTTGTGACGTCAGAATTCAGATTCTCGTGAAGTCGAGGTAGATGAATCTGCTCTGAGTTCACAAGTAGGAACTCCGACTTTGAATGGTGTTCCAGAGCAGTTTGTCTAGTCAGAGGTCGGAAAAACTCATCTTCCGAGTTGTCTGGAACGCAGCGTAAGTCCTTGGGTTTGTAGGATTTCAGCAGCTTTGGTTCAAAATGTCACCTAAGGTGACAGGGCAATAAAAATTTAATTGAAATCAGAATTAAACAACTACACAAAGATAGGTCTAATGTTGCTGGAAAGCACTTTGACACCTGGGGTTAAAGACTTACAATCCAATGGACAGTTACAGCTCCTTTGTGGGGTTGGATGATCGAACATGAGCAGCACTGTTAAAAAGAACATTAGGGCAGTAAAGGTTGTTGAGGGGGGAATCTGTCACATTTACAAACTTATTGATAATGGTTAGAGTTGTAAAAACGTGGAAAAGTGCATGCAAAATATGAGATTATGTGCACATTTGTACAACAATTCAAAGCACTTTGGTGCATCACTAACATCACCAAACACTCCTGTGAATGTCTCCCAACATTAGCCAAAAAGCATCAGAGGAATGTTCTCAGTGGGTTACTGTTACTTTGCATAAAACACTAATGCACTGAACTATATCATTAGCTCCCGACCTGAGTATTGTATAAAAGAAGAAGAGCATGTTGGCTGAAGCAGTGGACCTAATAATTTTGATATAGATATAAAGCAGAACATAATACAGAGATTAAGATCACCATCTCCAAGGTCACAAAGATTATGGGCATTTTTATTTTCTTTCTTGGTTGGATTCAGAACAATCCTTTTCTATAAGAAAATATTGATATATCTAAAAATATAGACTAGATTTAATCACAGACTTCTCTGTTAATTAATGCGTTTTGCTACTAGCGGACCAATAAGGGGTATCAATGAGACTGTTTACATATTTATTGTCTGATCCCTTCTGCACTTTGTTGGCCTTCGATGATTACTGAGGATAGGCGGTAACAAAAAGTTGGTTGTCATGCAAACGTTTCATTAAATAGTCTGTCGTCCAAACAGCCAACATTATAAAAAAAGAAAGTAACAATCAAAACTTCACATTAAACCTTTACACCCATCCTTTAGTGTCTAAAAAAAAATAAAAAAGGAATTAAGTACTGGTGCAGTCCTACTAGCTTTACATTGCTTCGGTTTCCACTTACAATACCAATATGTTAACAAAGATGTGTTGACTCCTCTCCTGCCTTCAAGTGTTGCCATTGATCAGGTCTCAGTGTCACACAGACGGAGGCCGTTTAAGCAGCGAGAGGTGGGATAATGGTGGCTTCAACAAGGAAGTAGCTATTGACTGTTTTTGTTGTCAATGACAGAAAAGTGTGACGAGTGGAGAGAGAGAAACAAGAGTCAATGGTCACAGAGTGAGAGAAGCATCATAGGAGTAGTAAGAGGTCTAATGAGCCTTTGACTACATTACATTTTTATAACCTACATGAACGTTGTTTAAGACAGTTGTTTTTTCTGTTAGAAACTATATTAAGAAAATTCTTTAAAGCTGTACAATCAAAGACGTCTACATACAACTAAAAATGATCTTAAATAGGAACTAAACATACATTGATAACACATACTGACCATACATACATACTATAAATGAGACTACGACTATGCAACATTATTATTATTATGCAACAGTTAGTTCTGACCAACTAATCTGATTGGATAAGAGGCATCCCATTAATGATGATATAAATAACATCACTGGGACTTTTTACTCTGTGTATTACTCCGCCCCAGCCACATGTTCTGACTACTGTTCATTAGCATTACAGCAGACAATGTACTAGTGCTGTCAAAACTGGCCAAAAAATTTAGATTATTTCTTCTAATAAAACACAGAAGTTCGAACTATTCAAACATCTATTTTTACACAATATGTCCACAAGGGCATACCAATACAACGAGAGACAAACTTACTTGCAAAGATATATTTATTTAAACATAAACATGCCTTTTAAAAGATCAACATACGTTCCTGTTTAAATAATAAAAAGAAAAAATATTTTGGTTATGGTAGAGTGGACATTCAGCGGTAAATTTTTTTAAACATAAACACGCCTTTTAAAAAAAATCAACATAGCTACACCTGTCTGTTATGCTGCGGGTGAGAATCTTTCTCTCTCCGGCCGGGCTGGGATTTGAATTCTCAGCCATCATAACCACACGGCGGACATACAAGAACACGTGAACAGCCGTGAGAACATGCTAGAACATGCAAGAGCTCATGAGACATCAAAAATTCCACATCAAATATACATTTGAATATATCCGTTTTTTATTACAATTCGGTTACATATTCAAATTTAGAATATTCATTGAGAGCCCTACAATGACCGAATGTCTAGATGACCAAGCTGGTACCGCTGAATCAAATAACAGACTTTTATTTCACTGGTTGATGATGAATTAAAACATATAGATACATGTACATGATTAAAAAACAGCTGATCTGTGGTGATCTGTAGACACAGAGTGCAGGAGAATGTTTGGGTTGCTTGGCAACAAAAGTCCGGTTTCAGTTAAGTTGTGGAACTATTTGAGTTGGTGGAGCAAAAAGTAATCCGTTGTTGATTATTATAGTTTAGTACTATTTGTTTCTTGTGACTGTATCTGCGGCCTCGTGCCTACGGCTGAATCACAGCCGTGATGATATTCAGTACACCATCACTCCCTCTCATGTGATATTGCTTAACTGTCTATATACCGTTCTGAATATCTGTTAATTAAAAATAAATTAAATGCAATACCACTGTAGTCAGTTTTCTTGCCTACCATAACAAGTTTCAGGTTTTGTTTAAATAAGGCTTATTTACAGATAAAGACACCAGGAGTTATAAACGGTCTTCTCCTGAGCCTTTACTTAAATACCACAGAGCTGGTGTCCCATCTAACCAGTGACCCATTCAACTGGTCAACGTTACTTGACAGTGAAATTAGAATCATTGTCATTGGCTGGTCCTTGAATGGAGACCTATTAACACCCAGCACGTGCCCGTGTGTGTGTGCGTGTGCTTGAATGTGTGCAAATGTAGGCGATGGGGGCTGGTGTATGAACACAAGCTGGTGGACATACATACATTGGTGGGTGTGTGTATGAATATGTGTGGTGTGCGAGTAACAATGGGAGAATTGTTTTAGCTCGTCTTGGCTGTGCAGTATATGCATTCAGTACATACATACAGTCTGTGTGTATGTGTCTTACAAATGACACCTGCACTGCAGAAGAAGAGTTTTCCAAGGTCAGGGATAAATCAACAGAAATTACACAGCTGCCAAAACCTATTACTGCAGAACCGTGCAACGCAGGGCCTACCCAATGGGCATAGACCGCTCATTGAGTGTACTAAGCAAACACACATGAATCTGGGCACATAGACAGTGTGTGTGTGTGTGTGTGTGTGTGTGTAAATAGACAGAAAAAACACCATACAAAGACAACAAATCCATCCTCAACCACCAGACCTCACAGGCGTGGTCACTTAAACACATTTCATGCCTGTACTCATAATTCGTAATGTTTTTTTCACTGATATTTATTTTATAAATCTAATTTTTTTCAATCATGCAAACCATAAAACACAAGAGACTCTCCTCACTAACCTGAACAACAGAACTGTAGAACCTGAACTAAAACAAATGTAACTTCCTGTTAACTATGAACAATTTTAAGTAGCAATAAATGTACTGTACGCATCTGTACGTTAACCAGGCATGAAAAACAAAGCTTTTCTCAAAGGTGTTCAGCCCTCGAGTCACGCTCCCTCTGACCCACCTGGATACTTTAATTCGTACATTCACACAGAGCTAAATTTGACCTTTCACAGCAATCACTTGGCCATTTCATGGTTATTCATCCACGCTAGCTGCACACACCCCATTATCTGGTACTTACTAGAGATAGTGGTCTGTCCTTTACTGTACGCAGACAGGTACATGGGAGATAGAGCAATGGTTCAAAACAAACACAGGTCAACATTTATGGAACATTTTTTAATAGCTATGTTCGGAAAGTAGCCCTCAGTAGGCATTAGGGATGTGCACTTTAGCCTGTTAACCAACCGTTAAGAAGTTAAACGGTTAAATAAATTGTCTTTTTTTTAATACACATATTTATTTGGGAAACAGGTGTTTTGTTGTTAGCTGAGCTGAGCCTGAGAGGAGAGCAAAATTAAAATGTGTGTGGGACTATTTCACCCAAGATGACGACGACAATGTTGTAAATTATGCAATGCAGTACTTAAATACAGCCGTGGTACAAGCACAATGCCAATACAACGTACCTGACCGGCGGCTCCAGCGCAAATTTCTCAACCGTTTTTTTTCCACCGAGGGAGAGACAAGCCGCCAAAGACAAACTTGAGAAACTCTGTGCTGCTATGGAAATAGCAACTGAGGATGGTGAAGACGAGCTTGGCTGCTCTGGCGCTACAACTGGTATAGGTCATCTGTGCAAGTAGTTTATTAAGACTCATAGTAACTATTAACATTTACATTTATCACCTCTGCTGGCCGTTGTAATTATGATGTATGAGTAAGCAAGGTGACATGCAGATAAAAAAAATGTATGTCACCCACCTAATATAACGTACATAACTTAGCTTAGGTTGTGTGCTTATTTTAATCCAAACCCTGATCTTGTCTTAAACCTAAACCTCGCCCTCACCTAACCAAACTGTAAACGTTACACAAAGTCTCACATGTTAAAAGTACTGCAAACAACATACTTACAGATAAACACGTAATTGTCCACAGAAAAGACGGTTGATATTGACCATTTAACTGTACAATTTATAGGAAAAATCATAAATATAATTTCTTTTTAAAAAAAACAGAAATATTACTCTGACACACAAAATCCAAAGACATTTACAAGAAAGGACGAGAGACAAAAGGAAAATGCTCTCATAATTACACCAGTGGATTGTCACTGGATCGCCCATTTGGCTGGCTAATAAACCCTTCCAAACTGCATTAAAGGTGCTGGTAATGATGATGATAGATGGTGGTAATGCTGAGTTTTTCAGGCCACACTTCATTTGCTGCCCACTGAAGAGGAGAGGGAGGGCAATGGAGAGAAAGAAAGATGCCTGAAGTGTCCCCAGGCGTCTTCTCCTTTGACCCATGAACTGAGAACTCAAAGAAGGTGCCGAGTCGGGTCCCATTTGACATCGTTACCCCTGCAACAAAGTCTCTCTCTCTCGCTCTCTCTTTTCTCCCTCTCTCTCCCACACAGTAACACACATAATGCTAATGTGTGCTGCACTGCCATTACACAGAGAAAATGTTGACATGTGGGTCAAGGTTCACCATGCAGTGTAATAGCTTTTCATTGACTGTTTATAATGTCAGTGAAAATTAAAGTGTCATTTAGTGAATATATACAGGCAGCATAGGAAGTAAATGGTCGAGAGAAAAGTCTGATTATTTGAATAAATCCAGCACACAATGTATGAGCACTTTAATTGGTTTTACACTTACAGTATTATGTTACAAGACATGTTAGAATAAAGAGTATGTGGTTTCAGTGTTTAGGGACTGCACAGTGCTATTTCATAAGCATAAAATTAAATGGGTGTAGGTGTAGAGCACATAGTGTACACATGCTAGATGGTGAGCCAAATTTAACTTTTCTGTACTTTAAAAATATATCACAATGTTTTATTTACAGTCAACAAAGGTGGAAAAACAGACCATTTAAAAGAAGTGCAAGCTGCCACACCTGATGGTTTTGTGGACAGACATTTTGAAGCTTCCATTTCAGCATTGGGACAGTCACCATCTTGGATTTTTGCAACCTTAAGAGACCTTCTTAGGGTCTGGTCAGACAGAGCGCATTTTGCAGGCTGTAAAACGCGTGGCGCACCGCTCTGCCTTTTTTGTTGAAGCCTACGGTTAAAAAAAGAGAGCTGCTCGCTGCGCCTTTTTTTGTACTGTTGTTAAGGCAACCACCGAATCATAGCTGTCATTAACCTAACCGTTATATATTCTACTGACAGAAGGCCCGCCTCTCCTTTCATCCGATTGGACAATGAGAAAAAATGCCCATGACGTCAGGTGCTTTTCTGTTTAGAGTTTATTTCAACTCGAGGTGCTCGGAGCGTTTTCTCAAAAACACGAGGCGCACAGAGCGGAAAAATGCAAAGCGCTCTGCAACGCAAAAGCAGCTCGCAAAAAGCGTCCTTCTTATTGAAAGCATTGACAAAAAAGCCGCCGCCAGCTGCTAAAACGTGTTCTGTCTGATCGGGCCCTTAGAAAGAGAAGATGGATATTCATCACTATGTCTCTAGGCGCTGTGGTAGCGACTTGTCAGTCAAAAGGTAGCTCTGCCCATTAGCATACCCTCCTATGTTGCGTATTTTATTCAAAATCGGACCAGAATTTGAACATCATGCTGTGTTGAAGACTTAAAATTAGCGTTAAAAGAATCAAGAGAAAGTGTGTAATTTTCTCATAGGCTTCGATAAAAATGGACCTTTTTTAAAAACAAGTGGAGTCGCCCTCTTCTGGCCATTAAAAAGAATGCCTGTTTAAGACACGTCTTTATTGGCTTTACTTCTTGAAGGCACTGTATCCAAACACAGAAATTCCTTTGGGGCACTTTTAAGAAGCTGTTATATGGCCCTCTGATGACCACCAGAAAGGTGCTAAAATGGTCCCATATTAGATGAAAGACACTGTGCGATGGAAAGCAGGACTACACAAGAGAAGGCCGTGTTGCGAGCTAATAAAAATATAATAAACAGTGAGAGCTGGTAACTGAAATGTAAAAGTGGTGTATGTAAACATTTTTATTGGTTGAGACACTCTTGAGTCATTATGGGATATCAATAAAGATTGTTGGGGAGATTGACAGGACCTTTTAAAATAAAGACAAGGTTTACAGAGTATGCTGACTTTCACTTGTCTTTCTTGTCAATTTAGATCAGATTACAAGACCAGTGAATGATGACAGCAGGACTGAGAATCCTGGGAACTATGTGAGAAATGAAAATCTCTAATGGATGACTTCTCAAAGATTGCTGGAAAGGCCGTACGCTATGTCACAGTTTTCTTTTTTCACATCACATTAATAAGTGGATCCAAGCATCCGGGGCAATTAAAAATGGAGAATGTGTTAGACATCTTACGGAAAAACATCTCACCCTGGAGCTTTAAGTATTTTTTGTGTTATCCATTTCAGCCCGTAGCCATTCCCAAGTCGTTAAATACGGAGGCCTTGCTAACAACTTGTCGCAAGGTAAGCTATGGTCTGTATGAGAAGCACTGGGCTTTGAACAAACTCCAATGTTGACCATTCTGGAGCGATATTAGACTCTCAGAGCGACTGCTCTTACTGATGGAGCAGAAAGGCTGATTAATGAGTTTACAGTGAAGGCAGTTGAAAGCCAGGTGCACCTCAAGCGGTCGCTGAAGAGCGCCTTGTACGACTGTACGACATGTCGAATGCTGTGACAAATATTCTGCATTCGACAACTTGGTACCAAGAAACAATATCTATTTTGACATTCCTTTTATATGTTGTTTTAGGTTTCATCTCTTGGTTTGTTTCATATCTATTCAGACTGTTTTATGTTTGAGTTTTAGAGAGAGCAGTGAACGTAGTATAATCTCTCTCTTTTTAAGCCAGGTTTCCAGAAGTAACTTGGGTTGGATTCTAATTCATTGTGGCCCAGAGGAGCTGCTGTGTTCCACTGTATACCTTAATCACAAAGGACACGTTATCTACAGACTGAACCCCATACCCTTTATAGACATTAAGTAAAGATATTATATATATTTGATTTTCTTTGTCTGAAAACAACAGTAGAAAAAGGTTTTCTCATCAGCTGGTATTGCAGACATTGTCTGGCGATTTCATTCAAGGGACGATGGACACGCTTACCCTCTTTGACCTCCATGTTTCCTGTCCAGCATCTCTTCTGTTTTTCTCACCAGGTACAGAAACCATTTTCTCTGTGTTGCCTCCTTTCATTACACACCAGATTACTCTCACTCATGCCCCTCCCCTCTCCATTTCCTTTCCCCATCCTTCTCTTTCCCCTCGTTTTTGTCACTTCATTTTGCCTGTATATTCCAGACTATTGGTTATTCACTCTCCATCAATATCACTCTATCTCTCTCTCTTTGACAGCATGTTGTGCCTTTGAAATCCTGAAATTGCATGATTCCAACTCTCAATTAAGTAAACAAAGGAAATACCTCTTACATACACACACTAAAGACATGCATGTGCAGAGACATGCTCATAATGACACGAGCCCTTTGTGTCTCATGTTTCTATTGGTGGAGAGGAGGTTGAACATCAAGCATGCAAAGATGAAATTGACCTGATATCACACAATGCCATGTCAGCCACTGTGTCATTTTTCAGAGATAGAAAGACGCACCACACGACAAATAGATCACTGTGAGCAGAAAATGCATTGTACTCACACACAGAGATAGAGGCACGCACTCTAACGCACCCACATGCAGCCGAATGCAGAGGCAGCAGCCCAGGTCACACAGTACACATTTACGCTGTAGTGTTTTCACCTGAAGCTTCTTCAGTCATGGTTGTTTTGAATTTGCTGCCCCCTGCTGAAATTACAAGAATAACTCCAGCTTCATGTCGCACCAGCAGGGGATCAAAATCTGATTACAGTTACTGTGGAAGTTGACTTTTCTTAAAGCAACGCGCCGATAAAACAACCGCCGGCTGATTTTAAGGTCTGAGAAAAAATTAACAGGATGCTGTATGAACTCCTGCTTTGTTACCCCATGTCTGAGGAGATTCTTTATCACATTGTCTCACTTTTTTAATTCAGTTTTGACACTAAAATGTGTCACAATAATCTTGTCTTGTGGTGTAACTCATTCATCCATGATTGGTGGTTAGCGATGCACTGGCAAGCTTTGAAGGTGCTGTCAATTATGTCCTTTGAGTCCGTTATATTGATCTGGAATTTGTATTATCTACAGCTTTATAGAATTATATGTGATAGTAAGATATCAGTGTATAAATACAAACTTCAACATAAAGTCGTACTTGCTCTCTGCCCTTCAGATCTCTGCTTCTGGTCTTCCTTTTTATTTGGCTCCTTGACCCATCTGTCTACTCAGTTTGCTCTCTGCCTTTCAGTTTGTCGTTTATCCATTACATAATTTCCTTCCCTCTCATAATCATTTGGCTGCCCCTGTGTCCTGCCTCTGGGTGCTTATCAGCAGTGCAAGATCTCATTTGCATCATATTAAACCCCAGAACAACACACGCGTGCTCACAAAGCCGGCAGAGACTTAGTAGAGTAGTAGTACTTTGTTTGGTCAAACTTGGAACAAATCTTGTGAAATAATGCTTCTGTTTGCCAAGAGAACTAAAATAATCTGACTTCAATGACAGTTTTAATTGCTAAAGGATTATGAAACAAACTGTATTCAGTTAAATCTGCCCCAGGCTTTCTGGGTGATGAATTGTTTCCAAAATATAAACATCAAATAACTCTTGAGCGATAAGGAGAACGACGCTTTCACCAATGAAAGGGTAGCAGTATCTATGCATTAACAGAACACTGGTTGTCTTTAACATATATTTTCCCTTCCTGCTCCCTATCAGAAGATCAGGATTAAAATCTAGGTTGCTATGATCTTTAGGCGAGGCTGACTTTTGGCCATGGTGCGTTGTGTTTCTATCTTGGCTCCGTCCTGAAGCGCTGCCCCAGAACATTGTGCGTGAGTCAACTAATCTGTTATGCCTTCTCCGTAACCGCAGGCAAGAATACTGCTCCTCTCTTTTCTCTCTTACTGACTGCTCTTCTATCTGCTGTCTCCTATTTCCTCATCTGTCGTATGGCATCAGTCTGTCCCTCCATCACGTTTGTAAATTTGTCTGTTAGGCTGCTTGTTTGTGCCGTATGAACTGTAGGATTGTCTCCTCTGCTGATACAATGGCATGTGTTTGTTTGCTTGTCTTTCATCTTGTTTGCCTCCGTGTCACCTGTCTTGCTCTCGCTGCCAAGTTACTTCACGATTGTTTGTATTCATGCTATTGTCACTGGCTGAATGGCTTTGGTCTGTTTATCTACCTCTGTGTGTCTCTTTGTGCACAGTTAAACCTGTACATTAATATTATTTATATTAACATTAAAACAAATCACTTCGTGGAATAAGGAAAGGTCATCATAGAAACAAATCACTGAGAATTATAGTCATATTAACCTCTTATAGCTAATCTATAAGTCTATAAGCAACAGTACGTTGACTCGTATGAGTGTCTGTGAGCTAACCTCATTAACACCTTATCCTTAAATGTACCAGACGCTGTCCCAATGTCAAGGGGCAGAAAAATATATGATAGATGATGATAAAAGTCAAATACCTTGAAGCTTTTTCAGAGTGAGTGGGCTTCTTGGGCTCCAGTAAAAAGCCCTAAATAGCTTTTTTATTTTAAGTAACTTTATCTTCGTTTCTTTTCCTCCGAGTCTCTGACGGGAACAACAAATCAAAGCAGATGTTTAACTGGAGACATATCGGCATCTTCAGGTCCGCAGTAAGGGGCTCTTTCGGTGACTTGTTGTCATGTGTCGTGTTTCATTGTATTGTCATGTCAGTAAGCAAGCCTGCTACTTAGCTAGCTAGCTAGCTATAAGCTCAAGGACTTATGAGCTGTGGCCCAATTTTGGGATGCATCCTTCGAAAGACGTGTTTGAAGGCCGATTGCGTCACAACAGCACGTCGAAGGCTGTCCCAATTTGCAGGCTCCTTCAGATGCGTTCGACAAATGCGCCTTCATTTCCCCCGGCCAGAAAGGATCCATCGGGTGCATCTATTGTTGCCCAACATATCCCGAGATTCATTGTGCGCTAATTCAAACGAGATGGCAGACTCATGAGCAGCCGAGGAATACATTTTTAAATGTAAAAGTTTTTGGTCTCAACTCAATCGAATAGCTAGCGATACAAATGTAAAAAAAAAAACCACAATGGGCCTTGAAAACAAATTGTCTTTAAAATATTTGGGTTAAGTTATGTGACTTTAGTTATGATAGCTAGTTAGCCAGCTAGCTACCTGTTGCTAGGCGACAGGAGTGCCATTTGGTAAGTGTAGGGAGGGAACAGCTGGTGGCACAAACAGGAAATCCTCCGTAGACCAGACCTTCTCAGTTCGGCCTTAGCGGTCTATGCAGGCTACGAATGACTCATACTTCGAAGGATGCAGCCCCTGAATTGAGCCACAGCTAAAGAGTCACTATCCTCTGCCTCAGACAGATGTTTAAGGATAGTAAACAGCTAGCCGCAATGAGCAGGTGAATGGCTTGTGGATTGGTGGCTAGCTCGCTAACATCAGTTGCGGAAAGCTGTGCTAACATCTTCTTCAATTGTTTCCAATGAGGCGGGGCTGTATGGGGCAACATGTGCCTGGTTGTAGAAATTGCTCTGCATCTAATGTACTTTTTGTGACGGGATGGGTTGTTTTTGTGGCCAGGAAGATCCCTTCTAGTTGAAAGTGTTGAGCTATGTCCAAAATCATTTAGTCATTCACTTTTCCCTAATTTATCTAGGATGTTCTGTGTACAGGATTATATAGTGAGCTCATCTGCGAGGCCATACTCAGGTCATGCACCATTAATTTTTAGCTATAATAATGCATGATGGTCTGACTTGGCTTGTTTGTAACCATCAGTTGTACGCTACTTGTCAAAATGAATTGTGCACACTTCAGGCGACCAGTCCTACATTAGATCGGTTGAGAATCGCCTGTAACAAAGGAAATGGAGGAGACGCTTATTATGGTCATGTCTCTCGATACTAAGCTTTATGATAAGTATTTAGACAGTGAGATATGCAAGTAGCCAACTGTTAAGACATTAAACAACATTTTAAAAGACTTCATAACTTCAAAATATCCATAACAAGGAATGCCATTTTACAGATTAAAAGGAAACAGTCATGCATCTCCCTGATCTTCCGGTCTTTCTGCCGGCTCTGCTGTCTGTTTTTATGATCTGTAGCTTTCAAAACGACTTCAATTCAACTTTGTATATGGATCTGCCACCTGTCTTCTTTCCTTTCAATCATCGGAAAAAATGGAATACGACAATCCCGCCTAGGGACGTTTTCTTCATTATGTGTACAGCATGTGCCTGTCTGCCAACAGCGCTGTTTTCGATAAAGTTTTTAGATTAAAGCTTATCTCCAAAAAGAGAAAAGCAAGAAGTCATTTACAGCATTTGAGAGGAATGATTTTCTCACTGACAGCCATTTAACCTTCACATTACTCTCTGAATTTGTTTGCTTGGCTGAACAGCCCAGAAACTTCTTCTTCTTTTTTTTTCAGAAGTTTCCGTGCTGCAGCAACGTGACACGACAACAAAAGAAGATTTACTTCACACCATCTACCGGATCACGTCAAGATGTCACCTCCAAATCAAAGGAAGCAAAGCTGATTTCTGAAGTGTGACAGACCCACACACATATACACTAAGCAACACACAGAGCATACTCAACACACGCACACGCACTGAAACACACTCCCAGAGGCCTAGAAACGCACTGATAAGGGATTTCAAATCTGGGCTACAGTGATGTGGAGGTTCCTCAAACAAATCATCTAATAAGATTATAGAAAGAAATAAACAATGTTTTTTTTTTGGTAGATACTTTACTGTTTTGTTTTTTATATTTTTGATAACTACGGGCTAAGAGCTGGTGTAATAACGTGAACAAAACACTGTTTATTATCTTTACTGGCATTTTAAATTATTTGATAGTGGCTGGAATTTAATTTAGATCTTTTAAGTGTATGTAATCTGTGCATGTTGTTAGACCTTTTTCAAAGCTGATATTTTTTACCTTTTTAAAGTACGTAAACGCAGGTGTAACTAATGACATTATCAGCCACTCTTTTTTCATTCAAATGTCCAAGCAAGCCCTGACAGTGAGGCAGCATGCACGATGCAAGGACCCTGAAACTGATGAAGCTAAATGGAATTTAGCCGAAATAAGACAATCTGGAATTATGTGCTGTCACAAAAGTAAAGTAAATTGATGTGAACATTAATATTTTTTTTAATTGTTCTTCCGTTTCATCCGAGTGCAAACTTTGTAGGGATGCACCGATACTGATACTGGTATCGGGCGATATCGGAGCTTAAGTACTCGTACTCTTAATCGTTAAAATGCGACGAGTATCGCACCCGAATACTACTTTACAGCTAGATGTCAGCCTCCCGTTAGTTATGCAGGTAGGTGGAGAAGCAAAGTTCATTGTTAAAATGTCAGCAGCAGTTGTAGTTGCATCATTCTGTCGATTTACAGAAGTCAGAAAGTGAGGAACATCTGATGAAAATGAAACATGTTTTCATTATGATAATTGTAATGATATTATCAGGTACTAATATCTGTACTCGGTATCGGCAAATACCCATATGTAAGTACTTGTACTTGGTCTGAAAAAAACTGGTATCAGTGCATCCCTAAAACTTTGTTTTGCAATATTTATACATAACATGTTTTTGCTCATACTCCTCTGCTCCATATCGTGTCACTGTTTGTCTATAAATAATCTAGTAGCTGAATGGACCTAAAATGATGGTTTAGATAAGATGGCGTTTTTTATGTTTAAAATGTCATCACAAATATCGCTGTTGAAATCCTTTCAAAGGACTTTAGGTAGGAAATGTCACCATCTAAGAGTTTTTTTTTTTTTCCCTTTATCCCGAAAACTGCAGTGATGAATTGTGAGATTAAGTTCAACAAGAAAGACAGTAGTCCACATTTCTCTCTTTCCTTTATAATATTTATTCTTAAAAATGAGTAAGCAGACAGTTCATGTGTCCTGTGAATACCAAAATGTGTGTAGAACAGTACAGAACAGTAAAACACCTTTCATTATATTTCTATTACAAGATCTTTTGAGCGGCATATCAAAAGTCAAAACAGAGGACGCATTCTTTTTTTAATACAGCATCTTTCATGTCGAGAAATAGACCACAGGTTTCTAAAAAGAGTTGTAAAAATATACATCAACACGATCAGTGTTAAACAGCAGGCTATAATTTTCCAATGCACATGACTATTAACTTGCACAAACATCAGCGAGGAGGTGATAATGTCATAATGCATCCACACCAGAGGGACCAATCGCATGTTTAAGAGGATGTCACAGCTTACACAGGAGGGGCTTCGGTCATTAATCACTTCCTCGATTTCCCTCATTACTTCCTCGATCACGCACTTCCTCAGCTCATCAACCCCTTATTTCTTCCCCTGCTCTCTCTGCCTCCTCCTGAAAAACTGTAAAGAGAGAAATCTGACTTCATCCCCTCAGATGCATTCCTCTGATTGCATTTTCATCAGGAAACAAGGACAGAGGGAAGAGAAGGGAAGGGAAGCGAGGAAGCCGGAAAGAGCAAGGAAGAGAGGAAGGATAACTTGAGTCATTCGAGTTCTGATTGGATGAGCCTGTAATGGACTCAGATTGATCTGAGCAATGAGACCAGCTCATTGACTCTCGCCACAATTACATGGATGACAGCAACAGACTGTGGTCTCCCCCCTGCAGAGGCTCAGACGACAACGTTAAAAGGTCGCTTCTTTCAGTGGTGTTAAATGCTCCACAATGTCAGAGGAAAGGTCACAGAGACGCTAATCAGCAGCAGGGCTATCTCTGATGCGTGGGTCTGTGACGAAATATTAACCATTCAGAAGCGTCACAGGGGGACTGTGTCATTGCTCAAGCCGCCCACGTGACGAAGAGAAGCCAAAGACAGAAGTGGGAGAATAAAACTGAGAGGGGGGGGCCAAGCAGAGGTTGAAGATGAGAAGGAAGGACAGCGGGAGAAAACAGACAAGGAGACAAGTGGGAAGAATAAGAAGAGAGGGGAGGAGAAGACGGATGGATTTCGAAATGCTCATCTGATCGGCGTCCATCTTCTCCTCTACAGGCGGAGCGGGGAATAAAAATGCGGGGGGGGGGGGGGGGGAGCACGTCTGTCTGTCACTCTGCGTTAGGCTCAGCATAATTACTGTGAAATGACAGAGAGCCACGACTTATAGGAGGGCAGCTAGAGGAGAGAGAGGTGTGTTTTTTGACTCGGCCTGCAAGTCACTCCATGCTTTTTGTGGACGTGATGATTTGTAGCTGAAAACTGGAGACTTTAAAGATATCCAAAACTGAGGGGAACGGTTTTACAGAGTGTTTAAACTCTGGATTTCGATTTATCTGCAAAACCTCCCGAGTGGAGACGCTCTTTTTAGGCAGAGTGGTGCTGTGGGAATCAAAGCCCTCAAGGACTAAATATATCTCAACACGATGATCAATAACCAATGAGATTCAATTACATCCAGCGAGATGACTTTTTGCTCACGTTGTTTAACAACATTGATTTAAAGTGAACGAGAATCACAGACGTTCAGACAGTTCCACAGCTGGCTAAGATATCGTCCTGTATTTGATGGCAAAACTCTATATACAACTCAGAGGAGTATTCAGGTATGCCCTCCTATAGCCTCAGCACTAACATGCACTGCAGTTTACTCTCTTCACTATGTAGATACAATCCCCACGCTGCTACATCTTAGATAGTCACATTTGGGTACCTAGTACCTAAAAGAGAGGCACAGCACTTTGCCCATAAATGTACACTGTAAGCCTTTTACAACACAACACAAAGTGTCTAAAGGCCGCGACACTAGTGTGACCAGTACGGACGAGGTACCAGGACAAGTTTTAACCACATATTGTATGTCATCAAACAGATTTTAAAATATTAATGGTTAGGAAAGAAAGAAACGGCTGCTTTAGTCACAATGTTAAACTGAAAACAACATATGTGTTATCAAAGTTTGTGCAAAACAGAAGCTGACTATATAATTATGTGATAACTTTTCCTTTTTTTCCTTTTCTTTTTTACAAAACAAAAATAACACTCCCAGTCAGTTGTTTCTTTTCCTGTTTTGTGTTGTGTTGGATTATGTTGTTGTTTGCTGTAGTTTTCATTCGTTGGACTTATTGTGAAGACCGCAGGCAGCTCGGTTGGTCGGTTAGAAATGCGTCTCCTTCTCCGAGATGGTGGATATTTTCCCATCAGCCTTCAGTTTGGCGTCGTTGGCGGCGTAAGGACTGAGAGCAGCGAGTTTCCCTCTCATTTTCAGGTCCGGGCTGGGAGTCGTCAGCTTCTTCATTCTCTGCAGAGAGAATTGAGAGAGACAAAAGGTTATCGCTCATTCTCCTAAAACAAAGCTTCTGCTATAAGCAGCGTTAAGCGGATGCAGCTTATGTGTATAATCGTACACTTTGAAGGAAGCCTCACCAAAAATGTACCCAAATATAAAACTGAAATGTGTGCGCAGGCTATTAATTTGTCAACAAATAAATAAATCTGCTTTGTGTGGAAGTGTGGAACCATGACCACTTTTGTTCAGTCGTTTGTCTGATAGTATTTAGTGTTTGTTATTCAGTCTAGTGGTACTTCAGGAAAGTGACACCCAATGTGTTTGAAGGCGTGCTATATAAAAGGATCAAATCAAACAATATCTTCCAGGCATCTAAAGAACTTCACAGCAACTAGCCGGCTAACTTCCTGATCAAACCACAAAGCCACCTCGATATCAAGATACCACCCATAGAAAAGCACACCTATTAAAAAGCAAGATTGCCATGTGGATCTCATTCAAGACAATATAAAAACATTGATCGTATCAATCCTTAGTTTTCATCACGCCTCAGATCTGCCAAAGGCTACGCTACTGATCATCTCACATCAAAAAAAAACCTCGAGCAGAGATGGGAGATCATCCAACTGTGTCACAATCCCTCTGAGAAAGTCAGATGGCAGAGATACAGCAGCTGGATTCTTTCGCTCACTTCCTCCCTTCAAGGGTGCAGGTGACACAGGTATGTTTTCTGAGTCACTAATGTCATTCTGCTTTTATGGCCTTTATTAATGTGAAGAAAAGTCTGACTATTGTTGGTTTTAAGTGAGGAAGGATCTGTGCTGTAGTGCTGTTAGTGGTATTGGCTGATTTACAAATTGACAGGATAAGGGATGTAATACAGATTAAAAAATAGGGTTAGTTGTGGAAGTTATCAAGTTATCAAGGTTAACGTCACAGCACACACAACTAAAGGTTCTTAATAAACAAAAGTTGGTAAATGTGAGTAAACTTGAAATATTGCAGTATAAGTGTGACATTTTAGTTTTTACCTCAGAGAAGGTGCCCGGAGTCTTCCAGATCATCCAGATCATCCCCAGAGGGATGCAGACCATCGAGGACATGGCCATGAACCAGCCGATACCATAGCCCCAGTCAGGGTAGGTGTACACGTTGTTGTACTTCAGAGGCTTGTATTTAATGAGGAAGAACAGGAAAATGCCCTGCAGTAGACAAAAAGGATTGAAATGAATGAAAGATGATTGACAGTATAAGAGAAAGAAATGTGCCCTCTGTTGATTAGAGGTAAAATACTTAAATTCAGAGTTGTCGTGGTGCTGTTATCAATACTGTAGTTCATATTGAATGAATGAATCAATGTTAAACTTGTAAATATGATCTGTTATATCCAGGTATCTAGGTTGCAATGTCTTTGATTGCTTTAAGAAATAAAACATGAATCCCACAACACTGCAGTCTAGTTTAACTTCTACAGGTCAAAACACGTTCACCTCAAGTGAGAAATGATCTAAAATCTTATCCCATAATTTAATATTGCTCCTAATAAGAAGAAACCCAAACTCATTATGACATATTTAAAAAAATACAGGTATCTGAAATGTTGTGTCCTCCATGACCTTTCTGTAAACTACAAGAATCAGTGTGTGCTGTCCTTGATGCTTCTGCTGCTCGTGATTTAGTGTCTGCAGTGGGACTCACAGCGCAGATGCCCGGGGTCAGGATCATCCAGCACCATTTGATGAAGAACACAGGTTTGTAGCCAATCATGTCCTCAATATTTAGGTAGAATCTGTCACTACCTGAAATGCAAATGCACGTCACTCAGAGTTTCTGCACGAATCATCAAAGTAATATCATGATTGATGTGTTTTGACAGCGCGAGGTCGTGTCACATGAAGCTGCTGAATGCATGTGGACAAAATGTGTGTGTGGCACTTTCTCTGCAGAGAGACAAATTATTCAGCTGTGCTGCATGAAGAACATTATTTACTTAATACTCAATTAATATAATCGGGTTTGTTGGCAAATTCTCAGCTTGAATTAGGCAGACAATAGTTTAGATGTGAGCATGTTTACACCCACAGAGCAAAGCTGCAAATACATTGTCTTTGGTTCGGGATATTAAGAAGGAAGAAAAAGGTTTTATGTTTAAGAAAAATAGAAAATGACAACAATGACATAGCTATGGTTATATAATATTAATATATCATTATTCAGATTTGTGTATCTTCTGTAACACCAGGAAGATGCATGTGTTTAAACACATCCTCCAGCAGAGGGCAGAGAAGAAATATGATTGCAGCAAAGGAGGGTGAAAGCATGACAGAGTGTTTGTGCTGGATCTGTTTCCTGTGCTGAAACGTGTGACAGGTGTTCAGATGACAAAAGACCGATATCTGTGGTTATCAAGGTGAGGAATGACTCCCCAGTGTTTCTCTGAGCTCGCTAGTTACATTTCAGGTGAAGGCTGCCGTCTTACCGTACACCCAGCCGATACATATGGACTCAAATATGGCCACAAACAGCAAACACATGCCGCTGGCAGCATACGAGTCGAACAGCTGGAAGACGTACATCCCTCCCTGAGAGCAAGAGACAGACAGGTGTCAGTGTTCTGTTACAGGCGTGTGAGAATCACAGACAGTTGGATCACATTATTAACAAAGTGAATCAGGTGCTTTTCATTTGATTGTCAGGGACAGACGGTAACTAAGCTGCGTCTTGTATCTCACTGAAAATGAGGTTTTCTCCCTAATAGAACACAGATCTTAAAATCTATACAGTATGCTGTCCTATTAGTGTTTTTCTCTCTGATGATGATACATAATAGAGCCATAAAGATTTTAACTTTTGATCCTTTTATTAAATGTGCTAATCTAAAACTCGTCCACAAATGCTTACATCATCAGGCTCCTCAGGTGCTCGGTGACCTTGTGGTGCCACTGAGAGTATCAGGCTCTGTAACACGTGGAGCATCTAACGGGGAGTGTAAGGTGCCCTTTCCGTAAACGATCACGTGGACGAAGCGCTTTTTCTGTTCAGGGCATCAACATGAGGAACGCCTGACCAGCAGAGCTCACACTGGACCCTGACTGGGAGCATTTTAAACTTAAACTGGAACTGTTTTTGAAGAGGGCTCAGTCGTGTTGTCATGTTTGTGCTTCCTGTTTATTGTTGATTTTATTGTAGGATATTTTGTATTCTCTATTGTTAAATCTGTTTTATTGCTCTTGAGTCTGTTTCTCGTGTATTTGATTTTGTGTATTTTAAAGGCCCATCTTTGGACAGGCATTGTAAATTAACCAAGCCTATAAATGCTGTAGTGTGTCTTTGTACTTTGTTAATCATGTACTGTGACCACGTCGTACATGATAAAGTTCTTAGTTCAGACATTTGTGGAAATACATTTATTATTCAAACGTCAAGTCTGCCAGAATATTGTTAGCTTAGCCTATAATAAAGAGCTGCCAGCCTCTCTATGGATCACTAATTGAATCGCTTTATTTTGCGTCATTTGTTAAGTCGACCTCATCGTGATGACGGGGATGTGTCTGCGCTTTCAGCTACTTCCGTTCTTCGTCTTAAGCTAAGCGGCACATAGCTGCAGCTTTAAATTTGCAGTTATAAGAGTGGTCCAAATCTTCTCCAGTTCTCTGAGAGCAAGGAAACAACCGTGTTGCCCAAAAAGTTTCCTATTTTTCCACATACATAGCCATGCTCACGTTTTATTATCCACTGTACCTCCTCTCAAGACAACTTATCTGTGATTTCTGCTTCCACTAAAAGGCTCATCGTAAATAAAATCTCACATGAATCAGAGAGCAGGCTTACGTCACGGCTCCGAACTACTCATAAACAGCTAAAAATATCGTGAAAATGTCTCAGTGACTGTCTTCATGCCTGTACTTCACACCTTCACACAGGTATTGAGCTACACTCCCAGCGGACCTTTTGAACTGTGAGTTATTCCTACTCTCTTTTATTCATGATGGCTCTTTGGCAGCAGAGAGGACGTAAGTGTTCGGAGTGCAGGTAGAGCTGAGAGTAAAAGCAGGGGGTGAAATTGTTCTATAGTGGGGACAGGGGTGAGAATGGGCAGTGACAAACAGAGGTCAGGTCATTGGACAATGCAGCAGTCTATAAGAGAGAAGAAACTGCTTTAATAATACATTAAGTCCTTTCCCTCGATTCATGGCCATTATGGGCCAGTAGGCAGCAGTGCAGCATGTTTACAGTGTAGGTGAATGGAGAGTAGTGAATGTGCACACGTGAAATGCTTTTAGCGGATGACAGACCTTCTTGAAAGTGTGAGGAACCAGATTCTCCTCCATTCTTGCAACTTTAAGATGAAAGGGCTAGATGGGTTACTTTACTACCGGCCTATATTGAAAACATGTCAGATGTCTGGGTCATTTCAGAAGCACTGCAGTGGATCTTTGGATTAAATTATTAAGTATTTCAATCTAAAGATTCATGTCTGTGAAGGTTCTCAGCCATCCAGGTTGTGGTAATTCTAAGCTTAATCCAAAAGGCAACTGGACTTGGTTGTTCTTGAAGACGTTTCACCTCTCATCCGAAAGGTGAAACGTCTTCAAGAACCAAGTCCTTTTTGGATCAAGCTTAGAATCTAAAGATTCACATTTTTTATCTGGATTTTTTACTATGGATCTACAATATACCTGGCTGGGTTTCATCCCAGTCTTGTAAATCTGTGGTCTTGATGGTGGCCGTGACGATGATGATGATGATGATGATGTCATTGTGATGATGATAATGACTGCGATGATGACATGTCTATATAGAAATAAAAACATAAAGATGAAGCGAAGGTAGAAACTGTCATCTCTAAAGCTGAGAGGAGTAGTAGAAAGCCATAAATAAGCACAGGTGCACATTTATATATTTTGATCATCTTTCTCTGTATTTCTGTTTGGCTAGAAAGTGGGCGTGGTTTATACCAGAAGTCACATTAAATTGGACAAATGTATTTTCTTTACTGATATTCATTGACAATGCAATTTGCATGCCTTCAAAGCACCAAATTGAAATAAAATTGACACATAATTAGTTATTAAATCCACAGCCCGACACTGTACTTTATCTTTCTTACCTTTATTAAAAAAAAAAAAAAAACTTATGTGAAAGAAAAATCTGTTCCCATAAAGCTTTTTTTCTAGGATGTAAAAAAAAAACACTGTCAAGTTACTACAAACACATACAACAACCTGTGTACTGGTCTTTCTATTTGACACATTAGTTTCATTGCTCATGTAATGTAGCAGTAAACCCAGTAAATAGGTGTCCGTCATTCCTGCAGCACTGTGATGTTTTAGATTATTAATTCTATCTAACACCGAATAACAAAAAGAGAGAGATGTGTGACATGATGTACAGTAACTATAGCCGAGTCTTACCTCCGTACACATAATAAGTCCTATGAAGAAGGAGACAATAGACATGCCCAGAATCAGCAGCTCTCTGCGGTAGCCCCTCCTGAAGGTCTCTGGGTACATGTCCACCACAGCCGTCACCAAACTCTCCACACACACAAACTGCAAGAAGAGAAAGGTGTTACTTCTGGAAAATTGGAAAATAGTGTTCTCCTGGACTGATCACACAGCACAGTTCAGCTACAAATTAGAAGACGAGACAATAATATTGCACACAAAAAAAGACTAATTTATTCCATGTATGGTATCTTATCACACATAATAGACACAAAAAGTCAGTAATTAGTATAAATAACATTTGACCTGTGTCTGCTTGTTTCATCAACACAACATGACTCAAAGCTCCATCTACGTTAAAGAGGAGGTATTGTGCTGTTTCACATTTTAAGACATATATATATATATAATGTTACAATGTTGCATGTCCAGACTAAACATGGGTGAAGTTTCAAATCTGTAGGTAAAAGTACGTTGGAGTAATCCCCAGGCTTCTCCGCTCAGTCTGCAGGCTGCTGTGAACTGTTTTTTTCTACACGCTGCACTTTGTGACGTCACAAAGTGCAGCTTCAGCAGGCCAATCAGAAGAAAGTAGGCTTGAAGGGGCAGGGTTTCTTAAAGGGACAGAGCTGACTGAGTTGTTTCAGGCAGAGGCTATATGAGGGCCTGCACAGAGCACCAGTGTGAGAACATTTTTATTTTTAACTGTACATTATGCTAAGCTACTCCATAGGTATCACAGAGTGAAATACGAAGCTTGAAAGTAGCACAATACCCCCATTTAAATAACAAGTCCACTCATCGGAAAAGAGGGAACTGCTACATATACGACAGTTCAGTTCACACAAACTGCTAAAAAGTCTAAAAGTAATTTGAGCCACCACATCACGTAAGTACATCTTTACCAAAAGGTCCGACCTTTCAATAGTTTTTTTCATAAAGTGAAACCTTTCTTATAATGTCAGGATTCTCACCTGGCTGTCCAGACCGAGGAAGATGAGCATCATGAAGAAAAGACAGGCCCAAAGTGGAGACAGCGGCATCATAGTCACAGCCTTGGGGTACGCAATGAACGCAAGACCAGGACCTGCATCACCAAACACACAGTAATGGTATTGAAGGATGTGTAGTTGTGTATATGAGTGTTTTAAGACGCCACATAAGCAAGGGCCTAAATGTATAATAATTGATGGAGTTGGAGCTCTGCCTATTATAACATGGTCTGATTATCTGTGGTCCTCGTCAATGCTTCCTTTTATCTCCTGTTAAACGGGTTTTGTTTTGTCTGTTCCTCCTCTCTTGCTGATGAGACCTGTCATTGCCGTGAATGAATATTTAAATGACGTTGGTATACGTAGGGTTCTTGCATGTACCAGCACAATATCAAAAAAAGTTTTGCAGTTTGTTTAGACGTCTCTCTCTCAGAGCATTGCATGTGAACTAAAGGTAACTAGACTCTTAAACAAAGCGGAGAAGCAAAAGTGGCACAATGTCTAGACAAAGTGCACTTGAATGAGACGAGGGGAGCTTTGAAGTAAGACTTATTGTGCGTTATTCAACACCTGCATTTGATAACAGACGCTAAGAAAACACAGTTTCTGAAACATTAAGCTCCGTCCTCCCCGTGATCCAAGACAAACATTTCAAATCTCTCCCTCTGTCACATTTAATAAATCATTCATACGGACTTAAATAAATCATAATGCGGTGGTCTAAGAGCCTAGGTGAAGTTACATAACCGTCTCTGTTTATCTATTTTAGCTCAATGTGAAGGATGAGGGCACTGGGATTCATGCAGGCTAGTATCTGTTGCAGGTGAAAAGGTTTTGATTCAGAAACATTGTTGTTATTCTCTCACCAGACTCTGCCACCGCCTCGATGGGGACATTTTGTTCATAGGCCATGAAGCCCAGCACAGAGAAGATAGCAAAACCTGCTACGAAGCTGGTGCCGCTGTTTAGACAACACAGCATGATGCAGTCCCTGAGGAGCAAGACGGAGAGGCGGAGGACATTAAACTCACTGCAACATACTTTCTGTCTCATGTAACACTCATTAAAATCTTACCTGTAGCAGTTATTGTTGTAGGCGTTGTAACTTCCCAAAGCAGTGAGACAGCCCAGGCAGATAGCATAGGAGAAGAAGATTTGGGTTCCAGCGTCTACCCATACCTGAAACAAAGCATAAACATACAGTACATGTACAGGTGGGTGATTAATGTTAATAAAAATTATATTTTCACCCGAGGTTGTTTGAAACAGTCCATCCAAAACCTTCGATAAGCCATAAATCGTGTTGAGATATGGCTATATGATGCCCAGACGTCTCTTACTCAATAAACCATTGAGTATTCTACTTTATCGACACTTTTTTAGTTTAATTTCTTTCCATTTTCACCTTTAATAATCAGGGTATAGACAGAACACATGGTGAGACAGAGAGAGGGGGTGGGATCACATGGATACAAAAGTGCCAGACTGGAACCAGGAACCACTCGCCCACCATGATGTCACTCATCAGCTCATCTCTAAAGGTTTTTACCTAACTCTGTCTATACACGAAGTGAACATACACATACTTAATGCACACAAAAAAAGAAACCTAAAAGGATAATTTCTCATGCTCTATATCCAGTTCACACTTTAATCTCCGCTCATCGATCCTTCTAAACCTTTTGTCACTGACGAAACAAATTCTAAGATTTCTTAAATGAATTAAATCACAGAATCACAAAGAGAAGAATAGACTTACCAAGCGATTACCATGATATGTCAGGAGGTGACTTTTTTTATCTTCTAATGAAACCCCACTATTCTTTTGTTACCCCTCATCTACCTGATTTTCATCATCTCAGTGGCTTTGTAATGAAATTATGGCTCAGCTCAGGCGTTTTCTTTCCCCTCTGAGAGGCACTCAGTGGAGCAGCATGAATCATTGATCATCCTAAGAGTAGATATAAAGTCGACCACTGACTAAATATTCATATTTTCCTTCACTAACTCCTTTCCTGTCTACTGTTTACTACGGATTAACTGAGGATAGATACTGTATAATATAAGGTTTCATTTAAATAAATGTCTGTTCAGTCACTATCCATCGCTGACTGAGGTAACACAATAGTGATTGAGCCTATGGATGAAAGCCTTTGCATCTGCAGTATTACAGACTGGGTGTCTGGTGCGACTTTTGTAGAAAAAATCATAAGCGGCGCCCAGTTAGTGACGCGTTTCCCATCACCCAGCAGTGGTTAGTCTGCCAGAGGGTAGGCGGAGCTAAGCGGCTGCTTTTCCGGTCTCTGCAAGTGTTGCGAGTAAACAGTAATCTACTAGTACAGGCAGTTGGTCATCAGATGACTTTGGTTACACTCCGACTTTTCCTCTAGTCCTTCCTTAAGGCTTGTATTTGCAATTTTTTGTGATGTTTTGTCACATTAAACAACAGATCATCTCGCACTGTCCCAAAGAAATATGTCAGCAACAATGAAGATAATTCTCTCTCTCTTGTCCATACTTACTGACCAGCGTATATTTTACTACTCTCTGGTAATTCCTAATCTTCATAGAGGTTGCAGCTTATTTACAAATGTACAGGTGAGGTGTAATCCAAGAAACATTTCACATTGTTTATCCCAGCCAATAATAAATAAAGGTAAGTATTTTTTCATGTGGATTTACACATGTAGAAAGGAGATGGTCTTTATGCAACTAGTTTGCAGTGCAGCACAGGAGCCTAGAACCCGCAGGATAGCATGGTGTACTAGCGAATTCAAACTTAATGCAGCATGGCTCTTTGAAAACTCTCTCACATCACCATTCAGCTACTAATCTCATTTCCCCACCGAGAAACAATTAACAAACGCACGGTCTTCGCTCCCTCCTGGGAGTAACCACGGTAACTTCTGTGACCTCACAAACACAGGACTGTTCCTGTGGAAGAACAGGCCTTTCTCTCCTAATGTTCATTAATGTTCCCTTTAGTTCACCCTCGGCTGATGGCCGCACAGCGCAGGGAAACCTTAAAGGCCCAGGCTCGGAGAGAATCACTTGTTGATGTTGTGCCTAATTTGGCCAGCTTGTGTTTGGTTATGTTGAGACTGCGGCTCCAGGACACATTTTTACTGTGTGAAAGCTGGAAGACATCGGCTGTAAGATAGTGTCCTTGTAATGTAAATGATCCGCTCTCGGTGCTACTCACGTCCCACTCTTTTTATAAAGGACATCCTGAGGTAAGAGACATTGGTAATGTGATTTGAAGCATTTACACACCTGTACCTTTTTATTAAAGAATTACGTTGTATCAATTATATATGGTGCAAGCATAAAACAATGGGTAAATGAGGGAAATTATCTACTAAACATTCAAATGTCCTGTTCAACTTTAAGGTCTCCTCCAGGCCTGACTCCAAATATTAAATATACATACATAAAAAGTTATATTAAAGCAGCTATGTACAAAAATACTAATAGCACCAATGGATCAAATTTCACATTGTATGCGTTGCTTGTAGTGCTACTAGAAATGATGGCTCTGAACTCATTGGAGCATTCAAATTGATACATTTTAAATCACTGTCACTGAAGGCTTTGTGTTTGGCTACATTATGCTGCTGAATTTTACCGGCTTTGTACTGAACAGCAAAGAGGCAAAGTTGTCTACTAGTTGTCAGTTATGTTTTATTTGGCAGCACCTTGTGGCAATAAACTGTGGGAGGACACTTCCCAGATAACCGGATGTCCACGGTTGGCTCCGGTTGTAACTCTTGATTTTCCTCGCTGACGGTCGCTTTCCTTTTTAGACTGTTTGCCTTCATCTGAGCGTAACAATTTGTTTCTTTTTCTTTGGATGTTCACTTATTGTTGAAGTTGTATCTGTAGTCATAGATCTTTTCTTTGTTTGTTCAGCCATAGTAGATTACTGTTTACTCGCAACACTTGCAGAGACCGGAAAAGCAGCCGCTTAGCTCCGCCTACCCTCTCTGGCAGACCAGCCACTGCTGGGTGATGGAAAACGCGTCACTAACTGGGCCATAGACTCAATCACCATCGTGTCACCTCATACGGCGATAGATAGTGACTTAACATTTATTTACATGAAAATCTCATCATGTTCATAGAGACCAAAAAGAGCTTGAAGGCGTTTAAGCTGAATATTTTTCTGTGATCTAGATCTCAATAAGATACCCTTATAAGATGGGTAGGTAAATAGGTAACCTTATGCTAACACATCAACTTTCATCAAATCAACTTTATGAGCAGATAATAGTTCTGGTTCAGCGCCTCAAAAGTTTTAAAACAACAGTTTTTGCAGGTTGACATTTGAACCCAACAATACACCTGGAGAAACTCCAGGTAAAGGGAGTTTCTCCAAGTGTATTGTTGGGCATACAATAGATTTAGAGGGCTAATTCTAAGATATTGTCTTGCAGATGTGAATGCTGTCAAAGAGTGGTACCAACATCCTGAACCTCACTGCTGTTCGTTAGTGAGGGGATGCTGGAAGTGAGGAAGAGGGAACTGAAGGTAAGAAAGTAGATCTGACTTGTGAGACTATCACTTTGGAAGGGTGGGGGGAAAAACACAAATAGCAACACATTTTCAGCATGAAAAGATAACAGGAAAGGATATGAGAGTATGTGTGAGTGAGAAGTGTGGAGAGGAGGGGTGATGCACAGCACAGGGCGGAGGGTGAGAAGGAGGGAGACAGCCAGGGAGAGAAAGGTCTATACCTTAAGAAAATAAGGGAGGCATGATGAGTTTCAGGAGAGTCAAAAGAGCGGCTGACACCCAGCCACACACAGACACACACACTTGTTACAGCCTGGTGAACAGAACAGAGCCCTGATTGTCCCTGAGGAAGCTAATTTAACATTGGTGTCAGAAGTAATGTCTTCCTCTGCCAAACAGCAGTGCTGCTTTATCACCCTGCTTCACTCTCTCCGTGCCTCTGCTTGTGTCGTCGTTGCTCCATCTATTCTCTTCTCATTTATCCACTGTCCATCTGTGTTACTGTTACATCTATTATCTTACGTTATACAAAAACAGCTGCTATTAAATAAGAAACAAAACTTAAATCTAAACCCTTATTTTGGTGTTGTAATGAAGTAAAAAGTATATCAAAAGAAAATGTTTCAAGCTTTGTATATTCCTGTATTTCATCCAGCTTGAGTTGGCATGAAACGTAATGTTCCCGATACCTTTGCCCGAGAAGTTGTGTGAAACAGATTGGCTTATCTGTCTGTACATTTAGAGACTGACTGAGTTTCAGGTTATTTCTGAGGCAAGAACACTTATTATCACATCCATGACACTCACCTAATGTACCGGCTGCTGCCATTAAGAGTGTGTAACAGGTGTTCATACAGGAGAGGAAACACAGATTGAACTGACTCCTTAGTCTCCTGAAATATGTTGTGATATGTTGACAAATGAGCGCAGAAAGAGTTCCCATTTAGCAAGCATTAAACAAAGGAGAGTGTTTCACTCAAATCACCTGTATTCAGTCTATCTGCTATGCCCTGCCTCCTGTTGTTACTGTTGCTACATTGCTAAGTTTACAGTGCTAACAGTAAAAGGTTCATCATTAAAGATCTTTTAGATTTTTTTTTACAAAGCATGTTGTTTCAGAAAAAGGAGACTCTAGCCTGTGACCATGCGTTTGCCTGCTGAAATGACAACTGTCACCACAAGCTAGCTAGCTAGCTACAGCTGGAAAAATCCATAGCTAGTTATGTTAGCTAAAGGAGTTGGTTGAAAACCCCATCTCAGGCTGACTTTGATGTTTTTCCATCTAATAAGAATCTTGTTGAAGGGGTTCAAAAGGGACTAAAAGATATTCTCTTCTAAGGTTGATGCTAACGCTACATGCATACGTGCAATGTTACGTCTGTAGATGACAATTCAATTGACCATTTGCTGAGCCCCACTCCTCATAGTTAGTGTCACTGTTGCTACATTGTTAAGTTTACAGTTTTAGGTGCAACAGATTTATCACTAAGAAAGTGTTCTCATTTTTCAAAAATGTTCTAGCCTTTCACAGAGTGCTTCTGCCTGCTGAAGTGACAGTAGATCTTTCCAGCTGCTGCTAAGTAGCTAGCTTGTTTTGTTAGCTCTGTGAATTAGTTGAAGACAACATCTCCAGCTGACTTTTAAGTGTTTCCCTCTGATAATAAACTTGGTAAAGGCGTTTAAATACACTACTACACAAAACTACAAAGTCTACGCCACACGTCCACGGCAAACTGGAAGATTTTCTAAAATGTGACAAAAGGTTATTCCTGTAGGTTGAAAGCAAGCTAGGGATGCTAACGACGCAGCTAACATTACCGTTCTTTAACACACTATGTATTTACTTCCATGAAATTTTGCGCTTGTATTTCTGGCTTTGACAAGGCAGAAAAAAATGCAGAATATTGCTCTTGCTACAGTCTCATGCAGATCGCATGTAGAGAAATCCAAAGCTCAACAGGTCCGCCATGCTAACTTCCATTTTCAAAGATGTGATTGGACGTCTATCTATTACTATGTTTTATTCTGTTTTTCCATTTCTCTCTAAACTCTCCATCTATCTCCATTCACGTTGTCATGACACCTCATCCACTTTTTCTGGTGCTCTGTTGCCTAGCGACCCGAGCTGTCTGCCTTTTCCAGGCGAGGTCAAGGAGTCTGCTCAGTGTGTGTGTGTGTCTGTCTGTGTGAGTTATATGTTAATGTACCAACCTCTATTAGCCTCAAATCCTGACCTTTTAACCCCTCTGTCTCACTATTTATGACCCCTAACCATCTCATCACCGGCAGGAAGTATCAGCTCCATATCAATCCAACAGCATCACTGTTACCACAGTGGGACTCATACTGGCTATATTTTGACTGTAGCCCAAAGAAAGGTAGCATTTACCATGTGTTGGAAAGCTTCTTTCTGCACATTAACAAACAAGCTGCAGTTTTGTTTATACTCTACACAAACATGTTTTGTTTTTACAATTAAGTGCATCAATGGTGATAGGTGCAATAAAAAAGGACTGATTCCCCATCGCATTACAGTAACAACAACACCACCTGTCCTCCTGGCAGCTGCTCAGCTCCAGACAGGTGGGTGTGAGGCAGGGGTATAAATTCATTCCCATGAGTCCCATGAGGATATTTAACCCCTTCTGCTTAGCTTGGTACCTTATGCCTCTTAAAGTTGACAAATACACAGTGCAGTGCAAGATGTTAGCATTATGTACAGCATTTACCATGTGTTATATCAAGTTAGGATACAGTGTGATTGATGGGTAACAACCATAAAAAACACCCTGTTAGTATTACTGGACCTGTGTTCTGGACTGACAGTCTAAGTCCAACCAACAGCTATAAAAGGTATAAGCATTTACAGTTATAGTTAAAGTTATAGCTTGACACGTGTCACATACAGTCAATTAAGTGTAACTGTTGTTCAGTTTTATATTTAGCTGCAATGTGTGTGAATGTGAGGTTTGGAAGTGTGAAACAAACACTGAGAAGATTGAGAAGAAGACACTGTGTGTGTCCTCTGACCTTCCATGACTGTGTCTCTGGATGCTTTAAAAAGGGATGAGATGAGATCATGACACACAAATAAAGCTAACAGCCGCCTCCGGGTCTGACAATACCTGAGGGTCAGAGAGACGTGAAATGTCCGGGTAGAGGTAGAACTTGATGCCGTCGTACGCTCCTGGCAGGGTCACTCCTCTAACCAGCAGGACCAACAACATGACGTAGGGGAATGTAGCCGTCACGTACACAACCTGCAGGTATAAACATGCACAAGTTTGGTTTATTAGTTTATTAGGAATCACAATGAGTCACTGTCAGAACTTACATAACCTATGATGCATACTAAATAACATAAGAGTGACGTTGCATGAAACAAAAACCCTTCAGTAGTCATGAACAATAGACTCAGCTGAATAACGTTGGGCTCTGAGGGACAAGGCCACTTCCTTATCCGCCTCTTTTTTTAAATGCTTCAAAGCTATGGGACAGACAATGGACTTACTGGACTCAAAAATCCTCAGAGTGAAAAAGGTTGTTGTTATGAGCCATCCTTAGAGTTCAGTGTCAACAGTAAAGCAATTTGCAATTTTTAAGTTTCCCCAGCGTGTCTCACCAAACACGGATTTAGGGGAACCTCTCCTCCATGAACCAGCAGGGGAACTTGTGAAGTTGCAGTTTGTGACTTAGTTCAAGCCATTGTGTTTCGATGAGGGAGAACTCGCTCTTTGGTACCACTGCTCACAACTTGTTATTACAGGGCGGTGCAGGCTTAGAGAAATCTGGTTCTCCGTTACGGTGTGGGGACAAGTGGGAGCGATTTGAAATGCCAGGTAAAGCTTGATGTTATTCTCAACCACTCACATACTAAAGATCTGCTTTGCTAAATACAATTCGATGAGGGAGGACTCGCTCTTTGGTAGCACTGCTCACAACTTATGTGCATAGTAATATCATTGCTTGGAACAAAAGTTGCCACAAATGTGGACATGTTTTGCTTTTAATAATGGCATCAAAGTCTAAAGAGTAGGGATGCACGATATTGGATTCTTTGCCGATATTTTACAACTCTTTAGCCGGTTACCGATACCGATATTTTTTTCCCTTACACCTAATTGCAGAGATCATCAACTCTCTTCTGTATTGGAATTAGCGTACAGTATAATGGTGATACTCTTATCACATTTGTTACAACGGTCGGGGTGACGGGTCTTGAGATAGTTAATCAAGTTTGTAGTGTTGAAAGACTTTGCCTTGGCTCCTCCTTGCATCACCGAAGCTGAGCAGTCATTGCAAAGAGCAGTTTTGCTGTCGATTTCGGACACTTTGAAAAACCACGGACATTTTGGCTTCTAACTCTCTCATGCTGCAGGTAGACACACTTGAGGTCATCACGCTGCGCCGCGCAGGTCTTCTTCGCGCCGGGGACATTGCGCCGAGGTAGGGCATTTAATCAAGTATGCAGCAGCCCATTATTTTATCGGTTAATCATATCGGCGGATATCGGCGTGTTGGCCGATATCCGATAGTTCATATTTAAGCCAATATCGTCCGATACCGATAACGTGCCGATAATATCGTGCATCCCTACTAAAGAGGTTTGGAATGGCCGGTGAAATCAAACATTTCTTAGCCAATCGGCTGCACTGTGACCAATTTTGAACAATTTGTAGTTCATCGGAATTAAACGTAACCGTAAACTTAGCTGTGCCCTATCATTACTCACGAATCCCTCCTTAACTGTAGCCTAACTTAATTAGCCGAAGATCCAGAGTAGTACAGTTAACTTGCATAATGGCTCTACAACGTGTACATCTATATGATGTCTGCATCAAATAAGAGGACCTCTTTGGTCGTGGGAAACACAGCTTTCAATTCAACCTGTGTCATATACAGTTCAACATCAGTCATTTAGCATTTATCAGAAAAGATCAAAGTCTAAAGTAATACATTTTAAATAATTACTAACAGTGCATACCTATGTATGGTAGAGTAATTGAGATAAGGATATACATCTGTAAGGGTATCATGTACGGCTCCACTACATCAAACATGACACATACATACAGTACAGTAGCTAGCGCTTGCTAACCATCAAACCAACACTCCCCTTTTTATTTAACTATTCAGGTTTTGCAGAATTGTGCTCTACATCTCAAGACTCTTAGAAACCTGTTGAACAAAGACCCTGGCCTCTTGGAAGGCAGAGGCGGGTAACATACATCCCCTGGCTTGCTGGCATCCAGTCAAAGTCCAATTGAGGACAGAACAGGACAGAACAGAGCCGGGCCAGGAGACAAAAAGAAAAGAGGGCTCCTCTGGCCCCGTCTCTTAAACAGGAGAAGCCCAGAGGAGTGATGCTGGCAGTGTGGGAAAATGTGCCTCTCTTTGAAGCACCAACAGGAGTGCATGAGTACACACACACACACACACACACACACACACACACAGAACTTCATTCACAACATTGAAATGGTGTGCACATACTACAGACGCAGATAAAGTGGACCATTCAGGCATTCGGACCCAACACGCACTTACAAATGCATGCACACTCCAATTACCCGTACATCCCTGGTCACATTACTGTACAACTGCAAGCAGCACTTTCATGAATGGACACTCGTTTTTATGGGGCGGTGCGGGCTGAGAGAAATCTGGTTCTCTGTTACAGCGTGGGGACAAGTGGGAGCAATTTGAAATGCCAGTTAAAGCTTGATGTTATTCTCAACCACTCACAAACTAAAGATCTGCTTTGCTAAATACCCTTTCACATTCAAACCTCAATAAAAATGTAAAAGAGAAACAAAATCCTGTTCAAGTTAGTAGGTTGTGTTTCTTTGGTCAGGATCCTTCCGACTTAACAAGACCGTCCACTCTAAGCTCTGTTAATCCCAGCGTGGCCTACAGGGAAAGTGTGGGAAAAGTCGCCTCCTGCCCGGGAGATCCCTCCTTTAATTTGTCAAATAAAACGATCACGCATCCTAAACCTTCTCTCCCTCTTTCTCTCCATCTCTCTGGAGATGAAAAGGACAATATTCAATCTCTCCATGAACTTTTGATGCTCCACATGCTCCGTCCAGCTCACCATGGGTAAACATTTAAGCCACCGCAAATTTACTGGTCAAACTCTCCCCCTGCCTCGCTGTAAATCTAACAGGGGGGGCTTAAATGTGAGAATGGGTGGCAAACACGACCAACAAAAGCAAACAGCTTAGCAGAGTCGGAACTGAATGGGCTGTAGGGAGAAGAAAGCGCCTCTCTCTCTCGCAACAGGCGAGCTGTGGTTAATAGCAGGAGAGAGAGAGGCAGCAGAGGCGGAGGCTGAGGATACACTCTGCATGCTCCTCATGAACGCTCTCCTTTCCTCCGGTGAATACAGGAATCAATCTTGGACCGGCTGCTAAAGCCCGGCCATGAAGAAGCCTTCTCCCCTCTTACTTCACAGCCACACAAAAGACACTTCAGGGAGATATAGGCATTGCCGCCTAGTTGTTTCTTTCCCGCAATCTAGGATTCAAAGCCATTAATTTTTCCTTACACACCCTTACTCCTTCCTCTTTCCTCTGTGTCTTACCTCTTTTTTTCACTCTACCTCGATCCCTCTACACACTCTGGCTCATTGAATCTGAGAGCATTTTCTCAAGTGGTACTAAGCTACCACAGCAAGGTGCCGAGTCCACACTGTCATTGTCAAGGTTGTTAGAAGAGCCCAGAGGACGACATTAAAATGGAAAGGGTGATAGGAGGGAAAGGTAGAAGTGGGTGGTGCAGACAACACTTTTGTCCTCTATGTGCAGCGAGGAATGCATGTCGCTTCCTGTGAGAGAGTTGTTCTGAGGACAAGAAGGGAAAGTGCTTTATCTTGCAGCTATTTCAACAGCAGAGTAGCATGCTAAAGTTCTCCTGCAAACACATTCATGTACAAGTTCCACACTCATGAGCTGGACAGTAAAATAACTGCATACATAAATCTTTACATGTTCATTGCTTGAAAACATTATGCAATATATGCAACTGCAAAATACATTTGGTAATCGCTCTTTGCTTTGCAAAAACCAAACGACCACACAAACTCATATATGCACAGACAAAAATAAACATGCATTTCTCTGACTCACCTTGCCAGTTGACTTGGGTCCCTTCCAGATGCAGAAGTAGCAGATGAACCAGGCCAGGGCCAGACACATGGCCAGCTCCCAGCGCATTCCCCCCATGTGCTCGATACCATCTGATATCTTCAGTACTCGGCGTCTGATTTGGCACAGAAAGCACAGATGATTACTGATTAGATTTAGCTCATACTCTGATGTCACATGAGACGGAAGTCTTTCTAAACACTTGTGAACAAACTGATGTAGGGTTGAATAGAAAAAGTAGAGCCGTTGCACACTTTAAGATCAGTCATTGGGCATTAGGTTGTTGCTCATCCTGTGCAAGCTCTGCTAACAACACAGCGGAAGGAAGATGAGCCATACTCCCAAGGAATATCAGTAAATGCACTTTCCAACCACACATAGCACTTCTACTCATCAACTTCTCAACACACTAATGCTAGCTGGCATGATGTACAAGTGGTGTGGCTCTAAAATGTAATGTGCAGTGAAAAATCCTTGAAACTCGTCTAAAACTGCTTCATGGACCAGAGAAACAAAGCTACGCTGTTCTGTGACAAAAGCTTTGAGCAGAGCAGCACAATGTTCCTGCTCAGTCACTCTGGACGTGTCCTATCGCGCAGTACCATCCTTACTAAGCCTTGTTAGGAAGAGTCTCACCGGTAGTATAGATTAGCCTCATCCATCCTCTGTGATTCCCACTACCACTCCTTCCTTCTGTTCGTATTAGCCGATTCTCGCTCCGCTGCTAACCTCAGCAGTTGGGAGTTTAGGATGCAGCTACAACGCCAAAACTTGCAAGCAGCAACTTTTGTGGAACGATGTGTCTAACAATGTGAGGATTGCATTTGGTTCCACTAGTCCTACCTAAGATTTTCCTTCCTACTTGTCTACTGATGAATGGAAGTTAAAAAGAGGTAGTCTTTAAACTCTGATATCTCGGGGTCTATCTTCGCTGAGAGTCTTCTGCTTGCCCCATGAGTGGACTTCCAATGGTTGGTAAAGCTGTGGAGGAGCGCACGATCCTCCTTATTCCTAATACCATCTTTTGGGGCGGCTGTGGCTTAGTGGTAGAATCTTTCAAACGGAGGGTCAGAGGTTCGATCCCCAGCTTCCTCACTTTAAATGTCGAAGTGTCCTTGGGCAAGACACTGAACCCCAAATTGCTCCCGGTGGCATAGCCAAAGGGTATGAATGTGATTACTGACAGTTGGGCACTTTATGTAGCAGCCTCTGCCATCATTGTGTGAATGGGTGAATGTGACATGTAGTGTAAAAGCAGCTTTGAGTGGTCCATAAGTACAGTCCATTAACTTAGTGGTCAAAGTGCACACGGATTCTTTCAGATTGGCACAAGGACCTTCAACGATGCATCCCTGATGGAATGGGGTCGTACCTCCACAAGAAAGGCAGCTAAATGGCAAATGTTGTATCATCATAGAGGAGATCACATGTTGCTTCGTATCCTGGGATACGTTAAGCCTCTATTGAACACCAAGGATGTGCTGGTGGGACAATGCACTTTGGTGGACAACATGAGCCAGCAGGAAGTCTGGTTGGCCCCTCTGTTCTGGACATGAACCAGCTCAAATAGGTCGTGCAGAATCCTCAACTCTTAAAAGCTCTCTATGTCGATGACCAAAGAGTTTGTGCCCAATTAGTCTTCAAGGGCAGACCAGTTTCTGGCAAGTCAACCACAACTCCTTGAGCTGAAACTGGACTTAATCTAGCAGAACAGCCACTGACAACTGTGGTTGTGCTGCTATCAAAACGACAATTCACCCTTGAGGGACAACTTGTGAGCACAAGAGCCACGGTGAGTGAATTCTTACTCCACTTCACCTTCTTGTTGATAACCTGCATCAAACAGCCATCAGAACTGTGGTCCTGAGATTAGAACTTGCCGGCAACACAACCTCCTTGACCAACTGAATTATCTCCTGCCTCTCCTGCAGTAATTGTGTTTTTGGAGTGTGAGCCAAGGTCAGTCGCATTTTCTGATGGGTATCGCAATAAGACAGAGGCTAGGGTCAGATGTTCTTGTTATCTGTGTTGCAATCTCCAAACACATTGGCTTTTGTCTGACAACGCCACTTTGATATAGAGGGAGCATGGCCAATTTTTGTGGGGCCTCCAGTGAAGCCAGACAAGAGATAAAGGAAATCCGAGGCCATGACTTCTGTTTCCCCGTGCTGAACAACGTTTACTGCCCAACTAGCCCCACGAGAAACGAGAATGGAGTCGCAGTTGTCTCGTACTGGATTATTAGACGCACTTACTCGTCTGCATCTATCATCACCTTGCCTACAAATGCATTCATATGCAGCATGTGTTTATAGAGATTAACTATGTTGCTGCTCTCTGCTGTTGATTAATTAGTTCCTTGTTTAACTTCACCTTACAGTCCAAAACCAATTTTCTAATGCGGACAAACAAAGATAACTTACATCTGATTTTGCAATGACTTTATCAACACGCTGCTCAGCGGTTGAGACTTATTAACCCAATGGAATCCATTAGTGCTTGTAGTTTGTTGTAATAGTATAAGCCTACTGCAGTTCTTCAACTAAAATGTTCTGCCCTGTGGAACGCCAACTGGTATAATAGCGTAGGTGCAAGACACAGGGCATGTAGTCAGCGATTATGACATCATAGCTCGTCGGCGTCGGTGGATCAACAGTTTGCTTCCTGTTTGTTGAAGCACAGCCAGTCAACAGCATTGACGGAGGATGAGAAGGGAGATTCGGAAACCACAGAGCTACATGTTGCTGCCAAATCTTTGCCACCGAGTTCACCCCTGGAGCTCCTGACTAGCCATTGATCATCGTGACATGTTCTTGGTGGCCGGCCACAGGCTAGGTCCAACACAGCCCCCCTGTCCCTGCCTGGTCACCCGAAAGGGCAAGACGTGAACGCTAATGTGTGTAAATAGACGTGTGTGTGTTCCCAAATGGATTTAAATTGGTTTTATATGGCTGCAAAGTGCTGCATATTTTAGTGTGTCATTTAGGTGAGTAGGATGGAGTCGGTGTGCAATTTTGTTAGATTAACGATAATATCTAGTAGTTTTTAAGGGTTTGGTTTTGTTAAAACCAGAGCGGAGCAAACCTAACGCTGCTAGAAATGTTTTGAGAGAACGTTCTGAGAATGTTACGTGCGATGTTCTGGTAATGTTTTGAGCGCAAAGTTTTTATTTGGTTCCCAGAATGTTCCTTTTAATAGCAGGAGAACGTTCTCTGAAAACATTTCCAGAAAGATGCAGTGAGAATGTTCAAATCACATTTCAGGAACGTTTTATAAATCACGTTCTGACGTCCCAGGCCTCAGTAACATCCTGAAAATATCGTCAGAATGTTGCAGTTAAAACGTTTTGTCTTAGTTTAAGTTTTAATGTTACAAGAACTTTATTTGAAATGATAAAAATCCTTAAAACATTCTTTGAGTATTAGATTAAAACGTTTTCTTTCAAACGTAATTAGAACTTGTAGGTAATGTTATGGAAACGTTCCCTGCTCTCTGGGAAGCCTGGTTACTGCGTAACCTACTTTTCTTGTGTGACTTTTCTGACTTTTCTTCTTTTACTTCTTTGCGATGGTTGGTTTTACCAACGTAACATAATTTTTAATGACTTAAAGGATAACACACAATTGCAACATCTTAAAAAGCTTGTGAGGATGAGGAGTCTTTCCCTTCCTGCATGCAGTGTTGGGTCAGCATTGAGAGATTGCCTTAAGGTTTTGTTTTCTTGTTCATTCAAAATACTCTGGAAATATCACTCCTTAAATTGCGTATTGATATTATAATTGCACATTGCATACAGTTTGAATAAAATGTCATCATTCAGAATGTGTTTGTATGGGTTTACCCTCTTTTAGTGATGTAATCTTTATGTTTTAAAGTGTACATTTGTAATAATATAACCATGCAAAATTATTCGGCAGCACCAACACACAGAAGGCAAAATACAGCTTGGTTAACCTACTGTTCTGGTATTTTTTTCTGCTGTATGTACAGTGCAAAACATGACAGGGTGTCTTGGCACAGATTAAACAAAGCCTGGTCAGTTGCTATATTTGCCAGCAACATGGTGTTTGGCTCTTCGGCCATTTCCTTTGGGCATGTCTGTCTCTGTGGTAAGGGTTCTTTTGCTGGCCTCAAAACTCAACTTTTTATTACTGTCACACAAATCACGCACTACATTTTAATTTAAAACATAGATCACAATTATAAATGTAAGCACAAGACTGCAAATATACTTTAGAGGTTTGACCCAGCAGTGTGAAAAGTCGCTGGCAGAGAGACAGGAAGTGTGGTCAGCGTTACGCACTGACAGGGTCTGATCCGCTGCCACACACATGGCTCTAGCTGGGAGACAGCTGGCCTACCAGGGCCTGTTGACACAAAATTATGAAAAGGGCTGACTAATTATTGGGGGAAAGGTTGGGGGGGTCAGTGAAGCAGCCTGGAGCTGTCAGAAGCTCATATTTTTAACATTACTGTGGATAATGAAGTTAAAGGAGGACTTGGGACTGTCTGAACTGACAAACTCATGTTGTAATACGACAAACTGAGACACCATTCATACTTAATACGCACAGAGATGAAAGCCAGCATACCCGTATGCTCTTCAAACGCACACAAACCGAGTATGACGTCTCATATAAAGACTAATGAACGTGACAGAACATGAAGATGACGTGAGAAAAGTAGGTATAAAATATCGACTCACTCCCAGAACTCGATGACTGGAGAGGTTGCGTTGGGGTTTGTGATGTTGGTGGCATTTTCTCCGTAGTAGTCAACGCAGTTCTCTGTGTAAAGAAAATGACATGTTATTACTGACTGGCGATATAACTGTAGCTTTTGCAATGAATCCTTTTGTATTTTTGTTTTTGCAAATGATTACATCTGCTTACAAAAAACAAAGTCCTCTCTCATCCACTGTTCCCTCCTCCTACCTGTGTTCCAGTAGTGCCCACAGCCGGCCCACGGCAGCTCAGTGGTGAAACAGTTGAAGAGGTAGAAGATGGCCCAGGCGAGGATCACTACATAGTACACGTTTAGATGAGCTTCAATCACCTGCGTCGCATAGCCGATACCTAAGAAGGTAAAAAGTTACAGATGAAGAAAAGGGGAAAAGAACGCTCCTCATACCCTCATAATCCGAGCTGCTTGCACAGGTTTGCACAGATCAAATTTGGTAAAAACAGGAAATACATTTATATAACAGTATTTATTTTGTGTGCAAGAATCAAGTTTCCGTAAACTTTCTTTTTTCAATTATTAAAGTCCTGAGTAGACGCTGCTACAGTGTACTTAGCGAGTGTTTTCTCACCTTCAAACAGCGGGCAGACTTTCCTCCAACAGGTGATTCCTCCCTCGCTGGTGAACTGACCCAGGGCAGTCTCCAGGAAAAAGACGGGGATACCGCAGCACACGAAGAAGATGACGTATGGAACGAAGAACGCACCTGTACGCACACACACAAAAAATACATACAGGACATGAATAACTCTGGATCAATAGAGGAATAAAAGTTTTTACAGCAAAAAATGCAAGAAACAACATGAGGGAGCAATTTTCAGACTTCAGATGAAAGCGCTCACGATGACACCAGACTCGTACTGAGAGATGACCTTTACAGATTATGAGGAGGCTCCATACTGCGCTGTCTAATGAGGAAACCAACCTCTTTAATTGATATAAATGTGCATAATAGATTAAATAATGATATCATGGTTTGATTCAGTTTGAGTCTTCAAAACTACAGAATGTGTCATCCTCCTAAAAAACTTGTTTCACCTCATTCGCTCAGGAACTCATCTTTAACATTTAAAATATTAAAGCCTACTCATGTCTCTAACTTTGTATCCTCATCTGCATTGGTACCTATCTGTCTTACCTCCTCCTTTCCGTTATTCTCCACTAATTTCTAACAATAAAAACTTCTCCTACCGCCTCTACTCTTTGGTAAGCAGTTGGTTTATGTCCACACCCTGTGCACAGATAACATAATCTTCCTCACCTCCTCCATTCTTGTAGCAGAGGTAAGGAAACCTCCAGACGTTGCCCAGTCCGATGATCTCTCCGGCCACAGACAGGACGAACTCGATCTTGTTGTTCCACTGGCCCCTCTCATTGTAGCCCGCCTTATCCAGGCTGGAGCTGGACCCTTCCGGGTCTTTGCCATCCTCTGGTTTACCGTTTATAACGGGCCCGCTCTTCTCAGCTGTCATGACGCTCCAGCAGCCCGCTGAGAGAGAGAGAGAGAGCGAGAGAGGAAAAAAACAGGCAGAAGATTTTAAAAAGGTGACCTCATAACCAAAACATTAAATGGATTCAGTGTTTTTTTTTCTCTGAAATTTGTATCCGTCTGTGGACATCTGAATGTGAATGGGACTGTCCCATTAATGCAAAACCACGCCCATTGACTGGTCCATACTTCTGTATGAGATTGTTCAAAAGTGAAGTGAGAGCAGTCCAATTATTTTCACTTAATATGCAACTGCACAGCTGTTTAATCAGCCTGCAAATACAAAGAGCAAGGGGATTGTAAGAGAGTGAAACCTCATTTACTATTAATTGACTCAAAGAATTACATAATAGAGTGAGACAGAAAAGACATTGTACTTAAATGTCCAAACAGAATGAGGAGGCTTGTGAGTGGGCAGATAAAAACAAGCACTCAGTGATCTGCAACTAAAACACAAACTCCTGTGAAAGCTGTCTCTCTCAGTATCACCATTGTAGCACATCATGTAGCACAAACATAGCGTTAACTTCTGACAACTTAGCGTACATAGACAATTATCAACGTACTTAAAGTAAGGAAGCAGCCCAACACTAAGTTAGACTCTCGTCTCACTCAGAAGCAGACAGAAACAGGTGGTGTAATGTTGCGTGTAAGATGGAAAGATAAACGATCATGCAAACAGAAATCAGAGATATAAAATGAGTCTCTCTACTCACCAGTCTCCTATGGAACAGTGGCAAACCTCCTTTTGGCTCCCGCGATGATGCGCACTAACAATTGGCTTTACAAAACGCAGGATGGTTTATCCTGATCAGGGGGGTGAAGAAAAAAAAGAAGGAGTGGGGGCAAAAGAGGAAAAAATGAGAACAATTTGAACCGCGTTGAGCGAAGTGCTTTTGCTGAGTCTCGCGTCTATATAAAGGAAGATCCCAGACGTCTCAGAGGGACGGTAGATCTTGCACCAGGCGATGGATAACCTGCGACTGCGCTCCCACTCTCCAAGCGGTCCACTCTCAAGCGCCTCGACTTGGATAAAAGCCACGTGTAACCAATGTAGCCCTCACAGCAGCGTTACCACGGCGCGGAGGGAGCAGGGAGACGGGAGGAAAAAGTTAGGTCGGTTTAGGTTTAAGGTGAGCTCTGGAGAGTTATTGTAAAAAAATACAAGATAATAAATAACAGACAATAAGTAGCTTATGCCATGCACAGCTGTCTCTAATGTAATGTGTGGTATTTCAGATCTTGAGCACTGCAGTGGATGATTAAAAAGCCTAACCTAAATAGCCTACTTAAGTACCAAAACCTACCTCCTCTACAGCGTGACCCAGCCTTCAATAGCCTCCTGATTCACCTTGAGAAGATTTCATTTCAGGAAATGTTTCAAAACAGTGATACACTTGACTTGCTGTAACCTGCTCTAATAATAAAAACCATGAACTTTAGTATGTTTCAGTCTGGATAATATCCTCATAGCTGCATCCATTCTGACTTTAGGTCATAATAAAACATATTTTATGAACAAACGTGAAACAAACCTGGCTCCAGATTCATACACAGCCGGTTTTGTTAGCTGGGTTCGTTAGACTGGGGCGCTATGCTAGCTAATTCGCGGTAGCAAGCTAGCATAGTTAGCATGAGCCGTTTATAACAATATGTCCCTGGAATGTTCCATTACACATTTACCTTTACTTCAACGTTGCTTTTTACATTTCAGAATAAAAGTCCATATACAATAACAAAGTGATTGCCATTTACACACTGTACACTATGTACTATAATGTATACTTCATCACAATGTGACAATTATATCAAATCTACACCAGAGAATATCATCTTGCCACAGATGTATTCATATCAGTTTAACAAGATTCAACAAGAAGTGCTTAGACGCCTGTTTAGTTAATCATTTTGAAAATCTCCTAAAATACAGAAATATTGTTACGCTCTCAGTTTGAGCCCTCTGACTCTCTAAACTGCACGCGTGCATTCACAATACAGACATTGCCTCTAAACTCGACTTCAACTTAAAGGCTAAATACTTTTATTTCTGTCACCTGAGGTGTGTGCTGAAGTCTCGTGGGAAGTCAAGCCTCGCTCTTCACAGAGGCAGTGACCCCATTTGATTTATGAATTGAAGTCAAAAGTCTGGTTCTCTTTGTCAGAGCGGTTGCTCCTGGGGCTTTGCTCGCAGCATACCAACTCACACCTCTTTGTCCTCTTTAGAAGTCACTCTGCAGCCGAGCATACATTAGGAAAGGATTTCCTTATTTAAAACATTGGTGTGTTGTTGTCACCAGCTGATGATGAATGATCAGCCCGTCATAAAAAGCTCTAATAACCCATGCTGCTTGTAAAACAATATTCCTTATGGAGTTGAAAAAGGAGCTTGTGAGGTTAGGAGTGTTTGTTCGTACACAGTCGATTGCCTGGTTTCCAGGCGTGATAGACTCGGTGCACTAGGAACTCCCCTGACTCTAAAAGCCTGACCTAGTCTCTAAGAATCCCTTCACGCAAGGGTCACTCGTCATTAGAAGCTTAAAGGAAGTGCCCTGCATAAAAAGTATGGCCACCCAAAGCGGCTGGCAAACACTGACTGTTCTTTTCAGGCAGAGTCAAGTCTTTATTTTACGTCGCCCTGTCGGACATGATCAGAGGGGGAATGCTTGATGAGGATGAAACTTTGACTATATCATGCAGGTGCGGCTTCAGAGGCTAATATTCCTGTTTAAAATGCTCTTTAGCTCTTTTAGGATTGATTCATCTAAAAAGTGCGCATGTAGATGCACACAAAAACAACCCTTGATCCCATCTGATGCAGTATAAATCTGCAATCTGAAACTTTAGGAAGCCCAGAGCGAGTTGTGACAACACAGTAACCGCTTGTTAGGAATAGGAAACCTTTCACTGGTCTGTTGACAAGATGTCTGCAGGTCATTCTCTTCAACCATTATCCTTCTGAACTACTGACTCCACAACAAGATGCTTCACAGTGACCGGCCGCTCGCTCCTGAGGGGCCACTTGTTGTTCCACTGGCTGCTGGAGTTGAGAGGATCGGAGTCACTTTGCTGTCCATTTAGGACACTGGGAGAAAAAGAGTTTCTATCAGCAGTCCTTCACAAGGTGCTGTGAGTGAGAGAGAAATGAGAGGTAGATTAAATGAGGAGAGAAGCAGTGAGAGGAGGAGATGGAGAAAGCGGTCTGCTGGCATCTCTCTCCTCCTGTTCTCACCTTGTCACTGAATCTTTTCACTCAGGGATAAAAAGTGCATTAAAATGTTCAGGTATGCACTCGTTTCATAGACAAATTCAGATGAGTCTTCAAGAACTTAAAGGAGAAGTTCGGTATTTTTAAACCTGGGCTCTATTTTTACAAATCTGGGTGTTGAAATGACTCATAGGAACTAAAACTTTTGGAATCTTTCCAGTCGATGGCCTCCGCCGTAGCTGCGATACAGCCGCAATGGCTGCAACATAATCCCCTGGGGCAATTGCGCCTGATCAAAGTACGTCTACTAAGAGTGCTTGTTTTTGACAGGCTCAGGTTGTTACTCCAGGTGTCCGAGAGTCTCGCTCTGAAATCTCACGGCTGGTGAGGTGTTACCGGAACAGGGCGGTGGAAACGTGAGAGAGGATTTGGTAGAGATTGTTGTGTTGGTGTGCAGAAAGCGTAGGTCAGTGTATTTGTTTAATCCTCCTCTGCCTGTTGCCCCTCTCTCTCTCTCTCCTCGTTCTCTCTTCAATTTCTATGAGGTCTTCGTCCGTACACTCAAATAAACATCGGCCATCGAATTCAAATGGCTCATCTTCATCGTCGAAATCAGGTGAATATTGAAATATATTCTTGCTGGCAGTCCTCTCCACCGTCCTGTTCGCATCTCACCAGCCGCGAGATTTCAGAGCGAGACTTCTCCTTGAGCGAGACTTCAGTTTCTGGTTACACAAAAAGGATCTTACTCTTTAAAATAGGATGATCTTTGTAGGGATCATTTCCGTAATGCTGTCGGACACCTGGAGTAACAATCTGAGCCTGTGAGTGGCAAAAAAAAGCACCTTTATCGGTTGCAATTGCCCCAGGAGATTATGTTGCAGCCATCGCGGGCGTATCGCAGCTACAGCGGAGAACATCTTCTGGACCGATTCCAAAAGTTTTTGTTCCTATGAGTCATTTCGACACCCAAATATGTAAAAAAATACCAAACTTCTCCTGTAAAGCTATCCAGTTGCCTTTTGGATCGAACCTTTGAATAACCATGGCCTGGATGAACCTTCACAGACATCTTCTCACTTAAGTGTAACAGCTACCTTGGCAGAATAGCATGCATAGTTCTTAGCTTTTAGTTGTTGGTTGTTTTTCAGTGCTCATTAATTCACATCGGCAGAGAATTCAAGACAGACAAGAACAGAACATGCTGACTTCTCCTGCACACGTTTTGTGTTTGGCATTAATCAAAACATTGCATAAATCAAATTCTTCTTAGACCACTATTATCTGCCAGCACAAGCTTCAAACTTTCAAAAGGCAACATTTAGTCATGGGGGAAATTGTGTTATTTTAAGAGATCTAAAAAAGTGATTTGGATTTTATGAAAATAAATTCAAGTGTCAGATGATATGGTTGGTGAAAGAACAGTTCACATATTAAAAGTCTCATATCAGGACTGACACCAGAAGAACATAACTGTGAAATCCCTTAGACCAGAGATATACTTGCTGCTTAACCTTGCGATTGCGTACACCAGTGGTTCCCAACCTGGGGTCCGAGCCCCCCTTAGGGGGCGCGCCAAAGATCGCTGGGTGTGCGCGAGGCTTTGTCTGCACGGAGATTGTCAAGATTAGATTTGCACATGTTAAATCAAATCATTAAAAAGCACTTATTGATAATCAAATGTCTACTACTTTGTAGGCCACACCTCTTTGAACTACAGGCTGTTCATTTTCGGATTTAATCACTTTATTGTTTCGGTGTACGTGTGTGCGGGCTGGGGGGGGCTCAGCCTTTCTTAGACACAAGCAGGGGGGGGGCTCCAAGGACTAAAGGTTGGGAACCACTGGCGTTCACAAGCGGCTGCATCATGAACGTAACTTTTCACATACAAGGTTAAAAAGCATCTCTGGCCTAAAGGTTGAACACCTGTTGAAAGTATAAATGAAAAGGTTAAAGTTAAACAGCTTCAAAGTGTTTTTGTGACATCATGTCTGTCCTTTTTGAAGTTGTTGAACTTTGAATATTAATGATGCACAAACCTAAATGATCTCAGATCTTCGACTAGTTCAGCTGCTCTCAGTGCTAACATACAAACTGACGTTTCAGGGCTTCAGTGTGACATTAGAATTTCAACAATTAAGCTTCAACTAATTTCCGATGCTTTCATCGCTTACACTTAAAAAGACAGAGCAGACCCTTTCATTGCTTTGAATGACTGTCCAGCTGCTGAAAGAGATGTTCCAATCAAGTTTTTGGGCCCTTTAACATTTAGAATAAATGATAATCTGGCATTTTAAGATAGCCTTTTGTCTTTTACCGATATTGGATGGGACACTGGACACCGGAGTCGTGAATGAGGGAGGAGGGATGACAGGCAGATGGGGGGCCGCTGCATGAAGAGGTGTGCCTCCATACATTGGGTGCACGCTTCAACTGCTGAGCTAAAGTGACGCCTTGCGTATGCCGAGTACCATACTAATGTTTACAACAAGACTAGGCCCAACCTAGTGTGTGGCTGACCGCATCAGGTCAGTGTGCGCTTTTGTGGGCAATGTGTTACAACGTGTTTGAAAGCAGGTGCGCGCTGCGGGCGTAGGTGAGGACAGCGGAGGAGCAGCGGAGGAGCAGCCCCGCCTACTCCCCGAACAAAGTATCCAGAGCTGTATAGACAGAGAGTCGCGTCAGTGGAGGTCCAACATGCTCCATGAGCCGCCATTGTGATGTCGCAACTCTCTCTCTCTAGGGTTCTGAAAGTACCGTCACTCATTCAGTCAGTCACAGACCCAAAAATGTTGATTAAATATTGATGTTGATCTGACATATTCAAATACCAGCTGTAGCCTACCTGATCTGACACACCTTTATTTTTCTAGATCCACTTACTGAAGGTAATGATTCCAAGCTATGAAGTTGATGAGCCTAAATTATTGATATGACATGAATAAAAGTTAAACTGGGAGAAACCAACTCCTGAAACTAACATAGCACAATCTGCAAGATAGAAGAGGAGTTTTCTGACCCACAGAAAGCTCAGTCTTATCGCTGTTGCAGCAGAGCATGAGAGCAGAGCACAACGTGACAGGAAAGCGGGGGTGGGAGGATTTTGGATGGACGTGGAGCGGATATTTTTTAGTCCAGCGAGTCTCCAGCATCTCCTTATCTCCTCCGGTTTTGCCCGTAATGAGTTTGAAGCATGCCAGATCGGGAAGGCATCAAAAATCAACTGTTGCGAGCTCGTCAGTAAAGTTTACTCAGTGCTTTCACAAGGAAACTGAGAAGTCTCTCCAGTGAAGTTTGAGCTTTTGAGTTTAAAAGCTTCGTGAGTATTTGGTTTGAAAAAACATCTTTAGTATTATTTAAAACTATATTGGTATCACTCTCACTGGTGCGAGCAAACATTCACAGTTACACACTCTAATTTTCACTTTGATGTGCAGTGAAAGGCTGCACTGCAAAGCCCAGCTGTCATTAAGGGAGAGGTACTGCAACACTAACAGGCTGAGGTGGACTCAAGTGACAGAAAAGATTTGAGCACATTCAGATCCTTTCAAATATATCTGGACTGGCCTTGATACGGATCCTTAGGATCAGCTCAGAGCATCTCTGGTCTGTTTTATGTGTGAGGAACGAGTGATCATTCATCGGGGAACAAGTTAAACCTGTGATGCTGATTCGTCAGGTAACACTGTTGATATCTCGCCATGGTTTGCTCAATATATTTATCATGCATCAATTCATAATGTTACGGTAATCCCCCTTTTTTCACATGACATCAAGTTAAGAAATCAACTCAATTTCAGTGAGGCAGTGTTGGAAGGTATTCAATGTGTTATGACTTTAAGAAAAACAAACAGCAGAGTGTCATCAGCACACAGTGATAACCAGTTTTGAAATGAGAATTAGTGTAACTAAGACAAAGCATATAATCAAACTAAAATTATATTGTCTTTAAAGTAATAATCTCAAAGAATTTCATGTAAATAAATGTTAAGTCACTATCTATCGCTGAATGACGTAACACAATGGTGATTTCATTTACAACTGTGAAGACTGTAAGGTTCATTAACACCTCTACCTACCTGCAATGTTTGTTTTGTATTTATATTTACTTGAGTAGGTTTACTTTTCAGATATGTTTATATTTAGATATGTGTTAGTTTATATTTTAGATGAATAAAGTTGAGGTTTTTATTTACTATTGCTGTTAGAATCTATCTATCTATGTATTGAGCCTATGGCCCACTGATGAAAGCCTTTGCATTTGCAGTATATAGTAAAATTACAGACTCGTCTGTGGCAACATTCGCGGAAAAAATCACATGCAGAGCGCAGCAGTGGTTGATCTGCCAGAGAGGGTAGGTGGAGCTAAGCGGCTGCTTTTCCGCTCTCTGCAAGTGTTGCGAGTAAACAGTAATCTACTATGGCTGAGCAAACAAAGAAAAGGTCGATGACTACAGATACAACTTCAAAAATAAGTGAAAATTCAAAGACAAAGAAACAAATTTGACGCTCAGATGAAGGCAAACAGTCTGTAAAGGAAAGCGACCGTCAGCGAGGAAAATCAAGAGTTACAACAGTAACAAAGGGAGCCACCGGTGGACGTCAAATCGGTTAAATCGGGAAGTGTCCTTCCGCAATTACCGTATATTGCCACTAGGGGGCTCCCAAGGAAATAAAATCTAAATCTTCGAGATTGTCAGTTTAAGTATGGAACCTTTTGGGATAACAAATGACATCTGACCGAGCAAAGACACAAACCTACCTACAGCAACAACTATCAGACTACTATCAAGAAAAAAAAGATTTAGTTGGAAAATGGACGTAGTCTGGTCATTTGTAAAATCACTTTTTTGCCTTTTTTCACCTTCAGAAAAAGTCACACATCACATTCAGCATATTAGCCTTTCTCATCTATCTTATCTTTAGTATGGATTTTACTGTGATCAGTTGATCAGTGGTGGGAACAATTCTTTATATTACAAAATGTTACATTATACATCATCTTTCATGAGCTGGCGTAGCTGTAACTAAAGCAGCACATCAATAAGAGTAGCACAGTAGTACTGAAAATCAAACATTAGAAATCTGTTGTGCGTGTAATTACTGCAACAAGGTTAACCATCAGAGCCCGAGCTATTTAAAACATGAGAGACTCTTACCACTATGAAAGTCAGTGATATCTGCTGATGGACCCAACGTAGGCTTGCCGCAACAGCACACTGAAAGAAAACATGATAACAGTAAAGAGGAGAACAGATTTTAAACCTTTGATGGCAAACAGGAGTAACCACGGAGATGGTTTTCTTGATTCATCTGTTGCCAAGTTTTATTCTATAACAGATTTTTTGAGGAAAATCTGCATTTAAGATGTTGAACACGTTTGGAACGTAGCCCACTCAAACGGAAGAACCAAAAGTGACGAAGTCATAACTTTGGCCAGGTCTGCTCTTCTATGTCTTGCAATGCTAATGCTTTGCCAAGTGCATAAGCCTCTCGCTCAATAGAGACAGCACCCCACATCTTCATATCAACAGCAATTTGTTTGAGCAATTGAACAAGACGGCCCCAGAACATTTAAACACGGGTCACTTCACTGAGGAAGCTTTAGACTGCATTGATGCACAATTTTCACCGACTACAAAAAGAAAGTGCGAGGGAAAGTGAAGAAAAAAGAAGCCAGGGGAAATGCAGGACAAAGAGCCCAGTGCAACAGATCCCAAACACAGGTTCAACAAACTAGCTGCAGCCAATCCACTGCATCTATTCAGTCCGTTTGAATTCAGCGTTTCTTTTATCCTGATGCAACAATTAGTCTGGTGTCCAACAAAAGGAAGTATTTAGATTCACAACAATCGTGTGACAGAATCAGAAGATAGTATGAGGGTGTGATGATTAAGCTTTAGTCACAGAAATAGGCATGCATACACACACACGCTGTAACCCCACCTTACTGCTTTCCTCAGAGAGTTCAATAGCTTTCTCTGCTTGGCAAGAGGGGCGCTCTGAGACGCTACCAACCAGGCCACCCAGTAGTGAGTGAGACCTGCCAGCAACAAGCCCAGGCACATGCCAAAAAAACTGAATTTGATATTCTGAATATTAATACTGTAAGAGACTACTGCTGCTTAAACAGCTTCTCTAGATAAAGCAGAAACACAGACAAACAGACCACTTCTCAAGTTTAATCTCTCCTCAACGCAACATGTAAGTATGTTTTCACTGCAGGTAAATTGTGAGATTAATCATTGGGTTGAAATTGATAAATACCAATGAAGACATCAATGTGGATTTAGCATAGGATAAGCTTGTGTATTTTCATATAAAATGTGACCCCTGGGTTCAGACTAAGAGTGATTCAAAGACGCCAAAATTATCTGTTATGTAGTAGCTGCAGCATCTCCCTCAGAAAAGGGAAACCGGGGTCCCCAATTGGAGCCAGACCTCGGAGGGACGCTGCTGGCGAGCGTCTGGTGGCTGGACCTTGATCCAAAGAGCAGGCAGGGGCATAGCACAACATTTAGGGCATTCTCTATTACCCCTACCAGCATCTACCACCCAGTGGATCCACCGTGTGAATGCAATTCTGGTGGCAGGCAAAGGCGTGCTGTCCCCCGGCAACCCAGACGGGTTCTAGAAAGGTAAAACCTGGAATGTCACCTTGGAGTTGGAGAGGGTGGGGAGGTGGCGCTGTACCAACAAGTTATAGTTGGTCGTGTCCAAGCAGAGCACTGATTGTTTGAACAAACTCCCAAAGAACTGGACTCTGGTAGAGAACATGCCTGGTCACAGAACAAAGATTGAAGAAATAGATTGCTTTATTGCCATATCAGATCTGCAGCCACATGTCTTGGACACTCAGGTAATTTCGGGTTCAAATGATCTTTACCTGGTGGTCAATTGGATCAGATGGTAGGGGAAGCTGACTGTCCGACCTGGTTAACCTCAATGTGAAGCTATCTTGGACTTGGAATGCCTGGCTGGAGTACCTGTCCACAAGGTCCTCAACTCCAACCACTTAAAGGATTTCTACATCAGGGCAGCTTAAGGACATGGAATCTGAGTGTGCCAATTTTGAAGCATCCATAGTGGAAGTGTCTGCTAGGAGTTGTGGTCAGAAGGTCATCAGTGCCTCTTGTGGCAGCAAACTAAGAACTAGCTGGTGGAGGCCTTTAGATCTTGGTTAGCCCAAAGGTCGCCTAAAACAGCAGACAGGTACTGACGGGGAGGGCTTGGGCTTGGACAGGGCTGTTACCAGCTGAATAGGAGAACAGCTGACCCAGGCTGGGGAAATTGTTAAGTGATGGAAAGAACCCTTTGAGAAGATCCTGAACACAACCAACCCGTCCTCTGATAAGGGGGCAGAGTATGAAGTCCCCGGTGTAAACTTAACCATGTCCTTGACAATCGCTGAGGTCGTCTAGAAGGTCTTCAGTTGCATTTGCCCTGAGATGATCTGGGCTTTCTTGGACTCATGGGTGACATCCCAACATGCTGGAAAGGAGGCTCCCCGTGATTGTAGAATTTCAGATACAGAGAAACAAGGCGGATTGAACAGTGGACCAACTCTTCACCCTTGCAGGATTCCTGGAGGAGGGAATGGGAGTTTGCTCAAAGTGGAGCCAATTTTAGGACCAAGTCTAGTTCAATATTCAAGATTTTCTACCAAGTCCATTTTCCTTTGGGATAAGTTAGAACTACCATGATCTGAATGATTACCTTTACAGACACGACCAATTGGTAGAGAACAAAGAAACTGCAACACTTGACCAAGTGTCCTTGGGCAAGACACTGAACCCCAAATTGCTCCCGGTGGCATAGTCAGCGGGTATGAATGTGAGAACTGATTGACAGTTGGGCACTTTAGGTAGCAGCCTCTGCCATCAGTGTGTGAATGGGTGAATGTGATATGTAATGGAAAAGCAGCTTTGAGTGGTCGCAAAGACTAGAAAAGCGCTATATAAGTACAGTCCATTTACCATTTACCATTTAGAGGGAGCTGGAGATCAAACCTCCGACCTTCCGACTGAAAGACGACCGACTCTATCACTGAGAATATGTCGACAAAATCCATGAGTCACAGAAGGAACCAAAGGAATTGAACAAGACTGGTGAACATAGGGAGAAGGGAGCAGACTAATGTAGTTACTATACGGTTAAATATTGTGTTTTCGTCTCTTATGTGTCTCGTGCAGTCCCATAAAATGTTTATCTTCTGACAGGATTTTGTGGTTCAACAAAGTCCTTTTCTTGAAAACCTGCCAAACGTAGACTGAAGTGTCAGTATTGATAACTGTCGTTCTCACTCACACAGTCACTGGCTTGATTAGCACGAAGGTAATAACTTCATTCAAGCCCTTCACCCTGCAGATTTCTCATGGGAGGCTGATCATATTAAACCTGAGTTGCAATTATACATTGAGCTATTCTTAGTTCTATCTGTCTCCATGCTCACCTGCCAGACAGCCTTTTGATGCATGAGCTCTAGGTACATCCTGGAGTGCAATGGACCATGGGTAATGAAGACAAACCGGAGATATCACACAAATAATGGCTGTTGGTGGTCTCTCTCTCTAACTGTCATCCATCCACCTCCCCCTCTTCAGCTCATCCATACTCCAAGATGAAATGTTTATCAGTCTGGGAAATACTACGCCCCCACATCCTCCACTGAATTTGTCATTTCACTTATCGCCGGCTGAAATCTTAGTATCGGCACAATGAGGGAGGAAATGGAGCTATTATACCTGTGGGGTTTAGAGGCGGGACAGTAATCACACACCTGTCCATCTGCTGTCACCAGAGAATAGAGCGTGACTGGGTTTCTGGGCGTGAGAGACAGAAAGAGAGCATGCGAGCCGGGGTGTTTGTGTGTGGGTATGTGGTGTATAACTATAAGCGTGATTGTGTTTTCAGGCTTCTTACTGCATGGGAGGTACATGCTGCTTCTGGAGCTTTACAACCAGGAGTAAAATATCTGTGAAGATATCTGTCACATTTCTACCCCAGCAACAAACCAAGTGCGAAGTTTTCAATGGCCAATCCGTCATCAGGCACATGTCATGGCCTTCTTCAGCAGTTGGAGTCGCTCAGTTAACAACTGTGGCAAAATAAGGGTGATCTCTTATATGAATGATAATTTTTTTCTTGGCCGATGACCTCTGACCTCTTCGCAATCAATGCTGTCACAACAAAGTAGATGTAATAGAGTGAGAAAAATAGACAGTAGGCTTAGTTTCGGGGACTTTTATTTTATTTTTTTCTTAAACATAGTTTCATCTCTACGTCCTCTAAAAGTCCTTCAGTTAAATCACTATAGAAGAACCTCTTAGAATTGATGTGCACACAACAGGACGAAGGGCAGCAATAAGATTTGTTTTAAGTGGTCACAAGCCAAAAAGGTTGGGAGGAAAAAACTAAAACTATAGTATAAGGTCTGTTAGCATGAAGGCCTTCATAAATATTATGCCACAGATGACCCCTACTGGTCAGAACTCTTCATTGCATCAACCCCAACGACCTGACCTCTCCTTCAGTAATCTATAATGTCACTTCTTTCACTCTCCTTACATGACCTTTAGTTCTGCGCGGTGTGAAATGATCGTCCTAAACAACAAATGTTCCGAACTATAATACTTCCTAACACTGAGCACGTGAGTCATTGTCTTTTTTTGGAATATGGTTGTTTTTTGAGTCATATCTTTTTTGGCTAGTGTGAAGAGTAGAGTATTCATAGCCCAGAGGTGTATCAGGGAGATAACAAGCCACCATATATCACCTTTGCTTTGAATCAACCGACAACATAGCTGTAAGTGCCCTGAATGCAACGTGTGTGTTTTCCCATGTCATTCCCACACTCCCATCCCCCAAAACAGGAACCATACTCACCCCTTATCCCATTAAGACAATTGCCAAGACTGGCATTCAACATTTGCACGTGCGCGTGTGTGTGTGTGTCTGTGCCTGCAAACAGACACACAAACCCACGTATACGGACGAATGCACACAAATATACCAACCCATACACACACTGGGCTGAGAAAGAGTAATTTCAAAATCAATCCTTTTGGAGAAAAAGAGTTGAAAAAAAAGAATGAGAACCCCAAAACCTCCACCAGTGTTGGCTGATTGTAAAGGACTGTCAGTTACTGCAGCCTTCTATTGGGCCAAAGGGAAGCAGCAGGATTCAACTTGGGGCCCAATAAAGGGCTATTCTTCCTGGAAATCGGCCCTCGCACATGGACTTGAATGCACTCGGACGCTAATCTTCCGAGCTGTGGGAGCCCACTCTATATTCACAGGCTGTGCCACCCCAGTAGGCACAGCCGCGCATGCTGATGCTACTACACACACTACAAGGCTAATGCTAAAGCTAACACAGGGTTAATACCTATGTCTTGATTTGTGTTACTGATTGTTTTCTCTTTGTCTCCTTTTCACACTGAATGGTAGACTAAGAATTCATTGTAAATGTATTTTACCAACAATAATGTGGGTTTATATGTTGCAGGTAAATGTTACATAACAGGTTTAAAGGGTCCGGTTTACTAAGCCTCTTCACTTGTTACTGTTATACTCATGTTAAGCTAACAGACACATGTTCAGTGTACTTTCCAATGACAGTACAAATTGAAACACTAGTATTTTTTTAAATAATGTATCCTGGTTTCAGCTACTCATTTCTGCAACTGTTTATTTTGTTAGCCAACATAAAAAATGTTGCAAGCAGGTCATATTAAGTGTACCAAGCTAGCTAACTGTCTCGCTAAGGTTAGCACCATGTGTTGGATTTGCATCCGTTTCTTGAATGTGTCCAGCTATCGTTAGCTAGTTTAAACTCCAATATAGTAGCACCCAGGATCAGCATAGTGCGGTCAAACTACACAATAGATGTGCTATCATGAACTGTGCTTAATTTTTCAACCAATCTGTAACTGCACAAGGTGTAGTTAGGGCTATGATACGCACTGTTGTCTTTGAGGTGAATTTGTGTTACAGCTGTAGCAAGCTAGCTAGCTGATATAGTAACACTGCTGTTTGTACCATATAGTAGATATACACATTGTTTTTATCCATTCTTTTGTCCAACAGCTTCATTTAAAGATGTTACCTCGAAGAGTTCAGTTTTGTTCTCTTTGGCGGCACCTAAAACGGTAAACTGATAATTAAACTGATAAACGGTAATTACAGGAGTATATGTCCAAATTTAACCAGACGTCTACCGGTGGCTCACTTAGTCACGGATGTAACTCAACACTTATTAGACTGTTTGCCTTCATCTGAGCGTCCAATTTGTTTCTTTTTCTTTAGATTTTCACTTATTTTTGAAGTTGTATCTGTAGCCATCGATCTTTTGTTAGTTTGTTCAGCCATAGTAGATTACTGTTTACTCGCAACACTTGCAGAGACTGGAAAAGCAGCCGCTTAGCTCCGCCTTCCCTCTCTGGCAGACCAACCTCTGCTGGGTGATGGAAAATGCGTCACTTACTGGGCGCCGCTTGTGATTTTTCCACGAATTTCGCTACAGACACCCAGTCTATAATAATCAAGCTTATCTTTAACTAAGCCTGTAAAGGAAAAATGTACATGTAAATTATTGCTCTCACTCGAGCCTCATGCAATCAACGTCATAAATCCAAAGCTGGACAGGCCCAGTTGTGTCCAGAGATGCTAAGCTATTACTGCACAATTACTCTTCATGCAAAAGGTTTAGTGAATGGTCAGTGGCAGCCCCACTAAGGCCTGTCGACTGACTATTTAGCTTTCTCAGTTTTTTTAAACCCTGTAGGATTTAAAAGCTTCTCACTCTGATGAACCCCGGGGATGTTACCAAAATAAAAGACGCAGTTGTCTGCAAACAAACATTTGTGCAATCGAAATTATTTTACAGATGCTGACAAAATTGTGACTGCTTTAAACGTCCAAACACACGCACAAACACACACACGGGTCCACTTTATTCTTTCTGTGTTAAGGGTCAACCCAAGAAGAGAAAGAGTCGTTGCCGTGTATCATCCCGCAGACACACTCCACTCAATATATCTATCACCTGACCTGGTTTCCTCCGCCTCATTAACAATAATCTGAGTCTGGATCTATTTTTGCTCAGCCTGTCTTTAACCGGGTGAGCAATTAATAATCCACGTTGTATTTAGACTGATGGCCCTGCAAAGAAAGAGTCTTCTACATGGTAACTACAGCATTGATCATGATTTAGCTAGTATGCATGACCCTTCAACTGAACGCTCATATATTTGTCATCATTGTCAAGATACTTTTATTCTTGATTATAAACCGTTCTTTGTATTAAAGGCAAAAAAGGATTGACAGAAACACCTTGAGGTTTATGGTAAAGAGAATCTGCCGTGTCTAATGCTCTTGCCAAAGGATTGAAATTGTAATGCTTCCGTTCTCATGACAATGTTTTCTTATTTTGTCAAATATTGAAGCTAATATTTTCATTCATTTAAGCAGTGGATCAGCTCATTGTGATCAGTTTTCTGGCCTGTTTGGTTCACTCTCACAACTCATTGTCTTTTTCAGCAGCAGCTGGCAGTTTAACCACAGCTGTTCTGCTCTAATAAACACACTACACCAGCTGCACACCAGCAAACAGCAGTTAGCAACTAGCTGGTGAAAAGTTCAAGCAAGCAAGAGGAAGATATTTACTCATGTTCATCAGGTAAACAGAATACAAAACTTCACACTCATGCTGATGTTGCTCTGTGTCTGATGGAAGTGTTAATAAGCAGCTGTTTGCTAACATGTTCACCAATTAAACTTAAGAAGTTGATCATATGTTTTGGGGCTGATTTAAATCTGTGTACGATTTTGAATCACTATATGATTAACTTTTTTATCAGGATACAATCAAATATAAAAATATAAGCATTTTTTATATAGACAAGCACTTGAAGATAAAGCATGAGCCGAGTAACACTGTTTTACACAAAAGTCTCGCCACGTCTGGTCTTGAATAAAGCTGCCAAAGTTCTGGAGACTGACATGATGAACCAATAGAGGACAGGTGAATTGAGGATCTTCAGATGTCAGCGTGTTTCACTACAGAATTGTAAAATACTTAATGGACATTGATGCTGAAGAGACCTCACAGGGATCTTTACATAGACGAACATAATGTAACACTATCTCTGGTAAAACACTGCCCTCCAGTGGACGGAAATATTCAGCTGAATGTCCTCTATGACCTCTATACTAAACAAGCCCAGTCTGTCACTAAGAGATATGCAGAAATCATATCTTCACTGACTACAGACAGATGTGAGGTTTCCATCCATCCTTCCATCTCTCAAAGGTAAACTGTTTGTGCTCGTCATCATTGACTCAACAGATTTTCCATTTCAAAGGACTCTTAAATCACACCGATACTGACAGGCGTTTAAAGCTAAATGGAAAGATTAAGTTGATGCTAAGATGTTCTTCGGGGCAGCAGCACCCCCTCAACATCAGAGCTGGATGATTTCAATCCTGCTTTAGCATGCTGCTGGCATCAGCAGAGACATGTAAGAAGCAGCAGCAGCAGCCATGTGGATGTATTTAACCCGACTACAGCTCTCCTTAGAGGAGCCAGTGTAGTACAACTTAACGACTTCAGGAGTTTAATTATAACAACTAGTGAAATATACACACTGAGCTAATAGTAACATGAAAAGATCAAAGTGACTTTCCTAGAAAACGAAGTAACGCTCTTGGTAAATAAAGGTGGAACACATAAAAGTACCAAAATGTGAGTTAATAAAAGATGGGAAAGAATTAAAAATCATGTTTTTTCTACATACATTTTCTAACATGTTTCTAATGCGTTTATTGCAATGCAAACAGTGGAACTCGAAGTGTGATAGAACTCTCCCTTGTGGATCAATAAAGTATCTATCTATCTACTGCCATGACATTTTATTTGTTTATGGTCCGCAGAGGATGATCCTGACTTTAAGGATCTCCCGACGCTCCATCTTTAGGTCAAACTTTCACTTGGTCCAATAATGGAGTTACTTCAACTTAAGTTTAGGAACAGGACCACGACTCCCTCACTAACTCCACACATATAAGCCTTTCCCTTTCCTCTCCTCTCTCAACACAGGAACCACCTGGGGATGCTGAATCAGAAAGCGCGTAGAGACATGCCCCCGCCCGAGTCTCGACCACCAGGTTCCTGACGCCTCCAACTGACTCGACCCCATCCGACCCTCCTTTCATCCCGCTCTGCTTCGATCCCATTCGACCCCTTCTCATCCCACCCAACCTCGACCCTAGAGCACATTAACTACTTTGATACCGTAACAATAGCGCGGTCTTATTAGTGAACTTTGTTTTGTCGGTGCAAAACCAACATTCCCATCAGGTTTGGCTGTACTGATACTGAGAACAGGTAAACACTACACCTGCTTAAACATCAGCATGTTCCCATTATCCTTGTGAGCATGTTAGCATGCTTACATTAGCATTCAGCGCAGAGCACCGTGTAAACTCTCACAATGTGCTTTGAATGGCAGCCAGTGTTTAGTCTTGTATCTATTTGTATAATCTTCTGAAATAACGCTCAGCGTCATCAGGCCTTTGCTGGAACTCAATGCACGACCATTAGGCCTGTGTTGGAGAGAAGACAGTACAGACAGAGAGGAATAGGGCAACATGCAGCAGAAGACTGTATCCGCACTTGAACAATTTTAGGGTCTTGGGCAGGACACCCCAACACTGCCTTGTTTTAAGGGGTCTAGAAGGAGAAAGATCCACTGGTTTAAGGTGTTTACATTAAGAGCTTCTTCTGGCTATTAAACGATTAAAACTGCAAAAATATTCTGTAAGCAAAACGTTTTGCAACAAATCAAAGACAAACACTCAAATTCACAGTGGACAGTGATAGGTGAAGCACAACGAATCAGAACAGGACATGTCACACGGGGCCAGGACACACCATGCTGGGTCATGCTGCTCTGGGAGATTTATTTAGTGATTTTTCGTTTTTTTGTTTTTATTATGTTTTTTTTTCACTTGCGCTCCTGTCAGGAGTGTGGTAAATGGGACAGTCAAGCAGCAAGAGTCACAGTTCATCATCATCATCATTATCAATATCATCATCATCACTGTCACCACCATTATTAGCATCCTCCGCATGGTATCATTAAATAATTTTCATCATCATTTAACTTTTTCCTCAAGCTAGAAAATAATTTACATCACATTGTTTTCACTGACTTTTGAGACCACAAACATTCCAGCAACACACTCTAGGATTAAGGGTGGGTAACAATCAGAAAAGCATGACTTTTTGCATAGTATTAAATGAACAAAGACATTGAGTTCTTTATTTACAATTATTGTATAGATAAAAAAAATATCATAAAAACAAGATGAACACTTAAATCACTTACCCATAAATGGCTAAGTATGCCAAAAAGTTATCTGTTGGCATTTCTCTTTTTCTTTGTTCCACAAACTGCATGCTGCTAAATACAGTACATCGAGGCAGGTGAGAGTATATTGCAAGAAGTATCATTGATATCATTATCATCATCTTCATCATTGTCGGTGTCATCTTCAACATAATTATTGGTTTTTACAACACGTGTTATCATTTGGATGTAATCACACGATGTTCTGAAGTGTTTCTGACAGGAGCGGTGATTGATTACATACAGCCAAACAGCTGTGTCGGCAGTATGACTCATGGTGGTGCATGATGGGAGATGTAGTCAGGAAGAGTTCCTGTTTTCAGTCCGCATGGAGTTACTGTCTTTAGTGGACTCGGTTGTATTTACAAAGATTATTTTTAAATAGTCGTCTTTGCATCCTCTTAAAGCTGAATGTCCTCCTGGATGTAAAAGTGGCTTAAGTCTTTTTTTATTTATTGGAAATGATGTTGCTGTTGTTGTTGTATTTTTTGTTATGTTTATTGTTTTATTTTTTACAGACAAATAAACAAATAAACTGTCAAGTCAAGATGTTTGAAAGGAAACAAAACAAATCAACAGCTTCTTAGCAGAATATCAGAATCCAGACTGTTTTAAGTTCAACTTAAATACGACAGATTTTTATTCAAATGGTCCATGTGACTTTTTCAACACGCCTGAGCTGACTGGTAAAGCTTGTGCACCCTCTCCAGATGGACGGATCGACTGGGAAATGACAGAGGAGGATATAAAAAAGAAAAAAGGATGTTTGGATAAATGATTGTATATACTGTAGTAGTGTATAGGATTTTTTTTAAAAGTAGAAAAACCGTCAATTTTTTCAAGTTGCATAATGAGCCTATCACGTCATGCTTGCCAATGATTTCGGTTAGTAATAGAAATAACAATAGTACAGGCTAGTTAAGTGGCCTTGTCCTTCTGAGTGCAATAAGACAGGGTAAATGTGCCTTCTGTATGTAACTTCTCTCTGGTCATGTCTGATTGGTCAAAGCACAATAAATAGTTTACAACTAGTGAGTACAGTTGAGATGCTAGAGTACTGTATATTCTGTGACGGCAGGAAGACAAGCTTGGTTAAAACACACAAAAGCACATCTAGAATTACACCACAGAAGTTTTCATTCATAACCAGATAGTGCAGAAAAGGATCTTCTTTTTTATATATAGAAAAAGAGTCAAAGCAACATTCCATTTTTGTTGTAATTTGTTTTTTTTTTTGTCCGTTTTTCCTTCTTTTTTTTTTTAAGATGTTAAAAATGCCAACAGCTTCGTGGGGCTGCGTGTGTCCCTCTGCTAGAGGAAAGGATATTCCTTTAAACCAAAATAAAAGAAATCTAAATTAAATAATAAAATAAACGACACAATATATTCCAAATTTTACCAAAACAAAAGCAAAAAAAAAAAAAAAAGTCTGATTTCCGTGCGGCACAGATAAGCCAAATATAGCTTTGCAGATTTCTTATATGACTCGATTGCAGCCTTTTTGATGGTCGCATGTTTTTAACCTTAAGTCCTTTGAACAAACAGGGTTATCTAGCAGACAGTTCACTTTAAAAGGTCCTGATCTCAGCCTTTGACTCGAGCCCTGACCCCAGGCCAGCGCTGAAGCACAGAAAAAAAAAACACAATAAAAAAAAAAAGAGAGAAGAAGAAGAAGTAGTGAAAAAAGAATTAAATATTCCCCCTCTGTCACATAAAAGGAGGCCCCCGTATAGAAAGGCAAGCCGCTCCACCTTGATCCCAACAATCATATAGCGTAATACTAAGATTCCACATTTACTACGTTTCCCATAATATTTTGGTTTCTTTTTGTTTGTCAATCCTCTAAAAATATCTACAATATTGAAAAGATAGCAGGCAAATTCCAGCACATGGTTTTTCAGTTATAACACACCAACACAGCTCTGGTCCTTCTGAGCTCCAGCTCCGCCTCTTCTACAAACCAGGAAGTTTATCTCTACGAGGTTGTAAACAAATTACATTCTCTTTAAGACATAAATAAGTCAAAGTATTTTTGAGCCATTGAAGCAGGAACAAGGCAACATGCCGACAAACAAAGATAAACTCTCTCTAAATATATTTATATGTATTTATATTTATAGAATATATCCCATAAATGCTATCATCATCAATATTATTTTGCGTTCCTCTTTTCTGACAGGTGCAAAACTACTGTGCAAGTTGAGCCCTACCACCTCGTTACACACTTCTGTTTATGGATGAAAGAAATTTTTACAGTCGGGTACATGTTCATGCCACACAGAAGAGGGGACTTTGCAGGCCAGGAACTCAGAGAAGCTGTCTTTAAAGTAGTAGTCCGCCGCGAGGCCTCGCCCATCACAACAAAAGAACTCCAATAAAATTAAAACCCTTTTAAATAAAACTTGGGTAATGTACATTCATGCAGGAGCAACAATAATAATAACAATAATAATCAGAATGAGAATCAGAATAATAACAATGTTTTTCAATTTAATTTAAACTATTATCAGTATCGACAATGTTATTGTTGAGGAGAGGGAGTGTACGGGAGTTTAGAGTCTGTCCTGTTTTGTGATTTTTACTCCTCAGCAGTGTCTCCCTCCTCATCGTCCTCCTCCCGGTGCCACTAAAGACACGGTTCATATATATGTGCAGTCAGCGGCACGCTTATACAGTACATGCTAACACGCATATGGTCATACACACCACCACCGCCGCCACCGTACACATACAACCACAAAAGCAGGATGGCTGTGTAGGTTTTGTGGCTTTGTTGCGCTTTTTTGATTGTATGTTAAGTTTGTTTTCTTTTCACCTTGCTGTATTACTTTAGATTTTCTCCTATTGAAAGGAGCGGAGAGCTTTAAGAGCTCAAGGTTAAGGGGGCGGATGAAGATTTTAACACAGGACCTGTCCTGTGAAGGTGGTAAATGGGGGTTGGGGGACTGGAAGGAGGGTATTGGGCAGGACTGGGTGGAACTCAGCGGGTGACAAGGTGAAAGGTTGCAGTTAAATATCTGGAGGAATGGGAGGAGGAGCCCCCAGACTGCAAGGAAATTACTTTAGAGGTTAGAGCAGAGGTTAGGATGAGGGTTAGAGGCTGGTCTCCAAGCTGTGAAGAGGGCTGGCGGGGCTGGAGGAAGCGGCTGATTTACTGGTGTCGATGGTGAGATTGATGCCACTGTCGATGGCGTTGTTATTCTTGTTGGGGGATGAGGGCTGGCTGGAGTACTTCATCCTCCTCCGAGCAGAATCATCGTCTGTGTCGTCGATGAGGGGGATGTTGGGCGTGGAGTCTTCTATCCTAAACTCGGGGTGTGTCATGAAGTTGTGGATGGATGATCTGGAGTCTGGTTTTTCCAGGCCTTCATAGAGGGAGCTACGGAATGCATTCACAACGCGGATCTGTCGCGAAAAAAAGGGGAGGGAAGAGAAGAAAAACGATGAGAGGTGACGCCACAGGATGAATGGCAGGGTTGGAGGGACCCTCGGGATGAGAGGAAAAAGGGAGAGCAGGGACAGAGGGGGAGGAGAGAACCTCTCATTTGAGGATAAAGGAGGAGAAACAAGAAAAAAGTCAACTGCAGTCTTCAGAATATGACTACAGTTCACATGTCACTCAATTTTGGCGTGCATCGAGAAAAGCAGTGAGGAACAAAATTGTAAAAAAAACACAACAAAATCATACATTTCAAGGAAAACAAAGCAACACAAACGCTCGTTGTAAGTATACGCTTTAGTCCAATGTGCTGTATACCTAGAAACAAGCCACGTTAATAAATGGAATGCTCACGGAAAAAATTAAAGGAGAATATCACATGCAAGTTTGAAGAAATCTGGTGGGCGTGGTCAGTAAGAAAGAAGGAGGTTAGATCTGAGAGATCCAATCAGGTGGTTTAAAAACTTCTGGAGGTACCAGAGCACTGTCTGGGAAAATATCCACACAGACTCTGATGGGACACAAACACGAGTAAAGCACAGGGTGGGTAAAGCATGGTCCCAAACGGGGCAATGGAGAGAGTCAAACTCAAGCCTGCATGAGGACGTTGGCTCGACACAAGCATTGCAGTGTAAAACTCACAACAAAACACATTCAAGGAAAAAAACAAAACATAACGGTGGCTTTTTGGACAACGAGCGAACACAGCAGGTTAAGATATTATGAACACAGGAAGTAAACAAGAGGTAAAAACAAACTACATGCAACAAGACAACGGGACGGTGAGGGAGTCGACACCGGCACACAGACTGCTCACACAAAACATATGGGGGTGAATAATGAAAATAATAAGTTCACTGTCAGAGGGCTGACGGTCAAAGCACGTTTTCAACTCCATGCACATCTAAGTAAACACTCAAGTATAGGCCCCAAACAACGACATGAACCTTTAGTTGTCTGTAAGTCATTTCATCAATTTGTGGAATATATGTGGCTTAATCAAACCCAGAGACCGGAGAAAACAGCACAATGCACAGCTTCTACCTACTCTCTCTGGCGGACCAACCACTGCTGGGTGATGGACGCCGCTTGTGATGTTACCCAGTAACACCGACTCGACACAAAGCTCAAAATACCAACAAATAACAAAGAATACTGCAATTCTACTTGAGAAATGTACTATATATGATTCAGAAAAACTGAGCGTAGCACCCCAGTGTATTGCTTTACTTAATACTTACAAACATATGAAATGTTAGCAGTGCAGAAAAGCCTCAGAGACACGAGATTCCAAATGTACAGCAATACTGCGTATACCATAGACTGTATAAAAAGATGGAGGACATGACAGCTCCCTAAAAGTGAAGCCAAAACATCTCTTATCGCCCCCTGCTGACTGGCTGCAGTATAGGTCATAAAGCCAGCCTCATCATGTTAACAGATGGGACATGAGTCAAACTATAAAATCAAAATATAATTAGTTCTTATCATGCTGATTTATGTCCAAGTGTTTATTTTTCTGACAAGTTTATTTTTAATTAGTTATTTGATGCTGTAAAAAGGATGATTGACAGCTCTGTTGACAAATCCGGCTCCTGCAGCCGATCTGTTCTGGATTAGTGTAGAGGAGTAGAAGAGGAACAGCGAGAGGAAACGTAAATAAAACAATCACTACAGTCATTGAAGTTTCCATATCTGTGAACATTAATCACAGACCAACACAAAGAAGCAGTTCTGCTGTTAAATAAGCGACGTGCGATCTTTGCTGTTTTTTTCAGTAAGTTAAGTGTTTGTTTTGGTTAGCGGAAGTGGCTACCGGCAACTCCACCCGCCGATCTCCACCGCGCAGCTCTGGCTCCAAATGACGTCACCATCGCAAGGAGGCAGCTCACGTCACGGGGGCTACTTTGGCTTCAATTTTGTACAATGAGAGCAGATCGTGCCGCGTCATTGGTCTATACTTGTAAACAATGTCGTACTGCGACTCTGATAACTGTGGCGGAGGGGGGCACAGTATAAGGAGACAAACAGATAAAGAAAAATAATAAGGGGAGCCTGTCTGGATGAGTGCATGTGACAGGATGTCTGACAAGTAACACTGATGGGGTGTCAGAAAAGGGTGGGGGGTTGAATTTACGTCGGTGGTGCTGCAGAGGATCTATGTCCGTAACTATGGCAACATGACAGTCAACTACACCGACAGTATGAAGCGACAAGACGGGATGGATTATTGGTGCTGTATATTGCTTTATAGTGATTCTCCTGTCCCCTCCTTTCCTGTCCACACACCCAGAGCAGAGTTTTATATCTGGTCTTACATTAAATAGACAAAGATTAGAGATTGTAGGTGTTTTGTAAACACCACCACACATACTGTAGCTTCCTTTGTGTTTTCTTGTCATTGCAGATGATGTGTCAGCTGGAGAGTACATAAAATACCAGATCAAATTTGCTTCGGCTTAATCTGTCTCATCAGGAGCAAACTCACAGACGTGATAACATTGCAACTTATACTTGAATGTTTACCCAGTTCCTTGGTGAGTTGATTGGAATTAGTTCACATGTCCGTAAAGACATAAAAATGGAGGGATTGGAGGATGGGATAATGGATGGGGAAGATGAGCAGAGGGAGACAAACTCACAACCTGAAATGTCACGCCGTGGGTATCACCCTTAGTCCTGCGCTCCTAGCACTCTGAGGAAACAAACACACATTCACCAATGAGAGGACAGTACACCCAAGCATGGGAGGAGATATCAAGATGAATTTGAAATCCAGTATGAACAGCAAAAAGACAGAAGAGAGAGAGGAAATGAAAAAAGCAGAAAGCGAGAGAGAAAAAATTAAAGACAAAATCTTCAGAGATGCCAACCCCAAAAGGAGAACTGTTTTGTTTAAGAATAATGAGCCAAACAAAGTGCAGAGAAGAATTTGTTCATGATGGCACCCCTGAAGAAAAGAGAGCAGAGTAGCAGACTGACAGAGTTCTGACTCACGGCCAGTAGTGGGAGGAGCAGTAGCAGCAGTAGTGCTTGTAGGAGAGGAAAGGGCATTGGACAAGGACACGTGACTAGGACTAGAAACATTGGTTACATCCTGGGTCTGGCTGGTGGTGGATGATTGGCGTCTCAGAGCCCCCGCCCCCTGAAAGGAGGTGCCACTCTTGAAGGTGTTGACTACTTCAATCTGCGGGAGGAGAGCGGGACAGGAGAGGACAAATGGCTGCTCAGAGTGACAGAGACCAAATGGCAACACAGGTTGACTTGGCTGGGTGACTTTGGTGGTTACAGGGAGCACAAGGTGTCTCAATCATGACTCGATGATGGTGCACAGCTAAAGGTCAGGGGGGCAGTATCCCAAATTAAATGATCTGGCTACAGGTCTTAGTGGCAGATGCATCAACACTTACATAAATAAAACTAAATCTATCCGCGTGGCTATTATACCATTAAGAGGTAAGATGGGCATAGAGTTTGCTTATTTGGGTGATCTGACCCTTTATAAGACTCGTGGACTTAAAGCATGCAGACATAAGCAAACAAAACTAAAGTCGAATGTTTGTTGCTTCTGTAACTGGCTCTGTTGATTATGACAACATTAAACTCACTCATTATACTTTCTGAAAACTATGATGTTCTTGAATGTGCCCTGATTTTCTCTGCATGCTGTTTGTTCTCTCAAAGTCATTAAAAATGAGAGCATGTCCTCTGTGTTTTTTTGAGATTTAAGTAAAGCTTGAATGATTTTCTTGTTGCCCTGTTTGACCAATTTCTTAAAGTGATGTCACTGCAATTTGAAACTACACATTTAGAGGGACTGCAGAACAAATTAAACTATGAGGGCTCTGATCATCAGTTCCTTTAATACTAAAGACCTGTCTTCTTAGTGTCTCTTAACCATCTATGGCTGCCTCTGTAGGATGCTGGTCCACTGTATCATGTCGTGGGATGGCTTCGCCCTGAACCGTTAGTGACACACCAGTGAGATGAAATCAAATCCAACACTCAGGCAAAACTGTCCTAAATATCACAGTGATATCGGTGCACAGAGTTGGTCACATTAACAACAATTCATTGACTACGTTCAGTTGTTTTTAACCCCAGAGCATTTCACCGTCACTCTTCCACAGGTCCGCACTGGTGATTGCCTCAGTCCAGCAAGAGACGGCTGCATCTTCATGTACCTAAACAAATTATCTTGACATAAAATGACTTTAATGTAGTCTTTTGCATTTTTTCTCAGGCAATGTCTGAGGCGGTTCAGATTCCTACTAAGACTTGATTATTTGACAAAGACAGACAAACAGTAAAAGAAAAAGCCACCAGAGGAAACACTTGGATGTGGATTTTTGCAGCCTAATTCTATTATTGTTATTATTATCAAATCAAAATTTCCATATTTACTTTTTTCCAGCAGACTAAATCCAGTTCAAACTGAAATGAAACAGGAAGTCACAGCACAGGGACTGAACTGGTGTCCTCACCTGAGTCTGAATGCGGTTGAGTCCTCTGAACCAGAGGATCTGTCCTCTCCTCAGCTCCCTCTCTGCGTGGTCAATCTCCTCATTGTCCTCATTCACGTCCTCCTCTGGCATTTCATCTTTCTGAGTTAACTGACCTGCCCTCCGCAGGAAGCGCAACCTGGCATTAGGTATGGAAGCTATCACCTAACCCACAGAGAAGACAAGAGCACTGGGTCAAAAGGGAAGATGGATAGCTTACAGTGCAGCAGAGATACGCAGAGGAAGAGTCAAACATGGCAAACTTCAGTAAAAGCAATATAACAGGCAAAGCGGGAACATAGGAAGATGGAGAAACAGATGAGTTTGCGTGTTACCTGTCCCCAGACAAGCTCTCCCAGCCCGAGGAAAACACACCACATCCACTTTTCCAGGTCCAGAGGCTGACAGCTGAATGGCTTCCCTCCAAACTGCACAATAACAATCTGCACAAAGCAAAAGTCATGAGGAAACATTAAAACCTTGTAAATGTCCAATAACATATCTAAAGTATGATAATAACCAACCAAAAATAAATACTTAATAACATGATCATTTGCATCTGCTTACCTGCATAGCAAAGGTGCCAAAAACAATAGAGCAGAAGATTGGGTTCCTGAAGATACCATCAAAGACGTTCCTCTCTCCGTGGATTTTCCGGGCGTTTATCTCGTTAAAGAGCTGCATCATGACGAAGGTGTTGAAGATGATGGTGTAGTGCTCAGATGGAGGAGAGTGCAGAGGAGCATTACGGCCGCTGTCAATGTCAAAGATCTGCTCACCTACAGGGGAGAAACACAGAGAATTAGTACAACTTCATTTACTTTGACCGCATATTGTGTGTCATCATTAAGGTGTTGAACCCCTAGTGTACTGCAGTTTACAGTTATCCATACTCCATACCAGCAAAGAGCAGTGTGAAGATGATGACTAGCTGATAGACGCCGTGTCCGAGGATGTTCTTAGTCATGGTGCTGGAGATAAGAGGCTTGTTGCGACCGTATGGCTTCCTCTTCAGCAGAGACTCTGTGGGAGGTTCTGTTGCCAGGGCCAGAGATGCAAAAGTATCCATGATCAGGTTCACCCACAACATCTGCACAGCCTTCAGGGGAGAGTCCTGGGGAATGAAAGGGAAATTAATAAGTTCTTTACAACTGATGTTTTTTCACACATCCGTACATCCTTAAAGACATAATCTCAAAGTTCTTAGTTTTTTCTATTTGGTGGCACCTAACGGCGATAAAAAGGAATTGTGGGTGCATACGTCCCAAATAACCAGACGTCCACGGTTGGCTCCGTTTGTAACTCTTGATTTTCCTTGCTGACGGTCGCGTTTCTTTTTAGACTGTTTGCCTTCATCTGAGCGTCGAATTTGTTTCTTTTTCTTTGGATTTTCACTTATTCTTGAAGTTGTATCTGTAGTCATCCATCTTTTCTTTGTTTGTTCAGCCACAGTAGATTGTTTACTCGCAACACTTGCAGAGGCTCCGCCTACCCTCTCTGACAGGCCAACCACTGCTGGCAGATGGAAAACGCGTCACTAACTGGGCGCCGCTTGTGATTTTTTTCTGCGAATGTCGCCACAGACACCCAGTCTGTAATAATACAATATACTGCAAATGCAAAGGCTTTGATCAGTGAGCCATAGGCTCAATCACCATTGTGTTCCCTCATTCGGCGATAGATAGTGACTGAACAGACATTTATTTAAATGAAAAATTACTTTAACTCAACAGCTTTTTAGAATTACAGAATAGACCCAGTCGCAAACCAGGACGCCCCTTGCATTGATTCTGGTTTCAAAGGCCTTTTGTGGTACATCAGTTACAACAGCTGAACCCCAACAATACATGACAATCTGAATAGTAGAACATGAAATATATTCCAGCAAGAGATGGATAAAAACATAAATATATATTTGAATCTTTCCAGAAGTACATTTGCTCTGAGAATCTCTTTTTTCCCTTATAAGTTAAAGAGAGCACAACTGAACTGAGGAGGGATCTGTCAGAACCACGGGAGAATGGTTGCTGTCACAATGCTACAGTTGGCTTTTCATTGTGACAACTCTTTTAGTTACAGAGTGAATGTGAACAATCTTAAAAAGAGTCTCTCCCTTCTAGTAGTGTTTTTCCTCCCTTGTAACCATTTGACAAGGTTAGCAAGCAAAATATATATGTATATATGTATTTATATGACGTACGGGTATTAATAAATAAATGTATTTACTTATTTTTGTTAATCTCATTCATTCGTTTAAAGATTCAACCTGATGTCAGTGATATTACCACACACATTCCTCTCACCTGAGTGATGCAGGCGCCAGTGAAAGCCACGATGACGGCCACGACGTTGACGGTGAGCTGGAACTGAAGAAACTTGGAGATGCTGTCGTAGACGTTACGGCCCCACATCACTGCCTTGACGATGCTGCTGAAGTTATCATCTGTCAGAATGATATCCGACGCCTCCTTGGCCACATCTGTACCAGCGATACCCTGAGAGAGTGCAGGACAGATGCAGTCAGAAAGAGAGTAGGGTTGGCTGGAACATAACTATGGATAATGTTAATTTGCTGATGATTTATTGAATCGTACTTCACTGCATAAAATATGAAAGGTACTGCAGCCAGTAGACAAAACAGGACTGCAGACACAAGTCAGCTCTGATGATGGGTAATGATACAGATTTAATAAATTGTGTGTGTTGGTGGTTTGATGGCAGGAGGAAATAGAGCTGTGGATGAGCCAAATTATTTAATTTGCAAGGAGAGCAGGAATACAGCACAGCCAAATACCACATAAATATTAAGCTGTGACAAGAACACAATCAGTGTTTGTTTTCAGTTGTCTGTTGCCTGAATGGTATGATGCAGTGCAGAGAAACTGTGGGAGCTCCGATATCCACTAGGGGGAGCTCCTAATCTACACAGCCGGAGGCGGCGTGCCTGAGAAAAAGCCTTAAATACTGCAGAGGTGAAGAGTATATCTTAAGATGTTGACTGACATCCATCTCAAAAGGAAACAAGTGAGGCAGAAGAGATACAAAAACAAAAGAAGGCTGGCTCACCATGGCGAAGCCGACATCAGCTTTCTTTAGTGCAGGTCCATCATTGGTTCCATCTCCTGTCACAGCCACCACCTGCCTCTGGTCTACCATGGTGCTGTCAATAATGCCTGTCAAACACACATGCAGCAGTGCACATATATTGATTGACAAAGTATGTTAAATAATGTTGATTAAAATAACTAAAACTAAAAATAATTTAATTAGTTCATTTGCAAAATGACAAAGTGTTAAATCAAAGTGAGTTTGGTTTCCCTCACTAGTAACGCGTGAAATAACAAAGCAAGTTCACCTTTAACAAGAGTGTGTTTGTCAGTCGGGGAAGATCTGGCAAGAACTTTCAGTTTGGGCCAAACTTTGTCAATACGCTCCTGTTCCACCTAGACACACACACACGTACATCCACACACACAAGGGAACAGAAAAAAAAGGACAGTTGGTTGTCATTCAGATTTAGAGTGATATCCTTCTGTCTCCAGAGCTCTGCCTCACTCACTCTCTGGCACATTCCCTCCGACAGCAGTTACTGTACCTCTCCTTTCTCATTGCGGATCCTCCTGTTAAACTCTTTGCCGTCGATGCAGAGGAAGTCCTCTCCGGGGTGGATGATACCACACTTGATGGCAATGGCCCTGGCTGTGTTAATGTTGTCTCCTGTCACCATGCGCACTGTGATGCCTGCACGCTGGCACTTCATGATAGCATCGGGCACCTAAAGAGTAAGACATGAAGACATGTAGAAAATGAATTGCTACAGCAGAAATACAATGACAGCGCATGGATAGTTCTCACATAAAGTACTTAAAGTGATAATCTTGAAGATTTTCATGTAAATAAATGTCTGTTAAGTCACTATCTATCACCGAATGAGGTAACACGATGGTGATTGAGCCTATGGCCCACTGATGAAAGCCTTTGCATTTGCAGTATTACGGACTGACTGTCTGTGGTGACATTCGCAGAAAAAAATCACAAATGGCGCCCAGTTAGTGACGCGTTTTCCAACACCCAGCAGTGGTTGGTCTGCCAGAGAGGGTAGGCGGAGCTAAGCGGCTGCTTTTCTGGTCTCTGCAAGTGTTGTCAGTAATCTACTATGGCTGACCAAACAAAGAAAAGATCGATGACTACAGATACAACTTCAAAAATAAGTGAAAATCCAAAGAAAAAGAAACAAATTCGACGCTCAGATGAAGGCAAACAGTCTAAAAAGGAAAGCGACCGTTAGTGAGGAAAATCAAGAGTTACAATCAGAGCCAACAGTTGATGTCACACATGCAACACTGCCTGGATATGTAGGAAGCGTGCTCCCGCAATTACCGTTTATCGCCAGAAGGTGCCGCCAAAAAGAACGAAACTGAAAGCTTTGACATTATATCTTATACCTGCATTATCTGATTTTCTGGCCACTTCGGGGCGCGGAAACAAACTCTTAACATAACCTTTGCATAGTATAACCTTTAAAAATGTATTTGGTCAACTTGTTATTAAACAGCTATATTATTAACATCAAGCAGATACAGACCAACATAATCTATAATTTGTGGACATGTTACTAGCCACCTGATGAACTTCAGTCCAATGCTCACCCTCCCTTTAGCTGTGTTTTGGTGTACAATAACTCCAGACACAAATATCTGACTCTTTGCTGCCAAAAACTCTACTATATTTTCAATTAATGAATTTTCCAGAATAGGTAGTTATAACCCAGTCAGACACATATACAGATACACATATGCAACACAAATGTAACTCTGTTATACTTTGACTTTTACAAGACAGTATCATTTGGCCTCTTCTGAGACAAAAAACTAAATTGTATCCGAGATCATTTCCTCACATATAACTGTCTAGTAGAATTACTAGGAGTTATCACAGTATGGAGATATATCTGTGGTGAAATCTGCAAGCTAGAGCAGAGGATTAATTCAGAAACATAACTTCCTTCTGACAAAGGTCAGTGTGGGCGAGCACTGCACTCCAAACCCACACATAAACAAACAAGTGCACATAAAGCAACAGCATCTCACATACAATTGCTTATACACGCAAGCCTGGGAGTATACATTTGCTCTCTCTGACACAAACACACACACACAGGCACATACACAAAGACAAAGTGTGTGCAAACTTTTCACTTCACCATCACAGACCCTTGGGCATATTGCATACACACATGGGAGCGTGCTTGTACTCACAACCGTACATACACGCAAAATTATATAATGCTAAATAATAGAACCTAATTGAACAGTAGAAATAGTGAAGAAAACTGAGACTCTTACAGTCAGTAAGCTGAATCAGTAATGACGGTTATATTGTACGTAGCCACCATAAGCTATATCCAGACCTAATAAGTGTGTACTTGTAAGTTCCAGTAAGCAAGAGTGTATGTTTCTGAATTTAAATTTGAAGACTGTCTTTATTATTCTTTTAAAATGCACATAATTTGGGTGGCTGGGTCGCTGAATGGTTACAGTGTATGCCACATGGATGCATGGTCGCAACAGCAGCTGGTTTGATTCCAGCCAGTGACCTTTGTTGAATGTCATACACCCTCGCTTTCCCCGTGTGCTCTTTCTTTTCTCTTCATCTTACTACTTAAGGGCTAATCTAAGAAAAATAAGTTTCATTATCTCACTTTAAAGGTTATAGGTGTAAAGTTTGAAATGTAAATGGTTAGCACTAAACTGACAACTTTAAAATAGCCAATCAAGTCAATCAAGGGCTTTAGAAAAAGACAACCAGAAATATGTAATAACAAAAATGAATGAGGCAGAGTTTCAGTTTTTCCAACTGGGCCTGAACGCATCTCCCCTCTCCTCTCTTGTAACTCAGTGAGTGGTTGAGAAAGTAAGAGAGAGAGAGCGGCAAAGTGACGGATAATACGAGTGGAGCAGAGAGAAAGGTTGAAAGAGTGAAGGTGTCAGTCTTGCAGTAGGCATGAATTTAACTTCGGGGCTTCATTAAAAATGTTTGAGGCTCAAGCTAGCGCCCCCCAGAACGTGCCGCCCTAGGCGACCACATATATCGCCTATGCCTTGAGCCAGCCCTGGCACAAGCTCCATAAATTAATTTGAGTTTTAAGTATTATGATTATACAAAATAAAGAAGCTCTCGCAGTGAGTGTTGTGGCAATTGGAGCAAGTTCTCACATCCTCATAATACTCTTTCTGCTAGCACCGAGTCATTGTTATCAAGATATCAAGTTCCCGTCTGCCTATCTGTCATCCCAGCTGTCTGTTTTACTCTCCTCTCCTTCGGATTCCCACTGCCCTAGTTGACTGGTCACCCGAAAGAGGAGGTGGAGTGAGGAGGAGAGGAGAAGAGTGGAGGCTTATTAAAAATACAATCTGGCCCGGCAGAGGAAGAGGGTAGGAGGCTAGTAGGTGAAACTGAAAAACAAGCCTCTCGGCTCTGGTTACACTCTCGTTTTCCTCCGTTTCTCTCCTTACATGTCTGTCTTCTTCTGCGGTGCATTATCCCTCTGACGTAAATCTGATTTCGAATCTTTCCCTGCCTTTATCTTTTCTTCTTCTCTTTCTTTTCCTCTTTTCTCTCTTAATCTCTGCTCCCATGTGTCTCTGGGGGCGCCCTGCAGCAGGCAGTTATTAAAAGAACGTCGCATTCTGGAGGAAGAAATTGGAGACTAATACGCAAACCAAAAACATGTTTACCACTCAGTGCGACCTTTTTAACCGAGAGGAGAGTCCCATCTCCATTATTATCAAGTTTTACAGAGAGAGTTGGAAAGATGGTGCTGGAATGCAGCACTGCTTTTCCACAACGGTTATTGAAAAGGTCAGATGCTAAGTGACTTCTGTGTGGAACGAAAGGGAAATGCTGCAAACGGCTCGGATTGGAACAATGCAAGGGACGTTATTAGCACCTAAGGTGTGAATTCATAAATCTCAAATGGTGTGAAATTTGAAATATTTGTGTTTTCTTTTGTGTATTTCTCGCTATTCTTTGAGTTTTCTTGATTTTTTTCCAATTATTCTTTAAGGACGACTCTAAATAAAACTGTGGTACAGAAGAGGTTTCTTGTGAGCGTGTCCATGATGAGGACGACAGATTGTTCTCCCCTTCTTCTCTCTACACTTATCTATTATATCTAGGTCTGTTCAGTTGCATAAATACATAACTTGGCTTTAGACACTAGAAGAGGGAGAAAGGCGTAGTGGGAGAGAAATTAAGAGCTCTAGAGGAAAACAGAGCAACCAGAGAAACTCAAGCCCTACGATATGAAGAGAGGTGGGGACAGGGAAACATGATGGGGACGGGTTGAATGAGAGGCTTTGTTAGAGAGTGAGGAGGGGGATGGAGAAAAAAATGAAAGGGGGAAGTTGAATAATGCAGTAGTCAGTTAGCTTCCTGCCTCCCTGTACCTGCGCAAGAGCTGTCAAGTGAGGTCAGTATTCCTTTTGTACACAGATACCTCTTTCCTGCTAAATATATTCCTCCTGCTCTTCAAGTGAAACTCAGCCTTGTACAGCTGCAGAAATAATCACCTGATGCACAACTTGCTTCTGTAAATTGAAATGGAAGTATAAAAAGTAAATTGTATACTCTCAAAGTGAATTGATGACGCCTTAACATTTCAAAATTGTCATTGTCTCACATGTACCGTGTCTCCTACGCAGGCATTCAGAATACATAGCCCTCTGCAGGTTTGAGTTTTAACAATGGAACCCTAAAACTGTCTTTCACAGCTTGTTAAAAATAACACTGTAAAGATTTTAAACCAATAACAGCGATATTTTTTTAAATCTAATTAACTTCAAAAGCAAAATTCACATCTGCAAACTGAAGAAAATAAATATAGTTTAATTATAAAATGGAAATACTCAAAGTGATCATCTCAAAGATTTTCATTTAAATAAACGTCTGTTATGTCACCATCTATCGCTGAATGAGGTAACACAGCGGTGATTGAGCCTAAAAATCACAAGGACGCACATTTAAGGACCAAAAATAAAAAAAACTATTAATGAAAAAATTAAATATTTTATACAATATATCTTCACAATATGTAACAATGTAACTGCAACGCATTGAAAGTGTTATATTGGCTACTTATATTAGCAATGCCTCAAATCTGCAAAGGCTGATTGACCCAGTCTGAGGTGTGCATTTCATCAATCAATAATCATTTAGAGAAGCAATCATCAGTGAGGCCATTGATCACACACACACGTCAAATCTTTCGAAATGACACATGATCCCTCTCAGTCAGCTCGATGTGCAGGCTGATAGTGTCACCACAGTGTGGTTGCTTTGTACATCTTTGATCCTCACAGCTCCACCTCCTATAATCTGACATTTTAATTCATTATAAGAGATCAAGATGAAATGCTTCCTTAAACAAGTAAACGAAGAAATCTCATTGTAATAACAACACCATAAATAAATGTCTCACCATTGTTATTTAGATTGATGTTATAGGTATTAAGTCTTTTATACTGCTTTAATTCTTCAACATGACACACAAACAGATCTTTAAGAGGTTAATATTTAGTAATAAGATCTCCTATGTACCTTACTTTCTTATTCTGTGCTCCAATAACAGCTGAGAAGGTTTGGTAACCAACAAAACTGATTCCTATCATTTCAAATATATGTGTTTTGCTCGTCTTGTTGAAAATAATTTTGCAGAAAGTTTACAGGCGTTACTGGGGGGCCATTAAGAGTTTCACATGACGCCCTGACCATTAGAAAGGTGTTCTTTAGTCCTTGCACGAAACTAAAAAATAAAGAAGCACGGTGATGCCGGACGCGTGTACCCGGGTGCCGCAGTGTGTATTATTAGAAGCTTCCACCAGCCGACAGCAAGGATTACAGTGCCAGCAATGAAAAGAGGACACATACGACAGGAGCAATGTTGACTGGAATTCTTGTCGTATGTGGCTTCTCCTTCTGTTGTTCAGATCGGCATGACTTTTGTGGTTGTGCATAACATTGTGAATATATCTTTCGATTGCATACTTCAGGCCTTGCTGTCAGCTCCTTGAAGCTAGACTGCCTTCTTGTACAAACTACTAAGTTGCCATGTTTGTTTTAACAACCTATTAAAGGTAACTAAAGAGCTCTGAAAAAGACAATTAGGGGTCTAAGTAGCTTCTTCATATCTACCCACTTCATGTAAAACATGTATTGATGCAATACTGAAAGTCTGTACAGTATCTTCAAAGCTATAATTAAAAAAAAACACACTTTACATACAGGATCCCTGTCCCTGGTCCGTCTCATCTGTCTCACATATTACAGAAGGTATATATTGTAAACATAGACGATACATACAGCAGGTTGAAAGAGGGTGGATGGATTTATATATGATACTTAATGATCCCTAGGGCAGTATAGACAAGAAGCAAATTTGAGATACTTCAAATCGTAAAAGATGGAGAAAACACGATAAACAAAGTGTTGACAGGAAGGAAGACAACTCATAAACATGTAAAAGGTAAAGGTAGAAGTTGGTGTGGACTCAATAGCAAGCACGCTGCTGTATACCCCATTTGCCCTGCATCCAATCCACCCAGTACCACAGCAAACTCTCTTTTCCTACCTCTGGCCTGACGGGGTCCTCAATCCCAACCACACAGATTGCTGTCAGGTCGCTGAGGATGTTGTTCTCATCATCCCAGTGGGGCTCAGGATCACCAGGGAAGTCACGATATCCCACGCAGATGGTCCTCAGGCCATCACACGCCATGGGCTCGATCACCTTCTTCACCATCTCGTCCTTGTCCCGTGGACGGAAGACCCTCGACTCGCCCACCTCGTTCAGGATATGGCTGCATCTGTAGTTAAGAATGGAGGGGTAGGATGAAGGATATTTTAGGTTGTGTATTATATGTGACCTTCAGGTGGAAACTCAGCCCACTCTCACTGCATAATGAAAAGAATGCATTATATATGTAATACCCTAAAGTACATTACGCACTAAAAATGGATGAGCAATACATCTGGTGGAAATTCAGCACTTGATTATACCATAATATTGTGCAACAAGGTTATGTGCTGCTATTAGCATCACAGTAATTTCATTCTAATTACAAAACCAGACGCACTTTTTCAGGACAATCTCGGAGGCTCCCTTGCTGTACATGCGGAAGCTCCCATCCGATAATTTGACGACAGTGCTCATGGACTTCCTGACGGAGTTGAAGGTGTACACTTTGTAAAGCTTTTCCTCCGGGATCTGGTTTCTTATTGGCTGGTAATCCCGCTTCAGGTCCAAGACCAATCCCAGCAGGCCGCATTCCGTCTTGTTGCCCACCTGCTTCGGCAGACCGCCTTCCTTATCTGGGGGCTGGAGGGAAGCAGAGGAAGAGAGTTTTTTGGATGTTAGGTTCTATTTTCAGCACACAATTTGCAGCAACACAGTCATATATGTGCTTATTGTCTACAAGGGGATTTTTTTCACAACTTCTCATTCGGATTTTGATCATTTTAAGATGGTTTTTGATTGTTTACTTACATTTAGACAATTCTGGTATTGAGATTCTCAAGTCTTTAGCTGAACATATTTCATGAACAAACACTCTATAATGTATTTAATCTATGCAGTTTGCTCTGTGATCTATTCGATCAATGAGATTCTCTTTTCTTCAGCGCTGTGTGACTAGTGTACGGCTTGAAATAGCCGCCAGCGATAATTAACCAGCTAGCAGGTGAAAGGGTTGCTCTGTGTGGGAGGGTAGGAGATGAGATAGATGGAATCAAATTTGGATGTTCTTATTTCAGGCGTTCGGTTCAGCCCATTGCAATCTGTAATTGTACATTTGGAAGCGTATTTTCCTCCGCTTCAGTGAACATCTCAGTAGCTATGTTTCTGCACGACTATGTGGTTCGTGTGGGATTAATTGAATTTACCGTAATAGAATATAAAGAAAAGTAACATATCTTAATCATAGCTGTCCGAGAATGTCATTTTGTTTGCTGATGATATATCAATGCGTTTACTCCGAGTAGTAGGGAAATGTTACACAGCACGTGATGTCAGAGGAGCAGTTTCTCTGCCTCTCAAAGCTGGAGTGTGTTTATTATGAGCCCGCAGTGGAGCCTTTTACTGTAGATTATCCGTGTGTGCGCATGCATGTGTGTGAAATCTGCGCACGTCTCTGTCCAGGTGCTACAGTGTATGTGTGCAATTGCCTGTGTGAGTAAGTGTGTGGTCAGCTTGTGGAAGACTCAGGTTGCCATGGTAACACAGCACTCTGAAGCAGAGACTTGTGGGAAAGGGAGAGGGTGCTCTCTCTCTCCGCCACTTGGGGATTCTTACTCTTTGGCTGTGATTCTCTGACAGGATTTTCACTCATCTCACTTCACACATGTCCTGCAGTCTTTCTGAGTTTCCCTTTTCATCTTTCCCCCGGTCCTTATTTATTAGTATTCCCCGAGCTTCACTGCATTTACTCACACTCTCTGAATTGTGGAATCACACAGAAATACAAGCAGTTAAGCACATAGTGTGACTATCCATATTTCAGTGAAAATGCTCTTCTGACAGAAGAAAATCACTGTAACGTCAGTATCCTCCACACAAACACAAACGCACACTCACACTGACCAGTGTAGAGACACCACTGCTCATCAGTCCAGACACATGTGAGAATGTGCAATCCTCACTGTAATTATTCATAACACGCCTCTTCACATCATCACACTCTCTCACACTGATATTCATGTTAGGTTGATTAAAGATATCTGAATAAAAAAGATGTTCGACTTCACTCTTCAGAAAAATCAAGACATTTTTTTTAATCTTCTGATCTCAATTTAGTGATTAAATGTCTGCTTAGAAAGCGTTAAACAATAATGAATAAAGTCAAAACATCCCATCGCAGAGTCTAAGGAAGCTTCTTAAAATTCCTTTATTTATCGAGCGTCTGTCTCAATCCCAAATATCCATTCATTCATTCAACCTTAAACCTCGAGGAATCATTGAGGGCATGCCCTCATTTTCAATGATGTCGAGAGTACAACAAAATCGATATGCACAAACAGAATGAATGAAAAGACTGGCAACAACACAATCAAAAAGTTACACACAAAAGCACAGTAGTCTGTTATTATTGCTTTAAAAAGACTCACAGGTACAAATGTGTGAAGTTTTAATGTATGTTGCAAAGTGTTCCATGTGAATGCAGTAGAGAAGCTATAAGCAGTTTTTCCAATTACAGGGTTTGCCTGTGGGACTTCAAGCATCAGACAGTTACTGCAACGTGTTGAATATTGACTGTGAGACCGGTTTAGTAAGGAGGTGAGATATGGTGGCACGTCACTGGCTTTATAAATATATAAAATAATGATAAAAAACAATGCCTGTCACGTCTAACTGTTGGAAGTGCACAACCAACCTTTTCATACTGAATGCAGTGATGAGTGGAGTAACTGTCACCAGTGATGAATCTGAGGGTGGAGTGGTAAATGGAATCTAGGGTAGTAAGAGTGGAAGCAGAGGCGTGCCTATAGATAACGTCACCATAATCTAGAGCAGATAAAAAGACGGCCTCAGTGACCCGTTTTCTGCTGGGCATTGGGAAGTTAGCTTTGTTTCTGAAGAGGAAGAGGAAGTGTATTAATATGAAATTTGAGTTTTTGATCCCTTGTACTCAGACACTCTTTCAATGATGTGTCCCGTCACAGTTGTGATATGTAAACCATTGTCTGGTATGTCCCTGGCTCTAGAGAAAAACATACATTTAGTTTACTCTCATATAAGCAAAGAAAACCAATAAACGCTCACATTTAGGGAGCTAAGACCAGAGTCACTTGGCACTTCGGCTTGAAAAAAAGGTTAATCGAGTAACAAAAAAGTGCCCAATTTACTCTCAGTCGTTTGCCAGATTGTTAAATGGACTATGTGTTTCAGCTCTAAATGAAATAAGCACAATTTGGGCAACAACAGCGAGATAAGTATTGTGGAGAAAAGCCCTGCAAGCTTTTCCAATATGTTACTTTTAGTTCATTCACATCCCTATTAGCCAGTGCTGAGCATAAGACTAGTCTCCCCGGGGTCTTGCTATATAGTACCAACAGTACACTTGACACCTACACACACAGCTAAAGAACAGCTTGTCAGGTACACTCTCTTTCTCCGTTACACTGGCGCGCACACACACACACGCACACACAGCATGTCACAAGCAGAGTGAACATAATGCTTCTGACTTTCTGCTAAGCAGACACCTTCAGTCTTTGCTATTTGCCCCAGAATAGACTGACTGCAGGGCTGCTGTTCTGTGACTGAACAAGCCTCCAACCAAGATTAGATTTCAAAGGAAAGCTTGACATTTCCACATTTTAAATACTTTCTTGTCGCTTTCCTCACTCAGCGTCTGCGGATATGTGTTGAGAAATGTTCTGTAACAGCAGTGTAGTTCATCACATTAATGGCTTGGTGGAATCGGTATGCTCCCATTCTCCCTCTAACGACTGCTCTTGTCCACCTGCTAACGAGGTTTTGATAGAGAATGCTAATAAAATGTTTTAATGAGTCCTTATTGCCCTGAATGAAGTGAGAAAATTATATTGAACTTTTTTCTATTTACATAATATTCCTATTTATTTCTCCATGGTACGCTACTCTACTCTATAAAAGCAACAACACACTGAATCTGTACAAATGTAAAGCCCTTTAAGTTTAGAACATTTTAAATTGATCGGCAATTACCAGTTGTATAAGTTCTATAAAAGCTAGTTAATCCCCCTTAGATGTACCGTACGGCCCCTTACATTGTTGCTTAAACAGCTCAATTCGGAAACCACATTTTCTTAAGAAACAATGAGTATTGATTAATTAAGGCTCAGACTTGTTTCACGTGTCCTTTTAGCTGCAGCTGCTGGGTTCCAGCTGAGAGGGTCAGAGACAAAGTCAGCTAAAATCTCATTAATCATTAAAACCCAATCAGACCACTGGCCCATGTTCACCTAGTAATTGGACATATCTGGTTAATGTTCAGCTGTGTGTCTCAGACACAGACAGGCGTATAAATACTTTATACAGAGTTTGTGGTAAATAACAGAATTAATGCCTTTTCCTAATGACCAGTGATTACATCAGGAAGACACTGGCTGTCATTGGCTAATGAGGGGATGGAAGAAATGGCTTCATCTGTGCTGTCTGCTAAGTGTTTGGGGGAATAGGCTCCCAGCAACAGAAAAACACCACACTAAATGACCGTACGGTGGAGGATGCATTAAAGGTTTAACCTAATTTATACAGAAAAAGAGTATTTTTTGACAGCATGATTTGTCTTCCCTACTATCAAAGAGGTGAATCAGTTATTTCATCAAAGCAGTGATGAAACAACTGTAGTCAAAAGTAGTGATTCAGTTGTTTCATAATCTACAGAAGAGGAACATTTTTTAAGCCTAAATGATCCTATACGATCTTTGGGCCAAACCCTACTTGAACAGATTTTTCATCATGAACACGTGGCTCATTTGGGTAATTGCAGGACTCTGGCCACTTTGTACAGAAACACAGAGACCCACGGCTGCTGCGAAAACAAAGCAAGGCAGAAGAAAGAGCAAAGAATAAACAGAAGGCAGACAGCAGAACCACTGCCCTTTATTCTCAGAGATTCCGTGGAGGTTTAGCTTGACGTGGGTTTCTACGCACAAGGACATTTGCTGGCACGGGATGCCAAACGTTGGCATGGCTGTGCTTTTGTTGGCATGTCCTGGCCTGGACGTGGCTAAGGACCAGCTGCCCTCTCCCTGGTCCTTGGGTGCTCCCGCAGGCAAGGACATATGCCAGAGGGAGAGCTGGCAACTTTACTTCCTATTCCACCTGGGGCTCTCCTTAATCCATCCCTCATGTTCCTTCCCTTTCTCTTCTGTTTTCTTCCTTTTCTCTTCACACACAACCCCGCCCTTCTACTAGTCGAGTTGTCCCTGACTGTATCATGTCTTTCCCTCTCCGGTTTTCCCACTGCTTCCTCACTCTGGAAGACTTTCCCTTTCTTCCCTACTATCTGTTTCCTCAGCTTCTTACAACGCGCTCCATTTCCCCGCTGCCTCCGCCTTCCTTCTCGCTGCCTCCTCGCATGTAGGAGTGGATGATATCCTAGCTCTCCACATGACTGTACCAGCCAACTGGGCTAAGGCCTGGAGGCACGCTGGAGGGCAGTAATACAGTCTTCCAGTCCATGATGAGGACACTTGTCACGCGAGTGTTGTTTCCCTTCTTCTCTTGTTGTATAATTTTCCCATCCTTTTATCTTTCCTTTGCTTCCATTTTCTTCTTCACTGCATATTTGATATCATTTGGTTTCAGCTTCAGTAACCATTATGTCCTCATAATCTCATAATGCCCTTTATTTGCCCTTTAACTGCAGACATTTAATTCCCCAACAAGTATTTTCCCTGTATATTAAAACCAATTCACAATAAAATAATTTTTTCCCTCTGCACTAATGAGTAGGTTTCCTTGAATGAGAGTGACCAAAAGTACCCATGGTGCTAATGACAAAGCTAAAGCAATCTGTATCTACATAGATTTCAATTGTGTTGCTGCTCTTACCTCCTGTGTCATACATTAAGTTTATCATTTCTATGTTCTGGTTCTGAGCATTTGCAGAACCTGTCATCACAGACATGCAAAGCTCAACATAAGGAATCCTGCTTTAACATGGGTGTTGTCGGCTAAGTGTAATTAGCTTAATTAGCTAATTAGAGTTGGGAGAATGGAGATTGTAACAATGGAGTATCTAGTCATTGTTTAGTCTATTCAATTACCGTACAATCTTAAATATCAATTGAATATAAGTTGCTGCCTGTTTTGGGGGGGTATCCCTAAGGGAAACAAATTAGTTCAACACTATTTCAATTTATTTTAATTTAAAACATTAAAAATCACACACAAATTACAGCCTACCATCTGTTTTCGCCACGTTGAGTTTGCAATCCTGCTTGCTACCAGTGCTGTAGCTCGCGGTAGCTGGCTGCCTTTGGTAACACTGATTGTTGTGAGGGTAGCAGCTGCAATGACGATCATTACGGTGCATGTCTGTGACGAAGCGTTAGCAACAATCAAGAAAGTTTTCCTCGCTGACACAAAACAGCAATCCGGCATGTTGTAAGTAGGAGACATTGTAGCAGCTTGGACTCGGAAACAGTTTAATGCAGAGATGCGACGTCACCACTTAATAACCTTTAACTTTAGCAAATTATAGCGCCATCGTCTGGGTAAAATACCGCAACACAATTACATACCTCTCTGCATTTTATACTGGTATATTGGTTGCATCGCTAAATAGGACGCAGCCCACTTTTTAGATGAAAAAAAAAGTATTAAAAGTGCTTCTTATACGTCGAATTTTACAGTATATGTTGATTTGAAGGTGAGCCTGCCCAGCAGTGAATTGCAGCTCAGGCAGTTAAAAGCTCATCTCAAAGCTGTAACCATTGCTCACATATTTTCCGACCAGCCTCATCCACGTGGTCTTCTTCCTTCTATTACCATCTTGTGTATCTAATCAACACTGGTCTAGAAAAAACTAGAAACAGTCACTGAAAGCATGAAATCCATCATGTCGTGTGTTGGGGAAAGGCAGAGAACCCATTAAGCCTTGCGCCTCTGAAACATCAAAGCATTGTCATTCTAATGTGATGAGGACTTCTCTTTCACTGCCATCTCAGCAACACTGTCAAGTCCGTAAGCAGCTGCCGAACACACAAAGAGAGAACAGGGGAAGAAAAGGACATGATTCTGCTGAAGACGACTCTGCTTCTTCCACTGTGTCTCTTTCTCAGTGTCCACAATTATTCCATGGGGACTCTGGGTGCTCCCAGCTAAAGACATCCATGCTGTGCAAATCAGCATGCAACGTCCAGATGACAAAAGCAATATGAGCAAAAGCCAATTATATCAGGACTTCACTGCTGCGTTTAGACCAAAACATAAGCTGTTCATTTTAATTACAAACACTAAGTAGCTCATTCTAGACAAATTGAGATTTTTCCTATTTGACATGAACTGAACTTGTGTTTCTATTATGTACGTGTACACATCAGACACCGTCTTTTTTAAACCACATATTAAGCAAGTCTAAATGTCTCTCCATTTCCCCAAGCACCTCTCCCTTACAATTGCAGCCATCTGTGTGTGTATAGTTGTGTGTTTGTGTATTATCTCCCTCTCTCGTCCCTGAGCGGAATAATGACCTGAGCAGGTGGTTGAAGCAACATGAGACTGAGCTCCCAGGACACTCACACAGCCATGCTAAACACGAGCCACTGTGCTGTGAGAACAGACACCTGTGATCTGAGCACCACCGACAGTGTGAGCAGTGTGCTTAATATGACAGATGTGTGTATTAGTTAGATTTGTGTCCACTATGTGCACATCTGCACTCCGCTCGTTTTAACCCACAAGTGAATCTTTTACAATGTTAAAATGTCACATGCATGATAAAGAAAAAGAAGAATTTGAATTGAAGGATTATAAATCCGGCTTGTCCTATGGGGCGGCTGTTGCTACGAGGCTTTTGAAACAGGCGATGATGTTTCTTGGAAATGACGTCAGTACATTGGCGTCACAGACTGCCGTCCAGAAATTGCTACGTGGCATGCTTGACTCGTCTGCAGGATACATCCAAGGCACACTGGTGCGTTAAGAATCCACATGTGCGCCTATTTGTATTCATGTATGCATGCATCCTTTCCAGAATATATGAATAAGATTACGTGTGCACTTGGATAAGGTATGTATGAGCATGCGTATGTACAGTATGAGAGTGAATATCCTGTAAGTGTGCATTGGATTCATTGTGTAAATGTGTGTGAATCTCTCCCTCAAGGATTGAGGCTTCTCCACTTTACAGTCTCAATGTGCTGACAGAAGAAGCAGAGCTTCTGGCTGACCACTGGCTGCATTGTAAAGACAGAGAGGCAGGAGCGGGACTGACACGGGTATCAAAGCCTGCCTCTTTGCCTTTGTGCCTTTGTGCGGTGGCCATCAAAGACTTCCATAGCCGTCCTGGCATCCCACAGGATTGGCCTCTTATATAAGAACACACCAGCCAGCATACTGCAGGGCTGGAGTGGCGCTGAGGGAGTGGGGGCGGCTGGGGGAGGGAGAGAGGGATGCACTAAATATTCCTCAGAAATTTCCCTTCTGTATCCTGGTTTCTGAGTTCACTTGTCTGTAACTATGTCTGTCCTTCTTTCACTTTGTTCTTTTCACTCATTCTAATATGAGCTCCAAGTAAAGAAATGCATGTTCTATTCATGTGCTATATTTTGTGTTCGTAAGTGTGTACTGTTAATTAATGTATGCATGCATGTATGAACTGATGTGTATATATATATAGATAAATGTGATGAAGTCACTAAGTAGGGCAGCTAAGTAGTTAGAATCTACTGCACACTACCTGTAGTTAAATACTGTTGATAACAGGTAACAAGCAGTTTATCTAAGCTGATATCATTTGAAGTTTGACTTCCGCTGTACTTTGGTGCATGAGGTAACCTCTTTTATGAATGAAGAGATTTAAAACAGACTAAATGTGCCATTTAATCCACCAAGTCTAAGCTGCACACTGCTGGTGCTTAAGTCCGTTAAGCTAAGCAGCTATGGAGGTACAATAGTCTGATGTAATGCTGCAACACATTCCTGCAGCTTTTTCGAGAGGGATAACATCTTGTTAATGTAGCACGTCTTGGTGAAGAAGTGTGGTAGGAAAAGGGTAACTACGGCAACCTCACAGCTCTATCAACAATGCAAAATACTTCAACGTTGGAGTGCCTGGTGCTTGCTTGTTATCCAAAGTTTGTCTTTGCGGCAGCAAACAAAGGCAAACTGTAATTCCCATTTTAGTGTTATTGTTATTATCATGTCCTATAGTTATTATAAGGATTTTAGCAAATACTGCAACATTCAGGGAGATTTACGTATCATTTGCATGAGTTTGTATTTCTAAAGGCACTTGAACTTTTGCCCCTCTGAGTTAACCCTGTAGGTTTCTGTTCAGCATGCAGCATCGTTAGTTTTTGACTGTAGACTGTACTATGGGAACTATTTTGTTATCTGCAGTCAACCCCTATCTGGATTAAAGTAAATCACTAAACTGCTTCGACTTGGACTTGTTTCAGACTGGTCCTGACTACAAGCCAGGCTGTGGGTGAAATGAAGAGTCCGCTTTTGGTATTTTGGAAATCGGAGGGAAGCTGAAATTCTAAGATACACCGACTGACTGATTTTTTAAATCATGTTTTTAGATAGAAACTGCAGCATGTTGGGTGTGAGTTCAGATTTAAACTGGCTGTAAAAATAAAACTTTTAAAACAGAAATATTCTCCGTGTCCATCCGTAGATATTAGATAAGAATTATAACACCATGTACATTGTGGAGGAATAGATTGAATTTGTTCCAGCTTTAAATATTTAGATGGAAGAAAAATCTCTGCGCTAACTGAAATAAAGCCGTGGAGACACACACTCCTGCTCCTCGTTCTTGCACACACTCCTGTATGCCCAAGTGTACACTGTGCTTCAAAGAAACCAGAGATAAACTCGAGTAGACTCAAATATGTAGCTCTCCATCTTCGAAGCCCAGTGACCAACACTTTGTTTTCACCAAGACTGTGATCGTGCCTCGAGGGGTAGGAAGTGAAATCTGTGGGATCCTTCGATCGCAGATGTCCTGCCTGCTCAGCTCATTTCCCATGCAAGCTCCATAAGGGCATTTGTCAGCTGGTCAGCCATCAATGAATGAAAAGACTCTACAGGGGTTTGTACGGATAGTGACACACAGACAGGCACAAATGGTGGGTGTGTGCAGGTGTATATACAGAGGAATGCCAAGAAAATTATTGCTCAGGCGGGTTGCTCCAAGAGCCTGAGGACATCCTGATTTTGGCAATCTTTGCTTTTAGGCTATTTATGCCAAAAGCTTTATAATGGAAATAACGTTTCAGACCTGTGGCACGCAGGAATACAATGTGAACAGGTTTTAGATTCTGTGATAAGTCTGTCTATATATCTATTGTTTCTATCTATATATCTATTTCTAATTGCATACGGGTTTAATTGGCTTAGAGAAAATCTCTCTTTGCTGCATCCACTATAAACAAGAGATCATCTCAAGCACTTAGACTGATTGGATTCAATTACAGTCTGCTATGGTGGGAACATCAGATAACACAAAATCACACAACTGCTCTAAAGGTGACAAGTTGAGTGAATGCTCCATGAATCCTAAGAAGCAGCCAAGGACACAAACGGCCTGCTTCACCAAAAAGAAAGCACTGCAGACCTGTCTCACTGTCTCAGGGCTGCTCGTGTCATATGCTTTCATCGCTCGCAGAGAAACACTCACAGCTGAAATCTACGCGGCCAACCTGAGAAGTCTTAACTCAATAGGCTTTAATATAATAGATTATCTGAAATATTATGAGAAAGGTTCATAGAGAGTGCCACATTTCATATACGACATAAAAAAGGAAGGGCGTATAAATAGTTATGCAATTTCCATATAAAAGACTTAATTAACATTTAGTAAGAGATAAATAAATAATGCTTGGTGTGGGTGTTTGTCTTCAGATGCAGCACCATAACATCCCTTATTTTAAATTCATTTCCAATCCCCTAGAGGAAATGCCATGTAGAAGTATCTTCCACAATAACTTACCAGTATCTTGGTGGTATAGGCGCTGTTGATGGAGATGGAATTGACCAGTAAGTCCAGTGATTTGGGTGGAAGAGCTCCAGGATCTGGGATTTCTTTGTAGTGCACATCTCCAACATAACACTGCACAGCCGTCATGCGGTTGGTGGTTAGCGTGCCTGTCTTGTCAGAGCAGATGGCTGTAGCGTTGCCCATCGTTTCGCATGCATCCAAGTGACGCACCAGGTTGTTGTCCTTCATCATTTTCTGTTGGTAGGTAACAGCACAATGATCATGATTTGTTCCAATGCTTATTGGAAAATGCTTTAAAGACATCTGAACTTGTGTGGATGTCGGAATTTTCATCATCATCAGTCACTTGCAATGCTTAAACTTCACTGGATATCAGGGCTACGAATACAAAAACCCATCCAAAAACATTAACGACAAAAGAGGGACAATATCCCAATCGGAAGAAATACAAAAATAACAGAAATCAAGGTGTTTCTCGAAACCTGTTCAAGGTTGAGAAATGACATTCAAAGCATAAATGGACGCAGTCACATGTGTACCATGTGTAAACTGACAGCCCCTACAGCAAAAGATACAGCAGCGCCTCAATGTATGCGTTCATTCTTCCTCACCTTGACAGAGTAGGCCAGGGAGATGGTGACAGCCAGAGGCAGCCCCTCCGGCACGGCCACCACCAACACAGTCACACCGATGATGAAGAACTTGACAAAGTACTGGACGTAGATAGGAGTGCACTCTGGCATCCAAGGGCGCTTCTGCATCACAAAGTTATCGATGGCGAAGAACAGCACCAGGATGATGACTGTGATGGCTGACATGAGCAAACCTGGAGGGAGATACGAAAGGTTATCAGACTTATAATGACGTGTTTGTGGAAATTCTGTTTTGTGTACCTAAACACAGTAGACCATGTGCATTGCGTAAAAGCAGTGCAGTACAGAGTACTATACAGATTTCGTGTTTAAGTACATCTTTGATTTTGGAAACCTAATGAGGCACACCTGGTGTCAGGTAGATACAGACCAGGTGTGTCTTATGAGAGACTGTGTAGAGAGCAGATAGAGAGCAGAATACAGTCATGTAAATACAGGCTTGTGCCCTATGCCCTCAAGTGTTATAAGATTTTCTGTCAGACCTGCAGGAAAGGCCATATGATATCAAATTGCTGCTTTAATGCTAATCCATCCTCGGTGCTTCATTGTTCTGACACCATGTCCTCATTCAATCACTCAGGCCAACTTTAACTGATGAAACAGCACAGCCAGAAAAAAAGACTTCTTTGACAGATTCTCAAAAATGAGAAACCCTGAGCCTTTTACTAATTAAAAAACAGGAGAGCAAACAGCCCCTGAAAGAAAAATAAATCTTGGCAGTTTGGTAATTTTAAGTCCCTTAACAGCTATCAAAGTATATTTTTAGTTTTTTGTGATTCTGGTTTTAAGAAATCCTCCATCATTCCTGGTCCAGAAACCCTTTCTTTTTCGTATGAAGTATTTTAGGTATGTAATACTCATGGCTATCTATTGTTAAACAGTAATCCTGCTATGTTTCTGCTGGGAGGACACCCACAGTGTGGGCATAATGGAATGTGGGCATTTGTTACTAAAAATACTTGCTGGCACAGACCCACTGCAGAGTTTAAGACGTAAACTCTTGGTGCCATAAATTACTTTAACTGACATTACAATCAACTCGGATTGTGGAAATGCATTGCAAGTGAACAAGCAGCCTTTTTTAGTCTCACTTGTTCCCATTATGACGACTCATCAAAGCCTAGAGGACAGGTCATTTGGGAAAATAAAGTGAACGTCTACAATTCCACAGTTCAGACTGCTTTTATTGCTTTAAGCAGTCTTATCAGTGCAACACCTTGCTTTGACTGACAGGATGATGGTTAAGTACCTTGTTATCCCTGATTTAACTGCCTGACTGAGTGATGGACCTGTCTGTGTACAATTCACTGTACCTGCTTTGCCAATCTGGACAGCCAGTTTGGTCAGCTTCCCTTGCAGGACAGACTTCTCTTTCTTCGGAGCGGACACCCTCTTCCTCTCTTTCTCATCGGACTCTCCGCCTTCAGCACTTTTTAGAGGTTGCATTTCCATGGCAGCTGCTCCGTCCTGCTTCTTTACTGTAAACACCACAAAGAAACAGACAGCAGCAGCATTAGGAATGTAGATGAGACCAAGGGAGTGAACAGGGAGCCAGGCTTCAACACTCACTAGCTCCAGTACAGACGTACAGTTTGGATTTAAAAACCAAAAGAGATCATACGACATCCCATGACAGGATGGAAAATAATTGGTATGTATAAAGCTGTCACATAACATAAAAGGAATTGTTTATTTGTCCCTGCTTGGTCTTCATGGCTAAATCAAAGCGGGTGTGAATCTTGTTTCTCTATATTACAGCTAAAAATTCATGATACTGTACAATACTGTCTTGTTTGCTTTAGAAACACCGTCTTTTTTTTTCAATCACAAACATATTTACAGTTAGTCATGAATAATTCAGAGGTCCTAAAGTCCAGGTCATGTGAATGATGAAAAAAGGCCTTGTACATACAGAGGCACATTTCCTCAACACAAATAAAACTCACTGTGTTCCCCAAAAGGAAAAACAAAGAACCAGAAACCAAAAAAGAACCAGAAAATATTTAAAAGGTGTAAAGTAAGAAAGTCAAAAGTGGCTTAGTAACTGAAAATCTGTTATTAGTTGGTCGGCAGCTCGAAATGACCTTGAAGAGGTCAGGGATTTAAATGATCAAAACAAGCCAGATATATATTTAAGCCTAAACAAGCTGAGTGATGTGCAATAAACACCAGGATGTACATATGTGTTAATAGCAGCAATGCTGTACAATCAACTTTATATCATACTGAAAGACAAATTAGAGATCCAGGGTAAATAAGGTTTCTATTAAAGAAGTGATAAGATCGCAAAAAACAATACAAATGTAATTCACATTTTTGGAAGATCATCTTTTAGAATCATAATTAAGAGATGCAAGTAATCATTGGAAATCCCAAATCAGGAGAACCTTGAAAATAAACAGGATTCTACATTTTACTGAAACAACATCTTAGGGAGGAAAACACACAACACAAGTACTGTAGGCTGCAGACTGTTACATGCATTGGACATGTGTGTCTTTGTTTTGCGCACAAAATAAAACTGGTAAAATAAGTCCAAAATTTCAAACCCAAATGATTGTGAATCATCATCAGCTTAAAGAACAAAGTGATGTTACATTTGTGTAATCTATGTTATAGTCTGAGATCTAGCAATTTTCTATCAACAGTAGAAATTGTTTTACTGAGAAGCAAAAACAATCATTCACGTTTTCAAACTGTAAGGGCTGTAAATCTAATCCTCAATTACCTCCATCCCTCTCCCTGTCTCTCACACACATACAGTGCAGTGCCTCGCGTACAGCATTGCCAAGAATCAATTCAGATTAGTTTCCCAATCACAATGAGGCATGCGTTTGATACCCACTAAAAACCTTTTAATGTGTGACATTTTTCTGGCTGTCTGGCTGTGCATTTTGTTTTTCCTCCCAATCGCACAAGACAGACAGTTTCTGTATCCAACTGTACACAGCAGAGGAGCAAGGTAATAAAATCTTATGTAAACAAACACCAAGGTTTATCTTCTGAAAGCTCTACTTTGTCCTGTATTCACATGGAACTATAAACAGTCTTTATAGACACTTTCCCCCCTGACTTTTCTGTGTCTGTCATTTCATCTCACCATGCTTTTGTATGAAGAGAGGCTATGTATTTCTTCATGACATGAATGCTCAGACTTGGTAGACTTGTGGATAGACTCCTAGACTTGTTGTTCTAGTAAATACCGATAAGTATGGCTGAGGATGCCAACAATTTAGAAGTTTGATTTCTTAAATGAGTAAAACCTTTTGGTCTTTTCACCTGACAAGCAAAGCAATTAGCAAAGCAAATGAAGATGCAATTATCAATCACTGAATTATTATAATATTTAGATTTCAGTTGCTTTGCTGTGTGTCAGAAACAGTAAGATATTTAAAAGAATCACTTTAGTTTAGAAAAAAACATTAGTTACATAGTTACAAACCTAAAGGGCAGCATCAACTATGTCACAGTAACCTTTTAATACCACAAAATGCATGTTATACTGTATAAGGGAAATGTCATGAAACAGTTAAAGGCAAAACCAGGGTGTGGTATATAGTTTGTGGAGAGGACCAAGAGTTTGGGGTGTTTCATGTGGAAAAGTGTAGTCTGAGGGAGGCAGATACAACAGCTGAGGGACAGGTTTTTGTATCTCAAAGAGAACAAGACAAGTCAACACCACAACAAGAACAACGACACAACAACATACCAGGGACAACATGTCGGTGGGAGACAAGAGTGAAGAGGAGGGATTTTCCACCCTAATATGAGTGCAGGTGAAACCTGGGTCAAATGCTTGGATTTCCTGAGATTGTCTTGGTTTATGTCGGACAAAGTCCCTTGGAATCTGAATTTGCACTGCACAGTGACGTACAGTGAAGGTTTGAAATATATGATGTAGGAAGAATTAAATAAAGCAATAGAGGATTCTCCACCTGCGTTTGACCCAGAGCTTACACCACACACCATAGAAGGGAAAAGATGAGAAGAAGCAGAAGAAGAACAGAGGGAGGGGAGGAGGAGGAAGAAGAGAGAAGGCAGAGGAGGAGAGGTTGAGAGGTATGGTTTGGTTACCTTTAATCTGGTTGCTCTCCATATTGCCATCTTGCATTTTACCTATGATGGAGACATACAAGACAATAACAACAAAAATAACCAAGGCAGACAGGTAAACAGGTAATTACCACAGAGACAACACGCACAGTGAGAACCAAAAATCACAAACAGGGAGACAGGAAAATGACTTTTAATACAACGTCTCTGTGACAGTCACATAGAAAAGGCTTGTGATATGTAAGTGATGTAATGTAACAACAAGCTACAGCCACTGGCAAGGGGGAATGAAACCAAGTTTAATGGAGAGTTAAGCCTAACCACAAACTTATACTTCAGTGTGCAGATTTCTCGTATTAAGTGGGAGGAAAAATAGATGTTATTTAATTTTATAAGCAAATAACGGGGTAATTAAAATGCCTAATGGTCCTTTCTGAGACATATATAAAACGTGAAATAACTTTTAAAAAAGCACACTTTCTGCTGAATTTTCTGTCTGTAAAAGATGTTCTGAATGACCTGCTCACGCTACGAACACATGTAAATCCACACACATTATCAACACAGGTTATTTTGTTAGGTTTGAAGTGAGACATAGCAGATACAGCATTACATTGAAAACTGACGAGTGAGGGAGAGTTCACCACAACCACACACAGACACGTACAGTAACACACAAAGGGACAGCATGCATAGGAAGAAAATTCAGAAAGCACATGCAAGTTCACACACTTAGAGGGAAGCAGACTGGAGATGTGTGAATACAGAGAGAGAGAGGGAGAGAGAGAGAGAGAGAGAGCCTGAAGGAAAAGCCTCCCACATGGTAAAGTTACATAAGATCAACCGGAGGAAAATCGAAATCTAAGTTCAGGGACAGTGGATTCATCATGCCGTGCATTCTGCTTACACAAGGAGTGGACTTAGGTTAAATGTGTGTAACTACAAACAGCATTGTTTTAAATTGCAGAACCAACTTGCTGGTAGAGCTGCTACAGCCAATGTGTTCTCAGAATCGCACATGTAGAATGTATCACTTACAAAAGTCGTCTGCTTTCAATCTAAGTATGTACACAATGTTAACAAAACCAGTCAAAAGAACTAAGCTAGCATTTATCATATACTGCTTTGTTGATCCCTTTATCTACCCTGGCTGTAATTATGGAGACATGCGCTGTTAAAATGGCACAACTTGATCTTTCAGCTTTCTGTACTCAAATGTCACAGAGGAAAAAATTACTCAGGTGGAGCTGGAAGACCAGAATCTCTGAGAGTCTTCTGCGTGTTTGTGCCGAATAAATGACTCGTTTCACCTCCGCTTCCACATTAGCCAGCTCCCTGGAGTCACAATAAAGCTGAAGATGACAAATTGCTCTGTTCCAGCCCAGGACAGCACAAGGTCATCATTACAGTGCAAATGGCACGCCCCTCCTGCCTTGAGTACAAACATTCTGTGGCTGCTCTCCAAGGAGACAAAAGATAAGAGAGAACGCGGCGCAGCCATGAAGGAGGTTAATGTTTTGCATCTCGTCCAGCGAACACAAAACTGGAGGATTTGCACTAAGTGATCTCAGAGGACGGCCAACTGAAGGAGATGGTCCTACAGAAATACTTTGTCACTGTGCTTCAGCTGGGTCTTATTATTGTCATAAATCTGTATTAATGTTACAATCACCTCAAGGTCATAGAAATAAGAGTCCTACAGAGTGTTTAAAGATCATTTTTACAATTCACAGAAAATATGTTCATTTACTTTCTTGTCCAGAGTTAGATGACAGGATAGACACCACTCTCATGTAAGTGCTCACGCTACCACCAGCAGCCAATTAGCTTAGCTAAGCCCAAGCCACAAACAGGAAACAGCTAGCCTGGCTCTGTTAAAAGCTACCAACCATCTACAGAACCTCTAATGTCCTGCTAATGACAAAGGACATTCAATCTTGTTTGTTGTAGTTTACTCTGTACAACAACCAAAATATAAAGATGACCCACACTTCCCTGAAATGTTCAATGTTTCAAGACTACACAAATTCTCTCCATGCTATCCTTCACACAATCTTTCCTATGAATGAATATAAAAATCAAAAGAATAACTTATGTGCTTAGAGCTCTGTAGAACCTACATTTAAAGCATATAAAGACAAAGGATAGCAAACACAGAAGAAAAAGATGAGACTACTTTCTCCAACTAAACAGGACATGCTTTGACAGGATGGATACAAAGGGGTCTGACACAACTGAAAGAACAGGTAGAGCAGAGCAGGAGGTGAGTACCCATGACGGGGCAGTTGGAGAAAAGGGAAGTTAGAAGAGGTCAAAAGTCACGACAGAAAGAGGTCAGAGATCAGAGGTTTTGTCAACCTACCATTAATTAGGCTGGCACTGCCAGGGGCATTAATGCCTGCAGCCCCATCCGTGGCTATAGTTGCGATGGGGTGGATAGGGGGATGGGAGCAGTCTAGCCAGTAACAGAATGAAGGCCGAACATGAATTAACAAAACACGCACGCGCGCCCACGCACAAACACACACACGCACGTGCACACACAGGACAATGAACAGAAATAACATGGTTATAGCACATTAAAGAGATTCAGCATAGATCTGTTTATGCATACTGAAGTCTAGTGTTGAGATCAGGGTGGGCGAAAATGTGTAATGTATCTTGTATTATGTAATCATCATGTATTACACTAGATTGATTTACTTAACGTCAATATGTCAATAAAATAAACAAGTGTAACATTGGACAGACATGAAACATGAAATCTGATTTAAAATATATGGGAATATAACAAATGTGAAACAAGAGCTACAATAAAGACCTAATGTAGGTTGATTTTATACATTTTGTTACAATATACTAAATATATTGGATGTCAACATTTTACTATTTAATGTTATATTGTGCTTTGTGTCATGTACTGCATTCATTGTCATCTTAGTTTGTGTATTTGTTACAATGTGAAGTTTGTTTAAACCATGTTATTCATGTAATATTTTTTAGCATAACGAAAAAAAAACAAGAAAAAAAACCCTCTAAAAGGTATTGCATAGCGGGTCTGAAATTAAACTCTCCTGCAAAGAAAACAGAACGTAACACAGCCCATGTATTAGTCAGGGGAAAACACATGTGCCAACCAGCTAAGTGATGGGGTTGTGAACTTATATGAGAAGGTTTCTGACATGTTTGTAGTTTTGCTTATGGTTTTCTACTCACAAGGATTTTACAACAGTCACATCAATTATGAAACCTTGGGGAAGGAAATTCAATTAAAGGACTGGCTTCTGTCCGTATCTGGGTTTTGTCGTCAGTCCATTATAAATTCCTTCTTATAATTAATAACCTTCTTTGTAACCTCAATAAAAAGGAATTGTTTTCTTGTGTGACACAGGCACCCTAGTGAGTTTAGTGCAAATTACTGATGACTGTGTATTATTCTGTAAGATCTTAACCAATGAAACATTGAAAATATCAATATATAATAATAATAGTAATAATAATATCAATTTTGATCAAATCTGCATCTTTTGATTCGTGATCATAGAAGGATGTATTATTATTAAAGGCTAGTCATTGAATGATAGAATTCAAATAGTTCACCGAACGCCTCCCTGGGCCCAGATTATAGCTGTGTCCCAATCCAGGGGCCGCAGCCTTCGAAGGCCGTATTTGAAGGCTGATTGCGTCACACCGGCGCATCCCATTTCGAAGGCTCCTTCATAAGCTACCGACAAATGCACCCTCCTTTTCCTGGGCCACGAAGGATCCATCAGGTGCATCCTTTGCAGCCCAACGTATGCCGTGATTCATTGTGCTCCAATTCAAACAAGACGGCGGACTCTTACGCGGCCGAGAAATACACTTTTAAACGTCAAAGTTTTTGGTTTCAACTCAATCGAATAGCTAGCTTTTCAAAAAACGGGCCCTTGAAACAAATTATGTTATGTTAGTCTATGAAGGGCGCATCCTCTTGGACTGCCTCCTTCTAAGGCTACAAGCCCTGGATTGGGACACAGCTGATGTGTGAGACTGTATAGTTTGTCTTTGGTTGATCAGAAACTGCAAATAATTTCTCCTTTGCAATTTAAATCAAACCTGAGGAAATAATTCATATGGTCACTGAGCTACAACTAAATTCAGAGCATACTGCTGACACACTACAACTACAAGACAAAACAAGAAAACACGCTTTGTTTGTGTTCAAATCAGAGGAAGAATTATAATCCACAATGGGATGACAGGCTTTTCTGTTGTCTTGTATAAAGTGACAGCTCTGACACAGCACTGAATCAAAATGCTTATAAACAGGTAGCATGCTAGTCATGCAAGCAGCTGTCTGAAGAGGCACTTGTAACACTGGGAATAAATCACTGATGTTAGAATATGTTTATGTACACACATAAAATGTTATACTATCTTCTTTACTCTGTTGGTACATGTGCTGGACACCTGCGAGGCTGTCGCTCTCATGTCATTGTTCTGTCAAACAGAAATAACATGAGTCTGACAGGCTTTTTTTTATTCATGGCATTCAATAAGTCTATGAAACAGGACTGATGTTGAATGCCAACTAGTTAGTTTGATGAGTGCAGTGCCTGTTATAAGGGAGAGGATTATGCACTGTGAAATGTGTCATCTGTCAACACTTAAAAAGATGCAGTATCGTGATGATGAGGCTTCTCTTTTTAAGTGAGGATTTACACTGGCGCAAGGGGAAGGGGGGGTTGCTTGGATACAGATAATGGGTGAGGAGTAACGTTGGTGGTTTATAGGGGATCATTAAGGGTTAAAGGTCAAAAGGATCAAGTACCACTCCCAGGGGTCAGAGAAAGGTGATACTCTACCTGTATTCTGGTGTCCGTCTTCCACTGCCCCTCCTTGGAGTAGATTTGGAAGGATAAGAGAGTAAGAATAAAATGCACCCGAACCCACAGAACCTGGACACTGCAGCTCACAAGTGTACCACCACTACTTATTTAATACAGTATTAAAGATGATCACAGAAGCTTACTATCAGGTACTGTACTACAAATACCTAGTTAAACAGTTGGACATTTGTGAGTGTATTTCAATAACCCTCCGGATAACAAGAACATTTAAAAACACTGATATTATGCAACAAGCGTACACAGTTAGACTTTCAGGACATAAAGTAATGAAAGGACAAAAGCTTTTTCAAGGGTACGTTGCCGAGCAACACTGAGAAAAAAAAAAAATTACCTCTGCACTGCTGAAGCAACGGCAGAAAAAATCTTATGGAGCGTGTTTCTAAAAGATTATTTAACGACATAATGATCATACCTTTCTTTTCTTTCTTCTCTTCTTCCTCTGTGCCGGCCCCCAGCAGGGTGAAGATGATTCCAGTCTGAGAGTTAACACCAACAGCAGTAACCACCATGCGCCCTGACCCCTCCATCACATGGGTCCCTGGAGAAAGTGCAGCAGAGAGTTATTATAATGACTTGTTACTGGGTTATCTATGTAAGGTATCTAGCCCTCATAACACTAAACTAGCCATTTTTATTGTAGTTTATGATGCATTCACCTGCTTAGAGTGTGTTCCAATTTCATAGCACAGTATATACTAAAACAACTCACTCCGATTGCAGTGACAACTACATTTAGAAGAAGTGTCTTGCTTCACTGACTTAAAATCAGAGAACTGAATGTGTCAAAAGGGCTTCTATTGCTCCATTTGACCTTAGTACCACAAACATCACAAAAGTCAAAAGTCTGCAACTTGTTCTTATTCATCGTGTTATTCTGTTCAATTCAATACTTTGGAGTTGTTTGATAAAACATGCAGACTGCACCACACTTTTGTGCATATGTAGATATTAACTATACACACAGAGAACATTATTAACCTTTGAGAGAGCAAGTCGATGTGAGTGAGTGTGAGGCTAATTAAAAAAGGCAGCAAAAAGGCACACAGCTAATTATCCACAGGAAAAAAAACACTGAGATGTGAGACGAGATTAACCCACTTTTCTGTTATCACTGGTATTCTTCATTTCTAAGAAGCATAAAGCTGCAAATTCTAGTGTCTCTGCTGCAGAAAACACGAAAGAAATAAAGAATGGAAGCAGATGAAAAGAGAGTGTCTTCCAGACTGTCGCTAGTTTCTTCTGCATTGATATACACATTATAATTAACAGCCTTTTTCCTTCTGTCTGAGATGAAGCTATCACTGTGACTTATTATTCATTTGATTTTTTTTTACAAACAGATTCTTGAAAAAGATGTAGGCGGACAAAACTTTGACTTGATAAGGTAAGTAATGTCGGCCAAACCTTAATATAAACTTGAAAGTGTTAATGTTGGCAGTGGACATTATATGGTGAAAACTATGACTGTTATGCATATATTTAGTGTTTCCATTTCTGTTGATCATTTGAAGGCAGTGGATGGAAGTAAAAGGTTACTTAGTATGGTAGGTGTAAAAAACCAACCCACTTTATTTTCTAAAGTGGAGTTCTGGTGCAGAAAGACAAATTTGCATCAGAAAAAAGCGAGCATTCACAGTTTAAGCTGTAAAGAAACACTAATCTTAAAGCTGCTGTGAGGAACTTTTGGTTTTTGTTGATTTTGGCGTACCTCTTATCTCTTTGCTGATTTTGTCCTGTACAGGCTAAGTGGTGATTTTTAACAAAAAATCTCATCCTGCTTTCTTTAACAGTCATATGTATCACTTATTATACATTTTTCCCTCGGAAATGTAAACGAAGGCAGTGTGCAGTTAATCGCTTCGTCTGACACCTGCCCCCCTTCAGCGCTTTCAGGCATAAAAATAACTGTATAGAAATAATCAATCTTGTCGCTGTTGGTCTGGTTTGCTTTTGTAGGTCATATAGAGTCATCAGAATTCATTTCAGTTTGTTTCATAACCAGCAAAAAAACTCCCCACAGGAGCTTTAAATAACACTCATTTGTATGCAGGGAACTCAACACTTAGCTGTTTTGACAGAGAAGGTGAACAGTGACATGTAAGACATGAAGGACAGAGTCCTAAGTTGCACAATCTCCTTGACAGGACAACATTTGACAAGAAAACATGTGGCATGCATTGCAAACTGAGCCATCAACTGGCAACATACCAGACAAGAGCATGGGGTCCTTTTCTGGACACTTCCTGACATGGTCGGACTCTCCGGTCAGTGAGGACTCATCAATCTTTACGTCATTGCCCTGGATCAACACTCCATCAGCAGGAAGCAGGTCACCTGCAACAACGTGCATATATTTACATCTCTGGAATTGATTGTGTTTCTCCGTGTATGAGTCTGTCTGCAGCTAATTAAATACTCAACATTAACATACTGTATCTTAAATATATTAAATTGCTTAAGGTGGACTTCATAACTTTAATCCCGCTCTGGGAATGAGGTGAAAGCCTATTTTCAGCTACTGAACCGTGAAAATTGCTTTACACAGAACAATGGACAAGTCAAATGAGGCAGTCAGTGGGCACGTCAGCCACATCAAACTTATCAAAGAGTGTTGGGAAGTTCCAAATAAGGCCATGTTATACAGTACATGTATATAGATTTGTTACCAAAGTTGATACCAAAGTTTTTTAGTGGTAGGAAAAGGCTCAATAGATGCCAATGTGTCAAATGTTAAGAATTTGAACAAAAATAACAGCACTAGCTTACATAATGGTACATGAATAAAAGGTGTCAGTTAGACCTTTTGGCCCCAGAAAGATTCAGGTAAATAAAGGAAACATTAGTGGTATAATGGACCTCAAAGGATTAATCCAGAATCAAGGCGAGTTTATTGATTGTAGACAGCAAGGAAGGAGAAAGGTTGTGACCATCTCAAAGTCCCAACCTTCCATGGATTTTAAAAGCCCTGTTTTGTTCGACTCTTCACACCTACCGTATTTGACCTGTGCGATATCCCCCACCACTATGTCAGCCACAGGCAGCTGTATGACCTGGCTACCGCGGACCACCTGGAATTTCTGCTCCTGCTCGATGCGGCTCTGCAGCCCACGGAACTGTTTCTCCTTCGACCAGTCGTTAAATGCCGTCACCAGCACCACACACACCACAGACAACAGGATAGCTGCACCCTCGATCCAGCCGGCATCTGCCTCGCCCTCGTCCTCTATCCCACCTGCTGCTGCGCCACAGGCTGCAGTTTGGTGACAAGAATAAGAAGAGCAAAATCATAGAGATGTTATACATATGCAAGCACACTGTGTTTTTATACATGCATATAGACTGAAGTGTTCTGACGACACACACGGATAACACTCACAAGTTTCTATACACAGGTTTATATGCTTCATACTTAGTTTGAGTTTGAACACTTCATAATAAAAGCAACACAAAGAGAAAAATGAAAGCTTACACTGAGCACTGAAAAGCTGTGGAGAGCTGTGACTGTGTGTGTGTGTGTATTTATAGAGTTAAAACATGAATAAATGCAATTTCTCTTTTCTTTTATGTGAAATATTAAAGGTAGCCCTGAAACAAAATTTACTCTGGCTGAAATGACCTTCAGAGAATTCACCTCGCCTCTTCATTCATTTGCTCTACTTCAAATGAATGCCCGGCAGTCTACTGACGGTGCACTCACAGACTGGGATATATTTTGGAATGAGACGAGGTTTATTCCCAGTCCTCCTCATGCTGCTTCATGTAATACTCTGGGAGCCACTGTGCCCGACACTCCTGGCAAGCTGACTTCAAAAGCCCTTAGTAGGGTGATTTGCTTTGGACTATAAAACACTTGCAGCTCACAAGGGAACGAGTGCAGACCCCATTTTATACACAATACATTTGCAGTGTCTGGTTTAACCAAGAACTGGACTCCATGAAGCAGTTCGGACTTTCTGTTGCACTACAGAGGTGTTTAAAACAATATGAGGTTCGTTTTTTGGCTCCATACAGTAACAAGGTATATCTGTCAGACTACAGTACCAAAGCACACATTCAGTATTTATAAATTAAGCTAGTTATTAGCACACAGAGACCACACTAAAATATACAATCAAATTGGATTGTTTATTTAATCTAATGATCTAAATGTGTATTAATGTATTTATTTGTTCATTGGTTTTTACATCGTCCTAAATCTAAGATACATGCCCTGCAGTTAATTTGCTTTTGCCAGTGAAAATGGGTTCCTGCATAAGAACATTGAGATTGCAATTGGGCTTGTTAAGAGAAGCAATGGTAAAATGATGATAACAACAATAATAAAAAATATTCTTAAGCTTTTACCTCTTTTACTTAACAGACTACATATAAGGAAATAATGTACAATGCAATAGTGAAAACTATTTCATAGGATGAGTTCAGCTGATTCTGCGTGATCAAAGCAGCACATAGAGAGTACACTGTAGGTCTAGTAGCTGTCCATGGTTCTGATTTTATATCTCCCAGCATTCGGGCATGTGAAAGCAAATGTGTTCTTGTCTCTATCACAGACAGACAAATTCATGCAGCTAATGCGTAGCTGTCCATGGTGCTGAAGTTCCAACACAAAACATAACTAACACAGCTGAAAGATCAACTTTAAGAGCTGGGATGTGAATGGGTAAATAAAGGTTTTAAAAGGGTATTTTTTTCCAAGTTGGTTTGTACACTTTCCCAAAGCATGTTGGTTTCTATCCATACATTTTGTTCTATGTAATTATAGGGTTGGTTTTTTTTTCACATTGCATGTTGTTTGTTTGACACAGACACAATTAAGAGCCTCCTCATTCAGCTGCAGCCAGTCTGTTTCATATGCAAATGAGAATTAAGTCATCCCACAACCTTCTATTTCTGTACCCTTGTGCTTTTTTTGACCTATTAATAAACCCACAGTCAGATATGTATGCATGCATGTATGCTGATGGTGTGATATTTGCTTTAAAAAAGACACTTCAGTACATTTAGGCTTAGGGTCTTTCATTGATATTCTTCTCAATGATATTTTTATAGTACAATTGTTAAATTGTATTTGTCATTATTTGTATGAACTTAATTTACAATGACATTCTCTGTTATTTAGTCAAATGTATTAAGTCCCCAAAACAATATAATTATATTATGGTCAATATATAATTATCATCCTTTTATTTTGTTCTCTAATGCTGTTATTGGTCTCAAAAATGACCATAGTGTCACATTGTTTCTTAGTCCCCACTCCTAAAAACCATGCATGCAACAACATCCTTACATCAGTCTGGCCTTATGTCCCTGGCTACTCTGGTACACTAGCATACAAACACAGACACAAATATCCATTATGTTTTTTCCATAGTGAGCTGAATCAAAGTGTGTACGCATTCATATCTATATAAATTGCTCTGCTTTCTACATCTATTCATATGCATTCCTGTCCTTCGGATATAAGAAGAGACTTGCTTATTGGCACTTTTTTCTGCCTCAAGTTAAAAGGAAGCTTGATTATGTATCTGCAGATGGACGCAGTTATTATCATAATGATCCCTTTTGGCTGTCTTTGCTTCACTGTTAGTTGGTGATGCAGCAACTCAGTCATAAAGCAATGCAGCTTAGGAAAAACTATGAAGGTAAAAGCACTGGCTGTGACTGATTATCAACTTCCAATGAAGCAATGATTTTACAACTTAAATATTTGGCTGACTGAATGAGTAATTCATTTGCTTTGTCATTAATCCACTCTTAATCTTAACTAACCAACTAAAAAATTATTAACTCTGGAATTATATGATTAACAACCCATGTAAGTAAGACGGAGTTAACTACTCCTTCTTGCTCTGGTATTTCTACCTTTTTTAAAGCCCTTAAATTGATGACTGGTCCCTCTGGCAGGATAACTGAATTCCATTACTGAGATAAAGCTGGGAGCAATGACTGATGTTGCTGACTCAGCACCTTGTTATGGTCTCTGTCTTCATTTCCTGTTTCACGGCTCACAGAGCTGATGTATGGGCACTGGGAGCTCAAGGTTATTTCTCTACTCAACACTTCATTAACCTTCCCGGTACCTTTAATACACACATTTAACACGTTCATAATGTGCACACACACACACACACACACACACACACACACACAAATTACCCCTATGCTTGATGAGTCACTTGATCTCCCAAGGCAGGTCACAAATAAAGTGTGACCTGCCTCAACAATTAAAAATTGTGTGTGCATACATATAGGTGTAAGTGTGACAGCGATTGCCAGTAATGTCAGAGGAAGTGATGTCAGTAGGCCAAAGCAATCATAGCCCTTTGCTGTCCTCAGCAATAGTGGAGATACCAGAGGTAACCGTCTTACTGTGCGTGTGTGTGTGTGTGTGTCTGCCTCAAACCTCAAAACGAATAACAAGATAGCCGTTTAAAAGGAAGTGATGTCACTAAAGGCGCTTCACTCACACTCTCCGCCGCCCTTCTCTCCGGGAGGGTGGTAGAAGGAGAGGCCCAGGGAGATCAGGGCAGCGATCTCCAGGATGATGAGGGTGACGTCCTGCAGGGCCTCCCATACCAGCTGCAGGAAGGTTTTTGGCTTCTTTGGAGGTATCAGGTTTTTACCATATAGTTCTTTTCTCTTGTCCAGGTCAGTTTGGGATCCTGCGAGACCTGAGAGAGGAAGACGCAGAAAGAAAGAGAATGAGGGAAAAAATACGACAGATTTATTGATAGTATGGTACATGACTGCACAATGCTCATCAGTGTGTGTAGGGTACTTGTACTAATGTATTGTAGAGTTTTCTATTGTTTATATGAAGGGTTAACATTTTTATTCCCATACACAGAAAGTTTTTAAGCACCAAGGCTGGAAACTGCAGTCTTTGACACTTTGAAAGACATTTACTGATAAAGCTGTTTCTGTTAACTGTTGAAAGAATTGAAATCAATATTGTTCGAACTTTTTTTTCTTCTCTTCACTTCACTCTCACTCTCACACCACACAAACTATCTCTAATTATCAGTTTGAGTCACGGCCGGCCACGGCACTGCATTCCTTATATAATTCTGCTCAAGAGATGAGGGCCTTGTGCTTTGACCTCATCCACCTCCTCATACAGCGTGAACTACTGTACACAAATATCTTTGGCTCTGAAGAACTTCTTGCTGGCTTGAGGCACAATTTACTTTTAGAATAGCGTCCAGAAAATTATTCTCATACAGAAGCTCATAATGTGCCAAAAGGGTGGATAACATCAGATAGAGAGCTTTGGAGAGAGCAACAATTGACGTTTGTAATTTGAATAGAACAACATACAAATGAGGGACTTATTGTGTGTAATTTTCAGAAACAATTAGGAGTCGAGTCTGTAGCTGCCTCTGTACATGCTATCCTAATTTACAGCTATTTAAAGCTGTGGTAAGCAAGCAGCAAGAGAACGCTAACCCTGGTTAACTACCTTTCCATGCCATTCTTGTGCGACTAGCTCACTATCTTAAGCTTGTGTAAAACTCCGATCATGCAAAACGAGTGCACGGGCAGGTATATAGATAGGTAGACAGACAGCTAAGCCATCCAATCATTTCATTGGGCCTGAGTGTAATGATTGTCAGAGCGTTTGATTTATTGATTTCGGTCTGGATGTAAAGAGAATTCCACAAATTGCTTTTAACATAAATTACCTGGCAAAGCTTTTAGTCATGCCCATATATTAAATCTGATTTATTACACCTGCAATATAATTTTGATAAAGGAGATTCTGTTTCTGATTAACTACATATAGATTTAATGTATCAAATGTCTGAAAATAGTGACAAATTTAATTAGCAGTTTCTCAGAACCTGAGATGACATCTTTGAAGTGCTTGTTTAACTTGATCAACGATCGAAAACAAAAAGAGATCAATTCATGATACGAAACAGACAAAAGCAGCTCTCACATATTCTGACAAACTGTCACCAAGAAGTGTTTTGCATTTTTGCTAGCATATAACTGATTGCTCAATTACCAAACTGTCACTAGCAATATGTAAGGATTCAATGAGAAAAGTCATTAAACATGGTGTTTTATGTAAAAAGTTTCGGGTCTGTAACATTTGGTATCAACTCCTTTACGGGACCAAATTACAACCTCATTTGGCAGAATTGCACTTTGGTTAAATCTTTAAATTTCAGGCATAAACAGGCATCACATTGAGTATAACCTGCCTACACTAATGCAGTTAATATCAATAAATGTTAATATATGAAATCACATTTATTACAGCTACGATATGTAGTGTGCTGGAATGTGCTGTGACCCATAAGCTTTATCTACATCCCGTTTTCAGTAAGTTATGGATGGAGATAACATTAAGCGTACTAACAACCATGCAAATGTCTGCTCTGTATCATCAATTAAAATGTTATATACAAGATTTCTATCAAACACATTATTGGTTTCTATCCGGCTGCTTTTAGTAGAACGAGCGTGCACACAAGCACAGTGTGTATTAGCCGTCTCCCTCTCTCTCACTGTCTCTCTCGCTCACAACCGCAGACATTACCACAGCATTATGTCATGCATGGTGCGTCACTGGGTCTCCCAGGAGTGGCCCTGGATTACACCTGATAACATCACTGCTGCTGCTGCATGACAGTGTTTCCATGTGAATGCATAAGACCGCGAGATGACTTATTAACATCTACGAAAAATAGCTGATCTGATCCATCGGCAGTTGATGTCGCGGAAAGAACTAAGAGAATGGCAGATATATAAAAAGAAATGCCTCCTTACTGAAAAAAATACAAGAAAATACAGAAAATAAATCAGTTTTTATTGCTGCTAAAAAAGAGACGAAGCAACAGAGAGGGAGGAGGAGAGGACAGAAGGAGGGCAGGCTGAAAAGAGAACAATTCCCAGCTCCTACGTAGGAGAATGCCCTGGTTACAAATAGATCAGGCTATAAATAGCCTCATTATCCATTCTCTTTTAATTGTCTCTGTGAGAGGACCTAGCACGCTCTCCCATTGATCTCCACAGCACCCTGCATCACATCACACAAGCATGTCTGCCTGTGCATGCGCATGTTTGTGTATGTGTGTGTGTGCATGGATCTGTGAGTCGTGACCGCCTGCACGTGCTTAGTGTGTGTGTAATAAGGCTGGCCAAGCATGCCTGTGGTTGCTTGCACTATTACACAGGAAAACTAGAGCTCTTATCGTCAGGCTTTAGCCTGTTTCAGTTCATTAGATACACACACGCATACACACAGGGGCATGCACACATATATACACATGCAATCCATACATATCCACATTCAGCTGGTGTAGAACGCTTTCCATCTTTTAAGCTGGGTCAGAATTACGTCTAACATAATATTCACTCATTTTTCTACCCAATAATACATCCACAGAATTTTGAAAAACAACTAATACGTATGCTAATCCTCCTTCGCCACATTTCTTGTATCTGTCCAGAGGCAGGGGAGCTAGTTATAGCATGCAAATGCACCACTCTGCATAAGAGCAGCAATCATTTCACATTAAAACACAACATACTGCATACCCAGCTATTTCTGCCATGTGAGGGGTATCTATAGGAAACGGTGCAAAGGTTCAGCTTGACATTTAACCTTGTTGAATGTTTGATCAGTGAGCTCCCTAAATGCCCTTGAGATGCGAGGGATGCAGTAATCAATCTCCCAAATCATTAAATTCTTATTGCTTCCTGGAAAATCCTCTGCTACATTATCATACTTTCCTGGAGCACTGATTGCGATGCTGCTCAAGATTCATTTGGCAGATTATGAAATATTGTAGGCTAAATACTGTCAGCCCACCTAACTGCTCTGGCAGAGGATTTTGAGGAGGCAGTGAGAGGGCAGAGAAACTGTGGCGATACACGGATGAGTCACAACAATCTCACAGAGGATTAAGGGCGAATGCAGAGAAGTCTTTGTGCTGGAGCATACGACCAAGTAGTGAAGCCTGGAAGCATGTAATGAACATGTAGCATTCTAATGTACATACAAAATAGATGGGAACCTGGTTCTCTATAATGGATGATTCATTTTATTAAGGCTCATTGTAATAGCTCTAATAAAGGTTCAAACTGTAAAAGGCTTTTGGAAAGGAAATTTGACTCCACCTATAAATAATGAAAAATGAGTTGAGAGATGATGCACTATCATTAGCGTTCTATTGCAGTTCCTTTTAAGGTCGTCAGCTGATGGACTTCAGGCAAACTGTACGCATCCTGCTGACTCAGCACATAAAGTTAAAGCCATTTACTGTGCCAGGAAAGCATCCTGACTTTTAATCTTATTTATGAATTTGGTTGCATGCCATCGCACTACTTTCCAATATTTTCTGTCACTTTCTGTGAATACTACTTAATAAAACTTAATAATAAAATTAGATTAATTATAAACCACATTTGGCAACATTTGCTTACGAGCATTATCATGGTCACAGTTAAAAAAAATGATGATTATAGTATTAATCATGAAATGGAGAGTGCATTGTATCAGCTTCTATGGTGGTCCGGGTTGAGGGCCAAAAAAGCTACCACTGTTTTTATAATTGAATGGACACATTGACTGTGTAATGACCTTCTGTACTCTTAGATCATTTTAGAAACCTGGCCATAAAGTTTGGAATAGTGATAAAACTGATGTATTAATAATAATTTTATCATTAAAATTCAATGATTGGCTTTAGGCTGCAACTAAGGATTGCTTCTCTATTAATTCATCTGTGCATTGTTTTCCTGATTTATGATATATTGTGACCTACAATTGAACCTTCGCTAAGTCCCGCCCCCCTTGGTTACTGTTGTTACGTCGGTCAAGCTTTCGCACCGTCATATAAATATTATGCCATTTTCAACTATAACAGTGACAATCATACAGGAACAACAATGTTCTTGTACAGCAGGGTAAGTCAATATATTGTTTTATTTTAAGCTAATGTTTAGTTATGACTCCCTTTAACTTTCATTATCTAATATGTTTTAGCCCATTGCTAGCAAAACTAAATTATCCAATTTTTTCATTTTGTTTAAAGCGCGTCAGGATATTGCTCGCATATCGTGGGCTTGATCCACACACTGGATCTGGATTAACTTATAATTAATATTCAACTGTCTTTGTTTGCTAACATGCTAGCCAGGTTAGTTAGCGTCTTAACTTGGAGCATAAACGAAGGAGTTTCTGTTGATCTTCGATGGATTAAGCTGCGAGTGCGGTCTTCCACAATTTCTGATCCATGTCTGACATCTCTCCTCTCAAGTTGTTGGCTAAGGAAAAGCTAAAAATATGACACCTCCCTCTAAACTTTGAGGAAATCTGCTGTCGGACTTGCAGATTCCATATGCACACCGTAACGGTATCTGAAAGCTTGATGGACCTCCCGTGCCTAGTTACGGTTGCTAACGTAGAATTGGACATTGGCCGTTTAGGTCAAGTCAAAACGTACAGATATTTAAGTCAGATATGATGATACAACAGACAAAAGCAGCTTCCACCAAAAAGCAAAATCCAGTGAATAATTGGTATTTTTTTCTAAATATGTAACAATTAATTTCCTGTCAAATTGTCAGACTACTTTTCAAAATTATTTCAAATCTAAAACACATTCTTTTAAACCTGGTAAAAATAAGACTTCTCTACCTTATACCTTCCTCTTCTGCTGTAATATACAGTCTACTTTACATTTACTTGTAATGTACTGATCTATGAAACACAGAAGGCTCTGTGATTCAAATGTGCTTTGAAAAATGGTACCCAGCTAACATCCTGCTCCTGAACACACAGAGGACACAGACATGAAAAAAAAAAGAAAAAGAAACTTTATACCTCCCTTTCTACATGAGAGGAAATGGGATTTAAGTCAGTGGGAACATGATGGCATATTTTAACAGTTGGCCCTTTTTTGTCCGTGGCTATAAATAGATCTCCATGGAAACACTATGCATCCCACACGTTGAGTGGAAATACCCGCGACTCTGAACCTTGGAGAATGTGTGAATATGTAAGTGTGTGCATGTGTGGGTATGTATGTGTGATTTGTGTTCAAGAGCATGCTTGCACGTATATATGTGTGCACAGGTATGAATGTTTCTACAGAGAAAACACGGTAAAGAATGAAATGACGTGATGACCTCCAAATGTCCTTGCACAGAAGAAACGACATCTTGGAGCATGGAAGAAATAACATTTATAAATGTATGTGTATTTCAAAAACCTTCACTTCATGGGCTGAACAACATTACAGTGTCTCCCCGGGTCCGAGCACTATCTGCCCCCTCCTCCCCCCCTTGTTTGGTTTCACGTCTTCCTGCCTGTCTGAACTTTTCCCCCCTCCTCACAAAAAACAGCACACCACGTTGTCCAAAATAAGTCACCATGGCAACAGGGTTCTACGACGATGATGATCAACATCATCATCATTATAACGCCGCAAAATATTGATGCTTTTTTTCTGCAGCGAATCAATAGCTGCAACATGTATTCTCAGCTTTCACCATTTTGAAAAGAGCGAGGGGGGAATGAAGAGAGGGAAGAGAGAGAGAGAGAGAGAGAGGGTTGAAGTGTGACTCAGAGCGCAAGAGAGCAGGAAAAAGAGAGAGCGAGACAGAGAACGAGAGTAGGCTGCATGTAGAGTAACTCTATGAATAATAACCCATCAGCGGCTAAAAGGTGGATAATTATCGTGCTCTTATTAGAAGATGGAGTGACGGAGAAATGTGTCACAGTGTCCTTGAGGATGACCTCCATAATAATGACACCATTTTATGCCGCGAAAGGAGAGAGGTTTGTTACTGTGCTTGCAAAGGAAGAATAAAGCAGAAATAGCTTAAAAGGGCAGACATTATAAAGATAATGAACTATGATATGTGTATGTAAATGGCATAGAGAGGAGAAAAGAGAGGGATGGAGAGGAGTGTGAAAAGATTCAGACAAGAGGAAAGGGCACACGACGACGACAAATATGAAAGAACACGCAAAGACAAAAACCTTTGTAGGCTTTTTGGTTAATCTACAAAGGCATTGAGAATGTGTCTTTTACATTGGACAACATCAGACATACAGCAGTACATATAACAATACTGGTGTGCTAGTTAAGGAGAGGACAGTACTGGAGGCTTTTACGTTGTGACGACAATTAGACTGATTGTGATTCTGTTTCCTTGCAATATATTGTTTGGTTCATTGTGTACTGAGTGTGTTTAAAGTGATTACCTTGAAGATTTTCATTTTAAAAAATGTCTGTCACCATCTATCGCCGAATAAGGTAAAACAATGGTGATTGAGCCTATGGCCCACTGATGAAAGCCATTTGCAGTATTATGGACTGCCAGTCTGCTGCGACACAAGCGGCGCCCAGTTAGTAACGTGTTTTCCATCAGCCAGCAGTGGCTGGTCTGCCAGAGAGGGTGGGCGGAGGTAAGCTGCTGCTTTTCCTGTCTCTGCAAGTGTTGCGAGTAAACAGTAATCTACTATGGCTGAACAAACAAAGAAAAGATCGATGACTACAGATACAACTTCAAAAATAAGTGAAAATCCAAAGAAAAAGAAGCAAATTTGACGCTCAGATGAAGGCAAACAGTCTAAAAAGGAAAACGACCGTCAGCGAGTTACAACCGGAGCCAACCGTGGACATCACACATGCAACACTGTCTGGATATCTGCAGGTGTGCTCCAGCAATTACGTTTATCACCATAGGTGCCGCCAAAGAGAACGAAACTCAGATCTTCAAGATCATATCTTCAAGGTACATTTACTTAAGGTTCTGTTTCAAGATGATACATTTTCCACTTCACTATATTGTAAGAATTATGAGAAACAGACTTAAAACCGAAGCTTAACAACCTAAATTACCACAAAGAATAGAAACATAATGTTAGGCACCTGACGGAGAGAAGAAGTGAAAGAGGTCGGTAAACAAATGATTTATGCACAGTCTCTGAAACTGCAAAGGTTTAAAGCTGCTGACTCACGTCTGCTGACTTCTGCTACCAGCAGAGCGGACACAGTGGGATTCACCCCAAATGCTTTTTAAAGAATGGCAGACAATATTCCAACATATAACAAATACATGTAATTGAATAAATGTATGTCCATGTCTATCTATAACTTTATATGTAATCACCACAGTGGAAAGTCGGACACATTTAACCCAAACAGCGTATTTAGATTGAGACATACAGTATAATGGGGCAACAGAACTAAATTGAAGGAGTAATTCTTGAGGGGGGCACACCCAGCAGCACAGCAGGCCCACCCACTGCTAAATGAAGACGTAATTAAAGAAAGGAAGTTCTTTTCTCACTTAATCACGGTAGGGCTGAATGTTTTGGAGGAAACATCAGGGAATTGATGATAGTGCAGCATTTAAAACAGCAGGAAAGCGGTGTCTCAATCCTGTGGCATGTTTACACAGGCTTTCTCTATTTTAAAGAAGTTTTGTTTTGGTCTTTGCTTTAAAGATCAGTCTCTTGGCCGAGCTAACAATGTGGTTCTGCGTGCTCAGATTCTCTGCACGCTCTGCACCCTATCACGACTGAGAGTGCAAGAGGGCACGGCAGGAGGCAGGCAGGCTCTCTCTGTGAGGACGAGTGGATGTGACAGGCGAGCAGGCATACTGTACTGGATGTAAACAAATAACGGGGAAAATACATTTTCTCATTTCATGAAGAGTCACAGGGGTCGCACCAACACAAATACATGCTTGCACGCACAATCACACACTTAGATCTATCAGTCATTCCCCTGCGGACGGCCTCATCTAGAAGGTAATGGACTGGAAAGTGACACCGGGCAATTTCTGACACCATGTCTTTACCATCACGCGTGTGCTGTATGTGTGTGCATGTACATATACTGTATGTGTGACCATGCTACATCCTATTGCGGCATGTTTCTGCTTGTGCCAACAAAATGACACATCAGTCTTTTGTTGCAGATGTACTGTAGGGAACGTAAGAGAACCGGGAAGAGGATCGGTGAGCTCAGAGGAGGTCTGGTCACTGTTGCTGCTTTTACAGGATATGACTTAGAGGGATATTCCGTCATCTCAGGGAATTACGCTTATTCACGTTGTTGCTGAGAGTTGAATTATTGATTGTACTCTCTCCCGTTAAACAGGAAATTAGATCTTCAATCTTTGATATTTAGTGTGTTTAGGTGTGAGCTTTAGAAGATCTAGCAGGCAAGATTTGGATGTGATGCACACCTGCCCGGGCTGTAATATGTTTGACTTTAAGAGTGCTAAAAGCTAAAAACTAAAAACAGCATTTGGTCTTGGAGAGTCGTTATTAAGACAAAGCTGTAACTTTATCCGAACTTCTATAACAAGCCTCAAATGCCAGAGCAACTTTAACAGACTCCTAACAACCTAAATTAAATGTATGTTGCAATGCTAAAGATAAAATAACGCAACTGCATGTGAGTGTGTGTTGTGTGTGTGTGTGTGAGTTTGTGGGGGCAGCTGTACAAGTGGGTGAGTTTCGCTGTCACGCACTGTGCTCCATGAGTCTGACTCATGCGAGAGTGGAGTGAGAGAACACAGCTCACAGCTCTCTCTCTCTCTCTTACAGCACACAAACACACAAACATACCTGCCACTCAGTCAACAGGCTAACCGATTATTACTTAGGATCCTACTTTATAGAACATGTGGGCAAAAATGATGTGAAGTTATGCACAGTGAAAGTTGGATAAAGTCTTCAAGTCTAAAAGACAGATAAATGCATCCCACGATAATCATTAAGCTATTATGTTTTGACCTACACTACACATGCTCTTTGTTTCTATGGCGACACTTCTTGCAGGTTTTTTTTTATCTTATAATGTTGTGAAAAAAGCTGATTATATAATGTTATGCAAGATAGCAGGCCTCTACAACAAAACAACAACAATCAATAGATGTGGTTGATGTGTGCTGCTCATATGACAGGATTTTTAAACCAAAAAGTTTCATTTACACCTCTTAAAAAATATATTTTGGAGTTCTGGCACGCAGAGCATCAAGAGCAGCACAGAAGGGAAAAACAGCAACAAGCCGACAGTGACTCATGTGGGCTGAAGGCTTTAGTGCATATGGTCCATATCAAAATTTATGAAACAGTTATTAAATTTCACCTTAAGACCCCGTGTCCACACAGCACCCTTTTTCTGAGCTTTAGCGTCTTTTGTCAGTTGATTCCAATGAGGACAGAGCGTATAAGGCCACTCTGAGCGCTTTGAGTTTAAAATCTCTGTCGGTGCAACCAATCAAATGGGGCGCCACTCATCACCCTGGTTACCACCAAATATGGAGCAGCAACTTGTTTTGGTTGTTTCTGTCTACCTAGAGCTGTACGATATGATGAACAAACAGTATCACAATAGAGACTGAAAAGCCCATTTTTAGGAGCAGATCTGCCGGACACTAAATGTTGCTGATAAGTGTTGTACTTTTATCGCCCTACGCGTTTGTAAGCTTGTTGTTAGCCTAATACGAAGTTAAAGTTATGGTTGCCATAGAAACAAAACCAGCATACAGCGTTTTTTTTTTCCTCCCTGCACAAGCGCTTCATCCTAGCGCCCGTCAGTTTCCTGTCATCGCTTTTCTGCCAGATAAAGGCGTTATGTGGACACAGGGCCTATGTGACAACGTATGTGCATGTATGTGTATTGTACAAAAAAAAAGTAAAATGCGGAAAAATCTTAATTGCGCCAGAATTGAGTCAACGATGCTTTTGTAGGGTTAAAACATCAAAGGCCAAATTCATACATGATGATGTGAAAAGTAGCACCCTTAAATTGTATAACCACTTGAAGAGGCTTTTTAAGATTAAAAAAGAAAAGGATTATAAGAGCAGGAAAACTTAATCTAAAAATCTCATGACTAGTCACACACCTGTAATGGAAGCCTTGAAAAGAGACGAAGTCGTTAAAAAGGTGTGAAAGTCATCATCTCATTGGTAGAAAAAAAACATAATATACATACAGTGTAATAATATTCTCATTTTGAACCCATGCAGAGCCAGTGTGCATGCATGTGTGTGTGTGTGTTTGAGCAAATGTGCTTATTGAAGCAAGTGGTCAGAAGTAAAACTACTGCATGTTAAAAATATGAATCTCTTGTGTATTTATCTTTTAGTAATTCAGTGTATTTGTTCCACCAAGGAGCCCCAAACACAGTAATGTTAGCCGGCCCGACTGCCCTAGATGTGGACAAAACATTAATGAGACATCTGTTTACAGCCTGTGTGTGAGCCTGTGTGTGTGTGTGTGTGTGTGTGTGTGTGTGTGTGTGTGTGTGTGTGTGTGTGTGTGTGTGTGTGTGTGTGTGTTTGCATGAGAGGCAAAGAAAGAGAAAGAGCGATTGTTCAGCCGTGTTGAGACACAACTGCTTAGCAATAAGGGCAAAGTGTAATGGGGTCAGTTACCTCATCCTGTAATTCCAGACTGTTCAACCATTCATTCAATTCATTAAACTGCCCATCAATTCCTCTGTTCTTCCCTCGATCCATCCATCCATTGTCACTCTGTCTTTCATTCATATACTTATCTATGTTAAACAGCTCATTTTCAAGTCAACGCTACGATTGCACATACATGCATATATGGAGGTAAGACACCTGTCCTGTCATGTGTATGGAGAAGGAAAAATCTAGATTTGAAGAATGCCATTCACTTAAGCCTTTTACTGTAATTTTAGATCTGCATCTAAGCTAACCACGCCGATTAGGAGCTGCTATAAATTCCCTCATGCCCACACACATTTCCAATGCACACTCACACAAATCATCAACCCTCCTCCCCTTGGGAGTGAAAAGAGAGAGCTTCCAGGGCCAGGAGTCTGAAAGGGAGAGTGACAGTGGTCTATCTGCTGTCTCCCATCTGGGCGTCAGTCTCTGGTTTCGCCCCGGGGGCTCAGATAAGCTCCGGACACAATAGGGACAGCTATTAAAATTCAAACTACCAGAGAGAGTCATGAAATAGTCATGACAGGTAAGGGAAATCTACACGCCCTAATGTGCCCCTTATTGTCATACATACAGCAAGAGAGATGCTCATGACTGTGTAAGCCAGCTGCATTCAATAAACACTAATAATTATAAGAATAATTTGTTATTATAATCATTTTTCAAGCAGATCTGTAAAGGAACCAAAATATATTTTGTATGAATTAGATTATATAAGAATGATCTTTAAATCCTTCATCACTCTTTTGCAATAGGAGTTTACAAACACTGAGGGGAGATTGCAGAGGAGAGTCGAGTATTGATCTGTGCAGTAGCATTTTGATTGAGCTGTAATGTGACTGGGTTCATGCCACCCATCCAAAAAGTTCCATCTGCTGCACCAGAGGATGCATATCCTTTAATATTCCTGACGTGAAACAATGTGCTTACATGGTATTAGGCACAATCGATTTTTCCGCAAGGCACTAATGTAAGGATAGTCATTTGGTGAAGGCTAATGTACAGTATAGAAACACTAAAGCCCTTGTACTATCAGTATAGAAGATGTACTACTATGTAGTAGAAGGACAAAAGGTTTGTTGGTAAGTCAATAATTTGTTAAGACCATAAGATTTTCAAAAATACTACAGGGCTGCACGGTGGTGCAGAGGTTAGCACTATAGCCTCACAGCTAGACAGTCGAATCCCGGTTTGGACGTAGGGAGCCTTTCTGTGTAGAGCTTGCATGTTCTCCCCGTGCATGCGTGGGTTCTCTCCAGGTACTCCGGCTTCCTCCCACAGTCCAAAGACATGCTTGTTAGGTTCATTGGTGAAATTGCCCGTAGGTGTTAAATGGGAGTGTGAAAGGTTGTCTGTCTCGATGTGTCCTGTGAAAGATTGGCGATCAGTCCAGGGTTTTCCCCGCCTCTCGCCCAATTACAGCCCCCCTGCTACCCTGAACAGGATAAGCGGTATAGATACTGGATGGATGGATATTATCCCAGGGATAATTTAAAGCGATATTAAACAGGAACATATCTCATATTTGAGAGGAATATTTTGAATATTTATTATAAAAATGGCTTGAACCATCACTCTCCAAATTACTTTAAATACTACTCAGAAAATTTGACTGCAGTGGTAAAGATTAAACTACCTAACAGTATAAAATGCAGTTAAAACTCACTCTGCAGTAGTAAATTAAGTTTTCACTCACAGGAGGCATTTCTCTGCAGAAGAAGTACTTCATGCACAACTTGATGATTGAACTACTGTTAATTTGTTGCATTGGAATTTTTTACCCTGAATTATCAGTTTGCATATTAGGCAGTGCATGATATTTGTGCTTTGATCCTGCTTTTTAGAAATATCCCCCTGGATAATTATACCGAGGCTTAGTATCTGCTTTCTTAATGCCAATGGGCAAGGCACAGAAGGATACTTTTTTAAAAACCCAGAAAATATAACTTTTTAAGTCGGAGCAACACAGTATCAATGTTCCTGTTCCTCGTTTCCGTTGCTGCCGGGATGTTATGGATTATTTTTCTCTACAGTTTGTGTAAAGTTTAGAGATAGCTTCTCTGTGCCCCCGAGCAAGGCAGGACTGGATCTGGTCCAAGACAGTTTATGTGCCCTTGAGAAGAAAATGCTGCCTGTCTGTGTTGGCAGCAGTGGTACCACCCTTGTGCTGCCCCACAGCGGGAGAAGAGAGAGCAGAGAGGTCAACTCAGGAAAAGAGCTGACATGGAGAGAAACAAGCCAGTTATAGCCCTGGACTCTGCATATTCAGCTAAAAAGCATCACAACGCCTGTCAACTCGCTATACATACTCTTGGCTCCAGCAGCCAGTTCAGATTCAGGACATTTCAGAGGACAAGAAGTGGATGTGGAGAAACGAGATATATGACAGCAACCTGGGACACTGAAGCATTGGAAGATGTCAGTTTCCAGCACTGTATGTTTGAGATATTCACTTATCTGAGGACAGACTTTCCAGGCAGGATGGAACCAAAGTAATGAGGTGCTGCTGTTGCATGATAGTAGAAAACTTGATCTGACATTTGACACTACTCCCGAACCAGAACACTCATTGTACATCACATGACTGCCAACTAAAATGAATGGTTTAAGATAGCAGAGAATTTTGCAACATTTTGAGAAATAAACAACAGTTGATTTAATTTGTAGCATAAATCAATATATTTAAGGAGAACATCTCAAATGATCTAAGAGTCATCTGGCAGAAAAAAAAGAAAAGAAAAGAGGAGAAAAAACAGCGTACTGTCAATCACTGATCCATCATAACAACAACATAAGCTCATGATCAAATAAGATCACATCTAAAAAGGAAACCTATAATCCCATAGTTGTAAAATGATTACTTGATTATTTTTCCAAATTAAGATTAGAGATTTGTCCAATTCATGGCTTTGATCTTAAAATTCCTTGTTGCATGAAGATTTCTAAGCATTGGACTGCTTTACATTCAGCTCCATATGTGGAATCTGCTAAAACATCCACATTAGTTTATACATTTTAGTCAAGTTTACTGAACACCGTGCTGTACACTATAGTAAAATGTACAGTCACACATGCAGACATACTGTACGCTGTTGTGAGTCAGCACCAGGCTCCACGGAACAGGCCAATAAAGTCTGGTTTTTGGCATCCGTCCCCTTAATTCAGTCAGGCATCTCTCGGGACAGCTGACTTCACTGCCGGCCATGTACATGACTCTGTGTGTGTGTGTGTGTGTGTGTGTGTGTGTGTGTGACAGTGTCTCTGACAAGCTGGGATTTAATGAAAGAAAATTTCCACAGCCTCAATAAAACACGTCTTTACAGTATAATACAATAATAAACAATACATTTAATGTGCTGCACAAAACATTAGTAACATTTTTATTAGTTATAACTGCAGCATTTTATCACTGCAAAATGTTCCAACACATAAATATCCCTCTCCAGCTCATCCTATGCTTGTTCTCTTGTAAGCGGTACATTTGTCAGGAGGGAAATCAATATGGTAAACTGGCTTTCCAGCTGATATTCATCACTATTGATGGAAAAGCGGTACAGGTTACGGATCATTTGTACTTTTAGGGCCAATTTCTCAAACAAAAATAAGACTCGTTTGAGAGTAGCAATGTATTTCACTGGACATCTAATGGATATAAGTTTTGTTTTGGACCAAGACCTTGTTTAATAACTGTCTGGGAAGCTAGCCCACATTGTACTTCTCTAGAGACGGTAATCAAACCCTGATATAAAAGCATCTGAGAAGTGATTGCACTTCAATACACGTCCAAGCAGAAATGTTCACAAGCCATTAGCATTTTTTCCTACACCTGCTCATCTTTTTGTACTATGCTACATTAAAACTTTGGCAAAGCTTTGCAACAAGGCAAATCATGTCGTAGGCGTATCTATTGTAACCTACTACTTTATCAACGGTTTCATTTTTTTATTAATACTTAACAGATTAAAGGGAAGCTACATGAACAAAAAACTATTTAATTTATTTAATTGTTCTTTTGGGGAAGTTTCATGACTTCCCTTTTTATTTTGAGACATCAAATCTGCAGTAATTTTAGCAAGTAAATGATGAGGAATGGAGGCCTTCTGGTTTGACGTAAGCTACTAAGCTAGGAGACTTAAATGTTACAGTACACCATTCTTAAAAGGTTATTTGTACTGATATTTTTTAGTTATTTTCAAGATGTAAAGAGGTATAAACAGTCTGTGCAATCGATCCTGTTTGGATACTTAAAGCTGAAATCTGCATTTCTTTCTAACTAATATACTCTAGGGTTTTTCCGATACCTACACCAGTATTGGTGATACCTTCATAAATGGTATCATACATAAATAAATGATCTTGTTTCGCCATAAATAAATCGTTTTTAGCCACTCCAAAATCAGAAACAGCAAGCTGAGCTCTGCTGGAGACACGGATATATTATGGTTGCCATTGGCAACTAATCTTATTGAGCAACAAAGAAGAATTGATTTCAGGTAGTTTATCAAATGACAATACAAAACAGGAAGAGTGCTAGGCTAGTCGAACATGTATCAGCGCAGTCACACACTCAGCATTAGCAAAATGTCAGCAATGCGTGTTTTCCCATCATGCATTTTTAAGGCCGCATTTCTTTTTAAATATCTTAAGTCAAGATCGTGAAAACTGGTAAAGAAACGCAAAAAAAAAAATGGTTTCATGTTTTGCTCTGATGGAAGCTAACATTAGCTCAGCCTGTTTTAGGTGAGTATTTCTTCAACGCACCACCACATACAACCCAAATATCACATCCATACAGGGCTAGTATGATACAGCTGTTAAAAAAATCATAACTATATGTTTGTTTATTTTACAGTAGGTTCAGACAGGTATTTGCCTATACTTTGGAGTTGGTATCAGGGAGGAGTGACTGGTTTAAGGACATCTAGAATATACTACACTTAAAATAGTTTCTTTATATCCACCCTGTCTATAGTGGACTGTAATCAAACACACACAGCACATATGTAGAATAAATGTGGTACAAGTTTGCTGGGTCATGCCTGACAACTTTGGTTACTTTGAGTTTAACTGCATGCCAAAGAAACAACAATACATACATAACATTATCTGCGTTGTCACCTTTGCTTTAGTTGGAACCTGCAGAATGTTATAGACTGATATAAGATCAGACATGTTAACATGTTTTTGTACATCCTGGCAATGCCAAGTGTAAATTCTTTTCATTTGGTTGGTGCTCATTTTGCGCTCAAACATGAGTGCAATATATCAAAGACACACATCAGCGGAACTGCTCCTTAAGACTTTAACACATTCCTTTCGCCGGTGAATCTTCTAAATATTGCATTAAGAGAGCGACTGCAGAGTGATTGACCACTGTGCCACAGTACTGCTTAAACCTGCCTCAAGGTCACTGCTACGACACTGCAGAAGCACACCTGTGTGAGTAGCGGTGTGTATCTGTGTGTGGTGTTGCTCCCTCGCAGAGCAAAATGGCTGTATATCATTTATAATCTGTCCTCTGAGAGCCGTCTCTCTCTCTTCTCCACTGCCTCCTATTTCACTCTCTCTTTTTCTACCTCTTCTATCCCTTTTAGGAAGTCACTAGGGGAGGAAAGGAGAGGGGAGGGAAAAGAGGAGAGAAGGAGAGGAGCAGGAGCAGAGGGTTTGCGGAGCAGGAGAAATTGTCCTTATTAAAGAGACCGCTGCTCCATGTGATAGATCCCTTGTGGGACAGAGATTAAATAGACTGCGTCAGAGGGGAACGCGCTTGCGGTGCTGTGACTGGAGGACGCGATAAGTATGATCATCGGGGAGGGAGGGATGAAGGGAGGAAAAGAAAGGGAGCAAGGAGGAGAAATGGGATGAGGGATAAACAGAGGAGAAGAAAGAAAGACAGGACAAGGAGAAACAGGGTTGAGATTAGAAGAGGAGAATGTGCAGAAAATGTCGGAGCAACCAGACTGTAATGTGGACTTTATTTCAAGAGAGGGATAAAAAAAGATTAGAAGGAAATCAGGCAGAGGCTGGGTGTGAATGAAGGAAAATGAGAAAGAAGCGAGATGAAATGGGAGAGCAGGAGAGGTGTTTTTCAACCCAACTCTGCAGTCGCAGAGAGGATCGAGGCAGAAGCAGAGGAGAAGATGGAGGTGGATGACAGATGCGTGGGGCAAATTGTTTCCTGAGTTATGTATAGAACTCATAAAGGCCTCGTCATGGGAGCAACGGAGAGAAATGTAGGAGGAATAGGAAGAGTGATAGTAGCACAGTCTTGATATTACAGAGGGAAACTACAATGTTTTATGTATGATACAAGATGGACATGAGGAGCTAACACCAGCATGGAAAATAAAGAGAAATAAAGTGTAAGTTTATTGATTTTTATACGTCTAACCTCGCAGGTAAAAATACGTTTTTCAACCATCTTTTATCTACTCATCGGTCTTCCTCCTGCTGCATTGTTTTGTTCTCTACTTTTTCAGCCAACCACACACACACACTTCCTTTATCTGTGTCCTTGACAACAAGGCAATGTCACAATTGAAAATGGATGCAAACATACACATCCCTGGTTACAGATCAATAGATTCATACAATGTGTGAGACACCATGATGGGTGCGTTACAGTGTTAAGACATTTGTGGTCTGTGTTTGAGTGTGTGTGGTATCAAATCGCAGTCTGATAAACAAGTCAAGTGTTCACCCTGTTGAGTGGACTGTTAACACAAGAACCATCAACAGCCTCCTCCCATGAGGAATCCAGGCAGTGTGTATGATATATCATGTGGACACAATCCACTACTGTCATTACTGCCACAAAAAGCAACACAGGAGCATTCCCCAGAGGAATCCTCAATAAACACAACTGTCCTAAATCAAATGATTGTCACCTTCATTGCTGCAAGCCAATTTTTCCACTTGTCAAAGCGTACTGTGCTCCGTAAAACTGAAGGTGATTCAACTTCATGCCAAAACATTTGTCTTGTTTTTGTTGCAGCCATCAATCAGACCAGTAGTGTCACTAATTATTAAATGTAATATAAATTAAAAAAACAGGTCCTCATGCATGTAAAATATTTTTTTTTTATTAAATAGTTAAGTGATACATTTATAAATGGTGTGCTACTTTTACAGCACAATTGCATTGTTACCAACTTAGTAAAAGTAGTGAGAATAGAAGGGAGAGACGATGAAGGTTATAGATGTAGAGCAGGTCTATTTAGGCTACGCTGTACACGGGCCCACTGGGATACTAGCATCCGACCAGCACACCAAAATAGAAATGGGAGCAGAGGAGAGAAAGAAAGGAGGAGAGGTAAGGTGTGGTGGGACAGAGGGATGGGAGATAGACAGGAAGAGAGAGAGTCAGGGCATGTGGAAGGGTTGATGAGCAGGAGGTATGAAGGGGACGGGAGGGAGAGGTATGGAGGGACATGTAGACATGTCGGGTTAAAGTTGGAGGACATATTTTCCTGTTCCCCATTTTAAAGTTTGCATTAAAAGGAATAGTTTGACATTAGAAAGATGTGTTTATGATAAATGTACAGTAGCTGCCGCTAACAGCCAGTTAGCTTAGCTTAGCATAAAGGCTGAAAATGGGTGAACAGCCAGACCGTGTTGGCAAGACAAAATATTAGTGCATCTCCAAAAATCTTTATACAATAATTCAACAGTTTTCCAGGTCATGGACATTAATTTCAGTGATTTGAACTTCTGTGAGAAATCCTGCTGTTTTTCTACTTTCTAAGAATTGTAACACCCACTAGCTTCAGCTGCTGTTGCTATGGAGAAGTGGTGAGCCAGTTGTGAATCAAACATGAGAATTAAATTGTTTTACTGTTTCAAAAGATCAAACCGATGAAAAACTGACCCAAAGTAAACTTACTTGAGTGGCAGTTATTTTATTTACATAAAATTTCCACCCACTTTTCCATTAGTGGTGCGAGGGCCATGAATGCCTGCTCCGTACAATGAAATGCAGCATTCATGTCATTGCATTATTCTTTACAGGTTTCTTACTTACAAAGTGTGTCTGGGGGTAAAAAAAGGTCGAACACAGTTGCTCAATGTTTGTACTGAACCTCATGTCCTTTCAAGTCTGGAAAACCAGCCAATGTCTATGCAGAAAATAAACAGGACATTTATTTTCATACCTCTTCCAGCCTGGCATTCTGCATCCCAGTTAATAAACTTTTGGATGAAGAAGTGGGTTGGAGAGAGGTGCCATTATTATTAACCCACTGGCAAGGACAACTATGTGCATTGTAGTCTGGATTCTAAATGTAACGTACACAATTTTATATATTAGCTTAAACTAACATAACAGTTTAGCTATAGTTGTGGTTTTGGTCATATGCATCTGATATGGACATAATCAAAAACTGCTGGTATAAATCTTTTGGTTGAGTTTGAAGGAATGTGTTGTTGAGGGAGATTTGGATTTTAGGCGGTGTTTGTGTGTTGCAGAAGTCAAATCAAGAAAACTAGAGCTCAAAGAGAGGTAGAGAGAAGATGACGGTATAAAGAAGACTTAAAGGACACATGTTCATTTTGTAATAGGAAAAATATGGGTATGATATCGAGGTATCTTTGTTTTTTTTAATTGCTTAGTGCCAGACTGGCTACAGTGTAAGTTATTAAAATAGAGATACTGCAGATTTTAACTCTTGGATTGCATTCTTATGGCCTATTAAAAAGTTCTGCTGTATTTATTCATACTGAGTGCTCTCTCTCTCTTCAGCATGCATGAGATAGCACACCCCTGTGTGCAAACTCATACTAATATGCAGCTCTGCAGACTGGGGTGGACTGGAAGTTATAAAAAGGGAGACTACAGCAGTTATATGGCTGACTTTTAGGGGTGCAGATGGTTTTTCTGCTTTGGGTGGTAAAACTATTAGGCAAACAAGAAGTTATTAGGTAAATAAAATGTGGCTGAACTTTGTAGAGATGCATATTTTAAAACACTCACTGCTTCATTTCCAATATTATGTTATTTTATAGAAACATGCAGTCATATCTTAATTGCCTAGAAAGCTTACCACTGTAGTTTTGTGAGCTGGAAAGGCTCCTTGTGTATAATGTATTTTCCACTCATATCTATATTTACTCCTTCTTTCCCGCACGGTCTCGCTAAGTACCCTCCTACCCTCCCTTTCTCACAACATCAAAGACTATCGATGCCCTGAGCACCTCTTCATCCTCCCAACCCTCGAGGTGCAGCTTTGCCCTGAGCACTCCCTCACAATTCTCTGCTCCCTACCCTAGAGCACCTGCCAATGTGCTGCAGTTGTCTACAATCTCAGCCGCTGACACTGTAACTATTTTCTCAAGACAACCAGTTGCACTGTGAGCAGCAACCGACCAACCACCTTTTCTCCTATCTCCAAGAAGCAGGTCATTCCAGGAGCAGTTTCCTGCTGTCCCTTCTCGGAAATTTAGCTGTAGTCTGACATCCCATCTGGCCCCTGAATGACTCATGCCATTCACCTGCTGGCTGCCTGAGAGAAACGCTAGCTCCTTCACCCCACAGTCACCTACAAGGCAACACACAGGTAACTACATCCTGGGTGAAGGTAGACAGCACAAAGCGGCAGGAAATTGGAGGGTAAGAAACAGTAGTTCTAGGTATGACGTTCCACCCTATCATCAACTTCTCATTTCATCATCTTCATGTTCATCATGATTTTTCAAGTTATTTCCCACAACTTTGATTTGAAAAAAAGAACAAAATAATGCTGGAAAAAATGTCTTTAAGTTTAATTTACCGTAAAATTTGGTGTTTAAGACGCACTTTTAGTACATTTTTTTTCATCCAAAAAGTTGGCTGCGTCCGGTGTGACCAATATACCAGTATAAAATGCGGAGGTATGTTATTGTGTTACTGTATTTTACCCAGACGACGGCGCTATTGGGTTATTAAGTGGTGACGTCACATCTCCACATTAAACTGTTTCTGGGTCCAAGCCGCTATAACGTCTCCTATTTAGAATATGCCGCAGTGCTGTTTTGTGTCGTCCTCGCTGTTTTCAGCAAGGAAAACTAACTTGAGTGTTGCTAACGCTTTGTCACGGACATGCACTGTCGCCATTGAAGCCGCCACCCTCACAACAATCAACGTTACCGTAGGCTGCCAGCTACCGCTAGCTACAGCACTGGTAGCTAGCAGCGATTGCAAACTCGACATGGCGAAAACAGGTGGTCGGCTGTACATTTGTGTGTGTTTTAAATGCGTTTTAAATAAAAACATATTGAAATAGTGTTGAAATATCTTTTTCTCTTATCGTTTTTATTCAAAATAGCTATAGAAAATATTTTTCCCTCTGGGATACCCCCCAAACAGACTGCGTCTTATATTCCAGATTTTTCGGTAGTTTGTTGATACTGTTCACAAAAAAGATATCTTTCCCCAGCTATCCTAACAGAACTTCATGTTTCATGTATTCTCCAACTATTAAGCTCAGAGTACCATATACGGTAAACCTTAGTCATACATAACTGTACTTTCCTATTAAAATAAGCCTCTCAAATGTCAGTATGCTGGGACTTTGAGTTTTACAGTTTTGTGTGCTGCAGCAACAGTGAAGCAGGAGCCTGATGCCGGCTGCGTCCAAATACATGTCGTCATGAGCGCAAATTCTTCCCTGGTTGAATTTCTATACTGACAGAGCAAATATGCATTTATGCTGCATGATAAGCTGAAGCCATTCATGAACTGTTAGTATCATGTGAACGGGCTGGTATAGGCGACAGTATGCAGGGCTAATAGGTCAAGTGTGCTCAGGGCCTCTTACCATCCAATGCAGGCCCCTGGGACACGTACACATTACACACAGCACACATGATGACAGCAAGCAATACAGAATACCTTCAAGGATAATTACCAAGATCATATTTCTTAGCTAACATATGTTCTGTGGAGCAACCACGCAGCCACAAGGGGATCCGGACAGTATAAACATAGAAGCACCTGGGATCGCTAATGCAAATAGCAACAGACACCATCACTCAGTTTCCACTTAGTGAATGTTCCAGTGACGGACGATAGTAATTCATTAAATTAACTAATAGTTGTAATAAGGGCTGATAGAGAAGGTGTAGAACTGTACAATTAATTTACCTTCTGAAAATGTTGGCTAACTATTACATGGAAGCATCTCATTTACAGAGAACTGCATTCTTGTAAATCCAATAAACAGTGGAATAATTAATGGCACACACACATTTGAGATTGTAGTGTTTGGAATAATCTAGCAGCCACTGGACTACATTTACATTCATTATGAATAGCTCCTTAGAGCCACGTTTTTTAATTTATTTTCATTTACTGATTAGTATTGTATTAAAGATTAGTGTACGACTGGAGATATTAACAAGGGGGGGACTTTAATTTTCCTCTGTGAACCAGAATAACATTACTCTTTGGGAGTCCAAAAACAAGAACACATTTGATATGAGAATTTTCAGTTGAATTTCAATGAGCTGATCATGCTATTGTGACCAAGTTTATAAGACTATAACATAAATGTGGTCTAATGTAATGTTTTTAAATAGAGAGGTGCACGTGTTTTCCCCTCAGTGTCAGTAATAGTGTTCCAAACACATGGTCAAGTGTTGCACTTGCACAAATCAAGTTACCAGAAACAGAAAAAAATGTCAGTAATCACATTTTTTCTATTTCTGTATCATAGTTTTATTTACTTCTAATTTAAGTTTTATTGAGTGTCTGCAGGCTTAATCCAGAGTAAGTGTTAAGAGTACTGAAAATATTTAATGTTTGTGGACCTAATTAGGATGCTCATGAGGAGGGGAACATTAAATTATAATTTGATGTCTGTTATGATAATTTTATTGCTCGTTGAAATTCAGTTTCGTTTCAGTATCGCTGTATCACTGCAGGCATTGTTTCACACTTACGTTGCAAATATGGTGACAAGCACTGCACCCCCTCCCCATCTGACTCAGTGTTCCTCAATGCTTTTATTCTGTGTCTTCCCGTTTTGATTTGCTCTGGTTTCATCTCTGTGACTTGCAAGTTTCTTTGAATTTATCTTGTTTACTTTGCCGTTGTCTAGCTACAGGTATTACCACCAGCTGACCCAGAAGCTGTGCTATTGGATGAGAAGACGGGGGAACACAATCTTCTGTGACAATCGGCCTATAAGGTTACAGGTTACCTCTGATGTCACACAGGTGACACTACATCAGGTAGAGTGGATAATTTCGACACTATAAATATTCAATGGACAGACGAAGGCATTAGAGAGGGCTGGTTTTGTATGCTTGCTGTACAGCAGCTGTGATGAAGCAAAATAAAATCCTACCTTAATGCAGTATGTGAATTAAAAAAAAAACGTCGGGGCCGTTTTAAAAATACATGTCTGTATAAATATTTGACTAACCTACAGAGGATATTATGACATAGCGTAGGCAAGTATGTAATGTAATGCATATGATGGGATTCAGGGGTTTCACTTGTGGTGCTTTAATGCAATTTTCACTTATCTTATTTATAACACTCAATAATTAAAAATATTGTTATAATTGATATTGATATAATCACACTGTGCTTCACCTGTTAGGCACTTCAGAAATGAGACATTTTTCTGGAAATGGATGCTGTTGCTTTTTTAATTTCACTCATTGCCAAATCTGCAGACGCTATAGCACAACCCACGTGGCCAATACCTCCACAGTGTTGCCCCAGAGACCAGATCCTTAATAAGGCTACGGCTGATTGGCTGACAGGATGGGAGAATGACATGAGCAGGTCGGGGGGGGGGGGGCTTGTGTGGGGGTGGGGGAGAGAGGAGGGGGGCTAAACTGTCCAGAGAGATTTCTATGCATACTAAACAGGTCTCACACTAGCTGGCTGTGAAGAATTTTCATTAGTCCCTTCAAACAGGACTCCCTCCCTTGTGTGCTGGTGTGATGCTGTGCTTACGTATTTCTCCAGGTGTTTTACAACGATTGTGCATGTTTTACATCAAATAGAGAAGGTGTACCAGGTGTTTCATGATCGATATTCAAACCGGGAGAGAATACATTCAAAATCTACCATCAATCTTCAAGATGAGATCCTTCACATGATACACAGCAGTCCACACACGTTCACACACACACCAACCCAAGCATATACACAGACAAGCACAGGGACTCACCTTCTGTGGGTGAGGTTTTCAGTCGTTTGCACAGTCCCTCTACGCCCCCGTAGTCCTCCTGGAGCTTGACCACCGCCTCTGTGCCACGCAGCTCCATGAGCGAGCGCAGCTCCATGACCGAGCAGCCGAAGCCTGCCGCATGGTTGCCCTCGTTTCTTTGGTTCTTGGCATAAAAATCGCTGTTGGACATGTCCCCCATGATGTCAGCTTGTCAAGTCAGTTAGATAAGTGTTTCTTATTGCTTATAGAACAATCAAAAAGCTTGCACAAGTGAGGGATGAGTTCAGTCTCATCCAAAAAATTCCAAAATAGGTATCAAGCAGGCAACAACAACCAAAAAAGGGAGAAAAAAAAGAATGCCACTTGTAGGTAAAGTAGGCAGACAGGTCGATTAAAAAGGGGGGAAAAATCCGAGGGAATCAATCGTTGAGCAGCTTCGCTGTTTCAGGAGAGACTGTCAGATATCAGTAGACCAAAAACCATCAAAGAGGAGAAACAGAAGAAGAGGAGAAAGAGCAGCAGAGAACAAGGAGAGGAGGGGATGACGAAACACAAGTGGGGAGCATCCAGGTGAGCGTTGGACAGCCCCAGTGGTCAGGTCCTGAGAAGGGCAATGATGGTGGTGTCAAGTCCTGTCGGTCTCAGGCTCACCACGGCTGCAGTCCAGACCCGCTCCATGTGTGGCATCCCATTGCTGCTATTCTGCTGTTGCCTCTGCTGCCTCTCTGTCTCTACATGGTGGTCTTCCCCATCACTGCTACAGAGAGAGAGATAGCGAGAGGGAGAGAGAGAGTGAGACAGAGAGAGAGAGAGAGAGAGATGAATTCAAAGAGGAGAGAAGGTGAGGGAGAAGGAGGGAGAGACACAGAAAGAGAGCACAAGAATGAGCGTTGCGTTCTCAGAGCAGGAGTGAATGCAGCGGTAGATGATGCACGGCTGAAGGACAACCTCTCCTAGCTGCTGCAGTAACTGTGGCTCTGCTGTCTCTATCTACTGCTGCTGCTGCTGCTAACCTCATTCTGAGGACACGCCGACTGACAGAGAAGAGAGAGAGAGAGAGAGAGAGAGAGAGAGAGAGAGGGAGATATGATACGAAAGAGAGGGAGGGCGGAGAGAAGAGGATGCTCCTTTCTGGTGCAGAGCGGAGTGGAGTTGTGCGCGGGCGGGAGGCTGGGGCTGCTCTGACGACAGAGCGGAGAGGCAGCACGTAACGCTGCGCTGTCACGGGGAGGATGGGCTGAGCTGCTGCTGCTCTCTCGCCGCTTGTTCTCTCTCTCATTCTACAGTGAGTGACCTCTCCTTTGCAGTCACTCTATCTCAGCGGTCCACTCCTCTCTGCCTGTTGTCTTGTAATGCCTTGCACTAATGATTTCACTTCATGTCTACTGCACTCTAATCTTAGAACTGCACTCGGCACAGAAAAGAGTCGACAGTGGTTTTGGTTTAACACTGCTAATGTAATGGATTAGACTATAAGTCTGTGACTAGTTCGCATCAGTTGCAAGCAAAATAGCATCATTACACATTTCTTGGGGTTTCTGGCTTCCCTACACTGTCCATGGCACTCGGCCCCAAGCACATTAGGTTCAATAGCAGATCACATATGCAGTATTATTAAAGAAAGGTTAGGTATGTCCCTGAATAGCTGGACACTGTAGTAGCTATTAGCTAGCCAGCTATTACTCAATAGTTTAGAGGTTTACGGCACTGAGGGTTAAGCAACTCAAGCAATACTTGATTTATTGACAGCAGAGGAAACATAGAGAACATTATGTTAACATTTCCCACAATGGACCCTCACACGAACATGTTATATCACAATACAATGCACAAATCGCTATTGATCCATCACCAATACTTTACATATGTGCACACACTGCCTCCCCTCCCCACAAGGTGATTCTAAATAAGAATAGGCACCTATTTTATAATTGAAAGTAAACATCCGGCTTACATCTGCCCTTCATCACTTCCCACCCACTCAGGGGGAAACCTGGAGTCAAAGAGCCACCGTATTAGGTCATGCTGACACTGCATTAAATCAACACCATGACATAAAGCACTGGCTGACTATACTGTCTCTCCATCATCTGTAATGCAAACTATTAATGCTACCGATAATTCCTCGACCAGGTCCCCTAAGGAGTCATAATGCAGCAGTAAAGCAGCAAAAAAGAAAACACAGTAGGCCACCTGGAGACTCTTCATTATTTAAGATATTCAGTTAACATCAGCAAAGTCAGCCAAAATGACTGCACTGATAGCACGGCTGGTCAAGAGTCATTAAACTAATTTCTTTGGAGGTCATGGGGGACCTCGGGGGATTCACCTTTGATTTACATCCCACACCATACTCCTATATGTAAAAGGCCTGTTATATACAGCAACGGAATCTACAAAATAAAATCTTTATGATAGTTTAAGGTCAATTATAGTTTTAAAAAAAGAGTAAGAATGTTATGCAACAACAGATTCACTGTGACTGCTGCTGTGATTTTTAATGCAATCTGTAACTTTTAAACTATTTAAACTATATTAAAATGTTTTCTCTTTTTGAAAGTATGCAGTGAAAATGTCAGAGTATGTTGTAATACCCTCCCTACAAAATAGAAGACACTTTGAAACTGTAACAGTTAGCACACTGTAGAACAAGTTAACATGTGGTAGAGCAAAATTCACTTTGTCTGTCCATTATCCTGTTTAACTTGAAATTTCCATCGAGTCCTATTTCCAGTTACATCGAGGTACTTAGCACCTAGATTCTTGATGCTGCTGGCATGCGCTGCTTAAAACGACCAGACTAACACAGTCAGCAAGGTGTCCAGTGGCAAATATGAAGCCCGATGATACAGTACAGATGGTACAGACACAATCGTGTGCTCAGGAACAGCACTGACCTTGTCGCGGCAGGGTGGTGAGGGACCCTGCCAACATGTGAATACACATCTGTAACTCCACAGGAACCAGGCCTGGCTGCTAATGAGCTCCAGCCTTTACTGAAGTGACAAAGTTAGACAGCGTTTGCAATGTCACCTGGAAAGGTGCGACCTAATGAACCTGCTAAACACGTCTGTAGAGCAGATTAAGGTGGAAAGCCATTTAGTGCTTTTATGCAAGTGATGTACTTTTGTACAGTTTCAAGTTACTTCTACTTTACTTGAATAATTCCATTCTATGCTACTTTATACTCCTACTCTGCTCTGGGATGGAGGCAAATATTTTACTAAAATATAATTAAGTACTAATCCAACTGCTGGATTTAAAGACAGCATTTCCAACTAAGGCCAATGGTCTGTTTTTTTTTGTTGTTTTTTTTACACCTACTGAACAGATTAATATAATAACCATTCATTAGATCAAAGACTTTACATATTCCAGCTTAGTTCGGTTAGGCTAGTTTCTCAATTAATTTAACAAAAAAGGACAGCACATGCCAAGACTACATCTTACTCTGTTTTTCTCCAACCTTTTATGCTGTCCCCCATCCCTGCCGAACAGGTCCAAATCAATGTTGGCGGTTCTCTTTGCATGCCAAAGAAGACATCTGTGCCTGCCAGATCCTCCAAAAAGGCTAAATGAAAGCAAACAAATGCTCTCCCAGGAAATTGTATGTGTATGTGTGCCTGAATTGATAATCAACTTTCTGGGTGAGTAGGGAAACTACATCAGAGGGGCACTGCTACCTTCATCAGTATTACTGGTATCCCTGTACTGTGCCTCAGAAGCAAGAGTAATGCTTGATTGTTATAGTACTAGCAACGTACGAGCAAAATATAAACCAGCAGGGCTCTGGGTCCTAAAAATAATGTATAGAAAACCCACTGCCTTGACACTTGAGGGTGAAGTAGATTAGGTTGTGTGACACAAAACACAGAAAGATGGTCCCCATACTGGCAAACATGTAATGCTGATGTCCACAAAGGATAAAATGAGATATATGCATAATTGGTCACCAAGACGCCTTGTATCGATCACCCTTATTCCAAACATAATCCTATCCACTGTAACCTCCATAATATAAAACTTGAGACAGGCTTATTGACTGAAATTAATTCCAAACAACTTTATCAGAGAAAGCAGCAACATTGGCACCAACACTCGACCACAAGCTGATAACCTTCTCTGTACTTCATTCTTCCATCTTTGCCAAAAATGCTCTTCCTTGAATGAAAAAAGAAGTGGATAAAAAGTCAGAATTTCACGATTAATTTAATGCAGAATCTTGATGCAGCTCCTTAGCAACATCTGTTCATTACCAGCCCTGTAAGGCTGCGTGTTTACAGCTTTATACGATCATGTAAGCGATGTAAAACAAGTCAGCTGCAGTGGTGGTGTTGTATTCTGCAGGCGTGCAGCTGCTTATCTTCATTTTACGATTAGCAGGCACAGGAGTGGGAGGGATTGAGATGTAGGAAGGAGGGAAATTAAAAGAGCATAGAGGAAGAGGTAAAATGTAAATAGCAAAAGATATAAGTTGAAAGATAGAGGGAAGTGGAGATGAAAGGCAGGGCTATAAGGATTTATACAGAATTATTAAGCCAAGAGGAGGATGAATAGACAGAGCAAGAGGCAGGGTAAGATAGAGGTGTGCACTGCTGGAGGCTGAGCTGTGTAACTTCAGAGCAAATGTTCTCCTTTGTATACAATGTAAACATACAAACACACACACACACACACACACACACACAAACCTACACTATCATGCATATGTGTTCACATGAAATTGATTTACTCTTCCCTCTAATGAGGGCCGCTGTATATGCAGCTATTGTTGGTGTTTTGTATCATTCACCGATAAAAATCAAGACGTTGACAGTGTGTCCAAATGGTTCATTCTCCCCGCTAAATAATTTGAACATCAAAGGTTCAGTTACTGTCTTCTTGAAGAGTGTTGGGGATGTGGAGCTCTTTACGAATTTTCAACATCTTGCAAAACTCCCATCATCATCACTCCCAAACCTGTCTTTGTACCTGTCTGACTGACTATCTTTCTTTATACTCTACAGATCTTTATTTTCATGCTGCACCTGTCTATCTGTAGCTGACTAAAACTTCCCTGCTGTGCTATTCCTTTGTCTGCCTCCCTGCCTACATGCCAGTCCATCTGCATTGTTGGCATACTCCCCATGGCTTGACGGTGAGTAATGAGTTACATATGATCAAACACTCAAGGAGGAAGTGGAGATTTAGCAAAAATTCCCCGCATTTTATATTAAGTGTGAGAACACATAATTGGACTTTATGAACTTGAACACCATATGGGATCCAACCATTCACTTAAAAATGTGAAGCTCCACAGACAGATACCAAGACCATCTGACCACCATACTGTACAGTGTCTGCCCTGTGAGGAAACTACTGAAGAAACACAAAGCTTAAAAAACAAAATGGGCTATTAAGTTAAAGCCAATGCAGCAACGCCAAACAGTTGTTTTGTTTACTAGAGCCAAACCAATATGGGTTTTTGATACCTGTAAAATTCGGTGTATAAGAGGCTTTTTAGACAATTTTTTTTTCATCTAAAAAGTGGGCTGCGTCCTATACACTGGTGCGACCAATATACTAGTTTAAAATGCAGAGAGAGGTATGTTATTGTGTTACGTTATACAGACGATGGTGCTATAACCTAGCTAAAGCCTCCTCACGGACATGCGCCGTCATGATCGCCCATGCAGCCGTCACCCTCACAACAATCAACATTACTGTAGGCAGAGCTCAACTACAGCACCGGTAACTAGCAGGATTGCAAACTCGACATGGCGAAAACAGATGGTAGGCCATAATTTGGGTGCGTTTTGAATGCGTTTCAAATGAAAATGAATTGAAATTGTGTTGGAATAACGTGTTTAAACGTTTTTGTTAATAAATAGCTATAGAAAACCTGATATTTCCAAAAACAGACTGCGTCTTATATTCTGGTGCGAGTTATACTCTGGATTTGAAGGTATATCATCTCTTATTTTAGAGGTATAAAATTCACAGATTACCAATACTAAGGTCCACCATATGGTGATGTTTTGAGCGAGAATGAAAAAAAACCTTTCTATCATCATCAATATAACAATGCATATGACTATACAAAAGGTATTCAGAAGGTTGCTTTCTTAAACAAATAACTTTACTATAGAATATGTCACATTATTACACACTGTTAACAAATATTAGCGCAAACCATTTGTTTGGTTCCCTCTAGAGTGGCTACATGTAGTGCAGACAGTGCTGAGAGTTAGAGGACACGCTGCCTGACAAACTACATAATGAAACAATTTCTAAGCCTGAATAACATGTATGCTGCTACCGATACAGCTGCGATTGGCCCGTATCCTTCGATAATGACCGCCAGCTGACTGTTATATCCATCTAGCTGTAGTCTCTACAGTTTATAACTTGGGGTACAAGGGAATCCAAAATGGCGCCGCAGATAACGTTCTGAGTTTCTGCACATACCTGCACATCTCCTGCACATCTGCACAGTTTTTCATTACAAATGTTGGACATATTTTGTATTATACATATTGCTTTTTATATTTTTTACTCTTATTGCCTATTTTTATCTTTGTCTATTTAAGTATTTTACTTATTTTTATTCTAGTTCTTTGTTAATTTTTCTGCACCAAAACAACAAAGCCAATTCCTTACATGTGTAAACCTACTTAACAATAAACCCTGATTCTGACAACATGTTGTAGAATTTTTTCTAGCGATAGCTTTTTTTCTGACATAACTTATTTTTTCCGAAGAATTTCTTTTCAACAAAATATGCTGCCATGTCAATGAGTATTCCTGCAGTATTTTTTCTTGTACAGTGTTGTTGTCAGGGCGCAGTATTTGTCTTAAGTGCATCAAACACTGGTAGCCTCAGTGTATAATTTTTCCTGTGGTACGATTTCAGAACATTAAGCTCTAAGTTCATTTTGAGGCGATCGTTTATATTGTTGTTAAGCACAAAAAATCCCGTAATGCAGCTTTATGTAATTTTGTCTTCATGACATCATCACACTCTCTCTTTCTATATTAATCTTCTGGGGGAGACTTCACACATTAAGGGCAATATAATACTGTGCACTCTATTTTAGCATTAACTTTATCATGCATTTCTCTATTACCTCGTCTGCTGGGTCTCTCTGTTCTGCTCTGTGATTATAAAGAACAAGTGTTGCTGATGAAGCGATCCACAAGGCTAATTGCTGCTTTCTCTTTGATGAGAAGTTCCTGGTCTGACAAGCAGTGAGTAGACTGTCGTTGTCCACAGTGAAGCCAGGCGCGTTCTCCGTTCGTCTGTCTTAAAATGTCCTTGAGCACAGTGAGGCAGAGCTGAGGTATGAGCTGAGCCCACTGCACCACCAGCAGCAGCACTGACATACAGCACCCCCTGCCTGTGACAACAAATAGTGCAGGAGACCTCACTGCTGATAGAGCTATTTGAACACCTGCACTGTAAATATTACATTCTAATTATTGGACAACAGATGCTCAGAATTGTATTGTAATACATATTTAAAAGCACTGACCACATTCATTAAGATGTTTATGTGGGAAAGACCAAAAACAAACACACACGATGTAATACAATCCATAGAACAGAGCTACAATCTTCAGCATCGGAAGTCAAAACAACTCTTAAGAAACAATCTAAAAAAAAAGGGCATATATTGTTTATCACCTGCGGGAAATTGCTGGATTCTGCAATGAAATAGAATATTATATCTGTTAAGCTTTCAATGTAGTTGGACAATGCTAAGGGAATCCCCAAAAACACACGCATTAGATGGCAGCTGCTGTGCAATACTGCAATGTAATATCCAAGCGCAAGCACGAAGACCCAGAAAGAGAGAAAAACGTGTTAACTGACAATGTCTCTGAGGTGAATTATTATATAACTACCACAGAGAGAGAGCCTCCTTTCAGCCACCATCAGTGCTGTCTAATTGGGTTGAAAGCAGCTGTCATGCTAACTAAGCACAGCAGACACAGTCTGACGAAGAAAAAGGTTATTTTGGAAGCCGGTGCAGGAGCTCAAAAAGCACTGCAGCTCCAACTCGCATCAGGCTGAAGAGAAGGTACAGCAGAGAGGGGGGAAAATGAGAGCGAGAGATGACTCAGACAGAGAGAACGAGGCACTTACGAATACATACGTCCATGTGTATGTGTGCACTCGGTCTGTGTCGGCTTATTAGATGGTGAGGGGGTTTTGAAGAAAAGACAGGCAACCTCGATAGCTGCAGGGGCTACTGTGTGGCACTGCAGAGTGAAATTGAGAAGCGAGGAAGTGAGAGCTAGTGATGATATGCTATAGCTGTGAGAGGACTGGGTTAAAACGAGGACAAGAAACTGAGTGATATAAGCTTTTGGTCCAAAAAGAGAAGCCCAAATGGAGCCCATCTCTCACATCTATGAAATATCCTCTTCTAAAGAGGACAAGTAGTCCCTCAATTATAAAGTAAGCTGTGCTACTGTGGGTGACCCATCTCTCCCTCATGATCCTCTTTACTTCCTTCTGCCTCCTTTGCTTTCCTGCTTCTGCAGCACGCAGCCAACTCTTGCTGGTGTACAGAAGTCCCCTTCCCTTTCTCCTTGGTCAATGCTCTAAGTTTAATTGTCTCCTCTAACTCACTCTCTCTCTTCTCTTTGTAGTGGGACATCTTTTTATTTCCATTGCTTCATTCTTTAATCATTTGCAAAAATACAACTGCTTTATTTGTCATGTCCTTGTAACTGTTCGGCTGTATTGATGGCCACTTGAAAACCTTGTCCTGGGTGTACTTAGTGAGCAAATGGCATTATACAACGTCCGTAACATTGTCAGGCTGTCGAGGGTGATATGGAGATGTAGAGTGTAATCCTGCCTGAAGCAGCAGCAGCGTGCATGCACATTAAAGGGGACCTCTTATGCTAATTTCCAGCTGTATATTTTTATTCTGGGACTCTACTAGAGTAAATTTGCATGATTCACAGTTAAAAAAAAATCCTTATTTGTCTGAAACTGGCCCTTTATGCAACCCCTTGTTTCATCCACGTAAAAGTAATCTGAGGGTCTGTCTCTGTAGAGTTACAGCTAATTAATATAATTTATCAGTCTTCATTGGAAATGCACAAAAATGACACCTCAAGTGCAATAGGTCTGCTGTCACGCATAAAACAGTAGTAACGTAATGTAAGCCTGTATAGTAACTCCTTGAATCCTTGGTTATTTGTATGAGTACATTAAATGACTTGACTGTTGTGAGCATGTGTACATATGTTTTTTTTAAAAAAAAAAGCAGTTTTACAGGCTTTGAACTAGAAACATTGTGTTGGATTCCTAGTATTCAGAGCAGTCTGAAGCCTGAACCTTTTGCTCTCAGGGACTGCGTTTTTCATATGTATACATCATTTGAAACTTTGCCGACTGTTAATACAAACAGCAAGCATTGTAACATTATATTTATATATATATGAGCAAAGGTATACAAGGTCCAATTTAAAATATGTTACCAAATAAACTGGCACTTTTTATGCATTTTGAATTGTAGTATGAAAGTCATTAGGGAAAAACAAAGTAATCCAAATGTTGTCAGAACATAATGATCTAATAGAAAATGTTTGCGTAGTGTAAGCTAACAGTGTCGGGGATGCTCCGATGCTTTAACAGGCTGTGGTTTCGTCTACGTTGGATATCATGCTGTAAATGAGAAGCAGCTTTGCTATCTGCCAATGTATTCTGGAATCAAACTAGACTCCTCGCCTGGTTCCCCCGGAGCATGGCATCTAGCTGTCAATCACCTTGTACAGGAACTCAGGGAAGTGGAACCCTGGTAAATTATACGATAGGGGGAGTGAAATGAAGTGAATCCTTTTTTGTTTTGTTTTAATATTGCCTTTTAACTTGATCTCAGAAACTACAGATTCAAGAGTATTGACCTATCTTTTAAAATAGACTTTAATTGACATTGATCTGGTTTTTGTCTTCTAGGGAAAAAGGCCAACATCCAATAAGCAGGGATGTTGATTTCAATGCGTCCCCAGAACCCATGGGTGGTGATTTGAGTGGGATCTGGGAAATTGAATCCCCAATAGAATTTATGTTTCTGTAATGGGGTATATGCACAGACATCGTCTGAGCATAAGAAAATGGCGGCCACAATTGTAAAAAAAAAACGCAGATCCCCTAGATGGTCCAACAACATTGACATGTGTGAACACAGCATGAGCAGTGGGAACGTAAGTTTATTAACCACTATGAAGTTTGAATCCTTAATTGTTGAAATGAAATTCAGGGTGACGGGCTAGTAGTTGTAGCAGCTAAACTAGCATGTAGCAAGACTGTGCACATGGGATCTCTGAGCTGATTAGTTGAGCACAGGGTTGAAACAGCGGTGCTCTGACAGCCAGGTTTCCTTTGCCAATTACTGTGATTTAATACAGATTTGTTGCAATGTATCATTCTGTGAGGGAAAGATAAGGATAGTGGATATTGAGTTTACTGCGTCCATTTAGATTTTAATGCGGCAGAGACGCATGACGAGTACCTAGCAACATCACTGTACAATTTTTGTTCCAATTCCTTGTTGTCACTATCGTATCACCCTGCTGGGTAAAGACTTTCCTGTAACTCATGTAACTGAAGCAAAACCACAAACAGTGAAATGACCACAACAAATTTGTTACACATTTAAACAATTGTTAATAGAAAAGAAACAAAAAACTGCACACTGTCTCCTCTGACAGAATACCTTATGATTAAAAAAATGTGCATATATACACACATTCCAATCAGCTAAATTTAAACTCGACTGACTTAATGATTAATAAGCCAAAGCTGCCATGGCTGGAGTTTTGTTTCGAAGAACAGGTTAAATCAAGCAGCCTCTCAAACTTTGCTCGGAAAATCTCATCAACAAAGTGCGTAGCAGCCTCAGTTAAAACCCTGTGAACAAAGAACCCTGGGAAAAAGTCGTAGGTGTACCTTTTCACTTGTGCCATTTACAAGGATTACAACTCTGACACTCTTCGTGCACCAACTTCTGTATCATAACTACACTCATTTGAACCCAGTCGAACTTGAATGAGTCTGTTTTAATTTGTTTCACTGCCTTCAGAGAATAATGCATCAAAAAGTGGATGACAAATGTGCTCATGGGGATTTTGCTAATCCAAACACACTATGACACATAGTGCAGTCCACATGTAATATGTTTCAAAGAAGAGTTATGGCCTCACACTTGCTTAAGAGGGTTTCTAACCAAGAAAGGCCCGGCGAAACATTCTGAGTCATCGTCGTTTTCAAGGTTGAATGCTTAAAGCTTGTGTGCAATGAGGCAGAGACTGAGGTTCAACTTCTAAGATCGGGTCTGGGTTAAATCCATGATATAATGGTAATGGTATACATAAGGCTTTTAAGACTCACATGAGCCTCTGCATACACAGACTTAATTCAGTTTCAGTCTTGTTTATCCTTGTTTTCTCACTAATGCGCTGTTGTCGACTGGATAATTGTATTTGGAGGAAAGTTTTCTACAGTATTTGTCGATAAAATGAGAAGGGAGAACTTTAGCAGTGCTCTCACCTCTGGAAATGTTACAGAAAAAGAAAACAGCACACTCATACACGAGAAAAAGGATGCACCTGCCCTCACGCGCACTCCTTTCACATGCCACATTCAACAACGTCGAGCACATGAGAATAAATTATTACTGTAACAATTATATTTGTTCTGTGCTGAGCGTTTATTCACTGACAATAAGCTCTAACAAGATTGCTCATGATTATGCTTCCAACATGTATTTCAATTAAAAAGAGCGATTATCTGTGTCAACAAAAACAAACTCAGTTGTTAAAAACAAAATGAGTTTCCCCCCCTCCCTCTAACATGTTGTTCCCTGTAGGTCAGGATCGTGACCTCAGATTACTCATCTGCTCCCAGATTTGTAAGCCTTGTTCGTGGTAGCACTCTGTTGCTTTTCAGCACGACAAGCTGCTTAGTGTGTACACGGAAAACAACCAGGGATCAAAACGCATGATCCAGCTTCTTAGGGAAGGCACGCACAGGTCAAATGATATCTGAGGTAAACAGGAGGGCGTTCAAAGGCTTTGTCATTTTAAGGAATAGGGCAGAATAGTGTGTCTATTTTTAACATTCAACAATGAGATTTGTTTTAGCTTCAAGGTGTCAGGGCTCTAAGGTACAGACCAGCCAAATTAAAATGACTGAGCATGACATTAACACACGAGCAGACACAGTAGCACACGTGTGATGACAACCTGAAGATAGGGATGACAACTACCTGAGGAAGGATTAGGAAGTGTCATATCACAATATCAAAGGTATAGCGGCGCAATGAGGTGCTGACGTATTTGAATACCTGAGCGTGCAGCCTATGGCGTTCACGAGGATTTAGTACCCAGGAAGGGCGCTACTTCGGACGTGTCAAAGTGGTTTGACTATAAGAGGTCGGACCTCCAACAAAGCAACATAATTTAGAAGCACTTGTCTCCGCTTTAAATCAATACGAGAATGAGAGATGCCCGTCTGTCCGTGTAAACCCCGCCCCTGCATGCTCGGAGTGTGCGAGTGTGGAGAGGCGGGGGTGCTCAGCTGAGAGCAGAGAGCGCATTTGCCGGAGAGCAGACTTCAGTGTTTGATAGATATTAGCAAAAGAAGTGCAGACAAGAAGAACAATTACTTGTCACTGCACAGAGAGAAGTCGTCATTACGTGCTTCTTCAGAAAACACCGGTGGCAGCAAAGTGCCGTGTGCACAGTAAGCATTAAAAAGTTAATTTACCCAATACACCACGCAGACGTTTATGGGCTTAATGAATGAACAAATCAATGGATTACCTTTATATAGCCTACATTTTGCGTTTCTTCTTAATCTCTCTTCAGATTAGCATCTGACATTTTTTTTGCCATACCGCCAGCCCGAGTAGTTAATATGATAGAAGTTCATTGGAAAAAGAAGGGAAATTGTCAAAGCACTTTATTTTGCTTGCATGAATAAATGCTGCTGCCTGAAATCACATACAAAACATTATTCAGTTGTTTCTTTTTTCATATTGTCATGAATATCGTCATCGCAAGATTTTGTGAAATATTTAGGCCATATCGCTCACCCCTGTTCCCTGCTCACACTCAGCTGTCCTTGAATGTTGCTGTTGTTATGTCCAGACTTTAGGACTTGTGTTTGTCCTAGTTCAAAAAATTAAATTAAATTAAAACGGTTTAAAATGGTCTCACGAATAGACCAGAAATCAAGTGGATGAATCCTAAATCCTCAAAATTGCAAGTTAATTTGAGCCAACTGTCTGCCATTATTCCAAACTTATGCAAGCTCAGTGTGATCAGTCATACTTAGCAGAATGTGGCCTGAATTGGGCTAGCTGATTAGTCATGAGCAAGTCTTTTTCTTTTATCATTCCAGCGAGATGCTTCAGTGGAATTTTTGACCATTGATCTGAGTAAATGTCTGTCTACAACTACTGTACTTTTATTTGAATGCATGCCTCCTCTGAATGCATGCATGTTTATTTGCAAGTAGTTCATTATATAATGCCATATCTTCCTTCTGGGGGACATTAGGAGTCTGTAAGGATCGTATGTTGACATATGCAAGTGAAAAATCGTTATCTATAAACAATCTGTCTGAAGGTGCCGTCGAGCATACAGGACTAACCTCTAAAACAATAGCTAGAAAACATCTGGCCCTGGTGATGCATTTTTATGGGAGAATGACTGTTGGTACGTGCCCAGGAAGAAAAAGGACCGACACTGGTGTTCCAGGTTTCACTGAAAAATAGGACAGCAGGCATAAGGCCTAGAAAGATAGACTAGCTTTGAATGAACTGTCTAGAGGGAGATAAGAAGGAACCAATATGGTGTAATAATGGCTGCAGCATGCATGCATGCAGTCGAGCAAATCTTTCTTACTGTTTATAGAACAAGAGAGAGGGATTACAAAGATTCACCAGTAGCCATTTGAGTCCAGCAGAACACATCTATTCCATTATCATCCTGAATTAGCACCAGCTGCACTAAGATATCATTCAGATGCTTTGACTCAGAAAATAATAAGCATACTACAATCAAACACAGTGTCGTAGTTTAGTATAATCCTTATCATAAGACTAAGAAGATCAAAACTTGACTTCTTTTTGGGGCGTTTAAGACTGTAAATTACATAAAGAATTTTAGCCACATACATTCATTTAGATTCATGTATTTATTAACTGAGATCACACTCCTTATGCTTTGCTCTACATATGTAAATGATGCGTGCTCATTCCTATGCAAGCCCACACACATATACACACACACACACGCACACACACATTAACTTCTCGCTGCAAGGTCACTGGAAGATAGAAAGAAAAAAAGACTGCTGTGGCCCTCTCCTTGCTCCAGATGAGCCTGAAGAAATCATGAGGGAATTATTGGTCTAATTAAATTCAACACAGTCTAAGTGTGCTAGAAGGAGACTAAAGACAGGAGGAGGAGCAGAGGAGAATACATAAGAGTGACTGAGCAACAGTAGTCTTTTGGATCTAGCTTTGGAGCACAAAACATGAAGGGAGGGAACACAAAACAGGCCGAAGATGAATGGTATAATTTCGCCTCAATAAAATGTTTTTCATTCCACACATTATCACACTGTCGAACCCATGTTGTGGCATAGACTGATGAATGTGTCTACCTGATGCGTCTACCAATAATATAAACTTCTTTGCAACATTAAAGTCAGTTTATCAATTACGCCGCAGGTTAAGAGATCTCTGGATATACTGAATTCTACACAGTAACCTAACAAGTACAAACTAAAGCATGTTGTTTATTACAAGCCCTGATATGGACACAATGTTCCACATCTGTGCTTTTATGGCAATGCAAGAGTGGCAATAAAAAATCATAGGTCATATGTCATGATATGACCCGTCTTGATACATGCTGATATCACTGTTTTATTGGATTTACTGCTTTACATTTTCTTCCTGCTTGCTTTACTTGTCTTTGAGCAGTGAAAATGAAAATGGGAGAATAACAAATACATTTACGATTAGAATACTGTGTGACTTTGGTGCCCCTAGTGGTACTAAGAAAAATAACATTGTGTCAGACAGCTTTACAAGCTGCAAAAAATATCACATAGAATTGTTTTCATGTGCATTAAAAAGAATTACTGAAGAAAACTGCACACTTAAGTGAAATACATATGTGCACCTACACCTATGTAGTAAAACTGCTCTTCGATTTATTTGAAATTAAAGGTAGGTAGGTAGAACTGCAAGTGCAGTTACATGATCTAAACAAGTAGCACAATAGCGCTATTCGGTCTGCATAAACAGGACGCTTTAGAGTGTATTTGAAGGTTCAAAATTATCTAACACGCCCACATGCCGCACAAAAATAGCACACAATTTTTATGTCACATTTATTTTTTTTAAAACCCCATAAATGTCTGTCATTTTTGGGTTAATTTTCCATCAGACTAATAAGAGCAAGAAATGTTTTTTTATCAACTTAGAATAGAGAATGCATTACACCTCACGCAATGACGTGGAGCCTCTCAAGCCTATAACATTAACCAGGCAACAGACCTGAATTATAAAGCCTGACGGGTCAGAAATAGAGAAAGATGAAAGCTATTAGTCACTGTCAGTCAATGCGTCACACACACACGTCTGCACACAAGCACACTCCATGGTGTCAGATCCTCACATAATGGGTGACTGGAAGTCAAAGTCTTTTCACCTAGATGCCATTAATTAAAAGAACACAGATGCTTATTGCTGGATCCTGGATTTTAAAATAACATTACATCAGATGGGACTTCGTGTCAAGCACCTTTCGTTTGTTACGTGCTGCATGTCAACCTAGTTTATGTCTATTTGAAGGAATATTTCATTGGGTCCAAAAGAATTTGGTTTCTCTCTTTGAGTTTCACTCAAACTCTAAGCTAATTTTGTGTTTGTAAACTGTATATAGAACATGATACATTGAAAATAGGTCCAGCTATAAGCAGTATAAATAAATATGTTTGGAGAACAATATTGGTAAGCAGACGAAAAGTTTTGTCTAGTCAATTATATTTTAAGGGGTTTTGTTAAACATAATTACCCAAAATCTCAAATGTTCCTTTAAAATCTGTTCAGCATACTACAGACCTCTGCGGCCCACCTCATTGCATTGGAACACTAGGCTGAATGAGGAGCAAGTTAAACTTCAACTGTCCTGAAATAGCACGACAGACTCCCTATCCTCTCCTCCCCCTCCTCATCTCTCCTTTTCTTTCCTCTTCTCTATTTTCCCAGATTTTTCCCCCTGGTAGATGATTTTTAATCAAAATCAATAAGAAGTATTTATAATGTTCCAAAGCATCATCTATTAAATCTTGTCGTTTCTTATTATCAACAAGACAAGGAGTAATAAATGAATAATTAATACTCTACCTGTCCTTGGATCAGGTGTTATTTTCTTTTTGTGGATAAATGACAGTCAGGTCTGCTTTAGCACTGAGCTTGTCGCTATGCTACACAGAGGTGATGATGACACAGCAAAATTGAATGCACTGCGACGCTTACAGATTCTCCCTTGACTACATAAGATATGACGGAGCAGAGCAAGGTGTGGGTTCTCTCTGTATGCTGTAGATCATCTGTTGTACTCAATGATTGTTGAATCGCGTTTAAAATGTAATGACACATTTCAGGAGCAGTAAGTAATACTACACCTAGATTTTTCTGTGTGTGCTTTGAGAGCCTTCATATCAAACAGGGAACCTTGGTATTTCTACTGCAAGAGAATTAAGTTCTTTTTTTTTTTTTAATCTAAGAAGGTTAACTCCTGGAGTGATGAAAGAAATGGAAACTTCACTTGTCAAAGGCTACCTTTTAGTTAAAAAGACGAGTGGAATATGTTACTGCATAAAATAGCTAAAAATGAAAATAGTTTTTAACATGCAGTGAGACATACAGTACATACGTTTTCTTATCTCTATATGCTCCAAAATGTTCCTCCTTCCCTCCATTTTCAGTCTGACAGCACATGTGTACTTTAATCATTAATGTGTCATCACCTGTGTGTTTTGTTTGCTATAGAACAGGACGTAAAGAATGGGAGAGAGAGAGAGGGGCTCATGAGGAAAAGGACGGAGAGAGGACTGACACTCTGCCTTTGAGTCGCCTGGCTGTCTTGGCGCAGTGGAGCTGATGCTTGAGGTCACACAGTCATCCCAGCACCAAAAGAGGCCCAATCAATTTCCTATGACAACCTGTCTAACAGTGTGGCTGGCTGAATGAATGCTTAGGCTTAGTGGCTATAGGCAAGTGGCTGACTGGTTATTTGAGTGACTGACTGACAACCCAAACTCACATCTCTCTGAATGTTTCTTTGGTGCAAACACTGACTTACTGGCTGTTTACGGAACTTACAATTCACCAGGCAACAAGTCACTGAACCTGTCTGTCAATTGGTGTCATGACCAGTCACTTGACTTGACAAGCACACAGAGATTCACTAACCAGCCGGTGAAATTACCAATTTATTGGACACTGAATGCAATCATCCACAGAGCCATCCGGACCACCAGCCGTTCAGAAAGCAGAGAGCCAACAGATCAAGGAGGAGAGGTGATAATGTTCCCTATTAATCCAGTCACCATGCCAAGTAGTCAGTTAGCTAATGCAGTGAAGACAGCTAGCCGGCAAACACACATGATCGGTTACGGCAGCGAAGCCTGCTGCTATGACAGAAGCAGTCAGTAAGTGTGACAGAGAAAAGAGACTGCAGGCTGCATGCTGCAAACAGATGGCTTGACTGAGTGAAGAGGTGTTCAATATCACATCTTCATCTAGAGAATTTACAGGACGAGGAGAAACTCGAAAAACATATTGGTAACATGGTCCTATACATCATGCATGATATATAGATATGATTGTACTTAGATAGATGAAGACAGAATAGCAGTATCTCCAAACATGAATCCACTTTGCAGGTGAATTATTTCAATCACAGATCATCTTCATGATCCTCCCCGTCTCTTTCTCTAACAGATCACCAGCTTCTTAATTATCTTGCCTTCTGATACATGGCTACAGTATTATCAGTGTTCTGCATACTCTCAAACCACAGGCGTTCAAGGAACAACACACTGATACGTTTTCACACATCGCAGCCTACCGGCATGAAGATGATGCACGCCAACAAAATCAAAAGAAAGCAGCAAAGGCAGATAAACTGTAAATTCATCCACATGTTACACAAGGGCAACGTATACTTACATGGCAGCAGGGTTATCACCACCATCACCGTGACGTGAAAATCCTCCCACCTAAAAATGATACTGCCGCGGCACATGAAGCAACGGACTAACCACGGCGGTGTGCGGTATGTGTGTGTGCATGTGTGTGTGAGTGAGTGTAGGTGTGCGTGTGTGTGTGGAGACTCGCTAAGCTGCACACTCACTGCTAGTGCCTCAGCTGGGGCTGTCTCAATGCACAGCCTGTACCATGTCGGCAGGCGGCAGGGGTGGGCGTGTGTGTGTGTGTGTGTGTGTATGTGTGTGTGTGTGTGTGAACAGTGCTGCATAGCAGGGAGGCAGCTCTTCACTTGACAAAGCTTTTCTCTGACTGGATAGAGGGATCAAGATAGATGGATTGCAGGATAAATTGATGATTGATTAAGATAGAGATGGATGAAAGGTGAAAGATCTGCGGCAGCACTAAAGAAAAGAAAGGAGGGAACAGATATTCTCTGCATCTTTTCTGTGACGTCTTGCACTCTGAGCAGGTACACTGTAGACATTCACACAACCTCATTTCAAAAATTGACCGAGAAGGAAGAGAGACGGGGAAATAATAGGGAGAGTGACTGAGGGAGTTGGAGAGAACAGACAGGATATTGTAGATGAGGACGGGAGGAAGAGAAGCACTGGAGCAAGAAAGGTGAGAGGAATAATAGAAGAAAGGACAGAAAGAGAGGTTAAAAAAAGAGCAAAGGGAGAAAGCTGGGGGGCAATAAAGGACGACATTATGATGAAAGAAGGAGAGAGTGTTTGAGCACAAAACAAGAGACGGAGGAGAGGGAAGCGGAGGAAGGGAGGGTAACTTTCAAGGACATGGATCGTTGTCAGGTTCACTCTTGTCTTCTGCAGATGGGGAAACCCATACTACACACACAAATTTGCACACAGCTCCCCCCAGTGAACATGATGGCTGCGGGACATTATGCTGTGCCTGTGCGTCTGGCTCTTTCACAACACACACAAACACACCTGTTCTCCCCCAACCAGTCATCTGGCTATCTAGAAAGGCAGCCTTGACAGAAGCGGATAACAGCTTTGTGTCATGTTGCCGTCACATCACTATTCAACATCTCGTCCTGTCACAGCTTGCAGAGAGAGAGAGAGAGAGAGAGAGAGAGAGAGAGAGAGAAGGGGTGGGGGGTGAGAGCCTTACTATGTCAAAGTGCTACCCCCCACTCCCTCTCTCTTATTTTTCTTCCTTCTTTTTTTTCTGTTGTCAGTTTTTTCCCCCTCCTCTTTCTCTCCCTGTCTGCATTCTCCCTCTCTCCTGCTGTGTCACAGTGAATTATGTAAATATCAGATGTTGGACAGCACCAGCATCACTATGAGATTCCCCCCTCTTAAAGTTATTCCCCCTAGGATGAACACGCGTTAAACAGAGCTGAGCTGCACACAACCAGGCTGGGCTGGGACAGCTGATACATTACACAGCATGTCCTGTCACAACTACAGTACTGTAGAGGTCTCAGATTTTGCATGCTGTACAGTAACACTACTGCTGCAAAATTGTTCCACTTGAGAAGGTGTATCCTCAGTCGTCTGACAAGTTTTGAGTCAGAAAATGTTGCGTTCAGCACAATGTTTGGCTGTTTGAAGACAGACTGGATTCTGTCATGGTTCATGTCAGGCTATCAGGCTTGTCTGTCTTCTTAGCAAGCCTCAACTGCTGTAAACATCCCAATTAGAGATGCCACAGTGAGGAAATTTTCCAGCAAGCAATAAACTTGTCACAACACAAGTGTTACTGATAACATTGGGCATTTTACAAGATTGCAGATGATTACTATCTAGATCTTATGCCGTATTTAAATGTAAACAGGCAGATTGTAGACGGAAAACTTGATATCATTTTAGCGGACAATATTAAGGGAGGCCAGTGCCACCCAAAAGTTACAAGATTCCAACTTGTTACTGTCCTTCACAACGAGATTAAAAATCAGATGTTAAGTAGCTAACACAAGGAGGCAACACAGGTTTAGCATAGCGGTTAAATTGGCGGCCATATACAAAGGCTATAGTCCTCGATGTGGCGGCCCCAGTTTCAACTCCCACCCTCCGCCCTTTGCCGCGTGTCATCCTGACTCGTTTCCCCTGTTTCCAACACTATCCACTGTCCTCTCTCAATACAGGCATGAAAGGCCAAAAAATAATTTTAAAAAATAAATAATAATAATTGCATGCATGAATTGCTGAAGTATTGTCACTTTGAATTTTACCTTTAACCACTAAAATCTAATAAGTTCATCCTTGAGTCCAAGTGGATGGTTTTCCTTGCGTTCACAAGAGCGGGAGATGGACAACGCAAAAACATAATGGCTCTTGGGAACAGCTATCACCCATGGGGAAGCATAAGAAAAAAGCTACAGTTGAGGCACTCAAAGTTTAATCCAAAAGGCAAATGCACTTGGTTAAAGTTCTTGAAAACATTATGCCGGGCATTAATATGAGACACGGTGTTTGGAACAGGACTTGCAAATGATCACTTTAAAGCAACAATTGAATCAGCTTTCTAGAGCTGTTAATTGGAAGAAGCTTGCTAACATTTAGTATTGATTTTGGATGTTTGCATGGACTTAAATACAGTATATAGCACATTCTGTGTAGGTGAGTTTGATTAATTAAGGACACTGCTGCATTTCTTATCTAATCTGATGAGATTAAAAAAATTCAAATAGCGATCAATTGAGTAAAACCGGACAAAAGGGAGAGAATTCATCAAGCAACATTGATGCACACATTGACTCCAGTTTCAACAGGAGAGAGTTGCTACAGCAACTGCAGCAATGCAGCTCAAGACAGGTGGTGGTGACAGGAAAACTTTGTACAAACTTGGAATATTTATTGCATCTATTATTTTGAGTTTAAGTTTACATACAGATAATGATTTTGCCTAATGAGGAGGCACATTGTAGGGTGTGGAAAATAAAGGTGTTCGAGAGAACATCTGTTGGGACCATTTACCTTGGACAGGGCTAGAGAGACTGAAAGAGTTTCTGAAGAAGGGAGCCATGCAGAGAGAGAGAGAGAGAAAGAAGGAGAGAGAGAAGGAGAAAGAGAAAGGGAGAGAGAGAAAAAGAGAGAGAGCAGTGATGGGGATCAGAAACAGGCCCTGAATATCAATGCAGCACGTCTCAGAGAATTCAGGGCTGCAGTGCACCAAAACCTGGGAGAAAGAGCACAAGAGGACAATAGCATCACAGGCAGCCAAAGCTGGAGGTACCTGTCCTGCACAGCCAAGACCACCCATGCCAAATCACTATCCTGCTCCGCCCACATTAATCATAATGCTGCATGACAATACTCTCATCTGGATTTCCTATTCAACTTGTATATTATGTATATATGTATATATATTCGCCCTCTAGCTTTATGAAAAAAAAAAAAGTTCAATTTTGTGAACCCAAATATTCAGGGGGAAACTACTACACCTATTCTGTAGAAATAAACTAGAGCACTTGTCTCATTAGCATGAAAGTCAGCTTCTCCCCACCCAAATTCTGCAGGTAGGACAATTTTGAATAAGTGCTGCAGACACGCCTTCACACTGATGAAAACACACAGACATGTATTTAGCTTAAGAGAAATTCCTGCCATCCATCTTAATTAAATGACAAGCCGTTCAAGAAGCCTATTAGACACATTAGTATCAGGCTCCTCATCCTCTTTGTCCTTCTCTCTATAAATGGCCTCTTCCCTCCCTCCCATAAAAGCTCCATTTCCTTCAACAAGGGATCTGTTAACTCATAAAGTGCCATGTTTACCTCGGGTCAAACCGACATCTCATATCCTGGTCACTAGCCACCAGCCAATAACCATTAGGCTTATTAATTGCGGAAGCCTCAGACCATCTCCTGAGTGCTGTAGTAAAATAGGACCATGCACAGTGTCTGGGTGCATGCAGGCACACACGCATGCAGTTAATGAGATGACTCCCAAAGGTCTCTAACCTTTCTCTATGAGAGGTCACCATCATGCACGCTCCGTCTTATCTAATAAATTACTCACACGCTGCTCGTCTGCACTTCCTTGGAGCAATAATCTTGGACAGTTATGAAGAGTGAAAGCCCTGTGCCTATTCTATAAACCTGTGTTATAAGTCTGAGGCCCTGCAACACGCAAGCTGCAATCGGCAACATGAGATACATTTTTTACATGTGCATTTTTTGTGTCATACTAACTATACTGCTAGAATAGTGACCCATGTAGAAAAACATCTATTTATCTGAAATTTGCAAAACAAGCGCCAGTCAACAAGAATGTTTTCTTGGAGTGTATACAGCAATGTAATACAGGAATGTAATGTAAAGAGGTTATTCTTTGTTAATACAAAACATAGGGTTAAGAAATCAAGACATAACTTTTACACAGATGATTAGAAATCATGACACAGGTAAAGGAATAACCTGTTTCATGTAAACTATATATCACAAAAAGCTCATAACTGTATCTGAAAATCTGGACATCAAAGGGTTGTTTTTAAATAGCAAGCAATTAATGTGGACGTTATCGTAGCCATCTAAAGTCATATGTGCTATCTAATAGAAAAGTTGTTCTTCTTGTACAATAAAGGATAATAGCATAATACATACTACAAGTTTTGCACTATATTGATAGCATCCTCCCATCTAGAAATGCATGACAGACTGTCTCTCCCCATTGTTCTAAAACAGAAAAGACAAACAAAAAAGCCTGGGTATGTAAGATGTGGGCAATCATACTGTGACTCATGCAATCACAACCAGCATGGCAAGCAATACAGTACAATGAGGGCCTCATCATCCCTCTTGTATCTCTCTCTAACACTTCTATGTCCCTTTCCTCTTTTCTCAATCCTTGTTCAAGAGTGATAGAGAGCTTCATCTAACTCCCCAAGGACAGCTGTAAGCCATACGACTAATGGAAACACACACACAAGCCTGATGGTCATACAAAAACTCGGATACCTACATCCACGTCCATACATACACACCCACAACCAGAGGCTGCAGATAGGGAGACATTGCCGGACAGTTGAGGTGAACTCCGTCATATTCGTTTCAGCTAAACTTCCTGCATACCAAACCCAGAGGCAAGGGTAGGCAGAGGAGAAGGGGGCATTACACAATGACAGATAGTGCCAGCAGTACATAAAACAGCAACATCCTCACCCTATCTTTGTCAACTGAAGGGATTGGTGTCAAATAAAGGACTTCTGTAAGAGAGATAAATGAAAACTCATTTCCTCATATTGCCTCAAACTAAGAGGCAAAATCCTCCCTAATACCCTGTACATCCAAAAATATATGGTTTTTCTAAAACAATTATTGTTACGTTAGGTATAACATTACCTAAATATCAAATAACATGTACTGTGATATAAGATTCTGGCCATATTGCCCACCACTGTAACTACTATGATGAAATCTTATATATGTAAAGTGTATTGATGATATGACTAGAAAATGTTCCTTTATGCTAGTGCTGCATGATAACTTGACTTCCTTAGCAAATGGCCTTTCAAGCAGTAATAACTAAAACACTATGCAATATGCCTAGTACTGTATGTACAGTAACTTTATCCCACTGGCATGAATCGATATTGAATCACCAATTAAAGCTTTTCTGACACATTGTTATAAGCACTAAATACATGATTATTAAATGAGATTTACTGTATGTTGGTTGTAGGTGCTTTATAGATTCAATATTGAGTCACGCAGAGTTTTTTCTTGGTCCACTTTTAATTTCAGATACAAATTAAATGGAAACGTTGGGCAAGCAAAACGAATATTGCAGCTTAGATTTCTTAGCATTGCTGAAAGTGCTCAACCATCTCCACAGCTATGTAAATGCTATAATTATCTAACCCTCACCACACTGGATTCAATGAGGACACCTCATTTTATCTCGCCAGTATGTGCCTTGTTAATTCTGAACAAAATGTTCACAGGCTGAATGGCAGTGAGAAAAGAGAGGCGCGAGTCTCAAGACTTGTGGTGGTGCTGAAATATTAATAAATGACCACATGGTCCAGACTTAACATCTAACAACAAGAGCAAACGCAGAGGTTTTAAATGTTGTAAAGAGTCTGGTGAGGAGTAATTTTGTATGTGTAGGTGGAGGAATAAGACTCACTGTTGAGACATCTACTGTATATCAAACAGAGCTTTTACTGTTCCTCTTCCCCACGTTGATAATTGACGTTCAAAAGAGCCCAGTTAAATCTTGGTTGCACATGGAAGGTGTGATTAGATTAGCAAGCTTACACCTTGCAATAAAATTCAAGTGTAGAAAACAGAGGTGAACTTTAAACCTAGCTACAAACTTTTCCTAGTTTTTATAATCAAATAATAATTCACTTATTTTCACATAATAAAATTGTAGCTAAGTGTTTAAGAAGATAAAAACTGGGAGATTTTAATTTTCTTTCCCCAAACAATCCTTACATGTACAGTCCATGAAAGCTGGCGGCCTAATTTCAGTCCCCCAATTCTTCCCGGAAAACCCATCAATGTTGCTTGTGTGGCTCTTTGTTCCTGATTGACCCCTGAGAGCCGAGCTAATTCTTTAAAAATAACACATTGTTGTACTGATAATCTAACAAAGCCGGCTGACTGTGAAAACTGTTCAGCTGGTAGAGGATTCAGTGAGGTACAGACGAGAAAAGCTGGGTGTCCGAAGCCATTAATCTACCCCAGCTTCCTCGCTTTTTTTTCTCCTCTCTTTTCATTTATCTCCTCTCCCTCTCGACACATACGCTCCTTCCTAAATAGCCATATATTCAGTTCTTATTCTCCCATTTCCAGGGGAAATTAATGCCTGGTTGAGGTGAGGTATGAGGATTAAGCTGTGGCAGAGGATTAATCAGTCTTGCACGTCTGTAAGCTGGACAACTCCAGATAGTTTATAAAAAGACCAGAACAAGCATATGAATAGATACAGCCGATTGTGAGTGAATGAGTTCATTCTTAGTTGAATACGATAGACTTGTCCAAAGACTGGACAACATATTTAATGTTTTAAATACTTTTGTCAAGGTTCTTTTGAGCACATTTGTTTTCCATGGAATAATTACATCAGTTACATGTTAATGTAAAATCAAAACCGGTTGTCAGATAAGGATATTGAAGCTCACAAGACTATTTGCTCAGTAAAGGTAATCATGACTTAAGGGCTACCGGAAAAAAACACCATGCTGCTTTTCTTTACAAATAAAACCCAACTGCAATCAAGTCACTGAAAGGCATTAGGTTAGAGATACCTCCCTAATGTATTAACACAGCTCTGTTCGGTCAGCGATGCCCCTGGCTAGAGGGAAAGTAAGTGGCCTCTGAACACACTATGATGAACAGTCAATATTGCTACAAAGGCCTGTCAGTTTAGCTGGAGGCAAGGAAGGAAGGAACTTACTTTGAGTCAAAGTAAATTCTTCATCATTGGAAAGATAAACGTAAAGACAATGTAACTTTCCAAAATTAAAGCAAACACTATTTTAGGCTTAAAACTGTCTAATGTCTAACTATAACTACCCGCAATATGAGGTCGATAGCTTAACCCTCTGATCCAATAAAATCTACAACAGGCCACCATATGCTCTCTGAATTTTAGTGTCCAAGTAACCTGTTAACTACACCAGTGCTTCAAGGGTCAGTTCTCACAGCAGCACCTTTACTGCTAAGAAGGTAGGCAATCACACTCCAGTGCAGACTAAAATATCTCAACAACTATTGAATGGGTTGCAAAAAAAAAAGAAATGTTCGGATGCATCTGGCGGCCTGAGGATTGACCCTCCTCTACATAATTGATTGACATGTCTGGTTCAGATATTCATGGTTTCAGGTGATCTTCATGGTTCAGTTTCCCGGTGTAGTTTATATTGGCGTGCTAGAATGCTTAAAAGCCTCATAAACTTCTAGCTGTTAACTATAAGTGAAACATAGCAGGTGTATTTTTCTAAGACAATGACAGAAAGATCAGTTCATCTTTACCTATAAGCTTTCACCAACAAACAAAACTTCTTACTTTTAGGCTTCTGTCAATGGAATACAAAAACTTTAATAATGAGTCCACTTGTTTGATAATTGTAACTACTGAGATACACTTTGGCCCATCTTTGAGGGAGAACCTAAATCTGCCAATAAACTGGGCCACAGTAGACCATTGCTTTGTGTAAACACATGCTTTATTGATGAGTTGATGTATTTTGAATATGATGTGAAACGCATTATAGTCAGAGGCCTTTGTTTAACTGACCAGAGTGGTTAGGGTTTGTTTAAACAAAGAATATCCTTCTCTAAGTCAACTCTAGGGAGACCTAATGCTAAACAATTTAGAGCAGGGAAGTGTTGAAAGATTATGTTTTGTACAGGCAGAGAACAACACTTTGGAATTGCCTTAACCTCACTGTCCAATACAATTAACATTAGAGCTCACTGTTCTTACTATTCAGGAATAAACACTAATGCAATTTCACACTTCAAACTCCATCTAAAATTAGTTGCTTTAAAGTGAAGGGGAACTTTTCAAGGACCATGTTTTGGTTTTTTTTCTATCAGCCAATTAAACAGAGCCAAGTTGTTACACTGAGCGATTGCCAACTCTCTCTCCACAGCAGGACAGGGCGGCAGAGAACGAGAGGAAGAGGAGGAGGAAGAAGGGGAGGGAAATAAGAGAAGAGAAGAGTGCTGACATAGAGCCAATACTCTCCTTTACAGATTGTCTCTGACCTTGAATGGGAAAGAAGCTGGAGACAGATAATCTGAGTGCATGAAGAAGGCGAGTGCAACACATCCTATGCCTTTCTACGGTACTTACAGGAGGGTCTTCTGTCGATAACAATCAGAGACCATCTGCATGTTTTTCAAATCATCTATCAGCCTACTACATCAGAATGACGATGCTCATATATTATATGGTGCAGCTTTTATACATATATACAAAATTTACGAATGATTTCACCTGAACCAACTCCATTATTATTATCCAATTAGAAATGTTGCACCATACTGAACAAAAACTAGACTAGCCTGACTGCCAAACTTTTCATTTGGATCTGATCGGCAGCATCCAACATATTGGGCATGGCATAAAGACAATTAGACAAATATTACGCTGCCCCCTAAGGCCTATCAGTGTAATTTCATGAATGCCAGAAATGAATTATAACGGCATGCATTATTCCCTGGAGGTGTCTTAAAATTTGACTACCAGCATGTCAGCTTTGTGTGCGACAGATTTATGGGCAGACAAGTCAATCTTTAGTTCCTCCCCCACTTTAAAATGTGAGGACAACAAGGTAGTATTGCTGTATCAGCAAAGTGCTGCGACATATTTCACACTGGGAAAGTGGTTGAATAATTACAGCTACAATTAAAAAAGCTCTGAAACACAAAAAACATCACATTTACAGACACATAAACTGCTATATGTCACGTATAGTGCCACCCCTATACTTTAATCAAATGGCTGATTGAAAGGTAAGGTGCCAATGCAGATTGTGACCATGCTACAGTACCAACAGTATGCCACTATAATGAGGTCTGCTGCAATGCACACTATTACCAGACTGTTTGTTATCTGCAAACTGCAATGAGAAGGACTACTGCAGTGTGATTTGAGTCACAATTTAGCCAGACCTACCTCTGAATCTAAGTAATTTCTGTTCATCTAAGGGCAATGAGAAATACTTTAAAAGGAGTAAGGAATAATAAATAAGGAAAGAAGCATTCTCTGGGTTTGTTTTAGCAGCCAAGCATTGCATCTCATCTCCGTCTCTTTTTCCTCATCTTTCAAACTCCATTCCAAGAAAAAGCCAATATTCCCCCTCTCACAAAATAGGCCTATTTCTCATCATATACATCCATAAACAGCGTTTTATACGAAATTTTATGACTCATGGCTTTGAAAAACAGCTTTGGTGCAGGAGTAGCAGAGCAAAGAGGAGACAGCTCTATTTAGGCTGCTGTGTTGCATCTAGCCGCTAACAAGAGGGACCTGCTGACAATGTGACAACATCCCTCACCTATCTCTCAGCAACTGTTCAGGACATTTGAATTAAATTATACATATCAGTAAAGACGGAAGATATATATATTAAAAAAAAAAACACAAACACCTGGTGCAACGAACAACCACGGTCATGGAGTAGCAAAACGAACAGAGGTATCTTGGAGGTGACATCTTCTTTGACAAAGAGAGAAAAATGATACTGACACAAAGTATAGGTATGGACAAAATGGGAGAGGGATAAAATAGATATATCTTCAGATATTCTGATCCAATGATTTAATCCGAATGGGCAAAAATGTTTGGAAATATTTCCAATGATAGAAAAACATCAGCTAGTTGTTTTCTCATATGACAATGAAAAAAATGTTTGAAATGAATTGAGATATTTGTAGAATTTGCATTCGAATGTGAATAGAAGAAAAAACATTAATAGAAAACAGACAGAGATAAAATGTAACATTTAACATTATAGCAGTTGCTGCGCGTTGCAGCGGAGTAAGTGGTGCAAAACCTGTCTGCAGCACTGCTAAACTACATAATGAGCTGAATGAATGTAAAGTCAAATCACTGAGAAACTAATGACATAGCAAACCACATTGTAAAAACCAAGAGACTATTTGAAGCATATCCTCCAACTGTTGCAGTTCCTCTGTAAAGTGTATGAAATTTTATGTTAAATCTAAAATCAGGCAAGAAGAAATTTTGTGAAGTGAATTGAACTGTACACTCTGACACTGCGGGGCTGTACGTTAACTTTTTTTGCACATAGCACTGGTGCTTCATAAGTTCAGTTTTGTAGCACAGGCCACAAAATTGAAGCACAATTTAAACATGTGTTGCCCTCTCTAAAAACAACCACAATTAGTGCATGAGCGACATACATAAGCGTATGTCATTTATTTGCCCATAATGCTAAATTGCAGGAACATTACAACCATATAAAAAAAACATCAATATTACACTTCCAATGAGAAGTGCAAATCTCAGAAATGTTATCTCATCAAAATAATTTATGAGACCAAATACTAACCTGGGGTTTAAAATGAGCACAATTTTCCACTGCCGCTCTGGGCCAGTAACTTTGCAAATTCACTGGCCCTGCCATTAAAACCACTGGCCCTGAAATAATTTGTTATTTCTTTTCTATTTTCACGTAAAATTTTGTTTCTCCCTATGGAAAGGTTCTTATTACTGAATATGTGTTCAATGATGTGCTGCTGATAATGAGAATACACACACTTAGCCATCTCACATAACTCCTTGTTCCTCGCAAGGTCATTTGGGATTTTAGTTCAGAACTTGAAAATACCACTTCATTGTTTACTCTCATTCCATTTAGCTAGAAGCTAGCCTAGCCGAATCCTGTAGAAGCAACGGCATAGGAATTATGGGATTGTTCCCCAGGAATTGTGGGAATTGGTGTTGGATGTATAGACTCACCGCAGCCGGGACATGGTTTTTGATCGCACTATAGACTATAACTGCCACATAGAGTAGCGATGTGCCATCGATTCACCTCAACAACCGTCTCTGTGTCACTCGCAGACGCAAAACTGTATCGCACATGTGCTACAGCGGACAATTCAGTCATAGCAAAGACAGATTTTTATGTCACAGTGTAGAGCTCTGCACTTTAAGTTAACGCCGTCCCTTCCTGCAAGTCATCATTGTCCTTCATTGTCCGTTCATCCAGGTACAAATTCGGTCGTAGTTCTGGTCTAATTCTAGTATTTGTACTCAGGAAAAAAAACTGAGATGTCAGTAGATGGTTGGTTCTAGCCAACTTAAGATTTCAATCACCAGTCTTTTGTTGTGACAACACTTTGCAACCACTGGGGACACCCAGTTTGCGAATCCCCAATGCAGTGATGCATATTAGCCTCTAGCAACAAGTCAGTTTTAATGCGAGTACACTTGATATGCAAAGAGGGTTCCACACCCTACTAAAGGCCCCGAGCACTACCCTGCTAATGAAACACAGAACAGTCTGTGAAAAGCCTGCCGATGTCATTTAAAATATCATCACTTACAGCTGGTCAATCTCACTAATAAACAGTAAACGATCACAACAAGAGATGCATATACAGCTGAAAGGAGGGAGGTAATCTCTAGCAAGAAGGCAACTTGTTTAACTGGATTCTACTGGGACCTCTGGCACCATTCAAACACTTACACACACTCCTTACACACAAGTCCTGCTGGGTATGTGCTCCAGAGGATCATTAATAGCACTTCTTACTGCAGCCACTGCTGCAGCTTTACAGTACAGAACATCACTTTAACGCAGCCTGTAAGAGTGTGATCACACAAATACACATACAAGTTTTAAAAGGATGAAATCTGATTGCATTGTTTCCAATGCATTTTTGTGTACTTTAGAATTACTATTAAATAAATGGCTTAGAAACTCAAGAATGTTGAACATCCCCTAAAAACATCTCTATAAAAAGGTTCATTTTTGGTGAGAGCACTCTGCTGCTTGCTCTTTCAGCTTGTCTAACCAGTCTGGAAACATGCGGTTCTGTAGTCTACCCCACTGTTTTATGCATTTTAATTAACATTTGAAAACTTTATTTTAGCATCACTTCATTTGCAGTGCACTTCAGCTGATATCTCCCAGACTTTTTCACAGCTTCTATGTAAGTGTCTCTCTGTTTAAATGACTTTTGTTAACAATAACACTAAACTTATGTGCCCCTAAGCGTTTAGGGTATATAAGAAGCAACTGTACTGTACAGTGCTCGAGTAAGTTACTGTTATGTTGCATATGCCAAAGAAATACTTGCACAAAGTCATCATTATGTTCTATTTATGTACTACTATTTTCATTTACATCAGTTACTGCATGAACTTTGCTGCACCACTCTATTGCAATAGCTTAGCTGAAATAGAGTGGTACATTCAGCTGCTAAATATCATTATTTGTAGTGCAGAAACTGTGACAGAAGTTGTTGCTATCTTGATCACATAGTTCTCCTAACCTCTGCTGGAGTTTGGGAGGTTTTGAGGATGTCACAAATGTTTGCAAAACATCATATGTAAATGGAAATTCCTATGACACTGTTATTTTGGGGGTTTTACCACAATGCGATATTGTTAACAAAATATTCTTTCTCTATTAAAATGTATCCCTACAAATTAACAGCAGTGAGACAACAATCAATCTGTTCCTTGTAACGGTTGAAACTCTGAAACAGGCATTTTGGGGTATGTTCACTCTGAATCTCTCTCTTTCCATTTTTACCGTTCTTGTGCTTGACACATTCCACTGGTGAAAGATTTCCTGCCCTCAAAAAGCTCAAAAAGTTCTTGTTGCTATGCAACTGATCTGCCTGGCACTGTGAAAAATGCTAGCTCACATAGGCTATACAGAGTACAACCCTACACACACACACACACACACACACACACACACACACACACACACACACACACACACACAAGCAGCTCTTAGCCTACATCCTGTGCTTGTTATAAAAGATTTGAGCTATTAAGCAAGCACAAACAAAACATCTTAAATCTGTGTTGTTTTTGACTTACGAAGAACACAGTGACTCACATTACCAGTTTATACAATCATTATAATGAACTACAAAAAATGGAGGACTGTTATAGAATATAAATCCAACACTTAATTTCAAATAGTACAAGTTTAGCTAGATGGATAAGCCTTTAGTCAAACTCCTTAGAGCAAAACAATAAAGAGTAACTGCTATTATGCATAACACAGCTTAACTGAAAGCATGACAATCTTTGTTGCTTGTGGTCACACAGTAATGTGACAGTTTTGGACGGAGCAGTGACACAAACACAAATCGTGGATGAAAAAGACGGATAGAGAGACAGAAGTAAAGACGGGGATGGAGAGGGAGAGAGAGGCTGATCTTGAATGACACCTTCAAGGAAGTAATCAGACAAGAGCTCCAATCCTTTTAAGTAATAAAATGTATCGCTCTGTCATAGCTATTTCTATTCAAATGGAAGTCTTCAGGATCAGACTTGAATACTTACTCCTGGCTAAATACTGCACCTGCAGATGTCTGCCTCTGATATACCTTCTTAATACCATCTACTTTCCCTTTTTCATGCTAATTTCAAGTTTTGCAATATTCTTTGCCTTCTTACATTCTGCCATTTTTGATTGAGTGAAAACTGGCCATACTGTAAATCCTTTCTGGTGTACTTGGCTCAAGTAGAGTGAGGCTGTGCTGGTGAGAAACACAATAACGTGCCAGTAATTGTGAAAAAAAAAAAATTAAATGTTGGCAGTGAAGCAAGATTAGCTTTTAATTCCCTTGGAGAGAGGAGTAGAGAGTCAGATTAGGTGACCAGGAAGCATGTGATGAAGAGTGATGGAGGAAAGAGGAGAGACGGGGCTAATTTTGGGAATGGTGAGCTTCAGAGGACGGGAAGCCTGGGCTGCATGTTAACCAGACCTGCCTGGTTGAGTTACACTATGCAAATAACACCGATTGTTGCTGCCCAGGTCTCACACACGCAAACACACACACACTCACACACACTGAGGCTGTGCTTCTTTCACTTTCCAACTCTTATTATCCAAATACACACACAAAACACACATACACAGTGAGAGCAAGTTGCTCACTCACTGGCTTGCTACTGCAGAGCTTTAGCCCATCTCTCTCTCACGGTCACACCAAGGGCATCCACTCCCTTGAAACAGTACAGCACAGCTCGGCTCAGAAGTGGAGAGGCGAGGAGAGGAGAGAAGAGAAGAGGAAAGGAAAGGAGAGGAGGTGGTCCCTTTAATGACAAGGATTACATGCACAGGGAAAAGAATAAGCGCTATACAAAGACAGAGGGGGGAATTGCAGGTTGGGGGGGGGAGAACGATGCTGTAAAGAAAATACTCAAAGAATACACTGGAAATGTAATGGTAATTAAAAGAAATACTTGTGGATTTGGTGCAGGTGAAGGAAAGGAAAAGAGGAGAAAACAGAAGGTGGTTAAAAGCGGAGAGAGAGGGCAGGACGTTGCTGGCTAATGGAGATGAGATGTTAATGTGCCTGCTAGTGATGCACTGCAGCAAACTGAGGCAAGAAAGACAAGTAGAAGAAGAGGTGGTAGAGGATGGGCAGATGAAAAGGAAGAGGGAAGTGAGAAAGAAAAGAAGAGGGGGTGGAGGAAAAAGAAAGAGGGAAGAGGAGGAGATAAGCATTACAAAGGGAGGGGAACAGAAGGAAAGGAAGAGGAAAGGGAAGATGTTGAGATCTGAACTTTGATAGGGCTGATGATGCAGCAAGATGATGCTTGAATAAACTGATGCTGATGCCTCTGATGAATCTATAATGATGCAATTACAACTGAATTTCAAGACCAGCAGCATACCTCCAACCAAAGCAACTTTAACACTCACACAACGATGGCATTTGTATTCTAGCTTGTAAAAAAGGTTCCTAGGTGGACACAAACTGAATTATTTCCATTATTTATATTAGTCCACTGAAGATTGTGCTCTCGATCATGATTAATGTATGACTCAAATGGCCTGCTTCAAAGCCACATGCAATGGACTTTAAACATTACCAGCATGACTCCAGTTAGTAAGCCATGTGCCTCTTCCCATCACTAATGCTCGCTGTCCAACGATACACAAATAAAGCAATCTTCAAAAAAAGGGCCACAAAAAATCCTACATGAAAGCATCATTGATGTTACAGTACTACTGCTGCACCAGCAATGTATCTTACCTGCGGTTGCTCTTTAAAGACTGATAAAACTGGACTGAACAAATAGTACTGCAATTCCATTAAGACATTGAAGTGAAACATCTTATTTCATTATTACAAAAGCCTATAAAGAAATTGGCATTTTTCTTGCAGCTAAACTCTGACACAAAGACACAAAAAAGCAAGACCCGGGTCAAATGACTCAGTAGACTGCTTGTCATCTCAGCTACAAATTCCGCCCATCTCAGCTCGAACACTGCTACAAAATGTGTTGGCGGCAAGTTTGATGAATAGACTCAATAAGTAATAGATACAATAAAGACCTAACCACCGTAACATCTTTTACTAACCCTGTTTCCGGCACGTTTGTGATGTCAGACTTTGACGCAGCAGAAAAGAGACTGAAAGGAGTATACTCCACTGGCAATGGGAAAGGAGACAATCGGCATTTATAAGTGGGTGTTCCTGGTTCTGAAAAACCCGTGTCAGCATTTAGGTGGGAAAGGGGTATATGTCATTTTGTTGTTCTTTTTAATGAATTTTATAGATTCTAGTTTAAAAGTTACTGCAGACCACAGAGCAAGCTGACCGTTTGACCAGACACCTGTCTGTAAATAGGCACAGGACACTGCTGCTGTTGCAAAAACTGTCAGCAGCAATTCATGTGTATTCCCGTTATCAGCAGCACATCATCCCAGTGCTGGTGGGTAAACTGTATATGTGGGCTGTGAACAGAGTGCAGTGTTTACTTTTAGCGACTTTACCTGTAGCGCAAATACGGTGCAGCGTTGTGCGAGTCGACAGGTATAAGTTGACGTTTCAAATTGGTTGAGAGTGTATAATTTTGTGATATATTTGTTTAATAAATCTTATTTCTGAGTAGCTTTGCAGAGTCATATCCATGAAAAATTGGCATAAAATTCTAATGCCTTTTGTAATTCAAAGATTTGCTTCACCATCTGCCGTAGCGGTAATCTCTGAAGTATTTCCCTCCAAAATGTCCTTAGAAAGCCTACAGGAGTTCAATTAAAGTATAAAGCAGTGTTATGAAAATATTAATTATTTAAATGCCACGAGTGTCCCATTGCGTGACACATCTTTCATGACCTCATAAAAGCGTAACATCATCTCATACTCTAGCAAGCAGCTTCCTTGTAATGCCAAAACATGAATGAATGAATGCACACCAGCAAGCCTTTAAGATCAAGGCTATCTTTAGCACCATACGTGAGTAAAGTGCAGCAGATATGTGGCACATTTAGCACACAGTATGAAGGATGTGGGCCTGGCCTGCAGCAAGTCAGGCTTTTCATTCACAGCTTTTTGTCTGACTATGACGTAAGAAGTAAGGTCTTTGTGGTATGGACCTTTCACATAAACGACTAACATCTGAACATGCCTTTGGCTATAAGGTGCCCTTTATATATTAAATGCTACTCTTACACAGGTTGAGCTAAGGTGAAGAATAAAGAGATGCAATCTTACAGTAAGCCCCTTTCCCACTGGTCAAGAAACCTGCTAACACCTGGCTTTTTTGCTAAGTGGGAATGGTTGCAATCGGCCTTCAGACCCGGGTCAATTGACTCTGCAGTAGACCCGGCTAATTATCGTTGAGGCTCCCATCAGCAATGATGGGAACACAAGACCCGGGTCGATACACTAATCTCTGGCCTGTTTGGGGCGCAATGCTATGACGTGCATTGAAGTTCCGGCCACTGTCGAAGAAGAAAGAAGGCGGCAACGCGACCCTGTTGCCGGCAAGTTTGTGACGTCAGTCGGTGATGCAGCAGAAAAGAGACTGAAAGGACTATACTCCACCGGCAATGGGAATCGGCATTTATTAGCGGGTCTTTCCGGGTCTGAAAAACATGCGTCAATGCGCTAAATTTTGGTGGGAAAGGGGTATTACTTCAGAGGTCATCCTTTGCTGTGTTTTTTGTAAAAGTAAAAGCACTGATGGCCACAGTTAGGGTAGGGTCATGCAAAGAGCATGAGCACTTCACATTTATCAACCAGCCACCGCAGATGTGCACATTTGTTCAAAGGGATAACGCATGCAAAACACCACTGGTCTTTGGAGAAAAATCGCAGAGGCAGCAGAGGGATGGAGCTTCAAAGTAGATGGAAAAACCTGCTAAATACTGAATGTTACAACCATGTTTGCTTTTGCTCTAAGTGAGGGTGTTGCAATCACTTGTCAATGCTTGTGCAAGCTTCACCAGAAACAAGGTTTTGTTTGTTTAGTGTACTTCCAGTTGCTTTTCTTTCAGATCATTGCCATCTCTAACTGCAACATTTAACTGGATGAAGGATATTTAGTCAGCAATTGAGCCAGGATAAGCCTAATTGAAGAGTGTTGGAGATTATCTTGTTTTAATGTGAAACTGCTTTAGATCAGACAGAACGCATTTTAGCAGCTGGGGGCGGCTTTTTTCTCATTGTTTTCAATGAGAGGGACGCAGAGCGCCTCGTGTTTTTGAGGAAACGCTCTGAGTGCCTCGAGTTGAAAAAACTTCAACTACACCGTTTTTTCTCATTGTCCAATCAGACCTTCTGTCAGTTTACAATATAACGGTTAGGTTAATGACGGCTAATGATTCGGTGGTTGCCTCAACAACAGTAGAAAAAAGAGCCGCCTCCAGCTGTTAAAACGCGCTCTGTCCGATCATGTGTTTACTTCCACAAAAAAGGCAGTGCAGTGCGCCTCGCGTTTTACAGCCTGCAAAACGCGTTCTGTCTGATCGGGTACTTATTCAGTGTTTTTACCAGTTTAAATCACAACTGTTTGTTTAAAAAAAGGGGGAGACCTCTGCACATAATATGAATCAGAGCAAAAGACTAATTAAAGTTGAACATCGAGAAACAAACTAGCAGCAGCTAACATGCCCCTCCTGACTTCCTGTGTCGGCCAAAGAGGTGTTTTAATGTGAACCTGATTAATTCAGAGTTTTTATCGATTTATTCCCAGTGTCAGTTTGTTGTGGAGAGGAGAAGATTTATTTTGCTGCTGTTTAAAACCTTGTGAACAATAAAATGAAAGGGTCATTGTGGGGTCGTTTGATAAAGTTTACAGCCTGTCATGCAGTTGCTCTTGCATTGAGACAGAGATTTGACTAACTCAGGGGCTTTTTGACTGCTGATTCAAATTGTCCACTTCAGGGGAAAGTCTTAGTAAGCTTAGTAATTAATAGATTTTCATATCAGCAATGGTGTCGTCCTTAGTTTTTACTTAGCAGAACTGATAGTAAGTCTGGTTGTACTGGTAAATATCCTGAAAGCTAATAATAATGCAAAATGTAAATAAGAACTTTTCCATTTGTGACAAAGTATTTTCTTAGCCAAGATAAATACCTCCCAGCACTTTCTAAAAATAAAGATGACACTGGTCGTTCGAAGCATATTTCCACAGAAGTTTAAGTATTTCTCAAAAAAGGATATTGATTGTTTACAAAGGCACCTTGCGACATATAAACAGGAATATAATGGGTAGACATTATACACTTCTATGAAACTGAGGCACTGTGCCACAACACGCATCATACATAGTATACTCCATCTGGCAGCACCTTTTGTCAGATTTCAATAACACTGTCTTATGTTTGATTTTCAACACCATATCATAAACACTTATATCCCGCTCCAGGTGATTCATAATAGAGAAAAGGTTCAAAGACAAACAGAAGGAGAAAAATGAAAGGGGAAGATGGGCTGATGAAGGAAGTGAAGGAATCAATGAATGGAGCAACAGATAAAGGAATAGGTAAGAAGGGATTTCTTAAAGCTCCAGCTGCTGTTCAGCTTTTTACAGTACACATGGTATAACTGGACCTACATGAAAGCTACTGGAGCAGCATTATGTGTTTTAAAAAGTAGACACACTTTGTTACTACACGGTAAAGTCAATGTAACCTAGACAGAAATATGGAAAGAGTAGAAAGCAACAATTATTGTCTGGTCAAAGAGAAGTCTGTGCTAAATGTGGCAAAAATGTCACTGTTAAACAAAAGTACCAAAGTTTTTGGGTAATTCAACATAAATGTGTATGTACTTTTTGTGTTCATATTAGCTGCTCTCTTTTTGGAAGTGCCATTTTTTTCATGGTGAAAAAAGATTTTTTTGTTGCTATTGTCAAATGGAATTATCCAAGCACCTAGCAAACTATGTTGCAGGTCAGGATGATTCCACATCCTTATTCGGACCAACAAAGTTCTGATCGTTTAATTGTTTCCACGAACAGCAATTAAAAAAGCATAACACCAGAACCATTGGAGTCGCTGAACAAACTGAAGGGGTTGACCGCAAGTCAGAGGACTGGAACCAAACTTACATCATAGTGTTGCTTAAGGGAATAAGAGCCATCTGAGGCTGCAGTTACATGCACACATTCTTTTCATTACAATCAAGGATTTAAGATAACTGTGTATGGGTCATGGAGTGCATGGAGAAAAAATGGATCTCAAAGTTTTGATTTGTCCACGCAAAGTGACTGTAAGAAAACAGTATTTTAACCTTACGTAAATGGGATTACCAGCAAGTACCTTTGTGTTTAATTTATAGCTCCTCCACCACAGAGTTTCAACAATGGTGCATGGAGAAACTGGGCAGGCATCCAGTACTACCTCTGCAGCAGAATAGGGTGATACATAACTCTCTGTAATGCTCTCTCCCTCTCTCAAACAAGCACACACGTCAAACACAGTATTTCTAGGTTTAAATGGAACACACTGCCAAGCACATTAAAATGAGTATACACTGCATGGTGACTAATTATTGGTAAAGCTATGACCACTGGTTGGAAAAGGTCAGATTAGGAGACGTACATTATCAGAATGCTTGACTGGCCTGGTGATTATGACAATTAAAATCCCTTCCTTTTCTTTTGCTTTACACTGAGGTTCCCTTGGCAATTTCATGCTAGAAGAGATAAGTAGGATAGGGCAGAATCATCACAGGAGAGAATACTGTATCATAAATAAGATGCTCAGGGCAAATGAAGTTGAACGGTAATAGCAAATGGTTGTTAGTTTCCAGGGAAGGGTTTGGTGTCCACAAGCCCTACTTGTATTTAGATACCATTTAATAAGAGTTAAACATATTTGGAAACATGTAAAGAAATACATTTTACATTATTTACTTGCTCAATTCTGCCTTAGATTTCATTTTTGTGATGAAACATTTTCCTCAGAGACGCAGCCCGATTCCTTCACGCTCAATATTTAAATGATGTTATGTCCCAATTAATTGCTGGTACATTTGGGAATATGGACCTGCAGTATCTCTGAAAGACCCTTTAGAACCTCCAAAGAGAAAAGGATGTTATTGTACCCCCTTGTTTCCACCACACAAATTATTGTATCTAAATGTCTTTGCTATTGTGTTTGGTACAGTGTTCTGAATTTTATCTGAGTTATTGCAAGAGGGTAAGAAAACGGTGCCTGTTAAGCTTTATCATATCGCCTGTCTCTGATTCAATAAGCTCCTATTCCTTACATTTAGGTTGTTATTTGGGATGTTGTTATCTGTAAGGCCAGAACCGGATGAAAGGAGATTAGATTTATCTTAAACTGTCATGTTATAATGTTAAATATTTGTTTTCCTTGTTTACATCTCTGTAAAATGAATACATGCCACAAAACCTGTCTAGTGGGCTACCACGTCACAAAACAGGATTTTGACAAAGCTTGCAAGATTTTCACTGTTATACAAGAAAGATTAATTGGGTTCTTAAGGTTTACAGGGAGGGTTTCTGGAAATTCAACATGAAAACCCTCTTATACAGATAAGATTTAAGTCTTTCCTGCAGCCAAACAATCCATCAGAATGTTTTTTTTTAACAAAAGTTTACTTTTGATGGCCTGCGAATTAGTGCACCTCCGATTTCTACTGATAATGTCGTGTTGTGTTGAACGATTAAATAGATTCTAGTGGTCTATCATTCTTTTTTTTCCAGATTACACACTGCAGCAATATTGCAATAGATCGTTTAAAGTTTGTAGGCACTTTAGGTCAATATTCAGTGTCCTCTAATGACCTAGGAGCACCGCTTGGGGCATTTCTATTAGATGGAAGACCAGCCAGATCAGCTGACAATAACATGTGAGCAAACAAATGCCTACCTAAACATCTAGGTGACTTGAAATATCATACCAATACCTTATTTAAAGAAGGTTATAACACCATTATAATTGTGTTTCTTTCCCCACCATTATTTTGTGTTTGCTCACAAAACTACTGTAATCTGCTTACCCTGCTTGTCTTCAGTGTATTCCCCCAAACACCAACACCTATACTGTTACTGCACACAGCGGCTTGTCCCACCCCACCTCGGTCATCATGTATGCCTTACAAAGTCGCCCAAATAACATAACTTGCGTTTAGAATTTTTCACCCTTGATACAGTTTTCACAAAAGTCTTTCATGACCAGGAGGATCGTTGTTAAAAATGGTGCATTTCGAAACCAGCTAGGTATTGAGTGACATCGGAACTACCTATTTCAAAGTCATTTAAAACAGCGCCACAAGATTGTCCATATTTAACAGGAGACGTTGCACCTCTAACAGTGCATTTACAGGACAGACGTGTCTGCGGACGTTTCTGTGTGTGTGTGGGTGTGTGTGTGTGTATCTGACAAACGTGTGTGGAGACGCTGCTTGCAACAGGCACATTAGGGGTAGAGCCAGAGGGGAAAAAGTCCAGTAGTGAGGCTATTTGATCGTTGATAACGATCTTGGAGAGATATAAAAAGAAAGATGACAGAATTGGTAGTAGTTCTTACTGTACTCACAATGTTTTAAATCAATCTATAAATGAAGAAATGAATAATCCATGATTAACTGATCATTAGTTGCAGTCAAGTATAGTTCCATATGTGTGCAACATGCAACGACAACAATAAGAGCCTGCTTTACAATTAGGTATAAAGATATGTGCGTAATAACAATGCAATGATATAATAAAAAATAGTATAACAGTCACAGATTGTTTCCGTCAGGTACTTTAACTAATACCTTAAATACGTTTTCCTGATTATACATACATACATACTTTTATTCTATTTATATTTATTTTAATATACTATTTATTTATATATTTCCAATGCAAGACTTTTACTTGTAACAAAGGATTAATAGAGGTATTACTACTTTTATTTAAGCAAATGATTTGAGTACATCCTCCACCACTGCCCCTTCATGTCTTTTGGGGTTTTCAGAGCCTTATCAATTATGGGAAATAATATAATTTTATGATTTTATATAAATTAGGTTAGAGCACCCACAGCCAAAGTGCTGCCCAACTATATCCTTTAGAGAAGGGGGCCTTCACATAAACCTACGTCACATACACCTGTGTATGATGCTACTTACACAGAAACCTTGAATATAACGGACGGAAAATGGTGGCTTTCAATGCAAAAAGTAATATCTCTACCACTAGAGAGAGATAATGTTTTTTCAGCCAGACCCACAGTATAAACAATGAAGTTTAACTTCATTTAAATCCCGACAATAGAAACTGATTTAAATGAACAGCTGTTGGACACGCCCACATCCAGGTCAGGAAGGTTAGAGACAATGCGTATTGATATAACTGCATTGTTTAAACAGGTTTGTTTGAGCAGCATTAGTCCCTACTGGAAAACAGTTTGGACCTCAGGCAGTTGTCAAAGACAGGAGCTTAGTTGTCCCCCAATATAAATATGTAAACTCAGGCTTCTTTTTTTAATATATTTTCTGACACTTTACAGACCTAGCATAATAATGAAAAAATATCTTAAGATTTACCAATACAGTTTACCAATGCAGTATAAAATCATAGTGATATAATGGCCAAACAGGTACTGGCACGAGGAGCTTATTTCACTCTGTTAGACATATAAGTTCAGAAGTGTTTTAATGTTATTAATAGTGCAAAGAAATAGATTCAAGCCTTAAAAGTCAGGTTCACCAACACATGACACTGTCACCTCAGTCACCTCTATGGTAGCTACTGTTGTGGCTGTCATGAACAAGAAAAAAAAACTGATAGGGGCTACATAATCATCACTTGTAGGCCATCTTTGTAAAAAGAAATCTATTTGAAAAATATTAAAGTGAAAGACAACCATTCCCTTCTATGAGGAGAGAATCACAGCATGTCAAAGGCAGGAAATTCTGATATGAAAACCCCTAATTGTAGACATTTAAGCTTTCTTCCTTCTCATCCTCTGCTTCTCCCTAACCTCGTCTTTCTTTCTTTCTTCATACCATTCTTTCCACATATCTCTTCCTTCTCCTTCTAGCTTTAGTCATTACAAGAAGCTAATTAACTAACACCAATGACTGCACCGAGTAACCCCATGAGCAGACTGGCGCAGCTGGCTATTTTAGGAAAATTTGCTGTTAAGGCAGTATAGAGATACGATGCATAGAATGGACACAATCCCTCAGTCCTATCAGAAATAAAGACAGCAGGCAAAAAACGAATATCTGTGTCCCTTTGTTTCTGTGGAGCAGGAGCTCTGTGTGAGCAGGGGCATGCAGGTAGCTCCTCACTATGCTCCGTCCTGCACTGTTCTGTGGTGCACTGAGTACGTGGGTTCATTGATTGTATCTCTCTCCTGGCACTTTAATGGTTGTGGTACGCTCGTCTCTGGACCCAGCATTAGCATGGTCAAGTTATTTCCTCTCAGGGTCTATTTCCACTGAGTGAACAGGATTTTTCCATTCACTCCTTCAAACTTGTGTAAGAAAATGGCAAGCTGTGTTTTTCCATCATTTCCTACACACTGCCTGGTGATACAGGAAGCAAGAAATGACTGTGCTTTGATGTATTTATTGGCGAAATAGCAAGCTGTTGCAATGTTGAAAAAGTGGCTACTTCCAAGTTCTTATCTTCTTAAAAATCTTCTTATTAAAGCAGCAAACCATGTATTACCTCACTCTGATCATACGTACAAACTGTTCGTATTGTAGTTGACGCACAGTATATGACCCAAGTGTGACATTGGTAAGTCGGTCTAAATACAAGTATCTACAACATGCATCAATTAGCCAATCCACTGTGAACTGTACTTCAACCCAGCACTGAGCGTTTAACCCAATTGTGCTGTGAGCAGTGAAGCATTCATCCATACACAAATAGTCTTTTGCATTGAAATATGAGCTGTGTATGAGATTATCCAGGAGAACATCTGACAAAGCACAAGATGCACACAGTAACTATTCAGACACATGTATGAATGTGAAATAGGAGAGGTCATCCAGATGATGTTTAAAGCTCTGTAAATTTCAAATGTGTGGACTTAAAGTCGATAATAGACCTTCTAGCCCACCATTGACAGTCTTAAGCCCTATTTGCAAGGGACTAGTAACCTCACCTGGCAAACTCAAGTAATTTCTTACAATTACGGAGGTCATCTGGGATCTAAATCCCATACAAGGCTGTCATGTCCATAAAAAATTCCACTGCAAATGCCCTACTAAATTTTAACAAACACAGAGGTCAAGTAATTATATAAGTCCTGTGTGAATCTCTGTGTTACATTAGGTAGCAAATGTTACACAAGATTGGACATCATATTCTCTGGACAATATCAGTAAAATACAGAACTTCCCTGTCTAAATAAGTGGCACCAAACAGATGCTGAAAGTCAATTTCTAAATAACATCAGGTCCCCAGGTAATACCAATCTTGTGCAACCTTACTTTGATCTTAGCATATATATATATAGTATATGACGGCAATGCTAATCAACAAAGATGGAATCCCACATTTATTTTACTGAGTTGTTGATAAATAGAACACATTATGCACTGTGAAGTGATCCATGAGACAGAGCTATCTATAAAACATCAACATCAATTTTGTAAGACGAAGTGAACTGAATCCCCTACCCATGGGAGAAGAAAGTAAAGAAACTCTAAGCTGAGGGAAAGATTGAAGTGAGGGCAAGGAAGAGTTTAGAAACAGGAAGAAAAAGGAGGCGAGGGAAATCCAGGTGGGAGTGCTCCATCAAGCAGCTTTTTTCCCTGCAGTGAAGGATGAGGTGACAACTTACTTGGGGTAATTCTACACACATGCAGTGCACACACATACACACAAACTATCCACTGCTGGTAATTGGTGTCATGAAAACTAGCCTGTCAATCTACCCAAAGGTAGTGGTGTTTCTTACAACCCCACCCTGCACCTCACCCCCATCTTCTTCCTGCCCTCCATCCCCATCCCTCGGGTGTATTTGGTGCTGCACTTTTGAGCTTCCTCAGCCATTATACTGCACAATAACCATTGACTCTTCTTGGCACTCAATATAGAAGGTTGGGAATCCTAAGAAAGAAACCTGCAGGCCTTCTGCTTAAGTAAAATATCTTCAGGACAGAACATGAAAACTGAACTTCATTGCTTAACAGTTACTTAAAGGTACTTAAGGAATCCAAAAATAACACATCTGCTACAGATGCAATTCATTACATTTTGATTAAATGTAACACCTGTTGGCATTCAGGATACCCCCTGCAGTATATCACTGGATTACAGTATAAACTGCAGAATGCCATTGGATCACGTCTTTAAACAGAACATATAGCCACATGATGTCTACTTAAAAGGCCACAGTAGAGCGCAGCAGGTGAGCTGTGTAGAACATTGTTCAGGCACAGGAAATGAACAAAGCCCTATATTGCCAAACACATTGCACAAATTCTTTACTACATGAAACACCTTAAATATCATTGATGTATGAGGCACTTCTTAAGGTACAGCATAAGCTCATCTCCATGCCCTAATGTATTCATACTATCATCTACCTCTGGTGTGTACATGTATACACATGTGTGACAGTGAGACTGTATGTTCAAGCCTCTCTCAGGAGACTTTCCAGTCCCTTCATGTTGTCACAGGGTTTGGCACTGGTCTTGTTTCTCCAGATGTTCCCACCATCCTCTCTCTCTTTTATTTTAAGGTCTGCCTTCTCTCTGACTTTCCATTTTCAGGGATGAGAAACACACTTTTAAACTTTCCATGTCTTTCTGTCTGCTTCCTCTGTCAACCATCCCCCCCTCCCCATCCCCCCTCCCTCTGTAACTGATGAGTAAGAGAAAATGTTTTCCCTGCAGTCAAATATGTACCTAACTGTAGCATTTCCCTAGTCAAACACAACGCAAAGATAACATGTTAAAGTAAAAAAAAAGCATAAGGATTGAGAAAACAGCTTCGAAAATAAAAAATGCCTCATTTGATGGTTTTTACACCGCAGTCTCAATTAAGTGAGTTGTTAATACCCAGTTGTGTTTTAAACAGAAGCTACCAAACTTGACTGAAGCCACAGCGGTTACAGGATATATCAATTGGAAGCACATGAAAATATCCCAAAACAGAAGTACTTCACTACATGTCAAGTGTAGTGTAACTGCTACCAACTAATCCCTCTGTGCTCTCACCACAGTGCCAAAACCCAGTCACTTAAATTCAACAGATATGCCTTTGTTTTAAAAGGATTTACTCACAGTGAAACAGCAGAGAGAGGAAAATGTGGTTGCGCTGCTAGGTACAGTTTCCCCAGATATCCCTTTTGGTGCTGATGATAGTTGTAGTAGCAGGGTGGCCCGTCCCAACACTAAATATAACCTAGAGAGCTTGTAGCTGGAGCAGACGGCAGGCCCAATCGAGCTTTTCCACGTCGCGTGTTCAGTTTATTTGCCATAAGCGAACTCATTCTGAACGGCTGGAAAGCTGCACGGCACGAGAAAAGTACAAGAACAAGAAGCTTCACACTAGGGCTCTGTCCCTAGAACAAATGAAAGGAGGGAGGGAGGGAGACAGGGAGGGAGAGATGAAGAGAGAGAGAGAGAGAGAGAGAGAGAGAGAGAGAGAGAGAGGGAGGAACATAACTGGTGTTGTGTATATATAGGACCTGCTAGCATGACCTCTTGTAATGAGAGCACACACTGACCCCACAGCTAAAGCCTTCAGGCGATCTTGTAGAAACTTTGCTGATCAATTGACAGCCATCAACTTTGCACTCTAAGGGATTCCTCTTGCTCTGCAGAAGATAAGTATATGCTCGGTTTGCATTCTCTTTGACTTTATGTAATAAACTGCAGCGATAGAAATACATTTAAATGCAAATACCTTTGTAAATACAAATTAAATGCATGATTAATTGATAAGTTGTCAGCTGTTTACCTGTAATTTATTACAAATATTGATTAGTTATTCATTTTTTGGGTCTTTCTGCTTCTTAAATGTGAATATTTCTTGTTTCTTTAATCCTCTATGATCGTAAACTGAATATGCATGTATTTCTTTGGGTTGTTTGGGGACCTCATCTTAGGTATTAGCAAACTATTTATTACTTAAAATTGTCATTGGTGACATTTTAAGGACCACACAAGTATTTGACTAATCAAGAAATTGTCAATTTAATTGATAACAAAAATAAATTGTAAGAAAACTTAATTTGCTATCCCAGTATTACTGAGAAATATAGCAACTAAATAGTTCAGTGGTACATTTAAATGTTTTCTTGAATATCTCAAAACATTATGGAAACATTTGTCCAAAAAAGTTAAACTTAACAGTCACAGCATTTGGATATTATTTCTGGCTATTCTCTCTTAATTAAATATAGCAAATATTGAGCATTCTTCATAAAGAGGGGGCTGGTTACAGCGAAGGCTGAAGTCTTGGAAATATAAAAAGGTGCCAACTGTCTCACAGCAGGGTGGCACTAGTCTCTGCCAAAATGTGTTTTCTTACAATTTGCATTCAGGAATGTGATGGGAACCAGTCTTCTACAGAACCCAACTTGAAATGATCAACACACGCCTTGGACCCCGTATACTATGCCTGTCTGGTGCAAGTAAGGGTTTTAGTTACCTGCCACCTTAAGGCACTTTGGCACTGTCTGCACAATCGTACCAAAGCAGATGCTACTTGGTTACAACAAAGCTGCATGTATGGAGTGCCTTGCCACTCTGCTTTTTGTGGCATACCAAAATGTAGATTCTATCGCAAAGTAGGGCTGAAACAACTAGTCAAATAATGACTATGAAATCAACAGAAAAACAACAATTGCTTCTTTTATTAATTCTAATAATTTCAGTGATTCATCTCGTAAGATAAAGGAGCATTTCAGGCCTAAGTTAATGGAGGAGAATGTGAACTACCCTGCACTCACACATATAACACTACACACTATGACTGTTAAGGCTCCCTTGAGCATAGGTTAACAAGAACTGCTCAAGTGGAGCACTCCAAGTGGCCAACAGTAGAAGAGGGTTGATGAGCTGAGACTTTAAGAGTCTCCTACATTTCCTTAAGTAAAAGTAAGCTAAAACTTTTCTTTTGTAAGCAAATGTAATAGGTTGACAGGATATTGTGATAATAGGTTGCAGGACTAAAAAAAATACAGACTCAACAATTCAATTATCACAGTTGACTGCAGGGCATTGAATTTGATTTTTTTCTGTAGGAAAAAAATACACTACATAGAGGGCCTTTAAGGATTTGAAGGCTGATATTTTGTCAATTTTGGAAAAAACCCAAATGCATTTATTTTTGTGAACTAAACCGGGTATCAGCACATTCTTCAATAAGTAAAATAAAGTCAAATAAAGGTTGTTGGGTTTTTTTTTTTTTATAACATTTGTTTTCTTTTCTCAAGCCCTCCCTCTAACCCTCTCTGAAAATAATGAATAACAATCAGTGGAAAAGAAAGTATTTGGCCCTGTAAACAACCAGCTGTGGGGGAAGCCACAGGGATAATCTTGTTAGACAATTCCCCCTGAACAATTGTGTGTGTGCATGAGCATTCAGCAGTGTCATATTCTTTTACTTAAGCACAGAGACTATTTTCAGCAACCTTGACATAACACAGCGTGCTCGCACACACAACACAAACACACACACAGTGCTTTAAGTCGTAACAGAAAAGGATGACACATGAGGCAGAGTGGAAGTCTTCCCATGCCCCCCCTGCCCTTTCTTGTTGGACTTGGACATCTCCCACAGGCTGAGCTGTAAATAGATAGTACCCCCAAAACCTTACACACTCAAACACACACACACACAGATACATTCACAAACACATATGCATGCACACACACAGAACTAATCTTAGATGCCTACTCAGCCCTGCCATCATACTCAAACTCTCTCTCCTCCCTGTGAGATGGGGGACAACAGCCTAAATCTTACACAGAGAAGTAACTACATCTGCTCTTAATATAGGCAAATTACATTTGTGATATGTCTAAATTATAATAATACAAATTATAGATAAAGTACAGAAGCACAGAGGATTTCCCTGCTATGCAGCCCAGTCCTCACTTGCAAGCTCATTGAACATGTGTAGCTGTAAATGTCCAGACACATTACAGTATAAGTTTATGATAACTCAGGAGGGGAAGCCATAATACAGAACAGAAACAAGATGTTATTGAACTATTTGTCAAGAGCAAGCCAATTGAAAGATTACGCAATAAATTGAGACTGCAACCAGAACTCACAGTAAACTACAGAAAATTAATGTAGCCTGAGAAAAAGCTATTCACAGGGGAGTAATTGTTGCCAGTGCCTGCAGACTAGGTACTGTGGAAAGATATTTCCCATGCTCACACACTACCTCACACAGCCGCTGAGAAGTCTTGACATATGATCGCATGCTTACAGCCAAAATGCACTCCAACATTTTAGTTGATTAGTTTATCAGGACAGGCCATCAGTGAAACAGAGGCAGAGGAAAAATAACAGCATGTTCCCTACAGGATATCAATAAACTGTGAAGAATATAATTTGTTGTATCAAAGCTTGGGAATGGATGTTATCGTAGATTGCTGAACCCATCTTTATGCATCTATTTACTTTTCAATTCATCTTTAGTAGAAGTGGGCAACTTTAAGGCAATAAGATATCAAACTACTGATTGACCATTACTTCTGTTGTTTCGTATCTAAAAAGGCTGTGAGGCTTTAAAAAATTCACAAGGATATTGCAGTGGAGCATTTGTTGTTGTACTGTGACTTTGCAGAAAAACAGGGACCTCCATGATGACTATGCCTAAATCTTCATAAAACCCCATATTAAGGAGGCAAAATGCAGAGGCGAATGCTACATACAATCCTGATCATGTTGCTAATGTACCTGAAGAGATAAGATCCATATTGATATATCAGAGAAATAAATACTAACTTTTTTACTTTTCAAAACCATGGACTGTAAATAAAAACTGAATGAAAAATCTTTGTTTGAATTGTGAAGCCAATAACGAAGCGTCTTAAAGCTGCATTCTTTATAATGGCCACCAGGGGGCATCTTGACTGTTTGCAAAAAAGTAAAAATACAAAAGCCCATGATATATCATCTTTTTTATCTTTTTAATCTAACATTTTCCTAATGGCCCTGGTCCCTAGTTTCAAGTCTTCAAAACAGCATGTTGACTTTGTAAATGATGGTGTTAAAACAGGATATGCTTTCGGCCATTACTAGGGAGGTAACTAGGGCAGGGTTTCAAAAAATGTTTGAATGTCAATTAATAAATCCCGAGATCGATCTTAAAAATATGTGTAATAACAAGTCTGATCACTCACATTTCTGAGCGCTCCTGAACGCAGCGCGACTCAGCGCATTCCCCCGAAACAAGGCAGTGAGGGAGACATGTCCGGACTTGTTTACTGCACCTACAACGGAGATATCAGTGATCGCTGAAGGACTCTTTCTAGGTGTGCGTCAATGAATATGTAACTTAGTTTTGCACTGATGTTTATGTTACTATCTGTTAGCGTCTGCTTTGGCTGCAAGTGTATTTTCTGTATTTCAATTTTTTGTGTTTGTCATGTTAAATAAAAAGTAAATAATTTAACTTCTTTGGGGTTGATTCTTATTGTAAACATTAAACATTTTGATAATGCAGCAGGTAAGAGGTTCATGATATTGTAACTGAAATACCCCTAACCAAATCGATATTGAATCGAATATTGAATCGAATCGTGACCTTGTGAATCGGATACCCAGCCCTTCACCCTAATGTAAACATGAAAATCCTACTTTTAGTCTCAATACTTCGCAGCAGCTTAGTAGCAATGCATGAAAATGTTAAGTGGTACTGCTACAATTGGGTGTGCTTCAGAGCATTTTGTTCTGAAACTGAGTGGAAAAAGAGTACAACACAAACACAACTTTAATGCCACAAAAAACCCACACAATTACAAAGGATTGTGACTCCTGAACAACCTGCTGAACATTATACCAGAGTACAGTATTAATATTTTTTGCAAGAGATCAAGGTTCTTCACACCTCTACTCCAACTAAACAAGCTTTAATATGTTAACCCCTTGACCTGCAGTATAGCACTGTACCAAAATCATGGCATGTATGTCTTTATTACCAACGTGATACAGCCAACACCACGTCAAATCCCGTATGACCATTCCAGTTCATACTGCAGGTATAAATGACCTATATGTTCAGCTATCAATAACAGTGTCAACAGTCCCTTACGTATGAACATGAGGTGAGGATGAATGACCTCTATCTAACAACAAACAGTAAATCCTCCGACCTTGCTATCAAGGCTTCTTGAAAATTATTAATACAGCATGATGCCACTTTAAAAGGTGTGGGACTTCTGACAGGCAATTCATTCCAGATGTTTCCAACATTTGCTGGCATGGCATATCAATTCTTGAGAAACCTTGCTAAACTTATCCGGACAATACAACTCAAAAACACACTGTTTCTCTTCAGTTTGTTGCCTCTGGCTGTGACATTCTGACTCCTATTCCTTGTTCAAGTCTCCATACCTCAGGATTTTAATATGCTAAACACTCAAAAAGGTCACTCACCAAGAAAGAAAACACAGTGGTACAAGAAAGTTCATTGTTGAGATTAAGTTTTTGTTGTGTAATTCCTTATCTACTATGTCATTTTGCATACCATATAGCCTACAGTATTTCTTAGGCATGTAACGATACCTCGCAATGCAGTTAAAAATCTATACATATAAGTGACGAGTCAAATCGATAAGATGAAGAGAGGAATCGCAATACTCTTTTTTTTTAACAGCAGAGTGCGCTATCTGCATTTGGCTTCTCTTGTTCGACGTCACCACGTCTTTTGCTTCTGTAGCTGAATAGAGAAGTAAATAATGTAGCCCTATAATATAATAATGTGCAGCCCTTCATCAGTGCATCAGAGTCTGTAACTGTGTCCCAATCCAGGGGCTGCATCCTGTTTTGTCTCCTGCATGTAAACTTTTCGCCCGTGATGCTGCTGCTGCTGTCACGCGCAATTTCAGTTAGGTTACGCCTTCAGGGCTTTTCAATTACGCGAGGCAGCTTTTCAGTGAATGTATTTCCGATTCGAAAATTGCACTAGGCCATATTGCGATGTCGATCAAATTTTCTGTGCTTGGGTTTATCAAACTAAAAAAATGTATTTGGAGCTTTATCATTACATTCTTGAACTACTGGCACTACAGATTTATAGTAGGGATGCGCGATATTATCGGCACGTTATCGGTATCGGATATTGGCCAACACGCCGATATCTGTTGATATAATTAACTGATAAAATAATGGGCTGCTGCATACTTGATTAATTGCCCAACCTCGGCGCAATGTCCCTGGCGCGAAGAAGACCTGCGCGGCGCAGCGTGATGACGTCACGTGTGTCTACCTTCAGCATGAATGAGTCAGAAGCCAAAATGTCCGTGGTGTGGAAGTTTTTCAAAGTGTCCGAAATAGATAGCAAAACTGTTATTTGCAATGACTGCTCAGCTTCGGTGATGCGAGGAGGAGCCAAGGCAAAGTCTTTCAACACTACAAACTTGATTAACCATCTCAAGACCCGTCACCCAGACCGTTGTAACAAATGTGATAAGAGTATCACCATTATACTGTACGCTAATTCCAATACAGAAGAGAGTTGATGATCTCTGCAATTAGGTGTGTGGGAAAAAAATATCGGTATCGGTATCTGTAATCGGCTAAATGAGTTGTAAAATATCGGCATATCAGATATCGGCAAAATATCTAATAGCATGCATCCCTAATTTATAGAGGGGTGGTTGGGGGCAATTTAGAGAATCTTCTGATGACCTCTACAGTTTCATTGAGCTCGATACCCCAGAAGAAAAATGTCTTCTTTTTGCAGATGCTCTATTTAAAGTGATTTCATTCATTTCTGCCACTGAACAATTAGCTATCCATCTCACAAACATGATGTGCACTCTGACCAAGTAACTAAAAAACTCCCACTCTTTTCTAATGCCATGCCAACATGCGCAGTGACTTCGGGTAGAGTGTAACACAGAACAGCAAGTCAGCAGGAAGGAACTTAGGTGACCACTCAGGAGGTACCTGCTGTGCCTCATACATGGCAGGAATTTTAAGCCTAGGAGTTAGGACTATGAAAGACAAAAACCACAAACAATGCATGTATAAAACATATACAGAAATATATGATATTAAAAGAGCATTTGAAGGTATTCTATTACAAATTATTTTTCCACAAGTTTGTCACTTACATAGTTATCCAATTCTTCGAAAATGAAATCCTGCATGTCCCTTTGGTCTCACTGAAAGCTTTGTTGGGCAGAATATTTGACCTGAATGCACCCAATACAAACAGGCCACTGTAAGCCCTCTAATGTGCGGTTTACCCTGGAGTCTAGATTATTTAACTGCAGGCGCTTAAAGTCCACTTTTGCCAAGACTCAGAAATTTAGCAAATGGACACAGCAATGCCAACAATACCATAATTAGACAAACCTTACATAACAAGGCAAACAATAGCACAAGGCTGAATTAGGTGATACAAACTAACACAAATTGTGGCTGCTTATTTAAGGTTATAGTGCATCTGGTAGCTACAATTGGCACACTTAAACATACTACACCTAATTTTCTAAAGGGCATAGTTGGCCTGCAGTTCTATCACTCTTTCTAGACAGCCATTAACATTACAGCTGAACATTGCTGCTAAAATCAAAATGGTGAAACAAACCCACAAATAGTGGTTTGGCCTGGATGTGTTGTTAATTTAAAAAATGTTTCCTTCACCAGAGAATGGCGATATTCATTCAGTGAACACAGAGGTCTGCATCAATGTAAAATTTTACAAATACAAAATAAGAAACAAGCTGCCACAGCATTAACAACTTAAATTTTCTATTCAGTACTTGGAAAGACTTGTGCAAAAGGTTTATTAACAGATATTAAATAGATATATTTAATTGGCCTCTGAACAGCTTAAACAACAATCCAATTTATGACTGTGAGAATACACCATTAACAAGATGCATTTAATCAAGCTACAGAACTTAGTAAGATGGAGAGAGGGGGAGAGACCAGAGAGTAAACTAATAAGAAATATAATCAGAGACAAATTTTTCATCCATCTGTCCAGAGATTCTGCGAGGACTGTAATGGCTGCAGTAGGGTTTATGATTGTTGCAGTGAGAATTGGTCATGGCTAAATTAATTCCAACACTTTTCCATGATATGCAAATGAAAGGCAGAGGGAACAATTAATCTGCAGCAGTAATTAGCCATCCTAATTTGGTCATTAGAATTCATGATTTTATTAGCTAAGTACTTTCTGTGCAGATGCTTGTGTAAACATAATAACATTTTCTGCTGCTCAGGTTATACTGTTTTGGATTCATTTCTATAGCTCCATTCACCTCTCTACCAGCCTTCATTTAAGATCAACACAACCTCTATAAGACAAAACATCAACATCAAAACTGTAGCCAAGGTGTGCCTCCTCTTCCCTCTGGGGTAATGTATTTGGCAGTTGTCCTGCAACAAACAATCACCCAAGCCCCTTACACATCCGCATACAAGAAGATGTCAGCTCTAACTACACTGCAAACGCAACCGCAGCCACTGCTTTTGATGAAGATCAATGAGGATGAGTGCCTGTCTTTCAAACTTATATTTTGATACATCCCTTGCACAAACTGGGTCTCCTGCTGAATATAACTTCATTATGTTTCACTGCCGAAACCTTGAAACACAGCTAAATTGGCAGACACAGTTTAACAAGGGCAAAAGAAACATGCATAAAAAACATATTTGGAGGTAAAAGTAAAGAAAAAACATCTTATCTGTTCATCATAATTGTCCACTACATTAACGATGGGCATATCACAAATGGTGCAGAAGTTATGAGTAAAATTACACTATGAAGTTACTCTGCAAGGCCAGACAGTTGTATTGGAGGTAATAACAGTATCAACCTTTAATTTTACTTAAAAGTGAGTGGTTAAATAGTGTAAAGTGGTAAAACTAATGGATGGTTTAAAGCTTTCACGTTTTCATGAGGATGCCTCATCACCACAAGTGATGACAATGGATGAACCAAAAAAATACAATAATAAGCATGTTATATAAATGTTACACATATCTAATCTATACCCTAATACAGGTAGCTGGTCACAAGCTAAATATAAACAATGTATTTTATGAAAATCTACATTATTGTAAAGAAAATGTTTATATAAAAAATATTATAATATAACTGACAATAACATTGTTTAAGGTTGACTTTTAAGGATGACTTACAGCTACAAACTTTGTTAACCTGTAAGGAAAAAAGATAGAACTTGGGTGAGTGATTTAAAATGTTTTTTATCAAGCAATAGATGGAATATTAGAAATTTAAAATAGTTTTAAGGGATTCTGAAAATAACTTGAAGACAGCAGTGAGTGTTAAACAATTGGTTGCTGAGCTCTGTGATTCATATGTATTGAAAACATGTGAGACTACTGTAAGTCTTAAAGCTCTCCGAGGAAAGTATAAAGAACAAAAAAATAGGTCGCCCTATTATATCATCAAGCAAGTATTCTATGTAATATAAAGATGCCTCTTGTTGTATGTGCGGCAAACATCCACAAAAATAAAAGAGGAAACTGAGAATCGAATTAGTTGCATCCATCCCCTCTGAACCACTGCATACCTGCGGCACAATGCACGAGTCTGTGGCAACAACGGCAGACAGAATGGGTAGCAACAGTGTGTCATTCCTGCCGACGCATCTAACTACGGATGCCAGTGCATCTCCCATTATCATCGACTCTGCTTCTTACAGGCAGCGGTCTCCTAACAACCATGAAACGGATAAACTAAACAACGTAAAAACTATGTAAAGGACCCTCTCCCACCAAGCCTCCCTCCCAAGCGTGTCCTACCTGTTTCTGCTGATCCAGGAGGGAGAGGAGGAGGAGGTGGTGGAGCAGCGGGCGCATCAGGACGAAGATAGATGCCGCATTTAGAAGATCTAGAGATAAAGGAAATAGAGCTGTAGCAGGGACGTGGTAGTGCCCCCTCTGTCAGTCACGACACACATCCCGACTCTTTGCGTTGTGCAATTACTTTTGGCGCACAGCTTCTACAATATCCATGGGAATGAGGAGCTGCATTGTTATGCAATGTTGTCTGAATTTCCTCATAAATAAATGTAATTAATTGTGGTTAAATTAAATATGGGTAGCTTTACCTTCTGCTATTTTCCAGCTTTAACCGACAGTTAACTGTTTCGTTGGTTAGCTAACAGGAAGTTAAGCTTAGCTAGCAGCGCAGGTGCAACTTTTTGCCTTGTGGCCAAACACTTATCCGTTCGCATACGGCAAATTAAAAGCAGCAATAATAAATAAACCGGTTTTTAATTCGCGTTGCTCTCGTTGTCCGTTCTCGTCCCGCTCTTATATCATGCTAAGTATTGTTTTAGCATTCGTTGTAGTCAACGGTAGCTAACTAACGTTAAGTTCACGCGCATCTGCGACCTAACGTAGCTTGTTGGCAAATAATTTTCTGAAGTTTAAGCTAAATGTGTTTAGCTAAAGTCTAAGCTAAAAAACACCACTCACCGCTTTTTGGTTGACATTTCTAAATTCCTCAAGGTTCTCCTGTCCAAATGCATTGACAAATATTCCGTCTTTTGCGTTTCCGTCAATTTATTGAAAACCTACTTTCCAGACTAGTGACTCGTATGTTTCTTTAACTAAATCAAGATGGCCGCCGTAAAACAGACAAGGCCAACTGGCATGTAACAACAGAAGAAGAAAACATGACTTGCTGATTGTGTGGAAGAAAGGACAAACTTAAACACATCAAAATATTTAAAAAGATAAATTAACCTGGTAATAAAAGCTAATGTTTTAGCCTGAATGATTATTGAGGCTAATACCAACTTCTTTAAGTTTTATCGGATACCAATAAAATAAAATTAATGGTATCGGCACCTATTGGTGGAACACCACTATAAAAAGGTCTTTTTTTTTTCATAAAATCTGTTTGACTGCCTGACGAAGACATGTTGCCGAAATGCATTGGAGTTTGTGTTTTAGGTTTAACATGACCATGCCAATACAATAAAGGCATTTTAATTGTGTAAAAGAGAGTGCCTTGGAGTTTTCTTTTTTTGTTGTTTTTTGGCTACATGTGTCCCTATCTAAGAGCACCTCAAGCTTACTCAGTTTGAGTCCAGGAAGTGCTCCTTCCCTGATGTTTTTGAAAATAAAATTAATAATGTCTATTTTATTACAGAACATACTGTATATTGCAGAAAGTAGTGCTTGGAGAGATTTAGGACATGATTGGTGGAGTAGTTTGTCCAAAAGAGCGTGCTCCAATTCAAAAACTACAAAACTCTCAACACTGTCTGCAGAAAATGTGGAAGAGCATCACAGCTGTGAAAGCTTTGGTCATCTCTAAAATAAGAAGTGTTCATTGTTCTTAAATAATGTGTATTTGTTAAAGTGAGCATCCTTCAGATATGCAGTTATATTAGTGCAAATCTTTGTACAATCCACATAGAAAAGGTCAATTGTATTACTGCAGCCCAAAAATTCACCATATCAACCACTATCTGTTTAAAATTGGTATCCCAAAAAGATCCATGTCAGATGGGCTCTTACAGGAACAGCTAGCCAAAAGCTGGGTAAACTTAGCATGGGTATCTTTCCCTCCTCTTCATATTGTATCTGTATAAATGTACATCTTTTGGAAACTTAAGGTGCCATCAGTGTCTAAACTTTCACAACATTGGATTTCACCTTAATTCCACTAACTTGGCCTGTCAGACCACACCTTTTTTTCATCCTCTTACCTGCTGTGCTAGTTGTTTGTGGTTGTATTTGCTGGTGTCATTCTGCAGAGAGTAACACACAGAGCACTGAAAACTGATTGACAGGCAGAGATTTCGATTCTTCAATTACGCAGAATACGTGCAGCCAGGTTGTGTTGGTCGGAAACAGCCTGTATTTACAAATGTATATTCTTGAAAACACACCAGTCTGTATCCGGCAATGGGACCAAACTTTGATTCTTTACTGTCTCTGCAGAACAGTGTTATGAGTTTTGCTGTCCATGATTAGAGTCTGATGACAGGTATCATGTTCACTTCACACATGCTTCACACTGTATGTCTGTGATGTCCATCAGCAGAAGGGTTGCTGAGCGGCTCTCTTTCCTGGACCGAGGTGTGCAGAAGCACAAATGGAGCAGCAGGAGCAGATGGGAGCGAGATGGATGAGAGAAGGATGGGACAGAGCTGTGTGCTTAATATTTAACTAGAGGAGCAGCATGCTGCTCCGCCCAGGAGGGGACGGATGAAACTCTGAAGTGACACTGACAATAGAGATGCTGGGACTCACAGGTGGGAAGTAAAGTACTGTACTTTTCTCAAATTGTGGGCCAATACTTTTTCTTTAGTGATGGAGAGACTTTATGTTTTTCCTCATCAATTTATCTAACGGGAAATATTGCACTTGGGTAACAATATATACTGAAACTATAAATTCTTTGTTCTAACAGCTTTCTCACTTCATTTGCCCCCAGTTATCCTGTTCTTGCCCTTCATTTTCCCCTTGAGGTGATCCGACACAAAAATCCCAAATACTAGACAGACAAGGTTTCATGCCTCAGCCACACTCTAAATGTCACAGTGGGATGGGTTGTTTTTTTTTTGCTTTATGATGTGGTCCAATAGCTTATCGAAAAATGTACGTGGGTGTATAAGATAATTATGGACAATGCTGTAAAACAGAAAGGCTTTTTGCATCATTGTGTTAAAAGTTTAACAGTAACTTGATTTGAATGGAAAAAGACTTCCTGTCTGGCAGTTTTAAACAAACAATTGTAATATTCAAAATGCCCAGACAGTATATCATTACAATTTCTTAAATACAACTACAGGAGTTACAACACTAATCATTAGAGTAGCTCTGACTGCTAAGAACAAAGAAATATTTGGACTCACTCAATGTACCTGCATCTGTTATGGTGTCACCAGAAGTTGAGAAGTTTTTGTACTTTTACATCCATTACTATTTTTTTTATCCCATTTGCAGTAAATCATAATGAAGGAACTGATAAAATAGACACAGATGAGCTGGTACTTATCTGATGTCTTTTTAAATGGAGAAACAGTCCACTGTGCTGGGGCTAATGGTGTAGCAGCATTCAACTGGCTAACGTTTATGTATTAGTTTATTAAAAGAGTTATAGTGTATTTATGTGTTTAATTTGGATGAAATTTAAGGAGAAACTACTGCAGCGCCCCCGACCTAGATATACCTGAACTGCAGACAAGCAGTTCTCCCTCCTGGCCTCTTCATTAATCTGCAAACAGGTCTAACACACACACACACACATGCGCATGCACTCACGCACACAGGACATCTCACTTTATTGGCTGCCGACCAGTGAGAACCAGGTTACACAGACACAAATTAACACCATGCCTGTGGACTTCAGTACCCTATAAACATCCCCTGGAAAGCCAAGTCAGCCTAACACTATATATATATATATATATATACTTTATTACTTAAATCTCACACCAGAAGTCAAGGTCACCAAGGTTATTAGAGAGTTATGTCTAATGTCATGTCGTTATTTACATTCTTTTTTAAAAATTCTTCGACAGACTAACTATGCCTCTGATTGCTTGTCCACAGTCAGATTCTTGCTGACATTTAAGTGATTGAAGCCTTTATTCAGACTGGCCATAAAAACTAGGTCTGACGCATCCTTACAATAACAAATGACGCTTGCAAGATGACCCAGTGGAAGATGAACTCTCTCTCACTGAGCAGAGACAATGATACCATCACGAGGAAGTATTTCTAGCCATTTTTCACAAGGCCTTTTAGCTACAGTGATGGATAGAAACGGTCATGTGGCCTTATTTTTTATCATAATTCATTTTCTCATAGTAGCATGAGTCTTAATTATTTTGCAAAGACAAAACTGGCTGTTGCTCCCCTGTTGTCCAGTTTCTTAAAGCGACAGTTCAACATTTTGGGCATTAATTATGAATCTAAAACTAGTAGCTGTTAGCTTAGCTTAAGATTTACATCGGAAAAAGGGAAACAGGCTTGGCTCAGTCCAAAGGTAACATCTTCCTTGAAGCACCTCTTTAGCTTTATTTAAAGCTCCTGTGAGGAGTTTTTTGCTGGTTATAAAACAGACTGAAATTAATTCTGACGACTCGATATGAGCTACAAAAGCAAAACCAGACCATCAGCGACAAGATTGATTATTTCTATATAGTTATTTTTAATGCCTGAAACCGCTGGCGGGGGGTAGGTGTCAGACAAAGTGATTTACTGCCTTTGTTTACATTTTCCAGGGTAAAAGTTTAAAGTGAGTGATACATATGACTGTTAAAGAAAGCAGGATGACATTTGTTTGTTAAAAACCAACATTTGAGCATGCGTACGGTACAGTTTTGTACACAGGGGGCGCCAAAATCAACACAAACCGAACGTACCAATGTGCATGTATTTTTGGTTTTACACCTTGCAGCTGGTAGCCAGATTTAATTAAGCCAGGAAACCTTAGTTTTCCCCTTCCCAGTCTTTACACTAGGCTAAAACCAACAGCTGGGTAAGGGTTAAATCCTGGTTCATCTTGAAAAGAAAGATATCCTAACCTAACTGTCTACATGAAAACAAATGCATCTTAACCAATGAGTAATGACAAATATTCATTTAATGCACTTATTGCTGCTGAATAACTTTTAATCCCCTTTGTTGCACTGGTTCCCCAACTCTGCAATTAATGACCCATTACTATGAGTCAGTCAAAATGTCCTGAAATGAACAAAAGAACACACATTTTTGCGATAATTGCAGGTAAATCGGTCTGCAGGAACCCACAGACATGATGTTAGAGTGAGCAGAAAGACAAAAACATGCTGATTCTTATTCACTTTGATTTATTCCATCTGTCACTTAAAATAGAACATTATCCATTTGTTGCTCTTTTTATTCGAGAACCCTTTTGTCCTGTAGGTACAGCAGCCCGAAAACCCATTTCACCTTTCAAATGCCTTTACAATTGTCAAAGGACTCCCAATGCAATGAACAGAAAAGGTTTATCTGTTAAATTCAAAAATGAGTGTAAGCACAATAGGCCAAATTGGTTTCCCAATAATGAGCTGCTGCAATAATTACTCTGGACTAAGCTCACCTCAAATAAGCCTTGAAGGGAAGGAGCTTGCATAATTTCTCATTAGCATAAGAAAGAAAAAACACCCATCTGTAATATTGACAGCTAGACAGGTTAGACAGTTCCCTCGAATCCTTACTTCCAGGAAGAGTTAGTTTGATGTTTGGTTTTCCACCCATCAGACAATTTCCATTTTCCGTAACCAGCCACCTCACACATCTACCCTGCAGGTCTGTTCAGCTGTAGTGTTTGAACAATCAGTCCTTTCCTGAAGTGCGTCCACTTTTTAGTGAACAATTGATGCAAATCTTTTCTCAGTCCAGAATAAACGCAGCCTAGCAACACACTGTGCTTTCATAGAACTGTCACTTACTATAATTAGTGACAAATTAAAGATGAAGAAGAGAAACCGCGACAGGGAGAACAGTACTGTAAGACTTGCTAAATACGATGATTTAGTAGAGCTATCATCACATCTTGGAATGCGTTTAAACACATCAGAATCTCAAGACAACTTTAGGAAGGCTTATTTTGTGCCTGAAGTCATCAAAAGAATTTTCAAGACAAGCATGAAAATGACTCCATAGATAAACATTTCTGAAACTGACAGATAAACCTGCTTTGCAACCTGATTTTTCCTGCATCCATTGTACTTCTAAGGGGCTATTTGTAGGATATTAGTTGTAAAAAACTGTATTTAGGGAACCTGTGTGGCATTTGAGACAAATGTTGATGCCAAGATCCTTATGGCTTCCCTGGATTTATGCCTCAGCAGTTGTTGGAAGAACTCTGACAAACAGACTTTTGGTGTCTAGAGATTTCACTGAAGAATCAGCCGGCAGCTCTGAAAAACATAGAGACACATAAAAAAGTTATAAAGTATATTTGTTTATAATTATGGCTGGAAAATAATCTCAAAAGATGACTTTTCTGTGTATTTGAGGGATTCAAAATAATTCACTGAATTCCAAACTTGCCCTGGAGACCATTTTTCTAATCAGTGGCATGTTAAAGTTATAATCTCGAAGATTTTCATTTAAATAAATGTCTGTAAAATATCGGTATCTATCGCCGAATGAGTTAACACAATAGTGATTGAGCCTATGGCCCACTAATGAAAGCCTTTGCATTTGCAGTATTACGGACCGGATGTCTGGTGCGGCTTTTGTGGAAAGAATCACAAGCGGCGCCCAGTTAGTGGTTGGTCTGCCAGAGAGGGTAGGTGGAGCTAACGCAACAAACACACTGGTGTGTAAAGCGGTTGAGTAATCTACTATTGCTGGTACGACTTCAAAAATAAGTGAAATAACACTGTCTGGATATCTGAGAAGCGCTCTCCCGCAATTACCGTTACCGCCATAGGTGCCGCCAAAGAGAACGAAACTGAGATCTTCAAGATTACAACTTTAAAAGACAAAACTATTATTGTACTTTTTCCGATGGACACTCGAATATATAATATCCACCATGTCTTCAGCTTACCCTGGGTGAGGTCCTGGTCCAGGTAGAGTTTGAGCCGTCTGCTGCGGAGGCCGAAAACCTTGGCAGCCTCAGACAGCAGACCTGAGTGGTCAAGCCCATTCTTGCCCACCGGGTTCACCAGCAGGAGGGTGCCTGCATCTCCTGACTGGCACTCTGGAAGAAAATAAGAAGAGTGTTGAGGAGAAGTGAAGCAGACAGACTTTACTTCCTTTACAAATTAAGAAATGATTGGCTTGTTAGTGAGGCTTGTTCACAAGTCCTGGGAAGGAAACAAGCCTAAGCCCCGCCATGGGAAAGGGAAGAGCCAGAGGGGAGGAATGATGGATCAAAAAGAGCTGATGAGAGAGAGAGAGCGGCTGGCTGATCAACTGATAGATGTAAGGGTATCGGGGTGAAGGTGGAAAGGATTGAGTGCGAATGACTTAAAGGACGAAGCTGGATGTAGTATGTTTCCTCCAGTACAATGAACACTTCATTACTATTTCCGGCATAAACATTTGACAGCAACAGTTTCGACTTACTGTACAGATTCTGGTCTCATACGCACAATATATTATCAACTAAAATATGTAAAAGTTAACAATTTAAGGTGAAAAAAAAGCGTAATGGCGGCCATGTCAGTTTCCCCTGGCTATTTGTACACTGTACGTTTGTGTATGTGTTTCTTACCAGCTGGTTGTGCGTTGCAGAGCAGAAGGTTAACGTAGGGACACAGGAGGGTGTCGGTGGTGGGGGCGGAGCCAGGGGAGGACGAGCCTGAAGTCACTGACAAGGTTTTACCGTTGAGAGCCTGAAGGTCCATTTTACTGGTCAGCTCTGATGAACACATGTACGTGTACACAAGCACGTGTACAGAGACAGACAGAGGAGAGTTAGAATATCATCTGGTGGAGCCCCTAAAATAGTCATAAGTATATAAGTAATATAATAAAGCATAAGCATATAAGTAATTTTGGTTGTTCAATGATTAGAATGAAAAAACATTTTGTTTGATCTACCTTTTCCTTCTAATAGTGTCAAGCCAACTAAAATAAAAACATGTTGAAAATGTAGCGGTAGCTAGCTAACTCCCTAGGGTTAGCATGCAGGGAGAAAAGTTTTATGAACTGTTACAAGAGTCTATTGTTGATTAACTTTATCTGCACTGCCTGCTGTAATTCTATGAGTAATGTTAGCTGCAGCTACATAGCTAGTAGAAAACACAGATGCTCAAGTGTTTAGCTTGTAATGTTTTTAGCTAAGCTAGCTAGCCACACAATTTGGTTATACATACATGCATGAACCGTGCACCAACCAGTGCTGTGAACCTACTGTTTACATGTCCATCTTATTATTATATTAGCATTAGGAAAACATTGTAAGGGGAAAAACACAAAAGAGATTAACAATTGTTGCCAAGAAACGTGCTAATGTAAGAGAAATGAATCAGTAATAATCATTAAATATTGATGTACTTTATGTAAAACAAATGCAAAATGTATCAAGGAAAAGTATAATGATTTTTATGTTTTGAATATACTATTTAATTATGAAGCTAACAGTACCATTATGTGATGTAGTTTGTTATTTTTTGGATAACTTATTACTATGTTTTGACAGTTTTGGGGTGCCATAATTACAGGGCTTACTAAAAGTTAAGTACTCTAGGGTTTACTTGAGGTACAAGCAAGTAGTTAGTTTTAGGATGAGCATTATTCACTCAAATGATACAGTATGAGCTTGTTTCTCAGCTTGACTGAGCTGCATTTGTCTTTCTGAAGCCAGTTCTTACCAGTCCCGCCATTGAAGAATCTTAGCTGGCTGTTATTGGTGCCAAAGATGCTGCTGCACACTTTCTTCAGCTTGTCCCAGTCGAGTCTGTTATCCCCTTTGGGGTTCTCCAACAGCACGACTCCCTCTATAAGAGAAACCAGCATTATTAGAGAAGCCAGACATTTCAGAGAGTAAATTATAGGTAAGACAAAGTGGCTGAAATCATCCTATTCACGTAAAGACTCAATACACTTTTAAGACGTTCCATTTGAACCAAAGAGACACTTCTATTCACAGTTCAACATGTTCCTGTTTGGTCTCTTCTGTCTAAAAAAAAAAAGACAGACTTCGGCTTTCTGTGTGCTACCTTGTTCTTTGTTGTCGACCTTCACCCTGAGGTTCACGTAGGTGCAAGCTGGTCCATTTAGCTGAGCCCGGGGAGCTGAAGATCCCTTTACTATGATTAACTCCAAGTCTGAGCCCTTCAGCTGCAACAAAGAGGGGAAAAAGCATGAAGGAGGAGAAGAGAGTCACTTTTCGTGTTCTTTACTTTTTATATCAACACTCAAATACACTCAAGTACAGAAGGATGGGAATTATTTTACAGATTATCACAAAATGTTTAATAAAATGTAAAGATCCTGAGAATATTTTGGGCATAAAATGAACCAACTTTTCATCTATCACTCACACTTATGCTCACACATATGTTTAAACAGAGCTTCTATGGTACCACAGCAAACAATACTCCCCCCAGCCTGAGCACTCCTTTTATACCTGAGTCTTTTCTTCTATGATGACGCTGGCAGTCTTTGGGACGGGGAAGGGCAGCAGTGGAGCCTTGGTGGTAGCCAGGATGAAGTCTGTGTGAGCCTGGATCACAGAGCTCAAGTACTCCCCCTCTGGCTGGCAGCGGTAGTACACACTTATCTCATCTGATGGCACCAAATGGCCCTGAGGGACGAGGGGTGGAGAGATAGGTGGCTGGTTTTAATATGTAAATAAAGAGTAAGCAGTATTTTTCTGAAACTTAGTGAGGATGTGAGTTTCTTTACTATTTAAAGAACCAAAAAATGTGCATGTACATATGCTCAAGTACTGCTTAGATAGCCTTCTCAACAACAAAGCACAATGATCTTCAATTTGGTTAAGAAAACTTTTTATCCGATTGAAACAAATGATTTCCATGGACAGCAAGGATCAAGCTTTTTTGATATTTCCCCTAAAGGTTGGTTCCGTTCTGTAAGAAAATTTAATTCAGAAGAAGCTATTACCTGAAAAAAAAGTAAGAAAGGGTGGGTGGGATAAACAGAGTGGAAGGGCGGGCAGACGAAGACAGGGTAGGGATTTTAAAAAGCACAAAACAGTAAAGGAGGAACAAATGAAGGCAGGAGGGAACAAGGGGAGATTTTTCTATTGGATGAAAGCCCATCTATTTTGGCGTTGTGTTCTGCCAGCTTCCTCTAACCTTGACACATTCAAACACATTGATCTCATCCTAATCTGCAGTGTGCGGTCGCGCACACGTGTGCACAGCCGCACACACATATATCGACTGTCTAGTACACACACACACTCAAATTGCAGTATGTGGCTCAAGGGCAGAGGAATAACGTTAGCTAGATACAGAGGAGCAGTCAATCAATGGAAGAAGGTTTATAGGCTTTTCCTGCCAAGTCAAGGTAGTGACCCTACCCTGAAGGGGCTGGTACAGTGTGTGTGTGTGTGAGTCTGTTTGTTGTGTGATTTTGTGTTTCTGTGAACACGTCAGATAGAGCTACAGAGATCTCCAGTTTGTGAGCAGTTGAATACAACAAAAACAAACAAAGAAAAAAACTAAAGGCAATGCTGACCTCTGTTTCTCAGCCCTGCATTTGCACACAACACAAACACCCACGCAAACCCTGGTAAACACATGCAAACTACTACCAAACATGTCAAAGAATTGTTAAAAATTAATTCCTATCCCCGGGGTGGAAAATTCCTAACAGATCTCAGTTTGAAATAACTGGAGGAATTTAGCCTGGCCGGGAGCCAGTGCACACCACTGCTATAGGCGGACGGAAAAAACTGTTTGTTGCTTGTGAAAACAAGAGGCTGTTGGCTAATCCGTCTTTACTCCCCAGACCACTTCAAAGCCCCAACATTAGAATCTGAAAGGGGCCAGACTGTAATTAAGCTTCCATTAAGCCTGCCTTATGATGGAGAAACTTCTAACTGTGACGCTGCAGTGGAAAGATTTCAAAACTGGCCTGGCAAAATAAGCATGGGACATAAAGAGGAAGGGGGGAGGCCGGGCTGGTCAAAGGGAGGGAAATGTAACAAAATATACAGTAAGTTTTTCATGCTTGGTCTACAATGAGGAGCTGCAACTAAGTAATACTTTCACTATCAATTAATCAATTATTGTTATATTATTCCTAAATCTGTGAACTATATTAATACTGTTAGGGTGAGAATGTTTCTGGCTTAAGATCACTGACAACAGAAATAGTGCTGTTTACAGAAACATAACGAGGGAGACCTCACGAAAAAGTTTCATAGTTACGACTAGAGATGGCATTTGGTATTTTGTTGTGTATTTTAAAGGGCCAGTTCACCGATTTTTAACTAACCTTGCTAGGAAAGAAATGCAATTTTGCTCTGTGCCTTTTGAGGACGCTATCTGCTTCTCCAACGGGCCCTGGAAAACCTCTGCCAGACTACGTAAAACACGTCATCTGGCGGAGGCCAGGGAGCTTGATAAACTACACTTCCTCAATCTAGGACGCCCGCCTCTGATGTCATGTCTCGTTTAAAATCGTCCGGTTTGTAATGTAGACTGCAGACCCAAAGATTTATTGGATGATCCACCGGTATATTCTCGTCGTATTGGGGATTCTGTACCGCTCTGAGCCATTGCCTGCAGTGAAAACGGTTGTATTTCACTCCAGCTTCTCTTGCCGGGCCCTTCCTTTCACAGGGAGGGGCGCAATGCATGCTGGGTGTTGAAGGAATGTAGAATGGGCGAAACCACAAGCTTTTTGTACAACTTTCTCAGCTCACAGCTATGGCGCCAATTTCAGATATTAATGCTTCTATTGATTACAGAGAACAGCTGCTTTTACTGACAGCTGTTTACCTTCTCCGGGGGCAAGTTGTTACTTTAAATTCCAGAGAGCCTGCAGTGTCAAACAACTCCACCAGGAGGAGATGGGCAAGTAATTGTTGTAATCCTTTAAAAATCGAACAGAATATTGATCATGGTTTTTTTTGGTCAACTGTGCTATGTTCTTAAAGTACTCACATGAGTCAATTTCCTTTCACTTATATGGCATCCTCACCATGCTACATGCTTTGAGTGTTGTTCTTTCTGTACAATCCCCAGACAGCCTCAGCGGCATGTTTTGCTCACCCTGGCACAGCTCTGATTACATGTATTGTCAAACCGTTTCAAATACGTCACTATCTAATCATTAGACACTGGATTGTAAAATTCACTGCTGGTGTGTTATGTGTCACTCTAGTTTCCCGATGTAGTAGTGCTCCTGAAATAATTGTCCCACCTTCTTGCGTAGTTTCTGAACGCGGTTGATGACCTCCCGGGCAACGCCTTCATCCAGCATGGACTGGTCGGGGGTGACATCCAGCAGCACCAGGACCTGAAGGACAACAGACCCAGAGGACAAAAGGAGAGTTTTAGTCACAAATCGAACCGTTCACAAAATGAATCAAAGATCTGTTACTTAATTTTCATTACTGAATCCTTTTTTGCAGCTTTAAGTTTTGCACATGAAGTAAACATTAAACCGAACAAAGTACGGGATATGGCAGTGTTTAAAGAAAAATAAATGTCAACAGACTCTGACAGTGATGAGACAAAACCTCAGCTTTGTTAGCTCATTTTAATGTGAGTAAAAACAGCTAGGTTAGCTCATTTTAATGCTAGTGAAAACAGCTAGGTTAGCTCATTTTAATGTGAGTAAAAACAGCTAGGTTAGCTCATCTTAATGCTAGTGAAAACAGCTAGGTTAGCTCATTTTAATGGGAGTAATTACAGCTAGGTTAGCTCGTTTTAATGTGAGTAATAACAGCTAGGTTAGCTCATTTTAATGCTCGTGAAAACAGCTAGGTTAGCTCATATTAATGTGAGTAAAAACAGCTAGGTTAGCTCATCTTAATGCTAGTAAAAACAGCTAGGTTAGCTCATTTTAATGCTAGTGAAAACAGCTAGGTTAGCTCATTTTAATGGGAGTAATAACAGCTTGGTTAGCTCATTTTAATGGGAGTAATAACAGCTTGGTTAGCTCATTTTAATGGGAGTAATAACAGCTTGGTTAGCTCATTCTAAGAAGGCTGCAAAGTTAACCGTTGCTATGGACGCAGGACTATTGGACTATTTTTAAATGGAGTTCATTAGTAAATAGCTGTGTCATAAGCGAGATAATGTATACTCCGACAGGTGAGCAGGACCAGGGGTTCCGATAACAACTATACATTATCCCTTAATTAACGTAGCCAGGTGAAAATCTGAGTAGTCATTTACTTCTATCATATTAGTTATAGCAGTGTATTTGATAAACCGTAGCACAGAATGAAAGACTTTCACATAACACAAAGATCCTACAATAGAACTCATCCTTTGATATCATGCATTTACTGTAGCCACTTAGTAACCAGACTACTTCAGCTCCATGCTACAAGCTATACAATTAAAAAAGGCAGGGTAAAACCTTTATGAAATAAATAAAAAATGAAAGAAAAAACCAGCAGGCAGCGATAATGACAATATTGTAGCCTTTGTGAGTCACTAAAGTAAAATTAGAGTCATGTTGTGTAAGGCTGAGCTGCTGCCAGCACTGAACACTTTACCATGGGAAGAAGGGGGAGAAAAGATGACAGGGTGACAGAGAAAAGTGCACAAAGCAAACACAGAAGAAGAATATGAGAGAGAAGGAGAGAGAGAGAACAGAGAGACGACAGATGGATGCTGGAGAGTCGGTGCGAGCGAGCGACAGTAACAGAGAGAATTAAAAAGCCAGCTCAGTAAACTGGTATTAAGGTGCAGCCGTGTGGTGTGTACACGGTTGGAGGAGCACTGATTGGAGAGGGCCTGTGGGAAACTCATACATGCTGGTCTCCACTTAGCCGTGAAATGATTTCATACATCACACTCACAGTAAAGACACATAAATGCATTTACAGTATATGGCAGCTTAGTGCCGGCGCAGCAGCAGAGAAGCTTTTTTTCCCTTTTTTGATCTGGTTGAATTACACTTCGTAGCTCAATCTATACAACAACAGTAAGTGAAGTAGCAGTGAGGAGAGAGGTGAGAAGGAAAGGCATGCGTATGTAATTGTGTGCATTTCCATACCTTATTATATGTGTTCAATAAAATGGTAATTTTGCAAATTATTCATAAAACTATTAATGTAATAAAAGTACATGAATGGTTTCATTGAATTTCGCAAGTTATTAAATCTGAGATATGATATATAATCATGTGTGCAGCAAGTGTAAGAAAGGACCATGGGCTTATGAGAATAAAGTGATTTAAAAGTAATTAAACTAAAAGAACTAAGATAAAATGTATGTCCCATCCCATGTTTTGGGAACGTAGCATATTCTCATATAACTAGGAGATGATTAGCTTTGCATAGCATTACGATTGGACTATTTCTTGGGTTAGGAGCAGTTACTTTGTATGATCCACCCAAGTTGGCTTGGTGATGATGACACTCAGGGAAGATGTTTTGATGTTTTTCCGGTACGAGAAATGTTCTAGCACAAAACGCTCAGTAAAAAAAAAAAATGTCTTTGCTTCACTTGTTATTTGTACAAATTTTAAAAAGTACTGTTGGACCATTTCACCCCCCCCCCACTGTACAGAACCAGGTTAGCCATTTGGAGAAGTTGACATACTTTTTGAGGATCCAAAAATACAAATTCTAACTAATTTGGAATAAGTGGATTGAATTTATTACCCCACAAGAGCAGACTTAGTGTGACTCCACCAACTACTCGTACTCTTTTTGGACACAATATAAATGTAAGCTCCCCTTGTTCTTATGTATATAGATACATCTTTAATCATTTGCCTGATGTAAGCATATATAAGCAAATTAATATGTAAACCGTTTACAGTAGAAGTGAAAGCAAGCATTGGTATGTTAAATGCTGGCTAATAGGGTGAATATAGACCAACAGGATAAATGCATGTATAGAGTGGACTCACACAGGCCATTGTTTTCTATGCATATGTGCTTTTTATGTATATAAATGACTGGAAAATGACTTGATGTCTTTTGCCTTTTCCAAATAAAAAGAATACAATTATTTAAAAAAAAGAAATTATGTAATATCATTGATCGTCACAACAATCCTTCACAAGAGACTTCAGTTTATTCTTAATCTGCCTGATAAAGTCCGGTGAGGAAGATCTCCACATTGTCGTGCAAATAACTTCACACTTTTTTCTTCCTTTTAAAAAGGGAGCTGCATTTGCTCATAAAAAAAATCAAGAATAAAATCTTTATTTTTTTTCCTGCAGGTTGTTCAATTTGCATGAAAATTAATTGAAAAGGAAATCATCTGCTTTAAAGTTCCAGCATACCTGTGCATCAGAGTGTGCTTCATACTGTGCGGCTGAGCCGGAGCTCTGGTTGAAAGTGTACATCAGCCTCAGGTCCTCCTCGTGGAGCTCATGGCCGTCCACCATGATGGTTCCTTAAATGTAACCACAACAACATGAGAATGATAGCCACAGTTAAGAAACTGAACCTAAAAATAAACAGCATTATATGTCCATCAGTTCTTAGAGAAGCAGCCTACGCCTTTAACAAAGTAAATATGCGGCGCATGCAGGAATCAGAAGAATGGAATCCCACTGTGTCCCCGCATCTGACCACACTTCCGATGGACCATAATTTATACAGTCCTACGGGGGGGGGGCTTCAAAATAAGGCAAACCATACATAATATATACTCATTAAAAGAGTCTGCAACCACAAACATTAAGATTCTCCTAATGGGTTGGGATATTCTTGGTACCAATTATATAGGACAAAATTAAAGAGCCAATCATGAAAAATGTCACAGTATAAAGTCAAGTGGGAAGTTGTGGGATGTATAATGAGGAAACTGGTTTTGGCGGATCACTCGCATCCCTTTATAATAATTAAATTAGGCAAGAATAACACAGCTATCACATTTTCCCCGTGAAAATCCAGAATGATCCTCGAGTCCTGCTAATGGGGAGATATCTATAGATGTACAAAAATTAACTGCCACCAGACTGATAAGAGAAAATAGATAATTTAAAGGAGGATGAAAATGTGTTGATTCGTTTGAAATAGCCGACTATTGAGGCCCATTATGATTAAATCAATTCTGCTTTCAGGCTTTAGTGCAAACGTGATGATAAACTATTTATGTCCAACTATAGGCCTAATTAAATTTGAATAAACTGCTCACTGATTGTGTGAAATAAGTCTCTATTTAGCGTCTCGTGGAAGGACTGTAGAAAAGGTTTTAACTGCTCTGCATCACACTGAATAACGTGCTCTCTTTGCCTGCATGCACGTAGAGTCTTTGTAAATATCTTGGGTCAGCTTTGCATTTTGAGATCCTTTGCATTACAATCTATACTGACCACAAGATCAGAGCTTTTGAAAAACAATTCTACTTAGTTAGGTTTTATATCTCTTTTGCCAGTGGCAGCAATTACCCACGTCTGTGTTCTGACTAAAAACCATGACCGTGTTCTCCTCTCCTGTTCTCCTCTCCACACCCAGAGGCTGGGTGAAACAGTCACTCTATTTCTCTCTAATCAGAGATTTCCACGCTTTGATTTCCTCTGTCCCTCCTCACTCCTCGGCTCTTTTCCACCTTCTCTCGTAGCCTCTTTGCTTTCGCCTCGTCAAAATGACGGGATCAAAGGTACAGGTAAGGAATAATGAGCAATACAACCAATGGCCGTGAACCCACAATCAGTTTCTGGACATATTGCCAACCTTAAAGTCTAAATTGGAAGATTTTTTGAGTCATGGATTCTGAGCTGGAAATTGCTCAAGGGGTTAAAAGAAGACCTTGACAGAATGTGGACCGTAAGTTATTCCATTGACAGATTGTTTAAAGAGCAACTTGCAGGTTAAATTTTACTGCATGAATCTCGTCAGAAAATGGCTGTGGAAAAGGTTGATCCTTGATTTCATAGTATTTACAAAGAAATAAGCGAATCATATTGTGTAGATATGATCTCGGTAGTCTAACATTGCATCTCACCAGTTCTTATGATGGTTAATTTTTGCGTTTGTGCCGGTTGCACAAATTCTAGCTGGACAGGACATCAAGCCCACTGTTCTACTGACAGGAAGAAGAACAGAGTAAGCTTTCAAGCCTGGGTGCGTTTTGTGCAGGTGAAGAGACAGGAACTTCAGGACGGCACACACAATCACCTATCAAACAAAGTATCAGGAAACTGTCATCACTCTCTCCCTCTCTCCCTCTCTCGCACATCTCTGAGGTACCGTAAAACGTTGTACCGATTTACTGTTACAGAAGGCTATACAAAACACAACTGATACAAGCCGACACTCGCCCATTAGTAACTGTAATGGGAATGTATTAATGCTCCCATTTGCTATTACTCATGATTTGTTATAGCCGTTGGTATGTGATGAACTTTACATTGCTGTGATGTGAGCACAGCGTGAGATATCGCTCCCTAACGCCGGTCACTAATCACGACACCTGCCCAGTTCTCCACTGGTTCTCGTCTCACTACAGCTCATTGTCTCTCCTGTGGCCATTACTTCTCTTCATCCTGGCCTGTTCCTGCTCTCTTTGACGCCTCACAGGCTGATAATTCTAATGCTGCGTTCACATGGATTCAGGCAGACGGCAGACAGACAACACCTTCTGCACGGGAAAAGTAATCAAACACTCCGAATGAACGGCAGGACGGCAAAACACAACACTCATGACGACATGTTGCTATGGTGATGTTAAATACACTATAATAGAAACATTTATTTCGCGTCATCATGTTATGTACACTAATTATTGATTATTATAATTGACATTCTTTTGCAAACATAAAATTATTGTCAGATTTCCCTTAAAACGTGAGCTAATTCTTTAATTTACAATATGGATAGTGAAAGGAGAACTGCACTTAGTGCATCACAGATCTGCATCTGAAAAAGGGACAACAAAAACAAAAGCTCATCTGGGTGCAGCCTATTACATAAGGAATGTCATCAGCTCATTCAGGAGCTGAAGATGGATGAAGACCAGTTTACCTCTTGTTGTCAAGATCGTCCATGTTTTCTTGTTGTGATAGGGAGGTACGCCACATCCAGTTCTAAATTCCGTTGTGGAGGACGGCAAAAAGTTAATAGAATTTTAACTTTGCACGGCAATGCCGTCTACTGTTTCTGTTGCCGGCGATCTCTGCCGGCCTCACCACATTTTACCGTTCTGCTCTCGTCCACGAAAATGATATCCAGTTTGCCGTCTACCATCTGCCTGAATCCATGTGAACGCAGCATAAAGCAGGTAGTCCATCGGATGCATATGAATGAACAATTTCTTCATCTTCAATGACGAGCCTGGCCCTTAAATCCATATTAACTAATGTGAAACTCGTCATTAATCGGCAGGACTCCCTTTTGTTACATCACATCCAGTTCTCTGTTTTGATGCGGAAATATGCCTACACATTGATTCACTGGGATCTCCAACCTGCCAGTTGCTCTTTAAGAGACTGCTTCTGAGACTGTAGGGTTACTTACACTGACTAAACAGATGACAGAGATTATTTAGTTTTTTACCTGATTTTGTTACCTTTGGACAGAGCCAGGCTAGTCTAAATGCTAAAGTATTCTAACAGGCTGATATTCCCTTAAACCAGGGGTGCCCAACCCTGCTCTTGGAGAGCTACCTTCCTGCATGTTTTAGGTTTCTCCGTGCTCCACACCTGATTCGAATGTTTTGCTCATTATCAATCCCCTGAGAAGCTTCAGTTGATAACGAGCAGATCAGTCAAATCAGCTGTGTTCAGGTACAGAGAAACCTAAAACATGCAGGAAGGTAGCTCTCCAGGAGCAGGATTGGGCACCCCTGCCTTAAACAGACAGGTGTCGCAGTGTTCAGCTTAGCACCTTCAGCTCAGGCCTTGTACTCTCAACCATCACATCTCGCCTGTGATCACAAGTCAGTGAAATGTAACTTCAGCTGTAAACATTTTTATCTCCGTGATTCCTCCCTCCATCAGTTTTTCACCATCCTCCATCACATCCATCTCTTTCCCTCCGTCACTCATCCTCCTTTTTTCCCATCCAATTGGCCACACTTCAAACATCCAAGTGATTGGAAATGTTAAGTTCCCACAGCCCCGCTGACCTCCACTGCCTCCATCCCCAGAGACTCTAGGGGCTCTCCTCGTCTTTCTATAATTGGACGGACAAGATACCTTGGACCGCTTTGATCCGTACTCGAGCTCTGATTATAGTTTCAGAAGGGTTTGGGTTTGCAGGCTGAGGATAAACTGGCTGTCTGTCTGTGGCCTACTTTATTGCACGGAATCCTAGTTGAGTTTTTGGTTAAATAAATACGATTACAACACATCAATCAGCAAATATGCAGCTGTGTGCATAAGTGCTCTTCATTAATTCATTATTTGGTAAAGAAGAGAGTCACTAACTACTGATGAGCTCCATGATATGTGTGATTACTTGTATGGGATTGAAAGGGGGCATACTTGTACAATAAATTCTCCAAAGTATACATTTTAAAACAAAGAAACTTTGTCCGGTGCAAATGCAAACTAGTCCTCCCTGAGTGTGTGTATTTAAAGTGATGAGTGAATACCTGTCTTCTGGAAGGACTCGAGCTGTTCGCTGGTGAGCTCCTTAATAGAAGCAGTGATGGCTTTGAAGGCCCCCTTTAGTCTCTTGCCCAGCACCATGTGGTCTGGCTCAGCTCTCAGACTGATGCCGTACTTGTCCTTGTCTGTTGACATCGTCAACTGTCGCACATTCAGCTCCTGCAAGATGAGGGGGAAAAAAAGGACACAGACTATGTCTCAGAAAATGTTGCTGTACAGAAGAAGTGTACTGATGAGTATCAGAGATGTTACTGAACGTGACCATGAAAATGAACACAAAAACAAATGGAAATGTGATAAGAACAGAAAAACAACAAAAAATACTTTAAGAAGGTGTTTTCATTATATTCTGCTTAACCATTAAATGCTAGAAAAAAAAGTCAAAGATAATCTCCTGGCAACAGTGCAGACATTAAGAACCCTGACTGCTGCAGTTCAGTTTAACCTTAAGAAGCATACTTGACTTGCTGACAGAGATCACAGATAAGCTGCTGTAGTGGGCTGAGGGATAGACTTAAGGGCCTAGTTTTTCACCTTGTTAGAGAAAAGAGGATTCAATCAATGCAAAAGTGCACAAGCAAAAACAATACAAGCAGGGGCGGATCTTTTTTGACTGGGGTGGCTCAATGGGGCATTGACTTATCAGGGATGGCATTACGTATGTGTCCTCACTCACAGAAAGACACACACATGCGATTGAATAGCATCTATTGACCCTTTCTATCTCCACTAATCATATCTACTTTGACTACGAACATTAAAGTACCTGTAAGATGGTATATTCCTGTGTATATTTTTTAACTTTAAAAAGTCACAGCAGAGCCGCAACATACAGTATAAATCTTCAAAGCTTAAGGACTCAAAGAGAAGATGTTTGTCTGGAGTAACTACAGTACTAACTAGCAGCTTGTTGCAACACAAATAGTGGATTTTAACACAAATCCTGCCTCTGACAAATAGCCAGTCATAGTTGAGGATATTGGGGCATCGGGGGTGGCCAATCAGACTTCAAGAGGGGCCCAGGCCACCCCTCTGGATCTGCCCCAGAATATAAGCAATATACATAAAACACAGTATGTTTCTGCACTGCAGTATATTCAGGCTTCTGTCAAGTCAGAAAGAAACTTAAGCTTGTCAAACAAGCAAAGCTGACCATCGCTATAATCTAATCCAATCCCCTTTAGTGTCAACTCTCATCCCTCTGATCTAATAAGATAATATGTTAAGTTTGTCTTTTGCATTAAGAGAGAGACAAAAATTAGGACCCTCCAAGACTTACCCCCTGCTATGTGAGAAATGATTAGCTGCTGTCTTCTCACTTGCAGATGAAATGATCAGAGCTATTAAATATGACCATGACTGTACTGGTAAAAAATAAAAAAGTACTATGGTGCTACGGTATACCATGGAAAAGAAGGTAATTCTGAGGGTGCCTGAATTAAGGTAAACACTTTATTACATCCTGCAGAAGTTAACTTAACAACCTGAATTACTCCACATGTGCTGTAAAGGGTGGATTCACCCAGAGAGCACGTCAGCCACGAAATCGAGCAGTCGGTAAGCCAGTCGACAACAACAATGTTTTTATTCCTCGCACAGAGGTTTGAAGAGGTTGTGACCCCGGAGCGACAGAACCTAATGAATAATGTGTGTTAATGTGTGAATAATCAGAGTTACCACTGAAATAGTAATAACTATAGTATAATTATAAAGGAAAGAAGGGTGAAAGGTGAATCCAGGCCTAATCTACCTAATTTTCTAATTCTCATCCTAACTGACGCGACAGCACACACAGTGTCAGACAGTTTGGAGGTTCCTCCCCGAGCGGCGGGACCTTATACTGCTCTCAATTCTGAGCAAATAAACCTTGTTTACTGGAGGAAAGCTATAAGCCGGCGAGGTTAAATGTTTTTCCCAACTGAAATGAAACAGAGAGAGAGAGAGAGAGAGATAAGGACGGGCTTTAACTAAGATACAGCTCGCAGGATCCAACAGACGGCTGCAGCAGAAGCCCTTTTCCCACAAGGACCTTAGTCTGCAAATGTTCTGTCAAATTTCCGGGTCAGCATCTTATCGGAACAAGAGCCCCAATCCATTTTCAATCTAGGATGCATCAGTAATTTCTAAGAAAGTAACCTAATACTACTTCCCAAGTAAGTTTGGGCAGGCTATAGCCGAAACAAAAGATGAAAATGTTCCATTGTTAAGAATGCAAAAGGTCCAGACATTCTTATTAAAGACAGTAGGGAGGTTATCTGTTTCCAATGTGGAACAATATTGACTTCTTGAGCTTTGTTTGTAGAAAAACAAATTAAAAGACAACAGGATAACTTTAGTTTAATGTATGCATGCACTAAAAGGCTATGACGGTCAGTCTAATGTCTGTCTAAAGTCGTTTTTCCTTTTTCTTGGACGGCACCTGAATGGAGCCGAAAAACGTAATCAATCGTAACTTTACAGGATAATATTATTCTTAACATTGTGAACATATGGTTTTGGAATGTCAAAAAACATCTACCTGGAAGTTTACTCTACTCCGCTGTTGCAGACTGTACACAACAAGAGCTAGAAAAGCTACAAGAACTATAATGATGCATTATACTGTCACTGCAAAGTACACAAGCAGATTGACTGTAATGTGATGTTTCCCTGAGCTGGGAGACAAAAAACCAAAAACAAAGCGCTCACGTCTGCACTCTGTGTTTGATGAGGGGTTTGTGTGTGGAGTAGATCAAATGTGGAATAATTTTTCTGGGGAATTTGCTCCACCCATTCAAATTAACCACGCACAGAAATTTCAATTACAGCTGATGATTTAAACGGCATCTCTGTCGTAGAGCCGGTGTATCAGGTCGACATGCTGGCTTTGGGGTGTCACAGAGGTTCTGGGGAAGTTTCTCTTTATCTTGTTAATGAGATTTTTTAAGCACATACAAAGAGGACGGGTAGAACAACACTTGACAAAGACAACTTCAAGACTATAAAAAATGAAAAACGATTGAGGAATTTAAAAAGGGAGTATAATGCTGTTTCACATTTTAAGACATGTACTATATAATGTTACAATGTTGGATGTCCAGACTAAACATGGGTGAAGTTTCAAATCTGTAGGTAAAAGTATGTTGGAGTAATCCCCAGGCTTCTCAGCTCAGTCTGCAGGCTGCTGTGAACGCCAGGTTTTACACAGGTTTTTCTACACGCTGCACTTTGTGACGTCACTTTGTGGCTTCGGAGAGCCGGCCAATCAGAAGAAAGTGGGCTTGTAGGGGCGGGGTTTCTTAAAGGGACAGAGCTGACTGAGTCGCTCAGAGCAGAGACAGAACACCAGTGTGAGAAAAATGATTTTTAAACTGTAAATTATGCTAAGCTACTTCACAGGTATTTACAAGATATTTAGAAAAGACAGTAAACTTACTTCCAGGATGTATTTCTGCAGGGACTGGATGTCTTTCAGAGCCTCTGGGTCCTGGTGAATTACTACCACCTCTTTCAATGGGTACTGAAATACACACAGACGTAAACACAGATTTGATTTGATTACAAACCTGACCAACATGTTCGTACTAGACCGAGTTCAAATACGAATAAATATACAAATAATACATACAAGACGCCTCACATGCTGGACCACTGCAGTTAATACCCAATAATAATACATTTTAACACAAACAAACATTTTTAAAAAGGGTAATTATTTCAATTTTTTTGACTTAATGTAACAGCCAATATATTAGTCCTAGAGTTTTAATCCACTGTTCCTCTTAGACTGGATCGTATGAATGGATTGGCCTAAATTGATGACTCACCTTGACGGGCAGGGTCTTCCTGTCTCGAATCACTCTGCCCAGCTCAATCACAGACTGCATCTGTGAGACAGCACTCTCGATGCGCTTGTCAATCAAACTCTCCCTGTAAAAAAGAAACACAAAGAAAAAATTGTAAGTATCACCACAAGAGAATTAGTGTTACAAATTACATATGATCTTTTGACCTATCGACCTCTTAACTCTGTAGTTTGGATCACACTGGAGATAACCGGGAGTTTAAGTGCAGCTTCATGAAGTTTTCTTCGAAACTTGACTAACTAATGAGACTTTAGCAAGTGTAGTGGGTGTCTCCAGACCAAGCAGCCTTCTTATTAAATGACATGTAGGTGGTGAGGTGAACATCTTTCAAAACAACTTCTTCTTAGGAGAGTCATTCCATATTCTGTTAAATTCTGTACAATGTCAGGGCACAGTTAGAGGAGGTTCATTTCTGCAATGACTCACATGCAGCATTTTCTGCTTAATGGTGGTTTATAAATTCAAATTGCTATTCTATTGGAGAAAATGAATAATAGAGCATGTCAAGGTTGTTTCCACACATCAAAATAAAGAGAGTTCAGAACCATCGGCGCCAGAGTTTAACTCAGGATCATCCGCTAATAAGGTACATGGAGACTTCCACCCTCGAATCCAAATTAGAGCTGCACAGCCACTGATAATCATGCATAATAATGATATTAGCCCTAACTGTGTGCAGCATCACACACTGCGTACGTGTGTTGTGTGTGTACGTGCTTGATCATTTACTCCTGCAGTGTGCTTCTCCCTGTGTGCACAAAACAGTGGAGTGAAATGAGAGAGGAGAGGACACCGGGGACAGCCAATCATTTAATGAGCTGATTGAGGAGCAGCTGTTCCCAGCGCCTGATTGGTGGCTGACCTCTGGGAGGGGGGTGAAGTAGTCCCATTCGGCAGCAGGAAGGACAAGCCGCTAATAAAGCAGCAGGACTGAGTGCTGCCTAAGTGACAGGGGAGATTATATGAACCATTACACTCACTATTTTCCTTTCGCTAAATCAAATGGATATTTAATCATGTCAGAACTTTTTTACAGTTAAAGATGATGCAATTAAGTTTAGGTAATTAGAAATTCCTGCCAGGCATTGCAGAACTGATCAGCCACCAAGGCAAACATGTAACTGAGGTAATTGAAGTGAAGGGAATGAAATGATCGTGAGCAATATCCATGTGCGGGGCTGAATATGAAGACAGAGGCTGTGCAGTTTGTGGGGGTTTTCCCATGCCTGAGCTAAAAGTGCACTAACTCTAATCTCTCTCTAAAGAAAGCATCAACTGTTTTATCCTTAAAATGCAAACAGGGTTAGTTCAGGCTGACTTAGCAGTGAACTTGAGGGAGGCGGTGCACAAGGATTTCAATGTTTTCCTCCGTATCAGATGACCTGATTGTCAGTTGTTTGTAGCGCTGTGGAAAATGTATCATCTGTGATTCACTTTTATCAGCCAGAAAGAGCTTTGCATTTGACGCAAGAAAATCTGCTCAATAACCGCTCAAATCTTTATCCACAGAACCAATAAATCCCATAAAATACGCTCGTAATAATAAATGTTGAAATGGAAAATTTGATCACAACTGTGGTGCATAAACTGATAACAGAGAGGAAGATCAAGCAGTGAGCAGCAGGAAGGAGGAGGAAGAGAGTGGTTTGCAAAAAAAGAGCTGTGATGGAGCCTGACAGTTATCTAGAGAGGACTCTGGAGCCTCAAAAGCCTCTGCTCTGTGGAGTTCAGAGTGTGATATGGTTGGGGTAAAGTAGGGCCACGCACTCTGGTTGAGACTGATTAGGCTCTGGATCAGTAGTGGATATCCTGAGGGAAAAGGGGCTAACACAAAGCGGGGTGTGCAGGGGGTTGCAGGGTGACTATGTGGCTAGAACGCCAGGTTTTACAACAGATGACGTCGGTTACATGTATTCAGATTGATATCTGTTTTAGGTAAGCTTCAACCCTGCTGAGGAGTCACTGAACAAGACAACTACTATATCCAGTCCAACTCAGGTTGTGATGTTATACTGAATATTATCACGGCTGATGATAAAAGTGGCAAATAGTAGTAAACAGATTTTTTTTTGCTCCACCGCTTAACTGAAATTGGACTTTTGTTGCCAAGCAACCCAAACATTCTCCTGCACTCTGTGTCTACAGGTTACCACAGATCAGCTGTTTTTTATCATGTACATTTATCTGTATGATTTAACTTATCATCAACCAGTGAAATAAGAGTCTGCTGTGTGATTCAGAAGTGATGATTAATGTAAACACACACTCACCGGCCACTTTCAGGTGTACCTGTGAGTGTACATGGTCTGCTATAATGTTAATTAACAGTATTCAAAACACCTGGCAGAGGCGGAGTGATACACGGAGGGAAAAGTCCCAGTGATGTTGTTCTCTATATTATCAATCATGGAATGCCTCTTGTCCAATCACATTACTTGGTCGGACCTAACTGTTGTATAAAGTGTATTATAGCGGCTTTACTCATTTTCCGTAAAGCTTAATTTTTTTTAAATGGGACAATTTCTTTTGATGTCAACATAGGCGATCAGTATATTTAGGAAAAGCAGCAATCTTCTTTGACACAAAGCAGGAGACTTGTTGTTCATAAATCCTGGATTTGACTCTTCTCCTCCCAGCTGAAAAATGTAAAAGATGCTGGAAGAGGTGATATATTGATCTTTAGGGTTGCGCTTTTCATTGCCTGTTTGTCTGTTGATTATTTTCTTTTTTAATGGACTACTTGTTTGGTCTATAAAATGCCAAAATTGGTCAAATAAAAGGTTCTATTCCATTTTATTAAAATGACTCAAACCCATTTATCAATTATCAAAAAAGTGGGGATTAATTTTAGTTGGCAACTGATTGTTCCAAATGTATTGACAATTACTAGCACATGGACAGCGACAACTCTGAGGGCACTGTTGTCACTTTAACTCAAGTGACATGTAGAAGTCTGTGTCCCCAAAATTTAAGCTTTATTGACGGATTTTTCCAACCTGACTTGTGGCACCATGAGATAGTGGATGCTGCCGGTGTCCTTCTCTTCCACTGAGGCGGGGTCGATGAGGTGACGCAGATTTTGGTACATCATCTCCGTAATGAACGGTGTGAAGGGAGCCTGAGGGGAATGAGGAGAGAAAGCAAGTTTACATAAAAGAAGAAGGAGGAGAAGATTATTAGATACACCGTGCTGTAGTTCATTTACATTTTCTGACATAAAGGTCTAAAAGTCAGAAGCAGCAATAAAAATCAGCATACAAAACAGATTTTTACTGCAGCTTTTTCTCTCTCTCGATGGTGCAAAAGTTCAAACAGAATCGTGCCAGAGTGAGGTTACTTCTAATGTGATTCTCATCCGTTTCAACCATGGCTAATTAATTTGTATAGCACACAGCTGATCTGTATTGATCTGGGTTAGGATAACTGGCTCTTTGCGTGCCTCTCGCCTCACATGCAAACATCTTCAATGTGTTATAAATAAAAACTCCTACTGCTTATGCATTATTCATAGGCATGTGAGCACACACACACGCACGAGCACACACACACACCTCTTCTATACCAGCGTTATTTCTTTGTGTCCTGCATATACAAAAGCAAAACCTCACCACAAGACATTTCCCCCCATATAATCTAGTTTCTCTCTCTCACACACACACACACACACACACAGAAACAGTATGACTCACCATCAGCCTGCACATGGAAAACAGAACACTGAAGAGGGTTTCCAGCGCCCACAGGCAGTCCTCAGTGCCACTCTCTCCCTGAAAAGTTCACACATGCATCAATACAGTCAGTCCCCCTGCAACGGTGAAAAGATTAAAGTGGCCGAGCAGACATCAGCGCATTTATCCCCAAATCCATGACAACCAAACGTTGACTATGAGGACCACATACTGATTTTTATACAATGTCTACAAACTGAAGATAAAGAGGCTAAAATCAGTTTATATTATGCAGATGAATCATTTAAAAAGAAACAAACAGGACATTAACCATGAAGAGCAGCGTCATCTGTTCTTAATACTTAATTTAAACGATCATATATTTGACTCATAAGACTTGTGCTTGTCATTCCTGTGACTAGGGCTGCACAATCGCCGTCAGCTAATGTCAAAAACTTGCACCTTACGTTTCCTTTACAAAGAACCAACATTCACTCTAAAAAGAAACACTGATTTAGAGCCGTTGTCTCACCTTTAGGCGGCGTCTGTTGGTCCTCACGTACCAGTTGGTGAGCATGTCCACAAACTTAACCAGGCGAGGCACGACAGTATACAGGCGGTAAGCTGTGACAGAAAAATGTGTATTTACTCTAAATATAGAAACAGCATGATTAAGTTGCCAGATGGGGATTTTAAGATATAAGTTGTCTATTTAACCACTGTGCAGATGAAGTGGAGCTCCAGGAGGTAAACATTAGCAGTGTCTCACCGTCCATCTCAGCCTTGAAGAACTGGATGAGAGACTGTGTGAAGGACTGGATCCATTTGTCCATGATGTTGTCACTCTGCTTTGCCGTGTTTTCATTGTACAGGAACTGAACGTCATCCTCCTGAAACATAAATAAATAATCAGAATGAAAATAAATAGATGCACAGGCACACAAAACAGAGTTAGAAAGAAAGCAGGTGGGGTGCTGGTTGGTGGAGCTGGCGCCCCATGAACAGAGGCTACAGTCCTGGGACGCACTGATAGCAGGTTCAACTCCCGGTCTGCAGATCATTTGGTGCATGCCATCCCCCACTCTCTACTCCCCACGTTTCCCGTCTCACTTCAGCTATCCAGTCCAATAAAGGGCAAAAAGCCAAAAAAATAATCTTTAAAAAGAAAGCACTAAAACAAATTATAACTTTGTCCCTGCTGTGACAGAGCAAGGACACTGATGTGAAGCAGCTGAAATCAGGCCTCAAAGAGTTTGGAAGTGCTGAGGTGAGCCATCTACAGGCAGGAACAGCTCGTTCTGCAGCAGCTTTGACACTTGAGTCATGTTGGATCTGCAGTCTTTTCTGTTATTATGCTTGCTGAAGGTGTGCGTGTATTTGTGATGTTTGGAACATTTTGAACTATAAACATACTCTCCTCCTTTAAAACTCTCATATATACATGTTGTTTTGGAGAAAGTTATAATGAATAAAAAGGTGAAGTTATCTCTGGGGGCCTGATTTACAAAGATGTTTTAGACTGGTATATAGTGTTAGGCCAGTCTTAATTATGCGCATAAAATAGTGTAATGCAAGTTGGACCTTTTCACAAATATAGAGACAAAAAAGATTAGCCACTCAGCTCTAAAACCCATGTTACCATGGAAACAATCAGTGACACCTGCCGACCAAATTTTGAACGTCTTTGATGGTCCTTTCAACGGTCGGATTAATACTGTTTACTGCTGCTGCAATTTTTTGTTGTTGTTGTTGTTACACTCCTCGCTGAATTTTCCAAGTGAAAAGTCCTTAAAACTGTCGAATTCCTCCAATAGACAAACATCTGCTGGGGTAAACAGACTCGAGCAGTTAGATGCGGTTACTTGGTCAGCCATTTTTTTTAATTTTGAAAAAAAGTCTTAATTTACCCAGAATTCAATGCACCATAGTCCTGCTTAAGATAGTCAAGAACGGCTTTGTGAAACAAATGAATTTCGACATCTCTCTGAAGTCTGACTATTTGTCATATCTAAGCCATAGTCCAGTGTTAATTTCGTTAACGACGAATGACGAAATATGTTCGAGTGGTATGTTAGTGGTGGGCATTCAAAATGCATATTTTCATGCATACACTGCAGGGGGAGTCGGGTGGGGGTCATATTTTCGTATTGACTAAAAGTAATGACTAAAATGTGATAACTTTCTATTGACTTAAACGGGACTAAAACTATAAAGGGTAAAAATGACTAAAATGTGACTAAAGCTAATAAACATTTTCATCTGAAGACTAAGATGAAATCTAAAATAGCTGCCAAAATTCACACTGCCATAGTCAAAGTCTATCTTTGTGGAACCGTCCCCGGGGCTCTGAGTTAGCCTGATGTTAAGACTGAGCTAACACATTTAGAAAGGAAATAAATGGTAATTAAAATATAAAAATTAAATCTAGAGTTTTAATATTTCTAAAGAATTACTTTAGTGGGTGAGGGTGGTTATGCTTAGAGACTGGACATTAGAGAAAAGAGAACAAGAGGAGAGTATTCACTTAGTAAACTGGATAGTTATTCATGTGCAAAGTAGATAAAATATTATAAATCATTTCTGCTTCTTTTTTTTTGTATTTAAATTAAACCAAAATTCCCAGCCATCAGTAAATCAATGACATGGGGACATTAGGGGAATGTATCACTGCAGCTATGGATCCAACAACAAGTAATTTCCTTTTTGCTCTGAAGAATGAATCGATTAATAATAGCAACAGTACTATGAAGCTGTGGTCTAGAGTGGTTTGTAGTCCAGGAAAAGCAAAAGGAAAATTGTTCGACTTGTGTAAGTAATGACCTTTTATTCTGTTCATTACACACGTACCTTCTGTAACCTTTGCACGTTCTGCACCAGGAAGCGGTAGGCGTTATACCACGGCAAGAAGACATCCTTCAACACGTCTCGCACACCCTCCTCTTTGAAACGCAGGTTCTCTGCTCTCACCACGGGAGAGTTGATGAGGTACAGTCTGCAAAGGGAGACAGTGAAGGAGCTGGTGAGTATGGTAGGATTGATTGTAAGTGACTGAGAGCGTCGATTTCTAACAACTTAAATGTGTTCGTAGATGTGAGAGCGAGGCTGTTGTCGGTATGTGAAAGTAGGCCGAGTCAAATGAAGTATGTGTTGGTGTTGAGCATAAGGAGATTTCAAAACAAAGCAGCAGTCAGATCCGAGCGGTGATGTCCCAGTTTTACATTCACCAGAGTTATTTTAAATGCAGTATACAGGAAAGTGAAAGGAACCAAAACAACAGTGTCGTGGTAAAAGAAAAGTTTCCTCGACAGATAGTTCACAGAGGTGGCACCATAACACCTAAACTGAAGATGTGCTACGTCCTGTGGTTTAAAATCAACTGTTTAACCTGGTAAACATCTCCATGTGGTGTTTCTCATGTGCTGACATATCAAGGACAACATAAGCAGTCATCTCCATGGCTGGGCCCGTCTGCTTTTTAACTGCAGTGTACCAAGGACAGGCTGAACAACACGTTTTCAGATTGGCAGGTTTGAGACGTCACAAACCTAAGGAGCCAATCCCGTTAATGGACGGGGCGACGCTATGCATATCATTATGTGTAACCTATGGCAACTACTTTGGCGATGCACGAGCCAGCTGTAACTGTCATCCTAATTTTTGCAAACTCACTACTGACTACTAACGTTACATTACTACTACTAATTAGTACATTTCAAGCTCGCTTGTTTTCAACACTAAACGATGGCAGAGACATAGAAGGGGGCGGTTGGAAATTGGACGATGCAGATTCTGGAATTTTTAATGAGGGAGATGGAGGAGATGAAGGAGGATTTTTACGAGGTAAATAAACATATTTTGCAGAAAAAACATATCAGACACTGAATTCATTATTTCGAGAAGAGCATTTTATATGTCGTAAAACATGACTGGAGCTGGTCTTTAAGAACTGATAATCTCGAAGATTTCAGTTTTGTTCTATTGGGTTCCCCCTAATGGCTATATAGGGTAATTGCGGGAGGACACTGCCCAATTTAACCAGACATCTCAACTGGCTCCCTTCATCATCAATCTTTTCTTTGTATTTTCAGCCATAGTAGATTACCGTTTACTTGCAACATTTACAGAAACCGGAAATGCAGCCACTTAGCTCCGCCTACCCTCTCTGGCAGACCAACCACTGCTGGGTGATGGAAAATGCGTCACTAACTGGCCACAGACACCAACTCTGTAATACTGCAAATGCAAAGGCCTCATTCGGTGATAGATAGTGACTTAACAGACATTTATTTACATGAAAATCCTAATGATTATTACTTTAAGTTTAAAACTCACATGTTAAGATTTGATGTTTCTTCACTTATTCTTCGAAAAACTTGCAAAATGCTCCCGTTGTTCTCGTCTGTTGCCTTGAATCATCAACTTTAAGGGGTCGGCCCTTCTAATCAGTGTGTTCTCAGCATATCAGCGCTCTACATACTGTCCAGCTACATGTGAGATTGTGTCAAGTTTAAAAAATGGTAAATGTTTGAAATGAGACAAATGAAAATTCTACTCCATTATTGATAGACATGCTCGCTGCTATGCAAAATTATTATCTGGATCGGACAGGGTAGTGTAACATATTCTTATCTGACATCAATAAAGGAAAGCTGAGAGGCAAGCTGCATTTTCTTTACATATTCTGATTGGATACGGTTTACCCATCAGGCTGAATGTCCACCGTGATTAAGTGGGCAAAAAAGATTTTGAACAGCATGTCAGTTCAAATTATTTTTTCTTCTTTAAGTCCAAATAAAAACAGACGAGTGGACATGACAGAAAATGTAAAAAAAAAGACAACCCATGATATAATAGCCTTTGGCAGGCAGCAGAACGCAGTGTAGAACATTAAAAAGGGTTTTGATGATGATTTTAAAAGCAAGCGAACATGATGCAACTTAATGCAACAGACCGTCAGCATTTCTAATAGCAGCAACTCTTAAAATACATTTTTAACAAAACGCACAAAACAATCAACCGTCCGTTGTTCAAATACTGTTTGGCACCTCAAAATGAGCCAACATGAAGGCAGATGGTTGTCACTTCACCACATGCAAGAGCACTGGGAGTCAAAGCACTGATGGAGCTCCATAACAGAGTCCCTGTAAGTAACGTTTTAAGACATAAAGGGGCATATTCTATTATAAATCAAAGCCTGAATTAGAAACATGATGTCGCTTTTCTCTCTTCATCTCAACAACGCACTCCTCATCAGTGTACATTGTGAGCATATGGTGCAAATGCATAGTGCTTTATTCATTAGGCCATATGGCCGTGGCACTGTCACTGCTCAGGGCAAAGGAGTGAATGTAGGAGGAGAAACAACGTGTGAATGCATGTGTATGTACAGTATGCGTGAGAGTGTGTATACTGTATGTAGGACAAAGAACCTGCCTAGTTAAGCGTGGATAGCGATTCAAACCTTTTAAAACCCTGCCTGCGAATAACATAAGGAAGGTTACCACATGGATCCCTGCCACCGGCACACAGGCATTAATGCTTCACAAACACACACACACACACACACACACACACACTCGTTCTCATTCAAGCAGAGAGCTGACCTGAGGGCATCAGCTCCATAGTTCTGCACCACGAGTCCTGGATCCGGGTAGTTCTTCTTGCGCTTGCTCATCTTCTGTCCATCGCTGCAGGAACGAGACGGGCAGAGGCATTAACGCACGTACACATGCATGCTTGCACTAAAGTGCATGTTAGAAACCATGCACTTGGTATTCAAATTAGTCAAGTCCTTCCAGGTCAGTGGGCCTGTGAGCACAGTGCTGCATTTAGACCCCAAGGCTGAGGACAAGTAGCCCCTATTGTAGAGCAGCTCTGAGGGGCTAAATGTTACAGCACATAGACCACACCGATCATGAGAAGGAGGCAGAAAAACAAGTGATGAATAGGCAGGTGAGGAAACAGAATATGAAGATGCTAGTAAAGAGGAGGGCAAAGTGTGGATAAATGGAGGCAGACAACAGGAAATGATGTCCGCAGATTTGAAATCGACTGACAGGATAAGGTTTGCAATTGTTGCGGTCATAAAAATCCCGAAAATTGATCCTGCTGTTGAGTAGTCCAAGCCCAATATATAGTAGCTTTATGGATTAGTGGAGCCGATTGCTACAGACAGAGAGGGGGAGTTTGTAAAGTATTGACAGAGACATTTTGCCCTCAATCTTTAATGGAAGTGAGTTTTATTTGCAAAATAAGACAGATGAAGAAGAGGGGTTTATTATTAAGTCTCACCTAGCGAGTACAAGTCCGTTAACGATGACATTCTTAAAGGGCGGCTTGCCAAACAGCGCCGTGGAGAGCACCAGCAGGGTGTAGAACCTACAGCAGGAGACAAGAGGACAGTACACAGAGTCAGGGCTGAAACATGACAATCCATCTCTTCTCTAAGGTTGTGATCCGTCCATTCAAAACTATTAGAAGAAGGTAGAGGAAAGTCTCTCCGTGGTTATTCCTAAACTGTCTTCTCATCCATCCTTCCATCATTCATCCGCAGCGTACCATCCTCTCGTCTGGTCGATGCCTTCAGCGATGAAGTCTGCGGGGAAAGTGTCCTCAAACTCCTTCCTGTTTTCGAAGGGGTAGTGGACCTGGGCGTAAGGCATGCTGCCGCTCTCGAACCAGCAGTCAAACACCTCCGTGACCCTACGCAGCACGCCCTTACCACACCGCGACGGGATGGTCAGACTGTCGATGCTGGGCAGAGAAAGTGCGGACAGAAGGAGGGAAAAGAACTGTTGAGACAATGGCAGCAATGATAATTTTACCAGTTTTATTATTGCTGTGAGGAACTTTTTTCATGTACGCTTTTTAGCTAAGAGTGATTTTTTTAATCTTTTACTGCTGGGAACGAGGTTTTAAGAAAAGCACAGCCGTGCTCGTGTTGTGCTGACACCCACTAGAATAAGGTCGGTTATTGCTTTATGCTTCAAGGATATAAAGATTAATTTACTTCATATACCGACGCACTCTGATTCAGCCCTAGAAGAATTTTTTTTTTTTTTCAGTAAACTTACTCAAGCTGAGAAAAACAAAACCTGAACAAGAAAATGAACCTGCTTTTATGTAGAAGTTACAAGCTGTCGGGCTGCGTGAGGTGCACACTAAATCTAGATTAAATCCATGTGTTCCCTCGCTGCCATTCTGGGTAAACAAAAGAAATAAAGCATCAGAAACGGCAAGAAAACATCAAGGTTAGAGATCCACACACAACTGACTTAGTGCAAATCGCTTCATTTACCCTTCCAGTTGCAACATGGTTAACATTTTCTATAGTTATTAGCATTATAAACTGCAGATGCCTGCTTTAATAATCTGTTGTCAGCCTCCAAATCTGCTCCTCTGCAGCTCTGTGCTGCTCCTAAGAGCTCTGCTTCTGGGCCTATTGAGGAAACTGAGAGTCAAGCAGGACTTTTTCTAAAAAGAAGTGCACTGCAGAGCACATTTTGAGTAGTTTAATATGCAAGTTTTGTGTTTCCTAGAATGCAGGCAGAGCCATTATCTCTGGTAGCTGTGCACTTCAAAACGTATAACACAAACTGAAAGCAGATCCAAACATCTGATGTATTTTGTAACAAAATATTCCTCCTGTTCCTGATTTTCCCCAGTCGATCAGATGACTTAAAGCTCTGAGTTGAATACAGCGTAATTTCTAGGGGTCTCTCGATTAAAACAATAACAAAAGATGTCGTTTGATGACATCATGAAGTATCGTGGGATCTTGATCAGCAACAGGAATTCATTACTTTTCCAATTCTTGCACAGACACGGACAGGAGCCGTGAAAGTACACGGGAGCAGAGCAAAGACGACCTCTTCCTCCACATCAATTAAAGATGGCTAACCCCATGGAAGTGATTAAAGGTAATTAGCGGAAGAAGAGCGGAAGAGAGAAGTGATCTGTGCTCCACAACACCGCTCTGGTTCAGGCAGTCAGGTCACATTACAGAGGTGGAGGGCAGATGAAACACTGACAAAATTCACAGACGGACACACGCTGACAAGCACAGACACCGTATCAAAAAGGAGGCTGTGGATGTGAGGGTAACACACTTATCACAACAGACGCACAGCTGAGTTCATGTTCAGGTTGTTGACTGAAGATCTTGGCGTCGGATCAGTGACTTACCTCTCCCGATGCAGATCAGTTACTTTGACTCCGGTGAGCTCCTCGAGTTCAGCCATGGAGCCGACACACACCACCTGAAGGAACAAGCACACACACAAACACGGACACGGACACAGCTTGAGTAATCAAACTCACATAACTGCATTTAGACGCTCATTCAGTTTCTTCCCAAGTTGGATTTTAAAACCCGTTTTATTTGTAAAAGACTGAAAAATATGGATATAACTGTTATCATTTGATGTATTATATCAGAGCCAGTTTGAAACTAAGGCTGAGAATACTGATAGCACTAAAGACATACAAAATGTAAATGAGTTAGCTGCGGAGGTGCTGGTAGGTGGATTTTGTTACCTCTAAACAGAGCCAGGCAAACTGTTTCCAATGTAAAGTTAAGCAAACAGGCTGCTGGTACGAAGCATCTTATTTAGTATACACACAAACGTGTGAATCAATAGCTGTGTTCAGGGGCTGCATCCTTCGAAGGACATATTTGAAGACCACCTGCGTCAGAGCGGCGAGTTGAAGGCTGCCCCATTTTGAAGGCTCCTTCAGATGCGCCCGACAAATGCGTCTTCCTTTTCCCGGGGCCACAAAGGATCCGTCAGGTGCGACCTTCATGGCCCAACGTATCTGGAGATTAATTGTGCACCAACTAATACGGCTGAGGAATACACTTTAAATGTAAAAGCTTTTGGTTTCAACTCGAATAGCTGGCGATACAAATATTACAACACGAAACGGGCCTTGGTACTTTATCTTTAAAATGTTAAAATAATGGCTAGTTAGCCAGATCTAGCTATCTGTTGCTAGGCGACCAGAGAAGCGCTTGTCACGCCTGGGTAAGGGCGGGAGAAGCTGGTGACGCAAACAGGAAGTTCTCTGTAGGCCAGCTCGTCTCATTTCAGTTCAGCCTTAGCGTCTACACAGGCTGTGAAGGCCTTTCATAGATTGCGTCCTTTGAAGGATGCAATTGAGACACAGCTACAGTTTTCATTTTGAGCTTAAATGTCAACTATTTCGCACACATATTGAATTCCAATTTAAACCTATTTGTTTAAAGCCCTCAAACGCCCTACACTTTGATGCCTCTTTAACATTTAATTATCACATTCCAACACAACTTAAAAGTAGGCCTTCTCCAACACACTTTCCGGATAACTTTACCTTACAAAGTATGGTAAAGTGTGTTATCTCGTCCCCTCGGAGAGTTAACCTGTAGGCTCTGCTCTAGTTTTACCACGGCACCAGGTAACATGGCCCAGATAGAGCCCGATACACTAACGTCAAGTACAAAAGACAACACAGTAAAAGAAAGAGATCCAGAAAGCACAGAGCGGTAGAAGAAATAGAAAATTAACTGATAGAAATTGGACTGCCACAGACAAACACAATCACTAACAGCTTTTAGTTTTGGGTGTGTGTGTGCGTGTGTGTGTAATTTGCTGCTGAGGAGTGTGAAGGAGGCACCAGGGAGCGTGAGTGCTCTGGAAACAGTCACAATGCTATTTCCAGCAAGCAGGTCGCTGGCTGTCCCTCTTTCAGCCGGGGGACCAACACTTCATTTTTCAAACGCTCAAACAACCTAATTCTGACATCTCTATTTAGTTCAGTCTACTTCCCATAGTCAGCTGGGTTTGGCAATGAACATCCAGAACCAGACAAACATGTACAGTTTGGCTGCCTTCTCCACCGTCTCCTCTTGTTTCCCCCCTTCTCACGTCTTTCACTTCCTCATTTCCCTCTCAGGCTAATATATTCTGCCCCTCCTGCTCTTCCCCTTATTTTCTGTCTTCCTTCCTGTTTGCCCCCCGATAGCTGCCTGTCATGAGGACCTTTGAAGTTGCCTTAACTGGGATGAAGAGAAACCAAACACATTTTGGTTTGTGTTTATTTGCTGTTTACATTAATGAATCATTCATGTGTTGAGTTTACGGAGGCACTCGGTAATGGTGCCTAAGGGGAGCCGACTTTGACTGCGGTACGGAGTCACGCAACGCTCTCTTGTTTGACACCATGGTCACATCACTCTGCCATGCCAGAAAGTCTCTCCTACACAAGCCTCCACACACACAAAAGGAGGGCCAGATATGCTAAATTATGTGAGAGTCAAAAAGAGGTCAGAGAGAAAAAATTTCACCCTGCCAATTTATGAGAAGAGCTGTATTTCTGCACCCTCGCAGTGGGCCATTCTGCCTTCAGAGAGACACAAGGCTTTTTGCCTAAACTCATTTCTATGGTAAATAAAAGTGAGAGTTATGAAGAGTTCAACTTTTCAATTATGCCCTCTCATGCTCAGCCCAGATTGATTTGTGAGGGCTGCCAACGCAGAGAGAAGAGTAACTGTCTTGGTATTTGGTCATGACACAGACAAATTGTGTAATCTCTGCAGAGTACAAAGACGCATTAGAAGCATTAACTACTCTGTTAAAGCATAACAAGAGCGTTTTTGTTGTGTGTCATGTTTTCCTGACCTCCTCGAAGTCGTCGCTGACCCAGAGCGGGATCGGCGTTCCCCAGTAGCGGTTCCTCGAGACCGCCCAGTCTCGTGCGTCTCTCAGCCAGTTCCCGAATCGCTTCTCACGTACAAACTCTGGCACCCTGCGGAGACAGAGAGAGGATGATGTGTGCTCTGGTTTTAGTTGTTCATAGTAAATGTAAAACATGGTTTCAGCCGCGAGGACACTGAATGAAGTCTGCATGTATGATGGAGGACTACAAGACACAGCAAGCATAATGCTGTCATAATGTAGTTTACATTAGTAGTAGTAGTGTCTAAACCTCATTGAGCAACTGTTTACAACCACCAACTCTGTTCTCCATTTAATCAGGTTTCCTCTTGTCAAATTTCAAGCATTTTTAAATATAGACTGTATAAAAAGATGGACGACATGACAGCTCCATAAAAGTGAAGCCGAAACATTTGGAGCGCCCCCTGCTGACTGGCTGCAGTATAGGTCATAAAGCCCGCCTCCTCCATGTTAACAGATGGGACATGAGTCAAACTATAAAATCAAATACATTTTTCCCAAACATGGTTTCTTTCACTATAGTTAATTCTTATCATGCTGATTTATGTCCAAGTGCTAATTTTTCTGACAAGATTAGTTTTAATTAGTTATTTGATGATGTAAAAAAGATGATTGACAGCTCTGTTGACAAATGCGGCTCCTGTAGCCGATCTGTTCTCGATTAGCAGAGTAGAGGAGAAACGGCATTGAAGTTTCCACATCTGTGAGTGTTAACCTCAGATACGGCGGTGTGCAGGATCTTTGCTGTTCTTTCCCGGTAAGTTAAGAGTGTGTTTTGGTTAGTGGAAGTGCCTACGGCGGCTCCACCTGCCAATTGCTACTGCGCAGCTCTGGCTCCAAATGACGCCACCAGTGCAAGATGGCAGCTCCCGTCATGTGGGTCGTCATCTATATATATAGTCACTGATCGGGAGTCGAACGTGTGATCAGTGCGTTGACGACTGTAGCTTCTGTATATGGGGCGTCCGCTCCACCAACTGAGCTAAACGAGAGCCCTCTAAAGCTTTTTTTTTTTTTAAGAAATCCAAATTATTATTTTTTATTATTAGCGAATTCCTCAATAATTTAATGTGCATACTCTATCCTATTATTATTCATTCATTGAGCTGCCTTCTTCTCCTTTCCTCCCTCGTTTAGCCCTTAAAACAAACTGCTCATCTCTCTTTATGAAGCTCAACTGCAAAGGTTAACATTCCCTTCAAGGCACGTTCCTCCTTTTCAGCTCGCCTCCTTTTCTACTTTGCCTGGACCGATTTCGAGCGTTAATCCACTATCTCACGATCACTTCCTCTTCCTCTCGTTCTTTCTGTCCCCCTCTCTCGCTGTGCCTGGCCATGTTGCTCAGGAGAGCAGAGCAGGGAGGGGTATAAATCGTCTTCAGGATCCACGCGCTAAGCAACGAGTTCATCAATTCCCATTTGTAGGAGGCATTTCTATTTAGGCCCCTAATATATCAATTTAATGATTTTTTTTTTTGCTGCTCACCAACCTCCCCCCTCCCCCCTCCAGAACACTCCTCCACTGTCACCCTCCCACTCCTGCTACTTGCTAAATGTAGACTTTAAAGTGTGCTGTCTTGTGCTCGAGACGCACAGAGGAGCCATTTAATATGTACACGCTTCTATTATAAGTCAGAGACACTGGGGATGGATACAAGAGGGACACGGAGGGGCAGAGGTTGTGGTCAGGGAGGGGAGGGGACCTAGTGAGCATGTGCATGATGGAAAAAAAAGAATAAAGATGAGAAGACAGGATGAAACAGTGTTGAAGGACAATGTGCTAATCAGGTGAGTAACCATGTATAGCTTACTTTACACAGTTATTATATTTTGTAGAGGTTCAGGTTGCATAAAAGTTCTGCGATTTCTCTCCAGAAGCTGAAGAGAAGCAGAAGCTGGTCCTGGATGGCACGGTATCAGAAGGCTAACATTCGCAGCTGTGTCCTGCTCTGTTGTTTATGAAGTTAATACTTAAGCAACCTCAGCCACACTCACAGACTAGTTATAATCCTGGGAGCTTTTTCTCTTGCAATATCAAAGTGAAACAGACGGTTTGTAAATATAAACAATGAAGCATAACTCTAATCCTACTTGCTTGTCCTTGTAAGGAAGCAAAGCAGCTAAACAAGGTTGTGTTATAATGAAAGAATGATCTTACATTTCCTTTTAACACCACATTAACACTGACTAGCTCAACACTACAATACAAGAAAAATGCTCTTTTCAACACAGCTTTATCCTCAGTCTTTTAGCACTGCCATGTAAGTAGCAATCAAGCGCATATTTAGAAACACTTCCTGTATTCCAGTTTTTCCTTCAGGGGGCAGCTGTGGCTAAGTGGTAGAGTCGGTCGTCTCCCAATTGGACGGTTGGGGGTTCGATCCCTGACTGCTACAGTCCAAGTGTCCTTGGGCAAGACACTGAACCCAAATTGCTACCGAAGGCACAGCCATCGGGTATGAATGTGCATAGAGATTGGCATAGAAGTGTGTGTGCATGGGTGAATGTGACATGAAGTATAAAAGCGCTTTGAGTGGACAGAAGACTAGACAAGCACTATATAAATACATTCCATTTACCATTTAAAATGACCCGGCTTGAAACATAATAAAAAACACCTGAAGTAAATTTGGAGCTAACATATGCTAGCGACAGTTGTCCATTAAAGAGCAGCTCCAGTCATGTTTTCAGACATATAACATGCTCTACTTCAAATAATAAATTGTGTCTGATATGTTTTTTTTATACATTTAATTACCTTGTAAAAAGGCATCTCCTCCTTCTCCCTCATTAAAAATTCCAGAATCTGCATAGGCTCCGCACATTTTTCACATTTCAATTCGCCCCCTCCGACTCATAAACAAAACGCAAAATAGTTTAGTGGCAACTTGTTGAAACTAAGCTAGCTTGAAATGTTGTTATTAGTAGTAGTAACCTTTCATCAAAAATTATGATGACAGTTACAGCTGGCTTGCATATCACCGAAGTGGTTGCCATAAGTTGCACATAATGATATGCATAGCATCGCCCCGTCTATTAACGGGATTGGCTCCTTAGGTTTGTGACATCACAAACCTGCCAATCTGAAAACGTGTTGTTCAGCCTGTCCTCGGTACACTGCAGTTTAAAAGCAGACAGACCCAAACATTGGGGATGACTGCTGATGTTGTCCCTGATATGTCTTGTAGCACATGAAGAACACCACATGGAGATGTTTACAAGGTTAAACACTTGATTTTCACTGGAGGGGGGCTTTAAACCGATAAAATCGCTGGCTTGAAATGAGAGACCTGCTTTTGCCTACAACTGACTGAAATCAAGGATTAGTATTTTCAAAAATTACTAAGAGTTGGGTTTAAAACAAAGATACAAATAAAAACATAAAGAATATAAAGGTCAAGTAAAGGAGAAAAACGTGTGATTCCACCCTGATCCAACATCAAGTTTTTAAAGGACCAGTCCATCAACACCACATCTTCTTCTCACTTGTGACCAAGAAACTTCATGCGCCAGTGACCGAGCCTCCGGCACTCTAAGCTTAAAAAGAGAGACCCGGTCCCCTCAAGGACGCTCATTAATTTTGGTCCTTAATTTATTCAAGCAGACAGACATCTGGAGAAATCAGTCTGGACTCTTCAATAGATACTTAGCCTCAGTCTACCCACTGCACCCAGTGAGTAAAGAGATAAAATGGACAAATCACTTAGAGAATATGGTAACTAGCACTTTGCTTTCTGAAGGATTCTCTTAAGTCTCTCATCAGCTAACATGAACTTCTATACAGAGGTTCTGAACTCTGCAAGGATTTCTTTTTTTTTTTAAGTTGCTGATGAGCTGGCAACCCTCACTGGCAGACAGGCAATCTCTCAGAGACCAGAACTCAAGTATGAAAGTGGAGTCTAATCAAAAGGAGAAAAAAAGAATCTTCTTTTAACAAAATCAAATAATTAAGGTTGGAGAATAAGCTTAATTAGAAAGCTGCATAAGATCATCCCCTCAGTGCTCAGCCACACAGACAGTGAGGAAATGGGTAATTTGCTCAAGTTTTAAAGCTAAATTTATCACTAGAATTATGATGAATATGAAGATATTTACACTTATAGTCAAAATAAATGTTTTACTACATCTACAAATATCTTACATATCTTTGCTTTTTATTCTCCAGCTAAAATTATCCACTGATTATTCTGTGAACAGAAAATGAATCAGCAAATGTTGGATAATCTAGACATTATTTCAAGTCCATTTCTGAGCGTTAAAGGTATAGTTCGGTTTGTTTGAAGTGGGGTTGAACTGAGATACTTATCAATAGTAGGTGTACTAGATACAGTGGATGCCGGTCAGCACGGCCCGGGTGTTTAGAAACCAGCTGGAGTGCCGGCACGGAAGCTAGGCTATATGCCGCTTCAGATAGGGTCAATTCCACACGTAATTTGTCCTCTTATAAGGACGTCCCACCTAAAAATCAGTAGTGGTATCGATTGTACGCTATATTTGAATAATTCACCGCATTTCACTTTTCAGTAAGAAAGCCTCTTTATTTGGCACTACTTTGTGTGGACCGCAACACATAAGTGTTACTACGCCTGCAGCGTGCGGTGTCGGATCAGCTGTTTGTGTCAGCGGTTTGTAGAAGAGACAACAAATATTATAATATAATACAATATTATTTAAACGACAAAGTGTTATTCACGGTGGAGACCAGAGGACATTGTTTTCCTTCATTGAATAATGAATCTAGTCTATGCAGCCCTATTCTTCTTAAAGCTGCTGTGAGGAACTTTCAGTTTGTGTTGATTTTGGCGCCCCCTGTGGACAAAGCCATACCTCTTATCTCTTAGCTGATTTTGCTAGGTAAGTTGTGATTTTTAACAAAAAATCGTATCCTGTTTTCTTTAACAGTAATATGTATCACTCACTTTAAATTTCTGCCCTGGAAAATGTTAACAAAGGCAGACTGCAGTTAATCACTTCGTCTGACACCTACCCCCCTGCCAGCAGTTTCAGGCATTAAAAATAACTATATAGAAATAATCAATCTTGTCGCTGATGGTCTGGTTTGCTTTTGTAGCTCATACAGAGACATCAGAAATCATTTCAGTCTGTTTCATAACCTACAAAAAACTTCTCACAGGAGCATTACATTAATGCAAAACACACTATCTCACATATTGCATAAACCTCTAGCAACCATATGGATATGGCTGTATTGCATGCAACACTAGTACCCCTCCGATAAGGAATACAGCATTTAAAGTAGTGTGTGTGTTCCTGCCGGTCTGTGTGAACATGTGTGTCTGTGCGTCTTCACCTTCCTAGCGGCTAGTCATTCATCTCAGTTTGACAGTCCCATTACCAGAGGCAGCTACTGTGGCTCAGAAAAGAGCACTGGGAGCACCAGGGGTAATACCACTTAGCAAAGCCATCATTGCTGACGCTTACTTTTTCTCCACGTTCTGCCATTACAATTAGCATCATGCTAATATCCCGAGTGCATCGTAATAAAATGCTTTGATGAGGATTTTGACCTCATTTAATGAGAAAAAGAAGAAAATTCTTGCAACAACTTGCATTTTAAATCCAGTATCTCTTAATATGCCCAGTGATGGATCGCGGTCCTGCAGGGACGGGGCCCATGGCTGCGACAAATAACTTGACGTGGTTGTGCAGAATTGCAGCTGTAATTGTTTTGGGACTTCAACTGCTATCTCTCTTGTCTGGAAGTTATTTTGGGACTATGTGTTTGGCAAGACGCTCGTAGATGCCAATTCACTGTCACTTAGCACCAACACTTCTTAATGGAAACAACTTACCAGTAACATTTCCCATTGTTTTCCAGCAGTTTCTCCACCATGTTTTCCACTCGGATAAACCAGCTTGGGACGGCTTTGTAGATCAGGGGTGTGTCAGATCTAAAAGTACATTAACGCATAACATGAAACATCAGGATGCAACATGACTTAGTAGTAAAGTAATGTATCTATAACATTCAACCCTGATCTCAGCAGGTTTGGTTATTTTATAGCAGTTGTTTTAAAAAGGTCCACAGTGAAGGACGCAATATTAAGTGTTTCCATGCATGTCTCACCTCCAGCAGAAGGGGTAACTATGTTTGAAATTGCTGGCATTGACGAGGCGACCCTTCTCCTTCAGCCACTTGATGATATTCTTGTCAGCATCCTGTGAAAGAACACCAAAACCAACCAACATCAGCTATAAAGTTCAGCTTCTTTGAGCAATAAAACGGCAGAAAAAAATAAGTTGTTGGGTGTGGTCAGACATGTGCAACCGTGATGTCACGGTGTACTGCCACACCTGTACATCACTGCTGCAAGAGGAAAAGTAAAACTACTGGACGTTTGAGATTTCCAGCTGACTTCTGACTAAGAGTAGGACTTAAGTAGGAAAAAAATTGTATTTACATTCATAAATCAATGTCAAACATCTACAAAGAGATATGATTGAATGAAAATGATCCAGATGGAAACCATGTTGTGTCAGGAAATTTGCTACCCAAGCTATTTTACAGTCTAGCTCATCTCGCTCCGGGTCTCTGAGGCTCATTTGCATCTCGCCACATTTTTCTCATCACTTTCTATTAATAGAAGCAAACTGTCCTTGCCAATAGTTGCTCTGTTTACTGTAACCTGCGTTGATGCAGAAAATCTTTGTTTTTCATCATGTCTAACTTCATTGGTCACCATACTTTTCACCTATTATTAATATCTGCATGAATTAATACATATCAGCATGGCCCCTGTTAATTTAACGTTCTGCCATAGATTTAACACCACAGTGGGAAAAATAACTTAGCTTTCTTAAACATTTGTCCATAATATATTTTGTTAAATTCTACATATTCATAATACACACTAGGACAGCTACAGTTGTGTTTTCTATATTAACTATAGTTAAAGGGGGGTATTATGCTCATTCCAAGCTTCATATTTCACTCTGTCATACCTGTGGAGTACCTTAGCATAATTTACAGTTATAAAAACTCTTCATGTTTTTCACACTGGTGCTCTGTGCAGGCCCTCATACAGCCTCTGCCCGACATGACTCAGTCAGCTCTGTCCCTTTAAGAAACCCCGCCCCTACAAGCCCACTTTCTCCTGATTGGCCAGCTCTCCAAAGCCTGCTGAGGCTGCCCTCTGTGACGTCACAAAGTGCAGCGTGTAGAAAAACCTGTGTGAAACCGACTGAGCTGAGAAGCCTGGGGATTACTCCAACATACTTTTACCTACAGATCTGAAACTTCACCCACATTTAGTTTGGACATCCAACATTGTAACATTATGTATATGTCATAAAATGTGACAGGCATAATACTCCCTCTTTAATTATCTCCCTCTAGTAAAAAGATTAATTGAACTCATTGATCATTGAACACATCATGGCTTTATGCTTGAAGAAAAACCAAGGTGAATGTACAGCCAAGGTCCTGATCTGCTGACTACACGCTCATAAATTCCACCACACAGTTAAGGAGAAGTGGTCTGTTTGGTCATTCGGCTCATTGTTTATGACAAACAATCTAATATGCAATCTTCCCTGTGCAGTATCGCACACTATTTCATCTCCCTCTAAACCAAGCTCACGGTGAAATCCACAGGACGCTGATGAATACGACTTTTCAGCGAGGTGCAAGGTGGCTGACTGTTGGCTGTGACCTCTGTGAGGGGGAGAGGGGTTTTAAACTTCCCGAGCCAGTAGTCAGTGTTGTGATGAGCTGATGAAGGCTCATTAAAAACATGAAAGCTCACGTGTGACATGGAGACTCTTTAGATCTGCACCTGCAACCCATTAGTATAATAAACAAATTTCAGCACCTGGCCAATTGAGTATAAACATGGGTTACTTGACATGGTACTCACACATAGCCGTGACTCTTTTGGAATCTCTTTGCTGCAGAGCGTAATTAAACAGCAGAAACTGGTTCCAACAGGGGTATTTCTCCCTGTGTAATGATATTAAACCACGCCAGCCTGCCTGCTGAGGAAAACAGAGACCTGGGGCTGAATTCAAACAGCCATTTTATTCCTTAGTGGCACTTTTAGTATCTCTTTACAGAATAAAGCAACGAGCAAAGCACTGAAATAATTGTAATTTAGTGGGCCTGACTCAGTGAGAAATGTTTTTCAGAAGATTTTATAAGTTAAAATGAGTGTAAGGGGAGGTAAAGACCTGGATAGAGGAAAAGAAATGTGACAGAAAGACACCTCATTGAAGAATACGACAGCCAAAACGAGAAAGGAAAACGATCAATGCATTCATTTGCATGCACTCACTTCAATCTTTATTAAGTAACATGTGGTCAACATTAGTGTCGTAGTTGTATCTCATCAAAACATTTGGACAATCAGGCAGAATGGACCAGTCACAATACCAATGATATTTGTCTATAACTTCGGCTGACAAAAGGACAAAAGTGTGTTTAGTAAAGGAGAAGAGATCCAAAGATGCGATCATGTGACGCTGTGGCTGCGAAACGTGAGCGAGTGAAACAAATGGAAGTGACAGATAACAGTGGGGTTGGATGGCAGGGAAAGGGAGGAAGGTGAACTCATCAAGAGTGTTGTAAGAAACAGAGAAGAGGAAAAGAGTCTGACAGAGGAGACCTGAGGGCCACCATAGAACCAGATCAGGGGGTACTGAGGATGACGGGGAGTGACAGGGAGGCGCTGGTTAGGGGTAGACAAAGGAAGCGGCAGGAAGGTTGTTTTGAAATGATGTAAAATGCAAGCAGAAATTGTAAGCATGAGCGTGAGAGGATAATAGGGTCTGGGTATGGTAAGGTAAGAAATAGGGTCAAGTAGGGCTGGGTATCAAACTTCTACACTTGGGTACCGAGCAAAATGTGTATCCAAGCTTATGTTCAATTGTTTGGTCGCCTTTGTGATCTTGTTTGCTTGTTTTGTTTTTAATCTGATACTTGTGATTTGAACCCAATTTTTAGGAGAAACCTAAAAGCAGACCCCTCACTAAAAAAGGGATGCATTCTCCCCGGTAAAATATTTCAGATGATTAAGTTATCAATGTTTTAAGGGGAACAAAACATCTCTTAAATTAAGACTTCTAGAAAGTACAACTTATGTCTCTGTTCTGAAACTCAGAGCCGTTATCCAATCATTTAAAACGATACCCAGCCCTTGAAGTGAAGTGGGTAAAATAAGGAAAGATTGGGAAAGATAGGGAAGAGTCTTTTTAGTCTAGGAATTTACAATTAGTTGATCTCTCAACGATGCCTTGGTGGTCTTCTCCGTTGCTATTTTGGACTTGTGGCTCCTCCCGGTCATTCAGGCATCTTTGGCGATTCCCAGCCTCACCTCCTCCCCTTCCAGCAGCTTCCTGTAGGTGGCGATCTCTGCATCCAGCTTCAGCTTAATGTGCAGCAGTTCCTGGTAGTCTTGTAGATACTTGGTCATCTCCAGCTTGGTTTCGCAGAGCTGGGCCTCCAGCTGAGCAATGACACCCTCGAAGGTTCCCACCTTATCCATATGGGAGATCTCCATGTCCTCCAGCTGCTGCTCCAGGGCCGCGTTACGAGCCCGCAGCCCGTCAATCTGGTTCTGCAGGTCTGTCACTTGGTTGTGGAAGGTCGAGATCTCGTCTTTCATCGTCTTCATTTGGTCCTCGTGTTTGCCAGCGTGCTCTTTCAGGGTGTCAAACTTGCCCTTGTACCACTTCTCAGCTTCCTGGACGTTGCGGGCAGCGACAGATTCGATCTCTGCACGCATGTTGCGCAGATAAGCAGCCAGGTCAGGCCGATCGCCGTCCAGCTCTGCAGTAATCTTGGAGTCCTCGATCTGCTTCATGATGTCAGCCACCTCCTCATCATGCAGCTTCTTGAGGAACTCTATCTCTGCCACCAGTTGCTCTATACGCTTCTCCAGCTCCGCCTTCTGCAGTGTTGCATTGTCGACATCCTGGCGAAACTCCCTCAGGATCATCTCTGCCTCTTCTTTGAGTGCCATCTCCTCCTCCAGCTTAAGTCTCCACACTTCGACCTCTTCTTCGATGTAACCTCGTTCGATATCAGCTTCTCCCTTCTCATTAGTCAGGGCCTCAATCAGATCCCGCACCTCTTTAAACTTGAGCTCATATTCCTCTCCGATGCCGGTGGGGCCTCCCTTGTAGCGGCCCTGCAGCACAGCCAGCTCAGCGTTAAGGGCAGCATTTCTCTGCTCCAGTGCCTGGACCTTCTCGATGTATCCTGCAAACTTGACATTGAGCTCCTGCATCTCCTCTTTCTCGTTGGCATGGTGCTGGTGGATCTCCGTGCCCAACTCCACGGCAGTGCTGCGATAACCAGCGCGGCCACGGCTGTCATACGAGGATCCACGACACCGGGAAGGCGACGGGCTCTGAACCCTCACCCTGCTGCTTGAGCCGCTGACCTGCAGGCTCTTCTGGGTGTAAGATGCGGCCCTCATGTTGTTTAAAACACCGAGTTAGTCTTTCAGTATACGGAGGAAGAGCTGCTCGCTCGACTTCTCTTTGTGTAGCTCGAGTAGCGTCTGTCGCGCCCTCAGATCACATACGCGTTTTTATGCAGCAATAAAGAATGTCTCAGACAGCCTAGAAACTCTCGCCTGGTTTTAACATATTTCAAAAGAGGATCATGACAGGCCTTCAGTGAACTGTTGCTGCACGCTCTTTATTAGCTGACGCTGTACTGTTAGTGTGCAGGCGGGTCAAGTCCACTCCCTTGCCTTTGCGCCAGGATGTGAAATAGTGATCTGATCATGTATGACTTATTTTTCACTCACTATCCACTTAGGATGATAATGAAGTTTGGTGCGACGGGGAGGAAAAGTGCACCCAGTGCACTTGTAAACAGTGACGATGTGCTTTGGCAGCAGGTTTGCCGACACGACTTTGTGAAACTGCTCTGATTGGCTTGACTCCTCCGTATCAATGAATACGTTTTACATCTAAACAACAATTTAAAATTGGAGCGCTATAACAGAAGAAAAGGCACATTTCAGCACAAATGTTCAGAATGAAAGAGTAAAAAACTAAACAGAGGAAATAGATGAGTTTAGGAAAGTGGGAGACCAGAATTAAGGGATGCACGATATTATCGGCACGTTATCGGTATCTGCAGATAATGGCTTTAAAAAGACATATCGGCATCGGCAGATATGTCATTTTTCTGCCGATATTTTTTTCCGACAATAAAACATTGCTTTAATTCTGCCTAAATGCTCAATGACTCCCAAAAAAATAAAATAAAATGTTACATACAAATAAATTTGGCATTTAACATAACCTAAGTTTAAGTTGATTTCTTATCTTGCCCAGTGAATGTGTACATTTAAAAATGCATCCACTACAGGGGAGATGTTCTCTGCAATTAGGTGGAAAAAAACTTAATATCTAAAATATCGGTATCGAAATCGGCAGAAAGGGTTGGAAAATATCAGCATATCAGCAAAAAAATGCAATATCGTGCATCCCTACAGGAAATGATATGCTGAATTAAAGCAGCTCTCAATATAAGTCAGGGATTTGTCCCATGTATCATACCAGTGGCTTTTTCCAGGGAGAGATCGCCTGAAATGTCTGCTTACCTAATCTACATGTAAATGTCTGATGTGTCACTCACTTTGACATACTGTCCCGCGAAGTCGGTGACCTCTGAAGTGAAGCAGCCCGAGGCGTCCACAGGGCAGATAGGAGCCTGGTCCCTCTGGATGATGTTGAATTCTGTGCACACCCTGTGATCATCCTGCAGACAGAATAACAAACGGTTTAAAGGGTTAAGAAGGTGTTTTTATTATCCAATTTCTATGTATTCATATGGCAACTCACTGCGAAAGAAAATAAAAACATTGCACTGATTGAGCTCGTCTTGGGACTGTTGGTTAATTAATGGATTAAGCAGCCCTAATTATTAAAAGCCACGCATGGCAGCCTATTACTACAGATTTAAATCTTTTTTTCATTAATTAAGTTACATTATCTTGATAAAGGAACCCCTTTATTTTTGAAGACAATGTATATAAGATGAGTAATTACCAAACCCCTTTGGCAGCCACTGTCACCAGTTTAAGATATGTTATGACTCCATATTAAATTCCATGTTGAGCTGGATACTTTTTACAGTGTCGAAACAAGCACTGCCGGTATGTGACGGCTATGCATGAAAGATCTGAGTGCTGTCCAGCTGTAAATGTATTTTGTATTCAAACACCCTGTCAAGAACCGAGATGGATGACTCACAGGGTCATTTCACATCTAGTCATAACAACATAAAATTTGAAAAATGTGGGTCTGCGACGCGTTTCTTCTCGCTGTAAATCTTCGGAGCAAATGTGTTTGTGTTTCCGGTTTTCACCAACTACTCAATGTGGATATGATCGCTAAATAACAGCAGTGTAAACGAATAAAAGAATCTAACATTTAAATGGTGGTGAGATATTGATGTGAAGGTTTACTTAACAGCCCCACAGGGACTGAGAGAGCAGAGGGGAAAGCTAAGACAAAGACGAAGGCTGAGTGTGGATCCACAGCTGGCTACAGCCACGGGGGTATCCATCTGCCCTTGACAAGGGCATCTAACCTATTAGCAATGACCCAATACCTCTGATAGCACTGCAACATTGGCCTTGACAGCGTAAAACATTGATGCTGTAGAATTCAATACGAAGAATTAATTCTCTTTCATAGTGAGGACACAAGAATAAGAGGCATCTATGAGAGGTTTAAGGCATTAAAACGATCTGTGAGACACATACGTTTATTAAAACTTTAAAATCATAAGGAAATATTGAAGGTGCTGGAAAGCAAACTTTTTATCAAACGGTTTTCCAAAAGTGAGCCATGACTAGTTTTGGAAAGTCCGGTTCGTTTGAACAGGTGAGAAAATGCATTCTAACTTTGGTGTGGACAATACCACCGGACCATGGTCTGCCAGAAAAGATGGGACTCGGCCCGTTTCCAAACGAACCATGATTCAGGTGAGAACATAAACAGACTTAAAGCAGGACCTAATATAGGAAGCACACCAAAAAACTGTGCATTGTGGGTTATTAACTGACATTGACACTGGCAGAGACAGTCACGCAGCTGGGCAGCAAGACGAGTAGAGGACAGACGTGTAGGAGCAACAAGGTGAGCGCTCTATTAGAAGTATGGGCTTTCACAAATGCTGGTCGAAACGCACAAGAACACAGAGGTATTTAAACTGTTCAGTGAAAAACTAAAGGAGGATGGAAGTGATCAAACAGTGGAACAATGTCATTTAAATGTCAAAAAAAAAACTCAGACAACAGACAAAGTCTGTGATTGTGTTGAGTGTGATTGAGGAGTGTGCGCTCTCTCTTTGTTTACTTCTAGGAGTTTTCCCACATGGAAATTCTGACCAATCAGAAAGTAGTTTCCTTGCGCGTCAAAACTTTTGGTCTGCTGGTAAAAGCTGCCGTGAGAACACAAACCAAACTCGAGGCAAAATGCAGCTTTGTAACAATTTGATTCGGATCAAACAAACGGACTTTAGGGGTGAACGCATCCTAATACAAATCGCAATGCTATCATTGCTAGTCTCGAACAAACAACTTTACGACTACATCTTATATTAAAGGGACACATAAACCAATGTACACAAACCCTACAGTTGCAAAAGCTAAAGGCACTCAAAGCAACACAACGAGAGAAGAAAACATGTTCCCAACTTTGGCAATAACAAGCCCTCTGCAAATTCAGAAAACATAAACAAATACAGAAACAGAACATAATTGAATGAGTTGAGTAACATGGGAAAAGGCAATTCTTCAAGATGAAAAGAAAGACTTTGGAATTCACTTTTTTTTTTTACGAAAGGATGGCAGGAAATCAAGCTAACCAGAAGCAACACTGTCAACAGGACATTTCTCAACTTCTCTTATTCCAAAGCTCCCGAGGAAGTAAAGAATGTTTTAATTAAAAAAAGAGGAGGGTGGGCTGGTGAGCCTGACAGAGGCGGGTGGAGCCCTGTGACAGTGACAGAAGGGAGCGGGATCAACTGTATGGGCCGCATATAGACTCAGACAAACAACCGACAACTGTCTTCCCCCTCTCTGCCGCCACAGTACACTTAAACCTGGGAAATCAGACCTGTTTTATCTTAGTCTTTAGCTTTAAAGTCTTGGCTTGTATGGGTCTTGGGTTAAGTGCCCAAAATACTGAAGTCTATCGCTATTTGTAAGAATTCATGAGTGACTGAAAACGTGTCCTCACAAATATCTTAAAACACTTGTTAGTAGGTGCTTGGTCCCTGCTTCTAATATCATGCAATCACACACTTGTTGTTTATTAAAGGAGTTTTTTCTTGACTTTTCAATCATTATCTTTTCTATAAATTCTTATTTTTTGTCTGAAATGTGCACCACAAATAAGCCTTTCCTTAAAATGCTTGCTGGTTGGTGCTTTGCAATTGTTAGCAATTGCTGTAGTCGCTTCAAGGCTTATGATTTACAATGGGCCTTTTTTTGTCATATTTTTGTGTCATTTTATGAACAAAAATGTTGAGGAAAAGTACCGTGGAATTCGGTTTATAAGATGCACTTTTAATACATGTTTTTTTATCTAAAAAGTGGGCTGCGTCCTATATACCAGTGCAACCAATATACCAGTATAAAATGCAGAGAGAGCTATTTTACTGTGTTACGGTATTTTACCCAGACGATGGCGCTATAATCGAGCTAAAGCTTCGTCACGGACATGCGCCGCCATGATCGCCAGTGTAGCCGCCATCCTCACAACAGTCAAAGTTACTGTAGGCTGAGCTCAAGTACACACCGGTAGCTAGCAGGATTGCAAACTGGACATGGTGAAAACAGATGGTAGGCTGTAATTTAAGTGTGTTTTGAATGTGTTTCAAATGAAAAATGTTGAAATAAGTACACATATACATATATAAACATTTTTATTAATAAATAGCTAGAGGAACCTTTTTTCCCTCTGCGATACCCCAAAAACAGACTGTGTCTTATATTACCGATTTTACGCTAAGTAATATCAGATTAATAACTGTATTTAAGGAGATTGCGTCATCTGGTTACATAGACTAAGAAAGACCACACTCACAGCTCCAAAGTAAGGTGCCTGGTGGACCACTCCTGTACCCTCTTCCTCCTTGACGTAGTTATCAGTCACCACCTGGAACGCTCCCGTCTCCCCACACTGGAATGAAACAAGGAGGAGTTAGATGAAGGGGGGTGATCGGTGTGGAGGCAAAAGCAATAGAGCCACAGACAGTAAGAAAGAGATTAAGAGACTGATGTAGCGATCATAATGCCATCATGCCAACTGGTGGTCAGACAGGTAATTAAAGTGAGACATGGGTCTGTCTTCATTTTGAGACAAACGATACATAAAACTGCAGAACAGACAGGAACAAGAACAGAGACTACAAACCTCAGAGAAGTACTGGAAGAGAGGCTTGTATTTTTTCCCTTTCAGCGTCTTGCCAGGAAACCTAACAAACACAAAGTCATTGTTTCTGTATCTGTCATTTACCGTCCCTGCAAAGACAAACTTCAAAATCACAACTTTTGACAACTTAAATACAAAAATTCATTTGATTTTTTTTTTTTCTGATAAAGGAAACATTGACCAAAAAGGCTGCTTAATGTGACGCTTCAGGGGAGTCATTTTTTCTGCGGATGTATGGGTCACTTTTTAAAATCCTATTTTCTTCCCCCCACCTACTTTTCCAATTTCTACGGAGTCCCTGAGGGGTCACAGTGGGAACTTATTTTATAAACTCCTTTGTGTCACCTTGAAAAAGGTTCTGCATTCCCCCACAATATTTTTCTATCCCCCCTCCACCATGGGAACAGTTAGTGTGTTGATCTTAGCCATTTATTTCAAACACTTTACATTATCACTAACATAATATTATATAAGGTAGTTAAGAACAGAGGGGAGGGTAAGTGTATTTATGATTTTCTTTTTTATAAGACTACAAGTATCATTATGACATGTTTTTCTCAAGGTTGATATGCTTATTTAAAATGCTGTATTTACTTAATTAAGTGTATTTAAGATCTCGATTTCTCAAGGTTCATGACACACTGCGTTTGTAAGCATTACTTTAAGGATGGAGAAATCATGTTAAAACAGGCTCCTATCAGTTGAGACATTTTCCACCATGCCTTCTTTATTGCCAGTTTGTTTGTCCAATACATGTGATAAAAAGGGTATAAGTCATGCTTGGAAATGTCAGGTTTTGTAATTCAGTATCTTTCATTCCCCTTTCCCCCACTATCATCCAATTAACAGGGGAAATGGTCATTTTCCCATCCTAGAACAACTCACAGCTGGTTAAAAACACCTCCGCTAGTCACTAACTTTATCCTTTATCTTATTTTAAAGAAGAGGAGGAGGATAAACTAAAGTAGCCACTTAAAGGGCCAGTTTGATGATTTTCAACTTCAGTCCTATCATGCTATTAATGGGAGCTAATGCCATTAAGGTAGGAAAATAATGCTTTTTCACTCTGTGCCTTTGGAGGACGCTGTCCGCTTCTCCAAAGGGCCCTGGAAAACCTCCACCAGACTACGTAAAATGCGTCATCTAGCGGAGGCCAGGGAGCTTGCTTAACTACACTTCCTACACGTCAGGTTTGAAATGTAGACTGCAGACCTGAAGATTTAGACTATCCACCCGTACATTCTCATCGTATTTCGGATTCTGTGTGGCTATGAGCCATTGCCTGCAACGAAACGGTAGCATTTCACTCCAGCGTCTCTCCCTGGGCCGTTCCTTTCAGAGGGATGGGCGCAATGTACGCTGGGTGTTGTAGAAATGTAGAATGGGTGAAACCACAAGCTGTTTGTACAACTTTCTCCACAACTATGGCGTCAATTTCAAATATTATTGCTCCTATCGATTACACCAGCTTTGACTGACGCTGGATTTTTCCAGGGGAGAATTGCTCCTTGAAGTACGCTCTAACTCTGAAGTAACTACAGTAACACAACGCTATTACATGCGTAGGTCATATTAGCTCTAATGGCAATAAGCAGCATTAGTCAACTTCACCCTCACTTCCATTATCTGGATTTTTTTTTTGTTCAGGTGGAGGAATATAAATGGTGTAAAATGAATAAATCAAGCCGATTTAGTCATCTGAAAGCTTAACACAAAACTCTTTCTATCATACATCTCTGCTATCCTCCCATTAACTAGTTGTCACGGGCAGTTTTATATGAGGAAGAGGGTTAACTCGTCAAAATTTCCATATAAATCTCTCCCAAATTCAAGATGAGTCATTGAAAATATTTTACAATAAGAGTAAACAGTAAACAGAGTGTTTTTGTTAAAAGAAATATATATATAAAATAGATTTTTGCATACACGTTTAGCAAGTAACAAGTATTAGTCTTTGTCATTGTTGTTAGTTGTTTTTTTAGGTGGCTGTAGCATCTTGTGTACTTACTTGTCCAGGAGAGTGTACTCGCCCTCAGACTTAAACAGAGCTCCCAGCCTGGCCTCCATCATGATGTAGGTTTTGTTTGTGGTGTTATCTGAGAGAAGAACAGAAACAAACTGATGTCAATGCTTTGGATGACGAACATTTTTACACTTAAAGGTATAAAAAGGTATAAAAAAGTAGGATTTTCCTATAAAAAACACTTATATAAATGTAATATGATATAAATCATCACTTATGGGCCTCTATACATGTGTGTTGGTGAGTGCGTGTGCAGACCCTTGTGAGACCCTTCCCTCTGCATCTATTCTGTTTTGCTTTGCACGGGACGTTTTCAGGAGGGGCGCTGTTGTGGTTCCCTGAGCCAATCACAGCGTATAGGTGAGTGTGGGAGTGGTTCAAATTAGCAACTGGGCCCCATTCAGACCGGCGAACATGGCGAAAGAGCGATGTAGAGTTGGCCTTCTTTCTGTTGGATAGGTAGGTGCCTCGAACGGGGTAGGACAAGCTAACTGCTAGCTCAACGGTAACCGTGATGCTGTCGGTGTTAGCTCAGCGGGGTTGGTGTGTTCTCGCACGAGAGAGTGAGAGTGAGCTTCTGGTGACGAAGAGCCCAGGAGGAGGGGCCCAGTTTGAATGTGTTGTTGACAAAATGCAAAGAAAAAATCCTACTTATACCTTTAACTGCCAGGCAAGACAAGAAAAAAATCAATTTACGGCCACTCGTAGTAAAACAATGGCATGAAGACCGACGAACTAAAGAGACACGAATATAAAAATCAGAGCAGGTGTTTGTATCCCTGTTTTTCTCTCCTGCTCAGCCTTCAAACATAAGAGCAATAAACTTGAACTGGGAAAGAAGATACTGAGCAACATGATGTGAAATGATTTTGTTCTGCCATCCAAACAGGCACTGCAGAGTGATTTATGTTTATTCACTGTATATCATGCATGATAAACAGCACCTCATGTAACATGCAACAAACCCAGGCATTAATATCTGCGCTACATGCAAGTCTGCCACACCTCAATGTCACATCGTGTTTCATAATAACTCAGGGAGACATAAAGTGAAGGTCAGGTAAGGATCCCATCATGTGGGTACAACCATTTAAGCAGCAGCAGAGCTTGTTGAAAAGTTGCCACCTCATGTAGGATAACTGCCTGACATTTTTTGGGAAACTGAAACCCTCCTGGAAAAACTGGCCGAAGGGGGAATAGAGGAGAGATAAGAGAGCAGCAGGGACAACAGTTGTAAAGAGGGCAAAAACCAAATGGCCTGTGACAGTGAGACACAAAAAAGAGAGAGAGAGGGAGAGAAGGGGGCAGCATCAATAAAAGATGTTTCTGTCTTCCCCTCAGTGGTGTGACAAATGACTGCACAGCTCAGACCTGCTGCTGCTGCTGACAGCTTTCGGCTCAAACAGCGACAGAGGCAGCGAGGGAACGAAGACAGACACGAAAAAGAGACAGACTGAGGGAAAACAGGAACAACGAAGGACAAAAACAGGTGGATGTGGAGGTAAAGAGAGCAATATGAAAATGAGGAGGGGAGAGGGGGGTTGGATAGGATGGAGCGAAAGAGGACGGGAGATAAAAAGAGAGACTGAGCCGATACAGAAAAAAAAAACATTCATTGGTATTCTGAGGCGGTCTCCCATGCAGCACAGCACAGGCGGTGCAGCAAGGTAGACAGACTGTGCTTCAACAGTGCCCCCTGCAGGATCAAAGAGCCCATGACAAGGTGGTATGAATCTAGGTCATCCTTTTAAAAACCCACCAGTTTCTCTCATCACACAAAAACACGAGCCACCTCTCTGGAGTCTTTTCTTTTTTGTACATATTTCAACAAAGATTTTTAAAGTGACCTGATTTTTTTTCTCACACCTGAATCACACACAAACGCACCAACACACACACACGAACAAAACTGCTGGTTTAAGTCGGGGTGACCTGAATTTGTCATGGAAGACATTTTAACATGTGAAACTTGTAACAGCACAGGTGTAAATAATCTAATTAATGAGAGCTGAATTTTCTGCTCCAGTTTCAGGTTCCCAGCGTTTTGCATGCTGGCTCACTGTCATGGCCCACTAAGAAACTCTAAATACAACAGAGCGAATGTCTTTAATAACACCTATTAGGGATGCATCATATTATAAAGAAATCATTTTGCATTTCTGACGGATAACAATATTAGTTACATTTAGTGGGAAGGATTTTGTTGCATCACAAATTCTAGTCTTACTTAAAATTCTAATAAAATCATGATCTGAATATATATGAAAATTGCACCAGCTTCTGCAAGTTGGATATTAAAGTGGTAATCTCGAAGAAGGTTGTGTGACGTCCACGGTTGGCTCCGGTTGTGACTCTTGATTTTCCTCACTGATGGTTTCTTTCCTCTTCAGACTGTTTGCCTTCATCTGAGCGTCCAATTTGTTTCTTTTTCTTTGGATTTTCACTTATTTTTGAAGTTGTATCTGTAGTCACCGATCTTTTCATTGTTTGGTCAGCCATAGTAGATTACTGTTTACTCGCAACACTTGCAGAGACCGGAACCCTGGCAGACCAACCACTGCTGGGTGATGGAAAACGTGTCACTAACTGGGCGCCGCTTGTGATTTTTTTCTGCGAATGTCTCCAATGACAACCAGTCTATAATAATACTTTAAACTGCAAATGCAAAGGCTTTCATCAGTGGGCCATAGACCCAATCACCATTGTGTTACCTCATTCGGCGATAGTGACTTAATAGATATTTATTCAAATTAAAATTTCCGCGATTATCATGTATTTCAATTAATTGTGCATCCAACAAACCTCTGTTTTTCCTTCTATGTCAGGTCAAAATGCATGATGTATTTCAGTGCAGATGCATGAAACTGCATTAACAGGAGGTATATCTAATGAAAAGGAGAATAAGTGTTAATAAATTATAAGTCTGCAGGTCCTGTAAGTTACAGGAAACGTCATGTCTTGAAATATGTTTGTATTTTACTTTGCTATAGATTGAGACTTTGTTGTTGTCTGGAGTTTTACCGTATTTAAACAAACACCACGAGAGATTGGAGAGATAAAGAAGGTTTCATGTTGGGTTTGGATCACAGATAGTACATTTGCAAACACCAATTTTGACGGTGCTGTTGCAAAATTAATTTGCAGAAACCCCTACTTTTTAGCAATATGCATATTTAAAGCATTAGAAAAGTAGATGTAGATTTGTTAAGTCTTTTATTTAAATCTAAAAAGGCCCTTTTTATGTGGGTAAGAAAAGATTTCTTTTAATCAGTTATGCCTCAGCATGAAGTTACTGCTCATGCAAGTGAAGCGTCTGGTAAGTTGTAGATAAAAACAAAACTGCAGTCACAGAGAGTCCCTTATTTCATCAGCTTACACATAGCCAAAGGCTGGAGAGTCCACCAACACATTACAGGACAGAAATCTCTTCCTCTGGGTGCAAATTGCCAAGGCAGCACTCCTCCTCTGTTAATTTGCTCCTGTTTGTTCTTCCTGAATAAAAACACCCATCAGCTGATACTGTGGTCAACAACATTAAACCCACAAGGGAAACAAGATTTTCAACACAAAACTTTGGCCTTAGGCTACAGCATTTAAACAACATCGGCCCCCAAAACAACCAAGCCTGGTAACTCAAGTGATCCACAACACAAACATGTTTGTAGGCTGGATGTGAGAGCAGCATACATTTCTTTTTTCCCCTACAAGGACTTGAAGAAAGCACTGACAACAGCAACAAAATAAAGCAGTTTCTTGACAGAAAGATGAAAGTAGCCCGACCACAGGAGAAAATGGGGAACAACGTCTATTTGACCAAAACATTTCAGACCAACAAGCTCTGCAGAGAAGCAATCCCAGACAGCACATCAAGGTTTTTTTTTTATATATAGGCTGGGAGACCAAACGCTGATTTTCAAGAACCTAAGATTTGCACTATGTCCAAAATAAACACCAAGGAAAGGTGGGTTTTAAAGGGATAGGCCGGGTTTTTGGACACCAAGTTGTATGAAATACTTTCTAGTAGTAATCTATTAGCTCACTCACTGAGGCCCGTCGGAGTTCTGGCCGGTTCCGGCGAGATGCCAGGGTCATGAAACCAAAAAGTTTTACCCTACAAAAACAACACGCAGGCGATGGTGATCCAATTCCAACACAAAATCATCGTCCTAGGATTTCATATACTGCGCCTTTTTTTTGGCACTATTTTCTCTCTCGAACAATCCAGTATCACTACGCCTGCAGCAAGCCAGTTTCTCAGGTGAAGCATTTGATCAGTTGTTTCTAAGAGAACACACTGGAATTGGTCAATTGGGAGATGACGTTTGTCACGGAGGAAAATATGTGATACAGCTAGAAGCAGATGTGCTGGCTTCCTCTGAGATTGAAAGATCTTGCAACTGCAGCATGACCGTCTGCCATTCTCGACAGCAGTAAGTCTTCAACTCTGTGGGCAACGGCTGGCACTTCCCACAAGTCCACCACCAGTTTTCGTGCAGTCTATCTCGCCAGCAGCTGTGGGCCCATCTTCTGCTTGCACAGCTTCTCTCTCTCTGTCCTTACTCTCTGTGCCCATTCTATCAGGGCTGGGTATCGATAAGGATTTCTCAGTTCGATTCGATTCCGATTCACAGGGTCACGATTTGATTGGGGAAAGGCATACGTATAACAACATGCTGAAAATATGTTTGCGGCCAAAGCCAACGCTAACAGAGAGTAACATAAACATCAGTGCAAAACTTATTTACACATTCATGGACGCACACGCGATAAAAAAAGAGTCCGTTGGCGATCACTGATGTCTCTGTAGTAGACAAGTCCAGGCTTGTCTCCCTCACTGCCATGTTTTGGGGGGATGTGCTGAGTCGTGCACCGTTCAGAAGCGCTCAGAAACGTGAGTGATCAGACACGTTTTTATACATATTTTAAAGATTGATCTCTGGATTTACTAATCGATATTGGGTCAGTCAAATGAGAATTGATTTGAATCAGAAAAATAATTTTTTTAAACCCAGCCGTATGTTCTATGTCCATCAGACGAAGTTCAGCATCAGTATAATCAGGTTCATACAGATATCCCGTTGGATCTGGTAAATCTTCATCACTTTCATAGTCCGACCTGTTTACTTTAACGATAATGCGAATCAGTCAGAATCAACATCAAACAGCTACTAGGTCGGCTTACCTGAGAAACTGGCATGCCGCAGGCGTAGTGATACTGGATTATTAAAGAGAGAAAATAGTGCCAAAAAAAGGTGCAGTATATGAAATGATAGGACGATGATTTTGAGTTGAAAATGGATCACAGTTGCCTGCGTGCTGTTTTTGTAGTGTACAACTTTTTGGTTTCATGACCCTGGCATCACGCCGGAACTACTTGTTCTACGTTCTGAACCGGCCAGAACTCCGACCACAGGACTCTGTGAGTAAGATAATAGCTTTGCATCAACTACACTACTAGCAAGTATTTCATACAAGTGCCAAAAAAGTTAGTGTCCACAAATCATCAATTAAGCAAGTAGAGTGACCATACTCGGTAAGTAAAAGTAAATAAAAACCAAAACACTCAAGAAACAAGATCAAGTTTTTCATTGAGTGTGACGTTGATGGACACTGGCACACTATATCATTTCCCTTTAGTATAAAATACACGTTGTATGCCTAATTATGTAGAATTGTGTATTATGCAGCTTCATCTCTCACCTTTGACCTTCACATACAGGAACTCCGGGTTAACACAGAGGGCCAGGTTACTCGGCAGTGTCCAGGGTGTGGTCGTCCAGGCGATCAAAGCCACTTCCTCGTCGCCAACCAATGGGAAGTTGACGATGACAGATGGGTCTTGAACATCCTAAAGACACAAATGAAACAGATGAGGTCAATTCAATGTTATAGTCTAAACACAACATGTTGTTACTCAACCAGATGAGATGAGTTAGGGCTAGGACTTGTGCTTACCTTGTAGTTCTGGTGGGACTCGAAGTTGGACAGCGGGGTGTTGCAGGCAGTGGAGAAAGGCATGACTTTGACACCTCTGTACACCAGTCCCTTGTCGTACAGCTGTTTGAACACCCACCTGAATGCATATAAGATGCATCAACTTAAAGAATGAAGAAGAGAGAAACTGCACTAGAGCCTCTTTTTTTTAACTATATATTGCTATTAGTGTTTTACTTCAAGTAGATTGGTGTTATTCATTTTCATCTGTGTACTTGTACAAATTCCCTCAGGATGATAATCAAGTTAAAGATAAAGAAATGATGCACGAGAGGAGAATCAAAAGAACTGTTATGCTCGTGTATTAAATACTGTTCAAATTTAATAGATTAAAAAACAAATCATGTATTTTGAGGGCAAAACCTGTTTATTTAATTGACTTCATACCAGACAGTCTCCATGAACCAGGGGTAGAGGGTCTTGTAGTCGTTTTTGAAGTCGATCCACCTTCCCATTCGCCTCACTGAATTCTAGGAATAAAAAGAAACGTACACATAGCTGATGAAAAGAACATAATCATTTTATAACCCCATTCAAAATGTAAGCCCTTTGAAACACTTTTTAAGCCAAGTACCCCCTGACTAACGCAAAATATTTTTAGAAAAAATATAGTAAAAAATACAATACAGGGCTGTACCATCAGTGTATGATTAACTAGCCAACAACCTTGTAACTTAAAGGGGGGCATTATGCTAATTTCAAGCTTCATATTTCACTCTGTGATACCTGTGGAGTAGCTTAGCATAATTTACAGTTCTTCAAAACTCACACTGGTTCTCTGTGCAGGCCCTCATACAGAGTCAGCTCTGTCCCTTTAAGAAACCCTGCCCCTACAAGCCCGCTTTCTTCTGATTGGCCAGCTCTCCGAAGCCTGCCGAGGGGCAGAACTCAGTTAGTTAACACTGATGTCTTTCCCTCACTGCCTAAGAAACACTTTCTGTAGGACATTCTTAACCAACTTGATGAACAGAGCCGTTGAGCAGAGTGGTGGAGAGAAAAAAAAATCCGAGGCAGACTGAGCTGCTGGCGTGTCCTTGAACTGTGCCAGGGGCAGGAAGTTCTGCTGTGTCTCGGGCAGAAAGTTCCTCCACTTTGTGATGTCACAAAGTGAAGTGTCTGGGGAAGCCTGTCTGAAAGCAGACTGAGCTGAGAAGCCTGGGGATTACTCCGACATACTTTTACCTACAGATCTGAAACTTCACCCATGTTTAGTCTGGACATCCAACATTGTAACATTATGTTTTATACTGTGAAACAGCACAATACCCACTCTTTAAAATGAGCATTAAGAAGTATTCTGCCTGATTCTGAAGGTGTTTTAGAGGCTCAGTTTTTGCTTTGTATTTTTAGTTTTTTGCCTGCATTTTAGCTGCATCTCTGCAACATTTCAAACACAGTCCATTTGATTGAATTTCATCTCTCACAGTATTGAAACTGACATTGCAAAAACCTGACAAATCTTGTCATTGCGTTGGCTGCAACAGCTGATGTTAACAATTGCAATGAATGTATAAAATGTGGTCTATCAAACAAACATTAACATTTTTTATTTAACTTATTATAGTATATCTATTTTGGGAATTTTACATGAAACTTTAAATAAAGAGTTTTAGTTCAGCTCTGGAAATGAAGAGATAATGACTGAACTAATCACCAACAAATATAATGCATATGCGAGATATTTTTTGGAATGTATAAAATGCACTGTCAGATATGACCTCTTTATATTGACAACTAAAACCAAACTTAAAGTTCTCTCACATGTGGATATATTGCTCTTGCATGCTCACCTCCCACTCGTTGGAGTATCTCATGACAATGTTTCTGCACTGCTTGTTGTACTCAGCGATGCCCATCTTGGCCACATCCTCAGGCCCTTTAATCCCCAAAGTCTTATCAATCTCATACTCCTACATATAAAAAAAAGAAGAAGAATGGGACAACTAGTTAACGCAGGATAAATCTGTTAATGTACTGCAGAATTTAAAGATAAATAGGAATTAAACAATATCCAGGAGGACAGATTCTTACCACAGGCAGGCCGTGACAGTCCCAGCCAAAGCGCCGGTCCACGTGGAAGCCGCTCTGGTGAGCAAAGCGGGTGACAATGTCCTTGATGGTGCCGGCCAGAATGTGCCCATAGTGTGGGAGACCTGTGGCAAAAGGAGGGCCATCGTAGAAAGCGTACCTGGTTGGGAAATGAGCAGCAAAATATGTTTTAAGGTCTAGACAATATCTCTATGGATCACAAAAACATGTTGCAAGATACTAAACACGCAACACTAACACTGCTCCTTTATACAAGTGTTTTTATGGTTGCTTCATACAGAAAACTGCATCTTCACTGCTCTTTTTATAGGAAAAAAATGGGGTGGTGGGACAGAAAGAAATGTAAAAGCTTTAAATTAACACGTTTACTAAGGCTGTCATAACAACTATCAATAAATGTGGGTCAAGGTCTTCTTATGATCGCAGTTCCCCTTAGCTACTGCAATATGGCTTGTTTCAGCAAATGTCATCCTGACATTAAATCTTTTTTAGTTTTAACTTTTTTGTTAAAAAATTGATGTGAAAATCCTGTACTTTGAAGTCCACACAAGCCCTCAGGACATAAAGTGGTAGGTATTTTTTTTGCATCATTTTTCAATGTGTACTTTAATAACTTGATACGCTGGGTTTAACAACAACTGGTTAATCAGGAAATGCAGCTTTTTAATTGGCAGCCCAACAGCTGGAATGATAATTACAGAGAACAGTCCTTCACCTCTGCCAATATCAAAACATAAAACAAGTTGACTCTGGTTCTGTTTTAACCCACTTATAAAGTTTGTAACAATTTATCTTTTAACAGCCTGTTATGGAAATACAATTTGAATGTGAAGTATAATAATTATAAACCAGAAGCGGTTTTACTTGGGCCTGTTCTTGGACTGTTTGAGGCATTCCTGGAAGCAGTCCTTGTCCTTCCACAACTGCAGGATCTTCTCCTCCTCAGAGGGAAAGTTGATGGACTCAGGGACTCGCTCCACCATGGTGTCTGTCATCACAGAAAACAAAAATGTAATTCAATTAACTTGAGGAGGAAGACATAATTTACAGTGTACTGTCACAAAAATCACATTATAAATGTTTTCCCCTCATGTAGAGCTATGATGTTAATAGTATTTCCAAATAAAACATGGTTGGTGTCTATATTCCAAATAACTGAAAGATTAAATATCTCACTGTTAGCACACAGTCATTCACCCACAATATTCATCAAGGATTTGGTCAAGTTAGGGATTAAACCAACATAATGTGTGCGAGCCAGTAAAAGTTAAAATGTGCCTTTTTTATTGAATATTACCCAGCCTCCACAGCTCCTTATGGATCTTGTTAGGAGCAGACTTGCCAAAAGCTGTCAGTGCCCAGTTTGTTAACAGAACATGCAGTTCGTTTTATTATTTATTGTGCATGTTGCTTGCCGTCTTTCCTGTCTAACATATCATTTTGTCGTCGAACATGCAGCAGCAGAAACTTTACGGGAACTCATTTATTAAGTGCAATTAGTCACTTTTTCACAACAGTTAGTTCACAGGAATGACGCCTCCTTGTTGTTAGCTAGCAAGCTAAACTAGCCGGTTAATGCTTCAGTTTACTAGTTAGCTTGTAGCAAAAGAGACTACAAAGTTGGTAGAAGGCGGCGTTTAAACGTTCACATAAATTAGCAGATGTACAAGTAAGTGTGACTGTTATCAAAGATTTACGTTTTGACTGAAATATCTGAATGAATGTACTCACATGTTGTCAGCCCCCGGCAGCCAAGAGAGACAAGAAATGATGCAAGTCGGAGTCAGCGAGAGCGGAACTGACGTCAAAACGCAAACTCATTCGTTACATGAAAATAAAACGCTCCAAATAAATATCCTCATGTGTATTTACACATGTAGCCCTCTGTTTTCGTTTTTTTATTTTTTATTTTATGTAATTGTCCTTTATTATTCTCAAGTGATGTTTTGTACCATTCATGCTCCATTTGTATGTGCCACTTTTTTATCTAAAACTTTGTACTTAAAATAAAACGCAGTAATTTAATCCGTGTGACCAACAAAATAAGAGGGAATACGTTTATAAGTTATACACAAGTATATCATAATAACAGTGAGACCTTGATTTACTGACGCTGATAATTCATATTGCAGCAAATATTTAACAAAGACACTGCTGCTTCCATTCCCAGGTATAACTTTAAGAAACAAAACGCCAAATTAATAAATCAAAATCTGCTTCTTTTAAAGTATATCTTTGTAAGGATTCCTTGAAAGGAGTGACATGTGAATCATACGGCGAAACTTTACATCTGTAATTATTAATATACAGATTTTTTTTTTGTTTTTTTCATTGTCATATTTTGCAGTTTCCTGGCTAATCCAATGTGGAAGTCCTATAAGTTTCTATCTGTAATGTCTACTTAAAGGGGATTGTCCAAGCAAAATATAAAGTAGGCTAGGGTCAGTCTAGTTTAATGTATGATTAATGATTCAGTTATAAGATTCAGCTGTCCTTCCAACTACAACATTCCCCAAATCTTACCACAGCTGTAAATACGTTCTTTAAATCATTTCATTGGATCAGTTATCTTTAGGATGTCACTCCACAATACATCAATTCAATCCACAATACATTTACCAAGGGTTCACTTGGAAACCAGGGAGCAGATTGTGGCATGAAGGGCAAAATCTCTGTGATTAAGCCCCAAATCTGTGCTTCTCCTTTAAATTGTGCTTGTTTCTTATTCCATTGGAGTGTTTTTTTCTTAATTTTGTTCAATTAATTACGAATGTCTTTAGCATAATATGGTATTTTCACCTTTCGTGCTTATATAGTACTAGCTTTTAATGGTCAAATTGGAGGGAAGCAAATATGAATGTTGTTCTCAGCAGATTAAGCATTTATAATCCCATTTTACTATAGGATATATCCCATTAGCAGACACCAAGTATGCAATTTAATCCAAGTACCAGTTAAAATGCAAAAATGGCCACACAATCACCTTCTCAAATATTTTTTATGATTTGACCTGTAAGACAAAACTGTGTTGCATCTTTCTGAGTTTCTCACAGTTTCGTACATCGGTTTTCCCAGCTCTCAGCAAGTAAGCGTTTATCAGATAAACAGTTCATGCTGTCTTTGCTTTTGTTCTATCAAAGTGTGGCAAGTTGGGATATCACTAAACATATTTAATATTTAACTGGCTGTATTTAAGCAGCCTGGTGGAAGGTATCTCTATATTTCTGAAGGAAACTCAATTTGTTTATTCACTTTGTAAATTTGAACCTGTTCCATTTGTTGTTGAAGATCTTTCAGCATGTCTTTAATAGAAAGTGATGGACACATGGACAGAAATGCAGTGGGGATCAGACAGAGCAAATTACAACAAAGAATTCAAGAGAATCAGATGTTTGTTAACAAAGCATAGCTTTATTGTGATGGTGGAAACATGGAACGCTGGCAGACGTGGAGGGTAACTGATGGCAGCTTATTTCGATTGAACTGCCTTCTGCGCGGCCTTCATGCCCTTCTTGTTGTGCTTCTTGGCAAAGCGCATGTTCCTCAGGAACTTGGGGTCCACCTGCAGCAAAGAGAGAAATCAAATGGTGAGTGAGATGCAAGTCTGGAAGTGGCACACATCCAAGATCAAGCAACATGATCAAACAACTTCTGAGCAAAATGCATAGAAAAAGACACATGGGCTCCAACTGGGAAAAAACAGTGCCGTCACTTTAAAGACGCATTGTTATATACTGATCTCTTGTTTAACCCCCAAAGTTAAACCATAGCCCCTTTCACACATTAACAATGACACTTTCAAGAAAATGTTAAGACAGTCTGCCCCTGACATTTTCCAGAGTAGCCCTTTCACACACGTCCCCAACAGCAGAAGATTTTCTTCCATCACTCTGCCCACTCGCTCATGGTGAATGTTCCCGACTATTACACATCAGCTCACCCCGACTTCTGAAATGTTACGAGAAAGCTGGCAGGAAAAAGTCCACATGAAGTCAGGGGGGGAGAACTTGGCTGTTTGCGTTCACACATGCAGCACGCCCAGACAATGTCGTGAAATTTTCAGGAGTGCAGTGCATGTGTGAAAGAGACTTTTGACAATAACCAACAGCCAAGATAAAACATGTTTGATCCACTTTTTGGAAAAAATGCTGCAGTGCTGAGCAACAATGCATTTCAAAATGGCTTTGACAACATCAAGCTTCAATTGCTATCCCTGCCAAATGGTCAAAAAGACGACTTTCCCACAACACATTGAACACCACATGAGACAAGGCCAATGACAAGTTGTTACATTTTGAGCTGCCTTTGTCGCACTAAACTCACTACACTTTGAAACCAGTCTGCCTTGAACAAGTACCCCTAACCTGTCAAATTCAGGGGAAGATAGTTTTGAAATCAAAAGCAGTGTGAACATCCTTTAGATTTAAGACGTCTTCAAACCACTCGCTGATCTAAAAGGGTGATGTAACGTGCATTATTCCAAGTTAAGGCTTGATGTGATTCCAGAGTCTCCTGAACCATTAGAGGGAAAACACCAGAGATCACCCCTCCCTCCCTGACATAATTGCCTACATTTTAGCAACTACTGTTCCAACAATTGACAGCAGTTATAACTATAATAAAAAAATACTTCTGTAATCAAGGAAAAATAAAATAAAACAAGACTCTACAAAGGATTTCTGAAGACAAAATCCTATTTTTTACTCTCATGAATATTTACATGAAGATCTCAGATGTGCCTGGTACAGTTTTGACAACATAAAATAATTTACTCATATAATATCATATTCAGCGTGACTAAAAATGCAGAGACTGAAACTTCCAAAGTAGTCTCTATAAATAATATGCATTTATTTGTCCACACAACGCTCTGAACAATCACGCTTAATGCCCCAACATGCATTTAAACCCTATATTCCTCAATGAGCAAGCTATAGGCTCAAAATAAGATCAAGGTAGAGGATAAGCCCAATGACTGACCAGTGGCATGACTTCACAGTAAGCCAGTTGCTACCAAGCATTATTCCGGTTCCTAGTAAATATGGAAACATACGACCTATGAATACAACACTATAACTGTACATACCCCCTTCAGTGACTCGTAGCGCTGAGATGTGGGCTTCTTGATGCCATTCCTGTGGGCTTTACGAGCTGTTTGGAGGAGGACAGTGACAATTTACAAAAAATACAAATTCGTCCAATTCCTAGCAACATCTGCATCTGGAAATTGCACAAACTAGTATTTTTAATGAACATGCATGCAAAACTAGCAGTGAAATATTCCAGACAATCTGCCATTGGTTTAAATTAAATAGCTTAGCTTCGTTAATATAAGTTCATTCAAACGTTTCCCCATCATTGCAGCTATACTTACACTGGTTGTGGGTTGTGTGGTTCTTGGACTTGGCCATTTCGACACTGGTTAATCTGAATAAAGTAAAAATTAGAAGACATTAGGCAATCATCTTAGCATCACTGTGATTAGCATCCACCTGGATGTAAGCTAACGTTGAATGGCAACTCAGCTTGTCCGATGTAAACAAAGATACGTTTAACAAACATGGTCTAAGTGAAACAGAACAACTCAAACGTCCGACGTAAAAGTAACTCATCAGGAATAAATACTCATACATTTCCAGCAAATCAAGTATGCCCTTTTATTTATGCAATGTGCACTACTGCTTCGCCGCCCTCTGCTGTGCTTCAGGCAGTGTTAGCACTTTTAAAATATGATTTTCAACTCCTAAAGAGTATCACATCTTAAACATACAGCCATGGAAAGATGGCCCACATAGTGATTTATCATAATGCGCCTCTTTTTATGTTTGAAAACGTAAAATACATGAAGATTGATTTAGATTTCAAAAGTCCACCAAGATGGGAAAACTATGTACCTGCCGCACGAACAGACGACAACCGGAAGAGAAAGAAAATCAACCACGACGAAAAAAGAAGAAGAAGAGTCGAGTCAAGAGCGGAAGTTACCGAGAAAGTCTGGTCTGTTTAACGACGCTGCCGCCTGTTGATGGTGTTTGATATAACAGGTGACAACCCAAAGATGGCCACACGGTGTCACCCTCTATCCATTTTCTTCTTTTTAAATTAATTGATTGGTAAAGATACTGTATCACATTCTGTATAGTGTATATTATATATATATATATGCTACTCTATATTATATTATGCTTTTATACTATATAATTGCAATTTTACCGTTATAATACATTTTTACTATTGACTAAATATTCCATATATATATATACATAGTGTAGTATGATATGTTACCAGTTGTATATGCCTCTTATTTTATTATTTTATTTTATTTATTTTACCTATTCTTACTTTCTGTTTGTATTTGCCTTCTTGCTACTTGTCTTTGTGCTGTTGCAACAAACGAATTTCCCCTCTGTGGATTAATAAAGAATCATCTTAATCTTAATACTGTATAGTCTGAAGCACTGAGGTGTCTGCCTCTGATGGAAGATGTGAAGAGTTTCTACAGCCTGATTTCTCATTTAACCTTTTGAACTTCTGAAATAACTGACCAAATCCCAAAAGAGATAAAACACTATAAAAAAAAACCAATTCTTAAAAAAAATGACATAAATTAGCAGTTAGCAGTTACTTTGCTTTTTATTATTTTCCTCCCAGTGTATTTATCTTGTGCCTCAATGGATGGCTTCATTGTCATCAGTAGGCTACATCTCATCTTAAAGGCAATTTCTGCAGGTAAAAGAAAAACACATAAAACAGGTAAGAATTAAACAAAATACTCATACTGATCAGAATTATGAAATAATTACAGCTTTTGGCATGTAATTTAAAAATTACCTTGTTGAAGTTGACCTAAAGCCTCACAGAGCCACTAGAATGGCCAGGGACACATAGTGTTACTGACTTATTAACTCAACCAAGGAGGTTATGTTTTCAGTACAGGCCAGATTCTAGTGAAAGTTGGTGCAAGGGTGACACAAGAGCCAGTCAATTTGGAGCACATGCTGATCTGACTCATGAACAAGCACTCATTAGAGGATCTGAATGGTAAAAACAGCAGATTTTACAAGTATATCCAGACATATATACCTAAATATAAGTAAGTGTATGTTCATATATATGTTAGTCTTGCAGGTTTGCATATCACAGAAGAGTGGACTACTGGCCTTGGCAGAGGTTTGTCCTCTCCGAGTTCCCAGTAACAGTAATTGCTGGAGCACACTTCCTAGATATCCAGACAGTGTTGCATGTGTGACGTCCACGGTTGGCTCCAGTTGTAACTCTTGATTTTCCTCGCTGACGGTCGCTTTCCTTTTCAGACTGTTTGCCTTCATCTGAGCGTCGAATTTGTTTCTTTTTCTTTGGATTTTCAATTATTTTTGAAGTTGTATCTGTAGTCATCGAACTTTTCTTTGTTTGTTCAGCCATAGTAGATTACTGTTTACTCGCAACACTTGCAGAGACCGGAAGAGCAGCGGCTTAGCTCCGCCTACCCTCTCTGGCAGACCAACCACTGCTGGGTGATGGAAAACGCGTCACTAACTGGGCGCCGCTTGTGATTTTTTCCATGAAAGTCGCCACAAACAGCCAGTCTGTAATACTGCAAATGCAAAGGCTTTCATCAGTGGGCCACAGGCTCAACCACCATTGTGTTACCTCATTCGGCGATAGATAGTGACTTAACAGACATTTATTTACATGAAAATCTGAGATTATTACTGTAATAATTCCTGGTTACATTATCATCTTTGGATAATGATGTAAAATAAGGACAATGAAAGACAACAGTGTGACATTTCAGTTTGGATAAGTTGCCAAAAATGTGAATGAAGTTTGGTGGGGGCAGAGATGATGAGACTTCCTTTTTAATGAACCTGTCAAAGATGTTGATTTCTGATGCTTTTAATGGACTGACTGCTTCTTTTCGTCTCTCCCAGCTGAGGTCACAACATGTCAGCCAGCAGGGCGAGATGATGGACAGATTGTAAAGCAGCCAGCATTTATAGACAGCTCCACAGAGATTACAGAGCTGCTGCTGGCCCTCCTCTATGCAGTGATGGATGGGGAAGGATGCACAGCCATGTGACTGAGCTTACATCTCTCTCTCTCTCTCTCACACACACACACGCACACACACACACGCACACGCACAGAAAATCACAGACAGAACTAAAGGATTTTTCTCAACATGGCCCTAACTTCTCCTCTCTCTCTCTCTCTCTCTCTCTCTCTCCTTTTCTTTCCGTTCCTCTCCTCTCTTTCATCTCCCCTCTCGTTCTGGGCTGAGGCTGGGTGAATCCCTGCTCAAGCAGAAGAAATCATGCAGCAGCATCCTATATTTAGACCCCGTTTGATCATACGAGCCTCTCCGCTCCTCTCTGCAGCACTCGGCTCTGCTCAGTAAATTACAGATTTGGGTACATGTGTTTTATTTCAGACATTCTCCTTCATCTGATAGCGGTCAAGAGACGAGTGGTTTTCCACTTCCTGTGATATTTTTCACGCATGGTGCTTTTGCAGGTGTGGGAGTGTGAGTTTATCCTGCAAAACGAACACGTCGCTGTGAATATTTTCACAGTAATATCCGTGTGAAGTCTGTATTAATGAAGCGAGATAATTTCTCTTCATTCACTGATAATTGTAATTATCACGACCCTTCCATAAGAAAACTATGATATTATAAAATTCAATAAAAACTTACTCACCATGTTTACACAGCAGCAATTGTCCTCTAATTTCATATGAAGGTGGGAATACTTAAATCTTGTTATCAGTCATAAAATGCTACGTGGCTTTCAGGCTGCGGGCCGTAAAAAGTAGTTAATCTGACAAAAAGTTACCTTATCCGTTTTCAGATTGATCAGCAACAAAAAAGGTAACTGAAAATCTAGAGTTACATTTGTCCATATTGTGACATAAAACAACATTTTTGAAAATCTATCTGGTATCATTAGATAGCAGCTACCGTTAGCATTCAGCCGCTTCCATATTATATGATATTGTTAAAAGACACCATAGCAAAGGTGTGAAATCTGAAGTATCATCACACATCTTGGTTATACTTATTTAAAGGTATACTAAGTAGGATTTTTCCTTACATTTTGTCAACAACACATTCAAACTGGGGCCCTCCACCGCTGCATCACGTTGACCTTTGCGGTAGCATGCTAACCGCCGCTTACCATTGCGCTAGCATGCTTACCGCCGGTTAGCTTGTCCTACCCGGTTCAATGCACCTACCTGTCAAACAGAAAGAAGGCCAACTCTGCATCGCTCTTTCGCCATGTTCGCCAGTCTGAATGGGGCCCAGTTGCTAATTTGAACCACTCCCACATTCATCTATACGCTGTGATTGGCTCAGGGAAGCACAACAGCGCCCCTCCTGCAAAGCAAAACAACAGAATAGATGCAGAGGGAAGGGTCTCACAACACACATGTATAGAGGCCCATAAGTGATGATTTATATTATATTAAATTTGTTAAAGTCTATATTTTATTATTCCAAGAACTTGAAAATAAAAGTTGATGCACAGGATGTAATCGATTTTGTTCATATTAAATGTGGGCAAAGTTTCGAATCTGTTGGTAAAAGTATGTTGGAGTAATCCCCTGGCTTCTCAGCTCAGTCTACAGGCTGCTGTGAATGCCAGGTTTCACACTGTTTTTCGTAAACGCTGCAATTTGTGACGTCACAAAGTGCAGCCTCAGCAGGCTTCGGAGAGTTGGCCAATCGGAAGAAAGCTGGGTTGTAGGGGCGGGGTTTCTTACAGGGACAGAGCTGACTGAGCACCAGTGTGAGAAAATTAAGGGTTTTTTTTAACTGTAAATTATGCTAAGCTACTCCAGAGGTATCACAAAGCGAAATATGAAGCTTGAAATTAGCATAATACCCCCTCCTAAAATTGTCTTGCTGTCTACTCATCCGTCCTCAGTACATGTGGATGAACCAGAGAAAGGTACTTTAAATGAGCCCAAAACCAAAGACAAATGCCGTTCTTGCCACAAAAAGATCTTTTAAAAAGTCATGTTGTGGTAGACATTAAAGTGGCACACTGAAGTGCACATAAAAGCAGAACACAGAAAAACAAATAATTCTGGTGACCTTTGACCTTTGCTGTAGCGCCATCCGTAGCTCCAAAATGAGCACATCTCCTCAATCTTAAGTTTTAAAACTCACTATCTATCTGTCTGTCCTCCTGTCTTCTCCCAAGTCCACCACTTATTCAATTACACAATATAAAGGTCTTGCTGTAACCTGGCCAGATTACTATATGCAGAAAAGAAAGCTCTACAGATACACGTCCATAATTGTTTGTTCATGTCACATTTTTCCTACATTGTTTCCCTGGTATTGAACTACCCATTTCATATCACAGAGAAATCCAATAACTTTCATGACTCCCTGTAATGTCATGATCAGTTGCTTGTAATTACCGGTGTTTTTCTCAGAGTACAAAGACTAACAGGCGCCTTAAGTATGATCTGAAGTCGTTTAACATGACATAGCTGCAGTATATACAGCATAATGATGGTCTTGCAGGCTGAGCAGCTTCTTCAGAGGTGCTGTACATTGTCTCCCACCTATAATAAGTCTTTAGGGGAGCATCGCCACTGCTGTGTTCTTTAATCATGTACCTTAGAGAGAACAGAGGTGCTGCCATGCTGCTGCTGGGCTCTGTGTGGCTTTGTTTCATTATCTGTCAGTGTCACTCTCTCTCTCTCTCTCTCTTTCACTCTGTTATTGGTTTCACACTGAGCGTTAAAGTACATGCACTTTATCAGTAGTATATCATGATTCTGTGCACTGAAAACTGTATTGTTCACTACGCATTTTGTATACCAAATATACAATTAGTGGTCCATTTCATAGATACACATAGCAGGGTTAGCAGGGGTCTTAAGCCCCCCTTGAAAAAGGCTGAGAACCTCTAAGACGGCCTCCCATGAAAATATAAACAGGATACGATCTTTATAACTTTATACATAATTGCGTTCCAGTGACTGAGTGATGATGACCCTTGACCTCTGCTGCTTGTTGAGCGATTTGACTGGTGTGTTAGCGTCGTTGAAGTTAAATAGAATATGTGAAACAGCATCCACATTTGTTTCTCTAACAGTTTCTTGTCTTACTAAAAGTGTCAGAACGATTCAGTTAAATTCAATAAGTTTGTGATTAGCAGTTGATGATGAACCATGTTTCTTTTGTTATCGATAGGAGATGAGGGAGAATGGATTATGTCGGTCAAGGCTAGCACAGACAGCTAATTCCAGCATTGAGGATGCTAACATGGTGTGTTGCCACAAGTAGAGGATAATGCGACAAATGAGGAGGATGAAGAAGAGGATCGTTAGCTGAAAGTAAGCTACGCGCTAACGTTAGCTGCTGCTGGCAGGCGGTTGCTAGCAGGAGTTGTGTGTCGCTGTTTCCAAAGTTTTATGTCAGATTAATCTGCTTTATTATATGGTTGTTGCTCACAGCCGAGTAAATCTACAGATTATTTATTGTGGCTTTGATTTGGAATTGATTTGTTCGTGGTTGGTTGTACTGTTTTTGTGTGCATTTGTTGAGTTCATTTATAATGAATGAAATTGATTGTGCTTACGTTTGACATTTATTAGAGCCTTTCAATTTTATACCCGGGATAAATGAATCAGGTTTCTCTGCAGTAATATCAAAGGGCCAGTTCGCCGATTTTCAACCTCAGTCCTATCATGCTGTTATGGGGAGCTAACTCCATTATGGTAGAAAATTTGTATTGCTCTGTGCCTTTGGAGGACGCTATCCGCTTCTCCAATGGGCCCTGGAAGACCTCTGCCAGACTACGTAAAATGCGTCATCTGGCGGAGGCCAGGGAGCTCGCTAAACTAAACTTCCTCAATCTAGGACGCCCGCCTCTGATGTCATGTCTTGTTCAATATCGTCAGGTTTGAAATGTCTGAGCCATTGCCGTCAGTGAAAACGGTAGTATTTCACTCTAGCGTCTCTCTCTCTGGGCCGTTCCTTTCAGAGGAAGCCCGCAATGCATACTGGGTGTTGTAGGAATGTGGTGAAACCACGAGCTGTTTGTACAACTTTCTCCACAGCTATGGCGCCAATTTCAAATATTATTGCTTCTATCGATTACGGAGAACACCAGCTTTGACTGACAGTGGCTTTTTCCAGGGGAGAATTGCTCCTTTAATGTGTTTGCTCCTCTAATTGTTTGTATGATTTTCTTATAAAACGTGAGGCAATAAATACACCATCTCATAGCATATAAAGTAGTTAAACAGGTCATCCTTGACTGTCTACAGTACAACAATAAACCTCTTTGTATTCAAGTCTAATATACTATACTACTCCTAACGGCGTATTCATACTTGTGCATTACAGTAATTAGAGTGTCAAAACATGCAGACAGGAAGTCTAAACCAGCGCTAACAGGAGTCAGGGTCAGAAACAGGACCAGAAATGTGTGCCCCTAAGGTGGCATGACAATCTGGCATGGAAGGAAGTGAACTGGTTTATGTAGTGCAACCTGATGAGAGGATGAGGTTAAGGTGGTGAGATGTGTGGTGGGAGCGCAGATGGCTTCACGGCTGTTGAGAAGCAGGAAGTGGTGTGGATGGGCGGGGCAATCAAGTGAGGATGACAGAAAGAAAAGTCTGAGGGAATCTATAGAAAAGGTACACGCCTTTTGTAAAACTCGGGGTAAACAGCGTTTTTGGCTCGTGACGTCAGGCTGTGCGCCGTTAACTCCATGGTGACACGTCATTCCTTGCAAAATGACGGACGTAGCCCATTTTCATTTGGACGAGGATTTTTTATAAGCGTGCTTGTATGTACGGGATTTTTTTTTTTTAAACAAAGGAGGCAAAAACTCTGTTATCAATAATACCCGTGTACGTGTCGACATGGCATGCGTGTTAAACTCTTGGGAGGCCAGGTTGTAGAAAAAGTATTGACGTTCATGCTGAATACTTTTACTCCTAAAAACTCTGAATGGAGGACTTAAAACTTGTGGTATCACTTTCCCCACTGCTGCTGTTATCTCCCCCCAATTATCTTTCAAACCTCCTCTCTGCTTCACTCGGATTCACTTCCACTTAATCCCCCTTTCCTCCATCTGTCTCCCTCATTCATGAACCACCCACGTTCCCCTGCTCTGTTTTTCCTTCAGTCAAACTCAGATGCTCTTGTCTCTCTCTCTCTCTCTTTCTGTTTTCCCCCTGAACTCCCTCTCATACTCTCCTGCTCCCTCTTTTTTTGCACCACATCCCACCCACTTTCATTTCCTTTTCATCTGTAAGAGGAAATCTCGTCTTTGAGGCGCACAGAGTCAATCCCCCGGGGACTCACTTCACCCCAACACATGAAAGAGGCTGCTTATTATGTCTCTGGATTATGGAGGCATTATAGGCAGCCATATCCAAACAGAGGAGAGGATCCATTAAGTGGTGCACATATAAGTGAAATAAGTAGAAAAAAAGGGCATTGAAGAGAGGAGTGACAGAGGTTATGAATATGTAATGTGTTTTTTGTTTGGATTTAAATTAGGAGTTGACATTTTACAACCTCATAAGCAACTAATGGTTAGTTTTTATGTATGAGATTGTTTAACATAAAGTCAATACAGCAGCCACAATAAGAGCTAATGCCGGGGACTGTACATTAAGAACTTGTTCAATTACATTACATAGTATAAACCCATTAAGATGACACAGTACACAGCTTACTTACACGGAGCAGCTATAATCAGTATTTTTATATTATTAAAATGATGTTGTGTGACGTGAAATGAGTCCCTCGTAGTGACAAACCCTCAGAGAGTTATCGCCCACAGTCCCTCTCAGCTCTGCGTCTGTCTTTCAGCTCATTGTTTTGTATTCTGGCCCACAGCTTCATTGTTTTTGCTTCACTCTCGCTGCTCTCATCAGTGTCGTTTCCAGCTGCAGCAGGAAGCTGCAGAGAAAAAGCTCAGACAAATCTACTGTAAACTACCGGCCCTGTACCAAACAGCAGACAGTGAGCAGCAAAAACATCTGATATTTACCCGAGAGCTAAGAGGAGAGTCGGTATTTGGCTGGTGGACGGAAACTCCACAACTCCTATAATACAGATCCTTATTGACATTTCCATAGTTAAAAGACATATTTATACAGCACAATTTATTTATCCAGCCTTCTTGTTCAAGTCCCTCAAGTCAGAGGTGTGATCCTGTTAACTGACAGCTACTTCCCTCAGTCGCTCCCTCCACAGCTAGCTAGCTAGCTACCAAGCTACATCAAAGCCTACAAATTAGTGACAGAAGAATGGCAGACAAACACTGACACTGGTCAACAGGTTGTTCTAATTTGACTCACATAAAGAACTCTTAAATCATCATATTACAGAATAACAGCGTTTTTTCACCCCGACCACAGCCCTAGTGTTCAATATAAGAGATGTTAAAAGGTCACACAGCCCACCTTCGACTGACTGATTAGGGCAAAAACAGACAACCCCAAACACAGCATCCGGCTGAATGTATGAAGTGACACCATAGAGTGAAAAAGAAGTGAACATGGCCCACTGGTGTGAAATGTGAACCCAATGTGGTCGCCCTCTTAGCACCCATCGACTATTGTTCGACAGTGATTTAGCCTCTGGGAGTTGCAGCCTCGCAGCCCACATTTTGGGGCGTCCAGCGCTTCCAGTCGATATTTCGATAGTGGATAAGGGATATCTAGGCAAAGACATCAACTGCTGCGTGCTTGTCGTTCATTCCGACTACCTGCTTGCAATGGCAGAATGACGTAAGCCCTGAGAAACAAGCATCACCAATATGATTATTTCACAAGCAATCTCGGATCCCATTGGCTATAGTCTGAGACGATATAGCCTCTGGGGACACCGGTGAACGTGCCGGGCGGGAAGCGATAATCGACTTCCCGTCAAGACTTCCTTTCCCGCGTGCTGCGTTGTTACAGAAACAGAAACCGTTTTCTGGTGATTTACTTGTTATTAACGGGTCTTACCTTTGCCGAAATTTCAACATCATGATGCAGATTTGTAGGAAGTAAAAATTCAAGCTTTGTCAGGTCTGTCCTCAAGAGGAGAAGAAAACTTTTCAAATCCTCATTTGTTGAACGGAGGTCGGATTGATCCGATGCATTCGAGGAAGTCAGGAAATATGAACGCTGAACAGCTTTCGTGACACAGCGTCAAGGGAATTAATCTCAAGTTGAATTTTAGATCAAGAACAGACTGTTAGCTGTTAGCATGCAGTAGCTGTTTATAGAGATTAATAAGAAGATAAATCGTCGTCAGATCACGCTGATGGGAGCCGGGATGTCATTACGGCGGATTACCTTCTGCCTGCTTTTGCTCTTCTCACTGACTGTTTTTCCTCCATACGCAGCCTGCTGATACGTGATTGGTCAATATTACTCGGACAATAAGCGCAGTTCAAACAAAACACTTGCCTTCCCGGAAATTCACATCCCTGCCTACAGATTCTACATTTCTATGGTATGCTTTGGGGTTTGGCTAAGTGTGATTGAGATGCTCATTCAAGTGTAGTTGTTCGGTTGAAGGAACCAGCGGTGTGTGTTTGTGCAAATCCTCCCTCAACAGATGCTACATGTTTGATGAATGTCTTCCTGCCTGGTTACTATGAGAATCAAGTCCAGCTGCAGTGCCCTCCTTTTGTCCGTGTGCAGTGCAGACTAATGCTCGACAAAACCCTGACCGAGCTCCATCAGAGAGAATCACTCTCTTAAAGTCTCTCCACTTCCTCTCCAAGCTGGCATCGACAATAACTCACGGGGTGATTCTCTCGCTCTCGCTGTGCCCGTATGTACTTTATGTTCTGGATTCTTTAATGTAGACATAATGATTGAGATTTCTGACCTCCAACAGATGTACATGATCGCTCTCTCTCCCTGCCTCTCACTCCATGCTATACGTATACATGCTGTCCCTGACTCCACGTGTCCTTTGCTGCTCTGACTTCATTCATTGCGGGCTGAGATCAGGATTCGAGAATGAAAAGCAGAATGAGCGAATGAGAGACTAGAGGAGGAGGGCAGGGCGCGTGTATTGGTGCTGCGAGAGGACATCTGGGCGGGCTGCGCTAAGAACGAGCGTTCCTATTGGTTAACGGAAAGGATGAATGAAAGGATGCTGATTTGAATAAAGGCCATAAGGATTTACAGTAAGGCAGCACCGGGTTGACAGGAGGGAGGAGGCAGAACAATGAGTCACTCTCTTTCCCTCTGCTCCTTCCATCCATCTATCTGTCTATACATTCGTCTCCCCTCCCTCCATCCTCCACATCGCTGTGGCTCAGCTGGAGCACACACACACAACAGTACAAGTTAGCGAACACAACAACACGTGTTGAAAATAAAACTAAGAGTAAGAGACACAAATTGTAAGGATTATGTAATTATGGAACAAGCTTTGAACACACGGACATATTACTACTTTGAAAGTTGTAGTTAACCATGGGGGTGTCGGAAATCATATTAAAAGATGTTTTAATATTTACGGTTACATTAAGAAAGAATATATAAATGGTTAGACCCACCCCCTCTTTATGGAGGGGTCAGAGTCTTAAGGGGTTTTAAATCTGGATGTGGACATGGAGAGGTCAAAGTTCTTGCCGTCAGCGTTTTGGGGAAGCTTCTCTGGGGCTCGCCGTAACACCCAGGCACAACGAACCCCCACAGGTCCCTATGGATAGGAGGACAGAAAGAAACAAGAAAGAAAAAGAGTAGGAGTGGGAGGGAGGGGTGAAAAATGCGAGAGCGAAAGAGGAGGAGAGGGGTAGGTTTGAGTTTATGGGAATGCCAGGAGAGGCACGTTTGAGGTGTTGTCCTGCTCCTAAAGCTTTGCTATATCATCAATAACCTAATCTGTTGTTAGATCAAATTAATTCCCACCATCTGGTCTAAATAAAATAGTCTTAACATGTTTTAAAACAAACTATGTGATCTAAAAGGTTTTATACAACAGTAAGTTCCGACCAAGCAATCTGATTGGACGAGAGGCCTTCCATTAGTGCTGATATAGAGTATAATGGCACAGGGAGTTCAAACATAATGTATCACTCTGCCTCAGCCTGGTGTTCTGAAGACTGTGTTTTAACAATACAGCAAACAGTCTTTGACTAGATTGGTCAAAGTGGTATCTCATAATCACAAAGGCCACCACAACAACTGTCAATGGACTCTTCTTTTAAGGGTTGCATGCTGAATGTAAACACACAGGTAAGAGTACAGAAACCAAAGTAGCTGGTCTGCTGAAACATGTAGACAAACACAAAGTGTTGAAAAATGTTTGTGTGTTGCTTGTCGGGTTGAATGAATGAAGCAAAATGAATGATTACATAAAGAAAAAATGGTCTGTGTTTGCTCCTCACTCTGTCTCACTATATGGCGCATGTAGCAACATCAAGTGAGAGGAAGTGCTGTTATACTGAATATCAGCACGACTGTGATTCAGTCATTAGATAATCACTGCTGATGTTCAGGACAACAGCACTCCCTCTTGTGTGATACTGCTAAGGTAAAAAAATACACTGTTTTTTACAATTACACTCTGTATTACACTTTGCTTTGAGGGTAAATTTATGGCAAAACTGCTTTCATATTTCAAACTTGCAATCATCAATTCCACATTTGTTTACACTCTACTTGCTGTTGTGTTTCGCCTCGACTTTCAACATCAGTCTTGTTGTTTGACTTTTCCCATCACGGTTGACTTTGTGCATCCATTTGCTTCTGGCGAGTGGAAACAACAACAGACGTCAGTCCGCATTAAACAGTCAGTCAGGACACCAGGCAGATGTAAAGGCCCCTTTATACAACAATATGTGTTGTGAAATCTCAAGGGTACGGCAACACAGAGAGACCATTTTCTATGTCACCATCGAAGAGATGCAGAAACAAGAAAAACACCTAATTATATGCCATAAAAACCGTAACTGGGTTTCATCATTCTTCCCAGTAGATTCATATTTTCATTAAGTGTAGTAGTTGTAAAAGAATGATCTCAACATGATCGAAACACATCCAGTATGATTCAAAATCTACCAAAGATAAGACTTTTACTCTTCTTACTAAAATGACCTAGAAAAACTGAGACGTGCACTTATTTCTTCCAGCATTAATTACTGTAGTGCACTTGTCCCTGGCGTCCCCTCTACGCTCTCTATCAAACTCATTTAAAACTCAGCAGCCAGAAAGTGAATGTGAGCGAGTAGCTATGATCACATTATCTCTGCCTCTGTTCATGGGCTCGTTGTGAATGCACATGTGAGCAGCCAAAGCATCACATTTCTACAATGAAATATCACTCACAGCTCTGTTCACAGGTCACATGTCTGTTGTTATTTTTAAGAGACAGCTCGGGGCAGCACCTTTCCTGCTGAAGCTTCGACAGGATCAGACAAAGTCTCATTATTGAAGATTCGGTCGAGACTCAACACTGATTAGTTTTTTTTGGGGCCTAAAGGTTACCTGTGCTCTCTGCACAGCAACAATGCTTTGTCCTTCATAATGTTCTTTTCCTCAAATATTTTTTTAGGTACTTTCTTCTGCTTCTGGCTGTAAGGGGTGGTTTGAAGACACACACACACACACACACACACACATACACACATTATCCGAGATAAAACGTTATCGCCAAGGAAACAGCAGCACAAGAGACAACAAGGCTACAACAAACCATATAACTTTATGATGGAAAAAAAATACTTAAACTTTATTTAAAAAGAAAAAATCAAGCAAAAGCTGTGTAAAATGTCTTAAATGTAGATTATCATAATATTTGCAAATGTATGAGTAGGTAAAAAAACAATGACTCCATTGGTACAACTCTGAAATCTTTATTGAGACTGTGCTGTAACTTACACAATCTCACAGTTATAGAAACAGGGTGCTACAGTAGGTGTCCTATACTTCAATAAATAAAGATATATAAAGAGAATATTACATGAGAATATCGGATATTCACAATATATGATACTGTAAAACAAATAAAGTGTACATAAAGCCAGGTGAAGATACAAAGGGCTAGCCTGGTAAACAGACGGATCTGAAAGCCCATGTTTTATTAGCTCTGGTAGATGTGTCTAGTCCTCTCCTCATTCAGACAGGGCGATAACAGAGAAGCTGTTGCATCTGTATTAAACCAATTTGACTCTAAATCATATGTGTTGACAGGAAGGACCCTTTTGCATTACTTCTGACAAGATTTCAGTTAATCGAGTCGCGTGACACCGACCCCCCGCAAGCAGTTTCAGGCATTAAAAATAACTATATGGAAATAATCAATCTTGTCGCTGATGGTCTGCTTTGCTTTTGTAGGTCATGTAGAGTCATCAGAATTAATTTCAGTCTGTTTCATAACCGGTGAAAAACTCCTCACAGGAGCTTTAACATCTTTCAGGCTTTGCTTTGCTGAACATCTTTTGTCAATGGGTGAAAATTAAAAGAAATGGTTGATATATAAACTAAGAACACATTATAGCCTGTGCATTTTTTTTTAATTTCATGTGAATTTATTAACTGATTAGTATATTTAAATGTATCTTAACTCCTTCCTAATGTTGTAACATGCACCCAGTATGTCAGGTTGAACACCCAGGTGCCAGTCCTGTGTAGGATTACATGTTTTCTATTGCATCCAGGCTTCCACTGATGACAGCATGTTTGATGTCATCTATGAACTGTGGATTCTTGTCTCAGGCAAAGTCTGCAGAAACACTCACATACATGAAACGTGTGCATAAAAGGCTTAAACTGACTTAGAAAGAAGCTGTTGTGATGTGACAGACTCAGCAGGAACGCGCCTCAAAGTCTGTGAGTCCTTGAGCGCGGACGCTGGGATCGGGCCAATGTCACTTGACTCTGACTGGCACTAGAGGGCTTTGTGGCTTGAAACAACTGATGCTGTTGTTACTCTGGTGAGGACAGTCGTTCTATCGCTGGTGACATTGATAAATGTAAACCAACTGACTGGTTATTCAATGGACTAAAAACCTGAAGCGAACAAACTCTAAATGATAATCCGGTGACTCACTTGTCTCACTGCCACACATTCACACAGTGCGCACACACTTACCGCACATACAGCGCACACACATACATGTGTTTTCACAGCACACCTACGCACACACAGCCTTGCACACACTCAGCGTTGGGTATTTTTGAACACTGTTGTTGGGTAGCCTCTTATACAATGTGTGTTTCAGGGACAGCCGCTCTTACTCTGACCTGCTTTGTGTCTCAGAGGGAAGGTGGGAAGAGGCCCACCTCACAAACAGCACGAATCACTATTGTCCTTGTAGAGAGAGAGAGAGATTAAAAGTTATCATCCCTGCCACTGGCCATTTCTACTCATTTATACTGATGAGATACAAGAAACTAACACAATATGAGCCGCAGCAGAGAGAAAACACTGCGGGGGCGCCGAGATGTGAGATGCTTTTGTTACGAAAGTGCTCATTATTTAGAAAAGGGAAGTTTTTTATTATATAACATAAAAGTGATTTAATAACTCTCACTAGCTGTGAATATGAGTATAATGAATCTAATCATTTCATTCAGTATTTTATATAAAGTAAACGCTACATGGTGAGAAGAGGTTCTGATGGTTATGTAATCATTTCATTTAGCTGCAGGTGTCCTTCTGAATGACTTTCACGTCAATGAAAGGCGTGCAAAGGACTCTTTTTTTGTCTCATTTCCATTGCGATAATCTTTGATCCGACCAGCTGGTCATCAAGCCCTAAAGTAACTTAGCAGAAAGACAATACACAGACCAGCGAAAGATAGTAAGTAAAGGGGAAGTTTGTCTTTTTTGTCAGGCCTCGTCTGCTCTGTAGTTGTTCTCAGTGATCAGATGTCCCTTGTTACGGCTGCTGCCGTTATTGTGTTGTTTTGTGTGTGTTCTTGCTCTCCTCCTCTTTGACTGCCAGGTTGGAGCTTCCTGGTTGGAGCGATTGGCGGCCGAACCAGCCAATCAGAGGCCTCAATCACTGCGGACATCTTCAAAAGGACAGCTAGTCCCCCAGTCGGCGCGCTGGGATTTGATGTGACCAGACCGCCACTCTGTCTGCGCTCGGCAGCTTCATTCATATTGTGATACGTGCCCAGTCTTTTTCAGCCTCTGGCGTACCTTTTGTTAAAGTATTATGTTTCGATTATTAAGTTCGGGAGTGATTTGTGATTAAGATATTGTACCGAAGTTTTGCCTTTGTTGTAGTAGTTTTGTTTTGAGTATCTCCTTGGCTTTTGCTTGTTTTATATATAGAGTCCTCCCTGGGGTGTATTTTGGTTTGTTAAAACTTGACTTTTTTTTGTTACGTAAATATCCTCTTACAAATTAAAACACCTGTTAACCTTTTTACATCTTGGTTTTTATGTTACTCCTTTCCCTTCTGAGTCGGGTCGTAACATCCCTCAATCACTCATTTGTTTGTTGTACAACTACCGTTTGTTGTATTTTCTATCCAGCCATTCAGCTCTCACGTCTCATTCTTGTCTGAACCTTTAACCTTTGTCACCAGTAAGCCTGTCCTGACATGTCTAAGCCTGTTTAAAGGGGGGTATTATGTTCATTTCAAGCTTCATATTTCACTCTGTGATACCTGTGGAGTAGCTTAGCATAATTTACTTTTAAAAAATACTCTCACACTGGTGCTCTATGCAGGCCCTCATACAGCCTCTGCCTTATCTAAGCCTTGATAAAAGTCCATCTTTTTCAAACTAAACGTAGGTTTGGTTCCCAACCTGGCTCAAGTTTTGAAGTTTTGGAGTTGAACTTGTGCGTAGGCTCTCAGCTAGTCGGCGTCATCACAAGGAAATTAACCTCCTTCAACAGCAACAAATTAAACGAACAAAGTTAATAAAGCTTTTTCTTCTCCACAAGGGTGTGTTTCCAAGCCTACAGTCACTTATGTAATATCTTGACTCATACTCTAACTAAATATACATTATATGGCTGCAACCTCTTCCTCTCTCTGTCCCAGTTCTGCCAATCATTCGCCGCACTCCTCAGGTAACAGGAACTCCTTGTCACCTGTGCTGTGAGCTGAGTTTATTCTAAATATGGCCTCCTGACACGTTCATACATACACTGTGTAATAATAAAGTACTCATTCTGTAAAAAAAATATGTGAATTAAAACATCAAAAACAAGGTGACACTGTAAGAAAAATAAACAGAGTTAATTAGCAGGGGAGTTGTGTGAGAAGCAAAGCACATATGTTAACACAGACTCAGCCCCACTCTCTGAACTACTCCATATAATAAAGCTGCTAAACCCTCTGTGACCTTGAGTTTGAATTACACGGCTGCTAACACTTTCACTTTTATATATGATGCATTTTCACACCTACATAAATGTGTCTGTCGAGATGTGATGTAACAAGAAAAGTTTTCCCATAAACTGTCACTTTTTTATAACATATTCTAAAGAAAAGAAAGGACAGAAATGTGGGCGCGCGCGCATTTACAAGATGATTTACTGTGGTTTAAATGTAGTCCACAAAGAAACAACGCTGGGTATAAGTTTCTGTTTGTGTTGCTGTTGTTTAATGAGGGGGGTGTCCACTATAGTGGGTATTTAGCTAAGAAGTAGTTCCGGGGAGGGATGAGTGAGTTATAAAGCTTCTTTTAAAGGGCCAGTTCGCTGATTTTCAACCTCATTCCTATCATGCTATTATTGGGAGCTAATGCCATTAAAATAGGGAAAAAAATGCAATTTCACTCTGTGCCTTTTGAGGATGCTATCCACTTCTCCAATGGGCCCTGGAAAACCTCCACCAGACTACATAAAACGCGTCATCTGGCGGAGGCCAGGGAGCTCGCTAAACTACACTTCCTCAATCTAGGACGCCCGCCTCTGATGTCACGTCCTGTTCAAAATCGTCAGGTTTGAAATATAGACTGCAGACCTGAAGATTTTTTAGACAATCCACCGGTATTTACGATTCTGTACCGCTCCAGTGTCTCTCACTGGGCTGTTCCTTTCAGAGGGAGGGGCGCAATGCACGCTGGGTGTTGTAGGAATGTAGAATGGGTGAAACCACATGTGGACAACTTTCTCCACAGCTATGGCGCCAATTTCAAATATTATTGCTTCTATTGATTACAGAGAGCACCAGCTTTGACTGACAGTGGCTTCTTCCACAAACAAGTAATAATTGAGATTAAGCAGTCAATAACACATCAGACTTAAAAACAAAGTATAAGTAGCAAATTCAGCTCACGACAAACAAGAAAAGCAGATTTGACACATAAACAAGCAAACAAAAGCACATGAGACTCAGAAACAGGCTCCTCGCAGGGCTGAGTCATGTTTATTGATGGGTCTGTTTGGCTCTGACTTTGTTCTGATTATTATCCTGCTTCTTTTCTTCAGGCCTGCACCAAACCACTCACCAGCCTCACTCAGCTCTTTACTTGGGGTTATCAGAGCCTTTCACTGAGGACCTGTGTACCGGCCCATTTTGTAATTAATTTGCTCAAACCACTTTGCGGGCTAATCAAATTTACCTCGGCTTTTAGGCCACCAGCAGATGTTACCTCATCCAGGCAGCAGGTGAAATCCAACTTTTAACTCATATTATCTATATAGGGGGAAAAAGTGTTTAACAGGAAGGAAAATAATATGATATATAATAATTTTAAATAGATGTATGTTTCATTTGCATCAAGATGCAGGTAGTTTCAAGAGTTCAGTTTTCATTTCCTGTTTTATTTTGTCACTGTCCTCTCCCTTGTTGCTTTGCTTCCTGCCTTTGTGTGTTTTCCCCCCTGTTTTCACCTGGTCCTTGATTAGTCACACCTGTGCCTGATTACCCCCCGCCTACTATATCTACCCTTTGTCTTCCTCTGCTTCTGTTTTCGTCCGAAACCATGTTGCTCCTTGTGTGTGTGAGTACCTTGTGGCTGGTTTTTCAGCGTTTTCTGGACCGTGTCACCTTATATTTGGATTTTTGATTTTCATCTGCTTCAACAGTAAGCCTTTTTGTTTATTGAATTATTCTTTAAAGCTACTCAATCGTTTATGTAAATAGAAAAATCAATACCAGATTTTACTCATTTGAAACTGAGAAGTTCATGGTTAATACAGACAAATAAGAAATCTATTAAACAAGTAAAAGTAGATCTCCCTTCTTGGATTCCAGCATGCACTATCATAGATAAAGAATATATATGATCAACACAAGCTCTTCTTTCTGAAGCCATGCTGCTTATTCTATACTGTATATCAAGCTGTTTGTTTCTGACAACTTGAATTTGTGTTTTATCTTTAAATGCACAATCAAGCAAACCAACAGTAGACATTTTGAAAGCTTTGAAACTCAACACACTCACATACACTCTTAAAATGATTAACAGCAAACTTCTAACACATTCCCTTTAAGCAGCTCAGTTCCCTGTAGTGCAATTTAAAAGTTTTCATTCTCTTCTCTTCTTATTCGTGACTACATTTGTGCACTTTTTGTGGATCTATTCATATGATTTAATATACTGTAGTAACTTTTATTTAATGTCTGTCGTGCTTCATTTGAAAACTTTTCATTATGATGATGTTTAAGCTTTTCCTGTCTGTGCAGCTGTTCTTCAACATTTGTGCTACAAGGGATCAATCAAGTTTTTTACTTTATTTTATCTTAAAGTGGTAATCTTGAAGAGCTCAGTCTCTTCGTTCTCTTTGGCGGCACCTACAGCAATAAATGGTAATTGCGGGACCACGCTTCTCAGATATCCAGACAGTGTTGCATGTGTGACGTCCTCTGTTGGCTCCGGTTGTAACTCTTGATTTTCCTCGCTGACGGTCGCTTTCCTTTTTAGACTGTTTGCCTTCATCTGAGCGTCGAATTTGTTTCTTTTTCACTCCTTTTTGAAGTTGTATCTGTAGTCAGCGATCTTTTCTTGCAGAGACTGGAAAAGTAGCCGCTTAGCTCCGCCTACCCTCTCTGGCAGACCAACCACTGCTGGGTGATGGAAAACGTGTCACAAACTGGGCGCTGCTTGTGATTTTTTTCCACAAAAGTCGCCACAGACACCCAGTCCGTAATACTGCAAATGCAAAGGCTTTCATCAGTGGGCCACAGGCTCAATCACCAGTGTGTTACCTCATTCGGCGATGGGGACTTAAGAGACATGTGATTGTTTTTATCTATTTCTCTTATTTCTTATATGAGGATCTGGCAATACATGTTTGTGGTCTTTTCACGAGCATGTACTCTTGTTGACATGTGGATTGTGTTGGTTTCTATAGTTTTTAATTTATCGATCCTCCTGTAATGGGAGCGAGGTGTGCGCAGCATTGGAGTCCAAGACAAATTCCTCAAGGGGACAATAAAGTGTATCGTATCGTATCATATGTTGGGCATGCTAAGACAACAATCGTTTTTCTTTAGACTAGCACATGATCAATCAACATACCAATAGACTTGATCCTTCAGTAGCTCTGATGTTATGGTGGTCAAAGCAACATTATGCTTCAATAAAATGTTATTTTTTGTTGTGCGACCTGCGTTAGACCTCAGGTTTTTAGTGCCTTAGACTTCACTGACAACTTTCACTACTGTTCTGTAACAAACAAGCTCTTAAACATGACGCCTTCAGAACTGTAAAGTTGCAGCACTTTGTAACCACATTTTTAAGTTAAAAGTTGCAGTGTGCCAGAACAGCCCTTCGTCCCTTCATTCTTGTCATGCTGATACTTTTTACAGTCCTCAGAAATGTGCATCACATTATCCCTGCCTTTAAAGCACATGCTGGTAGAATGTGTGATACAGGCAGCATAGCATCCATCTCATTAAAACATTGCTCCGGAGTGCCACTAGTAGTGACACACTCCACAGGGGGCCTTTAGAAGTAATGTTTTATGCAGTGTTTGGTGTTGTTGATCGTGTGGATGGTTTGGTGGAACAAAAATGGCTTCAGTTTTGTCTCACAATATAATGACAGATATGAGATGCATTATCACCTGGAGTCTATCTAGCTGATTCCTCCTTTCTCGTCTCCTTTCGCTCTCTTGTTTTATTCATAGCCAGAATTAATCTGCCGTCAAGGTGTGTGTAATTACAATGGAAGCTCTTCAGCGGTTGGCCTGTATATGTCAAGACACACACACACGTGCACACACACACACTGCAGAGGGAGCTCTGTGCTTACAGCTGGAGCCCTGCTGCTGTCTGTGTGACGGGGAAAAAGTAGGTCTCACATCTTGTTAATCACACGCATGCAGTTTGCTGCTAGATAAAGGTGTTGATTAAACACATTGGTAGGAGAACAAGGGAAGATAAATTTCTGTTCTTTTCTGGTCAGCCCAGAATCTTTGTGCAGACGCTCTGCTGATCAGACGGTTTGTGTCCTGCAGATTCTTCTTAGTCATGTGTTGGGATGACATCACTCATGGGATGTTTAGGTAATATCTTTGGACTGATCCTTCTCTTTTATTTGCAGGAGTTAACTGATGTTGTGTGCTAACTTACAAAGCATGAAATTAACAAAAAGCACAAAGCTAATCGGCGGTTAGTTAGCATGCTAGCGCAAAGGTAACTGTGATGCTGTCGGTGTTAGCTCGGTGGGGTGGGCGTGTTCTCGCACAAGAGAGTAAGAGTGAGCTTCTGGTGATGAAGAGCTGTAAGAAATGTAAGGAAAAATCCTACTTATTGTACCTTTTATACAACAGAAGCAACGATCAAGACAGGAGGGAACAAAGTCAGTAAGTGCCAACAAACGATCGCACACAGGTGCTGACAGGCAGTCCACTGTTTTTTATATCATCATCAACAACATCAGCAAGGTCAATATCATCATCATCATCATGAATATCTTAGTTAATATCAATAATATTTCAATATCATCATCATCAATAGCATCAATATCATTAAGTGCAGAGGTGTTCATGGAAGAGCTGAGTCAGTCTATTAACTTCCTGTTGGATGCCCTGGACACTTGTGACCACTGAAAACATACACTGTGTCCCAATCAATGACCGTATATATAGATGGACAACGCGTCTCCATCTGCTCCCATTGTACGAAATTGATGCCAAAATAGCCCCTGTGACGGGTGCCGCCATCTTGCGATGGTGACGTCATATGGAGCCAGAGACTGCGCAGTAGAGATCGGCGGGTGAAGCGGTCGTAGCCACTTCCGATAACCCAAACACACACTTAACTAAGGATCCTGCACACCGGCGTGTTTAACAGCAGAACAGCTTCTCTGTGTTGGTCTGAGGTTCACAGGTATGGAAACTTCAGTGACTGTAGTGATTGTTTTAGTTACGTTTCCACTCGCGGATCGTCCTCTACTCTGCTCACTCGGAACTGATCGGCTGCAGGAGCCGAATTTGTCAACAGAGCTGTCAATCATCATTTTGACAGCATCAAATAACTAATTAATAATAAACTTGTCAGAAAAATGAACACTTGGACATAAATCAGCACGATAAGAACTAACTATAATGACAGAAACCATGTTTGAGAAAAATGTATCAGGCGTGTATTTTGATTTTATAGTTTGACTCATGTCCCATCTGTTAACATGGAGAAGACGGGCTATATGACCTATACTGCAGCCAGTCAGCAGGGGGCGCCCCAAAATGTTTTGGCTTTACTTTTAGGGAGCTGTCATGTCGTCCATCTTTTTATAAAGGCTATGGTACCAATCCAGGGGCTGCAGCCTTCAAAGGGCAGCCATATTTGAAGGCCAATTGCATCACAGCGGCGCGTCGAAGGCTGTCCCAATTTGAAGGCTCCTTCAGATGCGGCTGACAAATGCGACCTCCGTTTCCCGGGTCCTTTGAGTTCGACTTTAACGGTCTGTGCAGGCTATGAATGGAGCCTCCTCTGTGGACTGCCTCCTTCGAAGGCCCTGCATTGGGACACAGCCATAGAGGGCACCAGATAGACAGTATTTACTCTTATGTGGGCAGGAGCAGGCTGTCTTCTTTAAGCATTGTAAGCACCAAATAAAGTTCCATTGGAGTTTGTCTGCTCTCTCCTTCTCCTGCATTTAAGGTACAATAGTAATATACAGTACATCAATAATAAAATAATTCGTCATCCCTTTCCCCGATCTGATGTGTAAACAGAAACATTATCACCGCTTCTCGGAAATCAGACATTCCAGCATCTGGTTTGTATCTGCTGCTATGGGAACAGGACAAACTATCATAGAAACAGGGACCCTGTCCATAACATTTTCATCCCATTATTAGGTCCCACAGCTTCAAGTCTAATCCATAAGGGCTGCACGTGTGTTATTTTCCTGCAGGGTGAGGCAGACAGCTTTCTAATAGGAAACTCTGGTGCAGGTGGGAGTGGCCTGGATCTCGGTGGGAGCAAGTTAGGATGATGCATCTGCAGGAATTTGAGCTGCAATGATGGGAAATCCTGCATGAGTGTGTGAAATATTAAAAAGAAACCTTATTTTAACAAGTTATCATTAAAACTACTGATAGCATCGTAGTTTTAAAAGAATTTGTATCAAATCTGATAAATCAAAGCCACTCCCACCAAAAAGTCTTCTCACGTGCAGGTGGAGAAGTTAAGAAAACCCTGACGGTGTGAGATGTGATGATTTTCCTCTGCACTGCCGCTGCCTCGTGCGATCCTGAGCAGAGGCCATGTGACAGCAGAGCCAAGCGAGCAGGCGGCGGAGAGCAGCCGCGTACACAACAATACACAGGAGCGCACACACACACACACACACACACACATGCACAATTACGCCTGCATCCTTGCGCATGCTAATGCATCTCTCCATGCGTGAGAGCGAACATGCTTCACTCGCACATACTCCTCACCAAAGATGCACTTTTTTGTCTTATGTATCGGCAGACGATCATTCACGAAAATAAAACGCATTGAGGGATAACAGGCTTCACAGACATGCACGCTAACGTCTATCTGAGTCGTCTTTCTCTAACTAGGGGCCAGTGATGTGTGAAGCTGAGACATGCAGCATGTGACTCCATTAATGAATGAATAGCTCTCAGCATAGAGTGTGTGTGTGTGCATGTCTTGAATATAGTGGAATTAATACTCCCTTTGATCCCCTCCTGCGGATCACTCTATGGATGGTGTGTGTGCGAGTGTGCAGAGGAGAGAGGGAGTGTTAGCAAATCCCTCTCATTCAGCAGCGAGCTACTGTTTGATATATCATTCAAGTAAAAGCAAGACTTGGCGGCGGGGGGAGGGAGGGAGGGGAACTTCAGGGAGATGAAGCGAGGCGGTATGAGGCAGATTGGGAGACAAAAAATGATAAGAGAGGCAGAAAGAGGAAGGAGGAAAGAGGGAGAGGGATGGAAAGGACAGAGAGAAAGAGACGTCTGCAAAGGATAATTAGAATCTACATTTCCTCTCCATTGATTAACTATGAATGGAGCTCGGCAGTGCAGCTCAGCGAGGCAAACGTCGGGCACTCTGTCTGTGCGTGTGCGTGCGTGTGTGTGTGTCTGGCCTCCATTGTGTACCCCGAACACACAAATGTGCTCGAGCAGAATCGCTGGCCGTGTCCAAACATCCTGAGTGAAACAACAGTGATCTAAGAGAAGTCACATGATCCGCTCTGCTCCATGGAGTACACACTCTTGTAAGTGCTCGAGCAGTCGCCGGGCACATTTTAAGAGAGAGAGAGTAGGGGGGGGGGGGGGGAATGATTTTACGCATGAGAATAAGAGTTTGACTTTTGGCTTTCACTGTCTCCAGGCATTAAGAGTATAAATTAAAGTATGGTACATGCCTGATGGTGTTTGTTTTACTGTAAATATTTTTATACAGTCTGAGCGAAGTTGAATGAATGTAAGAGCCGCATTTAAATTTATCAATGTCTTGTCTGTGTTGTGTCTGATGTGAGTGCTGCTGAGAAGCTTTCATACGAGGAGCTCTAATCATTTCAATGCCACGCTTCAATGGCATATGCACGTATTCAGTACCATTCATGTCCTTTATCTCATGCGCTCAATCATAAGTGTATCTTTGCAACTGTTATACGCCTCTCTTATCGAACATATATCACTCACTCGTCCTTGCCTCAGACAAAATAACCAACTGCTTTTATATCATCCACTTACTTTTGCTGCGGCTCTTGAAAAATGGCTCAATTCAGTTCAACATTTTAGTCCAGAGTTATGCGAGGACAACTTAGCATGAAGTAATTTATAAGCAATCTTAATCGACATAAGAATAATGACTTTGGTAAGCCCGTTGGCTATGCCACCGGGAGCAATTTGGGGTTCAGTGTCTAGCCCAAGGACATTTAGACCAAGGGAGCTGGGGGTCAAACCTCCGACCTTCCGACTGAAAGACGACCGACTCTGCCACTGAGCCACAGCCGCCCCCACTTTGGTGTCCACTGATGTTTCATTCTGCCACAAACAGGTCCACTTGTCCAACTGTTTGATACCCCATAGGTCACATCTGTACCTTGACATTAAGGCTAACCCGAAAACTAGCATACAAAATATCAGCATGCTAAAGCTGCGGGTTGGTAACTTTTGGAGAAACCAGCAAGTGTACCGTAGACTTAAGCCAATCCAACCACATAAATGAAAATGCAGTGCCTCTTATAATCAAGACGAGTCCACAAGATAGGATCACCACTAACGGTATCCAAATGTTTTTCTCTGCAGGTGCCACCAAAACGCTAGCTTTAGCTTAATGAAAACTCTGCTCAGGCGCTAAGTGCATGGGCAGAGTGTGCGCAGGTAGACCATTAAGTACGAAGATAGTCAGGTAAGCTTTTTAGAGAATGTGTTTGGCCTTATTTGATCGGACAACGGATGGAGTCAGAAATTTGCTAAGAGAAAGTGGGGTTGACATGCAGCGCAGGGTCGCAGTCAAACCCGGGCCGCTGTGTTCAGGACTGAGCCTCAGTACATGGGATCTGTGGTTTAACCACTGAGCTAATTAACCTATACATTTTTATACTTTATATTTTCACTTATATGTGACTTGTTGTTTGCATTTTGTATTATTTGAATTGTACTGTATTTTTTGCAGCTATCTGGCTCTGTTATTTCCTTCGGGATAAATAAATATTTATCTTATCTTATCTTAAACCGGTGCCCCACGAATGCTTTTTTAAATGTGATTTAAAGATTTTCATCAGGATGTAAAGTGGATTTCAACAACCTCTGACCCCAGCTTCAACAATAAGCTTGACTGTCAATTGTTAACATGCCAAATGTTCTATGTTAACATGGTATCTGAAAACATGTTGCTATGCTATCTGTGAGAGGAGTGTCTTGGCAGCTTAGCTGTTCCAAGCATTTGCAAATTAACACAAATGTGTGCTTTTCTCAGCCTATTGGTTGTAAGAATGGCAAGACATAAGGTTTAGCAAACAACTAAACTTATCAACTCTGTTTCATTGTCTAATGAGTATCACAGCCTCCTATGGCTTCTAGTAGAGGTCTTCACTAGTTGACATATGCACAATCTTTTCTTAAAAAAATCCTAAACCAAAAGCGGGAGGATGACACTCAGACGGGATCTAAAGTATAAACCGTAGGGAACCAGTACAGACTCCAAAGAGTTGTTGTTATTTTCCAGGAGTAGCCATCACTACAAGGCCTCCACAGTGTCTTGCAAAATAATCCAACCATGTACTCTTTTAGTTATTCTTGCAGACATTGTCTGCTGTATATGAGGCCTTGAACAGTTGGAGTTGTGTGTGTGTGTTTATTTGGGGGAGGCAGCAGCAGCAGCAGCAGCACAGAGGTACAAGTTTCTCCCGAGGCCACAGTCCATCTGGGAGAACAAACACAGAGCCAGCATAATGCAGTTTGTTTTTTAATTTTTTAATTTACATCTCTCCCTCTGTTCAACTCACGGTCAGCCCTGCTGTTACAAAAGAGTGCATCACGTTGCCTTTAATTTGCCCTATGTCCTGAACATGATATCTTACCTGAAGTGACGTTAGCTTGAATACATTAGCGCATGTTGAGAATACAGAGAGCTAATCTTGTGAGTTCACTTAAAATGAAACCTGGATGCACAGAAAGTAGTAGCTTTGTACAACTTACTTCTTTACAAACAGTAGGCTAACTGCCGTGTGTAGCTAACAAGCTAACAAAAATAACTGGCATAGCGTTAGCTTGCTGATACGCGGGTAAAAGAAGTAGTTTCATATATATCTGACAGACATATCTGACACTTGGTTAAAATGCTGTTTTTGTTTGACAGGAACATTTTTAATTGTGTTTGACAGAAATAAGATAGGCTATCAAATTATAACCATTTAGCCAACAGCATTAGCCAACATGATCAAATTGCAGGAGGTTAGCATGTTGTTTATGTGGTTAAGTGGTTTATAGCCCACTTACCCAACACAAGTGTTTGTCTTTATTTACCAAATTAAACAGTTATTATAGCTATATTTACAAGGGTTTGGTAGTTATGAGTAAAATGTAGTTTGGAGGCTAAAACTGTGGCAGCTATATCACAGCTTCTTTATGACCATTTTAGCGCTAAAAATGTAAACTAGTTTGACACAAGCTAGAAGATTTGTGACGTTGGAGAGGACTCAAATTACAAATTCACAAATGTATTTTGCATGTTTGAATCATGAAGCATCATTGTGTCAAAAAAAAAATGACCCATCAGTTTTTCCTTTTTTATTGCAGGTGCATTTATCTTGTCTTACAATTCTGCCGTTTTTCTAATTGATTTCAATGATCATGCTTTTTAAAGTACAATCCAATCTGTTGTTTTTGTACAGCAGGCCTGTCTGCTTCAGATCCCACGAGAGACCGGTCCATAACTCTGACTGTGCCGGGGCCTCCACAAACTATCGATCCACTGGTGCACTTTAAATGTAACCCAACTCTCGGCCCCCATCAATCCTCTCAGCCTGCCTGCATCCCGCTGCAGCATCCAAACCTGCCTTTTAGGGTACAGGGTCTAACTGGAAATTATTGATCCTGGCACGGACCATCTGATTATGATGTGTTTTATGACTCGCTGGATGAAAGCTTTATTGTTTTAGTGGCCGCATCTGGTTTCTGATGATGGACTTGATGAGGTCAGTGTATGGGGAGAGGAGAGGAGAGGAGAGGAGAGGAGAGGAGTGGGGAGGTAAAGGGAGGAGAAGCGCAGAACAATAGAGTAAGAGAGGGAGATTGTTGTGTCCGAGGGGAGAGTTTAATCGATACTCTAAAGCATGACATCATCGTTTAGCCGGTCTGGAGGGACATCAGGCGCTCTGCCAGTAACCAACAGCAGCCAGACCCCGACTATGAATCATTAATGTCATCGGCTCGTCCGTCCCTCTATGTGTGTTCAGTCCAGGCTGATGTTTCAGGCCAGAGCAGCTTCAGGCCAAGCAGTGTGTTTGTCAACAACTGATTTCAAATGCTGCTGTGGAACTCATTAAGAGGAACAGAGAAAAACAAACTTGAGAGCACACAGCTGGGCGCTACATACCGATACTACGACAACTATGTTTTTCTTTTTAGTACGTGCTGTAGCTGCCCTTACAAGATGATACTTTGCATGAAGTAAGCATACATTTAGGACATACTACTGTTTTGAACTTTGACCCTATCGCTCATACATCAGTAGCAGTTCAAAGTACAACAATAGAATATTGTTTAAAATGCTTATAGTTGACATGACATTATCTTCAACTGTGCAGAGGATTGTATCATCAGTGTAGCCCAAAAAAAACATGTTGGCTTGTATACCACAAATTGCAACAGGATGTAGAAGAACATCCTGGTGTTTTTTGGCACGTGCTGCATTTGACAAACATTTAAGGTGACATACTCAATCTTTTTTTGCGATCTTAAAACATAAGGAAGTATCAGGAAACACTTCTGGGCTCTATGTGTCTACAAATGTTCAGATTCTCTGAAAAATAGATGTGAAAACTTAAAATATGCTTTGGGTTGTGTTTATGGGCATAAAGCACCAGACATTATATTACCTCTGTGGAGCCAGCAGGATTCATTAAAGGGGGGGTATTAAGCTAATTCCACTCTGTGATACCTGTGGAGTAGCTTAGCATAAGTTACACTTTTCTCACACTGGTGCTCTGTGCAGGCCCTCATACAGCCTCTGCCTGAAACGACTCAGTCAGCTCTGTCCCTTTAAGAAACCTCGCTTTCTTCTGATTGGCCAGTTCTCCGAAGCCTGCTGAGGCTGCACTTTGTGACGTCACAAAGTGCAGCGTGTAGAAAAAACTGTGTGAAACCTGGCGTTCACAGCAGCCTGCAGACTGAACTGAGAAGCCTGGGGATTATTCCAACATACTTTTACCTACAGATCTGAAACTTCACCACGTTTAGTCTGGACATCCAACATTGTAACATTATATATTTGTCTTAAAATGTAAAACAGCATAATGTTCGAATGTTCATCTTTAAAGGAGCTACAATAGTTATTCCAATCAACTTATTAGTACTACCACCTTTTTTCCAAAATGCAAAACTATCTTCAAGTTATTTTAAGATATTCAACTGGAAATCATCTTAAAAAATTATAAACTACTGCAAATTTACAGAACTAGACATGAACTAGACATGAAATGAGACATGATGGAGACGAGCGGAAATCCACACACCAGCCACATGCTAAATAAAGAAAACCCATTACATGGTGAACAGGAGACATCCGCTACCTCTCCCAGCTGACCTCCAGACGGGACAGGATATCTCGTCTAGAGGTCATTTATAAAAACACACACACACACACACACACACACACACACACACACACACACACACACACACAGATATAAAAGCTAGACCACACATACATGAAGACATGTGAGACCCACACATGCACCGACAAAGAAAGGGAGAGTCTATGAATCAGGAGAGGACAAGGTTAGTTAGTATTCCTGCTGTCTGGAGGTCAATTGGTCTCTGATGGATTATTGATGAAGCAGGGAGAGCCCCTTGTAATCCAGTACTCTCACCCGTCTTAATTTTAATGATCCAGACACATCCGAACTGCTGTATATCCTTACTGTTGAGGTGAAGAGACGGGCAGGCAGGTAGACGGGAAATTGAGACAAACCGGGTGGGTCACTTAAAAGAGCCAATCGTCCTTTTCACTACCATAGTGCCCCGGTTCTTACTGGGTAGTTTTACAGATTTAAACCTTCAAGGTTTAAAAATTTGAGATAAAAAGAGAAATAATTTGTCTTGTTCTATTTACAGAAGTCAGGGGAAAAGCTTTTTAGACTGTGTTGTTGCAGTAACACAAGTGGCCACTAGGGCAAAATGCAGCAGGACTGAGTGGTATAGCTTCATATCCAGCTCTCCCTGTGGTGAGTGGAGCTCCAGCGTTATCAGTGGTTGTAATGTGAGACCTTTTAGTACACCTTGTTAAAAGCCTGGGAGTTGCACTTAGGACCACTCTTATCCTGGGAAGTCCTGCTAATGGACGAGAAAAGAGAGGGTAATCCAAGAGGGATGAGATGAATGTAAGATTATACCTTGGACATTGCAACAAGAGTCGGCAGCCATGCCAGCAGCACTGTGAGCTCTGCTCTAAGCTAAATGCTAAAGTTGGTATGCATACAGTGATTGTGCTAACATGCTAACACACCAACATTTTAGTGAAGGGTGTTGTAATGCTAACATTTGGTGAATAGTACTAAACACAAAGAGCAGCTGATGATGTCATAAATTCATTAGGAATACAGTCGTACATTTAAGTACTTGACAATGGTGCTGGATGAAAAGTCAGGAGATAACCAAAAGCAAAAGGAAGTACAATTCATCCGTTTTGTAACATAACTGTCTGTTCAACATTCACAGTTGATCAAATATTTAACTTGAGATATTCATTTTTAATGCAAATGTCGTACAAAAAAGTCAGCCTTCCTGTGTGGTTAATTGTGCTAACAGCTAACAGTTTCTCTTGAGTACAATTCTGGGATGATTGTATTTATGTTAGCAGTTATCTTTAGCAGTAATCGTGTCAGTGCCATAGACTGTATAGAAAAATTGACGACATAGCTCCCTAAAAGTGAAGCCAAAAAACTCTCTATCGCCCCCTGCTGACTGGCTGCAGTATAAGTCATAAAGCCCACCTCCTCCATGTTAACAGATGGGACATGAGTCAAACTATAAAATCCAAATACACGCCAAATAAATTCTCCTCAAACATGGTTTCTGTCATTATAGTTAGTTATTATCATGCTGATTTAAATCCAAGTGTTTTTCTGACAAGTTTAATTTTAATTAGTTATTTGATGCTGAAAAAGGATGATTGACAGCTCTGTTGACAAATACGGCTCCTGCAGCCAATCTGTTCCTGATTAGCAGAGTAGAGGGGGAACGGCGAGAGGAGATGTAACAAAAACAATCACTACAGTCATTGAAGTTTACATATCTGTGGACGGTAACCTCAGACCAACACAAAGAAGCTGTTCTGCTGTTAAACACGCCGGTGTGCAGGATCCTTGCTGGGTTTTTTTTCGGTAAGTTAAGTGTGTGTTTGGGTTAGCGGAAGTGGCTACGGCAGCCCCACCTGCCGATCTCTAGTGCGCAACTCTGGCTCCAAATGATGTCACCAGTGCAAGATGGCAGCGCCCGTCACTGGAGGTATTTTGGCTTCAATTTTATACAATGAGAGCACCTGGAGACGCGTTGTCCATCTACATATACAGTCATTGCTTCCAATGGTGAAACAAACTTCATGTCTTAAACTTACTCCAAAGTGTTTTACACAAGTTTGACACGTAACATAATTTACAATAATCTTCAGCCAGAGAAAAAAACTAAAAATTCAAGGCCTCTTAGTCGTACTCGTTCACCTTCGAGACCAGTCTTCCGTGGTCACATATACCATCAGCTGTGAGAAACTTCAGATGTTAGAGACTCAGCTTTTTTCATGTAGGATCAAAGGATTCCCACAGTGGCTGCTGCATGTGTATCTAATCAAATCCCTCCTGAAAATCTCCTTCGCAGGCTTACAGAGAGGTGAGATGTCACTGCGGATCCACAGAGGTTAATCCCAACATCACTGCCAAACATACGCACACACCTAAACACACGAGCACGGGGTTATCCACACAAACACACGTGGGCATGAATACAGGCACTTATACCCTTACGCATAAACACACTCGCACTTCAACACACTGGTTATTGCTGTGCCCCAGTTGCCATAGTGACAGGGTGACAGAATATTGAGCTGTGTGTGTGTGTGTTTTGTCACACTTCACCCTCTCCCAGATCGTGTTGATTTGTGAGGATTTCACGAGTGCTTTGCCTCAGCACTGGTGTGTGTGTGTGTGTGTGTGTGTGTGTGTGTTTGTGCGTTCAACCATGCAAAAATGTGTGTGTCAATCTCAGTGTGTGTCAGTGCTGGTGTGAGTTAACTGTGTGTGTGAAACAGAGGAAACACTCGAGCTCGTCTGTCGGCACTCCAACCAGAAATAGGCCTTATGAACACCTCCTCACAGATAAGAGCCTCTTTTCCATTCAGCCCCAGACTGAGAATCACCATGACCGCTCTGACTCCAGAGTTACTCATCTTCTCCCCCTGATTCAACCCGCTAACAGCTGACTTCTGCAAGTTAGCCTCTGCTTTGTAACTTTAATTCAGGGAATATACTAAACAAGGCCATGTGTTCCAATCCAACATGGAGAGCCAGACATTTACTCTAAACTGTAGAAACATCATTATTATTATTTAGACTCAGATTCAACCCTTAAAGGTATAATAAGTAGGGTTTTCCTACAAAAATAAAATATAGACATTTTTAATAATATAAATCATCACTTATGGGCCTCTATACATGTGTGTTGGTGAGTGTGTGTGCAGACCCTTGTGAGACCTTTCCCTCTGCATCTATTCTGTTGTTTTGCTTTGCATGGGACTTTTTCAGGAGGGGCGCTGTTGTGGTTCCCTGAGCCAATCACAGCGTACAGGTGAATGTGGGAGTGGTTCAAATTAGCAACTGGGCCCCATTCAGACCAGCGAACATGGCGAAAGAGCGATGCAGAGTTGGCCTTCTTTCTGTTGGACAGGTAGGTGCCTCAAACCGGGTAGGACAAGCTAACTGGCGGTTAGCATGCTCGCGCAATGGTAACTGGCGGTTAGCATGCTAGCGCAACCGTAACTGGCATTAGCATGCTAGCACAATGGTAACGAGTGGTTAGCATGCTAGCGCAAAGGTAACCGTGGTGCTGTCGGTGTTAGCTCGGCGACGTTGGCATGTTCTCGCACGAGAGAGTGAGCGTGAGCTTCTGGTGACAAAGAGACCAGGAGGAGGGGCCCAGTTTGAAAGTGTTGTTGACAAAATGTAAGGAAAAGTCCTACTTACTATTCCTTTAAGAGGTCGTGTTTTTTTTTAGAAAATAACACAAGATGAGGATGATTGTGAAGTTTTGAACCGCTCATTTAATTTTACACAAAAATGAAAAAAAAATGTGAGTGATTTTAAACTCTATATTTTGGATATTTAAAAATGGCTGGATTTATTCCAAGAATAATTGTTAAAAAGTAACATTTGAAAATACGATTTTCGTGCATAACTCTGTAGTTGGACCTTTTTAAAGTTTTATTTATAAGAACTTCTGGTTTCTATAACCGCATATTAAAATAAAAGTAGCTAAGAAGGAGGAATGTTGCTTGTCTGATTAAAATAAGGTCCTTGGACTTTGAAGGACGACCGTCATTAACAATGATAGAGATATTTGATAAAAACATCAAAAGAAAATATAATACAGGTATGTAAAAGAAAGCCCCTAAAGCCTGACAACTAGGGTTTATACTTGCAATAAAATAGATTTAAATTGAAGGACGAGCTGTGTTTGTTCCACGAGTCAAATGCACTTGAGTTAAAATCAGTCTCTTGAGGGTAATGACTTAATGTGCTTTGGTTAACTAGTCTGCAATACTAAGTAGGCTTACAACCTTACCTCTGCTATTTCCTGTCCCGCATGCTTCTAGAACCGGCTACACAAGTACATTCTGCTGCTGCTCCAGACAGATGTAAGACTCAAATGGCACAACTCACAGGCTAAAAGCAAAGTTTACTGTGACCATGGACAAATGCAGGGTTTGATAACAAGCAGACATCAAAAGCAAGAGACAAAGGAAGACTGGTAAAAGTCCTTTAAAGATGTACAAAAGGTGTAAAAAAGATCATTTTGTACATCTGACATTGACCTTTATTCACCCGTCAAATCATGTGTTGTGCAACCCAGCCTAATGCTGCGCTCCAGACAACTGGCAACTCGAGAACTTGACTTGACTCGACTTCCGAACTAGAGCATTCCAGGTGCACAACGCCAAACGTAGATATAAAACATGGCCGACCGTGACAAACTGATGTTTCTTGTTTTTTTGCAGTTTTAACGTGTTCCAGAATAACTGAAGTTAACTTTCAGAAATTATTTAAAGTAACCAGCTACCTTATCACATCGGCAACATTTCTTATTTTCATGTGTTTACATGATAGTAGTTTTTCAGTTAAATGCAGGCGAATATATATATAACGTTGCTTTTGTTGTGTGACATCAGAAATCTGATTCTAGGGAAGTCGGGGTAGATGAATCTGCTCTGTTCACAAGTAGGAGCTCCGACTTTGAATGGTGTTCCAGAGCAATTTTTCTAGTCTAGAGCGCAGTGGTTTTATGCATGCTGGTTCACTGTCACAACTTACTGGGACCCTTTAATAGAGCAGTGACACTGTCAAGGTTATCAGTAACTCCTTTGCCTTTCCTGCAATGACAGGTTAAAACATTTTTATTCAAACACAACAAAACGTTGGTGTGTGGAAGTTAAAAAAAGTGCGTGCCATTTTAAGCCATCTTCTTTAAACAGATCTGGGTACATGTAGGTGAACATATTTACTATTCTTTCCCATTCTTTGACCGTTACTTGACCTGTCCCTCTGCTCGCTCTGTAACCCTACGCTTCCATGGCTGCTTTAACAGGAAGTTCAGTCGTTAGCATGTTGGATGTTAATGATCATAGCATCTATTTTCAGACTGCAACCTGAGATGACTGGCAGCTGTGTGGACCCGGACCGGGCCACTCGCCCCGAGCACAGGAAGGTAGATCGGACACTGGGGCTTAGATGTCAGAGTGTGTGTGTGTGTGTGTGTGTGTGTCAGAGTGTCAGAGAGGGCAGGAAGCGGACGTGGACACCCGAGTCGTCTGATATGTGGAGAATCTGTCACCTCTGATCACATGGTGGAATCTGTCGCACCGGGCCAAGGACGGGCCAAGACTTTCCCACAGTCAGAGAGTTAGTCAGGGAGAGACAGACAGGCAGGCAGACAGACAGGCAGACAGAGAGTCAGTCAGAGAAACACTTCCTTTTATACTGCGGCTTGTATCAAGATTAAAAAAGGAAGTTGTTTCCCAAAATAATGCTCAAATTCTCAGAAATGTGCACACTGGCAGACCTCAGCTGATGTCATATTTACTTGGGGAACATGAAGTCAGAGCCTGAGGGGAAACCAGCAACAACAATAACACGTAAAAGAGACGAGTAAAGAGCCAGGACTAAAACGCCAAACAATCAAAAAGGACCAGAAGAGCAGAAATATTCTGTTTCATGGCATGAGCTCTCCTCTCCTCCCTCGGTCGAAAGTACTCCAGTAATGATGTGTTTGGAGCTCACAGAGCGCGCCGTGTGTCTCTGTCTAAAGTGTGAGCCTCGTTAGCTCAGAGAGCGTCAGGGCAGATCGGAGTTGACCCTGTCACATGCTGCTCTCACACGCAGCGAGACGATATCACAACCATCAGATCTCTGAGGGAGAAATCCATGAGTTACGCAAAACGATTATTCAAAAGCATGTGTTATACAATGTGAAATGCGTGGGTGTGTAAGGTAAACAAGGACAAAAGCGGTTATTATATCAGGGTCAAAATGTTCACAATGAACACACTTATAAACATTTTCTGTGCAGAAGTTAAGTGTGACAGAAGCTTCTGTCTCTACACATTTAATATATTAATAACAATGCAAACAGCTGCGACATTAAGAGGCTCCTCACTATTTATATTTTTAATTAAACAAGCAGCTTTCACTTTCAGGGTTACTGTAGTTTCTCGCTAACTGAAACCCAGATTGATGGTGGGTAGTTTTTACTTGAGTTTTTGAAGCTCACGGGGGCTCCGCTGTTACGCTGCCTTTACCCTTTTTTGTTGAACCAAGCGACGCTGGTGTCAAGCTGCCCCATCGTGTGATTTTACAGGAGCAAAATGCACGCATCATGTAAACAAACGGAGCATGATTCACACACAGGCGCGCACACACACACACAGCGCTGTTCTGCCCTGCTAGCTCCGTTTACACCGTTTACACTCACACTGTTACTGTCTTCGATGTTGGCTCAGAGGCGGAACGACTTCGCCTCATCAATCTGCCTGGTTGCGTTTTACATTAAAGACGAGGCGCAACAGTCCTGGCTTGAACTGGCAATTTCAAATGTGAAAATGTAAATGACAATGTAACATCGAGCTGTGGCCCTCAATTTAAGTTTCTTTATATATTAATTAGCCAGGAAGGTCCCTTTGAAATTGTGCCTTCGTGTAGTTTTAGTCAGCACAGTAGCATTTTCACGTGTTAAAGCACATAATAAATGAAAGTACGATAAAAATACAAAAGATAAAGTGGAAAAAAAAAGTGATCCATGACTAACCATGACAATCCCTCTCAAGGCAAGGACGCATTACACAGCGACACATACTCATCACTTTCACTAACAAGGCCACACTATCGTACAACATTAAAGGAGTTATTTTGGAGTATGCTAGAGAGTCGAGGTACGGTGGGATGAAAGGGGGTCCAGTTATCTGGAGCCGTCAGGAACTCAAGGGGCGAGACTCAGGGCGGGGGCATGCCTCGATGCACTTCATGCTTCAGCATCCCTTAGTGGTTCCTCCTGTGCTGAGACAGGAGAGGAATGAGAGACGAGCAGGAGAGAAGGGATCAGGCAGGCTGAAGCGCACAGGTGTGAGAGCTAACGAGACCCGGGTGAGTGAATCAGTGAGGGAGGCGTGGTCGTGTTCCTGAACCAACATTATAATAACTTCATTTGATTTGCTTTTGACCCTGCAGATTAACCTTCAGCCCGCGTAAAGGAAGCATTTTTTCATGATCACAGCAAAGAAAAACACTCCTCTTATCTGTATTTAAAGACTGAAGGTGTAATTCACTGAGCTAGGAATCCCTCATCTACTTAAAGGGATTCCACTCAGTGTGATGATAGATACTAATCTGTGTGTGTGTGTGTGTGTGTGTGTGTGTGTGCAGGATCACCCATACAGATGCAGACCTCTCATCCGCTGCGCTGTTAAGCCCAGATTCATGTTGGCCAATAAGTAGCACTGACACAGAGCCGAGGCCGCAACACGACCAGGGGATTTGTAGATCATTAGTAGCCCCGACACACACACACACACACACACACACACACACACACACACACACACATAGTGTCCTGTGTCTCCTGCAGGAAATGACTCGTTGATTCTTTAGCTCTCCCCACAGATAATAGACACTAATGAGGTGGGACAGGCACAAGCAAAGAGTCACAGAGAGGAACACCAAATGAGAAGAGGACAGAAAAAAAAGACAATTAAAAGCATCTGAATGATACAAGAACACCCTGTGAGCAGCTAATGAGATTACAGTGAGGAAAGAACGTTCGTGATTATTTTGAATCCACCAGAGAGCTCTCGTTCGCGCTGATACCTGAACGCGTGTTCTCCTCCGTAATAAAGCACTTGACATGCAGTCTGCACACGTTTGCTAAGTCTGGACAACAAAGACCGAGCTTGTTACGCCACAAGTGGAGTTCATACCTGCTCCTCATCAGACTCGTCTCAACGTTTATAAGACTGAAGGGTGAAATGAAGCCTTCTTTTGGCAACTCTGCAAAAATGTTAACAATGTATTGTATTTCTCTCTTACCTGCAGTAATGCCTTGTAGAAACAAAGTGACGTTAGATTGGAATCTAGAAGAAGTGGTCGTTCACCAGTACAAACTCACTGAGCCAGACCTCCAAGGCCGCAAAGATCCCTTCTTTGAATGTTAAGGCACTCGCAGCTAAATAAAATTATAACCTCAAGTTTTTTTAAGGGGGGGGTATTATGCTAATTTCAAGCTTCATATTTCACTCTGTGATACCTGTGGAGTAGCTTAGCATAATTTACAGTTAAAAAAAAACTTATTTTCCTCACACTGTGCGTCTTTGCAGGTCTCTGCCTGAAACGACTCAGTCAGCTCTGTCCCTTTACGAAACCCTGCCCCTACAAGCCCGCTTTCTTCTGATTGGCCAGCTCTCCATAGCCTGCTGACGCTGCACATTGTGATGTCACAAAGTGCAGCGTGTAGAAGAAGACTGAGCTGACTGAGCCGTTAAGTCTGGACATCCAACATTGTAGAAATATGTCTTAAAATGTGAAACAGCATAATACCCCCTCTTTAATGTAAAACAACATTTTGATGAAAAAAAGGAAACAAATTGGTTGCCTTTGCATTCCCTGAAAGATAATAGGCCACTGAAGCCCGACCCCTGACAGAAATAACTTAATACGCAGCACACTGAGCACATGGTTTATTCTGGCTGACTTACACATCTTTTTGCATCAAGCTTTAACCACATGCTGATGCCATGATTGTCCTCTGATCTCAGCCTTGTGGTAATAACCGAGTCACTACTGGACTCTCGCTACTGCCTCATAACTGGTTAACCATAATCTGGTTAGGGACTCATACATCATATAATACCAAGATTGTCACTGGTGAAAGGGTGGTTGTTGGTGAAACCGGTTACTTTAGTTCATGTCTCATTTGACACATAAAAGACAGACAGCTCTAATATTAGAAATATAATCTGTATTTACAGATTCTACAGAGAAATGCCCGGCTCCCATCAGCGTGATCTGACAACGAGTTAGCTTCTTATTAATCTCTATAAAGAGACACCTGCATGCTAACAGCTAACAATCTGTTCTAGATCTGAAATTTAACCTGAGATGAATTCCCTTGATGCTGTGTCACCAAAGCCGTTCAGTGTTCAGATTTCCCGATTTCCTCGAATGCATCGGATCAATCCAAAACGAGCATTTTAAAAGTTTTCTTCTCCTCTTGAGGACAGACCTGACAAAGCTTGTATTGTTACTTCTTACAAATCTGCATCATGATGTTGAAATTTCAGCAAAGGTAAGACCCGTTAATTAAAGTCAATCACAAGAAAACGGTTTCTCTTTCTGTAACGATGCAGCACGCGGAAAAAGGAAGTCTTGACGGGAAGTTAATTATTGCTTACCGCCCGACACGTTCATTGGTGTCCCCAGAGGCTGTATCGTCTCGGACTATAGCCGATGGGATCCGAGACTGTTAGAAATATAATCCTGACTTTTTTTACTGAAAATGTTAAAACTTTATCTTATCTGTTTTTTCATTATATATATTTCCCCTGACTTTAACTACATTTTATATGTTGGCACCTGATTTAGCAAATTACTTTATTATTAGTCTTCGTTGCTCAAGAGGCTGCGAGAAGACTAACTGATAAACCCCTCCATAACCTGGATCCTACATCTCCCATAATGCAACTCTGCAGCGATCTTTCAAACACTATATCCTCTAGTAATAAAGGCTTTCTTTGATAAAAGTTCTGCCCAAGCCAAGATGCCCAAGTGATGCCACAACACCACAGACATGACTGATATTTAAACTTGTTGGAATGCCCCTTTAAATTATTGTTGCTCCTCCATTCATACAGATCTAATTAAATCTCTGTTAACAGCCATCTTCATACTGTATGACTGTTTTGGCGAGCGGAGCTGACAGAGCGAGCGATGGTTACGCAATACTATGTTTCTTTCTTTTCACTGGAGCTGCTATTTTCAATCGTCTCTATGAATAAACAGCCTTCAGTGAGTCTTTGTGGAGGACACAGCTCGAGGTCAGCCTCCCTGTCGGTGTGTGCATGACTCCGAGCTGTTGTAAAGCACAATCTCTTCATCTCGCTATTTCTGAAGCGGGAGGTGTCGGTGCAACAGGCGGGCCGCGGTTCGCTCTCATCTGCGGGGCAAATTCTAAACTGAAGTAGAGAGCAGAAAAGCACAAGCTGCTGGATTTGATTATGTTTGTGTGCATGAGGAAGAGAGGAACTGGCCTTTAAAAGAGAGGAAGAATATGTTCTTATATGCATTTACATTTTGTGTCAGCGGGGAATCCCAAAGTGTAGCTAAACTGAATGTAGTTCAAGCCTTTATACAGAACAAACGAAGCGGGCATGGAGTTTGAAATGTAGGCCAGAGGAGGAATGGTTCCTCAGTTTCAGCACATCAGGGTGAAGTGCTTATAGGAGGATTAAACTGCGGCTTCTTAAAAATCTTTATTCACTTCTTGAGTAGAGGCTGTGAACTCTTTTTAACCCAAAAACTGGAGCTAGCAGGGCTTATTAAACTCTCTCTAACTGTCAAAGAGAAAGCCCCGTGGCTGCTGTTCAGCAACATTCCCTTAAAGACCACAAATACATGTTAATTTGTGTAATCGCTCAGAAAAACACTGAGCTTGAACCCAAAAGGAAACACAGTGAGAGTAAAATGAAACTTAAAGTTAACAGAGGTTAAAAGCAGGCAAAGGTTCAAACCATGTCATACATGGTAGACTCAGCCGGGTGGGAATCAGGCAATAAGTCGGTCAGGAGAATCACATAGATTAGACGAAGCCTGGAAAACTAAACAGCTGCAAACCCGACACTCTGGTGAGCAGCGCTGGGCTGGTACACTGTAAGGCTGATTAGGGACATGGGCGGGTGAGGTCAGGTGAGGGGAATGGTGGGAAAAGAGGGAGTGGCTGGATCTGAAATGGCATGAAAGGAAGGTGTATTTGAAGGCCGGTTGCGTCACAGCGGCGTCGAAGGCTGTCCCATTTCAATGGCTTCTTCAGATGCAGCGGACAAATGCGTCCTCCTTTTCCCGGGCCACAAAGGATCCATCGGGTGCATGTATCCCGAGATTCAATGCTCGCCAATTCAAACGAGACTCTTAAACGGCAGAGGAATACACTGTTAAATTTAAACTCAATCAAAAAAGCTAACGATACAAATGTTAAAAAAAACGAAAGGGGCCTTCAATCCAATTATCTTTAAAATAACAGGTTAAGTTACAAGCATTAGTTATGATAGCCGGTTAGCCCACTAGCGTTCCTGTTGCTAGGCGACAGGAGCCGCGGTTGGTGACACAAACAGGAAATCGCCCAGACCGTCTCATCTCAGTTTGGCCCCAGCGTCTACGCAGGCTACGAATGACTCTGTAGACCACATCCTTCGAAGGATGCAGCCCCCGAATTGGGACACAGCCACTGTAACATCCTGTTTCATTTTGGTGTATTCATTCATTCACCTGATTACAGGCACCTCTACTTAGGCAGCGTCTTCGTCCAATTTTCTCTCTCGTTCTCCATCCTTTGTGGCATTTCATACTTGGCTTTCAGGTAAATATCCAGTTGACCTACTCTTCTGGTGTTGTGCATTATGATGCTTCGTGTTTGACCTAGCTGTAACAGTTTGATTTAGTTGAACCGGTAGCTGTAATGCTTTTTCACATAGGATAGAACCAGGCTAGATTTCCCCCCTTACTTCCATTCTTTATGCTAAGCTAAGCTAATCACCTTCTTGCTACAACTCCGTACCGACATAAAAGTGATATAAATTTTCTATTACAAGAAGATCCTGCCACCTGCATCAGTTAAATGTTGTATTTCTATTAGCAATGCTTGCTGCGTAGCTCAATTGTAGCTTTACTGACAACAATTCACTGGTTTGTTGGATTAAAGATAGTTTGTGTGTTGCAATTGTAACTTCTTGAAGCGACTGTTTTGATCGTCAGCTGAGGAGTCCAATTGCCAGGTCTTTCGGCGTTGGCGCTTGTGTATCACCAGGTGAAGCTTGCGTACCGCCAAAGGTACCAACGTCGGGGGATCCTTGGCTTAACCAACATAACTACACACAGTGGGAACAGGGGGCTATGTCCAGCAGGAGCAGCCATGTGAAGTGCCCGTCAGAGAAGACAGCTGCAGCCTGCTCTTTAACCTGACCACAATACGGGCCCTCAGGTGCGACCGACTTCCCTAATGATCACGTGCAGAGACAGAGCAGACAGGTCAGTCATACCGCCGCGAAAGAGGACACCACAGGGGTCATCACAGGACAGTAAGAGTCATCTCTTTTTTTAAAGTGGTCCTTTTTATTTTAATAATATTCCTTTTTTTCTAGGAAGAGTTTTACTTAACCAGCGGTGAAAGTAGTGCTAAGATCCCTAACGCACTGTCAGGAGTCTTTCACGTATATGTTCTAGTAAAAGTGATCATGTAGGCTTTTCCGCCAAATAAATACAGTAAAAATATATTTTCATTGCTAAATAATCGATCCCTTAAAGAGAAATGCTTCTTTTGCCTCGTCTACAGTGAAATCAAACAACCGTTTCTCACACAATCACGTAACCTGAGTGAAAAGAGTCATTTTGTTGCTCGAGGACACTTCAGCAGGGTGCATTTTTGTGAAGAGGGCCTGAATCACCGAGCCACCGTGCTGGCCACTTCTATAATCAGGGCGCAGTCTGGTGTTCACAGTCACACTGTTCAAATGATTTGGGTTCGGCTCAGGTTAGTTAAGGTCAGTGCAAGTTTGTAGAGGCTGATTATACAAGCCAATAGATAATCTACCGGGGTCAGATAAGACTGTGGCTAGAGTCCACAGTGCAGTGATAAGAGCTGACTGCTAACCACGGCATGATGCTATGCTAATAAGTGAGAGCTAGTAATAGGAGACTTTGCTCTTGTAGTAGCTTTGATAGTTGTGCAACATTTTAATAGACCACAAACACACATGCACACTCGCTCAGGTTCCTCTGGTTTGTGTCAGTGGTTCAGTCGCTCCTGCTGAGCTCTGCAACAATTCCACTTCCTTCCTGTCCCCGGTTGCCATGGTAACAGTAAAGGAGAACTCAGTTATCATCCGATGGATCTGGGCCTCAAAAATTATTTTTATCTCCACTTCCCCATCTCTCTGCCTCGTAGAGCGAGAGGTCTGAGTGTCGTCGCGGGTTTCACACCACAGCTGGAGTGAGCAACCATTTCTAAGAATGTGAGATAACGACATAAAGACAATCGGAAATCTCATCGTTTCTAAAAATGTGACGATATTTAATAGAGTTGCTGATACACAGAAATAAGTCCAAATACACAGAAGCCCGCACAGAGCAAATGATGAGCTCAGGAGCTGCAGCTGTAACACAAGAAGCAGACAGGAAGAGCATGTTTTTGAAGGTTGTGTTGAAGCAGTAATAGAGCGAGTTTCAGATAAGTGACTTCAAACATCACTTTTGGAATCTATCAGGATTTATTGAAAGTATTTCAAATGCTGGAAAATAAACTTTAAAACATCAAACAAAAGAACTCTTGCTGAAAGTATGACCCAAAGATAACAAGTGAAAAGGTTTGAATTTACAATGCCAAGGCCCATTGAAAAGTCTGATGAAAAATGGCAAGTCAAGGTTTGATCCACCAACTTTAAGGGGAATTATCACAATCTTAATTCTTGCTAAAAATGAATTACATTTTTAAGCCTGTAACCAAGCTACTGGAAGGAGGGCTGAGCTTTGAGGCTAATTTGGCAGAGTGGTATAGCCTTTTAAATAAAAGATTCTGATCAGAAAAATGGACACACAAAAATAATTTTCTAATTGACTAACATTGTGAAAGCCAAGTCTCAAAATATGCATGTATTTTTATCATTATCATTATTTTCATCATCAACTTTCCAGTACTTACATTATTCATTATGTCAGCCCTGTGATTGACTGCCAATCAATCCTCTTGCCCAATGACAGCTGGGATTGGTTCCAGCCCCCCGCAACCCTGATAAGGTTAGTGGTATAGATAGCTAATGGATGGATGGATGGATCATTCATTATGACCTAAAGTTGTAATATTAATTTACAATTAAATTAAAAGTTGCTTTCTTAGTCATAATGAAAGGACGTCAGAGTCAGAGATGATTGGAGGTGGGGTAATGATCAATGATAGTGCATTTGTTCGATTGGTTGCTTCATGCGGGGAGATCAGAGTTATTTAGTCAGACTTTTTGGCCTCTACTGAGCAACTTTCATAGGAACGAGCGGGGTTCTTCTTTCATGGCTGGACCTATATGGAGAAGATATTTGTCAGGCGTTTTAAAGATTTACATCTTCATTGGAAACCAATGGGCTTTGGACATGGTGCCACAGACGGTATGTATCAGAAAAGCCTGTCTCTCAGTAATGTGACAGAAGAAGAGGTTTACATTTCAGTCAATCAAAACACACATTTATATCTTACGATCAGCACTTTCACATGATCTTGGTTGATGTTTTCTGTGAAATATTTTGTGCATTTAAGCACAATTTGAAAATTGCACTAGGAAAGGAAACAATAAACCACAAGATGAGGATATTGCAGAATTTCAAATACTTGGCTATTGACCATTTTCACACGGCGGTTCTTCCAAATCATTTTCATCTACTGCTTCTAGATTGATCAGCATCTGAAAAGACATTAGATGGCTGAAAATTCAAAGGTAGATCAGGCCATATGTCAAAGAAAAACAACATATTTTGCTAACCGATTAGCTACCATCGGACATCTGCTATATGTTAGCATTCAGCTACTTTCTAGCTAATATCACTGTTAGCTAGGAAATGGCTGAATGCAAAGATTACTTTTGATAGTATAACACGAAACAACAGGAAAGTGATTAATTCCTAGTTAACAGTAATTTGGTTGTATGCTAACATTAGCTGTTGTCTAACTGTAGCTAATGTTGTTTTATCTTAATATATACGTCCCAATGTCCCTCCAGATTTTCCCTTTCCTTTTTCTTTACAATTGATGATCAAACTGAAGCGGTAAAATGATAATAATTGTCTGATTCTTTATGTTTGTTCAACTTTTAACCTGGAACACGCACGGTACAATATTATAACAGCATTTAAACTTTCCACCCCGAGCGTGATGTCAGAGGAAAATGGCCGCCGTGTAAATATGTTGAATTACTGGAAAAAATCAAAACATGGGATTCATGTAATGGCAATCTAATGATTAAAACTGAACTCCTTCAAACACTGATAAGGCATCGTGGTCTGATATTTGAGCTGCATACAAATGCAGCTGTTATCATTTAAATGCGGAGGCTTGTCTCTATGAGTTTCTGGTGCCTGTCTCACATAGAGCAATAATTTCTCATTAAACCGTCCGTCTCAAAGGAGCTGCTCGGGTGAAAGACGAGCCCTAAGATGGTCTAACGGCAGCAAGGTCCTCTAGAGATGATTGGGCAATTTACACGAGTCAACATGCTAATGGTGTGCTAATCCAACTCTGGGGAGCACGCCGCAGAATTTCATTCATCATTTATGAATGCCAGAGCGGAGATCATGTCTGATCACTGATTATTTTATGGAGGGATATTACCTGTTGGCTGAAACATTACTGGATACATCTTGGTATTACATGAGGGAATACATGTACATGGATGAATCAATGCTTCACATTTATAGGGGATTGAAAAAAGAGGAAAATCTTTGGGTTTGGAGTACCAACAGAGAGGAGGCTGAGTGCTTCTTAATTTGATGTAATGTAACATAAAATAAGAATATCACAATAAAACAGTGTAAATGTAAATTAGCAATAGGATTACTTTCTGCATTGAGTAAATTGGAGACATGATGATAACAAAGCTGGAGGTTTGGGTCAGGGGGTCAAAATACTCAAAATACTTTGCCTTAAAGGAATCTTGCAGTGCGATTTTAGACACCCTTTAGGTGGACTATTCATGTTGTTAAACATCTTGTTGCCTGCCTCTCTGCCATCATTGCAGTGTCTCGTGTCTTCATTAAAATCTATGCTTGCCCGCATTGCTTAAGCCAATGAAAAAGCTGGAGCTAAGTGTTAGCTAGTTACCAAGCTAACTGTAAGTAGCTAGCGATCTAGCTAGTTTAATAGACTTTACTTTCTTACTTTAATAGGTTCTGAATGAGATTATGTTCATGGATAGATGCTAACGTAAGCTAGTTTCTAACATTTTCCCTAAGTAACAGTTTAGTTCATTAACGTTAGCTAGTTAGAGCATTAGCTTACCAATGTTACCTAGCTGATAGCGTACCTTTTCATTTCCAGTGTTTCCGAAATACCTAGTTAGCTTTTCCTTTGGCTTAGCATGTCATAAGCAATATAAAATGCCATATATTATCACACAGAAGGATTATTAAACTTTAGTTTCCTTTTCGCCCTGGAGAAAGACTCAAATCCACCTGTGGAGTCTAATTGTCTAATACAATTTGAGACACCTCTTAGGTGGACCCTCCATGTTAGTTAAACATCTTGCTGCCTGCCTCTCTTCTTTCATTGCAGTGTCTCGTGTCCCTATTAGAATATGCTTGGAGAAGCTGGAGCTAACAGTTAGTAGCTTTTTTTTCTAGCTACTTTAATACACTTTACTTTCTGTAGTAGAATAGAGTCTTTAATTTCATAGGTTCTGAATTACACTGTGTTTATGGATAGATGCTGATGTAGGCTAGTTTCTAACATTTGCCATAAGTTACAGTTTAGTTCATTATCGTTAGCTAGTTAGAGCTAGTGCTTGCCTTACCAAACATTAGCTTACCAATGTTAGTGTGCCCTTTTATTTTCAATGTTTCCGAAATAGCTAGCTAGCTTTTCCTTTGGCATGGCATATCATAACCAGTATAAAATGCCGTATATTATCTTGTGTACACGAAAGGATGTCAGACTTCAAATGCTACACCTATCACTATAATGCAATCAATATAAAGCCACAAAATACAGGCGAAAGAATGAATTAAAGCCTTATAACAGACTTAAGTCCATAAATACATTTCACCTTCAGTAAAAAATCAAGACATTTATGGATTTTTATGTCTTGATTTTAACTGTAGGGACTGTGTATGCATTGTTTCCAGCTTAAATTCAGCACAGAAGAAGCACGCTAGTTTTCTTTTATGAATACAAACAGAACTTTGGTTGGTAATAGAGGCGCTTATCCTTGGTCTTCTTAAGATGTAGTCATTATTTTTATCCTTGACTTACATTTTATTTCACAAATGTTCCCGTTCTTAAATAACCACAAAACTCACCTTATCAACTGTAAAGTTAACAGAAGTGTAAGTATATCATGATTGTTTTTGCCACCCTGATACTATAAGAGCTCTGTTCAGGTCAGTATGAATATGATCTCTGTGTTGGTGTTCTTCTGTTAGAGGTTGTATTACCATTTTTATATCGATATATATTGAATCAAATTAAACATCTTATTATTATATTATTAAAGTATCTTTTTTTAGGCTGTTTGAAGAATAAGAACAAGCTCTGCTCATGTTCTTGTGATCTTCTCTACAGTCATGACCGTGGTCTGACCGACAGTATTGTGGTAATCACCTGTTCTCGTTACTCTTTAACTTCAGAGTGGACATGCGGCGCACTTTATTGGCCCGGCGAGCACCTCGAATTGGCTGGATTCATGTTTGTGGATGTTTGATTAAGACCTGGATACCATCGGGGGAGGGGATATAAAGATCAGGTGATAAGTGGAGAGAAGGACAAGATAAGGAAAATGAGAGAGGATTAGGAGATGATGAGAGGGAGAGGTAAGGAGGAGTGACGGGAGGTGAAAATATAACAGAAAATAAGAAAATAGAGGAGGTGACGTGAAAGAACTTGGAAAGAAAGTCATTGTGACTTTATCCTGGTCACACTGTGTCCCAGACTTTGAATTTGATTTAAAAAATTCACAGGCGTGAAGTTGAAAGGAGATTTCAGTGAATTAATCCAACTTGGTAAGCAAGTAGTGAGAGAGGAAACAACAAAGAAGAGATCATTTATGCACACATCAATTATAAACTCGGGTGGAAAAAGCCTTAAAGGGTCTTAATTTGTTTGTATCAGGCATAAAATTCAGTTAAATACACAAATATAAGCAATTAAATATTTAGCTAGTTATACCTAATGAGTAGAAGTACAAAGGCCATATGTCAAAATAAGAATACATAATAAATACAGTTATAGTTGAGGCCTTTACATTTCTTTGACATGCATAATTAACCAAGAAAGTATCACGGTTCAAACAAAAGGTAAGTTGAGGACCCAGGTGCAGACTCTATGATTTATTTAAACATAAAACAAGGCAAAACAAAAGCTTACAATTTAACATCCAAGGAATCAAAATCCAAAAGGAAACAAGGTCAAATAAAAGTCCACCTACGATCAGGGGAAACACACAGGGAGCCACGAGGAGTTCGGGGTTTCATGAGGAAGGGTAAAGACAAAGGGCCGGTTAGACTTTGAATATGGCTTAGATATAACAAATAGTCAGACTTCTTATAGACGTCTAAATTCATTCCGTTTCACAAAGCACTTTAGTTCTTGACTATCTTTAGCAGGACTATGGTGCATTGAATTCTGGGTAAATTAAGGCTTTTCAAAACCAAAAAAAATGGCAGACTGAGTGACCACATCTAATCGCTCAAATCTGCTTATTCCAGTAGAAAATGTTTGTCTGCTGGAGGAATTCAACAGTTTTAAGGGCATCGTACTTGGAAAATTCAGGCAAGGGTGTAACAACAATAATAACAACAATAACAAGAAGATATGGGGAAAAAATTGCAGTAAACAGTGTTAATCCAACCACTGAAAGGACAATCTAAGACGTTCAAAATTTTGTGCTACTGGTCAGCAGGTCGCACAGATTGTTGCCATGGTAACATGGGTCTTAGAGCCAAGTTGGCCCAGGGGTAAGGTGTCCAATTTTTTTGGCTTAAAATTAGTTAGTCTTTATTTTTGTGAAACGGTCTAAATTGCATTGGACTAATTTATGAGAAATATTAAGACTGGCCTAACACTATAGACTAAGTGTCAAAACATCTTTGTGAAACCGGCCCAAAGACTATATACACTGGGGATAATCAGTGACAGGTGAGACCAGTTAACACACGTGAACACAATGAGGGCAGGGCACGCAATCTAAAAGGCGGGAAATTAAACAAAGGAAGGAAGCTAAACAAGACATGACATACAAAGGGCAAGAACGACAAAATTAAACAGGAAACACAAAAGCCAAACTGAAGACTAATAAACCAGGAAATGACATCTAAAGTATTAAACCCAAAAAGTACATAAACACTAAATCATGACAAAAACACAGAATATCTTAAATACAAAACTAAACAATAGATCTCATGACACAAAGTCCCATCAGAAAATCGGTTTCACTGTTAAACAGTAACAAACGTGTGTGTGGAAGGGTAAAGACTAAGACTAAGACTAAGATGACAAATATTTGTTTGTGATCATCATGACTGTGAAATAGCAGCTGGAGTCACAGAAAAGTACATATTTGAACATGAAACTAAACAGAATGACATTGAAATCACAAGTATGAAATACGAATGGCAGTGGCCTCTTGGGTAATGTCTCAGGGGGCAGAGAGATAAGAACAGGCTGAATGTGTTTGCTCAACAGGGACAGGAGAAAAAGTCAAACATTCACATAGGCACATGTGCTTGCCCATGCGCAATAACAGGTATTAGACTCCCCCCCGCCCACACACACACACACACACACAGATGACAGAGTCTGAGATCATAGCCTAAAAAGAATCTGGATTTTCCTGCAGGAGGTTTTTAACCATATATGGCCTCAATAAAGCTCCTACACATGACTAAGAAATTAATTTCACTCATAATTTGTTAGGCAGGGAGGTTAAAACTTTGTAATCATCCATTCATTATTCTGTATATTGTAACGCAAATCCTTTTTTCATTTCATCGGCAGCGATCTCTGTGTGAGGTGATGTCAGCGATTTGATGTGTTCAAAGTTCTTTCAGGAGTGCGTTTAATGAGGAGGCAGCAAACGCAGGTCAACCTACGATGTGTGTATTGTGCAGCTGCTGCTGTCAAACAAGTGTTTCTCGACCATGTGCCTCTGAGCTGCAAGGTTACGGCGTCACAACAGCTGATTTCACTGCTATTATGGTTAGAGATGACTGTAATTTGTGGCTGTAAAGTTTGTTTGGAATAAAACTGTACTCTAGAGAACGATTATATAAGGGTTTTTTTTGCTTTAGTTTAGAAAAACATGATCTAATGCCATGTAAGCCTGCTCAGTGTGTTCTTTACAGTGTCAAACATTATCTGAAATACTTTTTAGTCTAATTAAACATTGTAAATACACTGGTCATGTGATGGTTGAGATGGAAAATATTGATATATTCATGTTCATTATTAAGCAATATCGCAGAAGATGAAGTGCTGTTGTACTGAATATTAGCACGGCTTTGATTCCGTGGTAATGGAAGATAATCACAGCCGTGCTGATATTCAGTATAACAGCACTTAGAGTGGGATATGTGGTCCATTTATGGTGCAACCAAGGAAATAAGAGCCTGTTGACTCTTGCTTTGGTGGCCTGTGTGATTCAGAGGACCCAGCTTGATCACTCTAGAGAAAGACCTTCTGCTGTAATGTTAATAAACAGTATTCAGAACACCTGAGGCGGAGTGATACACACACAGTTATAAAGACAATACTCAACCCTGCTCTAGGCTGGGGAACTAGCTTTGACACAGACACTTTTAATTGTTTCATAATTGTATGCTGTTGCCTGTGTTGTCACAATGCTGCCATTTGTTTCTCTTATGCTGCTAATGTTAAATCCTGAATGTGCAACTGAGGTCACTTGGCTTAGTGTTCTCCCCTCACTCACATCTTTACTCCATATTTGTATATATTTAACTAGTCTCTTTACATAGAGTCTATAGTTTTTGTTTTGTTTTTTAATCATGCTATTGTTGTATTCTATTTGTATTGTTTTCTTTTAAACCAGGACCTGAGTAACTTATTTCCATGTACTAACATGCTCTGCAATGACAATAATCCAACTTGAATCCTTTAAGTTAAAAGTCCCAGTGCTGTTATACCCTATATCAGCACTCATGGAATGCCTCTTGTCCAATCAGATTACTTGGTCAGAACTTGCTGTTGTATAAGAATTAATAATGCATGTTGTCCTTTAGATGTAGCCACATAACACTTCGGTCCTACAAATATTCCCTCCTTTTCACATTTTCTTCTATTGAAGCCGGTACGACAGACAAATTCAAGTGTTGGTGCAGAAAATTTCATTTAAGATGGATTCAAAGGTCAAAGTTTATCTTGATCAAATACTACAGAACTGTAGCCTCATTGTCATACACGGTTTACAGTTTGTGATTGCACCAATTAATATATTCATATTTACACCCTCTCAGAGGTAAAGTTTTGTTGCATTGAAACGTAATGCAAGCTTACTTTAACACAGCTGGCTTCATCTTTGTCATCCGTACCAGATGTTGGCTGTGCTGCTCATAACTGACCAATCAGAGTGGATGATTTAACAAAGCAGCGTCTTAAAAAGTGGATAATATCTGTTGCAGCTGATCTCATATCTGCTGTCTTCCTGGTTGTTAGGTTTCTGTTTTACAGGTATCGCAGGCTTCAACATGTTGCAACATGAACTCACTCCTCTCTTCCTCCCTCCCTCCCTCCACTTCCGTTGCCTCCCAGTCCCACTCTCATTATGCTCTTGAAGTGGTGCGTTGCTGGAGAGAGTGCTGCACTGGTTCTTTATATAACTGTAACAGAGAGCAGAGCGAGTACAGTGCATCACAGTACAGTACCACTCACAGTGGGAGGACACGGCTCGCCTAAGTACTGCAGCAGCAGGAGCAGCTACAGCAGCTATTTACTGTAATTATTAGAGCCCATTAAAGGAGCCAGCAAGAGTGAGGCTTTCATAAAGCCAGACCTGAGCTTGTCTGTTTGTCAATGTCAGGACTGTGTCAGATGTGATTTAGTCGGTCAGACAGAGAGGACGAGGAGAATCTCATTAAAAGAAGACGGAGGCACAAACATGAACAAAATAAGTCTGTGCTGCATTCAGGTGAGTTTGACAAGGAAAGTCAAGTTTAAAGCCGCAAACAGGCAGAAATGAACGCTCTAACATTTTCAGTTCCAAGACTACAAAAATGGTTACTGATACAATGACGCCCAGTTTCTACTCCAGCTAAAGATAATTCTCCAGATCAAGTTGGCGCTCGCAGTTTCGCAAGAAGAGGAAGTGATCAAATATCCTACCGCTGTAACCTTTCGCTCACCTGGGATCTATCCACATTTCGCAACAGACAGGTTTGGTTGGTGCAGTTTGACTACCAGAAATTTCAGCTGTAGGTACTTTTTCTGATTCAGACTGGGTGGACTTTTTTCTGCTGCCAAGACATTTCATTTTTTAATTGATATTTATTTTGGAGACACTTTGGCCCAGTTTCTCTCTCTTGGTTAACTTGAACCCACTGTCACTGCAGTTATGAATGTTCTGCCATCAGCAGCAGTGTTTATAATTTCCCTTAAATGGTTGTTGCTTATTAAACAACAGGGCAGTTAAAGTTATAATCTCGAAGATTTCGTTCTCTTTGGCGGCACCTATGGCGATAAACGGTAATTGCGGGAGCACACTCCCCAGATATCCAGACGGTGTTGCATCTGTGACGTCCACGGTTGGCTACGGTTGTAACTCTCGATTTTAATTGGGCGCCGCTTGGGATTTTTTTCTGCGAAAGTCGCACCAGACACAGTCTGTAATACTGCAGATGCAAAGGCTTTCATCAGTGGGCCATAGGTGATGCTGCATTGTGAGTCCTGCATCTTAAAGATTTGATAAGATTTAAAATGTGCCTAAGTAAGGGCATCCTGTTTGCATACACCATTACCTAAATGGAATTTAAACCCACCGCAAATTAGATGCATGGCTGTGATTGGCCCAACCTGAATTAGGTTGGATGGGAATCTGTCTGAACATGAGGGAGACCGAAGCAGAAAAAACAAACAAAAACCTGTAAGCTCACAAATGAGTCTGTTTCCCCGGCTAATGCAATGCTATTTACATATATGGATGTAACTGATTACAGCAACTGATAGAGAAAAATGTAGATGAGTTCATAAATTACCTTTAAAAATAGCTAAAAGAAAAAAAACTACCTTTCCTCAGTGTTAATGTTTTTGTAATAAGCTGAAACTCAACCCAAGAAGAAAATTAAGTCAACATGCAGCTTCCTGGATGACAGGAAGCGTCATCAAGGCCTCCTCATTAAACACACACACAGAAGTGCAGCAAGAGCTGTTGATGAACTATCCTCCGTTTTAATTACTTCATATTAGAGCTGGAAATATTTCCTGTTACATGCATGTCATGATGATGATGGGCATTTTGAGAAGTGTCATCAGGCTGCCAGGAAATCAGAAAGTAATGAGTCTGTAGTTACTGTCCTCCCTCTCTTCAAACAGTCGGGTCTTCATTTCCGTTATTCCACCTGTGCTGCTGCTGTAACATCCTCTCTTAATTACCACGAGCTGAGTGCCTCACTTGGTGGTGTGGCGGTGAAGGAGCATGTCGAAAAAGGAGGGAGGAGGGAAGGGAAGCGAGGGCAACACTGGAGGAGACGAGGAGAGATGAGGGGGAGATATTTTTAGCCGGCTCAGCTCGGCTCACAGCTCTGTCTCTAAGATGCTCTTTTTTATTTCCACCAACCATTCTCCTCGTATCCTCACTTCGCTGGTCCTCGCTCTCTGTCTCGCTGTCAGTTTTCATGTGCCATTATTACCACTAATTGAGGAGATAGAAAGTGCAGCTGAGGTTATGTGGGGGCACAGTTAATGGATATGCAGGTATCGAATGATGGAGCTTGGAAAAGGAGAGTTGTAATTTGTCGTTTCTCTGCAGCACAGCCAGATTTCTACTGCCAGTATAGAGAATTTGAAACCTTATGCTGATAATTAAGTGACCATGTTTTTTTTTTTGCTTACAATTTTGCTTGTACAGTAAATACAGTATAATGCTGGAGTCATCAGTTAGTTAGCTTAGATTAGCATCAACACTGCAAACAGGGGGAAACAGCTAGCCTGGCTGTGTCTAATGGTATCAATTATCATATACACAGCTCCCAACTTAAATAATTTTATATAGTTTGTTGGTCTGTACAAAAAACAGAGCATACACGTCATTTTGCTGAAGTATGTGTCTTTTTAGCTAGGAGCAGTTGCTAAGCGTCCAGCGAATACTCCTGGGAATATTTCCACACATATAGCCACGTCAAAGTCCAACTATTGATTTTTACACTTTGGTTTTTGTACGTATTAAAACACAGGAGATATAATGTGCTAATTTGTGAGCTTTAGATGCGCAAATAGGTCGATTTTGATTAGGGATAGACCGATTATCGGCACCATTATTCGGCATTTTGACGCATATCGGCATCGGCCTTTTTTATTTGTTTTAATTTATTTTTAATTTTAATTTTAATTTTAATTTTTTAAATCTGACGGCCGATAAGAGTTCATTTCTTTGCAAAATTTTATTCAACTTTGTTTTATTTACTTTATAAAACTTCAGGAAGTTATTTATTTATTTATTTAAATTTTCAGTTAACTTTATAAGAGATGCTGCTGACCCTGGGAACTCCCTGCGCTTTTTGTTTGTTTGTTTAATAAACATAAGCTTAAAGGCATTTAAACAAAGTTAAGTGTTGGAGTTTGTATTATTCAAAATTTTGACGCCAATATTTTAACTTTTACTGCAAATGAATATCGGCTCCAAATATCGGTTATCGGCCTCCTTGACTACTAAAAATCGGTATCGGTATCGGCCCTGAAAAAACCATATCGGTCTATCTATAATTTTGATACCTGTTTTTAGTTTAGGCTAACTGGCTGCTAGCTTAAGCGTCATATTTACCGAACAGACAGAGTGATATCAATCTTCTTTGAGATTAATTGCCTTAATATTTTTTCAATAATGTAACTGTTAATAAATGTAAAATAAATGCTAATATTCACTAGATTAGAAACAGGGTAAGATTGTGATCAAAGTGATAAATGTGGGCTGTGTTTTGTACTTCGTTTTTACATCTCTCTCTCTTTGTCTCTCTCTCACACACACACACTCCTCCTTATAAACCACAGCAAAGTCACAAGACAAAACCTTTTATGTGTGTGTGTGTGTGTGTGTGTGTGTGTATTTTGGAAGAAGATGAGGGGAAGTTTGTGGTCTTGCAAAATAAAAATGAAACAGTTGCTAAAGTCTTCTTGTTCTAAATACAATCTTTACCAAAATACTTATTTTGGACAAATCCTGTTCATTAATAAACAATATAAAATAAAATATAAACACATCTTATTTTGCATTTATATTGTAAACAGATTTTTCTTACATCGTTCCTGCATTTAAACATACTTATTTCTCAGAAATACTATTAACACTGTGTAATCGGCTTTGTTGTAATATGATGCACCTTTTAAAAAAATATTTATTGTATTTTTTCCTATATCTTGTTATATATTGGAGTGAAATGTATATATATATGTTTTTTTTTTTAACATAATTATCATTTTCTATTATATTTTTCTATGCTTATATACAGAATAGAAAACATTCTACTCCAGTATAAAAGCAACTGTAATGATGAATTTATTGTCAGCTTCTGAAAATTAATAAATACATAATAATGGTTGCTAAATTAATTACAGTATAACTTACTAAATCAATCTAATAAAATGTATATTGTACCATCTAAGCTGTGAATGTGTTGATCAGTATAACGACAGATCCTCTACATTCATTGCAGCTGCCACTTAAAGTGATGTTCATGTTGTTCTGTGGTAAGAAATAAAAAAGGAAACACGTGTTAAAGAAAAAAATATTTCAATATTTATTTGCGGTATAAACATGTCTTGTGTTGTTTCCATATACTGTACAATACATAGGGTCAATGGTTTTTCCTTCAGTAGACAGAAAGGTGAAACTGCCCCGGTTAACATGCCCCTCGTTTTATACACAGACAGATTGCATCTGTTTTAAAAACCGTTTACAGCACAATACAAAACAGCTATTCAACGTGTGTCTGAAGCTGTAACACGATGCAAGATGCATTGTCAAAAAAATCCCTGAAAATTTCCTCACTGAGGTAACATTTTTAAAATCATTCACTTTTTCTTTCACTTTGTGTTTAACGCTGCCACTCTCTCTCTCTCTCTCTCTCTCTCTCACTGCTGCTCTCGCTCATTCACGTCTCTCCCTCCCGAGCACATTCTTACCGAGATGTAGCTACAAGTTTTAAGGACACAGAAACAGCCGTTCCCATGATCTGGCAAATTTACAAACAGAGAAAAAGACTTGATTTCTCTTTCATTGTTACAAAGACACAAAAACACGAGAAAGCAGCTTGAAATCAACCGTTTCCTTTTGAAATAGAAAAGCTCCGTACTGAAATAGATTTCAATCCTAGGGTGATCAAGTCCTCGACAATTTCCTTATTGTAAGTGGGGTGTGACTGCAGACAAGGGAAGTCCATTCAAGCATGGTAGTATCTTCGTCTCTGATGCTATAATAGGAGAGGAACTTTTGCATATAAATTCATAACATATATATACTTAGATATATATTCATATTGAAAGGCCACAGGAATAGCATAGAGCACATCATATCAAAACAAGACGGAAAAAGACCTTTTAATTATTAAAGCCGGGTGGTGTCTATTGTGAAACATAACTGGCATGCTGAACCACAGCTCTGGCTGTGTGAAGCAGTGTGTGTGCGTGTTAGTGAGGGCCTCTTTCAGGTTGCTAATGATCGTACGTTTTGGACACCCCAGGTGAAATGTTACTTCAGTCCACAAGCCATACTGAGCTGGATGTTGTGTAAGTATAGAGGATAGATATAGTACAAAAGAAGAAGATTTAAAAACGTTGAGGTCTTGGATCTACAAAATACTGCAAAAAGGTGTTTTGATATATTGCAGAGTAACAAAGAGGACCTCGTGTGACCCGTTATGGCACAAAGACAGCTCGCTGCCTGTTGTTACCATCTTCTGATTCAAATAACAGATAAACAAACGTTTCACGTTTCCTTTTTTTACACAAGGTTTTTAAAGTGAGATACAAAGTATTGAACAGTCAGCATTAGAAACAAGTTAGAAAGATTATATAAGGCCAGCTTAAACCAACCCTGTTCAGCTTCAACTGCTGTCCCCTCTGAAACCCAGTCTTTGTTTCTGTGTCGACCCTGTTCACACCAACGCTCTGAAGATTTCTGTGCATAAAAGGCCTCGTGCAAGAACCATTCATAGATACAGATGTGTTCCTAACTGCTTTGTGTTTGCCTCGTGATGTTTCGAGCTGCAACGGATCCTTCCAAGAGCAACAAGAGGCCGGAGAAAGCGCTGCAGCTGGTTGAAACGTCACAACGACACAACTTATATAGATCAAATTTCTCCTCATTTTAATTTACATTAAAATATTCTAATTGATGAAAAAAATAGTTTCCAAATGATTTAGTTGGACAACTTATCAATGAATTCTTTACATTGATTATTATAATGTAAACTTTCTCTGCACCATCGGTGTGATGGACATCACGGTTGCCACTTTACTTCAATGTTTGACAGCTTTAGCATCCTTATGCTAGTCACTGCATATTACTAGCCTAAATTTTTCACTGTTTTCAAGGTCCCTTAAAAATTACTACTGTCATTTTTGTCAATTAAACGTGCCCACAAATTGAGCATTAGCTAGCCTTTTAATGCAATTTAGGTGGCTTGATCAGGCTGACTATTAATTGGGACGCTCATCTGACTTTAAACTTGACCGACAAGAAGTGAAAAGATTCATCATAACAATATGAAAATGTTCTTGCACGACGCCCTGTGTACCGACAGACATTGCTCAGAGTGCTTCGGAGTTCCACTCATAAAAGGAAACCTTGATTTAACAGACATCTTCTGCAGTTTAAGTCCCTCTTGTTCAGGTGCGTCTGATGTGAACAGGGTCTCAGAAAGCTCCTTGGCCACATGCTGTGCGCCGCTGTGATCAGCAGCAACAGCAGTTAAAAAAACGGTCCCCATCGCTCGTCTTCCCGCCTCTTAAAGCAACATCAAACCCGTGGTTACGTGTACTGTTAGAGAGCATACAGTACGACAGCATGCTCAGGTATACAAAATAATATAGATCTGTTTACTATTAGCTTATAATATATATTTATAGTATCAATTTGTGTTTAATATATCTTCTATTTACCCAAGGCTTAAGGGTGAATCAACTCAGACTAACTTTTCTTTGACGAAATGGGCGATCCCTTCCTTTTGATTAACCATGCAGTTAAGGGACGTGTAGCTGAGTGCAGTCTTTAGCTGAGGCCAGTCCCAGTCCACCACGCCACAATCCCAACAGTTACAATCATGTTCCTTTGTTTTTGGCAAATTCATTTGTGGGGAGCCTTTGGGGGATCTAAGATAGGACAACACACTGAACAACTTTCTTTAAGGTGGAAAGAAGAAGAATACAAGTGTTGAGGCACTTCTTTGATCAGAAAGTTGCTCAGAAATGTTGACGCTGCCTTAGCATCCCCAAGCTCCGACCCTAACCCTGACCTTTTATTCAAGTCTTTGCCGAAATGTATAAAAGTCAGAGCCTTAAGAAGTCTATTTGGAAGTATACCCCTCTGATACGAGTGTAAAAAATATACAGAATATTGGTGGCAAAAACACTAATAAATGGCATTTTGCTAGCTAACATTACACTCTTTGCTAGCACCACACTGTTTGTTTGTTGTTAGCATACTCACAGGTAACTGATAGCACATTTTAGACGGTATCAGAGTTGGGTTTCTAAAGAGACAAAATAATCAAAACAGCTGGTGGAAACTACTGGAACTTCTTGTTAGGCAACTGGCAACAGTCTCACAGGGAAGGAAGTACAAACTAGGAACTTGCACTAAAAAAAAACCTTGGCATAATGTCAGCTCTTCTGTGGTATCTTCGCCCATACCCGACCCTGATTTAACTAATAATCCTTAACCCTGAGTCCCGACCCTTTTAACCTCATCCTGTGCTGTAGGGCCCGGCTCCTGCTCCCTCCCCACTCCGCCGTGCAGCTGTCGGGACTCGTCGCAGCCTGGGACTGGCCTCTTCTCTCCTCTGAATGTCTCTTTATCTGCCTGCTTCAAGTGCCAACAAGTCAATGGCTACACCACTGTGCAAACTGCATTAGGTCATTACGAACCTAAACGAAAAACGAAACCTAAAAAAAAAAAGACTACAAATATCACAAAGCGTTCCTCTTTGTTGGCGTCTCCACACCCATTCCCCTTCTTTAGTTTTACATTCTCTTAAGCCATTATTGGATTGGATAGATAAGAGTTCTATGCGTATATATTTATAGAAGGTATAGATTTGTGCGTAAATGTACACAAAAATATACAAAAATGCATAAAGACATACTGAATTTGTTAAGGACTGCTGCTGCTATGTACGTTAACATACATACAGTACAAACATACATACTTTGTTTATGTGTGTGTGTGTGCGTGTGTGTGTTAATTCCTTGGTTTTTAAAACTCTACATTCAGTAGAGCGAGATTTCATACAAGTAAATCCCAGATTCTCCACTTGGCACCAGTCAGCTCAGCTCCAGAGCCGAGACAGAAAGACAGAGAGGATGTTGTCGTCTCGTAAAATCGAGCGCCGGAGGTTTTTCCACCTATCTTTGTATGAAGCTGCTGCAGTCTTCGCTCAGTCACTTAAATCTCCTCAGTTCTTTGATCGAGGGCCTTCCTCCCTCGATTTGAATCAACTCCAAGGAGGACGCCGTCGTGAAACAGTCTCTCAGTTCCCCCTCTGGGTTAAAAAAAAACTCCCATTCCCCTTAAACGTGGCATCTGTGGCCTCCTCTGTTCCTCCTATGCTGCACTGTGACCAGGCTCTCAGACGACGAGCCACCAGGAGGCTAAAACATTCATTCAAACTGGTGTTTCCCTCCAGTGTAGCCGCTTGTTACAGTGGTAACAACACCACCTTGACCCTCCAAAAGAATGGACAGTCAAACGTCTAATTTTCATGTGGACTCCAGTGTGTCCAGTTGAAACACGTTGTGATTGGTTGGGGTGGTGAAGAAGAGCTGGTCGTGCGTCGGGGAGGTCGAGTGGTTGTCGCAGGGGCTGTTCAGGCCCAGCGTCCGCTCAAAGTCCAGCAGCTGGCCCATGAAGTTAAAGTTCGGGGAAATGTTCGACTTTTTCCGCTTGACAAAGTCGTAGGCGTCGTTGAGCGACAGGTTGAGCTTCTGCATCAGGTAGGCCACCGTGACGGTCACCGAGCGGCTGATGCCGGCCAGACAGTGCACCAGGATGCCGCACTTTTTGGAGCGTGCTTCATCTGATGGAGAGGAGAGAGGAACAGGTGAGGGTTAAAACCTTTGTTTCTGTCACACTACTTCAAATTATCAATGAACCAGAAGGAGAAAAAAGTCCTGTTATTGTTGCTAGGTCAGACAAGTTGAGGCATCAGACATCAGGCATTAAGCGTAGCTCCCAGAGGCCGACAGCAAGGACTACATTATGTGGCGGAAGGATATATATTGATAATGTTGACTTTGATGAACAAAGCCAAAAGACGTGGATTTAGGCTAAGTCATTCTGGCATCAACGCTAAAGGGAAAAGCCGTACATCCTTTGCATTGAGACAAGTATGGTCTGACATTTCTCCTGCCCTGCTGAGCACACAGTGTGTTCCCATTTCACCCTCTTGGACTGCAGTCCTTGCTGTGGCTTCTTAAAGCTACATAGGCTGAAGTCCACAAACTGGAAGGCAATACACACTTCGACACCCTAATGAGGACCGCCGTCGCCGTGTTTTTCCTTTCAGTTTTGGGAAAGGAATAGACACAGCGCCTTCTACACGATCAAGATATCAAGTTAAGCACATATCAAGCTGAGTGTAAGAGGGAAGGGAAGTTCTGCCAAGCTTGATCAACTGTTATTGGAGCACAGAGCGAGAGGGACGAGACTTAGGTAAGGACCAATGCTTTTAACTTTTACGCATGTCAAATGTATGACGTCATTTTGTTCAGTTTAGTAAAATAATTATATTTCAATTCATGTTAGGTAGAAGCAATTTTGATTATTGGCTATTAGGGGCAGGAATCGCAGGTAACTCACGATACGATATGCAGCCAACGATAACGATAATATCACGATACAGCGATTCTGCGCTAAATGATATATTGCAAGACAATCATAATGATACATCATGATAGGTAATTAACTGAAGAATACAAAATGTCCTTGAAATGAATCGTTTTTAAAATTACAATAGCAATATTTGGCGCCAGCGATACGATAATTGTATCACACCAGTCGGGACGACGATATATTGCGATATCGATATTTTGTCCCACCCCTATTGGCTACTGTATATTCCTAGATCAGGGGTCTCTAACAGGTAGCTCAGAGGTGGTACCGACATTTAAGTAGCTCGCCAAGAAGGTCACAGACCCTGTCCAAAAAATCTGACCACAACAAATGCACCTTGAGAGCCTCTTCCCACTTCAGTTCAATCAAATACAAAGATGCCCCGCCCCCTTGGCCACTTGAAAAAAGGTTGGAGACCCCTGCCCTAGATCAACCGGCAGGAAGAGTAGTTGCTGCTGAGGTTACTTCCTGTCTGGGTCCTTATTTACAGAATATCAATAATCAGTCAATCAATATAGTGAACAAATATTCAATACCCCAAAGCTTACTCTCTAAATGAGCGTTTTACTATGAGCAATGAGATTTACACGACGCAGTTTTCTGCCAAACGTTGGACACTTTCGGTTTCACACAACATATTTCTGCATTTCTTTTCCTCTCTGTGCTCTTCTCACTGCTCTCTGGAAGTTGGCAGGAAGCAGTTGTTAAAAAAAAGAAGAAATGTGATGCCGGATCAGCCTTTTATTTAATACAAACTATTTTCTAACTTGATATAGATTTCAGGACTAGTCAATGATTATGGCTTCAAAGCACTGGACTGGATAAACAAGGAGAACTCAAACAGAAATGTATTTTGGTGGGATTAAATTAAAACCAAATAAGAATCATTGACTGAAATTTAAAGAAAACGATAACATCCTATTTAACTAAAGTCTGTCGTCAAAGTGAGTTACAGTAAAACGCCGACACACTCGAGTTATAAACATCTGAGAATGATATCTTTCATTTCAAACATGTGTATATTATGTTTTTCAGAATGACCTTCCTCAGCGAGAGCACAAAGTCGTGCTTCATTCTGCTTTCTAGCTCTCAGTCGGCAGAAAAAGCTGAATAAAAAAAACATCTTACATTATTAACCGGCTACATCATCCACCTTCTATCAGTGCGTAGGCCTCGCACTTTGCATCACTACGGGCCATTAGAGCGAGAGTTAAGTGCTTCTTTTCTTCCTTCTCGCTCTCTCTCTCTCTCTGCCTCCCCTCTCGCTCTCTTGTTGTAGGATTGGGGTCAGACGGCTCACGAGCTCAGGCTGCAGAGCCGATGCCAAATTACATTCATGTGTGATGTGTGCTCACTTTTCACAATCCTCACTGGGAGACCCAAACCCAACAGGACAAGACTCAGGAGTCAGATAAATAACCAGCAGTTAATCCGCTCTGATCTGATCCTCAGATTTTGGATGCTTTAAATACACGTTACGCAAGAACCGTCCATTTCTGCAGCTGCTAAAATTCCTCCTACTCTGCATTCTTGAATACATTATATCGTGTTAATTCAATAGGCTGAGATATTTGAGGAATCCACATTTTAAAGCAGAACAGTGCGGGGTAACATCTGTGCCTCTTTTACCCATAATTAGCCTGCTGTTAGCTAAAAGACCTGATGTAATCCCTGCACGTTACAGCCAGCCAGACAGCTTCATTTAACATCAGCATGAACCAAATCTGCCACGACCTCTGGCTCTGGCATATGTCACACTTCCTCCCACCTAAGCAGAAACATTAGTTAAAAAAAAAAAAGGGAAAAAGGAGACGACTGTCAGGGGGTCTGGACAATCTGAGGAAACACAAAGACTCTGGCGTTGTGAGTCACAGAGGGAATTTAGTCACTCTCTGGGAATTCAGCGAGGAAGAATGATGGGAATTATGGGAAATACTGAATCTGAGATGAGATGAGGGCTGACCTCTTCTTTAAAGAATCTGTTCCCATGTTTTATTCAAACTTTTTATTTAGCGGTATTAACTTCATACTTTAGCAGGAAGGAGTGAAACACAGGCAGCTGCTCAACAAAGCAACCAAAGGAAATTTGCCTTTTTAAACAAAACTATAGCAAATCTTTCAACGGTTTCAACTTCTCAAATGCTAATTTGCTTAGATCTCTATAAAAGAAATTTAATATTTCTCGGTTTTGGCCTGTTGGCTGGTTAAACCAAGCAATTTTAAGTTGTCAACCAGGCCTATGGCAGCAGAACATCGCTTACGTTTGGCAGCTAGGCTCCGACCTAATCACTCATGCAGATTTATTTTACATGCAGAAACTTGAGGAGGGATGAGATAATATCTTAAACCCAAACCGGAGCTTGCAAGTGGTTGCTGGGCTGGTGGTGGCGTGGCTGAAAGTGTGAGCGCAGCAGTACTGGTGCAGGGCATCAGTGGCAATGACAGAGCAGAGCGAGAGACCGGAAATGCTGCAGCTTAAATAGAGCGCCAAACTGGGAGGAAGTGATTGTGGAGAGTGACGCGTGTCAAGTGAAAGATCGAGTTGCCCGCCTGAACTAGCTCACAGGCATCGCTCCATTTTTGTTAACTGATGGTTGGTCAGGAAAAGACGTTATCTTAACCTTGAGCTGTGAAAAATTGTGATCATTCTATTCACACTTAGACTAAAGGATTAAGCAAGAAAATTATAAGCAGATGAGCTCATCATAATAATCGTTACCCTGATTTTGTGTCACACACACACACACACACACAAACACACACATAACCCGAGCACCCTCCTCCCTTTCACTCACCTATGAATGAAATGGCCTCTGGGAAAAACTGCGACAGGTTCTGGCTCCAGTGATCAGAGATGGGGATCTGTTTGTACTTGAAGTCTCCTTCATGTTCGAACATGTTGGGCAGGTTGGGCGTCACGTTGAGGATGTACTTGATGTTGTACTTGCTGAGCACATCCAGGTTCGTGGAGTCTTTGGCACAGCCCAGGTAAAGGTACGGCAGGATCTGGACCGGGAACGCTGGCTGGTTGTTGGGGAGCGGGCTGCCCTCCGACTCGGTGGCGCTGCCCGGCTCTCGGTCGGATTCCCCGTCTGAGCAGTCGGAGCTGATGCGGAGTCCGCCCAGGCCGAGGACGGAGGACGGCGGTGAGCTGCTGGGACACGAGCAGTCCAGATTGGTCTCGCAGTGCTCGGGGTACTCGGACTGGAACTTGTTGAAGCCCCCTGGAGGAAAAGAGCAGAAAATACGACAGTATTAGAAGAAAGCAGAGAAAACTTGATGGGGTAAAAAGTGATCCAGGTAAATCTGAAGTCAGGGGGGGAAATGTGTCCTTAAACATCTAAGTCTGCTTGGTTCAAGAAGGGGATAACAAACTTTAATGACAAGAATTTTACCTTTAAGGTATTTGAGTAAAAGGAAACTCATAGATTAAAAAAATTAAAGGGTATTTTTTGAGTATTTAGAGGAATAAAGTTGAAATATCCCTCTATAAAATATTGTAGCATAAACAAACACTTAGGAAAAAGACATTGATGACGGCGTAAATAAAAGGCCAAAATAATGCCATTAAAACACGTTTTAAACAGAGTGGGTAAAATATTCTTATTACACTGAATGCGACACACTGGCCAGGTAAAGGTGTAGTGGAGGTAATCCAACTGAAAGCACTTTATATAAAGTTTAATTCATCATAAATACTTTCAAACTTATATTTTATGTCATGTTTTAGCTCTAATATTGAAAACAAAACAAGAAAACAAAAATATATTTCTGTTAAAAAAATGCTGTTTTTGTTGTCACACCATGTTTTTTATGAACCACCGCACGAGGCATCGATGTGACAGGTGATGGGCGAATAACGTGATATTTACGTCATTATGAATAAGCTGGACAGATGTGCTCCATTGAGAAAAGCTGAGCCCTGGGGAGAATCAGCAGCAGAGCAGGACACTTACAACACTCACTACTCAGCTCAGTGGACTTTTTGTGAATGGCAGCTCGGCTTGTGACTGCACTGAAACGGCTCTGTGATTTCCTCTAACATAAACATCTTCTGAATGCTGCCATGTTTGACTGTGTATCTGTTAGCTTTTTTTTTTTTTTAATGGATTATAGGGGTTATCTTCCTGCTGGAGGATTATTCAGACAGCGTCGTCGTTTCCTCGTTTCCCTGTTCATTCATGAAAAAAAAAAAAACGCTCGTCTTTTCCTGAAGGAGCACAACATGGCGGGGGCACTTCTGCAGCATTTAATCAAAAACACGTTTTAAACAGCCATATTTATTGAGCTGGACATAGCCTATTTTTTCATATTTAAAGGGAGTGTGTCAAAACAATCAATCATGTCGGCATACGCGAAGGAAGTGCTATTAAAGTTCATAATGACCTCACAGTGACTGTAGCTCATGTGTTACATTATATAATAACTGTGGGAATAACATTATGCTTTATTATGAGAGAACACGTTAAGGCAGCCTTGTTGTGAGACATTAATAATACATAATAGACGAACTTTTGTCTTTTATCGATCATAACAGATGGATTAATTATAAGTAAAGACGCACTCTGACAGTTATGAATCCCTTCAAGCGTTTCTATAGCCTAATCTGTAATAATATTTTATTCTAGATTAGATTAGATTAGTTCGCTAAAATGATATATTGTTAAAGCATTTAGCTCCAGACACAAGTAGGCAAAATGAAATAAAATAAAATCCCATGTCAGATGTTTACTATTGCATTAATTGTTTCAGAACAGTCATATAGTCTAATCTCAGTTAATGAAAACAATTTGTCTTCCTGTGAGTGTGAGTTTAATAACGAATAAAGGGACCACAACACAGACCCAGACTTTCACATTAAAAGCCCGCTGATCTTACCCTCCAGAAAGAAAGCTTTGCAACCGTCGTCCCGCAGCTTCTGCAGCAGGAGCCCCAGCACGGAGCTCCCCAGCCCGGACTCTTGCCGCTCCGGGCTCGCCTCGTCGTACAGCACCACCACGTCCGTCTTGCAGCGCTTGACAAATTTCTCCTTGTCCTCGTTGTTGGGGATGATGGAACGGATGGGGAGGTTTCCCTTCTTCAGCCTCCGGAGCATGAGGCCCGGGATGGCCAGGTTGATGGCGGACTCGATGTGCGAGGACTCGTACAGCTCGTGGGGTCTGCAGTCCAGCAGCAGCAGAGAGCCGGAGCCGGACTCCAGCTCCTCCTGCAGCCACTCCACGCTCTTACTCGACATCATCATCATAGTCACGATCACAGAGCCTCTCCACAGATGGTTAATTTTCATCAGGGAAACGTTAATCCAACTGTCCCCTGGTGTGGCATGAAAATAACACAACAGAATAAAGGGAGAGAAGCAGAAAAATCACGGCGCTAAACTTCCCTTCCCGCGGCCACCACCACCTCCACCACCGCCGCCGCCACTGCCGCTGCTGGTCCTCCGTTTGCGCACACACACGCACCCAACACACACTTCCACACCATCCAACACGCACGAAGCGATGCCCCTGTGGTTTGAGCAGGAAACTTGAACATGCAGAGGTTTCTTTCCCTCCTTCCTTCAGTCCGATAGGAGCGGAGGATTCATTCCAGTCCATCGACGTCCATTTGGCGAGCACGCTCCAACTTTGACGCGTCCGCAGACCGACAGATCGGCCCAAAGATGCCGCGCTAGTGCCTCGGGTTGCGGGTTTGGGATGAGTTGCTGTTGCTAATGCCCATGATTAGTGTTGGTGTTTGACACGCTGGCTCGTGGAGCGCCTCTGGTTTGTCATTTCCACTGGATGTGTTGAAGAGGCTGTACGGGCTGGTCATTGAGAGGAGGGAGGAGCGCGAGGATTTAAAGGGGCAGAGCTGCGAGAGACTCACGAGCTTAGACTGTCATGACATCCATCCCATTCATTGAAAACACTGAGGATGGTAAATCTGCAAATAAAAGTCAAATTCAATGTCAACTGTTGTTTTTATTAAACAGGACGCATTCCAATCATTACAGTCATTGTTACTCTAACTAAAGTCTATTCTAGCAATAGCCAATGAAGATGCTGTAGGCTAATACGTAGCTATCTAGCTACTTTAATACACTTTATATCCTTTAGAGTTTCTGAATAAGATTGTGTCAAGTGTCAACTGAAGAACACCAACGTAGTTTAGTTTTTTGGCGTTAAGTTACAATTTAGGTACTAACATTAACTAGCTAAAGCTAACGTTTGCCTTATCTAACATTAGTTAACTAATGTAAGCTAGCTGAGCGCACACCTTGACATTAAAACAAGGCTATGTAGCTAGCTAGCTGTGTCTGTGGCTTGGCATTTATTGCCAATATTAAATGTCAAACATTATCTTATGTTTATGTCAAGATTTTAAGACCAGTTTAGCTCGTTGGTCAAATCGGTAGCTTATGTACAGATGTCACAGTCCTCGATGCAGCAGCCCTGAGTTCGCCCCCCACCCTTGGCCCCCTGCCGCGCGTCATCCCCCATTCTCTCTTCCCCCGTTTCCAAGACATATTTTTGAACAGTTTATTCTTTTGTATAAAACTCTGACTCCCAAAAACAAATTGTCTGCGGGTAAAATTAATGAGATTTTAACTTGTGGAACCAGGGGCACGTAAAATAACTCCCTCCCAGTTGCAAACTCATTTAATTACATTCTTACTAAAAATGGTCACAGAAATTACTTTTCTTAACAGCCTGTTAATTAGGCTTAATGCCTGTAAGTTTGCAGGCATTGGTTTGGTAAAACTATTATCTGCATATCTCGATGAAGCCAAAATAAATACATATGGCTGCTTAAATGAACTTCAGGTGGCCCAAAGGTGACAGGCATGTAGCCGTATATTTGTGTGATAGTAATGATTTATGTTTTTTAAGGCTGGGCCTACAACACATTGTTTCTTTGTAATTCAAACTATGATTACATACAGATCTGAACTGCAGGATAAAAGTGTCTTTACAGGTATTGTACATTTTTGTTCCTTCCCATCCTAAATCCACACCAGGCAAAGAAGCATCTGTGATGCAGCTGAGATCAGAACAATCAAGTTCATTTATAACTGCTCAGAGTTTGAATGAATTACCTGATGGCAGATGTGTAAGTGTATTAAAAGAAGTGACTATCTCTCACACATTCACCCTTTCATAATTCATTCACACCTCCACACATTGGCCCACCAATCAATCACTGGATATGTTCCTAACTGAAAATTGGCTTTTGGCCACTAACTCGACAGCACTAATCGAGTGACCCATTTTCAAAGCGTCAGAGTGTTTCTCCTGTCATCGCCCTTTTCTCCTGTTTGTTCCTGTTTGTCTCTCTGTGACACAACAGCTGCTGCTTCAAACTGTTTATTCTGAGACTTTTTGTTGAACGCTTTGTAGATTTGGACCTAAGCTGTGTTTCAAAGTCAGATCTGTGGGGGAAAAAAAAAAAATCATAAAATATTAAGAATTATATGATTGAGGAAAAAGTGAAATGCAGTTCACCTAAGGTAACAAGGTTTAAAACAAATGTGGGCAAAAACAGTGTCTTTAGAAGCACCTTGGACATGAAAGTGTTTATTGAAGCCTCTGATGCTCACATATCAACAAAAAGCACATGGAGCAAAAAGCGGTAAATAACAGCGTGCATTTGAACACACAGATAAATTGTGTTTCTTCTCAGGCAGCATTCGGCTCTCTGTGAACGCGTTATGTTAATTTGAGCACATTTGAAAGCAGCTGGATCCGGTTAAACAATTAATGTCTTTTCCTCAGACAGTGTAGCGAGGCAAACACAAGATCATACAGGTGATTCAGTTCGGGGTGAGAGAGACGACCCTGGATAACATATTGATTTTGTTTTATTGTCAACAAGCTAACTGATTGTTTAATCTAAAAGACATGAAAAAGAAAGTGAAAACTTGCAATAAAAGTACGAGAGCCAAGCCAAGATGATAACGTTATATTGCTTGTTTTACTCCCACTGAGCCCATAACCCAAACACGTTCCATTTACAACGACATTAAAACCAGAAAAGCAGCAAATCCTCACATTTTAGAAGATCATTACAATGAATGTTTTGGCATTTTTATACATGACTTCAAACCTTTGGCAGATAATCAGAAATGTTGCTATGTATAGTGTGCATTAACATCCATCCATCCATTGTCTTCTGCTTATCCATTGTCAAGTCGCAGTGGCATCAGGCTATGAAAGGCCCCAGACGTTCCCTCTCCCCAGCCACGTTTTCCAATTCCTCCTGGGGGATCCTGAGGCGTTCCCAGGCCAGGTGAGATATATAATCCCACCAGCGAGCTCTGGGTCTACCCCGAGGTCTCCTCCCAGTTGGACGTGCCCAGAAAACCTCCAAAGGGAGTCTCGCAGGAGGCATCCTAATCTGATGCCCAAACCACCTCAACTGGCTTCTTTCGATGCGAAGGAGTACCGGCTCTAGCTCCCTCTCATACCCTATTGCCCTACAGAAAGAGCAGGTCAAGACCGTACACTTTGTTATACTATTTACAGAGACCCATGAATCCACTATGAGCAAGTACTTGGCAACATTTGGCAACAGTGGCAGAAAAAACCTCCTGTTAACAGGCAGAAACATATTGCACAACCAGACTCATGTTGAACAGCCATCTGCCTTGACTGTAAGGGCCGAGAAAGTGGGATAGAGGGAGAGGGAGAAAGAGAGACAGACAAACATCGTCTCGAAACGTTTTCCGCATAAAGCACGATGTTACTGTTTCTAAAGGTCATATATTCATAAAGTTTGTTATAATCGCTCCTGATGTTGTGTTGCAAAGCTCAATGGTGCTGGTGAACCTGCAGCACCACACACACCATCAGTGGGTCATCACTACGTTTCACCATGAATGACCTAATAAGGCATCAGCAGGTTGTGACAGAGGCAGAGAGGGGGAAAAGAGGAGCGTTTGATTTCCTCACAGCTGCACAGAGGAGGAGTGGGGGACGCACCAGCTGCAGACAATGGCTCTTTATCCCCCCCAGTGACTTACACACAAACACACACTCACTAACAAAACACAGACACACACATACATGCATAGGCAAGTACACAAACAGACACACACACACACACACACACACACACACACACACACACACTTTAGGGCTCTTGTGTTTCCACTCCCTTCATGGACAACAACAGGCTCTCTTATGGAGTGTGTAGCTACTCTGTGTGTGTGTGTGTGTGTGTGTGTGTGTCTACAACTGCTCTCCAGTAGTAAACAAACCGCATCATACTTACTAGCAGTGTTAGCAGTAGCATTGTGCGAGCTCAGCGAGTATTTTGTGTCATCGCAGCAACCTGCATTTCCACTTTGTGGGATTTTGGTCCTAAAATTCAGACATCAGAGTTTTAAAGCAGCCTCCCTTTTTTTTACTGCTCTAAATCTGCATCTGTGGTGGATATTTCTCACAGCATCATGACTGTTTTGATTGATAACCACACATTTCAGAATGCTTCTCTCATGATTTTTTAACCTTTTTTGATGACAGTCAAAATTCACACAGCGAAAAGGGTCCTTAAAGGGAAACTTCACCAGTTTTACATCACAATCTACTGGTAGTCACAGGCCCTTAAGAGCAACTACTACTCATAGCCTATGTGAAAAACTTGTATATCTTATATATTATTATATATTCTGTGGTGGTGCTTAACGTGTGATAAATTTACTTATTGCATGGCTGTGTTAAATACTTGATTTTGATTAGTTCATTACGGCATTCTGTGGTCTGCCATTTCTCGATAACAGACCGTTGCTATGAAGACCAGATCGTTGCTAGGGATTTGGCTCTAATCACACAGTCCGGAGGACTAACTGTAATCATGTCAATCTGCCTAAAGAAGTCTAATAAATTTTACCTCAGTCTGTTTACAGAGGGAAAAAACAAAAGACGAAAACAGTGGAAAGAAAGCAATAAAGGTTAAAAGATGCAAAAACTGAAGGCTACGACAGAGAGATCTACAAAACTGAAGACAGCACATGAAGTAAACATTAAACAGAACACAGTACGGGATACGGCGGTGTTTAAAGACGGTGAATGGAAAAGAAAATGGCAACAGACTCCGACGGTGACGAGACAGAAAACCTCAATCAGGTGCTGCGCTGATTCCTGGGTCCTCCCCTTGCTTTTAATCCGGATCAGTTACAACATACTTCATAGATTTGGATGCTGTCATCAGGTGCTGCGCTGATTCATGCAGCCCTGTTAACCATGTCTTACTTCATCAGTGGAAATGTTTCCATTTAATGTGAGTAAAAACAGCTAGGTTAGCTCATTTTAAGAAGGCTATACAGTTAACCGTTGCTATGGACACGGCTCTCACTGTGAGTGTAACGGACAGTTTTTATACGGAAAACTGAAACTGAATTATCCATATGTCATAATAAAGTGGCATAAAGTGGAAAGGTCTAAATTCCTATCTACCGTAACTTAAGCTAGCAAGTAGTTAAATGCTAATGTTGGCTGTTGTCTAAGGGTAGCTAACGGGTTATTGCAGATCTTGTTTACCTTCGAAATATGGGCAGATTTCCCCATCTGCTCTCTTTTCAGAGGTTGATTAATCTAGTAGCTATAAAATGATATTTGTCAGATGCTGTAAGTTTATATGACTTAAAACTTGGAAAACAGCAGGAATGTGAATATGGTGAGGCATCTACAGGAGGCTACTTTCCGCTAACATCCCATAATACCTTGCCTTGCATTTACTAGATTAGAAAACAGCATTAATAACACAAAATGATAATATAACTGCTCTCTATGAGTTAAGTAGTGAGTATCTTTTATGTATGGAGCAGTAAATCAGTAGACAAGGTGAATATTTCAGAGAGTGCAGGTTAGCTAGCTAGCCTAGCTTGCTAACTTTCACTCTGAAAACTAAAACACTTAATGCTATGTGTTTGTTTCAAGGGAAAAAAAGTTTTGTAAGAGCACTAGAATGCTGTACAGGTTTATGATGCCCTGTAGTCAATGGCGCAGAAAGATTTGACAGCGTGCCTCTAAGCAACAGCGGCCCTCAGGTGTCGGTTATCCGCTGCATTGGGAACAGCTTGAAGCTAAGACGCAGTTGCAATTAGTAAAACCAAAAAAATTAATGAAATAACACAGATTTCTGCATGACAGCTGCAGTATTAAGTCTTAACTCCACTTTTATAAACGTCTATGGAAAGAAAAGTGCAGTTTGGACAGTGAATGGGAGATTAATCTGATCTCTGTGGACTCGCCTGGGCTCTCTTACCCGTGAATAGCATTAAACTGATCATTTCTGAACCAGAAAATCTGCCCATATCCCTGGAAAATCACCCTGGTTCGCATCCAGTATTCAGAAAAAGTCTCCCATTCATTGTCAGTGGAAGTGCTCCAAAACCTTTTTTTTTCCTCAGACATTAAAATGTTCTTCATTCAAGCTTCCGCAGAGCATCAAACTTTAAGGTCACAAGACTGAACTGTACCTGCTTATTAAGACAGCATTTGTAGCTTAAGCGCATCCTGGCCCTGGTCCTGATAAAACCATATCATTAAAATCTGTTATGCTTATATGCTGCTTATGGTGTAGTGTAATTCTCCCCATTTTCCCCTAAAGAAAACCAGGAAAACGGTCCTCATCTTTGCGTCTTGTTTTGTCTGAGGCCTCTTGAAGGCAGACTGTGGTTTAAACCCACTCACCTCATGGGGTGAGGTAGCCTCCCCTCTCCCACGCTAACGCTGGCATTTCCTCTGCTGTTTCCTTTGCCCCCAAACACGCAGGTCGCGAACACATTAAAAACAGACCTGGAAAATGTATCAAGGCTTTCCGTCTGTCTCTGTACAGTTATCCTGTGATTTGTTCATCATTCACCAATATATGCACAGAGATAGAGTTCATGATTACTGCTAAAATACTTTTATTCTAACTACTTTAAAACTCTGCCTCGGCCACAGGTTGACATGAAATGTATTCTGGGAAATTCCTGGTCTAAACAAGTCTACTCCCACATCGTCATGATTCAACGGCAGATGTTGGATTTGAAGGATTTGCTAATACTCTCAATTTGTTATTTGTTTATTAAATAGAACAGTGAATACTGTCCGGTAGTGTTGGGAACTACGAGCTGGATCTTATGGCTCTGTTCCTTTCTGAGAGCCGTTGAGGTGACAGAGCGATCAGACTCATGAACATGGCTGCACTATATCCTCCCGTGTCAAGACACACGCTTTTAAATTCAAAAAAGGAAACAGCAGAATAATGTAGGAGCAATTAATCAACGGCATTGATTCGCCAATGATTTATGATACAACCCTGTAGGACTACAGTGATGTCAGTCAAAAAAACAACAAACTTGGCGGAGGGTTATAATGTTGCTCACCGTCGCCACTATGTTGTGGTGACATGATTCTGCTGCACGTGACCCAGTATAGTCGAGCTGCAGTTGAAAAAAGCTTTCTGTGGTAATTCAGCATTAAGGGCAGTTGATCTAGGGCAGGCAGTGAAATTTGGGCACAACTATAAAATGAACGGCTCTCACCTCACCTACGACTTGGTTCCTGTCTTTCGCACCAAAGCGCCGTTCAAAAGAATCAGATCATTCGCAAACGTCACACTACTGTCCGGAAATATGGGGAAGCGAGAGAAGGGATGACATGCACCAAAGGGTCATGAGTCAGAGTCAAGCCGACTCAGCTGAACTGGAGCCCTGTGCAGGTTGGTTTCTAAACATTACAAGGTGTCCTTCATTGCTTGAAAAAAAATCAACATTCATTTATCATTATAAAATCAGTGCAGCCAAACAATTTATTAATGCTACAATTGTCAGGATGATGGGGGATGGGATGCAATTGCGGACCAAGGGTGTCTCAAAGGGATAACCACAAAAATCCCAAGCGATTATATGGGAGGGGAAAAACCAAAATAAAAGCAAGCTTAGAACAAAAAAACTCCCTTCACAAAATAATGCTTTGATAAGGGCAAACTAAACCACGGCTGCCAAGGAACTAAACTTTCTGGGTGACCAGGTAAACAGTTCTAAACCAGAGCACAATGGCTGCCTTAAAAGGAGAAACACAAAAGGCTGGGTAAAAAAAAAAAGACCTAACCAACAAACTACTCGTGAAAAACCTCAAAATGGTCTGCAAATCACACAGAAAGGGAAAGCACTAAAAGAACCTCTCACTACCTCTGATGGTGAGATAATGAGTCAGCACAGAGCACTGGAAACCAAAGATATATGTAGGCCTTCCACACCTGCTGTTAATCAGGGGCAATTAGACACACACACCTGACCCTGCGTTGAGCTGATTCCCTCACCAAACTCATGAGTGCCCCTCACAACAATTGTGCCTGACTGCAAAAAACAAGTGGCATCATGATCAACACATAGGTTATCAAAGTTATCAAAACATGTGGTCTACATGTCCTTAAAAATAGAGACAACCTGAGGTGTTGGACTGATGCTTCACCTCGGACAAATGTATTAATCAAAGCTTGAATACTTCCTGAAACATATCTGCCTCAAACATATGGGGTGAGAATGAACTGGAGGAGTGCTCGGTGTCCACACGGATAGAAAAGAGGCCGTTGTTAATGTCGACGTCTTCAGCTGAAGTGTGTGAGCGCTGACGGCTATGAATTTTTCAGGAATCGAAGAGATGGTCCAAGCGTGTCTGTGTGTATGTTTAAGTGTATCTTTGATACAGTGTGTGTCTGTTGAACACGTGCTGACGCTGTGAAGTCTGAGCCACAGAGGAGTCTCTTAGTTGAATTCATTATTAAAGACCAAACTAGAAAGACAGAGAGAATCGGAGAGGCTGACATAACGAGCAGAAAAGGAAAGATCTGTCTCAGTTACAATAATGGGAATCAGGGAGCGAATTAAATCTCTGACTAGCAGAAGTCATGAGAGAAAAATACAATTAAATACATATAAAGGATATTGAGTGTTATTGCTCGACAATATTAAGCTCCTCTTTCCCCTCCACTGTGGTTTGGAGGAAACATAAATCCTGCCAGCGTTAACGTCACTAGCAAGTCAATGTGTTGAAGCGTGACACCTTCACGGCCTCAGTTTGCTTAAAGTTAACTAGTTCAGACAACAATCCTTTTGATTGTGTGCCGTTACGTTCAGAAGTTATTGGCGTGAAAATCTGAATATCCGATATCCAACCAAATGTACCTCACTCGTTCAGCCACTGACATGGATTCTGCAATACCGTCATTACCGGGATAAACACACACGTTTTAGTTTTCATACACACAAGAGGGAGAAATACTTCCCCCAACACTGATGACCCACGTAACCTACAGTGTTTCCCACACATAAAACAACAGGAAAAGTCCGTCTGATATCACATTAGTGCAGCTTTTTGCGAAAGCACAGAGTGAACTGACCGTTAGTCTGTGTGTCACCTGCCTGCTAACTGTAAACATGCGCCTGCGGGATGATCGAGGCAAACGAACAGTTATGTGAGGTGGCGGAAAAGTGTGTGTATTCCTGTTATCAGCGGCAACTCGTACTGGTGCACGTTAACGCTGTGGCCACGAAAACGGACCGTTCACGGAGCGGACGTGCCGCGGATTGTTTCCTTTTCACGCCTACACCTTTAGCACACACACAGTGTGAGAACGCTCACCATTGTTTGCATTTTTACGATCATTCAGCTTAGACGGCAAAAACTCTTAGCGCAGCGCCTAAGAGTTTATATGGTGCGGACACCAAGTTTGAAGTCTTCTTCCCACATGTTGTTGCTCTACTAAAGAATTTGATTGATTTAAATATTTAGAATACCAATTTGGCAAGACTGAACTGTATGAACAACTGTTGGATGACTTTTCATTTTGTACACATATTCATAGTTCCCAGGAAGATGCATTAAGTGATTCTTTAACTTTCCATATTGTGCCACCAACAGGTCAAACTCTTGGCTTGTCAAATACTTTGGTTTATGTCCAAACTTAATCACATCCCCATCAGCCACAGACATTTCTGTTTGGATGGTAAACATGGTAAATATTATACCGCTTAAATGCATGTTAACTAGTAAAGTCCACACAAGTTAGCAAACACTACGGAAGCCCTTAGCGGACATGCATCCATACATTTTCCTGTGATAAATCATTTCTGGTTGTTTTGTCGAGATCTCGACTCACCTATCACATGAACACGAGATAACGACGCGGCACCACTGTCACGTCAGATGATCATAACTCGTATCCCCAGACCTGCAAAGGCACAAAACAAACATAGACACACTAAGAATTTCCGTAGCGTTTGCTAACTTGGACTTTTTTACTTTTGCACCCTGAATCTCATATGGGCTTAATGAGAGTATTCATATATAAGGCTAACATAAGCAAGCTAACATGTTCACACTGACGATGCAAGTAATTAGCGGTATAATGTTTACCACGTTTACCATCCTAGCTAAGCCAGTTAATGCATTATAATATTTTCTAATAGCACCAAACACAGAGTGTAGTGTAGTAGAGTAGATCAAATGTATGGATGCATGTCCGCTAAGGGCTTCCGTAAAACGCAGATGGTCAAACAAGAACTTTTTTTATGCGTCGTCGTCATCTGCATAAAAAAAAGCTCGGGGCATTATAGCATGAAGCAACGAAATTAATTTGACCACTTTTATTTGGGTTAACTCGCGCTCAGAACAACCTTGGCTGAACACTTTGACAAAGCTAGCCGAACATGTCCGGGCACTTTTACGTCACTTTGCTCAGACAGGAACGCAACACATACTATATATACTGTAGTCATGACAACGCTCTGGTTAGTCCTGGATTGTTCTCATGAGAACTGAAGTTTGTTGCAGATGCTGACAGCTCACACTGATGACGTTAATTGGGATCATACTTTTATGAACAACACTTTTACCTTTAGTCCTGTCACAAAGTTTCGTCTCTTGCTTCAGTTCAGTGTTGATTCTGTCCATATTGAACCAAACACAATTTTTTAACAATCTTACCCACCTGTCTCGGAGTTAGTCAGCTTCACAGTAGGCCTGATGTAGTTAACGAAAACCATATTGAATCAGGACAAACAGTCTGTTAAAGAGTTAATGGTGGAAATCCACCCTAAAAGTGAGTCACCCAACCTGTCCTCAAAATCCCTCGGCTGCTCTGAGTCTGGAGTGGATCCAGAAACAACATTTGACTGATTTTGTTCCCAGTTTGAGTATTTGGTAAATCCCTGAAACAAAATGACAAAAGAGACTTTAACTCTGATCAACTCTTTATTTTAACATGTCATTTTATTTCTGTCAAACCAGCTGTTATCTTCCCCCTGCCTCCAGAGTCGTATCACCTGCAGAGTAAACATACTGTACCTACGTAGGTGAGTCATCGCGTGTTATCCCTGTCCTCACCTCTCTCTATTACACTCACACACCTCCAGCCTCACCCTTTATATTACTATGACAGCTGAGAGGCCGGGCCATAAAGACAGATGGCCAAAGGTGTCCAAATGGCACTTTAACAATCTGCTCTATCTCACGTCTCAGTTTCACCGTTCCTGCTCTCTGTTTCAGCTCGTTCCAGGAGGAGTTGACTCACAGAACATGCACACAACATCAATCCGGTAATTTTGAAGCTTACACAAGTGACCTCATAACTACTGCTGTTACATAAATACAATAAAAAAAAGATGTGAATGCCAAGATTTAAGGATGTAATTGTCATGTGTGGGTGTTAAAAATCAGGTTGTGAATCATGTTGGATGCGATTTAGTGCACCGTCTATAAATAAAACACAGCCACAGAACACACTGACAGACATTGTGAAACAATAACAGGTCACACATGCTTATATAAAGTGTTTTGTCTTGTTTTCATTACTTTACAGATTGTGGTTTTGTGTTTGGTTTTGTTGATGTTACTGTGTGAATTTCTTTGATTCCTTTGATTATTATTTTACATTTAAGTATTTATTTCTTTGTTTAAAGCCCCCGTGGAGTTTTTCAGTGGTTATGAAACAGACTGAAATTAAGTTTGATGACTCTATATGAGCTACAAAAGCAAACCAGACCATCAGCGACAACATTGAGTATTTCTATATAGTTATTTTTAATGCCTGAAACTGACGAAGCGATTAACCTCACGCTGCCATTGTTTAGATTTTCCAGGGCAGAAATTTAAAGTGATCCATACGACGGTTAAAGAAAGCAGGATGACATTTTTTGTTAAAAACCAACATTTAAGCATGTACAGGACAAAATCAGCAAAGCGATAAGAGGTACGGCTTTGTCCACAGGGGGCGCCAAAATCAACACAAACTGAAAGTTCCTCACAGGAGCTTTAAGGTCTTTAAAAAAATGTTGTAGTTTATCTTAAAATTGAAATTTAACACTAATCAGATGACCAGTTAATTAAAGTTTGTTCCATTAAATGACGATCAACATTTCCCAGAGTCAGAGGTGCCCTCTCATTTGTTTTATGCTCCTAACAGCCCAAAGCCCCCCTAAGATCTAGTTTACCATCACATAAGACAATTAAGTTAAAAAAGCTGGGGCTGGTGAACATTTACAGTACGGTATTTGCCTAAAAAAAGATGAAGAGGATTAACGCTAAATCTAAAATGATACTTAAGTGCTGAAACATTTTGAGTAAATGGTAAATGGTAAATGGACTGTACTTATATAGCGCTTTTCTAGTCTTTGCGACCACTCAAAGCTGCTTTTACACTACATATCACATTCACCCATTCACACACTGATGGCAGAGGCTGCTACGTAAAGTGCCCATCTGTCAATCAGTTCTCACATTCATACCTGTTGGCTATGCCACCGGGAGCAATTTTGGGTTCAGTGTCTTGCCCAAGGACACTTCAACACGTAGCCTGAGGAGCTGGGGATCGAACCTCCGACCTTCCGATTGAAAAACGACCGACTCTACCACTGAGCCACAGCCGCCCCAGTTAGAGAAACTATGTACAACACAGAATCACTTTCAAAATCCTGTTATTAGTCCATAAAGCACTCGTTCAGCACTTAAGTATACTTCTGACCTGCTCGCAGACTTCACCCAAACCGGCCCCTCAGGTCATCAGGTGGTCTTGAAGCCGTACCCAGAATCAGACCCAAGTCCGGTGACGGTGCCTTTAGTGACTGTGTTCCTTCTCTCTGGAACAAGCTGCCGGTCGACCTGAGGACCATCACAACTGTGTCTACTTTTTAAACTAAACTCAAAAACGATCTCTGCTCCCGAGCTTATGAGCAGTTACTCTGTGTGTGTGTGTGTGTGTTCACGTGATCACTCGTGTGGTTGCAGTGTGTAGGTTTTTAGTTGATTTTCTTTATGCTTTTTGGTGTTTGATTGCTATGTGGTGTTAACTTATTCATTGTTATTCAAATTATTGTCACACAATAAGTTAACACAAGCTATAGAAGTTGTTTATTGCTTTCATGTACATTTTAAGGCAGCCTTAAATCCTGGGTGTGTGTGTAAGAGCATTTGACCTTAAAGAGGCAGGTGAGTTTAAGGTGAGGCTTTAAGAAGAGGGCGGGGGTTTTTGAGTTATCACCAGGTTTGTTTTATGGGTTGGCCTGTTGTAAAGTAGGTCATGGATATTACAGTCAGCACACACACACTTACACACCTAGAAGCGTGTGTGAGCTGGATTTATCAGTGTTACCTGAGCAGAGGCAACACAGGTCAGGTGTGATTTAGAGGTGACATGAGAGCATTCAGGTGACACTGCTGACACAAATTCTACTGTAAGTGTTACTAAGTATAAATTGAGTAAATTAAAGCGACAGTTGTGATCAAATTTATGTCCACTAAAATAGAAATCCTAAAAGATATGGACCGAATTACCAAATTAAGAGGATTAATAATCTTTGTCTTGTATCCTCTTCCAGCAGCAGAAGAAATGTACCTCTCTCCCTCTGTCCATTCACTCCCTTTGGGGTTGAATGGAAAAGCTGGAGGTTTTGGAAGCAGAAGCCGAAAGCGTGGGTTGCAGGAACGGAGCGCCAAACCTCAGCCGATGTCGACAAGCGCGGCTCAGTCTCAGAGGGGGGAAGGAGTAGGAGGTGATGAGAGGGGAGAGAAAGGGGGGACGATGACGAGGGGAGGAGGGGAGCAGGAAATGAGGCACAGGGGAGTTTAGGCAAAGCCAGCAGCGGTCAGAGACAACATGGTCGGACTGAGGCTCAGACAAGTTCTTGAAGTGTTAACCTCCACATCTGTATATGCAACTGTTATATCATTATGTGTTCATGTATTATGAATTCTTCGGCCGGGGATATACTTGCTTTTAATTGCTCTTTATTCTATGCACTATGCGTGTTACTGGAGGACACCTCTAGAGGGCACACCAGAGAGCTCAGGCCGTATGCAACTACCGTACATGTGCAGGATGTAAACAACAAACATGGCGACACTCAGTGAGGTTATTATTATGTTAGTTCTGAGATCACGGCAGACAAAGCGACAGCTTTCGTGTGTTCGATGGACAGAACACACCGTCTGCACCGTCCCCACTCCATTTCTCCAACATGTTCCTCCGTGCTCGGACGTAACGGTCCCGGACTTGTTTCCATTTAGTCCTGTAGGTTTCCACGTCGACTTCTAAAACAAAACTTGTCTGCAGCTGTTTTGACAGGCATGTTTGTCTCTGTGCAGTGGCAATGACACATCGTACAGATGTGGATAATGGTGGACTTTATCCGCTTGTCCTCAGAACTTTCTGCCCTTGGCGTCCCTGCTTGCGTTGACCCTGTCACATCCCCTCTGCCTCTACAGTGCCCCTACCGTTCATGTGGACGTGAGGACGTGCGCAGCCGACGCATGCAGGCAACGTGTGGCAGCCATCATGAGCACGCAAACACGTAGTTAAAAGCAAGTACATCTACGGCTTTAGAATTACTTTTTCTATACATGTCTGTTATGAATGGCTGATTAACCCGAATATCTACAAAACTCAGTAAAAACTACTTTTGCATTAATACCACTAAAAGGGGACTTTTGCAGCTACAGTATATTTCGTCGGACACAGGTCACATATTTCTATACTGAGTGTTCATTAAAGGCTGTCTGTGTTTTTGAGCTTTTCTTTGGTCTTGTGAAAACGTACCGTGCACCTGCTCTGCTGTGACACACTGGAAACTCTTGTACATGTTACTCCATGTTTTTCTACTGTGGTTCCTGAAACTGCTCAGTGTCTTTCATATCCTCCGACCGCCTTTAAGTCCTTTCCTAGAACTACAAAACATCGAGTTCCCCTCGTCGAGCAGTGTCCACCACACTGCTCCACCAAACACAAATTATAACACAGACCAGTGCAGCTTGTCGTTCTAAGAATACACGCTGGAAATAGATGTTTTTGGGGAAAGCGGCTGTTTTTCATCCTGCAGCCAGAGTAAAAACTGTACATGGCAGCACGGCCTCCACCTGCTGCGACAGGGCGCAGCGTGTCAGGCGGCCCAGTGTCATTTTAATCTCACAGATCTCTCAGAGAAAGACACAATGTGCGAGGAAACAAAGAGCCAAGAGGAGCAGCAGAGAACAAAAACCTGACACACTGAACTAGTAAAACACTAAAACACACACTGACACACACTCAGGCAGGCAGTGGCAACGACCACAGCGCACCAGGAAAAACATATCCAGATGTTCATTGGATCACCAACCCCCTCCTACACACACACACACACACAGACTTGTGGGCCACACATGGGCTACATATTACAGAGGCTTGCTCTCCAACTTCTCTTCTCTCCCCTTTCCTTCTAATGTGCACACACACACACACACACACACACACACACACACACACACACACACACTTGAACAGCTACACTTGTGAGGACTCTCTTTGACGTAATGCATTCCCTGCAGCCTCTAACCGTAACCTTAACCATCACAAATAAATCCCAAACCCAAACCACAAGTGGGCTGCTTCAGGTACCGGTGAGAGCTGAAACATGAGCCAGGAAGTCCAGTTTGCGTAGCAGATCTGCGAGTTTGAAGGCTAATCACACGCCAAAACCCTGCTCAGGGGTTTATAATACTCTGGAAAGTCATCAGAACAGCAGTTATTTTATCTTCTATCACAACAAGTGACGGGTTAACTCGAGAATTACAGCTTACATGTTGCAAAGAAGCCAGTCTATCATTATTTATTGGCCAAGGCCGTGTCTGACCCTAAAATGAACTAGGCTGCAATCAGGAATTATTTTCTTTGAGGATTTATCTGCGAATCCAACTCAATTAAACGCTTGACCATTAATAATCTCTATTTACAGATTCTACGTAGAAATGTCCAAGTAATGTTGACCAATCACGTATCAGCAGGCTGCGGCGTATGCAGGAGAGACAGCATGCTAAAAGCTAACAATCTGTTCTAGATCTAAGATTCAACTTGGGATAAATTCCCTTGTCGCTGTGTCACGAAAGCCGTTCAGTGTTCAGATTTCCTGACTGCCTCGTATGCATCAGAAATGATCGTTCCGACCTCCGTTAATCAAACAAACATTTTAAAAGATTTCTTCTCCTCTTGAGGACAGACCTGACAAAGCTTCATTTTGACTTGTTACCAATCTGCATCGTGATGTAGAAATTTCAGCAAAGGTAAGACCCGTTAATTAAAGTCAATCACAAGAAAAACTGGTTCTTTTTCGGGTTAATACTGCAGTAATTAGCTGGAGTGCAGCCTCTGTGTAACTTACTATTTACAGTGAAACCGAGACTCAGCACAAACAGATGTACAGGCGCTTCTCCAGCGTTTATTTTGCTGACATATCTTAAAGGGACGAACTTCGCTTCATTTTTGATCTGAACACACGGTCAAATCTCAAGTAGCTAACTGGACTGTAAACAATGCAGTGCACGGAAAAGGAAGTCTTGGCTGGAAGTCGTTTATCGCTAACTGCTGGCTACACGCCCTCCATGATCACCCTTATCCTCAGAGGCTATACTGTCATCAGTCTATAACCGATGGTATCCGAGATTGGCCCATTAAAGACTGAAACATAAAGACATTCAGTTCACAATTACAGAACAGTCAATCATTTGTGTTTCTACGTTTAAACAATTGACTACCACAAAAGTTGCAGATTAATTTCAGTCAATCAATTTATCCATGTCACTGTTTCCAGGTTTAATCTTACTTCATCTTTAAACTTCAAAAACAGACCAGAAGGTTCAAGCGACCCTTTGGAAGTCTGGCCTCCAGCGAGGACAGACCAAAATGTCCTCACTTTGTAGAAATGTCCTCACTCCTCTCCTATGGTTTAAAACTTAACTTAGTCCCCACAAAGACAAGCGTACAAGAACCCACACACACACACAAAGTCACGACTTGCAGTTATTGAACCCACTCTCTCAGCCCCTCCTCCCCTCCACTAGAGCTCCTGGCAGGCTGTCTGGTTGAGGCCCACAGTAAAGGGAGCCGTTTTCTCTGGCATGAGTGCTCGAGTGTGTGTGTGTGTGTGTGTGTGTTCGGGCCCCAGACAGGAAGGAAGAGAGTGGGCCCGGCAGCACAGCTCCAGAATTCCGGTTTTGTTTTTCTTCTTTTTCCATCAGTGCGGAGCCTGAGCCGGGTCTTAAAGAAACAGTCATTAATATTTTCCCCCTCTTAATGACGCCACACTGTTCTCCGAGAGCCGCTCAGACTTCCACTGTAAGCCTCGCTGTGATTTACTGCTGTACTATGTAAACATATTACCCGTTTGTGAAATAAAAAAGTGAAATGAATCAATAGTCCTTTATGACTCTTTATGAATGTGTGCGCCTGAACGCACCCTCAGGCTCATTTTCATTGAAGCGTCTAAAAATAAAAGTACTGATCCAGCATCAGTGGTCGGGTTACGTAAATTACTCCGGGGGTGAAACATAAGGATTTTGGACACAAGCAAAGCAGGCAGTATCGAGCTGCCACCCTCATGTCTTTGTGATAAATCATCAGTCAAAAATCTGGCAGAGAAAGGCTTGAAAATTTACGGCCTCCAGGGCTGGATGACACAGCTCACGGCTTATGATCTTAATGTCTCTGCTGAGGACAATAAAGACAGAAGAGTCACGATTCCTCGGGTTACTGCCGGAGCTCTGTGGACCAATCAGAGAGGGAGACGCTCTCTTTAGAGTAACCGGTGACATCATCGATTTGGCATGGCTCTGAAAACAAACTTGTTACACAAAGATCAGTGTTGTAAAAGAGCAATAGTTTAATCTGAGATTAGAGTATAAAACATTTATTAAGAAAGTTCACAATAAGTTACTTTCAGTGTATCAACGTTTCTGTCAAAGGATGAAAAGACGAAGGACGCTCGTCTTTTTAAACTGCAGTAACGATGAGCCGACTGCACTCTCAAAGTAGAAAATCTAACTTTAAATCCAACACTAATAGCAGCATCGTGCTCACATAAAGTAACACACTGCTGTTGTCTACATGTTCTGTCATAACAATCCAATGAGAAGACCAAAAACCATCAATGTGTTAGTGCTTTCCAATATTTTACCTTCTAATCCCACCTGTGGATGCAAGTAGAGCTACAATGAATTATTTCAGTTATAATTTATCTACCAATCATTTGGTGCATGTCATCCCCCGCTCTCCACTCCCCGCTACTTTTTCTCTACAGTAGAGGCAAAAAGCCCAAAAAAATATCATCTTTAAAAAAATGTATCAGCTTATAATATTTACAGATAAACTGATGAAATGCTAATTATATAAAATGTCAAACAGATGATAAAAATGCTCCTAGAGCTCAAAGTAGCTGGGTCGAATACATTTTCATGAGCGACCTTCAGTCAAAACCAAGAGCAGCAAATACTTATATTTAAATGTTTGACATTTTTGCACGTAAAACGATTAAATTATTGATCAACGATTAATTTTCGACTTTCACCTGGTCAGCTATGTTTTTCCAAAGCCCAAAGTGCAGATCTTCAAAACAGGACACAAATATAAATTTCCATTTTAGGGGCAAAGAAATGTCCCGCAAAATGCTTGGTAATGTAGTTTTTAGCGAACATTACCACAATTTAAAAAAGTGTTAAAACTGCATGAATTAAATTGGACTTTAACTAACACTGAATAAATGTTACTAATTATATAGATTATATAAAATTATTCATTGGATGCTAGCAGCTGTATATATTATGGATCAGCTACATCATGGCAGATGCCTGTGATAAGGTTAGTGTTGGCACAGATAACAATCCAGTGCTTCCCCTATATCATGGCTGTGTGCGTGGGTCATTGATGTGCTATTAACAGTATTTGGACAGACAACAGAAGTGACACTGACTCAGTGAGTGAATCATTGCTGGTTTTTGGTCTTTTCACAGGTTTTGTTGATGAGACAAAATAAAGGATAGCACCTCTCGTTTCAAACATTAAGTCACCATCCTGGACATGGAGCTTCTTCACGTAAGACTCAATAAAGGCACCGTTTGGCTCTGCAGGCTGGTGAACAAACATGAAGTATCTCTGGACAACAAACTTAGTAAATAAGGTCACATTTAGGACGTAAATAAAGATTTAGTTTCCTCTTTCTCCACTTTATAAATAGTAAAAGTCCTGTCCTGGTTTCTGCTCCGTGCCCACCGAGCGTGTTGGCTTTCCTCTCGATGAAAAAGAGCATCTTATGGACGCCATTTTGCACAAGCCTGCACACACACATGGAGTTAAAACATCCACATGTGCTGAGCATAAGCAAGTACCAAAGGGTCTCACATGTGTCTACACTTTAGCAGACATTATGCACACACACGCGCACACACACACACACACACACACACACACACACACACACAGTGACTAGTCGCGGGTCCTTTGTCAGCAGAAAATACTCTGTGCTCTCAGCACTGTTGTAGAGGAACAACTTCTCTAATATTCAACTCCTTCATTCTGATATCTCTTGGATAATAACCTGATGCTGTACATCAGCAGGGAGGCTCAGGGTGCGTTTAAAGTCCAGTCAGGAAACATGTTCACATCAAGTCTTGCGAACGTGTAACTGTGTGTAATATCGCACGTTCTAAGTGTGACCTAACAGCATCGAGAGTGCGTCGATGTGCGTTTCTGCAAAGGTGTAGATGTGACCCTAATTCCCCTCGCGCCACACAGCTCGACCTCTCTCTGACGCCGCCACCTTCAGGCCTCCTCTCGTCTCTGGAGATGTAGGCCGATCTCCATCTGGTTCTCCAAACACTCTTTGAGCTTGTCCTCTGTCAGCGTCAGCCGCTGCTCCAAGATCGAAACCGTCTGGAAGGAGGCAGAGAGTGAGAGGAGAGCGAGAGAGAGAGGAGGGGAGTAAGACAAAGAAAGAAAGGGGGAAGGAAGGAGAAGCATAAGAGAGAAAGAGCATGTTAAAGAGGGCTGTACAGCATCAGCCTGACAGTAATGACTATATAATGGCTGTGTTTGTGTGTGTGAAAGAGGCAGTTGGTGTGTTTGAGACAGATGTTGTGCGTGCAAGACAATCCAGCTGATTATCGCAGAGAGATCTGCTGCCCGAGCCGAGTTTCTGTGTCTGGCACGCACTCTCTCTTGTTCTCCCTCGCACACAGTTGCATAAACACCCTTACGCACACGGAGAATACAAGAAAGTCGCTATCCGAAACAGGATGGCCACGTGTGGGTAGTGAGATCACAGCGCGACATACTTTTCCTCTCAGCGTCCTCCAACAGTGACAGTGTTTGTTTGTGCTTGTACATTCGAGCCCCGTGTCATGTGAGCCTGTTCTTAAGAGGAGCCTGCAGGTGCGACTTCCAGGGTGTCACCTTCTGAGTGAGCAGATTACTGAGGACACAGCTGGATTTATATCTTTTATCCTATCTGAGCTTCAGCAGATACATCTAACGCGATAACTAAACCCACCTTTTAACATGTAAAACAAAGAGCATTAGAGGGTTCATGTCCAGACAAGAAACCTGTAAGTCCCAGTAAATCTTGACTCTTTCAAGCGTCAAGAGTTTCAAGCAGATTAATCCTGCTTGAAGAATCCAGAAATGAATTCTGATGACTCACTATGAGCTACAAAAGCAAACCAGACCATCAGGAAGAAGATTGATTATTTCCATATAGTTATTTTTAATGCCTGAAACTGCTGGCGGGGGGGTAGGTGTCAGACGAAGTGATTAACTCCACGCTGCCTTTGCTTACATTTTCCAGGGCAAAACCTTAAAGTGAGTGACACATATGACTGTTAAGGAAAGCAGGATGACCTTTTTTGATTAAAACCACCACTTAAGCATGTACAGGACAAAATCAGCAAAGAGATAAGAGGTACGGCTTTGTCCACAGGGGGCGCCAAAATCAACACAAACTGAAAGTTCCTCACAGGAGCTTTAAAGACGCGCTCCAGTCATGTTTTAAGACATATAAAATATTCTGCTTGAAATAATAAAAAATGTCTGATATGTTATATATATGTAGCAATCCTCCCAAGGCATCTCCTCCTTCTCCCTCATTAAAAATTCCTGACTCTGCATAGTCCCCGCCTACTATTTGCTACGTTTCTTTTTTTGTAAAATTACAGCCAAAAACAAAACACGTCTCTGCCATCGTTTAGCTGCAACTTGTTAAAACTTAGTTAGCTTGAAATGTAGTAATTAGTAGCAGTAACGTTAACGTTAGTAGTCAGTAGTGAGTTGGCAAAAATTACGATGACGGTTACAGCTGCTCGCGCATCGCCTAAGTGGTTGCCATAGGTTACACATAATGATATGCATAGCGTCGCGTTGGGGTCGGGGAGGCCAATCATTTTGGAGGAGGTGTGTGTTTTATACGTATGAGTTTGTTCTTATTGGAGACAGCTAACATGTTAAAGAAACAGATGGTGCAGTAGAGGAGAAAGGGTTGTATTCTGCTTCTGCAGAGCAGCAGCAGCAGGAGGTGGGGGGTCGGGCAACAGAAAGTGACTTGAGTTTGCGGACGGCAGAGAGTCGTTTCCTTCCTAAATTTAGCGTGTTGACGCAGGTTTTTCAGACCCGGGAAGACCCACTTATAAGTGTCGATTGTCTCTGTTCCCATTGCCAGTGGAGTATACTCCTTCTGTTTATCAAAATCGGCGCCAACAAATTTGGAACGATGATCAAGCACTGCGGAGACGGGCGGAATTTGTAGCTGACACGACAAGGAGTCGCAGAAGATACCGACGGAGCATAGCATAGCATTGCACCGGAAAGGGGGTGGAGATTAGTGGGTCGACACGGGTCTTGTGTACCCATCAATGCCGATTGGAGCCAAAGCGATAATTACCCGGGTCTACTGCAGAGTCTTTTGACCCAGGTCGATTGTAACCTTTCCCATTAAGCAAAAAAAAAAAAAAAGGGTGTTCGAGGGTTTTTTCACCAGAGGCTTTTGTTTGTGGATGTCAGCGGTGTGATGTTCAAAACTCAGTTTATTGTCTATTTGAAGCACTCTCATCTCCACAGCGTCATTGTTGATGCAGGTGGGGTTGTTGCTGGAGATGTGGGCTGCGCTGTGTGTACTGGAGTTAATACACAGTGCCTTTGTCTTTTTGACATTTATCTGCAGGTAATTGTCTGTGCACCAGTTTGTGAAGTGAGAAATGGCGTCCTGACAGCCTGAAATGGAGTTGGGGTTACTGTCGTTTAGGAGTGCAAGTATCATCAGAGTATTTAAAGTATACAGCGATGGGTGAGGGGCTGATACAGAAGTGTCATTTGGTTTTCCTGTTCATTCTACTTTTTGTACATGATGTAAAAGCACTTTAAAGGTCCTTCGTGTTTGAAACAAACTTGTGCTGGGCTTGCAAACATCAATACATGTAGCTAACATGATGCACAAGAGCAAACTGTAGCTCTAATGTGGCTTTTTGCCCCCTGAATGAACTCAAATCATGTCCTTAATCTGTTAAGGAACTGGTTAAATGAATGCATGAAAGTTGTTGCATCCTAACCCAAAGAAATCTGCAGAATGAATCTTCTAGAAAAAACTAAAGTGGCGACAGTTCCCTCTTGATATTTGCATCATTGTTCACTGACTGATTACACAACCACAGCTAGCTATCAGGTTTGACGTACTTGGCAACAAAAACTTCATCAGAACCAGAGTAAACACTTCGTCCCCTAGAAAGAGGAAGCTCTCCAGATATGGGCCAGTGAGTGAAAGATATGTCAACATGTCTTGACCTGTAATTTTGTCTCAGCGAGTGTAATTTTGAAATTGCTAGAAAGCATCACAGAGGTGAGTCACTTATGAAAACAGAACCAGCCGAGTGAGAGAAAAACAAACCAATTTAGCTTACCACAGAAGTGTTTCAGCTTTCACAAACTCTCCGGTATGAACCTGAACCTGGAGCTGGATTCATTCATTCAAACTATTCAGCGTGTGTCTCACAACTATTATATAATGTACACCTAAATATAATAGGATCTTTATGGTATAATTTCTGCTCCAGGAATTGTCTCTCTTTCACAATCCTTCAATGGTCACTTGAGACAATCAGCGTAATGTCTGTTACAATATCACTGATCAAAGGCGTTTTAACCCACAATCTGTCATTACATTTCTAAAGGCGGAAGACAAAGCTCGATAATGTGACTGAATGGAAGAAACTAGTCTAATTAAGCCTCCATTATTTCTTTCCGTTCACAAATTAACCCAACACAGCAGTATCTCTCGAGATCTGTTGCTCTTGATTAAAACTAATTATCAACATATGCCTTCATTCATACAAGAGTTACCTCACTGACTGTATGGATGCAATCCCTTTAAATCCAATTTGAATAGACAGAGATGAAGTATAAATGTCTCACCAATAACCTGCCACATATGTACAGTTTTTAATTACATCTGTTGTACACATTGTTTTTTTTTTACTTATTCTATTTATGTTCCCTGACAGCAGGAGTTCTACTGTTAAACAGATTTGACTTATTTTTATTCTAGTTCTGTGTTTATTGTTCTTCTATTCCTTGTATGTGTCATAAACCCTGATTCTGATTCTGCCGTGTAGGAAAGGTCAAATTAATGCTATAGGCTGATTTGTTAACCAAAGCATCATCATTATCACGACAAGCGTGATCATATTCTACACATTCTCCTTTTCTTTTCTTTAATTTTGTGATGAGTTTTGTGTCATCATCACCTTGTATTTTGTTTGTACCGATTCTTTTCATTTGTTCACAATGATGTATTCTTTCTTTGTGATTGTTTAATTTTCTGCCTGCCAAGAGATGACAGGTGCAATCTAGCCGCCAGGAAACGTGACTTGTGTCCTGTCCCTGCAATAAGTTACAAATAAAATAAATTTTAAAAATGTGTCATGTTGGAGCAAAACATTTGGACATTTAAAAGACGGTCTAAACCCTGAGGCTAGTCCAGGCTAGCTCTGTTTCAACAGTTCCTGTAACCAGAGATAATCTCTGATTGAGGGTTTCTTACACATACACATTTTCTTTGTTGAACTTTTCAAATTCTACAACAAATCAGCTTCCAATACAGCACTTGATATTTGAATTGAAAACCTTTGTGATTGTAACAATGTTTGTTATTATATTTATTTTGTGGGCAAAGATAAAAAAACTACAACTCCCATGAAAGTTTCGAAAAACATTTACACTGTGCATCAAATTCTTCTGTCATTGTAGCGTGGTTTTGTACGTTACAAAAACACGGAAACCAACAATACAAATAAACTAAAATTTTGTATCTGCCAATATGTAGGGCTTATGGGTAATGGTGTTCATTGAAGGCTGTTTAAAAATAAATAATGAATAAACAGCCAGGGGCGCTGGTTTAGCTCAGTTGGTAGCGCAGGCGCTCCATATTAAGAGGCTTCTGTCCTCCACGCACTGATCGCAGGTTCGACTGCCGGTCTGCCGATCATCTGGTGCATGTCGTCCCCCACTCTCTACTCCCAACGTTTCCTGTCTCTCTTCAGCATCAAATAAAGGCAAAAAAAGCGATCCAAAACATATTATTTCTGACGATGCTCGTGAAATGTGTGTACTTCTTTAAAATGTTATGCTGATGTGGAAGCTTCAAATACCCAAAGAACCAGTTATTGGGGATTTTACTACAACACTAAATGAACCTCTGCCAAGAATTGCACTATTAATTAAAAATCAATACAAGGAATTGACAACAGATACAGTGTAAAAAAATAATGCAATTCGCACATGTATCAAATTTTCTGACACAAGTCAAGAAAACATGATGACATACAGGCTGACCAACATGCTAAAAAATGGTTTGGAACTTTTAACTTAAACGCATCACGGCTTTAAATCACCATTCTGTAGCGCACATGTAAACACAGTCATTTTCAAACCATAGACACCATGTGCAGCACGCACAGTATCCTGCAGTCCAGCTGTGTTTGGTAATTGGCTGTGTGTGACCCCACAGTGCCACACAAACAAACGCACACAACCAGGCATGAATAATTAAAGACGTAATGATGAAGGAATTCACCAAGACTGTTAAAACCCCTTAGATAATCTCAAACTCCAACACACACACCAGTGAGCTCAACATTGTGTGGGCGGGTGGTGTTTTCTTTTGGGTCATCAAACTGGATAACATCTCCTGCTATTTCATGCATCATGGGAGAGAAAGGGCTTGTATTTCCTCTTTCTCCTCCTCTCTCTGCCGGTCTCCTTTTTCTAGATCAATACTACCCTGTTTATCTTACCAACCTGATATGGCACCCAGTCCTCAGCCCAGTCAGCTCTGGGTGTTTGTGTGTGTGATTCTGCACGTGTCCCCAGGCAGCGGCAACATTATACGGGCATATAGTTTTCATCTGGAGTAGAAACCAAATCTTTACGCTCCTAAAAATAGAGCGCGCTGTTTTTCTTTTCTCTCCCGAACATATTATACTCTCCATCGCCCCGAGCACAACCGGCCTCCGTTACAAAGTCTCATTGCTTTGGTATGACCCTGACGTACAATACTCTGAAAGTCAAAGGAAGACGAAGGCGCCAAAGTCACTTCTTTTCTTTAAATGTAGCTCACTGATGTGTTTTATGAAATGTGGCACAGTTAAACCCTGCCGAGCTGACACTGACAGCACCACGGTTACCTTTGTGCTAGCATGCTAATCGCCGGTTAGATTGTCCTACCCTGTTTAAGGCACCTACTTGTCCAACAGAAAGAAGGCTAACTCTGCATCACTCTTTCGCCGGTCTGAATGGAACCCAGTTGCTAATTTGAACCACTCCCACACTCACCTATACGCTGTTTTATTTTTCTAGGAAAATCCTACTTATTATACCTTTAATGTCCATAATCAGAGATTAAAATCCACTGATTTGGCTAAAATCCAAAAAGTAATCAGCTAAAAGCCTCAGTCTAGTGCTAATGCTGATATGTCAATATTAGCCTGTTTAGCATGCTATCACAGCATTAAGCTGAAGGGACACACTGAATGGATTTTAGGTCATTTGTTTTTAAAGCTGCTGTGAGGAACTTTCAGTTTGTGTTGATTTTGATGCCCCCTGTGGACAAAGCCGTACTTTTTATCCTCTTCACTAATTTAGTCCTGTACATGCTTATAAGTGGTGGTTTTTAACCAAAAATCTCATCCTGCTAACTTTAACAGTCATATGCATCAGTTACTTAAATTCTTTCCCCTGGGGAATGTCAACAAAGGCGGCTTCGTCTGACACCTACTCCCCCGCCAGCGGTTTCAGGCATTAAAAATAACCATATAGAAATAATCAATCTTGTTGCTGATGGTCTGGTTTGCTTTTGTAGGTCATATAGAGTCAGCAGAATTAATTTCAGTCTGTTTCATAACAAGAGAAAAACTCCTCAGGAGCTTTAAGCTACTTTGTAATGAGATACAGTGTTAGACAAGGGAACACTTTGAGCTCGATGTGCACAGGGTGATCACTTAGTTGAATCTCAACTCCAACATTGTTTTTCCAATAAAATCTGACATTTACCAGATTGTAAGGCTAACACTGATATTGATATGAAGATTTTTTTTATTTATTAGTTTCAGGGACAATGCAAAAGACATTGTGCCAGGTTACAATAACATGAGACATATGTGTTGTATATAGGGTTTTTAGCCAAGGCTAATTTGTAACCCCTGTCCCTGGTGAGGCTTTTCTTCTATAAGGTCAGCACAAAGCATCATTAAATAGAGCACATACTTAAGTTGCAAGTGACTGAGATAATTGATTAGTCTCCCAATAAATGTGTTAATCATTTAGTCAATCAAATTTTATAAATTGGTATAAAATTACCTTCACTTTATTTGTCTGTTTTTGTTCGACCAACAGTCCAAATTGAAACGATAGTAAGTTTACAGTGACATTCAAAAAGACACAAGCAGCAAATCCTCACTATTATGGGATATACATGAAAAAATAAATATATAAATAAACCACTCAAAAGTTGAAATAGTTGCTGATTCAATCTCATTGTTTAAGAGTTTCTCTTTGTCATGCCCTAAGCTGTCTTAATGCAGATAAGCTGACATACACATCTATACCATCTGCAATAAGCAAATATTGGCCTCTGTGTTTCACAAGTCATTAAAAGGCTGGTACCAACATGTGTGTATAGTTACCAAATGTACAGACACAGCAAGCCTTTCTAAAAAAGATTTGAGGCTTTCAGACAATACAAGCTTTTTTAACAGTATGTATGATAACAAACAGTAAACATGTTGGCCTTTTGAGCTACCATATTTCTTGGAATGATGGTAACCTTGGGGATTTTTTTGTTTCTCTTTCACTACTGCCTAGACAAAACTCAATGAACTGTCATGGTTGCGATTGAAGAGAAATGGTTTCACTCTCCCCGAGCTTTAAGCCCGGCTCCTCTGCCAACTCCTCAGAATCTCAAACGCTGTGTTGAAAAATCTTGCAACCCTTCAAGGAACTTGAATGATAGTTTTAGTCTTTTCTAAGTAAAACTTTTGAGCAAAGTACCAGAACATGTTGCTTTCACTTTCTCTTGATGTTCCTTGAAGCTCCACTTTATTCAGAATTCAGTGGAAGGGTACAGAATTAGCATACAAACATGTAGGTTAGCAGGAAGTCACATAAGTGTGGCTAGCTACTCTGGTAGTTCTGGGGAATCACAGAGAAGAATAGCTGCTGTTTATGAAAGACTTTGAGTCACATCGCAGACGAAGTTGGGTTGAGGAAGAGAGGGCACTACTGAACTTTAATCCAAGATCCTTCATTCAAGATTTGTCATCATTAAGGCAGAGAGTGTGTAAAAGAAGGGGATAAGTGTGGCCACAGCGGGCTACAACAGAGCGATGAGTTATAAGACAGAGGGAGAGAGAGAACAGAACGAGGGGGTAGAGGATGAGGAGGGGTGCAGGCGAGCGAAAAGCAGCTAACACAGCAAACTTCAGCTTTGGAAGCTTCAGTCTAATGTTGAATAATTCATCATGCTCGCTCTCAGTCTCCTCCACTATCAGAGTTACAAAGAGCTGTAATAGTGAAAAATAATACGGCGGAAAAGACGTATAAAAGGAGCAGGAATATATAATGTCGCTTTGTCGGGCTTATCTCGAGTGTATGGGTGGCAGTGATTCAAAATGTCGTGTTGGTTGAAATTGAGCAGAAAATGGAACAACAGTGTGAAAGTGTATAGTTTATTTCTGCTCTGAACTTGTTGTGCATTATAATTACATACCAGTGCATTATGGGTGTAAACTGCAACAAAATGGGTATAAGCCTGCCACAGACTTGTATTCATAATCTGCATATTAACTTAATGAAGCATACCGTCAAATATATTCATCTATAAATATCTTGTGCCTCACAAACCACTCTTTCCCATAATACCTGAGATAAGTATTTAAAGTCCCAGCGGTCTGAGTGAGTGTATCATGATGATTTCACATATTTAACTAGCAGTTGTCTGAACTTCCCTCTGTTCTGTAGAAAGTGTTATTTTGAAACTCTTGTCAACAAGCTGTGGATAAAACAGCTGCTGAGGTTCAGGTCACTGATCCGACAGCGTTGACATCTGTACGGGTGAAAGCGTGTCGAGGCCTGAGCCACTGTGCTATTTGAAGCATCTACTGAATTTGACGCAGGCCTCTACTCAGGTCCACTGTGTGGATGTTTCAGTTCACCATTTTTGGTTCAACACCAAGACTGATATTTAAAGTAATCAGCTTGGAGATTTTCATTTAAATAAAAGTCTGTTATATCTCTATCTATCGCTGAATGAGGAAACACAATGGTGATTGAGCCTGTGGCCCACTGATGAAAGCCTTTGCATTTGCAGTATTACGGACTGGCTGTCTGGTGCAACTTTCGCGGAAAAAATCGCAAGCGGCGCCCAGTTAGTGACGCGTTTTCCATCACCCAGCAGTGGTTGGTCTGCCAGAGAGGGTAGGCGGAGCTAAGCAGCTGCTTTTCCGGTCTCTGCAAGTGTTGCGAGTAAACAGTAATCTACTATGGCTGAACAAACAAAGAACAGATCGATGACTACAGATACAACTTTAAAAAATAAGATCCAAAGAAAAAGAAACAAATTTGATGCTCAGATTACAACTTTAAAGGTGCCCATTTTAGTATTTTTTATAAACAAACAAAAATTACACATAATGATATTTATTAAAAGTTGTGTTTCACTGACGTATTAAATGACTTTTCTTCCTCATAAAACTTAAAGACTTCTATGATTCATGCATGTTTTACCAAATGCAATCTTCTTCCTTGTCTTTGCTGGGGCAGTGCTGCTGTTCTTGGCACATTAGCGCCACCTGTAGATCAGTGGACTAAGTCACTGGCAGGTTTGAGAATTACGTCACACAGATAAACAAACATTGACTACGAGAGTACTAGAGCTCTTCACTCCTCAGTCTACCTTAAAGCACAAAGTAATTTCATGTCGGCACTTTTTTGTTTACAGAAGTGTGAAACACAGCGTCTTTGGTTAAACCACTCCGTAAAAAAGCCTATTAAAACCAAGTTACAAGCTGTGTACGTTTAACGACAATGTCCCGTACTGAAGTGAAACTACTGGAAGTCATGAAGCCACATGGGAAGAACAATGCGTCCTGCCTTTGGATGGCCAGCAAAGTGGTCATAAATAAGCCTGTATATAATGTATAAAGTAACCTTACATCAGCCAACATATACGATTTCCTTTCATTGAACTCAGTGTAATAACTAAATCTCATAACGTCATCCACAATTCCAAAACTAAAACATTAAAACCAAACAATCAAAGAGCTGATTAAACGAGACACAGATCCATCTGGTATCAGGGTTCAGGTACACACAGTGAGAGGTCGGTACCGCCCACCGGGGAGGGGTTAGCCAGCTGCATGGCTGCTCTGGGCTAATATTAAACGCTCCCACATGCTGGACTGCAGCATGAAAGGAGAAACAAAGGAGAGAGAAAGAAGAAAGGATAAAAGCCAGGAGAAGGAACGCACACACAAGAAGTGTTTCTGCCTCTCTGCACGGCCATTAAGCTTTTACTCTTACTATCAGTGAGTGAGGCAGAGTGCTGCCAGCGCTCATATATGAATGATGTATTTTCCTCTGGACACATTCACAACCTCGCGCTTAAACCCTGCATACAAACACACACACACACACACACAGAGCGAACCTCCAGCGTACTCTCTTTCCTCCTTATTCAACTCCTCCCATCTCTCTGTCCTCCTGTTTCTCCTCGTCTACCTCTGCCTCACCTTTTCTCTTGATCTCCCCGGGGTGCTCCTGTTTCTCTCAACTGTTTCTTTTCTAGCCTCCAACTATTTTCAATTGTCACACTGAATAAATTCTTCGGTACACTCAGGAAAAAACACCCTCTTTCTCTCTTTTCTGCTTGTTATGGATGGATTTCTGTCCTTCACTGTTCTTTGCAGCACCAGAGCCATTATCCACTCGTATTGTACCCAACAATAGAATATCAATGTGTATACAATTTGAAGGAAGAAATAGCACATTATGTTTCATATTGTGTATGTGAAAATTAAATGCATACCTCCTCAATTCTACACTTACGAAAAATCAGAGTAGCAGTACTGTATGTTGTGCTTCTCTGACCTTGCAGTGCGACTTCCCCGTTCATTCTGTATTTAACTGCACAGCTGCATAAGTGTCAAAATAAAAGCCGGCTTTTACTTTTTGCCTTCATCTGAATGTCAAATTTATTTCTGTCTTTGCATTTGTTTTTGAGATTTCATCGTGTGTAAATCAATGTTTCATTTCTTTGCTCAGACAGAGTAACCGTTTAGTTGCATCTCAGCAGAGACCAGCGAAATATCACACTGCTTCTCTCTCTCATTGACCAACCACTACTGTTTAATCAGCGCAGTGGATCATAGGCTCCATCACAATAATGTAAACTCATAAGACAATCATTTTACTTTAAAGAGGGGGTATTATGCCGTTTCACATTTCAAGACATATTGTTACAATGTTGGATGTCCAGACTAAACGTGGGTCAAGTTTCAAATCTGTAGGTAAATATATGTTGGAGTAATCCCCAGGCTTCTCAGCTCAGTCTGCAGGCTGCTATGAATGCCAGGTTTCACACTGTTTTTTCTACATGCTGCACTTTGTGACGTCACAAGGTGCAGCCTCAGCAGGCTCAGGAGAGCTGGCCAATCAGAAGAAAGTGGGCTTGTAGGGGCGGGGTTTCTTAAAGGGACAGCTGAGGAGCGGAGGGCCTGCACTGACTTTTTTTCCCACTGTAAATTAAGCTAAGCTACTTCACAGGTATCACAGAGGGAAATCTGAAGCTTTACATTAGCATAATACCCCACCTTTAAAGTATGGGCCTCACACTCTACTATTCTAAACCCCCAACATTACTATGATTAATAAATGTTACAATAGCTGTCTCAATTCAAGAGCTGCATCCTTCGAATGACGCGGTTGATACCCTTACTCTTGTGTCACAAAGCGCCGTTCCTGTTGCCTAGAAACAGGTAGCTAGCTGGCTAGCTAGCTAACGTAACTCACGTCACGTAACTTAACCTAATGATTTAATGATAAGGTTAGCAGTTAGCTGCTACACTGGGGTGTGTGTGTATATGAATGTGCATCATGCCTGTTTAAGGATCAGTCCATATTACAAGTGCAGATAGTATTTTTAGGGGTTTTTCCTCCTGCTCACAGTGGAGATTGAAATTTCATTTGTAGCGCATGCAGCATTCAAATGATATTTTTTTGCCAAGCAGGAGTCCCAGGTGTTTCCTGTAGAGAACGATTGCCAATTAAAAACTGAAATGTAACTATGAATTCCTGGAATGAGACATATGTAGAGCCAATGCTGATCTGCTCTGATGCAGTACTAAACAGCGCTGAGGAGCTGAGGAGCTGAGGAGGCTGCTGGTTTTGAAGCTTTTTGTGTCTGGGCTGAAATAACCTCTGGCGAGCAGGTAGAAAGTAAAGGAAGCGTTTGTTCTGAACATTGTGAGTGGGCGGCACAGAGCAACACAATGCATGCTGCTTGTCATGAAAGATTAGCACATACTCTGCTTACCTGAGTGAGAATATCCAGTTGACCTATGATGTGTTCCAGGGTGCCGGCGAGACCAGCGGGGACTCCGCCGTCGGAGGCCTGAGACTGCGCTTGAACCTGCTGAGGTAAACCCTTGCTCTGCTGGGTGGAGGAGGAGGTGGAGCTTGTGTGCCTGTAGGTGTGGGAAGGAGTTACTCTGCTGTGGCTGCGACTGCTGCTCTGAGCGTGGGCAGCGGCGTGGGAGTCCTGTCCGTTTAAATGCTCTGATGGTTCAGAGGCCTGGAAACAGAGGAGGAGGAGTTGTTAGGAAATCAGATATTCTGTGATGTGCTTCACATGTGATATGATAAAATCTATTTTCAGTAGGTAGAGAAAGGTTAGGTTAAAATGTTTCGTTGCCATTAACACTGGGTGGATATTTTCCTTTTAAAAACTGTCCCTAAGTGTAGAGTACATAGTAGTTGTTGAGAAGTAGACTTCCTCCTGCCCCAAGCGAAGGAGTTGAAGTATCTCAGGGTCCTGTACACATGTCAGGGTAAAATGGATGGTGAGATTGAGACGGATCGGTGCAGCATCTGCAGGTGTTATACCGGACCGTCGTGGTGAAGAAGGAGCTGAGGCGAAGCTTTCAGTTTACCTGTCAATCTATGTTCCAACCCTCACCTATGCTCATGAGCTTTGGGTAGTGAACGAGAGAATGACATTGTGGATACAAGCGGCCGACATGAGTTTCCTCCGCAGGGTTGTTGGGCTCAACCTTAGAGATGGGGTGAAGAGCTCAGACATCCGGAGGGAGCTCCGAGTAGAGCCGCAACTCCTTGGCATTGAAAGGAACCAGTTGAGGTTCAGGCAGTTGATTAGGATGCTACCTGAGCGCCTCCCTTTGGAGGTTTTCCGGGCACGTCCAACTGAGAAACACCCCATGGTGGACCCAGAGCTGGCTGGAGGGAGCCTAACTTGCATAGGCTGCTGCCACCGTGACCAGGCCCCGGATAAGCAGATGAAAATGGATGGATGATATGAACCTCCCAGCAACGTTGTGTAGTGCACATTACACAGAAACTTAAATGGCTGACACACTTAAACTGGCTCATTTGTTTAACCCTCAACCACAACTCTGTCTACATTTGTTTGCAATAACTTTTTAACACTGAAAATAACATTCTTGCTGTGGTCTTTTTCCAAGTGTTGAATGACATCATTCATGAATCATAAACCTCCTTTCTGACGGGCAGTCATAGTGTTGGTGAAAATAGTAATGTTTTTGACCTCCTCAGACTTACTCAGTCCATAAACTACATATATCACTAACAAACCTTTTGATGCTCAGTATGAGAAACGCGTCTTGCTCAGATCTGTCAGGCTCTTTCATGAGCTGACTGTGTGGCCGATACCACAAATATTTGTGACTCAAATGTTTTTCTGACAACAATGATGTTCATCTTGCAGCTTCCTCCTACGCTTGCTACACAGTTGTCTCACATCAGACAGAATTGTCAACTCTTAGCGCTCCATTTTCATCCTCAGTTTGTCAAAGCCTCCACTGTCTCTGATTTTCACTAGAGACCAACGCTTCCACCTGGATCTGATGTCAGTTTCAGCTTTCCACTGATCCATAGCCATGTGAACGTACTGCTTCTGCTGCTGTTGAAGAATAAAACGTAGAAGACAAACAATCTATGATGTTGGGCGATGTGCTGTCTATGTATCGTAAGCATCTCTTGTCACCATTGTTATTATTATTCCTTCTTGGTTCTGTAAATAATAAGATTACAAGGATGAAGTCAAAGTCAGAAATAAAAATTCTGACTTTGTTCTCGTAAAATTAACTTTATTCTTATAAAATTACGGTTTTATTCACGTAAAATAATTACTTTTATAAGTTCTTTTTATTGCTAATTTCACAGTTTACAAAGGATATAGAAAAACAAGCAAACAAACAAAAATATAAAAACAAAAACCCAATTCACCCCAAAACAAACCCCTACCTCCTGCTGTCACTCAGAATGTTACCTGGGTCCATTTTACAAATGGACGCACATGATATGCGTGATAACGACTTTTTTCTCATAAAATTACGACTTTATTCTCAAAAAATTACGACTTTATTCTCGTAATATAACTTAATTCTCGTAAAATTACGACTTAATTCTCATAAAATTACGACTTTATTCTCGTAAAATAACTTAATTCTCGTAAAATTACGATTTATTCTCATAAAATTACGCCTTTATTCTCGTAAAATAACTTAATTCTCGAATAATAACGACTTTATTCTCGTAAAATTACTTAATTCTCGTAAAATTACAACTTTATTCTCGTAAAATTACAACTTTATTCTCGCAATCTATGATTTTTTTTCTATAATGTGGCCCTAATACCCTTTCGTACATTTGTAATTTGTGATATTGGGCTACAGAGATAAATTTACTCGACTTGGAAATCAATCAGTCTCCTCCAAGTTTGATCATCGCTGTTAATTTCTAACTGAGTTCTGGCAACACAGGAAGAATTTTTTTTGGGTTAATGACTTAAGCAATATTAGGCAATAAAAAACAATTAAGAAGAGAATACTCTATAGTATAGATATATAAAAAAATATCTTCTGTGTATCTACTCAGCCATTTTTTCCTCATTTTCTCTCCATCAGCTAAGTGACTAACGGCGTCTTTAGCACTATAAAAAAAATCCTCCCTTTCTTATATTTTTCACTTAATATAACAACACACAGCAAACACTTAAAATGCAGTTTGAATCAACTCTGACTTTGCTTGAATGGATTTAGTTTCAGTAAAGACGGCTTTTACAGAGTTTACAAGAGCTGTGGAGTTAAAGACGGAAACTGCTGACTCTCTTTCTCACAAACACACACACACACACACACACACACACACACACACACACACGCAAGCTGCCAGTCAGTCTGCCTGTGTTGTGATTAATTCAATGAGACATAAACTCATGTAGGTCAGCGACCACATCTCTCCCTCACCATGTCTATGTGACTAAAAACTGCATGCAAACATCTATAGGTTCTTCATATTTCTGTCTGTCTCAGCAGACCTCTGTCTGGTTGTGAAACATGGAGTGTGTGTGTGTGTGTGCGTGTGTGTCATCAACTGTGTTACTCCTGACCACGCAAAAGGAAATCTATTCACACTCAGCTGAACATGTTGGAGTCCACAGTGTCAGAGTGTTGTTCCTAAATGAAGGCAGATGAGCGGAGCTGTCAGCGGTCACCTGGCTACACATCTGCCATGAGGGGGGTAATACAGCTGCCACAATAGATTTAAGCAGTAATTCTCTGCAGTCATGTACTTTTGGCCATGAGATGTTCCTCGATATGATGTTTTATCTGTTCCTGTGTCACCCTGTCTCTCTTCTATCAAACCATAAACATATAAACCAAGTTTAATGGAAGGGCATTTCTCTAAATGTGACATTCCTTGACTGAAACTGTATTAATATGACAAGCAGGTGACATAAAGTGTAACATTGTAGCCTTTGGATGTTGCATACAAGTGACAACATCACACAGAGGAAGGAAATGGCGTAAGAGGAACTCAATGCACTTTAACATTTTGCCACCTACTTCTCAATACATGACACTGAGCATGTCCAGACTGAGACAGAGGAGAAACTGTCCAATCGATCAGCGTGTTTGTGCTCAAAATCAAAATGTAACTGGGACATTGTGAATGTCTGCGTTTGTGCAGCTTCACTTTCCATCACCAAAGTCACAGATGTGTTATTAAGAGTCCTGATATTTCAGGGGGGAAAACAGCATATGTTGTACATCTGTGTTTGTATGCTGGATGATAGTGCATGTACTGGAAGAAAGATGGTTTCTCCAACTCTCATTAATCCTGAACCTACACTGTCACTTGAATCTGTCATTGTTAAAGTACAATTACTGGTACAATTTATTTGTAAATTATATTATTTTCCAATTACTTTTAATATCTATTTGGTAACAATTTAGCTATGTGAAAAAAAAATTAAGTAAAGAAGAAAAAAGGAGATTTTTGTTGCTAAAATATATAAAATTCAACAGGTGGATTGATCAGACGGCTGCACAGTGGTGCGGTTGTTAGCGCTGTTGCCTCACAGCTAGAAGGTTCCTAGTTTGAATCTCCATTCAGACAAAGTGGGCCTTTCTGTATGAAGTTTGCCCCCATGCATACATGGGTTCCCTCCGGGTACTCGGGCTTCCTCCCACAGTCCAAAGACATGCTCGTTAGGTTCATTAGTGACTCTAAAATTGCCCGTAGGTGTGAATGTGGGAGTGTCTGTATGTGTTAGCCCTGTGACTGACTGGCAATCAGTCCAGGGTGTACCTCCCCTCTCGCCCAGTGACAGCTCCAGCCCCCCCAGCCTCCCTGCACTACCCTGAACAAGCAGACACCCTGAATTTTAATTTAAACATAAAGATTGACTTAAAAGTAATGTACAAATACTGGAGCACGTATTTTGTAGTCACAATATGAAAATATCCTCACAGAAACACCCCCACTGAAGGATGCTAAAGAAATTAAAATTAATTAAAAAATATTAGCATTGTGGAGTAATTAAATACATTAAAGTGTAAGCTATCTCATCCTCACATATTTCACAGAGGCTCTAACCATCATTACTTTCTAAATCTCATGAATAAATATGTTTTAATCTTTGACTATGCTGCACTCTCATTTCCTGCTGTGATTTTTTGTTGCGGCGTACAAAGACAGGAGGGAAGAGAGACAGAGAAAGAGAGAGAGGGAGAGAGGAGACAATAGAGCCGTTCTGCTGAGCCTACAAGCTGCACCAAGTCTGGATTAACTCTTGTTGAATGTACGACTTATAGCTTTGTATTAAAACAGCTGCTTAAACACACACACGGCCCTGGGCCCTACATAAACACACACATGCTCATACTGACGCAGAAGCTATCATGGATGTAGACAGATGGGAGTGCAGATATGCAGTGTCTTTGGTTCTGCCTGTCTAACCTATACTTTTGTGTTTGTGCCTTAAAAGTAGAGTAGAAAAATAACTGAGTTAAACCATTAGGGGAAAAGTTGATGCTGAAAAAAAGTGTGTTGATATAATCCAAGGTAATCATAACAAAGCATCCTTTTCTAGCTGTCATTTGCCATCAAGCAGTAAAGCCGTTTATACAGAGCACCATTGTGGGCTTTATTCACCTTATGACATACCGTCCTCTGCAATGTGACATGTGTACATAGCGATGTTGATGCTAAAGCGCGATATTGTCTGGAAACTCAACACGTCTTGTACCGCCGTAACCTAACGTGGGCCCAGGGAAAACCCCGATATGCACCAGTGTACACACACACACAGACACACACATACAGCAAACACAGTAACCACCCTCCTAATGAATCACCTGGAGTGGAAAAACCAACAGTGGAAAATTTCCTGAGGCCCAAATTAAACTCTTAGTCTGACACAGCGAGCCATCAATACACCCTGCAAGCCGCATGCAGAACCATTCATCTCGCACAGAGAAGGTTCCACACCTGAAATGAGAGAGCAGAACATGCAGGCAGGTGAAACATGCCCATTAAGAGAGAAAACTAATGGAAAACTTCTTCTTTTTGCCTCTGCAGCTGCTTTCTAAATTTAATGTAAGCATTAATAGGCTGATATGCTGTTGACAACATCCAAATCTATGAAGAATGTTGTAACTGATCCGGATTAAAAGCAAGGGGAGGACCCAGGAATCAGTCTCGTCACTGTCAGAGTCTGTTGACATATTTTTTCCCCCATTCCTTGTCTTTAAACATCGCTGTATCCCGTACTGTGTTCTTTATAATGTTTAATTAATGAGCCGCCTTCAGTTTTGTAGATCTGTCTGTCGTAGCCTTCAGTTTTTGCATCATTTAACCTTTATTGCTTTCTCTCCACTTTTTTCGTCTCTTTTCTTTTTTTCCGAATGTAAACAAACCGACGACAAATTTACCAGACTTCTTTCGGCGGATTGATATGATTACAGTTAGTCCTCCAGATTGCGTGACTAGAGCCGCATCCCTAGCAACAGTCTGCTCTTCATAGCAACGGTCTGTTATTAAAAAAAATAGCAGACCTCGGAATGCTGTAATCAACCAATCAGAATCAAGTATTTAACACAGCTGTGTAATAAGTCTTTATAATAATAAGCCAACATCAAGATATAGCTGTTGTTCTGTAGCATGGCCTATATGAATGCGAACTAGTTGTATAAGGGGATTGTCAGCCAGGATCTCCATTGCTTTCCACTTCTTGTTACGTATTTCATAAGTAAAAAGACGTATAACATTCCTGTCGAGAAGGAAGAAGCAAATTCAAGCCTTTTTCCGAGGAAGGGCGACCCGATCTTTTGCCTGTGCACCATCACTGTCCATTTCTTCAGTCAGTTCTCTGTTTTTCATCTCTTTACTCCTCCTACACTTGCACATCATTTTTGTACTCCCTTCCCGTTTCATTTTAAAACTTAACAAACAACTACCAACAAAACTTTCGCTGTGAAAATGTAAGAGAATAGGCTCTAACGGGCTTTTAGAAAACTATATAAAAATGACTAGTCTTCATGTTTATGGTCTGGTTTGCTTTTGTAGTCATCCCAGTAAGTTAAGAGATAGAAATACACAGTGTAAACTCTTATAATACAGGGGATGCAGGCTTCTGTACTTACGGCCAAGTTAAACCTTGACAGGCTTATATCTCTTTGTATCTATCTTTAAACCCTTACCACTCCAGAGATGCTGTTGTATATCTGACCACGTACGACTTAAGCTGCTTTCAGGGTCTTATGTGTGAACAAAGATGATGCCTGTTGTAACAGTAACATTTTCCAGTTGAGAAGGAGCTTGAGTCATGAGGTTTACTCAACAGGTACTATGTATCCAGGTGGCTTCTGGATAACAGACCTTTCTCACAGTGGACAATTTGTCTTGTCAAACACACATGTAACTAATAACACTAATCATGGCGACATTTCATGTTAATGCAGCGGTGCCAGAGCTCCGGTGTTATTCACGTTGGCACACCGGCATGTCTGACAGTCATTATTACTGCTATTATTAACACCTGTGCTCGACAAGTCCAAATGTCAAAATGTCTGCAATTAATGAGGTCTTTCGAGGATAGTGTAAACCAAGACATTGGAACATTTTACAGGATTTTTTTGTCTTAGGATTTTAACATTAGTACAAAAAACTAGTGTTTGGAAAATGTTGATGTTTAAAAAATGAGTGGGCCGTGCTGTGTTGTTCACAAAAGAAACAGAAACAGCATAGCAACAGAAAGGTAAGTGCATCCATATAAACAATCTCAGTGACCACCTCACGTCAGCGTATTCAGACAGGTAGATTGGCAGGTGTAAATGTAAAAGATTGACAGCTGCTGAACAGAGTTTTCAGAAACTGTTATTAAACATCTAGCACCATTGTTTTAAGCTAATCTGAAGCTGATGTTGGCTCAATCATGTGGAGTGAAAAGCTGTCAACAGCAGCTATAGTTGACAGTCAGTTTGGGATGGTAGTATAGCTGTCAAACTGTGCAGCTAAAAGAATTGAATACATTTTGAATGTTAATGACATTATAGCCCACTTCCCTGCACCAGAGCATTTAACACAAATGAGTCCCGCTGCCCTCCGTTTCTGTCCCAGTCAGTGTTGTAGATGGGGGAAACCTCAGGCAAGGCTCAGTTTGTACGGTTTACAGAATGGAGGGCTGTTATCTTCAGACGCTCTGTGTCCATTAATGCAACATAAAAATAAGGTGCAGTTATTTGACTGGGAAATGCAACTTGACTATGAGTGTAGTAGCCTGGTCAATACCAGACCAATTTGCAAATTTGAGTTAGTCTGGAGTCAAATTAGTCCGTTATCATCAGCTGCAGACCAGTTTGTTACTGTCCGTGTCTGTCTCTATCTATCCATCTTTTTCTCCCTTTCTCTATCCCACTTTGTTGGCCCAACCGGTCGCTCGGTGAATGTTTAACAATAAGTCTGCTTCGGCTCGAGGTTTCTGAGAAAAGGACGTTTTTCCTTGCCACTGTTGCCAAGTGCTTGCTCATGGCGGATTAATGTTGGGTGTCTAAAAATAATACAATAAATAGTATAGTCCAGACCTAACTCGTGATTTACATTGAATGAACATAAACAGATGTTTGGCATGATTTTGGGCGGCTGTGGTTCGGTGGTTGAGTCGTCTTTCAATCGGAATGTTGGTGGTTCGATCCCCAGCTCCCTCGGTCTACATGTCGAAGTGTCTTTGGGAAAGACACTGAAACCCAAATGGCTCCCAGTGGCAAAGCCCTCGGTGTGTGAATGTGAAGACTGATTGACAGTTGGGCACTTTACGCAGCAGCCTCTGCCATCAGTATGAATGTGTGTGTGAAAGCTTGAGTGTGACATGGAGTGTAAAAGCAGCTCTGAGCAGACGCAGGACTAGAAAAGCGCTATATAAGTGCATTCCATTTACCATTTAGCAGCCTACAATTACCATTGGTATATTAAATAAACTACTGCCCAGCTGTTTTAACATTGACCCCATAGTGGATTCACAAATTGAACATCTAAAGTAGCCATCTTGTTTGTTTACGATGGTAATTAACCAACCTTATGAAGGATAAACCGCTGTGATTGGCCCGACCTGTGTAAGGTTAGATGGAAATCTGTCTGACCAAGAGAGGGGGCGCCAATAAAGCATAAGCTTGCAGATTCATCTGGTTCCCAAGCTAAGGGGTCACACACACAGAATTAATAGAAACGTTTTAATGTAACGGTTGTCCCTTTTTCATAGGAAAAAAACGCCAGCCGCGTGTGTGTGTGTTGACACCAGCTGTCGCTATTCAAGCGGCCTCGGAGTGTTAATTGACTGTTTGAGGATAATGTCTGTGTTCAAGTTAAATTCCTGCCAATGATCCAGGCTCGCCCTCCTTTACGTTACTCTGAGCACAGATGGCAGATAAGAGATCCTGTACATTACAAGCTTTATTGTGCCCTTGCTGAACAGGAGAAACCTCCATAGACCTGCATATCAGACGCTTAATCACAGCAATAAATCATAAAATAAACATCTCTCTCTTTTAATGTTTAAGTAAGGCTGGAGGGCGTATGTGTGTCATAAGATCACCATGAGATGCAGACAAATGTTTTCACCGACAGCTGACAAATCAGTTAATTACAGGCGAGCAAACACTTTCTGACAAAGCGCCGGTGATGCCTTTTGATGAATGAAGCCTGTGATGTGACTCAGCTCTGACTTATGCCTCTGGACTCGGCTACAAGGGAGGGTGTTCCTCGCTAAACCCTTATTAATGCTACTTAGTCAACTCCTCACTCTCATTTTCCATCTCTCCCTGTCTGCCTCGCTTCTTCCTCCACCTTATTGTTCTTCTCTCCTTTGTCTGCCTCTGTCTTTCTTCCTCTTCCCTGTCTCTTTAAATCTCTCTGCTTCTTCGGTGTAACACGGATGAACAGGTGTCTGTTAATGCCTCTCAAATGTTCTCCTCTCATTATTCCGCTTCTCTTCTTGATCTCGTTTCTCCTCTCCGGTGTTCTCATGTCTTCTAGCTCCCTCACATGCTCACCCTGTTTTCCCACTCTCCTACCTCTCCCTCTCACTGCTCCTCGTGGATGTTCTCTCGCTCCACTAGACCATTAGGCTCTCCCTTTAACTCCGTCACTATCTTGTCTTCTTTAACGCTCCCTTGTCGCACCCCTCTGCCTCTCCCTCCCTCTCCTGCTCGCTCTCTATCCTCCCGCCGTCAGATGCATTCACCTGCTGTCAAAACAAAACCACCTGCCACTTTAAGGATGCGCACATGCAAGCACAAACACTGGATCAGAATCTGCCGTCAATAGTCCCACTATTGTCGAGTCTTTAATTAAAGCAGAGTTCAAGTAAAGTTTGGTCTGCTACAGCACAGTTAGAGCAGCGAATTAGGTCTTGGAAATGGATGAAATAAAGGTTAATAACGAGATAGAAGTTCACACAGCAACTGCAGTCTGAGAGCCCCCTCCCCGCTCTCCTATCCACATCCTAAAGCTGAGCCGAGCGGTGCAGTGATGTGTGTGTGTGTGTGTCTGTGTGTGTGTGTTGAGCTGTGAGGGGAAGCCTGCTGTGAGTGTGCAGCTCGTCTGTCTGCACACGTGAGCGGGAGAAAGACCCAGATGTGAAGCTAGAGACAGGAAGGGGAGGGAGGGGAGGGAGGGGGTGAGCAGAGGGGGGGGGGGGGGGGGGATGTAGGGATTATAGCGGATGTGATCAGAGAGAGCTGATCTGCCTGTCAGCAATGGTTGGCACTCACGCACACGCACGTGCGCACACACAAACAAAAACACACATGGCTGCATCTATTCCCGACACACATGGAGATTTGCTCAGCTGTGTTGAGCTCAGACAGCCTGACTGCACACACACACACTCAATCTTTAGCAGGAGAGACCTCATTTTAAAGCTGGCTTATTGTGTTTAACAAATAGGCCCACATGTTCCTGGTATAGCGCCCATCATAGGCGAATTATCATAGAGCTTCACGTCCAAGTACATTAAAGGATCAGCATATCAAATTAGCTGCTTATGAAATCCCTGTGGATTTGATTGTGAGAGGGCAGGGGCCATGGGTGGCCTTTGCCTCTGTATGAATAAAGACAGCATTACTGTCTCATTAGGCAAATTTCTTCCTGGTAAATGAATTATAGCAACAGGCGGCTGGGAGTAATACTGGATGTCTGACACAGCAAAGAGGGACGGGTTACAACACTGAGGTGACATTAGACGATTAAAGTAAAGACTAAGGTTGGAGTTCTGTCGCTTTAAGGCCAGCCTCTGTACCTCAAGCCTCAAAATCCTAGGTGAACAACATGGATATATCATATTACAATTACCCTCCCAAAAATAATTGGTATTTACAATTAAAGTTGTAATCTCGAAAAGTCTCAGTTTTGTTCTCTTTGGCGGCGCCTATGGCGATAAATGGTAAGTGCAGGAGCCCACTTCCCAGATGTCCAGACAGTGTTGCATGTGTGACGTCCACGGTTGGCTCGGGTTGATTTTCCATTTTAGACTGTTTGCCTTCATCTGAGCGGCGAGTTTGTTTCTTTTTCTTTGGATTTTCACTTATTTTTGAAGTTGTATCTGTAGTCATCCATCTTTTCTGTGTTTGTTCAGCCATAGTAGATTACTATTTACTCGCAACACTTGCAGAGACCGGAAAAGCAGCCGCTTAGCTCCGCCTACCCTCTCTGGCAGACCAACCACTGCTGGCTGATGTAAAACGCGTCACTAACTGTAATAACCCTATATACTGCTAATACAAAGGCTTCAGTGGACCATAGGCTCAATCACCACTGTGTTACCGATAGCGATAGATAGTGACTTAACAGACATTTATTTAAATTAAAATCTTTGAGATTATATATTTAATATTCAGACAACCATCAACAATTGCTTAAACTTAAAATGGCACCAAAACATCCTGGATTCACTTTACCCTCTAATATAAGACACTAATATTATTATTGCAGCATAGATAGGACACACGACTGTTTTTAAGTGGATATCCTTTTAGTGAAAAACAACCATAAGATAATCATATATCACGAGGTCCCTCTGCATAAAAGATAAATAAGTCTATATGTTCATTAGTGAGCTACACCGCTTTTTCAACCTACTCACATGACGGTATTCAGGATTTTCCCGATAACGGAAGTTCACCACAATCGACTTATCTTGCGAGTGTTTATCCGGTCAGCAGTATTTTATCATCACATCCCTTCAGCTGACAAATATCTTGCACATATTGACGACATAAGTGAACCTCACCTCACACTCCACTCCCTTATATACTCTGCCAGTTCAAGGCGGGATTACTACGCCTCTGTTACGTACAGTATGTGAAACGGCGTCTCTGTAAACTGCAGGGCCGGCAGGGCACAACAGCGCCGTGTGTGTATTTGAAGAACAAGCGCTCTTTGATTACACCTTGCGCACGTTTTGCCTCCGCAACGCCGGAGGGCTATGTAAAAACACACACTGCGGCAGGCGTTACTTGGTCCAATGTAAAATGGCGAAGGCTTGGTTATGGCGCTGAGGCGGAACAGCAGAGTAAAAAAGGGCTTCTGTTTCATGACTCTTCCTAGCCACGCCCTGAGGAAGACCCAATGAGGGTGGAAACCGGTCGTGTTTATTTTTTTGATCAAAAATCCTTGGCTCAGTTACGTTGCAGATATTCTTTGATTTGTCTTGTTAAAAACTTTCTGTTAATACTACAACTTAATGTGCATCTTCCTCTTTACTGGCTCTTAAAAAACTTGCCTTGTCATTAGCTGATTACTTAGCAAGTATAATATTACAGCATGTTATACTATAGCTGTGTTAAATACTCCATTCTGATTGGTCAATTACGGCAGTTTAAGGTCTGCTTTTTCTGTATTGCCAACAGAACATACGGAAAAGCATTCATGTATTATCAGGCGTACAAGAAGTCACTTAGATAGTTAACAGGCAAATAATATATACATGTTATGTTTCTCTATGATTAGACTCAAGTCTTGCTTTTGGACATCTGAGCGGCGGTTGTTGTTCCAAAACTCTTTTCATGGCTGCTTTCTCAAAGAACATCCTGTTAAATAAATTCTGCCTCTCTGAAAATAAGTCATTTTCTAACAGCACATCAGATCCACTTATCCTGTCTTCCATCGAGCACTCTGTGTTTCAGACCCTCCCTTCTAACTCACAAAGCCTTTGAATAATCTTTCTGAGAGAGAAGAAAACGCTCACATCTCAGCGAGCTGGTGGCAGATTTCTCCTCTCCGCTTCCTCAGGCAACACGTGTGCTCAACTCGCGGCAGTTCATGAGAGATGAAAGGGCCTGTATTAATAATAAATTATGAATGATTAAATTATACATGAAAGGAAAATCTAGGAAGCTTGTGCTTCCAGGTGCAGTTACTACCATTACTTAAAGAGTAACAACTGGCAGACAACAATTCATTAAAGAGGATGAAAGACATGTTCATGGCAGGAAATAACAAAAGTTAATGAGGTCAGGGTGTGTGTGTGTGTGTGTGTGTGTGTGTGTTAAATACTAACATACTCGCACCAAAAATAAATAGAACATTATAGGAATAAAACTTGTAGAAGCCAAAATATGTATTTGATTTAAAAAAGATTAATAGGAAAGCAGAATCTATTCTGATTGTTTCATTTTTCATATATTTTTTATGACCTGATGTTTTAATAAAGCAGAGTGATCCCTGTGGATGAGACGTCTGTTGCTGCAGAGGAGGCTTTCATGTAAACAGAAACACAAGTTACATGTTAAACATGAAGGAATGAACAAAAGCTGACGAATTCACAGGTCAAACTCCATCACGGTTCCCACATCAGTCAAATCTAATATTTCACCGACCTGATCATAAGCAGCTTCACTTGTTGCCTCTGCACAAATCTGATTTATTGGAATTGGAAATGTCGGAATTGAACACTTTATTTATGCATGGGGTTTTGGATGTTTTGTTCAATATGCACTCAGCCATTGAACTGCTCTGCACGCATATTAAAAACCTGTCTCATTATCACGGCTGGCTTCTTTTTGCAATGTCTCTCAGGATTATGTACCGGTAAATGCCAGTGAGTGTTAGATTAGCATGCTTACTGTGCTCCGCTAACATGCGTTAAACTCACAGTAAAATTAAAAATACTTCTTTACAAGTCATTTCATCTCAGATTCAGATAACTTAAGCTCCTATAAAATAAAGAAAATCATTCAGCCAATAGCATAAAATCATTTCACGTCTCCTCCAAGCAGCTTCACTTGTTTAAGAAAAAGCTGCTTTTACACGACATGTCACATTTCACACACAGAGGCAGAGGCTGCTACCTAAAGTGCCCAACTATCAATCAGTCTTCGCATTCATACCACTGGCTATGCCACTGGGAGCAATTTGGGGTCCAGTGTCTTGCCCAAGGACACTTCGACATGTGTACTGAGGGAGCTGGGGATCGAACCACCAACCTTCCGATTGAAAGATGACCGACTCTACCACTAAACCATAGCCGCCCCTAATGAAGTGGCCGGTGAGTGTAGATAGCTAGATATGGCACATCTGTCACATACAGTATAACAGCAACCTCTTCGTTAAACCCGTTAAAAAAGATTTAAAAGAGATGTTATTAAAGGTGCAGTGCAAATTTAACGATGATGAGCAGAGTTAGTGCAAACACTAAGGTGCAAGTGTGCATATTCTATATGTTGTAGTGTCTGAGAGAAAGAGCTGTAATGAGATCAGAATCAAGAGCTGTCTCTAAGATCCATATGTGCAATGGATGCTTTCAGTCGAGGAGTAATTCTCAGTTTGTTTGTTGTTTGTTTCTCTCCTGCCGATGGTCTAATAGGATGGTTTTGATGCTTTCAATGTTTCCTAAATAGCCACAGAATAAGACCAAATATACCAAACTGAAAATGTTTCTTTTCAAACAATCTTCTTATTGAAATCTAAAGTTGTAAGTGGAAAACAAATCAAATGTTGTTTTTTGTGTACGCTTAAGTAATTTAATCTCAACTGTGTTGTTGTTACTTTAGCTTCTGCTTCTGCAGCAGGAGCACAGCCCCCCAGAAAGAGGCAAACTTTCTGTCTCACAACAAAGTAAAGAAAAGAAAATGTCCGGATGAATCTCGGTGACGAATTATGTGGTGAAAACTCTTCACCTTTTCAGCACAGTAGAATCTAAAGGGTTTAGCAGCCTGTTCTCACTCATAACTCTTCAATTACAGCTGCTTGGTCAGTGGCCCTAAGCCTCTAATTATGATGCTGTAGGTATCCCTAATGATAGCCTCTCGACTGGAGGTGCTACTCCAGTATGGTTTTAATGTTTGGGGTATTTTTTAATGTGCGATTGAAGTTAGGGGACTTAATAGCAAGAAAAGACGTCAAAGTAAAGACGTAGGGGTGGTTGGATGAGTCAAACGCAGGACTTCCCTGAAGAGACCTGGTTTCATTTCAGCATTGAGTTCTCTTTAACTTACGTAACTTACTGAGCAAAGTGGAAGTTAAGTAATTTTAGGGGGATTTACAAATCTGAATTCCAACTCCATCCTTTAGATGTACGAGAAGGCTAAACTAACCGCTCAAACCACACACTGCCAAAGCTTTCACACAAACACTAGTTCAGTTTCGAACCATAATGCATCTTGTTTCTTAACCAGGCAGCTGTTAAGTAAAGTGCTGAGGCTTCAGGCAGCTGTGCTTGAAAAAACCATTATTCCCAGTGAAAGAGTTCACGGGGTTTTCACAAGAAGAGCAGTTCTCAGAAGAGGAGAATACGTTTTATGCATCGCACTAATCATTTCTCTTCACATGGCCTGACTGCCCATTTTCTAATCACCCTTTGAGGCACATCTGTAATAACGGCTGTCGAGTGGAAGAGCTATTAAAATCCATTTACAATCCTGTATCACAGCGGCGAGCCAGACAGACACAGCCAGACAGAGACGAGGGAAAAACAGAGCCTGAAAGGTGGATGGACGGCAAAATGAAACCTGGTGTTTAAAGGACATTAAAAGATTCAGCGTTACAATGTTCAATAATACCCCCTGGAATAACTGATGCTGCGAAAACACTCTCCCACAGAGTCTGTCTAAAGTATCATGCTCTACTAAAATCATGTTTTAATAAGGTTTTGTGAAACTTAGTAATATTAGTTTTGGTTTAATCACACCCTGGATATTTCTCACTTGTCACACACGTCATTAATTATAAGTCTGATGCTAGTGTTGATTTCCAATAACGGGTAAAGAGGAGGCAGCATCACTGTGGGTGGATCCTTACTTCAAGCTGGGCAGAAAGTATAGACAATGTTTTTGTGTGTGTGAGAGAGAGAGAGGGGACCTTGGCTGTGCCCTTGTTGATGTAAGTAACACTGTAGCAGTCAAAGGGATTGAAATCTAAACCGTACCCTGAGGTTCAGCCAGGCTGTGACTCCCTGTCCCCGTCTTTGTGTGTGTGTGTGTGTGTGTGTGTGTGTGTGTGTGTGTGTGTGTGTGTGACATCTGCCAAGGTCTTTTAATATTTAAACATCACTAATGGCTGCACTACTTTCTCACTTTCTGTTTGTTTCTAATCATCTATCTTTTCAAATCTTTTTGTCTATCTCTCTTTCACGCAAGCAAACGCACAACTATTCTAAAAATTGGTGATTTAATTTTTAAATATATAATCTGGTCAATAAATGTCTGTTAATTCACTATCTATCACCGAATGAGGTAACACAATGGTGATTGAGCCTATGGCCCGCTGATGAAAGCCTTTTGCATTTTCAGTATTACAGACTGGCTGTCTGTGGCGACTTTAGCGGAAAAAATCACAAGCGGCGCCCAGTTAGTGACGCATTTTCCATCACACTGCTTTTCCGGTCTCTGCAAGTGTTGCGAGTAAATCATAATCTACTGCGGCTGAACAAACATAGAAAAGATGGATGATACGACTTAATTTAAGTGACAATCCAAAGAAAAAGAAACAAATCGCTCAGATGAAGGCAAACAGTCTAAAAAGGAAAGCGACCGTCAGCGAGGAAAATCAAGAGTTACAACCGGAGCCAACCGTCGACGTCACACGTGCAACGCTGTCTGGATATCTGGGAAGTGTGCTCCCGCAATTACCGTTTATTACCATAGGTGACGCCAAAGAGAACGAAACTGAGATCTTCGAGGTTACGACTTTAAATCATCAAGAAAATATTCAAATGTTTTTTGGTTCCTACAAAATGTGGATTTGCTGCTCTTAATGTTTTATATACATTCAGCTTATATATCAAGCTGAATATTTTAGGCAGTTTAGGCAAATTCGGAAAAATTTCACATAGCACTCGTGAAAAATGTGAAATGCAGTTTTCACTTTTTTCTGATATCAACAAATGAATGTTACAAAAACATCAATAGATCAGCTAATAATGATTAAAGCTGTAAAAAACAGTTGAACCATTAAGATTCAGCATCATCAGCATCCTCCTCCTCGTGGGCTGTGACAGCAGCCAGTTTACATTGACAGTGTCAGATGAGCGTGCTTCTTTCTCTGCGACTATGCAAACAAAAAGCATGTCAGATGCAGATTTTATCACTACATCATCCTTTTTCGGTGTTAAAAAAAAGTCTGAATGATAAAAATAATGAACTGATACTGTATGACATGAACATCAGTGACTCATTAGTCGTGAGTAATCAAACCCCTGCCTGCCACAAGGATGAGGAAACACATTAGCTCATCTCTATTAATGGAAACAATATATGAGAGCGGGATTCTGTACGTGTTGTTTCATGCAAATAAGGAGAAACTACACGGATGTTCCTCACACTAATCCAAATATGGACACGCTGCAAGATTTGTAAATATGGTGCATCAGTCACAGGATATTATCAAGATGATTGTGTGTGACAGAGAAAGCAATAAACCACCTGACATGATCTTTTCTACTCATGTTTCTGAAGCTGTAAAATCATTGTTAACTGTACTTTCTTCTTGGGCAGATTTACGCAGCAGACAGAAAGGGTGTGGTGAATCAGTATTAAATTACTGTCATAAAAATAGAGGAAATGCTGCCACAAAACAGGCTGTTCAGTCTGGAAGGCTTGATTTCCATCTGATTATTTATAGTATAATTGACTGTGGCATTTATTGACTGATAATACAATTTAAAACCTCTCAGTTGTCAAATTGAGTAAAAACAGTCAGAAACAGAATAGTGCCACGTGTACTACAAGGATGACAGGAAGTTACAAAAGTCTAATAAAGAGAAACTTTTATTTTAATAAAATGTCATCACCTTCAAAAAAAACGTACCTGCAGTCTGTTCAAATATCAGCGTATTCATACGCTGAGCACAGATTCATATTTCATTTAATGTGATTTGAAAGATTTAAAAAAAACTTCCTGCGTATCAAAGTGTATTTGCAGGAATAAGTAGGTATTCCACGCCTTCATGTGAGATACGGATGTAGCTTTGGGCCACACTGCACACTTCAAAGGAAGGATATGCAGGGAGGAGAGAAGTCAGCCGCACTGGCAGCATGAATTACTGACGGGCCTGTGTGCATGTGTTTCTGTAGGTCCGGCTGGCACACATGGATGCAAATGTGTGCGTGCACCAGATTCAGGTCTTCAGTATACATATGATTTATGTAAACTTATTTAGTGTTTAACAGGTAAAAGGTAAAAAAGGAAGTAGTTTCAAATCTTTCCTACCCAACAGGTTCTGATATAACTAGAGTTATGGAAGTCTGAGGACTTGAAATCAAGAGGTTATAATCAGTTGAAATATGGGGTATCACGATGGCTTAGTGGTAAAGAGGCAAACAAAATAACACCAGCAACCTCCTGTTTGCATCTTCACGGTCAATGCACCAAATAGACAGAAAATACCCAAAATAAATAAAAGAATAAATATATATAAAAATATGATTCTCTTTATAATCAATAAAAATCTGATGTTTTCAATTCCACATATCAGTTAAAAAGGGAGTGTGGCTACGTTTATGTAAAGGAGCAACGGTGATGCATAACATGTTGGCGTCTAAATGGGACAACAGAGCAGTTTTGCTGTCTGTTAGCTGTGGCTGTCTCTTCCTGTCTGAACTCACCTGGCTGCGGAGACCAGACGGATGAGAGTAAAAGTTGGGGTGAGACGAGGAGCTGGCTGGTGGCGTCTGCAAGCTGGGAGTAGTTTTATGCTGCAGCCTGACGCCATCGCTGCATTCTGCACAGTCAAAGTTGCTCTTCCACACCATTACCTGTAGGGTTGCAATAACTTGTTGGTCATTCTAAAACAATACACAAAGGTCAAATTAACAAAAATATTCAATATAATAAATTAAATATAGTTTTACTTCCTCTTTTACAAGGTCTTTAGTAATTATTATAAGCCGTGTTTCATTTATTGTCGATACATCCCTTGTTATCACTCTTACTGGGAATCTACACAGTCATTGTAGCGTCAGACTAACATGTGTGACACGTAAGCGTCACTGCGGCATGTATTTTGCAATCTACACCGGCTGCAACTACAGCAAAGATGAGTTGGCCAATGGTAGTTGCGATTCATGGACATAAATAGGGGTGGCAGTGACGCTAAAAAGTGTGCAGTCTGACGAAAACAGGAAAAGAAGGCAACTTTGCAACCGACTTGTATTATTAGTGGGAATGCTGATTCAGCATTGTACTGTCTCAACTGGAAAGCTGTTTCATGATAGTTTGAATCTATCTATCTATCCATCTCCCTCTATGTCTCTTTCCTCCTCTCTCTTTCTCTTTCCTCTTTTTCTCTCTCTCATTTTCCTCTCTCTCTGTTTCTCTCCTTTTCTTTATTATTTTTCTTCCATACTTTTTTTTTTACCTTACTAAAACTATTTCATAATTTTAACCACAGGAACCATTCAGCTACTAAACTTAACTTTCTCACTTTCTGCCTCATATTATTTACTTCTTCAACCTTCATTTCTACATTTTCAGCAACTGTTTTGCAATTTCATTTCACTATCCTATTATGTCTGTGTCTGTCCCTCTCTCTGTCACTTGTCTTCTCTTCTTAATTGTTCTCATCTTCATCTTCTTCCTCACTTTAAGCTTAATTAGCCTCACTTTCTGCCTAATCTTCCTCACCTTTTTAATCTTTTCAACAACTTTCAGCAGTTTATTTCACATTTATGCATTTTCAACCGTGTTTTGTAATCGCATTTCAGCCTTCAGCTCTCAGCATTCCCACGCATTTTTCTAGTTTGTATGAATTATTTCTTAATTGTGCATAAACTCTGCATAAACTGTATTTCTGTAGGATGTAGAAGTCAAATGAGAATTAATTAATAGGATTGGTTTACCCAGATGTTGGTGAGGAAATGTACATATGCATTGCTCTTTTAACTTAATCTTGCCTGCTCATCTAGCTGATCAATAACTTCAACAGTAAACTTAAATCGAAGTCGGTCAAAATGATGAGATCACATCGTTTAACATGTATTCCTTGGTTGTGGGCATGTATTTACACAGCAGTCAATGGCTCTCCACGCTTCACTGACACGCACAAGCGAAAAAATAGACTCAGCATCCGCGGCTGGTGGAGATTGCAGCATTGAATAACATTGGAGCGGTTCTGTCCCAGCACAGGTATGTCAAAAATAAACTTCAAATACGTTGCCCGTGTAGATTCCCCATTAGCGTTATGACGACGGCATATTTTTGATCAGTTAGAAGAATAAGTCATCACCTGTTCATCTGAACCTCCAGAGGCAAAGTAGTCTCCTGTCCTGGAGAAGGCCACACAGGTCACAGGTCCCTGCAGAGAGCGGAGAAAGAGACCGAGAGATGAAGCTTTAGCATCAGCAGCCATTCTCTTCTCTTACACGGGAAAGCATCTTGGACCTTTTGGCTGCAAACAGCTGAGTCAAGTTGAAAAGCAATTTAAAGACAGCAAACAACGCTTTGAAATTGTGATGGGCAATTTTTAAGGAATTTCTGACATTTTGTCCACAAAACAATTAATTGAGAACAAAAATCTATCAACTGAATAGTTAATAGATGCAGCCTTTATCATATCACTAAGAATCCCTGTGTGTGGTGCTGTCTATGTGTTGAATTCAGCCCATTCATTCATTTCCAAACCCTAAACACAGTGAGTTTGAATAATAAGAACAATCGGTTATTTATCTACTGCCAAGCAATATAGCTGCAGTGAAAGTGTAGGTGGTAATATCAAACATGGGAGGGAGTAAACACTGCACGATGTAACTAAAGACACAACACAGACATAAATATACACAAACACACTTTAAGTCAATTAAAGAAAAGAGCTGGAGTTCATTGTGTTTTTTTCTATGGCTCATGTCTTTAAGAAAGTTCTTTAAACCATCTGAGGAAACAATTATTCTCAGAACAGAAGCTCCTTCATATATGCGTGGAGGAGGGAGTGGGCGTGTGGAGCTTCAGCAGAGCAATCAATAACAGAAAGCGGAGACGCAGGTGGGGTGAGGTCACACGTGGTCAGAGCCAAAAACGATCACCTGAGGAAGTCAGGACTTAGTGTGTGTGTGAGTGTGTGTGCGCGCGTGTATGAGCCTAGCGTACAAACAGACTCCAGTTTAAAAAAGAAATGTAGAAATCACCCTCTCTGCAGGTTAATTCTTTCTGTATCTCACAAAGCAGAATGGGGTCGGTGATTTGAGCCCGAGCCCTCTGACTGTGTTCAAAGAGAAGATGAAGGAGAGAACAAACAGAAGGAGGGAAAAGAGAAACACACAGGGAGGCTGCTGCTGGGGGAGGAAAAAGGAGCTGCTGTGTCCTGCGGCTGGCACCCAGACAGGCTGGTTTGGGTGAGGAATGGTTTCCCAGAAGCACCTGAGAGAAGCAGACAGTGTCACTATGGCAACGCGACGGCCTGACAGACAGCATGTTCTGTCTCGGCTCTGACTAATGCCTGCTGCCAGGCTGGCACTTGCCATGGCCAGACACACACACACACATACACACTCACAGAGAGGGAGTCTGACAGGGCAATGAACCTAACTGGCACATTTAATGCACTGATGGACGAACTGGGGTTACAGAAACCAGACAGGCCCCACACGGTGCTCTACATGGAGTTATGACTAACAAAATATGATTACATGTTCGTTCTGGTTATAATTTGTAAACTGTTAGTAATTTAAATCATCTCTAAGAGCGTTTCGCAACATGTTACATCGTATAAAGCCGTGATTATGGTTTCTTGTAACGCTCTAAAATAGTAATTACAACTTTTAAGAGCGTAAAAAGGAAATGTCATAAATAGACATTCAATTGACACAAAAACACAAGTATCAAACTGGTACTCATGATCAACCAACATACATTCAATCTCACGTCTTAACACATTTAGAAATGTTTCCTTTAGATGACATTTAAATAACAGTTTTATCTATATCAAGACATAATGTTTATGACATTCATGTGCATTCAGCCAGCTCATCCAGTTACTAAAGACTTAAGTGAGCATGTGAAAAAAAGCACCTGAATGACAATAGTCTTTGTCACACACAGAACAAGTAATTCTGTGGCAAAGAAAAGACACGTCATAATGAGGGTTTAGCTGGTTTCACACTAAACGCTGTCATAACAGACCCCAGTGTGTAATCTTAGATTACATGATGCTGTTTGGGAAGCAAACGAGACCCCATGTAGCAACATTGCTTTCTAAACAATATTAATGCCGGCTGAATTAAGTGTTGAGGTGCTTTTGCTCGCTCTTCAAACACAAGCAAAGTTGCTGTGCACCATATGCAACATGTTGTGACATATGTAATTGTGGGTCACACAGATTACACGTCATCAAAACTTCACACTCCTGCACGTTAAAATGCAGCTCTAACAGCTAAACAACAACATCCCCCCCATGAACAGACTGCGTAAAAGGGGCTCATGCGTCCAGAGAACTAATTTAATTGGAATGAATGAGTGCCATGTTGGTATTCTGTATCCAGTTTTCACAAAGGGTGCCATGTGGAGTCTTTCAGTAAAAAAACAAGGTTCTGTTTACATTCAATGTTTCACACTTTTACAGCCAAATAAATATGTTGAATACATTCCCTTTCTTATAAAAACATGTGCAGAGATAATTATTGGAGGATGAAACCTACATTGTATCAACAAAATTTGCTTGCTTGTAGTTTCTACTTCATGGCTTTTATTGCTACATTTTTTTACCAAGTTACTACGACTAAACGTGGATCAGTGTAATAACACAAAACCATCAGCAGGACTGTGTGACACATCACCTGTAAGCATGGTGCATAAATGTGTGTTCCTGTGCCCCTGCACAAGTGACAAACCATGTCTCAAAAATGTTGCTCCAGGGCACTCCTAGTGGTCGATTAAGTAGATGCATGCAGTGGCAAGAAATTTGCCTTGGGTACATTTTTTCTTTGCCAGACCTACTTCTTAACTTCTTAACAACTTTAAAGAGGGGGTATTATGCTGTTTCACATTTTAAGACATATAATGTTGGATGTCCAGACTAAACGTGGGTAAAGTTTCAAATCTGTAGGTAAAAAGTATGTTGGAGTAATCCCCAGGCTTCTCAGCTCAGGCTGCAGGCTGCTGTGAACGGCAGGTTTCACACAGTTTTTTCTACTCTGCAGGCTTCCGAGAGCTGGCCAATCAGAAGAAAGTGGGCTTGTAAGGGCGGGGTTTCTTAAAGGGACAGAGCTGAGTGAGTCGTTTCAGGCAGAGGCTGTGTGAGGGCCTGCACAGAGCACCAGTGTGAGTTTAACTGTAAATTAAGCTAAGCTTCTCCTCAGGTATCACAGAGGTATCACTAACCCTTTAATACCAGTTTACAAGCAGTACGACATTTAACTAAGGGATAACACGAGCATCTCCGCTCTGACATTGAGTCTTAAAAAGCTAAAGTTTGTTATTTGTGCACTAAGGTAATGCCTTTGTTCATAAAAAGTTTTGAATCACAGTGAGTAAATCAGTTGTCAGACACAGGAGCAGAGAGACAAATTAACCTAAATTAGACTGATTCAACCCAGCCAGGTATGGTCCCCCTGAGGCGAAGTAAACAACACGTTCATCAGATCCAACAGAAGACAAACACTCCCTCAGAGCCCTCATGTGTTTTCACGTACAGTACATGAACATAGACAAGCAGACACAAACACACATACACCTACACAGCCACGTCGAACAGATGGGGGTCTCTCCCATATCTAGCTATGCGACTGGAGAGACAATTAACACCCTGAGCGCTCCCAGCACCAACAGATTGGTGGAGTCGCCACTGAGCCAAAAAGAACAACAACAGAAACAGAGAGAGAGTGCGTGAGATGACAAATTGGGAGGTGTGAAGAGAGACGAGGGAAAAGTGCTTTTTTTTTTTATCTTGACAAAGAGAGGAGTTTTGGCAAGCAGTTGAAGTGAAGCACAGGTAACAGAGGAAAAAAGAAAATGAGAGACAGGCTACGTGTACAGAGTGATAGATAAACAGACGGACCACATGTGGTACTGGCAAGCCACTGATTTCCACGACCGGCCAGCACGCCAGTCCATCAGCTGTTCAAACAAACAGATACAGTCAGTGAGCCGTCCGGCCAGCTTGTCCAGCCAGCCAAAATGTGAGTACATGAAGGGTGAGAGAAGAAGAGAGGCGGTAGGAGAAAATTAGGGTGGACAAGAAGGGAAATGAGGATGATAATTTGGGTGTTGATGCTAAAAAAAATCCCTCGAAACAAAGCGAAGAGGAGGGTTAAAGTTGTAGAAAAAAGGACGGGACGGAAACAGAGAGGAGGAGGAAGAGAAGAAGAGGAGGAGAGGATCCAGAGGAATGGAGGCAGAAACACAGTTCTGCTTCCTTCCAACAACCCTGAGATGAGTCATTATGAGTGGGCTGCCCGCTCGCCTGGCAAGTACTAAAATACACCATGTACAAAAAAAGGCATCATACACACACACGCACACACACACACACACCTCAGACAATCAAACAGGCACAAAGGAGATGTCAAACACACTCGCATAACTGTGCACACCAAACAACACACACACAGACGCAGCTGAGCGGGCCACAGACACGACCTATCGTGATCACGCACAGTTAGGCCTGTGGATATCTAAATGGTAATCGTGTCTGCGTGTTTGTGTCTACCTGGTGTCCGTGCAGTGTGTACAGCAGCTTGCCCTCCACGAGGTCCAGGATCTTCATCGTGGAATCGCTGGACGCTGTGATGAGGAAATTACCAGCCGGGTGGAAAGACACGCTGTTCACCATACCGCTGTGGACTGGAGAACACACACAAACACACACGCTTTATGACAGTAGTCTTTCTAAACTAGATGTCAAGTTGCTGGTTTATGACTGAACTGATCACCTAACAGCAGTTAAGAGTTTGGTGTCTTGCTCAGTGACACTTCAGCAGGACAGGCGCTTGCTAACATGGTTGCCTGGAGCCCACTGAAGAGCACTGCTGCTGTAAATCACAATGCCCCCGTTGCTGTGTAACTTGAGAAGGGCATCAGGTTTACATCCATACATATCATTATGTCAAGTATAGTAGCTAGTAACTAGTCTGCCTTGAGTTGGGATCTTGATTGAAATAAAATAAGGATAACAGACATCTGACAAGTGACATGCTCCCTCTGCTGGCTGCAAGATGCTATGACATATTAGATCTACTTATACCTTTAGCAGAAAGATGCTAAAATGCTGCACTACTGGGAGACAACTAACCAAACTGTCAATTATTCCTTACTTGTATAACAGCAATCTCTACGCATTTTATCCACTATTTTACACTTGTATACTGGCTCCGAGTGGTAATTAACAACAGTATGATAAGTGAGGTCTAAAGGAAAGAAGAAGGAGCTAGACGAGAGGAGTGGAAAAAGCTTTTATCATCATGCCCCGTCCCCTCCAACAGAGGTGATTATCCTTTATTAGATCTCACAACAACTCGAATCCATTTAAGAGAGCTGATTAGAACGATCAGACTGAGTGGCAGGCTGACAGAAGGCATCGTCATTCAGCTAATTGAATATGCAAGAAATGATCTCGAGTCTTGATTACCACTTCAATGTTTCGCTTTAAAAGCTTCATTTTATCTCGGTGTTATTTCAGTAAACTGTTTTAAGCATCAGCTGTATTTTTGCACTGTGTTTAAAGGCTGGGTTTTATTGCAGATTCTGGTGGGAGAGGATGACTTTGTTCAGCTTTGTTGGCCTTGCTTTATCTTTTTTTCTATCTTTGAACTGTAAAGGTGTTCATACAATGAGAGCAACTTAAAACCAATGTGTATCCATACTTAGCCTTTAAAGCTAATGTTGATTGTGATTATAAACTCAAGAAGAAGACATTTTCCTCACTTAGGCTCTGGTTTCTTTACTTTGTTAGGGATCCAGCACGTCATAAAAGTCATGATCACCTGTTGTGTTTAAACTTACATTATTATAACAAAGAAATTCAAGCATCTTGAATGATGAATATTTTCTCTTCTTTATGACAGTAATCTGAATATCTTTGGGATGTGGAAAAAAAGACAATTTAAACCTCCATTCACACCTGTTAATAAAGAGAGAAGTTGTAGAGTAGATCAGTAAACAATGAAAATAATTGTAAGTTGCAGCGTTCATTTTGGTAATCTATTTTTCTTCTGGCATTTATACTGAGAGACTCACAGAAAATGTAGTAAATGCTTCTATACATGTTAAAGTACGTCTTAAAGACGCCCCAGTCATGTTTTTAGAAAAATGCTCTGCTTGAAATAATAAATTGTGTCTGTTTTTTCTGCAAAATACGTTTAATTACCTTGTAAAAATCCTCCCAAGGCATCTCCTCCTTCTCCCTCATTAAAATAATCCTGACCCTGCATAGTCCCCGCCCACTATGCACTACGTTTCTCTTTCATAAAATTACAGCGGAAAACAAAACACGTCTCTGCCATCGTTTAGTGGCAACTTGTTGAAACGCAGCTAGCTTGAAATGTAGTAATTAGTAGCTGTAACGTTAACATTAGTAGTTAGTAGTGAGTTTCGCAAAAATTACGATGACAGTTACAGCTGGCTCATGCATCACGGAAGTGGTTGCCATAGGTTGCACATAATGATATGCATAGCATCGCCAAGTCCATTAACATTATTGGCTCCTTAGGTTTGTGACGTCTCAAACCTGCCAATCTGAAAACGTGTTGTTCAGCCTGTCATGGTTTAAACTGCAGTTAAAAAGCAGACAGGCCCAGCCATGGAGATGACTGCTTATGTTGTCTCTGACACGTCTTGTAGCACATGAAGAACACCACATGGAGATGTTTACAAGGTTAAACACTGGATTTTCACTGGAGGGCGTCTTTAAGGGCGGATGTGACTGTTAGTTGTTAACACACTTTGTAATAAAGCTACAAATATTGAGTTAATTTTTATTGTAGTCAAATGACTTCATTCTAAACTAAAATACTTCCTTTATATGTTTGAGGTGTTGTTACCTTGGTAGTGCTGCAGCATCTTATGTGATCTGATGTCCCACACTTTGACAGAGTTGTCTGTGCTGGCTGCAGCGATGCATGTTCCACTTGGATGGAAGTCCACATGGTTTGCATAACTGAGTATCAAGAAAACAAGACATTTAAAGAAGTAAAGTAATAAGCATTTGGACTATTAGCTGTGAAGTTTGTAATTAATTAAGTAGGTGTTCAGCACTTGGTTACAGTATCTGGACATGTCAGCTTTTTGACTTGTTGTCGCTGAAAGACTATTTTTCTAAAATAACATACAGCACATACGGCTCTAAATCTACAACACAAAAATAACAGAATAAACACTGCCAAAAAATATGGATTCTTCTTGTTCTCTCAAGCCCACACACATCAGAACATTTCTCATCCACATTTTTATCCTGTTTATCCTTTTTCTGTCTCAAGTGCTCACCCAGCATGTTCATAGAAAGAATGAATACACTCTCTGCTATTCTTGTCCCACAGCTTAATGGTCTTATCATCACTGGACGACACAATCAGACGATCGTCTGGAGAAAACCTGGAAGATATGAATTTGATGTCATCGATTAAAAAAGGGCCATTATCTCAGTCTTCAGCTTCAATTTTACAAATTGCAAGTGTTTAATAAAGTTGTTAAATCATTTTGAAATGTATGGAATCTCTGTTAATAAAAATGACACAACAGAATAGGAAGAAATATCTGCAGTTACTATTAATATCTTAAAGGGGAAACTACATGCATGTGAATATGTGTGTGTGCATCCTACTTGGCACAGCGGACCCAGTTGATGTGCTGGTTGAGAGAGAAGAGAAACTTCTGCCTGTGCACGGTCCACACTTTGATGGTCTTGTCGTCAGAGGCTGTGACCAGAGTCTGCCCGTCACCTGAAAAGTTAACGCTGCGCACGGTTGCAGTGTGAGCCCTGAAAGCAGTCGACTCAGCCTTCCTGTAAACAGACACGAACACCAAGACAGCACTAAAGTTAAAAAACAAACTATCAAAAACCAGTGGGTGTTGAGAAATGAGTGCATTCTTCTTTGCTGGCAGAAGCAGGAGGTTCAGAACAACTGTCTGGTTTGGTTGTTTTTATGAGTCACCATCATTGTCCTTTGTGGAAGCTGTCTAGTGGAATACAATAATAAGAGATGATAACGCCTTATGACAAAACAAAACGCACATGCTGGGCACCCAAAGGCGGACGGTCTTGTCTCTTGAGGCGGAGGCCACCAGGTGCCCAGAGGGAGAAAACTGCACAGACATGACAGCATCTTTGTGTCCATCAAAACGATACGCTCGCATCTGAGGTTTCATGTTCCAGATCATCACACAGGAGTCCATAGAGCCTGTGGCTGGAAGAGGAGGAAGCACAGGTCAGTAAACTGAACACATTATGTACAACCGTGGGATATAAGAGAAAATGAAACACAAAGACAGAGTGAAAAAAGCAGCAGTTACCGATCTGTTTCATGTTGTAGCTGAAGTCCACACTCGTCACAGTCTCCCTGTGACCCTTGAAATGTCTCTCTAGAGACGGATCAGACTGTATGGACACAGAGACAGCCACATTTTTACAAATGATGAAAACCTGATTCATATTTTCAAGTTCTTGTCTGCAAGGAAGGAAAATGTGTTCCCAGTGTCTAAAAGTGAAATCCCAATAGTTAAAATCTAATCCGAATCGAAGATCTAAAGACATAAAAAATAGTGCAGAATTAAACAGCTTGTAAACAGGGAGAATTAAATATACACAAATTCATAAGAGGTGTATCAGTATAGGTAGTAACAGGTATAACATGTAGTAAGAGTACGTTCTCAAGTATTATTAATGACGAGTTTATTCGTCACAAAATACTAATTTGTTTGATCATGAATCTGTGTGTGTGTGTGTGCGATATTACTGACAGTGGCCAGACAATCTCTGCAATAGAATAATAAGAAGTACAACTAACTGTAAACGGTTTTCAATACAGTTTCTAGGAAACTTTGCTACTGAGACTCCATCTACATACATTATGCAGACAGTTTGACACATTACAGTGGGAAAAGAACAGGTGGCTGAATTCCATTCAGCTGCATGTCTTACAGGGACATTGACTCACAACAGTAATTCAAGAATATACACAGATGATTGTGGGCAACTAGTTCAGCTACAAAAACACTGGCTGGAGTTTGAAGCACAGCCATGGAGCGGCGCTGTTTCACAGTGCACTCGTAGCTAAACTCCAAAGTAAAGTCCAGAGAAAACACTAATTGTCGTAGTTTTTAGTCTATAATAAATCTGAATATAGTAGACCTGAATAACGTTGACCTCACTGGTTGATCATGATAAGTTAACATGCAGTGTTGTCTCAGTTTCTCCAGTTACAGATGCTCTTATAAATAATGCCATACAAGGAAACACGTCAGACGCATATATTTCACAGTTCTCTTCCCTGCGTTTTGCCTATCAGGCAACAGCTCCTAATTTGTGCCATAGCGCCAACAATGTCCTCCAGGCAAATTAACTGATTGTAACAGATTACATTAGAAAGATAAACACTAACTTAGTAAAGGTTATGCTTTTGGTCTCTGTAGACTTCTCATGAATGCAGGATCTGTAAATATAACGGCAGGAAGAACTGCCTGACAGGCGGAGCTCAGGGATAACTAATTGCCTCAGACACCACAGGGTGTTACCAAGGAGACGCGAGCTGTGGCGCTAGCCTAGCAACTGCTAGCCGTTAAACTAAGCGTTAAAACTCGGAGGACAAGGATAGAGGACTTTTAGTGCCGCATGTTTTTGTGTAAGGAAACGTTAATAACATGGCAGAGCTGCACATTATAGGCCAGATCGTTGGGGCCAGTGGTTTCCCGCAGAACAGTCTGTTTTGCAAATGGGGAGTTCATACTGGAGGAGCATGGCGGCTTCTCTCAGGGCTAAAGGAGGGTCAGACCCAGGTGGATATCCCCCAAACAGGAGATATGGCGTACTGGAGTCACCCCATTGATCTACACTACGCGACTAAAGGGCTCCAGGGCTGGCCAAAGCTTCACCTCCAAGTGTGGCACCAGGACTCTTTCGGACGCTGCCAGTTGTACGGTTACGGCTACTGCCATGTCCCTTCGAGCCCCGGACATCACCGGATAAACTGTGTGACTTGGAGGCCACTCGGCTCCTGGCAGGAGCAGTTGTCGCAGATGTTTGTCGGCGGAGGTCCCCAGCTCCGCAGCCCGGACCTCGTGTACAGCGGGGCGGACAGATACAGACTGCACACCGAAGCCATGGGGACAGTTGAGCTGGAGCTGGGCATTATCATGAGACACTTTGACAAATATGGCGTAGAGAGCTAACAAAGTGAAATGAAATATACTTCATATCTGGTGCTGGTGGAGGTCTGACCTGTTGTAAAGTTTTGTACTTTTTGTATATTCCGTTTTATACATCTTATCTATGTAAATAAAGAAACTATTGGCTTAATGAAGTTGGTTCTTTGTTGATATGCCATTTTCCTTTGCAGACCAATACAAGACCAGTGTCAGCTGGGATTAGCTCAAGCCCCCTATGACCCTAATGGCTAAGCAGCTATAGCTAATGCATGGAGAGATGCATCATATTGATCTTCATTCTATATTATTGCCAAGGATGTCCTAAAATTGTATGCAAAATGTATTTAATTTCCATTAGCCTCCTTCCATTAAGAATAAAAAAAATTTTCAATGAATTTGAAATGCTCCAGTCACAGCACATTAGCAACACAATCTGAACCAGTGCTTTCAGTATATAATAACCCCACGTTACTACTCTTTTCAGCATCATGGCTGTTTTCACTCCATCCTGTATCCCAAACTGATATTTTATAATGGGTGTTTGTCATTAACAAAAATCAAAGTAAATTAATACAATTTTAAAGCAAATGATGTAGGCTATTGATTATAACTCCTACCTAAACATGACATCCATGCATCATACATAAAAGTGTACAATTATGACTCTATAAAACAATTAACTGCAGTGAGACAATGTCATTAGTTCTATGCTATCTAAAACAGCCTGTGTTTTGAGAGTGCATCAGCTATGTTTATTACACAAGAGTAAATGTATAGGCTTCAGCAAAATCATTGCAAAAAGAATAGTAACTCTGACATTGTGTAGCACAACTACAACTACAAAAATCACAGACAATATACACACTCTTTTATGATATGGGATTTATTTCTATTTCTGAGGGGTTTTTTTTGCTCAGTTAAATTTAAGTTTTATAGCTTTATCTGTAAAGCCTTGTAACGTACTGTGGAAGATATTTCCTGAAATACACTTTTATATTCCTACTATGCTCACCATTTTGGGTCAGTCTGAGTCTGAGTCTAGACCTTAGTTTCAGAAAGCCAACCAAGAAAGCTCTGTTTCCCCAAAACAGTGTCTAAATAACTTTATGAGACACTTCACTCAGGTCACATACAGCAGGTGTACCCCACTTTCTACTTGTGCTTGCAAGTTGTGAAGCTACAATCCAGAAACCAACTTTAACTCAGAAGTACAAGAAACGCAACAACTTCCATAGAGCTGTAAGGTAAAGTACACTCACCAGTGCAGAAGTCATCTTTGGGACCGACTGTTAGGACCGTTAAAACCGTTACTCTTCCTTTCTTCCCTATTACCGTGAATAAAACGACCGTTTATATCTCACCGGCTAACGCTAGCTTACAACTAGCTTAGCTGCTAGTTGCTGACAACAACAAAGTTCAGTTTACGCGCCGCGATTGGGCGCTGAGCGTCTGTTCAGGCTTCTTAAAGGGAAAGTTACAACTTTATTACGTGTATTTTGATAATACAGATACTATTGTGGGTGCACCTTTAAATAAAATATATACAACTGAGCAGTGAATGGTGCCGTTAAATTATTAGAATGACATTAATCCATCAAGATATTCAAGTTGATTTTTTATGATTTTAAAGTGTAGTGACCCAGCTTTACCACCATGGGTCAGCAGTGCAGCACTGTTAGAATTACCAATATGGATGATGCAGTGGGTGAATCAAGGACGTTGAAACAAGATTTCATATCAAATTGATCGACTTCCTCTTTGAAAAAAACACGGCGTTTAGCGTTGGTTAAAGATTATATCTTAAAGATTATATCTCTGGTTTTGTATGTTAAACGGGGATATTTACCAGAAGAACAAGCAGAGAAGAACATATTTAAAGTGTGCATTGGACTGTACTAAGTGCAGATTTGAGGCACTGGTGGCGAGCTTGAGTAGCTCCATTTTCTGTAATGCTTAGGCCTACTTCAACCCCACTTCATTTCTTAAATAATAAATACAGTACCTTTTACTCCAATGCATTTATCTGATAACCTTTACCAGTCGTTTGTAATTATGATGCATTACATTCCTTGCAAGCCCTTACATTTGGATTTGTCTGGCAATATATAACATTGACAGTGTTTTATAATGTGTACTATTTGAATAGTAAATTTAACTACCAGGCACAGATTTGCTGTGTTGTAATGCGTATTTAATACACACATCTAAATATATGAAACATAGAGCTACAAAAATGGAATAACAAAGACTGAATTTGACACGCTCCCTCCTAACCACAGGGTTAGGATCTGTGAGGGCCCTTATCAGGTCAGTGCAAAATCAAACCAGCTGAATCACTTGGCTTGTAGCAATCAGGCATCAAAGCACCTATGCAAATGTTCAGCATGTTGTTGTCATAGCTCAACACATGGTTTGACCCCATGGAAGAAAGATCGAATGAGGCCATCTTAATTGAAGTGTAGTATTGTTTGTTTTACTGCTTAGGGCTCGGCATACTGCCAACAAGCTATCATGGTTCAGAATACTTTATGCACAAAGTATACACGGCTATGGAGAGGCGGAAAGAGGAAACAAAACCTGCTTTAACAATTACTGACTCAACCATGTGAGCTATGTGAAGAAATAACTTACAGAGAAAGACCACAATGTGTAGTAGTCTGTAAACCATGCACAGCAGAGTGGAAAGTGGTGACAAAGTACAGGTAACAAACTAAAAGAAAAGAAAGTAGCATATCAGATGATTACTTATTCATGACAAAGACCAAAACCAGGCCTTGCATAGCCTAGCTTCAATGTTTCCAGTTTATCTGGCCAAATTACAGAGATTCAGGATGCCACAATTTTCCTTTTCTCCCCACTGACGCCTCCTTTTTATTGGAAGTATAATTTTTTTGTCCTCCTAACGGCTCAGATTTGCAGTTTAGATGCTGGTTAAAACTTAGTCCTGGGTTCTTCCTGTTTTAGTGCATCTCACCACAACAGATTTTGGGTCATTGACTAGCAGCTAATGTGCTTCTAGTCTTGCTAAGCTAAGCTTAGTCGAGCTACAGTTTCTTTATACTTAATGTTTACTTATTCATTTTTATGTAATCAATAATCCTATTTCTTTTATTCATTTATTTATCTATTTTTTGGCCTTTTAATGCCTGTGTTCAGAAAGGACAGTGGATAGTATCTGAAACAGGGGACGAAAGAGTGTGGAAGACGTAATGCAAAGGGCTGAGGGTCGGAGTCAAACCCGGGGACGCCGCATCAAGGACTGTAGCCTCTGTATATGGGATGCACGATTGAACCGCTGAGCTAAACCAGCGGCCAGTATTCATATATTTAATATGATATCATTTGTTCTTTAATTTTTTTAACTAGGGATGCACCGATTGAGAAAATCAGGGCTGATACTGTTGTTTAAAATAACAATTTTGCCGATGGCCAATACCGATGTTTTTTTCAATAACTGTACTTTTAGTAATTATTAATGCCCTCGTCTGGATAACTCCCAACTTGTTTTACATAAAAATCAAATTTGTCAAAGAATAACTGAAAAGCCTCGTTAGCCTGTTTTAGAATCACCTGGTCATAGTACAAACATTTTTAACTGCTTACGTAGCCTAACAAAAATCTTTCTCAAAACCTAAATACTTTTTTGTTACAATTAAATTTACTGCACAATTAAAGCAGTTGAAAAAGAAAAACATCGACTACTGCCATCGGTGCATGCCATCTTATTTGCCGATGGGCAGATGTCTGTCAACACGGCCGATATCAGCCGATTCCGATGTTCAGCCGATGTGTCGGTGCATCCCTATTTTTAACTGTTGACTGCAACTAGCAATGTTCAAAAAAGTATGAGCTATGCTTTAACAGTGCTGCTATTGGTTCAATGATGTCTATTATGAAAAAAGAACAATATATACTGTAAATATATAACAATACTTTTATGTAACAAAAATGCAGTTAGAGATACAATACACTGTCATTGTTTTAATTGACCGAAAGGAAATTAAAATTGCAACATTAACTCACAAAAGAAAATCAAAATATGACTTAAATGAAGAAAATTATTTGGCTGTTAGTCTTTCCTTAATTTCTCTCTGTTGTTGGTATGATGTGTGACAGATTTAAAAAATGTTGCGTCAAACCAAAAGGCAGCCATTGTTACAGCCCTGTGAGGCTGAGGTAATGCCTCTATTGTGTCGGACCAATCAATGTCAACACACCTGTTCTTTAACCAAATCCTCTGTGGGCTCTTTAAGCCGAGTGGTTCTGCGTTTCCTAGCAAACAATCCATCCCACAAATGCTTACATAATATCCCTTCCTTAACCCCAAGTTTCATAGCATGACTGGCTGTGATTATGGTCACATTATTTTTATACCATGTAATCATGTGTCTGTTTCAGGATGTAAACACATGCTTCACCTGGAAGCCCAAGAACGAGTCATGATTGTTGTTTGCTTGGAAATACATACAAGGCCTTTAGTGGATTATTCAAAAATACTTACCTCCTTTAAAATTCTCAAACTATGTTCAAGGGGAGTCAAGGGTCACATGTCATGACACGTTTTATGCACCATCAACCAAGAGGACTGTCGAGATTAAGTTTGATTATTTGAATGTCTTTCTGCAATTATTTAAACAAGACACTTTCAGGTTAATTACTCCTCATAAGACACACCCATATACTTTATACAATCCTATCATTGCAGTGTAAGCCAAAGCCATGGTATGCTAACCAGGTCATCTGATGGGAACATTTTCTATGTCCTAATACTTGTTTAACCAGTTGTTTCCAGTAGATCTTACATAGGAGGAAGGAGGAAGAAAAACAAGCTAATGACCTGGAATCCTCTGAACCATGATTCATCTTCAGAAGCCGTAAAGGCACTTCTCGATTGTAATTAAACAACCTGAGATGTTTTCCATTCACGAACACACACTGAGTGAAACTCCTCAGTGCTAAGTAAGGTTCACAACCTTAAGCTGCACTTTACCTAAGGTTACACTCCTTCCTTTTAAACATGAAATGCTTTTCTGACTACTTTGTGCACATGACAAAAGTATCTGAGCCCTGAGCACTTGTGCTTATTGTTAAAGGGAAGAAGGATATATATATATATATGACTGTAATCACAATGAAAACACAGTTTCCTTTTGAGGAAAAGAGGAAGTTTGTAATAATATTTGCTTATCTGTGGCCTTTGACTAATTTATGACAGTATACATTTAAAGGGCTCTTATCTTATCTACCTTGCTTTCAACTTTCACCGGGATCGATGTGATTTTCTCGAGCTCATAGCCCTGATTGTAGAGTTTTGACTACTCAGTTCACCTCAGTAGGTACAAGGTATTAAGCTCAACCCAAACATTAAAAACACAGGAAGCTTATAAACAATTACAATAATGCTGTTAATCACATATTGTACAAAGAATAAGACTTTGTGTTTGAATGAGCAGTTACATGACAGAAAGATTGATTGAGTGGGTGCACACAGGATCTCAGAAGTCTTGTTCTCATAGATTCGTTAGCTTTAAACTAAACAAATGTCCAAACTCAGTTAGCTGCACTCCTAAACAATGTTTGCTAACAAGATACAACATAAAAACAAAGTAAAAGAATTGTTGGACACCCTTACGTAGCTAATTAGTTTTAACTTTTAACTGTGGCTAGAGGTTTCCTTGATCTTCCTTGATCTTCCTAGCTACTGTAGCTACTACTGTAGCTAAGCTAGGTTTAGCTTAACTACAGTATGCTCATATTTAATGTTTACTTCTTTGGTTTTATTGTATCAATACTTCAATTTATATCATTTAGTTTACATTTTGTGTTTATTTCATTTTATTTTTATCAACTTTTGCCTGTGGCTAGCTGTTAACTTCATTCCATTCCTAAAAGCCGCTCAGCTAGTTTAGCCACTGGGCCCCAGTATTTATGCATAAACACAAATGTCATCACACTCTCAGTTAGACAGCAAGTAAGAAAATATCCAAACATCAGAGCTTTTTGTTAACAGTCTTGCTGCTATATGACATTTTGATTAGGCCATATCTGTATTTATTTTAACCCTTTATCTTTTATCTATTTATCAATACTGTAGTTACAAATAATAAGTGCTGTCATCTTTTTAAAATAATAGAGTGGGCTTTTAGTTAAAATCAACTAAAAGGTAATTCAAATAACTCAAAAGCTCAATAACTCAAAAACGTAAAATATTACTCTGATAAAGGAGTTTGATATTTGGATGTCTTTCCTTAATCTATGTTCCTCTCTGTTGCTGGTGTGTTGTGTGAAGGATTTATAAAAAATGTTGCACAGAACCAACAGGCGGACATTATAATTACCCTTAGACACTAAGGTTTCTAAAAAAACAACATCTTCTCTCAATTTGAAATAAGTAGTGTGAAACCATGCTTGTCATGTGAATGTCGACTGATGCAGCACGCACTGTGACAATACCACACTCACACACACACACAGAGGTGTTTACTTCTCCTGGACATAATATTTAGAAAGCTCTTTTGTAAGAAGATTGATGCTATTACAACTCTGCTATAACTCACAATAGATTTTGATATAATGGTTCGTGAGAGTGAAACATTCCTCAACATCCTGCAGGCCTTTAAAGACACACCTTTGCTCTCAGCTCATTTTGAGCCTCCAAACCTCAAAGAGGGAATTCAGCTTCATTGTTTTACGGCTAGAAGGCCCACTGTCAGGAAACAACGCTGTACTAGCTGTGTAATATTTTTAGAGACATAAGTGAGCCGCATGCAGCTCGTGAATGAGGAAATGTAAACTGTGGATCTGCATCAGTGCACTGTTGTGTGTTTCACATGGCTTGCCTCACAGGTGTGCAGAACAAAAGAAGAGGAACTTTTAGACAAAAATATATGCACATATTCGTCATTGACACACAACACCGAGCATTATGTAATATTAGTTCCATACATGACCTTTGAAGAGAGAGTCAAAAACGGCTCTTATCTTCAAGGTTGGGTGGCATAGGGTTGCTTTTCTGAGTTTTATGTCATGTCATGTGCCATGAGATGAAGTTCGATCATCCTGTTCTTCAAATATGCAGTCTGTTACCACTGTCCTGTGCTTTTCCTTTTTTCATCTTTGTCGTGACAGGCTGGACTGTTAGGCGCCCATTGAGTCTTATGTAAGATCAGACCTCCTGCCAAATATCAAAGGTAAGACTGCAGACTAATTCAACAGCATTGTGTTTCTTTAAATGTGTTATAGTTTTGACTGGATTGTGGATACTGTAGAGAAAATAATAAGGTCACTTGACATCATATCTTAGCAATGTTTGAGCCACACCTGTTACATATGTAAGTGCCACCTGCACCCTCAGAACTCATATATCAACAATGCTAGTCATCTCAACACAATGGGAATGTATCAATCCCTCTTAGCTGTAAATAGAAAACTTAATTTGCCATAAATCAACCCCTGTTGATAAGAAAAACTGGAAATCTGAATAGAGAAACAAACATGCAAAAGTGCCGAGTCATCCGACCGTAGACAGTCACTCTCTATTCCTTAAAAGTGCATCAAAACTATCCCAAACAGTCATTTAATATACTTTATTTTGTAGTATATTTAATAGAATATGAGTCATCGTTTCAGCAAAGTATTGACAGCAGAAAGGCTGTAAATGTCAGTGAATTTGGAGGACAAAGTCTGCACGCGCAAACTACCGCACTCTTCCTGCTGCAGCCAGGAACAATGCTTGGTTATCTTTGTGATGGTTTCGACGAAGGAATGGAGGAAATACACATGTTGAATTTTCAGCTTACATCCTTGTTTTTCTTCCTTTACAGATGCTAATAATAATCAGGATAACTTCCCACAAAGATACCGCTCTACTGTAAAAGGAGGTTTACAATTTAAATTGTAAAAGCAATAACCCGTGAGGTGCAATGCCACCTTTACCCTTGTTTATAAGGGTTTATTGTTGCCCTTTTACGGACATGGTGCAGTTGGCAGCATGTTGGAGTTTGATGCCTCCTCACCCAGAGTGTTTATATATTTAACCTACAAAACACCGAGCACTGACAGGTGATTATCAAATCAAACTAATACATTCGGGACATTGCTCTCTATTATTTTCCTGGCCTGTTTGTTAGTATAGCATGACATGATTTAATGCTATGTTGCTTTGCCTGCAGGTAAGGCAAAGGAATTCCTGACCTCATCTGAGAATCTGCAGCTGTGTGCATGAAAGTGTCACGCACATGTATACTGTAAACACAGCAATGCTCCCTCTCTCTCTCTCTCTCTCACTGGAAACTCTAACTGGAAATGGAGAGGGAAGTAAATGCTTTGAAGTTATTGTCGACCTTAGAAACACTGTGACCGAGAGCGTGACATTTACTGGAGGTATGTTACCCTTAAACATACTTGTTCCTGGTGTGGTTCAGGAGGGTGTGGGCGAAGTCTGACTCTGGTGTTGTAGAGGGAAGGTTACAACAGGAAACAAACGCTCAAACAAAGAGAATATGTCACATATAGAAGATAGTGACAATCTTTTTACAAGCTTAGTGCTACTCAGAAACATAGAAAAGTATCCAAGGTCACTTTAAGAGGAGGTCAGGGTCATCATAAACATGTATTTCCTGACTTACAATGATCAGCATTATACATAACTGATTAATCTCAGGTCATTTAGATAAACAGTAAATACAGAAATAAAAAAATAATTTCCATCTAAGTGGTGTCACCGCTCTGATCTGTAACACGATCATGCGTTTGTGTGTGCTTGTAGGGCAAGGGGACACGAAAGGCCACGAGGGGACAGGAATGCTCAGCTCGAGACTCTGGACATCGGCCAGTCTCGTCTGTGTCCGCAAGTGTGAACCAAGGACAGCGTGATCCACAACTCCGACCACCTCTGATCCACTGGTCCCCATGACAACTGTCAAAATAATCAGTAACTTAACACAAGTCTTCAATGTTCACTTGATGCTAATCAATTGATAACAATTGCTATTATAGTCTTTAGTCAGTGCACAGCAGGGCAGGGGAAGATGACAAAAATGTGAGATTCAATTTTCAAATACTAAATGCATTAAAAAATAATGGTTACTTTGGTTTAAATACATTTTTCTATCCATCCATCCATTATCTATACCGCTTATCCTGTTCAGGGTCACGGGGGGAGCCTAGCCCAGCTGTCATTGGGCGAAAGGCAAGGTTACACCCTGGACTGGTCGCCAGTCAATCACAGGGCTGACACATAGAGACAGACACCCTCGCACTCACACCTACGGGCAATTTAGAGCCACCAATTAACCTGACAAGCATGTCTTTGGACTGTGGGAGGGGAACTTACACATGCACAGGGAGAAAATGCAAACTCCGCACAGAAAGTCCCCCGTTGCCCAAACCAGGGTTTGAACCACTGACCTTCTAGCTGTGAGGCAACAGCGTTAACCGCGCAGCCCCATCCCTTTTTTTTTAATTTAAAGATTTAAAGAGTCTTTATGCCTTAATTTAGAGAGGAAAGTGGATGATGTTGGAAACAAGGGGAGAGAAAGTGACGGGTGGACACGTGGCAAAGAGCCAAGGGTGGGAGTCGAACCCAGGGCTGCCGCGTGGAAGACTATAGCCTCTGTTTATAGGCCGCTGATTAACCACTGAGCTTAACCTTAACTTAAATCAATTAATTCTTAGGGGAAATTCCATATAACAAATATATAACAAAGTTATTACCAGGATAGTTCTGAATTGATGAATAGGTCATTTTTGACCTGTTAAAAAAGCATTACAAAATAAAACTTCTTTAAATTAAATGACCCGAAATGCAACTGTCCTGCTTTATGTTGCAGAAAATGATGCTGTGAATATGTTTTTTTTTAACTTAGACCACTTCTTATTCGTGTTTCTATTGTTTGCATGGTTGAAGATGTGACAAACCTGCACACACAATAGCAACCATCACAAACAAACACACACACACACACACACAAAGGGGGTGAGAGTGTGTGCGGGAAGATAATTGCCCCTTATTCCTCCAAACAACCAGAGTCAGGGTGGGGAATGTTTCTCTGCTCTCTGAGACACATTCCCGTCTGATCTCGTGCTCCAGTAAACCAACAAGGAAACTTTTACTGTCATTAAGAGACTTGCAGTAAATGAACAGCGCACGTGAATGTACGGTACTTCCCTGTGTGCGGCACCCAATACAGACTGCAGTTAGTCAGCAGTACTTCCTTGAAAAGGTAATTAGCATCAGGCGTGTTATGAGTAATTAGCTAACTAAACAAACATCAAACTAAGAATATAAAGTGAAAATAGGTAGATTATTGACACCTTGTTATCAAGCAGAAAAGGCATATTAGAAAAGATATCTGCATATCAATATAGGCCGATTTCAAACTGCACGCTTCTTGAAATCCGTTATTTGCACAGTTAAGGAATTAACACAGCAGCTTGTCCAACGCACATACATGCGTCAGGAGGTATGGAGGAATTTCCTTAAAAAATCACAAGACTTGTCAGTTTGGTTGTAACTTAGACAGCAAGTTTTAAATATAAATTTCGGGGAATAGTGTCGTTAGATTTTGTCATTCTCGGCTTCTGTGTTGCAAGAAAAGACATGTTGTGATCTTTTTCACCACAACAGAAGTAATTGTGTAATAAGCAGTGCAATAACCGCCTGGCCTTCCTGGTCAAGGTCAATACATTTATGCACATAATGAGTTATTTACACTCATTACACAATACATTTAAAAGTTCCTGACTTGCCTTCTCATATGTGATTAATGTCATCTATTCAACAAAGCCTTAAATAACCCTCCTCTGACGATATGAAAACTCATCAAGCTTAATGAATGGGCTGAGTTATCGATGCAATGGGAGCAAACAGAGCTTGAAAAAAACTTTAATCCGTTAGGCTGTAATGCATTATGGTATGTGACTCTGTACATACACTTAACTGTACAGTACAGGTCATCGTGATGAGTGGGCTCATGGCTGCTCTGTGTGCAAGAGTGAGCATTTTCAAATCTGAATACAGCCTGTTTTGCAGGTTCCGTGTTATGTATACAATGGGGCAGGATCATCTGAAGACTTTTATGTATTATATTACTCCTGAACTTTTCTGACAACCAGAATGAGCTTGTTTACAGTTGATTAATATTTTGAATTAAAAAGTTTTTGCTGTGTAAAAGTTACGGGTTGTAAATACAATGGGACTGAATGGGCCTCTAAAGACTTTAAACAAGGCGGGTCATCTTAATGAGCTTATGTAAAGTTGATCGGAGAGCAATACTGAGCACATTAAGATTTGAATGAAGATACATTTTGAACTTTATACAAGTGGTGAGTTATTGTGTGATGGTATTGTCTGGGCCTCATTAGTTTTAAAGCAACATATTACTAATAATACGCCAGAGACTGTGCATGTCACCATAACAAGCGTATGTACACTAAATCAGTGCTGTAAATACAATGTGACAGAAAGGGCCTCCAGAAATGCCATACACATTATCATTACTTCTGCACAACAATCCCACTATTCCTTTATCATCAGTGACAGAGCAGCCGTCGCATATCCTAAAGGCATCTTTCCATGTGCATATGATTGCACAGGAGTCGTGCAGACACATGCGCTCGCAACATCTGAAACGAGCTGAAACGATGAAACAGTCACGTGGTTACATTCCAGGAGGCCCCAAGGACCTGCAGTTATCTGGACCCCGATGGCAGATAACGAGGTCAGTGTCAAAGACAAGCAAACCATGAGAGTGAATACAACAACCATTCCTATTCAAATGGCTGTTTTCATTAAGCTTTTAGCTGAAATGTAATTAATAAAGCAGCCAAAGCCATTCTGACAATGTCATTTTTAGCTTTTTTTAATCCTGAAAAGCAGAAATGAGACTAAAGTCACAGTTTGTGCATCTCTTTTATATGTGAGTTGATGCTGTTTGGACTGTCTGCCTCTCTAACCTGCATTTTGTTTAACAAAATAAAAGCACATATCTTTAAACTAAGTAGAGCAAACAACAGTGACCTCAATAAAGTGATTCCTCTATACAGAGGCATGAAATGATCCCGTCTCACTTCAAAGAAAGTTTATCTTGGATGATGACACTGCATTCCTAATAAGGGACGTATTGTTTCCAAAAACCCAGCTGCAACACGGGCATCTCCTCGGGAATGTTTAAAACTTTGAAATTTGAGGCTTTTATAATCAGTTTCATACCAGAGAGTCAAAAAGACTCATGATGAAAAGGTTGGAGATAGAGATATCAAGAGTACAAAACAATGTGTTGTGTCTTCACCTAGAATGTGTTTATGTGTGTGTGTTTAAAGCATATCTGTGACATATTTGTGGCATACTGCAGTCTCCAGTTAATTGTCACCTCTATGTCTCTGCACGCACGTCCGTGCTTTCTCTGTAATGAGGAAATGACCTTTTTGAAAGTGACGACGCTCAAACAGACATCAGTCTTCATACAGTCGAGCTGTCTGGTTAACTTCTTGGCTGCCAGAGGCCCGATCACTTCCACTGCCCGGAAAGAAATACTGTGATAAGCACAGGCTGCCTTTTTGTCTGTTGCTGCACAACCAGGCCATGACTCATTTTCTACGTGATCTCTTTTTTCCTCTATTGTGTTGGTAAAAACACACATGAGCCATTGTTCAGTTGAATTAATCTCTCTACAACAGACTGCAATTTAGAACAATACTGCTGGAGGAGCTGAACTAACAATTTGTAAATATACTAAAAGCAGAGATGTGGACTTGAGACTTGGTGACTTGGACTCGAGTCGACTCGAGTCACTGTTTTGGTGACTTGCGACTTCACTTGACAAAAAATAAATGACTTGAGACCCAACTTGGACTTGCAAGTTAATGACTTGAGACTTGACTTGACTTGAGGCATGATGACTCGGATGACTTGCGTGTGTTCATAAGTTTGAATGTTAGCTGTTAAATATAAAATTATAAAATTCAATGTTGTCAAGTTTCTGTCTAACTATCAAGTATGTATGCAGCGCAAACTGGGAATCATGACTGGACGACTCAAAAAGCTCCCCCATATGTGATTGTCATGATTGGATGACTGGTCAGTCAAACTCCTCGCTATGGCAACAAAGACCCCTGCCCCCCGTCGTACTCGTTACTCCTTAATACGGTCTTAGACCAGACCATCATCATGGCTGCGTCTGTGCCAAGATCATACAGATACAATTTATTGTCACACTTTTTGAACAGGTTATATAAATTGGCCAATAATAACAAGCTACTAATACCTTGTCTTTTCTCTTTATAAAGACCAGATACTACAGGTAAGAGTGCTGTATGTTGGGTGTGAAAAAACGTGACTTGAAAAGTGACATGACTTGGGACTTGACTTGCCTTAACTTGACCTGAGACTTACTTGGAACTTGAGCAAGGATGACTTGGCCCCAAAACTGACTAGAGTTACTTTCAAAATGGCGATTAACTCGAGCGTGGCCATAATGATTTGTAAAATGCTAGCTAGGAAGTCTTTACAGTGCCTTCCTATTAAAGACAATACACTATATAGTCTATGTAGCATCACTAGCTAACTTAACTTCTAAAAATAACCATTTATGGAGGCCAATCGGTATATTAACCTTGACAGCTAGTCCTTTCTTAATGTGGGCAAGACTTTTGTTTTGTTCAGGAACAAGTTTAAAATTAGCAATAGCTAAAATCTCTCACATCAGTTTCATGCTCTGAAGCCCTTTGGAAGTTACATTTCATCCTCCCTGTCAAATAAAAAAAAACAGCGTTATTTGACCATTCAGTTTGTAACTTTGACAATATTTGAGGGGAGTTTGAAAATCTACAAATGTTTTTTTTTTTTTAAACAGCATTTAGTACAAGTTATGGTTCCTACTTTGCTCCTTTAGCAAGTAATTTTAGATAAGCATGCTAGCCTTAGCACTTAGTTCACGTAGCCCATGTAAATATTACAGCTTAATTTCTGCATAAAAACTGGTTTATGAAGTGTAGAGTTGATAACTTTTACATTTTTTGAAGCTTAAATCTTAACATATAAACATAATTAACTGGTGTAACGTTAACTGTCTCCTGTTAGGGCCTTGCCAGTTTTACTCCTGCTGTCATTACAGTTTAACAGAGGAACTGAAACTTTGTGAACTCCAGTTATTTCTCAGAAAATGTGGACTGATTTGCTTCTGGCTCGGTAACAGATCCTTGATATTTCCTGTAATCATGATGGATGTTCTTTTTGGTGAATGGCCGTCTGGTTTCCCATTGTGGGTTTTCCAAAGTGTTGTTACCATGCAGATCAGTTCAATTACTAAATGTTGGAAGTATTTGACTCCTTTCACCTCAGCTTTGGGACTGGTGTAGGTTTCATTGCTCCTGTATTTGTCTGGACTCTGAGAGTTTGGCAGCCCTGTCGGAATCAGTAGTCATGGAAATGGAGGATAAAGGTGAAGCGTATGCAGCTGGCTAGTGGTGTCAGAGAGATCACATATACACACACACACACACACACAAGGATGTGCACAAGGCCGGGCTTATAACCAAGCAACCGCCAATTTGCCTCCTTTGGCGAAGCTGCTAAAGGGAAAAGAATAGTTTCTTTTTATGCTGTGGCTGCATTTAGTCGTTTAAATAAGACCAAGTTAAATCAAGTCCACTGAACTTTTACTACTTTTTGAAAGGCATGCCTCCATGGGCCACAGAGATGATGCAGCCCAGAGATGTTGAAGCATGCTAGCACCAATCTTAGCCAGCTAGTTAGCTAGCTAGCTAGGTATAGAAGTAAGAAGTCAGGAAAGGTGACATCTAGGAGTGGGCTGTAAACCACCCTGTGACTGGAGGACACCTGTGAAATTCAGCATTGTCCCATAATATTTCAGAAAAGTTCTGGATCCTGGTTCACAGGTTTCTTTCATATGTAGCTGAATTGTATAAATTGCAGTCTGGTTTATAGAATTGGTTTAGTTTAGAATGTAAATGTTTTTAACAATATTAAGAAAAATGGTTGGTGGTTCAGTTTGGGTGACAAACAGCGTATACATTTGGAATGATGTAGCCATTGATTGTAGCTTGTGATGTACTATTATCCACAGTTTAGTCTCCATTGGCTTCTTTTGTCCACACTGTGTAAAGATTAAGGAAAAAGTGAACTCCGTATTCAGAAATCTTTGTTACCAGTTGCAGAAAACTGAATACAATAAAACAAATGTTCACTGCAGTTTGGCTGTGAAAAGCTGATGATTGGATCAAATTTACGTGCATGTACACGTTCAGACAGGTCATGAAGAAAAGAAATAAAAGACTGGTCAAACAAGAAGCCCTACTGTCAGATGTGGCTTCACTCCTCAGCCTGTTGTTTTGTTGTTGCGCATGAATATTTCATACTTTAGTGATATACAAAAAAATTGTTCCATCCAACTACACATTTGACCAATATACACTTCAGTAGTGATATAACATACTTCTTTACTTTAATTTCTACTCTCTTTCTAATAATCGTATTGCACTGTAGCCTTTACAGTGCAGCCTCGAGAGTGTACCACCCTGCATTCAGCTGCACAGATTGTAGGAGCATGTGACAACTTAAATTTCAAACGCGAGCACGTGTAGGCATGGGTTTATTTTTGTACGTGTGTGTTTGCGATTGAGTGTGTGTGTGTGTGTGTGTGTGTGTGTTGGGGGAGTGATATGAGTCACATAGTTATATATATATATCTGAGGAGTCCATTAGCCAGAAGTGAGAGTGTTAGATTTGACTCTGCCCTTTCATGTCATAATGGTAAATAAAATGTTACTTTACAAGCATGAATTATAAATTTGACAAATTAAAAAGGACAGAATGAATATTTAAACCACACATAGACAGTGAGCTGTCTATTTAGGACCTAAATGCACAACATGTTGTGCTTTATTTGATTTTATTGCAGACTGGCCCTTAAGTTTAGTTATATTTTTACTTATCATATATCATTTTGGAAGGTTTGCAGCATCCATTCAAGACAGGCTCTTGTGTTACTTCAGCTCCTGGGAAAAGCCACAGCTGGTGTTCTCTGTAATCGATAGACGTAATAGTATTTGAAATTGGCACCATAGCTGTGGAGAAAGTTGTACAAACAGCTCCTGGTTTCGCCTATTTTTCATTCCTACAACACCCAGCATGCATTGCGCCCCTCCCTCTGAAAGGAACGGCCCAGTGAGAGACGCTGGAGTGAAATACTACCGTTTCGCCGCAGGCAATGACTCAGAGCAGTACAGAATCCGAAATACGACAAAATATACCAGTGGATCGTCTAAAAAAATCTTCAGGTCTGCAGTCTACATTTCAAACCTGACGATTTTGAAGGAGACATGACATCGGAGGCGAGCGTCCTAGATTGAGAAAGTGTAGTTTAGGGAGCTCCCTGTCCTCCACCAGATGATGCATTTTACGTAGTCTGGCGGAGATTTTCCAGGGCCCATTGGAGAAGCGGCTAATCTCCTCCAAAGGCACAGAGCCAAATTGCATTTTTTTCTCTACCACAATCTCATTAGCTCCCAAGCATGATAGGACAGAGGTTGAAAATAGGCGATCTGGGCCTTTAAGGCAGCCAACATTTTAACCTGTTTCCACTTTTTCAATACATTTGGTCAATTTCATCTAAGACAAAATGACAATACTGCATGTCTAACAATGTGAGAAATGTCATAGCAAACCGGTGCTTGTTGTTATAATACACCCTTACATTGTAAAACTACACTTGTGTGCCTGACGGTCCAACAAACTCTCGCTGAGGCAAAATACCTGACTGTAATATTCTGTATTTTGCATCCCAAAGAGCTGGTTTGGCACATACACGAGCTATTTATGTTGCAACGTATCTATAAACTCTCCTATTTCGGAGATTGCAGAGTTAATATATAAATTAATAAAAAACGAATAAGGAGTTGAGATGTACATTTTTTAAACTACATTATTTCCCTTAAACATGTTAGTGTGTAATGTTTCTGTCAGGTCATGTTACGATGCAAAGTCAACTCAAAGAGGAAGTGTATTTATTTACACAAAGCAGTGGCAACATCGCTTCTTTGTAACAACTAAAAATACTTGTCTGGCCTCTGGTGAGGCAACAGTTGCTTTTACAACACCTGAACATTAAGAGGAACTGTTAAAAGAAATAAATATCTGTGCGGCACTGCGATTGAAGCAATGGACCCTCCTTTTTATCAACAGGTTGTGATAAAAAAAAAATAAAGGAGTGACCCAAATATTTTTTAATGTCAGTCTGTTTGCGTAAGGCTGAGGTGGTTTTCATGTCAAACCTGCGACCACAGCGAACACAAGCCGTCTGTTGCTGTTGCGATACAGTCTGAGGATTATGTGGATCTGGTGAATTCTGGGTCACCTGAAGTCTCAGCAATATTTATGTCAACCTCAATCTGATTTTACAGAACACTAGGTTAGTAGGTCCACCGTAGAGGTGCAGATAGTACAATATGTCCCTTGATAAAATATCAGAAAATATCACAAATATGTTTTAAGAAACTTTCAAATCTGCTTGTTTTTTTCTTTTTAAGAATAAGACATGTAAAGAAAGGACTTGTGTTGTACACACTAATAAAATAACAATGGCCTTATAGTTACGGATATTAAGTTTGCGCTGATTGTATTGTTTCTCCAGGTGTTTATCAGCACCACACAGGAAATCAATCCTCTTCATTGTTCCCTTTCCTCACAAGCAAAAGTAGGCCAGTGGCTCAAAATAATTGGGTCACTCAGAGCGAAGATTCAATCCATAGATTTACCGATCACAACAAATTGTTGTGACCTAGTTTCTTAGTTGTACAAGACCATTCAGCCAGCGTTCTGCCGCAGAGTTCGAGCGTGTGACTGAAGCTCTTTTTATCTGCCTTCTCTTGACAATACAACAATGTGGCGTCAGTTTACCTAGTCCACTCAATGAATCAATCGGCTTTCATCAGAAGCCAAAGCAATCGTTTTTGGTTTCACACCATCCCCCATGTATGGGTTACTATTGTACATCACAAAACTCAAGAAAGACAAACAATTTTTCTTTTTCTCTCATATTTTATTTTGAGCATATAGAACATCTGAACATAGAATATTTAAATAATATGTGTAGGAGGACTTATCAAAGATAATTAATACATTCTATGACAGTGACAGAGGAATGGGTAATGAGTGTGTATGTGCCGTCTCCAGCCAGCAGTAGTGAGCGGTGTTATGCGCAGGCTGAGATCGGGTGGCTAAGGCCACTGAAGTAAGACTTTTCTCGCTCGCTCATCACCTCAAAGTGCAGCGGCTGCTGGCAGAAGGTGCACTCAGCTGACGAGTGGGGCTTCAGCCCCAGGCCCACCTCCTTCCATGTGTCCACCAGCCTCTCTGGAGAGGGGAAACAGAGGAGAGGAGGTCAAGTTTATTCAAGACAGAAAGCAACAATCAGATACAGAACAATCATTTAATTGCAGAAGCTGCTGTAATAGAGTTATATTATAGGAACAATTCATGTTTTACAAGACCAATTTCTGTTTACTACTAGATCTTCTTACCAACAAAGTATTTCATCATCTCAGGAGTGTGGTGAGGCGTTGGGGCGATACGCAGAAGCTCCTCCCCCCTGGCTACGGTGGGATAGTTGATGGCCTGCACATAGATGTTGTGGCGGCTCATCATGAGGTCACACACCTCTGTGTTTTTCTCAGCGTCTGATACCTAAAACAATGAGATATACATGGTTATTAGGATGGAGCCATTAAAGAGACTACTGACTACTCAAGTTTTCTATTTTTTTTTTTTTAAATGAGGCGATATTAAATCCTAAATTACCCGGACGGGGATGATGTGGCTGGGGCAGTGCACCACAGGCAGGCCGGAGTCCATCAGCATTTGTCTGAGTAGTTTGACGTTGCGCTGGTGTTTCCGTCTCAGAGCGCGACCCTCTTCCCCTTTAAGAACCTGGATCGACTGCCTGGCTCCGGCTAAGAGCATCGGCGGCAGAGAGGTGGTGAAGATGAAACCAGCAGCGTAGGAACGCACCGTGTCCACCAGCGCAGCGGTACTCGCGATGTAACCGCCCACACAGCCGAACGCCTTGCCTGGAAGAGGACATGAAAGAAATATGGTTACCCTTTAATGTAAGTCTTTACTTCAGCAACAGAGACTATTTTTTTCTGTTTAAAACACTAACTACTTAATGTTAAGAGTTAATTTTAAAATCCTCCGACTGAAATCTCAGAAACTACATCCTCCTGAGAAGGCAGTTGCAGGAGAAAAGGGCTCTCAGTCAGAAATAATTGTCCCCTCAGCTTGAAAGCGACAAACAGACACAGAGAGTAATTCAATAAGAGCACAACAAGAGCCCACAGTCTCCTAGCAACAGCAGAGCTGCTCCGGCTTCTTTAAGCCCTCGAGCATATTGTGCGACACAGATGAGACCGGATCCTGAGCATGACAGCAAAACACTGAGCTTCGAGATTTCCACTAGCTGGGAGTAGTTGTTTTGATTGAGAAAACTAGTTAAATAACAAAATATAAACATACTGGCTTGTTTATGTAAAGCTCAAGAACACTTAGCAGAGGCTTCAAAGTCATAATACGCAGTAGGATATGATCAGTAGTTTGTTTTAGTAGAGATTACATGCTGACCTAGAGTCCCTGAGATGATATCCATCTTGTCCATGACACCATCCCTGTCTCCGATGCCTCCTCCTCTGGCGCCGTACAGACCCACAGCGTGGACCTCGTCTACAAAGGTGATGGCACCAAACTCATGGGCAACGTCACACATCTCCTCCAGCGGACACACAGCACCTGTGTTATGAAGAGATGAAGTTTAGCCAAATCAAAAGTAAAGGCCCACAAAAAAAACTTGGTTTGATAAAGGACTGGTTCTTGGAATTATAACGTTTTCATGACAATCGATGAGTAACCATCGAATAAACAGGTTTTATTAATGCTTTAATAAACAACTGGGACGTCCCACACTTACCATCCATGGAGTGGACGGTCTCAAAGGCCACAATTTTCGGTTTTGTGGGGTCTCCCTTCTGTAGTTGCTCTCGGAGATGGGCGGCGTCATTGTGGCGGAAAATGAATTTCTTAGCACCGCTGTTCCTGATTCCCTGAATCATTGAGGCGTGGTTGCCCGCATCAGAATAGATCTCACAACCTAAATAGTTGAGAGGCAAAAGAGGAAGTGAGAATGATTATTTAGTTAAAGTCACACATATATTTTTTTGGTTTTACTATAAAAGTGGATCCTTTTGCATACCAGGCATCATCTTGGCGAGGGTGAAGAGGGTGGAGTCATTTGCGACAAAGCAGGAGGTGAAGAGCAGTGCGGCGTCCTTCTTGTGAAGGTCAGCCAGTTCGTGTTCCAGTTCCACGTGGAACTTACTGGTCCCAGAGATGTTCCTGGTGCCTCCTGCCCCTGAACCATGCTTTCGTAAAGTATCCCTGAAAACACAGGACATGAAGGACAGAGGAAACATTTAGTTTTATGCCACATGTGAGCTTAGGGAGATGTGAGTCCACAACAAATGGAAAAATGTAAATAATTAAACACTTTGCTTCAAGGTGTTGCTGCACAGGGAATATGATATGTGGGCAGGTTCCAACAAGCTTAAAGGAATAGAAGAAAACACCCTTCCTCAGTGGGGCCCATGAGGTTAAGGTGTTCACTATGGCCAACTAACACTCTATACCTGCACAATCAACTGGATCACGCAAGGGTGTCAAGTTGTATTCAAGTACCATAGGCTTTGTGTCAACCTTTCCGTTTCTTTCTTTCTTTTCTTGGAAGCTCACTAAAGCGTAAACAGGAGACGTGGAGGGCCAAGACAAATATTTGTCTCATTACATATAAACACACCTCAACCCAAGGGTCTGAATCAGCCTACACTACACTCTGACAAACAACTCCTACAATACTCACATTATGGACTGCACCACCCGTGGGTGTCGACTCATGCCCAGGTAGTCGTTGCTGCACCAAACAGACACCTCCCTCTTGTCCTCTAAAGACCCAGTGAAGTCGTCGGCCATGGGGAACTCATTGGCCAGACGATTCACCGTCTTAAACACGCGGTAGGTGTGGTCACTTTTCTTCTCCACAATCTTCTTCTCAAAAAAGTTGTCGTACTGGAAGCTGGACACTGTGACAGAAGAGGAAGATAAGGATTGCTTAATGGGGCTTGCATTGTGACAGATGAAGCCATGGCTAACATGATGGAAGTCTCAGCTAGCCTTACTCAAACAGACTTAAAACTACTTAAATTAGATATCACAAATGAGGAAGTTAGGAGTAAGAGTGCCCAAATAAAACTTACAACTTCCAGGCAAGTTATCCTGCAGCAAGTGGGAGACCCTTTTAGGTTGCTGTTTCAGGAGGGTCTTCATAAGATTAGTTTGCTCCCCCTCGCTTGCCTTTAAGGTACTGGCCAAGGATGACTTCTTCAGCTGAACAGGGGACACTTCTACAAAAGGTCAAGAGAGGACAAAAAGAATATATTATCACATTGTACACAAAAATGTTTTTGAAAACTGTCATTGATGATCAGTTTATAAACAACTGTTACCTTTCTGGACAGTGCGGACCTCCTGAACATCCTCTTGGAACTCCATGCCGACCTGGCGGACCACGCTGCTGTTCTTCTGGCCCATCTCAGCAGCCAGGAAAGGGCATTTGGAGGCCACCGCTTGGCCTGCAGGAGGCATGGGGTGGCCAGTAGGCAGCTTGGGCTCCACTTCCTGCTTGGAACCTGCAAGTAGACCAGATTAGTTTTAAACTTTAGATATACAATAAGTGATAAAAAATATTTACTACAGAACAATAATTCAGTCTGTTATTAAAATAACTTGGACTGTAACTATAGATGAGTTAGCTAAAAAAATGCTCACCTTCAATGGCAGACATGGCGTCCTCAGTCCTCTGGTGGGAGGAGGAGGAGGAGCAGAGGGCCCGCGCCATAGATGGAGCCATAGGTTTAGAGGCCAGCTCCATCATGATTGGGCATCGCTGGGCGTAAACAGACAGGGTCTTTTTGGTCTGCTGGAAGAAAGCCTGGGGCACTCGAGCCAGGAATGGACAGCGACGCACGATCACATCCATGGTCAGCAGCGGTGATGATGATTGTCCAAAGGTCTACAGGGGGAAAAAAATATGACTTAATTTATACACTTGTTACGGACAGTTGAGATACTTCTATGAAACCTGTTTAGCAAGATGTTCGTTTAAAGGCACAGTAAGGCAAAGTTAACATAAAAGCAAATCAATCCAGCCAATCAGCTCTGATGTCTTAACTACATTGAAACTACTCAGAAATAAACCATTTAAGTGAGCAGTTCCCTCTCTCTCTGTTCAGGGAGAACAGCCTTTTGGGTCATTTACGTTCCCTGTGAAACTTTTCTCAACAAGGTCAGTGCATTGTATTATCACTATCAGTTTCCAACTGATGAGAGACGTTATTTTTGGATTTAGTTTTTTTCCGGCAGGCAGAGAAAATTTCATCAGGCTTTTTATGTGTTTAGTAAAGGAAACATTGCACTTGAAAAACTCATCTTGAACACTTTAAAATATAATAAAACATTATTTAAGAAACAAATTTTCATGAAGGGACGCAGTATCTGCTGTCAGTGGACATTATCTTGACTTTTATGTCAAACTACTATTTTCAAGGTCAATAATGGATCTTCAGGTCACAATTTAGGCTGTCTCTATAGCAGTACAAAGATATCATTGTTGTTAAGTGAGTGAATTTTTATGCTAAAACCTGAAACATCTTCGTGAATATATATTTTTTTTAAGTTTGTGTCCCATCTTGTGAAGGTGTCTGATGACGACAATGTAATAAACATGTCGAAACGAAGTTGCGCAAAAATGAAAATTACATAGTTACTGTATGTCTATCCCTGTGTCATACACCGTTCCCCCAGCTGAAACCAAGTTTACACATTCCTCGACAGAGTAATCACTTCCATACCCCGCCCCCACCGCAGTTCCAGGAAAAACGAATATACGCCATTGAAATACTCCCCACTAAATGAAAGAATCTACACTGCATGTGTAAATTAAACAGAATCGATTGTGTTTCTTAACCCTTGATGGTTGCACTTAAAGTTGTATCCAGTCAGATTTTGCAACCTCTCTAAGAGGTCCCGTAACCTTGCATGAACCGAATAACTATACCGGCAGGATAAAAACAATGCTAAGCTAAGTCTCAAGTTACTTTTATTACAATCTTAATAATTTCAACCACATTTTCCGTTTGACACGCGCTCATGAATCTCTCCAGGTGCTCTGACGTGAAGACTCCCAGCAGTCAGTGGTTATTAACATTGAGAGCAAAAGTCACGACTTGTTTCTTTCTCACATTACCCGAGTTACGTTAATGTTACAACAACCGATCGTAGCGTTAATGGAGAGCCCTTTATTTGTTAGAAAATCTCAGACTTAATGTAAACCCTTTGGCTTATGATCTTCGCCGGCTGCCCGAGGTTAACATTAGCTAAGCTGCTAACATTAGCAAAGAAGCTACAACCAGAAGTGATGACGAAATAAGAAACTTACCTCTTAAAAACTTCACACTTGATTGCGGAATCCTCTTCTACTGCCTCTTTGTAGTCAGGATAATTGCAGCCTAGCTTATCTGGTCTTACACTCTGACTTAAGTAGCTCTCTTTTTGAGAAGGTGAGGAAAAGGGCTGCTTCGTTATCCTGCACTGAGGACGAACGAAAAGGACGAGGACGTGCCAGTGCTTATAAGAGCTTACACCCGGGATGGAAGTCTCGCGAGATGATTCATTGACGTCAGAAGTTCATTTCAGGAATTCAGCCGTGAGTGAGTCACCCATGTAAGCAAACATTGCCACCTCGAATAGGGAATTTTCTCTCTACGAACTTAACACAGAAATATACGGTTTGGGATTTGTATTACGCATATATTTACATTTATGTACGTTTATCGACAATACTAGGGACATTTTCTAGGGACTGCGAATTCACAAGGACACTGAGGCATGTCTGCCAACTTTTTGTCAAAATTGCCATCTCAAACTGTTCCTTCATGTGTTATATGCCTAACCTTGGCACAGGCGAGTGTTTTGCATTCCTTTCTTTACATAGCATGAACACGTGAATTCTTAATGTCAGTCAAGATATATGAGGTTTGTTGATATGGTGGAGGAAATCCATGGGTGGAGTGGCGACAGGCCTATTTCCTGTGCACATGTGACCCCTGGTGTTGAACATGAGTCATTGTACCTGAACTGCTTCTTGAAAAAATATATTCATGATGTTGATGCTGGGTCGACAAAATTAAATCTGTATACATATATTTGATTAAGTGATTATGGGAAATTATGAACTATTTGTGATGAAGAAACAAAATATTAATTTTTCACCTACTTTATGTCACAAAGGTTTTAGCAATAGCATTATAACTGATGTTAAACTCAATATACTAAAACAGTAAACCCCCAATTGCAAATTGATAAGGAAAAACCTACTAGTTTACACCCCTTGTCTTCATGAAAATTGCTGAGATTTTATTGAAAATTTGTATTATTTTAAAGATATATTTAAATCTGGTTTACCCTCACTGATGAAAATGGTAGGGTAATATAAAACAATGATATGAAATAACAAATCCAGAAGAGTTTTACCACAATTACAACATGCATTTATTCATATGAGAAATCACATTGGCATTATTTCACTGTAGTGGTGTCCATGAAAGGGCAAACTAAAATTGTTGACACTATCAGACATTTCAAAAGAGGTTCTGCAAATGGTCGTATGAAGTAAGGAAGAAAATCACTTGAATGTTTCATTTAAAAAAACACTTCTCTATCTCAAACTAACACACTGTGTCCTGATGTGACAGACATGATGTTTTGCTGCCCTCTACAGATGTTGTTAGGCTTTGGCACTTGATACTACAGTATAAGAAAAGTTGAATTGAACTTGCAACAAGGGCTGCACGATATTGGAAAAAACATGCATTGCGACATCTTTTTGTTCCGCGATATTTATTGCAATATTAAAATATACAGCTAATTATACCATATAAACACAGTGTGTTTTCATGTTCATATAAAACAAGACCTAGTAGACTATGTGTGACCGCATCAGGTCAATGTGCGCTTTTGTGGGCAATGGACTGTCCTTATGAGTCAGATGACAACGTGTTTGAAAGCAGGTGCTCGCTGCGGACGTAGGTGAGAACAGCGGACGAACAGCAGAGGAATAACGAAGTATCCAGAGCCGCTGTAAAGACAGCTTGATATATTTCTCTTAATTTGCTTCAATATCACACATCCTGCGATGTGACTATTGCACATGTGCACATCGAAATCGCGATTGTTAAACAATATCGTGCAGCCCTAAACTAAACAGCCAAAGACTCTGTAGTCAGAGTTTTCTTTTACTCTCAACAGAAATGTATAGAAAATACAAGAATTTTTTCTGTTTTTAATTGCTAGGTACCACATTTACTGTACAGTTTTTTTATATTTGTGCTTAACTTATTGTAAAATATTGAAGGTTTTACTCAATGTTATGTGTTTGACAGCTAATGTTACAAATTTTGGAAGTCTTGGAGATTTCTAATGACGTGAGCGTCTATAAACATCAATTGCTGCAGAAACTCTGAGACTTGTGACAGGAAAGAAATAGAGGATACCTGCATTTGTGAGACAGACACAGTAAACCGATTGTCTCAGCACTCATCAAGGCCACAGAGCTGAGAGGCCTCACAAAGAGGGCATACAACCTGCACCAACATCTATAATGAACTTTGGGTTCACTAAGGACAACTCATCCACCTTGAACTTTCGTTCCACTCAGGACAGTTTACACATGCACACACATCTCTGTGACATAAGGGAGACACACAAGCAGAATCTGCACCCTCTGCTCAGAGGATAAATATCAGAGCTCCAGCACTAGTCTGGCCTCTTCTCTCCTTCCTTTTTCTTCTGCTTCTCTCTTCTTTGTTTCTTCTTCTACTTCTCCTTCTCTCTCTTCAGCTTAGTGGTTGGAAGGCCGCAGAATTACTCTGGAATCACTGACCGAAACCGTAAAAGGAAATAAGGAAAGGCTTTACCTTAGCCGGAAATTATTTTAGCAAGAACAGACTTATAGCACCTCTCTGAAGGAGATCATATAGGCACACATACATACTTCAGTGTTCACAAAATTCTTTGAACACAGAAAATTAAGTGAGAAATAGAAAATCTCTCTTCTCTTCGTTTCCCTGAGTGGTGAATAAACTCTTGAATAACGACTGTTTCCCAAAGAAGGGCCACAGCCTCTCCCTGGTGACCCTCCCTGTATTCTCCCATGACAATTGAGGTTGTTTATAAGTGACAGTAAGGCTGCACAGAGAAAGGGGCAGGACCAGATTGGTGTCAGATGAAGCGATTAACTGCATGTGGCCTTTGTTTACATTTTCCTAAAAGTTTAAAGTGAGTGACACATACGACTGTTAAAGAAAGCAGGGTGAGATTTGTTTGGTTATAAACCACCACTTAAGCATGTACAGGACAAAATCAGCAAAGAGATAAGAGATACAGCTTTTTCGACAGGGGGCGCCAAAATAAACACAAACTGAAAGTTCCTCACATGAGAAACTATGTCTTCCACAACCGCTCCTGAGAGACCAGACATATCGTCATAAAGTGTGAAAACCTGTGCGTCAGACATACTGTAGTTCATGTAGCATGTGAAACCCACAATCTGACCTGTCATTTCCTGTCTTGTCTTTGTTCCAAACAACATTTTACCCACAAACTTTTTCTATCTTTTTTCATCATTCAAACAAGTACTGTGGTACACTTTTATGTTTGAAACTGCGTTGTGCTCTCAATTAAAATTGGGGTGGTGCTTTTGATCTCTCACCAACAAATCCACCCGACTGTCCTACTTTCATTTCAGTGGCTAGATGATATTCTCTTTATGGTTTGTGGTCCATCTACCAACTTCAGGCAACAGCCAAAGCGACTACTCCAGGATAAAGATAAATTGGGTGACTCCTGTGTGGAGTCTATTTCAGAGGATGAAAAACAGAGATGTCTTACTCTCACTACTTCCTGTTAAGAAATGTAATTTACAGAGTGGCCTGCTCTTATATGATGATCAGATTGAACTTCAAATTAACTTTATCGATAATAATAATCATAATAACCCTAATTTGCAGAGCAAAGGCTGAATGAAATTGGTTCCGATTGGTTAAATACGGTATTATTAGCGACATTGTTATTACATAATCTTGACACTCCCAGGTGCAGGGAGGATATGTGTTAAATGTTGCTCTTTCTTGGTTTCATTTTGTGCGCAAAGAGATAATTGCTTGAAAAAAAGGCTTTATTAAGAAAGAACATTGTAAAATAGGCCGACAGCATATTAAAACTAGACAAGGAACAACAGATACAAAGGCTGTTACAAAATCCAGTTAAGGAATAGCAATTTCACTCTTCATTTACACAGTTTTTTGTGTGGTTTGTTGATCTATCTTTTTCTTTCTAAATCGCTAAATGCAAACAACTCTTTTGCTTAGGCCTGAGTCTTTCTCTTTAATTATAAGTCATCAGTTATAATTTTCCTTAGTTTTTAGAATTCCCAGAGTTCTCTTGGGTCCCGGACTCTTATTAAGGTTTTTGAATGATTTTTCTCTTGGGTCCCAGACCCTGGAGTCCCAGACTCCTACTGTTACAATATTTGACCTTCCCCTTTGTTTTAAAATTGTATAGAAGTAATTAATTATTGATTAAGCTATAAGAATCAAGTAATAGAAGATAAATTAAAAGTAAATAAATATCATTCAATTAAAAGAATGAAGTAAAATTAGATAAGAAGTTATGGGAATGCAGCAGTAGATAAAAGTGTTTTAACTGCGTAAATGAGATTGCACATTCATTCATACATGTTTTAACTCTTAAAACAGCCTGGGGGGGGAAATCCAAGGAATGATGGGCGGTACTTCAGCTGAGTGAGGCAACGTGTGAATAGACGATCTCTGCTTCTTCCCACAGTCTTGCCAGTATACTGCCTGAATCCTAGAATAAAGGCAGCCATGGCGTCAGGCCTGTCCGGTGTTGTTGTGCTGGCTGTATGTGTGTACCTTGCACCGTGTGTATCTGGTGAGTTTTATATTTAAGCCTTTAAGTGTCTGTATTTGTCTCTCGTGGTGCTTTGACGTTGTTTAATTTAACGCTTATGTCATGTCGAACGTTCGTTCAGGCGTTATGATAGTTTGTAACGGGGTCTCAAAGCGACCAAATTCAGGGCGATGTCATTGGCGGCAGCTTTGCCAACACTGTTCACAACATAATGTTAATGTATATAACTAACTGAACTAACTGAGTAAGCTAGTTAATGGGTGATAAAGCGGACACAGTTCCTGCTTTAAACATTTGGACGTTAGAATTGGTCGGAAAACTCCGGTTTTACACAAAGATTCACCCAGGCACAGACACAGCCTATATTTGCGGAAGGACTCAATTCGTAGTTGTTAGTTCCGTAACCATTGCTTAGCTATTAGAAAAAATCATTAAACAAGACAAAAATCTGAAAAGAGAAATTACATTGTTGGAAGAATCTGCCATTCTGATTACACAAAAACAGCGTTACGATGTGCTGTACACAAACATGTAAAATACAAAGTAAAGAATAAAACGTATAAGAGCAACTTAAATCAAAACAATTGTTTACTCAAAACAACTATTGAAACAGGGATAAAATCTAACGATTACAAGAAAGCATTCTGATTTAAAAGAAAAGGTTATTGTTAAAACAAAACAAAAAAAAGATAATGATGAAGCAAGCCAGAGTTCCTCATTGCAGTATTTGTGAAGATGAACAGCTCCGGTCTAACAACCCTTTTTGGTGTAAACAAGGGTGGAACTAAAAAGAAACACATTTCACATCTCAATATACTGCAATACTAGTTTAGTTGACTAAAGACCTCTTTTTTTATAGTTTCAACAAAAATTGTAACCTTTAAGTATCTAATACACTGTTTCAGCTTTATTGGATTGCTCTAGTCTAGACCATCATGTGAATATATTGACATTTTTAAAGGTAGAATATTTATGCATTCAAATATCTAAAAAAAGACGATCTATCGTGTAGAATTTGTAATAACATTGCCCCTTAACATTTCCAACAATGTTCAAACCTTAGGCTGTGTAGAAGATGTGGACTAAGCCGCTGTGACGTCACCTTTTCTGTGCGAATCTTCAGTTTCTAAATCAAAGATCCAAATAAGATTGACGCGACACTCTTGATTCATCCTAAATTTCCAAGGGTACATCAACTACCATCCAGTTTTTTTAATGTAAAGGCGTATTCTGAATATTCCACATCAGCAGCAGCCATATTGGTTGTTTACAAAATAGTTTCACCTGCACTGATACCCACCTCATATTAGATAAACTATTGTAATTGACCTGACCTGAATTAGAAATCTGTCTAAATGGGAGGCATACCTGAATCATCTACCAGAGCAAATAAAACAGGAGTCAGCAGATTTGTCTGGTTCTCAGGTTACTGTCATGTTTGTTATGTAAAGATAAATATCGCAGTATCGAACAATGTTATTACACATCGCAGATTTTTCTCATACTGTGTATTTAAATGGTTGAGGCATGTGTGTATTTTACTCCTCTTGTACCCATCGCTTAAGCCGCTTTCCCACTGGTCAAAAAACCGCCATTGCTTAGCGGCAATGATGGGAACACAAAACCTGCGACGACACACTAATCTCCGCCCCCTTTCCAGCAGTTTGCCGCCCGTCTCCGTCCAAGCAGCGCTCGAATATCGTTCAATATTTGTCGCCGCCGACTTTGATAAATAGACTGAATGAGTAATAGATAGAATAGATCTTAACTGGCCTCCATTCTGCTTACCAATGAGTATAATGTAAGTTCTCTGTGTGTACTACTGTTTACTGACCCTGTTTCATCGCATTCGTGACGTCAGACAGTGACGCAGCACAAAAGAGACCGAAAGGAGTATCCACCATTGGCAATGGGGAAAGTGACAATCAGCATTGTTAGCAGGTCTTCCCGGGTCTGAAAAACCTGTGCTAATTTTGGTGGGAAAGGGGGTTTCAGCAAGACTAACGTTTTTTTCCCCCCCCTCTCTCCTCTGTGTCCTTGCTCTGTTGCAACAGGGAGCGAGGACTGTGCGGCCTACAGAGATATATCCGACACGTACCACTCATACCAAAAATGCAGCTTTTACTGCTGTGGTACCTGCTTCAACAGATACTGCTGTCATGATAGTTTCTGGCGGCTTACTGAGGACAAACAAGAAGACTGGTATTCTATCCTTTTTTTTATATTCTGTATTAGATAATAAATAACCACTAATCGCTTAAGTTGACCCATGAGAGTGTAAGATTTAAATTTCAATGTTGGATGATGATAAAGAGAGACTTGAGTGGGTCTATATTTGTCCCTGTGTCATCACCGTAGAGGTGTGTTGCTGCAAGGATAATGCAAAAACAGGAAGTAGTGTCTTCCTGTGTTCGACCACCCGCATGTAGCTCTAGTCTGAAACTGACAGCAGACGTCTCCTTTCACATTGCTGAAGCGTAAAATGTCTTTAGCTTACATGTATAACGATGTAATCAGTGAGGGAAACAGGTAAGAGGAAATTACAAACTGGGAAATATTCAGCATTTATAATGAAAATGAATGTGTCTGTTGTGTTGTGTTTACTATTGCTGCTGGTACAAGTGCTAAAGGATTGACATGTCTTAGCTTTTGTTGTCTGCTTTTCAGTACCAGTTATGTAAAAGCAACATAAATATGATTTTGAATACATTTTCTTTGTTTCTTTTCTAGTGATTCCCAATATGTGCACTACAACTCATCGTTGCCCATGATCTTCGGTGTTGGTTGCTCTGTCGTCATCGTACTCATCGTCATCTGCTGCTGTGTTTGTCCATGCTGCTGCCTGCACAAGATGTGCCGCAAGCCAAGACGTAAGTAGCCCTCCACTGACAAATGATTCTGTTTGTATGGGGCGCCTTTAGATACCAAACTGGGTGCTAGTTCTTTGACAAAGAGTTTGACTGCTTTTATAGTTAACAGCCGGTGTGTTAGTAGGTCAAACGGGCTGTGAGCTAAATGCATTGATTAATGGAGTAGGCAATGTGGTTGCAAACATAAACTTATTTTTTTGTGATTTTGTAGCTGTATATTAAGCCTCAGAAAGCCCCTCAAAGTGACCTGCCGCACAGAGATGTAAGAAGGATGCTTTAATGCTGCCATCTGACTGTATGTGGACAGTTCAGTGTTCCTCCTCAGTAATTATGGGCTTACAAAAAAGATCTTAAAGTCTAATGAGGTGACATTAGTCACTGGTTGAAGAGTTTTTCCGTGCTGTTTCTAGCGTATTCACCCCCTGGATTATCTTGGCCGGTATTGTTTAGAAGCTCATCAGCTCAAATCCTGATCATTCCCCATCCTATCCTGGAACACAGAAGGGTGGGGTTTCAAGATAAATAGAAACTTAAATAGGTGCAAAAGAAAAGTGAAAGAGCAAATATTTGTATCATGTCCACTCTGTAGCTTGATCTCTAACCCTAAAAAAAAGACTGCAAAAGAGGTAGGGATGCATGATATTATCGGCATCGGCCAGTATGTCATTTTTCTGTCGATATTTTCAACCAATATTTTCCCGCTGATTAAACAACGCTTTAATTATGCTAGACGTAATGCTACGACATCAACTCAGCGCGAGTGTGTGTGTGCACTGCCTGCACCACTCCTCCTCTCTCATCTAAAGTTCCAGAAACAGACAGCAAGGTTGATTTAATTTAATGTGTTTGTTCTGTGCAGTAGGTCAAATTTGCACTAGTTGTGGCTATTGTCAAGATTGTCTCAGGGAGAGCATCCTCCAAGCCTGTCCAAGTTGAATATTACAGTTTAATTGGAAAGAAAATGTTACAAGTAAATATGGCATTTTGGACATTCAATTTTTTTAAAAAGCTCTGTACTATGTTATTTCTGCATCTGCCAGTGGGCCACTACAATAAGAGTAGGTGTGATGTAAATTCCACTACAGGGGAGACTTGATGTTCTCTGCATTTAGGTGGAAAACAACATGTGCCTAATATATCGGTATCGAAATTGGCAAAAAGGGTTGGAAAATATCGGCATATCGGATATCGGCAAAAAATAACATGCATCCCTAAAAAGGGGACCTTATCTGCAGCGCCCACTTGAACCGGTGAACCGATGCAGCTGTACACCTGAACTGAAGCATAACTGACGAGGAGCTTGGTCGACCCATGTCACGACAGACAAACGATGATTAAGAGGTGGATACGCTTCAATAGTTAAACCAGTGAGCCGTGTATTGAAGGCATGCAGTCATGTGCTTCCGCCCCTCTGCAACATGTGTGGTTTCATGCACATTACACCACAAAACACAACTCTGCTTTCTGCCTCTTGCACAGCCTTTGTAAAATCCAGATTGTGATTTTTATACCAACAAGTCAGACTCTTGGTTTCCAGTGTGTTGGAGTATTGGGTAGTGTTTTAAAAACAGGACTTTAGGGGAGTCATTTGATGTCTGTTGTCCCACCCACCACATGACTTTCATTACTGCACTGCCTTGGTACTACTAATGACCCAGACAGTGCGACACAGTCAGAACAAACTGGGTTAACATTTCCATAATCAGTGATATGCAGGCGTTTATGTGCCACTGTTAACAGTTTGGGGGAGCACTGAAGTTCCTCCTTCATACTCGTGTTTGTCGCCTTCCAACATGCTGTGCAGGGTTTCACTTGGCTTCTTCAGTTATCCTCTGTGATGAACAGAGTGTCCTGCAGGTTTGTTACTCAGTTTACCCATCAGTCATAATTACTGTTTAGAGTTCATATGCCCAACTTGAATGCTGTTGTAGTTCCATCACGAGAGAGATCAGAGCATTACTTCATTTTTGCTGCTGTTTCACAAGTCAAGGCCTGTTCAAACTGCTTTATGAAACCTTTAATTAATTTGTCTTTTATTGAAGGATACATTTGTTGTTGTCAGCAAATCCCAAGAAAAGAGTATGACTAACACACTATGACATGAAATTATGTTCCTGCATTATGATGAACGTGGGCGCTCTGGTTTGTTTAAGTCAATTCCACATACACCGATATCCTGCTGCCATAAATACTCTAAAGCAAGCAGAAAGAGCTGAAAATAGTCCCAAAAAAAAAAACTCTTTCTACAGTTTGAACGCTTGCTAAAAACCACAGCTGCCAGACGTTTTTGGCAAATATTTACCCTTTAAAAAAAAAAATGTCACTACTTATTTGTTATCTGTTTTTAAAGATGTTAAAGATGTTCTCGCAACTGAGTGCCACAGAAACTTATAGCAAATAACAAAATATGAAACATCACAACAACACTCATCTTAAGTTAATTTCTATTAGAAAGTAATAGTAATAAAGTGACTCCTCCACAATCTTTAGGAAACAGTCCAACAGAGTTTGCAACCACCCCTCTTTCTGTCATCATTTCATCTACACCTCAAATCCTGATCGTACCTAAACACATTGACCACAGCCTCCGTCCACTAAATTACATTCATTGTTTTTTTGAGTAGTCTTGCAGTGTGACAAAAAACAGACAGTGGGCCTCATGCATGAACATTTTTGTTAGATGAATCCCTGGTGTTAGCCTGTTGAATAACACCTGTACATAAAGAGGTGCTTGTTGAGAGATTGATTCACTAGCATAATCAATAGCCCCTCTACACTGCCAGTTCAAGGCGTGATTATTGGTGGAATGGTCGGGTGAAGTCATTACTCCTCTGCGCCGGCATCAATGGAAGTAACGGAGGCGTAGCGGCGTCTGTGTAAGTCGCGGAGCAGGCGGGGAGGGGCGGCGTGTGTGTGTGTATGTGAAGCACCCGCTGTTTGTTTACGGCTCACACACGTTTTGCTTCCGCACCGGCGGCAATTCTTGGTCCAATGTAGAAAAAGCTGCATGACGGCGGAGCTTCGCTATGGAGCTGAGGCGGAAACGCAGTGTAAAAAAGGCGAATGATTACAATGATAGGTGATCAAGGGGGCTGTGACTGTCACAAAGATGTAACGTTACAGCCAACAGTGGGTGATGGTACATTGGCACTCTAGAAGGCATAAAGACCCTGAATTTAAAGCCCTGTTTTAAATCCTGTAAAAACATGTTCCAACAAGTTCTTGCATGAGGCCCGGTGGGATTTGCCTTTTTTAAGGAAGGAAAGAAAAACTTTAAATATAACATTGGCTCTTTATTTGAGGTATTTTCTGTTTGGTATTGAGGCCTGTAACTGCTTACAGTCCGTGTGTACATACACAGTGAAAGACTCGGCATGTAAAGTTCCACACCTTGTTTTTTATTAGCTTTGTGCGATCAGAGACGGCCTGCATCCTCTATTCTCTCCGGTACAACAGGGCGGATCTGATTCAGTTCATGGCTCTTCTGTCTTCTTCTGTGTCCTCACGCCGTTACTGATACAGCCGTGTTTCTTCCTCTTTTCTGTCCCCAGTGGTTAGACTGGATATCTATTGTCTGCTTCTGTAAATCAGTTCCTGAAAACCTCCCCCACAAGGAAGGGAAGCACCTGAGCTGTGAGATTTGTGTTGATATCTGAGCGTCACACGCGGTTGCAAGTACTTCGCAATTGCACTTCCTGTCGACTTGTTCGGGTTTTTGCAGCTGCTTAACTCTGGCAGAGAGCTCTAGTCTGAAAAACCCTGAGCAGGAATGCGGATTCCCTGACGCGGGGCTTTGCATGTCGGGATCACTTCCAGGAATGTCAGAGCTCCACCTCTGTGTGACTCACTGTTTCCACGACGACCACAGTGGGGAAAAACTCAAGAGTATCCCACGTCATTTACAGGAAGTGGTCATGATAGGTCCCACCCTGTTCAGAAAAAACACATGGTGGGGTGGTGACTGGTACAGACACAAACACACACACACCCACACACACACACACACACACACACACACACACACACACACCCATGTGTCTTCCCTCTGCTCTGAGTTTTTTAAACAATGCTGTTTTAATTTCACCAAACTTTCACTGTGGATCAAACTTTAAACGACTGTGGCTCTAAATTTATATACACTTATATTGAATGAGCTTCTTTATGATTCATGGTGATGTGTCTTCACTAAAACAAGCCCTGGACTGAACTGCTCTAACTTATCTCATGCTCAGTTCTAAAGAATATTTACTATAAATAGAAATAGTGATTTAAGACTTTGTGTAACCAGAATCTGAGCGTTATTTGGCCCTGGGTTTTGTCTGCAGGGCTTTCTGTCAGGCTGCAAACCAACATCCTAGAATAAGATAGAGCAAACAGTATGCTGCCTGAGAGACAAATCCCAGGTCAAAGAAAACTTCTGCTGACGAAGCTTACTTTGTTTGACAAGGTTAGAACTTGAATGAATGCATAAACATTTCTATCAACTTGTCTGGATTTTGGCAGCCAGGCAGCCAGACAAACACAGTTTAAAGGTGTTTTTAGTGCAGTAATTAAACTGAAACTGTAAAGGGTTTGTCTCCAAAGTTAAAATTAAAGGCAGGACATTTTGTGGCTTGTGTTGACTTAAAAGGCTCAGCTCTGTTTTCTTTATGTCACCACCAGACAGTTTGTACAGTCGGAAATTGCAGAAGTGGCTGAGTTGAGTGTTGCAGCATGTTCATGTAACAAACAAATCACTACTGTGTCTTCCGTTTTTTTAATGTTGCAATGCTCTTGAAATAGCATCGCGTAGGTCTCTTTGTTTGTGGTGGGGGAATAATGCTGGTGACATGCTCACCAGCTTATATTTTGGACAGTTTTATGCTGTGGTTTATTGTCATGCTTCAGTGATCTCATTCACCCCTTTAACCCGAATTAGATCATGTTTCCCTGAACAGTCAGCTCAGTTTCATTTTTACGCTCAGTACTTCCTCACTTAAACAAAAACTGTGATTAAATTATCTTCTTATCTTCCATTAGCAGTATTTCTAACATAATCCTCCGTTTTTGTTTGCCTACAGCTGTGATTGCTACCACCACCCACACCACAGTGGTCACCTCCACTCCTCAGCAGTACCCCCAGCAGCCAACTGCATCACATGGACATCCTCAGGCCTACCAGGGCACCCAGTATCAACCCTACCAGTCTGTACCCGTGCAGCCAGGTTACGGATCCCAGCCAATGCCCCAGGGCTACGGAGCTCAGCCCATGGCGCCGTCCACCTACCATGGACAGCCTTTCACACCAGGACCACCACCAACGTATCAGGAAGCCAGTGAGTGTGGATTTTGTCTTTAAACAAGCCAAAAAGTTACAGCTTTGGACACCAACTGTATTATAACATATAATAACAGTATTTATTTTGTGAACAAGCAAAATAAAGGGGCACTGGTTTAGCTCAGTTGGTGGAGCAGGCGCCTCCATGTAGAGAGGCTACAGTCCTCAACGCGCTGATCGCAGGTTCAACTCATCATATAGAGCATGTCCCCTCCCACACTCTCTCCTCCCCACATTTCCTGTCTCTCTTCAGCTGTCCTATATAATAAATAAAAAAATAATCTTAAAAAAATTAATAAATAACAAAAATTAATTCTTGTCCAGACTTCTTATAATGCATCTTTTAAAGCGGGGTTCCCAACCCCCGGTACCGGTCCGCGAAACCCAACAGATGTCTGTGACATTCCAAACATACGAACTACACAGCATATAGGCATATGACAGCCTGTGGACACGAAGTTTATACTTTAACTGTGGGCAGAAATACGTATGGATCGCAACGTTATTGATTCAGGTGTGAGCATCAAAACACACACAAGTCTGCGTCATATCTGCTCCCCTAGCAAATTGGATTTTCTGATGAGAGAGAAAAAAATAGACTAAATGGCTTAAATTTCACTAAAGCTAACAAATATGTTAATATATGTTATATATATATGTATATAATATGTTATGAATGGCAGCAAATTAGTGCCAGCCCTGTTAACATGGTCGTCAACCTCGGACTTTTTCATCAAGAACCGTGCCGAGTACGGTACACACTAATCAAATGAGCCAGACTTTGGGGTCAAGTGTACTCGGATCCAGTGTCCCTTATGTGAAAGCCCCCTTACTGAGTGATGAAGTTACACCATTGGTCAGTGGAGTGGTGGAGTTTCCCTATTGGTGGTTGTTCTTTCAAAATCAATAGGCAGACATTCTTTAATTACATCCTCTGGGGGGGTGTTCCAGCCATTGACTGCCACTCACTCTTTAAGTTAACACACCCTTGTTTAAGGATACAGTACTTACAAGAACTTGATGATTATATACGGTTTTATTTTCCCTAAAATCACCGCATGCTGTAGAAAAGCTCTAGTAACCACAGTGTAATGACACAGTACAATGTAGCGTTAAATCACATTATGCAGTTTTGGTGTTTCAGTAGAGCTGCAGCCGGAAGTGGAGGTGGAATAACCTCTAAAGTTGGCTCAAGTCTGGATGTTTTAAAATAGGAAATAAAACACTGGTCACTTTGTTTGACTCAACTGAAGTTGTGGTTACTGTAAGAGTATTTTTAACCCTTTTTTAATCCTCTTTCCATGTGTTCTTTCTGTGTTCAGCCGGTCCTTGCTACCCTCCCAACCCGATGCCTTACAGCCAGGCTGCGTTCAGCCCCAACCAGCCGCCGTACCCTCCGCAGCCTCCTGTCCAGCCGCAGCCTAACGCTCCTGCGCGCCCAGACTACCTCGACCAGCCAGCATACAACCCGGATTATGTTGCATCTCCACCGTAGACTGGATGACTGACCGCTGCGCTCTTCTCTCAGCCGCTTTAAACGCGCTGCAACATTTTCGAACTTGGCAGAACTGGAAATGTGTTACATGAATCAGGACGAGAGTTGTTTCTGATCGTCTTGATTCGTGAGTGTTGGTGATTAAATATGGGAACGTTGTGACACCTTTGCAGTTTTTGGAGAACCTCTGTTCTGTTGAGGAGTTGCCAAGTGAAAATGTTGATACCTCTTAGCTTGTATTGCATGGACTTACAATATACAAGTGGTGAGATTTTTTTTTCTTTTAAATATTGCTTAGTTGCTTCATATTAGTCTTCTTAGTAAGTAACACATAAAACCACTGAGTAGGTGAAGTGCTTTGTTATTTTCCAGCCTTCTGAACGTGCCTCAACATCTCCCTCCTGTTCGTGTCTACACTGTGCACCGGCGGAACCTGCCTGACCTCCTAATTCACCATCTACAAGGATTGAATCATTGAACAGACTTTCACAGGAACAGACATAATCTCTTTACTTTCTGCCATTTTTTCATCTGACTGACAAAGTGCTTTCAACCTTATTTAATACACCTTCTCATGTTTCATTCCCCTGGTGCCTTTTGGCCGTTTATTTGTCTTACGTGGGAACGAATCTGGTGGCACAGGAAGCACGGGCGCCTGGTTTGGTTGTAAAGATGGGGAGCAAACTCGTACAATACAAAATCAGCTGTGGGTCAGGGGGTCTTCCAATGGAAAGAAAGATTAATTTAAAAGTAATTTCCTGTATTTCTACATAGTCAAAGTCAAGAAACGTCAAATAATACATCAAAAGGTTAAATGCAAACTATTACTCGCCATACCGCCGGGATCTTTGATGTTAGGAGTGTACGAAGTTAATTTTTTAAACAAAGTGGGATACTTACTTCCTGAAATTGAATACTGTGGATGCAATTGCAACAATCGCTCCATTACTCAGACACCCATGATTGTCAGTTAAGTAGCTATATTTAGAGTGTTACAGAGTTTGTTAATTAAAAAAAAGCCTCAAACACAGGGAAAGATCACTTTACATTGAAGTTTTGTGTGTTCACGTAAAAGGGAGATTTCATATTACGTTTTTCTGTAATTGCTCAGGTTATTTTCATTCATTGTTTTTATTTCGCCCCGTAGTAAAGCTTGTGTTACCGAGCTGAGACGCATTAGCAGCTTTGACTGAAATAACCAAGAGGAGATTTGTTTCATCTGAACGTTCATGTAGTCGAATCCACACAAAATACTTATCAACTTACAAAATGCAAGAAACAACCGTGCCTTCTTACTCATTACATGAAACTAACGTGTGCATGCCATCCACAACAGTGTCAAACCACACTCTCAAGTTCTACATGAATGTGTGGTATTACTTCATCGCTGTCATCGACTTACATTTACTTTAACTGATCACATTATTCACATTATTCTGCAATCTGATGTGTTCAACATTTCTGCCGTCAAATCATGTTGCCTTCCAATTTTATTTATTTAGTTACAACACAAACTGCATTTTATCAATCTTTTATTCTTACTTTTTTAATTAATATTCAGTGTTGTCATTACTATTGCCTTTATTAGCCTGCAGCAGCATTTCAGGCAGGTTTAAGAAGTCTGTTTTATTTTCATCTTAGTGTAAACTAAGAAGCTTTTTTTACCCTACTTTGTCACTGCAGCTAAGCCCCCACTTCTGCTTTCTGTTGACTGAAATTACTTGACAAAAGTTTTACTAAAGTGACCTTTTTTTATGATCCAAGCTGAACTTGGAGAAGTACAGTCACAGCTCATGTGACGAGCCAGACCTGTATCTTTTGAGCTGCTCTGTTTGAACCTTTTTTCGTTCTTCGGTTGTGGTCAGAAAGCGTATTACCTTATTTTTATTTCTGTCATGGATAGGTCTCGGAAGGACTTTCGGTCACATCTATGCTGTGGCTTATTTTATTTTACTTTGACTGATATAAGAACCCACATGTCAGCTTATAAAAGAGGTCGAGGCTAGAGTACTCATGGATCTTTAATATGTAAAGAAAGTGTATGCGTCTTTCACTGACCAAGTGATTTGTCTGCATCTTTCATCATGCGCTTGCCTTTTGTCTGAAATCTGTCCTTATAAATGTGTTCTGCCTGTAATTTCAGTGCTTCAGCCAGTGTTGATTCTTCAAGGTGACTTTAGTTGGAGTGTGTTTATTTGTGTATGTGTGGATTGTAGCCATTTGTGTCTTTTATGAAAAATATACCAGCAGAGATTTATTCTTGTCCCATTAGTGTTTCCCATCCTAGAATAATTGTCATAAACAGTATGTTCATGCTTTTTGTTTTGTTAAAACGCACGACTTCTTCTGCAGAGTTGAATAAAAAAAAATATATTTTGTTTTTCCCCAACTTGGATTATTGAATTATCAGAATTGAAGCTAAATCACAGAGCTATCTTTACTTTAGACTCCCTATTCAGAAAATAAGAAGACATGCAAGTAATTCCAACAGGCTGCACTGGTGGTTTTAGCTAAATGCTAACGTCAGCATGCCAGCATGCTCACAATGAAAAATATCTCAAATACCTCTTTATTGACACACTACAGTATGATGTAAGTGTGGAAGGATAGTGGGTGGGTGTGGTTGTCAAACCAAATATAAAGGGACCATACAGCATATGAAACAAAAACAATTATATCCATGAGAATACCTTTAGCTATTTTTTATTCAGCCATAACTACCTTAACTGAAACAATATACTAATGCAAATTAATTAAAAATACAGTTAGCTTATAATAACCAGCTGTGATGGCAAAATCAACAAAGGTATGACATTTAACTGCAAATAAAGGTCACCTGAGCACCAAATCTTAATTGATAACTCCTGCAAGGTCATACAGCTCACAGACAGAAACCATTTTTTAAAAGCTAAATTAGAAGGCTATTTCTCTCTCTTTAACTATATTTTATTAAAGAAGGAACAGAAAGTAACTTATTTACTCCTACTACTTTTCTCCTATGCTTTCTTATAGTAAGTATCAGAGCCATAACGGTCTTGTGCCAAACTGTCTTAAAGTAGTTTTCTCTGCCTCCACAGACTTGGACCTACCGTTAGCTTTCCATATATGAATTTACAAGAATTAGCTTTAGCTGCACATGATGACTAGCACAGTCAATAAACCCCCCCCCAGAAAATCTGACTATAAGACTTTAATAAAATGCTCACATGTTGATGTTTTGTGGCAAAAGAAGATGTACTTACTTATACTTGCAAAAGAAGGGAATGTGAATAATTAACAAAATGCAAATTGTGACTTACAAAGTAAATAATGCTCTCTTTTTTTAATAAAAAGTTTTCACACAGTTATCTTTGTTTGACTTTCTTGACGCTGACAACACCTTGTCAGGTTTTCGGGTCTCCTGCTTTATAGCAGGTGGGTCCTACCAATAGACAGTGAAAAGTCATTTGTAATAATTATCTCAAAAAAAGATAAACATTTCATCTATACAATGTTCAAACATATAAAATGAAGTATAAAACAAATAGAAACAAATTTCAGACCCGTACTTACTCAAAAGACGATTAAAATAGCATTTGTCATTTGAGCAACAATAAACACCCCCTCACCTTTGTCATACTTGGCGCCTTCCCCTGGGATCGCCTCCTCATCAGCCAACGGTAAAGCTTCTGTGTGGTTTGGCAGTTCCTGGTTCCGACAGAAGAGTAAAGGTGCCAAAAACAGGTGACCTACAATCGTTTCCTTGACAAACGTGTTATACAATGAATAACTACAATATGCTATATAGCATAATTGCCCTTGTGCCTTATTTTGAAAATACTCAATGTGCTCATCTATGACTCGTGATTAAAAGATGAAGATGCTGACTCATGCTATGCTAGCATTACTTTTTCTTTCTTTCTTTCTCAAGACTCCGATGACTCACAGTTATTGTTTCACTCATTGACTGACTGTAGGCCATTGTCATCGTCTCCCTGCTAACTTCATTTAGTTGCTTTTTAGCATTTGAGTGTGCAAGTTCACCACATCCGGCCCGCGAGATAATATCATATGTGTATCATAACTGGCCCGCCGGTATACGGCACGCACACCGCTGATACAACAAATCCCAGAATGCACAGCAACAGCGGGCGCGCCAATCAAGACTTGCGAGCACCGGCTGTGTGAACCTCGAGCTTCAGGGTAGGGACCGTGCGATCATCAGACGCAGTGTCAGAGCTTTCCAAGACAAGCTGCGCCTGTGGGAGACTCAGGTGCAGCAAGGAAACATGGGTCACTTTTCCTGTTGCCAGACAATGACAAACCAGGTCTCCACCACCGTGTTCCCAACTGAACAACTGCGGACCTGGCAGAGTTCACACGGCTATTTGCTGACTTTGGAGCTCAGAAATAAAAATTGGAACTGCGCAGTAATCCGTTTGTAGTTGACGTGGAAAGAGCACCTGTAAACATCCAAATGGAGCTGACAGAACTCCGAAACGATGCCCCAAGTTTCGCCTACAGCTGCTCGAATGCGCTGCATGTTTGGAAGCCATCCGTGTAAGCACACCTTCACTCCACCCTGAGTGTCCACAGCTCAGAACCTAACCACAAACATTACTTTCATTCCTACAGCCAAGAAAAGACGCAAAGCATCTGGCTCTAGCAAACGGTCATAAGAGCAAAGTGCACTTAAATATATTTACTTTTTGCACCACTTCCATTAATCACAGGTAGACTGCTTATGGTTGAAATATGTGCACATTTTAACCAGATTGATCACATTTGAAATATTCTTATTTTCTTGATGGTGTTGTGAATGAAAAATACGGAATATTTAGATGTCTTTGGAGCAGTAAAGTTCATATTTCTGTATGACTAATTTGTCATAACGCCTCTGATAAACACGCGGTTTATTTATGTCTGTTGTTCAAATAATGTTGACCCCGTTCGGCCCTCGTCTTAGACCCAGTTTTTGATTTCGGCCCCCTCTCTGACTGAGTTTGAGACCCCTTCACTAATGGGAACAGGCAAACCAAGACACACAAATACAATAGTTTTGGTTAGCATTGCTAGCACGGCTAAAATGAAATAGTACCGAAATACAAGTATGTGAAGAAGCTGAAAAGTTATTATTACTTTTTACAGTCATGTAGCATAAGATACGCATTAGAAATTTCCTTCTCTTAGCCATGAATAAGAGCTGAAAACCCCAGTATTATTTTAATGTTTCACAAATATTAATTAGCTAACCCTCTTTGCCAGAATACATTGTAAACATTGTGGATTGGAGGCAGAATAGTAGAGGCTAAGTGTGAAGTGAATTGGTTTCTCATGTCTGGCAGCCAATGTTGAGGTAACTACTAAACATATAGCGTTTTACATCGGCAGATAATCCATATATATTTAATGGGGGCGTGGAGAGGGTTGTGCAAAGATAGGGAAAGTTGTATAGTGTTAAAGGACAGCAGAGTGTCGGTGGAGACAGATATCAAAACAGGTTCAAACAAATTTGGGTGGAGTTCACAGCATTGGATCCAGTTGCTGTATAGCTGAACTGCACAAGAAACAAGACTTACGTTTACTAATGCTGTACATACTTGTAGCCTGAGTTGGTTTCAATGTCAAAGCTTTCTTTTATTTGCACACAGGCTGCATTATTGATATATTAAGTGGGTGAAATTAATGTAAAGCATGCAAAAAAAGTGTACAGTTTGACTGTATTTTTGCAGCTATTGAGAGGAGAAACATAACCAGCACACTGATTCATTTAGTTTGTGATAAAAGTCTACTTGGCTTGATTGTCTGTATTGAATTAATAGTTGTAACAGTTGTATGCTACCGCTTTGGCCTTCTTACACCTTAAAAAATTCTAATCTTCAAATCGTCTATTTGGTTAAATAAAATAAATACTGATGAGCATTACATTTAATTTACTTGAATGAAGCTCTCTCAAATACAAAAACCTTTCATAAGGTCACATGAAGTCAGGAATGCCGCTTGGCTACGTGCTACAGGGTGGGTCAGACAGACAGGTTGAAACAGTTGTCTCCCTGCAAAGTCAAAGTCATTTTCTCACTTGACTAAACGACAGCAGTTATGGTTTCACGTTTCTTGTCAATTCTTCTGTGCGTTTTGTGTGGGGTCCTGCTCCCGGCCGTGTGGGGTAAGTTTTATTTTGGTGATTTTTTTTTCAAAATAATTTGGGATATTTAGGACTTCATTGTCTTAAAGTGAAACCTTAAGCACAGGTGAAGTTAATTTTCAGGTGCCACAGTCTCATATCTACACTTTATTTTACTTTTCAGTTGGACCAATGGAAATAATGCTTATATGTTTATCTATCATAAAAGATAAATGGAAGTTTACCTGCTAATCTGATCATCTTATGTTGTACTGTAACTCCTTAATCTCTAACTTCTCTTCATTGTAACCCTGTGTTTTATATGTCTCAGCTAATTACTGCAGCGCCTTTATAGGCTCTAATGGCTACCGCCATGATGCTCAGCAATGTGGCTCTCAGTACTGCTGCGGAAACTGTTTCCAAATGTACTGCTGCAGGGACAGCACGTATCGTCTAACTGAAAGAGAACAGCAAAGCTGTAGTGACAGGTGCGCTCACATTTCAAACTTTTCTTTCACTTTACATTACACAAACATAAGAAAAACATTGTTTTAAAATAAGAAATAATTGCTTTTTGTGTCTTTTCCCCCAGCTCTCACAACGACAAAAAAAACAAACTTGGTACACTTCTGGGAAGCATCTTAGGGTCCATATTCCCCATCCTTCTCTGTGTTGGTCTCGTCATCTGCTGTTGTGCTCCTTGCTGCTTGTTCTACAAGAAGTGTCGGAAAGGCGGCAGAAGTAAACAAAGTCTATTTCATTTATTTTGTTATACTTTTGTAAGTGGTAGGCTGCGAGGCTGGGCAGCTAGTTACATCTGATTCATATGGCTTCTCGTTTGACATAATATAGAGGTTTGGCATGTCATTATTTTGTAGTTAACACTTGTCCTGATTATGATTATAAATCACATGTGCTTCCATACTATTGGACTTTTTAGACGATATAGAATAAACCCAGAAAGAGATTACCATTAACTGTGTTTCCTTAAAACTCTTTTTCATGACTTTCCCTACAGCTACGAACGCCCCCGTTGTTATCGGGCAAAACTCCCCTTCCGGACCTCATCCGCCCAACCCAGGATATCAGCCTGTACCTGTCCAGCCTGGACATGGAGGCCGGCCCATGCCACCTCCATCATACTATGATGGCCGTGAGTTATTCCATGATATTTATACACTTATTTTAAACCGTTTTTTACTGTGATAGAAGATTAATCATCTGATCCTATGAACAAATCATTGTTATTAGCATGTACTGACAGCAATAATCACTTATTAAATAATATGTAATACTTGTAACTTTAACGATCAATGAATTGATCTCACTAACAATTACTGCATATGTACCTTAAGCCTGATACAACGTTCCTCTGTGCCACTTAGCTCCATAGTGGACACAATAGTACAAAAAACAAATGTATGTGACTGCCAGTTGGAGCTCTTTTCTGTCTTGGATCAGCTTTAAACTCTCAAGACACAAAAGATTAACAAGTGGATTAGAAAACACTACTCACAGATCTATGCGTTAGAACGCAACTTCAACTCCCAAGGTGCATCAGGGCAAGATATAGCTCATAGCACCGTGTTTTGTTTACAACTGGAATGGCCAATAGTTTTGAATTTGCGACAGCTCTACTTCACACCTTTGACTAGCTTCTCCATGGTTACATTGCTGAGAATCATGGGTATTGGAGTATTAAGAGGTGGCCCTCATGTCAAATGACCCCTGTGTTTCTGGTAAAACCAAACATATGATTTAATAAAAATGTTAACAAGTACAAAACTGTGCAGAACAACTCATGTAACTACCCCTCCCCCCCACAACTATAAAAAATGAGCCACGCCTTTGCACTGGGTAACTTGTTTTTCATTCACCTGGTATATAAGCACAGTGATCCAAATTTGTATTAACTGTATGTGCCCCAACAACGCCCCTATTCATCCAAAATAGAGTATAGTTAGTTTAAAACTACAATGCCCAGGCACTTTGGAAAAATATTTAGACTATGACAAAAAAACATTATTTTTAAAAGATGTTTTAACTTCAGTAGGAAAGAAAAGGCTTCGAAAGAAAAGCAAACATATTTGTAAGCAAGCAATATCTGTCTCTTTCGCAGATCCATCTGGCCCTTCAGCTGGATTTGGTCCGGGTCAGCCGATGTACCCCCTCCCTAACCAGCCTTATGGACAACCAACACATCCTGGCGGGTTTGCACAGCCGCCCTACAACCCCTCTTACCAGTAAACCTGACAGCTTACAGGACCAAAAGACTGCATGTCTTCAAACTCTGTTTGCACCACTATACTCATGGGGTTGGGGTTAAGGTTAGTATAAATAGCACTGTGTGAAATGTGTGAAAAGCATTGTACTAAAACAGAGGAAACCCCCTTTGCAAGAATACGATACATCTATTGGAATCCATATTTGCATGGTAATAATCCATGATTTATGCTATTTTAGCTCATTGCTGTTATTCTGTAAAACTTTTTAAGAATAGCCTCCTTTAAGTCATTTGTTCAGCAGTTTCCAGTATCAAATGCAAGTGTTTAATGTAAAAAAAATACGAATAACAAATACCAAAACACACATCTAAAGTCATGAGTGTATTTTTTTTTATTAAAGGACAAAAACCTAAAACATGGGCAGAAAAGTTTCTGTATTTTTAAACATTTCAGATTCTTTTAACAGAGATGACTTGATTTGTTGACTCAGTCTTGGTATATTCTTCAATTATAACAGGTGTGTTTTGGGGATTTTCCTTCTACAATTGGAGACTTCATCAGTGGCACTAATAGAGACACAGAAATTATAACCCAACACCTAAAATGCTCCTTTTTAAGAAACTCTAACTGCCACTAGAGGTCGCCTCTGTCCCACTTTTATTTTGTAAGGAAGGAGGATTAATGTATGCTTCTACCAAGTCTTTTTTTTTGTCATATTGATGAAGCAAGCAATAGTTGTCCTCTCTGTAACTCTGAAGGCATTTCTCCCTTTTTTCAAGATTTTTACAAACCAAACAATCTATTAATTGAAAAATGTATCAGCAGATCAGATTTAGAATCAGCGTTATTGGCCAGGTATGTTCACATACAGGGGATCTGCTTTAATATTAAACTAGTATCTACAAGCCTACAAAAGACAATTGTGCAAATATGAGGTGTGCAACAATGCATAATTTCTGCCAGATGACGGATGATATTTACATGAATAAAAAAGTGTGTCCATACGATGAGATGAACAATAAATCTTATTTACAGGTGACAGGGTTTTTCCACACTGATTGTTCTGACGCTCTGTGGCTGTTAAGCGTTCATCAGAGTGACAAGAAACTGTTTTTGTGTCTGCTTGTTTTGGCGTACAGTGTTCTGTTATGTTTACCGGAGGGGAGAAGTTTGAACACTTTGTGTCCAGGGTATGAGGGGTCTGCAGTGATGTTACCTGCCCGCTTCCTGACCCTGGACTGGTACAGGTCCTGGATGGAGGGCAGGTCATACCCGGTGATTTTTTCTGCAGTTTTGATTGTTCGTTGCAGTCTGTTTCTGTCCTGTTTGATGGAAGTGCAGAGAACAGACTGGATGATGGCGGTGTAAAACATGATCAGCAGCTCCTGAGGCAGGTTGAACTTCCTGTGCTGACGCAGGAAGGACATCCTCTGCTGGGCCTTTTTCCTGACGGTGTCTATGTGGGAGGTCCACCTCAGATTAATCCAGAATGAAAAAACTAATATGTTCAATAAATATTAGCTCCACAACCAATTACAATATAACAGCCACAGGTTTAATGTTTCCACATTATGTACTTTTACCGGAATACTTTTAGTCAGTGTTTTGACCAAGTCATCTTTGCTCAAGTCCTAAGTAAGTCTCAAGTAATTTGGTCCAAGTCTCAAGCAAGTCTCGAGTCATTTTTTCTTGGGCAAGTCAAGTCAGGTCAAGTCACAGGTTATGTCAAGTCAAGTCGACTTCTTAGTTAAGGCAAGTCAAGTCACTTTTTTTCCACCCAAGATACAGCACTCTTACCTGTAGTATCCACTCTTTATAAAGAGAAGAGAAGTATTGGTAGCTCGTCTAATAATGATATGATTGGCCAATTTATATGACCTGTTCAAAAAGTATGACAATGAATTGTATCTGTATTATCTTGGCACAGAAGCAGCCATGATGATGCTCTGGTCTGAGATCGTATTAAGTAGTAACGAGTACGACTGATGAGGCTTCTCTTTGGGGGAAAAAAACAGCAGGTAGTGGGGGCTTTGATGTCGCTTGTTGCCATAGCGAGGAGTCCAATCATTATTTTTTGTCAAGTCAAGTCACAAGTCATCAAAACGGTCTCTCGAGTCGACTTCAAGTCACCAAGTCTTAAGTCCACATCTCTGCTTTTAGTACATTTCCCTGATTTAATGTTCATAAATCATTATGAGTATAACTTGAATACTTGACAATGTACTATTATTTGCTTTGTTGGTTTTTACTGCGTAAAGTAAGGAGTTACCATTTGTGTTTGCAGTATGTGCTTTTTCTTTATAATAGAAGTTTATAGAGTACAAAGGCTTTTGGAGCTTTGCCGTTGTGCACATAGAAACAGTTTTGCTGTTTCAAGGCTTTGGTTTCTAACGCTGCATCAAATAAAACTACATTCAGTAGCTTCATTCTGAAAGTTTCTTCCAATGAAATCAGAGTTTGTTATACAATCCATCATGTCAGAACTTAATGTTTCAGTGAGACAAAATGGTTTTCTAAAAACCACAGTGCTCAGTTTGGCTTCTTCCTGTGGGATCATGTGCGGCTAAACGGCCGCAGTGGGTGTTCTTACATTTAATCCCATAATAACCAGCACCACTCCCTCTTATAGCATCCCACGCTCTCCATTAATCAATACAGTAATAGTGCTGACTGCGGCTATCTCAGTCAAGTGTAGGAGGGCTATAACAGGAAAGATGACCCCGCCTGAACGTATCTCTCCCTGCTCTCCGTCTAAAATAAGATCTCTCCTTGAAGTGTGGCTCAGACTGCTAATGAGCGCTCAATCAGGGATTCCAGTGTCATGGGCGCTGTGGCAGATAATCTTTACAGCCCGCCATCACCACTGTTCTCGTCCTCCTCATCCCTTTCTTCTTCTCTCTTTTCATTTCTTCCATCCCTCACTCTGACTGTGCTTTGTTCTGTCTGAAGGCATTCTTGTTTGGCCTCCTGCCCGAGCTGCCATTAAGATGTTTTCAGCATTTTCTGCACATCCCACACACACAATTCTTTCTTCTTCTTCTCTTTTTGTTCTGCTCACTGGAATCTCTGTGGTATTTATGTCTCAAATGGGAGCTGCTGAGCACATGAAGAATGGACATTGGATATCAGAAATCAACTTTTTGATCAGGTTTTAGATAACTATGAGTGTGTGTGGGTGCAACTGCTGACAAAAGCACAAACTCCCTGATGATTGCTCTCTGGAGCAACCACACAAGATGCTCCACAGAGATACAGACATGCCGAACTTTCCCACATAAGGAAACGTGCGGAAACACAAACAGGCTGTGAGGCATTGTTTATTTTTTCAATATTTTAAAAGCATATGAGATAAAATGATTTATGTTTGGATGTTTTTATTTCTTGATGAAGCCTACAGAATTTGTTGATTGCAAGAAGATGACAGTTTTCCACTTTTGGTGAAATCAAATATCTGATTTATTCCATTAAATTTGGTACACACATTTATGTACCCCATCAGGATACATTTTTTAATTCTGGAGATTTGATGACTCGTCATAAAGTACCATTATTTTTCCCATGCTTTAGCTTATGACCAAATACCTACAAAACAAATTACATTCCCATATGCTTTCGTGTTGTGTTACGTTAAAGCTCCTGTGAGGACATGCACATCATATGTATCACTCACTTTAAATTTCTGCCCCGGAAAATGTAAACAAAGGCAGCGCGCAGTTTATCGCTTCGTCTGACACCTACCCCCCCCCCGCCAGCAGTTTCAGGCATTATCGTAACTACATAGAAATAATCAATCTTGTTGCTGATGGTCTGGTTTGCTTTTGTAGGTCATATAGAGTAATTAGAATTAATTTCAGTCTGTTTCATAACCAGCGAAAAACTCCTCAAAGGGGCTTGAAGTGCTAATAGGAAAATGTTAGCATACTAAAAAGCCAATTTAAGGTGGCAAACGTGATTAGTATTGTTGGCCTTCCGGCTGCTAAACATGAGCAAACGTTAACATTGTCATTGTGAGCATGTTAGCTTGCTAAAATTAGCATTAAGTTTAAAGCATTGCTCAAAGAACAGCTGCTAGCATAGCTGTTTACTCTTGGTCTTGTTATTAAGATTGAATATCACTTTTGGAGATCAAGATGACAAAAACAGATCTCACAATAGTTTATTTTAAACTTATACACTTAATTGACAGTTGAACACTTACGTTAGCTAGTCTAATAGCTTACAACATTCAACTTTGAGATCACTTTAGCTGGTGTAGTTTTGTTGCTTCTGAACTGTATTACCAAGCGGTGAAACGTTACCAGTAATTAATTATCCATTATTGATATAATTGCGGTGGACAAAATAGTAGGAACACCTGCCAGTATAATGTAATGCAATTCAACACAATCACAGTAATTTAAGCAAGTGGGTGTACCTGATAAATTGGCACCTGAGTTAATAGTAAAAGCACATCCCTTCTTTTCTTTACTACCACAAGAGGGCAGCAGGGGGCAGACAGTGATTGATACCAGAAACTGGTTTGTGATGCCAGCCGAATCACATGAGAAGACTCAACCTCATCCTTTCAGTAACCTGATGTGTGAAGACTTTGATGATCAGAGACGCTAATCTCAGGTCAGTTTTAATCTTTCTTAATGTGCAAGTTTTGTTAAGGTATTTTTGCTCTTTGTAAACGCCATCACTAAGTCCACTGCAAGGTTTAGTCCACTTCAAGAAAACAAACCATCCTAAAATGACATTATTTATATTTATGAAATGAAAAAAATAATGTATAAGGAGATGTAAAAAAACATTTTATACAACCATATTTTAAATTTACATCATGTTCCAGTGACGGGACTGATGGTGAACTTAGCTGCTTGTTTGGGGTTTGATTGGTGGGTTCACATTGTTGCTAATGAGATTGAATATATGGGACAACATAAATATATGTTAATCTAACAATTTCTGGGATTGGAGTTACTCCGAAAGTCGAAGTGTTTTGGTGAAATACATTTAGTTTGTGCTAACGAGCCGATTATGGACCACGTTACTTTTGTTATCGAGACATGAGGGACCAGATTATGTCAACATCAGAAAATGCTAATTCAAGCAATGATGCTAATTGCTAATGTAGGTGGCGACGCGACACTGTGATGCCAAACATCGAGGATAATGAGAAGATGAAGAAGAGGACTGTCTGAGCGAGTGGCATTAATACTGCAAGTTTCCTTCCAAGTAAGCTACTTCTGTCATGTGCTGTGTGCCTGAGGCTAGCTTTAGCTACAGCTAACGGACCGCTGCTATCTAGCTGGAGTTGTGTGTTATGGTTTCCATGGTGAGCTAAGATGACTCTGCTATAACATCAAGTATTAAAGTCTAGCCAGTGCTACAGTCAGATGCTTTGTGTGGTGACTTTGATTTGGATCGTGCTTGTGGTTGTGGTATTGTTGAAGCATTTGTTTTGTTCAATAGTAGGCTAATGTACAGGATTAATTGTGCAATATACATTTACTATCCCACATTCCTATTATGTACCAGGGTTAGCTTAATCATTTTTCTATTATATTATTTTTTTTTTTATTGTTTTGTCAAAATCCTTAGCATCTGCTACAAACTATCTAACCTGCCCACATCTCCCCCACTGGACCTGTGGGATAACTTATAAACTAGATCTTTCAGTTTTAGCTTCAATCGAGACAATGTTCAACACCTAATTGGAAACATGAATCTCCCTCTTAATCAACAAATCCTGACTGAGAAGATTAAACAAATTAGGACAAATCTTTACTTTAAAATTAAGTGTTGCATGTTGTCAGTGTGCAACTGCTGTGTGTGAGGTTTATTGTGTGGAACAGTTGAGGTGTCACACTGACAGCTGCGCGCAGATTGAGTCAGGAGAACTGGTTAAAACTGCACCTGTTGTTAAGGGGACATTACGTTTGTTTGTGCCACTTGTATAGAAAGAAATTGGGGGTAAAATATTGAGTGAATTAAAAAAAAAAAGTCCCTTTTTATGGAAATTTTCCTGATTACATCACCATTAACATTTCTGTGTCACAGCTCATCCATTTCTGTCACTCTCCCTTTCCTGAAGAGCTAAAGGTCTGTAATAAAGTTTCTTGGGTCACTGTGCACATTTTGACCCCCTTTGTCTCCCAGATTCATTCCAGATCGCTGCCACCAGACCTCAGACGTCCGGGCTTTCACGCTCAGGGTACAAAAAAACCCTTTAAATTTCTGTAGCTTTTTAACTTTGAAACTGTACCTCCCTTTTGTATTCCTCTGATGTACAAGCACATGCACCAAAGAGCAGCCGCAGAAAGAGGCCGTTTGGACCGTGTGAACTCAACAGATAAAACAGTCTGCTGTCTTTTCACCCTCTCCCTTGCTCTCTATTCAATCGCCTCCAAGTATCTTGACAACCTTGCCTGGTATTTTGGCAGCAGTCCCTTGAGTGTTGATGTCAGCTGAGCGAGAGGAGGGAGGGTGATTGAGGGGGGGGTAAAAGAGAGAGAAAGAGAGAGAGGGGATGGGGGGGAGGAGTGAGCGGGCTATTCAAGGCACTTGTCCTCTGTCTCCCTCTGAGCTTAGAGGAGGAGGGAGGCGCACATGCATTGAGAGAAACACACACTCTCTCACACACATGCACTAGTGGCGGCCACATTTTCACAGCCTGCTCTTCAGACTGACAGCAGCAAACGGAGTTGAGAGCCAGAGCGATAGAGCGAGGGAGGACAAGAATCCACAGAGGAGAGGAGAGGACAGGCGAGAACGCAGGATTTTCCCTTTCCCCCCTCTTTTTAGCTCTCTGGGAGCCACAAAAGGAATCTTCCCCCTGAACTTGCTCTGCTCCAGGACCTGCACCCTGCTATGGCAGCCCCGGTGGGACATGGGAACACTGTCTCCCTCTCATCTCGTTCCTCTCATCCTTGGACTACCCTCCTCTGGGCTCTGTTGACCCTTATAAGCCAAGTGCAGGGCTTTAACCTGGATACTACTCACACGCTGCATAAGTTGGGAGACCCGAGCACCTTTTTTGGTTTCTCTCTCGCACTTCACCAGCAGCTAACCCCCGAGCCTCAGAGCTGGTGAGTGGCTGAATGCGGCACTGAGCTTGCCCTCAATGTCCTGTGTGTGTGTGTGTGTGTGTGTGTGTGTGTGTGACTTTTTGTTGCACCTTACATATTTAAACATGCGGCACCTGCTCCTTATAAAAATGTTCAGTGTACCATGATTTTCCCTTTTTAGGGCGGTTAAAAGCTGAGGTTTGAGTCAGCATTTCCGTGCCTTTTAGTCCTTGCATTTGCTAAATCATTGCTGCACCCATAACTCTGTGCTGAACTGGGTGCAGGAGGTTTTAGTATGTTTATGTGCAGTAAGAGCAGGCTGAGCTCTGAGTTAATAGAGGATGATTTACAGTAAGTGGAGAGCTGATGGGAGAAGGCTTGCCGATTCAGCAGGCAGGCAGTGATTTCTGAAGAGAAAAGAAAAAGCTTTTTTAAGGGATTTTTCTCTGGAACATGATCTTACTTTGCACTAGGGGAATGGAGATAGTCATGTGTCTTATAGTGAGTGGGGCTGTGTGTCTATGTGGCCATAGATAAATTGAACTTGTTGTCTATGTTGGTGGTTCTTAAAGTGGGGTCTGGCGTCCCACAGGGAACCTTAAGCGGTCCCCCAGAAATTATATTCACTGCAATTCCAAACATAAGTAACACAATGACAGAAGGTATGACTATTTCGGTCATTGGTTTCATACGCTTTCTGCAATGAAATATATTAAAGCAAAAATCAGATGGAGGACCCTGGGAATGTTTTTTTTCAAATGGGGGTCTGTGGTCTACTTTAGTTTAATTTAATTTAGTGGTTGTGGAAGAGAAAAAGTTGCCTGGTCTATGTGACCATGTTTGTTCTCTGATCTGCTGTTTGCCAACAGCTGTTTGATGTGGCTTTCAGTGCGAATGGAACACTTATAAGCCCTGTTCCCGACCTCCAGAAACCATGAATAAATTATAACAACAGGTCTTATTGTAAACCTTTCCAATTGACCTTTCATGAAAAAAAAGGCGAGAGAGAGAGAGAGAGAAGAGTTTTCTACTCTAGTTGGCACATTTATAGCCATCATAAGCATTCCTATATAATACAGGAATAATTTATATTTAGTTATATTTATAACTTAAAACAGGAATTGGATGAGTGTATAAAACCAGTGGTGAAAGAAGTATTCAGAACCTTAACTTACTTAAATTAACAGTACTACTTTAAAAGTATGTCATTATATGCAAGTCCGTAATTTAAAGTCCCACAAATAAGTAGAGGTACAGAAACAATAGTAACAGAAACTACTGAAAGTGTCTGTTGTGCAAAAATGGCCTGTGTGAGAGCAATATTTTACCTTATTGTGTTTTATAGTATTAGACTGATAGTTGTATGCATGCATGCATGCTGTATTTAGTAATTTACTGCTGTAGTAGGTTGTGGAGCTACTTTTAACGCCATCATACTTTTAGTAAATATCTTTACTGCTTCATATTTTATAAAAAAGGATCATGATGTATGTAGCATTGTTAGAGTTTAATCTGCTAAGAAGCTAAATGAAGTGAAGTAAAGCCCCTGTGAAGTGTAAAGTTGTGTAAAGTGTATATACAGGAATTAGTTTACTAGAGGTCCTTGTTTTGGAGCTCCATATTTAACCGTCGGCTCCTCGGTTTACTGCCGCTGGAGTCGCCCTGTCGCCTGGTGAGACCAGTGACATCAGCGTCAGAGACACGCAGACAGTCGGAGCGAGAGTCAGGTCTCACCTCTGAAACCTGCTCACTGTCCAGCTGCATTCCTGGAGCTTATTCTGATAACTGACTATGAGCCTAAAGTATGAGAGTAAAGTATGCCCACTATTTTGTCCTGTTTCAAACAGAGCAGAGACTCAGGAGAAAAAACCCATAATGCACCAGTGGAGTTAGTGCCAGGAGAAGACAGTCAATAAACTAACCTGATGTGCTGATGTGATGCATCTACTGGAAGAGAGTGGGATGAATAATGCTGCTGCCAGTATGCTGTGACATCACATCTACTGTATGCAGAGATGACCTTATAATGATTTCAGCCCTGTCAAAGAGCTCCCGTAACTTTTAATGACTCACATTTTTGTAAAAAATTCTGAGGCTGGGTCCTGGATCAACATTTTATTAATTCAGGTAACCTCTTTATTTTATTATCAAAGTCACATAAAGTTTTTGTCCTGTGAGATCTGTTCATCTACAACCTTACATTTTAACTAGCTTAAAAGAGTAGCCCTGTTTTCAGCTTTGAGACATTTTCCTGATAATACAACTTCCTTTTAAGTGGGTAAAGGGGAATAACGTCTCATCTAAATAGGTGACAATTAATTCTTAATATAAATTAAAGGCATATCCTTGCTTTAAAAGTTGATATAACAAACTTGCACACAGCAGTAGTGGACATACTGTATATTCCCTCTCTTTTATCTCTGTTTTTGGTCGCCACCAACTCCAGCAGGAAACAGCTGGCTCTTTAGCTGCTTATTATTCCGCTATGTTCACAGCTAGTGGCTAACTTTGTGTGTCTGCTAGTTGGTGCTTAGCAGATAATTAACAGTTGAAATTGAGCTCTGAGGGGTTAAGAACCAACCGAAATAATACATTTGCAGAACTGACAGCTGAGTTATAAGTTACTTACAGAGTATTCTCTGTAGCTTTATATAGATTCACCTCCTCCATAATGCCCCATTGTTTTCACGTTCTTATTTTTACCATTGTTGTTCTAAAAATATGGAGTGAAGCAATTTTTAGTTTATCTCAAAAATTCAAAGTGACTGCAGAAAACCAGGACTTAAGTTCTGTTTGATATATAACTTAATTTTTTCAAAATGTAATTCATGTCATAAAAGACATCTGAAATAAATATATTAATTGTAAAATGTATATATAATATACCTATAATCTTATAAGATACCCACCAAGTAATATTTGTTTTCATAATCCATTAATCTCCGGGTAATTTTTGAGATTTTTGATTGATCATTTAGTCTTTAAAATGTAACAAAAATTGCTCATCACAGTTCACCTGAGTTCATTCTTCACTTTCTCTGTTTGTTCAATAGTCCAGAACTCTCTGTTCACTGTCATTTATGACAAAGAAAGCAGCAAATCAATCTGACGTTGAAGAAGTTGTAACCAACCAAGTTTTGTCATTTTCCCTTGAAAGAATGTAAACAATTTATTATCAAAACAGTTTGTGATTAATGCTTACAATTAACTACACCAATGTAGAATGCATTTTTTTGAATTCCTCATTAAAAATTGAAAGTGAAAATTCCCTGACATAATGCAGAGAGCATGAACGCAACATCAACACCACGAAAGGCCTGAAAACTCGATGATTATTTCACCTGAACTCTGGACTGAGGGATCTAAGCACATTCCGAATAGATGATATTATAGGGAGAAATGTATTATTCAGATAGCATCACAGCAATTATCCCTCCTGTCTGAATAATACATTCCCATTAAGCTCCATGATAGTGCTCTGTCTGTGTTACTGCGGCTCACATTTGGGTGTTTAGTTTTCAAGGTGCTCCCATTATCATGTCTGCTCTTCTGATGTACCGGCTCCAAACACTTTAGCTCTAACTTACAGTAATTAGATGCTGTTGACTCATTTTCTCTTTATATCATGAAGGTTTGGGTTACTCCTCCCTCTGGTCATTCTGTGTTGGGTTTATTGTGTGTTATGCCACCAGATTCACTGGTGAAAATGATATTACTGCTTTGATTCTTTGTTCTGTGCTTACTCACGGCTGTGTCATACAACCCATAGCGTTAAAGTGCTCATAGAAATCAGCTTAGTCATACTGTCACACTTCTGGCGTTTTCTTCTTCGATGGTTTTGTTGTTGCACAGTTTGTTGGTTGGAACTTTTTCTTCTGAAGCTTGAGAGGGGTTTTGTCGGTTTCATCAAAGGCAGGGCGATGAAATGTTGGGGAACATTCAGCGTCAGAGCTTCAGATAAATGTCGTTTTGTTCAGCTTTACAGTCTCTCTTCAGTGCAGACTTATGGCGTCCCTTAAACCCTACTGCTCCTTTTCAGTGTGGCAACAAAGGCCAAGGCAAAGGTCAACCCATGCGACACAGTGATCTCATACTAACTCATGTACTGATCCTTTTCAGTGACATGTTTGGAGGAGGTACAAGTACGCTGTTTTCAGCCTTGATCTAGCTCCCCATGCTTCTGTTACACCTTCTGCACTATCTGTCCAGCGTGTCTTTGACCTGAAACAGAGGCCTCCAAGCTGAACTTAGGGGGCTTCTCCTGCCGCTGCTAATACCAGACAGAGGATGAGGCGAGTGGGTATTTCAGTTTGAGTTATGTGTGCGTCTGCTATTTATACAGCTATGAGAAGTGCTTCCGCTAATAGTTCCCTCCCTGGTGAAGACAGGAAGCCCCCAGAGCTTAATCCCACCACCACTGCCAATCTGCCTGAACTCCACTACTGCAGGGTGCTGTACTTTAGTAAGTCAGTATATACAAGTAAATAAGAGTCTATATCTTAGGATATGATTAAGTATCATGATTCGGATATTTAAGGCTGAAAAGGTTGTGATAGCAAATGTAGTGATATCAAATCAAGTTTTATTGTCACATATACAATCATAAACCGTTCAAAATAAAGGGAAATTATTTGGTGGCAATCTCCAGGATGAGTCTTTCAAATATATTAATGAATAACAGATTCATCTAACAATAGAATTCAAAAGAAAAAAAAAAAGAAATATATAAAGTAGAGTTCAAAAATATGTGACGTGTTGTCCAACCTTGCGGACATCAAAAGTGTTGTAGTTTGTCTGATCTCCATAACTTGATAAGGGAGTAAAAAGGTGCTGGTTGTTCAGACGTAGGAGAAGCAATATTGTTAAAAGCCAGGGAAATGTCTGCACATTTTGAGTCTGTCCTTGAAGACTTTCATAGATTTGCAGCTGGTTGTTCACATGAAAAGTTAAACTGTGCATACATTGGGTGGAAACATTGGATTGTAGGTTTGAAAAAGAAATATACCACCTGTATTCTGAGTTTAAAAATGTGTTGGGGAGGGAGTTTCTAAAGCTATTCAAACATTGTACAAGCTTTTCTGAAGTAGCACACAAACAGCCAATGTATTTTAAGCTAGTTTTTAAACAAGATTTACTCTCATCTGGCCGCTATCTCTTTCTCTGTGCGTCGCTTCCTCACCAAACATCCTGTCAGTGTCTTTGCCTCCTTTTGATGCCGCTAAGATTCTGAACGAGAGACGTTTCCATCAACATTAAGTTTGATGCTAGCTGCTTTGGGAGGCCTTATGCTGCCATTGCCTTGCTTTAGGCTCAATGCTAACATCAGCATGCTAACAATGCAAGTTAAAGGAGCTCCAGGAGTGACCTGGCTGACGCGTTTCACTTTGATTTGCCGTTAACGACAAAACATTCTTTGTTGGGGTTTTACAAAAACACACACAGCCAGACTGGATTTTAGTAAAACAGTTCATTTATTTAATCCCTTAGTGCATTCAAGTGAATAAAGTCCATGGCAACGTAAATCCAACAAACTCCAAAGTGACTTAGCGGTCAAAAACGATAAGCCCTTCGAGGAAAGGAACCCCGAATTTGTCTCCTACAATGACAATGCTAACAAGCTGAGGTTAAGCAGATACAATCAATATCATGTAGTTGCTAGAGGAAGAGAAACAGCATGAGCAAAGTCAGTTGGATTCATCGTCTAGGGACCATGAAGGCCTGAAGAAAGTTTCATTGCAGTCCATCCAATTGTTGTTGACACATTTACATCTGGAGAGAACTGCCAGACATGTATTATCATACCTAGAGCCAAGATGCTAGCATGGCTAATAACAGCACTCTGCACACTTCTGATAATCTATATTCAGGATTTGCTGATTCTACATACTGCAAGCTTTTAGTGCCACACATAGAACAACCTCACAGCAGGAAGATATTTGCATCTTTAAATGTGCAGCTCACTGAAAGAGCCACATGAATCACACTGAATCTAACATGTAAGCATGGAAAAGCCTTTAGTCTGTCAGTTTCATGTAATTTCTTTACATTGATCCCAGCCTCATGATTTAATGTAAAATCTTTTCTGTTTTAGAGTGCTTTGAAAAGATGGGGGGGATGGCAGGTCTGCTCTGCCACTCTGATGTGGGTCATAAATCACCTGTTGTTGTCTCTGAGGGATCTCTATCTGGCCTTGACGGACATCTATTGTGCTTTTCCTCCATTTTGACCCAATTGTTAACCTTTCTCTGTGGTATGTTTTGAGCCTAGCATTAAGAATTTTTGGCAACCATGTCAATTTGTTTTTGTGTGCAGCATAGATAAATATTGACATGGAATTGGCTGTGTTGCATTGCTGTCCTGGGGAAAGTAGAAAGTCTCAGGTTGCAGCCAGCTTCATGTTTACCACGGTCTTTGCTTTGGTGCCTTTCTGAGGAGAGATACTCCGTCTCACTGGCAGTGGGGCCACAGGTAGCCGGTATAATCCCCGACATCTAGTCTGGAGTTCGGTTTCACTGGCTGAGTAAGAATCTAAAACAGAGCTTTCTGAAGCTGAACAAATCCTCTCATTGAGCTGGAGCCTCGAATAACACGGCTTAAAAAACAAGAGGGGAGCGTGGAAGGGACTTTTGGATGGCGTCCAAAAAGGCTATAAAGATCTTTAGAGGTAAAATGCAAAAGATAAGAACTCCAGCGCTCTTATGGTTTGAGTTATTAGGAGGTATCTTTTAGAACAGTCTGATCTTTTGGGAAAAATGCATGTCCACTTTTTTATCGAGTTGTATAAGATTAGCACGCTAATGTCTAAGTATGAAGCTAAAATCAGCAAGCGGTTAGGTTATCTTAGCTGAAAACAGAGGAAACAGCTAGCCTAACACTAGCCATGTTTACAGTGTGGTTCCACCTCAGTGCAGTAACGAAGCTCCGCCATCATGCAGCCTTTGCCATTTTACATTGGACTAAGCAATGCCGACGTAAAGGCGCCTCAGTGTGTGTTTTTGCTTTACTTACACACACGGCGCTGTTACGCCCTGTTGGCTCCGCTATTTACACAGACGCCGTTACGCTTCTGTTACGAGCACATCATTCAAATCAGGTGTGTTAGAGTACGGAGAAACCTAACACATGCAGGAAGGTAGCTCTCCAGGAGCAGGGTTGGAGACCCCTGCTCTAAGGCCTACCTATTTACACGTTGTATCTTATTTGTGTAATTTGTACAAAACTTAAGGTGCAACAAAACAAGTCTTTAGAAGGATTATATTTTTGACCCGTTACAGAAACTTCCTTTGTGTACGGATCAATTAAACATGATACAGTATTTTATCGACATGCTAGTAAGTCGATTCCCCTTTGACAAAGCCAAGCTAGCTTTTCTCCCCGTTTCCAGCTAATCGGCTGCTAGCTGTAGCTTCACATCTACCATACAGGCACAAGAGTGGTATCAATTTTCTAATATTAACCTCAGCAATGAAGCAATTAAGCGTTTTTCTTTCATTAATAATCACATTAATAGTTGATGACTTTAATTTTTCAGATAATTGAAAAGAAAAACACGTTTTGCCTTCATGGGTCAAACACAGCATCCCCTTTACCCTCCAGTACATGAGTTTTTGTCTATACACATATAAATGTGTGTAAATGGGGCCCAGCGTCACTGCTTCTCACTATCATAACACAATGAAACATTTCTGGGGGCTAATTTGCATTAAAATAGCCATATAAAGCTGTTTTTTCAGTCTCGAGAATGAAGCGTCCCCCCTTTCCCTCCCTTATTCAATTCATGATTTTTCTCCTGCTCTCCCTCCCTCTCCCTCTTTCTCTCTCTCTCTCTCTCTTGTTGCTAAATCTCCTGGAGGCCATTCATGTGAAAGCCTTGTAAATGTAAGAACTCACCCTCTTCCAGAGCTTATTTATATGAGAGATCAGAAAGAGCAAAGGGTATATGGCACTGGCTCTGCAATCTCGCAAGCACACACACATGGACACACACGATTAATGCTCTTTACTAGCTCCCACTTACTCTCTGTCTATTTAGCATTCTCCCATTCCTCCGCACCAGGCCGGACAAAAGCTCGGTGGGAAGCGGCGCTGCCTGGCAGAGAGCTTTCAGGAATATTACTCTGCGGACCACGTGCTCAATGCAGGGACTATCTGCAGAGTCAGGGCGAAAAATACAACTTAAATCTGATGGAGGTGCAGAAAACACGTGCAGTTTGGCTTCATAGGAGGAAGAGAAGCTTTTTCTGCCTCTCAGAAATAATTGGCAGATTAAGTCCTGAGAGGGTCGAGTTTTTCAGTTTTGAGTTTTTGTCTTGTTTCATGACTCTGCTATAAGGTTTTATTTGATTGTGTCTTGATGCAAACTTAGTGGTTAAAGCATTATCTTAAGTTGAATATGAATATCACATGATGTGTGTGTGGGGGAGGGGTGGACGGACTGATGGGGACGGGAGCTGCAGGGATGAATAAATCACTGCAGGCCTTCCGTTTGATTAGATACGTGTGTGTGTGTGTGTGTGTGTGTCCATGCTGTTGGGGTTGACTCTGGTAAAGACGCAGTTTAATCAATCAGTGGATAGCATCTCTGCTCGGAGCTGATCCAGGACTGAGAACAGAAACGAGCTGTGAAAAGCCGACAGGAACAGGAAATGAAAAGAGATGTGGAGGCTTTTTGTGTGGATTTATTATAAGAGATTTACTGTTTGATAAGTTCAATTAATTGAAAATTTGAAGCCTTTTGCTTTAGGAGTGTCACTCGGTTATGTTTTCTAATTTCCTCAAACAGCTAAGGGTTGAAAAGGTCCACGGATGTTAGCATGTGCCATCATTGTCGGTTACTTGTGTCAGATTGAAGTGAATTATGAAAAACGTGGACTAAGACAATGGTTTAAATCTGTCACAGATATAACCTGCACAAAGTTAATTTATTGCACATCAGCTCATAATAAATTCAGCCTTACCTTGACTATAGCTGTCATTTTTGCTAAGTAGCCTCAGTGTTACACTTTACTAAATCCTCACAGGCTTTACAGCAAAAGTTCTTATAGAGAGAGAAGTAAATAATTGCACCACGTAGCTGCCAAGAGTCACTGTTGCAAACAAATACTTATATAAAGATGGTTGCATACATTGAATATGTTAATGGAAATGTTAGCTTAAATTACAATCTGCAACAAAAAAAACAAGACAACTTACATGATAAAACATTAAGCTAATAAGATTAATGCTAAGGGCTAGCCATACCAAATGACTAGTTAAAAAGAGTACGTTATCAACATAGTCATTTAGTTACACTTTTTGTATCTACCTTGACCTACCTTATCTACATTGATTGGCCACTAAAACTGTAATTTTGTCAGTTGTTAGCCTGCGATGCTACATCAACTTTACACATTAAAGTTAACATATTAGGTAGGAATTTATGCTCAAACTTGATGACGGCTTTTCAAATAGCTGCTTCAGAGTAATTCAGGACTTGTACTCCTGCGCTGTGATTGGCCAGGAAAGCCAATAGGTCAAACTCAGGACTGTCACCGAGGACATCGCAGTAAGTGTCCCGTGGGGAACCAATTGTCAGCGTTGTCTCAATACCACCCAAACAGTGATCTTTTCCAAAACCTTACTAAGTAGCGTTTGTACTAAGACCTTACCAACGCTACTTGGTTGATCTTTAGGTAACGCTCATGGTTTGGCTTAAAACAATATGTCAAAGTGGAGTTCCTGTAATCCAGGGTGAAACAGGTGCATGGACACTGGGTGAAAGATTCTGTGCAGAAACCATTAAAGCAAACTCTGAATGAGTACTAGTCAATGGCAGCACAGGAGGGCAGGATTAGGCAAGGCTCTATTTGTCAACCGTTAAATATTGCTGCTAGTCTTTTTGTAATGAGGATTGTCTTTGTTTGTTGGGGGTGAGAGTTTTAATCCTACTAATGTAGCAGACTAGAATCTTAATGAGGCAATTACATTAATAGCCTTTTACTTCTGTCTTAATTTTCTACTAATGTAGAAAATAAATCTCTGTCTCAGTAGTCTGATTAACTTACTCCCCCCGCTTTGTACTCTATGTATCTTTATCTCTTTGTAACTCTATGTTTCCTCCAAGACAAGGCATTGAGGTCAGATGACCTTTAAACCTTTAATGATGATAGGTGTGACTTACAGAATGTGTTTGTCTGTCTGTGGCATAGACCTGTCCAAGCTCTCACTTATCCCAGCTCCCCCTTAAAGGGACGGATAGACTTTGTACAGTACTGTAAACTCCATAACAATCTCACACTTTTGATACAGTAATAAGAAAAGGAAAGCGAGTGATTTAAAAAGAGGCAGGATTTTAGAAGCAAATAAAGTGCATCTTAAGACAAATCAATAGATGGATGAGCGGATAAAGGAGGAGAAGAAAGGGAGGAGAAAAAAAGGAACAGGGGAGGGATAGTGTCGGGGTTATGTCCTCTTTACACTTTGGACCTGAGGGCCAATCATTACCCCATCTATGTCTGGAAAGGGCTGTTCACTTATTGATCAGCAGTGTGCCAGGTGGTGAGCTTGTGAGGGGTTGTTAAAGATGCATGTGAAGTGAGGATGGGGTTACCATTGTCCTCTAAAAGCAAGCTGTTTATAGCCTTCTATTTCCTGAAACATACTTGAAGTGTTTGATAAGAGCTGAAATAGTTTTCAGCTGTTTTGTTTGTGAAATTGACATCAAACTGCCCCTGTGATCAGCTTGAACAAATCGCTTAAGCAGGAAGTTGAGTCACATACGTGGGCAGTGAACCACAATATCCCAAAGGAGTTTTTGCATGGACCTGGCAGCTGTTTCTGTCTCTCTTTTTGCCCTTTAACACAAATTACCCAACCCCTTTTTTTCTCTTCTGCCCAAGTGGGTGAGAGTTGAGATGTTAAAAACACGGTGATTCACAGCTCGGTCACCTCATTCTCAGCTGTCATTTTCTCATCAGGAAAAACTGAGAGGAGAAACAGCAGTCAGGTGTGAGCGGAACAGGCCCTTAAAGCTCTGTTTTATGAGACAGGATTGTCACAGTGGACGTTGTTGGACAGGCTGCGGTCAGTGTGATGATCCATAGTTTACACAGTTGTTGCATGGCCTTCTGCTGTCTGTGTGTGTGACTCTATGAACAAATACTCAGGTCCATTTGTACATTCAATCCTCTGTTAATGTCTGCATGCTTGCACATGTTGTTCTTAGCATGTATATGTATGTGTGTGTATCCAGGTCAAAGGTCATAGTCTTGCCTCAGGGCAACAGAAGGCCTAAAGAGCCCCTGGCCCCCATGCTGATCCTGTAGAGCCACCGTCTATAGAGCAACAGCCTCGCGCTGCTCTCAGATGGACAGATGTCACATGGTGTGAGCACACAGATCAGGCGGGATCAACTGAAATGATCCTGAAATTAAATATTGGAAATGTTAGAGTGCATATGTGATTTATCATTTCATGAACTGTATCAGTCTGTGACAGCCCACGCTTGGAAAATTCCAGGAAAGGGTTTGGTTTAAAAAAAAAAAAGTTTATATTCTCTGTCTCTGAAATTGCAAAAAAAAAGCTTTATTCCCCCTTGAGCAAATTGTTTGGATGATCTGCAGTCAGACCCTTTATAAATTAAACGTTTGCACATTAATGCCTGAACTGCTTCCCAGTCTTTTTCTCTGTATCTCATTTATCTCACATTTCCTCTCCTTCTATAAACAAAAAGAACAGGAATTCAGGAATTCTCTTGGCATCACAAAATACCTTTCTGCAGATGTTTGCGAGCTAGTTTGTCCGTGTATAAGTGTGTTTGCATGTGTCACATGTACCATAGAGGGCACTCTTAATGCCATTGGACTATGGAGTATGTACAATTTTGTAAACCCATTAAAGAGGATGCATCGTACAACAGAAACATAAATATTGACTTAAAGGGATTTTACAAGCTGCAGATGTATTTGGCCAGGCTGTAATCTTATTTTAAGGATGTCAGTCATTCAACAAGACAAAACTAACCAACAATCTTGGGCGTAGCAATTTTTCTTACTGCATTCTGTTCTCCATACTTAGATAAAGAATACTGGTTTGCATACTGGTAACGTGTGATGTGTTGTTGTCCAGCCTTTCTGTCACTCTCACTCCCTGAATGTGAAGCTGTGCACAGGGATGTGACTCCTGAGAGTGGGGGAGGAGTGAAGGAGGATGGGATCGTGTGTGTGTATGTGTGTGTGTGTGTCTAAGTGTGTGTGTGTGTGTATGGGGTTTAGATGGAGGAGGGGTGGACCGGATCGTGGAGAGAATTAGTTTGGGGGTCACTGCACATGCTCCCCTGAATGAACACATGGGTGTGAGTGCAGTGTAATGAGGGTCCAGTGTGTGACTGCGTTGTGTCTGTGATGATTAGCTGCAAAAACAAGGATGTTTTTTTTAACGACCGTGAAGGGTGGGGCTATAAATTATAATCCAATGAGCAGAAGCATGTGACTTTATGGGGGGTTTGGCAATGTGTTGAAATACACTGTAATTGTTTTCAACATGGACCATGTATATCATTACAAAGATTCCTAAATGCGCAAAAAAAACCAAAAAAACAGAAAAAATGAGAATGATTGAAAACAGTAAAAAAGGAGTGTCCCCAGAATTGAACCCTGGGGTACGCCCTTGCTTATATTTAGAGGCCTGATTTGAGCCCTTGTGACATAAGCTAATCACACCGCTTTACATGCAGTGTATTCCTTCTTATCCCTATTGGTAAAGTGGGTTTTTTCTTTCTGATTGGTGTGAATGACTTGATTGAAAAACGACTGCTGGCTTAATCGTCCCCTAATGAGCTACCATGTCTTTTGTTGTCATGGCTCTGAGAACAGCAATGTCGGTGGGTATGTTCATCATTTCACCTGCCTTATTGACTAAAATATCATGATGGCACAAAATGTTGTACAGGCATGGTTCCCAGAAGATGGATCCGTATGACCTTGGTGGTTTAATGACTTTCTGTTGTGTCACTAGCATGTTGAATTTTCTTCTTCCAAAAGAAACTCCTCCACAACTAAAATCACAACAAATGGCATTCCCATCAGATTTAGCTTTCCCTCTGTGTCAAGTGAAAGGTAACAAGTGTTAGCATGTTAAAAAGCTAAACTAAGTTGGTTTGCATGTTTAACATTTTACCATCTAAACATCAGCTTGTTAATGTTGTCATTGTGAGCATGTTAGCATCATGTTAGCTTCTAGGTTTAAAATGGAGAAGCTAGCATGCCTTTAGACCCCTAATCTTGATGTAATCAGTTTGCCACTGATGGAGACGGGGCCAGGTGCATTATCTAATCTGTGTAGGCAACTAAGCAATGTAGATTACCCACACACACACACCTCTGTCATGCTGGTGCCGGCTCTGTAGCGTCTGGGATCATGTGGGTATTTCACTACACACCGTCACGGTCACACTCAACACCCTGATATCTCCCATCCTGGCCCATACCCACAATCACTCATATTACACACACACACACACACACACACACACACACACACACACTGCATGTCAAATCTGGGTTTACCGAAAGATGAGTACGGCAATGGATCAAACTGTCTGACTCAATCCTGAACAATGAAGTGAGGTAAAAAGTGGGTAAAGGGCAACCAGCTGAAAGACTTAGTCAGCCATGACATCTTAACTGTGTCAAATTTGGGACATGTGTGCCTCTTTGTCACTCAACGTTGTACAAATAGATTCACACAAGATGTTAAGGACTGTGCCACACGCAGACAACATGTCCTTGTTTCTTAAATCTATTTTTAAATCACTACACAAAACAAAGATCCTTGTTTTTAAGGGAGTGATCAATGGAATGAGGCTGCAACTACTGAATATTTCCACTATTTTTTATCATTTGATTAATTCTGTGGCCTAACATGTTATAGCATTCTGTAACCACCCTCATTCTTTTTCCATGAATTCATCTTCCAAGCGCTGGCTGCTAGTTGAAGTTTTATCTTTTTCATGTTTTCCACTTCTGATTAATGCCTATCCTGTCACATGTAAGTTATTTTATGTTGGTAAAAGATGGCTTCAAATTCTTTCATCCTTACATATCCCTTATGTCTTCTGACGTTTTTGTCCTAACTAAAGAATAACTTGAATCTGCCAAAGTTGCCTGAAAATTATGTTGATGACATTTAGCGCATGGACAGGTTGGGAGCTATCCAACTCTGTCCTCTAAATACTGGCGGTATAACAGCTTTACAGACCTCCCACCTGACACCCCGACACCTGCCTGTGTATCTGCACATATAGGGTAGTAAGAGGGGGGGCTTTGGTATCACCTTAACTCCTGAACATAAACCAGAGCTCCCTGGAATTTTAAGCTATATAAGGGATCAGATCTTATCAGGTTTCTTAAGTGAGAAGTACGTCCTATTAATCAGACCCCTTTTGTTTATCGTGTGTTCGCGTTAGCTTAACACTGTTTGCTCAGGTTTGTCATGTGGACCACCAGTGATGTGTGGAAGTCATTATTTCACTTTGGGTGGCTGTTTGGGGTGTAAGTCATTAAGGTGAGGAGGGAGTCATTCCTGAGGCATGCCCGGCTGCACCTCAACAGAAGCACTTGTCAGGAGACAGAAAATAGAAAGTAGAGCTGTCTGGCATTCCCGTCTGCTTCACTGGTAGTTTCTGTGTTTGAGAGTATTAAGAGGTCTACAATGACAGTAAGGACAAAAGCATTTTCTGACACTTGAGGAAAAGATGTTGAGTCAGGGTGGCCGCTATTGTCGAGGCGTTATACAAGTAAGATGTTTGAATGTGCTGCAGTCTGGTACACTTTGTCGACTTGCCTCTTTCCCATTACCTACAAGCTATGTTTGCTCTGAGGTTTCTTCTCTGTGACAAGTGCCAAGAAAACTGTTGGCGTCTTGTGGTAAAATTAGTGTTCTGTTGCTAACACATGCTGTATTGATACAATGTAGCATATGTGCCATTAAAATACATACAATACATGCCTAATATGTGACCTTACCTTACATTAGAATGGGGTTTGGTTAGCACATACTATGGTTTAGCCTGTTATTATGCTGTCTAATGTTAGTACTGCTGACAGTTAGCAATTTAATATAACAAACATTAGTTTGTAAGCAAGTGATGTGAACATATAGCTTTTAGTTTGTTAGCTATGTTAAATGCTAATGCTACAGTGTTAACATACAAATATTCCACTACTTTTAGCTTTTAGCCCTAGCTAATTTCAGTATGCAGTTCGCGGGTAGGTAGGAAAAGAGGGGAACTCTATGTGAACAAATCAGAATTGGGCTCTGTTAGCGCATGCTAATGTTTTTGGATGTTATTGTGCTGTTTAGTGTTTGTACTGCCGAGGTCTATCATTATATCATGATAAACATTAGTTCATTAGCAATAATGTGTAAAAATAGTTAGATATTCACTGGGTACATTCAATGCTAATGCTGATGCTGCATTGTTAATGTAAATAGCTAGCTACAATACCATAAGCTACTAGCTAAATTTGGGTATGCAGTTCCTTGGCAGTGATTTTATCACCACATTTAAATGAGGCTACATTATCACATGCTAATGTTTTGCCTGTTATCAAGCTGTTTTATGATTGAAATGCAACCAGTTAGCATTTTAACAGAATTAACACTGGTTTATTAGCACGTGTTGTGAGCATATATCTATGTGCTTGCTACATTAAATGCAAATGCTGATGGTACAACGTTACGTCATTGGTAGTACATTCGTTATATTGACATACAGTTAGCATTATGCTCATTGATGCCATGAAAACTTCTAGCAAACATATTGACAAACTGGTGGCCGTCACATCACTGTTAGACAAAATTTAAATAAATATATTTCATGTTATTATCAACTCTTACACTGACTTACTAACCAACATAACTTTCCAAAGGTCATGCTGTCAGCGGCTAACAACTTAAAAAGATGCAGATGAGGATTAGCAGCAAATGAAGGACTTACAGTACATTTGACCCAGAACAGAGTGGAGCAAATGTTGTTACATATATACACTGTGCTGTATCAAACAGAAATCTTAATTTTTAAAGTATTATCATGAGATGATGTGCACCAAACAGTTGTGTTATGGCTGGGTGATATCTGTGTCCACTCAGACGTCTACTCCTCTGTCTGTGCAGGGTTCACGCAGTGCTATCAGCTTGCTACGCCGTATTTATAGACAAAATACTTCCCAGCCTCAGAGATAACTCTAATTTAAGTGTGGACATAACAAGGTAGATATGAGGGGGGCTGCTGATGGGAACTTTTCACACAGGCATTGGAGCCAGTTGTTACTCATACTATTAAGCCAAGCACTTTCCCTGCCAACATTTTTGTTATAATTATATGCAAGCAGCAGGCTCCTTTTAACTGCATCAGTTGTGACACCCAGTCTAAGGTTGATCCCTCTCACATTTTTGTCTTCCTTCCATCTTACAATCTGTTCTCTATTCTCCGTTCTCTCTCTTGTGCCTCTTGTTTCCCCACGTCTCGCTTCCATGCATATGCCATGGCTGACGGTGTTGGGTGGAATGTGGCTCAACGTTCGGTTTTTAAATAGCATCCTAGCCTGAATCGGTCACTCCTAATAAGGCAGAGACAAGTGACACTGGCCCCAAAATATCAGCAACCACCTCACTGAGAATAAAACATTTGCTATCCTTGATAGTGAGTGATGACTAGAGAAATCTACAGTATGTTAGCACAAATAAGATACAGTACATACAGAGGGCAGAGCTGTTCTGAATCAGTCGAGAGTCAAGATGACATGACAGCATATTAACCTGTAGGTGGTCTCAGCAGGATTTGAATAGTCTTGCTCGAGTTGCAGGTGTTTGTACTTAACAGTAATGGCAGCTCAGGTCAGCTGAGGCATTGTGTGAAATGGGCCACCAGTCACGTGGGAAATAATACGAGAGCAGGGGATGTACAAAGGGCAAGCGACCAGACATGGCAGGCCATGTGTGGGTGTGGGATAATTCAGTTTCATTGTTGATGAAAGAATAACATAGTATGTTTATTTTCTATCGTGAACCATGATTAATACACCTGTGAAATCTGAAATGTATCTCAGGCATTCCAGTTAACTGTGAGTGATGCTTCCTCAGGATCCTTGTGGGGGCGCCGCAGGCAGCAGGGCAGGGCCTGTTGCAGGGCACTCGACCAGGAGCCTTGTTCAGGTGTCCAATCACACCTGAGGAGTACGACTGTGAGAGGGTGGATATTGATGGAGAAGGTGAGTAAAGTAGAGCTCAGTCGATTCATCAATTAAAGGAGCAATTCGCCCCTGGAAAAAGCCACTGTCAGTCAAAGCTGGTGTTCTCTGTAATCGATAGAAGCAATAATATTTGAAATTGCTGCCATAGCTGTGGAGAATGGGCAGGCAGCGTTTCAAAGCACCTCGCAGAACAAATGATTACGTTTTACGGTATGTGTTTTTTTCAGCTAATCACTGCAGACATCAGAGGCGGGCGTCCTAGATTGAGGAAGTGTAGCTTAGCAAGCTCTCTGGCCTCCGCCAGATGCGTTTTACGTAGTCGGGTGGAGGTTTTCCAGGGCCCACTGGAGAAGCCGATAGCGCCCCCGAAAAAGCACAGAGCGAAATTGCATTTTTTTTTCTACCATAATGGCATTAGCTCCCCATAATAGCACGATAGGACTATCGGCTGAATTGGCCCTTCAATTCAATCAATTGCTGATTATCATGTTTCTTATTTCCTGAAGCTGAAACAGCTGTGCCTGTATGAATTTCTTTATGCTCTTATTTCCAAGTTAATTATGTCTTTATCTTGAGAGAACAAATGTGGTTTTCACTTTATAACAGGCTTAGTTTATTTCAAGAAACAAAAGGTCAAGAACTTGGGGTTATAGGAAAATTGATCAGGAGAAAAAAAGGCTTGGGATTTGAAACTTCACCCACGTTTAGTATGGACATCCAACATTGTATATGTCTTAAAATGTGGAACAGCATAATACCCCCTCTTTAAATGATGAGAGCCGAACTTAATGTAATCTCAAACAGGACGACAGGATACATTTCCTTCCTGTTTTGGACTTTGATTGAAGTACAATCTGTTGCTAGTGGAAATTCCTTGTTTTCAGCTTGTATCATTTGGACGCTGGCATGGCACTCTAAGTATTTAGAGAAAAACACCTTTCATTTTCTCGTAATATTGGATTCATTACGTTGTTTTCACGTTATAATTAGACGTTGAGTAACTTCATTGGATAACACAGGGCTGTTTACAGACTGTGGCTTGGATCCTAATTGGTTTACAATATGGAAACCTTGATGGTTGCTATTTCCTTCTGTGTGTTTTCCCCTCAGTGAATCTGGACAGAGAGAGCAAAGACAACCAGTGGCTGGGAGTCACAGTGAAGAGTCAGGGGATTGGAGGGAAGGTGGTGGTAAGTACAGACCGCAGCCTGTAAACGCATCAGTGCAGGAAGCAAGGTCCTTCTTGTGTTTGGAAATAAAAAAGTTCTTCTCCCTCTGACGCAAGGATTAGTGAACAAACATGCCACATTTTCAGCTACTTTTCTTCCGTTATTAACTTTTAGATATGAGTCCCAGGGTCAAGCCTTAAAACTCTAATGCCGTTTCCTGTCCCTCCTTACTAGACCTGCGCTCACCTTTATGAGCTCAGGCAACGTGTGAGTCAACCTTCAGAGACTCGGGACCCCATTGGCCGCTGCTACGTCCTGAGCGAGGATCTGACAGAGCGAGATGACCTGGATGGAGGGGAGTGGAAGTTCTGCGAGGGCCGGCCGCAGGGACACGAGCAGTTTGGCTTCTGTCAGCAGGGCCTGTCCGTCAGTTTCACCCCCGACAACAACTTCATTCTGTTTGGGGCTCCGGGAACATACAACTGGAAAGGTAAGGTGTCTGATTAGCCTGCAGAGGGCTGGATCACTGATAGTTGGCTGTTTGAAGGCAATTATTCAAGCATGTCACTGTCTCTGGAGGGATTTTTAACATGGTGATGTAGCAGTTGCTTTAACTATTATGAGACAAGCACAGTCCTTTTCCTGAATTGAGGGTCTTTAGACAGAGAGTGTCCTGTGTTTACCAGATTTTAAGCTATGTAAAACTTGTGTGGTGAGGTTCTCGGTTGTGTAAATATAACTTGACGACTTGACCTGACGCCCACTACATTTAGAGATGCATGCATACACATAAAGCAGACAGAAATTGCATCCCTGCATTTAAGGATATTAGATGAGTCCTGTAGCATTTAACAGTTAATTTAAAGACATACAAGAATGGAGAATAGAGCCAATTCATGTTTGCTGTGTGATTAATACAGTGCTAATAAGAGGACAATTCTGCGAGGGATTAAAAAACTCCAATTGATTTATAAAGCAATCGGGTGATTGGACACAGAAATTATGCAGAGCAGCGGCGTGCACTTAATCGAGAAGGCACAAAGATTTATCTGCTGCAGAAGTCAGTGACTGGAGTGATTTATTTAGCGCTGCCACATGAGATCAATGCTGTGTGAGGTAGATGTGGTTCATGTTTCTGATTCAACTGCATGTTATGTATTTATAAAGCCTGTTTCTACTGTTTCCACCATACAGAACATTTATTTAGATAGAGTAAGATAGAGTGTGATTCTGTTTAAGTGAGTATCTTGAGTACCTCTAAATTCATACTGCACAGTGCAGTTTCTAGTGGTTTTAAAGTGATAATCTTGAAGATTTTAATTTAAATAAATGTCTGTTAAGTCACTATCTATCGGCGAATGATGTCACACAATGGTGATTGAGCCGATGTCCCACTGATGAAAGCCTTTGAATTTGAGTCTTCTACGACACAAGCGGTGCCCAGCTCTTTAGCTCTTTATGAAGTTTAATTGTGCATTCTCTGTTCAAAGTCATATTTTCAAGGGATATTAGAGTAAGGTAAATTATATTTATTTCTTTGTATACAAACTGCCAAAACAGCATAATGATCAGTATGTACAGATTTTAAACATGCCATGTATGAAAGTTTTGAAAAGTGAACGTGTGCCAGTGTGTCGTTGTGTCTTTGCTGTGGCCCTCACCTGTTTCCATTCCAGGCGAGATGCGCGTCCAGCTTCTAAACCAGACAATGCTTGACCTCGGTTTCTATGACGACGGACCCTACGAGGTGGCAGATCAGAAACAACTTAATTCCCAGCTCATCCCTGTGCCCTACCACAGTTACCTGGGTAGGATGTTGCCCTCCCTGCTCACTGCTGCCTGTGCACAGGAGAGAAAGAGAGGGCCCGGGTGAGGGGGGCGACATCAGGGCTCAGAATGTACCCCAACATAGCTAACATAAACCGCAGGCAGCTTGCAACAGTAGCCTCTAACTGGTCAGGATTATTTCTGGATGAGCATATCTGTGTGTGACTCACACTCACACAGCTCTGAATCCGACCCCACCTCATTTTTAAACATTTTCCCATGAGAATGTTTGTGTACATGTGAAAAATGTGCGGAGCTTTTTGTGGCCTGACTTGAATTCTTATAATGCCAGTATTAGCTAAAACATGCCCCTCCCTCTTTTTTTTGGAAAACGAGGGGAAGCATTGACCAAAAAGAAACCTATCCAACAACAGTGATGTCATTCTCAGCCCATCCAACGCCCTCCTCTGAAAACAAAGTTGAGAAAGACATGTCCAAAGTTTTATGCGGTTAATGTACAGTGTCAGGGTACGATCTGAGCCTTAAACGTCATCCCTCCACCAGGTACCAGGTGGTTTTGCAGGAGAAAACCGCTTCAGTACCACAAAGATAAAAACCAATCAATCACAGCCTGTCTCACCTGCACCTCCCTCTCCTCTTTTTTTCTCTCTTTTCACTCTTCATTTCTCTCCCTCACCATGTCACCACCCGATCACTCCCCTCCTACACACCCGCTTCTCTCTCTCTCTCTCTCTCTCTGTCTCTGTCTACCTGTCTCGGGCCATAGGGCTCTTGTTCATGGCTAGCCCCATTGAAGATGCGCTGCTGTACAAAACTCTGGAGCCCTCCAGCCGGCACACAGCGTTTGAGGATGTAGCTCATAATAGCTACTTAGGTTTGTAGGCGTGCGGTGTTTTTGTTTGGACCGGACTGGGCTTGTAGTGGAAGTAGTCCTACCCTCTTCTTTGTCTCCGTCTCTCTGCTAATTCCAATTTGTGTCTTCGTATATAGATTGCTAGTGTTATAATCTATGTACTTTTTGGGGTTGATCACCTTTGCTGTTATAAAGAGACAGCCATCAAAAACTTTTTGTAACTATGATTTGATTTGATTTAATTTTACCTGATTTAATTAACTTTTCCTTAGATGATTTTGTTTCATTTTCTGCGACATTGGAAATGTAAATTAGATGGTTGTCTCTTTAAATAGCAGCTGGGTGTTTGTCTGTTCTGTCTGTAGATCTCTGTCGTCTGTAGTGTGTCGATTCAATCTGCATGTGTGTGTCGGTACGAAGCTTTCCAGGTGGTGGCGGTTTTCTTTCTACTCGTCATAGTTCTACCAATTAGATTTACTGATTAAAGGTTTAACTAACAAACAGGAGCCAGAGTCCATGTTACCATCTCTTTGAGGCAAACAACGGAGCTACGGTGGCTCTAAAGGTCAAAGCACATTTCTCAAAACACAAAAACATTTCTAAAAACAACATTCGATCAAACACGATATTTGACAAAACCAAATAACATGTTTGAAAACACAAATGAAAGTTTTTTCATATGTTGTTGTGTTTTGACCCTCAGGGCCACCGTACAAAGCTTTGTTGAGGCTAATGGGAATGTGATATGTTCTTTGGGTATCTGGTCATAACTGTAACTTATGTGACTGAAATTTTGACTCAAGGATGGCCTATTTGGTGGAGGAGGCACCAAAGATATATATATATATATTTAAAGAGGCGGTATTGACTTTTATATAATGTTACAATGTTGTATGTCCAGACTAAACGTTGGTGAAGTTTCAAATCTGTAGGTAAAAGTATGTTGGAGTAGTCCCCAGGCTTCTCAGCTCAGTATGCAGGCTGCTGTGAACGCCAGGTTTCACACAGTTTTTTCTACACTTTATGACATCACAAAGTGCGGCCTCAGCAGGCTTTGGAGAGCTGACCAATCAGAGAAAAGTGGGTTTGTAGGGGTGGGGTTTCTTAAAGGGACAGAGCAAAAAATTATTAGTTCATTTAACTGTACATTATGCTAAGCTACTCCACAGGTATCACAGAGTGAAATATGAAGCTTGAAATTAGCATAATACCCCCCCTTTAAGTTTTGACAGCAATCCATAAACTAGTTGTTGACAAATTTGATATAAAACCTCAAATGTCAACCTGACGGGGAATAACTCTGTCAATAGGATTGATCCTCTTGGAACCACAAATGTCTATAATATTTTAGTTTAATCCAGCTTGTAGCTTGTTGACGTAGATATTTCACTGGATCAGTGAAAACTTTGACCTGTAGATGGCGCTTGAGCTAAGTCAGGGGATTCCCAAAGTCAATAGCATTCATCCGCTGAGGACCTCGGGTGTAAAAAACGTTATCATTTTCCATCAAACTGTTGTTGAGATATATCATTCTGGACCAAAGTCGGGGACTTCAGTTTGTTATTGAAGCTTTGTTATGAATCTGTTCCCGTGTGAAGACGCTTCCTCTGCTTAGCGCGACATATTCATTGTTATTGCAGGATTACAGTTATTACTTTTCACTAAGTGTGTGAATCTGCCATAAATCTCTTTATTCACATACCTCCAGCCTGCTTACCCTCCCGCTCTCCATATTGAGCCGTCTCCTTGACAACACTAATTCCCTCATGACCTTTTAGCCTTCATTTATTACTCACATGCTTCCATTGATCCTAACCAGATGATATGGCACACCTTTGCATGCTAACTAAAATCAGAAAGCATCCGTCCTTTTTACGCCCATCAAGGCCAAATTAAATCCATCATAGAGAGAAGAATGGCTGTCTCTATCCCAAGCTGAATGGAGCCAGGTTTTCTCAAGGCTTGATGCCACATCTCAGTGCTGCAACCAATTTAAATGTTGTTCAGGTCGTAATTTCAGAAAGAAAGGAATGAGACAAACAATCAGCTGTCACTGTTATTTATTTTCAATGCTTCGTTCAAAACAACATCTGCGTTCATCATCTTTTGTCAAAATAAACAAGAAAATTACAGCATCTTTTTGTTCTTATTTATCATAACGGTAAGCAAATAGCAATCTATTAATCTAATCGATAGAATAAAACAAAGACAAATCAAGGAAAAGTTAAACGGTGAATCTGCGTGTTGGTTAATTTGAAATACACCTTCCACAGTGGGATTAAAAAACGTATAAATTTAAGTGCTTGACATGGAAAAATAATTACCTATCAACTGAAATGATCTGTTTTACCGTCAAGAAAAATGGCATCACTTTTTTTCAGAAGTCATTTGAGATGAATTAAAAGCAGACAGTCAGGTTCAATGTTTAGCTTTATGGCTTTATGGCTATATCCCAATACAGGATTTGTAGCTCCTACATGCTACACACACAACATAAATAAAGAGGACACATATTTTAAATTAGATTAGAATAAAACAACAAAAAAAAGAACAAATTACAGTAGAAAACAACCAATTTGTGGTGCAGCAGTTTTATCAAAAAGTAGGAAGGAGTGCATGGAGAAAAAAAAGCTGATTATAAAGGATCACTCTTGCTGATTTGCAGATAGATGGACAGATAGATGGAATGATAGATAGATGGATAGATAGATAGATAGATAGATAGATAGATAGATAGATAGATAGATAGATAGATAGTATGGAAATTACAGCTGCTTCAATAACAGTCAAGACACCACATCTAACACTGAACATAAAAACTTTTAGCCACATAAAAATCACTAATAATCAGTTTTGAAACAAAACTACAAATGACAGTAAAAGATACTTAATAAATGTAATAGAAATATACTGTGTGCAAAATTGGCTTGTAAACTGCTCAGTATATATAAATAGTGTTTATACAGAGAAGCAGATATATACTTTATATGACAAGCAAAAGATTACAAGCAGAAGAAAGTGTGTATGCTTGATTTGAAATGCCCATATTATTACACATTATGGCCAAATTAATAAAATTACCATTGGTAAATAATATATGATTATGTACATAATAACTATATACACACAGATTTGATCAATACGTGCAATAACAGTAAAGGATGAAGCGGCCGTACAAAGACTTGAGGTAGTGGGGATGGAACAGTTGCAGGGCCTCTTTAGGCTTTTAGTCCCCGTTTAGTTTTACAGAGACGACCTTGTGTGTTAAAAGCCACCCTGTGTGGAAAAAGTGGCACCTTTGTCTCCGTCCGTCCGCTTTTACAGGAGCTGCCGTGCACACTGTTGCATTCCACACCTGCCACCCTGGAGCTGCTCACTGTTTGTCTCTGTTATGTCCCCCCCTCTCCACCCACTGCATGTTTACTCAGGTCTACAAACGCCAACCCCCCCCACCCCCATCCCTCTACCCCCGCCTCCATGTCCTGATAGACTCTCCTCCCTTTTCACACCCTCTGCATGATTTTAGACCGGTGAAGCAAATGCATGTGGTTGCTTCTGCTCAGGTGAAATGTTTGATGTGATGTGCTATTTTTCACAGCTTCATTAGAACGTTTAACACAATCTTGTTATGAAACACACACACACACACACACACACACACACACACACACACACACACACACACACCCTCCCCCTTCTACTCCTTTTTCCTTACCTGATTTATATGCATCCTCACATTCCTTCACACACATACACACCCACACAAAAGAGGAATAGCTTTAGGATATAAATCTGATTAACGTCCGCCCCCTATGTTTACACTCTGCCTTCACTTGAGGCCGCCGATACAAAGCAGCAGCATCATGAATCTCATGAGACGTTAGTCCAAGCTCCATACATCTCCCCCTGTTAACATCACTACCAACATTTTTGCTCCTACCGTTGGAAACACAGACGTTCCCCTACAGCACACACAGCACACAGGACATTTACACCCATCATGAGTTTGGCATTAAATCAATAGTCACTTAAGGCACACATTTCATTAGTAAGAAGATGAGCAGACTTTGCTACACTGAGAGGAGATGAGCCTCTGAGCCCCACGGTCAATACTAACCCCTGACCCTCTCCTCCGTCCTGACCTCCGCCTCCTCGCTCCTTCTTCTTCTTCCAGGGTTTTCCGTGGACTCGGCCATGGGGATAATGAGCCTCGGGGAGCTGACCTTCGTGGCGGGTGCGCCTCGGGCCAATCACACCGGGGCGGTGATGCTGCTGAGGAAGGACAACGTGTACCGGCTGGTGCCACAGCACATTTTCTGGGGGGAGGAGCTGGCGTCTTCATTTGGGTACTCTGTGGCAACGGCAGATTTGAACAACGACGGGTGAGGAAATGCCGGACGAGTAGATAGACAGGGGGCGACCAGAGGTAGAAGAAGTGTTTAGATCATTTCATTTTTCAAGTTAAGGTAGATATACCACCGTGATGTCACCAGTTTAATGAAGTAAAAGTATGTAAGGAAGAAAGGAAGTAGCAAAATGTACTTTAAGTGTCAGATGATGCTATCAGTGTCTCTGTAGATTCATCGATTTGTTTACTTCATTACTTCTTCTGTATTCATTCATTCTCTGTCTCTAGCTGGACCGATCTGATTGTTGGAGCTCCTAACTTCTTCAACCGTAAGGCAGAGATTGGTGGAGCCGTGTACGTGTACCTGAACCCGTTCGGTCACTGGGACGACCAAGCTCGGCCGATCCGTCTCAACGGGACGTACGACTCCATGTTTGGAATGACGGTCGGCAACATCGGAGATCTGGACCAGGACGGATACGGAGGTGAGAACGATTGTTATTCATTTAGTTTACTGCCTGGCAAAGCTTTGAAGTTTTGTTCATGAAATTTTACCTTCACTTTCAACAGACACAATTTGAGTGGCATGTTTCCCACTTTTCCTTATCATATTGCACTTTCTATTTTAAATGTAAACTGTAAAGCATTTGAAAGTTTTGGCATTGAACCATTGACCCTCCAGATAAAGTCCCCGCAGGCCGAGCCACTGAATGTTTGAGTCTCATAATGTACACTTTCAATCGTGTTCAGATATTGCTGTGGGGGCACCATTCGATGGTGATGGCAAAGTTTTCATCTACAGAGGCTCAGATGCGGGAATTGAAACAAAACCTGCTCAGGTGAGTCTCAAGTTTCAGTCAACAGTTTACAAAAAACAAGGAAGGAAAGAAACAATCAAATACACCAAATGAAAGGAAGAGTAAACAAATACAAGAGAGGCAGTCTGATGATCTGTGTATCTTGCCCCTTCAGGTGCTGGATGGCCGAGACTTTGACGTGAGACGTTTTGGATACTCCTTCTCAGGTGGTTTGGATATTGATAATAACCAATACCCAGATCTTGCAGTGGGCTCTCTCAACAATTCAGTGGTTCTCTTCAGGTGAGAAAAGATACATTTGATAAACCCAAATCATTTGAACTTGACAGAAAACATGAAGTCCCATTTTTAGCTCTGTGTCTCTACATCAAAGTTTTATAGTTGGAAGCTTCAAAATATAAGCCAATGTTAAAGGAGCAGTTCGCCCCTGGAAAAAGCCACTGTCAGTCAAAGCTACAACACCCAGCGTGCATTGCACCCCTCCCTCTGAAAGGAACGGCCCAGAGTGAAATACTACCGTTTTCCAGTCAAGGACATTGATCGCAGCAGGCAATGGCTCAGAGCGGTACAGAATCTGAAATATGACGAGAATATACCGGTGGATCATCTAAAAAATCTTCAGGTCTGCAGTCTACATTTCAAACCTGATGATTTTGAACGAGACGTGACATCGGAGGCGGGCGTCCCAGATTGAAGAAGTATTGTTAAGCTAACTCCCTGGCCTCCGCCAGATGACGTGTTTTACATAGTCTGGCGGAGGTTTTCTGGGGCCCATTGGAGAAGTGGATAGCATCTTCCAAAGGCATAGAGCGAAATTTTATCCTACCATAATGGCATTAGCTCCCCATAATAACATGATACGACTGAGGTTGAAAATCGGCGAACTGGCCCTTTACAGAACTCAAACATTTTGATTTTCAAGTTACAAATTTGTCTGCCTAAACATCTCTTTGTGTTTTATGTGTCCCCAAGGTCACGTCCGGTCATCCATGTGATCAGAGAGATATCTATCGAGCCTCAATACATCGATCTGGAGCAGCAAAGCTGCAAAGGCAGAGAGGGGGTCTGGTGAGAACTGATAATATGACAGAGAAAGAAAGCAGCTGTGTCTTAGTCTGTGATTGTGTGAAAAACTGTCACACAGATTATTTCTCTCACTCTCCACCATCTGCTTTTTTTAGCGTGGAGGTCAAGGCCTGCTTCATTTTCAGAGCCCACCCAGAACACTACTCGCCACACATGAGTAAGTCACAACCTGCTCTCATGTGGGACTTCAGGAGTCACTTCTATTTACAGTGGAGAGTAACCTTATCTGTGTGGACACATTGGACTTTATTATGATTAAATCACAGCTGTGTAATACTGTATTCCCTTAGATGGACGTTTCATACATGTCCGGCCCCTGGTGGGCTCTTTAAGTGCTCTCTGTGTGTGTCCTGACATTTCACTCCCTCAGCCTGTCCTCATGCGTCGCTCCTGTTTTTCTCCTTACAAGCTCTGGTAGTGCACTTTGAAGCCGACACAGAGCGCCGGAAGTTGGGCCTCCCGCACCGCGTTAACTTCCTGGGCCGCAGCTCCCTGGAGCCGGAGTACACTCGGACAGAAGAAGTGGAGATGCATCGGCAGCATCACCCTGTGTGCACCACTGCCGTCTTCCAACTTCATGTCAGTAGTGAAGAATTGTTCATGTTGTCTACATCGTCTTTTATTGTGGGGTGAAAATTGGATGTTTTTTGCTCCATTTGAATTAAAAAAAAAGCTTTTCTGTCCTTGCAGGAGAGCATCCGTGACAAACTGCGTCCCATCTCGTTGTCCATAACTCACACCATCAAGCCCGTGCCGCCACGCAGACACTCAGGGGCCAAGAGGCTGGAGAAGCTGGCGCCTGTGCTGAGTGTTTCTCCATCTAACACGCTGCACTTTGAGGTCTGTAACAAAAAGGAAGCACAAGTATTTCATGGTGGGGATTCATATTAATGCGCTACCATTGACCGCAGATTACTGCTTAACAAGTCAAGCTTCATAAGACACTGCGCATCAACAGTTTTAAGCCAAAGTAATTCAGGAAAATGAGCTTACAACATTAATATAAACCTGCTGAATGACAATCAAATCATTAGCGTAGAATATATTATATATATTCAATATATTTGAATCTTGATTGCTCAAATTGATGTTGTTGTTAAGAGATGGTTACTTCACATACACCTCAGTTAAACACAGTACTGCTCAGGAAAAGATTCTCCACACAGACTCTTAAGTGAGATGTTTTTGTGTCAGCATCTTTTCCCGGAGCTTTATGCTGATTCATCGTCTTACTGTCTCACATAAACATCAGCTGGCTGCATCTGTCTTGACTCTGTAATATCTGCTGCTTACTAGACATTTCAAGCAAACTGATGTAGAGAACTGTAATGCCTTTTCCTGTTAATCATTTTATCCATTACTCAATTTATCGAAAAAGTCCCGTAACAGTTTGGCACCATCAAAGGTCTGGTTTATTTCATACTAACAGTCCAAAACGCAAAGAAATTCAACTAGAAATCATAGAAGAAAAATGGAAAATAATTACATTTGAGAAGCTTTTTTCCTCATTAGATTTTTCAGTATCGTTAATGAACTTTTTGTTTCAGCTCTAATTCCAGTCAAAACGTCTGTAAAATGATCACACGTCATTTACCATGACACATTGGATTAAAAACCTGGAAGTACCGTAACATCCAGAATACAGGCTAAATCACACCGGAATATAAGATGCAGTCTGTTTTTGGGGGGTTTCCCAGAGGGAAAAATGTTTTCTAAAGCTATTTATGAATGAAACCTTGTATACAAGTTATTTCAACACTATTTAAATTTATTCAAAACACATTCAAAATGCACACAAATCACAGCCTACCACCTGTTTTTGCCATGTCGAGTTTGCAATCCTGCTAGCTACCAGTGCTGTAACTGCCAGCTACTGCTAGCTACCAGTGCTGTAGCTAGCAGTAGCTGGCAGCCTTCGGTAACGCTGATGGTTGTGAGGGTGGCGGCTGCAATGGCGATCATGACGGTGCATGTCCGTGACGAAGCTTAAAACAGAGAGGACAACACAAAACAGCACTGCGGCATATTGTCAATAGGAGACGTTAATGCCGAGGTGTGACATCACCACTTAATAACCGGATAGCACCATCGTCTGGGTAAAATACCGTAACAGAATAACATACCTCTGCATTTTATACTGGTATATTGGTCGTGCTGGTATCTAGGACGCAGCCCACTTTTTAGATGATAAAAACGTATTAAAAGTTCGTCTTACACACCAAATTTTACGGTAGATGTAGCATTTGCTTTGAGATATAAGTCGAGACTTCCTGTCTGTCTCTGTATGAAGGTGAACTTCCTGCGAGAAGGATGCGGCAGCGACAGAATCTGCCAGAGCAACCTGAAGCTGGGCTACCAGTTTGGAACACGACCCATGACCTCTGACATCTTCACCCCTCTGCCAAAGTTAGTATCTGCAGCCCACTCTGTGTGAGCTGGCTGATGATGTAAACTGCTTCTTAGCAACCTGTACCCCAACAGACACAATGACCGATATATAATTATATGTTAATAATGAAAATATAAAGTACAAGAAGTAAAGTAGTCGTTAGGCCAATTTCGGAATAATGTGTATTATATTACTTGATTATAATTATTAATGCATTAATGTTACATAATTTTATTGTTACAGCTGGTAAAGATGAGGCTCCTTTAAATGACTTTATATATGACTGGGTAGCTGGTGAATTTCCTGAGGATAAATAAAGCCTTTAGTCATCTCCCCTCTTCTTCCATCTTCTTTCATGTAGAGATGAGGATGATGTGCAGGTGTTCTCCCTGTCCGACCAGCGTCTGGTGGTGCTGGAAATCACCGTCACCAACATGCCCTCTGACCCCCTGAACCCAGAGGAGGACGGGGACGATGCCCACGCCGCGCAACTGCTCATCACACTTCCTGACACTCTGTCGTATGCCGGCTCCAGGATCCCACCACAGGTAAGTCTTGTAGAAGTGGATTCATGTACCAGAAACATGCAGGCTTAGATTACATTTTTTTGTTATATCCTGACTGACTGTAGATAAGATGCCAGGCGAACCAGAATGGCTCCCAAGTGGAATGTGACCTGGGAAACCCTGTGAAACGAGATACTAAGGTGAGGAGACGCGAGAGGAGGATTTAAAGATGAGACAGATCTTATTTTTTTGCCTTTTGCCTCATTGTTTTACCTGAAATATAAATATATGTGACGCTTTTCCAGTTGAAGTTCTCCATCAACTTGAGCACATCCAACATCACAATTGAGACCACTGAGCTGACAGCGGACCTCTCGCTGACAACGTAAGCCCTCTTCATCAAAGTAAAATGACACCATGACACATTAGCATATTATCTGATTATTCAGTTGCAGATGCTTGACTTATTCAAACCAGAATAACTCTCTGATCTCATCGTTTGTTCGTGTTTCTGTCCTCAGTATCAGTGAGCAGCCTGACCTGGAACCAGTCACAGCTTTTGCTAAAGTTGTGATAGAGCTCCCTCTGTCTGTCAGCGGGTGAGTAACACCTTCTCTTTTTTTCCACCGTTATTAAAAAAAAACTGCTTTATCTTGGGATATTTTACTTAAACCTCTAACATACACATTTCCCTGTGTTTCCTCCGAGATTTAAGCTGGCTAGTACCATGTTTTTACATGCCATCTGACAGTATCACATGCATTCTGTTGTCTTTATTGATGCTATTTCAATGATGCTACATGTAGATATTCTGGGGAAAGTGTTTTCCCAAAGGTTAAGCCTGTTATTAGTGGTGTCTTGGAAACTTTGAGACATTTTTTAAGTTAAAAATGTCTTTTGAAGTTGACTTATCAGACGTGTCTGTGTGTTAATGTGTGTAAAACTTTCTTGCTCTCCTGCAGTTATGAGAGACTAGGAATGAATCAGGTGTGTAGGTTATGCAGTGGAAACTTCTCACTGAAGTTGCTAGTTAATATTCCGGGGAAAAGAAGGACAAGGACAGACGGATGTTGCATAATGAATTTTAGATCAATTTGATGCTTTGAAGGCAGCAACGGAAGCCCTTAGCTGACATGCATCCATACATTTTATTTTGTAATGCACATCATACGCCAGCAGAGGTCAGGCTACTGCTGGAGGAACGGGTGAACGGCAGAGCTGAGAAAGATGGCGCAACTGTAACAAATAATACAGGTTTGGGCAACACTTACTGTGGTCCGCATGCTGTGTATCACGCTGACAGCTCTTTAAATTGTAGGCTACTTTGCAATGGGAAGATGGCTCCGGAGAGTTACAACGGGAGCGTGCCCCTGGAAACTTGAACCGGGCATGCGCAGTGACCCTGAGAGCAGAGAGAAAAGAAAAGAGATCGGCGACCAATTAAGCTGTTATTTTTCGTGTGTGCGTCCTTGAGATCTGCAAGTCGTATAATTTCATATAATCCTGTCTTGTGTAGCAAGAGATGACCAAGTAATTGCATAACATGACCAAGTAATTGTCATACATGTGTGACAGCGACTTCCCCCTCCAACCAGCCACTCACAACCCCCCTAATAAATACCTATTACTCCGGCATTACGTCAAGAAGGTGTTACGGTATGAAAAAATGGACACTGCCCAAGCCTAATTCTGTAGGTTAGCCCAATTCAACATCACTGCTTATCTAAACCCACTGCCTGTCTGCTATTTAAAAATAGATTAAACACCAGATATTTTAGTTAGTTCATAAAATGAAGCTAGCCTACATATAGATAATGGTTCTGCCAGTGTAAGAGACATGCTGTAACCCCAGGCTTTAAGCAGCTCAGCTACTGTGTCTAGTAAAAAGACGTAAATGAAGCCGTAAGTGTGTTCGCAGCTGTCTGACCCGCTCATGTCATCTCATCTTGTTTTACTGTAGTCTGGCTCGTCCTCACCAGCTGTTCTTCAGCGGCACGGTGATGGGAGAGAGCGCAATGAGAAGTCTGGAGGATGTGGGCAGCCCCGTGGATTTTCAGTTTGTGGTGAGGAAAGATTGCGTGTGTGATTTGTAGTAATTTCTTTCTACCAAGAAAAACAACAGTCCAACCATTTCTTCACATGTAATTTTGTCCGTCAGGTGTCTAACCCCGGACAGGCTCTGCAGACGCTCGGCTCGGCCTTCCTCAACATCATGTGGCCTTACGCGCTGGCCAATGAGAAATGGCTCCTGTATCCCGCCAGCTTAAAGTTCGAGGGTCACCCAGACACACAGTGCACCCCAGCGTCGGCCTTGAATCCTTTAGAGTTAAAGTGGAGTTCATCAGCCGCAGATCTTCCGCAGCCTGTCAATCATGTAAGCAGAAGAGAGCTCAAAGGAAATCTTATTTTGATTCCCTCAGTCAGTCTGCCTCCATCTATATGCTGCAGACTCTGTTTTTATGAAGTGACATGAAAGTGTCTCAGTGGTAGCCATGAAAAGATGTTATTATCTAGACTTTATGACATCATACTTTCAGTGTTGCATGTACACTTGTACATCAGGCCCCCATAGATGTGCATAAATCAGCCATTTTTAGAGCCTGAGCTGTCTCTCCATGTATCAATGAATGGTCTCTTTTACCAGGGTGGGCGAAAGCGGCGCTCCCACCCAGAGGAGGAAGGTCAAGTGATGACAAAAGGCAGCGTGGGACGAACCACCCCAGCTGTGGCAGCTTCAGAGAGACGCAAGTCGCTCAAACTGGTGAGAGGAGAAGAAGAGGAAGATTGAAGCTTTATTAATCATCTGCAATTTCATATACAGGCTACAAAACATGTAAAATAAAGATGCAGGTTCTTTATTAGAACTTTAATAGCTGCTTTATGTCTGTATGCAGGTATTATATGAAAGAAAAAAGTCCCCAAAGTGCTTTGCTTCCATTTTCCCCTCTAGGATTGTCTCTTGGGGTCGGCCCGCTGTGTCGTGTTTCAGTGTCCGCTCCACAGCTTCTCCGGTCAGGCCGTCCTAAAGATCCACGCCCGCCTGTGGAACAGCAGCTTCATAGAGGTACAAAAAAGACTCCATGCAATCATTACATCAGAACCACATTGATCGTTACTCTCCATCTCAGCTCGAGTCCAGCTGTTAAAGCTGCTGCTGCTGCTGCTGGCACTCTGATTTAATGCGAGTCAATGAATGATAACTGCAGCAAGTGCATTTACTGAATGATCAACAAGGGATGTGTGGAAGCTTTGATATTCAGGCAGTCAGCAAACTGTGAATACAGCTGTCAGCTTTGAGCCCTGACTCGCCTGCAGCTGCTCGTTTAGTATTCAGCCGGAGATCCAAGAGGAACAAGAAATATTACAGCCAACATGGTGTTTACTTCCGCCCAGAACATCCAATTAAATCATTTTGAGAAACGTCTTTTTCTTGTTTTTCCTCGCTGATGGTTTCTTTCCTTTTCAGACTGTTTGCCTTCATCTGAGCGTCAAATTTGTTTCTTTTTCTTTGGATTTTCACTTATTTTTGAAGTTGTATCTGTAGTCATCGATTTTTTCTTTGCTTGTTCAGCCATCGTAGATTACTGTTTACTCGCAACACTTGCAGAGACCGGAAAAGCAGCTGCTTAGCTCCGCCTACCCTCTCTGGCAGACCAACCACTGCTGGGTGATGGAAAACGCGTCACTAACTGGGCGCCGCGAATGTCGCCACCCAGTCCGTAATAATACTAAATACTGCAAATGCAAAGGATTTCATCAGTGGGCCACAGGCTCAATCACCATTGTGTTACCTCATTCGGCGATTTATAGTGACTTAACAGACTTTTATTTTCTATATTTTACATGGGTCTTATAATCATATTCCAGGCGATTCTTTTTTATCATACTATATTTAATGATGGGATTATGTTGTCCAAATGATGACTAAAACTACAAGAGCAGAAAGTTCCCTCTTGTTTGAAAGGCATATTGGAGGTTTGATGTTTTCCTAAAATCTGTTAGCGATTTTTATTGGCTGGAACATAAATAGAGAAGGCCTCAGAGTGCGGTCTGCATTTGATTTCAACAGAATCTGCTACTACGAGCTGTATCTGAAAGAACAAAGCACACTTTATGTTTCTGATCGGCTCTTTGTCTCTCTGTCTGTCAGGAGTTCTCATCAGTCAGTGCTCTGGAGCTGCTGGTCAGAGCCAACATCACTGTGAAGTCCAGCATCAAACACCTGCTGCTCAAGGACGCTGCTGCACAGGTTCTCCAAACACTTAAGCTCATACAACATGTATCCTCTTTTTGCCCACTAGATGATTCTTAGTGTTACCCACTCAGGTTCTTTTTTTTCCATAGAAGAAGACATATTTATAAAGATTTATTAGGCCCATATATTTACCCTTTATTATCCTTATAGACATGTGTGAATGAGTCCTGTCATCATCCACTCTTCTTACATTTCAATTGTACCCTCCTTCCTTCTCCAGGTTCCAGTGATGATCTATCCTGAGCCTGGTCTCACAGACCAGTACTGGATCCCCTGGTGGATCATCCTCATAGCCGTCCTGGCAGGCATCCTGCTGCTGACTGTCCTGGTCTGCATATTGTGGAAGGTAACACACACACACACAGGATACCTAACTGTAACCTCTTTTGTACACCTTCTTAGTCTTTCAAAGTCACACATGTACGTAATTTGTTTTAATATTTGTGCCAGGTTCAGATTAGCTTAAAGGCTTTAGAGTTTCTTCGACCCCACCCCGTCACGTCACTAGCCATTAAAACTGTCTCATCCCTTTCCATGGTAGTCTCATTATTTCTATCGGCTTTGTTCTGCTCTGTCCTGTAATCATTTTATTCCTTCTCCACTCTCATCTGCTCCTTTCCTCTTCTGCTGTGTTTGTCTTCTGTGTGTCATCTCTATTGTTTCCTCTCAATTCGATCTGGTCTCTCTCTGCCCCTAAATCCCTTTTCTATTTCATTTTTCCCATTCTTTTCCCCCCTGTTTTTCTTTCCCTCCCTCTCTCCTGTGGTTATCTGTGGCCCAGTGTGGGTTCTTCAAGCGCAGTGAGCGGCGCCGACACTATGAGACGGAGTTCTACCGCGCCCATTTGGGGGTCCAACCCTCGGAGGCGGAGAAGCAGGCGTCAGAACTATAATATAAAGCATATTTCACTCTGGCCTGCTCTCCCCTCCTCCTCTCCCTGCAAGCGGTAAAAATACTCACCCAAAATTGCTTTGTTCCTCGACCCACTCCGGTGTGTTTGGTGGTGTTCATTACAGTGTGAAAGATTAGCACACTTTGGCACTCTTACTAACAGAAGCACACAGATATTATATTGTAACAGTGGAATGATGGGTAATTCACCATTTGTTAGACCCAGCTTCCTTAGTTATAAGCTGTGCTTTGCAGGAATTACATTGTGGCACAGCAATGATAGCAGCTGCAATTTTTTTTATATTTATAATAATTTCTTCTAATTTCTCTGTAAAAGTAAAAAATGTTTATTGCTAATTCCCTGAAATCAAACTCACATGCCTCCCTTACTTACTGTTACATGACAGAAACATTAAAGTGCACAATACTGCACACACACTACAACAACCAACCAACCAACTGTCTAGCTAGCTAGCTAATTAAGCTAATAACATGTCGTACATATTATCTCCAGCAGACTTGTTAGTGTTCCAGCAGACCTGGTAAAGAAGTCGCTCTCAAAGCTTTTGACTTTGAAGGCTATGCGTGAAAGTACCAATGACACTTTATATAATATAGATGGACGACGCGTCTCCATCTGCTCTCATTTTACGAAATTGAAGCCAAAATAGCCCCATGATGGGCGCTGCCATCTTGTGCTGGTGGAGCCAGAGCTGCGCCGTAGAGATCTGCGGGTGGAGCTGCTCCAGCCACTTGGAAAGGCCCGTTAAACTTCACAGTATCGTAACTAAAGACGAGGCCAAAGCTAAAAAGTCTGTATCCCCACCAGTCAATGATCTAAAAGACCTGTAACTAACATTAGCAGCAGTGTTTTTATATTGCAGTGTAGAGCTAGTTAGTCCTAGAATAATAAGTGTAATGATGGAACATGTTAATTTATTCTAATACAGCACAACTTGTTATTTACTCGTCCTACACTTGGAAAAACACACCTGAGAGTAACCTGTACGTTTTGCTTTATTGCTCGTAAACAGTGTTTTTTACTTAAAACGTTTCAAGAGAAAAGTCTTGATGAGAAGTAACCGGTGCATTTGGCAAACATTAACTTTATCTCAGGTCATGTTCTCTGGGGATGCTCAAATGTAAACTTTTCCAAACCTAATAAAGAACAGGACAGAGCTGCCAACGTTAGCATAAACTCTGATAGCATTCGGGAACAGTTTTCACAGCTAGCAAACACTACACATTGGATGTGCTTGCCAAAGACTTAATTCTTTCAACCGGTATCCCCACAAGATGCACTTTTCTATTAATATTGCCTTTGAAAACATTAATGCTAAGCCAGGTTTATACTGAAGGTATTTTGCCAAGTCATGCTAACATTTACAGTTTAAAGAGGAACAGACAAAGTTTGTTTTGCAAAGGCTAAAAATAAATAAAAATAAATCAAATCGGCTTCCTCCATTTTCACGGTTTTCTCTTTTTGAATGCGATTGAACACCATCCAGCCATCTCTCGTTCAGGGCTTTCAGCTGCCTGCTGTGCTGTGTGTTGTGCCTCTGCTGTTGGCGTTACAGTTTGACTATCTACACTTGTTCATTCTGGCACCACTCTCTGTGCCTGTCGTGCACGTTTCAATAAATTAACCCTCCCTATTTCACGTGCATCCTGTGACCAAATGGTGTTTTCAGGTGCCAGAATAAACTCGTCATTAATATCGGTGGGTGTTTTGGTTTGTATTAATGTGTGTAATTTTATAATGGCACTTTGGCAGCATGTTGGTGTGTTAATCACAGACACTTGATGATGCTGAATCCAGAATTTAGAGCATTTTTGTAACAGTTTTTATACAGTAAAAAGTCACCTTGACTGCACTTGACTGTTTTTTTAATTAAAGACATTATTTTAATAGAATAAATGAGACTTTAATCTCTTTGCCTGATATTGGAAAATTGACTATTTTATATAGTGAAATAAGAGCAAACAAGTGCAGGTGATTTGCAATCGCATTCTTATGTATGTCACCAGTTAATTTTTTTGTCTCCTTCCTTCCTGCCCTCCGTCCCTGTCTCCCTTCCTTCCTCTATCTCCCGCGCCGACAGTGTGGCTTCTTCCAGCGGGCCCACTACAAAGACAAATTGCCTCAGTACCACGCGGTGAAGATTCCTCGCGAGGACCGGCCACAGTTCCAGACTGAGAAGTCCGGAGTCGTTCATAAAAAGGAATGGGCCACGCACTGGAGCGATGGGACCTCGTAACGCGCTTCGAAGCACTGACTGACTGAATTCATTCAAAACACCACGTGTGGCACTCATTCTGTCTTTGCATTGGAACTAATGGACTAAAAAAGGTGCACATAGACTGAGATCATGACATCTTGTGCCCACTGTACTCATGTCATTTGTGGCATAACTGTGGCCTGGTACACTGAGACTGGATCTATATTCTGCCACGCTGTAGCCTGCTTATGGCTGGCCTTGGATAATCTATTTATACTGTACATCTATATCAGTGTTTACAGTAAATACTGAAGGCCAGCAACAATATTAGAACCATTTTAGCTGCTCAATATGTTTAACAGCCGGCAGAAGGAGCTCCGATGCTCACATGGACTTCACTGCAGAAAAAGAAGGACAGAAAAAATCACAACTCAGAGACATGCATGAATGCACAAACATACAGTTTAATATTAGACGCATAGAGACGCACTGAACATTGTTGATGAAGACGCCACTGCCTGTGACAAAGACTACTTTTTGCCTTAACTACTGTAAGACTGACAACTATTAAGGGCAATGAAAAAATGCATTTTTTTATATGATGTTTTGGGGAGTTTCTTTCTAGTTAGCACTGGTAAACATTGGGAAAATGTCAGTCTGTAAGATATCAGTAGAGTGAAATGTTGCCGAACACTGAATGTGTCGTTGTGTGGGCTCGCTGGTTGCTCTGGGTCGGCTGAAAAAGCCATTAAATAAGTTCACCTGATGTTCCCTTACTGAGGAAAAGAATGTCTTCTGAAAGAGACTTTTTTTGTGTCTATCTGTTTTCATTTTTTTTACATGTCAGTCAGATGTACTGTACATCCACAGTTTATTGCCTGGGTGAACTTGAATAAGAGCAAAAAAAAAACACAATGCAGCCTTTGACAGCCATGGCTTTAGCACTGTTGTTGCATGTAAAACCAAAATATGTTAGCAATATTCAAATTATAGTCTGGCCATTTGTAGAGGAAGTATTCAAATTTGTGAACCAAACATTGTTTTTTAATGGATATACATGCTTGTAAGGGATTTCCATACAAGCCGGGATAAGAGCTGAATTTTCCCAGTGTATAAAAGAAAGAAAGAAAGTGTCTCACGGCATGGCTCAATCAGAACTTAAATTATGACATTTTCAAGCAACACCACCTTTATTTTTTTTACTGAGTTGTAAAAATATTTCACCCCACATTAGGATGACCTTTGTATAGCTTTCAAACTTTTTAGTTAAAGTATATTAACCTGCTTGTCCCACCTGTTCCTGATAATGTACTTCAGTCATACCAGCCTGTGTTAGATAGTGCATTAATTCCAGTACTGACATTTCTAACTGCATACAAGTGCCTTATGGTGAAGGTGGCAGATTGTGAGCTACTGTGAACAGAAGGTATCTTGCAAAGTACATCAAGCTTCCCTGAAGCATCTGTTGGACGGGACTCCCTAAAAACACGGATGGGCGTGGCTTTGCAGGACGTAACAGTGCATGCGTCGGAGAGCTCCGTGACCGTCAGCCGTCTCAGCACTCTTAGCAAGCTAACTTGACATTAACAGGTGTTCTTTGAAACAAGCCTCACATGGCAATGTTTGCCCAGTGGGGATAAAGAATGAAGTTACCCAAGAGTTACATCAGAGTACAGACCCCCCATCTGACTATATTTTTGTTGTTGGACATAATTTAGTCGGTTTTGCTAGCTTATCTGAAAACTTACGAGACAAGATGAATGCGAGCTGACGAGCATCAGACACACGACACTGTGTGTGATGCAGGATGTAAGGCACCGCCCCCCGGGTGAAGTACCGTGTTTTTAGGGAGTCCCTCTGTTGGACGCCTGTGGGACGAATAAACATCATTTAACCCTTCAGCAACATCAAGAGAAGAGAGAAGATTTCTTGAGCAGCGGAATATGCCGGCGAGGAACCACACAGACTTTTTTTTTTTGGATCAATTTGATGGATGAAGTGGCGTTAAAGCATGAAGAGTCAGCTTGTTTTTTTTATTTAGGTATTGCTGGACAATCTTGTATTAGCTGCATGAAGCTCCTGTTGCTGTTCTGACGTCCCCCCAATTTTTTTGTTTTTGTTGATATGACTCGATGTTTTATTTATTTTACGTTTGGCAGCACTGTTTTAACATTGTAAATAAAATAAAAAGAAACAATTAAACCCTTCAAATAACACAAGACTTGTCATTCTCAGTTAAACAACAGACTCTTGTACAGCAGTGAACGGTTAGCGTGCAGCATTAATGTTTATAATAAGAATTGACTCTAAATAAGTTACATCATGTACTTTTTATTGACCATGACAAACACACAGCAGTCGACACAATTTTATGAATTAGACATCTTATGAACTTTTTTCCAGTTTCAGAATTTTAGTCTGTTCATCTGGCTCATGGTTTTGATTAAACAAACTGGGGTTCAACTTGCGCGAGATTTGGCCACGAGATCTCAGCGCTAAGAACAAGACCACATGAGAGTTGTAGGGAAAGGCATATTGTATAACAACCTGCTGAAAATACACCCGCAGCCAAAGCTGATGCTAACAGAGAGTAACATAAACATCAGTGCAAAACTAACTTACATATTAATGGACGCACACACGATAGAAAAAAAAGCCCGGCGATCACTGATGTCTCCGTAGTAGTTTGCAGTAAACTAGTCCGGGCATGTCTCCCTCACTGCCGTGTTTCGGGGGGATGTGCTGAGTCGTGCTGCGTTCAGGAGCGCTCAGAAACGTGGGTCATAGGACACATTTTTACACATGTCTAAAGATCGATCTCGTGATTTATGACTCAATACTGGGCCATTCAAATGTGACTCAATTCGAATCATAAAAAATGATTTTTTAAACCCAACCCAAACCCAAACCCAACAACACACCAAACACACATATCACATACAACATTCGCAGAGCAATCAACAGTGGTAAATGAAGCTTTGAAACATAATAAATAAGACTTAATGAAATTGCATAAATAATGTTAAAAGAAATAATTCAACTGACTCAACGACTCGAAAAGCTCCCCGTATGTGATTGTCATCATTGGCTGTCAGTCAAACTCCTCGCTATGGCAACACGCAACATCAAAGGCCCCTGCTACCTGATGTTTGTCCCCAAAGAGAAGCCTCATCAGTCGTACTCATTACTACTCAATACTGTCTCAGACCAGACCGTCATCATGGCTGCATCTGTGCCAAGATAATACAGATACAATTCATTGTCATACTTGACTTGGGACTTGACTAGCCTTAACTAAGGACTCGACTTGACCTGACTTGACATAACCTGTGACTTCACTTGACTTGCCCAAGAAAAAATGACTTGAGACTTACTTGGGACTTGAGCAAAAATGTCTTGGTCACAACACTTCCAAGGCTATTTCTAATCCTTTCACTCAGAGAACACCAGGTGGAGCCAAAAATAAGGGAACATAAATACCCCTTTCTTTGTAATACCTTTTTGTAATACTTCTTTGTTTATCAAAATCCATTGCAATAGCAGCACATGTATAGAAAACGTATGTCCCCCATAATCTTGTTGTGACTTGTCAACATGACGAGAGATATATACAGCACAAGGACAGAGATTACGTTCTTTTTACATCCTGTTGAAGATAAGTAGATCTTGCTTGTGTGTGTGTTGTTAAAATGAAACAATAACAAGTGAACAGGATACTAATTAATCTTTTTGATTCACAATCTTTTCCTTTAGGTCCAGTTACATCAAATACATGCATCTGAACCAGCAGAAGTGTGAAAGAGACGTGCTGTGTTGGATATGCTATACTATACTAGCAGTACGTACTGATTTGGCCAAAATGTAGTGTGTAGTATGCAAACAAAAGCAAAATGTGCAGTATGCCAAACATGCCCGGATGTCGTACTGATTGTATGCATCAGAACAGTCTACCTTGCCTACTGTATCCCACAATGCAAAGCGCTGGAACGTCACAGCAGCAGTTGCATTGGCGGACGGCAGCAGCATTCCAGCAGAAGGGGGCGCTATAGCTAAAGAAGAGACGGTTAATGTTTACTTCCGCCTGGCTTAGCATCCTGCAAAATGAATTTGAAAAGCTCTTACATACGACCGCCGAACGCAGTATGCAGTATATAGTATATAGTATGTAGTATATAGAATGTAGTATATAGAATGTAGTATATAGTATGTAGTATATAGAATGTAGTATATAGTATGTAGTATATAGAATGTAGTATATAGTATGTAGTATATAGAATGTAGTATATAGTATGCAACATATAGTATGCAGTATATAGAATGTAGTATATAGAATGCAGTATATAGAATGTAATATATAGTATGTAGTATATAGTATGTAGTATATAGAATGTAGTATATAGTATGTAGTATATAGAATGTAGTATATAGTATGTAGTATATAGTATGTAGTATATAGAATGTAGTATATAGTATGTAGTATATAGAATGTAGTATATAGTATGTAGTATATAGAATGTAGTATATAGTATGCAACATATAGTATGCAGTATATAGAATGTAGTATATAGTATGCAGTATATAGAATGTAGTATATAGTTTGTAGTATATAGTATGTAGTTTGTAGTATATAGTATGTAGTATATAGAATGTAGTATATAGTATGTAGTATATAGTTTGTAGTATATAGTATGTAGTTTGTAGTATATAGTATGTAGTATATAGTATGTAGTTTGTAGTATATAGTATGTAGTATATAGTATGTAGTTTGTAGTATATAGTATGTAGTTTGTAGTATATAGTATGTAGTATATAGTATGTAGTATATAGAATGTAGTATATAGTATGTAGTAGAGAGAATGTAGTATAGAGTATGCAGTATATAGAATGCAGTATATAGAATGTAGTATATAGAATGCAGTATATAGTATGCAGTATATAGAATGTAGTATATAGAATGTAGTATATAGTATGTAGTTTGTAGTATATAGTATGTAGTTTGTAGTATATAGTACGGCATTTGGACACAGCCTTAGTGTTGCGGCAAAGATTGGACGTAAGTACAGATGACCTTCTCCTAAACTGGGGACAATAGTAATGAGTGTATTAACTGTATCACTGAAGACTTTGGAACCATAAAACACCTTGCAATTACTTTGTCTTGGTTTCTAGCCCCAGCCTTACGTTTCAATACGCCTTTTTTAAGTTCCTTTAGATGTACTGAAAATTCAGGCCCAGAAAGGCAGAGAGCAGCAATATTCACAAACCCTCTGTGTGCCCTCTAAGCTTAAACATTATTCAATAGACACCTGTATGAAGACATGAACATTACAGGCATCTTAAATATTTAAGTGATGAGCAGCACTCAGAGACAAAAATAAACTGTTCAGTTACAGATATGTTGTCACTGCTTGAGGAAATTCTGTTTGAACGCTGTTGTGGTGGTGGTGGGGGGGGGCTGATCTGCAGGTGATCTGCAGGTGATCAGATAAGGGAACCTGAGCTTGTAGACATCTGGAGACAACATATCTAATAAGCTTTACAGTACTGTGGTTTAATACATATGTGCAAAACAATTAATTAGCCATACCTGTTTATACACATGCAACAAAATGCAACTATTAACTGTATAGAGCTTTAAAAGGTGCTTGATTAAAATAGATATTTTAAGCTTTATAATTCATACAAAATGTGGCCATATCAGTATTTTCTAATTATGTTCTGTTATTCTTACCCTTTTTCACTTTGATTCTTTTCCCTCTGTTTACACAAAACTTTACTTTGAATCACACGTCATGTGGTTTTGATCTTTCAATTTGACTTGTATTAGTCTTTACACAGAGACACATGACATGACTAACACCGGGTCATAATAGTTTACACACCTCTCTACACTGCTCCATAGTCTCACTTGTCAAATCTTCTTCAGTGCACACGCACTGAGCCTGTGGAAAGCCCCGCCATTTAGCAACAGGTGTAGCAGAGTAATGAAGGGTGGAGAAAGAGACGGCCTGAATTACAAGTGATGAAATTGTTTGCCGGTAAGCCTCCTGGCCATGAAAGCTGGTGCCTGTCAGAGAGCAGAAACCTGCAGAGCTGCATTCCTCGCTCAGATTTCCCCGACACGCTGTGGAAACTGGGCGTGAGTGATGTTGTGAAATTCGGGAGAAAACATGCGGGGGCTCATTATTGGCTCATTCTAAGGGCCAACTGAATGGAATCATAGGAAATATGTTGTAACGACATCACCATCTGACTGCGCTGCTAAGGACGTCAGCAAAGGAGGAGCTACATAAACTTTACATTGCAGTACAGTGTAATACTGCATTGATGTCTGCTGTGTAATAAATATGTATCTGTATATCATCTGTATACTAGACTTTTACTAATTACTATAAAACACAAAAGCAGCACGTGAGTGGAGACGTTTGCAGACGTCTTTCAGAATGCAACAAAATGTTTCAAAAGTTTCTTTTATCAGTTTCAAGAACACTTGTTTCTAAAAGTTTAAAGCTCCTGTGAGGAACTTTCGGTTTGTGTTGATTTTGGCGCCCCCTGTGGACAAACCTGTACCTCTTACCTCTTTGCTGATTTTGTCCTGTACATGCTTCAGTGGTGGTTTTAATCAAAAAATCGCATCCTGCTTTCTTTAACAGTCATATGTATCACTCACTTTAAGTCTCTGCCCTGAAAAATGTAAACAAAGGCAACGTGCAGTTAACTGCTTCGTCTGACACCTACCCCTCGCCAGCAGTTACAGGCATTGAAAATAACTATATAGAAATAATCAATTTTGTCGCTGATGGTCTGGTTTGCTTTTGTAGCTCATATAGTCATTAGAATTAATTTCAGTCTGTTTCATTTCTGGTGAAAAACTCCTCACAGGAGCTTTAATTAGTGAATAAATATTTAACTTAAGTTTCTCTCAGATGTCTCACTGGACCAAAAAAGTGAGTGCTCATTGTCTTCACCTGTAAAAACAGTCACTGCATTTTAGCTGTGAAAAGATGCAGACGCAAGGTGACACAGGTGACACAAAGTACAGACCCAGTGGCTACAGTATAAATGAATGGCACTCTTTTCTTAGAGGAAGTTTCAGGACAAAGTCACTGCCTGAATAAAATAGGAAGTTAAACAAATAACAGTATAAAATGTAATCCATGAAAAACTATGAATGAATACAGATGTTGTGAAAGGATTACATATATATTTTATATATAATATGGAGCTGAGATGACATCTCATTATCATGTATAAAATGGCTATAGTGAGGATACAACAACACTAAATAACTGACACTATGATCGACTGCATTGAGGTAAATTGCTGTTTATCAAATGTATTCTTTGTTGATTTAAACCAACATCTGCAAGGAAATGATGTTAAAATGGTTCGGTGTATTTTATAAGTGAGGTGTAATTTAGAAACACGCTGCAATATCTGTAAAGTCTCAATGAAAAGAACTGCCATCAGGAAAACTGAAGCTGCTGGAAATCATGTTGGAGATGTTTTTAGAATAAATACTCTAAATTTGTGAATTATTATTTATGTATGTGCCATACAGCTTGTATGGTTTGTGAAGCATTTGATAATAAGTCATGAACTTGATCAGCAGATGGAGTTTGTTTCTTATTGAATTGCAGATGTTCAAATGTCCGTTAGTTATATTGAAGAAGATCCTCTGTGGGAACCTCTTCTATTTGTGTTTTTTTACTTTGAACATGAAGGTGCACAAAGATATCTCCATAACGAAATTCACGCTCCACCCACTGCCTGTGGCTTACAGAGCAGACGTGTCTTATCAGCAGCATCAGTGTTGGACCTCAGTAATGCTCGCTGAACACAAAATCCCTGCAGCAGGTTTTAAACCCCCTCCCCCCTCCCCCTTCACGGCTGCAGTCTTCATATTGCATCAGTCAGTCAGTAATATGAAGTTGTAGAACTGTTGACTGTTTGACAGCTTTGTTATCCGCTCACCAGCAGGTGGCAGCAGTGAGTTTATGGAGCCTCAGGTTTACTGCAGCTCCATGTGCAACATGACACCTGAAAGCACCTCTTAGACACTGTGTGTGTGCGCGTGCGTGTATGTGTGCCCTGCAGTCTGCCTCACTGTCATTATACTATTAACAATCCTTTCACTGACCTTTGACCTCAGGTTTGTGTCTGTTTCTCTGTTTAGTCTCCAATCACATCCCTGCCTCAGCTACAAATATAAAAAAAAAAAAAAAAAGAGGTATTACAGGTTGTCGTTTGCAGTGCTGTTGAACTGCATTATACTCATCAGTTGGTTAATAACCAGGAGCCGATACTTACCAGGAGCTAACCCAAAATAGTTCATCAACTGTCCGTCACAGTCTGTTTGCTGTCGTCATTGTGTGCGCAGGTATTTTTAGAAAGTGTGACTAACAGAGTTTTTGTAATCAAATAAACAACCTTGTAGATAGATAGATAGATAGATAGATAGATAGATAGATAGATAGATTTCCTCATGTGTAAGCCTTTACTGACATCTACCAAGTAAATTTAATGAGACAATTAAAGACCTGTAAAAGTCAAACCAGTGCATAGATAGTGATATAACCTACAGACCTCTTAAAGTAAACCTGTTAGATCATTTTTAATTTTAATCTAACAAATGTATAAAAAAAAAAGCCAAAACAGAATCCAGAAATAATCGAATAAACTATAAAAGCTGACCGAGTCTACCGATACAGACACCAGGTCTCTCTTGAGAATGAGAGCACGTGTATCAGTCAGTTCGCCTCTCTGTATAAAGACCAAATAAAAATAAAATCGAACACTGGCTTATGGTGTGCAATAATAAAAAGAAAAACAAACATTCAGAGACAAGAGGCAGCAGGTTTGGTTAGTTGATCGAGTTCTCGGGAAAGTGGAGGAGGGACGGAGGCGTGGCCAGTTTCAGGTGGAATTCCCCTGAACTCACCTGAGTCCCCCCTCCTCCTCCTCAGGTGTTAAAAGCGGTAGCAGGTGCATCTTTAGCTCAGAGTGTTACACAGAGCAGCAAACAGAGGACATTAAACCACACAGGATTCACTCTGCGGGGTCGTCTTTCTTTGCATCATTTTGTGGCTCATGCTCCAATCAGGTAACAGTGAATGTTTACAATCTTTACGACAACAATCAAACATGCTCAATTAGAAAGAATCTTAGTCAGAGTTTGTGTGTAACAGTGCTGTTGTGTGTCCTCAGAGTCTCCATGTCATCTCCGTGCCTCAGCAGTGTCCTGACCTGTGCTAACATCACCATGTATCACGCTAACAGCCCTGATGTCCTGCTGCAGCCCAACATCAACACCGTGCAGACCAGTAACGCAGCATACAGCTCCAACATGAGCGGTAAGAGAAACACAAATGTGTCGCGCTCTTGTCTGATGTGAGATTCAGCTTCATGTGTAATGTGTGTGACAAGCTCAAACAGTTCATCTCAGCCTGCTGACCTTTAAAACCCAGTCTGAGTTTCGAGTGCAGTTTCAGCTGAAGACTAATCTCACAGTAAACACCATCCCTTATTTTCAAACTTCAGCGGCACCATTAGATCTCTGCGCTTTTGCTTTGACCTCATTCAGTCACTGTCGGTTCAATCATTGACCAGCCTGCTAATGTTTAACTGAGTTTAACGGTCAGACTGAAGAATGCAGCCGCCTCTTTGTTTGGCTGAGACACAAACACAGACCGATGTGATCACTGGTTTCAGCCTTCATCGCACAGAGCGGGGCAGTTTCACAAGTTGTTGTTTATGTTAATAAAAACAGAAGAGATGTTAGTAAAGACAGACATGAGAACCCAAGAACCAACCAAGAACATTTATATGAAAATGCTCAGTTTGTAAATCAGTGTGTCCTTCCCGTCTGTAGTTATGACTGCAGCTGGTACACACAATGATCCTCTACAAACTCACCTCTGTCTGCAGGTCAGTGGTACGGACACATCAATCCTCACTGCTGGACAACAGACAATGTCTTGGAGTGGATCAGCGATCAAGTAGAGAGCACAAACATCGATGCCAGAACCTTGAGTCTGACCTGTTGCACCATGGATGGCCCCACCCTCTGCCAGATGAACCAGGACCAGATGATCGGGGTCTTCGGCCCGCAGCTCGCACTACAGCTCCTCCAGAGTCTGCAGGAACACAAGACCAAATACGGTAAGACTGCATCCGTCATGTGGGGATGAAATTAATCCTCAGTGTCAGTGAAGTTAATGTTAAGCGAGTGTAAAGATTTGAGTAACCAGGTCAAAGGTTAAACATCTCTGGGTGTGTCTTTGCTCACAGATCTGCAGAGCCTCTCAGGACCAGAACTCAATGAGACCTGCAAGCTTCTGGACCACTTCCTGGACAACCTGAACTTCCCTTTGCTCAGCACCATCAGAATTGGCCAAAGTACGTATTTGCTGCATATGTTCACTCGCATAAAGTCGATTCTGTGTGGAAGTGTTGGGGCTAATCCTGCTGTGTGCGGCCAACAGCTGAAGGAGCCATCACTAAGAGAGAGTTTGTCTTCGGGGACGATTGTGATCTGAGCAGACTGACTCTGGAGCCTATGACACCTTTGGGAGACTCTGAGTACCTGTCTGATAATCAGTCTGACAGCGAGTTCAGCTCCTCCTCCAACAGTGAGTATTCCTTCCTCATGTTCCTCATGTTCCATGTCTTTTCTGCCCGTCTGTTTTTTATTATTTCTGTACATCTCACACATTTTTTTCTAACGTTCAGGTGGCATGTTCGGCTTCTCCAGCCTTGGCTCACCTGAGTCCGGCAGTAGTGAATCAGACCCGGAGTTCTCCTACCACGTGATTTCTAGTGAGTAAACAGAAAGACTCCTATATTATAAGGTTTTTCAGGTTCTATGGTCTTAACTAACATCTGTTAAATTACTTTTGTGTTGACAGAGGTTCACATCAAAACAGAGAAAGAAGAGTCTCGCCTAAAGCGACCACGGGGGCGACCTCCAAAGGCCAGCAGAGAGCCCAGCAGCAGCTTGTATGAGAATCCAAAGAAGCACAAACACGGTGAGGCAGCTTTTTGGATTCTGTATGTAAAACAGAGCTGAAAAAACATTCTGAACATGAACATAGCTGAGCTGTTTGACACTTTGCATCTTTATAATGCCACAGATATAATCTCAGATATGCTTTTACATCCATGCGCACAAAAAAACACAGGAACTCAGTGTGTCCTCTGTATGTCTACAGCACCTCGGGGAACTCACCTTTGGGAGTTCATCAGGGACATCCTCATCCACCCAGAGAAGCACCAGGGCCTGATGAAGTGGGAAGACCGCCAAGAAGGTGTCTTTAAGTTCCTCAAGTCTGAGGCTGTGGCTCAGATGTGGGGTCAGAAGAAGAAGAACAGCAGCATGACATACGAGAAACTCAGCCGGGCCATGAGGTGAGTTCATATCGCAGCGAAGGCTCAGCTCTTCATCGCATCTGTATCTCACACTGGTACTAACTGACCGATCCCCCACCAGGTATTACTACAAGAGGGACATCCTGGAGCGAGTCGACGGCCGGAGGCTCGTCTATAAATTTGGAAAGAACTCCAACGGCTGGAGGACGGAGGAGATTGGCATGTGAGGCCTCGGTCACTAAGCGAGTAGATGAAGCCCATCATATCTCAAAGGACTCGTGTGATCCGTCTGAAAACAGAAACACTTTTGAAATGTTTAAGACACCAACTTCCTCTCAGAAGGAAGGTATTGCAGAAAATGTAAGCCATTGTTTTTGGCTCTAGTAGGTTTTATGAACCAAAATATAAATGTTGTACCTGTTGTGTATTTTTATTGTGGTCACTACAGAAACAGTAATGGACATCGTTTTGGATGCTGGTCAGTACCTGAAGGATCATTAACAAACTTTGTTGAACAGACTTCACTTTGGTGTTTCTGTACTGATGCTGGAAATACTCTTTCTCATCACCACCATGCAGTTTGTTTTGGTATACAGGCATTAATGAATGTAATGTGGCACTGGAAATAATCCTTTTGGTACTTTTATTGTTTATTCATACGTGTGACGTTTTTGTAAAGTCTTCTGGTAAACTGAAGGCAAAAAAGAGTTGAATGTAGGTGATTCTTCATCACATTATTCAAGGACGATGTGCACTACATGTCTATCGGTATCACTTATTATGAAGTGTGTTTACACAATGAAAAGTAACTTTATCACTTATTTTTATGATCACAGTTTGTATAAATCAAAAATCTGTTGCACGTTGTTTGTGTGATTGTTATATGATTCATTCACTTTGGACTAAATCATAAATGTGTGTGAAATAAATGTAATCATTTAATATACTTAATTATTATTATTTTTTATAAAACACATGTTGATATTTTGTTTTTATTCTTAAAGATCTGGGATCTTTTTGATGTATCTGTAACTGTTGTTTAAAATATTAAAATGCAGAACAATTGTCTGCAGTGTTAATCTTGAACTAAACTTCTTGATTTGGTCTGTGTTTATAACAATGTCAAATTAAAAGACATTACTCTTAAAAGAAAATAATATTGAATAGTTTTTGTCCTGCAGCAGCTTTTCAGGACTTTTCTAAGAAGTTTACCAAGTAGACTAAGTTCTGTAGCTTCAGCGGTGTAGCAAAAGACCTGAATTAAATTAAATTAAATGTGTCTGTACAGACGGATATCATTGTTCTTATCCAACGGCTGCATTACATGATGAATTTTATAGGTCCTCTTAGAGCTGTCTATCTTTTAACACTTTTAACTTAAGTGCTTCACAAGGTTTTGGCTTGTCACACACACTCACACACACACACACACACACACACACACACACACACACACACACACACACACGCACGCACACACACACAAAATATACTGTATACTACAAAAACTAATGTTCACATATACTACAAAAATACCACATAAACTAATGTTCACATATACTACAAATACTAATGTTCACATATACTACAAATACTAATGTTCACATATACCACAAAAACTAATGTTCACATACACTACATAAACTAATGTTCACATATACTACAAATACTAATGTTCACATATACCACAAAAACTAATGTTCACATACACTATATAAACTAATGTTCACATATACCACATAAACTAATGTTCACATATACTACAAATACTAATGTTCACATATACCACATAAACTAATGTTCACATATACTACAAATACTAATGTTCACATATACCACAAAAACTAATGTTCACATATACTACAAATACTAATGTTCACATACACTACATAAACTAATGTTCACATATATCACATAAACTAATGTTCACATATACTACAAATACTAATGTTCACATATACCACAAAAACTAATGTTCACATACACTATATAAACTAATGTTCACATATACCACATAAACTAATGTTCACATATACTACAAATAGTAATGTTCACATATACCACATAAACTAATGTTCACATATACTACAAATACTAATGTTCACATATACCACATAAACTAATGTTCACATATACTACAAATACTAATGTTCACATATACCACAAAAACTAATGTTCACATATACTACAAATACTAATGTTCACATACACTATATAAACTAATGTTCACATATACCACATAAACTAATGTTCACATATACTACAAATACTTATGTTCACATATACCACATAAACTAATGTTCACATATACCACATAAACTAATGTTCACATATACTACAAATAGTAATGTTCACATATACCACATAAACTAATGTTCACATATACTACAAATACTAATGTTCACATATACCACAAAAACTAATGTTCACATATACTACAAATACTAATGTTCACATACACTATATAAACTAATGTTCACATATACCACATAAACTAATGTTCACATATACTACAAATACTTATGTTCACATATACCACATAAACTAATGTTCACATATACCACATAAACTAATGTTCACATATACCACATAAACTAATGTTCACATATACTACAAATACTAATGTTCACATATACCACAAAAACTAATGTTCACGTATACTACAAATACTAATGTTCACATATACTACAAATACTAATGTTCACATATACCACATAAACTAATGTTCACATATACTACAAATACTAATGTTCACATATACCACAAAAACTAATGTTCACGTATACTACAAATACTAATGTTCACATATACCACATAAACTAATGTTCACATATACTACAAAAACTAATGTTCACATACACTACATAAACTAATGTTCACATATACTACAAATACTAATGTTCACATATACCACAAAAACTAATGTTCACATACACTATATAAACTAATGTTCACATATACCACATAAACTAATGTTCACATATACTACAAATACTAATGTTCACATATACCACATAAACTAATGTTCACATATACTACAAATACTAATGTTCACATATACCACATAAACTAATGTTCACATATACTACAAATACTAATGTTCACATACACTATATAAACTAATGTTCACATATACCACATAAACTAATGTTCACATACACTACAAAAACTAATGTTCACATACACTACAAAAACTAATGTTCACATATACCACAAATACTAAAGTTCACATATACTACAAATACTAACTGAACTCTGTGGTGGCCAATCCATGTGTGAAAATGATGCCTCATGCTGCCTGAACTGCTCTGTCACAATTTGAGCCCGATGTATCATGGCATTGTCATATATGATTGTGACATCAGGGAAGAAAAAATCCATTGATGGAAAAACCTGGTCATTCAGGTGGTCAGTTGAGCTCATGTTTTGGGCTCATAACATTGCTAAACTTCGACCTGACCAACTGAAGCAACACCAGATCATAACCCTGCCCCCACAGGCTGGTACGGTAGGCACTAGGCATGATGGGTGCGCCACTTCAGCTGCCTCTCTTCTTACCCCGATGCGCCCATCCCTCTGGAACAGGGTAAATCTGGACTCATCAGACTATATGATCCTTTTCCATTGTTCCAAAGTCCAATCTTTATGCTCCCTAGCAAATTGAAGTCTTTTCTTCCAATTAGCCTCACTGATGAGTGGCTTTCTTAAGGCTACACAGCTGTTTAGTCCCAATCACGTATCAGCAGGCTGCGGCCTATGCAGGATAAACAGTCTGTGAGGAGCGCAAAAGCAGGCGGAACGTAATCCGCCATAATGACATCCCGGCTCCCTTCAGCGGCTATCTGACTACGATTTAGCTTCTTAATAATCTCTATAAACAGACATCTGCATGCTAACAGCTAACAATCTGTTCTAGATCTAAAATTTAACTTGAGATGAATTCCCTTGGCGCTCCATTCAACAAACAAGCATTTTTCTTCTCCTCTTGAAGACAGACCTGACAAAGGTTGAATTGGTACTTCTTACAAATCTGCATCATGATGTCGACATTTCGGCAAAGGTAAGACCCGTTAATAACAAGTAAATAACAACAAAATTGTTTCTCTTTCTGTAACGATGCAGCACTTGGAAAAGGAAGCCTTGATGGGAAGTCGATTATTGCTTACCGCCCGGCCCGTTCACCGGTGTCCCCAGAGGCTATATCGTCTCAGACTAAAACTGATGGGATCGGAGATTGGTTAGGGTTAAATAACTTGTTGCCAGCTGAAACATATTAATCACTGCAGTAATAATCCAATGGAAGGCTCTTATTTTCTTAGTTAAATCCAGGCGTTAACTTTTTTTGGGCAGGCAGTGTATATCATAGACATGACATATACATCATATATATGTATCATATACACCATGGCTTGTGTTGTTAAAACCAACGACATATTAATACTGAACTTCTTTTTATTCTTCTGTTCAATACGAAGCTTTTTTCTCTTCTCAAACTTTATTCAGCCTCAGTCTCATATTTTACCTGTAAAACTGCAAATGTTCACCACAGCTTAAAAGTGAAAATAAAACATGCCCAGCTGAATACCTACAGTTTAAAGTCAGGCCCGTGTTGTCCTTAGCTAAATCATTAATCTGGATGGATGACATCAGCGAGCTAAAGTTAGCCACCGCCTGACTCACTGAGGCGTCTGAGAAACTGTGGCTGTTAAAGTTTCTCTCAGCGCTGTTTAATGTGAATTTTTACTGTGAGAGATGGAACATAAACGCTCCAGCTGAATCAACTTTCAGTGGTTCCAGAGCAGAATATAAACCGAAGTGAACAGGTATCACACTGTGGAAGACATAATGGTCACCTCTATTACAAAGAGTCTTTGTTAGACTTCCTGTAAAGAGAGAAAGAAGCATTAAAGCTCTGCCATCCACCAAGACCAGTGTGGTGTCATCAAACCTGTAAGACCTGCTTACGGAGATGTTTTCACAAGATGCCAGCATTACACAACATCGCCTTTTTAACTGGCACCATTGGTAACTGCACACCTGACTGCATTTTGCAACCCGACGCCTGCATTAACATGTTTAAATGGACCGTGTAGCATCACATTGAGAAAGTCAACAAGCATGAAGAAGAGCAGACAATTTGTGTGGATGGACTGTGTGCGCATGTGCGCATTACTTGATGGTTTGTGACAGCTGTTTTTCTAATCAATCAGCCATTGTTCGATTTCTCTTTTTTACTATGTAACTAGATTTTTGTGGTTCTGACTCAGGCAGACGCTAATTTGGTTTTTATTTTCTGGTTCCTGGTTTCAGCTTGGTATTTGACAGGTCTGGCCTGTGGAGATGATAGAGTATGATAACACCAGGATTGTTTGGCTATTGTATGACAACTTCCTTTAGTGCCAAACACTACAACCATCCAGCCCTGTCTCTGTGATTGACAGTTATGTGAATAGTTCTGGACTAATGCATAATGATGCAGGATGTTTTATTATGGAGGAAAGGCAAAGAATGTGGAGGATCAGGGTGATGTGTGTGAAAACAAATGATCTGTAGGTGCCTGGTCTCACCTCGGGAAGTCACATATGATTTATTATCATAAAGCGGTTCCTGCCACTCACCTTTTTTTAACTGTCTTTTGAGTTTTATTTTACCGTCTTTTGAGTCGTAGTCATTATGCATCAGAATCATGCCAGTCAGTGTTTTCATATTTCATATTACTTGAAAAATAAAGATTAAAGATTTTAATGTTTATGTCAAAGAGCAAAGACAGAAACAGAGAACTGCACATAAACAGGCCGTCACCAAGTAAACACACCAATATAAACAAAGTTAGAAAAAAATGACACACATCTGCTCATTCAGTCCGAAAGTAATCACTTAAACTTCAGCAAAAAGTACAAGAAAACCGCTTTATGCTAATGGTTTACCGGTTCATGCCAGAGATGTGGACTTGGTGACTTGGACTCGAGCCGACTCGAGTCACTGTTCTGATGACTTGAGACTCGACTTGACTTGAGGCATCATGACTCGGATGACTTGAGTGTGTTCATAAGTTTGAATTTTGTAAAATTCAAGTCAATTCAATGTCAAGTTTCTGTCTAACTATCAAGTATGTATGCAGCACAATCTGGGAATCATGATTGGACGACTCAAAAAGCTCCCTGGTATGTGATTGTCATGATTGGATGACTGGCTGGCAGTCAAACTCCTCCATATGGCAACACGCAACATCAAAGCCCCAAATAGAAGCCTCATCAGTCGTACCCGTTACTACTCCATACGGTCTCAGACCAGACCATCATCATGGCTGCGTCTGTGCCAAGATAATACAGATACAATTCATTGTCATACTTTTGAACAAGTTATATAAATTGGCCAAAAATATCATTATTAGACAAGCTACTAATACTTTGTCTTTTCTCTTTGCAAAGACCGGATACCACAGGTAAGAGTGCTGTATGTTGGTTGGTAAAAAAATGACTTGACTCGGGACTTGACTTGACATAACATGTGACTTGACTTGACTTGACTTGAGTTTCCCAAGACAAAATGACTTGAGACTTGTTTGAGACTTGGACCAAATGACTCGAGACTTGAGCAAAGATGACTTGGTCACAACACTAGTTCATGCTTCTGGTTTGTGCTACTAGTTTACTGGTTTATGCTACTGGTTTACTTTACTCTGGCTCAGTACTTTATTGCTGCGGGGGGTTAGGGTTGAGTTTAAGTTCACTGGGATGGTATTGAAACCTGATGGTGAGTGCAGTTCAGCTCTTGTGTCTAAAAGGACTCACCTGACTGAATAAGTTTGGCTCTGTTGAGGACCAGTTATGTTTACTCCCCCTTCATAAGTAATGTTAAGGAGGTAGTAACAGAGGCGAAACGACGTCTCACGTCTGAAGAGCACCGTGTGTGTGTATTTGAAGCACGCGCTGTTTGTTTACACCTCACGCATGTTTCGCGTGGTTGCTTGTTCCAATGTAAAATGGCAAAGGCGTTATGACGGCGGACCTTCGTTACGGCGTTGAGGTTGAACCGCAGTGTAAAAAGGGCCAGAGAGACAATCGAACTCACATCTTTTACTGGTTTGTCTGACAGGACAGATGAAGTCCAGCGGTGTTGGCTTTGAAAGCTGGGTCACCAGAGAAGGCAAACAAGGGTTGATGATAGTAAGTTTTGCTCTTGAGTTATAAGAAGTGTTTGTTTGAAACTTGACCCATTTAAGGACTGAAAGTCAAACACTGCAGTTTTTATCTTTTGTTTTTTTCTTAATCAGTCCTACACCTTAAAAAAACATTAGTTATCTGTTCACATAAAATCAGTCAGTGATTAAATACTCACAGGATGTAAACATCAAGGACCAGAGTGTTGAGCCTGTGTGTCCTCAACTCTGTCTGTGGAGGGTGTGTACTCTGTAGACCTGTGCGCTGTAAAACTAAACTCTGTAAACCTGTGCACTGTCAAAACTAAACTCTGTAAACCTGTGCACTGTCAAAACTAAACTCTGTAAACCTGTGCACTGTCAAAACTAAACTCTGTAGACCTGTGCACTGTCAAAACATACAACTGCATAATACGAAGTGTAGAAGAAGCAGAGCCTTTTCCACTCTTCACATATGGGCCTGTTTGAGTTAACCAGGTTATTTAGGATACTGCAGTACTCAGGTTGTCCTCTGGGTTACTAAAGCTATAGAACATTAAACACTGACATCGTGATTTAGTGTTTCACTGCAGTGTCAAATCACTTTTAACTTTGTTTCTAAAGAACTGAGATCGTTGAAGCTAAGCAGTAATGATTTGATAGGATTCAAGTGTGCTATCAGCACATTATAAATGATATACAAATTTAGTTAATGATTCAAGAATCTATTAATCATACCGACATTAATGATCTAAGTTTGAGAATGCTGACAAAACCCAGATTTAATCCTGAAACACTGATACCTGAAGAGCGCGGCCAAAACACACAAAACACACTCCTCCTTCTAGGTCAACATACCTGTTAAACAGGTAGGTTTGGCCACGAGCCAGAATGAGTGTGAAGCACGTAGTTTACTGGAAACGTTTCGGTGTGTGCCAGGAATAATACCACACAGGGAGGAGCAGATTGTTACTGAACTAACACTCACACACACGCACACACACACACACACACACACACACACACACACAGTCATTACGCCCACAGTTACTCATTAAACTGACCTCTTATACTTTCATTTTGTTGAACACAGTCATCTATAAACGCACACACACACACACACACACACACACACGTTTTTAACATGCATCCGGAAATAAATCCACTGTATAAAATTAAATTTGCAGCTATGTAAACTTTACATAATACAACTAAAAGTGTCTGTAGTATATTAGGTACAGTCTCCCCTAACCCTAAACTTCCTGCAGCAGGAAACATGAATACAATCTTAATGTACTCAAGTAACAGTTCGACACCTCTGATTTCTGTAACGGAGATCGGCCAGCCAAAGTTCAGATGCATTTTACCTCTGCATGAACGAAATGAAGGGGCTGCACAGGGGTGCAGTGGTTAGCGCTGTTGCCTCACAGCTAGAAAGTCACGGGTTCAAACAAGGGGGGCCTTTTATGCGGAGTTTGCATGTTCTCCTCGTGAATGCATGGGTTCCCTCCGGGGTCTCCGGCTTCCTCCCACAGTCCAAAGACATGCTTGTAAAGTTAATTGGTGACACTAAATTGCCCATAGGTGTAGGTGTGAGTGCGAAAGGTTGTCTGTCTCTATGTGTCAGCCCTGTGATTGACTGGCGACCAGTCCAGGGTGTAACCCGCCCTTCGCCCAATGACAGCTGGGATAGGCTCCAGCCCCCCGCGACCCTGAACAGGATAAGCAGTATAGATAATGGATGGATGGATGGATGAACGAAATGAAGCAACAGAGACACCAAAAACACAACTAAGAACCGGAACAAAGTGATAAAGAGTCAGCTGAGAACTGGAACAAAGTGACGAAGAGTCAGCTGAGAACTGGAACAAAGTGACGAAGAGTCAGCTGAGAACTGGAACAAAGTGATGAAGAGTCAGCTGAGAACCAAAACAAAGTGACGAAGAGTCAGCTGAGAACTGGAACAAAGTGATGAAGAGTCAGCTGAGAACCAAAACAAAGTGACGAAGAGTCAGCTGAGAACTGGAACAAAGTGATGAAGAGTCAGCTGAGAACCAAAACAAAGTGATGAAGAGTCAGCTGAGAACTGGAACAAAGTGATGAAGAGTCAGCTGAGAACCAAAACAAAGTGATGAAGAGTCAGCTGAGAACCGGAACAAAGTGATGAAGAGTCAGCTGAGAACCAAAACAAAGTGATGAAGAGTCAGCTGAGAACCGGAACAAAGTGATGAAGAGTCAGCTGAGAACCAAAACAAAGTGATGAAGAGTCAGCTGAGAACCGGAACAAAGTGATGAAGAGTCAGCTGAGAACCAAAACAAAGTGATGAAGAGTCAGCTGAGAACCGGAACAAAGTGATGAAGAGTAAGCTGAGAACCAAAACAAAGTGATGAAGAGTCAGCTGAGAACCAAAACAAAGTGATGAAGAGTCAGCTGAGAACCAAAACAAAGTGATGAAGAGTCAGCTGAGAACCGGAACAAAGTGATGAAGAGTCAGCTGAGAACCTTGACTCCTGACTCTTCATCACTTTCATCAACAAAGTTTGCTGTCAACAAAGTGATGAAGAGTCAGGTGAGAAGAAGGATTTTAAATTCTATTCTAGATTTCACAGGAAGCCAGTGCAGAGAGGCTAATACAGGAGAGATGTGATCTCCTTTCCTAGGTCTTGTCAGTACATGTGCTGCAGCATTTTGTAACACCTGAAGAGTCTTTAGAGACTTATCAGAGCAGCCTGATCAAAACAAAACAAAACAAACAATAATCCAGCCTAGAAGTAACAAATGCCTGGACTAGTTTTTTTGATTAGATATTTTTCCGAGCAGCTGCTGGAGACCAAACCAGATCTCAAAGACAATAAACATTGCACGTTTATGTCAGGAAGTCACAAACATGACTTGGGTGAAAGACAGAAACCTGTCTATGTGTAATCATTTTTTTTATACAGTAGGTAAAAATTAAAAGACCCACTTTCTACTGCTCAACCCTTTAGTTGAATTTGTAATCAGCGGTTTATTGCCAGACAACTCTTAAATGATTAGATAATTTATAACACAACATCAGACCAGGGCCAGGTAAACCAGGGCCTCTTGTCATCTAGGGCCCGTCATCACGGCCTTTTGCCTGGTTGATAACAGAGTGTTTTCAAGGTCAACTCTGTCGTCACTGAACAGCTTCCAGTTTACAGAATCACAGCCATAAAGTCAGTTTACTGTTTTCGGTATAGTCATAAAGTCAGAACAGTAAAGATTTCCTGGCAGAAGCGTGAGGTTGAAGGGGTCAAAGCCAAGGAGTGTCTCCAACACGACACACATGATCTCCACTGTCACCTGTTATCAGCAGAGCAAGGACTCTAAATGGAAACAATGGATCAAGCTTTCTTGTCCCGCGCACAGCAGCACTGCGCAGGCAGTCAGGGGCAGGCGGGGCTAGTCTGGGGCAGCGGGCAGGAAGAGGACAGCGGCCAACGACATCCTGGCTAAAGATGGATCAGGACAATGATGGTTTTGAAATTCAACTGGCACTTACAGGCCTCGGTTTTGTTATTATTTCTTTTAGTACATATAAGAAATATGCCTTTCAAGCTGTCAGTTTTGATGGCCTTGAGGGTTCTATTGGAAATCTGTGGTTCACAGGAGAGAATCTGTGTTTAAAGTTAAAAAGATGCTATTAAACAATAGTATTTGAACTTAAGTATACCTCTTTTGTGCTGATTCTGCATTGATTTCACAATTTAACATTTAAATATCCATTATTACAAGCTTCAGTCTTATGGAAGAAAAAAAGTGATTAATCGTGATTAATCACAGCAAATTGTGCGATTAATCAGTGATTTTTAAAAAATAAATCGACAGCCCAAATAATTATGTATAATATTCATATTATTTATAATGTATGACTGTGTTGTAAGATGATGTATAATAATATATATTATAGAATGTATGAAGTCATGTATGATTGTCGTGTTATTTAGTATGATAATCACAAATCATAATATTTCAAACTTAAAATTATACATCTGCGAAGGCAAAAACTGTTCAGGTAAAACACTTTTCAGGTAGTACGACTGCTCAGGTAAAAAAACTGTTTAGGTATTCAAACTGTATAATACAGGTACAGTATAATTCAGGTGATGAAAATCACCTGACTGGAGACTGGAGTGTTACAAATGTATAAAATTGTCGATTGGATTTGTTTAAATATGTTGACTGACAGAGCTCCAGGGCAGCGCCTGATGTCAGGATTCAGTTCTCCATAAGAAAATATTACGCTGTTTTGGTGTTTATTTGTAGATCTAACCAACGCATAAGTGTGGACCAAAACACATTTGTGATTTCCATAAGTTCAGATCTAAATAAGAGATGTTTTTGGTTTGTTTTATAATTAAAAAAAAACGAAGAACCGAGTTCTGAGTGTAAAATGAATATGTTAAAAGAAACCGAATCGTTTACTGACAGGAAAGGTTTACACAAACTGCCACAGCATACTTGTAAACAAAATATATAGAAATGAAAAGGAGAAAACAGGAGGTGATGGAGGATGACAGTGTTCAGCTGACTCAACAGCCCCCCCAGCACGTCTGAAATGTCAACATCAGTTTAAAGCACTCAGTGGAATTTATTAAAGACAGATGAGTTGAAATCTTTGTCAAAGACCATGTTGACATGAGTGTGTACTGACATTTACTGCAACATTCATCAAGAAGCCGAACCTTTCAGCAGTTAACAATGCTCGAGCGAGACAAAAGAATTCTTTCCTGTCCATTACATCATTATGTGTACAACAAACGCTATCACATATCATCTGAAGCAACTGAACCAGTCACATGAACACAATTGAACCATTATGAGAAGACAAAAGGTGATTCAAGTGTCAGTTTACCAGATGTGAACAATAGTGGGACTAGCCTGGCCAACCACTGAGTTCCAACACTGACTGACGTCTTGACAGAGAGTACTTTCATCTACGCACACGTGAATGTTAAAGAGCTTTAAAACAGCTCACATAATTCTGTTAAAGAGCTCACACAACTTTAAACAGCTCACATTATTCTGTTAGAGCTCACACAACTTTAAAAGAGCTCACATTATTCTGTTAGAGCTCACACAACTTTAAAAGAGCTCACATTATTCTCTTAGAGCTCACACAACTTTAAAAGAGCTCACATTATTCTGTTAGAGCTCACACAACTTTAAAAGAGCTCACATAACTCTATTAGAGCTCACACAACTTTAAAACAGCTCACATTATTCTGTTAGAGCTCACACAACTTCAAAAGAGCTCACATAATTCTGTTAAAAAGCTCACACAACTTTAAAACTGCTCACATACTTCTGTTAGAGCTCACAGAACTTTAAAACAGCTCACATTATTCTGTTAGAGCTCAGACAACTTTAAAACAGCTCACATAATTCTGTTAGAGCTCATAGAACTTTAAAACAGCTCACATAATTCTGTTAGAGCTCACACAACTTTAAAAGAGCTCACATAATTCTGTTAGAGCTCACACAACTTCAAAAGAGCTCACATAATTATATTAGAGCTCACACAACTTTAAAAGAGCTCACATAATTCTGTTAGAGCTCACACAACTTCAAAAGAGCTCACATAATTATATTAGAGCTCACACAACTTCAAAAGAGCTCACATAATTATATTAGAGCTCACACAACTTCAAAAGAGCTCACATAATTATATTAGAGCTCACACAACTTTAAAAGAGCTCACATAATTCTGTTAGAGCTCACACAACTTTAAAAGAGCTCACATAATTCTGTTAAAAAGCTCACACAACTTTAAAACAGTTCACATACTTCTGTTAGAGCTCATAGAACTTTAAAACAGCTCACATAATTCTGTTAGAGCTCATAGAACACACACACACACACACACACACACACACACACACACACACACACACACACACACACACACACACACACGCACAGACAAAGAAACACACACTGTTTTCTCACAGCAAAGTGTATTATATAACACATTCCCAGATAACTATGGCTGCCCTGCACTTTGTGGAGCCCACAGGCAATTGTTGGTGTTCCACTATTGTTGTTGGTGTTGTTGGTGTGCTTTCAGGGGCAGGGTTAGATTTTGATGCAGCATTTTAGAAACAGATCTCATCTTTCATCTCTGTGATTCCCACTGGACTGTCTGAGGAAGGTAAGATTACGAGAACGACAGTGTGGAGCAGGAGGAGGAGGAGAAACCTGAAAGGAGCCGGTATCACCACAGACCCAGGTGTGAAAACTGAGACTGAACTCTTGGCAAGTGTCACCAGAATGTGTTTTAATGTGTGAGAGGGTGTCTTACTAACCACATTAGTTCTTTATTAGGACGTATCTAGCAAATTCAATCAATCAAATTTTATTTGTATAGCTCCAAATCATAACCAAAGTTATCTCAAGACACTTTACAGACAGAGCAGGTCTGGACCGTACTCTTTGTTATGTTATTTAGAGAGAGGCCCAACATGAATCACCATGAGGAGCAACATTTGGCACAGTGGCAGAAAAACTTCCTTTAACAGGCAAAAACCTCGAGAAGAACCAGACTCATGTTGAACAAACATCTGCCTCGACTGGATGGGCCAAAAAATGAGAAAGAGGGAGATGAAGGATAGAGACAGGCAAACAGAGCAGCAACAACACATGCTCTTGTTACAACAACAACAACAAGAGATAATACTTATGGTTACAACACCAATAATAATGGTACAAATGTGTAAAAACGTATCTGATCTGCACTTTAGTGCTGGTTAATCACAAACACTTTGGGTTAGGTCAAAGTATCCAGTAATTTAGCATAACATTACTTTCCAGCAAACAGTCAACTTTGTATGATTTTACAGAATCTGGATCCAACGGGAGACAGAAACACATATTCGAGGGTACACCAGTTTGTTTGTTTTCTTAGACTGTGAAGCAGAAGTTACACAATCTGATTTTCTGTAATATTTAAAAGATGAATGGTGGAGTGATGTTGGGGTGAGCATGATCTAAATTCTAGAAAAAATAAGAAAGCGCTGATGTGCCACAGGTCTTACTTTTCTGTTTCCAACAGGCCCATGGTCTGGGTAAATACTGGATTCTGATTTGCTGGAGGGTGACGGGGGGATTAGGGTTAATTTATGCAACTCGTTAACAAGCTGACATCTAATTACAACAATGATGGACTTCAACATTTCTTCAACCTGTTAGTAGAAAATGAAAACTTTGCTTACAGGGATGCAGCAAAAGAGAGAGAGAGAAACTTCATATTTATAATGTTGCTACTTTCAGAACGCTGTCTTGGTTGGGGTGTTTGTTGGTTGATTGTTTGGAATGAGACGTGTATAACAGTGGGGCTTGAGTTGACTGCCTGTTCTGGCTCGCAGGCATTGCGCCATTAGTGACTTCCATTGCATTAGAGCTGTATAAGATGGGAATGACTGTTTAAGGTAATAGACCTAATGTGTTACTCGGGAGAGTTTCAGCTTAATATATTGAACCATGCAGCACTGATTATGTCCACTTATAATTGCTGATAAAAAATGAAACTAGGACAGCACTCCAATTTATCATTTTATTACCACACAAACGTTTCGGGCAAGACGCCCTTCTTCAGCATGTAGTCTGGCAATTACACAAACAATATGCACAGGTGGGTTTAATTATAAATGACCATAGTCCGTGCAACATTCAAACAAATTCAAATGGGGGGAGCCCCAAGCTTTTATCATCATCATCATCATCATCAACATTTCATACTGTATCATACTCAGTATACCAAAATTAAAAAATTTAACATAAAAAATAGAACAAATGAGGAGATTTCATTTGCCTGTTTTCTATGAAGTATATATTATTTACTGTTGTGTTTGCTGCATTTTATTTTTCACTTTATTGTTTGTGTAATTGCCAGAACACACGCTGAAGAAGGGCGTCTTGCCCGAAACGTTTGCGTGGCAATAAAAGTATAAATTGGAGTGCTGACCTAGTTTCCGTTTTTTAGCAGCGATATTTTGTGGATTCAGCACCCAGTCCTTTAGGTTTATCTGTGAGTTGAGCGTGTTGTGTCTTAATTTTCAGTTATAATTGCTGCCAGGGTTTAGGAGGTAACCCCCACACCCCCTGGAGAGCTCTGAACACTGTCTTTGATTTGTTGATGTGTCTGTGCCTTGGCGGAACTCGGTGAACTCATGTTTAAACAAATGCAGAGTACTTCCTGAGAACGCGAGGGAAAATCCCTTCACCCTGCATGCAAATCAGCAACTTGTGAATCATTAGCAGTTTGTTCATGAACTAAAAGTATCTCCACAGATGATGAGTCACAGTTCACTGGACCTGGGGTTGTGTTGTCTTTGAGTATTTGTGGACAGAAAAAGGGAATACCTTTCCTCGTAGTTGCACCTTATGAGTGGAGAGCTGGTGCTGTCTTTAGATAATTATTAATTTCTTGGAACTCGCTCTCTTTCAGCTGCACAGTTAAGAGTGTTAAAGAGGTGATGTTTTGAGCTGTACCTCCTAAGACATGAAACAGTAGGTCGACAAGGTCTGCTCTGTTTCAGGACCTGCTCCATCAGTCCCGTGGATCAGTTTCCCAACTGAATAAAGATGCCAGCCTGTTCTCAGTCCCGAGTTTTTAAATACAGACGCTTAGTCAAAGCCCTCACTCAAGGTTCCCTTCAGCGTCTGCATGACACGCACTAAGCTTTCAAGTAACTATAATGGAAACTCATCTGCAGCAACATCTATGCTCAGATAAACTGTTGTGAGTGACGAAGCAGACGGACAGAAAGTTGGCTTGGGTTAGAGGTCGGGGACGGCCGGTGATTTCAAATAATGCTGGACTTTTTATTTGTCAGTTCTTTGACTGTAAAAACTTAATGTTCATATATAAATTAACCTTATGAATAAATGGCTGCGAAGGTAGTGAGCTGTTCTTAGCACAATGACTGTCTGTCATCACCCAGCGGCCAGACTGTGGGGTGGGGGGTAACAAGGAAATCAGGTTTGGCTGGTTTTTGGGTATTTGGCTGTTTGTTGATTTCAGCGATCTGATAGTGAAGCTGTCTCAGAAACATAATGGGCATCAAATATGTCCCTTTAAAACAATGACTGAAAATGTCTCACCTGTCCAACCTGCAGGTGTAAAAACCAGACATACCCGACACCTTTGTGCTGCTCTCGGAATCACACTGCAGAAATTAAAACAAGTACAATGCATGATAAACGATCAGCAGATGACTTTGTTTGTTCTTTATCGTTGAGATTGTATTAACTTTATCCGTCCTACATATTTAAAAACAATCCAACATCATACAGTAATTATAGAACTGCCTGTTGTCTTTACGGACCTTAACCTGAAGGTGCAACACTCAAACAAATCCTGGTCATGAGCTGCTTTAACACTGAGCCTAGATTTTATTCACTCGGTTTGAAACCAACATAATTAATAACAGTCCATGAAGTCATCACTAACTGCCTGCCTGTTGTCTGTGCATACCTGAAGCGCTGACAGAGAGAGGAAGTTTAATGCATGGTGCCCCTCTGTGGTGGTTGAGTATAAAGACACTTCAGAAAGATTAAGCAGACATTATCAGGGCTGAACAGCAGCACACCCAGGGTTACCAGATTGGGCAGGTTTACCTTGGCCTGGGGAAAATACCGTTGGGCTGGTAGATGAATTTTGGGCTGCTTCTGTCAACATTCGGCGGGGTACTGAACACCAAACAAGCTGTCATATTATGGTCAAAAACAAAGATTTCATGGTTTCCACTAACTTTACCCATTTTATTGACATAAGTTAGAGTTAGATTCTAATTATTCAATTAATGCTTAAATAATGCCTTATTTTTTAATATTTTTTATTTATTCATGCTTGATTTTGGCAGTTTCATTCATCATTAATCCTTATTGTTTTTGAAGAATGGATTTTGATGTTTTGATGTCACATTTCACGTCAGTGTTCGATAACTTTATCGTGGTTTCGCCAACACCAATTTCTGTATTTGTTTGTCTAACTAAACTCTTTCTGGGCTGCGATATCATATGCATGTAACATTTTATCTTTGCTTACTTGATGCTGACATGAAGCTTTGAGTGCTTATGGCCTGTTCTCTATGTGTGTGTAATGGTTTTACGGTTTTACATGGGTTTCTGGCAAGGCTATGATTTGGGCTGTATTGATTGAATTGTTTTCAGTTGTAATTGGGCTGGAAACTACCAACCTGATCTGGCAACACTGAGCACACCGTCAGTCACAGAGTTTCAGACCTGACTATCATGCGTCTCTCTGCCTGTTTACAATTTGTTTTAGGTGAAGACTCATCGTGACACATTTATACATATTATGTTTAATACATTTGCTTTGCTGTCACTGTCTAAGCACTTACTCACATACTTTTGTGCTATTTTTTTGGAAGGATTTGACAAAACAATAGTTTTATAAACCAAATGTATACTTTGTATTGTGTTATGATATAACAAAGAATACGGTCCAGACCTGCTTAATATGTAAAGTGGGCCAAAATAACTTTTGTTATAATCTGGTGCTTTATAAAATAACATTTGATCGATTGATCGAATGGTTATTTGTGTGTTTGTCCTGAAATCAGTTAGCGCTGTCGCCTCACAGCAAGAAGTTTTCCTGGTTCAAATCCCGGTTTGAACGTAGGGGGCCTTTCTGTGTGCAGTTTGCATGTTCTCCCTGTGCATGCGTGGGTTTCCACCGGGTACTCCGGCTGAACCTAAGACATGCTCGTTAGGTTCTCTGGTGACTCTAAATTGCCCGTATGTCTAAGTGTGAGTGTGAAAGGTTGCCTGTCTCTATGTGTCAGCCCTGTGATTGACTGGTGACCTGGTGTAACCCCGCCTCTCACCCAATGACAGCTGGGATAGGCTCCAGCCCCCCATCGACCCTGAACAGGATAAGATGGACGGAAGTCAGACACTCTCAGATCAGCAGCTCAACTCAGATGTTCAGTGACTCAATCAATTTATCAATCAATCCATTTTTATTAGTAAATTTCCAAATTCTAAAAAAAGTTATTTTATAACATTTACATTAACAGCAGGTGTAGAGCGTACTCTGTTATATAATTTACAGAGACCAACATGAATCCACCACGAGACAGAAACACTTCCTGTAACAGACCTTGAACAGAACCAGACTCATGGAGAACACGCATCTGAAGAGAGTGGATGGAGAGAGTGGGAGAGACAGACATGCAGGCAGACAGTCAGGGAGACAGGGGGACCTGCACACTGCAACAGTGGTGGAGTGTGAACAAAGTAAACAAACTAACCCTAACCCCCCCTGTCGGTCTATACCTGAGAACATACAGGCAGTAGTAGATACTTAGTTCACTCTAAACATGAAGGCAAGTCAACCCCACAAAGTCCAGTTTGAATCAGATCACAGTGCATTTATTTCATATATTTAACGGATATTAGCCAGATTAAATTCTTAAGGCTTTCTCTTGTAAAAACAGCTCTTACACACACACACGCACGCACGCACACACCTAATCCAGCAGAGATGTGTTTAATCCGACAGACAGACAGGTCTATCCTTGACTTTAACTCTGAGGTGGAAAAAGCTGAACGTGGAGGATTCAAACAAACATCTTCACAAGCAGTTAGAAAAAAACACATTTCTTTATTTCTTACCTTCCATGTCCTGAATAAAAACGTATTCTGACACATTACATCAACAGTATTTTAACTTTTCAAACTGGAAAACCTCTAGCACCACATAACAATCACTGTGCAAAAATTTAGAAAAAATTAAATAAAAAACAGTCATGAAAAGTCGTGTAAAGCTCTGCTATCTGAGACCAGGACTGACAAAGGTGCTGTTAGGATCACTGACAGGTGTTGTGGGATCAGTGGCACGGAAACTGTATTTACAGAATTCATGAATGCACTAAAGAAAAGGAAACAAGTGGATTGATGTACACAGCTGTTCTTGTACTATTGTATTATAATAAATTAATATATCAACATGAGTCCTCTTTCAAGATGTGATGGTGATGTTTGATGGTGCACGAGTTCCCAAAGGAATCCTGAGAGAACAGAAAGAGAGAGAGAGATGTACATTCATTACTACACATGCTTTAATCATTAGCATTCAAAATATCAGCTTTCATAAATCAGACCATTTAATCAGACTCACATAACATCACATACTGAGACAAAACTCTTAACGAAAGTCTAACAGGTTAAGAAGAGATACTTCAGGTCATCAGGTTACTTTAATTACTTTGCATTAACAGTAATACGTTATTCTGATAACCCTAACTGTAATTTCTTTAAAGTTTTAATTAGTTGGTGGAGACCATCCTGCATTTAGTTTTTTGTTCACATTTCTCAAATGTTGCTTTTGTAGAGACAAGTATTTCATGGCTGTAACAGGAGAGAAACAAAAACCACTAAACACAACCCGTGAGGCTCTATTCGCTTTCTTTTGTCCAGGATAACGGGACCACTGCGCCAACCAGGGACTACTGTGCAAGCCGAATACCACTGAGCCAACCGGGGACAGCTGATTTAGTTCAGTTGGTAGAGCAGGCGCCCCATGTTCAGAGGCTGCAATCCTCAAAGCACTGATCGCAAGGTCGACTCCCAGTCTGCTGGTCATTTGACGCATGTCTTCCCCCACTCTCTACACCCCATATTTCCTGTCTCTCTTCAGCTGTTCTATAAATAAGGGCTAAAACCAAAAAAATAATCTTGGGACAAAAACTGGGGACAACTGAGCCAAATGAGGACCACTGAACCAACAGAAGAAAACTAAGTAAACTGGGAAGTACTGAGTCACGCAGGAATACTGGGCCAACCTGGGACTACTGTCCAAGCCGAGGACCACTGAGCCAACTGGGGACAACGGACGCATACAGGGACCGATGAGCCAACCTGGTACTACTGAGGCAATCGGGGCCAACTGGGGACCACTGAGCCAACGCGGGACATTCTCCATTTCAATTATTTCTCCATTCTCCAATTTATATGTAAATATGGTAATAATAATAAATGAGACAAAATACGACAAAAATAACAGAAAATGAGACCAATGTTGTGAAATATTTGGTAAAATGTTTAGTAAAATATTACACTTGTCACTGTAGAATGTCGGCCAGCTTCTCTTGGTAATACTCGTAGTTTTCTTTGCAGTCCTCCCACAGGTTAAGAGGTTGTTCCTCATTCTCAACAAACGTTTCCCAGGTGTAGGAGAAGTCCAGAGGCTTCATCACCCTCAGCTTACAGCCAGCAGCGTGCAGAATCTTCAGTCCATCCTGAATCTCTGACTCTTCCCACTCAAACAGCCGAGCGGCAAACACGGCCAGCTTGATATTTTTCCTCGCCTTCAACACTTCAGCAATCTTTGCTGCACAAGCAGAGCACGGACTGGAGGACACATACCTACATGAGAGTAAAGACAGATCAGGTTGTTAGTTCCAGTCCACTGACTCTTCATCTCAGGTCAGTTTACTCGTCATGACAAGTTATTATATTATTCCATTTTTCAATATTTCAGATTTCAGAGGTAACTATTTGTTGGTACACCAGCCAGCAGAGGGCAACTGTTTGAACCCAAAGCTGATCATTGTTTAAAGGGGCTATATGTAAGATTTTACATGTATTCATCAATCAAATATAATTTTTTTGTTGCCAATGTTAGAAGGGGGGTAAAACTAGAGTCAACATCGGCAGGGCATGCGAATCATGCAGAGACCTTCGACTGCTTTTGGGGATCAAAACAGACCCACAAAATTTGTGGGCAGCCTTTTTTCTCTCACCGGGTGCAGCGTTTTTTCTCTCACAGCACAAGTGCTTCATCCCACCTCTCTCCAGCCCCTCTGCTATTTATGTTAGAGCTAGTTGGCTAACCTTAGCATGCTCGCTAATGTTATGACTACCAAAATACTGAGTGCGTATTTCCGTTATCTAGCTTGACAAATAACTTCACCAGCCAACCTGACAAACGGTATTGATTTTGGCCAACATCAACTAACTCACGCAGACTCCCGGGGCTGATCTGGCTGGTAATGGAGTACTTTGCCGTTTGGTTACGAAGCACGATGCCAGACCCATGCACTGTAGTTATGTAAGAGCTAGTTGGCTAACCTTAGCATGCTCACTAACGTTAAAAATACTATCCAAGTGTACATGTCAGTGTTGTCAGAATAACTTGACAAATAACTTTGCCACCTAACATGATATTAACTGAGGTATTATGACAAACAGTGTTGATTTTGGAAAACATGATGCAGGTAAATCATCATCAGTCATCATCTCGTCAGTAAAAGTAAACAGAGCCAGTGAGTTCCGGATGCTCGTTCATGCGTGCGAGCGTCTACAACAAGGTTGACTGTAGTTCCCTCAACGGCCGACCGTGTCACTCGGGATGAGGATTTTCTGAAAGTTACATATAGCAGCTTTAAACAAAAATATGTGCGACGCAGCTGAAAAAGGGACATTATTACGTTTCTGAAGAGTAAAACGATATTTATCATTTACATATTTTTTCAAAACATAGAAAGATTAAGAGAAAGTTTTCATTATCAGAGGTTATTACCAGGTGACTGTGTATGTAATAGCAGGGTCATAGTTAGGAAGACACTGTGTGAAGAATGCTTCTTCCGCATGAGGTCCATTGTGTTCATCCTCCAGATATCCTCTTAGCAGCCCATCAGGTATGTCTCCTCTATCCACCAAGTAACACAGGAACGTCTTATTCCGGCCCGACGAGTACTCCACGTTTTTAAACTGGAACTTATAGATGAAAGGATCAATCCGGTCCCTGTGGATGAAATACAGATTATCGGGAAATAGTGTCACATTATGAACAAAAACACATTCTATTATTGTCTAACCGGCCAAAAGACCACAGTCAGATCTCCTATCTATCAAACTAGTTAAACATGTCTTTAATAAAAGATGTTAATATTGTCACTGTATTCATATCACATAAACATGGTTTCAGATGAAGAAATGTTCAAAAGTCAGACGATCAAAGTCTGAGAAAACCAACAGTGAGGAGTTGTGATGATAATTTTGATGGGAAACTTTACATCTTAACTGAAATAAAGTTCAGGTATGTGACCAATTTGCCCTCATGAAGGAATGAAGAATAAGAAGTCAGGTAGACTGTCATGAGTTGTTTAATTTTGTATTTAATATATTGTGTTCTTGCCTTTATTTAGTCTTGTTTAGTTATGTAATTCATTTGTGTTTCATTGTCTAGAGATTTCTGCTATCACAGTCCTGAGTTTGGGTTTTAGTGTTTCCTGTTTTATTTTGTAGTTCTTGCCCTATGTATGTTTTGTCTTGTTTTACTTCCTGCCTTTGTGTGTTTTCCCGCCTGTTGGATTATGTGCCCTGTCCTTATTGTTTTCACCTGCTCCCTTGATTGTCTCACCTGTGCTCAATTAGTTTCACCTCCCCAGTGTATTTAGTCTTTGTCTTCCCTTGTCCCTGTGCTAGTTTGTTGTCGTCTGTCCATGTCCATGCGTCCTGTTATTCTCAGTAATCTCAGTGTTCCCTGGATTTTTCACCTTCTGTTTTATTGCCTGTTTTGTTGGACCTTTTTACCATTGGATTTTGTTTGCCTGCCCCCCTTGGATTCCTCACATGAGTAAGCCTTTTGTTTTGTTTCGCCTTCTGCCTTTTTGTTTAAATAAATTCTTATTTCAATCTGCATCTGGGTCCTTAACCGTTTGTTTAAACCCTAAACCGTGACATAGACCTTAAACCTTCTGGGATCTACAATCTACCACTTTCAACATGAGACATCATAAAAACCAGGACTTACTTCCTGCACCTGCTCAAAAAGTTCAACATATTTCTAAAAAATTATATTCAGGTAGCCTGTTGTAGTTACTCAGCATATGAGAAACCATCGATGCCTTCTTTAAATAGATGATAGGATATATGGCAGAGTGAGATTTAAGTACAGCACCTGTTTCTGATATGTGTGTGTGTGTGTGTGTGTGTGGTGGGGGGGGGGGGTGCTGAATACCTCCGCAGTATAATTAGACTGCGGAGGTTTCTGTGTGAACCAGTTCAGACTGACACGTGAATCAGCTCATTAGAAAAACGTTAATCAGCTCATTAGATACACATAAATCAAGTGATATACTCTTAAACGTGAAAATATAAACTCTTTAATGTGATGAAACTCGTTAACTCTTTGATGTCACGGTACAAACTCTTTAACGTGAAAATGTAAACTCTTTAATGTGACGATAGAAATTCTTTTATGTGATTATATAAACTCTTTAACATGATGAAATAAACTCGGTGTTCTTCTACTTCCGGGCGCTGCGAGGTTGGCAGCCTGTTGCTGCAGCTCCGAGCCATTATTTCTTATTCTGCATACCATGTCACTTTATCCCACAACTGTCACTTTACTTATCTTGTCACTTACTCCTAGCTGTATAACCCTCGAATTTTTAATTTTTAATTTATGTATCTATTCTTTTTTTCCTTTTATACTGTATTCACTGACTTGCTATTTTGTCTTGGTACTGCTGTAACACCCAAATTTCCCCCCTGGGGATCAATAAAGGATTATCTTATCTATATAAACTCTACTGTGATGAAATTAACTCTTTAACGTGACTATGTAAACTCTTTAACATGATTATATAAACTCTTTAGCGTGATTATATAAACTCTTTAACGTGACGAAATAAACTCTTTTATGTGACTATACAAACTCTTTAAAGCTCCTGTGAGGAACTTTCGGTTTGTGTTGATTTTGGCGCCCCCTGTGGACAAAGCCATATCTTTTCTCTTTTTGCTGAATTTGTCCTGCACATGCTTACATGGTGGTTTAAAACAAAAAATCTCATCCTGTGTTCTTTAACAGTCATATGTGTCACTCACTTTAATTGTTTGTCCTGGAAAATGGGAAAATGTAAACAAAGTCAGCGTGCATCACTTCGTCTGACACCCCACCAGCAGTTTCAGGCATTAAAAATAACTATATAGAAATAATCAGTGTTGATGCTGCTGTTTTGTTTGCTTTTGTAGCTCATATGCAGTCATCAGAATTAATTTCAGTCTGTTTCACTACCAGTGAAAAACTCCTCACAGGAGCTTTAACATGACTATATAAATCTTTAACATGATGACAAACTCTTTAACGTGCTGAAATAAACTCTTTAATGTAACTGTATAAACTCTTTAACGTGATGAAATAAACTCTTTAATGTAACTGTATAAACTCTTTAACGTGATGAAATAAACTCTTTAATGTGATGAAATAAACTCTTTAACGTGACGATATAAACTCTTTAATGTGACTAAATAATTTCTTTAATGTGATGAAATAACTAATTAATGTGACGATATAAACTCTTTAATGTGATTAAATAAACTCTAACGTGATGATTTAAACTAACGTGATAATATACACTCTTTAATGTGACTGTATAAACTCTTTAACGTGACGATATAATTTCTTTCATGTGATGAAATAAACTCTTAAATGTGACGATATAAACTCTTTAAAGTGATGATGTAACTCTTTAACGTGATGAAATAAACTCTATAACGTAACGGTGTAAACTCTTTAATATGACGATATAAATTCATTTAAGTGATGAAATAAACTCTTAAACGTGATGGAGATATAAACTCTTTCACGTGACGATACAAACTCTTTAAAGTGATGGTATAAACTCTATCGGACGATATAAAGTCTTTAATATGACGGTATAAATGCTTTAATGTGACGATATAAACTCTTTAAGGTGACGGCATAAACTCTTTAACGTGAAAACATAAACTCAATAATGTGACGATAGAAATTCTTTTATGTGATGAAATCAACTCTTTAACGTGACAGTATAAACTCTTTAACGTGATGGAGATTTAAACTCTTTAACGTGATGGAGATTTAAACTCTTTAACGTGACGATATAAACTCTTTAACGTGTTGATAAACTCCAACGTGATGATATAAAGTCTTTCATGTGACAGTATAAACTCTTTAACGTGACGTTAAAAGTATTTAATGTAACGGTATAAACTCTTTAACGTGATGAAATAAACTCTTTAACGTGACGTATAAACTCCTAAACGTGACGATATAAAGTCTTTCATGTGACGTTATAAACTCCGAAACGTAACGATGTAAACTCTTTAACGTGACGATAGATATAAACTCTTTAACGTGACGTATAAACTCCAACGTGACGATAGATATAATCTCTTTAACGTGACGATATAAACTGACGGAGAGACATAAACTCACCCTGCGATGATTTCAAACGGAGGAAGTTCTATCGGTTCCACCTGAACTTCTCCATTTTCTCCGTTACTGACGGCCGCTTCAGAAGAACCCTCTTCTTTTTCCTTCTTTGCTTCATTCTTTACCTCCTTCGCCTCTTTCATCACTTCAGCTGACTCCTTCTCTTTTTTCTCCTTTTTCTTCGTTACGGAACGACTTTTATCAGCCATGACACAAACTTCTTAGAGTGTGTGAATAAAATAAATTGTTGTAAAAGACGAGAGGTAGATACAGCGCTACAGACAGAGGAGTTGAGACTAAAACTGACTCAACAGATGGGACGAAGAGTAACTAAATGGGGGGAGGGTGGTGGTAAAGAGAGCTGGACAGATCATAGACAGACAGAGAGAGAGGGGAAGAGAGAGGCTCATATTGAACTCATAATCACGTCCAAATAGTATTCTCAAAGCTGGATTTAATATGATATAATATAATCTTACATTCTGATAAAATAAAACCCTCAAAGATCTAAGAACACTTTTATCTTTAACGCTTCCAAAGGTGATTTTTGGCTTCAGGTGATCAGAATGGATTTAATAAAATATGTATTAAACATGATATAATTTAATATAAATGTATATGTATATATACAGTTTATAGCTCAAATAGACCAGTTATATTTAATTGTTTTCAGAAAAGATCTTCAACCTCAGAAGCTTTGACTGATTGATGATTGATTGATTTAAACAATTGGCATATGAATTATATCTTATTTATTTATACATTAAACTGTTGCTTTATGAATGATATCTTATTTATTTATACATTAAACCGTTGCTTTATCTTTTTTTTTTATCACACTATGTTTGTAGAGGCTCAACTAGGGACGTTAAAAATGATACAACACATCGGTTTCATGCTCTGTACTGGAACTATGTTGAATTAAATCCTCCCTATCAAATAAAATTAAACATTATTTTCCATCATCAGCTTCAGTCTATAAATAAGTTTAGCTGCAGCAGCCTTTAAAGGCTTATGTGGGTCAAACATGCAGACACAGTCAGGCAGCTGCAGCTCTATTTAAAAACCGGTGTGGTTGTGTGTGTGTGTGTGTGTGTGTTGGGGGGGGTTCTTAACAAGAAAATAAGTTGGGATAAAGCTATTTTTTTACCACAGAAATAAACATGTTTATTTTATTGTTCAGGATAACTGTACGGGGGAGTAACTTCATCCGTTTGTGTTGTTGGAGCCTTTTGGGGATTTTTTTCATTTAAAGTTTGCACAAATAATCTGTCTCTCTGTGGGATTTAAGTCTGAGCTCCAGTTTTTCGGTGACTTAAATGCTCGTGTTATCGTATTAAAATATTTTTAGCACTAAGTAGCAGGTATACTGTGCTCGCTTTAGCTGCTTGTTAGCCTTGTCAGGCTTCAAAACGCTCCGTCAGAAACCAGTGGGCAACGTCACTGAGACTACATCCATTATTTATACAGTCTATGTTCAAAATAGATTCTGTCTGACTGAAAACTCTTCACATATCAGATTACTGCAGATTACTACACACACACACACACACACACACACACACACACACACACAATGCTGTAAACTAAGAATGCTTTCAAAAGTGGAAGTGTTAATAGTTTATTTTCATCAATGAACAAAATGCAGTGAATGAACAGAAGAGAAATCCAAATCACATCGATATTTGGTGTGACCACCCTTTGCCTCAATTCTTCGAGGTACAATTGCACACAGTTTTAAACTCGGTTGGTAGGTCGTTCCAAACATCTTGGAGAACTAACCGCAGATCTTCTGTGGATGTATGCTTCCTCAGATCCTTCTGTCCCTTCATGTCATCCCAGACGGACTCGATGATGTTGAGATCAGGGCTTCTTGTTCTTCTTAACACTGAAGGTCGTTCTTAATGACACTGGCTGTATGTTTAAGGTCGTTGTCCTGCTGCAGAACACTTTTGGGGAGTTCACATATCATATCACTATCTGCCTGTATTTCTCAGCACTGAGGACAACATTAATCCTGACCAAATCTCCAACTCCATTTGTAGAAAATGCAGCCCCAAACTTGCAAGGAACCTCCACCATGCTTCACTGTTGCCTGCAGACATTCATTATTGTACTGCTCTCCAGCCCTTCTGCGAACAAACTGCCTGCTGCTACAGACAAATATTTTAATGTTTTCGTGCATAGTTGAGTCGCTTGGCCTTGTTTCCATGTCAGAGGTATGGCTTTTTGGCTGCAACTCTTCCATGAAGACAACGTCTTCTCTTTTTCTTCTCCTTGGCCTAAGTACATTGACGTAGGATTCATTAAAGTTTGACCAAAAAATAATAAGAAATGTAAACAATGCGAGCATGGACGGTGATGGGAACCGCAAATACGTTTATCTGTAAGTGACAACAATTAAATATTCGCAAATGATTAACATTAATGCCTTTCTGACTTTTGATAGTTTGTTAAATAAAGCCTATCTTATCTTAAAATATGTAAACACTGTAAGACACACAAATACACGCTGCAGGTCGGTAATTTTACTTATTAGATTTAATGGCCCATCTGGTTTCCAGGCAACGTGCGATGCCATGATAGTGCATCCCATTCCTCATTTTTATGCAGTTCTCAAACCCTCACACACTCACACACTGCACACCTGACGCCATTAAAGTCAGTGAGTGCTCAGTGCTTAGGCTTTAGGGTGGAGATTGGGATTGGGCCCTTAAGAGCTGGTGGTGAGAGGTGGTGATAATACCCTTGTGTGGCTGTGGCCTTCACACCCGGACACTGTAATGTGTGGATTATAGATACATACATTCAAGATGTTTGTTTTAGTTTTAGACTGTTCTGCTGACAGAACATTTCTTTTTTTCTCCTCCTCCTCTTTCTCTTTTTTTCCTCAGCCGAGCAGCTACAGCAGATCAAACTGTCTCGTCTCAGGATGCAACCTACATGAATTCAGCAGCTACACACTGTGGATTACATTTTTATGTTTGGTCAGGATTTCCTGCCGAGTCTGTTTTACTCTCTATGAAGCTCGACAAAGTTCGCTAGAAACATTAGGAATAAACAGGAGGCAATGAGAGCATATCGGGGGATAAAATAAATATATGAATTGACTTATTGACATGATTATTTTCAGCAGCATTCCTCTTTCCTCATGATAGCAGCAGCTTGTCATAATAACTTTCCCCTTTTCTCTGTGAGCATACTCCGCCTGAAGCAGAAAGCCTGGGTTAACAGAGGAAGTTCATGACCACCTTCTTGATACCTGTTTTTTCCAACTGTCATCTCTCACTGTTATCCCTCTCGTGATCTGCTCGTTTTCATAGTTTTAATAAATTCTTCCTGTGGAAACTCTTGATCTTTATCATGTCAAACAGGAAGTTCCACCATCTTTCTGTCTGTGTGTTTGTGTATCTGCAGGCGGTTCAGATCATGATAGGTCTGATGACCCTGCTGTTCGGGGTGGCGATGGCGATCAATGCAGACAGTCTGTCAGTTTTCAGCGGGATATTTGTCTGGGGAGCTGCGTTTGTGAGTCATCCTCTTCCTGCTGCTTTATTTAAATACTGATGTGAAAATATAAAGTTTAATAAAAGTGTATCACAGAGATGAAAAAAAAAACTACATGATGATAATGATACGTTTAATGTATTTCTCTTCACTGTATTTATCTAAACATGATGACACCAGTGATCAGTCACCACCATCCCTGTTCTGAAAAGCCAGGACCTGGAAACAGGAAGTGACTTAAAAACAGGAAGTGACTTAAAAACAGTTAATTCCTTGTTACAAGGTTAAATATAAATGCGATTTCAGAAAAGGTTAAAAAATCTCTAAATGGTTTAAGTGTTTAAAACAAAGTCCTCTAAAAGAGATTAAAATGCTTTAAAAACTATAAATAGGTTAAAACTCTTTAAAAACACAAGAATATCTTCCTGCCGGAGTCAGTAATCTGTGATCTACCTGTTAAGCCTTCTGAGAGATGAAGCTTGTGATTAATTAGTCATGCCTTTATGGACCTGAAGGGGGAGCTCTCGGCCACGATGCCTCATTCTTGATGAAGCTGCCACAGAGGAAGCATTGTGTCTGAGCGTCTTCATTGATATCTCCCTTTTTCAGGTACAGAACTAATTTTTTATGCACTTAAATTGTGAAACATGTTTGATAAACTGTTCGCTGGTATTTTGTAAGCATGCAAACCGAATTTTGAGTGTTTTGAGACATTTCAAAGACCGTTAATCGATATACTGTGTTAGGCTAGTTTAGCTTTGTGTTGTCTGCTGCTGCCATGGCGCAGCACATGGTCAGTGTTAGCAGAATTAGGTGTGTATTTCTGTCTTCTGTTTAGCTCAGTAGACTATGAAACAGCAAATATACATGTTTATGATTTGATTTCATAATTTGTTATTTGTGTAATTAGTTACCAATAGATGTTTGTAGTCCTCTCTTAGTAACTGTGTATCATAAGGAACAAGGAAAATGGCATGAAGGGAATATAATGTTACTTGTGCCAAACAAGATATTCTTTTCAAGTATACTTACCTGTAACGGTTAATTGAACCTGTTTCGAGGAAAAGTGGGAAATGTGAGTTTAATACCTGTAAAAAAAAATAAGTGAAACAAAAGGAAATTATATTGTAATATTGACATGTTAAAGAAAGAAAAATCACATTAATGTGAAAATGTATAGAATATTGTAAACTGAAGAATTTTTGTACTTGTGTAAATGTATAAATATAAATAAATACAGTTCTTGATGAAGCTGCTAGAGAGGAAGCATCGTGTCTGAGCGTCTTCATTGATATCTCCCTTTTTCAGGGCGCAACACATACTCCATCTTTTGATCCACATCAGTTTGCTTACAGAGCTCACAGGTCCACGGAGGACCCCATTGCCATAGCAAATCACGCAGCGCTAAGCCGCTTAGAACACCGGGAGAGCTACGTGAGGACGCTCTTCACTGACTTCTTTTCGGCCTTCAATACAATCATCCTGAATGTTTTAGTCAGCAAGCTGCTGGACCTTGGCCTCTTCTTCCCTATCTGCTCCTGGAGCAGGAACTTTCTCACAAATCGCCCACAAAGCATCAGACTTGGCCCCCACATTTCCTCCTCCACCACACTAGTAAGAACTGGTGCAAAGGCTGTAAGCTGAGTCCACTTCTCTACCCCCTATGACTGTGTGCCAGCCCACTCTGCAGTAATACAGCGTGGTGTTCAGAGAATAACCTGACCCCGTCATTTCCCCTGTGTTTCTCTTGTGTTCCCATTTGTATTTATGTGTCCTTATGTTGCTGCTACACCCAAATTTCCTTCTCAATAAAGGATTATCTTATCTCTCATGTAACCTAGTTCTCCTGTGCTCCAGGATCCAGGTCAGGGTCAGCCTCCACTCAGCCTCCATCTCAGAGTTACCTGTCTGTAACCAAAACTGCATTACAACTCTTTAACTGCTTAAACTGCATCTCTGTTCTGCATTCTTGGTCAAAAGAAAACTGCCACTCGCATAACAGACACTAATAACTATACATGCATTCTGATTAAATCGTTTGATGTTACTCTAACAGATAAATCACTTTCACACCTGCTGTGTGGATCACTCGCTGGCTTTAAACAAACTAAAGAAATCTTTGATTTTAGAATAAAACTCCTCTCCGTCTGTTTATGTGAACGACGCGATCATTTTCACGGATAACAGACTGACATGGAGCTCCACTGTGAGACAATGTGGGCTAATTGATAATCTTCATTCAGGTGTTAAAGTCCAGGATTCACATCATATGTGTCACAGCTGCTGAACCACCTCTGATCACATGGTCTCAAATCAAACTTTGACCTCATGAGGCGTTTATGAATGTAGATTAGTCTCATTCATGCACAGCTCTCTGTCTCCTGAACACATATACAAACTCTTTTCTTTGGTCTTAAATCAGAATTTATTTTCTCTCTCAGGTCACCTCACGAGGCTTCATGATGATTTTGTTTCATGTTTCAGTGTTTATGTGCTGTCATGTGGTTTTATGTTCTTATTGCAAAGCAAATCCCTCCTTAAAGAAATAAAGGTTTTATCGATTAACACAGAGAGCTCAGCTGAGAGTTCGTATAAAGTTACTGAATCATTTTCATTCACATTACATATCAGAGAGAAATTAAATCAAAATCTGGAACATGTTTCTGCTGACCGCTGAAGTCAGAGGTGAAAGTCTACACACACACAGACACACACACAAACAAGGCATTGTGTGTTGTAGTTTCTGTCCAATAACGACACATCAATGACATCAGAGTAGGAGGTGTCAGCATCTATTATATCTGATCAATAATTAACCTGAAAGCATTTTTCCGTCCGATCAGGAAGCTGCAGGTCAGAACTCAGAGGACCACCACACCTGAAACTACCCATCATCTGAAACATCCTCATTTAACCTGAATCCATCAGCTCTGAATCCATACACCGGTCTGGATCATGTCTTCGCCAGTGTTGACAACGGCAGGGGGAGTGTTCGTGGTCACTCAGGGGTACCCTATTAATCATCCGCATGCAGTGCAGCCGGGGTGTGTGGGGACGCAGAAGTTCGGCAAGGCCCATCCTCTCGCTCTCGGGGTATGTTTTAATGTTTCAAGCTTTCTGTTTTAGATTTTCAGTTTGAGACCAAAAAGAGATTCTTCTGTTTAAGATTAAACGTTTAATAAAACTCCATTATGCAGCACACAAACATGTTACATACCTTTCTTTATCTCTAACACAGTGAAAACTTGAATGTAACATGAACTCTGCAGTTTCATGTGTTATATGTTAGTGGAAACAGGTTTCCTCAGTATGATCATCTTATTTTTTACCTTTATATTGTGGAAAAAAAATCTGCAAAAACTTTGTTGTTCGATAAGGAGAAAAAAAACAAACATCAACAGAGACGTTAGAGAGTCTCTAAAGATGGCTGTGATCCATGTTTTATGTCTTTATGATAATTACAGTCATCAGAGCAGGACGTCATATCAGAAAGATTGTATTCATAAAAACAACGTGATAATCATATGACTGCAGTCACTCAGAGGAAAAACAGGCTGATAAAATCATGGATGATAAAATGCATCAGATGATAACTTACTGATTTACTCTCAGTGTTCATCAGTTTCCTCCTGTAATCTTCCTCTTCTTTTGTTTGTTTTTTGTTTTTGTTTGAAATACAAGCAAACTTTGCACACAGGTCGTGTTACTCTAACTGTCATCTCTCACTGTTATTTCCAACTGTCATCTCTGATTGTCATCTCTTTTATTTCTAACTGTCATCTCTGTCATCTCTAACTGTTATTTCTGTCATCTCTGTTACCTCTGACTGTCATCGCTAACTGATATTTCTAACTGTCATCGCTGTTATCTCTGACTGTCATCGCTGTTATCTCTGACTGTCATCTCTAACTGTCATCTCTGTCATCTCTGACTGTCATCTCTAACTGTTATTTCTAACCGTTATCTCTAACTGTCATCTCTAACTATCAACTCTAACTGTCATCTCTAACTGTCATCTCTGACTGTCATCTCTAACTGTCATCTCTAACTGTTATTTCTGACTGTCATCGCTAACTGTCATCTCTAACTGTCATCTCTGTCATCTCTGACTGTCATCTCTAACTGTCATCTCTGTCATCTCTGACTGTCATCTCTAACTGTCATCTCTGACTGTCATCTCTATCTGTTATTTCTAACTGTCATCTCTAACTGTCATCTCTGACTGTTATTTCTGACTGTCATCGCTAACTGTCATCTCTAACTGTCATCTCTGTCATCTCTGACTGTCATCTCTAACTGTCATCTCTGACTGTCATCTGTAACTGTCATCTGTAACTGTCATCTCTGACTGTTATTTCTGACTGTCATCGCTTTTACCTCTGACTGTCATCGCTGTTACCTCTGACTGTCATCGCTGTTATCTCTGACTGTCATCTGTAACTGTCATCTCTGTCATCTCTGACTGTCATCTCTAACTGTTATTTCTAACTGTCATCTCTAACTGTCATCTCTAACTATCAATTCTGACTGTCAACTCTAACTGTCATCTCTAACTGTTATTTCTAACTGTCATCGCTAACTGTCATCTCTAACTGTCATCTCTGTCATCTCTGACTGTCATCTGTAACTGTCATCTGTAACTGTCATCTCTGTCATCTCTGACTGTCATCTGTAACTGTCATCTGTAACTGTCATCTCTGTCATCTCTGACTGTCATCTGTAACTGTCATCTGTAACTGTCATCTCTGTCATCTCTGACTGTCACCTCTAACTGTTATTTCTAACTGTCATCTCTAACTGTCATCTCTAACTATCAATTCTGACTGTCAACTCTAATTGTCATCTCTAACTGTTATTTCTAACTGTCATCGCTGTTACCTCTGACTGTCATCGCTAACTGTCATCTCTAACTGTCATCTCTGTCATCTCTGACTGTCATCTGTAACTGTCATCTCTAACTGTCATCTCTGTCATCTCTGACTGTCATCTGTAACTGTCATCTGTAACTGTCATCTCTATCTGTTATTTCTAACTGTCATCGCTGTTACCTCTGACTGTCATCGCTGTCATCTCTGACTGTCATCTCTAACTGTTATTTCTAACTGACATCGCTGTTACCTCTGACTGTCATCGCTGTTATCTCTGACTGTCATCTGTAACTGTCATCTCTGTCATCTCTGACTGTCATCTCTAACTATCAATTCTGACTGTCAACTCTAACTGTCATCTCTAACTGTTATTTCTAACTGTCATCGCTAACTGTCATCTCTAACTGTCATCTCTGTCATCTCTGACTGTCATCTGTAACTGTCATCTGTAACTGTCATCTCTGTCATCTCTGACTGTCATCTGTAACTGTCATCTGTAACTGTCATCTCTGTCATCTCTGACTGTCATCTGTAACTGTCATCTGTAACTGTCATCTCTGTCATCTCTGACTGTCATCTCTAACTGTTATTTCTAACTGTCATCTCTAACTGTCATCTCTAACTATCAATTCTGACTGTCAACTCTAATTGTCATCTCTAACTGTTATTTCTAACTGTCATCGCTGTTACCTCTGACTGTCATCGCTAACTGTCATCTCTAACTGTCATCTCTGTCATCTCTGACTGTCATCTGTAACTGTCATCTCTAACTGTCATCTCTGTCATCTCTGACTGTCATCTGTAACTGTCATCTGTAACTGTCATCTCTATCTGTTATTTCTAACTGTCATCGCTGTTACCTCTGACTGTCATCGCTGTCATCTCTGACTGTCATCTCTAACTGTTATTTCTAACTGACATCGCTGTTATCTCTGACTGTCATCGCTGTCATCTCTGACTGTCATCTCTAACTGTTATTTCTAACTGTCATCTCTAACTGTCATCTCTTACTATCAACTCTGACTGTCAACTCTAACTGTCATCTCTGACTGTCATCTCTGACTGTCAACTCTAACTGTCATCTCTAACTGTCATCTCTGACTGTCATCTCTAACTGTTATTTCTAACTGTCATCGCTGTTACCTCTGACTGTCATCGCTAACTGTCATCTCTAACTGTCATCTCTGTCATCTCTGACTGTCATCGCTAACTGTCATCTCTAACTGTCATCTCTGTCATCTCTGACTGTCATCTGTAACTGTCATCTGTAACTGTCATCTCTATCTGTTATTTCTAACTGTCATCGCTGTTATCTCTGACTGTCATCTCTAACTGTCATCTCTGACTGTCATCTCTAACTGTTATTTCTAACTGTCATCTCTAACTGTCATCTCTTACTATCAATTCTGACTGTCAACTCTAACTGTCATCTCTAACTGTCATCTCTGACTGTCATCTCTAACTGTTATTTCTAACTGTCATCGCTGTTACCTTTGACTGTCATCGCTAACTGTCATCTCTAACTGTCATCTCTGTCATCTCTGACTGTCATCTCTGTCATCTCTGACTGTCATCTCTAACTGTCATCTCTGACTGTCATCACTAACTGTCATCTCTGTCATCTCTGTCATCTCTGACTGTCATCTCTGACTGTCATCTCTGTCATCTCTGACTGTCATCTCTAACTGTCATCTCTGACTGTCATCACTAACTGTCATCTCTAACTGTCATCTCTAACTGTCATCTCTGTCATCTCTGTCATCTCTGACTGTCATCTCTGACTGTCATCTGTAACTGTCATCTCTAACTGTCATCTCTGACTGTCATCTCTAACTGTTATTTCTAACTGTCATCGCTGTTACCTCTGACTGTCATCTCTAACTGTCATCGCTGTTATCTCTGACTGCCATCTCTGACTGTCATCTGTAAGTGTCATCTCTGACTGTCATCTCTAACCGTCATCTCTGTCATCTCTGACTGTCATCTGTAACTGTCATCTTTGACTGTCATCTGTAACTGTTATCCCTCTCGTTTTCATAGTTTTAATAAATTCTTCCTGTGGAAACTGTTAATCTTTATCATGTCAAACAGGAAGTTCCACCATCTTTCTTTCTGTGTGTTTGTGTATCTGCAGGCTGTTCAGATCGTGATAGGTCTGATGACCCTGCTGTTCGGGGTGGTGATGGCGATCAATGCACAAAGTCTGTCAGTTTTCAGCGGGATATTTGTCTGGGGAGCTGGGTTTGTGAGTCATCCTCTTCCTGCTGCTTTATTTAAATACTGATGTGAAAATATAAAGTTTAATAAAAGTGTATCACAGAGATGGAAAAATAAAAAACTACATGATGATAATGATACGTTTAATGTATTTCTCTTCACTGTATTTATCTAAACATGATGACACCAGAGGACAGAATGTTTTACATAGTATAAATTATAAATGACAATCAGCAGATATCTGTACAAAAAGGACGTCAGTGTCAGGATGTTTTAACGTGTTTCCAGATGTTTGTCTTAGAATATTTTGTCTCTGTCTCAGTACGTCACAGCTGGATCTCTCACAGTGGCTGCTGGGAAGTCTTTCAACCGCTGTTTGGTAAATTACTTCCTGTGTTGTTTGTCTGAAATGTTTTTTGTCTTCTGAGGTGTTGTTTGTTGTCTGACATGTTGTTTCTCTTCTGATGTGTTGTTTGTTGTCTGACGTATTGTTTGTCTTCTGACGAGTCTTTTGTTGTCTGATGTGTTGTTTGTCTTGTGATGTATCGTTTGTTGTCTGATGTGTTGTTTGTCTTCTGAGGTGTAGTTTGTTGTCTGACGTATTGTTTGTCTTCTGACATGTTGTTTGTCTTCTGATGTGTTGTTTGTTGTCTGACATGTTGTTTGTCTTCTGATGTGTTGTTTGTTGTCTGACATGTTGTTTGTCTTGTGATGTGTTGTTTGTTGTCTGTCATGTTGTTTGTCTTCTGATGTGTTGTTTGTTGTCTGACATGTTGTTTGTCTTGTAATGTGTTGTTTGTTGTCTGACATGTTGTTTGTCTTCTGTTGTGTTGTTTGTTGTCTGACGTGTTGTTTGTCTTCTGACGTGTCGTTTGTCATCTGTGTTGTTTGTCTTCTGACGTGTTGTTTGTCATCTGTGTTGTTTGTTTGTGTTGTCTTCTGATGTGTCATTTGATGTCTGAGATGTTTGTTGTTGGATGTGTTGTTTGTTGTCTGACGTGTTGTTTGTCTTCTGATGTGTTGTTCGTGGACTAATGGGTATGACATCTCTCCTTGCGTCCAGGTGAACACCACTCTGGCCTTTAACATCGTAGCATCTGTAGTTTCATCTACTGCCATCATCCTGTACACTATGGATGCTACAGGAGTGTTGATGTACTGCTACAACTACGACTCGGAGTCGCGCTATTACTGCTACGTTTATTGGGTATGTAGTTTGTTGGTTATTTACACCATCTGCAGATGTTTTGTTAAGTAGTGTGTTTCTGTAGGGTTGTGTAGGATCCAGTGTCGTGTTTCTTTTTGTCTTACACAACGGACACATTTAGTTTTAAACTGTACGAGTCTGATTTGATTTAGAACATTCACACATGATTCATGCTTTTATAACATTCAAACTTGATGAAATCTGTTGGAAATAAGCAGCATACCTGACCTGTCTGAATGGTTTAGCTTTAGTCATAACAACCTTACAGTCTCAGTGTGTGTGTGTGTGTGTCTGTGTGTCTGTGTGTTGCAGCAACTGATGAAGGGCTTCTCAGGGGTCCTGGCTGTGTTCCATTTATTGGAGTTCATTGTTTCAATCACTGTTGCAGCTTTTGCCTGCAAAGCGACCTGCAACTGTAACTCACCGGTGAGTTAAAATATTTCTTCTGAATGTTGTGATCTGAAAATCGACTAGACTTTAAATTTTTCTTTATAAATCTGAAATGAAAGAAACACCTGCAGAGAAAGGTGAAATAAGTTATGTTCTGTGTGTGCCGTTTGTCCTTTAGCAACCATGCCTCTTTGTCGTTCCTGCAAATGCTTCAGAGGCTGCACAAGCTGTGCCCACTTCCCATGCCACACCTGTCTCTGTGGCTCAGCCCCCCCCACAGGTGAGCTGGCAACAGAGCTCATTCAAAAAAGCAGAAATAAGAGTTTGTTTCCCTAGATTGTAATTCTGATGAACAGGTCACATCAGTCAGAGAACGTCAATGACCTGAAAGACTAAAACAACCTCTAACTTTGTTATTGATTACATTCAAATGCACTGTTTTAAACATTTACATCATTATCACTACATCACACTGTTAATATAAAGTATTCATATGATAATCCACAGTAAGTAAAATAAATATTACTCATATAGTCACAAAGTGCTTCACATAAACACAACAAATATGTTTTGTGTAGTTTTGTCAAGAGTACAGTGAAAAATACCTCATGTGGTCAAACACTTGATCAATAAATGTCATTGTGGTTCTGGATGTAAATCTGGTTGTGATTGTGCTGTATTGTTTTGCAGGTAGGAATATACCCTAAAGACACAGACGGACAATTCCTCCCTGGTCTGACTGAGCCTCCAGCGTACACTGTAACCGGCTGAAGAGTCTGTCCACACTGACCCTGCTCTTGATAATATTATGACCGACAATGTTCATTTCACGCTCTGCACACACAGATTAGACATCAATTAACATGCTCTTTTTAATGTTCGCTGAATAAATTCATATTAAATCCATGATCAGTAAAATTTGATAGCAGACATACACATGATTCTTCATCATTGAACCACTTTGAATAAAAATGTTCCTTTTGAATATTAAAACTGTAAGGCTGACTGAAGATGTTTGATATGTTTGTAGAAAACCTTTTACTTAAAGTATGAACTGCAATGATGTTGGATTGCACTGCTACAAACACAACACATACAGCAAAACCTGATCCTACAGGACCACACAGAAACACTGGTTGCTACAAAAGCACACAGAAACACTGGATCCTAATAAACCACACAAACAATGGATCCTACTTGATCACACAGAAACACTGGATCCTAAACAACCACACAGAATCACTGGATCCTACACAACCACACAGAATCACTGGATCCTAATAATTGACCACACAGAAACATTGGATCCTACACAACCACACAGAAACACTGGATCCTACACAACCACACAGAAACACTGGATCCTACTTGACCACGGAGAAACACTGGATCCTAATAAACCACACAAACACTGGATCCTACTTGACCACACAGAAACACTGGATCCTAATAAACCACACAAACACTGGATCCTACAGGACCACACAGAATCACTGGAGCCTACACAACTACACAGAATCACTGGATCCTAATAAACCACACAGAAACATTGGATCCTACTTGACCACACAGAAACACTGGATCCTACTTGACCACACAGAAACACTGGACCCTACACAACCACACAGGATCACTGGATCCTAATAATTGACCACACAGAATCACTGGATCCTAATAAACCACAAAGAAATACTGGATCCTCCTTGACCACACAGAAACACTGGATCCTACACAACCACACAGAAACACTGGATCCTACACAACCACACAGAAACACTGGATCTTACTTGACCACACAGAAACACTGGATCCTACACAACCACACAGAATCACTGGATCCTAATAAGCCACACAGAAACACTGGATCCTACACAACCACACAGAAACACTGGATCTTACTTGACCACACAGAAACACTGGATCCTACACAACCACACAGAATCACTGGATCCTAATAAGCCACACAGAAACACTGGATCATACACAACCACACAGAAACACTGGATCCTACATAACCACATAGAAACACTGGATCCTACTTTGGCACACAGAAACACTGGATCCTACTTTGGCACACAGAAACACTGGATCATACACAACCACACAGAAACACTGGATCCTACACAACCACACAGAAACACTGGATCTTACACAACCACACAGAAACACTGGATCCTACACAACCACACAGAAACACTGGATCTTACACAACCACACAGAAACACTGGATCCTACACAACCACACAGAAACACTGGATCCTACACAACCACATAGAAACACTGGATCCTACTTTGCCACACAGAAACACTGGATCCTACACAACCACACAGAAACACTGGATCTTACACAACCACACAGAAACACTGGATCCTACACAACCACACAGAAACACTGGATCCTACACAACCACACAGAAACACTGGATCTTACACAACCACACAGAAACACTGGATCCTACACAACCACACAGAAACACTGGATCCTACACAACCACATAGAAACACTGGATCCTACACAACCACACAGAAACACTGGATCCTACACAACCACACAGAAACACTGGATCCTACACAACCACACAGAAACACTGGATCCTACACAACCACACAGAAACACTGGATCCTAATAAGCCACACAGAAACACTGGATCCTACACAACCACACAGAAACATTGGATCCTACACAACCACACAGAAACACTGGATCTTACACAACCACACAGGATAAACTGATCCTATACATCCACACAGATCGCTGGGCTCAAGTGCAATGAAATCTCGGAACTCATTGGCTTTCGGCTGCTGACGATATAGACTCTGGGAATGACGCTGAATTTGGCGAACATTCCGGTTTAGCCAGCAGTCAGCGATAAGGACTTCCAGCCAAGACTTCCTTTTCCGTGCGCTGCATTGTTTACAGTCCAGTTAGCAACTTGACAAGTGACCGCGTGTTCAGATGAAAAGTGAAGTGAAATTCTCTCCTCCAGATATGTCTGCAAAATAATCGCTGTCATTTCTTGGTTTATTACATCCCTGGAGGAGCGCCCATTCATCTGTTTGTGCTGAGTCTCAGTTTCACTGTAAATAGTAAGTTACACAGAGGCTGCACTCTGGCTTCCTTCAGCGTTATGAACCTGAAAAAGAAGCAGATTTTCATGTCTCCCCGTCTCCCCCAAAATCAAACAATCAATTTAATTCTGATTTTGAATTAAATTACATCCTTACATCTCAAGCTGTAGTCAGACTGTAAAAAATGATGATCTTACACAAAAGAAATACTTGGAGATTAAATCCTTTATTGCTTATCTGAATAAGTGCTGGCAACACTGGAAGCCCACCCAAAAAGTGGCTGATACAAACAGAGGCTAAACCATCGTAAGAACCGATGGGTTCCAGGATTGGAGGCTTTGTAAACAATGTACGAACCAATGAACAAAAGTAGACATTACAACTGAGCAAAAAAAGACTTCCTATTAAACCAACACATCAGACTGATTGTAACAGGGCAGGAGTCCCATGTGTGTAAAAACAGTAAACTTAAAGAAACAAGCTCTGAAATAAGATTTCTTAGTCAATCAACAAGACCAACTGTAACAGTCCAAGTGTAGCAGGTAGTAATTAAATATAAAAGGTGACAAGGTCCGGAAAACACAGTGAAAACAGATTAACATGAGTAACACATCCACACATGAAGCAAGGTTTGAGAAAGTAGTGGCACACGAACAGGGGAAGACAAAGTCTAAATAAACTGGGGAAGTAGTGTAATCAGGCACAGGTGAGACAATTAAGGCAAAGGTGAGAACAATAAGGGAAGGGCACACATCACATAAGCGGAAAAACACACAAAGTCAGGACGATAAGCAATACGCACTAGAAGCATGAATGTCACACACACAAACACTGAACTAAATAAAACAGATCAAAAGAATTCTACAGGACACCATCAGGATGAAGCAGACTTTTCATTTATTTCAGGTAATGTACTCAGTTGTCTTAACTCATCTCAAGCTTTAATTTAGTCTGCACTTTAAAAGGAAATAAAGCATTATTATAACATGAACTATGCTATGAATCCCCTTAAGTTGAATTTACTTATTTAGTGAATCTAAAGCCAATTATCAGGTTAGACTCTCCCTGCTGTAAAATACAGTTCACTATTCATAATTAGATTTTTAGAAATACATCGAGTCCACTTCCCTCTTGAAGTTAATATAAATAAAATGTGGTCTATATGTTGTCCTTTAAGAAAACTAACTAAACCTACTTAATGGGGCAACAGATCCACCTTGTGTTGAATCGACAGCATTGCTTCATACCTCAATACATGAAACCCATTAATAAAAGGTATTGTACATAAGATAAGATAATCCTTTATTGATCCCCAGAGGGGAAATGCGGGTGTTGCAGCAATGCGAAGACAGAAAAGCAAGTAAGTAAAAACTGTACAAAACTAAGAATAGATAAAAAGTAAAATACAATATGAGTTATATACAGGTAGGAGTAAGTGACAGTTATGGGATAAAGTGACATGGTAAGGGTAACAGCAACATTTTAGCAGGATGAGATAATACAGTATGGTATGAGGTCTCAGGTATACGATATTGTACGATATAAGGTGCAGTATAAAAGTGAAAAATAAATACAGTGCTTTATATTACAGTATGTATATAAGTTATATAACATTAGTCTCTCTCTGGAGGCTTCAGGATTATAATAAGGACTGAAATGGTAACATATTTAGATCCAGAATCTCATACTGATAATCTCTGATCAAGGTTCAGTCCTGTCAACACACTCTGTTAGAAACCTACTCAGGGGTCAGATATAAATAAATGTCCTTCACAGACTGTAACTGATTATTGTAACTAATTATCAAGAGTAGAACTCATAGTTTCAGATGTTTAAAACATTAATTTAAATGTTCCTTTCAACAAAAGTGTAATTCTGAGTAAACTGCAGTTATTCAGATTAATGTGTTATAACAACAATGATTAAACAAACAAAAAGAGCGTGCTGGTATCAGTCCTGCAGCTTCCTGTCGGCCTCACAGTGAGACTGATCTCTGAACCAACTCACTGAAACTGTCTTCTGCAGTAAGATCTATGGGCTGGACTGTTTGTACCCCGACACCACAAAGGATTTTTTTTATGGTGTCCTGTTTTTAATTTTTTTAAATATTTTTTAAACTTTAACCCTCTCAGTTCAGGACACGCTCACATCTAAAATAATAACCACCAGCAGGACTATCAGAGCCTCTTTGTCAGCCTCCTGCTGTCATGCTCATTGTCTATATTTATTCTCTCGACCAAACAGCTGCTCAGAAAAGAAATCCCTTACACGTCGACAGCTGCCATTCCACAGAGAGCCCGGAGTGAAACTAGTGTCAGACAGACAGAGGAGCTGAGAAAGACCATCAGAAACCGACAGACAGGAGCTCGGTGTTCCTCATCAGAAACCAACTGAGAGAGATGATTGAGACTAATTAAGAAGCTTAATCGAGCCCTCAGGACTACCACACTTCTTCATCTACCCTTTTGGAAACTCAATCAGAGTAAACTCGGTACAAACCCTCTCCTGGATTCGTCATGGCGGACAGCAGCAGCCCCCCACTGACGTCCTATATCATGGACGAGGAGACCCTGAAGAGGAAACAGAAGGAGAAGCTGAAGAAACTGATGGCTACAGGAGGAAACCCCAGACCTGCTCGCTCCCTCCTCTTCCTCACTCTGAGGAACCCCTTCAGAAAGGCCTGCATCAGCATCGTCGAGTGGAAGTATCCTGCTGCACAGATACTGTAGATACTCACAGTAATTAAAGATAATGTGGATAATCACAGTAATTAAAGATAATGTGGATAATCACAGTAATTCTAGATAATGTAGATAATCACTGCAATTATGGATAATGTAGATAATCACAGTAATTATAATGTGGATAATCACTGCAATTATGGATAATGTAGATAATCACAGTACTTATAATGTGGATAATCACTGCAATTATGGATAATGTAGATAATCACAGTAATTATAATGTGGATAATCACAGTAATTATAATGTGGATAATCACTGCAATTATGGATAATGTAGGTAATCACAGTAATTATAGATAATGTAGATAATCATGGCAATTATACATAATGTGGATAATCACAGTAATTATAATGTGGATAATCACTGCAATTATGGATAATGTAGATAATCACAGTAATTATAGATCATGTAGATATCCACTGTCATTATGGATAATGTAGATATTCACAGTCATTATATATAATGTAGATAATCATGGTAATTATAGATAATGTGAATAATCACCACAATTACAGGTAATGTGGATAATCACAGCAATGATAATAATAATAATAATAATAATAGAATAGATATCTACATTGTCTATGGATCTATATCATTCAATGTTTTGTCAGCTGAAGTGAGAATAAAAGTGTTTCACCTTTATCATGTAGCATTATCTATGTGTGCAGCTCTATGGTTTTTAGCTTCTTTATGCTTTCCATCATTGACTGTATATAATGATGGCCGACACATCTCCACTTCCTCTCGTACAAAATACCCCAGGAGCGGGTGCTGCCATCTTGCTTTTTTGTATCCAGAGTGTGTGCAGTAGAGATCGGCTGGTGGAGCCACAGTATTGACGTCCCACTCCTTCCTCTACCCAAAACGCACCTTTACCTTGTGGCCTTGGCATGTTGGAGCCCTCAGATGGGCTCAGTCTGCAGCAGCTTCTTGTGTTGGTCTGAAGCAGATATTGAAAGTTCAATGACTGTAGTGTTAGTGTTAGTTACGTCTCCTCTCGACGTTCCTGCTCTACTCTGCTGCTTGGAAACAGAACGCTGCAGGAGCCTGATTTGTCAACAGAGCCATCAATCATGAGGTCACACCCCCTTTTTATAACTAATTACAAGTAAACTTGTCAGAAAAATGGACATAAATCATTATGATAAGAACTAACTATAATGACAGAAACCATGTTTGACAAAAATGTATTTGACATGTGTTTTGATTATATAGTTTGACCCATGTCCCATCTGTTAACATGGAGGAGGTGGGCTTTATGACAAGCTTTATTATAAAGCAGGCTTTATGACCTATACTGCAGGCTTTATATAGTCAGTATTGTATATTATAGTATAGAGTCAGTATAGGAGAGAGAGATAGAGAGGTTTTGACTTCACTTTAGGGGAGCTGTCCTGTTGTACATCTTTTTATACAGTCTATGATTTCCATGTGCTTCTTTTTCGTTGCCATGTTAGCTACCTTAAATCCCCTTCAGACCTTTTGAGATCATCATCCTTTTAGCCATCTTTGCTAACTGCGTTGCTCTGGCTGTGTACCTGCCCATGCCTGAGGAAGACAGCAACAACACCAACAGCAACCTGGTGCGTCAGCATGTGTGTGTGTGTGTGTGTGTTAATGTGTGGCTGTGTGATAATACAGTGTAATGATTTGTAGTGTGTTATGGTGGTTTAGGTCAGTCGGGGCCACAAACATTTCTATAAAATATATTATCTTTCAACAAACGTGGGAACAGCAGAACAAAACTATCAAGAAAAAACTGCAGTGCATGTTGTTAAGTTAACTTTATATTTACAGTATAATGTGTATGTGTGTATTCATACACATACACACACACATGCACAGTATATATATAACTTAATATTTATCTGTATGTCTGCAGAGAACCGGAGCTGTTTGAGTAAAGATGGAATATTTACAGGTGAAATAAACATCAAAGATGCTTTGCTACAAGCAGAAACTGCAAACTGCAAGAGCTATGTTTGAGATAAGCGTGCCAAGATTTAACTACCGATGATGGTTTTCCATCGCAGGGTGGACAGAGCATTTGCGCCTTTCTGCATTTTCAGCAGCTATCCTGGGGTCACAGGCATTTCTCCCCTTAACCTGTATGCCTCGCCTGAGTGGGGCAGCAAATACTAAATTGACCTTCACTTGTGACAGGGTTCTAACTGCGAGCTCTTGTCACGACAACCAAGAAGTAGCGCACTGATGTTGATAGGAATCCACAACAGCCCATTTGGATGGGGAAAAAGCCAGGGTTCAGGGTGCCACTCCGCACTGCTTGCAGAATGAATCTTCTTCTTTGCCCCAAACCCTGAGGTTGTTGGGAGTTGGCAAAAGGTTGGCCACGGCGCGCAGGAGGAAGCTTGCCCTGATCGGTAACCCAGAGATCTTTCCAAGACAGCAAATGCTCAACTACCTGTTCCTATTCCACTGACCCTGCCTTGCGAGATCTACCACTTTCACACTCCGGTCTTCCTCCGCTGCCTCTCAGACCTTCTGTGCCACAAGTTGTCTCTTGCCACTGGCTTTGGCCTTGCTCCAGCTCATGGCATTGTAGTTCCAAGCCCCTGCCGTCCCTTACAAACCGCTCCGATGATCTCTTGATGATTCCAGTATGCCTCCGCTTCCTTTACTGCTTCCTGGGGTTTCCATTTCCTGCCACACTTGATGGTCTTGCTGGCTTGTTTGACTTTCCTTTTTTTGGACAGTTGCATTGCGCTGACTGCTCAAGCACCACACCTTTAACCTATCTCCTGGCTGTTGTCAATTATTGTGAGCCAGGTGTTTAGTTGAGCCATGGAGTCTTTGATGTTACCGCTGTCCAACAGGATACTGTCGTAATTCCGTCTAAGGCATTGTATTCCTTGTTCTTGTATCATGGGGATCTCCAATCCTTGGATACTGAAGGTTGTTCTCAGCTGCTGTCCTTTAAGGAAATTAAGACTCCTTGATTTTCATGGGTTGAAACTCATCCGTGACCATGCAGCCATCTTCTCAACCACCAGGTTTCTTTGATTGCTCATCCATAATATAATAAAATATAATTTAATATTGCATAATCAAATCTAAATTGCTCTGTATGCTTAATATTTCCTTTTATGTAATGACATTTTTACAAAGGAAACATAAGAACAATGTAAAGGAATTGTGACCTGCATTAGCAGCAGCTGTACACCTGGAAATTGTACCCTCGAAAAAAACAAAAGGATTAGCTTCTCCTCCACCATTGCTGTTGACAAAGTTGACACCAGTGGTCCCGCTCCTTCTTAATTTTGATTGGTCGGTAAGGGAAAAGTGACATTACAAACAAACTGTTGGTGGATACAGGCTCTTATTCACAGTCTATTTATTAGAACATATAGAGCAAAAAAATTTAAACATTAACTTAATTTTCTTTGTTATTTAATTAGATTTTTTGTCTTTTTTAAGGCAGAGATTCAGAACTCAGCTTAACAAACTAGGTATTTTAAATAGTTTCTTTCAAGGACAGAGAACAAGGACAATATAGATCTCAGATATCAATGTGACTCAGCTGTGTGTCTATTTAAACACACACACACACACACACACACACACACACACACACACACACACACACTGTGTATTTAAATAGACTGCTACTGAAACGGGAGAGCTCATAAACGTTCCTCTGTGAGAGTCGTCATCAAACTAAAGCGGTCAGAAAGATGAGGCTGATCATGTGACCAGAAGTTTAAATCATAAAGACTCTGACATTTTAACATTAAAGCAATAAATCACATAAACAGCAGGAAGTCTCATTTGTTAAGTTTTTACACATTTTAAACTTAACATTAGATTGTGAATACCATGAACTGCTCATAAAATAACAACCTAAACATGTGGGGCCCTATTTAAAAAGTCTATTAGGGCATGCCAAAATACCTTTTGCTTCTGAAGTGGTGCACAATCTGGGCGCAAAGTTAGGCACAGGGTGCAAAGAGGTTGGATTAAGTGTCTTTATTATTCATAGGTGTGTTTTTCAGTGTAGCCTGGATCAAACCAATCACAGTGTCAGCTCTCATTACCTTTAAATGTCAGGTGTTCCTGCAGGCAGGCATGTTGCTATTTACACAGCGGATTACAGCCTTCCTTTTTAGTAGACCAGGCTTTGGTCTGCTCATGTAACTTCTCTCCTTCCATTGTGCCCCCACACTGAACACACAGCTCTGCACAGACCTATGCTTATCCCACACAGTGCTTTTCCAAATCAAGAGAGATGCTGTGCACATTTATGCACACGCCATGAAGCAGGCGTGTAAGAGGTAGCGGTGAATGTTGATGATGTTGCTGTGTTGATGTTGTTTTTATTGTTGTTGATGATGTTGTTGTTTGTTGTTTCAGGAGAGCCTGGAGTACATCTTCCTCATCATCTTCTCCATCGAGTGTTTCCTGAAGATCGTGGCGTACGGGTTTCTCTTCCATGCAGACGCTTATTTAAGAAACTGCTGGAACATTCTGGACTTTGTTTGTGTGTCTGTCGGGTGAGTTCAGTTTGTGTTCGCAGACTCCATCGACTCATAAAAACACTTCCTGTTGTCCCTTTGAATGATATCAGTAATATAATCATTGTTGTTTAAGGGGAGCATGAAGCCTCAGTGTTTCATCATTGGATCTGATGCCTGTACTAGACACACACACACTTGGCGAGTTACAGCAGGACAAACTTTAGCTTCACAGTAACAAACGTACGTTCAGTCAGTGATGACGAGTCTGAGCCTCCTCCTCCTCTCAGAGTTTCAGTCGACCTGGACGAGGTTCTTACTGCTGGAATAATCTGTGGCAGGTGTAAACATCTTTAATGTACTCTTTAAGTGATCAGAGAGCAGCAAAAGATTTATTCTGACAGCTAGTCACATGACCTGTCCGTGTTAGTCCTCATTAAAACTTTCACACAGGTTCTGTTGGTGTGTTATGAACAGGTCTGTGTGAACCCAACCTGAACAATGACACATGTTTCAAACGCGTCTTAAAGAGGACATTAGCTCTGAGGGGTGATGTCACATGAGTCTGAGTGATGTGTTAAAGATGAAAAGCTTTTAGTGTCAGTGAGACAAATAATTCATTCAGTTTGTTATGTTAAATTTACATGATTTCCTTTTCTCTAACAATTAGACTACTGAATAGTTATTCACATATTCAAACTTGTTGGTCCAATCTCTGACCTTTGAACTATCCTCTAAAGACGAAACATCCTCTGGGAGCGACACCCAACTTTTCAGGGCTTCTGGTGAATCCGGCGGTTAGCGTGAAACAACTTCAGGCCAAGACATCCTTCTCCGTGCGCTGCATTGTTTACAATCCTAGAACCTTGAGCAGTAAGGATAGAGTTGGAGTTGAGAGACGACGTTTAAGAACAGATTGTTAGCTGTTAGCATGCTAATGTGTGTTTACAGAGATTAATAAGAAGACAAATCGTCTTCAGATTAAGCCAATGAAACCAGGATGTTACAGAGGATTGTGTTCCTCCTCTTTTGCTCTCCACACAGACAGTTTTTCCTGCATACACCAAAGCCTGCTGATACGTGATTGGTCAATACTCGGACTACAGACAGAAACCAGAACACTGTATATTCAGTTGAAGATATTTATGTTGTTTTTCCCCATGTGAGAATATCAGTAATTAAATTAACAGTGTTTTAACTGGGCTTTGATTATTATTCAGTTCATCAGCTCCTCTGATCACAGACGGAGCTTCAAAGACTCCACAGTTAAACCAATCTGACCAGCAGCGTCTCCACGGTGTCATGTTGAATAATGATCATGTTGATGTCTCCTGTTCTGTTTCTGAATATATAATGTTTTGTCTGCAGCTTGTTCACGGTGGCGGTGGATGCCATTAACCACATCAGCGGGGTGGAGGCTCCGGTGGGAGAAAAGGGTGGAGGCTTCGACATGAAAGCTCTGAGAGCGTTCAGAGTGCTCAGACCTCTGAGACTGGTCTCTGGAGTTCCCAGTGAGTCACCGGTCTGATCAGTAATCCTGCTCTGATCAATACAGTTATCACAATCACTCATTTATGTCCTGTTTCTTTCCTCCGTCAGGCCTGCAGGTGGTGATGAACTCCATCCTTAAGTCCATGCTTCCTCTCTTCCACATCACCCTCCTCGTCCTCTTCATGGTCACCATCTACTCCATCATGGGCCTTGAGCTGTTCAAGTGCAAGATGCACAAGACCTGCTACTACACTGGCACAGGTTCAGTTACAGCTCAGAGGGTTGAATGTTTATGAAGTATGCAGCCGTCTGATTGGTGGATCAGTTTATACTCACCTTATTTAACACATCGTTCATAAGAAAGTCTCTGATTTTGTGCAAAAATGAATTCTGTTAAGTGGAACTAATATCAGTGTCATGTCTAAACACAGACAGTACAGTGGGACTGCTGCAGTTCACATGATTTTAATGTGAAAGGACACAAACAGGAAGTTTAAAGAACGATGAGAAAGGAAATAGTGAGAAGTCGAGAAGAAGCTTTAAAACAGTTCGTAGATATACATTAACCTGATCAGCCATAACATGATGACCACTGACAGGTGAAGTGAATAATGTTGATTATCTCAATAGCACAATAGCCCCCTGTCAGTGGGTGGGGTATGTTAGGCAGCAAGTGAACATTTTGTCCTTGAAGTTGATGTGTTGGAAGCAGGAAAAATGGTCAATGTGAGCAACTTTGACAAGGGCCAAGTTGTGATGGCTAGACGACTGGGTCAGAGCATTTCCAAACCTGCAGCTCTTGTGGGGTGTTCCCGGTCTGCAGCGGTCAGTACCTACCAAAAGTGCTCCAAGGAAGGCTCATTGATGTGTGTGGGGAGCAAAGGCTGGCCCGTGTGGTCCGATCCAACAGAAGAGCTACTGTAACTGAAACTGCTGAAAAAGTTCATGCTGGTTCTGAAAGAAAGGTGTCACAAACAGAACATCACAGTATGTTGTGTATGTTGCTGTGTAGCCGCGGACCGGTCGGGGTGCCCATGCCTGGTTTGATGAATCACGTTTTCTCTTACATCATGTGGATGGCCGTGGGTGTCTCTTACCTGGGCAAGACATGGCACTAGGATGCACAATGGGATGAAGGCAAGCTGGTGGAGGCGGTGTGATGCTTTGGACAATGTTCTGCTGGGAATCCTTGGGTCCTATCATTCATGTGGATGTTACTTTGACACGTACCACCTACCTAAAAATTGCCGCACACCAAGCACACCCCTTCATTGAAACGGTATTCCCTAATGGCAGTGGCCTCTTTCAGCAGGACAATGCGCCCTGCCACACTGCAAACATGGTTCAGGAATTATTTAAGGAACACGACAAAGAGTTCAAGGTGTTGACTTGGCCTCCAAATTCCCCAGATCTCAACCCAATCGAGCATCTGTGGGATGTGCTGCTCCATGGAGGCCTCACCTTGCAACTTACAGGACTTAAAGGATCTGCTGCAAACGTCTTGGTGCCAGATACCTCAGCACACATTCGCAGGTCTAGTGGAGTCCATGCCTCGATGGGTCAGGAGTGTTTCAGCAGCAAAAGGGGACCTACACAACATTAGGCAGGTGGTCATGATGTTATGGCTGATCGGTACATATTAACCTGTTCTTTATATTTACCCTCTTCAGACATCATAGCCACAGTGGAGAATGAGAAGCCGTCCCCCTGTGCTCAGGCAGGAAACGGTCGTCGCTGTTCGATTAACGGCACAGAGTGTCGGGCGGGCTGGCCCGGTCCAAACCACGGCATCACTCACTTTGACAACCTGGGCTTCTCCATGCTGACGGTGTACCAGTGCATCACCACGCAGGGCTGGACCGACGTGCTGTACTGGGTCAGACATCAGTATCAGTAGTATAAATGATTTCTTTTATAACTGTTTCAAGAAAGACACTTTATTTAAGACACTTTATTCAGACACAGAGTAATTTCTACCACCTGAGCTGTTTCTTACAGACACAGTTTGCTGTGTCCGGCAGGTGAATGATGCTATAGGAATGGAGTGGCCCTGGATCTATTTCACTACACTCATCCTCGTAGGATCCTTCTTTGTCCTCAACCTGGTTCTGGGCGTGCTCAGTGGGTATGATGTCCAGAATATTCATCTCTTTTAAATGATTAATTTATTCTTATTATTTGTCCCACATCTTTGCATCACTTTGTTCAGGTATTTATTCCAGTCCTTTCTGACTTATTTCTGCTCAGAGAGTTCACTAAAGAGCGAGAGAAGGCGAAGTCCAGAGGAGAGTTTCAGAAGCTGAGGGAGACTCAGCAGCTGGATGAAGATCTGAAGGGTTACATGGAGTGGATCACTCAGGCAGAAGTGATGGACAACGACCAGGAGGGACAGGGTGAGGAGGACCGACAGAGACACTTTAACACACCTGCCAACATTCCCCATTTGTCGAGTCTCCCTCATTTTAACCCACTGTCCCGCTTTACTTCCGCTTTGTAATTCCTCCCCATTGTCTCCCTATTTCACTTTGATACGATCAAACGAGTGTTCCTCAACTTCTATGTGGGATATGTGTCATAAGTGTGTGTGTGTGTGTGTGTGTGTGTGTGTGTGTGTGTGTGTCCTCAGGTCTGCTGGACACAGAAAATGGAGGATCGGAAACAGGAAGTGTCAGTAAGATGGACACGATGCAGCTCATCATTTATTACTAGTCAGTGAACTTTTACTTTTTTAATGTTTAATATGTAAGTTTAGGAGATGTAATAATTATATATATGTTCCTCAGCTGCCTCGCTGACTGGATTTGAGACAGACAGAACATAATGTTCTTAAAGTTTACTTTATAAAGTAAAATAACTCCTTCCTGTGCTCTCCTGCCCCCTGCTGCTTCACTTGTTCTACAGGTGACAGGAATTACATTAAACATTAAAATCTGAGACCTGAATCTTATACTGAAATGCTTTTAATTTTAAAATTCTGTAGAGGACCACAGATCGACAGGATCGAGCTGAGCATCAATTAATCATTATGCTTTCTTTAATCGCTACGAGTTTTGAATTTAACAGTTTTTATTTTCCGTGTGCAGTAAACTGGCTCGTAAGTGGAACCGCTGGCTGCGGCGTCGATGTCGAGTTTATGTGAAGTCACGACTCTTCTACTGGTGGGTCATCATGCTCGTCTTCTTCAACACGCTCGCCATCGCCACTGAACACCACAAACAGTCTGAGAGACTCACAAACTGGCAAGGTCAGAATGAAACAACTCACACACACACACATTTAAGTGCCCGGGTCAGCCTTACACACAGGTCTGCATGTGACTGACTGAGTGAGTGACGGTACTTTTAGGGCCGTAGAGAGAGAGAGTTGTAAGCATATTGGACCTCCACTGACGGGACTCTCTGTTTATACGGCTCTGGATACTTTGTTCAGGGAGACCTGATGCGGTCAGCCACATACTAGGTTTGGACCTAGTCTTGCTGTTAAGGTTTGTGACGACTTCACTAATCTCTATTTACAGATTCTACACAGAAATGTAGAATCTGTAGGCAGGGACGGGGGTGTCTGGCTTCACGACTTCATGGCAAGTGTGCTGGTTTCTGTTTGTAGTACGCTTGTAGCCCGAGTAATATTGACCAATCACGTTTCAGCAGGCTGTGGCGTATGCAGGAAAAACAGGCAGAACGTGATCCACTGTAATGACATCCGGCTCCCATCAGCACGATCTGACGATGATTTAGTTTCTTATTAATCTCTATCTGCATGCTAACAGCTAACAAACCATTCTAGATCTAAAATTCAACTTGAGATAAATTCCCTGACGTGATGTCACGTTCCCCGACTTTCTCGAATGCATCAGATCGATCCGACCTCCGTTCAACAAACTTCTCATTTTAGAGTAGTTTTCTTCCCCTCTTGACCTGACAAAGCTTCAGTTTGACCTTTAACTAATCTGCATCATGATGTTGAATTTTCGGCAAAGGTAAGACCCGTTAATCTAAGTAAATCACAAGAAGAACGTGTTCTTTTTCAGCACGCCAAAAAGGTCGTTTATTGCTAACCGCCGGCTACACGCCCCAGCATGTTCACGTGTCCCCAAAGGCTATATTGTCGTCAGACTATAGCTGATGGGATCCAAGATTGCTGCTTCACATGCTGTTGACTACATACGTCTTAAAACAACTAAATAACTCTTCATCCCTCTCCTCCCATTCATCTTGTCGACCTCCTCTGCGATCAGACAACGCCAACAAGCTGCTGCTGTCCATGTTTGCAGTGGAGATGATGATGAAGATGTACGCTCTGGGTCTGCCCTCGTACTTCATGTCTCTGTTTAATCGCTTCGACTGCTTCGTGGTGACGACGGGCATCATGGAGCTCGTCCTCGTGCACACGGACATCATGTCCGTGATGGGGATCTCTGTGCTGCGCTGCATCCGCCTGCTGCGCCTTCTCAAAGTCACACGGTCAGAATTTATCATCATATATTTTATTACTATTCATTATATGTAATTATTTTTATTATATCAAGGCTGGACAATTGTTCATCAATCAATCAATCAAATTTTATTTGTATATCGCCAAATCATAACCAAAGTTATCTCAAACAGAGCAGGTCAAGACCGTACTCTTTCATATTATTTAGAGAGAGACCCAACATGAATCACCATGAGCAGTACTTAGCAACATTTGGCACAGTGGCAGAAAAACTTCCTTTAGCAGGCAGGAACCTCGAGCAGAACCAGGCTCATGTTGAACAGCCATCTGCCTCGACGGGCCAAATAATGGCATAGAGGGAGATGCAGGATAGAGACAGGCCGACAGAGCAACAACAACAACGTATGTTCCTGTTACAACAAAAACAGATAATACATACTGGCACTGGGTTTACAAAATAGATTTTTATGATTCGAATTCTCATTTGAATGACACAATATCCATTCACAAATCCCAAGATCGATCTTTAAAACTGTGTGTAAGAACGTGTCTGATCACTCATGTTTCTGAGCGCTCCTGAACGCAGCACGACTTAGCTCAGCCCCTCGAAACACGGCAGTGAGGGAGAGATGCCCGGACTTATTTACTTCACCTACAACAGAGATATCAGTTGCACTGATGTTTATGTTACACTCTGTTAGCGTTGGCTTTGGCCTCGAGTGTATTTTTGACATGTTGTTATACAGTATGCCTTTCCCCATAACTCTCTCTCTCTCTCGAGTGGTTTTGTTTTTCGCGCTTTGAGATCTTGTGGCCAAATCTCATGCAAGTTGAACCCCAGTTTGTTTAATCAAAACCATGAGGTACAGATGTGTAAGTTTACCAAGAACAGCATAGAAATGATAAAAGGCTGAGGTTTAAATACTGATTGTTAACGACGATGGTCTTCTGAGTCTGAAGGTGTTTGATTTTATCATTTATCTCCTGTAAGACCTTTAAGGGTCTTTTCTAGCAGACACTCTGAATATCTGATGGTATCTTCTCCTCCTCTTGTAGATACTGGACGTCTCTTAGTAATCTGGTGGCTTCTCTCCTGAACTCCGTCCGCTCCATCGCCTGCCTGCTGCTGCTCCTCTTCCTCTTCATTGTCATCTTCTCCCTGCTGGGGATGCAGGTGTTCGGGGGGAAGTTCAACTTTCCCAACCATCTGAAACCCCGCAGCACATTCGACAGCTTCCCTCAGGCTCTCATCACCGTCTTCCAGGTACAATCATAGGAACAAGTATTAAAATGATAGAACATTGGTGGGCCAAAAGCTCAATGTCAATAAGTCGATTCTGTGTCATTTTTTTGCTTTCTTACGATGATGAAGCTTCCTGAGTAGTTACAGCTCTCACATATAAACTTTCTCCTCTCTTCAGATCCTGACAGGTGAGGACTGGAATGCCGTCATGTACGATGGCATCATGGCTCATGGAGGACCCAGCATGCCCGGCATCCTCGTCAGCATCTACTTCATCATCCTTTTCGTCTGTGGAAACTGTATCCTCATAGAGAGAGAGTGCTTATATATATGTGTGTGTGTGTGTGTGTACTTGTTTACCTATCTAACAGAGGACCTTGTTATTACACCTTTAGCAATAGGGGACCACTGAGCCAACAGGGGACATCGTTAATGTCCAGTTCAGGCCATGTTCAGGTGTTTAACAGCTTAGGGGGAAAAGCTGTTTTATGTTTTGTCGTGCGTGTATGGTTTTTTTTTTTATTGTGTATTGTTCTGTATTGGTTGGAAGAGGGGAGTCGTTGGAAGAGGTGGTAGTCAGGGTGAGTTGGGTCACGGACATGTTTAAGGCTCTGCTCCAGCAGCGGGCCTGATAGATGTCCTCGGTTGCTGGCAGCTGGCAGTGATAATCTGGGCTGCCCTGGTGGTCCTTAGCAGTGCGGTCTGGCCCTTCTTGGCGCAGCTGTAACCACGTTGTGCTGCAGTATGTGATGATACTCTGCGGAAGTCTTCAGTGATGTACATCCTCAAAAATGTGAAACTGGAGACTCTCTCTACTGCCTTACAAATGATGTCGGACTAGGGTTTGTTCTCTTAGTCTTCCTAAAGTCTACAACAATCTTCTTTGTCTTCTTGTTATTAAGAATGGGGTTGTTAGTAGAACACCAGGCTGTCAGGTTCCTCACCTCTGTATGATGACTCATCGTTGGAGATCAGGCCTATGACTGTGGTCATGTTTATTGCATGGACAGGTAGGCATGTCATGGGGGAAGAAGGCATGCAGGATAGGACTCATATTTGTGCCCATAAGGAAGTTCAGAGTCCAGTTGCAGTTGTATTCAAGCCCAGTGTGTGAAGTTTGGATACTAGGCTGTTGGGAATGACAGTGTTAAAGGCTGAAGTCCAAGAAAAGCATCCTGACATATGTGTCAGGTCTTTCTTTGTGATCAAAGGCAGTGTGGAGGGCAACACAGATAGTGGCTTCCATTGATCTATTTGCCCAACACAATAAGTCTCTGGACGTATAAAAAGCCAGAAACTGCCATTGACACTGACAAAACTGAGGCACAACTTAAATCTGTATCTTAAGTTTTAATCTCATAACTTAATTAACATAAAGAGGTAAATTACGACGCAATTTAGAATTTAAGAAAATTCAAAAAAGAAAAACAGTAAAACATTTAAATGGACAGAATGCTGTTTTTCACATATCACTAAAATGACTTTGAGCAGACCCTTGAAATTGTACAATCCCTGAAGCTTGATCTTTGACGGTATTCAGTCATCCTGCTGAACGTCTTCCTGGCGATCGCTGTGGATAATCTGGCTGAAGCCGAGTCTCTGACTTTGGCTCAGAAAGAGAAAGCAGAGGAGAAGAAACGTAAGAAAGCTCTCAGGTAAGTTTTCCTCTTTGTTAAAGTATGACGTGTTCTCACTGCAGGTCATCAGATACTGATGCTTTGTCACAAGACAGCACCTGTTGACTCCTTTTTAACATGTAGGTATAACATGAAACACTCTTGGTTGTTTGGTTCAGGTTTGAAAACACTTCATGATGTGAGTACAAATAAAAGCATTGAGTTTTTGTTATAGTAGGGACTCTGCGTTCAGTCATCAGAAACATCAATCATTAGTTCATAAGTGATGATGAAATCCAATGTGCGACTGTTTCCAGTAAGTCGTGCAGTGTAAAATAACGTATGTAACATAGAGATGTTTAATCAGCACGTGATGATTCAAGCTGTAAAATCCTTTAAATTTCTTCAACATTACAGCTATCCTTTTGTTCATGTTTTGATCATAGAGCCAACATGCCTGACAAAGCTACAGAGGAGAAAGCTAACCTGGCTAAGAAGTTAGCTGAACAGAGGGCCAAAGGTGCGGAAGGCACCTCGACTACCGCCAAGGTGAGGCATCAGACGGTTTTCATACAACATGAGAATGAATCTCACCCTCGTTATTTCTTTGAACTGTTTTCTTTTAAAATTGTGCAGCTAAAAATTGACGAGTTTGAGTCCAACGTAAATGAGATCAAAGACCCGTTCCCTCCTGCAGACTTTCCTGGTAAATCATCATGCATCATCGATGAATCAAACTGTTCAGAGGTTAGAGCAGCTCATTGATCCCTCTGTCTCTGACCAGGTGACGATGAAGAGGAGGACCCCGAGATCCCAGAGAGTCCCAGACCTCGTCCAATGGCAGACCTGCAGCTGAAGGAGGAGGCCGTGCCGATGCCAGAAGCAAGCTCGTTTTTTATCTTTGGACCTCAGAACAAGTACGATGCTGCTGATGGTATTGGTATAAATATATGGATACATATATGATGAGGATGAACTGTGAGCAGTGACGCCTGCAGTGGCAGCATCTTAATGTTTTCACAGTAAGCTTAAAGAAGTCCTCCTTAAACTCAGATCAATGTCAGAACTGAGAGTAAACTTCGTTTCCTCGATTCCTCTGCGACACATCCTTTCTTCTCATTTCACTGGGAGAGAATTAAATAAAAGAAAGCAGAAAGTGAGGGAAACATAAACGTAATGAAGAGAACTGGTCTCCCTTTAGTTCTGACAGTCAAACCTCCTGATGGACACGTAAAGCACTCACACTACGGTCAGTTTACTGCTGTGAAACAGCTGCACATTTTAACACTACGTCAGTTAGACGGAGATGAAATTCACTCACCTCCATGAAACAGACTGAGAACAATTAACATGTCTTTTATCGTTCAGGTTCAGGAAGCTCTGCCATCGTATCATTAACGCTACCACCTTCACCAACATCATCCTCCTCTTCATCCTACTGTCGTCCATCTCTCTGGCTGCTGAGGACCCCATCGACCCCATGTCCTTTAGGAACCAGGTGACCAAAAACACTCACTTAGTTGCATGTAATGCATTACAGTTAGTATATTATTAATATTATTTTTATTAATTTGGTACATCTTCTGCTGCACATGAACGCATCTTCAGTGATGTATCCTGGGGTCATAGGATGTTTCGGGTCTTTCAAACATCAGACACCCTCGCCCAGGTGACCCAGCCATGCCTGATCAGGCCACGGCTTGTGTTCATGAAGCGCTCTCTAATCCCCATGGGCCATCTTGAGGCTTTTATGGCTGCTTCTGTGATGTCCTTGATGGCTCTGCTCCTTGCCAGTCCTCTGATGCCCAGCACACAGTTTGTCGTACTTCATCCTCTTCCTTTCGTGGGCCTCCTCAGTGCAGTCCTTCCATGGCACTGTCAGCTCCAGGATGATAATGTGCTCTCTGAAACCAGGAGGATGTCTGGCCTCAGAGTTGTGCTGACAATGTGCTGGGGGAACCTAAGCTGTTTCTCGAGGTCCACTGAAAGCTGCCAGCCCTGTGCAGTGTCCAGGATCCCTGCTGTGCTCTTCTGCCTTGCATGTGCCCTTGGCTGCTCTCCTGCCTTAACAAAAACAATAGGTTTCAGCACCTGGTTGTGGCGCCAAGTGTAATGGCTCTGGCTAATTGCTTTTGGGCAGAAGCTCAATATATGCTCCAAAGTCCCTCCTGCTGATCACAGTGGGCAGCTTGGAGACTCCAATTTTCCCCAGCAAAAGAGATTTGCTGGGCCAGGAAGGACATCGTACACCGAGCAAATCAGGAAAGTGATTTGGTACGGCTCTGTCTGCCAGAGGTCTGTCCATGTAACTTTCCGGTCCATGGCTTGCTCCCATCTCGTCCAGGCCCCCTGCTGTCTCATGCTGCCAGCTCTGCTTAACCTCTCCACCTCCTGCAGCCCGCTTTCGCTTCTCCTTCCCCTTGCAACTCCCTCACTGTGGTGTTGGAACTCATTTTCCATAGATTTCAATGGCAACTGGAGCTTCATGTTTTTTCCATAGAGGGCGATATTACTAAGGCTTCTCGGAAACCCGAACCATCTCCTGAGACAGCCACTGACTTTCCTCTCCAAGTTCTGTACGATGGAGATGGAGATGGGAACCTCATAGACATGACATCCTCATCAAACTGCTCCCAAATTGTAGTTTGCAGGCCTGTGGCCACTTGATTCGAACCTTTTCTTGCTTTGGGTCCCTAGTGCTGTCTTTCCAAGCTGTCAACTGTCTCTCCAGTGGTCAGCAACCTTTTCTTGGTCGTCAACCAGTCTGTTCCTGGTTGCCACTGGTTCCACCAGAGCAAAGATTCTAATAATACTAAAATATGCTGTACATATTATTAATATAATAAAAAAATGTAAACATTATTATTAATGGAATACATTTGTTTCAGGTGTTGGCATACGCTGACATCGTCTTCACGTCAGTGTTCACAGCAGAGATCGTTCTGAAGGTAAAAACAGTCCAGTTTTTGTTGATATACATTAACGACACCTCAGTGAATGTGCTCTTTTTGTTTATGAGTATTATAAAAATCATGTACTTCAGGCTTCTCTTTCAGATGACAACATATGGAGCCATTCTTCATACCGGGTCTTTCTGCAGGAACTCATTCAACATCCTGGACCTGCTGGTGGTCAGCGTGTCTCTGCTGTCCATGGGCATGGAGTGAGTCTACTCTTACAACATACACCTCACTACACACTCTACACATACAATATATATAGTATATACCATATACACCATATATACCATATATGCAAGACATACCAGTACTATTCTGACTGAGCTCCTGTTTCCTCAGAGCTCTTCTCTATATGTGAACCAAACTCACATGTGTTCCTTTGTGTGTGATTCAGATCCAGTGCCATCTCAGTGGTGAAGATCCTCAGAGTGTTGAGGGTTCTCCGGCCCCTGAGGGCCATCAACAGAGCCAAGGGACTGAAGGTATGAGAAGACTGAAATCTGTCCTTATTCTGACCTGATGCATCATCTACATATAACATCTCTGTCGGTACAATCCAACATATGTATATTAGTCATGTCCTCAGCATGTGGTCCAGTGTGTTAATGTAGCTTTAAAATACATGGGTTTAGTATTGATTTTGTATGTGTATTATATGTGTATTATATTGTTGATTGTTTATTTATTGTTTATTATTGATTATAGCACGTGGTCCAGTGTGTGTTTGTGGCTGTGAAGACGATTGGAAACATCGTCCTGGTCACGATGCTGCTGGACTTCATGTTCGCCTGCATTGGAGTTCAGCTGTTTAAAGTGAGTGAAGAAGTAATAAACTGTCTCAGTGATGATCAACTGTTTGTTAATATTAATGTCTCTGCTCGCTGTGTTAATAATAATAATAATAATAACAAACTACTCTATCCATTTAACCTTTATTGATCTTCTTCTTCAGGGGAAGTTTTACTCGTGCACTGACCCAGACAAGATGACAGAGGAGATGTGCAAGTATGACTGTTTTTCAGATAAATACTGACAGTATTTAAATAATAAGGTAAATAATGCTAAAGGATTTTTACTGCATCTCATCTCTGTTTTCAGGGGCTGGTACATCAGGTACCAGGAGGGGGCGCTGCATGAGATGGAGCTCCATCAGAGACACTGGACCAACTCAGAGCTGAACTTTGACAACATCCTTAACGGCATGCTTGCCCTGTTCACCATCTCTACCTTTGAAGGCTGGCCCAGGTCGGTCCTGATCCTACTCCTGATCCTGGTTTTCCTGATTCTAGTCCCTGTCCTTGTCATACTTCGGTTGTTTATTGCGTGTTTGTGTATTTGTGTGTTGTTGTTTTTTTTATCATAGGCTCCTATATAAAGCCATTGATTCAAACCTGGAGGACAAAGGCCCCGTGTACAACAACAGAGTGGCCATCTCCATCTTCTTCATCATCTACCTCATCCTCATCGCCTTCTTCATGATGAACATCTTTGTCGGCTTCGTCATCGTTACCTTCCAGGAGCAGGGAGAGCAAGAGTACAAGAACTGTGAGCTGGACAAGAACCAGGTACACAGACACACACACACACTACAAGAATTGTGAGCTGGACTAGAACCAGGTGAGCAGTGAAGGAAAATGTGTATCGTTGCCTTTCCCATGGAGCGGTAGGGCCCAGGCCTGACCCACTTTTGAATATAAAACATGGCAGCGAGCAATATGTCACTCTATTTAAAACTGCGTAAACTACTGTGAAAATAACTTTGTACCTGTGTGCTTCTTATTTCTCACATTCATCATGACCTGTATGTTTTACAAAGTCGCCACACAACTTAGATTTTTTCACCTGCAATCTCGTTTCCACAGCAGCAAAATTCCAACACAGCTCTCTCTCTGTGTGTGTGTGTGTGTGTGTGTGTGTGTGTGTGTGTGTGTACAGACCACCAATCAGGTTCTGTGTGTGCACTGCAGTTTGATCAAAGAGGAACTGATAATAAATATATAATTAATACCTAATAAAACACTTGTTGTACAATACATTTTTTTATCTAAATGAAGCATCAGGATGATACGTATGTATTTTTGTATGTATCAGTTAAAGTCCTTCCTCGTTTATAACTATATGTTTCTCACCCGTTCAACCTGCAGCGTCAGTGTGTGCAGTACGCTCTTAAGGCCCGCCCCCTCAGGTGTTACATACCTAAGAACCCGTATCAGTACCAGGTGTGGTACATCGTCACTTCCTGTTACTTTGAGTACCTCATGTTCCTGCTCATCATGCTCAACACCATGTGTCTGGGGATGCAGGTATCAAATACAACACACATCACGGACATACAACACACAGTGAACATACAACACACAGTGAACATACAACACACATCACGGACATACAACACACATTGAACATACAACATATATCACAGACATACAGCACACTTATTATATACAGCACACATCACAAACAACACATCATATGACACACAACACACATTATACACATCTCAAACGCACAACACACTAATTACATACAACAAACATTCACAGACACGATACACACATCATATAACATCAAATCAAGGACATACAACACATTTATTCATTTCACATCACTCACCTGTCTGAACCTGTGTTATTGATTATTTTTAAAGATTTGCTCTGTTATGATTAATACATTATCAGAAATATGTATTCTGTGTGATAGATAAATATATTATTACTGAATATTCACCTGTCACAGCACTGTAACCAGTCTGATCACGTCACTCACCTGTCTGACATGCTGAACGTGATCTTCACCGTCCTCTTCACAGTGGAGATGATCCTGAAGCTCATGGCCTTCAAAGCAAAGGTCAGTCTCTATATTAGATTATTATATCACACAGATAGTTTAGGTCACTATGTTTCACCTGTGAGTTTTATCTTGTTAATAAGTATTTTATTTATATTTATAATTATTATTTGTAATTGTAATTTTAACTTTGCAAAATTGTAATTACTCATTAGTGATCAGAGGCTTTACATTACAAACAACAGACCACACATTGTTTCTTTATTATACTGATTGTGAGAGACATCACTGAAGTAGATGCATTCAGAGCATGCATACATCATACACACACACGCACACACACACACACACAGACAGACACACACACACACACACACACACACTGGCTCACTGTGTTATTTTGTTGAAGGGTTACTTTGGAGACCCCTGGAATGTGTTTGACTTTGTCATCGTCATTGGAAGTGTTGTAGACGTGATTCTGAGCGAGATCGATGTGAGTATGAGGATGTCTTCTCTCTGTCTTTCTTTCTCTTTCTTTTAGGATGATTATTACTAAATAATTTACTGGCTGCTCTACCCAATGTGGCCTTTATCAAAAACTATACATATACAGTGTATTGTATACACTATATGAGTGTACATCTCTTGTTTTATAGTTAATTTTAATAATTCATTTTCTCCTTTTTATATTTATTCCTTTACCTTTTACTGCCACTTCGGCCACATGCACACCTTCATGGTTTCCTCTCTCTCTATCACTTCCTATCTCTGATCACATGCACACCCTTCACAGCTTAATCACCTGTTTTTTCTCTCTGACATCACTTCCTTTGTATGTCTTCTCCCACAGGCAGCACTGGCCTCCTCTGGAGGACTTTACTGTCTTCATGGCTGTGCTGTAACTATCCACCTGCTGCACTTCTGCATGACTGTCACATGACCGACACAACACCTGTCATCAAGCATCAAGAGACTAAAATATAAAAACTTTTTAAAGACCACTCAACTCTAGCCAGCCCAAAGTACTAAAACTGTTAGACACATTTATTGTCTACAATGTGGAGACAGTAGCATCAATGGGGTCAATGTTATGGACAATATCACGTACTGGGTTTAATATACCAGACCAGATAGATCTTGTTGGATTGAGTTTTAAGAAGTCTGTAAATCTGACAGAGCTTCCCCTGAAGATTCACAGGATATAATATTGTGTCATCAGCGTAATGATGAATCTTACAGTTTACTACTTTGTGACAATATTGTTTGTATATGATGTAAAAATAAGTGGTACCAGAATAGAACTCTGGGGTACTCCTTCATTGAATGGTGACTTCCCATCATCTGCTACTTTTGCATAAAACATGTCTGAACATGACTGAGACTGGCAGAGTTTAAATCCAGGACCTGCTCAACCTAAAGACTCGAGAGGCTAAAATTAAAAAAACCTTATGATTAGGTGTTTAAATGTCAACAGCTGGTCTCACTTACAGAGGAGCAAAACAGTTTACTGAACAGCACATATTAAATGATCAAGCATCGACTAAACAACAGTGTCCCAGCACAGTAATACTGAGACTGTGTCTGTGAATTTGTGCTAAGTGTGTGTGAGAGTGAAAGTGAATGTGTGACGTTACCTTGAAGTGTGTTTAGCATTATTTTACCACAGACACATTACCTTACTAAGAAGCTCTGACAGCATGTCTGTAAATTCATTGTTACGTTCTGCTGTGAGAAATGAATGCATGTGTGAGCATTCAGAGAAACACTTTAAAGAGGTACAGCTTTGTCCACAGGGGGCGGCAAAATCAACACAAATCCAAAGTCTCAAACAGGAGCTTTAAATAATGTTGCTCTAACATTAGCTTTAGCTAGTGGTAGATGTGCATTGAGTGCACAGTGTGCCCAGGTAGACAGGCAGGTTAACCATGCAGTCATTTCATTCAGTATGAATGTCACATAGCCAAGGAAGGGAAGAGTATTCCTACAGCAGAATTATTGTAATACTACAGATTCGAGAGGAAGAATTACGTTGATTTTATTTCCCAGGATTCTGAGAGATTTGGAGGCATCACAAGTAGTTTCAAATATCTGGCACAGTATTTTTCTTGTAGAAATTAAATACATTTTATATGTAACCTGAGTCTACCTGGTTGACTGCTGGAGACATTACCTTTTATATCAGAATTATTGGCACTTAAACTGATAAATGATCAAGCTGTTGTTATTATGATTTTGGAAAGAATGACTGTTTAAACCTTCAATAGAACATACATTGTGACAGTTCGATCTCATTTGATCTAACACTGATGTTTACCTGCATGTTCATAAAATCGTTCTCTTTGTCATTCAGGGGTAAACTTTAAGCGATGTGTTTGTGTTGATACTAACAGTGTTTTCAATGTGAGCTTTACTTTAAAAAATATACATAATTTGTTTCTGCAGGCTGTGGATCCAATGCAGGCCATCGCGGTGAGTTTCTTTAACTTCTGTTGAATCTGTGTTCAAACTGACCTGTGACCAGTCCTCAGAGAACATGAGTGTATCAGTGACTAATGTTCAAACTGATCTGTGATCAGTCCTCAGAGAACATGAGTGTATCAGTGACTAATGTTCAAACTGATCTGTGATCAGTCCTCAGAGAACATGAGTGTATCAGTGACTAATGTTCAAACTGATCTGTGACCAGTCCTCAGAGAACATGAGTGTATCAGTGACTAATGTTCAAAATGACCTGCGATCAGTCCTCAGAGAACATGAGTGTATCAGTGACTAATGTTCAAACTGATCTGCGATCAGTCCTCAGAGAACATGAGTGTATCAGTGACTAATGTTCAAACTGACCTGCGATCAGTCCTCAGAGAACATGAGCGTATCAGTGACTAATGTTCAAACTGACCTGCGATCAGTCCTCAGAGAACATGAGCGTATCAGTGACTAATGTTCAAACTGACCTGTGATCAGTCCTCAGAGAACATGAGTGTATCAGTGACGTTCTTCAGGCTGTTCCGTGTGATGCGTTTGGTGAAACTGTTGAATCGATCTGAGGGAATCCGGAATCTTCTTTGGACCTTCATCAAGTCCCTGCAGGTCTTTATTTCTGTTTTTATTATTACAGCAGCAGTATGAGTATTATGATCATTTCTAAGTCTGACAGGTGTTTTTGTGTTTCAGGCTCTTCCCTATGTGGCTCTCCTCATCCTCATGCTGTTCTTTATATACGCTGTCGTTGGAATGCAGGTACACACCTGATGTATTGTTTGTTTATATTTTATATTGAGACAGAGAATATCAGTCTGTTAATGAAAGTGTGTCAGAGGGTTGAGGGTTCAGAAGAATATAATATTATTAGAATGAATATTAAGACTTTCTAATCTCAAAGTATTATTTTTTTGTTGACAATTTTGTAAAAAATTTAGTAAGCAGAAATGGCCCCAGAATAGATCCCTGGGGAACTCCTCTGACCACCATTGAGGGTGATTTAAAAAATGTAATAAAATCTGACACATTATTGTCAGGATGAAAAGGTATACAACTGCATACTTACAACTACCCAGTTCTCAGACTGATACCTGACACTAATATAACTACATCATCTTTTTTTTGCAGATATTTGGTAAAATAGCGTTGGTTGACGGCACATACATCAACAGGAATAACAACTTTCAGACATTTCCACAAGCCGTGCTGTTGTTATTCAGGTGAGTAATCTTCTGTTATAAATCCATAAAACTCTCTCTGACACCACTCCATTCAAAGAGAAAATCTTCTGTGTGGTGTAAAATTCAACGTTATCACATTTGACCCTTTAATTGTTTCACTCAAATCCTTGTTATTACATTTGAGCAAAAAAATAAACAGGTTGCACGATTGCACAAGAACAAAGATCCAATCGGCTTCTTGTTGATGTGAATTTTCGCTTTTCATTTTTATATTACTTTTCTGCAAATAAACAACATTGTTAAAATATGCAAATAAAAATATGAAAGTTAAAAGAACAAAAGGTTATAAAACACAAAGTAATTTAATATGCACTCAAGTCTTTGTTGACCTAATCAGACCTGCTGTTACCTTAATCTGTAACTGAAATGATTTTATCAATTCTTCAGCCAGAGTATGAGGCTGCAGGTGTGTTTTTCAACATGCTGATCTCTCTGCTGGGCAGGTGTGCTACAGGTGAGGCGTGGCACGAGGTCATGTTAGCGAGTATGTACGGGAAAAAGTGTGACCCAAAATCTGATTACCTGCCCGGAGAGGAGAACACCTGTGGGTCAAACTTCGCCATCATCTACTTCATGAGCTTCTACATGCTGTGTGCATTTCTGGTAACACTAGACACACACACACACACACACACACACAAACATTCATATACAGTAAAAACATTTAGCTTCTTATTAATCTCTATAAACAGACATCTGCATGCTAACAGCTAACGATCCGTTCTTGATCTTAAATTCAACTTGAGATAAATTCCCTGATGCTGTGTCACGAAAGCCGTTCAGCTTTCAGATTTCCCTTGAATGCATCAGATCGATCCGACCTCCGTTCAACAAACGAGCATTTTAAAATAGTTTTCCTCTCCTCTTGAGGACAGACCTGACAAAGCTGCATTTTTACTTCTTACAAATCTGCATCATGATGTTGAAATTTCTGCAAAGGTCAGACCCGTTAATTATGAATAAATCACAAGAAAAACAGGTTCTTTTTCTGTATGGGAAAAAGCAAGTTGTTTATCGCTAACCGTCGGCTACCTTCTCTGATGGGATCGAAGATTGCACACACAGTAAACACACCTTGTTGTTCCTCACAGATCATCAACCTGTTCGTGGCCGTCATCATGGATAACTTCGACTACCTGACTCGTGATTGGTCGATTCTCGGCCCGCAGCACCTGGACGAGTTCAAGAAGATCTGGGCTGAATACGATCCTGAAGCCACGTAAGAACCACCCTAATATGTTTATTTCTCATATATTCTACAGTATTATACAGAATGTGACAGTATGATACAGTAAACACTCTATGCTGATTTTAAAATGCTCTTATTAACTCAGATTGAAATCTTGTTCAACATGTTGGCCCAGGTGTAAACAGTTAACAGATCAGCCTCCTCTTAAAAATGTCCAAACTGTTTATTCAATTGTGTGAGTAATAAGCATGTGTGTTTATGTTTCTCTCCTGTAGGGGGCGTATTAAGCACCTTGACGTGGTGACTCTCTTGCGTAGGATTCCTCCTCCTCTGGGGTTTGGAAAGTTTTGTCCTCATCGTATTGCCTGCAAGGTGAGAGAACGTCAGTGTGATGCTGATCCTCCTCAATGAGTCGGCACCTTCAGCACCTTTACCTCCTGTGTGCGTGTGTGTGTGTGTGTGTGTGTGTGTGTGTGTGTGTGTGTGTGTGTGTGTTTACAGAGGCTGGTGTCCATGAACATGCCTCTGAACAGTGATGGGACAGTCACATTTAATGCCACACTCTTCGCTCTGGTCAGAACGGCTCTGAAGATCAAGACTGAAGGTCTGTGTGTGTACTGCATGTTCTGCATCTGTACTGTGTATGTTTATGTATATATACATACACAGCACGTATATTTGAATATGCTTTACAATCAATTTAATGTCACTGATTCCTGACTTATGATTCCTCTTGGCTTATCAGGTAACTTTGAACAAGCGAACGAGGAGCTGAGGGGGATTATAAAGAAGATCTGGAAACGAACCAGCATGAAACTCCTGGACCAGGTCATCCCCCCAATAGGAGGTCAGCTGTCATCAAAATAACACACCTGTTTAACACCTGCAGGGGGACAACGAGCTCTCCATTATTACAATTAATTAACAGCACAGACTTTTCTGTGTTTTCACAGATGACGAGGTGACAGTGGGGAAGTTTTACGCCACCTTCCTGATCCAGGATTATTTCAGGAAACTAAAGAAGAGACAGGAGGAATACTACGGCTGCAGACCTACAAAGAAAAACGCCACACATGAGATACAGGTGAGAAGTCCAGTCGTTTAATTCTTCTTCAGAAATTTAATTTAGTATTTTTATTTAGAATAAAAAAATATTTTCCATTATTTTGTTCTGAAATATAAACCCGGTTTGCCTCTGTGTGGATCAGGCGGGTCTGAGGAACATCGAGGAGGAAGCGGCTCCTGAACTCCACAGAACGATCTCCGGCGACCTCGTCACTGAGGAGGACATGGAACGAGCTATTGATGAAGCGACAGAGACCATCTTCAGGGTAACACCATGAAGTTAATTTCAATTAGTATAAAACTCACAAATGACAGTTTGACAGAAGGTGGTCTGTACATCACACCTCGACCCCAGTCATTTAACACTTTGAATAAAGAAACCTCCAAACCGACGAGCAAATGTTGGAAACAGGAAGAGAAACAGAGAACACCATCCTCCAGGACAGGCAGACAGGAAGTAGACGTTGAGTGCACAGAAAAGAATCACAGAATATTCACATTATAGAGCACAAATTACAGATAGATCACAAACATGAGACATGGATCCAGGAGGATGTAGGACCTGAGACACAAAACCCTGTAGACATGTTTATTTTAACATAGAGCTCTATGGGGACTGACTCACTTTAGGAGCCTCAAGTGGACACTCGAGGAACTGCAGTTTTATTTTTGTAAGTTTTGAGAGTCCAGATGATTTTATTATAATTAAACATTCAGCATTGAAGGCTATAGAGACAATTTAAAGCTTAGATCACAGGGTTTTTAACTTGTAAACAGCTCATGAGTTTTATATCCGTGACTCTGCGGAGGGAGCTGGAGATCATTTCTTGCAGCTCCGTTGCAGTGGTCCTTGTTAACTTCTGACCAATAAAAACACAGTGAACTATAAAAATGCAGATAAATGACGGAGCGTCGAAAACCTGCCGTGTTTCTATGTTAACATTATTATTAAATCAGACAGATGTGTTTGAATCCTTCCCACGATACCCGTTTCCTCTCACACAGAGGCAGGGCAGCCTGTTTGGGAACCACTCTGACCCGTTCTCTGTAGAGGGAGACGCAGCCAACACCAACCTGGCCACCAACCAGCGCCCCCTACAGATGGCTGAGGGAATCAACAACAACAACAACAACAACATGAACACCAGAACGCAACACGACGGAAGGTAAAGTCAGAGCGCCCCACTGAATATTAAAGACACAACCAGGATCACATGACCAAAAAACAAAGACAGAATGCGACTGAATGAGACAGGTGAGCAGGTGACTGATGGGCAGATCAGAGCAGACAACAGGTGTGAATGGAGTCAGTCACCAGCTGCCTATGACTGTAACCTGAGGTTACACAAAACCTAGGTAGCAGATTGAGCCGGGATTTTCCAGCTATCCTGGCTGAATTTAGTCGTGACTCGGTTTCAAGAAAGCAGTGGCACAGTTACCATGGAGATTTATTCTGTGCAGCTAGCCTGCTCCAGGCCGGGCTAACAGCCAGGCTTGGTTAATCCTGGTACCAGTTATCAATTCAGTCAGCAGTCACTGCGATCGGAAACCTATATGTGCATGAGCAGGAAACTTCAAGTAATCCCAGCAAGCATTTTTCCATTGAAAAGACGTTTAAATGACGACTATGGCCCCTGCTGAAAAGCTTGTCACAAGATTCATCATACATATTACCTGCAATTTTCAAGTCTCATAGCGGCTAAAATTAATATATAAGTGAGCAGTGCATCACAGTCACCAAGGAAATTCTTTTTGCATAATGGGTTTACCTGGACTCGTTCCCATGAAAACTGCATTCACCCCGAGTACTCAAACCTGTCGGCTACCGAATTGTCTCGGGGATTTAATGTCCGTCAGGTATAAATGAAGTACGTCAGCATCCAGGGGTTATTACAGTCAGAGCTGCACAGCTCAGGTACCTTGGCATGCTCAGTCTTCTCTTTTCTTCCTCTGTGGAAAATGTTCAGAACAGCTACTTCCTTTACGACGTCTCTGAACCTTCTTGTCAGCATCACACAGCCCATAAACTCCGTATTTATGATTTTTTTAAATTAAAAATAAAATGCGTTGAAATAACGTCTTTGTGTAGACTGGATTACACCAACCGCTGCAAATGATTTTGGAGAAATGCCGCTACAATCATCACTTTGGTCACCCTTTCATTGCTGAAATGAACAAATTAACAAAGGATTAAACAAAAATGTGTTCCTGACATGTGGATGTCGTAACCGTATTTTAGCCAGTTGAAAAAAGGTTGAAATTAGGTATTAGACGTTCAGACCTGATTTCACCCTGTTTTCAATCAAATTTCAACGTTGGTGTATCAATCCCAGTTGGTGCTCACTGGGATTGATACACCTCATCTGGACATTATAATCAACGTTATAACAAAGTTATTGAGGCCCTTACCAGTATGAAAAATGTATTTAATCTTTACTTGTTGCCAGATCCTCTTTTGTCCCATCATGTTTGTTCTAGGGCTGTCAAAGTTAACACGATAATAATACGTTAACACAGAAATGATTAAAGAAAAGGGTCTTTTAATGGCAAGTTCAGCCTCAAAGCCCTGCTAGATGGTTTTCTGGACAAGACAACAGTTATTTGTATTTACTGTCGATGTGAACTGAATTACATCCGGAGCCCGTCGATTTGCTTGCTGGCCAAGCACACAGCAGATGCAGAGAGCCCCAGGTTGTGAAACATGTCTTTAAGTGATTACACTTTGACTAAAATGATTATTTCTATCTCCTCCTGCAGACTCAATGACTTAGGAATGTTACATTCAGGTCAACATGCCCGTGTGTTGTTGCTTGTTGGGTTTCAGTTTGACATGTTCTGCTTTCAGCATATTCTCTGAGCATGCAGTACCTTTGAGGTTATTCTGTAGAATATTCTGGACAGTATTTGTCATTGTTTTGGAATGTTGCAATAATAATAAACAACATTTGCATAAAGGAAGAATATTTGTCCATGTTGATAAGAGTATTAAAAACTTAAAAAATATCTCTTTAAGGAACAACAGGTAAAAAATGTGCGATTCATTTGTGATTAATCATGAGTTAGCGATGGACCACCATGCGATTAATCTCGATTAAATATTTTAACGGATTGACAGCCCTAATTTGTTCTGTATAAACCAATATCGTCTGAATCACAAAAGGGCAAGGACTCAAAAAGCAGACTCAAAGTTTAAACAGTGGTCTTTAATCCAGAAAAACAAGTCGGTGTGGCAAAGGTATCCAAAGGAACAGGCAAGAATCAAAAAACAAATAGCCGATAATGGGATAATAACACACAAGGAAACACTAGGAAATACTACTAGGAGTGCTGGAACGAAGTACAAAGACTAACGAACTGGCACTGGGGAAGACACGGACTGAGACTTAAATACCCAAAGGGAGGGGGAGACTATCAGACAGGTAATTGCAGGTAGTCAAGGGAGCGGGAACCACGCTGGGAAGTGGAGAGATCTGGAATGAGACAGATGTGAGCGACAAAATAAAACACAGGAGACAGACGAGAGGAAAAAAATATCAAAATAAAATAATCCAAAGACATGAACTGTGACAAATATGGTATGAACATCAATTGATAGGAGTTGTAAAGCAAATGACAAGTCATTCTTACACCTGGCTTGACTTAGTTGCACCTATTCAGTCTGGCTTGGCCTACGTGTAACCGATTAAACCAGGATGTACCAACTAGGCTACTGTAGGTCAATCCTGGCTTTTTCTCTTATCCTGGATTTCTGAATTCTGCTTTTGTGAAATTTATTCTCACAGTGATTTGTCTGTAGCCTGCTGTGAAAGCTGTTTGACTCTCTCTGTTTTCAGTCTGTATTAACAGTTTGAAGAGCTGACCTCTGACCTCGGATCAATGACGGAGGACTTCAGCTGCAGCTCCTCACGGAGGCAGAGGACGATGGTGATGAGAGTGGCTGCAAAGCAACACTTTCTAGACTCACTGCAGACTCTGATTGAAACTATGAGAGCAAAAAAAGACTGAGACTGGAATACTTTTATAAGGTTTTAAACTCTGGGGTGAGAACGTGTTAACTGGTGTTTATTTCACACTACTATAACTTCATGAGAGAACATGAATCCCTCATACTTGTTAGGCCTTTCTGTGACCTGCACCTGGTCAGAAGCTGTACAAACATTCATGTCCTTTTTAGTCCTGTTGTTCATGTCTGTCATGTGTGGGGGTGTGCATCTATCTGAAACTTTCCTCCTGATGTTTATGGCAACAAAATCTTCCTCTCTGACGGTAATATCTAATTGTCCTTCTTACTAAAACTATTTTAATGTATTTAAGGTGGGAGAGGCGTTAACTTGCCTGATTCCCACACTTCCTCCAGGATAAATATTACAAATGACTGATTAAAGTTTCAGTGTTGATGAATTTCCTGGTAGGATCTTTCACTTTAAACTCTTAAAACAGCATTTCAACATCAACCCGCAGCAGGACATTTTACTTCTATAACTCATGCTTCCAATGAAACATGTTGTAAAGTCTCTTTTCTCTTCAATATACGTCACTCTCCTTAACTCTTGTGTTGTTAAGTCCAGCTGAAAGTGATTCGGTGATTTAGGTGGTTTCATTAGTGAGCAGCAGCTGTTCACACTTTTTAACCTTCTGCTCTCATCATTGATCCATCTGTTTAAAGGTGAGTCACTTTATAAGAACCAGTTCTTAATGTTCCAGTTTGATTTATGGTAAAACAACTAACTTAGACTTTCCTTGAAAATAACAGTTTAGATTTGACTGAAGTTTTAGACCTAGATCATTCAAAGTGATTTGTTCGTATCGCTTTGAAAATCTTATTTATTGACTTTAACAGACAGATTCAGACGCCTGACAGCAGCTGAAAACATTTAGCGTCATTAAACACACATTCAAGGATTCATGTGACTGTGACTAAACATTATTCTGACCCTCACACAGCAATCATACAACATACACACATAAAGAGCTCTGCAGTGAACCAGAGAACCAAACTTCAAGCACTGATTGTTGTTTGTGTGTGAACACAGACATGACGACATAACAATCCAGATTTTTCACAAACTTATATCAAAAATTATTTTAAACATATTCAAACACAGAAGCTTGATATACGTTGTGAAGTTTAGACGTGCAGTGACCACCTGTCTCTAAATAGAGATGCTAATAAGCAGCAGCTGTTTTCTGATGAACCCTCTTCACACTTCCTGCCAGTGGACAGCTAATGCTAATGCTGCTACATGTCAGCTGAAATTGTAAATAGGAAACTGTTTACTAACATGTTACCTATATTTAATTATCAAACATCCGTTTCAGGTCTGCAGAGGTTATTATCCATGTTTTTTTCATTCTGCAGATTTTTGGCGTAAAAATGAAAATTAAATATTTAGACTAAATAATTTTTAAAACACTAAAAAACTCAAATGATTCAACACACATGACCAACATCCACAGATCAGAGAAAACAGTGAGACCGATGAAACAGGTAAAATAACAGGTTGTATATTTCTGTGTTGAATCTTGGAGGACGCTCGTGGACATCAGTGCCCCCCCACAGGTAGGCGGGGCAGGCAGACGTAGGCGGAGGGGAACAGGTTGATGTTGAGCGGGTTTCCGTCCAGACGGATGTCCTCCAGGTTCCTGCGGATGAAGTTTCTGTCGTGTCGGTTGCAGAAGGTGTCCTCGTGCAGAGACTGGATGTTGTTATTCTGATCGGCAGAGACAGAGTTTAATATCTGTGGAGGCTCAGTCTGTATATTATATTTCACCATTTATTTAAACCCTGCCCTTTCAAAGTTATCAACATTGAAACAGAGAAACATGGTAACTGATCCAAAGCTCTCCACAGAGTCTGACATATGTGATTATAGTGAAGTGAATGATGAATGCTGCTGTGATTAATGTGAGAGTAAGGAAAATATGTTTTTTAGTCCTTATGTTAAACTGCTCACCTAAACAAAGAATGTGTTGAGGTGTGTGTGTACCTGCAGGTGTAACACTCTGAGGCTCAGAGGCAGCGGGGCTGGGACGTAATCCAGATTATTATCGGACAGGTAGAGAAACTCGAGCTGACTCATATCCTTCAGGGACGACAAAAACACATCACAGTCATACATGAGAGTGTCCACAAGGGGGAGCACTGCCTCTGAATAACAGCTAAGCACACTCTGAATGACAAAGTGAGTTCACTTAGACACATGTTAAACACGTTTTATTCCATGAAGAATCAGTAAGGCTACAAGATGAGAAAACTGATCTTACTGTGATTCTTCTACTTGAACATTATCAATAATATGTTCATGTTCTAACTGATCAATAACGTGTTCATATTTTAAATTATCAATAACATGTTCATGTTCTAACTGATCAATAACGTGTTCATGTTCTAACTGATCAATAACGTGTTCATGTTCTATCTGATCAATAATGTGTTCATGTTCTAACTGATCAATAACGTGTTCATATTTTAAATTATCAATAACATGTTCATGTTCTAACTGATCAATAACGTGTTCATGTTCTAACTGATCAATAACGTGTTCATGCTCTAACTGATCAGTAACATGTTCATGTTCTATCTGATCAATAACGTGTTTATGTTCTAACTGATCAATAACGTGTTTATGTTCTAACTGATCAATAACGTCTTCATGTTCTAACTGATCAATAACGTGTTCATATTTTAAATGATCAATAACGTGTTCATGTTCTAACTGATTAGTAACATGTTCATGTTCTATCTGATCAATAACGTGTTCATGTTATAACGAATCAATAACATGTTCATGTTCTAACTGATCAATAACATGAATAACGTGTTCATGTTCTAACTGATCAATAACGTGTTCATGCTCTAACTGATCAATAATGTGTTCATGCTCTAACTGATCAATAATGTGCTCATGTTCTAACTGATCAATAACATGTTCATGTTCTATCTGATCAATAACATGTTCATGCTCTAACTGATCAATAACATGTTCATGTTCTAACTGATCAATAACATGAATAACGTGTTCATGTTCTATCTGATCAATAACATGTTCATGTTCTATCTGATCAATAACATGTTCATGTTCTAACTGATCAATAACATGAATAACGTGTTCGTGTTCTAACTGATCAATAACGTGTTCATGTTCTATCTGATCAATAACGTGTTCATGCTCTAACTGATCAATAACGTGTTCATGCTCTAACTGATCAATAATGTGCTCATGTTCTATCTGATCAATAACGTGTTCATGTTCTAACTGATCAATAACATGAATAACGTGTTCATGTTCTAACTGATCAATAACGTGTTCATGCTCTAACTGATGGATAACATGTTCATGTTCTAACTGATCAATAATGTGCTCATGTTCTATCTGATCAATAACATGTTCATGTTCTAACTGATCAATAATGTGCTCATTTTCTAACTGAACAATAACGTGTTCATGCTCTAACTGATCAATAATGTGCTCATGTTCTAACTGATTAATAATGTAATGATGTAAAAATAATTTACAAGCCAATCAGAATCGAGTATTCACCCCTTCATGTTATAGGCAGATGAATTCTGCAGCTCTTTGTGTAAATGTTGCTTCAGACTGAGCGCGCTCTGTCCGTGGTTGGTCTGTGTGATCGTATGTGTGTTTGTCAAAAACTTATTTATAAAGATTCAGCTAAAGGTAGGACATCATGTGACATGTGACTTCACTGACAACCGTCTCCATGGAGACACAGTTTTATTCTCCTGTTAATAAAGTTTCTGTTGCAGCCTAATTAATACATTAAAGACCAGTTTTAAGTATAAAGGTAGTTTACCTTGAAGGCCTCTGCATGCACGCCTCTGCTACCCAGCTGGTTGTTCCTCAGGTCGATGAGCCTCAGAGAGCGTGGTAGCTCAGGTAGAATCTTCAGGTGGTTATCAGACAGCAGGACCTCCTGCAGGTGAGACAGAGACACAAACACGTCCTCGTCCATCCCAGAGATCCTGTTCCCCGACAAGTCCACAGACAGGAGACGCTCTGGATCACACACAAACACTAGATTAATATCTACCTGAGAGGCTTGACAGGTGTGTCATAATATATATAATATATCATAGTATGTGGGCAGCTGAGGCATCTCAGATAATCAGTGTATGTATGCAGGTGAGGCGTCTCAGATATATATTAATATCTACCGTTCGACAGGTGTGTCATAATAATATTTATATTTAATATGTATGTGTGCAGGTGAGTCTCCTCACGCAGGTTCATGAAGTCAGTGTTCTTCACGTGCCGGATTCTGTTGAATCGTCCATAGAACCGGGTTGTGTCTTTGGGGAGGGGGGGGATCTGATCCAGACCCGTGTCGTCACAGTACACACTCCCACTGATACACACACACAGCAGACAGGTGGGCATACCTGCAAGCAGACAGGGGGCTGAGCTTTAACACAGGTGTATAAACAAAAACTTTGAATGAAAGCACATTAAAAGGCTGACATACCCAGACCGGTCTCAGGTCCAAACAGACCTGGACCCTTAAAGTCCAGAGTGACAGGGGCTGGAGGCTGGGAAGGGATTGGGTGAGAGGTGGGCGGAGTCACCTCCTCCTCATGGTGCTCAGGTGTGGGCTGGGGGGTTGGGGGGGCGGAGTCTGGTGCTATGGAGCCCACCTCGATCTGAGACAGACAGACAGACAGACAGACAGAGACATCTTTGGCATTTGGTGCCCTTTGGTGTGTTTTGGACCTCATTGTAACAGAGATCCATCAACATTCTTTCTCAGAGTTCTCACTGTTTGTCTTTATCTGAACGTTGGATTTATGTCTTTGTTTTTGAAGTTTTTTCTCTGATCATATTACAGAGTAAACACTGCTCCTCCCCTTCTCTCCCTGGAACACCAACAGCTGCAGTTGTTCCACACTGTTTACAGGAGACTCAGACTGAAGAACATGCTTTACTTTCCACATGTTATCATATCATATATAACCCCTGTACATGTTATCATATATACCATATATAACCCCCCTACATGTTATCATGTATACCATATATACCCCCCCACATCTTATCATAACCCCCTACATGTTATCATATATACCATATATAACCCCCCCACATGTTATCATATATACCATATATAACCCCCCTACATGTTATCATGTATACCATATATACCCCCCCACATCTTATCATAACCCCCTACATGTTATCATATATACCATATATAACCCCCCCACATGTTATCATATATATCATATATAACCCCCCCACATGTTATCATATATACCATATATAACCCCCCTACATGTTATCATATATACCATATATAACCCCCCCACATCTTATCATATATATCATATATAACCCCCCTACATGTTATCATATATACCATATATAACCCCCCCACATGTTGTCATATATACCATATATCCCCCCCCCACATCTTATCATAACCCCCCTACATGTTATCATATATACCATATATAACCCCCCCACATGTTATCATATATATCATATTTAACCCACCCTACATGTTATATGTACCATATATACCCCTCCTACATGTTATTATATATACTATTTATAACCCCCCCCACATGTTATCATATATACCATATATAACCCCCTACATGTTATCATATATGTAACCCCTCGTACATGTTATTATATATACCATATATACCATATATACCCCCTACATGTTATTATATATATTATATTTAACCCACCCTACATGTTATCATATGTACCATATAAACCCCCCTACATGTTATCATTTATAACATATATAACCCCCCTACATGTTATCATATATATATAATCCCTCGTACACATTATCATATATACCATATATACTCCCCCTACATGTTATCATATATACCATATATACTCCCCCTACATGTTATCATATATACCATATATAACCCCCCCTACAAGTTATCATATATGTTATATGACCCCCCCACCCCCTCACCTCCTGGTCCAGGTCATCGTAGTCGTAACCATCTCCGTAAATGTTGACGTCCAGGTTCTCCCAGTCTGTCTCACTGGTCAGGTCATAGCTCTCCAGGTCAAACACTTCTCCATCAGGTTCTCCTGGGGGGGCCGACAGGGCAGGGAAGGGGCCCAACAGGACCAGGACCAGAATCCCTATCAGAACCCCCATTAGAGAGCTCCTCAGGCCAGACATAGAGACCTGCTAACATCAGGAGAATAAAGTGTTAACTTATTAGAGTAAGTGTGCTCTATCTCAAAACATCAGAACCTCAGATGTTCAATCTCAGAACACGTCAGCTTTCGTTTGACGGCAATATATTAACTCACTAACTTTCATCACACATCACATCACATCACACTGCCGTCACTGAATCTGTAACTCGTCTTTAAAACCATTGACTCTTCTGTTCTTTTAACTCTCTGAACTGAACTCTGTATTTTCAATCTTTGACGTGAGGAGGAGGAGGAGGTGTGTTTGTTTGTTGAGATCTTCAGAGGAATGTTTGCTGTTGTGTGTCAGGAGTGTGTGAGTGTGTTTAGCACACATGAGTGTTGTTTTTTCAGTATCATTAATAAGAACACACACACACACACACACACACACACACAGATTAAGAATTCCAGATGAGATTAATGCTGCTGAGAAACACATATCTGAAAAGAACAGTTGATCTCTCTATAAAACCAGAACTCTGATTTATTTAACTTTTACTTTTATGCAGAGACATCTGTGAACAATTATTAATCAGTCTGCGGAGAGGAAACACTGACAGAAAACACTGAGAGAAAACACTGAGAGGTAATGAGGAAACACTGAGAGGAAACACTGAGCGAAAACACAGAGGAAACGAGGAAACACTGAGAGGAAACACTGAGAGAAAACAGAAAGAAAACACAGAGAGGAAACACAAGCTGCTTCTGAAACAACACACACGAAAACACAAAAACTCACTAATCCTGAAGGGTCCAAAACCTCCTCTAACGATCCTGATCCTCTGCTGGATGATCCTGTGGGTTCTGGTGGATCCTGTGGGTGATCCTGTGGGGTCTGGGTGGTCCTGTGCTTCCTCTCAGTGTGTCCCTGCAGGTCTCTGTGGTTCACTCTGTGCAGACTGTAGACAAAGCTTCATTATTAGGGGGGGGGGGGGGGGGTCATTTCATTCAACGTGTACTCAGCTGTCAGCAGTGGCCTCAAAACACACGCACTCACACAAACTTTTAAAGGGCCAGTACACTATGAATACAGACTTTATCATAATGTTTGTTAACAAAATAAACACAGTTATTAAGGAGATCATAACAGGTGATAACACATTATAACCAATGATAACAGATGAAAACAGATCCTAACAGATAACAAATGATAACAGATCATAACAGGTCAAACACATTACAACCAATGATAACAGATGAAAACAGATCATTACAGATTATAACAGATGATAACAGATCATAACAAATTACAAATGATAACAGATGATAACAGATGATAACAGATCATAACAGATGATAACAGATCATAACAGATAACAGATTATAACAGATGATAACAGATCATAACAGATCACAAATGATAACAGATGATAACAGATGATAACAGATGATAACAGATCATAATAGATGATAACAGATCATAACAAATCATAACATATTACAAATGATAACAGATGATAACAGATCATAACAGATCATAACAGATGATAACAGATTATAACAGATGATAACAGATGATAACACATGATAACAGATGATAACAGATTATAACAGATGATAACAGATGATAACACATGATAACAGATGATAACAGATTATAACAGATCATAACAGATCACAAATGATAACAGATGATAACAGATGATAACAGATCACAACAGATCATAACAGATCGCAAATTATAACAGATAACAACAGATTATAACAGGATATATTACATTCACTACGAACAAATAAAATATTTAAATTTACATAAACATGTAAAATATAAAATTCATTAAAACCTCTGTGTCCATTATCATTCAGACTTTAAACAGAGAACAGCAGTTTATCAGAAAATACCTCCTCACTCTTCATAACACACAAAGACACTCTCTGATCCTGCAGTTCTCCTTCCCTCCAACAGCTGTCCTCACTCCCCCTCCTCTCTACATGTAGACACCTGTTACTGCAAGAATCACACCTGGAGTCACCTGCTCTCCTGTGTCCACTCCTCAGCCTCTCTTCATATACAGTGTATACCTGAACCTTTGCTTTGTTTAGTTGGCAATTTGTTGTGCTTTGTCAATACTACTGTCGATTTAACTGCAACAAAAACTTTGGGCTTATTTTGTAGATCACTTATTGTAATATTGTTATTACAGTCACTGTCTCTTTTGCATTAACCCATGTACTTTATATTTACTGTTATATTTCAGTTCTTTGTATTTATCTAATTTTGTACTGTATTTTTGGATAAATCTGGCACTATGAACTCCTTCAGGATTAACAAAGTTCCATCCTATCTTTGTTTCACTTTCTGAAGAACGTTACCTCCCAGTTGCATGATGGGAAATGTGTTATCCAGCATGGTAGAGCTGTAGTTTCCTGACAGAGCAAAGCTAAAAAAACATGTTCTTCACAGATAATGTTGAGATATCTGTGTTATTATATTGTGTATCTGAAGGTTTATTAACACAGATAATAAACTTGTTCCTCCGTGTGTGTTGGTGCAGACTCTCAGGATGATACAAACTCTTAAGTTTTACCCAGAGTTATTGTGTGTTATGTGATGTTCTGCTGTGTCGTGTCTGTGTTATGTTTTATGGTGTTATATTGTGTTACTGGGGCTCAAACAGAGAACCACAGTTACAGTAAACACTGAAGCTGTAAAATAATCTGCTGCCTGAGGAGAGACATGTTGAGAGGAGATGCTTGGTCAGAGACCGCTGTGTGAGAAAGAAATCTCACATTAAAGGAAAAAAGGAGAATAAAAACAGCCAAAAACACAAATAAACTGAACCACAGAAAGTTAAACAGGTAAACTTAAAGACTGAAATAGAAACAGAGAAACTGAAACACTGAAACAGAAATACTGAAACAGAAACAGAGACTGACAATCTGATTGGTGTCACCTGTCCTTGTTCACCTGTCAGTATTCAGTCAGTCATCTGTTTGTCACAGAGAATCTCTGAATCCTTCAGCGACCCCCTGACAATGACTTAACCCCAAAGGGAATATCAATTTGTGGGTTTCCTGGTTAATGTTGAGCTCACAGTGAAACTGATCCACATCAGTGTAAAGCATGGTATTTCAGCGGAGTCATATACCCACTGCGGTCGGCCTAGAGGCTCAATGATACTACATGTTGGGATTGAAGGAAATTGCAGCCTTCAGAGCTCCGCTGTGCTGAGAAAACAGACACTAACACCCACAGAGTTGCTGTGGGTGAGAGCATTTTTTTAAAAAGAAATAAACAGAGCTGCTGGAGCAGCTCGATCATTTGTGGTTTATTTCTGCTGTCAGAAATTTATTAAAAAAACTCATTTTTATTCTCTGTTACTCTGAAAATGCCCGGAGAACATTAAGGGAACATTTAGCAAGAGAGGCTTGCTCAGTTTAACATACAGGGATTTACAGACCGCAGCACGTACTGACTGGGCCAAGCCCTCCAAGAACACACTGATTTTATTCCACGCTTACCTCAAGTTCACCCTCCTCTCTATGGATGGCTGAGCGTGCAAACAGTTTAATGTTAAAACCAAAGATCCCCGAGGACAAGCTTCTCCTGTTGTGGAGAAACTCTGAAGACACTCTGAGGAACCTTTAAGGACATATTAGTCAAATGTGTTCAGACCAGAAGTGAAACGATTTGACCATCGGACCGTTTGTTATCTTTTGTTAACTTTATTGTCATTGATCCATATACAAGGTACGAACAGATGTTGTTTGTCACAGCCCAGCTGCAAAGAAGAGAAGCGCACGTACGAACATAAACAAGACTACATTCATGAGATGAAGAGGACTGCAGGTGTGCTGCATACGACTCTGGTTTATAAGCTGCAGTGTTGACAAACAGAACACCATTATCAAACATCATCATGAATGTAATTACAGTGTGTAAGTAATAGTATGTATTGGGGTAACAATAATATGTATTAAAATTGTATCGAAAAGAGGTATAATAATAAGGCGATACATTTTTACTGTAACGTGTAGAACTTATAAAATAAGATGACACCGCGATGGATGATTGTGGTGAGACCACCTCAATGATCATTAAACCTTGAAGTCATGTCTGTTCTCCAACCAGCACAACGTCTGAGAGGGAATAAGATTTCATTTCAACTCTCAATGTTTCTGAGGTGGTTTAACAGTAAGAGACAACCACCTGCTGTTCATAGATGTAAAGGCAGATTTCAAACCAGTGTAAAATATTTACAATAATAATAACGTATCATGAATAATGTATTTCTAATACTTAAAGAGGTCTGTAAGTTATTTTGACAGACTTATCACTCCATCAGTGATAAACATAAACACTAACAGTGAACATGTCGGCATGTGAACCCATGACTGTATATGTAGATGGACGCCGCGTCTCCATCTGCTCCCATTGTACGAAAGTGATGCCAAAATAGCCCCTGCGATAGGCGCTGCCATCTTGCGATGTTGATGTCATTTGGAGCCAGAGTCTGCGCAGTAGAGATCGGCGGGGGAAGCGCCCCTAGCCACTCCTGCTAACCAAAACACACACTTAACTTACCGAATAAAACAGCAAGGAACAGCAAGAACACTGAAGTGCCAAAAGCTGCAGTTCCTCTCGTGTCCACTTGAGGCTGTCTCCAGCAGTGAGTCAGTCCCCATAGAGCCCCATGTTAAAATGTCCAGAAAATGTACAGCAGAAATAAACATCTTTACAGCCTGGTGCAAAAAACAGTTTAGGCCTCTATAGCGGTTATGTCCGTTATGTGAAAAAGTGTCACCCTAGTTTTTAGTTGCACAAATAATGCAGAACAATGAGCCGGAACAGTCAGCCCAACATCGTGTTTGTGAGTGCAAGAGAGTGTAAAAGTGTATACTATATGTATGTATGTATATATATTACATATATATTATAAAGTAGTGTAGTTAATCTGTAATCCAGCCGCATGAGGATGATGTAACAGGCTGATCTCAGTTAAGACACACTGAAGGAGTCAAACAGGTCCAGTCGTCCTGCTCACAGACTCTCTGCTGGATCTGAGCCCTGAGGCACATGGCTCAGATCCAGCAGGGGGCTGGTCACAGGCAGGACCAACTCTCCTCCTCCTGCCCACCCCTGCTTCCTCCTCCCCTCGCCTCTCTCTGCGGAGGGATGGAGGTCTATAAGCAGCAGGGCTGAGTCTCAGCTGGACACGATGCCTTCACTGTCTGCTGGATTGTACAGGCTCCACTGACCCCCCCTCAGAACCAATGAAGCTGGAACTAGACTTTGTTCTCCTCTGCTACCCCAGCTCAGCCAGATGAACACACACAGGAGAGAACTGACAGCCAAGGTAAGAACCTGACCATGAAAGGATCACACAGCTTCCCCTGCTGAGCTGTTTCACACTGAGTGGCTGTTTCACACTGAGCGGCTCTATAAAGCTGTCCGGGCTCGTCTGGATTGAAGTGTTTCTGTAAAATCATCAGTCCTTCCATCACAAACAGGAGAGAGATTAAGCTCACAGGTAGTCAGACATCTGTGTCAGTCTATCAGCGTTCAGACTGAACTGAGTGTTTGAACTGATATAGTTCAAACAGTTATAGTGCAGTATTTGAACACAGAGTTTGAACACAGTGTTTGAACACAGAGTTTGAACACAGTGTTCACGCAGTGTTCACTTATTAACAGCAGGAAGAACATTTTTCCTGCACATGCCTTTATTTGGACTCTTTCTGCTCAGTTTGACTCAGCGCTCCATCTGACTTTTATTTCTCTCTGTGGCTGTGGTGCCATGTTCCTGCCAGAGTTTCTTATGGCTGTGACTCATAAAGTCTGTGTAGGGATGGAGGGATTCAGGGAGGTTCAGGGGAGACATGGCCTTATATGTCACACAGAGCTGGCTGGGGTCAGAGGTCACACGTCAGAGGGATTTCTCCTTTTATAAAAACATGGCTGGCAGTCTCTCAGAGAGAAGCAGGAGGTTTAATGACTTTGTGAGGACATCTGTATGTTTACTTTTTTACTGGACACATTAAATCTTATTATTTAGATAAAACCGGCCGTTCACTTGGACATGTGTTCATCTGTTCATGCTACATATGATATGACCTTTCTTTGATGAAATTATCATGAAAACACAATTCAGTTCTAATGTTATTAAATGTCATATGCTGCTTATGCTGCTCACCACATGTGATGAAATAGATGATTAATATAAGGAATATCTGACTTTAGTATGTTTCAGAATCTAATTCTGAAACATTTCAATCCAAATCTGAGTAAAAGGACAGTTTGATACTTTTTTATTCTGTCATTTATAAACACAATGAATAGATACATACATAGAAAAAAATGGGCTGGAAAGAAGAGCAGTTTGAAAATCCTAAACGTCTACATGTGACGGCCGGGAGTAACGATGACTTGATGAACTTTGATGATGATTAAATGATTTCATTATGACATAAATATATTTAAAACTATGGAACCAGTGTTGTATGGAGGCCAGAGGAGATCCATGAGGGCATTTAGTTCTTTTAGGTGGTAGAACATTGACTTTTAATATATGAGGTAAAGACTATATGAGAGAAACACATCGTCTGCGTAAAGACTGACTTAATGTGGTGTGTCTGGTGTACTGGTGGGATAGATGCAGGTTTAGTCTAATTTTCTGGGCCAGCAGTTTCAATGATGAAGAAAAGAACAACAGAGACAGCAGGCATCATTGACGGGTATCACACTGTGAGGGTGTTTTAGACAGAATGAAGTGTTGAAGCCATTTGATAATGTCTGACAGAAGTTTCCCTTAAAAATTCCTGCCGGGTCGTAATGAATGAGCTTGGCCACGTTTGGCTCCAATGTCCAGAGGTGGCAAAAGTACACACATTCTCATGTAAAAAAAGACTGGTAAAAGTAGAGGTAGTGATTCAACTCCTTTACTCAAGTAAAAGTAAGAAAGTACAGGCTCTGAAATGTACTTAAGTACCGAAGTAAAAAGTATTCCTCTGAAGGACATTTTACCGACCATTTCTGAGCAAAGCTAACTAAACCTCACAATAATGATAATAATGATAATTATAATTCAAAGACGATTAAACTTAAACATTCTAGCTTAAAATAAAATAAAACTATATACTGCCAATGATGAACATTAACTTTGTTCTAGAGTTGAACGTTAGCAATACACGATACCTCTTTTGATAACTGGGCAAAAAGAAAAAAGTCCTCGGCACTAGGATAGTTTTCTTCATTTATTATCACTGGACACTGTCTGGTTTTGCTGCAAGCCAAATTTCAGACTAGAATAATAAAAACTGAACTGAACTGAGGTCCCAAATAAGCACCTGGATGATTTTTTTACATCTTTGAAATCAGTCTTCATGTTGGGAAGGCAGCGTGCAGAGACCAAAATAAAAATAACCGATAATTCCCCTGACATACATTAAAGCTAAAGTAACAAGCCTGTTTTGAGAATGTAAGGAGTCGAAAGTGCAGATTTTTGTGTTCAAATGTAGGGAGTAAAAGTAAAAAGTAGAGTACAGATACCTGAAAAATCTACTGAAGTACACCTCTGCCAATGTTGTCTCTTAAACTTTGGCAAAGAGTGCTGATTTCAGATTCTCGTGGACGGTCCTGGTGTGTTGAACTTATTTTAGAGGATCTAGGAGATGTTGACAGCATCCCAAAACTCTAGAAACAAAGAAGCAAAGAAGGCCGATAATTTTGAACTTTTCATCAATTTCAAAGACTTTATTCTTAACCTTTTGGAAGCTTTAACTCTTGGTAATACTCAGCAAACATCAGAGGGAGTTTGTGCTCCTGAGATGGCAGAATAGCAGAGAAGATCAAAGAAACAGTAACAAGAAAAAACACTAAAGAAGCAAATTAGCTGATAGTAGAAAAGACAGCATGCGCTCAGCCGACAACAGGACACTGGTGTCAGTAAAACAGAGAATTCAGATGATCGTCAGAAACTCATAACGTGAAGCCAAATATTGTTCAAACCCTCAGAACACACGTTTAATTCTTCTAGAGATTTTGTCAAACTGAAAACCTCAGGATGAAGACGTGTGCAGGTGTTGGACATCACAAAGTTTGAAGGTTCAAAATGGGCTGAACATTGTACAAAGGCATAAATAAGAGTGTAATGATTGGACACCAGAGGGTGGTTCATGTGAGGTCCAGGTGAGGTCGGGCTGTACATCCAGACAGGCTCAAGGAACGTGTTAGATTGTTGTTTGTGTTAGAGAATATGATGTGACTGATGAGGTCTGGAGCTTCAGATGTCTCTGCTGCTTCACACAGACCTTCATGATGTTTGACAGGTGTTAGAAATAAAGGTAAAAGGTCATGAGCACATTAGTGAGAGAATGAGAGATATCACACCCACTGTTTACATTAGAAAGCCATGAGCCTGAGAACATGTCCACCTGATACCATCTGAAATAATAACAGTAATTTAATTCATTTCACAGTCACAGCCGAATAAATTACACACAGCCACACAGACGTAGCTGCACTGAAAGTCAGGACTGCAGATGAATGAGCGGCAAACTCTGTGTAGAGCTCGAGTGAACACATGACTTACATCTAAAAAATTAACTCACTCATTACCAACATGTTAGTCACTGTGAAAACTATTCACTCCAGCTGTGACTGAATCAGACGCATGTGGCTCCACACTGTGAGAAGATGTGGTGAAAACCAGAAAGAGGAAACAGAAATTATTGACATTTTTTCATATGATTAAAAAAACGCCTGCGGAAACTTCCTGTAAAATTCAAAACACATAGTGAATTCATGTTGGCACACTTCACCAACTCTACTGGAAGACAATCACAATATCAATATTTTCTAAAGCCTTTAATACCTCCTGCATCATTTATTTTATAGAGTGAGTGGGGGCTCAGGATCAGTGTTGGATTTGAGGTTTAACAGCACATTACAGTCAGTAATTAATGATGTCTGCGTCTGACAGGCTGTTAAATCTAACCACATCGAGGAAGAAGAGTTTATCATCGTTATCGAGTAAATTATCAACATCCCCACTCAAGATCATTTTATCATCCAGCAATTCTTTAAAAGACTTCATTGGTACAGAAATCAGGTCTACGGGTCAGTCATCACGTCCTGGTCCTGGTTTAAAGTGGGATAGGTTTAGTCCTGGTCTAAATGGGGACAGGTCTCGTCCCAGTTTAAAGGGGGATGGGTCTGGACCCTGGTTAAAGGGAGACAGTTCCAGTCTCGGTTTAAAGGGGGATGGTCTAGTCCCTGTTTTACGGGGGGCAGGTCTCGTCCCCAAACACAAGTTAGAGTGTTACCATTTTATGATTTTTATGAAGTTCCTTTTTATCAAGTTTTTCACAAATCAAGTTGTGACAGAACAGCAGGAAAATGAACCAACAACAGAATCTAAAATGTTGATAAGTTGCAGTGGGAAGTTACAGTCGAGTTTGCATCAGAGAAAACACCAGAATTAAACCTCAGCACAACACGTTCAGTACATTTCTCTGCTCTGGCCTGTAACACTGAGCACATTCTAGAGATGATCTAATGGTTTCATGTGTACATATTTATTGTGTTTGAATGTTTTGAAACATGTTTGGCAGCAGCAGCACAGTTATAACCCCTACATCTCTCACACTGAGCAGCTCCTGGAGATGATCTGAGGTGAAGACGTGTGAGGACACTGAAGCTGAAAAACAGGCCGAAAAACACATGTTGTTCGTCTAACAGAAAGACGTCTCAGTCTGTCCTGTACCCTTGATCACTGCTGGTATAGTATGAGGTCACTCGACACAGTCATCCAATCAGAAGCAGCCTAATAGCAGTAGGGCGTCCTGGGGGACACATTCTTTACCATCAAAGGCAGCATGTCTTCCCCATCATGCAATCTGACAAACAGATTCATGATTCTCGCTCACAGAGCCGATGTGCTCCATTTCACTCTAAACACTTGATGAAGGTCAGCTGAATGTAGTGAATGTGTTAATTTAATGTAAACGACACAGACGTCTTTCGTAACAATAAAGGACAGATGACGAGACCAAGCTCTAAGCAGCTCACACACATATACACACACACACACACACACCGAACAAGTGGTCACATGACCTGCTAAAGTAGAGGTCAAAGGTTAGAATGACGTAAACTAACCTGAAACAAACTGAGACTTTACATCTTTACGTAAACTAACCTGAAACACACTGAGACTTTACATCTTTACGTAAACTAAACTGAAACACACTGAGACTTTACATCTTTAAGTAAACTAACCTGAAACACACTGAGACTTTACGTCTTTATATAAACTAACCTGAAACACACTGAGACTTTACGTAAACTAACCTGAAACAAACTGAGACTTTACATCTTTACATAAACTAAACTGAAACACACTGAGACTTTACATCTTTAAGTAAACTAACCTGAAACACACTGAGACTTTACATCTTTATGTAAACTAACCTGAAACACACTGAGAATTTACGTCTTTATATAAACTAACCTGAAACACACTGAGACTTTACGTAAACTAACCTGAAACACACTGAGACTTTACATCTTTACGTAAACTAAACTGAAACACACTGAGACTTTACATCTTTACGTAAACTAACCTGAAACACACTGAGACTTTACATCTTTATGTAAACTAACCTGAAACACACTGAGACTTTACGTAAACTAACCTGAAACACATTGAGACTTTACATCTTTATGTAAACTAACCTGAAACACACTGAGACTTTACATCTTTATGTAAACTAACCTGAAACACACTGAGACTTTACATCTTTATGTAAACTAACCTGAAACACACTGAGACTTTACGTAAACTAACCTGAAACACATTGAGACTTTACATCTTTATGTAAACTAACCTGAAACACACTGAGACTTTACGTAAACTAACCTGAAACACACTGAGACTTTACATCTTTATGTAAACTAAACTGAAACGCACTGAGACTTTACATCTTTATATAAACTAACCTGAAACACACTGAGACTTTACATCTTTATGTAAACTAACCTGAAACACACTGAGAATTTACGTCTTTATATAAACTAACCTGAAACACACTGAGACTTTACGTAAACTAACCTGAAACACACTGAGACTTTACATCTTTACGTAAACTAAACTGAAACACACTGAGACTTTACATCTTTACGTAAACTAACCTGAAACACACTGAGACTTTACATCTTTATGTAAACTAACCTGAAACACACTGAGACTTTACGTAAACTAACCTGAAACACATTGAGACTTTACATCTTTATGTAAACTAACCTGAAACACACTGAGACTTTACGTAAACTAACCTGAAACACACTGAGACTTTACATCTTTACGTAAACTAAACTGAAACGCACTGAGACTTTACATCTTTATATAAACTAACCTGAAACACACTGAGACTTTACATCTTTATGTAAACTAACCTGAAACACACTGAGACTTTACGTCTTTATATAAACTAACCTGAAACACACTGAGACTTTACGTAAACTAACCTGAAACAAACTGAGACTTTACATCTTTACATAAACTAACCTGAAACACACTGAGACTTTACATCTTTACGTAAACTAACCTGAAACACATTGAGACTTAACGTCTAATCTCTATTTACACATTCTAGATAGCAGAATAGTCTACATAGTAGAATCTGTAGGCAGGGATGTGGATTTCTTGGAAGGCAAGTGTTCTGGTTTCCGTTTGAACTACACTTGTAGTCTGAGTGACATTGACCACACATATCACGTATCAGCAGGCTGCGGCATATGCAAGAAAAACAGTCCGTGAGGAGAGCAAAAGCAGGTGGAATGAATGACATCCCGGCTCCCATCAGCGTGATCTGAAAACATTTTAGCTTGTTAATAATCTCTATAAACAGACATCTGCATGCTATCAGCTAACAATCTGTTCTAGATCTAAATTTTAAGTTGAGATGAATTCCCTTCACACTGTGTCACAAAAGCCGTTCGCCGATCAGATTTCCTGACTTCCTCGAATGCATCAGATGCATCAGTGGAAAACTGAGTATCTGGTAGTAGTTATAATAATCTGGTAATAATATAATTTATGTAGTTAAGATGATTTTTTGCAAAATCTGTCATCTGTCATATCATCTTAGTACCAGTATTTTTAACTTCTTTTAAAAGTGTCTTGTGGTTTTACTGACCTTATTACTATGGCACTCTGTTCATGTTTAATGTTCATTAAATCTGTTTTCATGTGCAGACAGTACTGATTGCATGTACTGATTCAGTTGATGAACAACTGTAACAGCCTTCTGTAGTTGGAGTCAAAGCTTAAGCATCGCTGTGGACAGCAGTAGATAGATGCTCCTGGACTCCCCCTCCTGTCCATTCTGACACAGCCGATGATCACAGTGTCGTCAGAGTATTTCTGCATGTGGCAGAGCTCAGAGTTGTGCTGGAAGTCAGAGGTGTAGAGGGTGAATAACACAGGGGAAAGTACCGTGAACATGATTCTCACCACGCCACTGCCGTTGTCCAGGTGAGAGTGAGCCCTGTGTAGGAGGATGTCATCGTCCACGCCTACCTTCGTCTGGTATGCGAACTGCAGAGGATCTTGTGCATGGCGGACCTCGGGTCTGAGGAGATGGAGCAGCAGCCGTTACATAGTCTTCATCATGTGTGATGTCAGTGCAACCGGCCGGAAGTCATCTGGCTCACTGGGGTTTTTCTTTTTGGTGACAGGGATGAGACACGAAGTCTTCCAGAGCACTGGGACCCTCCCCAGCCACAGGCTCAGGTTGAACAAACACTGAAAGGTCTCCCTGAGTTCAGCAGAGCAGGCCTTTAGCATCCTAGGACAAACCCAGTCTGGGCCAGCCACTTTTCGGAGTCTATTCAGCTCTCTGCTCACCTGGTCTTTGCTGATGGTGGGAGGGAGGGGGATTTCATTATCCATGGAGATGATGGGGGGGAGGGGGTTGCATAGTCTCTGGAGGCAGCCTGGGCGGTGGTGTTGAGGGCAGGGGTGATGACATTTTTACTCAAAAGGTCAAAGGTCAATGTTACCATGACATCATTACATCCTGGAAAAAACACTTTCTGGCCATTATTCTCATCCCGTTCTTTTGAACGTGATGTCTCAGGAACATCATGAAGGACTATCTTCAGTTGGCACAAACGTCCTCCTGGACAGAAGAATGGCAGTAGAATAGTAGAATTTGGTGGTTAAAGGTCAAAGGTCACTGTGACCTCACGTCTGTCTTATTCTTGTAAACTCTACCTCAGCAACACCTGGAGGAAGTACCCGTCCAACAAAACAATGCCGTCCTTCATTGATTAGAGTTCAATCTGGTACCTGTTCAGCTGATGACAGTCAGAGAGGCGTTCTCTGGTGGTCTAAACCTGGTTTTGTCTCCACTGTAAATGATTGTGTTGCGACCTCTCCTGTTTACTGATGCTATTTTTCGGATAGAAACTGTCGTTCGACTGGTGGTAATTCTAGTTTTCTACATGTTGGCTGGTCTCCCACTCTGAAATGTCTATGTCGACAGTCCCATCCATGGCTATGTCTTCTCTTGTAATCATAGTAGTCATGCTGCAGATTGAGTTTAATGGACTCCAAACACACGTCTGATACTGAAGATGACAAACCAATAACATTTCAGTTCACCAAACTAAATCACAGCTGTGATAAAAAATATTTCACGCTCTTGAAGTAAACACTGTGATATCATTCTTGCACATGCTGAAGATAATTTTTGTTATTCTAACTGTGGTTTCTGCTCCACGCAGACCTATAAAACAGGAGACTGCTTGTCTTACGACACTTTCTCTCTCTAGTTGGTAATGGATGAAGGTCCAAATGTAATGTTGATTCTAAACTGTGTCTGTCAGCTGCTTGTTTATCACAGGGAACTCTGCGGCAGGCATAGTCGTGGTGCAATCCTCCTCAGACAGCTCTGAGTAAAAATGTTTCTGAGGGAAAGACTTCTGTTGGCTCCTTGTGTTGGAAAACACATAAAAGAGAAAACAGTGAATTATATTGTTGAACCTTTGTGACTCCAAATGTCATCATGTGTCTGTTGAGCGTGGGCTGTAAATCTGTGGTGAAATTCAGACAAGGCTGGCACAGAACGTCTCTGTGGTTTTCAGTGGTTCCAGTGGAAATACCAGTGGTGAGAGTGTTTGCCAAACCTCCTTAAGCTCGGGATTGTCAACAGTTCTTTCAGATCAACTCTGCACCACATTTCACCTGCTACTGACCTGTGACCTGTATCTGAGAGGTTTATCAAAATAATGTCTGATGATTACAGGCCTGTGCTTGTACCCTTGGTGTTAATTGTATAAACAGATGGAGGGTTGCAAGCAGCATACTCAGAGGCCTGCATGCCTAACCTGGCTCCTCTGCAGTATCCTCTGGAACACCAGGGGACGCAGATACAAACATTCAGGGAAGAAGCAAGAAGTCACTGAGTGTTACCAGAAGGTCTCAGACTCAAACATTGCTGCTCCGCTGTGCAGCTCCACAACACTGAGGAAGAACCGCTGTGTCTAAGTGACAGAATTAAGTGATAACGAGGAGTATTTTAATGCTATTTAGCAAATGCTAACGTGATAAACTAAGATGTGACTGTGGTAAACATGAACTGGATTGCATGGCATGGTGCCATGCTTTTCACATCAAATTTCAAGCTCTAGTTTTGGCTGCAGACTCAGTTTGCTTGTTCCATGTGCAGCCTCATATTTTGAGCCATTAATAGATTTCTTTAAAACCCTGTGCTCTGTTTGTGTGACCCTCCAGGCTCAGTATCTGTGCTTCTGGCTCCTTTGCTTTCGCCCGGTGCTGGCTGTCGTCCCCGGTCCATGCCGACACTCTGTGACCTTGGATCATCTCCTGAGCCTTAACCGCCTGGTGAGAGTTCACCCAAACTACAAGTAGGGAGGACAGAGGATCAGCATGGTATTCACTGTATGGAGTGCATCAGACAGAAATAACCTGTATGTTTACTATATAACAAAATATGTTTTTACTTAAAATAGAAAAAAACAAGCTTGGATTAAATTCACCTATGGACACCCTTACAAAGGATACAGTAGCCAACTATTTATTCCATCTCATATTAAAAGTTTATACACTTACAAACATCCTACTGATGTTTACAGATTGTGAGCTCTATCATCTTGTCCTTCTCTGAAGCTGGCTCTGATGTACAGGAACATTGCACCACAGACTTTGCTTTATGTGTCCTGAAGATAGCAATGCGCCACCCGTTTGCCTGACCTCACCTCATTTTAAGACAAACATGCCCATTGGCGCTAACGTGGGCACAAGATCACCTGCTACTTACATGAAAATGGGCGTGAAAATGACGACTGTGTCAGGTGGGAAACAGCAATGACACTTAAGCTGCTTTGCGCTGGGTGTACGATCGGGCCCCATATCTCATCTGATCTGGAAACGCCTTGAGATCCCCCAGGAGGAGCTAGGAATGTAGACGGGAGAGTAACAGCTGGGCTGACTAGCTTAGCCTGCTGTTACCACAACCTGGCCCAAAATAAGAGGCACGAAATTGCTTTGATGTAGAGCTCACTTAATCAATCATAGTCACAAAAATGTATGTATAACTTGAAATTCACCAGTAATATGTTTTTAAACAACAAATCAAACAACGCATGCAGGCTACAAGAAACCAGTTAGTTTGAAACCAGTTTGTGCAAAACAGCAGGGGTCAGAGTCGCTGGCAAAAGGCTGAACCAACTGTGGTGGAAGAGTCCATTTGTGCAAAATTGTATGATGACGTCAAAGTAAAACACCGGTGCAGCATCAGTGAGGCTTAGCTTACTGCTCTAACTTTCTGTAATCACTTTGAGGTCGCGTGTGTGAATTGACTTTGTGATGATGTCTCCACAGATTGACAACCAGTTGGATCACGGCTGTTTCATCATCTATCCATTCACAGAATGTCTGAATCTGGTGAGTATCTGTGAATATGTGCCGAGTCACATGGAGTCACATAACAACAAGCTTTGTTTAAACAGATGTCCTAGTTCTCTCCCTGGTCCCATTCATGAACCCTGGTGAAGACTAACTAAAAGACTCTGAGACTGCTCACTCTGTTCATTAGGTGAAGATAAAATTCACTGCACATGGAAAAAATAAAAAGCTGCATACAAACTGAACCACATAATGAAAGATATAAAATAAGAACACCTGCAAACATTTCTCAGAGATAAAATGAAATTACCCAGAAAGTCTTTTATTTTGTCAAAACTACAAAGATTTGGATGTTTGGATGGAACTGAAGGCTGGCAGTGATTATCGTTAATCATTCAAATAAAAGGATGCCTATGAAAGAAGCCAACTGAATTTAGATTCTGATTTATGACCTTTGTTTTTAATGGGGAGAATATGCTCCAAGAACATGCGTTGGATTACCACTTACCCTCCCAACAATTAATTCAAACGAACACATCCCGTCTGCACACCAGAACAGAGTTCTCTTTAATGATGCTTTGTTCTCCTTGTGTTACAGAGTAAGGTCTGTTGTATCAAAGCAGCAGTCCCACAGATCCTGGAGCTCCTCAGCACAAAATTCCATTATGTCAGGAGTTCAGACAACAGGAGATACGTCAACACGCTGGAAACACTTATCTACCACCTGTACTCCCAAGGATGCATCCCTGCAATCAACGAAGAGCTTGAGGTAACAGATTCACTCTGAGTGATCCCAAAGGTGCTGTGTCCATAAAGTCGACATGGTCTGCTTCGAAAGGACAAAACACAACAGCTTCTCTGTATTTGATTTAGTTGCTGGAGGGACCAGGCTGGTTCTCTAACCCAAACATGAAATTAGAGGTTAAATAAATGTATTCACTCACTCCACTGGTACATAAACCTTACCTGTTTTCAGCTTTAACATCTCTATCCCCCCATTGAATGCTTGTGTTTGGTGTGTTTTTCATTTTACAGATGGAGGGTTTCTTCAAGCTAACTTTGTCATGTAAGATATTAGGTTATATTTATAAAATGTGTCCTGATGTTACATAACTTTAGTAAGCTCTGATAATGAGCTCTGAAGCTGCTCTGGAACATTTTATGTTGGGTTTTACTTTAATCTCTCACCTTTCTGTTTCTGATGGCTTACTGTCTGTGACTGTGTTAAATCTGTATTAGCTCAGTGTCAGCATGCTGTTCGTTTAATCTCCCGTGATCAATCCCGTGGCTCTTCAGACAGATTCCACATCCAGTCCAATGTTCAGTCAGCATCTCTGCAGTGTGAGCTGTGAAAACACTATTGACAAAGAGGAGCAGGAGGCCTGTGAACCCATGGATCTCATACATAAATCTTCTTCTTAAATTACACTGCTGGAAACATAAGCTCTTTGAAGTTTCAAAAACCAACAGAACAGAAGATTTCCACGGATTTTACTGCCAGTGAAAGAAGTTAATATCTGAGGCTGCCTTCACTGCCAGTGAAAGAGGTTAATGTCTGATGCTGCGTACACTGTCAGTGAAAGAAGTTAATATCTGAGGCTGCGTACACTGCCAGTGAAAGAAGTTAATATCTGAGGCTGCCTTCACTGCCAGTGAAAGAGGTTAATGTCTGATGCTGCGTTCACTGCCAGTGAGAGAGGTTAATGTCTGATGCTGCGTTCACTGCCAGTGAGAGAGGCTAATGTCTGATGCTGCATTCACTGCCAGGGAAAGAGGTTAATGCCTGATGAAAGAGGTTAGTGTCTGATGCTGCGTTCACTGCCAGTGAAAGAGGTTAATGTCTGATGCTGCGTTCACTGCCAGTGAGAGAGGTTAATGTCTGATGCTGCGTTCACTGCCAGTGAAAGAGGTTAATGTTGTGAGCTGAAAGTGATGGTGTGGAGGTTTGGAGAGCAGATTTTACAAACAGTTTTATCCCTGTTATTCAAACCACACTCCAGACCTTCACGTCCCCCCTCGGCACATCGTGGAACACCCATCGAAGCAGAGCTGGAGCGAAGATAAAGGCGAAGCTAACGACGAAGCAGTGGAGGTAAAAGCCCTCCAGCAATAGTTATGGGGAATATGAACTGTTTAACCAACAAGACCGACGAGCTTGCTACCCTTGTAAGAAACGACAGGACATACAGGGAGTGCAGTTTACTGTGCCTCTCTGAAGCATAGCTAACAGCTAACACCCCGGATTTCATTCATTGCCATCTCAGGAGATTTCAACCATGTAACACTAGACTCCACACTACCAGACTTCAATCAGTTTGTAAGCTGCCCCACCAGGAAGAACAGGGCATTAGACCTTTTGTACGCTGTATGTGGAGGATGCTTACACAGCCACCCCCTGCCCCCACTGGGGAAGTCTGATCACAAGCTAGTCCTGCTGAAACCACAATACAAACCACAGATCCAGAGACAACTTACAACCACAGATTCCCATAAAAACTGTGCGCTGCTTCCCGAACAACAAGCCCTGGATTACCAGCAATGTCAAGGACATCCTTAGCAGGAAAAGGACGGCATTCTTCGAGATTTAAATGAAGGCTTCTCATCAGCTTTTAACTATATCCAGCCTCACATTTTAGCAGAAAAACTACAGAGCTTCCATAACATTGATCTTGGCCTGATCAGCTGGCTCATGGACTTTTTAACTGACAGATCTCAGCGTGTAAGGGTTAATGGGGTTTTATCGGATTTTATTTTTTCGTCAACCGGGTCACCACAAGGGTGCGTCCTTTCTCTGCTTTTATTTATTTTATACACTAATGAATGTCTGAGTCAACATGCAGGGCGTCATGTCATAAAATTTGCTGATGACTCTGTAATTGTGTCTCCTCTTCATAACGATGACCCGGATCATGGCCCTGTTTTAGCTGATTTTATTAACTGGTGTGAATCGTCCTTTTTAAAAATGAATGTGTCAAAAACCAAGAAGATGCCAGTGGATTTCAGGAAAAAACCCACTGCCATCACTCCAGCTGTCATCAGTGGTCAAAATGTACAGTCTGTAAGGCAATATAAATACCTTGGTACTATCGTGGGCAATAACCTGACCTTTGAACCTCAGGTTGATGCTGTTTGCAGAAAAGTTCACCAAAGAATGCACTTTTATCGCAGGAAATTTTCTTTTATCTGCATTTACCGATCTCTTAACTTAAAAAGTAAGTGGTGTGTTCAAACTGTGTGGTCAATCCTCAACGATCCGGACCACCAACGATCCATCCTCTTTCTAATATGTTCTTGCTGCTTCCTTCTGGCCGCTGTTACACTGTACCGACTTGTAGAACAAACAGACTGAAACACTCTTTTGTCCCAACTGCCATCAGCCTTTTAAGTAGCTCAAAGTGATGTTTATTTTTATTTGTTGTCACTTTTTATAACCATTGATGTGGTTCTTATTTTAACCTCTTCTTGTTGGTGTGATTGTTGTGTGGTACTGCTGGCTGTAAAACAAATTGCCCCTCTGGGATAATAAAGACATCCTTGATCCTTGAATGAAATAAACTATAAACTATAAATATAACCATTCTGTAGTTAGTGTGCAGATATAATAGAACGCAACAGAAACATTTTTAAATCCTTTTTGTGTTCTGGTGTTTCCTGTCCTTTGTATTTAACTGGATCACTGACTGTGGAGCAGACCAAACCACCCAACATCAGAATTAGATCCCACTAATGATTTTATGTCTTAACGATGTCTTGATCTTGAACGGCCCTTTACACCATGACCACGCAGAAAACTCTTTATATTTTCTGTGTTTCAGGAGAGTCCGGTCCGGTTCATGAGGACGGAGAAAAGTTCTCCTAAAGAGGCTCTGAAGAAGGCCCGAGCTGTGCTCCAGATGTTCATGAGTCTGATGACAGAGAGCTCCAGCCCGGTGGACTGGGACTGTCAGGCCCAGTACGCTGCCGAGGAGGATCCGATGTCCACTCCTGGAACAAGGTCCGGAACCAGAGGAACAACAGAACCATTAGTTCTGAGTTAAACCTGTGTGTTTGGTTCGAGTTTCCACATGGAGCAGAAAACAGGAATCTCAAAGGACTTCAGCCTGTTGTCTTGTCTTAACCTTCTCTGAGAGATTTTTGGTGTAATTTACCCTGAAATCTAAATTTTCACTCTCTAATACATGTTCCTGTGTTGAAGATAAATAACATGAATAATGTTTGGTTGCTGTTACAGTGTTACAGTGTTACAATGTTACAATGTTGCAGTGTTAGAGTGTTACATTGTTACAGTGTTACAATGTTACAATGTTGCAGTGTTAGAGTGTTACATTGTTACAGTGTTACAGTGTTACAATGTTACAATGTTGCAGTGTTAGAGTGTTACATTGTTACAGTGTTACAATGTTACAATGTTGCAGTGTTAGAGTGTTACATTGTTACAGTGTTACAGTGTTACAATGTTACAATGTTGCAGTGTTAGAGTGTTACATTGTTACAGTGTTACAATGTTACAATGTTACAGTGTCAGACAGACGGTCGAAGTAAAAGGAAGGAGGTGAATGTCACAGATTGACTGCTATGTGCTATTTCAGAATGAATCTGTTGGGTCATGAATGAGCTCCTTTGTCCCTGGAGGAAATGTTCTCTGTAGTTTTCAGATGTTTTTGCTTTTTGAGCAGCAGAAAATAAACGTTTCACCTTATTTGTGTCTCACGTTACAAAGGTGAAGATCAAACCTGGACATGAGGTGACTGGATTTTTTTTTTAATCATAAGCATGAAGTCATTCTTCAGGTCAGGCAGCTCTCCGACTTCTTTCACTCTGGTCTCTCGCTCTGTCGTCTCTGACAAACGTACCTATGTCAGATATCACAGCAGGTGTTCAGCTCTCTGTGTGTCCTCTCAGGTCATCCAAGTATCACTACACTCTCACCCCATCACCTGGTGTTTTACATCACTATATAGACACTCTGTAGATCCCACCAAGGACTGTTACACATGAATAAACCAAAATGTAAATGTATTTATTGTATATATTATAATAAACTGAAGTTTATTTCTAACTGTCGTGTGATTTATGCTGAGCTTAATGACCACTTTATATTCCAGACCTCTTTAGTTAGGGAGTTTTTAGTTAATCCGATTAACTCTGGACCAGGTGTAATTTCCTCACTGACTTGTTATCATGTGATTTGCTGGTAATATGTATACAGGTGTATTTTAAAGGTTTATTCCAGTGGTTTCAAGTGAAACGGGACCATCTCTGACATGTTGAGCCTGGATATATCTGCTGATGTTCATTTCTCTTCTTCTTAGAGCCCACTCAAAACATTCTTCTATCATTGCAGTGCTCATGTTGATCCAGGACCCTCATCATCATGTTAACATGTCAGTGATAAATATATAATAGATATAGTGTAGAAATATCTACAATAGAGATTGTGAAAATATGATTAATCATGTTTTAAACTTCAGATTTTACACTGAAAATTTTTTTTTACACTGTGAACCTGAGCTGTGATGTGATGACAGTGAACACATCACAGACTGGATGTGGTGACAGTGAACACATCTCAGAATTCACGTGATGACAGTGAACACATCACAGACTGGCTGTGGTGACAGTGAACACATCACAGACTGGACGTGGTGACAGTGAACACATCACAGACTGGACGTGGTGACAGTGAACACATCACAGAATTCACGTGATGACAGTGAACACATCACAGACTGGCTGTGGTAACAGTGAACACATCACAGACTGGACGTGGTGACAGTGAACACATCACAGACTGGACGTGGTGACAGTGAACACATCACAGGCTGGATGTGGTGACAGTGAACACATCACAGAATTCACGTGATGACAGTGGACACATCACAGACTGGATGTGGTGACAGTGAACACATCACAGAATTCACGTGATGACAGTGAACATATCACAGACTGGACGTGGTGACAGTGAACACATCACAGACTGGATGTGGTGACAGTGAACACATCACAGAATTCGTGTGATGACAGTGAATGATCAAACAATCTAGACAGGACAATTCTCCCACGGTCCCTCTGCCCCAGGCAACCACATATGGTACTTCAAGTCAATTGAAAAGGAGAGTTCTAAAAACTTTGTATATTAACAAATTGTATGCAAATGTTTGTGGGAACCTCAGGAATAAAAATCAGAAAATGTCCAGAGTGAGGCTGGTCGACCCATCGCACCTTCCTGTGGACCTTTCCCTACCTAACACCTCTATCCCTAAAACACTCGAGAAAAAAAGAAAACACCTGAGATCCAAATGTACTTGCATCATAATAGAAAACATCATTCTCAAAGCAAGTATAATAAAGAAACCCCATACTTTTCACTCCTCATATACCCCTGTTATAAACCCTTAAATGTTACTCATGCAGTTATAGCAAACTCGAAAACTAAAACCCAAGCATTATATGTTACTAGGATTGTCACTAACATAAATGTCCGATTTTCATTTTGCATGCACTAGTTGTCATGAGTTACTAGTTTAGTTATGTTTCTGTCTTGTATTTCGGTGTTCAGTTATTATTCCTTGTTTTACCTTGTCACTTTGTCTCCCTCATGAGTTCTCATTGTTTAGTTTTGTGTTTAGTGTATTCCATGTTCGGTTCACTTGTGTCTTTTTGATTAGATCATTTCCTGTTTTACTTTGTCACCTTGTCTCTCGTGTTGGTCCACTTCCTGCCTTTGTGTTTCCCGCTTGTTTGATTGTGTGCCCTGCCCTGATTGTTTTCACCTGCCCCTTGATTGTCTCACCTGTGTCTGATTAGCCTCACCTCCTAAGTTTATTTAGTCTTTGTGCTCCCCTGTCTCGTGGCCTGTTCATTGTCATCCATCGTGCGTGAGTCTATGTCGTCCTTCCTCTGGAGTTTGTCATCTGTCCATGTCCATGCATCTTCTTATTGTCAGTACTCTCAGTGTTCCCTGGATTTTCACCTTCCGTTTTATTTGGATTACTTATTGCCTGTTTTGTTTGGACCTTTTTACCATTGGATTTTGTTTGCCTGCCCCCCTTGGATTCCTCATATGAGTAAGCCTTTTGTTTTGCTTTCTGCCTTTTTGTTTAAATAAATAAGTATCTAAGTCTGCATCTGGGTCCTCACCTTTTTGTTTAAAACCTTAACCGTGACACTAGTGTATAATAAAAAGTACAAAGTATCCATCAATATCCCAGATTACAATATAATAAAACAACATCCAATACTGTAAAAATGTGTAGAAAAACATGTTGACATATCAGACTGTTGCTCCTCAACAAACATCTATTTCTGGTGTAATGTGCTCTCAACGTCATTTTTAAATCAGGGTGTGTTGTTGTTATAGTCCTTGTTCAGGGTCCTCTGTCCATTTTTCACTGTCCATGGTTGAATGCTTAAGTCCATTTAGGCTGCGAGGATCCCTGGACAAGCAGTCGCCCTCAAATTGGTCTCCCACATGTTGTCCTGGGAAGAAAGAAAATACCAGACAGTGTCTTGGAAAAACATCCTCTGATGTGCTGTCGTCTTTTTATTTATTTATTTGTTTATTATAACCTTTTATGGTCTTTCATTGCTTTTATTTTGATTTATTTATTTTTCTCTTCATTTGCATTGCTTATTGCCCCAAATTTCCCTGTTCCTGTTTTGTCGATTTTTCTTCTTTTGAATACCCTCGGTTTGGCCTCATTGTTGAAAGTTCCTTAAATCTGTTTTGAATTCCGTAATCCTCCTGAGTTCCTGCCTTTGCTTTGTCTGTCAAAGCACTTTGTAAACATTCTGTTTATAAAGGTGCTATATGAATAAAGCTATTATTATTATTGTTATTATTGGAAAAACATCAAATGAATTTATGATTCGCTTTTCCATTTCCTCCCTTTAACCATACTGATCCCCATACATCAAACACTCAACAACAAAAAGTTATAAGATAACATCAAAAATAAATGTTGAGATTATAATAAAGTCAGATATTCAAAATGGATATTTCTCAACCATTTCGCCTTCTATCGCCACTTCCTCCTCATCTTCACTCGGGTCATCCCTACGTAGTAGCGGCATCTGGGCGTTATCTCCTGGCATCACAACACCAACCCATCTCAGTATCATAGCCTTTGCAAAAGTCAACATCAGCGTACAAAAACAAAACATCACACACAGTGATAGAATTACTGCCACCATAATCTGAACCAATATAGCTCCCATTGGTCCTAGTTTGTCTTTCAACCGAGCATTAGCTGACCATCCAGCTCCTTCCGATGGGCCAAACGCATCCCTAATGAGGCGCAACGCATCTATGACGCTAGTTATGTTGTGAGAGCTATCGGGAATCAAAGTGTAACAGGCATCTCCAGTCAGGTTTAAAGCTACACATAGCAAAATATAATCAAGAGCCATATCATGTTTCAGCAACGTCAATCTGTGACTCTTCTGTGTATTTGACGAATATTCGAAACCTCTTATAGTCTCATTTGAAAACCCTGTAGGGTGTAGGTGATATTATCAATATGATCAGCCAAGAATGTTACACCATACCACGGAAATAATCCTATACCCCATTTCACTCCCAAACTTATCCTCCAGTGATAGGACTCCAAATCATGAAACTGTGCCATGTCTCTTTTCCTCCTGCTTTTAGCAATCTCATTAGATTGGACCTCATCAGTTTCCTGTCCCTTCTGGACAACAAAAACATCATTGGGAAGTTTCAATTTTGCCATGTAACAACATCTGGTCCACCCATAAGGCAGAAATATGTATGCCTTATTATCACAGACCCACCAAATATCCTTGAAATTTCCTGTAGTCACATTTCCTGGCAAAGCCTGATGCTTTACACTTAAAGTTTTACTCTGTCGACGATCTGGTGCATGAATGCTCACTGTATACGTCTCGTCATCAACTTTTCGACTGCTCTTTAGGAATTGCATCGTGTAGCTGTCACATTCTGATATTCCCAAAAACATACCAGCCCCACCATCATTTGAACAAAACAGGTTACGCCTTTCACAGGTGACACTTCCATAGCATCAGGAACTGCTGTTATAGCATTTTCATGTTGATCAAGTAAATTTGCATATGGTAATTCCCTCATCCAGGTGCAATTACCTCGAGGTCTATATAGATGATCTGAGGCAGCCATCCAAAGATCCGATGCTGCTTGTTGATTACACTGCAACCACGATAATGCATAATTTTGGCAATCTGAAGCCAATGGTTCCGTTACCGTCTCTAAAATTGGAGGCCATGTGCCCGGAGCTGGAACTCTCACCACACAAGGACAATTCATGTTACTAGCTAATCTTACAGAGTGAGTTAACTGCTGAAACCACAAATTCCTACTCGCCCATGGATCTGCAATTTGCATCGTTGAAGAGTCAAACCCAAAGGCTTTCCACTTAGTTTCTCGCTTCTGTAGCGCATGAATTTGTTCAGTCCTGCCTACTGGTTCCCAGTCTAAGTCAAACGAGTCATTGTCCACGTCCGGCCTAGTCTTCTGGAATGTCGCGGATGTATCTGTATCATTCTTTTTAACCATCGACATCTGAGTTTCAACTTTCTTACTGCTATTATTTAAACTATCCTTCAGCTCTATCGTCTGGTTTACATTTATCAATCCTTTTGATGTCGTAGATGTCATAATAGTTGTTGGTGTTGAATCTGCAAACTTTGTAGGCACTGAAGATGTCATCGTTGTTTTATTGGTAGAAGTTGTCATTACCATTGTTGTAACATTTATCCCTACCAAAGTTGAAGCTAGGTTAGTAGCCGGAGTTATATCAACACTACTGGTTGTTCCTGAAGTCACATTAGTGAATATTTTCTGTTCAATATTCACCCTTGGAGTGGTTTTTATAACGGACCCCTCTCGAATCTCTTTAACGACAGCAGATACCTGTGTAGGAACCGAGTTTTCTACCACAAGCATCATCTCATGAGTTTTGTATCCTTGTATCAAATAACTGCAATATGGTATAAATTCAAACTCTGGATCCAAATAAGTGCATGTATATTCCCCTTGATCTTCCCATGTAACATACATACATACATACAACATATGTAAGATAAGTGAACAATCTCCTGTCATTGGAAACCACCACATTTTATTATGTATTTCATACTTTCTTTGATCGTTAGGCAGACTGTCAACTTCAGGCCCTGTCATTAGTATGTCTTTACCACGACCATCTTTCCACATGGGGGCGTAATTACCTCTTCTATTCCATCTTCCACACTGACATGGAAGGTAACTAACTTAGCTCTAATCACAGTTTTCAAAGGTGTTGGAGTTATAGTAATCACCTGAGACACAGGTGTAGTTAAATGTGATATATTTCTTCAACACCTAGGGACTCTACGATCTTACTTTCATTTATTGCTACTAAAGTCACAATGTTGGTTCTGTAGACTGACTCTGACTGCACACTATGCTCTTTCTCACTCTGAAACTTTGCATCATAATAAGAAGACTTATAGTCACCTTGGTCTTCCAACTGGAACCTGTGTAGATAAAGGCTACAGTCTCCTAACCTTCACCCTCCTTTTATCATTGATCAGCACATATTTTCCTAGTGGTGACGTTCCTGATATATCAATGATCCTGCCTTGGCTATCTTCCCACTGAACTCGAAATTTTCCTTCTCTACTGTTTTCTTCTGTACACTGACTCTAGTTCTCGTAATGTTTTGGTCTGACCCTTTTTCGAACTGGTCTTGGACTCCTTGGTCCGACTGGGCCTGTGGATTCTCCTGGAGAGGCATTGCAGCCCTCTGGAGTCTGTGACGACTCACACCCCGGGGTAATGGGCTCTGTTTCTGGGACATATTGTAAATCGATGTCACCAAATCTCCTGTCCTGCTCATTGACTGAAAAGTTCTCTCTGGCATCATCAGGAGTATGCCCAAAATCATCATGATTTTCTGCACCATCGTCAATCCCCCCTTCTGAACCTTGACCTTGGGGGTCCTCATGTATCTCTGCTTCTTCTGCAGTTTCTTTTGGCTCTCTTGAGCCTTCAACATCTTGGCTCTGTGAGCGTGCCGCGTCTTCCCTTGGCGCTTTAACACAATGTGTTAAGTGATACCACGTCGGAGACCCCTTCACCTACACTGCAGTTCCAATACTACGAACCACTATAAAGGGTCCCTGGCAACTTTCGTTAAACCACTTCCTTCTAAATACCTTCACGAACACCTTGTCTCCCGGTTGCACTGTGTTCCTCATTTGCTCATCGAGCCTTTCTTGCGCCTCCTCCTGTTTTTGCCCTTTTCTGTTTCCTTTACAATCTTTCCTATTTCTTTTGGACTCCTTTCCCTCCTATCCTTTGCAGCTTTCAACACTTTCTGTCCCTCACTTTCAAACAACTGCAGAATACCAAGCTCTGTCCGTCTCTTCTTCTCTCTTCCTCACCTTCAGCTTCTCTTCCACACATTCAATTTGTCTTCCTCACCTTCAGCTTCTCCACACCGTCAACAACTTTCTCCATACCTTCAGCAACTACTAACAGGCACAAATGTATCATACCTATCATATTACTTTACTCAAAACCAAATCCCTCACTTTTCACTCGCATGTCTTCTAAATTTATAATACTTATTTTATTATACAAAGGGTTGTCAATTTATGAATCAGAAGAGTGAATATTTTAGTCTGTTTTCATTCTAATAACACCTTAAATCTTATTAATCTTTCTCCTTCTCTGTATCTCTCAAGGAGAGGAGGGAGGGGGAGCTCCCACTCTCCGTCTCACAAAAAGCATGCTAACTGGTGCTCAAAATGACGTATCACCCCTTGATCCACCTCTCAAAGTTTTAGCAAGGACTTCCAGATTTTACTGGCCATCAGAGAGTGAATATCCGGCCCAGACTCCCCTCAGAGTCGAATCAACCCAGCATATTAAAGCACAGAGTCAGGGGGAAAGAACGCACACAAAAGCCCACGCAGTATCCTCTCAATCAACAGGCAAAATACAAAGTCTAAACCTAAGCTAAACCTATCTTCTCCTTCATTTCGAATAAGACTCAATACTCTCTGAACAGACAAATTCTCTTCAAAATGCAATCACACACATACACACACACACACAGGCAGAAAGAGAGAGAGAGAGATCATACACCAATCAATCCACTAATCCTATATGTACAATTAGAATTTGTTTCTCAACTCTGATGGACTTTGTCAGGAGATTTTCTTTTCCCCTTCTTTTATTTTTTTTATCATTACGTTTTTACACATGCTTGTGTGAACAGAATGTCCTCGCTGGTCTCTCCACTCCTCCTTAGACTCAGCAAAGGCTCATACATTTTATCAATTGTATAAACGTCCTCTATGAGGCTCATAGGTTTTTTATCACTGAAGAGGCAAAAATGTTTCTCCTTATTAGTTACTAAACCTCCTTTAACCCATCATAACTTATATATTTCTACTTGATAAGGAGTCTATTCTATTTATCAATTGCACATACGCAAATACATTACACAGCCTTCTTCTCCCAGCTCAAACAAAGACATTCCACAGCTCACACACACACACATAGGCAGCATACACCCACACAGGCTAAAGACAAAGACCAAAGTCGTCATTCAACACATTACTTCACTGTGTGCTCACTGCACGCTAGGCTCGCTCAGCCTTTCCTTTTTTCTCCTCTCTCAAATTTTTTAGGCCTTTTTCTTCTCTTTTTTCTTTATCTTCTCTTTGTCTCTTATCTAAACCCAGGGCCCTTCTTTCCCTGTTTTTCCTATTTTCTTTTTTTTTTTTTTATTCCTATTTTCCAAATTCGACTATCTCTTAAAGCCAACTTTCTCTCAGTGTCTTATTTACACATGTCTTACTGTTAAGAAGATGTGGGCCCTGGCTTCATTATCTTGCATGGTTATTTAGCTCACTTACTTTCTAGTACTGCTATTCTACACTTTATCTCGACACTAATTCTTCAATTCTTTAACTTCTTTAACTTTAACTCTTTAACTTCAACTTTTATTTTTTTAACATCAACTTTTATTTCTTTAACTTTAACTGTTATTTCTTTTTCTTCCTTTTACTCTATGCACTACCCTATTTTGCATTTTTAACAACGCAATAAACCCCAATTTAGACGGAATATCACTTCAAACATCAACGCATCACAGCATGTCCGCACCAATGATTCTTTTTACAGTGCATCTAACCAGCTAAAACCCAACAGCCTCATTGAACTAACGCCCCAATATAAGTGAAAAATACTCAGCTGGCCAGTTTATATATTGTGGGAATAGGCGCGTCAAGGCCGTCAACAACTGGAGAAGCCTACATCTGGATCCTGTTCGTGACGCCAAATCAGCATCAGTCAGGCTTCATGAATACCTGGGAGTTTCCACCCAAAAGATTCCTCTTCTCAATGACATGTTTATAGTATCATATACATAATTTTAAACAGAGCATATACCATTTGTTTTACTACTCCTGCACAGCAACATTCCAGAGCCACTTGTATAAGCAACTGACATCTCAAGTCATATACTACAGTAGTGATGAATAGAAACCTGCAGTGATGCTTGGATCCAGTTTAAAGTCACACCGACGTAGAAACCTGCAGTGATGTTGCAGAAACCTGCAGTGATGTTTGGATCCAGTTTAAAGTCACACCAATGTTGAAACCTGCAGTGATGTTGCAGAAACCTGCAGTGATGTTTGGATCCAGTTTAAAGTCACACCGACGTAGAAACCTGCAGTGATGTTTGGATCCAGTTTAAAGTCACACTGACGTAGAAACCTGCAGTGATGTTTGGATCCAGTTTAAAGTCACACCGACGTAGAAACCTGCAGTGATGTTTGGATCCAGTTTAAAGTCACACTGACGTAGAAACCTGCAGTGATGTTTGGATCCAGTTTAAAGTCACACTGACGTAGAAACCTGCAGTGATGTTGCAGAAACATGCAGTGATGTTTGGATCCAGTTTAAAGTCACACTAATGCAGAAATATACAGTGATGTTTCGGTGTAAAAGACAGAGTGGGTGTAATGACAGGTTTCTTTGCTGCAGTGTTTAGGATCTCTCTTTAAAATTAATTGTTATGTAACAGGATTCTGCTGGAAAAGAGTACAGATTGTAACTGAGGTCAAAGAAAAACGTTTTATATTTAGTGTCCGTTTCCTGTTTGTGTCTGAGCTCAGTGTTCTGACCTTTGTCGGACCACAAACCTCATCTCAGGCTTATTACAGACAGACCAAAGAATGTCACTCTATCAGAGAGTCAACCAACACACACACACACACACACAAACACACACACACGCACGCACGCACGCACGCACGCACGCACACGCACGCGCACACACACACACACACACACACACACACACACACACACGATGACGCAGGAGGTGTCACCCTTTATAAGAGCCCTGTGGTCCAGGAGGGGGGGTCAGGGGGTCTCAGTCAGCTCACAGGTAAGAACTTATCGTGTTCTGTATGTGTGTGAGGATTTGGTCAGTGTGGTTCATGTCTCATCAACAGTGTGTGTGTGTGTGTGTGTGTGTGTGTGTGTGTGTGTGTGTGTGAGAGAGAGAGAGAGAGAGAGAGAGAGAGAGAGAGAGAGAGAGAGAGAGAGAGAGAGAGAGAGAGAGAGAGAGAGAGAGAGAGAGAGTGTGTTTTAGTACTCTCGTATATGTGATAAAATGGGGTCTTAGTTTTTCTAGTGTGTTTGTTAAATCTTTTATCGTCTGCTGCAGAAACTAAATCTGATCTGAAGACACAAAAACAAAATATTAAATCAATAAACATTTTTGGAGTTAGAGTTTTTGCTGTTTATACTTTGAACTGCAAATGTAAAACTGTTTTTAAAGTGTTATATTGTTAGTGTTCAATGTTAAAGTGTTATTAACGTGTTATATCATAGTGTTAAATGTTAGAGTGTTATTTAAGTGTTATATTGTTAGTGTTAAACATTAAAATGTCATTTAAGTGGTATATTATTAGTGTTAAATGTTAGTGTTATTAAAGTGTTAAATTGTTACTGTGAAATGTTAGTGTGTTTAAATGTTATATTATTAGTGTTACATGTTAGTGTTATTAAAATGTTATATTCTTAGTGTTAAATGTTAGTGTTATTTAAGTGTTATATTGTTACTGTTAAATGTTAGTGTTATTTAAGTTTTATATTGTTAGTGTTAAACGTTAGAGTGTTATTAAAGTGTTATATTGTTAGTGTTAAATGTTAGAGTGTTATTTAAGTGTTATATTGTTAGTGTTAAATGTTAGTGTTATTTAAGTGTTATGTTGTTAGTTTAAGGGTTAAATGCTAACCCTAAATCTAACCCTATCTATAAAATATAAACTATCGTGGAGTCTGATGAGGATGAACAGAGTGGGTGGTCCCCTCTTTGTATCATAGACAGGTATAGACGTCACACACTGGCTGGTTGCTAGGTAATGCCTCACTCTGGTTTCATTCATAAGCTTCAAAAATATGTTCTACTAAATAAGATTTTGGATAACTTTAAGATATTGTTAATATTTTTTTCCTAGTATGTTTTATTAAAAATTATGTCATGAGATGAGATATTAATTATATATTATCATATTATTTTAATGGTCACAGTTAACTTATCAGGTAACTTGTGTTGGTTCACGTTGTTGACTGTTGTGGGCGGATACATTACTCAAAATAAAATAAATAGAAGAACTGGATTTAGTGCTTAATCCATGAAAGGGATGTGTTCAGAGTTAATTCCTTTTTAGTCATGTTTAGTTACATAAAAAGATGAATTAAAGATTTAGACTGTATTTAAACTGTGGAAACACATTAATACTTTATGAAACACCTGGATCTTGTCTTAATGAGCCTCATTCAGAAATTTTGCAGCAGCTGTGATGAGGGATGTAAACAACAGGCCCTGATGAATATTTGATCAAATAAAAGTTACGTTTTTCATCTCTGCGGGGGGGTTGAGGTCAGAGTGAGGCATTACCTAGCAACTATCCTCCGTGTGTGACTTATGTACCTGTCGATGATACAGAGAGGGCACGACCGCTCTGTTCGTCCTCATCATTCTATCACTTTCCGTTGTACATTAATTATATTTCACATAAACATATTTTATGTTTACATATTTTAGATCATTATTCATTCATAAACTTCTGTAATTAAATTACACAACAGGAAGTCTTCCATTATTGTGAAAGAGTGACAGGAAGTGAAGTGTGTGTTTTTTCATCATGTTGTCTGAGTGTTAAATGAGATATTTTATTTATGGCAGAATATTTCAATCCCTTCAATCCTGCAGTTTGAAGGAGGATCTGCAAAGGGAATCGAACCAGCGGCCTGTCATGATGAATGGACTGTTGGTTGCTCTGATGATGGCTGCTCTCTCTGCAGGCGTCTGCACCTCTGTCAGTCTGATGTCCACCCGCTACACTACAGGTACAGTCTGTCAGGTGGAATATACTCATTACAATATACTGATTACAATACCGTACACTGATTACATTACAATACACTGATCAATTTATCTGCATACAGATCATTAAATTAACCTGTATTCACTCTGAATCAGTATCACTGCAGTTTGTGAAAATAAAACACATAAGACACACATTTCCTTTTTTCTTGTCTTTGTCGGAGGTTCATTTTGTTCCTCTTCCTGTCAGCCCGTCTGTATCACCTGGCCGGCAGTCTTCAGGTGTGGCTGCTGGGTCTCTCTGTCCATCACTTGGAGGAGCACTCCTCCTTACTGACAGAGTGACCAGTAACAGTCTCAGTCTGTTTTTGGCTCCACAGCTGTTTGGTGTTTTTAGGAAAAGATTCCCTAAAGAGGGAAGCAGCTCCTGATCAGAGACACTAAATGATCAAGCATCAACAGATAACTGCTCTAGTTTCAGTGTGCGTTAGAGATCCTTAAAATGGAATCAAACTGTAAAACTACATGAAAGTTTTTCATTGATTAATCAATAAACCTTTTGATGTCAGTTCAGTCTTTATAATGAAACTGAATGAGTTTGTCGTTAATAGTCTCTCAAACAAAATCCGGGTATTTAGTCTGACACCTTACGACAGTTTGTACATACAGAGGTGCAGTGATATTCAATAAGATCAGACAGAAAAAGAAGACAAAGAGGTTTATTCTGAATTCATGAAGTTTTCTACATTCAATCATTAATCTGAACTATCATTTATTTCATGTCAGATATGAACCTGTGAATAAAGACTGCAATCTTTTGTGTCAATCAGAACAGGAAATACTCAAAGCTCTGACAGACTTCAGCCAAGCATCGACCCCGCCCTCAGCAAAGGATTCTGGGATTTTATCTGCTAATGGAAAGTTGCCGGGGACCAGATGGAGGAAGTCTGATCTGCTCCGCCCTCAGGCGGTCGATAAACGTCAGGACGTGACCTCGTACAACCTGAACTCCTTCGGCCTGAGATATGGGAAGAGACAGCAGACCTGAATCTGATCTGAGAAATATTCTCTGATTTTATTTGAGTTTAATATAGAAAGTAAAAATCAATCAGACTCATTGATAAAGGATGTTTCCTGTGTGTGTAATCGTACTGAAGAAAGAAAAACTCAACTGTAACAAAAAATAAATAAATCTGAAGTCATCAATCACAAGAAGTATTTTTGAAATAATATACACTGATTAAAACTTTGTTAAGATTAATCTGTACATTTTAATTCTATACAAACTAATTTATTTATGTGGAGGAAAGAAATAATTTAAGAAAATAAACGTTTCAGCCTTTATTTGTTCATTGTAACTCGACATATTTTTAACCAAATAAGTATGACGGTGATAACATATAACATATTATAGTTGTATTAAAAACTTGAGGCAGACGACATGTTTCCTGCAGAAAAAGAGCAGGTTCACAGTAAGTGACTCTGACCAGTTATCAGTTTTTGATCAGACTCTCTGAGTGTGTGTTTGAATCTTGTTTCCTGTCACTGAACTTCATCTTTCCACCGAGGCAGCGAGCTGACGGGTTTCCTGCAAGAAGACTTAAACTATAAAACTTTAAGAAGAATCAGAGAGAAAGTATAAAACGTATTTAATAAAGTGATCATTCAGCCGCGTGGATCTCAACATGAACAGCTGTGTGCTGAGACTCTGCGTGTTTGTGTTCCTGACAGCAGACGGTAAGTGATTCTAATGTTTTATTCAAACACAGGAAAATGTCTAAATAAAGATATCTGTGTTTTAAAAAGAAACATCTAATCTTCTACAGTGTGAAACAGTGTATTATGATCAGGGACTGGCAGGAGAAGAGCTTTGAATAGACTTTTATATTGTACATTGAATACATTTAAACATTTGAATGTGTAACCAACAGATTAGAAACTATATTAAAAACTCAAAGACTTTTTATCGCATCACATCTGATCATTTCATTTGGAAAACATGATTAACTATAAAGAACTTTCATTTGACCTTTATTTTACTGAAAGTTTAGGAGTCACTGTGAACTAAGACGGCAGGTTGTGTTTATGGGACGGTTATAGTTGTTTAAAAAACTCAGACTAAGACACCAGAGACAGAGACAGAGATACCCAGCGTGGAGCACAAACTCCAACATTTAGACTCATATAAAGAAGATTTCTTAGATACGGCACAAAAACAAAGACGGTGCGTTTTTCTTTAGAAGAAACACATTATCACATTTTCACATTTTCACATTCAGGCCGCTTTCACACTTTTCTTGTGAGACGCTCAATACGATGTTGAGAAGAAAAAAACGCGTTTACACAAAGCAGCTCGGTGGTTCAATGCCCTCCAGCAAGGCACTGATCGCCTCATATGTTCCTGTTCTGTTCGTTCAGTCATTAAAGTACAGAACGAGAATTCTGTCTGTGTCTGGTTAACAACGTCAGATGTCATAAAGAAAGGTGTGAAGGTAGTGATTATTATATCACCTTTATTATCACATGATTCATGATTATAGATATAGTTCATTTCTGACACACAGGCCTCGTTAGCATGTACAAACAAGCTGTTAGTATCTCTGTGAATTGAATCAAGCTGCTATGAACATTCACAGTCTGAGCGCATCAGGTTCATTATGAAGTCAGAGTACACACACGCACACGCACACACACACAGGAATTAATACAGAAAAGGATTGTGAGGCTTTTACTGCCACTAAAGCTGCACTAATGAGACCAAAAGAAACCGACTCAGTCTCAGAGTTAAAAGCTCACATTGAAATCAGCCGTCGTGATAACACTTGGTGCATTTTTTGAATAATGAGGTCAATCCACACCTCCTCCTGTTGGTGGGTGGTGAAGAGACTCCTGTCCAATGTGGTGTCCCTCAGAGCACCATACTTGGCCCAGTGGCATAAACCTGTACTTCAGGTGACATTCATGTTTAACTGAGGCTTTAGCTGACTTCCTGCCATGAGCCGTCTTAAATAAATAAAGTTACATACATCTCTGACGATTGTTAAAGACAAAATATTACTTTTCAGTAAACTTTATCTTCACTTCATCTGATGGAAACTTTTTAGTGCTGCTGCTGTGGAAAGATTTACTTATCAGCTTCATCAACCACAGCAGAGAGAGCTGTGTGTGTGTGTGTGTGTGTGTGTGTGTGTGTGTGCTGATTTGAACCTGAGACAGAGACCACACTTACAAACACTCAGGACATGAGAGGAGTTGAATTTCAAAATAAAAGCTGAGTGTGTTGTGTATCTGCAGGCTCTCTGGGAGCAGAGCGGCGCATCACTGTGATGAAGAACTCTCCTGTGACTGTCGTTTGTTCCAGCTCTGAGGACCTGGTTAGGTGTACCTGCCACTCTTACCATCAGGACTGTGAGGAATGTCTGCATGTGATCAGACAAAAACTTCCTGTAAAAATCTCGGAGAAGTTTCCATATAAATATTTCAGATTTTTGGGTCTGCAGCGCTCACACTCCGGACGTTACGCCTGCTTCAGCTCAAGCGGCCGATCTCTGGGAAGGCAGTTCAGGTTAAACGTGACTGAAGGTAAGATACGTCTGTGTTGATCCTGCGCACTAGTGTCGCTTTGTTAGCACCAACACTAACTCCCTTCACTTCAAACACAACAGCTCGGTCTGAGGCCCTCCGCTTCAAACCAGATGCACCTGTGGTGTCAGACTGGCACGTGCAGAGCTCCATCACATCAAATTAAAATATGCAAACTAGTAATAGAGGCATGATTGGGTTAGACTTTCAAAATAAAGCTTGCTGAGAAACATATCAGACGTTTAAATATAAGAAAGTGAGCCGTTCATTTCTAGCAACAATCAGTTAATCAAACTCCAAATTATTGATGACTAAGGAGGCTCACATGATAGTGTTATATTCTGATAATATAAAACTCTTTTCGGACGTTATTTGATCTCATATTATTTTGTGAGTTCAAACCTTCTATAATCATAGACGTCCATCAAATTTACATCCTGATAAAACAACGGGACGGTCTTTCCCTCCTGACTCTCACTCACTGAACACATGAACAATGTGAGACAGTCATTAGTTTCTTTGAACATCAACCCGTCTGACTGTCGGCACTAAACTTTGAACCTGGATGTTTTTTATAATCTCTATAATTGTGGTTTAAACTGAACTCTGCTGATGTTTCTCTTCCTCCTGACAGACCAAGCCCCGGCGGTAATCTTCGGGACTGTGGGTCAATCTGTGGTTCTGTCCTGTGGACCGGAGTGGAAAATCATGGCCGCCTCTCAGAGACTCTGGTGCCGCCTGTCGGGTCCGGATACGTGTGAGCCGGACTTGGTTCTGAGTGTTCAGAATCAGACCAGAGGGGACTTCAGGGTCCTGGGCGGTTCTGGATCGTTCTCCCTGCAGAAGGATCACCTGAATCTGAATGATTCTGGATCTTACAGGTGCTCTTACAGCATCCAGAACCAGACCATGGTCCATAATGTGGACCTGCAGGTTAGAAACAGATCCTTACAGATCGGACCGGTCCGAGTCAAGGACCAGCTCCTCCAGGTCACATGTGAGTACTCCCAGGAGCTGCGGGACTTCTCTAAGTCCTGGTTCTGTGACGGTTCTGAGTGTCCGGACTCAGTGAAGATTGTGGACGACAGGCTCAAGTCTGCGTTACAGTTGAGTGTTGATGATGTGAACTGTTCAGGTGTCTCATTCTTCGAGTGTGTGTTAGAGGCGACAGACAGGTCTGTGCCCTCTGCAGTTTATCAGAGACCTCAGAACCCCGAGGTGGACCTGGAGGTATCTTTAGGACAGAACCGGAGGGTCCAGGTCCAGGCCTACAGCCGGCTCAGACTGGTCTGTCCCAAACCAGACTGGTCAAACCTGAAGCCGATGACAGGGGGGTCCTTGTCCAAAGACTACGATTATAACTACAAGTGGGGGTTCTGGTGCCGAGTGGTCCACTCTCACTGTTTGGATCAGAGCGAGAACGTGAAGGAGAAGGGCAGCTCGCTCACCTTACACACCTGCATCACACCTGACGATGACGGAGTGACGTACCGCTGCTCCTCCGACGGGTTCCATACAGACGTCCAAATCCTCATCAAAGGTGGGACCATGTTTATGTGTGTGTTCATTTTTAATACAGAAAGAAGGTGCTATTTTAAAAAACGATGAGAAACCGTTCGTCCGCTTTTCTCCTGAAGTGTAAAGTATGATCCCTCAGGGTAGAGGTTTGTTTCAGGACAACGTTAAAAAAGAAAATTCACTTTGACGGCTGAGCTCCTGTAGATCAGAGTTCTCTTCAGGGACAGGTAAGAGGTTAATATGGCAGCATGAGCTAATACAAGTGACAAGTTTATTCCTCTGTTTTTTTCCTGTGTCTTCTGTTTTGAGGTTCAGCTCTGCAGCGTCTGGCTTTGACACACTTCTGTCCACTGTAAACTTTGTTTCTTCCTGATATTAAAGTAAACTTTGTTTCTGCCTGATATTAAAGTAAACTTTGTTTTTATCTGTTAATAAAGTTACAGAGAGATGATGATGACAGTTAATAAGATAAAACATGTTAATATGAGTGTGTGACATGATAATCAGACACACGTCCCTCCCTCTGCTTCATCTTCACCACATATTTACTCTGACCTGTCAATCAGTGACATCACGTTACTATTCATCCCCCAGGTGACCCTACTCCTCCTCCTCGTCAGGCTCCTCCTCGTCAGGCTCCTACAGCTGTAAGGTAGGTAGCTCCACTCTTTATTAACATTAACATTACAGTATAGTATATAAAGTATATATAGTAGATATGTGTTGTGTTTCAGGCCCACGCGTGTCACAAAGCAGAGGTCAAAGGTCATCATCTCGGTGGTCAGTGTGATTCTTGTTCTGCTCGTCGTTCTGTCTGTGATGCTCTTTAGATGTAAAGGTGAGACATACACTCAAAGTATATTTTATGATATGAATCAATGTAACGGGGCTGGTCATATTTAATGTGAAACTTCAGACTAACTAAAAACTAAACGTCACTACCTCCTTTTGTCCTGTTTGTCTCTAAATATAGACTGTGTTTCTGTGTTGCAGGTCAGAGACTGACAGAGAGGCTTTGTGCTCTGTGTGAGAGGAGGTCTCCACTATCAGCGGCCGACGTGCATGCTAACATTCATGCTAACGCGTACGCTAACTCAGTTGCTCAGTATTACAGTCACCACCACAGACAGCTGCCCCCCCCTCAGAGACAGGCTGAAGGTATGAAGCATTTTATCAATTAAAGCTGAACTGATTATTATTATGCTGTTTATTATCATAGGTCAGAGGAGTGTGTGTGTGTGTGTGTTTGTGTGTGTGAGCGGTGTGTGAGTTCAGTTGGACACAGTCTCATGTGAAACCGTCGTCTCCTGAATGTGAACATTGAAACTGTTTTGTGTTCTTGTTTCAGTTTAACAGACCCAGTTAAATACATGTGTTAATACATTTTATACAATAAAAAGATAGTTTTCATTAGTAGTAAACATATTTATTTACCATCATCTCCTCGTCTCCTCCAGCTGTCAGCACTGAATGTAAAACTGTTGTTCTTTACAGAAGGAGAGACGCAGACTTCCAACAGCTCAGAGGATGAGGTCAGTTATAATGCACATGTTGTTTCCTTCTTTTATACACAACATACTTTATATATACATACACTACCAGTCAAAAGTTTGGACACACTTGTATGAGAAAATGTGTCCAACCTTTGACTGGTAGTGTATATATACTGTATATAGTATATGTATTATATAAATAATTTATATTTTAAACCAGAATCTACGCCCACGCCTCTTAAACAGTCTGTGGTTCCTCATGTTTTAGTTATGTCAAAGTTATACTGAAACAGTCTGTTAACATGTGAGTTTTACTAACTTACTGTTTGATGTTCCTCCACAGTTTGAAGAGCTACCTGTCCGTCCTCAGACATCCGGCAGCATCTCTGCAGAGCAGACGGAGTACGTCTCAGTCAGAGCAGCTCTCAGAGAGAACATGAACTCTGTGAGGGACGCTGAACGCTCTGAATACAGCAGACATGTTGGAACTGACCGAGAGGCAGGGATGAGACAGAGAGAAGCTCAGACAGGCTCAGACTCAGAGAGCGACTACAGAGAGGAGGGGGAGGAGGAGGAGGACGAGGAGGAGGAGGAGGAGGAGGAGGAGGAGGAGGAGGAGGAGGTCACCTACACTCAGGTCACCATCAAACCTAAATACTGACACCTGTAGATGCTTCAAGAGCTGAAAGAGGAGGTCAGAGTGGAAGCATCGTGATGGTGATGGTGATGGTGATGGTGATGATGGTGATGATGGTGATGATGGTGATGGTGATGATGGTGATGATGGTGATGATGATGATGGTGATGATGGTGATGATAGTGATGGTGATGGTGATGGTGATGGTGATGGTGATGATGGTGATGATGATGTGATGGTGATGATGATGGTGATGATGATGGTGGTGATGATGATGGTGATGATGGTGATGGTGGTGCTGGTGGTGATGGTGATGATGATGTGATGGTGATGGTGATGTGGTGATGGCGACGGTGATGGTGATGATGGTGATGGTGATGATGATGGTGGTGATGGTGGTGCTGGTGGTGATGGTGATGGTGTTGATGGTGATGATGATGATGATGATGATGTGATGGTGATGATGATGATGGTGATGATAGTGATGGTGATGATGATGATAATGATGATGATGATGTGGTGATGGTGGTGGTGATGTTGGTGATGATGATGATGATGATGATGATGATGATGATGTGATGGTGGCGGTGATGACGGTGATGATGGTGATGGTGATGATGTGATGGTAGCGGTGATGACGGTGATGATGGTGATGGGCTAAAGGATAATATCTTTTTATATTAAGAGTCGATAACGTTGATAGACTCACAGTTTAGTGTATATTCACAGAGTCACACGGCAGAAACACAGACAGACAGTCTGTAGTTTTCTGTTTGCACATTAAGAACCGGCAGGAGGACACGCCCACTTCTCAGAGCAACGATGAGCTGACAGAAAGCTTTAAAGGCGCTTTTAAACCAAAGGCTGGAAAGCGTCTGTGAAAGTGAGCTCCTGGTTTCCTGTAAAGACGAGGAAACGTTCAAAATGAAACGTGATGTTTATGTTATGTTAAACATGATTCATAGGAATGTTAGCAGAAGCTAAGCTAGCAGCCCCTCACGGGACATCCTGTCTGCTGAACAAACACTGAGTTTAAGTCAGATTTATTTAGTGATTACGTCAGCGCTGCGTCTTTATGGCTAATAATCAGTGGTAGTAGCTAACATAAGCTAACATTAGCCGCTAACATTTTCCAGAATAAAAAATAATTGTATTGATAAAACTGATAGTATATGTAATGTTGACTGATCCTGCAGTTCCCGTATCTGCCTGTAGGTGTCAGTAAAAATCACATTCACTAACACCCTGTCGGATATAAAGAAGTGTATGAGTGTATCTGAAAGCACACAAACATGAGCTGTTTTCATGCTGTCCTGTATTTTATGTATTTTGAACATTAAACATAAACTGTGTTTCAGTCTAAACGGCTTTCAGCATCGTGTTTAAAATGTATGAATAATAAATGATCCTAATGATTCTTTGCATTAAAGACACATAAATATATGAATATTACTTAATATTAAAATATAACACTGCTGAAGTAGAAGACATGTTGCATTAGTGATGTCACTGGTCATCTATAATTATCTAATCTAGCTAACGTGACAGAATCCACCGTCTGTGTCACAGCTTTGCCTCCTCACAGCGGTCTCACACTCACACACAGATGTGCTCATTTTATTAACTGTTGTTTGTGAAGTTGCTTTGTAGTTCAGAAGGTCATTGTTATTAACTGTTTGCATGCTCTAACCTGCAGGCAGAGATTATACAGGTGAATACAGGTGTCAAGACTTGCTCAAAGGTTAATAAACGAGGATAATAAATTATGTTCAGTGGAAATAATTTTAGTACAGCTCTTTGACCGACTGAATGCCTACATCATGTAGAATGATGAATCTAAAGTCTGACATCATGTCGGCCTGCACAGTCAGAATATAAGAAACGTTTAGACAGTCACATTTTACAACTGTTTATTTACATCATGAACCCTGAGATGTTTGGTGTCAAAGAGAGAATCTGAGAGATGTCTGAAAGTTTGAGTGCAGAAAAGCCTGGAAGATATTCAGCCTGATCACATGATCAGCTGTTTATTGACTGGTTTTTAATTGTAAACGTTTTAGGTACAAAAAACTGAACATGGTAAACAATAAATTAATCTGAGCAGATAGAGAGCAGTTATTAAGTCGGTCAGAGGACGTCAGGCCTCCGTCTGTGCTGCTCAGACCATCGACGAGCTGCTGGGGAACATCTGAAACACACGAGAAAACATCTATAATACAACTGTGATATGTGATATATTTATTGTATATGTATATATATTATATGATTATGATTATATATTTATGATATACTGTATGTGATGTATGATAGAGTCTATATGATTAATGAGAGCACGACTCACAGCCTGGAGGAACGGGATGTTCACTGCTGACAGCACAAAGCTCAGCGCCATCGGGAAGAACGACCTGCAGAGACGAGAAGAGAGACGGGCAGAAACATGAGCAGACAGACGGGCAGAGGGACCAGCAGAGACAGGCAGAGAGACCAGCAGAAAGACGAGCAGAGAGACACGCAAAGAGACCAGCAGACAGACAGGCAGAGGGACCAGCAGAGACCGGCAGAGAGACCAGCAGAAAGACGAGCAGAGAGACAAGTAGAGAGACAGGCAGAGGGACCAGGAAACAGACGGGCAGAGGGACAAAAAGACGGGCAGACGGATAGGCAGAGAGACAGGCAGAGGGACAAAAAGAAGGGCAGAGGGATAGGCAGAGAGACGGGCAGAGGGACCAGCAGACAGGTGGGCAGAGGAACGGGCAGAGAGACAGGCAGAGGGACATGTAGAGTGACAGGCGGAGTGACAGACGGAGGGGCGGGAAGAGAGACAGGCGGAGGGGCAGGCAGAGAGACAGGCAGACAGACGTGTTCAGTCAGTATTTATGACATAATGAGAATAAAAAAAATTAAATAGTCATCATTTTGGGAGAAATCGACTGGTTGTGTTTCTGACCTGAATAAAAGCATGAAGCCGTAGCTCTCTGCCAGCAGGCCGGTGATTGGCCAGCGGCAGAGCACCAGGGACACGCCCCCCAGGAAGAAGAAGGAGCCTCTGAGCTTGTGTCTCTGGAAGAAGAAGGTGGATGTCCTCCTGACGCCCACGATGAGCATCAGACCGCTCAGGAACAGGATCTGAAACAGGACACCACTCTGAGAGCCGTGATCACGTCTGTACACCCTATATAAGCTGTCTTTTAATCATCCTTTTCACACTGTGTCACTGTGTGCTGTGATGTGTTCATGGTCACACTGGGAGTGTCGGAGGATTCAAAGCTTCACCGTCAGGACCTTTAATGTCTGTTTTGTCTCTGACAGTGAACTCTTCATCACGCCCTGCTGTGCATTATTCACTTCATCACATATTCAACCCCTCAGTCCTTCAACAGGAAGTGACATTTATTATTACCTCACTTCCTGTTTAAAGCGTCAGACCTCAGCCGGTCAGAGAGTGTAAACAGGAGCCGGTGATGGTGTGATGTCACAGTGTGATGTTGTGATGTGTTCCCTGAGCAGACGTGTGTGTGTGTGTGTGTGTGTGTGTGTGTGTGTGTGTGTGTGTGAAAGTTTCCTCACGTTTCCAAAGGCCAGCAGGACCGAGTCAAAGTACAACAAGACGCCAAAGATCAGGAAGAACACGCCGAACCCCATCAGACCCAAACCTATCTCTGTAACACACACACACACACACACACACACATCATAAATGTCTCACTGTCGAATGATCACACTGGCTGTAGCTTTAATTCTCTGTCTGATTCTTTAAACCTGCAGAGGCGCAATATGGACATGTTTCAGTGTCTGCTGGTTTGACATGCTGCTGTGGAATCCCTCAGTGCAGAACAGAGTGTATTCTGGGTAATGAAGTCACCATTAGCTTCTTTATACATAAGTCACAGAGTCCTTTAAATAATGTGAGACATGAATCAAACATGTGGACCGTGAAGAAAGGTTTTAACAGCCATCAATCAGCCGTTCATTCAGCGGTAACAGCATGAACTGAAACTTTAAATACTCTCTTATTGTCCACCTGAGCTTCAGACCTCCCCCCCACCACACACACACACACACAGAGTTGCACAGTGTCACACTACACAACATTTTTACAGTGTCACACTCACTCTGCATCTCCGTGACAGCAGCCATGATGGTAATCCTCACGCACTCCTGCCTGTCGCCCTGTCCCTGATCCTGTCTTCGTCTCTCTGAGGTTAAACGTGTCTCTCTCTCAGCTGTGACCTTTGTGCGTTGATGTTGTCATTGTTGGCTGAACATTAACCCGAGCACTCGGAGCCGCTCTGTGAGCTACCTGAGTGATGTCGTCAATCAAAGGTATATTTCATGTACTGATGTGTTATCAGGTGTGTGTGTGTGTGTGTGTGTGTGTGCTGTCACTGCTTCTTTAATAAGCACAGCTCAGCTCATTTCATCATTAATCCTCAGACGCTGTGAGTCTGTGTGACGCCTGAACCTGCTCATTCAGGTGTTATCAGGTTTAATTAAACGCCTGTTATCAGTCGTCATCAGGAGCTCAACTGATTAGTTATTATGTACTGTTAAGGTGGAACGACATATATTTACATTAAGGTGGATGGGGCAGGACACAGGAGGAAGTCAGCTGGTCTGAAGAGTAAAAAGTTCACCGAAGTCAACGTCGGGATGAAGGTCACTTTTATTCATTTACAGGTAGCTTCTCATTTCTCAGGGTGGGGGGGGAAGGGGATGTAGGGGGGGTCGGGGTCAGTCTGTTTGGCAGTGAAGCTCATCATGCACAGGTGTGCAATAATAACAGGTATCAGGTGTTCACACTGTTTGTTTACATTCACTTTATTGCAAGCAGATTATTTGTCTCTTTTCATATTTGCATAGTTCAAGCAGTTTGTCCCCAAAGAAGCAGGTTACATGAGATACACTGAAAATATAATGTACACATTATTTATTGTCATCATTAACAGATGCTACATGTGGTATCAAAGATGGACTCAACTTTTGACTTCCTGTTTTTAACGCTTCAGGTTCCTGTTGTTCAAAAATATCAAAGTTGTGTTCAGACGTCGTGCAGAGCGATAAAACCGTCCTCTGTGACAAGAACAGAATCGAGTGTAAAAACCATCAAATACCATGCAGATAAAAAAATACTCCGTCTTCTTCTCAACACGTTCCCTTTCTTTAAAAAACTGAAACAAAAATAGAAATTTCTCTGAAATCCTTTAGTTTTATTGTGAAGGGAGAGCCGCCACTGCTTCCTGTCTCATAATGTCTCTGGGCGTACGATGGCTTTCGACAAACAGCTGAAACACTGAAAAGTGGACAGACGTATAAACAGCAGATATACACAAGACACAGGGTCAGGGTGTGTGCGTGCGTGTGTGTGTGTGTGTGTGTGTGTGTTTGTGTGTGTGTGAAGGGAGGGGGTCACAGCGTTTAAATCTGGAGGAAACAGCAATAAAGACACAACAACTGTTTTTGAGAACAAGTTTCAATTTTCACGCTTTGACCTGTAGGTGAGAGCGGGGGGTCTGTAGGTGAGAGCGAGGGGCTGTAGGTGAGAGCCGGGGGTCTGTAGGTGAGAGCAGGATAGATTCTGATTCTGATTATTATTTCTATGGAAACAGGGATGAGTTAGAGCAATGATAAAAGTGAGTAGATATGGTTTATTGAGGGGCTAAATCTTCTGTAATAACATTAGACAAATTAACCTTTTGGCAGGTTAAAGCTGCAGTTGGTAAGATGGAGAAGAGAGTGGAAAGATTACAACCTCCAGGTCCCTCCCCCTCTCTCTCCGCCGCGCTTCAGTCCTGCCTCCAAAGCCCCTCCCCGCAGAGGAGGCTGTCATGCACTGCACAGGCAGGCTAGCAACCACGGCAACTGATTAAGCCAGGTAAACAACATGGCGGACACACCGGTAAGAACGTGACATGTCACCAATCGCAGCCGTTGTTTTACACCACCAACCCGATCGATGCAGATACAGTGTTATCGCTGTGAATGGTAATCTACAGCAGATTCTATTTGGCAAAACCACCAGCACTTAGTTTGCTAACAGAGACTGAAAAAAAACAGCGCCAACTAAGCAGTAACACGCTAATGTAAGGCGAAATGAAAAACATTTAGCCGTGAGAGCACAGGCACATAACTATCAGGGGAAAGTCCGAAGCGGTAACATTATCCTGGGCACTTCACAAAGATATTTTCAGCCACTCCGCCATGAAACGACGCTAAACAGCAGCCCCATTGGGAACAAGCTAACGTTAGCCCGACTGCAACACCTACGTAACACGTCACAGTAACCGCAGACATCTGAACAATGTGGAAACACATTTTGAAAACAAATACAGCAGAAATTAAGCTGGGGTAAATACCCGTCAAGCAGAACTGTGGCTAACTAATGTTTACTCTTGCTTTGTTTCTGTCTCGGTCCAACTCTTTCTTTATAACTTGCTTTTCCTCATTTGTCTTCCTCGCCTTAACTCTCTCTGTAGGGCAGTTTTTTCAATCCCGGTGGTTGTTTTTCAGCCATTGTGGATACAAAACCTACTGATGCCGCACACACTGAAAATATTGAGCTCGACAGTGTGAGCATGCGCGGGGGGGAGTGGGGCTGAGTGAGCAGTGATTGACAGCAGCCTGAGAGACTGCTCGGCTCTGATTGGTTGTTGTGGTTCGGGAGCGTTGGGTTCTTGCCATTAGGAGCAGTAGGAGGAGCCAGAGGAACATGATTGTTTTTACAGATTATCTCTCTCATGGGATACTTGGGATAAAGTGATAAACTGCATGTTTAAAGTGACAGTTTGAGCAAATATGACAAAAAGTCAAGTAGATACTGATCGTTTGTAACAGTCATTGCTGCCACTGATAACAGCAACTCCTCCAGACTTAAACTCATTATAATACGTCTCTTTATGACAGCATATAAAACAGCAGACTCAGACATATGGCACTGCATGACTGGATGAATGATGTGATGTGTTAATGACAGTATATAAACTCTGTACTGACTGCATGTTAGCTAACCTCTCTTTACACAGACACGTTACTCCTCTAAGGTCACTTCTATCTTCACTTTACGGATCCAACGTTACCTAAACTTTAAATACCAACAATCAGAGTGATGCCAAACACAGAGATGAACACATGTACACAGTGAAGACTCTGCTTTATATCAATTACACTCATATGCTTCTGGACTACAGGTCAAAGGTCATGAAACATCAGCGCAGAGAGGTTTATAAAGAGCAGAGATGGTGCTGGAGGTGACGTCACGTCCTGCTAGCAGTCTGTGCTAACATCTTCACTGTCCACTGCTTAGAGAGTTTTAAATGAACCTTAACCGTCGTGTAGTCGGACCACTTTATTCTACCAGGAAGAGCCTTCTGGACTTAAGTTAACCATAGACTGTATATAGAAGAGGAGTGAAGCCAATACAGAAGTGCCTCATTTTCAGCAGGGGGCGACTCTCTTTGTTTATTCCCTCAGTAAACATTTTCCTAATCAGTTTATGGTCCCAATCCATAGTTTCGAGTCTTCTTCAACACAGCATGATCATTGGTGCTCCCATTTAGAGTCACAGAGACCATAAAGCAGGGGAGGGTGTAGGGTTGGGCTACCTTTGATTGACTGGGATGGAGACATAAAAAAAAGAACATGCTTCTTTTAATTAGCCGAAATACACCAAGAACCACTGCTGGTGTTACGCTCTTTATTATGCCTGAGCCACAACAAGGTGTGAAAGGTGTCACTTCCTGTCGGACAGCCGTAGTTGGATCACGTCAGTCTGAACACAAGTATCTGCGAGTCCCTCCACTGTTAGTCTGACTACACTCAGACCCAGATGGGAGAATGAGAACCACACCACAGAGTCCTGACGTCCATGCTGCCTTGATCCTCTGAGGCTCTGTCTACTCTCAATGCCTGATATTATTATGATATTATTATTATTATTGAGAGTAGAGAGAGCCTCTTTGATGTCAAAACTTTTCGCACGACAAGGCTAAACTTTACGACCATGCAGATTAAATGTGTCCTTGCGTGTTCCATCTCTCATGGATCTCATCCATGTCCCATAACGAGGACAACTTGTACCAATGATGATGATTTAGCCTCTGGGGGAGAAGGATGATATTTATGGGGAGCCAGAAGATATTTGGATGATGGTTAACAAATATCCAGGATATGACTTCCTCTCACGTCTGCTGCTCATTGTTTCCAGTCTGACTGCACGTAGAGAAGCGAGACGCAAGTCACAGTTGAGAGATTCGGCGACTGGGTTGTTTTCTGCAATGATATTCAGATGTCTGTTCATAAATGCTGATGGGTTTCAGCATTACAGCTGATGTGTTTGCCTCTTTTTGCTCTCCACACAGACGGTTCTTCCTGCATACAGCCAAAATCTGATTAGTCAATGCTACTCTGACTACAAACATGCATCTTGTCCCTCAGCTACAGATTGTGATTCCTGCGCACATATCCGTTTGTAGAGATTAAGGACAGGATGTTCAGCAGGTCAGTGAGATCATCGCTCTACCTCTCTATAAACCCTGTTCTCCTTTGTGTTTGGTGTGAAAGATGGGTGATGCACTGAAGCGAAACATAATCCAGGTGATATTAGACCCAATCAATATGGATGCTGATGTTTGCACATGAGTGTAATTGAAACAGAGCAGGTCGCTGTGACAGGGCAGTGTAAGGATGGAGGTGAGTCAGGCATCACAGTGAGTTCTGGAGAGTCCTCAGACTTCCACGAACGATGAGGATTCTCTCTCACAATCAGTCGATGTGGGTGAGGCCCTCTGCCCCTCACTGAACCATGGATGTAGATGATCATGAACATCGTCCTCTCTGAGCAGAAGGAGATCCTCTCGTTACGCTTCGAGTGAGACTCTTTTCTACCTGTTCACCTCAGAAAGTTCCATCCGTCCTCATCCAGAGCTCCTTCTCTTGTTTTATCTCCAGCGTGGTCCTCATACATGCAGTGTTCCCTTGTGGTCAACATCAGACCGCAGTTCATTATGAGTGTAAAACATGTCGTCATCAACATACAAGTTCATCTGTAATCTCTACTTTGTAGAATGTGTCCTGAGCTAAATGATATATTACACAGTTTGAAGCTAGAAGCTAGCTAGATCTGCAGCCTCACACAGTGGGAGTCGTCGGGGTCGGATGGGTCAGAGGTTTTATTTGGGGGTGCGTTCACGAGTCTCAAGTCTTCTTATATAATCATCTCCTAGGGCCTCCTCTGACTGCTCCTCGTGCTGCTGATGTTCAGGTGCTGAAGAAAATAAAAGTCTTTATTCTGAGTCCGTCCTCCTCATTCTGTTTGTCCTCAGAAAGAAGCTCCGTCAAACTTCACCGCAGCCAGAGCTTGAGCTACAGACACAAAGAGACAGAGAAACAAGGAGACAGAGAGAGGGAGAGACAAGGAGACAGAGACAGAGAGATAAAGAGACAGAGAGACAAGGAGACAGAGACAGAGAGACAGAGGTACAAAGAGACAGAGAGACAAGGAGACAGAGAGAGGGAGAGACAAGGAGACAGAGACAGAGAGATAAAGAGACAGAGAAACAAGGAGACAGAGACAGAGGTACAAAGAGACAGAGAGAGGGAGAGACAAGGAGACAGAGACAGAGAGATAAAGAGACAGAGAGACAAGGAGACAGAGAGACAGAGGTACAAAGAGACAGAGAGACAAGGAGACAGAGAGAGAGACAAGGAGACAGAGGTACAAAGAGACAGAGACACAAAGAGACAGAGAGACAAAGAGACAGAGAGACAGAGAGACAAAGAGACAGAGACAGAGAGACAGAGGTACAAAGGGACAGAGGAACAAAGAGACAGAGAGACAGAGACAGAGAGACAGAGGTACAAAGAGACAGAGAGACAAAGATCAGACTAACTTCAGCGAATGAACGTTGACTTTGGACAGACTGTTACATTTACGTTGTACAAACTGTAAGAACCATCATAACAACCAGTAAACTCAGGATAATGTCTGAAGACGTGTTCATTATATAGAATCTATGGACTCTGTGGAAGCAGTTGTCCCACGCAGGCTGCATGCCGTCCATACCTTCCTGATAATGGACACCTGATCAAGCATTCTGTACAGAATCACTACTACAGCAGGACGAGAGGTGTTTATACAGGAAGGAAGGATTGTGGCGTCATCAGCAGCTGAGATATCTAAACATCTCTGAAACATAAAGTGTTGCATCATCAAGCTCAGTGAGGACATCAGGGGAGGGGGAGGGGACAGGTGCACATGGTGTGGTGGACGCACACTCACCTTATAGGACTCACACCTTCATGATGTGGGCGGAGTTGGGGTAGTCAGCGGAGGAAGGGGGAGGGGCCAGGCTGGTCGGGGAGGTGGGGGGGCTGGGGGCGCACTGGGCTGGAATGAGATGGCGGGAGGAGGAGTGAACGGAGGGAAACAAAGAGTGCAGAAGTCAGAGAGGAGAACAGTGATGTAAGAGGTGAGGAGGAGGGACACCTGAAGACAGACATGTGAGGACTCTCAGGGTGCAAACTGATCACTGTGGTTTTAAGGGACACCATCCTGTTAATACATGTCCAGGTAAGGCTCAGGTATACCTGTGTGACTTAACTGTGAGTATGAGGAGGGTCCTTAAAGAAGAGCATGTGTGCTGTGAGGTGACACTGATTTATAGTTATAATGCACCACATATAAACTATTACATTATTACTTTTATAGATTAATTAAATGTATTAACACAAGGCTTGATGTAAATACAGATTCAAAGTTGTTGAAATGTTTCCTTCTTTCTCTTGAGATATGTGAGATATCTGAACCTTATAGGACCTGAGGGTCCTCAACCTCAGCATGTTGATCTCCAGATGTTTCTGTACATTAATCCTCCCACACTGGGAAAATATGGACCTGTTTTGATAAAGTTGAGAGTGAGATATGGATCCTGTGGGTTAGAGTATGATTTATGTAAAAGTGTTCTCTGCAGCCCCGTGAGGCGCAGCCATGCTCTCTAAAAGCTCTGGATTATAAATGTTTGTTTCAGAATAACTGAACTAATGACCGACACACAGTGACTGTTCATCTGAGAGTCAAACTCAACCTGCCTCTCTTCATGTGAATTCATCTGTGCAGCTGAATGTGAGATGATGCAATAAGACAGGATGACATCATGACTTCATGTAATGAAAGACTGAGGATGTGTCAGGTCCACATACATGATCATATATAATACAGCTGTGAATTAAGCTTTAATATGAACATAGTGAATGATGCAGAGGGAGTGCGTCTTAAAATTAAGGTTCCAGACATAAAGAGAAATCCTTTCTTATAACTTATATGTCCTGCACAGGGTAACTCTACGAACCCTACCTGCTCGTTCAGCACCTGGACTGATCTGTGTGTGTGTGAGACCTGAGCCCTAACCCATACCACTGGTCTAACACACTCACAGATGTGTGCAGTGAAACGTTCGGAGCAGAAGGGAACTGTGCCATCAGAATGTGTTGTGTTGTGCCATTTTAAACTTGGATTCCAACAGGACTTGGCATTGAAAAAATTACACACAAAGGAGTCATGTGCAGACATGTGCATAAGTCCGAATGTGGCATGTCCTCTGCTGTGTAACAATAGCCATCTGAATAATTCACAATGTCAGTTTTCGGGAACACAGCAATCCACTATTCATTAAATCTAAACTGATTAAACTTCATGACATTGTGCAGTTTCAGGCAGCAATGTTCATGTACAAAGCAAGAAATAATCTTTTACCATAACATACAGGAAATGTTTCAGGAAAGAGAGGGAGGGTACAATCTAAGGAGAAAACTAGACTTCAAAACTCAAAAAATACGCACAACAAGGAAACAATTCTCTGTATCAGTTGCTGGTGTTAAACTATGGAATGGTTTGAATGTGGAGCTTCAACAATGTCCAAACATGATTTACTTTAAAAACAGTCACAAAAGCATAATCTTCACAAAATACAGGGAGGAGGGGTCTTGATGTTCACCAGCCATTTTGGGTTGGGTCATTCTGTGTATTTGTGCACCTCTGTTTAAATAGTGTAAATTGTTGTTATCATTGTTATTATTGATACTAATATTATAATTGGTACTAATATTATCAATTTTGTTATATTACTATTATTACTATTATTATCATCCTTATTATTATATGAATAATGAGTGAACATGGGGGTAGGACCCGACAAGTGTATGCTTCTTCCAACTCCTTTTTGAATGTGTACAATGGGTGGAATCACACTGGAGATGATGTTTTGTTGTCTTGTTTTATTTTTATCTATTTCTTTTGTACATGTTCAAAATAAAATCAATTGATCAATCAATCAATAGTGAATATTTAGCAGCTATTAGCGGTGCATGGTTAGCGGTGCATGGTTAGCTGTGCATGGTTAGTAGTGCATGGTTAGCGGTGCATGGTTAGCTGTGCATGGTTAGTAGTGCATGGTTAGCGGTGCATGGTTAGCTGTGCATGGTTAGGTCCTCACCAGACAGAATTCGGCTGCGTCGAGATGCCTCAGCAGCGAGAGCGCAGGAGATCTCGATTCGCTTCTCCTGCTCCTGCAGCTGCTGCTGTGAACTGGCGGGAGCTCCGCCCTCCACCGGGCCGTCCAGCAGAGGAACCATGTTCTGCAGACTGAGGAGTGTTGATGGAAGGAGGAGCAAAGACGGAACAAGAAGAGGTTTTTGTTATAGTGGATATAAAATATAATATCATCTGCATAGAGACATTTTGTGTTTTTGATATTTGTTTCTGAATTGTTATTTCTTATTTTTGCAAGTGGTTCTATTGTTGTTGTACGATGGCCAATGAAAACCTGTTTTTAAACCCAGTTTGATTCTGATGTCTAATAATTTCATTTTATCTTTATTTAGCTGAAACTGACCGAAGGACATTTTGTCCACCGTTCCTTATTTCACATTTGATATCACAAAAGATGTAGACCTAATATTTGATCTCTAACTTACAGTCAGTGCTCTGTCATGTATATTTCAGGTACAGTCATAAAGAAATGTCTTTAAGCCAATCATAGATTTTCTGATTCAAAGACAATCTGATACTACTACTGGTTAAAAAGCCTCCTTCTTCCGCATGAACTCACAGAGTCGCTCACAGAGTGTTCTGTCCTATGTAGAAAAAGGACATTTTGAACTGTGGAATTAAGTTTTGTTTTTATACTGCCCCCTCCTGGTTCTTTTTAAGCACTAGCTTTGAGGAGTGAATTTCACTCAGTACCAGTTCAGTGCGGTAGAGGACAGGCTGCTTCTGCGTCTCCTGCTGCATTCTGAGTTCTCCATTGTTGCCTTGGACACTATTTGTCCGTAAGTATTACGGTTTTGATTTCTTTGACGTAATAAGACTCTTTGAGTTGGTTATTGTGAACGTAGTTATTTAGTAGCAGGCAGAGCTGTAAGCTAGCAGTGTGACTCAGCATTTTTAGTTCTGAAGATTTGCGGCCTTACATTTTGCCTTATTGTTTGTAATCTCTACTTTTATTAATTAAGTATGCAAATTTGTGTTTTGTTGCAGTTCTACAAAAGTGTGAATTCTTGACTAAAATACCAAGAAAAGTTACGCCTTGTGCTTTTTGGAGAACTATCGGGCTTGAATACCAGCAACTCAAACGCAAGGACAGTATAGAGAGAGATCAGCATGTGAAAAACATGTGAGCATCATAGAAAACTAACTAATAATTGTCTAATAAATGAGATTAAAACCCACTTGGATTTGGCGATGAGCGTCTTTATCCGCTCCAACTTCTTCTGCTTCTCCTTCTGCTCCTCCGGGCTCAGAGGAGTGTCGTCCTCCACGTCCAGGTAACGCTCCGGGATCACTACTTTGTCAGGAGCCATCAGCTGCAAGACAACATGATGACCGTACATAAACATGGATGGTTGCTTTATTGATATTTAGGTTTAAGTTAAAGTTCTTTCATGCATGTATTTATTTACGTGTTATTTCCAGTATATACACCTAACAAACTCTGCATGAGAACAATATGAGCGAAAGAGTGAACGATCAGCTGACCAGGCTCACCCCCCTGCTGATGTCCAGGTCGAAATGTTCTGGTTCAATCTGAAGTCGTCTCAGGCGAGCGATCTCCTCCCGAGGGGACTCCTGGCCCTGACCTCGAACCGCCGCCTCCAAGTCTTTAATGTCGATCTCGTGAGCGGTCAGCCGCCTCCGAATCTGTATTCACACACACACACACACAAATTGTAGCTTTCTTTATTGTGTACGGCCAGGGCTGTGCAGACTGCATGCAGAGGATGCGCTTCGTCAGAGCAGCTGCTGTACGTACTACAAAGCACAGAGCAGGTTTAATGTTTGAGACAATGGTATCATCATACCACTTTAAAGTTGGCTGGCGACTGTCCACCTGACAGGTTTAGGCTCCGCCTCTTGTCCCTAACAGAGCTGCTCTGGTTTCGCCGGATTCGCTCGTTCTGCTCCTCCACGCTCATCTTGGACTTCACCTCTGCAGTAAACACAGCACTCTTTGGACGTTCCTGTGACAGAGATGTGGGATTCAAACATCATACAGTATCATACAACATACAGCCAGACAGAGGCTACTTAATGTCTCTTGGAAGTAGTTGGAGTTCCCCTTGGTACCACCCCTGGGCCTCTCTACTTCAATTTCAAATGTCGTTGGCTGTCTCTAACTTATGTGAAAATAGTGGTAAGGATTCAATCTCGAAGATTTCAGTTTGTTCTCTAATGGTGATAAATGGTAATAATGGAGGCACACTTCCCAATTTAACCAGACGTCTACGGATGGCTCCCGTTGTTAAGGTTATAACTCGCCGATGGTTGCTTTCCTTTTTAGGCTGTTTGCCTTCATCTGAGCGTCAATTTAGTTTCTTTTTCTTTGGATTTAAACCTATTTTTGAATCTGTAGTCAACCATCTTTTCTATGTTTGTTCAGCCATAGTAGATTACTGTTTACTCGCAACACTTGCAGAGACCGGAAAAGCAGCCGCTTAGCTCCGCGTACCCTCTCTGGCAGACCAACCACTGCTGGGTGTTGGAAAACACGTCACTAACTGGGCACCGCTTGAGATTTTTTGTCGCCACAGACACCGAGTCCATAATAATACTATACACTATAAATGCAAAGGCTTTCATCAGTGGGCCATAGGCTTAATCACCATTGTGTAACCTCATTCGGCAATAGATAGTGACTAACAGACATTTATTTACAAGAAAATCTTCGAGATTAGCACTTTAACTATCTGAGCTCCAGCAGCAAGACTCATTGTCCTTGTAATAACCTGCTGATGAAAGGGTTGACTTACCCTGGAGATTCCATTCTGCGCTCTGCCGCGATACCGGGACACTCCAGCATATCCAATGTGTGCCTCGTCAGTCGGTGACTTTGTTCTAGGAGGAACAATGCCAACTGGCAAAGACACCAGAGATCATTTCAAACAGTACTTTCTGTGAACGAACCGAAGGCTTCGTCCACGTTGTTGCGTTTGTTTTTAAATGTTTCACTTTGGGAAGGTTTACATCTGGCATCCACAGTGCTCCGTTGTTTCAAAGCCCTAAAGCAGAGACTGCTGCCAAGTGCCAGTTTGAGGCTCCAGGGTTGTGTTTCAGTGTACACAGGCAGAAACTGCACCTACACCTGCCCTGATTTGTCACGCCCCGGTCATGTGACCCTTTTCCTAACGAAAACAAACGTCAGCTTTTAGCATTGGTTTGGTCAACATGAATAACTAATCCCAGGCTCTGCTGACCTTGTTGTCTCTGCTTGCTGCTGTTGTGCTGTTAATTCTGCGCTCTAATTCTGTTACTGCCTACATGTGCAGGAGGGAGCTTCTGTGTCCAGCAGTGTCATCAGCTCTACATGGAGAGCTGCTGTTTTGGATGAAGGGAACCAGTCTGTGTTTGAACCTGCACAGTGTACAGTGTACATGTACGATGATGCTATGGGTGTTCTCAGGCATGTTAAACATCTGTCTGGACGGAGATTTTAAAATGAAAACGTAGCAGTGTGGATGAGGTTATTTGCTGGATTTTGATCAGTGAGTTTATCACATGTGAAATTGGAGCTTGTCGCTGACCTTTGTTCATGGTGGACTGTCGGTCCTGGGCCTGGTCCTGCACATCACTGAAGTTGCTCTGTTCTCCAAACTGTGAGACAGAAAGCTGATATAATTCATCATGAAACTTTGAACCTGAAGCTAGTGAACACAGTTTAAAACATATGAAGCTGCTGATTAAACAGAATGCATTCAAATGCATTACTGTCTACAGCCATCGGGCAATATGTTAAACTGGCTCGTGCACCTGTAATGACAGGAACAATGCATGACTTAAAGACCTGATCACACCAGCATGTTTGACAGTGAAGTTTCAGATCGACTTTATTTCAGTGGATTTCAGGGACCAGTGGATTCTGCTCAAACTTTGACTGTTGTTACCAGTTCAAAGATTTCGCTCGAATCCTCCAGCTCCACCTTATTCGTGAGAAAGACTTTCACTGTTCTGCTTCCTGGTGTGAACATGTGCCAACTAGCTCGACTACATCGCTACCAAGAAACTAGATACGAAGGCACATAGACAGTTTGACGGACGATCTGCAGCTGTAGAGAACTCCGACCAGGTGCCGGGACTCATGGCGCTTTGTTTAAAGAAAGAGACACTTTGTGTTAGAACATGCAGCTGACAGGTTTTAGTAGAAGAGGCATTAAAAAGAGCAAAGGGGGGCAGTGCTTTGGGAGGTCATGTACGGGCTGATATGGAGGCATGGAGGAATAATCAGAGGCAATGGGGGTAACACTTGAACAAATGAAGGTTTGAAAGATGAATAACATGGAATTGGAGGGAGGAATGGTCTCTGGTGGCTCACAGGGTTAAAAATGATGTTTTAAAAGATGACATTGGACAACAGGAGCGGGGGAAGCGAGGGCAGAAACACCCAAATACCTTTCTGAAGAGAGAATCTTCACCATCTAGGTAACCATCATCGATGCCCAAGCTGCGTAGCCAGGCGGTGCTGTCAAAGGGCAGGGGTGGGATGGACGGGGGGAAGGTGGAGGAGGGCTCCAAAGGGAAGTAGGACTTGGGGAGGGGAGGTCTTGGGGGAACATTTTCCTAGACCACCGTAAGGGCAGAGAGGAGGGAGGAGGGAAGGAGAAAGGAAAGGAGGAAGAGAGAGGGCTGCGCATCAGGAGGTGATAATAAGCCAGGCAAAGTGCAGAGCAGAAAGGACTCATGGGAATGATTCTGTGGAGTTGGGTCTTGATCTCATGTTAAGGAGTAAGATATGAAAATCTGTGTGAGGAACATGAAAGACCCGCCTGACAGCTTCTGCGTTCTTCAGTCATTTTGTCTTACAATATTCATTAAGCGCCTGATCTGATGATTTTTAGCCTAATGTGGCTAACTAACATTTTAACACCAATGGTTTGCCAAGACACCAATTAGGGCCATGTTTGGAAGTGAAGGTGACGGGTACAGCTTGTCATATTTCACAGAGAACCTGGACTCCAGCACTTAGTCCAACACGAAAGAATTCAACTGACAGGGAACTCTGAATCTTGTTAACAGGTGAGCAGGTGTCCTTCACTTTCAAACCACAGAGGGGTTTTATAGCCTGGCATCGCAAATTTAAAATAGCCTGGAAAGTCAGTGCATCCTGATTTTTGCTGTGCCTTATCCATGGATGCAGACCATGTGTTTGCTTGCTACAACCATCAGGTGTTGTAGCTTTAGGCTTCAAGGCTAGGTAGTTCCAAAGTCCATTTCATCTGGGTTCTAATTCAGAGAATACACTAAAGCTGATTTCATTGTGTAACATTAACAACCATCCATTTCATTTAATACTGATGTTATAGCAAATTCAGAATGTACACATCAGCGGCGGCAATCTTGGTTGTTTACAAAAATGCCTAATATTAGATTACCAGTTGTGATTGGCCCGACCTGAATCAGGTCAGATGGAAATCCGTCTGAACTGGAGGGGACCAGACGCATATAAAACATGAGCTTGCTGATTTGTCTGGCTCCCAGTTTGATTGATAATTATTTTTTTTTTTTCATGAAATGGATCAATAAAGGATGTTCTTTAAATAAATGACAGAAAATGTCTGAGTGAACCCTTCACTCAATGTAACTCTGGCCAAATGTCCTGGCTTACATACCTAAAACCTTTTGGGAATCACACTGAAGCACCAAAGTGCCAAAGAGTGTTATTTAAAAAATAGATGAGCGATGCATCCGGACACTTATTCTGACACTGTTCCATGGGCTTCCTGAAGAGCATTAAATAGATGTGCACTGCTAACTAAAAATGTAGCTAAGGTTGTGTTTGCAAAGGCAATGAACAGCACCAGAGACTTTACAAATGGGTACAAAAATTATGTCCTGTTACCTCAAGTAATGTCAAGGTAAATGTTGCTGATACAGGGTAAAAATAGGGGATTACAAGAATGGAGTGTTGGATGTCTTTCTCTTTAAAGATGGGTCTGCATGAACGCTGTACCAAAGCGATTACAGTGGGAATGATTTGGGTAGGTATCTGGCATAGCACCTTCACCAGCATCACATGATGGCCAAGAGGCCAGCTGGCAATGATGCAGAGTTTCTGGGCTTGTACCTCTGAAACAAGGGACTGAAGGTGTATAAAGATTCGGGCTGTAGCATAGTGATAAAACATCGGTCTGATAGGAGTCCTTAAGATGCAGCATCTGGGATTCAGGTACAGAAAAGCGTCTGTTGGACTGGTTTCTTGGACCATCATGGTATCCTGTGAAGTGATACCTTTGGGAGTCTGGATAGATGTCTTTTCTGAGGCCAACCTTGATATCTTGGCTGTTAACCTTTGAGGTTAACCAACTAACTTCCTGAAGGTCAGAGTGGACTTGGACTGTGTCTGAATGCTTATTGGCATATCTGGAGTCCTGGCATACTTGGAGAAAATGGATCTGGTCCATTGCTCTGGCTTTGGCTGCATTTAAAGGTTGGTCATAGTGTGAGTTGGTTCTGCAGTTAATGTTTTGGTCTGTTTCCTCTATCACTGGGTCTAATCTACTAAAGGGCTCCCTAGGGTCATGGCAAGCTAGGCAAAGTTCAGGAAAGATGTGTTCATGGGTTTCACAACCATAGTATTTTATATTTTCAGAGTGCAGACTTGTGGGTGGTTCTATGAAACTTTTGGGTCTACTCCGAGGCTTAAGATCCGGTTTGAAATGAGGTAATGTACAAGACTTGGGGCGGGGTTTAGGGCTTGATATTTTATGCATTTCTGGGTTGGTTGCATAGTCTGAAAATTGGCCTGTGTCAGGTTTTGGATTGGGGTTGGTCCCCAGCTGGGTGTGTCCGGTGCTTACCTCCGGGCCCAGCTGTTTGTTGGGGGAGGCCTGGGAGCCGGGCACTGGGGAGAAGGGGCTGAGTGGGCTGGTGAGGCTTACTGAGCTCAGGGGACTGGCTGGACTATTGGTGCTAAAGGAGCCTGATGCACCGCTGGCCACTGTAACAGAGAAAGACAGGGAGGGGGGGTGGTCAGGGACAACCATTAGATATACCACTGGTATTTCTACTAAACCTGTGGTCATTTTCACGATCAAATGTGTCACCTCTGTGCTTGGCTGTGTCAGTGCCTCTGGATGAGTTGTTCTTGTGCAGTCCCTCTAACACATCCTGGACGCGCCAAAACTCTTTCTGGATGTGCCTACGAACCAGCTCACTCTGCAAAACACAACAAAGAATTTAGAGAAATAAGGTGAACAGAGCCAATAAAACCACTGAAGGAATGATCTTTATTTACAGAGACCTGGTTAGTGCAAATTAATAATCCAGTTGACAGCTGACAGAATAGGAAGTCTTGGCCTGGATATCAAACATCTCGTATTTTCGACTGGCTACATAAGAAGGCCTGAAACTTACTTAACCTTCTTCAATGCCTTTGGAACAAGTAATTGCTGTTAAATCACCTAATACACAATAATTAACTCAACTTCTGTTTTGTAAGTGAATCCTAACCTAACATTTCTAACAACTTCTAACATAAAATCATGACGCATTTGTAAGGGTGGACCCAGGTATAAGTCCAGCACAGTCAAAAAGTACTGTTGATCTTGTTTTCCTGTTTCATTCATTTCATGGTTGTCATTACTCTGCCTCTGTGAGGAAACCTTCCGCACATGGAGAGGAAACAAAAGCTTTTCTGGGGGCCTTTAGATTTAAGAGGAAGAGATCCTGAAAACAGTGTAACTCGTGGGAAACCGTTTGCTAGAAAGGAAAGGGACTTTAACTCAGTGGTTACTGATATGACTGTATGTCGGCCTATCAGTAGTCAATCATGCAGAGCTGAATCTTAATGAAAGTTTTTTTATAAAATCAAATGATAAATGTATGACTGTTGGCTTATAACTTTGTTGTAAGTGTGAGCCTTTACCTGCCCTCCTGCATTAAGCTGCTCCCACAGATCTCCATGAATGGCGCTGGCCTCGTCCTCCATTGCTTCAAACTCCATGCGAGTGGTGGTTAAAGCCTGAAAGAGGCACAGAAACAGTTCTGCTTGAATAAAAGAACAAGCTGTCTTTAGTTCGGATAATTCAGTCTGTGATTGGCAAAGAGTTGGGGGGATGTTTGTTGTTTTTACTGCTATGTTGGTAAAGTAAGAGTTCTCTTGGGTACATGCTGTGGGAATAATGGAACATTGATTAAATAATCAAATCTCTTGAATATGCCCTCAGGTCAGAACTATTAATCATTGACAGACTTAATTTTAAGCTGAAACAGAGTGGACCAAAGCAAATGTGGGCTTTAAAGTCAAAAAACCCTTTATTAATACATGTCTTTCTTATTAATTATTGTCTATGTTTCTTACACTGGAGGCCTGGGAAAGCTCCCCTCTGATGTTGATGAGCTGGTTCTGCAGGGTTTCCTTTTTGAACCGCAGTTTATCCATGGCCAAAGGCTGGGCAATGTACAGCTCCATCTCCTGATGAGTTGCCACCAACGCCTCCTCTAGGCTGTCCTGGGAACAGCAAGCATGTAAAGCAAGAAAAGAAGAGTTACTTGGAAATGGGCTTTCCGTTATTTTCCCCTGAACAACAGGTTTAGCATTTCAACTCATCCCTTTGAGTCTCAAAGACATATTCCAGTTTGTGATACAAGTTTGATTATTCTGATTGAATTCTCATATTTGATGTTTGGAGATACAACAACAGATCTTGTCAACCAAAATTACTCATAACAGGGCCTACGCTGATATTGCAAATGTTAATTTCCTGAAACAGTGAGTAGGAGTATGGCAACACAATACACAGCAATCTACAGTCCAACTGTGAATCATGTTTTAACTTTTGTTGACACTGTCATAAAGATGTTGAGTCAACTCTTCGGTCACATGGTGCTGTGGCTGGTTGGACTGTACATCAGTTGCAGAAAGTCAAGTCAAACCACTGCAGTCACCGCTGCCAGGGTTAGCAAGCTCACGTCCTGGTGTTTGTCTGCCTTCAGGCTTGCAATGCACCAAACCCCAATGCCAATCCCTGCCCTTGATTCGTCTATAGGACGGTAGCTCCAAGTAATTTCTTCAAGCTGTGTCTAGCCAAGCCCTTTGGGTAAAGACCGGCTTCTCTCCCAGGTCTGACTCAAGTAAGGAGCCCTGGTTTCCCTATTGCTGCTGAGGTTCTCTGGCTCCTACTTGGCTGATAAGATCTGTAGGGTGTTACTGTAGGGGGTTTCTTTGATTAGATCAATGGATATATCTTTGCATTCCAGACAACACATCCAAATGGATAGGTGGACATCAACTATGCATGGGCTCAGAGTGGGCTTTTAAGTGGATTGCTGTTCAGGCACACATGGGCATCTACTTGAGCATTTAAACAGGAAGTTAGGGTACTGGATGGGTCCCAAATGGGCTACATTCTACCCATGTTGGCCCAGTATTAATCCATTTGGGCTAACCCATGTGGGGCTTTGCTAGGCTCAGTTGGGTATGCCATTTGGGTCCCTCGTGGCTCTGCTAGCTGGGACATTGTAAGATCAGATAATCTTCATGGGTTTCCTTCAGAAGTTAACATCATGGTTTTTATCAGAGCAGCACAAATTTGATTACATCTAAAAAAGAAAACATTTCTTGGGCAAAATGGGAGGAATTGATGTACCTTGTCCATCCTCAGTCTGTGGACTACGGCCTCGTGGTCTTTCAGAATTCGGTTCTGCTCACAGAGTCGACCCAGGAGTTTCTATGTTAGACAGGACAAGAGGTGGTCACCAGGGTCGAAACATTAACCAAATGCTTACAGGCTAAAAGTATACAGACACACACACACACACAGCAGTATATGTATCTGAACATGTCTTTCTTTATCTGCATCTAAAAAGTCTTCCCTCTTCTTGTTCTTTGCTACAAGAGTGTTGGTGAGTTTTAACACTGGTGGCCTGGCTAAGTCAGTGTTCCAGTTCAACCAGGGGGGGTTGGGTGGGATAAAGTCAGGGATCTGTGGAGGCTGGTCAAGTTGTTCCACACCAAAGTGAGAAGACCACGTCTGTGTGACCCTGACTTCTGCACAGGGGCATCGTCGTGTTGGAACAGCACAGAGCAAAAGACAAACTGTCGACACAAAGTTGAAGGAACTCTATTTTGTTGACCACAAATTTCATTAGACCACAGATATGTCGAGCGGGGAGTTTCACATACTTTTGGCCATGTTATGCGCTCCATTAATCTGTGTTTGCGTGTTTACTGTGAGCGTGCAGTGAAAGTTCTCTTACGCTGGTTTCTATTTCATTGAGCTTCAGTGTGGGGTGTAACTCTCTGCTGTAGACATCATGGAAAGGAGGCACCTGTGAAAACAAAGTTTGAACAAAACATCAGCATCAATAAAAGAATAGAACATTAAATCTTCCAATGAGAGGAAAGCAAAAGTTCAATGGTCATATTTTGTTCTTTCTACTGAGGAATGTAGAGCTTTATTTATGCAACGGGACATCTAAATAAAGGAATCTACCCGCCAACAGAGAAATTAGTCTCTTTAAGAAGCTGTTAGTGATTATGTTGCTGCCTGAGTTTTCATGTTTTCTGCAGCACGTCAGGTGATTAAGTTTCTACAGAATACAGTATGTAACATCTGCCAGGAATCAGATGGGAATAATCTATGGAGCAATTCTTCAGCCATGTGAAAACATTGTGTTCGCCACATAAGACCTTGTGAAAGCTCTGCGGTTCATGTTTCAGAAAAAAGAACCAAATATATGTCAAATATATGTCAGAATACATCAAAACTGTGTGTCGATAATTAACTGAACTCCACCATGAACACAAAGGTCACACCCACGTTTACATTGTGTCCTCCAACCATGTGATTGAATGTGAACATGATGACGGGAACACTGCCGTATAAATAAAACCAGACATTGCAACAATACTGTGCAAAGCGCAGTGAATGTGAAAATGATTGCACACATTTTTATGCATGTGTTAGATTAACTCAATCCCACTAGACAGTTTCCAGTTGTCTGGAAATGCTCAGTAAACATCTGTGTCGTAAGTTAGGAGAGGTCAACAACGCAGTGAATCAATGGTGAGGGACAGAATACATTTTCCATTCTTCACATGATCCCTGCTTTATTCTTTACAGAAATTCTTCTTTCACTTAGGGAGAGACTGTCAGACGTATGTCATCCAGGTGTTCGATTCGTCATGGAAACAGCAAAGACATGGCCAGGAGGACATGAGGATATCATCCTACCTTGAGACCAAACCTTGATTGACCCAGTTTGTTTAAAGCATGACGTGATCTGTCACTCAAAGACTGTGAAATACAGTTTTCAAACAAAGTCTCCTCTTACAACTGTTTATATAATATAGCCTGAAAAGTTATGCACAGTTTAATCCTACAAATGTCCAACAAATTATCATGTTTACGTTGTCAAATACTGACATCATATACAGAACAAGTAAGCGTTGTTTAAGCATCTATTTCAAGGTTTTTAGCATATGTTGAGGTAACCCTTAGCACCCTTCCCTAACCCTCTCTTGTATCAGGTTAGGTTTGATGCTAAAAACTATTTGGTTAAGTTCAGGATCCTCGTGGTGGAGACTGAAACAATAACTCAACATTGAGTTTTTGTTTCACATGGTACAGGACCCCTGGTGTCCTGGGTGAATTTGACCCCATCCATCACCCCTGACCTCTATCCATCACCAGCTCGGCCAATGAGTCCAAAAGACCTCAAAGTGTCACTGTTGTACCTGAACTTTTTCGTCCACAGTGACAGTGGATATGAGCTACGAGTGTCCGCAAGGGTTAATTTGACACAAACTTCCTCATCTGCACGTGTCTCAAAGGGTCCAACCTTCATCCACTCCACCCCATCAATAAATGACTGCACTGTGGATGAACAAGCATGTGGGGTTCTTTGAGGTCTTTAAATGGGCCTGAAAACCAAAAAATGTTCTACAATAATATTAATGGCTGTGTTGGTGGATGTTTCACATGTCATCAGCACTTCCAACAACACCCATAAGATTCCCTCTAAGGACCCTCAAAGACATGAGCAGATGAGGAATACGTCACACCATCACTGAAACAAACAGGGTGTGATGTGAGCTTCAGATGAACAATAACTGTGGAGAGACAATATGGACAAACATGCTCACAAAACAAGGACTGAAGGAGAGAGGCAGGCTTGGGTAGGTAAGGAATGTCTGGTCCAGTGGTCTATGCAGGCCCCCGTCCACACCCAGAACATGGACTTTTGACTGGACTCGCAGACGCTGGCTCGAAACTATTTCTAGTTTTTAGGGTAAAAAGGTGATTCAGAAGAGATCCACGCTGGAACATGGAGTCACTAGTGAATGCCTGACCCATTGATGTAGTGCTGCTAGCTGAAGCCTGCCTCCCTGTGCTGCTTGCTCCTCTCTTACTTGTACACAGAGCTTTGCTGCTGAGGGCGAGCGCTCCAACATTCTGGTTATTAGATGGCTTCCATCGGGCACCTAAAGATTCATGTCAGATTACACACACCTGACAACAAGCTTATGTAACAGCAGGACAGGAACTGTGTGATGATGAGCTAAAAACATGTTTAGAAGCTATTTGCATGAAAGAAATGAAGAAAGATAAGAAAGGAGACTGTAATTCACCATATTCACCAGCGGCGTCTTGTCCTCTCACTTTAAAGGTGGGGAAACTAGGGGTCTACTCCTAGTTGGACGTGCCCGGACAATGTCCAAATGGAGGCATCCAGGAAGATTTAATCAGATACGCAGACAAATTTTACTTTTACCTCTCAATGCAAAGGAGTAGCAGCTCTACTCGGAGCTCCCTCAGAATGTCTGAGCTCCCTACCCTCCTTATCTTTAAAGCTGAGCCCAGACAAACTCACTTCAGTCGTTTTTATCTGCATTCTCATTCTTTCAGTCACTACCCAGAGCCCATGACCGCCAGTGAGGGTCAAATATGTTGTTTTAACTTTAAATGTGGACTGACAGAAATCCCACCAGATTATCACTATGCATTGTGTTTTCAGTTTCTAGTCAATCTGGTAGCGTTAATATAATAACTGTGTTATACTTCTTACTTGTAAAGGATTTAACATACAACACTAGTACATAAAAACATCATTTAAGCATCCCGCCCTCAGTGCGACATTAGAGGAAAATGGCCGCCGTGTGAATATGATGAAAGAGGAATACATGAGGAAGCTGAACCATTCACTGAACAGTTAATGAGTGTGTGTCCTATTACCTGTTGGTCTAAGTATTCCAGGTTGCGCTGCAGCTGAAGGTCTAAAATGTCCTCCTGAGCCAAGCAGCAGCAACAGTGACACACATGAAAACAAACACATGATGTACAGACAGAAGGCTTTCAGATCAGACAGAAGCAGAGCAAAGGACCACAACCAGGCAGTCAGTCGCACTGCACCTCTACAGATACTCATCAACCAGTCACACTGCAGCTCTACAGATAATCATCAACCAGGCAGTCAGTCACACTGCACCTCTACAGATAATCATCAACCAGGCAGCCAGTCACACTGCACCTCTACAGATACTCATCAACCAGGCAGTCAGTCACACTGCACCTCTACAGACACTCATCAACCAGGCAGTCAGTCACACTGCAGCTCTACAGACACTCATCAACCAGGCAGTCAGTCACACTGCAGCTCTACAGACACTCATCAACCAGACACATTGCACCTCTACAGATAATCATCAACCAGGCAGCCAGTCACACTGCACCTCTACAGATAATCATCAACCAGGCAGCCAGTTACACTGCACCTCTACAAATACTCATCAACAAGACAGCCAGTCACACTGCAGCTCTACAGATACTCATCAACCAGGCAGTCAGTCGCACTGCAGCTCTACAGATACTCATCAACCAGACACATTGCACCTCTACAGATAATCATCAACCAGGCAGCCAGTCACACTGCACCTCTACAGATGATCATCAACCAGGCAGCCAGTTACACTGCACCTCTACAAATACTCATCAACAAGACAGCCAGTCACACTGCACCTCTACAGATAATCATCAACCAGGCAGTCAGTCACACTGCACCTCTACAAATACTCATCAACAAGACAGCCAGTCGCACTGCAGCTCTACAGATACTCATCAACCAGGCAGTCAGTCGCACTGCACCTCTACAGATACTCATCAACCAGGCAGTCAGTCACACTGCACCTCTACAGATACTCATCAACCCGTCACACTGCAGCTCTATAGATACTCATCAACCAGGCAGCCAGTCACACTGCAGCTCTACAGATACTCATCAACCAGGCAGCCAGTCACACTGCAGCTCTACAGATACTCAACAACCAGGCAGCCAGTCACACTGCACCTCTACAGATACTCATCAACCAGGCAGTCAGTCACACTGCACCTCTACAGATACTCATCAACCAGGCAGTCAGTCACACTGCACCTCTACAGATACTCATCAACCAAGCAGCCAGTCACACTGCACCTCTACAGATACTCATCAAACAGGCACACTGCAGCTCTACAGATACTCATCAACCAGGCAGCCAGTCACACTGCACCTCTACAGATACTCATCAACCCGTCACACTGCAGCTCTACAGATACTCATCAACCAGACAGTCAGTCACACTGCACCTCTACAGATACTCATCAATCAGGCAGTCAGTCACACTGCACCTCTACAGATACTCATCAACCAGACAGTCAGTCACACTGCAGCTCTACAGATACTCATCAACCAGACAGCCAGTCACACTGCACCTCTACAGATACTCATCAACCCGTCACACTGCAGCTCTACAGATACTCATCAACCAGACAGTCAGTCACACTGCACCTCTACAGATACTCAACAATCAGGCAGCCAGTCACACTGCACCTCTACAGATACTCATCAACCAGTCACACTGCACCTCTACAGATACTCAACAATCAGGCAGCCAGTCACACTGCACCTCTACAGATACTCATCAACCCGTCACACTGCACCTCTACAGATACTCAACAACCAGACAGCCAGTCACACTGCACCTCTACAGATACTCATCAACCCGTCACACTGCACCTCTACAGATACTCAACAATCAGGCAGCCAGTCACACTGCACCTCTACAGATACTCATCAACCAGTCACACTGCAGCTCTACAGATACTCAACAACCAGGCAGCCAGTCACACTGCACCTCTACAGATACTGTATGTAAGAAGTGTTTGAAATGTATTGTTTAAAACCTGAAGTCAATGCTGGAGTGCCTTAAACCTGCATTCTGTCTAATGTCCAGCAGGGGGCAACTCCACTGATTGTGATGTTTGTCTGATGTCTAAAATCACACACACAGACGCACACACGCACACACGCACACACACACACACACACACACACACATTCATATGCAAACATAGATATGCACAGTAGAACAGTCTCAGGGGTGGGTTAGGAACAGAGGACAGGAGGTTCAGACAGAGATGAGGACAGACAGACTGAGGACAGACAGACAGGTAGACAGACAGAGGACAGCCATGTGGAAGAAACCACACACAGACTGCTGGATTAAGTGCCAGAGCTAATGTAGACTATAGAGAGAGAGCCTGAGAGTCTGTGTGTGTGTCTGTGTGTGTGTGTTATTATCCATGTCATCATGTGATCTGTATGACAGCACATTAGCGGCACATACCATTTTACTGTGGATGGAGGGGGAGACAGGGTAGTTGTAGTGGTATAATCCTTGGCTTAAGGACCTCCTGTTTCCAGGGTAGTCATACTGAAGGAAGGAGGGAAGGAAGGTGGTAAGGAAAGGAGGGAGGGAAGAATGGAGGAAAGAAGGATGAAAGTTGTTAGAGTAACAACGTGTCCGAACTGAAGGGAAACGAGCGTCAAAATGTTAATTTAATTGTTTTCTATTACATGTCCTGTCTGTCTGCCTCTCTGTCTGTCTGTCTGCCTGCCTGTCTACCTCTCTGTCTGTCTGTCTGTCCGTCTGTCTGTCTATCTCCCTCTCTGTCGGTATGTCTGTCTCCCTCTCTGTCTGCCTGTCTGCCTGTCTGTCTGTCCGTCTGTCTGTATCATTGTCTGTCTGTCTGTCTGTCGGTCTGCCTGCCTGTCTGTCTGTCTGTCTGTCTGTCTGTCTGTCTCCCTCTCTGTCTGTCTGCCTGTCTGTCTCCCTCTCTGTCTACCTGTCTGTCTGTCTTTCTGTCTGTCTCCCTCTCTCTCCAGACGTGTGTTCTCCATCAGTCTGGTTCTGCTCGAGGTTTCTGCCTGTGACAGGAAGTGTTTCTGTCTCATGGTGGATTCATGTTGGTCTCTGTTAATGACACAGGTACGCTCTACACCTGCTCTGAGAGTGACGAGTCCTCAGGTAACTGTCTTAGGATGTGATTGGTCAGATTCAGTGTGGACAGAGACTCTGATGTTACGTGATGTGATGGGACAGTCTGAGCTCGGTTGCTGTTAGGACACAGTGTGAGACGAGTGTGTAACATTAAAGTTTGTTTGGGTAAACACTTTTCATTTAGTTGACCTTCCTAAAAACCAAACATACATTCAGTTAAATTATGTTTCAGATGAAGTGATTCAAACTGATGTGTGTGACAGAAGAAGTCCTCACGATGAGGAGGTTTAACCCTTTAAATCCTCTGACTGATTAATCACACACACTGATGTCTCACCTTGGGGGAGCTCAGGGATCTCCTCAGGCCGTACACCGATGGATCCGCGTAGATCACATCCTCCCTCATCCTCCCCTGAAACCGGTCGAAGCGGGCAGACGGGGATCGGGCCGGCGAGGCAAAGCTGTGTGGCACTGGAGAGTACGGCCCCCCTGAACACGAGGACGGGGACCGGGGGACGGACCGGGACCGAGGCTGGATCGACAGACGCCTCATGGACGTGTCCATCCCTCCGTAGTACTGCGACCCCCATGAGTCCCTAGGCATGGGGAGCCCGTACAGGTGGGGGCCATCCCTCAGCGAGTGCCGCTTCTCCTCCACAGTCCAGCGGCGGTCGTAACCCCCCACAGCAGAGACCGAGCAGATGCTGTCAGGCCGGACCCCCGGCGGGTACAGAGGGTAGTCCTCCAGGTATGGGGGGCCACCAGGGAAGCTGTAGTACTCAGCCGGGAGCCCACGACCCCCTGGGTAGTAACGAGACGGGCTGCAAAAGATGAAGGTCAAAGGTTATTTTATTCATGAAATAAGACAGAAGGACATTAACCTCTCAGAGTGAAGGTTAACACATGTTTAATGCAGCCTCAATAAGCCAATAATCATTTGTGATGCGACATCAGGAGAATCTCAACACCGACAGAGTTTAATGTTACAGCGTCTTAAGAATTTCACGATTGAGTGTATAAAATCTGATCATTTGTGTGTTGGTAAGTTATTATGACATCACCATGACTCACAGCAGCTGCACCTGAGGAGCAGCACCTGTTCTCTCTGACGCACCTGTTGAGGTCCTCCTGGGAGGCCACGCCCCTCCGCTGGTTGACCCACTGCTGCAGCTGAGCCATGGAGCTCTTCCTCTGGGCCACCCTCTCCGGGGCCGTGCGGGGGACGAACCCCCTCCTCAGCACCACGTTCTCCTGCTGCTCCCGGGGGTCCCGCTGTGGCCCACCCCCCTCCAGGCGTCCCTGAGTGGGGGCGTGTCCACTGCGGCTCCTGGATGGGGGGGTTCTGCTGTTACTGTTGGCGGGCAGAGTTTTGGAGGTGCCGTTGTTGCTCCAGCCGTTTGGATGGTGGTTTGGGTGGGGGGCGTGGTCAGGGGCAGCCCCTCCCCCCTCGTTCTCCCCCTCTCCTCGTCTCCCGTCAGTCTTTGAGTGGGGGGTGGAGGGTTGGGGGCTCTCCTGGCTGACCACCCCGTTGGTCTTAGTGAAGGGGGGGTCAGCGGTCTCAGTGTCTGTCTGTGTGAGCTGGGGCTGCTGTGTGGGGGGGTCGGGGGTCTTGGTCACCATGGTGATATCAGCTGTGGTGTCCGACGTCGTCCTGTGAAGAAAAGAATCGTGAGAAGAGACGGATCAGTGATGATGTGATGATGTCATAATGTGATGATGTATAAATGATAACAAATAACTTATTGTCACAGCTGAGTCATTCCTGATTACACCACCAGAGGGCGCCACAGGAGAGCTAGACCTACATAGCATTGTCTCTGCACAGTGAAGACATGAACATACACGACAGTCTGAGGAGTATGTGTATGTGTGTTTGTGTGTGTGTGTGTGTGTGTGTGTGTGTGTGTGTATTCACCTGCTCTGTGGCACCACGCTGACCTGTGTCGCCTCGCTCATGGCTCTGATCCAGTCCTCCTGCTCCTCATGGCTCTCTGAGCTGAAGAAGTAGGTCCTGGTTCCTGCGTGCTCCGCCTGCATGCAGAACACAACCGACCTGTTCACCTCACCTGCACCAGGCTCCTCCTCCTCCTCCTCCTCCTCCTGCCACACCTGCATGAGAGACACAGAGAGGCAGCATCAGCGCCACAGCCTGACATCATCTTCATCACCATCAGCAGCTCCGTCTCCTCATGCAGTGAACAAGCACCTCATTTCATGTGAAGATGATTCATGTTTTATTTTTAAATCAAACAGAAAAAGTTCAAATGTGACGGCAAAGTTTCAACATTAAAAGTGTTTAATGCAAATTAAAAACTTTATGTTGGGAAATCTAAAAGTGGTGTTTGTAACTGAGTCTGGTGGGTGGGCTCTATCTCCATGGAGATGTAAGACATGTTTCTATTGGCCAGTCTTGATCAGAGTGACACTCTGCTTAATCCTCCGTCAGAGAGCGAGAGGAGCGGAGGACACAGAAAGTCAGCGAGCAGACATGTTTAACTTCTGCTGTAGTCGGAGAAACTTCTGGATTACAACTCAAAACTTTATTTTTATTAACAGTTTAAAAGCGTTCTGTTTGATTTTAAGTTAACAGAAATTATCTTTATCTGTAGTTTAAACCCTGTGAGGTCTAAATAAGGGGACTTAAACCCGAACCCTAAGTCCATGCACCGTGAATCTACACTCTCCTCATGTTCTGAGAGCAGCTCACATTAAACACAGAGGGTCACAGAGTGTGACTTTAACCAGCTGAACATGCAGAGAGCGAAGCACCACACACAGCAGGCTGTTAGCATCAGCGCTCAGTATGCAGCATGCAGACATGCAGGACAGTGAGTGCCCTCTGCAGGCAAACAGGTGATAAAACAGGTTACCTACTGTTCTCTGTCCCAGAACAGGAGACAGCGGGAGGGCCGACACACCTCACGGGGGGGCGAGGAGGGAGGAGACATTGAGGAGGGAGAGTTAAGTGTTTTGTTTTCAAAGGTCAAAGGTCACTGAGAGTTAGCATGATGCTGAAGCCTGAACATGAACAGGAAACATCCTCTGAATATGAAGAGGTGTTCAGTTCACTGTAAGACACGCAGGCTGTGAACACACTGACTCAGTTCCTCCACATGATCACCTGACACAAAACAAGCAACAAGATTTCAATCAGCTTCCAACTGTCAAAACACCAGTGTCACGTCCGTGCAGCAGAGTCACGCCTGGGCTGCAGCTTTATCATATTACATCAAATACACACACAAACATCCTCCTTTAAACACTGTACCTGAGTCACAGATGAAGTAAACCACCTGGATGGCAACAGACATGACTGATCAACCCTGAACTCACTGCTCAGACATTAAGACAGAAAGTTTACTAAGAAATGGATCATCCTCCCAGGGGATAAACTATTTCTGATGAACAGTTCTATCTATAATGATCCATATCTATATTTATCTATCTGTAATAGTTATATCTGGGTCATTTAAAAATTCACCACTAGAGAGCAGCACAGGCTCAAAGTAGGACACTAAAGAGGACACAGAGACACAAACAGACGTTCATCAAACTGCAGTCGGACACAAACTATCAGCATGTTTAAAGATCTTTAGTTATCAGACAGAGCAGGTCGACTCTGTGTCCTGTTATTGACAGAGAGTCAACATCACCAAAGGGCACCTCAGACCTGTACCGTGGACCGTGAACGTACTTCATGCTGTATTTCACTGAGTGTAAACATTTGGAACATTTGTACATACTGTTTTTACAGTGCGACACAAAACAAGGTGTTACTGTGTCTCCTGTTTGTTCTGTAGTCTGCCATGCATGTAACTGAAGGCATCAGGTAAGTCTACATTATATAGTTGGAGGAGGCAGGTTCAGTCTGCTCAGTGCTGCAGAGTCAGAATCAAACATCCTGAGTTCTGATAAAGACAGACAGACTGTAGGCCCCCTATATATACATGTATATATGTATGTATGTATGTATACATACACATATATATATATATTTTTTTTTTAAACTCCTCACAGATCTGAACTGTAAACACGTCCTCACTTTGATGCTTCCTGTTAACGAGACCTGATTCAGCTTCTGATCCAGAGTCAGTCCTGATGCTCTCCCCACATCCTCCCCAACAACAGTGTGTGTGTGTGCAGGAGGAAGTGATGTCACAGATAAACACAAGTCACTTCCGTCCACGGTGGAGCACTCTAAGCTCCGCCCCCAGAAGTGATACAGAGTGATGTAATTGGCTGAAATGGCCATGTAGTAAGAGGCAGCAGTTACCTAGCAACAGAGGCGGGGCTGTCGCTGTGTGTGTGTGTGTGTGTGTGTGCGTGCGTGCGTGCAGCCTCCTCCTTGGTCGTCCTTCCTTTGTTCACTCCCTCAGAGAGAGAAGGAGGGAGGATGGAGGATGGAGGATGGAGGAGGGAGGAGGGCGGAATCATGTCACTCGTTCTCCTGATTCACAGAAATAAGACGACTGTGATCGTTTATTTTATTGAATCTCTTGTGGGGAAATGAAAATGAAAGGACAAAGGCCCCTGAGAAGGACAGAGAAAGGAGGAAGGGAGGAAAACAGAAAGTAAAACGAAAAGTGTAAATCTAAAATGACCGACTGACTAAAGGAAACATGACAGAGAGGTCACGAGAGCACAGGAAGGAAAAGAGACAGAAGTGATGAGAAGAATGAAAAATAAAAACATGTTTATGGATTATATGTGTTTAACGTGTGCATCATGCGAGGACAGATCCCTGTGATGAACGTTAGATTCACACAGAGCTGACAGAGAGTAGAAGACGTGTGGATCCAAAGCATCACGTGCTGTAGAATCAGAGACTCATCCTGACATCAGAACTGATAACATTATATTATTATTATTATTATTATATTATTATACATGTTGTGATGCATTCAGGTGTTTGGAGTTTGTGATGAAAGCTTCCTGCTGCAGCTTCATTCAGACTCTGATTGGCTAACAGGAGTAAACACTTCCTGCCTCCAGACAGAGACTCAAACTGGTTCTGTTTCCTCCTGCGTGTGTGTCTGTGTGTGTGTGTGTGTGTGTGTGTGTGTGTGTGTGTGTGTGTGTGTGTGCTGCAGGCTGAATGGATGTATTGACAGCAGCTCCTGGAGGCTGGACTTGGCAGGCTGGGCGACCACACACACAGACACACAGACACAGACACAGACACAGACCCACACACACACACACACACACACACACACACACAGACAGACTAAGAGAAACATTTCCTCGTTGACTTTACTGCTTGTTAAACTCTGCAGGCTGTTTTCTGTAGTTTGTCCTGAAGGTGGCACTACTATAGGCCTTTTTCACAGCGGACATTTCTTTCCTCAGATACCTGAATATAACAGAACCATTGTTAAAGTTAATTAACACCTGTGCTTTTCCTCCTGTTGGAGGTAAAAATGTCCATCAAAAGCCTAGAAAAACAGGTTCTTCTTCACACCTGAAGACATTTGAGACACAGACTGGTGCTGTGTTCAAAATCGGTCACTATATACTACATACTATGTACTGTATACTTTATACTGTATACTACATACTGTATACTACATACTGCTTTTGGCGGTAGTATTTAGTACGGAGCTGTTCACATTTTTTTTGCAGTATGCAACGCCAGGCACCAGTTTCAGGTCTTGGAAAGCGGAAGTAAACAACAGCCTGCCAATAGCAAAAAGCTGCTTCTTTAGCTATAGCGCCACCTTCTGCTGCTGTCTGCCATTTCAACTGCCATTGTGACGTTTCAGTGCTTTGCATTGTGGGGTGAAGGGTACAGTAGACGAGGCAGACTGGTCCGATGCATACTGGAGACATCCCTGTATTTTGCTTTTGTTTACATACTACATACTACATTTTGGCCACATCAGTACGTACTGCTAGTATAGTATGGCATTTCCAACACATCCGGGGTCTCTCAGGGTCACCGTTTACAGACGTCTACGAGCTTCCTGTTGAGATTATTTCCCATCATGCACCTGGTGGACATGTAGGCTACAGGAAGACAAACAATGGTGCAGAAACAGAAGGTGCTCTATGTGTGCAGTGCTAACATTAGCTGAGTTAGCATTACGAGCTAGCAGGCCTCTAGAGAGGCACTTCCTTCCTCCCTTCTTCAAACCTTTACCAGAGATAACCACCACTGTGCTAACACCGTGTGCTAACACTGTCTGCTAACACTATCCGCTAACACTCTGTGCTGCAGCAAACTAGCTTCCAACTCCTGTGTCTTATTCAGTTTGTTCACGGTGACAGCAGCCCTACACAGAGCCATCCATGTTTACCGTCTAAACTCCTGAAGAATTAAAGTAATGTTTGATTTTATCTGAAAAACAAAGCGTGAAAAAATGACCACCCAAACGAAGGGAACACACCTGACCTAACCTGACCTCCAGCAACCCTCTCATGAGTTATTTCTTTATTTATTGGTGTACCCTCAGGACCAATGCACATTAATCAACATCACTGTAAAATTTCCAGTGTTGATAAAAAGCACCACTTAAGCATGTACAGGACAAAATCAGCAAAGAGATAAGACCTACTTAAGCTTTGTCCAAGGGGGATGCCAAAAACAACACAAACCGAAAGTTCCTCACAGGAGCTTTAAAACAACAAATAAAACACACAACATATAAAAACAGAACAGGAAAATGCAAAACACGAACAGCTAAACAGGCTAAAAAAGTTTGGGACATTAAGGCAGCATCATGCAAAGTAGACAAAACATACAAGACAATAAAGAGGACAAACAACACATGCAGTTAAAACACGACACATACAATCACATTACAAAAGACATGGCATAAGCAGATAGGCAGCTTAAACTGTGAAAACAGAACACATAAAATCAAGTCACGCAAGCAAACAATCAGCACAAATTAATCAGACATCACAACATAAAATCACATTGCATTACAGAAGACAGGCAAGAACATAGAGCGACAGACCGGGCAAGCGTGCAGTGGCTGAGTATGGTGGCAAACAGGAAGTAAAAGAGAGCTGATGGCATCAGAGAGCACACCTTGGGTCCGTTTCACAAAGCAGATTCAACAAACTCTGAGTCTAACCCTGAACTCTGAGTCGATCTACTCTGAGATAGGAAACTCTGAGTTTTCGGTTTCAGAACAGCTGATCAGAGTTAGTTCAATCAACTCTGAGTAGGTTCACCCGGAGTTAAGTGCGTGCACGCTGACTGTAAAAAGCCAGCATTAATGGAGCCCCGACACCACGATTCACCATGGCAACGGTACACAAAAAGAGGTCCTCCTACGTCACACCAGTGGAGCTCGAAATCCTCACACGGACGTTCAGCGAATACGAGCATGTTTTTAGAAAAACAAAGTAACACGGCTGCAGCTGCAAAAGAGAGAGAAGCGGCGTGGGAAGAAACTGCTGCTCGAGTTAATGCGCAACTTTGAACTGGTCTATTTATTTAATACTTAATCACGACCGGAAGCTAAAATTTATATTAATTTAGGAGCAATGCAGCGGGAGAAAAAAACATACATGGAAGCACTTCAATCATATTTTAAATATTAAACTAATGAAATATAATTCAGTGGCTGTTTTAATGTGCATTAGCTTTATCCCTAACATGATGCTGACTTCGCATACATTACAATTTATGTTGATTAAACTGAATGTGTTAGTTTAAATAAATAAAAAAATTCCAATAACTTAAGGTGTCTTATTTGAGTGCTCTCGGCAGTGGTGTTGGAAAATCTAAAAATGATGACTTTGACACAGATTTGTCTTTTGATTTTTGTTATCATAATTATAAAAGACTTTTGCAAAGGGATCAGAGCAGCACAGAGATGCAACGTTTCTTCTTTTAATTCGGTAACCGCTTAAACACACGCGTGAAACGGGCTGAATGAATGAGGAAGTCGAATTGATAGAATATAACAGAATATAAGAGAATATAAAACCGAATCGGTTTTATATTCTAGAGGGAGGAGACAGAGCGAAACTCTGAGTTTCCTGAAGAAAACCTGCTCGCGACCAGGTTAGGTTCATAGAGTCTGTTACTACGGTAACTGACCGAGAGCTTAAGTTACCTCCCTTTGTGAAACAGAAAACTCAGAGTTTCCCTCATTTCAGGGTTAACAGACTCAGAGTTTTCAATAAACCTGCTTTGTGAAACGGACCCCTGATGGACACTAAACACTGAGCAGGTCTGTGAGAGACTCTCCTTCACATCACGGCGTCTGTTTATGTATATGTGTGATGTCAGGCCATGATGTGAGGCAGGTCAGCCCCTCTCATTTGTGAAAACATCCAACAGCGTGACCCAGCTGAGAGGACTCAGCCTGATGGGACTTTCAGAAGGAGGAGCGTGTTGTAAAGTGTGCATGTGATGGTGCACTGAGGACCATGCTGTGATGGAGCTTCATAACAGGATTAAACATGAGGGAGGAACGTTTACATCACATGACAATGAACTGTTGTCCAACAGAGTCAGACTGACACACATTATTCTGTCTTAATATTATCATTATTATTATTATTATTATTATTATTATTATGTCTTTCTGATGCTTCTTTACAACGTCACACATCAGCCTTGAATCCTTCCCTTCAGACTGATCCGTCATAGATAGATAGATAGGTACTTAAGATACTTTATTTCATCCCAAACTGGGAAATTGTGGCATTACAGCAGCAGGTTATAAAATCGACTACAGAACAGGAGAAAATAAATACACAGTAAAAATAACCCTCGTGTTCAGACACAGAGGCGAGTGCTGTGGAGGCTTCAGTCTGGGTGACGTTCATTCTCTACAACAGCCGAGAGCACACGACTCTACCAGTGTTCGGGTCCCGCATGAACAACTAGTCAAAGTTTAGTAGTTATTATTAGAACTCTTACAGATAACCAGGAAGTTACTGAGCCTGAACTCAACCACATCAAACTGGTTAGAAAGGAGGGAGACACGCTACAGGGAGCTTAACACTGAGAGAGAGACATGCTGAAGTACACCTTTAAACAGAGAGAGAGAGAGAGAGACAGCACTCTGAGCCCTGAAGGGTCCGACACTCTGTTCACACACACCTGAGAGATCAACTGTTTACTGTCAGGAAGGGTGAGGCTCAGACACACACACACACACACACTGAGTAACTAAAGTCACAGAGTGATCTGGGGTTACAGAGAGACACAGAGATTTCTCCTGTATGAGAGGACACACCTGTGCAGCTGCAGGTACAACAGGTTTGAACAGCTCTCTGCAGGAAGACACTCCCACACACACGCTCACTAAACCCACACACTCACTACACACGCGCTCACTTAACCCACATGCTCACACAACACACACGCTCACTACAGGGACTACAGTGAGGTCCTTAGCTGTGACATGTCGTCTGTCAGTCGTCTGTATGTTGTCTGTCAGTCATCTGTCAGTCGTCCGTATGTAGTCCGTATGTCGTCTGTCAGTCGTCTGTATGTTGTCTGTCAGTCATCTGTCAGTCGTCTGTATGTTGTCCGCATGTCGTCTGTCAGTTGTCTGTATGTTGTCTGTCAGTCATCTGTCTGTCGTTTGTCAGTTGTCCATATGTTGTCTGTCAGTGGCCTGTCTGTCGTTTGTTGGTCATCTGTCTGTCGTCTGTCGTCTGTCAGTTGTCCGTATGTCGTCTGTCAGTCATCTGTCAGTCGTCCGTATGTCGTCTGTCGGTCATCTGTCTGTTGTCTGTCAGTCGTCTGTCTGTCCTCTGTCTGTCTGTCAGTCATCTGCCTGTCATCTTCCTGATGTCTTCCTGTCGTCTGGCGGTCGTCTGTCAGTCGTGTTTCTGTCGCCCGTCTATCCTCTGTCTGTCCTCTGTCAGTTGTCTGTCAGCCGCTGTGACGTCTCCCACAGGTTTGTTGACAGTTCAGCATTGTGACCTCCCCCCGTGTTGTTGTGTCTTTGGAGCAGGATGTTGACTTCTAATGAGCTAACGAACCACCGTGTTTCCCACAGAGTGAGACTCTCTCTGAGCTCAAAGCTGACCGGAGGTTAGTCATCAGAGTGACGACGCTCAGAGAGACAGAGGAACAAACCAGGTGACTTAAAGGAACAGGTCTTATTATCACTGCAGCCCTCTCCTCTGCAGGAAGACCCAACAACATCCTGACTCCATCACAGACTGACAGATAAATCACTGTATGACAAACAGTGAGCAAGCTAACAAGCAGGTATGGTGACACAGACACAGATAGCTGCTAATGAGTGCTAAGCTAACATATATAACAAATCACAGTAGAGTTTACTGAGTTAGGGACCCCTGAGGGCTGTCTGGACTCCAACATGACACCTGTGATTGGAGGAGAATAAGTCTGATCTGACTTCAAACTCATTTAAATCACACATTTCACACTCAATGTTCAACGCCCTATGCTGGTTAAAGCTGTATTACTGTACGTGTGTGTGTGTGTGTGTGTGTGTGTGTGTGTGTGTGTTAGTGATGTTATCCTCACACAAACATCAGGGCAGAGAGCAGACTCCAGACTCTGACTATGAGTGACACGTGTCGTAAACAGGAGCGCTTCACAGGAATCCCTGGGCATGCTGGGACAGAGTCTGACCCCGCCCTGAGGGAGCTCGGCCAATCAGAGGAGAACTGAAGAGTCCACCTCAGAAAAACGTACACAGCATGCTGCAACCACCCACACACACACAGACATTATGTAAGTCAGAGTTACTGTCTGTACAGTCTGAACACACACCTGAGAGCTGAGTGTCAGAGAGACCTGACAGGTCAACACACACACACACACACACACACACACACACACACACACACACACACACACATATATTTACCTGAACACTCAAATATCCTCAGGTGTTTTGTCAGAATGCTGCTCTGCCCTACTGTAAACACCATCATCACTCACTGAAGTTTCCCTCCTCAAAGGTTGACCTCTGACCTCTGACAGCCTAAGCTCATACTGAACATGTTGAGACGACAGAAACACGTGTGTGAAGCTCGTCTGCAGGAGAGCTCAGAGACTTCAGAGTGACCGACGTTCAGTTTGAGTTCAGAGAGGACGAGCTGTGACGATGTTTATGACTCTGAGAGGAGCTGCTGTTCTCTGAAGCTGCTGTTCTCTGAAGCTGCTGCTCCGTGAAGCTGCTGCTGTTCTCTGAAGCTGCTGTTCTCTGAAGCTGCTGCTCCGTGAAGCTGCTGCTCCCTGAAGCTGCTGCTCTGTGAAGCTGCTGCTCCGTGAAGCTGCTGCTCTCTGAAGCTGCTGCTCCGTAAAGCTGCTGCTCTCTGACTAACAGCTCTTCAACTGGAACATCTCAACATTCAGACCAAAATGTCTGAACAGTTTGTTCAGTCCAGGGATTGAACTTTTCTCTTCTCATGACCCCAGAACAGACGTGTTTTAATACAGAGCAGGTTTACAGCGTTTACATTCCTCTGTAGACTTCTTCATTAATAATCTAAAAACCACAGAGAGGTCAGAGGATAACAAGCAACGATTCAACACGGCGTCGGAGCGGCCTGAGCTCCCCCACACACCCGTCTGTGCCAACAGATAATAACATCAGAACTAACTCATTACAGCCTGTAAATATAAACATGTCCTTCAGGTCAGAGGCAGATAAACTAACAGCTCTATCACAGCTCAGGCAGACCTTCACAATAAATGTATCTAATAAGTCATAAGCCGTGCTCTTATTTTGTTAAAGAGTTCAGTCAGTACACATGTGGAACTCTCACAGCACAGACTCATTCCCTGCTTTAAAGGGACAGTACAACGGTTTGTGTTCATTAGTCACCTCTCACAATGAGACTTCACGTGTGTGCCGTCAGTTAGCTTAGCATAGCATAGAGCCTGAAGCACAGGTGAGTTCAGATATAAACTCAGTGGAGCTGAGGTGAATTCACTGAGCGAGGACGACGAGGATTTCTCTGATCAGACTATGACTGTGATCCAAATATACACATACAAACATATAAATATAACTTTCACTCGTTCATCATGTTTTATCTCTATTTTTAGCGCTCTGCAGTTTATTTATAGCTTCACTGTCTGATGTCTTTAAAGTACTCTCCAGAGTACACCGTGTGCACAGATACATGTGATCATTGATACTATCATAACCGAGACCACAGTAATGATATTAACATTATTATAACATGTTTAATAATAATAATGTATCAATCATTGTCATAAAAATAAATATTAATGTATATATACTGTATATAAGTATTTATATTTTTTGCAGGGTGACAGCATCACGCGGTCAGACAGGACGTTAGCTAACACGCTAACCTCACACACCGTCACATACACACAGAGTCTATTTACACAACCCGTGTGTGTGTATGCGTGTGTGTGCGTATGTGTGTGTGTAGTGTACACATCGTGGGTACAAACATTGGACTTTGCACCAGTGAGCGTGCAGAGAGAGGCTGAAGGGACTGAATGTTCTGAGCGCGAAGACGAATGATGAAGAGAAACACTGATTTCAGGGGTGGAGGGGCTGTCATTGTGTGCGTGTGTGTGTGTGTGTGTGTGTGTGCTGAGGGCTAAACAAGGCTAACTGAGCTTATATAAAGCTTTAGTCAGCACATTCAGACGACATCACATCGTCTGCATTCAGACCTGTCAGGTGTGTGTGTGTGTGTGTGGGGGGGGGGGGGGTTGGGGGGGTAATCTGGTGGTGGTGGTGGGGGGGGGGGTGATTCATCCTGAGACGATAATAGATTTAATTTATTTTTAGTCTCTGATTGTCGTTTACTCCCACACAGTCAGTCGGTTTATTACTGCAGACAATCTCATACATCTGTGCTGTATAACATCAGGGATGGATGAACAACGGGGTCTACCAGCCTCAAGAACGAAGGGTCAGGGGACCCTACAGCTTCTGCTTGCAGGGACTGATATCACTTCATGATGTCAGTGAAACAATACAACAACCACAAAGATACACAGAGCAACTACACATCCATCACACTCAATAATGACTGAGTCTCATTATTAAAATTAAATTCTCAAAGATCTCAGTTTGGTTCTCTTTGGCGGCACCTATGGCAATAATTGGTAATTGTTTACTCGCAACACTTGCAGAGACTGGAAAAGCAGCCGCTTAGCTCCGCCCACCCTCTCTGGCAGACCAACCACTGCTGGGTGATGAAAAAACGCGTCTCTAACTTGGTGCCGCTTGTGTTTTTTCCACAAATGTCACCACAGACACCCAGTCGGTAAAAATACTATATACTGCAAATGCTTTCATTTTCTTTTTCAGCCTCATGTTTGTTGTACTGTGTTTGTCGTCTGTCTGGTTATGTGTGCTGTGTTTGCATTCCTGACTGACAAATAAAGTTATTTTGACTTACACTGTACACTACACTGATGTGCTGTACGTCAGAAGGATGTATGGATTATTAGACAATCAGACTGATTTCTGCTGTAGCTTCATGTCGGCATCAAAAACAACCTTAAATTAACCTCACATTAACCTGGACTTCATAAAGAGTCGGGAAAAAACAGATCCAGACTCTGAGGTCACAGGATGTCAACAATCAACACAACAAACAACAACAGCATGAAGCAACGAGGGAACAACAATAAACATTTATACATGTAATTAAAATAACATGTAGTAATAACATGTAATAATCTGTTTCTTTATAATGTGTGAGTGTTTAATAAAGCTGCAGAGTGATGACTCCTCTGTGACTCTCTGAGCCTCACAGACATAAATAACATCATGTGACTCCACAGTCAGCTCCGATCAATCAACCAACCAACCAACACCCTGCAACTAAACCTCAGCAGTGCAATCAAACCACAGCAATGCAACCAAACCTCAGCAATGCAACCAAACCACAGCAACACAACCAGGGAAGACGTTGAAACATCAGTAGCTCCTGTTTTGTGCTCAGACCTCAGAAGTCTCCATGGATGTGACAGAGACGACCTGCAGGTTGTTCTCTCTGAAATCCTGCAGCAAGTTCACACACAATCAGTAACCAACACAACCAGTAACTAACACAACCAGTAACTAACAGAAGCAGTAACCAACACAACCAGTAACTAACGCAACCAGTAACCAACACAACCAGTCACTAACGCAACCAGTAACCAACACAAATAGTAACTAACACAACCAGTTACCAACACAACCAGTCACTAACAGAAGCAGCAACCAACACAACCAGTAACCAACACAACCAGTAACCAACACAACCAGTCACTAACAGAAGCAGCAACCAACACAACCAGTAACTAACGCAACCAGTAACCAACACAAATAGTAACTAACACAACCAGTTACCAACACAACCAGTAACTAACAGAAGCAGCAACCAACACAACCAGTAACTAACACAACCAGTAACTAATAGAACCAGTAACTAACACAACCAGTAACCAACAAAACCAGTCACTAACACAACCAGTAACTAACACAACCAGTCACTAACACAACCAGTAACTAACAGAAGCATCAACCAACACAACCAGTCACTAACAGAAGCAGCAACCAACACAACCAGTAACCAACACAACCAGTAACCTACACAAACAGTAACTAACACAACCAGTAACCAACACAACCAATAACCAACACAACCAGTTACTAACACAACCAGTATCTAACACAACAAGTAACTAACAGAACCAGTAACCAACAAAACCAATAACTAACACAACCAGTAACTAACACAACCAGTAACTAACACAACCAATAACTAACACAACCAGTAACTAACACAACCAGTAACCAACAAAACCAATAACTAACACAACCAGTAACTAACACAACCAGTAACCAACACAACCAATAACTAACAAAACCAGTGACTAACAGAACCAGTAGCTGTTTGCTGATGCAGTGATTCATGTTTCCTGCATGAAGAGTCATCAGAGGGGCTCTGATACAAGAAGGCTCCATTGTTACAGGTACATAATTACAGGTGCAATTCTGGTGGAGTGTGACATCATGCAGCGATCACACAGTTTTAAAAATAAAGAACTCTTATCTCTTTTAGAGCAGAGAAGAAGAAGAAGAAGAAGTGATGTCAGCTCAGTTACCACCTGACAACAGAAGGTAATATCAGAGCTGCACTGAATGCAGCTGTTTCACATCACTGAGAGGCTGCAGGCTGAGCTGCTGCTAATGTTAGCTTAGCCTGTTTCAGGTTTGAACAGGAGCTGAATCCTCCCCAGAAGTTACAAATGTTCTTACTGAATCTCTTTAATCCTGACTGATTTCTGTTCTCTCATGAAGACAGCTCTCTGTGTCAGATGTTCATCTGGAGAAGGAGTTTAACTGATTCAGACCAAACATCAGTGACAGCTGACAGCTTCACATCCACACAGGGCACCAATGACAGCGTCACATCCACAGCTGTGATTGAAAGCCTCACAGTGGTATCAGATCAATTATCAGCATCATACAGTGGAATCTCTCGACCTGCACCGGCAGCACGTCACTCACCTTAAAGGAGAACTTTCGGGTGATGTTGTCTGACGGCTCCACTCCTCCAACTCTGAAGCTGAGCAGCGGCAGACTCCCTAACACCGAGTCCTCCTTGTCGTCTGAAACAGAAGAAGACGAGTGAGCTGCAGGAATACAGAGAAGAAGAGTCTCATTCAGCCCGCAGTCAGAGCTGCTGCTCCACAGTGACAGCTCCAGGAATAGACCTCCATTATGGTCCCTGTGATAAGCAGTGCTAATGGCTCACACACACACACACACTCAGGGTCCAGCTGCGATAAATAGAAGCAGTGAAGAAGAGCACCGGTGTGTCTAAATAATGGAGCAAACATGAAAATTTGATCAGTTTGAAAAAGGATCCACTCGTCTGTGTGACCTCCTACCTCCTCTCTCCCCGACGCCGCTCTGCACCGACTCTGCTCTCTGAGGGTGTGTGTGTGTGTGTGTGTGAGACAGAGAGAGAGAGAGAGAGGGAGGGAGGGAGGAGAGAGAGAGCAAACGAGCGAGAGAGGGAGGGAGATCTGAGGGAGGGGGAAGGGCTTGTGCAATCATACAATACACTGATCCCTGCTCTGTCTGTGTGTGTGTGTGTGTGTGTGTGTGTGTGTGTGTAGATAATGATCAGACCATGTGACTCAGTGTTGCAGGAATCTTGGCGCGCAGCCAGCTGTACCTGCTGCTCGTCTGCACCAATCAGACGCTCCCACACACACACACACACACACACTCACACACATACAGAGCAGGTAAACAGACACACCTCTCTCACATGTGAATGATGTATTGATTTGTGTGTGTGTGTCATGTTATAAACACGTGAGTCTCAGAGGACGAAGATGTTTCTGTGTGAATGACCTGAATCTTCATTTATACACCTCACACACACACACCCACACACTCTGTAACACACAGTAACACACAGACACTGTCCCTTTAACAGCTCATTACAGTTCACACTCAGGCAGCGCCCTCTAGTGGCTGCAGTAATGATTACAGTAGAGGTCAGAGGTCAGGTGATATACAGAGCGATAAAGCTCGTTGTAGCCTGATGGATCAAACGCAGTGACTGACTCTTTTTCTAAACTTAACCAGCAGTTTGGTGCATCAATCTGAACAACCCGTCTGCCTCAGGGAGCACCTGATCCATGCTTCTGTCTGCTGGTCAGTTAGTGTCGACGGCGAGAGTCTTTCTGAGCATGCTGCCTCCTTGTCACTGAAGTGTTGGACTGCACCATGCATCGCTGCAATGTGCCCCTAGCTCTGGTTCTGCACACGTCACTGCATCTTTGTGAGAAACTGTGTTTGCTGTCATTACACCAACGTAGGACGATGACGCATTGGTGCATCTTTCTCCTCGATACGACATGATCTGTGATGTTCTACTGACTCCTTCAACCCTCCGAGGCTGCAGCCTGCGGTCACATAATGTTTGTTATTCCTCGAACTCGCTCGTCTTTGGTGAAAGAGCTTTAATGTTTCTGCTCCTTCATCTGGGTCTGAGCTGCAGGGTCGCCTTAAACTGGAGCCTTTTATTGGCATGGCGGGTTATAAAACAGGACTAAGGATCATGTGACCAGTGAATGCACCTGTCTCACTGCTCAACGCCGTTTATTTAATAATGTCATGTCTGATTGTTTTAGTCGGTTTGTTCTGAATGTGAAACTTCTCATGCGGCTGGCTCTACCACAGGTTTATAAAAGATGGCCGACATGACAGCTCTAACCTCTCTATCACCCCCTGCTGACTGGCTGCAGTATAGGTCATAAAGCCCGCCTCCTCCATGTTAACAGATGGGACATGAGTCAAACTATTAAATCAAAATACACGCCAAATACCTTTTCCCCAAACATGGTTTCTGTCATTACAGTTAATTCTTATCATGCTGATTTATGTTTATTTAAGTTTACTTTGAATTAGTTATTTGATGCTATAAAAAGGGGGTGTGGCCTCATGATTGACAGCTCTGTTGACAAATCGGGCTCCTGCAGCGTTCTGTTCCCGACACTACAGTCATTGAACTTTCCATAACCAGGAATATCTGCTTCAGACCAACACAAGAAGCTGTTCTGCTGTTAAATACGCAGACGTGCATCTATATATACAGTCATTGTTCTGGCCAGGACTCTTTAAGAGATGTCGTCTGTCATGGGGAGAATTCCTGCTGAAATAATAATAATAATAATATAAAATAATAAAACAATAAAAGTAATTTCACATCAACCCAACGTCGCGTTTCTGTTCATATAAAACAACTAATTGTATAAATAACATAAATTATATGAATATACACAATCATCAGTTTTCCGTCCAGTCAGAGTGAGTACAGCATCAGTACGTGTCTCTAACAGACACTGTAAGAGCTCGTGTTCGCCTGTAGAACAACAACAGTCCTTTCTCCCTCTCCAGCCCGCGGTCCTCACTGGCATAGCAATCCCAGCGCTAAATCGCCCTGTCACACATTCCTCCTCCCTCACTGAGCTTCTCCTCCCAAACACAGCTGGGCCGAGACGGAGCAACAACGACGTGTTCAGAATAAAGAGAGAAGCCCAAACACACAGGAGCCAACTTTAAATAAAGAGGAGACAGGAGGAGAAAGGAGGAGCTGGTTTTAGAGAAACGATCACAGTCTGATCCTGAATGTTTCTGTTGCACTGAGACAAAAGACACAAAGTCAGTTCAGGCAGAACAGACGCTGATTTGTCGTCTGTTGGCTGAACATCTTACAGGACGGCTCTGGATTTACTGCTGCAGGTTATTCAAGGTTATTATATACTGTAAATGTTTAAAGTTTCTTTTTCTATAATAAATGTTTATAAATATACCATATAAAAAATGACTTTTCTTTACTCTGAATATTTTCTTTTTGATTCAATCGTGATCTGAAAACATGGTGAGAAAGTGTTAATCATTGAGTAGAAGCGAGTCTCAGACCTTCATGTGTTCATAATGTAAGCTGTATAAAGACAGGTGAATTATACCTTCTGTGTTCTTCTCTGAACAAACCAGCTTATGGCAAGCCCTTTTAACATGTAATCAGTTGTGCCGACTTGTCGCAATTTAGTTTTCACTAGTCAAATTGTTCTTTTAAGATATCTGTAAAACAATTTTGACATGTTACAAATATATTCTGACGTGTAGAAATCAAATTTCGACTAGTCAAAACTGATTTACAGATATCTTTAATTTAATTATAGAAATCAGTAATTCCTTTTTGACAAGTAAGAATAAGGATTAATTGCATTTCTGACATATCCAAAATTCATTTGGGATATGTGGGCGTCATCTCATTAAAATACCACAAAGCGTGTTACCACACCATGACGTCACACAAGTTATGGTAAATGGTAAACAGACTGTACTTACATAGCATTTTCTAGTTTTTGAGACCACTCAAAGCTGCTTTTACACTACATATTACATTCACCCATTCACACACACATTCATACACTGATGCCCAACTTTCAATCAGTTATCACATTCATACCCGTTGTCCACCGGGAGCAGGGGCTTGCCCAAAGACACTTCGACAGGATTCTTGAGGGGGCTGGGGATCGAACCTCCGACCTTCCAATTGAAATACCTTCCAATTGAAAGACGACCGACTCACGGCCACAGCCACATATCAGTTTCGGATATGTGCGTACGCCATTGAAGATATCAACCATGACCTTTTTAACTAGAAATTCCTTTTTAGATATCTAATATTGAATTCTGAATAGTTACAAAGGGAGTTGTAGATATCTCAAATATAATTGTTACTAGTCCACAATTTTGACTAGTCAGAATTTAATTTTAGATATCTAGTATTCTATTTATGATATCTGTAACATAAGAACAATTGTAGATATCTACAACGAACATTGCTAATAGTGGAAATTGAATTGTTGATATCAATAATTAACATTTTGACGAGTGAGAATGGATATATAGATATCATTAATTAGAATTGCAACTAGTCAAAATAACATTATGGATATGTCGATTTGGAATTATAACATGTCAAAACTGAATTAAAGATATCTGTAATTGAGTCTGAATAGAAGTCAATGGTGAAAGTTGACTAGTTGTAATTAAGTTACAGATATCTACCCTGAACATTTCCACTAGTAAGAAAGTAATTGTTGATATCATGATAGAACATTTTGACTAGTCAGAAGTGAGTTTTAGATATCTGTAATAAGAATTGCAACTAGTCAAAATTACATTACATATGTATATGTTGGCTTGGAATTCAAACTAGTCAAAAAGCAATTGTTGATATCTATCTTGCCATAACCAGCTGACAGACACTTGGTGTTCCTCGTATCGCTCACCGCTCGTTGTATTTGTCGTATGAACGTCTTCAGTAGGCGGCTGTTAAACTCTGACTGTCAACGACGGCTGAGCTGAAACATCGCATCTCTGCACAGAGCATAAAGAGCTGCTGCCTGCGTGAGAGTCGAGCTGCAGCACAAAGTTAGCTCAGTGACCCATTAATGTGCATGTGAGAAATGCCTCTGATGAACACACACACACACACACACACACACACACAGGCTGAATGTGGGGGGAAGAGTCACAGCACATGTGAAGCTCTGACTGTAAGACTGTAAAAAGAAGATGCTGCAGAATAACCGAGTTAATTGAACAAAGTCTTTCTGTAACTGAGCAGCAGGGATGTGAATGAGTGAACGAGTGATTTCATTCACTCATATTGTCCCACAGAGCAGATCTGACTGTGATCATGTGATCATCAGAACATGCAGTGCAGACGGATTGTGGACTTTAAAAATCAATAAGACAAATCAAACAGCAAACGGAGTGGGCGTGATGATGTAATGAAGCTGTGTGTGATAGTTACAGTCAACAGGCAGACGCTCATAATGACATCATTTACATATAATAATATTAAACAGACCTTTGTAGTAGAAGAGACATCTGTCTGCGAGGATGAACCATCGCTTGTTCCACTGCTTCACTCCGCTGCTCGCCTGCAGACACACAGTATTTTATTTTTGAGTTGTTTTCAATGTAGAAAAAACAACATCAACGATACAATGATAATAAAACAAACAAACAAAAAATACAAAAAGAGAAAATATTTTATTTATTTATATATATTAAATATACTAAAAACCTGGATATCAGCACACACCTGGATATTAGCTCTCACACCTGGATATCAGTGCTCACACCTGGATATCAGCGCTCACACCTGGATATCAGCACTCACACCTGGATATCAGTGCTCACACCTGGATATCAGCACTCACACCTGGATATCAGCACACACACCTGGATATTAGCGCTCACACCTGGATATCAGTGCTCACACCTGGATATCAGCACTCACACCTGGATATCAGCTCTCACAGCTGGATATCAGCACTCACTGCTGGATATCAGAACTCACACCTGGATATCAGCTCACACAGCTGGATATCAGCACTCACTGCTGGATATCAGAACTCACACCTGGATATCAGCACACGCACCTGGATATCAGCTCTCACACCTGGATATCAGCTCTCACACCAGGATATCAGCTCTCAAACCTGGATATCAGAACTCACACCTGGATATCAGCTCACACACCTGGATATAAGCTCTCACACCTGGATATCAGCAAACATCTGGATATCCGCTCTCACACCTGGATATCAGCTCTCACACCTGGATATCAGCTTTCACACCTGGTTATCAGCTCTCACACCTGGATATCAGTGCTCACACCTGGATATCACCTCTCACACCTGGATATCAGCTCTCACACCTGGATATCAGCGCTCAAACATGGATATCATCTCTCACACCTGGATATCAGCTCTCACACCTGAGTATCAGCTCTCACACCTGGATATCAGCTCTCACACCAGGATATCAGCTCTCACACCTGGATATCAGCACACACCTGGATATCATCTCTCACACCTGGATATCATCTCTCACACCTGAGTATCAGCTCTCACACCTGAGTATCAGCTCTCACACCTGGATATCATCTCTCACACCTGGATATCAGCTCTCACACCTGGATATCAGCACACACCTGGATATCATCTCTCACACCTGGATATCAGCACTCACACCTGGATATCAGCTCTCACACCTGGATATCAGCAAACACCTGGATATCATCTCTCACACCTGGATATCAGTGCTCACACCTGGATATCAGCTCTCACACCTGGATATCAGCACACACACCTGGATATCAGTGCTCACACCTGGATATCAGCACTCACACCTGGATATCAGCTCTCACAGCTGGATATCAGCACTCACTGCTGGATATCAGAACTCACACCTGGATATCAGCTCACACAGCTGGATATCAGCACTCACTGCTGGATATCAGAACTCACACCTGGATATCAGCACACGCACCTGGATATCAGCTCTCACACCTGGATATCAGCTCTCACACCAGGATATCAGCTCTCAAACCTGGATATCAGAACTCACACCTGGATATCAGCTCACACACCTGGATATAAGCTCTCACACCTGGATATCAGCAAACATCTGGATATCCGCTCTCACACCTGGATATCAGCTCTCACACCTGGATATCAGCTTTCACACCTGGTTATCAGCTCTCACACCTGGATATCAGCTCTCACACCTGAGTATCAGCTCTCACACCTGGATATCAGCTCTCACACCAGGATATCAGCTCTCACACCTGGATATCAGCACACACCTGGATATCATCTCTCACACCTGGATATCATCTCTCACACCTGGATATCAGCTCTCACACCTGAGTATCAGCTCTCACACCTGGATATCATCTCTCACACCTGGATATCAGCTCTCACACCTGGATATCAGCACACACCTGGATATCATCTCTCACACCTGGATATCAGCTCTCACACCTGGATATCAGCACACACCTGGATATCAGCTCTCACACCTGGATATCAGCACTCACACCTGGATATCAGCTCTCACACCTGGATATCAGCAAACACCTGGATATCATCTCTCACACCTGGATATCAGCACTCACACCTGGATATCAGCTCTCACACCTGGATATCATCTCTCACACCTGGATATCATCTCTCACACCAGGATATCATCTCTCACACCTGGATATCAGCACACACCTGGATATCATCTCTCACACCTGGATATCAGCTCTCACACCTGGATATTATCTCTCACACCTGGATATCAGCTCTCACACCTGGATATCAGCTCTCACACCTGGATATCATCTCTCACACCAGGATATCATCTCTCACACCTGGATATCAGCACACACCTGGATATCATCTCTCACACCTGGATATCATCTCTCACACCTGGATATCAGCTCTCATACCTGGATATCAGCACACACCTGGATATTATCTCTCACACCTGGATATCAGCGCTCACACCTGGATATCAGCACTCACACCTGGATATCAGCTCTCACACCTGGATATCAGCTCTCACACCTGGATATCAGCAAACACCTGGATATCAGCTCTCACACCTGGATATCAGCAAACACCTGGATATCATCTCTCACACCTGGATATCAGCAAACACCTGGATATCATCTCTCACACCTGGATATCAGCTCTCACACCTGGATATCAGCTCTCACACCTGGATATCAGCTCACACACCTGGATATCAGCTCTCACACCTGGATATCAGCTCACACACCTGGATATCATCTCTCACACCTGGATATCAGCACACACCTGGATATCATCTCTCACACCTGGATATCATCTCTCACACCTGGATATCAGCTCTCACACCTGGATATCAGCACTCAAACCTGGATATCAGCTCTCACACCTGGATATCAGCTCTCACACCTGGATATCATCTCTCACACCTGGATATCATCTCTCACACCTGGATATCAGAACTCACACCTGGATATCAGCGCTCACACCTGGATATCAGCACTCACACCTGGATATCAGCTCTCACACCTGGATATCAGCTCTCACACCTGGATATCAGCAAACACCTGGATATCAGCTCTCACACCTGGATATCAGCAAACACCTGGATATCATCTCTCACACCTGGATATCAGCTCTCACACCTGGATATCAGCTCTCACACCTGGATATCAGCTCACACACCTGGATATCAGCTCTCACACCTGGATATCAGCTCACACACCTGGATATCATCTCTCACACCTGGATATCAGCTCACACAGCTGGATATCAGCACTCACTGCTGGATATCAGAACTCACACCTGGATATCAGCACACGCACCTGGATATCAGCTCTCACACCTGGATATCAGCTCTCACACCAGGATATCAGCTCTCAAACCTGGATATCAGAACTCACACCTGGATATCAGCTCACACACCTGGATATAAGCTCTCACACCTGGATATCAGCAAACATCTGGATATCCGCTCTCACACCTGGATATCAGCTCTCACACCTGGATATCAGCTTTCACACCTGGTTATCAGCTCTCACACCTGGATATCAGTGCTCACACCTGGATATCACCTCTCACACCTGGATATCAGCTCTCACACCTGGATATCAGCGCTCAAACATGGATATCATCTCTCACACCTGGATATCAGCTCTCACACCTGAGTATCAGCTCTCACACCTGGATATCAGCTCTCACACCAGGATATCAGCTCTCACACCTGGATATCAGCACACACCTGGATATCATCTCTCACACCTGGATATCATCTCTCACACCTGAGTATCAGCTCTCACACCTGAGTATCAGCTCTCACACCTGGATATCATCTCTCACACCTGGATATCAGCTCTCACACCTGGATATCAGCACACACCTGGATATCATCTCTCACACCTGGATATCAGCACTCACACCTGGATATCAGCTCTCACACCTGGATATCAGCAAACACCTGGATATCATCTCTCACACCTGGATATCAGTGCTCACACCTGGATATCAGCTCTCACACCTGGATATCAGCACACACACCTGGATATCAGTGCTCACACCTGGATATCAGCACTCACACCTGGATATCAGCTCTCACAGCTGGATATCAGCACTCACTGCTGGATATCAGAACTCACACCTGGATATCAGCTCACACAGCTGGATATCAGCACTCACTGCTGGATATCAGAACTCACACCTGGATATCAGCACACGCACCTGGATATCAGCTCTCACACCTGGATATCAGCTCTCACACCAGGATATCAGCTCTCAAACCTGGATATCAGAACTCACACCTGGATATCAGCTCACACACCTGGATATAAGCTCTCACACCTGGATATCAGCAAACATCTGGATATCCGCTCTCACACCTGGATATCAGCTCTCACACCTGGATATCAGCTTTCACACCTGGTTATCAGCTCTCACACCTGGATATCAGCTCTCACACCTGAGTATCAGCTCTCACACCTGGATATCAGCTCTCACACCAGGATATCAGCTCTCACACCTGGATATCAGCACACACCTGGATATCATCTCTCACACCTGGATATCATCTCTCACACCTGGATATCAGCTCTCACACCTGAGTATCAGCTCTCACACCTGGATATCATCTCTCACACCTGGATATCAGCTCTCACACCTGGATATCAGCACACACCTGGATATCATCTCTCACACCTGGATATCAGCTCTCACACCTGGATATCAGCACACACCTGGATATCAGCTCTCACACCTGGATATCAGCACTCACACCTGGATATCAGCTCTCACACCTGGATATCAGCAAACACCTGGATATCATCTCTCACACCTGGATATCAGCACTCACACCTGGATATCAGCTCTCACACCTGGATATCATCTCTCACACCTGGATATCATCTCTCACACCAGGATATCATCTCTCACACCTGGATATCAGCACACACCTGGATATCATCTCTCACACCTGGATATCAGCTCTCACACCTGGATATTATCTCTCACACCTGGATATCAGCTCTCACACCTGGATATCAGCTCTCACACCTGGATATCATCTCTCACACCAGGATATCATCTCTCACACCTGGATATCAGCACACACCTGGATATCATCTCTCACACCTGGATATCATCTCTCACACCTGGATATCAGCTCTCATACCTGGATATCAGCACACACCTGGATATTATCTCTCACACCTGGATATCAGCGCTCACACCTGGATATCAGCACTCACACCTGGATATCAGCTCTCACACCTGGATATCAGCTCTCACACCTGGATATCAGCAAACACCTGGATATCAGCTCTCACACCTGGATATCAGCAAACACCTGGATATCATCTCTCACACCTGGATATCAGCAAACACCTGGATATCATCTCTCACACCTGGATATCAGCTCTCACACCTGGATATCAGCTCTCACACCTGGATATCAGCTCACACACCTGGATATCAGCTCTCACACCTGGATATCAGCTCACACACCTGGATATCATCTCTCACACCTGGATATCAGCACACACCTGGATATCATCTCTCACACCTGGATATCATCTCTCACACCTGGATATCAGCTCTCACACCTGGATATCAGCACTCAAACCTGGATATCAGCTCTCACACCTGGATATCAGCTCTCACACCTGGATATCATCTCTCACACCTGGATATCATCTCTCACACCTGGATATCAGAACTCACACCTGGATATCAGCGCTCACACCTGGATATCAGCACTCACACCTGGATATCAGCTCTCACACCTGGATATCAGCTCTCACACCTGGATATCAGCAAACACCTGGATATCAGCTCTCACACCTGGATATCAGCAAACACCTGGATATCATCTCTCACACCTGGATATCAGCTCTCACACCTGGATATCAGCTCTCACACCTGGATATCAGCTCACACACCTGGATATCAGCTCTCACACCTGGATATCAGCTCACACACCTGGATATCATCTCTCACACCTGGATATCAGCACACACCTGGATATCATCTCTCACACCTGGATATCATCTCTCACACCTGGATATCAGCTCTCACACCTGGATATCAGCACTCAAACCTGGATATCAGCTCTCACACCTGGATATCAGCTCTCACACCTGGATATCATCTCTCACACCTGGATATCAGCGCTCACACCTGGATATCAGAACTCACACCTGGATATCAGAACTCACACCTGGATATCAGCTCTCACACCTGGATATCAGCACTATTACTCAGCTTACATTAAAACAACTGAATGTGCTGTAGAATAAGGGTTTTACCTGCTTGTAGAGCCAGCCCTGTTTGGCCACCACTGCTTTGGGATTCCTGCGCATTGAGTTGGACCGTTTCCCAAACGTGGCCGCCTTCCTGGGAAGACGAGACGTCTGCAGGACGGAAGAGAGGAGGAGGAGCAAGAAGAGAAGAAGAAAACAGAAGGAGAGAAGAAAAGAGAAAAAGAAAAGAAGAAGAGAAGAAGAAGAGATGAGGTATTTATTAAATAAAGTTCATATCTAAAGCATAACTTACAAAACTCACATAACCTTTCGAATTCAAGTCTGTCGTGGTCACCTGCACAGGTAAACTAATCAATGTATAGAGAATGCTTTTGGTACCTGTCCATTCAAAGAACTACACACTTTTATTGACATAAAATACATTTAAATACAGTGTGAGGAGAAGTTAGGGAGGAAAAAGAAAAGCAATAATGTGTATTATTATAATTTAGGTAAAGATGACATGTTGGTCCCTGTAAATAAACTAGACTCATAATAAACCACCTGTTTGAAGATGCTTCAGGAAGTGACATCACAACAAACCAAAATACAAACATTTAAAACATTTCATTCATACAAATCAAAATGTTCTTGTAAAGTTGGTTATCATGAAATACTGAATCTGCGAGGGAGGGTGTGTGTATGTGTGTGTGTGTGTGTGTGTGTGTGTGTGTGTGTGTGTGTCTCCTGACCCGGGTGTAGGTGTGTCCCTCTGGACTCAGGTCAGACACCATGTTGGCACTTTTGGAGTGAGTGATCTTCTCAGAGTTCACCTTCCCATTCATGTCACAGTCACAGCGCCTGGAGACAAGAAAAAACACACTTCCTGTGGCTTACACCGCCAAAATAAAATGTGCTGAAGACCATAAGTAATAAATATAAATGTGATGAGTGAGGATCCGCTCGAGTCCAACACGCTGAACACTCCTCTGTCTACAGAGACCTTCCTCACAGAACACACCTGTGTTTACCTGACAGTGACCTCTTGTGGTCACGTTCCTCTGAACAGGTGCTGCTGTTTGCTAGTTATATTTTATTATCCTTCTATGTGTAAACTCACTCTGCAATCAGCTGACACACTTCAGTGTTTGTTCCAGTCTGACCTGTGAGAGTGGACCATCCTGTCTGCTGCAGAGGATCTCTGACTGCCAGGCTGACCTGTGGGAAACCTGTGCTAACCTGGCCCTGTGTGATGAGGCTAAAGCTAACAGGTCCCAGGCGAGGGGCCAGCATCCTCACAGAAACATGGACATAAGGCAGCAGTGTTGTTCAATAGTCAGCCAATAGATATATAACAATGTATGCATGGTTTAAACACACATACAGAGTCACTACTGTTACCATAACCCATATTAGCACCTGTTTATCCACCTTTCACTCAGCATGTGTCACAGCTGAACAGGTCTGTGCACCGGTCATGGAACAGCTAACATATCAGAATTAACTCGTGATATTCTGCTTGGCTTATTTGCACTGTGCAGTGTTTATCTGTCACTGCTGTCAGCTCTGTTTACTCACTGCAGGTAGGAGTGCACAGGTGTCAGGTCCTCCAGCTGGATCGGGCTCACTGGTCCAGCTGGTCCACGGGGGTCATGATGACTGAAACACAGGACGGACAGAGAGAGACACAGAGAGAGAGGACAGGAGTCAGTGCATGTGATAAAGATGTAGTGTTGTGTTGGGCGTATAAAGGAGGTTAAGATCAGGTGAATCTGGGCCCTCACATTCACAGTTTTCATTCTTTCGTTAACAGTTCAGAGACACTGAGAAGTGACAACACGAGAACTTCCTTTTCACAATAAGAGTACTGCAGGATTCTGCAAACATTCTCATCATTAACATCCTCTTTGTGTCCCACTGAAGCTCCCCTGCTGAAAGGTTGACAGAAACACATGCTACACATGAAGGTATCAGCAGCACTGCGATTGACAGCTGACCATCCCCCCGATCATATCATCACACAATCAGCTGATTCCTCAGCAGCTGTCTGTCTGCATCAGTCCTCCATCTCCTGCTGCTTCACACACACACACACACACACACACACACACACAAGTCTAACAGTAGTGTGGTGTTTGGTGTTTTTGTGGGTGTTTGCAGGAAACAGACGGCCTCAGCGCGCCCACAGAGTGTGTGTTATGTACTGTGTGTGTGTGTATGTGTGTGTTCTGAATGTGTGAATCTTGTGTTTCAGTCTGTTTGCGGTTCACACTGATTCTCTGACTCATCACAGAGACAGAAGAGCAGCAGATAAACAGTGATACCTCCTCTCAGTCTGCTCTGACTCTCGTCCATTCACAGCGTGTTTTATTCTGAACCAGGCTGAAGATCAGAGACCGTGCTGATTCTGACACACCAACAGAAGTCTGAAACACTAACACAAGTCTGAAACACCACCTCTCAGGGAGATCTTTTAGAGTATCTTGGAAAGGAGAAGTGTCCAAACTCCACCGCTTATCCACCAGGGTGCCTCAAGGGTCAGTACTCGGTCCCCTTCTCTTTTCCATATACAACACCTCACTTGGTGCAATCATTCCCAACGATGGTTTCTCATACCATTGCTATGCGGATGATACCCAGCTCTTCCTGTCATTCCCACCAGATGACACTACAGCCTCGACCTGGATCTTGTCATGCCTTGCCGATATCTCTAAATGGATGAAAGAATGTCACCTTCAGCTCAACCAGCTTGACAAACTGAACTCATACTCACTAAGCCTGCCCGGAACCTGGGCGTCATAATTGACAACCAGCTGACCTTATAGGTTAGTGTGGCCTTCATTGCTCGGTCATGTTGATTTGCCCTGTACGACATCAGGAAGATCAGACCCTACCTGTCAGAGCATGCAACACAACTGCTGGTACAGGCTCTCGTGATATCACGCATTGACTACTGCAACTCCCGACTGGCAGGCCTTCCTGCATGCACATTCAAACATCTGCTGATGCTCCAGAACGCAGCAGCGCGACTGATCTTCAATCAACCCAAAACAGCACGTCACTCCACTGCTCATATCCCTCCACTGGCTCCTGGCTGCCGCTTGCATCAAATTCAAAACCCTGTTGCTCGCTTACCAAACAAGCAACAAAAACGGCTCCTGTCTACCTCCACCGTACTTTGAGCTGCTGGAACAGGACCATGAATGTGTCAGCGCTATACTGTCCAGGAGCAAACTATGAGCCAGCAGTGATCGTATATAAAGCAGTTATTGAGCGTCCTGCAGCGTGCTCAGCTGTTGTTCCTGCAGTTGGTCCTGATGATCTCTCTCAGCTGATTATAAAGAACTTTCGGTTTCACACACTGGTTTACTTCATATCTTTATGGTTTGTGGGGCAGGTAAATGACCAGGGATGTCCTGGGTATGCACAGAGAGAGACACAGAGAGAGAGAGTGTTCTCTGCTCAGTGATAACCTACATACCCACATAGATGCAGCTGCAGGATGAACACAGTGTGTATCTGCTGCAGGACACACACACACACACAGATAACTGCAGCTGTGACAGATGTTAAACAGTTAGTTTCCTCCAGCTGATCCTTAGAGGAGGAGCTGACAGATGTGTAAAGATGCTGTTTTTAACATAGACTGTATACAAGAAATGGAGGTTACCATGGTGACGTCAGTTATTAGTAAAACTGGTCCATATGGAGCTTTGAGTTTGGCACTTCAGCCGCCGCCATCTTTGTTATAATGAGGGTATATTTACCATCCTCTGATCCACATTTGGAGCAGAGACCACAGACTGTATAAAACCAAGGATGATATCACAGCCATCTCTATCGCCCCCTGCTGAGTGGCTGCAGTATGGCTCATAAAGCCTGCCTCTTCCATGTTAACAGATGGGACATGAGTCAAACTACAAAATACATTTTTCTCTAACATGGTTTCTGTCATTATAGTTACTTCTTATCATACCGGTTTATGTCCAAGTGTTCATTTCTCTGTGAAGTTTAGTTTTAGTTATGTGATGCTACAAAAAGGGGGTGTGGCCTCATGATTGACAGCTCTGTTGACAAATCTCGCTCCTGCAGCGTTCTGTTCCCGAGTAGCAGAGTAGAGGAGGACCAGCGGGAGGAGACGTAACTAACACTAACACTACAGTCAGTGAACTTTCCATAAGCGTGAATATCTGCTTCAACACAAGAAGCTGTTCTGCTGCAGACTGAGCCCACCTGAGGGCTCCGACTCATCAAGGCCACAAGGTAAAGGTGTTTTATGGGTAGAGGAAGGAGTGGGACGTTAATACTGCAGCTCCACCACCACCACTTTACAGTCAATGGTTGATACACATTACTAAGTCTCTATCCTGTATATGTCACTTTGTTAGCGACCTGTCAATCACAGGTAGCCCCATCCTAAACCCTCCCCTGCTTTATGGTCTCTGTGACGCTAAATGGGAGCATCATTGACTAAATGAACATCATGCTGTGTTGAAGAGGACTTGAAACTAGAGATTGAGACCATTGACTCATTAGGGAAATGCTTACTGAGAAGGAGGACCATTTTCTCATACACTTCTATAGAGTCACACTTCTCTTACAACCAGTGGAGTCGCCCCCTGCTGGACATTAGAGAGAGTGCAGGTTTGAACTCTTTTTATAAAAAGTCAGTCACAAAGTAAATGTTCTTCTTCACTGAAGTTTACCTCGATTCTTTACTTTCATGTGTTTCCATGTGAGTGACTCTGAGCAGATAAACATGATCACGTGATCACATGGTCACGGGATCATAAACAAACAGCAGCCTGATGCGAAGGAAACACGATACAACGACTAACTGATGTTTACTGAAGAACAAACCACAGAGATCTCATCACAGACCGATCGATACGACATGCTGCTGATGGAGCTCTGCAACACACACACACACACACACACACACACACACACAGCAGGGATAACAGCTCTCTGTGTTTCCTGCTGGCACTGCATTGCAGTCATCTCTGACCTCCAAGCTACGTCCACTCCTACATCCTCCTCCCCTCCTTCCCTTACCCCCTCCTCTCCTTCTCCCCCCCCTCCTCCTCCTTGTTTCATTTCCTACCCCCTCCCTCCACCTACCTGACTCTCCTGTCCACACGGAACTTCAACATCCTCCCGTGGATCCGTCATGAACCAGCAGCGCCGCAGACGGGACGGACGGACAGAGAGATGGAGAGGTGGGGGAGAGATGTAAGGATGGGGGAGAGGTGGAGGGATGAACAGAGAGGTGGAGAGCAGCTGGACAGATGGATGAGAGGAGAGAGATTCACTCCACTGTCCTCTCCTCTCCTCTCTCCTTCAGACTGCCTCTCTCTCTCTCTGTTTCCCCACCTGTCTCCCCCTCCTCCCTCCTCCCCTGTTCTCTCTCTACCCCCCCATCCCTCTCTCTCTCTCTCTCTCAGGTTGAGAACTGCAGCTCTCAGCTGATTCAGTCTCCTCGGTCTGGGTGATTTACACTCTGTCTCTGTCTTTATTTCATTTGCTGACCTCCTCTCTCTCCCTCTCTCTGTCTCTCTCCCTCTCTCTCTTTAAAACCATCGACACTCTTTATAAAACCTTAAATCCTCTGAAGCACCTCAGAGAGCCGATTCATGTTTCTGTGACAATATAAACTAAAGGCTGAGTCTCAAACCCTGCAGTTCCTCTCGTGTCCACTTGAGGCTGTCTCCAGCGGTGAGTCAGTCCCCATAGAGCCCCGTGTTAAAACTTGTTTACAGCCTGGTACAAAAAACAGTTTAGGTCAGCTCATTTCTCTCTTCACGACAACTGTACAGGGAGAATTTTTATATAACTCACCTGTTTACATTATATCAAGGCTTAAAGTGATGCAGCATTAGAGGCGTGGCCTCTTTGAGTGACAGGTGGGTGCTGCTAGCTGTCTGCTAGGTGTCACCACCGACGTGTTTGTGCTGTTGGAGCCTTTTGGAGATTTGTTCATGTAAATATCAGACAAATATTCTGTCTTGCTTTATTGGACTAACAGACGTCCAACAAGTCTGACACAGTTTTTACACTTTTTTTATCCTGAATGTTAAAGAGGCTCATCATAGAGATCTGTTCTGTCTGTTAGACTCACAGTAGAAGCAGCAGCTCTACAGGTGAGACAGTTTGCTTCATCAGCTCCAACACTTCCTGCTTCTGACTCACATGTGACTGAGCCAACCAATCAGAAGTGAAGAAAACTCACACCTCCGGTAAGTGAAGCACAGATACACCACGAGCCACGTCAGAGTTTAATCCGATCAGGTCGGCGAGTGTTTGAGGGACAGGTGACACGTCTTCAGCCCGTCCACTGACAGGCTGAACAGGTTAGGAAAGATTGCCTCACATTCCCTCCTAGTCAACAGATTGTAAAGACGGACAGCAGAATCTCTCCCACTAGCCACTGGGAGGAGGTCAAAGGTCATCAGTGAACAGGGGTCAGATCCATGAGGACCTTCACTACCGACACAAGAGACCATCAGCATCCTCACTTCCTGTCAGACTGAGTTCTTATGAACCTGCTGATCAGAGACAACTTCCTGTTTACATCATCACATAGTTTACTGTCTGTGTTTATATTTACATCATTAGAGAGAAACAGCATCTCACACTCCTCCTCCTCCTCCTCCTCCTCTCCTCCTCTCTGATAAACAGCACGCAACAGAGGACTCTGTCTTTCTGTGCTTAATGAACTGAAGCAGCAGAAACTCTGATAACACGACCGACGTGAACTCAAACATCAGAGTTCATCTCTGTGACGAGGAGAAACACGCTCCCGCTAGAGGAGGAGAAACAGGCTTGATACAAACATTTAGCGTTAATATCATTACTGTCCTTCATTTAGTCACAATACACTCTGTTATTACCCTTTGCTCCTCTCCTCTCCTCTCCTCTCCTCTCCTCTCCTCTCCTCTCCTCTCCTCTCCTCCATACCTGCTGTCCTGTTTCCTCCCAGCAGCAGAGACGGGTTGCAGACGTCTGGCCCAGTTGGCAGCACAAACGTCCTCTCTGTTTTCACATGATGCCCCCTGGTGGACAGAGCAACGCACACACACACACACACACACACACACCAGACCTCACCTACAAAACACCTGAAATAACTGCATCACCTCCGTCCTCCATGAGGTCTGATTGTTTGGAGCCGCAGAGACGCTGACTCACATTCACAGCAGCCGAGGGTGAGTCAGCATCTGTGCAGCATCTCAACAAGAATCAACAAAATCAGAAAATCCTGAGCTGAGGAGCACGCACACACACACACACACACACACACACACGCACACGTACACAGCCTGACTCTCAGGTGTGCCTGCAGGTCTGCACAGGATTATGTTTCTTCCTTCAGCATGGCAGAATGAGAGGAATTATAACAAAGTTAAACAAAGAAGGAGATGTAGAAACAATCTGAGGATCTGCTCTCACTCCTCAACTCATTTCAATCCAAAGAGCTTTATTAATATGGGACAAGTTTACGTCGCAAAATCAAGTATCAAAGAAACAGATAAAAGTACAAATTAAGTACAATAAAAAAAGATAATGACAAATGTGTACAGAGCTGTATCAAACTGCAGCAGTATAATCACTTGAAGATGTTGTGTTTAATTGAAAATACAAACTGAAAATGCTGAATGTACTCTTAAAATATAAACAGATAAGTAAAGATAACTTCAGATCAAATATAAAAGTGTCGACAGCAGTTTAGTACAAAAAAGTGACAGCTGTGTAAACCAGAATGTTTTTTACATGTCTTCATACAGAGATGAGCAGTGCAGACGGTCAGGTATACACAGGTGCTTAAACAGTCTTCTTCATGGAGGTTTGAGGCTGTTGGACGCCCCCCTTTCTGTTACAACAGCTCACAAACCTGGCTTGCTGCTGTGTTTGTATATTGCTGTACTTCACACAGCAGGTATGGGAGTTTCTGGGTATTGTCCATGCTGTCTCTCTGACATGTGATTATTTGTGCTCCTGAACGTCACACCTGTGCAGAGTCACCTGTTACCTTCATCATAGATTCTGACAGAAACACAGACCTGATATAATAGTGCAGGTGTGAAGACGTTCTCACAGCTGTGGAGATGTTGGCTCGTCTCTCTGTGGAGATGTTCCCTGAGAGTCTGAGGTGTCAATATTCATCACAATCAGAGAGACAGGTGCGTGTGTTCATCCACAGTATTTATGTTTACATGTTCATATGTTTATATGTTCATATGTTTATATGTTTACATGTTTATATTTTTATATGTTTATACTTTATGTATGTTTATATGTTTATATGTATGCATGTTTATGTTTATATGTATGTATATTTATAATATGTATGTTTATATTTATATGTATGTATGTTTATGGTTACATTTTTATATGTTTATATGTATGTATGTTTATGTTTACATTTTTATATGTATGTTTGTGACACTTTGCTTCACACTGACTCATCCTGATAAACTTCATCTTCATCTTTCAGTCTTTTTCCTTAAGACTTTATAAAATGTTTGATTTGTCATAACCTGACCTAAATATAACTGTCCACAAGCCCCACCCACCTCCACAGTTATAATTACAGACAGGAAGCTGCTTTCGCCCTGCAGCTGACGGACAGAAGGACCGACTTTGAGAACACGGCTGTGATTAAAGTTCAGGACTGATCTGTGTTTAAAGTCTTCTTTAAGAATAGATGTGATTTTGTCTTTAAGAAGAAAACTACGGTGACTGAGAAGAGGACAAGTTCTAAAAAGGCCCAAAGATGTCCATCAGGAGAAACCAGACGCAAAAACAACTCCAAAACACAGCATCAGAAACACACAAACACACACACACACACACACACACAGAAACAGACAAACCCTTCACATGCAGTTGTCACAGCAGACGAGCTCCAGAGACTGAGGAACAGATAATAAGTCACCTTCATTGGTAAACAAACAGTTAGCTTAGCATCAGGCAGTGTGCAGGTGTAAACAGGAGCAGCCTCTGTCTCAGGTGAACATAAAGTCTCTTACAGGCGGAATTATCATGTTAGCTTAAAGCTCCAGTGAAGCAGCAGAGCGTTGTTGGTGCTGTGTTCATGTGGTGTCAGAATAATCTGAAAAATTAGTTTCTGACTGTCAAGATTCACACGAGCGCTCCATCAGGCCAGAACACCTGAGAAACCATCTGGGAGCATGAGGACACACCGAGAGTCTCTCACTGACAGACCTGCACACTGTGTCTGTTTCACAGAGACGACCGCTGACATCATGTCAGATTCATCAGGAAAATATCAAGATGTATTTATATGTAATATATAGAATTTATCTGTAATATATATACTGTATATTTATATATTAATATATATTATATAAAGTGGTGTTAAAGTGATGTGTGAGCAGACTGACATCCTCTGATCCTCCAAACAGAGACATCACAGAGCTCCTCCAGGTCTCTCTGATCCGACCTGCAGCCTGACAGCTGCTACACCCACATGGAGGCTGAGGACCAGACCCAACAGACCGACCAGGACCAGATGCACCAGGACCAGACCCAACAGACCAGTCTGGACCAGACCCACCAGGACCAGACACAACAGACCAACCAGGACCAGACCCACCAGGGCCAGACCCAACAACAGAGACAAACAGAGACATCTCAGAGCTCAGTCCTCCAGGTCTCTCTGATCCAACCTGTAGCCTGACAGCTGCTACCCCCACAGGGAGGCTGAGGACCAGACCCAACAGACCAACCAGGACCAGACCCATCAGGACCAGACCCAACAGACCAACCAGGACCAGACCCAACAGGACCAGACCCAACAGACCAACCAGGACCAGATGCACCAGGACCAGACCCAACAGACCAGCCTGGACCAGACCCACCAGGACCAGACCCACTGGGACCAGACCCAACAGACCAACCAGGACCAGACCCACTAGGACCAGACACAACAGACCAACCAGGACCAGACCCACCAGGGCCAGATCCAACAACAGAGACAAACAGAGACATCTCAGAGCTCAGTCCTCCAGGTCTCTCTGATCCAACCTGTAGCCTGACAGCTGCTACACCCACAGGGAGGCTGAGGACCAGACCCAACAGAACAATCAGGACCAGACCCAACATACCAACCAGGACCAGACCCAACAGACCCACCAGGAACAGACCCAACAGACCAACCAGGACCAGACCCAGGGTCCTCATAGAGCAGAACGTGTCCTGTATAGCTCTCAGCTCTGTCCCTGTTGATCTCACACACAGACTGAGAGAAATTAAAGGACGAGTTCAGGATCTTTTATCGAACACTTCTCTCATAATACTGTAGTTTGACACTTCCATCAACCCTCCTCCTCAAACACACACAAGCTCTCTCTCTCTTCATCCTGCACCTCCTTCACATGAAAACACTGATGGACCTACAGAGTCACATCATGAAGCTTTGGGCTGCTGAACAATAAACCAACATAAACATCAGTGTGACATCCTGTCAATCATCTGCCTGTAAACACTGACATTGTAAACATCATACAGTGAACTCTGTAACACTGCACGCTGTCTCTTTACATAACACACACAGCTCTCTGTGGTCACACCCCTCAGACAGGCTTTATTTAGTCCTTCACATCAGCAGCAAGACTGGACACACACACACACACACACACACACACACAGACACACACTCCGAGCACAAAGAGAGCAGAGAGTGTAGAAGAAGGTTTCCCTCCATCTTCTCCTCCTCCTCCTCCCAGTTTAAATAAAGAACACGTGCAGCAGAGCTTACCTTCCACCATCCTCTCCCTCTCTTTCTCCTTCTTCCTCTCTCTTCTTCTTCTTCGTGTGTTTCTCCTCTTCTTCCTCAGTCTTCCCGTCGGGAGCAGACGCCTACGACGTGCCGGGGCTCGGCTGGAGAGAGAGAGGGGGAGAGTTTCAGAGTGAGCAAATCGAAAGAAAAGAGAAATCTGAAACCTCCACAGCTCCAGAAACAATCACCCCCCTCCTCCTCCTCTTCCTCCTCCTCCCTCCCTCCCTCCCTTTCTCTCCTGTGCTTCATTCATTCAGCTCTCACCCCGTCCTCTCCTCTCTGTGTTTTCCCTCCCTCTCTCTCTCTGTCTCTCTCTGCTCGGTCAGGTTGGAGCAGACTGGGTGGGGAGGAGAACCTCCACATTTCCTCCACAGTTACTTTCAGACTTTTACTTTGAAAGTTTTCATGCAGACGTCAAGAGTGAGACAGAAAAACAACAGACTGATCATAATGTTCCTGTTAGTTCAGTAGAAAATCTGGTCTGTTACCCTCTGAAGAAGAGGTTCTTATTTTGAAAAGCCTGGTTAACCTCACATCCTGAACCTGGGCTATAGGATGAGACATGTAAACATCCAGCAGGTGTGAGTCTGTCTCTCTGCAGGATGATCAGTGAGACTCTGTATGTATCTGTTTACTTCCGCTCTCCAAATCTTACTTACTCCAATACTGCAAAATAAATGTTAACAGCTCCATACTACTTGCTACTGCCGAATGCATATGCAGTACTTAGTATACAATTTCGAACACAGCTGGTGTGTTTGCCTTCATGTAAACTCACCTGTACACAGGTATCATGTGATTCTTTACCTCACAGTGAGCTCTGTATGTACAGAGGCACCAGCTCCTCTCACACAGTCCTCCATGTTTCTACAGGAGCCCAGACAGGACAAAACTAACCCTGGTTAACAATGGCTGACAGCTGGCTGTAATCTGTCTTCACCACTAGATGTCTCTATACCTGCACACTATAAAAGAATCACATTTTTCATATTGTCAACAAATTCTCACTGTGAACTTTACAAAATAAGAGCTTCATCAGCGGCTCAAACCTTCAAAATAAGAGTCTGTAGGTTAACCTATAGAGTCACTTTAACACATGCAGCAGTCTGCAGTCCAGTTAGCTTGTATGAATATGCAACGTCTACGTAGAATTTCAAAATAAAGCGACATCCTGTTATAATTAAGAAAATAAAGCAAACATTTTCATCTTCATTAACTTTCACAAAAACAGGAAGTTAAAGATCTCAGTTTACAGCATCAGGCTAGCGGCCCAAAGCTTCACTATCTGACTCTGTAGGTTCACCTGTAGAGTCGTGTTAAAGTCAGGTGACGTAGTGTGACAGGCTCAGATTGTTATTCTAAGTGTGTGACAACAGTACAGAAAGGATCCCTTTTTTGTAACAGATTTTTTTTCACCACAAACAGACGTTACATCGCTCTCTGCAAACACATCAGACTCCATTGAAAAAAAAACAGTGATTTAAGCTCTGCCTCGTCTGTTAGTCTGTTATATTTAATCCTCCATCTCCACCAGACACACCCTGACTCTGCTGTGTGTCTGAACGTGTGTGTCCCTGTGATTGTGTGTTTATGTTACTCAGTGTTAGTCACCTCTCAGGTGTGCAGGGAGGGGCCTCCTGCTGGAAGAGGAGACAGAGGAGGACTGAAGGAGCCCCGACCGGAGGGCTGAAACTCATCCTGCACCCGACACGCGCTTTGTCTCACTGACATGTCCACACAGGACTCCACAGACACACACACACACACACGCACACATGCTGTAATCTCTGCCTGCAGGCCTCTGACTCTGAAGCTGATCCTCTTTGTTTTTTAAATGTTGCTTCAAGATTTCATTTCAACATATTTGTGATTATTAGAGAGGAGATTTACCTGATCTCCTCCACACACACACACAAACACGCAAACGCAGCAAGAGCAAAATCCTGCGGTTCCTCTTGTGTCCACTAGAGGCTGCCTCCATCAGTGAGTCAGTCCTCATAGAGCCCCTTTACTAGAGTATTATATTATGAACTATTAAAGCACAAACTGAGCTGAAACAGTCCTCACTATCAGACACATCACATGACACGTCACATGTCACACTGATCCATCTACTGTATAATAAAGATTCGTTTTATACTTTAGTTTAAAGAGCATGTAAGAAACTCTGCTGTGACCCATCCACATGGGTGTGTATGTGTGTGTGTGTGTGTGTGTGGGTGTGTGTGTGTGTGTGCAGTCTCAGAATAGCTCCTGCATGCACACACACTCTATAATCAGTGTGTTACCATCATAATTTGCAGTCAGAGCGGCTCCTGCTCGTCGACCTATCAGACAGATCTTATCCATCATTTCTTTAACATGATTTTATCGTCTTTACCGTCATGTGAAACATGTTAATCATCTCTCCAGATGTTGATCCAGCCGTGATGACCTCCTGACCTCTCCTGAGCCTCCTCTCCACCACCAGCAAAACCTGATCCAGCTTCCAAAACACACACCTGACTGCAGTGAAATACCTGGACCTGACATCAGAAGGAGAACCAAGGAGCAGCTTCCTGCTTCTGCAGAGTGACAGAGCAGAGCTGCAGATGTGACCAGTGCTGGAGCCTGCTCTAACCTGGAGTCAGACAGCAGGTGACTGTTGGTCAGTCACTTCCTGTCCCTATGTGGTTAATGAGAGTGACAGCGTGCGTGACCGCAGGACCTGCAGCTTACGTTTGGGTTTAGATCCAATTAGGACGCAGCTTTAATCCTTCAGAGCAGAAACACAGACTGGACTCATGTTAGTGAAGAGGGCCTCTGTGTGTGCAGACCAATCAGCTGATAGCACACACACCTGCAGGTTCAATAAGAGACAGTAGACGGAGCAGGGACTCACAGCAGCACACAGGCTAATGATGATTCACTGCTGCAGGTCTGTAACATATCGGTGTGACTCACTCCTCTGTGCTCTGATTTGAAACATTATTATTATTAGGAGGGTTTAATGTTCCTTATGTGAAGCATTCAGGTGTTTTATTTTGACCTTTATTATAAAGTGTGTTTGAATTCTCCATCTTTATATTGTGTCTCTCTTGTCTGTTCTGTCTGTTTCATGTGCATTCATTGTCCTGTCTGTAAAGCTTCTCTAAAAGGTGCTGGATTATTATCGTTTATTATTGTTGTTGTTGTGATTATTATTAATTGAAGATTTCATGTACACTTTAGTCCCCTCATGAATCTTCATAGTAACACCTCCTCCTGTGAATAACACAGGAGGAGGTGTTCAGCTCTCACAGATTGTGCAGATGAATAATCCTCAGTGTGGCTGCACAGTGCAGACTGTGGGTTTAAATTTAGACGACCTTTGACCTCTGCTGGATGAACCGCAGGGAGGAGACTGTGAGACTGATTCAGAGTGAATGTGGAGAATCTCAAGTCTGTTTGAGTCACAACGAGCAGAGACTCAGTCTGCACAGATTCAGTCTGCAGAGACTCAAAAATTGTGTGACTGTAACAACTCCAAGGGTTTTAAACCCTTTTAGGAGAAAAGATAGTTCTGGGAACACCTTCTCAGTAGCTTAAGTAAGCATATACTGTTGTAGTGTTCTGTAGCGGTGCAAAAAGACATCAAAACAAGGCCGGGAAAAGGCTCAGGGTGCCTTCTCTGAAACATCTGGAGGTCCAAGCAATAAAGCCTTAAAACAAAGATGGTCTTGTACAACAGCAATGTCAAGTCTGTTCTGCTATGGTTCAGAAAGTTGGCGAGTGATCAAAACTGATACGAGGAGAGTGGAAGATTTTTACAATGGATGCCTCGAATATGCCAGATCTTTTGGCCAAACAAACAAACTCTCCAACCACCAACTGTACAAGAAAACAGGAAGCCAGAACATCACCAAGGAAGTCACACACAGACGTCTGAGATGGCCCGGCCATGCCGGAATCCACCTGGGACAGAACTGTTACACAGGTGCTGGAAAAAATGAACCTGTCATGGGGAGAGGCCCAACATGCTGCCAAGGACCGAGTGCAATAGAGAGCTCATTGAAGCCTTATGTCCCATAGGGGATGAAGAGGAGTAGTAAATAAGTAAGTTGTAGTGTTCCGACCGGACCTGAACTTACATCTTAATTGTTCTTTTTTTTCTGTTTTCCCTGTTTATATCTAATCTTCACTTTGCTTATGTTGTATTGTGTAAAGCACTTTGAATCGTCTTGTTGCTGAAACGTGCTATATAAATAAACTTGCCCTGCCTTGCCTATGATCAGGTGTGTATCAGACTGTGTTTATATATTAGTCTATGATAAGTTGAGCAGGGAGCAGATGTGTGATCTGCTTCAGACTGATGAGCTGCAGAGCTGAAAGCTGCTGCAGAGGATTAAACTTTTGATCAGACACACATCGAGGGGTGGGGGGGTGCAGGGTTATATAACCAGGGTGGTAAGAGGGTGATGACCGGGGGAGGGAGGGGGGAGACATAATGACTCTGCAGATTTATGAGCAGCAGCAAACACACAGAATCAGATGTTTAGGCTGCGTTAGGGTCATTTTTCTATGTCTATACAGTTATTAAATATCACACACACACACACACAGCACTGGCACACCCACACACACACACAGAGAGAGAGAGAGAGAGAGAGAGAGCAATATGAAGGGCCTGGATGTGAATAATTGAAGTTTCCTGATGACTGCAGATTTAGAACAAACGTCTTCAGAACAAACGTCTCTGAAACACCACACATTATCACATGAATTATTTGGCTCTACTTCCTGCTGAGGGACTTCCTGAGGGGGAGGGGCTTAGTGCTCAGCTTCACAGTTCTATGATCTGTTGGTGCAGGAATCACTGAGCGTGCTCCGTCACAGTGAGTCTCAGGATGACATCACTCCTCTGCGAGTGGATGACTTCACGAGCTCGACTGAACTGAACGGATGGTTTCAGGAAGTGACTCACGTCAAAGATTTGTTACATCACTTACAAAGACGAACACAGAGGTGATGGTCACTGTCAGGGTTCTAACAGAGAACCATCTGCACCACACCGTCTCTCTGAAGCCAATCGAGGACAAAAATAGCTGCCAGCGAATTAAATAGTTGATATATAGTCGGTTGCGTCATCGTGTGTTTTTCATGCTGTGAGTGGAGATAGCATCGTTTTCAGAGCTTAGTTTACTGAGGGAGCATTTCACCCTCAACTGTGCGAAGAAAAGGAATCGCCTGCAGGATCTGTAAAGATCTGCACTTGTGTATCTTGGGAGCACGACGGTAATGAGCGAGCATCTGCAGAGAAAACACGTTGGACTGTGTTCTTAAAGTATTTTCTATATCAGCACTTTGTCTGTCGTTGGTTTGAAACAGACAAAAACTTGATGTTGGATGTTTTATTTCTCTTCTGTATCAGTAGGAGCCAAATCTTTTCATACCTAAGAATGAACACGTCACATTCATTGTCTTTATTGTTAGTTAGCAAATGCTTAAAAGAATCTCCAACTACATTTAAAGCTGGGAGCTAAGTAAGAGCCTTTTAGTCATTGTGCGACTCATTATCTGATTAGTCGATTAATCGTTTCAATAATCGATGACTATTAAAACAGTCGTTAGCTGAAGCATTAGGGCCCACAGGCTCCGACACACACTGCTGGGCTTCTCCAATATAGAGTAAAGAAACACACCTCTGCTTCCCTCAGCAGGTGAGACACGACCTGCTTCTCCTCCTCTCAGAGACACAGAGAGGAACATATCAGATATATTACACTGCTGTTGTTGTGCTCACAGTGTGTCGCTGCTTGCCTGCCTGCAGTGAGTGTGTGTGTGTGTGTGTGTGTGTGTGTGTGTGTGTGTGGGTCTCCTGCAGTGAGTTTGAAGTTATTTGGCTGAAGATTTACCTTTTATACGGCTTTAGGATCTTGGCTTTAAATAACCCCTCCCTCTAAATCCCTCCCCCTAGTGTGTGTGCGTGTGTTTATGTGTGTGTGTGTGCGTGTGTGTCGTCTCCACACACCATGTTACTGGTTAAAGGTGAAGAGCTCGCTAACTGTGCAGAGTGTCATTAACGAATAACACACACTGATCATGTTCAACACTCACACATTCATCAGCTCCAACAGCACACACACACACACACACACACACAAACACACACACGCACACACACACAGGTAGTTTACAGTATATACACACTGTTATTATACACCACACACACACCACATGCCCCCCCTCTCTCTCTCCCCTCCTCCACTCCGTCTTTTGTTCCGTCTCTTCTCTGCACAGAGGGGCTGCCCTGTTACTGTGGCGGTTGCCATGGCTACAGAGGGTGTGTGTGTGTGTGTGTGTGTGTGTGTGTGTCTGTGTGTGGTTCTTAACCTTTCAGTCCTGCTCACATGGCATCCGTTAGAAACAGATTCCTCAGCGTCTGTGAATGTAATCATGTTTACATTTTAAAACAGACGTGTTGTTTATGTTTATTTAATATTATTCATGTTTTGTTTATATTATATGTTATATGTTATATATACAGTTTGAAAGTAGTTCTTCTTTCTCTTCGTGCTTATTATAAACAAACAAACAAAGACAGAGTCCCTGTGTGTCAAACTGCTCTGAAATGAAACAGGTTATTGTTATTATTATTATTGTTATTAATAATAAATGTAGAGACTGAAGGGGGTGTGGTCAGCTGTCATCACAGTGGGCGTGGCCTGCTGGAATCCTGACAGGAGCTCTGTTTAACTGATTGATGCTGAAGGTGTGATCTGATTGTAAACAGAATATAAGGTTTAAAGTCGAGATTAAACGGGATTTCGAGAGTATCTAGCTTCCGTATCGTGACGTATTTCTGAGTGAAACAGGACGTGCAGGCGGGACATATCATTAGAGGGATTTGATTTGATCGTTGAAAAGTGGGCGTAGACAGACGTTCTCCACAGCGCAGTAGCTAGCTAACTGATCGAGCGTTCTTGGTGCTCTGTGGCTAAATGTTGCAGATTGATTGGTTGAAATAGGTTGGTCCTAGCTTACGTAGGCACATGTGAGATTTTGTTTCACAGGAAGAAAAAAATATCGAATTTGCACTGAAGAGCTGCTCTTCATCTCTACAGAATAAGGCTATACATACAGGACTCTGCACGTGCTCTGTGTGGTACCTGTCTTCAGGTAACTGTTGTTGTTATTTGATGATTTATAAAAACAAATGACTGAGTTGTAATTTACGATCTGAATCCTCCACCACTGCTCTGACACACAGCGCTCAAATCACTGTGGGACAGTAGCTGTACTGCCATGTAGTATGTAGCATTAAGCATGTAGCAGGTCAAGCTAACAGACAGGTGCTGCTGTAATTATCTATAGAACAATCACAGAGTCACAGTCACACCGTCTTTATGAACGTGTGTGTGTGTGTGTGTGTGTGTGTGTGTGCGTGCGTGTGTGTGTGCGTGTGTGTGTGTGGTGTCAAAAGCACATTAGGTTTACTCCTGAGCATGTACAGAAAACGAACTGAACTAAATCTGTCTCCCAGGCTGCGTCTCCATGCTTTCGCTCCTCCTGGTAATAAAACACACACACACACACACACACACACACACACACAATGATGATGAAGAGTGGGTCTGAATCAAAGCCGTCTCATCCCGCTCTGCCTGCGATCGGCTCTGCAGGAGGATTGGAGAGGAATTGGCCGGGATTAGCTTAACGCTGCCATGTGGCACACACACACACACACACACACACACACACACACACACACACACACACACATACATACACACACACACTGACAGGAGGATCTGTTTTTCTCTCTGTTTCTTCTGTTCCTCTAACACGAAGAGTTTGAACATGTTTCATCTCCTCTGTTCACACTGAAGCTGCAGACCCACCCTCCTTGTTTACTCTCTCTGAACTGTAAACAACAACAACAACATGTTTCATGTTAATCTACTTCACTTCAGTTAAACCTGATTCTTTAGAGAGTTTTACAGGAGACAAAAGATAAGCATCAAACAGCTTCTGTCATCAGACATCCCATAACAACCAGACATCCCATAATAACCAGTTTAACACGTCATCATACAGATATCTAAAGATCCTACAAACTTGAACGCCTCACACCAACCTGCTGTTCAGGGCGTATCAATGTAAATGTTTTGTAATGTGGACTTTGTCACCTTACACAGAGTGCGATCTGTCCCACGGGACCTGAAGGCATCACAGCCAGGACAAACTTCACTTTAAGGCCTGTTATCACCTGCTCCTATTATTCTTGCACCTGTGACAGGTGGTGAGACAGAGACGATGCAGACAGCAACCTCTGTCATATGACTTTCTCTCTGATCACATGATCTTTAACCAGGAGCTGCAGGACACAGTTTACCTGGTGAGATCTATTATTGTCCTGTACTGTGCTCGGGTTAGCCCCTCCCCCTCCACCTGTCCACCTGTCTGACATGAAAGCACACAGCAGGAGGAACAACATGATTAATAGAACCTGTTTTAGACATCAGGAACATTAAGACACAGTTAATTAAACTCTGATGTTAATACTACGTGTTTTTAGACAGTAGAAGAAGAACAGGTGACACTCACGATGAACACCTGGCCTGGTGAGCAGCTGTGATGATGTCAGCTCACCTGTACTGACACAGACTGAGGTGTTAATTAATCAAATATTTTCAGCGATGAAGTGAAGCCGCCGTTCAGCTCAGGTGACAGACTCGCACCGAGGACGCAGGTCACACAGGTGACTGTGGAAACAGGCCAGCAAAGTGAGGCTCAGGTGAGCTCAGGTGAGGTGTGTCTGCTTGTTGCCAATCAAAGAGATCCAGTCTGTGTTAAACCTGAGAGGTGAAAGCATCCTCCTCATGACAGGGTTGTACAGAAGCAGAACACTGAGAGATACTTTGAATGTTGTGATCAGTGTGTGCGTCATTAATACAGGACAGGTGTGACAGATGTGTTCTCATCAAGCTGTTTACGACAAGACTGATTAGGTTGACTCTGAACTTAAACTGTTCATTCTTTATCTTGTGATAAACACAACACACACCTGAGAACAGGTGAGCAGTGACCGACACACACACACAACAACAACTATTCATTCATTCATCCTACTGCAACACAAACCTTTAATCATTCAAACCAACAATAAACTGTGTCTATAGATGTTTATGAGACTGAAACACACACACACACACACACACACACAAACATCTGCATAGACACACCAACCATCAACACATCAATAATAATCACTAAACAGGAGTAGAGAGAGCAGGGTGAATGGATGTGTGCTCCTGCTGCACACACACACACACACACACACACACACACACACACACTCTCTCTCTGTTTGTAAAGGAACAGACTGTATCCGCACAACAGAACCGACCCCTTCAGAGCGGATAGTGATGACACATTGATATCACACAAACACACACACACACAGCATGTCACTCACCATTGCTGCCACGTCTCCTGTAGTCCCCCGCGCGCGCACTTGTGTGTGTGTGTGTGTCAGCTAACAATAGGTCCTGAGGAGCGGCTGGATGCAGGACGAGCACACACTGAGGATGGAGGAGGCTGCAGAGCGCCTGGCAGTCAAATCCCAGGGTATTACTGCATCACATGACCTGCGTCAGGCAGCGAGCAAGAGAGAGAGAGAGAAGAGGGGGGGAGGCATCACAGAGCAGCCCCCCCTCCTTTGATCACTGTGACATCAGAGGAGGAAGAGCCAATCAGACACGAGCTCTGAACCCCTCCCTGAGCAGAAACACACAGAAACATGGAGACAAAGAGAGAGAGGAGGGAAACACACACCTGCTCCGATCCTCACACACACACACACACACACACACACACACACACACTCTCTGTGAGACCATGGTGATGATGATGGAGATTATATTGACATGTTATAAGAGCCACAGAGATACAGAGAGGTGTTTATGTTTCAATCAGGTGAAGGATTACAATCAGGAACAGATGGAGGACACACACACACACACACACACAGATGTCGGTGTGATAACAGGGTGTTCTGGTGTTATGTTTATATGAAGTTATATTCTCACACGTTCTGATCTTATTGATAATATTATGTTGTTATATATTTATTTGCAGTTATTTTCTATGAAAACAGCTTTAAGGATGTCTGGTGTCTCTTACCTGGCATCTGCTCAGATTCATCTCGTCACAAAATCCTGTGAATTAAATTAATATTTAATATCCACAGTGACGTCTGAGAGGATTACAGACGGTCGGGGCTGATCTGGTGATTTCAAGTCTTTATTTCAGATACAACTAAATTAAACAGTGAAATAACTACAGTGAGCCTCCTGCTGCTGGGATTTGTAGTTTCCAGATAAAACCATGAGGGGATAAACGGAGTCTGAACTCAAACATCCTCCAGGTTCAGTCAGACGTACAGGTGTTCCGCGTACAGGTGTTCCATGTGTTTTAATCTGAGGTCTCCACAGAGTTAGAGTTTATTACAGGACAATAATAAAACTACATTAAAATGATGTGTTTGTCTTTAGACTTCAGTTTGAGTGATTAAAATATTTAAACAACGTGAACACTTGAAATATAATCCAGGTGAGGAGAGCGTTAAAGGTGACTGCACACTGCCCAGACATTAGCTGACGGGACAAACTTTTGTTTTTGTTAAACTGAAATTGCTTAACGGACAGATAGTTACGGGCATTAGAAGAAGAAAGTTGTGTGTACTGTATAGTATAGGCTGGTTGTCAAGGGAACGCTCTGGGAAAAGGCACACATTGGTCCGACTGTCCACGACTCCATCACACCTGACTGGACATGTCAAACTCCAACATCTCCATCGAACACCGACTGTCGGCGCACACCAACCCGACAGTTGGGGTTGGTCGCCGTTTGTCTGGGCAGTGTGCAGCCACCTTTAGTGAACACCAGCAGCCTTAAACCATTTTCCTATACCCCTTTCCCACCGAAATTAGCGCGCTGACACAGATTTTTCAGACCAGGGAAGACCCGCTTATAGATGTCGATTGTTTCCTTTCCCATTGACAGTGGAGTATACTCCTGTCGGTCTCTTTTCTGCTGTGTTACTGTCTGACGTCACAAACGCGCCAGAAACAGGGTTAGTAAACAGTGAAGATGATATGGGGGTTAGGTCTTTATTGTATCTATTACTCATTCTGTTTATCAAACTCGGCGCCAACAAAATTTGGAACGATGTTCGAGCGCTGCTTGGACAGAGACAGACGGAATTTGTAGCTGAGACAAGGAGTCGCAGAAGTTACCGACGGAGCATAGCATCGCACGGAAAGGAGGCGGACATTAGTGTGTCGACACGGGTTTTGTGTTCCCATCAATGCCGATCGGAGCTGAGGCGAAAATTACCCAGGACTACTGCAGAGTCATTTGACCCGGGTCTAAATGCTGATTGTTACCTTTCCCACTAAGCAAAAAAAACGAGTATTGCCGATTTTTTTGACCAGTGGGAAAGCGGCTTTACAGATGGTTAACTGTCTCTCTTTAAAGAAGTTCTCCTGACTTCCTGCTTTGCTCCTGTTATAATCTATTTGACCACTAGAGGTCACTGCAAAACAACCACCTGATAATGTTCCAAGAAGAGCTGCTGACAGAGGATCAAACGGCTGTTTTATCTGATTTATCAGAGTCTTCTCACAAACTGAGGCCTTCTCCACACACACAGTTTACAGGTGAGCTACAGCAGAATGAGAGCAGCGAACAGGTAAACTCTGAGAGGCTGCAACAGTGTGTCTGTGAATTCTCCCTCTGAGTGAGTTACAGGTGAAGGGTGCTACAGGTGAAGGGTGTTACAGGTGAAAGGTGCTACAGGTGAAGGGCGTTACAAGTGAAGGGTGCTACGGGTGAAGGGTGCTACAGGCGAAGGGTGTTACAGGCGAAGGGTGCTCAGGTGAAGGATGCTACAGGCGAAGGGAGTTACAGGTGAAGGATGCTAAAGGTGAAGGGAGCTACAGGTGAAGGATGCTAAAGGTGAAGGGAGTTACAGGTGAAGGGAGTTACAGGTGAAGGGTGCTACAGGCGAAGCATGCTACAGGTGAAGGGTGCTACAGGTGAAGGGTGCTAGAGGTGAAGGATGCTGCAGGTGAAGGATGCTACAGGCGAAAGGAGTTACAGGTGAATGATGCTAAAGGTGAAGGGAGTTACAGGTGAAAGGTGCTACAGGCAAAGGGAGTTACAGGTGAAGGATGCTACAGGTGAAGGAATTTACAGGCGAAGGGTGCTACAGGCAAAGGGAGTAACAGGTGAAGGATGCTACAGGCGAAGGGAGTTGCAGGTGAAGGGTGCTACAGGTAAAGGATGCTACAGTTGAAGGGTGCTACAGTTGAAGGATGCTACAGGTGAAGGGTGCTACAGGTGAAGGGTGCTACAGTTGAAGGATGCTACAGGTGAAGGGTGCTACAGTTGAAGGATGCTACAGGTGAAGGATGCTACAGTTGAAGGATGCTACAGTTGAAGGATGCTACAGGTGAAGGGTGCTACAGTTGAAGGATGCTACAGGTGAAGGGTGCTACAGGTGAAGAGTGTTACAGGTGAAGGGTGCTACAGGTGAAGGGTGTTACAAGTGAAGGGTGCTACAGGTGAAGAGTGTTATAGGTGAAGGGTGCTACAGGTGAAGGGTACTACAGGTGAAGGGTGCTACAGGTGAAGTGTACTATAGGTGAAGTGTACTACAGGTGAAGGGTGCTACAGGTGAAGGGTGCTACAGGTGAAGTAGCAGCAGTTTAATGAGTGACACATGAATCTGAAAACATGGACCTACCTGAGGCTTGTTCCAGGTGTGAATGTGTCAAAGCTCTGCTTCCTGTGTGTCACTGTGAACAGGTGAAATGGAGCTTTAGGGATCCATGTGTAAAACACACCTGTCCAGTGTTTGTGTGTGAGCACCTGAAACAACAGTTTGTTTCTCCTCAGGGTCACCCTGATCAGCCCCCTGAGCTGTGTCTGACAGGTGTTTCATTAAAGGTGGAGAAACACTCAACATGAATAATATTTTTCACAAGCTGCCTCCAGTGTGACTCATCTCTCTGCACATGCTCAGAAGGTGCCTCTGGTGTTTGATGAATCATTGATGTGGACTTTATTGCCACCTACTGGCCGACAGGCTCATTAAAAGAGGCAGAATTTGTTTCAGTGTTCTTGTGAGGTCACTGATATTTTGTGACTCTAAGGTTGTGTGTGTGTGTGTGTGTGTGTGTGTGTGTGTGTGTGTGTGTGTGTGTGTGTGTACATCTGACCTTCAGAATCCCTCTGATGAGAGAAACCTCACTTCCTTGGACTCAGTCCTTCCTGTCTGTCTTAAAGTGACAGCAGATAGGAAGTTGACAACAGAGAGTCTGACAGCAGATGTACAATAATGTTTAAACATCCAGCGTGCAGCTGAACCTTCATGAACCTCAGACTGCAGACACACGTCTCCTATCACAAAGAGGAGGACGAATGCCCTGTGCTCGCTTAGACATTCAGACAAAGGGGAAATCTGCACACACACAAGCACACACAGCAGAGAGAGACCTTACAGCTGCTCTCCATGAGGTAAAAACCACAGTTGGAGCGGGACGTTAGCCACTCACACAAGGCTGCACACCAGAGAGAGGCCTTACAGCTGCTCCGAGTGCAACAACAGCTGCAACCAGAGGGGAGCGCTCATTAGACACATGAGAGTCCACAGCAGAGGGAAACCGTTCAGCTGCTCGCTCTGCGGGAAGAGATTCAGTGACAGAGGAAATCTGACTGAACACAAGAGGAGAGAAACCGTGCAGCTGCAGTGTGAGACAAAGAGTTCAGTCTGTTAGCACACATGGCCCTCAGAGACGAGCAGAGACGCTGCAGAGCAGGAAGTCCAGAAGAGACAGCAGAGCCCAGCAGAACCACAGTCTGAGTCAGGACCTCCATCCAGAGGCAGCAGTTTGAGCTCACTCACAGAGCACAACGAAGGAGAATCTGCAGCTCCTGTCCTCAGCTGGAACTCCTCTGCTCCTCATCACCAGTTTCCTCGTGTTTCGAGGAACAGAAATGAGCCTTTGAAGATATAAATGATTTGTATATAAACTAAGATATAAAGTACAGTGAGTGATGTCAGCTGAGATGCATGTAAAGCTGAAATAAAGAGATGATAAACATCCTGAAAGTTGATTTTATTCACTACAGAGAATGATTTCAGGCGTCACAGTTTGTTTAAATCTGAATCTTATTTTTCTTATAAAACACACTTTGATTTAAAAACGAGATTCTTCACCAGTAAAATCAATAAATATTAAAGGTGTTACAAACAGACATTAATACAATCACCACATTAAAGTTCTGATTGTCACCGAGAAAGTTTACAGTATAAACTTGTGTCCTTCATTTGGCAGAAACAGTTTATGAGTTTACTACACACATGTTCTTTATATAATCACATATGTGACACATAAGGCAGAGGAAGGCGTTCAGTCAGAACCGTCATTATAATACTGACACTTCTCAAACATTCACACTGTCAGAAATAGACAGATCTGTCCATCAGTTTGTCTTCATGGAGTGTTTTTGTGCTTTAATATGAAATGTGTGAAGTCACTAGACACGTGGATCAGCTACTATGGCACCTCTGAATGGACAAAACACTGCAGATAAAGGTTGAAACATGAGTTCAGATTGACGAAGGCCTCGTGGCAGCAAAGAGCCGATCAGCTGAAGTCTCTGTTGGTGAGGATCATGGGGGCCAGTAGGGTCCAGACGTACAGAGCCAGACACACCCAGCTGGACGTGATCTTCACCCACACGGCCGGCCACTTACTGCTGATGGTGTAGTCTGCATCAGGGCTGAAACAGAGGATAATAAGACCTGTAACACGCCTGCAGGCAGAGCGGACTCTCACTGAGGAGGAGCAGGCTTCACTCAAATGGTGATAAACACAGTCTCAGAGGTTGACAATAGGCGTGAGGGAAACGGTCCCTGCATGCTCATTCTGTCGTGCAGCTGTGTCCCAATCCAGGGGCCGCAGCCTTCTAAGGCCGTATTTGAAAGCCGATTGCGCCATAGAAACGCGCCGAAGGCTGTGTCAATTTGTGGAGGAAATGTTGACGAAACTTGATCAGAACATAATCTGAGGATTTCAGATCCTAAATCTGGGCAGGCTCGGGATCATGTGAGTCTGACCTCAGCGGCTCACTGAGCCTCTTGAGCAAAGAGGACCGGATTTCAGCTCTGCAGAGTTTATGAAGACGTGAGCACCAACCAGCTCCTGACCTGCTGACAGACTTCACACTGAATCTCTGACAGATTTGGTCTCAGACTGGCACAGTTTGAGAGAAGCTTCTCCAACATCACAGGCAGGACAGCAGAGCTGAGCACAGAGCACAGTGAACAGTTTAAGTCCACATGTCTGCAGAAGGACGGCTCGTACAGTCTGACAGCCTGTGAGTCTGCACACACCTGCTCCAGTAACACATAAAGAAACAAGGCTTTAATGAGGTGCTGCAGCAGAGCTCATGACACACACAGGGGCGGCTGTGGCTCAGTGGAAGAGTGGAGATTCAGAAGGTTGGTGGTTCAGTCCCCAGCTCCCTTAGTCTACATGTCCAAGTGTCCTTGGGCAAGACACTGAACCCTTAATTGCTCATAGCCATCGGTGTGTGTGAGTGTGATGAATGATTGACAGTCAGGCACTTCATGTAGCAGCCTCTGCCATCAGTGTGTGAATGTGACATGTAGTGTAAAAATGCTTTGAGCGGTCGCAAGACTAGAGAACAGATATATAAGTACAGTCCACTCGTTGACACTCTCATAGTCTAACCTTGTCAGTATAAATCAAACAGAGCCTGTAACGCCTCCTAGTGGCTGGAGGTTATAGTGACTTCTATCACTGCACACTATGCCACCAGGAGCAATATGGGGTTCAGTGTCTTGCCCAAGGACACTTCGACATGTGACTGTAGCAGTCAGGGATCAAACCCCAACTTTCCGATTGAGAGATGACAACTCTACCACATAGCCACAGCTTCTTTGAGAAACTATGTCCTCCCTGCAGAGCTCAGACTGAACTCGCAGCATGACGCGTGGGTATGCTGTCCTTTCTGATCTGTTCACAGGTGTGATACAGACGTGTTGTGCTCCTCACCTGTACCAGTTGGTGAGCGTCATCATGATGTAGAGCGAGGCCAGGAACAGCATGAAGTGGAAGAAGGAGTAGGAGTACTGCACCATGTCCTGCTCATTGTCCTCCACCCGCCGCGGCCCCGGCAGGTCCTCCGAGAGGTCGGTGCTGCTGCCACCCTCCGCCAGGATGGCCGAGTCTTTTGACGCCATGGTCAGCTTGTTCACCTGGCTGGTGCTGGACGAGCGGATGCTGTCGGAAAATGATATGGTTAGAAAATCTTATTGCACCTGCAGGAAGTTCACAGTGTCTCAGCCTCAGGTGAGCAGGTACCTGGAGTAGATGATGCACAGCACGAATATGGCGAGTCCCACGATGCTCTGAGCATCCCACCACTGCAGGTAGGGGGCGCTCAGCACCGGCTCCTCTGTGCCGATGATCAGAACGGCCGTCTGGTTCTCCATCTCCAGGGGGGGCAGGGTGGGGGCCGCCATCTGCTGGAAGATACTCAGCAGGTTGGGGTTACACTCCTGGTCTGAGGGGGGAGGAGGAGGAGGGAGCACAGACCTCATCAGCAGGCAGAGTCACACAAAATAAAATCATAGTTTGAAAGGATTTAATTAAAGAATAAAATATATAAAATACACTATTAAAAATATATAAATTTTATCTGTGATGAAGAGCACGTCTGTTGTCCTCACCAGGTTCATTGGTCATGGCCGACCAGGTGAGAAACATGGTGTACAGAGTGATGATGGACGACTGCAGCAGACCTGAGCGAGGCTGAGACTCCTGCACACGCGCACACACACACACACACACACACACACACACACACACACACACACACACAATTAATGAACAAAGCACCTTAAAACACCTGCACACACCTGTTCTTCACTCATGAACGTCCTTACTTCTAATCTGTGAGGAGTGTCTTAAGTGGTGACCTCTGACCTCACAATAACTAACACCACACACTGTACAGGTGTGAATATGACAGAGGAAGCTTCCTGTCTGTTACCTGAACTCTGTGAAGCACGGAGATGACCGAGGCCACGATGCAGGAGAACGAGTTGAAGCTGATGAAGAACTTGTTGATGAAACATGCGTCAGGTTTGGTGTAGAAGATGAAGAAGAGAACGACGGCGACAAACGACAGGATGTAGTTCAGGACCGTGACCACCAGCAGAGCTGCAGACAGGAAGTACAAAGGTCAATATCAGACACTAAAAAGATCTTATAAAGTAAAGATAAAAGTGTTAACAACAGGGGTCTCCAACCCTGCTTCTGGAGAGCTACCTTCCTGTATGTTTTAGGTTTCTCCGTACTCTAACACACCTGGTTTGAATGATCTGGTCAATATCTACCAACTGAAGAGTCTCAGGGGATTGATAACGAGCAAAACATTCAAATCAGGTGTGTTAGAGTACGGAGCTCTCCAGGAGCAGGGTTGGAGAATCCTGGTTTGCAGACTATAGTTAAAGGTTTTAAGGTGTGAACATGGTCTGCAGTGAGTCTGACCTGCGTACCAGCCCCGCGAGCTGCCCGTCTCCATGTTGTCCACCCAGGTCTCATTCCAGGAGTGAGCGAAGTCCACCAGCAGCACCAGCTGGATGAGGATGAAGAAGAAGGCTCCAGCACAGCCCACGATGAACCAGGCTGCACAGACACACCTCCGTCATTTACCTGTGTCACAGCTGTGTGTGTTTGTGTGTGTATGCGTGTGTGCGTGTGTGTGAGTGTGTGTGTGTATGTGTCTTACTGTAGGTGAAGGGAGCGTCTGGGATGTAAAAGGCTCCGGCTGTGATCCCGACCAGAGCAGCAAACTTAAAGAACCAGAACCTGAAACACAAAGTCAAAGGCTGATCACACAGATGAAACAGGTGACACAGGTGATACAGGTGATACAGCTGACACAGGTGACACAGGTAACACAGCTGACACAGGTGATGCAGCTGACACAGGTGAAACAGGTAACACAGCTGACACAGGTGATACAGCTGACACAGGTGAAACAGGTAACACAGCTGACACAGGTGATACAGCTGACACAGGTGAAACAGGTAACACAGCTGACACAGGTGATACAGCTGACACAGGTGAAACAGGTAACACAGCTGACACAGGTGATACAGCTGACACAGGTGAAACAGGTGATACAGCTGACACAGGTGACACAGGTAACACAGCTGACACAGGTGATGCAGCTGACACAGGTTACACAGGTAACACAGCTGACACAGGTGATGCAGCTGACACAGGTGATACAGGTAACACAGCTGACACAGGTGCTACGGGTGACACAGGTGATACAGGTGATGCAGGTGATACAGGTGAAACAGCTGACACAGGTGATACAGGTGATGCAGTTGATACAGCTGACACAGGTGATACAGGTAACACAGCTGACACAGGTGCCACGGGTGACACAGCTGACACAGGTAACACAGCTGACACAGGTGATACAGGTGATACAGCTGACACAGGTGATACAGGTGATACAGGTGATACATGTGACACATGTGACACAATGAACCAGGTGACAGGTGTGAAGGAATTTTTTATGTTAACCTGTTTGATCATGTGTTTAAATGTCTTTAATATTATAGAGTTAATAATCATGGTATAATCAGCTAAGGTTAATTTTAAGGATATGTATTGTCTGCTCCTCTCCAGGGTCTTGTGCATTATTTACAGTTGCTCCTTCTGTCTTAGAGAGGTAGTTGGTGGCCTTGTCTGGGCTGAGAGCTCCAGGGCAAGGGGTAAACTCTAGATAGTCAGGTGCTTCAGCTAAAGTCATAACAATAACACCTTACTTTGTCTCTGTGAGAGGGAGTTCTTTCTGTAATGTATATCATACACTGTGAACCTTTATTCTGTGTCAGTCAGTCAGACAGCTGCGTTCTGTGTAGTACTGGTCTGACCCAGCTCGAGTTGTTAATTGCTTTTACTCATCTTTTAATATTCTTCAATTAAATGACATCAAAAGACAACTTTGTTTCCCTAAGAAATGTATTGGTCTCGTCATCAGAAATTGCCACCACAACAGGTAACACAGGTGACACAAGTGACACAATGAACCAGGTGACACAGGTGACACAGTGAAACAGGTGAAATATGTAACACAGGTGACAACTTTATATTTCTTCCACAGCTGGAACGAGCTCAGACGGAGACACAGGTGTGCATGTGTTGAAGTGTTTCTCAGGTGCTGTCCTCTCTCTCTCTCTGACACAGTTAAACTCTGTGACAGTGAATAAAGACTCAGACAGCTGGTTCTGGGTCAGCATCAGGTTCAGTCGGTCAGTTAAACAGTTACAGCAGCAACCTGCAGTCTAAACCTCAAAACACACCTGAGCAGGTGAGATTATTCTGACTGATCATCTCGTTGTCTTGAGAATAAAATCTGAGGTTCAATCAGGAGGAAAACGGTCATCTAATATCATAAATAAACAGTTCTCTTCCATGACGTTCATCTACATCATAACATGGGTTATATGTTCTAATGTTTAACGTGACATGAATGTCTTCTACAGGGAGTCATGGTCTGACATCACACGGGTCAATATTCCAGCAGCTCAAAGATGATAAAAACTGGGTTACAAATATTCTGTTTCTTTCTTTATTAAATGTTTTAATTCAGCATGAATCAATAACACTGAAATAAAGAGGGTTCCATTCACGGAGCAGAATCTGAATCAGTATCAGAGTTCATATAAAGTAAATTTCACCTGTAGGTCATCAGTGTGCACTCAGGTAACATGACAGGTGTTTGAAACTTTATGACTCAAAATCTGCAGGTCAAAGGTCATCTGAGCGTCAGCTTGTGTAACTGTCACACCTCTGACCTGCAGACTCTGATGGATGATAGTCACAAACACACAGTGTGAGCCTGTGTGTGTGTGTGTGTGTTGCTGTAGCGTCTCACCCATTGTGGACAGCAGCCCGGGGGTCTCTGCTGTTCTTGATGTTGATCATGAGAACGGAGAACGCGAGGAACCACAGACTCATCCCGAAGCAGATGCGGTACACGGCCTTATAGCCCACGAACATGTCACAGTTCACGTCCACCTGCAGGCCGGGGATGTTGGAGCCAGCCCCGTCCTCACAGAAGCCTGGGATCTGGAGAAACAAAATACAAGTGTGCAAACCATCTGTACACAGGCTCAGACTAACTTTATATAATAAGACATGATGTTAGATCCAGCTGGGGTCTGATTAAAAACAAGGTTTAACTTTATAAAGCATCTGTACACAGGGAGAACCTCCGACTGACTGAATATTGGTCAGGTCTTCCTGACAGTCCATTATGTCCGAATGACACAGACGGTCCATGTGATTTGGAAGCTTTACAGGCACATTTTCTTTGCACGCAGGCAGCTGCAGCAGAAGTCTCTGCACAGCTGTAGCTCACATTAACTTTGTATGTTTGCTGCACTCGTACCCTCTTGAGCTGACGATCCACGCCGGGTGACAGCATGATGCAGGCCACGATGGTTCCCAGCAGCAGGATGAAGGCGTAGATGATCCGGGTCACTGTAGAGTTCCTGCTGCTCGGACAGCAGCTGCACACCAGACAGGTGGCGCTGCTGCACAGACACGGCACCTTGAGACACACATAACACACCTTTAAGCATCCACCTGCAGACACACATCACACTCTATGAGAACATTGTGCTCCCAGGATGCAGGCCTGCTTGTGGCACCTAAAGTGGTATGGGAGGTAGAGCGTTCAATTATCAGGCCCCCTCTCTACTTTTAAGAGTAGACTTAAAACTTTCCTCTTAGAGTAGACTTAAAACAGAAGGAACATGTCAGAGCCTCAAGATGATCCCATGTGGTTTGATTTTTAGCAGGAGGCCAATGATAAAGTCTTCTCTCTGCACTGAATCAGATCAGACAGAAATCATGTGACAATGGTCTGCAGAGGAAACATCCTCTGACCATCACTGACCTACAGCTAAAGCCGTTGAGCTAATCGACCAGTGCATGGTTAGTTAGCACAACGATTCCCAACCCCCGGTCTCTGTGCAGTGATCCATCTCTCTGTGCAGTGATCTGTCTCTCTCTGTGCAGTGATCTATCTCTTTGTGCAGTGATCTATGTCTCTCTGTGCAGTGATATGTCTCTCTGTGCGGTGACCTGTCTCACTCTGTGCAGTGATCTGTCTCTCCCTATACAGTGATCTATCTCTCTGTGTGGTGATCTGTCTCTCTCTATACAGTGATCTGTCTCTCTGTGCAGTGATCCATCTCTCTGTGCAGTGATCTATCTCTCTGTACAGTGATCTGTCTCTCTGTGTGGTGATCTATCTCTCTGTGCAGTGATCTATCTCTCTATACAGTGATCTATCTCTCTGTGTGGTGATCTATCTCTCTGTGCAGTGATCTATCTCTCTGTGCGGTGATCTGTCTCTCTCTATACAGTGATCTATCTCTCTGTGCAGTGATCTATCTCTCTGTACAGTGATCTGTCTCTCTCTATACAGTGATCTATCTCTCTGTGTGGTGATCTGTCTCTCTATACAGTGATCTATCTCTCTGTGTGGTGATCTGTCTCTCTCTATACAGTGATCTATCTCTCTGTGAGGTGATCTCCCTCTATACAGTGATCTGTCTCTCTGTGTGGTGATCTGTCTCTCTATACAGTGATCTATCTCTCTGTGTGGTGATCTATCTCTCTGTACAGTGATCTGTCTCTCTCTATACAGTGATCTATCACTCCGTGTGGTGATCTGTCTCTATACAGTGATCTATCACTCTGTGTGGTGATCTGTCTCTCTCTGTGCAGTGATCTGTCTCTCTCTCTGAGAGCAGAGGAGATAAGGAGGCAGGAAGACAACAACAAGTTAATTCCCCTCCAGCCAGACAAGGTCAACTTAGTCCACCGTCAGACTGGGCCAGGATAAAGTGTGCCAGATAAGAGCACATGACCCAGTCCGACAGTCCACACCGAGGACGGTTCTTGATTAGAGGCAAATCAGAGGCACGCTGCTTCCTGCTGCAGGACATTTACTGACCACAGATTTACAGATGTCACAGCCTGTTCCTTTATAAAGCATGGAATCGGGAATATTTAATAATCAGACACCTTATAATATGTGTTCATCTTCTTTCTGACATGTTTTAACTGAAGTTTAACTCAGTAAAACATTGTTACTGTTTGTCACCTGAAGGCCCAATAGTTTGGTAGAGACTGTCCTGATGTCAACATCTCTCTTTTTATGCTGTTCTCTGTTATCATTTACATATAATTGCTATATCTATATTTATATATGTTATTTACTTATTGTTATGATGATCCTGCATGAGCTTGAAGTGGAGAACAACAAACAGGCAGCAGAGCAGAGTTAATCCAGTTAATCACGTGTGAGCAGATGACCGAGTATATTATTATTAACCCTTTACTTCATTGGTCTTCACTTTGTTTCTGCGGTCTCTGGTGTTATTTAGAATATCTACTGTCCCTCGTGGAGGTTAAAACAGACACTGACATGCTGCAGGTGAGCTAAAGGTGTAACACAGTCCATCCATGTAGCTGTCTTTATAATAAAAACGGGGTTAAATTACAGTTTAAAACGATCAGACATTCTGATAACAGTATGGACTGTCTCTGTCTCTGTCTCTTAAAGTGTCAGATGATATTTTAGCACATTAAACAAGTGTCAACATTACGACATTTATTCTTTCGTCTACGTAACTGACAGCGGTGGTCAGAGAGGAGCATAACAGCAATTATATTCAAAATAACAGAACACAGCGCTGCTAAGTGAATGACATGAGTGAGGAATTAACAAATAAGGTCACTTATTCAATAATTATGTTAGACTTCTACTTAAAATGAAGAACAGAGAAAAGCGCGATAAAAACGCTACATATTTGAATGGAGAGTGGTTTCACTGCTTCCTTTAATAATAGCAGCTGTGTGCGGATTTGAACAGAATAAAACGAATCTGAAATTTGACTGAAATAAATAAAACTATTGATTCGTGTATAAGACATCACTAACCCCGAGGCACGCGCTCAGGTTAGGCATCACTACCTGTTGAATTACAGCCAGTAGAGGAGGACTGTGGGCGTTAAATGAGCAGGGATTTGAATGGGGTTTGGTGTGGCGTGCTCGGAGACAGGAGAGCGGTGTGTCCTGTAGTGCGGAGCGGTACCTGTTGCTGATAGTGATGAGTAATAAAACAGTTAAATTATATAATATCAGAACTCACCCAGCTGGCCAATGAGAAGGCTCCCAGTACAGCACCCATAGCGGACCAGTTACTGTCACAGAGCCGGAGAGAATAATCCGTGTCTTCTTTTTCTTCTTCTTCGCTTCTTCTGTTCCTCCTCCTCCTCCTCCTCCCTTACACTCTATATAAACACATAGGTAAACTTACACAGGCTGATTAAATACTTAAACATTGACTGGATGAATATAGTGACAGAGCAGAAGCAGCGTTCAGGACCACAGCTCACTAAGTTATGATTCTTTTCCGCTCACTGCGTCTATCAGCGCGTCACGCTATGTGACGTCATCGCGACGTTAACCTGTTGTGAATAGCACTGACCCCCTGGAGTGAAAAATTACAGGTAAAACTTTAAAGGTGAATGTAAAACAATTTTGACATCTTAAATGTTTCTCTTTGAAATATATTTATTTTCATTCTGTATAAAAAAAAGTTTACCTGTCCAAACTCTGTATTAGTCTAAATTTATTCAATCCATAAATTATTATTGTTAAGTAATGTGAAGATGTCTGGTTGTAAAAACAACAGAAACAACACAGGTACCAAAAGAGAAGAGTTCCACTGTGTGTAAGGATGTGTGTTTCATTACAGGGCCTGTCTGCAGCTGCACCTTGCAGAACAGCACTGTGTGGACAGGAAGTCTTGTTAAACGTCTGCAGAAAAAGATACCTTGAGATTTAACAGAACATCCTGTCTGAGCAGAGAGCAGGCTGACAGTGTGACTCCTTCCAGCATGAGTCCTTCATGCTCTGTAGGTATTCTGCAGGTGTCTGATCTGCAGTGATCACACTGAAGCAGCTCATGTCTCCCTGTCAGCTGTTGTTATGAGCAGATGTTTGACAGTATTTTAGGCTGAGTGAGTCGACCATGTTTGCACTCTCTCCCTAAATGTGGAGGTCAGACGTTTAAAGACGAGTGAGGTCGCTTCACTAACAGTTACACTGAAAAGTGACAGGATGGACTCTGCAGACTGGGAAAATAATGGATGTAGCTAATGTAGCATCGAGTTTGGCTTTTTGGCCTTCACCATGTTGGTTCTGTAAAACAGGAAGTGACCATATTTGGACGAGAGGGCTGAGCTGGAGAGGAGATAGGGGGTAGCAAACTTTAAAGTTTAATCAATTTAATCAAAAGCAGAAGCACTGTGTTGACAACAAAGCAAAGAGCTTATTTGAGCCTCAGTCTGGTTCCTTAATCTGATCCAACCACCAGGGGGAGACAAACACCATCAGAGTCTCTGTGTATAGATAAACTGTACCGCAGATTGTTACACACAGAGTTAAATGTTGTCCAGTCTGTGTTGTTAAACTGGTTCAGTCAGCAAGCAGCTGCTGAAATAACAAAACAATCATCTACATTATAAGTTTAATTTGATGAATGATAATTACATGAGGTGTGTGATAAACTCAGGTGAGCTCTTCTAGAATAAACAGGAGGTATTTTTATTTAGTTTAAACTGAGAGGATAAGGAGACACAGAAGATGATAATACATCACCCATTAACATTTATTATGAGTCAATAAAACAACTTGACAGCAGCAGAAACACGTAGCACTCAGCAGGTTTACTCTGTGTTTATCTTGTTCTTTACTGTCTCTGGTCAGTTTGTGGTTATGTTTATGTATTTTAAAGCACACACACACACACACACACACACACACAGCAGAGAGAGCTGCAGAGAAAAAGCCTCCAGTCTGTTTCCTCTATATGTCACTGTTACACACACTTTCCCACAATGCACCATTGCTGCTGCTGGGACATTTAGATAACAGATCGATCACACCTTAAGATATGACAGCTAAGAATGTCAACACACACGCACGCACACACACACACACGCACATACGCACACACACAAGCCATGCAGAAGTGTCTTAAACCTGCATTCTCTCTAATGTCCAGCAGGGGGCGACTCCACTGGATGTAAAAAAGTGTGATTCTAAGTCTTTGAGAATATGTTCCTACTTCTATCTTGATTTATTCGCTCGGTAAACATTTTCCTAATGAAAATCTCTAGTTTCAAGTCTTCTTCAACACAGCAGGAATTTAAATTAGTCAATGATGCTCCCATTTAGAGTCACAGAGACCATAAAGCAGGGGAGGGTTTAGGGCGGGGCTATCTGGGATTGACAGGGTGTAAACCGGGTGAGAGACTTAAAAATGTAAATCCACCGTCTCGTCCAAATATGGTCACTTCCAGCTCCAAAAGACAAGATGGCGGAGGCCAAAACGCCGACTTCTCGTCCACAGCCCGATGGGTGACAAAACTTCCTCCCGTATAGCCTGTCATGTGACCTGATGGACCTGACTGACTCTCACTGTTGGTCTCCAAAGAGCTCAGGTCGTTAGCAGGACTCTGACTGGCTGCTGGATGATGAAGGTCTGTCATTTCCTGCATCAGGAAGCATCTGTTCTGGAGCTGCATGAGCTCATGTGTTCATCTCTCCTCTTTCAGTCCAAACAACGTGATGCGATGCAGGACCAATGGACTGTGACGGTTAACACGGCAGCAGGCTCTGCTGTGATGATGGTGACAGTTGGCTGTAACAGGCACCGTCATATTTCATTTCTAATACATAGAATAAAAACAATGACCTTTGACCCATTAATGTTAAAGGGGAAGGGCCCTGTCTTTACATACCTCAGGGCTGTAGGAGGATGGTTATGAGGTGTTAATGTATCAGTGACCGGTGAAATGCTAAATGGTGTTGAGCAGGAGGTTCAGAATGTCACAGACATCAGGTCAGAGGTCAGCCAGAAAGCTACAGAAGATTCATTAATTTATTATTATTTATTTAAACATTTAAACACAAAAAGTCAGAAGTTCATCTGTGTTTTATTCTAAGTTTATTAATATTTAGAGTTTTGCTTGTTTGTATCAACACAGATCTGATGTTAGTTATTACAGATTATCAGTCCACCACGTGTACGTCAGCTGTCATTCTGTTACCATGGTAACAGCCTGTTAGAATGTAGATCTAAATGTAAACAGGAGTCCCAGTTGAAGAGGAAACAGTCACAGGTAGGATTGTTGATCCTTTAATCACCTAAATGCTGTTTGAGAATGATGAATGACCTGTTCACGAGGCTGTGGATGAACTAAGAGGTGTTCTCTGTTGTTAGCTTGTTAGCTTCATCAGGCTAAAACTACGTTAGCTTCATCATGTAACACTACGTCAGCTTCATCAGGCTAACACTATGTTAGCTTCAGAGGTTCATGAGGAAAGCTTTAATGTTGTTCTTTATTAACTTACAGTGTGATCAGGTACTGATGACTTTTACAGACTGTCAGTTTTTTAAATGTTTGGGAGCTAATTGACCTAGCCTGTTAGGTTCCAGTAAGCTAAGCTAGCTGAGTGAGGGGGACCATTTTAGTGATTTAACTCTTAATTGAAAGTGTTTTTAACTTTGTGTGTGTGTGTGTGCGTGTGTGTGTGTGTGTGTGTGTGTGTGTGTGCTGGAGGAGGTGAAATACTCACAGTTGGGGGGGCAGATGGAGCGCTCTGAATGGCTCTTGAGTTTACACTTTGGATGATAAGCAGCTGCTGACACTGATAATGTGTTTTTATGTCAGTCTGCTGATCACCCCTCCATCCTGTCTCTCTATATTTATATGATGATGTCGTAACAAAGGTGACGATGGTGTGAACAAGGTGTGTTCATGTTCTCAGCTTCAGTTTCACTTTAAGTCCTTCCTGACACTTTACTGTAAATGGATGGTGACTCATGGCGATGCTCTCTGCGCAAACTTTTGAAACATAAACAAACTCCTGAAGAGGGAACATGAGCAGACAGCTCTGTGCTTGTTAGAGACGCATAGATGTTCTGCCTGCCTCCAGACGTCTGTATCCTCCACCAAGCTGACCCGTGTGAGATTAATGAGCACCGCTCAGTTCAGACATAAAACAATGAGAGATTCAGGCTCACATGCTGGTGTCAGAGCCCGTCCTGCCCGTCAGTCAGAGAGGAGGAAAACACAAAGTGAGCTCTAGTTAACCTGATGCTTGTCCTCCACAGCGAGCTTAGCACAGATACAAAGACAGAAGAGAAACCTGTTCGTTGGCGGTAAAACACATACTGTCGTCACAGAGATGAAGGAAGAAGCCAACATGGACTGTTCGAGCTCAGAGCTGAAGGCCCGGACCAAAGTGGACCTCTAAGCGCTCAGAGACCAGGTCCTGCATCAGTTCCACAGCAGACTGAATCACCACTCCAACATGGTCAGTAAACAACAGGGAACAGCTGGGTCTGTGCTATCGTTCATTAGCTTCTGTATGCTAAAAGGCTTTAACATGTTTTAAGTTATATGACTGAAACGTTTGCCGTGTTAGCTGAAGCAGCTCCGTTCACATGCACAAGCCTTCTGCTCCCTCAAGTTCTCCTTCATTATGATCATCTGTCAGACAGGTCGGACAGCATGAGCAAGCTCCTCCATCTTTTCTGACCATGTTGAAGAGTCCTGCTCAAATCAACAGGTCGCCTGAGGAGGAGCTGAGTTCTGGAAAGTTCAGAAATGTTTAACTAAACATGCTTAAAGCGTCATTACAAAACAGCCAGAGGCTCTGTGGACAGCTGTGTGTGTCTGTCAGAGGGATGTGAGACAGTGTGAGGGGTCCGGCACACAGCAGGGCGACTGCAGATTGATGAGCTGATGTGATGTCTTCCACAGGTGTGGCAGGAGAAACTGCTGCTCATGCAGAGGAGCTCGTACTACCTGGAGATCCAGCGTGAAGAGTACTTACCTCCAACAGAGGAACAGGAGAACGCTCCCCGTCTGTCCGACAGCATCGTGTGGACTCTGATTGACCAGCAGAGGCTGGCCCAGGCCATGGAGTTCGCCAACACCCAGGTGAAGCTCCACCTGGCTCTGCTGGAAATGCTCTACCAGGAGATCCTCCGGGGCTGCTGCCAGCTCGCGGGCTTCATGAACAAGTACAACCAGGGTTTGTTGGACAGCGACGCAGCAGCTTCAGTCCAGCAGCAGCTGCAGCAGACTCTTCAGCACGTCGCCGACTATGAGAGCAGGATGTGTCAACGTCTGTATCCACTCAACCTGCAGAACCAGCTCATAGCCAACACAGGGAACGTCCTCATACCAAAGCTCAGCGCTACGCTCGCCATCAAGCTGCCAGTCGTGATTGACAGGTTAGCGACGTGTGCCACATCCAACTCTGTGCACCTGTGCTGGGTCGTCACAGGTGAGGAGTCCAAGGATCCAAACCAACAGTTTGAGATCCAAGTAAGGATCCTCCAACCAACCATCGCTGATCACGACCAGTTCACTAAATCCACCTGCCAGCGGTGCGACGTTCAAGTGAGCAACCTGCTACCTGACAGTTACTACCAATTCTCTGTGAGGAGAGAGGACGCTGTCAACATGGTGTACGAAATGTGGACAGACACCATCGTCCTGAAGACTCAAGAAGAGAAGAAGAAGTCACACATGTTTTCACCTGCAGAGAGAGAAGATGCTAATATATATCTGTTTATGTTACATTCAACGTTACAGAAGTAAAACACACGTCCTGTTTACACACTGAGTGAAAGGAGCTCGTCTGTGACTCGTGGTTCCAAGGTGAAGGGGAACATTTAGACCCTGTGTGTGTGTGTGTGTCTGCTGGAGGAGGTGAAATACTCACAGTCACATCTGTTTGAATGTAAACAAACAACATGTTGAACCCTGAGGTTAGCGTGAGGCCACACAGAGCACAGGTCTGCTGTGGAGAGAGGATGAAGAAGCTGTTCATGAATAATTACATTTCAGCCGATCAGAAACCTCCTGAGGACCAGGAAAACGCTAGACAGATCCTTATTGTGTAATAACTTCCCGTTTGCGTCACTCCTCCTCCTCACAGGCCTCAACCTGCAGCTTTTATCAGAACCCAGAGTGACTCATGAAACGCTCACTTCCACAGAAACATTTAATCAGAGTCAGCTTCATCGGTATGAGAACACACACCTACACACACTTAAAGACAGCACACACCTACACACACTTAAAGACAGCACACGCAGGTAGAACACTGTATATTTACGGATCCTAGAAGAAACATTAAAAGTATAAATAATGAACATTATAAGATGAGACAACAAATAACAGTCAGAGAGAACAAAGGACGATTATAATGACCCCTTCTGCATGATGTCTCTCTGCAAATACCAGAGACATGTACACCGACGGTCTGTGCAGACAGACGGGCACACAGCGAGTCTGGGCAGACAGACAGGTCTTAGCAGCTTCTCTGAATGAACTGATGCTGAATGGATGTGTTTAGTCTGACAAAAACCTGCACACTGTAAGAAGTGAAAAAAAGGTAAATATGTGATGATGTCATCATCAGGTAAACTTCAGTTTCGTCTTTACATCAGACATGAGTGTGTTTTTATTCTCATGTCAACGTCTCATACTCAGGCTGTTCTGTTGCTTACACATACACACACACACACACACACACACAAATGTAATAACACAGTGTAATAAAAGCTGGTTTAATAAATCAGTGCAGAATGATATGAAACATAAATAACATCATAAAGAGTTTCTATGAATACAGCAGCTCACTGATGTCTCTGCGCAGACACCGGCACATATACAGATATATATGTATATTTATATGTACACTGGATTAAATTTGCATTATTATGTTTTTTGTTTATTATTTTAGGATCCCCGTTAGCTGTGACCTCAAGCACAGCTAGTCTTCATGGGGTCCACATATAAAACATACAGTAAAATTACATCCCACTTTTAAAACATAACATTGTACTTATCTTATGTATACTGTACATATATACTGATATCTGGTCTCTCATGTCTCCGTGGATGTATGCCGTCCGGCGGTGCCTGATGGGAAAAGAGTCTCGTGAAATCACTCTGTGCCTCTCATCCGTTCACCGGGTGTGAGCGGACCCGGCTCTCTGACGACTCCGCCTCCGCAGGTGTTCGGTACCGGCCCGCGCCGGTGAATCCGGCCAGAGAGAGACGGGCCCGCTTGCTCAGGTTGTGCATCTTCAGCAGGAACTTATCGTTTCCGACGATGTAGATAAGCGGGTTGATGGCGCTGTTCAGACACGACAGGCACCTGCTCACCTGGTGCGCCAGGTAAACGTCCCGGAAGGTCTCGTGGCAGATCCCGTTCTCCTTCAGGATCCGGGTCTGCAGGTTCAGGTTCCGGAGTACGTGGTAGGGGATGAAGCAGACGGAGAACAGGAGCACCAGGATGACACACAGCTTCAGACAGCGCTGCTTCAGCACCGGGTTCACAGATTCCTTCCGGGCCAGAACCGCGACCACGTGACCGTAACACAGCAGGATGACCACCAGCGGGACCGCGAACCCTGTAACGGTCCACGCGATGCTGTAGGGCAGGTAGTCCTGGATCATCTCTCTGGAGGTGGTGTCGAAACACGAGTCCGGATGTGTCCTATCATCCTTTTCAAAATAGAGCACGTCCGGCAGGATCTGGACCAGGACCAGGGTCCAGACCAGCGCGCTGACCCCCACCGAGTGTCTGCTGTGGATCTTCCCCATCACCCGCATGGGGTGCACGACGCCCAGGTAGCGGGACACGCTGATGCACGTGAGGAAGCCGATGCTGCCGTACAGGTTAAGGTTAAAGCAGAAGCGTGTCACCTTACAGAACGCTGGTCCGAACCTCCAGCGGCTCTTTCCCGCATAATAATCCACGAGAAAGGGCAGCGTGCACAGGTACAGCAGGTCCGAAATCCCCAGGTTGAGCATGAACACGTTGATGTGCCCGATGCTGTTCCAGCTGCCGCACACGCTGCGCAGCCCCCACGCGTTGGACAACGTCCCCACCACGAACACCGTGCCGAACACGGGCGGCAGCACGGTGTGCGTAAAGTTCAGGTCGATTCTGTCGCAGCGCGTCTCGTTCACGGACATCTTCAAGCCTGTTTGATTCTGTTGCAAGCGGCTCGTGTGCGCACACCTGTGACAGTCTGAAGCGTGTGGAGACTGAAGTGAAACTAAGAGCGGACCTGCCCACTTCTTGACAGCCTGAGGATTTCTTTTCATGTGTGTCAGTGCAGCTGCAGACAGCAGCATGGTGTGTTTCAGTGTGAAGGTTACAGATCTGACTGATGCAGATATCATCCTGATGTTCTCACGTTATGACCGTCCTGGTGAGGCAGGGGCTGCAGCAGAGAGCCTCACCCCACAGGACGGGGAGCAGAAGCGGGGTCTGAAGGCTAGGGAGCAGCCCTGATGTTCAAAGTGAACGGACAGAGGAGAGGAGTAGCTGCTGTCACACACACCCTGAAACATACACACACACAAACACACACACACACAGAGTGGTTATCATTGTTATCTGTTAGCTTTAAACCTGTTGACATGTTTGGGGGAGAGCAGAGGAGGAGGATGAACTGTCAGCCAGCCATCCGAACACCCAGTGACTGTCCCTCCTGTCCTTATCACCGGACAGAATCATCCACACCTCAGGGCAACATTCACCCTGAAAATATCCGTTTGGTATCCATTTAGTTGAACTCATTTTAACACATCACATTTCCTCTGCAGACCACAACGTTTAGATAAAAACCCACAGACAGGCTTCAAACCCTCCGACATGAGATAACTGCAGCTCAGAAGATTTAACTCTTCAGCTTCTATTGAAATGAAAATATATGACGCCAAAAACTGAGCTGACATCACAAAACGGTCCACAAATATCAGATAGAGAAGATTTCAGAGGACAGCACAGAGAGTGACGTCCTAAAGCTGTTATATTTATATCTGATAGACATGTGTGAGCCTCCCTTAGCGGACAGAATAAAAGAGGTGTTCCTTCCTTTTCTCAGGCTCAACTGAACTGTTGATGAACTGTGTCAGTCTGAACTTTAGATTTTGAATTATATTTATTATAAAACAGCTTTTCTATATGACAGAAATGTTCTGTCTCAACCGGGAGAGAGCTGCACGTCTCTGTGTTCACATGATCTTTACTGTAGTTCACATGTGAACCGTTCACTGTCCTTCATGGTGAATAAACATACAAATAATGATCCTCTTAGTGCTGATAATCACACAGCACAGCCACCAGGAGGAGATACATGTGAGCACGTCTCTTTTAAACAGAATAGAGATCTCTTTAATGCTTAAATTATACATATTATGTTATATCTGATGGACACAGTTCCATCCTGTGACTTCCTCTGAAACCCCTAAAGTCTAATTGTGGTGTGAACGTCAGTATTCTTAATAAAACTCAGCAGCAGCTCACACAGATGCAAATACATCGTGCGGTACGAGTCTCTGGGTGCGCTTCCATTCTGGCTGTGGGAGCATCACACCAGCAACAATCTTTGTTGCAACAGGAAACCGCAAGATCAGAAGCCAGAGAACAAAAACATCATACAGGTGTTTCACACGTGAGCTGACAGAAGGATTATATGTTCAGGTGAGAGATTAAAGTGTGTTTTATTCTCTCACCTGAGTGACGACGCTTAGCATTGTCCATGTCTCCTCTTCTTCTGTGGTGTTTTAAAGCTGCCTCTCCCCGTCACAGCAGAGTTACTGAGAGAATTCAACTTCCACATTCCTGCAGAGAACACTTTCCTGCTCGGGATGGTGTCCACATGCTACATGCTGCTGAACATTAGCACGGCTCATTAAACAGAGCTAGTGCTAATGTAGGCCGAAATGCTAACCTGCCGGGATGTTTGTCCCACTTTTCTTTCTGACTGAAACATTACTAACTTCCTCCTTCTGTCATGAATACAGCTGTCTTTAACTCGTGTTACTCTCCTGTTAGCTCTGCTTCAGTCTGCTAGCATCTTTATCAGTAGCTGCTAAGTGATGCACTTTCTGCAGCAGCCTGTAGCTCAGCACGTCTTTGTTCAGTGCTGACGAGCTGATCCCAGAGAGATCTTTCAGTGCTTTTACTATTTAATCTATAATGTCATGTTCACAGTGTTTTCATAGATCAGTGCGGGTCTCTGTGCCTGTTTCAGCCCTGATGAGCAGAAAGCTGGAAGAAAACATGATGGAGGCGTGTTAGAACATGTGATGTGGAGCAGACGGGCGGAGGGGGCGGGGTCAGTGGTGTGGTGTGTTTGGGCTGACAGGTCACGATGAAGTGGAGACACATCACACCTTTTTCAGTTTCATTCGAACTATTTGTGGTGACACACACACGAGTGTTTGTCTCCACCTGGTGGTTAATGTGTGTCGATGCAGCTTCTCTGAAGTCAATTCTGTTTTAAAGGAGACATTCTCCCCTGGAAAAATATGGTGAGCACAGACAGATCGCTGATAATTAGTGCTAACATATCAATAAAAAACTGTTAAAAAAACTAAGTCTGTTAGTCCAATAAAGCGCACAGCAAGACAGATTATTTGTCTGACATTTAAATGAACAAATCTCCAAAAGGCTCCAACAGCACAAACACGGCCCAGAGGTTACGTTCAGTGACTGAATTAGCTGGTGTGACACCTAGCAGACAGCTAGCAGCTCCCACCTGTCACTCAAAGAGGCCACGCCCCTAATGATGCATCACTTTAAGCCTTAATATAACGTAAACAGGTGAGTTTTATAAAGACTCTCCCCGTACAGTTGTCATGAACTGAGAAATGAGCTTTAGAGACCTAAACTGTTTTTTGTACCAGGCTGTAAACATGTTTATTTCAGCTGTAAAGTTTTAACATGGGGCTCTATGGGGACTGACTCACTGCTGGAGACAGCCTCAAGTGGACAAGAGAGGAACTGCAGCTTTCTGCTTGTTGTTGACTGTGGAGATAAATTAAGAGTTAATGATTGCATGAAAAGGATCAAGAACATGATTTATTCTCTTTATACATGCTTAGCGAATAACCTTTAAAAAGTGTGTAATGAAAGTTGTACAAACATTGAAAGAGGTTTGAGGTATTTCAGCCTTTATTGAAACGCAGCCCTGATATGTACAAAGTCAGCAATAGAAAAAAACATGGCTTTAATAACGTGGAAATAAAAGTCAAGTCATGTCAACACAACGCGCTCCAGCAGCATGAGAAGCAGGAACCATCATCCACGGAGGAGATGCATAAAGTTCATCCTGCACACATTCACAGCAGAGGAACATCAGCAGAGGAACGTTCCTCTGTAATGTTAAATAAAACTGTTCCTCACTAATCAGCATGAAGAATAAAACCGTGAGTCTGAAGCTCCGTTAGCTTAGCTCCAGTTCAACATCATTATTCATATAACAAACAGAGGAACACAAGAACCTACCAAACACCATCATGTCTGAATAATGTAAACCATGAGAGGAAATGATCCCAGGTCTGTGCTGCATGCGCGCACACACACACACACACACACACACACACACACACACACACACACACACACACACACTCACACTCACACTCACACTCTGAGGAATGTGGACGGCTCAGTAAGGACAGGTGGAGATGTGTAGGAACATGAGGTAGTACAGTAAAAGAAATCATTCAGACTCGTTGTGAACTTTGGTTTCAGGTCACAAACATCCAGCTGAGGTTCAGTCAGCTTCTGCTCTCAGGCACGTGAACTCCTCGCGGCCTGAGTCGGATCATAGAAACACCAACAGTAAATCAAAGTTTAGAGCCTCAAACTCAAAAACGTCCAGTTCCCTTTAAAAACCTGATTCACTCCACAAACAAAGGGTCCATTTAAAAAAAAAAAAAGGCTTTTTTACCACAAGGGGGCAGATTACACTTTAATTCCTCATCTTAATAACAAACTAAACACAGAACAAACTAAAGACTTTATACCCTGAACCATCTGCAGTGCCAAACAAAGGAAACCAAGCAGCTGAGCAGCTGTGTGAAGGCACCGAGGTATAAAGGTTTTATAAAACAAGATTACAGTGAAACAAAGGCTGAACGGTCTGCACACGTCACGAAGCGAGTTAATCATTTAATATCAAATATCACCGGCTACTTCCTAAATCTTTACTGATGAATCAGGAGAATATCGACTTCAAAAGAAAAAAAACTATTAAAGGATTAAAAACTAAATCTGATCTAAACTTAAACTCTGCTTCACTCGGACTTTCTTTAATGGCAACAAAATTATTTAACGCATCTCTAAACTAAAACACTTTAGTCTGCTGACAAGCCGACGTGTCGGCGCTTGACCGGAGAGTTTAACGTGATGACGTAAGAAAGCAGCAGTTAGTGTCTGAGGAGGAACGGGGGGCGCAGAGTGGAAACAGAGCTGCGCTGCTTTATGCATTAAACACACGACTCAGCAAATGTTCTCTTCATCTATTAAAAGGTTCTGCTGAGCTAAGAGTCAAACATGTTCTTGTTCCAGCGTCTCGGATTGTTTTCTGCTCTCTGGGTGTCTGAGCTTCTGTCTGACAGAAGGAGAAATGTGGACTCGAGACACTGTGATGAACTTTTTCACCACTTTTAGTTTCACTGATGTCTTTAACCTATTCTGAGAGTAGCGCTGCCTGCAGGCCGACACATGGAGACACAATGATCTCTAAATCACAGAGAAACTAAACCCGACATAAATCTACAAACATGCAGAGGGTAAGAGGGAGGGCAACAAGACTTCTACTGAGACAGTATTGTGAGACTATCACAGCAAAGGTGAGTTCAGACCAAAGCAAAGAGAATTTCAGGTGAATATTTGTCCTTCCTGCTGAAATCTGTCTTACTACAGCGCTACGAAGCCAAAAGAAGCAGATGCTACCGAGATTTAATGACCATAAACAGGTTAAAGGATGCTGAGATAACGACATCATGACGCAGGAGTTTCTGCTTTACCGATGCCTCCATCTTTAATTGTGTTATTATTACATTTTAAATAGTTAGTTCAGATCCGACAGAATATTTGTGCAACACAAAAATCTAACCCATCAAGGCAGCTGGTCACAAGCAGCTCCTGTGTTCTGTGAGGTTAAACGACTCTCGTCAATTGAGTCTGGTGTTTTTGAAGAGAGCGATTTAACGTCTGTTTCTGGCATAGACTGCATAAAAAGATGGACGACAAGACAGCTCGCTAATAGTAAAGTCAAAACATTTCGAACTCCCCCTGGCGACTGGCTGCAGTATAGGTCATAAAGCCCGCCCCCTCCATGTTGGGTAGGACATGAGTCAAACTATAAAATCAAAATACACACCCGATAAATGTTTCTCAAACATGGTTTCTGTCATTATAGTTAGTTCTTATCATGCTGATTGACGTCCAAGTGTTCATTTTTCTGACAAATTTATTTTTAATTAGTTATTTGATGCTGTAAAAATTATGATTGACAGCGCTGTTGACCAATAAAGCTCCTTGCTACTTTTGCTACTACTTTCCGGTAAGTTAAGTGTGTGTTTGGGTTAGTGGAAGTGGTTACGGTGGCGCCACCCGCCAATCTGTACTGCGCAGTCTCTGGCTCCATATGATGTCACCATCGCAAGATGGCAACGCCTATTGCAGGGGCTATTTTGGCATCAGTTTCATACAATGGGAGCAGATGGAGACACGTTGTCCATCTATATATACAGTCATTGGTTTCTGGTTTGAAAAAAGAATCAATGAAGATTCCAGTACGACAGTACAGAAAGAATCCCTACAGAGATAGACCTTTTTGTTACAGAGGAAGGTGATTTCTCTTCAAACAGACTCCACTGACAAAAACAGTCATTTTACTAAGGAGAATAAAGGAGATGCTGCTCTCTGCTGTTATTGTGAGTTGCACATATTTTTTACTTGTTTTGAGATAATCTTCGTCTGTTCTTCACATTGAGTTTGTCTGTAATCCAACTGTGTGAGAAGTTCTCTCTGACTTTGGTCTGAACACATCTTTAACAGATAATGAAGACTTTATAAAAGCACTGAACTTACTGCATGTAGTTTCCTGGATAAGCCCAGACTGCATTATGGAGTGAATATCACTTTATAAAATAACAGCATGACGGACACGGTCATGACTCTGTAGTGGACCTCAGTGCAAACCCACAGACGGAGGCGTTGACACAGAAACATGGAGGTGACACGGCCCACTTAGATCAGGCAGATCATCAGGCAGATTATACAGAGTCATGTGACCTGATGGTAAACCTGCTGACCTCTCTGTCACGGAGGCCACATCACCCGATTCATGCTTCTGTCTGTAAGAGAACAGACCAAACCCTGTTCATAAATCTGTAAACTCAGCATGTGGAGGAGTGACGGCTTCCCTTTGCTTCTCTTCAGTCTTCACATTAAAGGAGGTGAGCATCATGATGGAGCAGCTTCAGGTACCAACACCAGTCTGCAGAGAGACAAGAAAAAATACATCAATTCACATTTTTTATAAACATCAGCTGTGAGGACGCCGATGTCACATGTCTAACACTCAGAGCCGAAGCTGTGGATTCTTTAAAGTAAAAGTAATTGAATTGATTGTGTTTACACCAATTATGATTGCACTCAGCCCTAGCTTCCCATTGGTTAAGATATGGAACCTGCGGTCTAAGCATGTATTAGAAATTTAGTTGAAGCTATGGAGCCTGGAGAGCACACTAGTTTTTGACTGTAGCGTAGCTCTTTTTGAAAACTGTTTTTGTATTATGAGTCATTTTGTACAAGAGAAAAATATCTTCAGTAAACAGTAAAACGAAGAACAGTTTTATTGCAGCACGAGTCACCTACACGCTCGGACTCTATAGCTTTGAGTGCACTCATAAAAAATGGAGGGAGTAACACTTACAAGGTAAAGTGGTTCAGATTCCAGGACTTGATTAGTAATGCATTCAGTGAAGTGAATCTTTGTTTCTCATTAACCTGCCCAGGTGTGCACTGCAGGAGAGAGAGATGCCATGCTGCTGATATTTTTTACTAAGACATAATAAGTGAGGTCATGACCTCAAAACCTGCTGACACTAGAAGTGTGATGTGAAGGACATGCAGTGATTTAAAGTAGGGATGCACGATATTGGATTTTCTGCCGATATCCGATATTTTACAACTCATTTAGCCGATTACCGATACCGATATATTTTTTCCCGCACACCTAATTGCAGAGATCATCAATTCTCTTCTGTATTGGAATTAGAGATGGTTAATCAAGTTTGTAGTGTTGAAAGACTTTGCCTTGGTTCCTCCTCGCATCACCGAAGCTGAGCAGTCATTGCAAACAGCAGTTTTGCTATCTATTTCCGACACTTTGAAAAATCAGTCAAGTATGCAGCAGCCCATTATTTTATTGATTAATTATATCGGCGGATATTGGCCATTTTCAAGACAATATCGGCCGATACCGATAACGTTCTGATAATATCGTGCATCCCTAATTTAAAGGCACAATAACGTCTGAATAATGAATGACCCTGAATGACCCTGAGTCACTCGCAGCGCTACTGTTAGCGAGCGGCTAACAGACGCTGGCACATGCAGACAGACAGACGACATGGCCCCCTGCTGTGTCTTAATCAACAGGTGGCTCTGCAGGTGAACAAACATCAGACAGAAGTGGATTCACTCCGACGTACTGCATTAATCCAGAGAAATGTAGCTCCTGTTTGTTAGAACTGTGGACTCTTTTTTTTAGTTAGATCCTGCAGCCTGTGCTGTTCACAAACACTGAACCTTCCTGCTGCTTCATCAGAACCACAAACACACACATCATCCATCGATGCATTCACTCTTGCAATGTGAGTTATGAAGAAGCTCCTCAGAGTTTCCCAGAGCCCAAAGACACGCCTTCAGGTCGCCTCAAAGTCAAACCCAGCATAACAACAGGACAAAGCGCTGCAGAGCCTTAAACTTAAGACGCTGAGCTGTCGGACATGTGAGCATAAAAATCACCAAACGAAACATCGATGATAAAAACATTGACTGACTTATTTTATTCTGTGGGTCGATAGTTGCAGCTCTGAACTCAGGACAGAGTGTTCAGTTCAGCATTAAGTGGGGGAGGGAGGAGACGATGAATTTGGTGGGGGGGTTGACCTTTGACCTGTGACCCTGCTAACGCAACACGCACTCTTCCCCTGCGATGCCAGTTTATGACACCTCTGTTCACTAGATGGGGACGTTCATCATTTATAATGAAGGCAGACATGAGGACACTCAAGTTCACCTATAACCTTGACTATTTTAATGTCACGACGCCGATTGTTGATCAGAAAAGTCTTAATACACCCGTTTGTGTACTGGCTATTGGATTTGGGGACTTAATTTGGTTAAAATTCCTATTTACTGCCATTCATATTAGAGGGACTGCTTTCACCCAAGTGGAGCAGGGCCACAACTTTTGGGCAAAAGTACCTGGATAGGTTACTCTCATCTATGAGACTGAAACACTTTTTTATTTTATTCTGTGGGTCGATAGTTGCAGCTCTGAACTCAGGACAGTGTTCAGTTTTCAGTTCAGCATTAAGTGGGGGAGGGAGGAGACGATGAATTTGGTGGGGGGGTTGACCTTTGACCTGTGACCCTGCTAACGCAACACGCACTCTTCCCCTCCCCCCCACCCAGGACACATGGCAGAGCGGACAGAGACAGGAGGTGATGTAATAAAACGTAATTTATCAGCATCAACAAAACTACTGCACGTGCTCAGTGTGACTCTTTAGATCTGTGGCCCCGGGTCCGAGGGGGGGGGTGTGTGGTTGCATAAGAGTCCTTGTCAACTTCAGGACACACACACACACGACAAGATGTAAGCAAACCATTCACACTAGAGATGTCAACTCTCGTTCACTTGAGTGACCCGGATCTTCGGATCTCGTTCAGCTGAACGATTCGTTCATTACATTCGTTCACCAGGTCGTTCAGTGACATTTCCGGTTTACCCGTAACTCACTCACTCACTCTCACTCGTTCACGAAAAATAAGTTTAGTTTGTGTTCATCTGTCAGTGGTTTACACATCTGTGAATTGACCTGTATACACAGATGCACCTAATCGGGTCGCTCGCTTCGTTCAGTGAACGAGAGCGAGGGAGAGAGAGAGAGAGAGAGAGAGAGAGAGAGAGAGAGAGAGAGAGACGATCGGTCAAGCGATACGTTCAGTCGTTCTCCTAACCAATGATGGTGATTTGATACATTAGATGTGATACAAACAGCCCTCCTCTGAAACGCAATTGGCTCGTGCTAACATCAATCAGTCTGGTTTCCTAAAACAAGAAGTGGGGAGCCGCGAGCGGAGCCAAGTGAACGAAAGGAACGACTTTGATGCATGAAAGTGAACGGATCATTCCGTTCACTGAAAAGATTCGTTCTTTTTGAACGAATCGTTCAGGACCGAAACATCTCTAATTCACACAGAGATGAGACCTGTCCGAGACACACCTGAGGACACACACTGATAGGAACATGAAGCATCCCTCCTCCTCACTGTTCAAAACACCTTTAACCTGCAGAGACGCAGAGAAGCTGTTCAAACCACCAGGTCATTGGTGTTCACTCACGTTGGTTAAATTCAAACTGAATATTCTTCCAGATCTGTCTGCAAACCAAACACCTTCCTCTCTGTGTTCTTAACATCACCTGTAGTTTCACACAGCTCGGATAATCTCCCCTCCTATGAACCCCGAATAAACAGATGTTACTGAGATTTAATGACAATAAGCAGGTTGAAAGGACGCTGAAATAACTACATCATGATGCAGGTTTGTAAAGAGTCTGAATTTATGTTTTGTCAGGTCTGTCTGCAAGACGCCAAGAAAACCACTTTAAAATGATTGTTTTTTTAATGGAGTTTGGTTGTAACGTTTCAGATGCAGCATCAGAAGAATGTCAGTGTGACTGTGGTACAGATGTTTCAGATGCAGCGTGCTGTGAGGCTGTCTCTGGTATTTTGCGGTTTATCTGCTTCTCTTCTTTATCGTTGTAATTTCTTTAAAAATTAAAACCATCAGTGTTTTTAATTCACCCTCTGCTGCTGTTCTTCAAACTGACTTTGTACTCACCTGCAGCGTCTCACAGCCACACGCACCTCTTTGTTCTGCAGGACTACCATCAGTAATGCTACAGGGTCAGAGACGTGATGTTCATGCGGACCAACTCTGAAAATTAAAAAAGAGGAAGTACCTGTAAACGGCCTGCCGGGGTCACGCAGCACACATGACCTGGTCCATCCTGGCCTGCAGCTGGAAGGCGTCTGGTCGGTCCTGAGGGTTAACGGCCAGCATGTCCTGCAGCAGCTTCCTCACGCCGTCAGACATGCAGGAGCGGCGTTTCTGAGGGATGTTCAGAACCATCTTTGGATTCTCAAGCATTGCCTCTCCCACCGGCATGATGTCCGCTCCGTGCTTCACGTACGTCCCCAGCAGCTCGCGCTTTGATTCAGCGTCAATGAAGGTGATTCTCTCTAGCATGGCCCAGATGATGATGCCCAGGGCAAATATGTCCGCCTTGGCGGTGTAGTGGCCCTCCCACACCTCGGGGGCCATGAAGAAGTCTGAGCCGCATGCCGAGGACAGCCAGAACCTGTTGATGTTTTTGTTCTTGTTCTTGTCTTCGCCATCCTTACCCTCGCTGGCATTTCCCAAACCAGCGCACACTTTGCTCAGGCCGAAGTCGGCCACCTTGAGGACCGGAGTGCCGGACTTCTCTGAGATGAGGATGTTGTCGGGTTTCAGGTCTCTGTGCACGATGTTGTTCTCGTGCAGGAAAGCTACGGCACTGGTCATCTGCAGCATGAAGCTGTTGTTGGTTTGCTGATCGGGCCGCCGCGACAGGATGAACTGATTCAGGTCTCCGCCTTCACAGAACTCCATGACGAACCAGAGGTAACAGGGCTCCTCCGGGGGGCCGAGCACCCTCTCACCTGCACACACACACACGCACAGCAGTCAGTTACACAGCAATGTACGCGTCTTCAATACAGCATGATGTTCATTTAGTCAATGCTGCACCCATTTAGAGTCGCAGAGACCATAAAGCAGGGGAGGGTTTAGGACGGGGCTACCTGTGATTGACAGGTCACTAACAGCAGTTTCAATGTGAAACGGGCTATGAGATACTTTTTCTATTGATTGGTCGTTGCGTCAAAGGTTTGACCTATCAGCAGCACCGTTTATATAAACATCAGGGTGAGTCTATGTTTGGTCAGGGCTGAACAAAACCTGTCGATCAATCCTAACATAGTTACCTGAGCTTCTGCATCAAATTTTGTGTCTCAAACAGGGAAAAAAACAATTTAAGATGTTTTTACTTGCACAAAGGGCAAAAGAGGGTAAAAGAAAAGGTCTGTGGCTTCAGGCTGCTTGGCAGTGGTTCACTGTGGGACCCGGTGTTGCGTTTCCTACTGGTTTTCGAAACGACTGGTATGCCTAAACAAGCGATCGTCGCGTTCACAACTACAGGAGCTGTAGTCTGCCTCCGTCACCAGATTCTTCACACATTCGCAAACGAAATTCTGGTGATGTTCATGTTGCATCTCATGTAAAGTGTGAAAATCATTGTATAAGTTAGCACTTCACCAAAGCCTCTTGCTAAAACTAAATGTAGAAAACTTATTTGGATCTAAAACTACTGGTTACACTGAGCTTATGTAGGAAATACTCAATAATATGATCACTTTAATCCTGTAAGTACGGCTATATTAACCACTACACTGCAGCCTACATTACTACACTACACATTACTACAAATAAATACTTTAACAGTAACAATCTTACTCAGGTAACACGGTTTAAATACACACAGTAGTGTATGCGATGCCAGTTTATGACACCTCCGTTCACCAGATGGGGACGTTCATCATTTATAATGAAGGCAGACATGAGGACACTCATGTTCACCTATAACCTTGACTATTTTAATGTCACGACGCCGATTGTTGATCAGAAAAGTCTTAATACACCCATTTGTGTACTGGCTATTGGATTTGGGGACTTAATTTGGTTAAAATTCCTATTTACTGCCATTCATATTAGAGGGACTGCTTTCACCCAAGTGGAGCAGGGCCACAACTTTTGGGCAAAAGTACCTGGATAGGTTACTCTCATCTATGAGACTGAAACACTTCCTGTAACAGGCAGAAACCTCGAGCAGAACCAGACTCATGGAGAACACACATCTGCCAAGACTACAGGATAGAGGTGTGGACATATGGCTCCACCCTCTCTTCCAAATATAGTCTCTTCTGGCTCCATAAATCAAAGATGGTGACGCCAAAATGCAAAACTTGAGTCTTCATCTGACAGCAGCTAATGAATGTGAGTATCTGATGCTTTACAACTGTAGGAAGCAGCTATTAAACGTAACTTAGCGATTAGCATTTTTATAACATTTTATAAACTAAACAATAAACAGATTATGTGAAAAAGATAACCAAATCACCAGACAAGGAAAATAATTGTTAATAATAACTGTGGTTTCTTTGTTGTGATCAAACTTGCTGTGGATGAGCAGAGGGGAACCAGCAGCTGAAGGACTCAGAAACATGAATGAGGAGGTTTGGGCTAAAGTCCAGTGGGTCAGAGGAATGTGTCTGAGAGAAGAGCCAACACAGCAGACTCCATCTTAGTGAGTGAAGCCTGAGCAGGCCGCCCCTCCCCCCGCGAGCCTGTGTCATGGCGACAACAGCAGACGACATTTCATAAGACAAAGATGGAGCTACAGACTAAACCCGCACACAGTTTCTTTACTAAGAAAGAGATACAGGGCGACTCGGGAGGCTACAAGAGACAAAGACATAGCAGCTACGTGACAGCTGCTGCTCTGTGTGAGCTAAAGCTAAAGCTAACAAGTAGTGTGATGTAATCGCTGACCCTGATAATAGAGACCCCAGTCTCAGCAGTCACTCTGAGGGTTACCTAACGCTCTGTTCATAGTTCAAAACATCGTTTAAAACACGCTCACTTGTGTTAAGAGCAGTGCTCGTAGCTACAGGATATTTCTGCAGTGTTTTTTTACACTTCGCCTCTGAACCAAACCAAACAGCAGCGCTTACGTCACACAAACCCTGCTGAAGTGACTCGCTTCAAACAGCGCGTGAACGTCACCTTTCAGCGAGGTCTCCACGAGCCGAAGGTACTGTTTGGATCGCTTGTTCCCGTGACTCATCTTCTGGGCCACCCGGTTCCTCTGCAGCACGCACTCCTCCAGCTGCACCACGTTCTCGTGCCGTTTCTCCAGGCTGGCCAGCGCCCAGAACTCCTGCAGGGCGAGCTCCACGTTCTCCGGCGCGTCACACCGGAGCTTCTTCACGGCCACTTTGGCTCCGGTCCTCCGGGCCACCGCTTCGTACACCACGCCGTACGTGCCCCTTCCCACCTCCCGAAGCAGGCTGTAGCGGGGCGCCATGACCCTCCGCTCCAGGCCGTCCTGCTTACAGAGCCCGAAGTCCCCCTCCATGTCATGGCCTGCTTCCGTGTTTCCCACGCTCAGACACCGCAGCACATTGGACTCGCCAGCTCGTGCTCCCGTTTGTTGTCTGCGGCAGGCTCTAGCGCTCCTCGTGCGTCTCCGCAAGTTGTCAGGAGCACCTGTATCCATCCGTCAGCGTGAATCCTTCACGATTCAAACAGCAGGTAGTAAATTGTCGACATGTTGTCGACAGCAGCAGCGTCCACGGGCTCCAGTTTACACGGACAGGCGGAAACAAACGGCTCAGTAATGTAGGTTAAAGAGGGGAGGGGAGACACGAGCAAAGACTGCCACAGTATATGACGGCTTCCGGTCAACGCCTTCAAAATAAAAGTTATATTGTTGAAGGCATTTCTTGTTTGGCAGGTTTCTCAGGAAGTGTAAAGTAGTAGTGCCCTCTCTTCAAACAAAACAGGAGTAAACCCCGACAACCCAAAAGACAAGACAAAAATATGTAAATCAGTGTTTTTTTGTGGGTCTAACAAGCAACAAACATAGATTATTATAGATAAATTGAATATTTATTATTCACATTATGGAGGACAACTGGCGCCTTCCATGATATTAATGTACAGATTGTTTATAGTCAGTTACTATAACAATACAGTTTATTCATATTGGATGGCTGTGCCATCAGTGTTGACAGAAGAGGAAAGACAGCACATCTTTAAAGACACGTCTATCTCTCATTAAAAAACCTCTAATACATTTGAACCTAAACTAAGTATTGATGCACATTGGTCAGTCATCCTCTGATTGACAGGCGTAAACATTGTTTTTTTAAATAAATTTCACTACGTAACTTTGTCCCTAACGGTTGATTCTACGCTACCATCGGCTGGCAAGGTTCAGGGCTGATTTAAAACCGTAGTTGCGTGTTTGAGCCATTTCCAACCCATGACATTTGGAAACAATTGTCAATATTAACACCAGCATTGATGAATTTTATCACAGTACAGCAATATAACTTAGATTTCAGCTCAAAAAACATGTTTAAGTGTGCAGTTACGTTTCACATATGTGATTCACTATAAGTCAGAAAACTCATGATTGTTCATCATCATACTGACATGTTTCTGACCCCACTTTAATTTTGCACCAATTTTACAACTATTATTAATTCCTCGATCAACATTTGTTTTTACTTTTCAGATTTAGTACTTTTATTCCTGAAAGCAAAATATCGGCACTTCCGGCTTGTGTGCAGACGTACCAACCGCCAAATAGCTGTGAGCTGTACCAAAAGTATCATAATATTATTTAAAAAATAGCTAATCTACTTCTGTGTGGGCGAACACGTGAGGATTAATGTACACAATCTTAATCAAACATTATAACTTCCTGTTTTTGTGTAACCCACAGTAATGTCCCTTTTCCCACCCCCTACCACCACCCCCGCCTCATTCCCACAGATGGTTTCTTCCATCCAGCTTTTCTCCTGCATGGTCCTTCACGTGAGCGAGTCCTCAGCCCGCGAGGTCACGTGTTGGAGCACGCGGCCTGCAGAGGACAGTTGACGTAAGATATTTTAGTAGACGTTAATCATTAGTTTGAAAACAAAGGCGCTATGTTTGAAAATGTATAAAATGTGTTTTTTTTTATTAATAATGTATTCATGGTTATTAATTTATCTATTTGTTGGGGTGAACGACTAAGAATAAAGAAATAAAGGTAAGCACAGTGCAGTCTAATGTGATCAGCAGTCAGACAGGTAATAATTCCACTTTCTGTTTATTTTTGAGGCCATAGTGGGCAGATATGTCCTGTGACATCTTAATATTTTCATACTTTTGTTCACAGACTGTAAAAAATATTATAATATAGCCTATGTAATACAATATTAAATATAATTAAAAATTCACTCAGTGCAAAATGTTTATTGATTTCTGTAGTCAAAGTTGATCCCTGAGCATTAAACATTTAAAAACAATAAAATCCAACATGAAAAGAGTCCCAGGTCCAGATATCCTGCAAGTCAAAAGGATCAATACCTCCATGCAGATTTCATACAGCAGTAATTTCTTTACATTTTAACATATAGATGAAGTCAATGATCGGAACAGAAAGAGCTGAATTTTGTCTTCTTTCAGCTGTTAACACATTTAAGATATAAAAGATGTAAGAATTATTCAGAGATGCATAAACATTAAAGGGGAATGTAAATCAAAACAAAACAGTGGTTTGTAATACATTTAAAAAAATTAAATCTGCTATAAAAAGTTTAAAAATGGACCCAAGTTATGGCAAAATCATAAAACATCTTAAACTGTATAAATGTTTCAAGTCTTGCTGTTGTGACAGTGTCAGTGCTGCGAAGTGCTGTCTGTAGATCAACACACAGATATCTTCTCTGCTTCGGTCACAGCGCTGTGATATTTGTAATGATCCAGGAGTTTCCTCCAGGCTCTGCTGCAGCTGAGTAACTCCTGGTTCCCTGTGAGACGACACCATTACTCAGATACGAAGCTACACATGAGCTCTAAGTAAGACGTCAGTGTCAGGGTCTTACCGATGATGCAAAGCCCCTCCTTGGCCCGGGTAATGCCCACATTGATCTGGTTTGGGAAGCCCACAAAGCCCACATGTTTGGACAGCCAGGCTCCGTCTGGTTCACTCTCAATCTCATCACTGGGCAGAGAGCACACCGTCGATATGATCACGTAACGCCACTCACTTCCTGCAAGACAGAGTCGCATGATGCTAAACAATCATTCTTTGGCGTCCACTGACTAGAATAGCAGACTAAGTCCAAACATTCAAGTCTACTGGAGTGAAAAGTGGTCGGTGATCTCTGAAAGTTTCAACAAATACTAACAAAGAGTGAAGTGAATAAGGACTTGTAACCAAGTATTTAAAAGTGCTATATAAATAAAGCTTTGCTAGCTTACAAAAAAAGCAGGTGCTAAACAATGGCCAAGGGAAAAACAAGGATAATGAACTACAAATGGCGTAACGTGTAGTGAACTAAGCACGATTTACAATACCATCACTTTCACTCAGTGAATTCAACAGTAACATCAAGATGTTTTCTAAACCTTCTTCTGGATCTCTGTGTTACATCAGTGTTAATGTCTCAATCAAACTGTATTTTGTAGTGACATTAAGGTGCCAGAAGGTGGCAGCAGCTACATTCCAAGTGGTATTTGTTCACAACAGGGTTTTCTGAAACAGCTTCCTGAAAACAGACCAGACTAGGAAAGAGTTGAAAATTAGCAAAAACAATAAACTCAGTTCATCAAGTCAGTATGATGCTCTGCATGCGGCGTTTATTAAATAATACATTTTGTTCTGTAGACGGATTATATATTTAGAATATGAGATGTGGTCATAACGAACCACATTAAAGTACATGTTTAATACTTTCGAGGAGCTGTGTAACATGACTCACCTTGGCTTTTAGTGATTGTGGTAGCTAAGATGTCACCCATGTTCTTCTTCTGTAGCTCTCGTCTGATTTCAGAAACTTGTGCATTATAGGGCGACAGGATCACAATATCTTTCTGTGGGATTTTGGCTTTCTTCACCAGCTTTTCAGCGATGCCAATCTGCAAAGGAACCAAAGCAAAAGCAGTGAATGAAAGCCCCAACGTCACTGTCAGAACCAACCAGGAAACACACGACAGCAGTACCACTCTGATTCTCTCCTCCTTGTTTTCTTTTGAGTTCTCGTTGCCCTTTGCCGTGTTGACCACCAGACTGGCGGTTTTTCCTTTGCAGTCCCCAAAAACGATCCGCATCGTCTTGTCTCCAACACGCAGGACGCTGCTCGGCTGCTCCACCCCAGTTTTCAGCTTTCCTTCATAATATTCTCTTGATGGGAAGCTGCAAATATCGCGATGCTATAAAGAAACAAGTTTGATAGTGATTATTTTTAAGGTCTGACAGCAAAGAGTCTCATCAAACATTCAAAAGAGTGAAAATTACCATGCATAACTATTAAAATATTTTTGATCATTTCTCAAGACTGTGTGGGCGTGGCCAAATACATTTTGATTGCCATCTCACTGGCTCCACCCACAACAAAATCGCATGAGCCAATCAGTACTAAAACACAGACATGTGGTCATACATACAAACATAAATATACTGTGTATAATACACACTGTATGTTGAATGTTCTCACCATTCTGTACTGGGTATCCAGCATCACTGCTCTGCTCTCTGGCATGTTGTAGAAGCGTTCAAACAGAGACTTGGCCATCCCCAGCTTCTTCACATGCTCATTCCTCACAACAGGCTGAAGCTGTTTGTGGTCACCGATCAAAACAATCTGAAAGTGAAAGCAAGAACATCACGAGCAACGATGTGCAAGAGACAGCGTCATACAGACACATTAAAGCAGTGTTGTATGTAAGATCCTAATAGTTAAAGGAGAACACACCTTCTCTGGTTTGTTGCAGACTAATGGAATCAGGGCCTGAGGTTCGGTGGCCATGGCAGATTCATCGATGAGGATCTGACGAGCGCTCACTGTCTTAGTCAAACCCGGGGAGGAAGACTGTGTGCACGTGCACAGCACAATGTTGTGGCGTTGAAGCTCATATTTCCGAGCATCTCTGAGGAGTTGCATGTATCTGATTGGAAACACAAACAATATAGTTCACACTGTGAATAACACATCCTTACAAAGACAAAAGGCTCTGGTAAGCTTCCCTGACTCTTGGCATTCTGGCTCTGATAATCTTAGTTTTGGACCAAGACGAGACCTTATTTGGACACAAGGGAGGACACACATGGCCACAGGTAGCCCCGCCCTAAACCCTCCCCTGCTTTATGGTCTCTGTGACTCTAAATGGGAGCATCATTGACTAAATGAACATCATACTGTGTTGAAGAAGACTTGAAACTACAGATTGAGATCATAAACTCATTGGGAAAATGTTTACTGAGGGCATAAATCAAGAGAGAAGTAGGACCATTTTCTCATAGACTTCTATAGGATCACACTTCTTTTAAACCAGTTTAGTCATCCCCTGCAGGACATTAGAGACAATGCAGGTTTAAGGCACTTCTGTATTGGCTTACTTTTTAACAAGGCAAACTTTGCATTTGAACTTACTCTTTCACCTCCTCATCAGTCAGCTCTTCTGTCTTGTCCTTTTTCTCACAGGCCCTTTTGATGCGTTTGTCAAAAGCTTTTATCTGACGTGAAGAGGGGTTTTGGTCCTCTCGCATGCGGTGATGAAGAGTGATGTTCCTAAAACAATGTCAAATATGTCAGGATCAGTTCTTTAATTATTGACTGCCATCAGCTGGTGTGGTGACAGTACCTGAGCTCTGGTTTGGCACGTTCTTGGCGGAGCGTCCTCCGAGGAAACTGCAGGCTCCCGCCTGGATGCGGGTAATCCAGCATCTCCACTCGGTGGCTGTAGACCCTGAGGGGCTTTAGCTCTTCCCCAAACCTTAACAGGTACTCTGTGTAACAACAGTAAAGACGCATACAGCAGAACATGGGTTAGACAAACAGAAAGAAATGCAGTGGTCATTTCAGCGAAGACAAAAAGTAACTTGCCTGCAACAACATCAACAGACTTGTTGGATGGGCCACAGTACAGAATGACTTGTTTCTTGTCATCCTTCGGGTCTACAGATTTCCATTGGTTCTGAGAGTTCATCTCAAAGAAATAGTACACAATGTACGCTCCCACTACGGTCTTTCCTGTTCCTAAAAGTCAAACAGGAAAAGTAGCATCAGCCTTTGCAGAAAGTATGAAGCTTAGGGTATGAATACATGTTCCTGCTCTTACCAGGTGGGCCTTGGATCAGTGTGAAGGTATTTTTTAGAGCTTTATCAACAGCTCTAAGCTGACTCGTGTTAAGATTTGGCAGTCCATTTTTAAGGTCATTCCTCTTGAAGGACGTTATTGTTTGAACTGCAAAGGAAATTAGAAGTTTGTAAGTTTGCAAAAAAAGAAAAAGCAGTTGCATATACTTTTAATCTACAAAATGATATACTGCTGAATCATGGACATACCCTCCTTTGGAAAGCGTCCAAGTGCTATAGTCTGGACAAGGTCACATGCATTTCTAATGTTGAGCACCGCATTTTCTTTCCGGCTACAAAACAAAACCATAAGTTAATAATTACTCTACAGCTGAAAAAGACATTGTCTGTGAATATATAACTTGAATGTCATTGGTACAAAAATGTGACTTTAAGTATGAAAAATCAAATCTAAAGTTATGCTAAAATGGTATGGTCCAAGTGTACTAAACTTAAACTTACACATCAGGCAGGGGCTTTGGGATTATTTCAACTGTGAAACGAGTGTTCTTCTGAAAGACACAATCAGGACTGGGCTCCATTGGCAGGTGATTGATGTCGAACTCTACTTCACTTCCTTCATTTGGAGGTTTTTTCCGTTCTTCTACTTTTCTTGTTACACCGTGGGCCACCCATGTGAACTCCTTTGGGTCCACCAGGGCAGAATGTTCCAGGGTAGAAGTCGGCTTCAGTCCTCTTTTCCGTATGCACAGTAAGCTCTTTGAGAGGTTACAATCAATGGCCCATTCATTGATCTGTGCCCGAGGTAAAAAGAAACTTCCTGTTAGTATGCCTTCCTGCTCTCGGTTGAAGGTAACCTCCAGGTTCTCGATGACTATGCTGTCCTCTTCATTCACTGCATCGGAAGCAGATTCCATCTCACACAATGGTTTCCAGATCCCCACATACTCCTCAATGTTTCTATAATAGAGCATTGATGGATCATCTGCAGATTTGGAGAAGCATGTGATAGGGCTGTGGACATGATCCACACAAATCTCAAACTTGGGTTTAATACGAACCAACTGAACGGCTGGCATGTTGTAGCCTCTTTTGAATTCTGATGTCATTTGAATCTGAAGGGTGTCACCTGTCTTAAGCTCAAGGATGATGTCAACCTCATGCCCACTTTGAACCTGTGGTACCTCTTGCTCCTCAGAGCTGCGTGTGTCAGTCATCTTAGACGATTGTTGAGTCTTTTGTTTCTTCAATGTCTTTGTTTTATCATTCACAAGAAACTTTGCATGAACCCAGTTTTCTTTGTCAAGTGCTCTAACAGTTTCTTTCCATACTGTCAGAGGAAGCTCCACACAGGGACCACAGTCTGGCCTTTTCAGCTCCTGGTGGATTTGCTTGGTGTCAGCTGCATAGATCCGCCTTTTCCATGCAAGTTTGACGTAGCGATTTGTTTCATCATACACAGGTTGGTCCCACAACTGCAAATCCTTGTACATAACTGATAAACTTCCTGTAAATATGTTCTTGTTAAAAGGAAATGCCACTTCAAAGCTATCTCTGGCAGAATCCACACTGACAACAAAGGCTAGTTTAGAAGCACTTTGTTTTTTCATGCTCACTGCGTAGAAGATCTGCTCTGCCTTTTGGTCATACTCCTTGGCATTCTTGAAGCTCTGCTCAAAGTCATTGCACAGACTTGAAATCTCTGTTTGAGTGTATTGGACATCTGTGTCACATATGTAAGAATGCAAAAGTCTCTGCACGACGATGTCCATGTAGCGCCGAATCGGAGAGGATGCTTGTGTGTAAGATGTTACGCTCAGAGAATAATGCCCAACCTCTGCTGTGGAAGAGGAGCCAAAAGGGATGATAAAGGCTTTACGAGAGCACCTTCTGAACTGATCAATGACTGGTTGGAGTAGAGGGTGGATGTCATCTGCAGCAATCAGGTCCACCATTTTGTCTATATCCTCAGCTTTGGCAGCTGACAGGATATCTTCCCACACTTTAGTGAGTATAGGGAAGTTTTCACAGTTTGGGGATTGTCCATGATTTGCAACTTTGTTCCGGACAGCAAAGGACAGTGGGATTAATCCTCCGCATTTCTTCTTGAATTCTGCTATCTTTTCAGGATTTGGTTCTTCCTGGCAGCGAAGGGGTGTGCAGTACTTGGTTTTGTCTGAATCAATCAAAGTCTTAGATGCATATGTGTTGTATAACACACTCAACTCCTCAATCATCAGATTGGCTTTGCGTTCTCCGGGAACTCTCTTTTCATCAGGCTGAGAGTAGGCCCAATCCACAAGCCTTTTCTTTCTCTGAGCTTTGGCAAAACAATACGCCACGGTGACACAGTCTGCTACTGTGTCAAATTTAGGGTCCTTCAGATATCTTTCAGAGATGTGTTTTTCTGCCTCTTCATAGGACAACTTCTTATTCGAATTTATCAGTGACAGCTGGAATTTGGGCTCTCCAATGATTGTATTTGTTTGCTTCTGTACTTGGAACATTAAAGAAACCACCCTGCGATCTTGACCCTCGAGAAGACTTAAGTGTCCAGTGCTCCAGTTTTCAGGGAACATGTGATTGGGTTTTTCTTCATTAAAGTAATATGAAGTACCGCGTTGTTTGGTGTACTCATCTAACTTATCCCCTGGATGTACATAGCTTGCTACATCTGCAATATGGACTCCCAACTCATACTGGTCATCCATTTCCCTGACACTGATGGCATCATCCAGGTCCTCTGCCTTTTTAGGATCAACCGTGAAAGTAATCACATCACGTATGTCCTGTCTGCGTGTCTTGTCTTCATCTTCCTGGGAGACAACCTCGTCTGACATACATGTATTGGGTGCAACTTTAAATTCTTCATTCAGGATTCTGAGTCCATCACTCAAAGATCTTCCGACTGGAATAATAGCTATGACTCTCCCTAAAGGATAATGACAATGTTCTTTCCAGCCAAGCACTTGCACCACAAACACATTATTCTGTCTGAGCTTTTCATCCATTCGTTTGTGTGCTACAGGTGTCCACTGTCCATCAGTTTGCTCCCATATTGGCATGAACTTACGTCTTTTCTTGTTGATCAGTATGCGTACTTTGGGTGCAGACTTTGTGACAGGAATCATAAGCCTTTTGACATATTTTTCATCAGAAATTTGTCTTGGTTTACTGTAATCCTCATCCTCAAGCAGGCACACGAGTACACGGGCTGATTCAGCTTGCTTGGTGATGTGGACCACACTCGTTGTTTGTAAGACCACCTCGTCTCCAGTGAACACCTGACCCATGTTTTCCCTTCCCTTAATGCGAACATGTGTGGTGGGGTTACAAAATGGTATGACATACCCACTGTTGTATGTCTCCCTGACCATCTTCCCCTGTTTGAACTTCTCCGGCTGTTTTTTACATAACTCCAAAAGGTCTTTGTCATCATCAGTGATACTGTATGACGATCTTCGCTTCAGGTGATCAATGTATTTCACTTCCGGTTTTTCTTCATCTGTGCAGTATTCTGTTGTCAACTGCTCATATTCATCCTTCAGCTCTTGAAGTATTGCATCACTGAGAATGTCGCTCTCATCCACACGTTCAGACTTTTGAAACCTTGCAGTTTCCATGACGTCTTTTTCAAAGAAGTCTCTGGTGAAATGCTGTGGTGCAACACTGTTGTTGCTGAGACAATGGTCTATGTAGCTCTTCCAGACTCCTGCGCATTTCCCAAAGCAACAGAGGGCAGCAGCATCTCCAACCACAACCACTAGAGACTGAGCCCTGGTCATTGCCGTGTTTAACACACGGGCATCATTGAACAGCTCCAGGCCAGCCAGGTGAGACGTCTTAAGACTGTCACGTGTTTGTACAGCTGTTATAATGACCGCTCTGAACTGTTTGCCTGTTAACAAATGAAGAAAATGTTTGTTAAAAAAATAATAAATATTATATAAAAATAACATGAGTTTAGCAATCCTTTATGTCCAACATATAGGGATAATCCTGCAGGAGTTCTTAAAGTTACATTTAACTTACCTTGCACATTTGCAAGATTCTCAACATGGACTTCTGAAAAGCCTTTTCTTGACAGTGCTGTTCGAATGTGGCGAACCTTCAACCATAAGAGACAATTGAGATCATTACTCTTTTTCTACCAATAATATGATTGCTTATAAAGAAATATTCAGATGTTAATTGTAGCTTTTTTTCAGCTTTTGACAACCTAAATGTTTTATTTTACCTGAACTCCCTCTGACAGAACGCAGATTGAACCTTGGTCCTTGGTTCCCCAGGTCGATGGCCATTGTTGGAGAATCTCTTTTACTGCTTCAACCACTTTAGAAACCTCTTCTTTGTTAGACCAAGACAGAGACACAATGTCCAAAAGACACTCTCCCCTAACATGGTAAAACTTTAGGGCATGGCCATTCATTGGGGCCGGAATATTTCCAATGGCTTTGATGACGTCATTCTTACCAACGTAGAAATAAGTGGACACAAACTCCACAATCTCTGTGGTTGAGCGGTAGTTTTCACTGAAAATGATTCTGCTGTTCTGGGCAGTGTCACACTTCTGGCCTTGATAGAAGTGGAACAAGCGGTTAAGGAGAGTGTGATTTGAACGGTGATGATCATCGACCGAGAAAAGCTTTGGACCCATTTGCATGTGATCTCCAGCCAAAGCAACTCTGGTGTCTGGCCCAGCAAGACCAAGGGCCAACAAGGCTTCACACTCCAGCATCTGAGAGGCCTCATCGATAAGAATGTGGGTGAAGTATCCCTCTGGGAGCTTCAGGTCATGGAAATGCCTGGCCATCGATGTGGTGGTTATGACTATTTTGTGGCGATCCAGAGCGGCTTTTGTTGGTGGTAGAAAATTCAGTCCATCTTCAGAAAGAAGACAGTATTTCAGAGTAATCTCATCTGTGGCAAACAGAGCCTTCCCTTGTTTGTTTGCTTTTATTCGAATTGGCCTTGTTCGATCATTTTTCTCGTTGATGAATGGATGGAGGTGATCTCTGACGTACAGATCTGCAGAACTGAAAGGGAGCAAAAAAAGTCAAGTACATGTACATGTTGGTATTGATATACTAAGGTATCTTAAAAACGGTATATCCGAAGCTGTTTTCACATATGAACTCTGGACAATCTTGGGAAAATTAGCTCTGAATATTGTTGGACTTGCCCTTTCAGACATGTAGCACACAGCAGGAGGCTGTTCATCTATACTACTGGAAATACTGATTAGTTAAAGTGAGGGGGCTCCTAGGTAGAGCATGCAGAAGGAGGAAGACTCTTCTCTAACTGTGAATGTTTTGTGTTGATATCACTACAGCATGCATTATGATGTATCCACAATGCAAACACAAGGGTGAAAATAATAACCAGGCAACTGAGGCAAGCAGGAAGAGTATGAAGCAGCTAAAGTCCATGCAACGTTAGAGGCTTCAATAAACTGCTCACTCGATCGATGTGAACTCTCTGGACAATTACCTGCTGGGTTCTGACTTTGCACTATGGGGCTGCAGCTTAAAGTCTGTTTACAGTCCAGATTGGGACTGATTGGGACATTCACATGCAGCCCCTCCGGTAATGTCCGGATACTTTCAGGACTGCTTGTGTGAAAGGGGCTTTGGAGAGAAAAAACGTAGGCCTAGATGTACACTTTAAAAGTAAGACGAGATTGTAATTACTTGGGGTGTACATGTCAATACAAATCAATAAATATTTCATTAAACTCATTAGTAGAATGTATTACCTGTTGGTGTAGGTGCAAATCAGCACTTTGTTGTGAAGCTGCTTACAAAGCTCTCTGGCAGCTGTAGCAAGGGTGAATGTTTTCCCAGTTCCAAATGGGCCATAAATGAGGAGTGGTGCCACATTTTTGGGAACAATGGAGTTCCCTGTGATAAAGTCAATTGCTGACTGCTGCTTTGTATTAAGCTTCTCATGGCGGATGTTATTCACAGGGACTTCACAGTGTTGCAGGTCTGGTAGCACTCTTTTTGTATCAGGAAGGAGGTCTACAGCTTTGTGCATGGTGCAGAAGCTGCGGCGGTTCAGCTGAAACTGCACCTCCATTTGATATGATTTGTTGCTCTTGAGTGTAAGATCAGCGCAGCACTTCCTTGACAGTTGCAAGTACAATTTGTTTTCACTTGTTTTGTCTTGCAGGACGGTGGCTTCGTAGACCTTTGAGTTTTGACTGCTTGAAGACAAAGGGGCAATCAGGGCAGACTGGATGCTTCTTTTCAGCACCTGTCCCTCAGGGGTGTCTGTCGTTAGGTTGCAAGGAATTGAGATGGCACAGAAGAGTTGTCCTGGAGGAGTCCTCAACGTATCCAGAGTTATAATTTCCCCACAAACATTTAGTCTAAAGGACATAAGGAAAAGGTTGAGGGTTGTTTGTAATAATGTAGATATTCCATTATCGTAAAATGAACTAATGATATAAGCATATTACCTTGAAACAATCTGGTCCTCTGCTCGTTCCTCGTTGTACAGGAAGTGGTGCATTCTTTCTCTGTAGTTCTCGTGATTCGGAGGGATTTGGTTGTTGTTGTTGGAGGATGTATACAGGAAGTTAATCTGAGGAGGTTTGTACTCCTTCAACAGCTCCTCCTGTTCTTCTGTCCTGGATGAACATGGGATGATAACCCTGTTCTCTCGATGCCAGCGCTCAGCACTTTGGAAGGTGGCTCCTGAGTTCACAGCAGGCTCTTCAGTTTCATTCAGAGACAGCTGACCTACTCTTACTCTGAGTTTCTTCAGCAGAACAGGTCTCATGTCAAAATCTAGCACCAACCACTGCTCGTACAGGCCGGGGTGGATGGATGTGAAAGACACGGTGATGTCGTATGTCGTGTCTTTTGTGATAAAGTGTTTGCCGGACGAGTAGATGCAGGGCAAAGAACTGATGTCACCGAGCGTGAATGAAGCGCCTGGTTCCTGCTTCAGCAGAGCAACGTGCACAAGTTGTCTCTGTTTGTAAAGAAGACGGGCAATTAATCACACTTTGAAAAAATTACACATTTCTGAGACAAGGGGCGCTGGTTTAGCTCAGTTGGTAGAGCAGGCGCCCCATATACAGAGGCTAAAGTCTTCGTCGCCCTGAACGCAGCTTCAACTCCCGGTCTACCGATCATTTGGTGCATGTCGTCCTAACTCTCTCCTCCTAACATTTCCTGTCTAAGTAGTAAACTTTCACAAATACTGGGTCTCTCTCAGGGTCTCTGCTTACAGACTGCAACTAGCTTCCTGTTGAGATTTTTTCCCATCATGCACCTGGTAGAAATTTTCAGGAAGAGAGGCAAACAAGACCTAGGGTGTGGCTGACCGCATCAGGTCAATGTGTGCTTTTGTGGGCAATGTGTTACAAGGACTGTCCTTATGAGGCCGATGACAACGTGTTTCAAAGCAGGTGCGTGCTGCAGATTTAGGTGAGGACAGCAGACGAGCAGTGGAGGAGCAGCCCTGCCTACTCCCCAAAAAAAGTATGTAGAGCCGAAAAGACAGAGAGTCGTGTCAATGGAGGTCAAATATGTTCCATGATCCGCCATTGCGATGTCACAACTCTCTCTCTCTCTACAGCTTTCAAAGTACCGTCACTCACTCACTCAGTTAGTCAGTCACATACAGACCCATGTGAAGGGCTGACCCCAGCGGTCAGCCAACAATGGAGCAGAAGCTGCTCTGTTTGCAGTGCTATGTGTTTTCTGTGCTAATGTTGGCTAGGTTAGCAGTACGAGCTAGCAGGCTGCTAGAGAGGCACTTCCTTCCTCCCTTCTTCAAACTTTCACCGGAGCTAACCACCGCAGTGTCTGCTAATACTGTGTGCTAACACTGTCTGCTAACATTGTCTGCTAACAGCAAGCTAGCGTCAAACTCCTGTGTCTCATTCAGTTCGTATACGGTGACAGCAGCCCTCCACAGAGTCTCTCCATGTTTACTGTCTACCTGGTATTGTGCTTCCTGTTTGGTGGAGAGAGCTCTCCTATTGGTTGTTCACAGTGTTTTTATCAATGAACTTCAGTGTTTGCATGAGCCGAGACTAAAAAAATCCTTATAATGTTAATATTTTTGATTTGAACTGAGAGTGAAGACGAGAAACAGAGTGACTGAAGACAGCTCGGACTGAGTGACCGTACTGACGGGCTCACAGACTGATGAAAGATCTTACCTCTGTTTCCACCTGGAAGTGCCACTGCAGTGCTGCATCCATCTGTTCACACTGCACAGTTAAATCTTCATCACAGGAGATGCTGACATCGTCAACTTGTTCTGATATCTGTGCAACAATTGGAATTAAAACACAGTGACATATACATTAATTCAAATGTGAATTAATTATATTAAAAATATATATTTAGTCAGCTAACAGCTTGTTTTTTATTCGTTAAAAAAATACCTCTGTACATAATCACAGACTGTACTATATAAGATGTGGATGTGACCTTTTGGTTTGTGAAGTGTCTTAAACCCCGCATTCTCTCTAATGTCCAACAGGGGGCGATTCCACTGGATGTAATAAGAAGTGTGATTATATAGAAGTCTATGAGAAAATGGTCCTCCTTCTCTTTTGATTTGTTCCCTCAGTAAACATTTTCCTGATGAGTTTATGGTCTCAATCTCTAGTTTCAAGTCTTCTTCAACACAGTATGATGTTCATTTAGTCATTGATGCTCCCATTTAGAGTCACAGAGACTACAAAGCAGGGGAGGGTATAGGGCGGGGCTACCTGTGATTGACAGGTCGCTAAAACGATGATCCGAAAAATATCTAAATAAGCAGCAGCTGAACTAAAAGACACTCCGAGGAGTCGACTGTTCATTTTTTCAATGAGTAATTTTTGAAAGGTACCCATTGTAGGGACTTGATCTTTCGACAACACAAAAAACCTAAGCCACTCGAGGGCTGTTACCGGGAAATTCTAGTTGACGCGTCGTCTGTGGCGTTTCCAGTGAGATGAATCCAAACGTCCAGTCGTGCTCAAACGTATTTATTTTATGCTACAACAATCCCGTTAAAACGATACACTTTCATTACCCTACACACACTTAATAACTTGTATGCAAACAAAAAAAGGCTCAGAGTTAGGCCACTAAATGGCGGTCGAAAAACTGTGTGCCTCTCCCGGTAATCAGCACACCTGTCGAGTAATCAACTCTTCTTCAAATTATGTCTTACATGAGCCATTGTCTATATGCGCCACCTACTGTGGCGACCAGGGACCACACGCTACAACACAGACACAAAAAATGGCTCTAACACCCACAATGCACAGGCAGACAACTCTTTAACATATAATTATATGTCTTAACATTATTGTTTTTTATAGTGTGCCACTATACAATATCAAAGGCATACATTCATGGCCAGCGGTAACTTAGCCAGCTAACGGTTATGTAAGTGGTGCTAATGCTAACAGTAACGGTTGTGAATTAGTTATCGGTACCTAATAAGCTAGCAGTTTTATCTTGAAATATGGCCCAATGTGACTCTGGATTTTCTCTACATATTGTGAAATGACAAATATTTGTCGTAGTTTACATACTTTAGTGGAGTAAGTAGGTTTGTTCTGACCTTGAAAAAGACATAAAAGTGAACGATAAGGCTGGACTGAACGACAAGAGTCGACTGAGAACCTGCATACTCTGATTATTGAATCATCTCTAACAGATCAGAATATAAAGAAACAAAAAAACAGAGCCTGGTACTCACAACGTGCACTTCATTGCTGCTGTTCTTGTACTCCTCCAGGAGCTTTTCATTGTAGCACATGAGCCCCTGGGCTTCAATGTTGTTTCTGATTTCCTTCTCCTCTGCAGCTCGCATCATCCATTCCTGCAGCTCCTCCACAGAGTGAGCTTTAGGGCACTTGTTGCCATACTCACATGTTTGTGGTCTAGGATGAAATGTTGAAATTAACAGCACAAAATAAAGAACATGTTATCAAAAAAGCTGCTTTGCAATCCGAAAAGTTACAAGACTGTGAAATGTGTCTCTGACGATTTATGCTCATCAAGCATTTATACTATACTTCTGATTTGTTTTGTGAAGGTGATCTGCTCAGACTTTACAAGATTTAAAATGTATCTTTAAAAATATAAAACATAACAAAGTTTCTAAGGAAAAAAATATATTACGCCCGACAAGAGCCATCAATCCACCATCTACACCGCTTATCCCAACTGTCATTGGGTGAGAGGCGGGGTTACACCTGTCAATCACAGGGTCCAACAAGATGTTAAAGAAAATAAATACCACCTTTGGTGTGTTTTTAACATGTTTTTAAAAAGCTGTGCGCCTGTTAACACCTGACAAACATCTGAAACAACGATTAGCATCCCACAAGGTTCTAATGTAATGTAAAAGCTGTCCTATGTCCACTACTCCAGGACGTAGGACGGGTCTTAGCTACAACTTGTTAACCGGAGATGTTTGTAGTCCACTCAGCTCATAGAACACTTGATCTCAGCTATTAGCCTGAAAGCTAACACTATGCTAGCAAGATTCAAAGTCAATAACATTGTGTACGGTTAACATACAGTAAATATAATCTGATAGCATCTTTAACAACCAGACTAGCTAGCTAACCAGCCATGTCACTGTTTTATAGGTGCCCTCCTGTGGTGTTCAGAGGTACTGCAGGATGACACTTAGCTGTAGTAGAAGTAATAAGCTGCATTCATTGTAAACAGAGGCTTTGACTGCTTCCATGTTGCTATGGTTACTTTGTTTTGATATACAAGCTTACATGTAGCAGAGCACTGATTAAGAACAGTGAACAGACGATGTGTTTGAGGCCCACAGTGGGACAGAGAACTGATAAACTGTTAGACGTGTTGCTCACCTCTCACACAGCCAGAAGTCAGCTTGCGGGCCGTGTGGAGGCCGGCGTCCTCGCCACCTCGTGGTGGTGTCCTCAGAGAGTAACTGAGCATGCTCCAGAGAGGAGCAGTGCTTGTAGAAGCTCTCGGGGGAGGACAGAGCCAGGAGACAGACTTTGCAGTAAATGGTGCCGTGTCTGTGCTGCGTATGCGCCTTCTGGCTCAGCTGACGAAGATGAGGCCGAACGGACAGTCCGCCTTGCTCCGCCCTCCACACCCCCATCTCCACCGCACTCTGGGCGGAGCGGCAGTGCCCGGCCTGGTGCCAGCAGGGCTTCCCCTGCCTGACATGGCTGCAGAAGTTGAACTGACAGTTTGGGGGGAGAGGACGCACCTGGCTGTAGATGTGCTTCCCACTGTTCTCAGACAGGTGATGAACTAACACGGGCGCCCAGGTGTGCGCTGCGTCTGCTGAGCAGGTGGAGTTCCACCTTTTGCCCATCAGTTTTTGTGGACGTTCTTGGAAGCAGTCTTTACAAAGCTCGATGAATTCACCTGCAAACTGTTGGAGGATGCTTTCAGCTGCATGTTCTGGTGTTAGCCGAGCAGGCTCAGACTCAACGACGAGGCGGATTAACTCGTCTGTTTCCACGTCTCTGTCTCTAACATAGTTCCACACAGTCGCCTCTTCAAAGCTTCGAGCGTATGTGCATTTCTGTCCATGTTGTGTACATCCAGAGCCCTCGTTGAAGTACAGACACTCCTGGTAGAAAACATTTCGCCCAAACTGTCCTGCTGTGGGCCGCTCAGAGACAGGCCGCCACTGCTGAGAGGCTTTGGCTTTGGCTAACAGCAGATCTCTGCCACACTTGTGACCAACTGACTGAAGTGAGTAGGTGATTTCCTTCTCTCTGGTAGAACACACACCACACGCAGCCTTCAAATCTAGTATATCCAAGAGGTCAGCGAGAGGTTCAGAGGTGTCAGGCGGATCAGAGCGTCTCTCAGACTGAGTGATCAGCTGACAGAGAAGCAAATGATCCACCCTGTGTCGCTTCTCAAAAGTCCACACAGCCGCTTCCTCGCTGCTTCTGGCAAAGGTGCAGCGGTTCTTGTGTTGTGTGCACCCAGAGCCCTCCTTGAAGAAGTGGCACACCTCATACTGACTGGGGTTTGGGAACGTGGGACGCCTGGAGGCGGGCCTCCATTTGCTGCCACCCTTCGCTCTGCAGAGCAGTAAGCTGCGCTCACACTGGTGCTGCACTGACTTTAACGTATATGTTATTTCTCCCTTCTTGTCATAGCATTGAGGGCACACAAGTCTGAGGTCAAGAGTGGATAAAAGAGGAGCCAGCTTGGACTCAATGGCTGACATGGTGAAACACTCATAATGCTAAAGACAGCAGCAGAATGAAGGCGGGCATATGATCGCCCTGCAGACTGAGCACACTTTTTCTTACTGACTGAGACTCTACTGAAGGAATGTCTGACAGACATAAGTTAGAATAACTTTCAACCTGAAGGCTGAGGAGTGTCCACGTGCTCCAATGTGCCTGGAAAAGAAAAGAGTAGAGAAGACAGCATGAGAACAAGTGTCTCATATTTTACATTCAGAAATCCATCAAAGAGTTCAAGAGTTCAGAAACATGGCCGACAGGATCACTTTGTTTAACAGTTTGAAGATATTAAAGTTCACGTGAATGATCTCAGCATCATGATGAGATCTCAGAATACACCACAGTGAGGCGTGTTGTTAGAGAGATGAGGGTCCATGCTGTGGACGGACATCTTTGTTTATACTTAGCATGTAGGCTCAAATTACATTTAAGGGGAATTTCTAAACCTGGGCCCTATTTTCTTTTAGATGTTTTGGCTCTAAATCTTAAAGGTATAAAAAGCGTTTGAATGTCTCCAGTAGCTGTCTTCAGCCTGCAGCAGTGAAACAGGCTTTAATGGCTGAAACATAATCCTTGATGGATCAAAGTGCGTCCACTAAAAGTTATTGTTTTTTACACCGACAGGATCATATTATTATTCTAAGTGTGTGACAACATTACAGAAAGGATGTTACAGAGGAAGATGTTTTAACCACAAAGTTACATTGCTCTCTGCAAAGACACCAGACTCCATTGACAAAAACAGTGATTTAACCTCACAGAATACAGGAGCTGCTGCTCTACCTCTGCATCAATCAGTTATATATTTGTGTTATTGTGTGACTAATGGTCAGTTCAGATTCCCAAAAGAGGCATAAACCAGTTACTCTTGTGTTCTTATGTCATAATTATTGGCTTTGCCTCTGATGATGTTCTCATGTTGAACCCACAGAAACCTGTTGAACTTTAAGTAAAATAATTAAATGGATTCTTCGAAGGGCAGGACAACAGCATGCTTTATGTGGGTGCTCGCAGGCATCACACCTGTAGAGCTTATACAACCTTTTGTCTCTGAATATTTAAAAAGGGTCAGGAGAACACAACAGAGTTTGCGTGACTCTGTGACCTGTTCTCCTGAATATAACTTAGTGTTTGGACACTGTCTCATTATCCTGCTAAAGCTCCACATTAAAACTACAGAGGACTGTGAGCTGGATGCTAGCATGTAGCTAACTGCTGCAGCCTGTTAAGCAGTGATCAGTCGTCATGTGTATATTGTGTCTGCACATTTTCTGAGTTGCAGTAGTTTCAGTAAAAGTAACTGTAACATTGACATTACCTCTCAGGACACGGGAGATGCTGCTCAGCTGCTGCCTGTTTTTTTTAATACACTCTTTTTAAAACGATTTAATACTAATCGTCACTTTACTCTGTTTTTGTCCAGATGACGTTCATTAAATAACTATAACGTTTAATAAAGTAAAACATGTTTACAATTTGCTGTGTGTGGCTGTCCTGCTGCTTCACCTTCCACCAGATGGCGCGGCTGCGTCTCGTTCACTACAGACAGAAGCTCGAGGCAGCAACAGATTGACGGCATGACGTCAGCAGACAAACGGCTGTAATAACCAGGAAGGGGTGTACGCCGGTCTTTAAACTGAATGTTTTTAAAGTCAATTAAATCTCATTCTTTACTGTTTATTTTAATTTATTTTAATTTAATCCTGCAGACATATTTTTTGTTAACGTCAGTCAGGTTTAACTTGTTTTATAATATCGCTACAAGTACAGCTTCAACCATCGATCATTCAGTGATAGTGATAACTTTAACAACAACAACAACAACAACTACAACAACAACAATAATAACAATACTAATAATAATAATAAGTATGACCGCCGCAGCAGCGCGTGCACTCACCGTCCTCAGGTGAACCTCAGCACTACTGGAGCGTCGCGATGTGTGACATTCATTTGTGATGAGCTGCTGAAGTCTGCCTCCCTAAGTTTCGTTTCTCGTGTTTGGCGTCAGCACCAGCCGAAGGGCATGCGCGTGAAATTGTTTTATGCATTTATTGAACCTTTGTCACATTCCAGGACAAACAGGAACAATAATGCTCCATATTTAAACTTTGAAGACTTGAGACAAGCATCACATATGAACCTACAGAATGAAACGGGAGATACACGTAATAAAGGAATAAATAAAGTCCTGTGTTTATTTTAGTTTATATTCCGTTATTACGTTTCACAGTTTGATTTTAGAGACAGTGACACAGCTCTTTGTGGCAAACATAGAAATGCGGTTTTATATTCATATGTAGAAATAATCTGTGACATACAGATTAGGTCATCCAGAGAGGTCGGCCAAAGCAGAAACAGACTGTCAGACACACATGAAGGAATCAAACTTCACTGAACGACTAAAACAAAGACAGACGAGGAAGCAGAAAAATTAGCGAAACACACTGCCTATGTGTGGTTTGTATGTGTGTGTGTGTGTGTGTGTGTGTTCGGTGCCAGCAGCTTCTGTGAGGTTAAATCAATGTTTTAATCAATGGAGTCTGGTGTGTTTGAAGAGAGCAATGTCTGCTTCTGGGGAAAAAAAGGTCTATCTCTGTAGGGGTCCTTTCTGTAATGTTGTCAGACACTAAGAATAACAATCTGAACCTTTTGAACTTTTAGAGGACGCACTTTGATCCATCAAGGATTATGTTGCAGCCTTTACAGCCTGTTTCACTGCTGCAGGCTGTACACATCTACTGGAGACATTCAAACACTTTTAATAATTTAGACAACAAAACGTGAGAAAAAAGAGGGACAAAAAGAGGAGCCGTCTTAAAAATAGCCCCTTGTGAACCTTAACAATCAGAATTACTTTAAATGGCCAAATATGTTGGCAGTGGACACATACGGGGAATTTGGCTTCACTTTGTGTCCGGGGTGTGAGGGGTCTGCAGTGATGTTACCTGCCTGTTTCCTGACCCTGGACTGGTATAAGTCTCGGATGGAGGGCAGGTTGGTTCCAATGATCCTCTCTGCAGACCTGACTGTCCATTGCAGTCTGTTTCTGTCCTGTTTGGTAGCAGATCCAAACCAAACAGAGATGGACATGCAGAGAACAGACTGGATGACACACAATCAGCAGGTGTAACCCTGAGGCAGGTTAAAATTTAACCTCTGCTGGGCCTTTTTCCTGATGGTGTCTATGTGAGAGGTTCACTCCAGGTTCTGGGAGAGAGTCACAATGTAACAGTGAACAAGAATCACACACTACTAAATAATATTGTTAATAAATACTTAATAAATTACTCTGTACAGAGGAGGTGATGAACTGTCAGATATAATCTATGACCTGCTGTAATGAGCCTCTGATATTTTCTTGGAGACAAACATGTTGAATTTATGCTGCCTGTTAGCAGCCTCGGAGAACCGTCTGCACCTGTTAATTGAAGCACCTTTACAGATCAAACTGAATCATTTTTACACAGCAGACATTTAACTGTAATATCTCTGGGTGTGACGCTAACATGCTCGTATAAAGTCCCAGTGCTGTGTTCAAGGTGTAAGTGTGGTAAATGTAGGACATCTGACGTGTCAGCATCATGACACAGCTTGAGATGAATGAGCAGCTGATAGAGACAAACAGCATGTTTTATAACCTCTAAGCTAGCCCCACAGCTAATGCTTATAACGTCCAACCACTTCCTCTTAGCTAGGTGTAAGCTAGCTTCCTGTTAGAAGTGCTGAAATGGTGATTCTTTGTCCGATACCCTGTTATAAAAACACATTTAGGATCAAACACATTAAAGCTTAGAGACATTTATGAGCGACTGCACGCTGTAAAAGATGTTCACAGTGACACATGCAGTCAGCTGACTCAATAAAGGAGTAGTTCAACATTTTGTTTTTGAGCTGATTGTGTCCATGTGACATCAGAGGAGAGTTGAACAGGTATCAGAGCAATTTGTGAAACATGATGTGAACTCGCCTCCAGTCCTTTTACAGTTTATGTATTTAAACTTTGTTTGACTTTTCAGAATAAAAGAACCGCACCTAATAGTTAACAAGAAGAATGACAAACACTGAAGGAAAGCTGCCTTCAGTTTGTGCCATCGATGATAAGAAGTGAAGGAAACCTGCTGAGTGACGCACTGCCTGCTGTCCTACATACAGTTTGAGTCCTGACTCATCAAACGGCCTCAGCTTCGGAAGTTAAAAACATCAAAGCGACGCCGCAGACCATTCACCAGGTTAAATCAGAGGGATTAATTACACAGGTAAAGTAAACCTCTATTTTATTCCTCGTTCAGCTGTCTCAGAGGAATGTGCTCAAAATGTTCCAGGAAGAACATTTAGTTAAACTGGTTCTCCACTTTCACAAATTGCGGTCCAGAAATTCCAAAGAACACACCTGAAGGAAGAAAACAGGGACAAAAAAGTTTCATTCATTCGACTTCACAACACAAATGTGTTCAATCTAACAGCCCGTGTGGTTTTAGCTGCTTTCAGCTCGTTGTTTTGACTTCACTATCATCAACTTTAAAGTGAATTCTAGCTTGTGTTCAGTCTCTCTGCTTTAATCAGCCCACAGCTGTTTCCTGATAGAGCAACTTCCTGTTTACACACACCCACGAGCAGCTGAACTGAAGAGACCGATGTTCCCCTCAGGAGGTGGAGACCAAAAACAGAGCTCAAAGAAAGACAATATTCAACAGCGTGTTTTTCCTCTGAAAAAAACCCAACTGAGAGCGCATTAAAGGTGCAGGGATTTTCAGCTGAGACTCTGTAGACATGGAACTGGATGTTGCTCCGGAAGGGCTCTGGTTTTTGTTTGTAGTCCAATAGTGTTGACCAATCACATATCAGCAGGCTTTGGTTGCATGCAGGTAAAACAGTCCACGTGGAGAGCAAAATGGGAGAAGCTCTATCCACTGTAACAACACCCCTGCTCCATCAGCTTCATCTGAGAATGATTTATCTTCTTATTAACCTCTATAAACAGACATTAGCATGCTAATAGCTAACAGTCTGTTCTTAGACGTCGTCTCTCAACACGTTTCTGTCGGACAGTAAAAAAAGGCAGCACATGGAACAGGAAGTGCTGGCTGGAAGTCTTTCATCACTAACTGCTGAAGCCCCTGGTCAGAGGGTCGCTCAGAGCATCGTCACGCTGCAGCCGTGAATAGACGACGATCCCGCTGCCAAGAATTAAAGAAGGAGCCTCCCTCAGGGAAAACACTCTATAGAGGATCAACATGCTGACGGCAGTGTCATGAATGTTATTGATGTTCATGAAGGTTCTCACATTCACGTACATGAAACACAACATGTGATAGAACTTATTATTTAAGGCTAGCAGCTTCTTTCCTGCAGTCTGAGGACACACGCATAGTTAGCACTTCAAACACGAGTTTTGTGATGACTCCAGAACTCCTCCGAGCACTTCAGGAAAACTTTACATTTTTACAAAGTTTCTTTAAGTGTTCTTCAAAATCCTTCTGATATCTGTGTGTCTGTCTGTGGGACTCAGTGTGACAGGAAGCAGATACACCACAGTGTCCAAAATCCACCTCCTACACCGATTCTCCTCCCCCTCATGGAGCTCTGAAGACTTTCATGTCGTGACTTTGAAATATTCAGAGATAAAAGGTTTAATAAACTGTGACGCCCGTGAACTCGCCAATGTGAAGTATGCTGGCTAATTGTCCTGCTTTTCAAAGAATTCAGTTAATTATTCTATTTAAAGTTCAACATGTTCAACATGAGGACATAAAATCCAACCTGCTGCACAGGTTTCTGCACACTGCAACCAGCTGCAACTTTTCAACAGACCGTTTACAGGGAAACTATCAGGGGTCCGTTTCACAAAGCAAGTTTAGTGAAAACCCAGTTTGTTAACCCTGAAATGAGGTAAACCTCGAGTTTGCCGTTTCAGAAAGAGAGGAACTCTGAGTTGGTTACTATGGTAACTGTGTCTGTGACCTGGTCGGGAGCAGGTTTTCTTCAGGAAACTCAGAGTTTCGCTCCGTCTCCTCCCTTAAGAATAAAAAACCCTCATTCGACTTCCTCATTCATTCAGCCCGTCTCACGCGTGTTTGGGCGGTTACCGAATTAAAAGAAGAAACGTTGCGTCTCTGTGCTGCTCTGACGCCTTTGCAAAAGTCTTTTATAATTATGATAAAAAAAATCGAAAGACAAATCTGTGTCAAAGTCATCATTTTTAGATTTTCCACCACCACTGCAGAGAGCACTCAAATAAGACGCCGTAAGTTATTGGATTTTTTTTTTTTAAACTAACACAATTCAGTTTAATCAACATGAATTAGAATGTATGTGAACTCACCGATGTAAAGTATGCTGGCTTATTGTCCTGCTTTTCAAAGAATTAATTTAATTATTCTATTAAAAGTTCAACATGTTCAACATGAGGACATAAAATCCAACCTGCTGCACAGGTTTCTGCACACTGCAACCAGCTGCAACTCTTCAACAGACCGTTCACAGGGAAACTATCAGGAGTACAGAACATGATTAACACTGAGCCAGACTCCATTCATAAAAACACTCATTTAACCTCACAGAACCTCTGCTGCCTCGATCAGTCGGTTTGTTTGTGGTACTATGCGTTACGTTAATATTGTGTCGGATGTGAACTAACCAGTTAAAAAAACTAAATAATAGAATAACAAACAAACACACGATGGAGGCAGCAGAGCAGCAGCTACAGTGTTCTGTGGGCTTAAATCACAGTTTTTTATCAAGGAGACTGGTGTGTTTGAAGACAACGAGGTAACGTCTGGTTAAAAAAATAATTTTCCTCTTGAACACAGGTAAGGTGGCCCTGAGAGCTCAACGCACAGCAACTTAACAAAACACATTCAAATATGCGGTAGGTAAGAGCTCAACGCACAGCAACTTAGAAAACACATGCAAATACACAAAACACACGCAAATTAAGAAAAGATCTTCATCAGTTTGACAGCACATGCGCAGCATTTAGAAAAACGAGCAGCAAATAGAAAAATGCAGCCAATATTTTTCTATTCGTAGCGTTTTTCTATTTGCTGCTAGTTTTCTAAATGCTGCGCATGTGTTGTCCAATTGATGAAAATGTTTTCTTTATTTGCGTGTGTTTAGTGTATTTGCATGTGTTTTCTGAAGTTGCTGTGCGTTGAGCTCTCAGGGCCACCGTACAAAGGTCCATCTCTGTTGGAGGACACTAAACAGTATTTGACTTGTCAACACAGAGACAGAGCTGAGCACGTAAGTAACTGTACGGAATCTATTAATCTTACTGCGGAACAGACAGACATTTTTATTCACGGTTCACGGTGCTTTATTACACTGCACATGATTTAGGGCATTTAATAGCAGCTCTTATCTGCTGTGTGTAGGACTGATGGAGTCAGTAAGGGAGGGTCTGTCGGATTATGTCTGTCGTGGATGTTTATCTGATCTTCAATATCAAACTCCAGAGACAAGAAGCTGTTGCCCTGATTGGTTCAAAGAAACATGTGACATCATCTGTTTCCATCTGACTATGCCCACTTCAAAGTAGAGCGAAGAAACGAAACCCAGAGATGAAGTAAAACTTAACACAGAGAGTGATGTCAGAGCGTCACTGTGAGGAGGAAGATTACTGTTGTTGTTTTAAACAAACTCAGTGTGAGCGTAAGGTCAGCTGTTTAACAGTAACCTGGTCAGATTACAGCCAACACACTGGATCACATCTTAGAAATCAGTTGTTCAAAGTAAAAACGATTCTGATTTTAGATCAGATAATCCAATCATTGTTTTTTATTCTGACCAAACTGTTTGTGACTTCGGAGTAGGATTGTGAAATCTCTGCTCTGACCCTGATCAGAGGGAGGATCCATGAAGTAAAAATACAGTTTAACGGCATAAAACATCTGTGAGGTGTTTTTTTTAAGACGCTGGTCCTCAGCAAAACAAACCTATCCCATTAGACGCTTTCTCTCTCTCTCTCTCTCTCTCTCTCTGTCTGTGTCTCTCTGTGTCTCTCTCTATCTCTGTGTGTGTGTGTGTGTGTGTGTGTGTGTGTTGATAAGCCTGAAATAAAAGCCATGGCACAGTGGAGCACCTGGAGTAAAATATAAGAGGTCAGTGTTTGTCAACATTTGGTCCTGGTTCACAGGGAGGACTGATAATAATAAGTGTATTATTCCTCTAATGTAATGGAACAGTGTGTGTGGTGTAAAGTGTCAGTGTGAAAGTCTGTGTACAACAAGCAGGTTAGACTGTAAACACACTGCAGTCTGACCTCCTCTCACACCTGATGACACAGATTGGGTCTCTCTCAGGGACACTGCTTCCAGACGACTACGAGCTTCCTGTTGAGAGTATTTTCCATCGTGCACCTGGTGCACACGTACAGGGAGAGAGACAAACATAACAATGACTAACATGAAGAAAAGGAGGTAAAAGACGTGAAGACAGACAGAGAGGGAAACTGGAGTGTGGAGAAGAGGAGTCTCGTGACTGTGATGTCTGTGAACGACAGGGAGAACTTGGAGCCGCATGGATGAAGGTGAAGCACAAGAATCAGTACGTATACTTTTGCCACAGTCTTATTTACACTAGTATAATAATATTATAAGTATTTGTACTAATGCTGGAGTAAAGAATGGTTTCAAAAACATTTAACCCTGATGAAGCTGAGGTTGTATCAGACTGCGTTAACACCACAGCGCCCTCTGCTGCCCACACAGGAACATGTAGATTGTTTATGAACCTCCTGTAAAATCCTCCTCTCCACAGAGCTGAGGGACTCTGAGCTGCAGTGAAGGTGTTTCCTCCTCAGTCTGAAGAATAGTGCAGGCTGAGATGTTCATCAGGATGAAGTATCAGTCTCCGGACCTCCTCCTGCAGCCTGTCTGTCCTCTCAGCATCAGACCACAGAAGAAGACTTTCTTCTTCTTCCAGATTAAATACCGCCTCGCTCTCTTCTGGTTTCTGTTGCTAATATTTTAGTGAGAAGGAGCCACAGCACACATTTATTTCATTAGGGATGTTCTGACAGCATGCTGCTTCGTAACTGGAGCACCCTCTGACACCAGTGTAACAAACACATATTAACATGTTATTGTCATTTAACAGCTGTGTACTGGTAACGTTGTAAGGATGAGTCTGTGCCCTGCACAGGTGAACATGTAGGGATTGGACTGTGAGAGGGTGGAGACCTACAAATACCAGGGTGTTCACCTCAGCAATAAACTGGACTGGTCACACAACCCAGACGTCCTAGTACAAGAGGGGCCAAAGTCATCTGTACCTGCTGAGGAGACTGAGGTACTTTGGAGAATGCAGGACTCTGTTACGAACATGTTATGATACTGTGGTGGCGTCTGCTGGGGAGGAGGGAGCACAGAGAGGGACAGAAAGAGACTGAACAAGCTGGTCATGAGGGCCACTTCTGTCCTGGACTGTCCCCTGGGTTTCCATAGAGGAGGTGGGTGAGAGGAGGATGTTATCAAAACTGACATCTATCATGAACAACCCCTCTCACCCCCTGCATTAGACTGTGGGGGCCTTAAGCAGCTCCTTTAGGAGCAGACTGTAAATAACCCCTGCTTCTTTCGACAAGGAAAAATGTGTACATAGTGAGAATAATTTAATTATATTGTTACTGCTTCCATTTATATAGTCATAACTTTTCATTTTTTTATTGCCACTTACTTTGCGTCTTCTTTATTACTTGAGTGCTTTATTCAATTTGCCTGTTTTGTGCGCTGCTGTAACGAGTTGATTTCCCCTTTGGGGGATCAATAAAGCTTATCTTATGTTATTTACAGGTCTAATGTCCAGCATGGGGCGACTCCACTGGTTTAAAATAGAAGTGTGATTAAATAGAAAATGAGCCTACTTCTCCTCTGTAACATTTTCCCATCAGATGGCAGACATCAGGTGTCTGCTCCCTGATGGTCCGTTTGTAGCTCACACAGAGGAAACAGGAGTCATTCAGTCTGTTTCATATCCAGGTCAAATCTCCTCTCAGGAGCTTGAGGGAAATTTAAGGAGCAATTTTAGCTGGAATGTTGTTACTTTATATCACGTGTATTTTAATTATGATTCCCACATAGTCTGAACTACTTCTTTATAGAAGCTATAGTGAACAAATCTGGGCATCCTCTCAGGTGTCTTTGCTGTCTGACAGACTGTCGTGGTGAAGAGGAAGCTGAGGATGAAGCCAAAGCTTTCGATTCACCCGCTGATCTACATTCCAACCCTCACCTTTAAATCTCAGTCATTACAATCACAGTCAGCACACGTTTCCTTTGAGGAGAAGTCGTTGTTACTCTGAACCACCTGAGCTCAAGCAGCTGCAGCTCTGTTCTTATAAACTGTCATGACCTGATCGATCACCAGCTCCAGCTGAGCTGCCATGATGGGATATTAACACAAAACGTGAGGAGAATTCACATTTCAGATCAACTTTACTGTGAAGAACTTCAAACAAACTATACTCCAGTTTGACTTCCTGTGAGGAGAGATGTCTCTGCGGGGTCACGGTGTCAGCCAGAGTAGCTCCATCACAGACTGATCACACAGGAGGCAGGTGAGACAGGTGAACACAAAAACATCCAGCACGGCACACACACGGTTAAGTCTGTGTGTGTGATAAGCTCTGACAGCAGACAGCAGGAGAGGAATCGGCCTTCACACGTCATGTCCTCACAGTCCGACAGGAAGTGGTCACAGTCACTTCCTATGTGATGTCCTTCTGTCGGGGGGGTCTGTGAATGTTCCTGACCACACACTTCACCATCCACTCGATGCCCTCGTTCACTCCGTCCCTGCAGCAAACACGACAGAAACTCGCGTTAATGTCCGGTTCTCCTGCAGATTCGCTCATGAAACTCAACTTAGAATCAAACAATGGAGAATAAAGAAACCTGCATTAAAGCGGAGGAAACAGTCGCCCACACTTCTTTTCCATTTGATCCCTCAGTGTACTTTATTTGTAATTATATATAACGTCTGTTTTATTTTGGAGGGGCGGTTGTTAAAGGTATAATAAGTAGGATTTTTCCTTGCATTTTGTCAACAACACGTTCAAACTGGGCCCCTCCTTCTGGGCTCTTCCGTCACCAGAAGCTCACTCTCACTCTCTTGTGCGAGAACACGCCCACCCCGCTGAGCTAACACCGACAGCATCACGGTTAGCTTTGCTCTAGCATGCTGACCGCCGGTTAGCGTCGCCTACCCGCTTTGAGGCACCTACCTGTCCAAAATAAAAGAAGGCCAACTCTGCATCGCTCTTTTGCCATGTTCGCCGGTCTGAATGGGGCCCAGTTGCTAATATGAACCACTCCCACACTCACCTATACGCTGTGATTGGCTCAGGGAACCACAACAGCGCCCCTCCTGAAAACGTCCCGTGCAAAACAACAGAATAGATGCAGAGGGAAGGGTCTGCACACACACTCACTAACACACATTTACTGGCATTTACTGACTGATCATCACCATAAGTGATGATTTATATTATATTATATTTGTAAAAGTCTATATTTTATTTTTCTAGGAAAATCCTACTTCTTATACCTTAAAAACAGACTGAAATAAACTAAAACAACTATAACCTGTTAAACATAATGGAATCCATCCAGTAACAACAAATACTGCAATTAGCTTCTACTCCAGAGATGAAACATCTGGAGCCTCTCAGAGGACGTGCTCCTGATGATCTGATCTGACATGATAACATCTGACAGGAAGCTGCAACTGTCTCACCCTGTGAGCGCCGTGCACGGCTGCACCAAACAGTCCCTCTTTCCGATCTTGGGGGCGGAGTCACTGAAGGCTGTTTTAATGTCGGGCACTGACAGACAGTCCTGAGAGGAGACAGAGAGACATGATGTTACTCGAAGGTTCAACTCTGTAATCATGTATATTTGAAAGCACACGTCTGTGATGATGCGTTACCGGGACGTCCTGCTTGTTGGCGAGCACCAGGAGAGGGACACCTTCTAGCACCTCGCTGCTGATCATCTTCTCTGCATGACAACACAGATGACTCAGTCAACAGACAGCACTCATGCATCTTCAAAGGATATGTTCACAGTTATATTGTATTGTATAAACATAATATCAGCTCTGGTGCAGAATCTGCTGTGTCACTCCTTCTGTTCATACAGGTAATTTAGTTGATATAATGCACCTCCACAGTTAGTGATATAATACCCACAGTCTCTGTTTTGTGCAAACATCTTACTTCTATATATTCCATCATGTTTCAGTAGAACGGCTGGGTGACACCTGGATAATTGTGACCTGGTTTTTTAACATCACAGAGCGTTCAGAGACTCACCGAAGGCCTCCTTAGACTCCGACAGACGCTCCTCGTCAGTCGAGTCGATCACATAGATGACTCCATGAGACTCAGCGTAGTACTGAACACAAACAGGAAGAACACACACATCAGAGCAGCTCTACTGGAAAGAAACAACCCGCATCACATTCTACTCCTTCCACAACTGCTGGGGGGGGGGACATTCTTTCTTTCTTTCTGCACTCTTATCAGGCTCGTCTGCCCCGTCTGTGTCTCTGTAGAGACTATGATTATATGCAGCTGAGAGACTAAGGGCTCTTTACTGTAACGCATCCTTCCACATGAGTTTAACTGATTATTAGCTTAAAAAGACAAAATATTCTGATACAAAAAGCTAAACATGAAGTGACGGTCAACAGAAAAGATCAGAGCCCGACTCACCTGCTTTGTCTGAATCCTGCCACACACCTTAACGGGTAAATACAGGTGGAACCACAGCCAGGTGTGATTAAACCATAAACAAATAATAATAAACTTAGGCATGATGCACATTAAGGCTCGTACAAGCTCAATGTTATGGGTTTGTGCTGGAGCACAGTGTAACACCAGTTAAACCAGAACAAGCTGTACTGAGGTCAGTATTCCTACTTCTCGTCTTTACAGTTTGAGTGCTGGCTGTCCTGTCTGTCGACAAAGAGACCCCGTGTCACAGTCAGATCATCTGCACGAATAAAGGTTCAAAATACAGAGCAATGTGTCCGTCAGTGTCAAGCTCCCCCCGATGTTCATTTGTAACTCACTTTATCCCACAGAGACTGGAGCTCCTCCTGACCCCCCAGATCCCAGAACATGAGACGAGCTTTGCCCACATCGATCGTACCGACTGTGAAGGAAGTCAGACATCAGGGAGAGATGTTAGAGTGATAAACACCTGCTCTTAAGGACAAGCAGCATCAGATAATCAACAGTAAGATTACAGATATATAATCCCACAAAGTTAAGACAGTCCAATAATCTGGATAATACACACCAGTGAAAACATGCACTCACTGTTCAGGCCGACTGTGGTTGTGATCTTTGATAAATTCATCCCCTTGTAGTTCTTACTGAACTTTGTTTTTGTCTGTTCCAGAAACGTCTGAAAATCAAAGTGCCACATTTAAATGATTAACATGACAGGGCAGGCTAACACACATATACAGACAGGGAAGCTGTTACATGATATGCGATATATATCAGAGGCATTTTTTTCACATTTTTTGTTCTCTTTACATCCTGACAGGATTTAATAAATTAAAAGTTCTTACAAAATAAAGGAATAAATCTGACGTGACGCTGTCACTGGCCTGTAAAAAGCCCGTCCAGTCATTTTAAAGTTAAAGTGTGTGAGACATTACACACAAGGTATCCAGCTGCCCAATAGACTATATATTACGGTAAATCATTTGACCTCTCAAAGCATAGGGGCCGTAATTACACAAACAGAGGAGCAACAGAAGCGCAGCAGAGGCTGGCCTGATGTGGTTTTATCTGAAAACAGCTCACTTTGCCGCATTATTGTCACACTCAGAGAACTTACTGGTAAAAACAGACGGACATACATCTGAAAGAGACAGGGCTGACAGCAACCAGACGCAGAAAAACCACAACACTGACTGTGTGAACGAACGATTTAAACCTGTTGAAATAAATGTAAATGAGGCGAGCTGAAACACAACTCACCGTTTTTCCAGCGTTGTCGAGTCCCAGGATCAGGACGCAGTATTCGTCCTTCTGGAACATGTACTTATACAAGCCCGATAATAAAGTATACATCCTGGTATTAAAATGTAAACAACACAAGTCTCAGCTAACTAGCTTGCTAACCTAGCTGAGCCTACATAAGTGGCTGAACACAGCGCCCCTGTGGCTTCATTATAGCGAGTTAAATTACCGGAAGTGATTAATAATCGTGGTTTTAAACATTGATATTCTAAAAGTATTTGTTCGTAGTTATATTTGTAGACTAAAGCTCAACAACACAGCGACGACACTACGTGTAACCGAGCCAGGAAGTGTGGATGAAGGAATTATGGGTAATGCAGTACACGGTGTCTCGTAGACCATTCTATGTGGACACTTTCGTTCAAATTTAACTACATTTCCCGGAAAGCATTTCGATTTTTCTGGGTGTTTATTAAAGCGCTAAACGTTAAAAGAAACGTCCACCTTTTCCAAGTTAGATTTGATTAGTGTGCGAGTCACATTCAAAGGGTCTTAGCAGGGATTTATATTTTATATCTTTAGTCCAAAGCCTCTATTTGAGACATTTTATCTAAATTAGTTTAAGTTCCACAAGTGCCCCAGAAAAATCCCCCCACATAAACCCCATATTGTTCTTATAGCAGAGGAGTTTTTCCTTTATTACAAAATAACTTCTTTACACTGATAAATGTTTAATCATCACTGATTTCTTTGAACTTTATTTACAGAAAGTCATTTCTATAGTTTCTATAACATATGACAGATAAACCTTATTTATTCCTTTTATCTTTATTTTTTAACAATAAATCATTTAAGGAGGGAAAGAGAAGCATGACGATTCTGAAAGATGAAGGGATAAAGGGACACCACAACATTTCACATTAGAGGACTTTACACAAAACATAAAGAAATATCATAAAAACAAACCAAACATCCTTCTTGTGATTATTTCTTTCTAGTTTTCAGGATTGTAACACAAATATTTAATGTAGGTAACTGATCCAACTGTAGAAACGAGCAAGCATGTAAAACAGCTGACAGTAAAACACCTTTAGGTCCTGATCACCTGATCCTGACCCTGTGCTGTCAAAATGACACTTAAAGCTCTGAGGTCTTAAAGCTCTGTGGTCTTAAAGCTCTGAGGTCTTGAAGCTCTGTGGTCTTAAAGCTCTGTGGTCTTGAAGCTCTGTGGTCTTAAAGCTCTGAGGTCTCAAAGCTCTGCAGTCTTGGAGCTCTGTGTTCTTAAAGCTCTGCGGTCTTGAAGCTCTGTGGTCTTGAAGCTCTGAGGTCTTGAAACTCTGAGGTCTTAAAGCTCTGCGGTCTTCATGTTTGAAGCAGCACCTTTACCTGGCTTCCATGTAAAGAAGAATCAGCTGACACTCCACACACCTAACATGTGGAATATGGAGGCGAATAATAAGCTGACTGTAACTACAGCCTGTGACGGTGTGGCTATCACAGTGCTGCTGTGCTGCACTTCCAGGCTGTGGCACTTTGTGACGTACATCTTCCTCTGCACACACCTGAAGAGAGTGTGTGGATGCTGTGATGTCACGTACAGCCCGTCGGCTCTGTGTGTGCAGAAGCTGCTGACAGGAAACGCCACAGTGATGTTCAGGAGGCAGCTGCTGTCTGCTGCTGCTGTGGTGAGTTGCTCCACATGTGTGCTCTCAGGTGAGGAGGAGGGAGGTGAAGAGGGAGGTGAGGATGGAGGTGTCTCCTGTGTTGTCCAGTCTGGGGGAAAAAAACAGCGTTGAAATACACCTCACAGTTCATCATGTTTACATGCGGCCATTTTCCTGTGAGGTCACAGTCAGGGTGGGACATGTAATTATACCTAAAGTTCATAATCAGAATGAATGTGGAGCACTGGACACCTCTCACCCTGAATGTTTGCCATGTTGGCTGTGCAGCAGAAACTAAAAGAGTGCTTTCATTTCTATTCATGATGACGAAGCGAAAGCCAGAACGTATGAGGGAGCTGACAGTCTCAGTCACATGATGGTGAAATGCTTCTCTAGATTCAGGTTTGTGATTGAAGAGGAAGAGGCCGAGATCAGGAGCCGAGGAAGTTTAAACAGTCTGGACTGAGACAGCAATGATGTCTGTGAACTGGATAAACGTCCTGACAGTAAAAGGCTTCAGGTTGAGCCTCCTCACCTTCTCTCAGTTTCTGTCTCAGGTGCGATATCAGTGGATATTTTCCACTTTCACAGAACTGTCCGGAGAAGTCGTCCATATCCAGGGTCCACACAGCTGCTCCTCCCAGTCGCCTGCTCCTCAGATACTCCACCTGTCAGACAAGCAGGGGGGGGAATTAAAACCCACACACAGACAGACACACACACACACACACACACACACACACCTGTTTACTCTACCTTAGCATCGTAGCTCCTCTGGTCATCGAAGCCGACCCACTGACTGCCTTTAACAGCAAAGGGAACTTTCTGAGCCTCGACCCACAGAGCTGAAGTTCCTCTCAGGAAGGAGCACGTCTGAAACACACCGTCAGTGTGAACATGTGTGTTAAAGGAGAAGAAGTGTGATTCTATAGAAGTCTATGAAAAAATGGTCCTCCTTCTCTCTTGATTTATCCCCTCAGTAAACATTATCCTAATGAGTTTTTGGTCTCAATCTCTAGTTTCAAGTCTTCTTCAACACAGCATGATGTTCATTTAGCCAATGATGCTCCCATTTAGAGTCACAGAGACCATAAAGCAGGGGAGGGTTTTGTCACCATGGTGACATTAAAACTGTTGATTGTTCGATCAGAGTGCTTTTTGTTTAAAGCTTGTCTTTCTGTGGATGCACTTTGCTAACCAAGCTATCGTTAGCATTGGATGATAAATAAAGGTTTGCTGACGCCTCATTCCTCTCAAGCTCCACCCGCTCATCCTAATATGGTCACTTCCTGCTCCAAAAAACTCAAGCTAGTGACGGAAAAAAACACAAAACAGAAGTCTGCAAAGAAAAACGAATGAAAAACTTATATGCAGTAAATAATGAGCGCTAAGCTAGCTGGTGGCTAGTGTTTATAGAGGCTGCAGTTGATGTGGTGACAGAGGTGGTATCACTGACACGTTCATCTGATAAAAGCCTCCTGTAGTCCACCTTTATGTGGCAGAATAGACACTAAAGCTGGTCCTTGTCCTGTCTCACACTTTTTGTCTTATTGTTACCTCATAATAAGACCAGACCCCGCTCTGCTGGGTGAAGGGCCCCGGGCTGGCGGGGCCGCTGACGGGGGCCCCCAGACCTGCTGCTGTGCTGGAGAGCGTGAAGGAGCGTGCGTGAGTGGGAAAACCCAGTAACAGCTTCCCTGCTGGTACTCCTCGCTTCATCCAGAGGTTTATGACGTCATCCTGACAGGACGGAGAGGAGAGGAGGTAACAGAGGAGTAAGTCACTTTATTAGGCATTATTTATTTATCATTGCACACCTTTCCTGATGACTTTTACATTATTACCCAACATGAAGGAGAGGAGCTGCTGCTCTGCTGAACAACTTATAGCAGTAATAACTAAGTGTGTTTGGCCACCAGGGGGCAGCAGAGGAAACACATTAACATAATGAGTGAGTTCATTAAAACTGTCTTTGCAAACAGAGTATCATTTCCAACAAGACACACGGAGCGATCATGAAGACTGCAGGTTCATTTTAAACAGTTTGATTAAAAGTCAGAGTTCAAACATCTGACACAGCCTCCCACATTCTGCAGAGCAGTGACTCCTCTGATTATCTGAGGAGGGAAACTTTTCTTTCCATGATAAAACATGAATAATGTGACGTCTAGAGGACGGCGACCTCCCTGGTGATGTTAATGACAAGAGTTATTACTATGTTGGCATGACTGTCAGAGAAGAGAGGACTGTGGTGAGCCGTCACTCCGTCTTCATCACCGTGGAGGTCAAAGGTCTTCACACTGATGAAATCCACGTACCTTAACACACACACATACACACACAGTGGATATTAAAGTGTGATCATACAACGCCACACATGTTCAAACAGGAGCCGACATGAGTCTGAGTCTTACTTTGAAATGTCAGTGACATCATTTCCTGTATGACCTGTGTGTGCTGTCACAGCTGCAGAGAGGAGCAGCTGTGTATCTCCGTCACTCTCAGCTGCAAAGGCCTCTGACAGCTCCTACACACCAACACATGACAGGTTATCACATCACCCTGATTCACCTGTTCAGTGTGTTATAACTGTGACGAGATCTGGTTCACGTGTGCACTGAGCATCAACTCAGCATGTTCAGGTTTTTAAAGTAACAATCTCCTTTTTTCATTTAAATAAATGTCTGTTGAGTCACTATCTATCACTGAATGAGTTAACACAAAGGTGATTGAGCCTATGGCCCACTGATGAAGGCCTTTTCATTTGCAGTATATCGTATTTCTGTGGACTGGGTGTCTGTGGTGATATTCGCGGACGAAATGAGTTAGTGACGCATCTTCCATCACCCAGCAGTGGTTGGTCTGCCAGAGAAGGTATGTGGAGCTAAGTGGCCGCACTTCCCGTTTCTGTAAGCATTGCGAGCAAACAGTAAATGACTATGGCTGAACAAACAAAGAAAAGATCGATGACTACAGATACAACTTCAAAAATAAGTGAAAATCCAAAGAAAAAGATAAAAAATCGACGCTAACATGAAGTCAAACAGTCTACAATTGAAGAACCATGACAAAGGGAGCTAGCCGTAGACATCTAGTTGAATTGGGAAGAGTGCACTTATGGTTACCAATTATTTCTAGTGTGAGGTGCTCAAAAGCATGAACATTTAAATCTTTGAGATTGTTACTTAAAGCTGAAACAGTGATGAGTCTGTTTCAGTGTGAAGGACTGTAGTGTCACCCACTTGTGAGGTTGTGCAAGGTCAGCGACACATATTCCCTGCTGTTATTAAGCACATGTACACACAGTAATTGTAAAAGAGACACAAACTTCAAAATATTCAAATGTAAAGAAAAATAATTAAAGCATCTTCTGTTTACGTCTTTAAAAGCTGACACTTCGGATTCAATCTCAGTTTGTGAGAATTTAAAGAGAATTTGAAGAATGAAGATGTAAAGATCGAAATAAGGAAAACTGACTCTGAGCAAACATACAAACACACACACACACACATACACGCACACGCACACAGTCTGTGTTGGTGTACCTTACAGAGCAGACTGATCCTCTGCTCGTCCTCGGGTCCAGAGTTGTCCAAGTCCAGATGCAGACCATCGAAGCCTCGAGTCCTCAGGAGCTGAACAGACGACAGGATGAACCTCTGACGGCGAGACGGGGACGACAGCATGATGGAGAACCTGCAGGACGAGAGAGAGTCGGGCTGTTCTCTGATGATGTTTCACTTGAGTTATATTTTATATTTATTTATATTAAATTATCATCACTCTGCAGCTTCAAAAACTACAATGTGTTATTATTGTTGTTTGATTATTTCAAACAGGCCTCATGAGTCAGTCTATAGACATCAAATCACTAACAGATGCACTTTATATGTTTATTATGTCTCTTTGTTCAGATGAAGACAAACTTCATGATGCTGTTATTAGCAGTAAACTATGAACAGAAATAACAGTCTGTGTTCCTGTCAGAAACAAACAAAACTTAATTTAACAAACACTAAACCATGTCTGCTGTTATAGAAAAGCATCCCTTTGCTCTCTTTAGGAAGTCACATTCTTAAAGGTCTAAATGCAGCACACGTCTTCAAACAATCAGTCAAACTGTGAACTCACTGAGCTCCTGAGCTGCTCCCTCTGACAGACAGAAGCGTCTTCAGTCTGGAGTTCCTGTTCACACACGCCAACAACATCAGAGGACGGTTAAATCCAAACGTATGTTACAGGTGTATTTATGATGTATATCACTACAGGTGTGCACATGCTTCCTGTTGTTACCTGTCCTTGAGCTGTGTGAAGGACCTGTGCAGGCTCCTCTCGCTCCTCTCAGACTCTCTGAGCTCGTTCTCGTGGTTGATGACGGCGGAGGCGTAAACCAGGTGAGTGCAGAGGAGCGGGTCGATGTTCTCAGGCAGGAATTTACCTACACCTGGTCTGTAGCGCGACATGTTGGAGAAGTAACACACCAGTTTGGTTGAAGCTGCTGCTGGAGGACAGACAGAGACACGTGTTTAACTCTCAGTACTGAGGTTCATTTAACATCAGAGCACTGCTGGTTAAATGTGACGCTCACCCATCTGCATGAAGAGCTGCAGAGCCACTACAACACAAACAGATCAAAGTTTCATTAATGTCTTATTTATAAAACACATTAAAATACATGAAAACTGTCTCTGTTACTCTCACCTGTCACACCTGCGGCTGCTCTCATTGTCTCCTCCTCACACTGACAGACGAAAGACGATCACAGAGTAACAACGCTCCGCTCTGCAGCTCATCTTACTGAGTCACATGGTCTCATGTTAGCATACATGAAATACAGTTATTATCATACATGTAACACACTTATTATCATACATATCATACATGTAATCATACATGCAATAAACTGAACGTAGTGGACCTTAGATGAAGTCAGGAGTAGTAAAGACATCAGGATGTGAGGGCAGAGTCAAAGTGACGTTAAAGCTCCTGTGAGGAGTTTTTCACTAGTTATGAAAGAGACTGAAATTAATTCTGATGATTCTATATGACCAACAAAAGCAAACCAGAACATCAGCGACAAGATTGATTATTTCTATATAGTTATTTTTAATGTCTGAAACTGCTGGCGGGGGGTAGGTGTCAGACGAAGCGATTGACTGCACGCTGCCTCTGTATACATTTTCCAGGGCAGAAATTTAAAGTGAGTGACACATATGACTGTTAAAGAAAGCAGGATGAGATTTTTTGTTAAAAACCAATGACTGTATATATAGATGGACAACGTGTCTCCATGTGCTCCCATTGTACAAAAGTGATGCCAAAATAGCCCCTGTGATAGGCGCTGCCATCTTGCGATTGTGACGTCATATGGAGCCAGAGACTGCGCAGTAGAGATCAGCGAGTGGCGTGGCTGTAGTCACTTCCGCTAATCAAAACACACACTTAACTTATCCCCGCTCGCCGGCGTTTTTAACAGTAGAACAGCTTCTCTGTGTTGGTCTGAGGTTAACGTTCACAGGTGTGGAAACTTCAATGACTGTAGTGATTGTTTTAGTTACGTTTCCACTCGCGGATCGTCCTCCGCTCTGCTCACCCGGAACTGATCGGCTGCAGGAGCCGAATTGGTCAACAGAGCTGTCAATCATCCTTTTTAAAGCATCAAATAACTAATTAAAAATAAACTTGTCAGCAAAATGAACACTTGGACATAAATCAGCATGATAAGAACTAACTATAATGACAGAAACCATGTTTGAGAAAAATTTATCGGCCGTGTATTTTGATTTTATAGTTTGACTCATGTCCCATCTGTTAACATGGAGGAGGCGGCCTTTATGACCTATACTGCAGCCAGTCAGCAGGGGGCGATAGAGAGGGTTTGGCTTCACTTTTAGGGAGCTGTCATGTCGTCTATGTTTTTATACAGTCTATGTTAAAAATCACCACTTGAGCATGTACAGGACAAAATCAGCAAAGAGATAGGAGGTACGGCTTTGTCCACAGGGGGCGCCAAAATCAACACAAACTGAAAGTTCATTACAGGAGCTCTTAAATCAGAATGTGTTTTTATTCAGCACGAAACTTTATCTCATATAAAAACTGTTTGGTGTTTTCCTCCCTGTGCATGAACACCTGAATGCTCTCTGTTTCAGTCTGACCCACTTTCACATTTTCACCTGAAGCATTTTAACATGAAACCAGAGTTTGTAACATCAGAGAGGCCCTGTGAGCGTTAATATCTGTAAATGTACAGGTGACGAGTTTCACCTGCAGGCTAAAGCTTCTCAATGAGCAACACACACACACACACACACACACACACACACAAATAAATGTATTTATTTTAATGAATGAGTTTTAATTACAGGGTTACAGAATAACGTGGGCCTAGGTCATTTACACCTGTGCTGCTGTCGTTATATCCAGCCTTCCTTACAGGTGAGTTACCTGGGACTGCTGTTGTAACCGCAGTGAGAGTCTCTCCGTTCTCTGCAGGGACAGGCAGGCAGAGTCCTAGTATCATCCTGCAGGTATGTGCTGGATTGTTCCTTTAAATGTTCTCTCTGACTCTAAGAGTCATGCAGGCCTCCTGTCGTCAGTGTTACACTTGTAAAAACCACCAAGACACACCTCTGTGATGCTCACTGCTAACACTCAGGTTTTCTCCCCTCACCAGACGCCTCCTGCTCTCACTGCCAGTCTGGAACACTTGGATTGAGGTCCCCTTTCTCTCTCTCACTCTGTGTTTGAAGCGGTCGGTTTGTTGTACCTTTAGTTCCTCTGTGGTTTTTACTTTACCTCCCTACAAATGCGCCATCACATTCACACTGCTTTGACAGGCTGCTGTTGTGACAAAAGAAGCACAAGAAGGTTGAAACCGATTCCTGCGCAACCTTTATTTTTCATCTCTTGTTCTGAGAGCAGCCCGATGCTATCTGTGATATCTATTATGTTAAATATGAAGGTATGTGTTTGTGTTTAGAGAGATTTATCCTGCAGGCCTGCTGAGTGAATGTGACAGGTACAGGTACAGGAGGAGCAGGAGGTTTAATTTATACTGTATCTGCAGGAAGGTTCCTGCCCTGCTGTTTGTGCTGTGGTGACAAAAACACTGAATCTGAGAAGCTAATTTTAATTGGTAATAGTTTTTATATATTTATTTAGGATTAAAATGAGCAGAGTCAGGTATCTATTAAAGTTCAGTTCTGACACCAAAAGAAGAGCAGCTGTAGAGGTGAAATATTTAAACACTGAGCACAGATTATTCAAGTAAGAGATCTCACACGTGTAGAAGTTTAAAAGTATATTTATTAAAGGACTTTTTCATCAGGTGAGTTACAGGTGTCTCCTTAGGTGGTTCAGGGCCACACGCAGCACTTGCAGCCGTCGTCGAACACAGATCCGGTACCGCACTGCCTCACGTGGGTGATGCCTCCGGCGCACATGTAGAAGCTACTCCTGTCGTCGAGCTTGGGGTACAGGCCGTCAGGTTTGCCGTTGCAGAAGCCGCTCCCGGGGGCGTGGGTGGTCACGGTGGTGGTGGTGGGACGGGTGGTGGTGCTCGCACCGGGCCTGGGGGTGGTGGTGCTCGCACCAGGCCTGGGGGTGGTGGTGGCGGGCAGAGGGGGCAGCTCTGAGGGGTAGAGGGAGAGGAAGGGGTTAACTTAACAAACCAAACCATGTGTAAACAATCCAAGGAAACTCTCATTATAAAACACTTGGACTCACCGATGGCGAGCAGTTTGCGAAGGTGGCTCAGCAGAGGGTGGGCTCCCTCTCCACAGAACCTTCCAGCAAAGTCGTCCAAATCCAGAGCCCACACGAAGGCACCGCCAAACTTCTGCTCCTGCATGTAACGGACCTGAGGGGCGGACCAAATACAATATAAACAGGTGTATAAACTTTAGATGTGCTGTGAATCTGCTGAAATATGAGCTGATTGACCCACCTTGGTCTCAAAGCTCTCCCTGGTGTCGAATCCCACCCACTCGTTGTTCTTGGTGGCATAGGGGACCTTCTGGTCTTCGATCCACTGAATGAGGGTTCCCTTCATGAAGCTGCAGATCTACACCAAAGACAGCAGGAAGTGTGAGTGCAGCTCTGACATGGATCTATACTTTTGACCATTTGATGAATGATATGTAAGGACAAAGCCCAATGAGGCGTCTATTATCAGGAGTATGGACCCCTCGTATGTACCGTCCTGCTCACACCACGGTCACTTCCAAAGAAAAGACCGTTAATCATGTTTTATAAGAGCCAGGAAGCTAATGAAATATTGTGATTAGCTGTTAGCTTGTGTACGAGCTGTTGCCAATCAGAATCGAGTATCCGCCCTGACCATGATATAAATTTGTCCAGGCTTATCAAACATGTACCTCATAGTAGGCCCAGAATCCAGCCTCCCGTGTGAACGGACCGGCGGCTGCGGGGCCGCTGGCTGGGGCTCCAACACCTGTGTTTGATGATGTCAGACGGAAGGTGCGACCGTAGGTAGCAAAGCCCATCCTCAGCTTTTCCACGGGGGTGCCCTTGTCTCTCCAGTACTTCATGGCATAGTCCTGCAAAAGAAGATGAAAGACATAAAGGTTAAAGTATCTATAACATACAGTCACCTTCATTCTCCGGCCTCTGATGTGGTCGTACGGTATTGAAGTAGATCAGGTCGCCGTTGTCAACGGAGCCACGGAACAGCGGGCTGTTGTGTCCAGTGACTCGCTCCCAGGTTCCATGGAAGTCGTAGGTCATCACGTTGATGAAGTCCAGCTCCCTGCAGACAGAGAAGAGTAAATCATCCTCTCTCAAAGCTCTGCGCAACTTCCTGTTTCTCATCAGTAACACAGTCAGCTGACTCACTTGGCGATCTCGGCGATCTCGTATCCTGCATCGATGGTTCCCTTTCCAGCCGACACTGCAGCTGTCAGCATGAGCTGAGGTCTGCCGGTGGACTTGGCCTCGGCAGCATAGGCAGCAACCAGTTCCTGCAAAAACACACCAAACAGGAAGTGAGAAAGACGCCGTGATGATGTCACAGGAGCTCATGAAGGAGAGAAAGGTGTCCCCACCCTGCAGAGCAGAGTGAACCTCTGCTTGTCTTCTGGAGGACTTCCGCGAGATCCAGGGTACTCCCAGTCCAGATCCAGACCATCGAATCCGTGAGTTCTCAGGAACTTGATGGAGGACTGGATGAATGTCTGACGGTTGGCGGGAGTGGACACCATGATGGAGAACCTGCAGGAACAGACTGTTAGTGTGTGTGTACTGACAGTGTTTTACCCTCAGCAGCCAACAGACTCAAAGAGATGTGTGATGGATGTTTAGGATGGTGCTGGTGGAAAGATATTATTATATTACAGCTTCATAGCTGGAACACAACACTTTAACTCTTCCTGTTAGCTCTCTAAAGCTGACGTACTCTAGCAAATAAAAACAATCGTAAGCTGCTTCAGGATGTTTCAAGAATGAAATAGCGTATCAACTCTGACTGAACTCTGAGCTATCTCTCTCTCTCTCTGTGGGTGTGTGTGTGTGTAGACATGTGACCTGTCGTGTTGGTGTGTAAAATGTGACTCACTGAGTTGAACCGAAGTTCCATCCTCCGACAGCCAGCAGAGTCTTCAGGTGAGGATTCCTGCAAAACACAACACGAGGGAGTTACGTCTATAAAACATTCAACCAGAGCTTCTTCAGCGGGTCGGCTTCAGAGGCTCTGCAGCTCAGCCTGACCTCCGACCTCTGCTCTGTGTTGATCTTACTTGTCCTTGAGGCCGTTGAAGGACTTGTAGAGGACGTCATCATTCCACTCGTAGGTAACCAGCTGGTTTCCACTGTTGATGATGGAGAATGCGTAGATCAGGTGGGTGCACAGGAAGGGGTCCACGTTCTGTGGCATGTACTTGCCCTCCCCGGGTCTGTACTGGGACCAGTTGGTGAAGTAGCAGATCATCTGGGAAGCAGATCCTGTGATGGAGGAAAGAGAGCATTACATCTTTGATGATATAGAAGTGAAGGATGAGACGATGGTGTGTTACAGTGACAGAGACTCACCCAGATGGCACATCGCCAGGCAAAGGCCTGAGGAGCAGAGAGACGGTTAGAAACATGCTCTGATACATGAAGAACAAATGAGTAAACATGCAGCATGATGAGATAAACACCTGCTAGAATAGTTAGCCTGGTCATCCTGAGTTCAGTTGTCACGCCTGCACTGAGTTACTGGAAGACAAAAGGTAAATGTGTGATCGACTGAGCAGAAGAAACATCATCAGGATTAAACTCAGAGGTTCGTCCACCTGTAAACTCACCTGTGGAGCTGATGAGAGACCCAACGTTCAGCTGCAGACAGCCTCCTTTTATACAAGTGAGGAGGTGCAGCTCTGACAAATTGGGGCAATAAATTGGATGATTATTAGAAGCTGTGTTTGATAAGATCCTGCAGAGTATGGACTACATGTAGACAATCATTGACAGCTGTCGTGGAGGTCAGTGGATGTTTGGTTATTATCATTAATGAGCTGATCGGAGAAGAGTCCTGAGGACCATAGTCTGATACTGCACACACGATAAACATCTTATTGTTCCTCTTATGTAACCCGACCACAGATATCCCTTTTAATCCAGTTATTACTGACACTCAGGCACATGAAAAACATAATTTAACCATCTTTAAACAGTAAAACTTGATTCGATTTAAGGATTTATTATAATTTAAGAAGCGCACGTTATTAAAGGAGACGCACGGCGTAAGCTTGAGATATCTCCATGACTTCTTCCCTCTGGGACTCTTTAATTGACCTGCAGAGGTGTGAAGGACAGAGAGTTCGAGCCTTTGTCTCTGGACAGGTAAATCAAGGTTCTTTCAGGTCTGTCAGGTCTCAGGGGTCGGGAGGTCTGACCCTGCAGGCTGTCCCTCACGTTGCCTGATCTTAAGTCTTCAGCTCGGTCTGTTGCTCTGATTCTTTACGGCTCTCTGGTTTCATTGTGCTGCTTGTTTGTGAGTGACAACACTTTGAATGTGTTTTATTAATATATCTGGACTAACCCAAAGTTCTGCTCCACATTCAAGTTTAAAACACTGTTTTACTGTCGGGTCCTTTTTAAAGACGAGTCTTTGAACTCGTCATTAGTTTGCTGTCACAGAGACGCTTTGAGGGTTTAACACAGGAATCAAACCAGCAACCTTTTATTAAACCCGGGATGTGAGACAGAAACAATATTTATAATAGTATAATAAATAATAGTTTTATTTAAGAGCTCATCTTAAACACAGGACATTCATCATATGAAGTTAATGTATTAACTCAGGTTCGGGGCAGGACCACGCCTAAAACCACATCTACAATCATCTGTCATGTCATCCCACTCAACTCTGTTTGTCTCAGATTCTTCGACCCACCCTCCTTTCCCCTCCTCTCATCCATCTACCCTCCTTCCTCCTTCCTCATCCCTTCCTAGTATCCTTCTCTCATGTCTCTGTCCGACTCTTGGTACAGTCTGGGCCGAAATCAGCTCTGAGTCTCCCTCTGCCGGGCCTTCAGCATCACCTTCACAGAAATGTGTCTCAACACTTATAATTCCCAAACTTACATTAAATCTTCATGAGGCATATTGTTGTGGCATAGTCCTTGCAAGTGAAATCTCAATCAGAAGGTTGGTGGTCTGATACCCGACTGCTACAGTCACATGTCGACGTGTCCTTGGGCAAGAAACTGAACCCCAAATTGCTCCTGGTGGCATAACCATCGGGCGTGAATGAGCAAAGATCTGGTTGGAGATTGGCACTTGGGCCTTTGCCGTCAGTGTGTGAATGAGTGTGTGAATGGGACTAGAAAAGAGATATATAAGTACAGTCCAGTTACCATTTAAAAAAGAGTAAGTAAACGGTCGCACTTGAAGCTGTTTGTTGGCTCTTTCTGACTTCGTTCCCTCCCTTCTTGATCGTTGCTTGTGTATTAACTCTCAGATGTACGTCCCTTTGGACAAAAGCGTCTGCTAAATGAAATCGTAACATTGTAACATTGTGTAACATCATCATTAGTGAATCTAACAAAGGAAATCAGCACAATTATAAGAATATACATGCATGAAATCTTTAACAGCGTCTGTTTCTGAATGCTTCAGCCAGTGTAAGAGCATGTATGTGTGCTATTATTATAACTGTGAGAGGTGGAAATATAAAGTGAATTAAAGTGAACGAGAGATGAAGACAAATCAAAATAACTGTATTTATCTGTGTGTTAGTTTATCAGTGTAAAAGCATCAGTACAAACACACACACACAGATATATGCTGACAAACAATAATAATGAATTATATAATGTGTGTTTCTCTCACTAACTGCTGTGATAGCTTTATCTCTTCTCTTTGCTCATTGCCGACGCTGAACGTTGACCACACACACACACACACACGCTGACAGGGGCACTCTGGGACACAAGGAGGACTGATACGGGCAGAACAAACAGAAGTGCTCTGAAGGTGTTTATGTCGCAGGCTGTTTGCAGGTGTAGGTGTTTTGCAGGTGTGATTAGGAGGCGAGGATGCCAAATATGAAGTAACAGTACCTGGCAGGTGATGATCTCAGATATATAATGTAACACCTGCAGGGCTGACACTCCCCTATCATTTACACACATGTTAATATCTGCAGGCAGAAATAACAGCACTGATGAAAACAGGAAAACAGGTACCGCTGGCTTTGGGGGTTGCTGTAGAGGCTGGAGCAGTGGTGTCAGCAGGTTTGGAGGCTGTTGGAGTTGTGGTGAGCTGTGGTGGTCTCAGCAGGTTTCCTGGTTTTACTTGATGAAGAGGAGGTCACTGAGAGGAGGATGAAAGCCCTCTGATCCCTGGAGGTTGTCATGTCGTTCGAGGCTCACAACTTCACACTTCACGTCATAAAACACCTGAATGTTCTTAGGAAACTTCTGAATACTTACCTTCCTGCACGTCCCAGGTTACAGGCGTTACTGTACCTGGATGATGTGAGAGTTTACTTTCCCAGTTTCAATCCAGCCTGAAACAAACTGCAGACACATTCAAACTAAGAAGAAGGACTGTGTTTTACCCCTCTCAGCCATGTCTCAGTGGATGTCTGAAGCCTACAGAGAAGAAGCTGTTTGAAACACAGGATGAAGGGAGACGGCTCAATCCCAGGTGAAGCTTACCTTTGTGTCCCCCCTCTGCAGAGGATGTCAGTCCTCCTGACAGACCATGAGGCAAAATAGGATAAGTTCAGTAAACTGTAGGTACAGAGGGGATAACAGATAACAGAGGGGATAAGATGAGAGCTTATTATATATAAAACAGGCCTGGGTCTAATACTGGCAGCTACGCTCGGCACAGAAACACTATGTGAACACACGGCCTGATCAGTGAGCCTTCAGCATATCAGCCTTCAGTCAGGTGATCCGCTGCGTCCTCAGGTAACAACCTCATGTCTTTGTAAAGCTTTAATGCTTTATTAAAAAGCATTGAAGCTTTTATTTCTTTTATTAAACTAACTAAATTCATGAAACCTCACAGACTCTTCAGTGCGAGACGTCTCTGTCAGTGACCCGTCTAAGGACAGCAGATGAGCGATGATCAGCAGGATCTTCTGAGGTGTAAAGTTTGATCTCATTGACTTTATCTCTCTTTAATCATCCAACAATAAGCCCTGTTATTATTGAACGTTGCTGTGGAGCAGAGATGAATGATTAATTGTTCTATTGATAATGTAGTTACGCAACTGTGCTGTGTGTGACAGTGAGTCTGCCATGGTTTCTGTTTTCTGAGCTGTTTTGCAACTATCAGGACGTCGTATCAGCAGCATCGTAAACTCTAATCTAACCTATAGCGGCTTTGTTCACCTCTGCCAGCTTTCACAGGTGTAACCTGCTGTTTATCTGCCACCATGAGGAGGCTGATAAGATTATTATTGAGCTGTTTGATGTTTAATGCACGCTGTCAGCATCATATTTATTCAAACCCTTTTAATGGTCGTCTTTTTATTGTCTTTTTAAAACCTTTTATTTCTTCATTTATCTCCTTATTTACATTGCTTATTGCTCTAACTGCCTTTGTTTCTGTTTCATCACTTTGATTCCTTTTATTTGCACTTATTCTTGTTGACCTTTTATTGTGTTTGACCTTTGTTGAACTTTCAAGACTTCTCTCAGTTTGGCCTCATTGTTGAAAGTTCTGTAATCTGTTTTGTGTTCTGTAAAGTTCCTGAGCTCCTGCCTTTGCTTTACCTGTCAAAGCACTTAAGCATCTGTTTTTAAAGTTGCTATATAAATAAAGCTATTATTATTTATGCACAACCAGTCAAAAGTTTGGACAAATTTTCTCATACAAGTGAATGAAACCCGGGTTTGGATAAAGTTGGCATTTCTCTGTGGAGTCCGTGTTTTCCTCTTGCATGCGTGGGTTCCCTCCCGGGTCTCCGGCTTCCTCCCACAGTGCTTGTTAGGTTAATTGGTGACTCTAAATTGCCCGAAAGGTTGTCTGTCTCTGTAGGCTTGTTCAAGATGAGCACGGCCTGCGCAGAATCGATCGCCGCCTTGCCAAGCATGTTGCATGACGGTTAGATTGTTGTCCGACTTACTCTGAAAACCCGACTACGCGAGGCTTTGAAGTCCCGCTGGAGCGAGGCGGCCGCAGTTCTCAGGGCCAGGCGCTGCAGTTGCTCTCCACTGACTCATTCCTCATGAACGTTGTCTTAATAAAGATAAATACAATGACATTTATAGTAAATAACTATTAAAAGCCCTGAATAAAGTATAATGAGAACTTAATATTACATCCAATTAAAATAATAATGATAGTAATAACAACAACAACAACAACAACAACAACAAATGAAGACTTTATTCACTTCAGTTTACAGTGAGGTGTTGGTATTACAGATGCTTGACGAGGCGAGCAGCAAACTTTTCAACAAAGAAGTGTCCGACTTTATGACTCCTCCCCCGACTGCAATCTGCTACTCTCACCTGTCGAGGCGAGCAGGCAGTCACCTCGAACAAGTCTTATGTGTCAGCCCTGTGACTGACTGGCGACCAGTCCACGGTGTACCCCGCCTTTCGCCCAATGACAGCTGGGATAGGCTCCAGCCCCCCGCGACCCTTAACAGGATAAGGTATGGATAGATAGATAGATAGATATCTATATATAGATAATGGATGGATAAATAAACCAACATGTCATCTGAGAATCACCTGCACAGGTGTTAGGAACCATCAAACTTTTGTTAGAGGGCGAACAATGGGACTGTAACGGCTGGGTGCACAGGGAAAGGACTCAGACTCAAACATGGTATGATAAAAAAAACAGTCTTAGCAAGCAGAGTTCATTACACAGGTAGGCAGTCAGCGAAAGGCAAACAGGTCCAATAAGGAGCAGGCAAAGGCGAGGTCAGGAATAAACAATCCAAAAGGGTCAAACCAACACTGTGAACTCTGGGAGGGGCGCTGGAACGCTTGACACGCAGGACAAAGACGAAGTGGCACAGAGCAAGGGGAACAAAGTAAATACACTAGAGCTGATCTTCATGTTCATCTTCTCTGCATTGTTACCTTATTAATGCACAGAGAGGCGACCTTAAAGCACCTTCACACTATGCACAGGAGTCATCATGAGGACACCTGAAGAGCCTCTGCTGGTCCAGTTAAGATCGCTGATATCAGCAGTGTGGAGAAATGCCTGGACAGCAGTTTACTGTCATCAGGCCGGTGTCTGGTACGCTGTGGTACAACACTGATTTAATATCTCAGGATCAATAAACAAGTTCTCTGAGTGACCGGGCTGCATGATCACGTTACTCTGACATGTTCTTCAGCAGGTTAAAGTCAAACTCCACATCACCTGAATAAAGCTTGAGGTGTATTTATTAGTTCATAAAGAATATCAGGTGCATGCTTGTTCTGTACATTGTCCGATCAAGATAAAAGAGTAACTTCACACCCGGGTCTGACCATAACTGAGAGCGACACAGAGTCACGCGGCTCATATGCCACAGAGGGCTTTTCTGAGGTGGAGGACTTCTCCCCTCCAGAGTCCCCTGAAGAGCGCTTTAGTGTGGTGGAGGGCCATGGTGGTCCAGAGCCCGATCAGTTCAAGCTGTTGGCTCCAGCCGCTCTAATGCCTGAAGCCGGAGCTTTCTGAGCCGAGGCAATGCAAGGGCAAGAGAGAATGGGCGCAGTCTCTGAGTGGTAACATAACAGTGTAAAATGTGCCAGCAAAAATAATGTAAACTCTATTGATGAGGATATATTTGAAAATGAGCGCGGTTTCACAGACTCCCTCTCAAAGACGGGGACCGGAAGGGGTGTGGTGCCAACCTCTGATTGACAGGCGTTAACATTTTTAAAAAATAAATTTCATTACGTAGTTTTGTCCCAAACGGTCGTCTCTACGTCACCATCGGCTGGCAAGTTTCAGGGCTGATTTAAAACCGTAGATGGCGTGTTGGAGCCATTTCCAACCCATGAAATACTGATACATTTGGAAAGAATTGTCAATATTAACACCAGCATTGATGTGTTTCATCACAGTACAGCAATATCATTTAGATTACAGCTCAAAAAACATGTTTAAGTGTGCAGTCACTCTTTAAATAACACAAATATATTCGTTCAGACGTTCATAGAGGGGACATGAAGAGGGCCCCTAATGGGCTCCATACGGGGCCAGTGATTTATGAATGTAGCCCAGTTGGGACCATGTTAACTGTCTGCATGCTATATCCCTCTGTAGCCCATGTACACATCCATATGAACCCCAACACCGACCCACTTACAAGCCCCCTCCGAGCCCATCCACGGTCCAAAGCTAACCCAGGTAGACCCCTCATTGATGTGCAGGCTGGGATCATTTCATCGCTCCACGAACAGTTCAGAGAAAGCCTTCTGACCGATGGGTTTGGATGAGTGAGCCACAGTGTGATCAGAAAGGTTACACAGTTCGATAAATCAGGAAACCAGACTCAGGTCACTGATCAAAGTCGGATTTAAAACATATTTTATAGGTGTCAAAGGTCAAACAGAGGAAGATTTTTACCTTTTTTGTGTTTAATGAAAGATTAAACCAATAATCCTGTAAATATGTGGAGCAGTATTGGTGCCCAGGTGGTGGACGCCATCTTGGCTTCATAGTTGAAGGAGGGAACACGCCGTTGGTGAAGGTGGCAGGGTAATTTCACAACAACCCAAGTTATACTGATTTGAAGTTAAGTGACAATCATGGTCAAATGTTTAGCTCACCTGATTGTAATTCAGCATTTAAAAAGAAGAAGAAGAAAGGGTTAAATGTTGGGTCATGATTTCTGAAGTGTACGACAGCTGTGATATATTTGAGACAACTCCACCCTGTCAGAATCCACACACTAAGCAAGTAAGTACATCGTGTGCACAGTCCACCACATGCAGTGTGTTAAAATAAGAATTCAAACCAGGACACAGCATCTGATAAAATCAGCTAAAGTTACCCTGAAAAAATCCAGCTGTTGTTTTATTAAAACAGGGAGAAAACTATCATAAAGGAGAGCACGTAAATTTGGTCAGATGTTTGTCCTTCTCATAGCTTATTTATCCAAATGTTTGTACCAGCTGATGGATAGCTGTTAGGTACTTAATGCTAGCTGTTAATCACTACTGTAGAGGCTGTTCTAGTAGTGTTTACCAAAAGGCTTCTGAGGCATTACCACCCCCTAGTGGACAGGGAGAGGGCTGACTCATATGTGCATAGTTCAAGTTAGCGGCAGATTATTGGCCAACACCAACACTACCAGTTGTACCCGGGATACTTCAGGGTGTTTCTCGACTTCAAACACAAACAGGCATTACAGAATGTGATGTACCTCATAGTAGGCCTGTCTCGCTAGCAGTTTATTTATCCATATTTGTACCGGCTGATGGCTAGCTGTTTGGTAGCTAGTGCTAGCTGCTAATCTTTTTTTTTTTTTTTTTAATTATTATTAGTACATAACATACATACAAGCATACATATCAGACAAATAACCCCTCCCCCCACCCCTTCCATAAGACACAACAAAACAAAATAAAGCAAAATAAAAACAAACAAGATAATATGGTTATTTTGATTATTACAAACATTATTGCCAGAAATAAGCTACACATCTCTTTATCTCTTTATCTGGAGTACATATTGAAACTTTCTAAAATTTGTTTTGTTCTGATAGCCTTCTTATTTTTACAGTTTTTGATTGTATCAGCATATTGCTGCAGTTCCAAAAAAAACACATCAGCATTTGGTTTAGAGTTTGCCCATTTTTTCTTGTGAATATGAAATTTCCCAAGCATCAGGATTAATTGTACAAAAAAAGCTGTATAATTGTCCACATTTTCGTCAAAGTAAATGAAGATGTCCTTTTCCTGTAAAAGAATTACTTGTCCTGTTATTGTCCTGATATAATGCTGTACATCAATCCAAAATGTTTTTGAAAATACACATTGATAAAACAGATGATGAATTGTTTCCTCTTCATTCTCACAGAATTTACACAACAGATCATTATCAATATTAAATCTTGCTAATTTCTTTTGTGTTGGATAAATCTTATGTAATATCTTAAATGAAACCTCTTTAACTTTATTGTTTAAGCAAAACTTCTCACCAACCATCCATGCTTCTTGCCAAGTAATATCTCCATAACATGAATTCCAAAAAGATTGTCCTAAGGGTAAAGATGGGGTTAGCATACAATTTCTAATATATTTATTTGAGCATTTTTTCTTTGTTATATCGACTTCTCCCACAAAAATCCGACTATCAAAAGAGCCAGCAGTAGGAAAAGTAAAATCATAAGTTCCTGCGCTCTGAAAAAGCTGCAGTAAACCTCTTGGTAAAGCATCAAACACATCTGTAAACTCTTTGGGTGGGACTGGAAGCTGAAATTTATTTATAAATTCTTGGTAAGAGAGTAATTGTCCTCCAGCATTAAAGAGTTGTTTAACATAAATAATTCCATAATCAAACCACTTCCTGTAAAATAACGATTTGTTTTTATAGAGAATATTTTCATTGTTCCACATGTAGAAATTAGTTGGTGAGAAGTTATGCTTATAGATTAGTTTCCAGGCAAGTAAGGCTTGTTTATGAAAGTTTGACAGTTTAATCTGTAATTTTTCTATTTTATAGTTACATTTCAATAAAAAATGGGTTCCACCAACAGCATTAAATACAAACTTAGGAAAAGTGTTCCAGATGCTATCTATCTCTTTGATTAGGTTTGCCAACCACTGCACTTTGAAAGTATTGTTCAACATTTCAAAACTTAACACCTCCATGCCTCCTTTACTTTTAGGGTTACATAGGATTTGTTTCTTTATATAGTGACATCTATTCTTCCAGATAAAGTTAAATACAGTCTTATCTAATTTCTTGTAAATAGCTGGGGGCATTTCAAGAGACAGGGACATATATACAGATCTGGATATACCTTCAGCTTTGGAAAGAAGAACTCTGCCACTCAGTGACAGGTCTCTCATCAACCACATATTAAACCTCTTGGCTATTTGTTGTGTTATTGGGTTAAAGTTTAAGCTACAGCGATCCTTGTCGTTTTTATGAATAACCACATCTAAGTAAGTGACAGTGTTCTTAACAGGAATACCATTCAGGTCTGACAGATCACTTTCTTTGATTGGCAATAGAACAGATTTATTTAAATTCATCCTCAGACCGGATTCAGTTGAAAATTCATTAATACAGTCAATTGCTTTGTTTACTTCATATCTATCTCTTAAAAAAATTGTTGTATCATCTGCTAATTGAGCCAATTTAAATTCTTTGTCTAAAGCGTTTATACCTTTAAATGTATTCTTTTTTATGTGTACAGCCATGACCTGTGTAACCAAAAGAAATAAGAATGGACTTAATGGACAGCCCTGTCTGATTCCACGGTTAATACAGAATCTGGGGGTGGTACCACATGTCAGTTTTACTGAGCTGTTACATCCTTTATATAAGGTTTTTATTGCTTTTTGAAACCTTTCTCCAAATCCAAAAAACTCAATAGTTTTAATCGTAAACTGGTGACCGACTGTGTCAAATGCTTTATAGAAATCAACAAATAAGATAAAGCTATCATCAGGTAGAAAACAATTATAATCAATCATGTCTAGTATTAATCTTATGTTGTTGACTATGTTTCTTCCAGGAATAAATCCAGATTGCTCCTCATCAATAATATCATCTAATCCAAGTTTTAGTCTTTTGGCAAAAATTGAAGCAAATATTTTGGCATCATTATTCAACAGACTGATCGGTCTCCAGTTCTCAATACTAAGTTTATCTTTGTTTGGTTTTGGAATTAATTTAATCAAACCTTGTTTCAGAGTTGGAGGTAACTCCTCTTTTTCTAAAGCTTCTTCAAACATTGCTGCTAAAAATGGAGCTAATGTCTTACTAAAGTCTTTATAGAATTCTCCAATCAGCCCGTCATTTCCAGGTGATTTATTGTCTTTCAAAGCTTTAATACAGGTTTGTACATCCTTTAAGCTAATTTTTTGGTCGCAGATTAATTTATAGTTATCATCAATTTTTTTAATATCTGGTTCTAAGCCTTTAAGAAACACAGCCATATTATCTTGGTCTAGTGAGTCAGCACTGTACAGTGTTTCATAGAACTTGGCCACATGTTGTGAGATTTCTTTTTCATTATCACATATTACATCATTAACTCTGAGTTTGTTCAGAGATGACTGTTCATAATTTCTTTTTTCCAAGTTAAAAAAGTATTTGGTGCATTTTTCACCTTGCTCAAGCCATCTTCTCCTAGATCTGACAAAAGCACCCTTAGCTTTTTCTTCATATATTTTGTCCAGTTCAGCTTGTGCAGTTGTCAGATCTTTAATTTCTTCTACAGATAGATTTAATTTACTTGATAATCTTATAATTTCTGTGACCATTTGAGACTCTTTCTCTTTGTTTGTTCTAGAGATCTTTTTACTCATTAATATGGCAAGATTTCTAACTTCAAATTTCATTAACTCCCAGTATTTGCTATAACTACTAAGTAACTTTGCTTGTTTCCAGTATTTATCTATAGTTTTTTGCGTTTCTTTTTGAAATTCTTTATTCTGTAACAGTGTCTTATTTAATTTCCAGTAATCTCTATTAAAATTCTGTTCTCTAACCCCCATATTAATTCTTATTGTTACAGCATTGTGATCTGTAAGAACTGTTGGTTCTATTATGATTGAATCTACTTTATCCTCCAAATCTGATGAAATTAACCAAAAGTCTATACGGGATTGAAGAGACCTATCTTTGTTACTCCAGGTATATGCTTTTTCATTCGAGTGCCTGTGTCTCCAGATATCTATCAAGCCTATCCTGCTACTTATATTTTCCAATTCATTTGTCCGTTTATTCTTGGGAGGCCACCTGTCCATACTCTCATCCATCACTGTGTTGAAGTCCCCCCCCCATAAGACCTTAGCCACAGGAAGAGTTGTTGTTAAGTGACGAAGCTTATTTTCTATTGTTTCAAATAAAGTCATATTCATTTTTTTATTATTGGAGGCATAAACGTTTACAACGTTGCTAGCTGCTAATCACTACTGTAGAGGATGTTCTCGTAGTGTTTTTGGTATCTACCATAAGGATTTCAAGGCATTACTACCCCCTAGTGGACGGGGGGAGGGCTGACTCTTATGTGCATGTAGCAGGGAAAACAAAGATGTATGTAAAACGATATGTGATCTGGTCAGCAGAGACACGCTGGATTTGTCTAAGTGTAATGGACTTTATCTGGATACAAAACCAGTTAAAATCAAAACTTCAAAGTTGGAACTGTAATAAGAAGTGTTGGTATAATGTTGGTGCTACACCACTACAGGGATACGATTGGATGTCACTATTCAGCTGTGAATGGTGTGGTCAAGTCAGTGATTGTGATGTTAGAATAAACCCTGTGATACCCATCATTACAAAGAGACATCATACATATATCATACAGATGGGTGTAACTGAAGTAAGACTTTATGCAGCAGATTTAAAACAGAGTTATTTCATTGTGCATTTAAAAGTTGCGAGTGAAAATGTTCACAAGAAGGAGACATCATTCAGGCATGTTGTTTAAAGGTTTATTTATGTTGGAAGCATCATGATGTGAATCACAGGAGGCTGACACTGAGATGATTTCACTGATGATTCTTGAACATTGGTGGACTCGGTGAGAGACGGTGGGTCAAGTTTCTGAGGCTCAGGGCCAGTTGCAGCACTTGCAGGAGTCCCAGTAGATGAGTCCAGGCTGGCAGCGGTGCAGGTAGGTGTTCCCCTGGAAGCACTGGAAGTAGGTGGCCTCATCAGCCACGTTGGCATACAGACCATCGGGGCGACCACGACAGAAATCAGCAACGGGGTCCCTGGTGGTGGTGGGGGATGGGGTGGTGGTGGGCTTTGGTCCGAAGCCTGCCGAACCAGACATGGAGAAGGAAATGATTCAAACAAGTAAACAGAGGCTGAAACTAAACTTTACTGACACTTGACGGCAAACTACATATGAACCTCTTCATTACAGGATGGCATCTTTTGATCAGTCAGTAGATAGAATAAGAAAGAAGAAGTCACGGTAGAGAAGGAGATGGTGAAGTGTTTACCCATTGACATCCTGAGGTGGTTGATCAGAGGATACGATCCAGCGGAGCAGAAGGATCCTCCAAAGTCGTCCATGTCTAGAGTCCAGACATGAGCACCTCCCAGGTGGTTGGCCGTCATCCACTGGACCTACAGGAGGACCACATCATGAACAAAATGATTTAATGGAAGCAGTGAAATATGAATGAATAAACCTAGACAGGAGAATAAGGGACTCTGGATTTAATCACATATCGCAAGGCTGTACATGTGCTGCCCTAATATCATTCGACCTCGTGGTTACCTTTGAAGAAAGGCTGCGCAAGTCATCATAGCCCACCCAGGCACTGCCAAAGGTGGCGTAGGGAACCTCCTGTTCAGAGATCCATCCCACAGTTGCGCTAGGGGTGAAGCCACAGATCTGGTAACATAGAGGAAGGTTCAGGTTAGCGGCAGATAATAGGCCAGATCTTTCACCAACACTACCAGGAGTAACCATGATACATCAGGGTGTTTCTCCGAGTACTCACATGTGCCTTTGAGGCTTAAATGGTGATAGTTGGGCTTTTAAATTGTAAATTTAACATCAGTGATGCAGCAGCCATTGTTGTGAGACATCGACTTTAAACACTCAAACATTACAGAATGTGATGTACCTCATAGTAGGCCCAGAAGCCAGCAGTGCGAGTGTAGGGTCCAGCGTCTGCGGGGCCTTTGGCTGGTGCTCCCAGGCCGTTAGCTCCACTGGTGAGGCGGTAGGTTCGCCCGTAAGTGGGGACACCCAGCAGCAGCTTCTCAGCGGGGGCTCCCAGAGCCATCCAGTGACCAATAGACGAGTTCTAATGAGGACACAGAAGATCAGTCCTACAGTACAACACCAAACTGTTTGGCGGTTATAGTGTGATGAAGGTGCGTGTCTTTATTGTGACTTACGATGTTGTGATGAACGTGTGAGCCAGAGTCCACAGAGCTGCGGTACAGGGGGCTGTTGTGTCCGGTCACTGCCTCCCAGTGTCCATGGAAGTCATAGGTCATGACATTGATGAAGTCAAGTTTACTGTTGATATTCAAAGTGTTTTTTTAATATCAGCTCAAGTAGAAGTTTTACCATTTATGAAGGAGTATCACAGATCTACATGTAAGTTTAACAGTTCGGTAAAATTAAACTCACGCTGAGATTTCGTTGACCTCGTATGCTGCGTCAATGGTGGGAAGGAAGCCAGCCACGTTGGCTGACAGAAGCAGCTGAGTCTTCTTGGTGTCTTTGGCATCATCCTCAAAGGCCTTAACCAGCTCCTGCAGGCAGAGCCAACAACAACAACACCTCAGACCTCACCTCTAGCTTCTGATGAAGACATCTCATAGTGCTTCTCATGGTGCTTCGTTTGCTGTATCTGCTTTGTGATATATATTAAGATTTGTATTTGCAGGTATCTGGTTGGACTAAAACTGAAGCCTGACTAACCAACGTTCATGGTCCCCAGAGGAAGAAGCCCACTGCCTTTGCTGTTCCTCTGACACCTCCTTTCCCACCATGTTAGCTAAATATCTCAAACATCATTGGATGGATTTGAATAAGATGTGGGTCAGATGTTCATGGTGTCCTGAGGATAAACCATAATTTCTTTGGTGATCCCTTGACCTTTCATCTATCACCACCATCAAATGTTAAATTCATCCAGCATCTCATTGTCTACTAAAGGCTCTAAACGTCTCTCTTTCCTCCAGCGCCACCTTGAGGTAGACATCTGTAGTTTGGGGTGCTCAACAACCATTGGATGTATTGTCATGAACTTGGAACACCCATTAACTTCCCCTTTAGAAGGAGTAATGTTTACCTGTGCTGATGTTTCATCTCTGCCATCATCACGTCAACATTTTAATGTGTCTAAAACTTTGGTTTTCCATCAAATACCTGCAGAAGTTTCAACATTCTCGCAATCCTCAGCTGTCCTTTTTGTTTAAGATGACACCACTAAAAGGTTCAAATCTATTGGCTTAAAGGCACAGATCTATCGACACACACCCCTCATTTACATCAACTATAAGTGAAAGATGGGGTCCACGCTCACCTTGACGAGCAGGGTGAACTTCTGCTTGTCTGTCAGTGGGCTCCCGTTGTGAGCAGGGTACTCCCAGGCCAGGTTCAGCCCGTCAAATTTATGGGTTCGCAGGAAGCTGATGGCCGACTTGATGAAGGCGGCACGACTCTCAGGCGTGGAGACTGTGGCGATGAATCTGGTGGGACGTAAGGTACAACGTCAGAGGAAGGTGGACGGAGAGTTGAAGGTGTGTGTCATGTGAGATGAGATTTATACTCACGGGCTGATTCCATTGCTGGTTCCTCCGACAGACAACAGAGTCTTCAGAGCAGGGTTACTGATGACAGAGAGATAGACACATTAGTTTAATTAGAATTTACACCATAGACTGTTTATAAGCCAGTGTCTTAAACCTGTATTATCTTTAATACAGCAGGGGGCGACTCCACTGATTCTAAAAGAAGTCTATGAGCAAATGGTCCTACTTCTCTTTTGATTTATTCCCCCAGCAAACATTTTCCTAATGAGTTTATGGTCTCAATCTCTAGTTTCAAGTCAACACAGCATGATGTTCATTTAGTCAATGATGCTGCCATTTAGAGTCACAGAGACCATAAAGCAGGGGAGGGTTTAGGGCGGGGCAACCTGTGATTGACAAGTTGCAAACACAGTGACCTGAAAAACAATCTTGTTCATAGTTCAGTCGGACTCAAAGACATTCAGAAGACTGTTTGTTCAGTAATAACAGTTTGTTTAAAGCCTATTTTTCACAATCCAAAATTAGCATCTCTGTTAATATGACAATAACAGAGAAACTAGCGCTAGCATTAGCTAATAACGTAGCATTTGCTAACCCCTCGCTCTTTTTCAGCTACACCCTCTTGTCCAAAAAAGGTCACGCCAGGCTTCAGAAAACAAGACGGTGACGACCAAAATGCTAAACTCCGGGATTACAAAACAGCATGATAAACAATGAGTGATGTCACAGAGGCCACGCCCACTTCTTATATACAGTTATTATTGACCAGTTCTTATTAAAAGACAGAGCTGATATTAGGACGCACACACGATCCTACATACAGATACGTCTTCTGCAGTCTTCTTTCTTATTTTTGTTAATGTTTTTATTTTCACTCTTTAGTTTCACTCCACCTGAAAAGAGTCTGTTAGATTTTAGATATAATGAAAATTCAGCCCTTGAACACCGAGTGTGTGTGTGTGTGTGTGTGTGTGTGTCCTGTCAGATTGTGTTTACACTCACGCTTTCTTGAGAACGTTCAGGCGGCCGTACTGCTCCACGTCGTTCCACTCAACGGGGCTGATCTGGTTGAAGCTGTTGATGGTGGCCAGAGCGTAGATCACGTGTGTGCACAGGAAGGGGTCGATGTTGTCGGGGGTAAATTTGGCGGCGCCAGGCCTGTACTGGGCCCAGTTGGTCATGTGACACACCAGTTTACTGGAGGAGGCTGAGGAAGAGGCAGCAGAGCAGTGTTAGAGGTTATGTGTGCATGTGTTGGATCATGTGAAGAAGGGAGGATGCTGAGGGACGTCTTACCGATGTGCAGGACGAGCAGAACGCCCAGAGCTGCAGGAGAACAGAGAGGAGACAGGACTTCTTATTTTACAGACATCAACATGAGCACAAACAAAGACCTGCTGACAGTTTGCCAGATTCTTACTTTAAAAATAGATTATTTTATGACCATGGAGATTATTAAAGCTGGATTAAAGATAGTTTGACCAGTGAAGCACACGTCCTGCTGAACGGCATCATTTATGGATTGATTTCTGCTATTGTTCAGCTCAATACAAGAATGAATGTTATTTACCTGGGAGGAGTCTGACCATGGTGATTTTGGGGATCCAAGCGATGTTGCAGAGTGAAACTGTCACTGACAGGAAATGAACAACAGCAGGAGAGAGATAAAACAGGTGTTAAACTGCAGCCTCAGTCTGTTCAGTCAGACTGCAAGCAGAATAAAAAGTCAGACGTCTGCTGATGGAGCAACTTTCTCTAACACTTCAAATGCACAAAAGATAAAGATTCCACATGCAGCAGCTGATCTGTACTCATACAACTCAGGTCTTCTTACCTGTCTTCAGGATGAACAGCAGCCGAGTCCGAGGATCTGTGGACTCGTTCACATTTATATTTGACTCATTAATGACTAATAGCTGGAGTCAAAGTGCAGCTGATAACGGCTCAGAGTGACGACACATCTGATAACCTGCTCAGGTAGGACTGAGAGATTTACACCTGCTGGGAAATAAGAAATGCTGATCTGTTTACAGGAATAATGAAGATTAATGATACACTAATAGAGGAGATGATAATCAGTGAAACCTGCAGCATTCTGTTTCCTGATGAGGTTGATCAGGAGCTTCAGGTGACCTCGCTGAGTAAATTAAATCTGATTAATTAAATACCTTTGTTTTCTCTCTTAAAAACAATAAAATCAGTTAATTCTTAGTTTAATCTTCCTGACTTTAGCACAGAAACAGGTCCAGGATGTATCTGCATTTGCATCTCCTTTTACAAAGTGCATTGTGGGAAAATAATGTCCATCAACAACATACACAATAATTTGTCCCTCGTGCTTCTGTTTTCTAACTCCATCATTTACTGTTCTGTTTGGTTTTATTCACTTTTTGCTGCAGGTTTAAATCCTCCTCAGTGTGTTTGACTCTTTATACAATCAGACCCTCAGGACATCAGGACCATGTGATCATTATTAAATATATAATAAGCAGGATTTTCCTCACTTATGGGCATGTGTGTTGGTGAGTGTGTGTGCAGCCCCTTGTGAGACCCTCCCCTCTGCATCTATTCTGTTGTTTTGCTTAGCGAAGGGACGTTTTCAGGAGGGGCGCTGTTGTGGTTCAAATTAGCAACTGCGCCCCATTCAGACCGGCGAACATGGCGAAAGAGCGATGCAGAGTTGGCCTTCTTTCGGTTGGTCAGGTAGGTGCCTCAAACCGGGTAAGACAAGCATGCTAGCGCAGAGGTAAGCAGCGGTTAGCATGCTAGAGCAAAGCTAACGGGCGGTTAGCATGCTAGCGCAACGGTAACTGGCGGTTAGGATGCTAGCGTAAGGGTAACCGTGATGCAGTCGGTGTTTGCTCGGCGGGGTGGGCGTGTTCTCGCACGAGAGAGTGAGCGTGAGCTTCTGGTGACGAAGAGCCCAGGAGGAGGGGCCCAGTTTGAATGTGTTGTTGACAAAATGTAAGGAAAAATTCTACTTACTATAACTGTACATGTAATAAAATCACACGTGAATGAAATACAATTCCAAGGTGTTTATTTGAAATCATATTTACAGTCAGCATCGACCTGAGCCTCAGTGACGGCCAGACGACGGCTCTGCATAAACACTGAAAACAGTTTGTACAGATTAAAGCAGAGACAGACACATCAGGAGCAGAGAGGAAGCAGAGCTGTACAGTGCGATGATAAAAAAAAGGTTTGAGATGTTAAAGATGAAATATGAGCATTTTAGGTTTTTATTGTGTAATAAAGAATCTTTTGAACCGTTGGTTTGACAAAAGAAGAAATGTGAAGACGTCACTTTGAGCTCGAGAAACTGTGATGAGCTTTTTCAGGACTTTCTGAAGTTGTATCGGCTCAAGAATAAATCGACTAATCTTAAAAACACTCAGCAGATTAATCAATAACAAAAATAACCTGCTGCAGCAGTGACGAAGGTTTAAATCAGGGTAAGAATAATGTTTTGAACTCTAAAAACATGAAACATGAACAATAAAATAAATAATAAAGCTCAGGGTGCGCATGTTTGAAATCTGTGTTCATAAAAAGTGAGATTCGTTGTCTTGTCTACGTTACACAAACTAAGTCTACATTTTGGTGTTTTTTATGAAGCACATAATAAACAGTGACAGCACCCCGCCAAAATAAAGCACATCATTGTACAATCAAGTGGTCCATCATTCAACCAGCTGCAAAGCAAAACGCTGAAGAAACACACAGAGGTTTGGTTGTCCAGACCATGAACGTGTTTAAATACTGTACAATCAAATATATCAACAGGAAACGACGTGAACAGAATAAAGATTTAAACTTCCTGTCTCTCAGGACGAATCTTTGACTGTCTGATGACTCATGCAAATGGCGGCCATGTTTTTAAAGTACCTGCCTCTAAGATGCCACCGTCCACGCCAGTTTGCTCAGTGGTTCTGCTAACATGCTGAAGAAAACCGAGTTAACCTTTGACCTTTGACTTCCGTTGCACTTTGAAGCTGAACTTTAAGAAGCAGGTCAGATTGAAGTATTACAAGTATTACATTATAAGTATAACAGACTGAACTGAGCTGTGTTGTTTGGCAGTAAGAGGAACAATCTGTAAACACAGTCTGAACCCAGATCAGCTCCTCTTTTACTTCTGCACGATTCAGCTGGTTCAACACCTCTGAGCTAAAATAACATGAAAATGTGCGTGACCTGAGCCTGAGGTCAGAGGTCACGTCCTTCCTGTAAACTGCAGCAACACACACGTTACATAAGAGCTGATAAACGCTGACAGGAGGAGGATTTACGACCCTGTTAACTCTGATAACTTTCATGTGTCGCACTGATTCATCCTTTCATGTCAGCATCTCAGCGCCGCAGTAAACACAAAGAGCACAGTAAACACACAACATGAGCTTTGTCACATCCTGTCAGAGATACTCACACTGCAGGCCGACACACGTAAACACAGAAATAAATACTTCATACATACAACATGAGACGTGTGAAATCTAACCTGTAAACATTCATGTGGACACACACACATCACCTGTCAGTCTGTCCTGTATGTACACACATTATTTACACCTGCAGTCTGTCAGTCTCTGCAGGCCAGAGAACACCAGAGTGAGACGACACAGGTGTGATGGTCCCCATAAGGCATGATTTAAACACACACAGAGCGGCCCCCCCCATCCTTAAAAAAAGACCCATCTGTTTTTATTATAAAAAAAAGAAAGGTGCAGAGCTACAACCTTCCCCGACCACTGTGAACCCCCCAAACGCCCCCCAACACAGGCAGAGACACACAAAGGAGATCTCGCTTCATGCCGTTAAAGTTAAAAGTCCTCTGATTGGCTGAAATCACAGGCCGGACAACGATACAGTGAGAAGAACCAATCCAGAGAGGAGGAGGAGGAGGAGACTGGACCGTGTGGGCGGGGCCTCGTTCTGCACCATCATACCAGTTCCTGTCAGAGAGACAGACCCAGAGAGAGAGGGACAGACAGACAGATGGAGAGAGAGAGGCAATTACATGATGCTTGGCAATGTTGTAACAATTACATTCATGAAAATAAAGCTTTTTGAATTGAACTGAAAATTGAAAAATTGACAGACAGACAGACAGACAGTCATAAGGTCTGCAGGTCCTGGATGTGTAATGAATATTTCCTGTCCTGTAGTCTGAACTTTAATCTGTAAACCAGCCCACTTACATAAATAACCTGTACAACATATAAGCAGAGAACTTTGACGTTTGTCTCCTACCTGCTGATATGTATCTGAAGCAAAAAGATGATTTTTTGAACCACAAACAGATGTTACAACACTCTCTTCAAACACACCAGACTCCATTCACAAAAACAGTGATTTTACCTCACAGAACACAGGAGCTGCTGCTCTACTATTGCACTGATTAATTAGTCCGTTATGTGTTCCATGGAGGCAGCAGTAGAGCAGCAGCTCCTGTGTTCTGTGAGGTAAAATGAGTGCTTTTGTTAATGAAGTCTGGTGTGTTTGAAGAGAGCGATGTAACGACTGTTTGTGGTTAAAAAAAAAATCTTCCTCTGTAACAAAAAGGTCTCTCTCTGTAGGGACCCTTTCTGTAATGTTGTCAGACACTTAGAGTAACAATCTGAGCCTGTCAGTGGAAACAACAAGAACTTTTAGTCGACAAACTTTGATCCATCAAGGATTATGTTGCAGCCATTACAGCCTGTTTCACTGCTGCAGGATGAAGACGTCTATTGGAGACATTCAAACACTTTTTCAATGACAGCAGAGTTCTTCTTTTATCATTTCATTCAGTAACGTCTTAACAAATGTGTTTGGTGTGTGTTTAAAACTCGACCAGTGTATTAAACTTTAACAGTCTCTAACCTATATTAATAACAGTCCTTAAGTATATGATCATATGAACACACAGGACTTTAACTGTCGTATATTAGTTGTAGATAATCTGACATGTTTATGATCAACATAATAAATATAGTGTTCATATCTCTGAGATAACACCACCTTCAGAGAATCAAGGCTTCAGTTTCCTGTGACCTTTAACTACAGACATTATTAATTATGTAAGAATCATACTGAGGAGTTCAATAAGATTTCAGGTACATCAGGTGCTAATGATGAACACGAGCCTGTTCTATTACAGGACATGTGAGCCTCAGGAGGTGTGTGTTCTCTCACCTGAGTCTCGGGACACGATGATCTCATGTGCCGGCCCGTCCCCTCCCTCCCCCCACGACCGGATCTCCAGAACCACGTAACCGTTGTCTTTGGGCAGCGGCAGACTGACGGACGTCTTCGCTTTGTCCAGGACCTTCAGCGCCGTCTGACCCTCGTGTTTGTACAGAACCTGTAACACACACGCTTTTATATTCTTAATGTGCTTTGTGTTTGTCCTTTATAAACAGACATTTTCACACAGAAAAAGACCTGATAAAAATAATAATAATAATAATAATTAATAATAATTATCATGAATATTCAGTGTGTGCAGTTTCTTTAAGGCTTGAACTGATTCATTGACATATTTTCTAAAGGTTTATCTGAATATGTTTCCATGTAAGTCACGTTTCAATGAAGTTCAGTCTCCTAGCTGTCTTTCTGAGGTCACTCCAGTCTGATCAGGGTTCAAAGGTCATTGTCTTAAAGGGACAGTGCAGACTTTAATTGTCATTATCAACAGTCAGCACATTATTACCTTTTTTTTATTGTGTTATAAATGATAAGAAACACGAGCTTTACTTTAAAAAGGAGTATGTTTGACTCAAACACACAGACTCACTGAATTCTTATAATCAGTTTAATGTGTTCATTCACACATCCATCACTCACCTTGTACCCCAGCACAGCTGACTCGTTGTGCATGGCCTTCACTTGGTCCCACCGCACCGTCACCATTGAGCCTTCAGTCTTCCACGAGACGTTTCCTGGACGGCGGTTAGGAGCTGAGACAGAAACACAGACATGTTTAATATCAGAGGCAAAGGAGAGTTATTAAAGTGTGTGTGAGGAAACAGAAACACAGACATGTCTAATATTTAATATGACAAGGAAAAGGAGAGTTATTAAAGTGTGTGAGAGGAAACAGGTCTAAAGAGGATGAAAACATCATCACAGATTAACAGCGGAGCTGGATCATTAAAGGCTCCTCACACTGATGTCTGCTGCTCTGACTCATGAGCATCTGTCACATCTCTGCAGACTGAACCTCTGCATGTTAAAACCTCTGTGTGATTAAAGACAGAAAACTACACAAAACAATGCAAACAAGACTTCTCTGTCAAACATTTAAATAATCAGACAGACTTTATTTTAACTCACGTTTCATGTTTTAACAGTTATAGACATTTGTTCGTCTTTTCTGGTTGAATTATGTTTTTTTTCTTTTCTAAAAACAAACTTTTATTTCCCGAAGATATAAGTTCACTTTTTTATTACTATAAATAAAGTTTATAAAGTTTATTAGGTGTCGTGTATTAATACACATAGGGGGAATTCACTGAAGGATTGTGCTGCTTTTGCGCAAATGACACAACAAGACTCCTCCTCATTCTCCAAGCACACACAGAGGGTTAAATGCACCCCAAAGTGCACTGCAGAGCAAACAGCGTCTTTGTGCGCCGGTGCCGTTTGCGCGTATTTTGCACATATGACAAAAAGGACCTAATTCACAAACACCAGCACTAACATCACTTGCAGTTAGAGTGAGAATATTACCGCCTGCAGAGAGCTGGTGGTGAGCTATAAGGGCTGTCCCGCTCTTAGTTTAAACTGATCATAGCGACGATTCCACCTTTTGTGTGATCAAAAAATGTATTTGTCTGTAAAAACAATCAGTCAATAATATATTGTCATATCATAATCGGGAAACCAACCAGTCCGGGGCGAGGCTCAACCCCGGCACACAGGCACAGACACAGGCAGACGGTCTGGAGCCATTACGCAGGATGAGGGTTATTATCTGGATGAGCTGCTGTTGTGCGCTCGTTTAAAAACTGAAGCTGTATTACAGACTGTTAAACTAACACCTGTCGAGTCTGGGCTTCACAATAAACTGTTAAAAGAGCTGCCCCCTCCTCTCCCTGCTCATCATCGATCTGTGCATGGAGTTGGGATCCGTCAGTGTGGTGCTCAACTGATGCCTGATAGAGCAGACCGTGCCGCAGAGAGTGGAGGTGCAGACAGCTTCTCTCCACAATCAGACGCAAAACTGCACGGATCTGTGAAACTTCAAGGGTGTGTTTGTGCTTGAATATCATCAGTGTAATTTGCTTTGTGAATCGGACCCTGAGAAGGAGCTGATAGCGGGGGCAATTGATGTGCAATTTATGGCGCAATCAGCGGCCGCAATTCATTCATAGTGAATTCCCCCCATACTGTACACGTGTTTCACTGTGTGTGGGTGTATCTCTATATGAGATAAACAGCACAGCATTTTGGTTTAAACTAAAAAGAACAAATAAACACGTAACAGTAAATGACTGAGGAACATGTTTGTCAGATTCTGTCAGGTGTTACGGTGCTGAAAGGCTCCAGGCTGAGGAGTGACTCTAATCCTCCAGGTGAGCTCAGGTACGCTCTCAGTGTCTCCTCTCTCCCTGCAGCTGACAGGGATTGTGTGTTTGTGTCAGGAGGAGAGGTGGAGGAGGCGAACACTCGGGTTATTTGACCCTGCTGTCGGACTCACAGGATGTTACAGGTTACAGGCAGGATATGCCGGAGGAGATCAGTGCTCTGTGTGTCTGTAGGTGTGTGTGTAAGTGTGTGTGTGTAGGTGTGTGATGATACTGAAGTTAAATAATGACAAACAGCTCCAAGTGAAAAACTGAGACCTTTGTATGTCACAACTTTCATAAACACACCAGATCCCACCGACTACTACAGGTAAGGCACGACACCTGCTGCTCATAAACCCTGTGTGTGTCTGTGTGTGTGTGTGTGTGCTGCAGCCGTACGGGGTTTCCTGGTGGTGACGGTGGTGCGTGGAGACGGCGGCCCCGTGCCGGCGCTGTTGTACGCCAGCACGGCGACGTGGTACCGAGTGCTGGGTCTGAGTCCGGACACTCGGGCGGTGGTCTCCAGGCCCGCTGTCCGGACTCGGTCTGCTGCTGCTTCACGCTCGTGCTGCCGCCAGTACCGGATCTGAACACACACATAATCAACAGTTAAAATGAACAGTGACAGTGAGCTCCGCAGGGACTCCAATTATAACCTATAGCTCAAATCTCTGTGTGTCTCTTTGTTTCTGTGTCTAACAAGCTCATTTAATCTGATCAATAAGTGAAAATAAAATTGTTTCCTCTTTAAACCGGCCGTGAACCTGCTGATATCAGACGTGACATCATAGATCTGTGATGATCTTTGGCATTAATATAATCAGTAGATAAAGTTAGATTGAGTTATATCAACTGGATTAATAAATAAACTAATATATGATTTAACAGCAGGTCAGACTGTGCTCATAAACAGACTCGTCTCACAGAGAGAGGAGCTGCTCAGAGGAGCCGTGGGCTCAGAGATGAAGGCTGATGGCTGTAAAACGCAAAACATCAGTTTACACATAAAGTCAAACTCTGGATCTGAATGATTTATGATTTTTTATAAGTAAGATGTTGTTAAATCTAAGGAGACAGCTTTCCAGGTAATCTGCCCTCAGACTGTGTCACCATCTGATCAGGGCTCCAGCTAACGATGAATTTCATTACTGATTAACTTTTTAAGATTAAAGATTTAATGTATTTATTCTATGATGTGTATTTTGATGTGTTCTGCATGCTGTGTTCTATAACGTGTCACAAATGAGTGAAAAAGACGTCTTCATGTTTCTCCTTTGGTCAAAGCAACAGTTCAAAACCTGAAAACCTTCCTGTCAGTAACAAAGAAGAGCAGGAAACCATTTCAGAAGCTGGGAGCAGAACACATCTGACACTTCTGCTGGAAAAAAACGACTGAAATTATAAATTGATTATAATAATATTTGGCAGTTTGTTTTCTTTCGATCAAATAACTGATCATTTGTTGCTGCTCTACTTGTTACACAGAGCTCCAGCAGTTTTCAGCTTTGTCCACCAGGTGGCGTTCTCACCAGGTTCCACATGTTTGAACTGAGCTGGTAAAACTGCTTCTCTCTATATACATTTATATATATCCTGTCTGTTTGAAACACTTCAGGCCTCTTTAATGTAACTGAGAAAAGCTGTGATTCTTCTCCTCGTGTGCTTCCTGTCGGTGTCAGTTAAATAATAAAGATTCCATCCTGTGTTTGTGTCTGCAGTGTGAGGAGTGACTCCTGCGTCTCCTCACCTCGTATCCTCTCAGGATGCCGTTGGCGCTGAGCTGCTGGACGGGCTCCCAGGACACCTGGATCTCGAAGGCGGTCAGAACCGTGGCGTTGATGCTCGACGGTCCGACTGTGGGCTCTGTGAGTGAGGCAGAGTACAGATCATACTGTGTGAGGTACCAAAAGACAGCATGTTCATGTGAGTGAGATGTTAATCCACTGAGAGCTGTGGTCGCCCTCTGGTGGTGAGCCGAGACACTGCAGCTCCAGACAAACTGTTAAACACCTTTAATTACAAAATTTGCATTGTTTTTGTGTGTGTATATCTCTATGTATGTGTGTGTAAAAAGGAGCAGTTTGTGTTTCTGCCTGTTTTAAATCTTCCTTCAGTATAAAAGCAGAGTAAAGTCTTCTCTCATGCACACACACACATGCACGTCTGTGCGACCCACCTTCCTCTGCAGAGTGCACCACAGCGATCTGGCTGAACGGACCCTCTCCTCGTCGGTTATAGGCTCGGATCTTCACCTCGAACGGGCTGTACGGCATCAGGCTGTCGTTGAAGTAAACGTATCGAGACGACTCCACCTGAGGAACCTTCACCACCATCCACGCCGTCGTGTCCTTCTTCCTGAATGCCAGGATGTAGCCGAAGCCGTCGCCGTTCTGATACTCTCTGGCCATCGGCTGCAGGCAGAGGGGGACAGAGACGATAAAGACAGACTGAATATTCTTATTGAGAATAAATATAACCCTACAGGACGGTCCTCATGCATGCGTCATATACAAGAGAGCCGTCTGTGCACACGTTTATTAGAGGAGAATGCAGTCTAAAACCAGCTCTCAGGTGAACTCTGAAACAGGATTTATATGTTGTAAATATTCCTTTAAATCACTGAATCAGAAAGAAAACTCAGCGATCAGGACAAAATCCATCATTCAGTCCTTCTCTGCAGAAATACAGAAATTGAATAAATGTCTGTGTTTCTCCACTGACAGAGGAAACACAAAGGATGGATTTCAAAGTAAAAGCACTTTTACTTGGTTTGACTATATATATACATGTACTGTATACACCTCCACTCACCGTCCAGGTAACGATGAGCTCACTGCGGTCTCCCCCTCCTCCTCCAAGTCCACTGGGGGCCACAGTCGGGGCTGAGGGCCACAAATACACACACAGCATGAGACACATGATGACACACACGTCAGGGATCAGTGTGAAGTGTGAATATACTTTATGAAGAGATGCTGATTCACTCACACGTGTTGTTAATGCCTGAGTCTAAAAGATTGTTTCTTAGAGTTAAATCGTCGTGTGTTGTAACAGAATGACTGATGATCCTCAGTTCGGCCTTTCTTTGTATTTGTACACACCTGAGGTCTGCTTCCAGGTGTCATCTACATACGTGTCAAAGCCTTTAAAAGCTGTGTGCAGTCTGATGAATGGTCTCAGGTGATGTCACGCGAGTCAGCTTCAGTTGAGCTGAAGACCACATGAACATAAAGCAACCTGTCCTCATCTCTGCTGCAGGCTAGCCTCGACTCACATAGCACTCCTGAATCGTGGGCTGAAATGGAGTTGCATTGTGGGTAATGTAGGCGCCAGGTCTTAAGAAGAATGAGAGGAATAAACAGACGATGTCTCTCTGAACTGTCCTGAAAGTGTACTCTGACTTGATCACGCAGCATGGATCCATGTAGTTTTGAAACTGAGGGCAAACTAAGGAGGATGTGTTCTAATGAGGATGTGACCTTTGACCCCTGACCTGCTTGCTGAGTGCGGATGGTGTGTGACGGCATGCTGGGCTCTCCGCTGCCCAGGATGTTGCTGGCGATGACCTGGAACTCATAGTCCATCCACGGCATCAGACCCATCACCCGGGCCGACTCGGCGTTCCCCTCGATGTTCAGCGGGTCTGATGGCAAAGAGGAGGCGTGTTTTTATCACATTTAAGGTGTGCGAGGGAAAATGTCCAGTCTTAATGTTTAGTTTCAATTTGGTCTGTGAAATGTCAGAAATAACTTTAGTTTAGTCTGATTTGCAAAGATCTGTACCCTGCACACACACACACACACACACACACACACACACACCTGTCCTCATCCTCTTCCACTCTGACGTCAGCGTCGATTGGCCCATGATGACGTACTTCCCGATGGGACTGTGGTTGTCGTAGCCTCGACTCCACCTGAGCTCCACCGACGTCTCGGCCACGTTCTTCACCAGCAGACCTCCAGGGGGACCCGGGGGCCCTGAACGCAGCACACAGAGATGTTACTGACTGAGCCAGGAAGTGAATCAGTCGTATCTCAGAGTGTAGCAAGAGTGTGATCAGAGCTGCAGGATTTAGACATCCAATGATTCACAGATTAATTTCACTTTGTGCACATTTCTGCTACAGTCGTCCTGACAAAAACACCTTTCCTTCCTCCTTTCCTCACCAGAGTATGTGAGGAAAAAACAAAACAACAGTTTGGTGCTAACAAACAAACAGAGTGTGATCAGATTTTTGAATCAGAAAACAAATATTAAGGATCCTGGGTTGATTTAATCATTATGATTATCATCGTTATTTAGTGTTTATGTGATGTTTCAGATCAGTCTGATCAGCTGCAGCGTCCAATCAATAACTGGTATCCAATAAGGGGGCGTGTCCTCCTCTCGTGTGCCCTCGCTCAGCGCTGTGGCAAGGGCCGGGAAGTGAGGAAACATGACATCAGAGGATATACTTGAGTCCTTCTCTCTGACACCTCACAGGAAACAGGAAGCGTAGGAAAACGACACACCTGACAGGCTGAACTCAGGGTTATGACTGTGAGGACTATCTTAACTGACTGCTCATAAGCATCATGTTCACTTCCTGTAAGAAACAGTCTGAAGAAGCAGAGAGCAGCTGCATAAAGATTGTCTTCTCATGTTCCTGTGAGTTGAGCTTTAGAGACTTTAATCGTGAGCTCACCTCTGACCACCAGTTTGGCTGACGCTGCGGCGCTGTCCACCACGGTCTGAGCCGAGCAGGTGTACGTCCCCGCCTGGCTCAGCTGAGCGCTCACGATCAGCAGGTCTCCGATGTTCTCCTTCTGCAGAGCACAGAGAGAGAACATGAAGAGTTAACAGAGAAAACAACATCACAGATCTGACCGGAACAGCTGAGGGGAGATTAATTCAGCTGCTTAACACATCAGCGTAAGACATGAAGGAGCTGCAGAGTGACACAGTCTCATTTAGGAAGTGATTACTGGTCTGACTCTGCTCAGGCAGCATGTTCAGCTCTGTGTCCTCACATGAACTCATTACAGACAGGAAGCAATTCTGCGTTCTCATTGTTGGCGTCGCTCTCAGATGGATTCAAATATGAAAACAAACCAGACATCCAGATGTCTGACGTGCTCTGAGATATCAAAGCAACACAAAGCATGTTCTCCTTTTAACGAGCTGTATAATTAAAAATAACCCAAACTGTTCACATAGCAAACACTGGCTGTTATTTCCACTTCTAAACCTACTAACCTGAAGCAGTAGCCATGTTTGTTACTAACATCAGCTCAGAGGTGGATCGGGTGAATGGACGACCACGTTCTTATCTGTTCTTTGGTGTTCTAATAATCACATCCTTTGCTCTACGCCACCAGATAATCCAGCTTCCTGTTGTCCTGGTTTTTCAAAGTAAAACTGGATTTACTCCGGATACAGACTCTTCAACATTACTTAATCCAGATGACCTGAGCTCAAAATGAACTACACACTTTGTCCACAGGGGGCGCCAACATCCACTCAATGAGAGTTCCTCACAGCTGCTTTAAACTAAATACTTGATGTTTGATTTTGATGCTGTTTGGTGGATTATTTCATGAGGAGGAAATCCTTTATTTCAACAACCCCAATGTCTCCTTTATCTTCTGTCACTGTAGAGATACAGCAATAAAAAAATGTCTTCAGTTTCAACTACACTATAAAAATGTGTTTTTTATTGATCACATGTAGTTCCTGAAGTCCAGCCTGAATCCTCCCTCTGCTGGGATCAGGATCATCCTGAAGTTATCACAATCCTACTCAAACACAAACTGGAAGTTTGATCCAGATGAAAGCAGGATTACCTGATCTGATCCGAACCAGAATATTTTTTTTATTTTGAATTCTCAACATCAGATCCAACCTGACGGCTGTAATCTGTTAACTGTGACCACCTGGTCCTGAAGTCTGTGAGGAGCTGAGGGGAGCAAAATGGTCTCCTTCTACATCACACATATACACACACGGCCTCACCCCTTCCACCCGGTGGAACGGCCCCGCTGAGTCCTCCAGGTCCAGCAGGCCCCCGTTGAGCGCCCAGGTGAAGGTGAGGTCCATGGTGGGGTCGTGGGAGGCGTGGCACTGCAGCGTCACGTTCTCGCCCTGGTTGATGTCGGCGTTGGACGGAGCGAGCGTGATCTTAGTGGCATCTGTACAGAGTTAAAGACAGTTGTTGTTGTAAATTATAAGACATTAAACAATAAAACAAGTACAGTAAGGCTAAATATAGGGTATATATCTTTATGGTGCATAATGTCCACTACAGCAGACATGAAAGAATAACATCATTAAAAATCCAGATAAAAGTGATTCAAACATTTTATTTAGTTGAAAACTTTTGTTTTCCATTTCTGGTTTAGAGAATGAAAAGATAAAAACACCCCCTTGTGGTTGGGGCGTGTAACTACAGGTGAAATGGCTCAAAGTATCTGTGTTATTAACTGAGTGGGGCTCTTAATAAAATATACCAGTGCTCTCTGGTGGACGATCTGTGACAGTGATCAGTGTATTAATTATCTTCAACACACGGTGTGTTTGACTTTCATCTGTTGTATATACCTCTGACAGACAGGTGTCCCGTGCTGTTGGCTTTGCCCAGGTAGTTCTCAGCGAAGCAGGTGTACTTCCCCTCGTCTGCTCGGCTGATGTTGTGGATCCACAAGATTCCATCTGCAGAGACTGTGACTCTGAGGAGACACCAGAAGGTGAATAAGCTGCAGGGTCAGAACTACAAACATGCAGGAGGACGAAATACTGGAAACAACTCATAACTATGATAAATAACTAAAATGTACGTGTGCAGCAGAGATGGAGTCTAATGGAGAATACACACCTGCTTTACCCTTCACAGTTGTTCCAGCTGCTCGTTTAGTTAGGTCTGATCTGAAGGTGAACATGACTCTATATTTTCACACCCACATGTTCCCTGCTGCTCTGAAGCGTACATGTTTTTATACGTAATGAAACATAATAACACTATCACTAGCTCTGTATATAACCTGTAAGTAAATCCTGTGGTTCTACCTGCTGCTGTTGGTGAGCAGCTCCGTCCCGCGGCTCCAGAACAGGCTGGGCTTCGGGGCGGCTCGGGGGCGACACTCGATCATCACCTGCCCCCCTCGGGCCGCTGGGATCAGCTTCCTCACCGGGTTCAGCCTGAAGTCTGGAGCCTGAACTGGAACACAGGAGAGCAGGGGGAGTCAGGACGGAGACACAGACACGGAGCCTGATGAAGTTTAATGAGCAGTTTGCGGAGGTTAGCTGGTACCCTGCACTCTGAGCTCAGCCGTGGAGTAGACGGTGCCGTGTTTGTTTTCAGCCACACACTGGTACATCCCAGAATCCTCCAGGGCCAAGTTACTGATCTTCAGACGAGCCCCGTTCACCTCCACACGGTCCTGGGGGGAGGAGGGAAAGAGAGCGGTCAGGAAGTTAGAAAGAGCTTCACCTTTACACTCGTCCTGTGTTTACATCCACTACAGTGTTTTTGTAGGAGCTGAAATGTTCCTGAATATTCCTTACTATGTATGATCCATGTAAAGGTTGTATCTGTTCTTACTCTTCAGGATCAGCCTTCATGATGTGCAGCTCGATGAATCAGCTGTGTGTTCTCCTAACGAGCTGATCCAACGAGAGTGCACTGAATTAAAGTTCATGACTTCCCTCTAATACTTAAATTAGGAGTGGATAAAATAACTTTCTTTGAGTCCCTTTACTTTGACTTTTTACGAGCAAAAGGAAAGTTTAAATATTCAGTAACGGTCAGTGAGTTCATTCACAGCAGCAGTTCTCCTGCAGACTTTTCTTTCTACTTTAATAAGGAGTTGGTGTCCTGTGAGCAGACGAGTCCCGTCAGTTTGATAAAATGGGACCTTATCTTTTCTTTAATGTATCGTCCCCATAGAGCTAATGTTCTCTCTCAGTGAGAGGAAGTTTCCCCTCGCAGAGATCCATCAAGAAAAAGGGCAAAGAGAACATCTGTTTGCGTCTGATGTCAGGAAGAAGAAATGTAGCTGTAAACAGGTTTATACAGTCATACTGTGTGTGCTGATGTCCTTCTGCGCCGATCTCTACTGCACAGACTCTGGCTCGAAATGACATCATCATCGCAAGACTGCAGCGCCTATCACGGGGGCTATTTTGGCATCGATGCCATTCAATGAGAGCAGATGGAGACGCATCGTCCATCTATATATACAGTCTGTGGTTGATTTATATAGTGCAGTGCAGATGCAGTGTGTGTGTGTGTTACCTGTGTGCTGAGCGGCTGTCCGTTGCGTAGCCAGCGGACAGACGGTCGAGGTTTTCCAGCAGCGACACAACTCCAGTGCAGCTCAGAGCTGATCTCCACCTCAGAGTCGCTCATCACCTGCAGCCACTCAGGCTGAGCTGGAGGAGGAGGAGGAAGAGGAAGAGAGTTTAAAGGGTGATTTTGCTGTTTTTAAACATATTTGGGGTCTAATGACTAATGCATTACACCTTTTCTGTAAGGACATGAACACATCATGCATCCTCCTGATAAACACAGGTATATGTGTTATGTGTTGATGTGTTATATACAAACAGACGTTGACAGAGTATCTCCTCTGACCTTGCACGTTGATGCGTCCCTGGTACGTGTCGCTGCCCTCTGAGTTGTAGGCCTCACACTCGTACAAGCCCTCGTCATCGAAGGACAGATCGGGCAGGGTGAGGGTCGGACCCTCAGCAGTGGAGCCCGCTTTAGACGGCATCAAACCGTCAACCTTCCTCCATCGCAGCTTCGGGACTGGACTAAAGAGAGAGAGAAGAAGGGGTGTAGGTGTACCAGGTGGAGGAGGAGTGATATGTAAAGAGGTTTGAGGAGGATCGACGTGTGTGACTGAAGCTTCTCACAGACTCTCAGAAGTAAACTTACTTTCCGTAAGCGAAGCACTCCAGCTGAGCCGTCTGACCAGCCAGCCCGTACGTATCTGCTGGGAAACGCACTTTGATGCTCGGAGCAGACTTCCTGTGAGTGGCTGAAATATAATACAAGGTTCAGATTAAATATACTTCTGACTGAGCGGCCCTGTTCTAAACTGAGGACTGGATGGACGTTTGTACTGCTTAGAGCTGCTTCATCACAGGGCAGCTGCAGGGGAAAGAGAGAACCTGCTCCTGTATCTGTGTGATAAGTGTTAAATACATGCGTAGTGAAAACCAGTAACTGTCCCTGTGAACTGTGTGTTCTCTTTAGTGCTGCAGTGCTGAGTTTCACTCTTTGTTATTTTCAGAGGTTACTGATCAATTATTTATATACACAGTATTTATATGTTTAAGCCAAAGTCTGCAGGGAGCACCACGACATCTCTCCTGCAGTGGAGTTACATTTCATCATGCAGACACTAACTGTGAAGGCCGACAGGCAGATGCTTTTAAAAACGTACACATTTACAGGGTAACTACGGTGACTTAGGTATGTAACATTTTTAAAGCTGCCCCCTACAGTAGGGGAGTGTGTAGTGAAAGGTTAGATCATCTGAATTTTAATTAAAGCGTCTGATCAGCAGAAATGTTCATGTACATCATTTTAAAAGAGATTAAAAAGGCCAGCTACACTTGGACTGTTCCATCCCCTCCTCCTGAGAGTGGTATGCTCCGCCTCCTCAGCGCAGTGTGCGAGGTCAAAGGAGAGAGACCAGCGGACAGTTTTTAAGTTTCATGTTTTAAGTCTTACAAAACGAGTGCTTCTGTTTGTTTTCTGCTGTTGCGTGCGTCCAGTAAAATGTGAGTGCTGTTGAGTGTCTTGTAAACATTGTACCACACAGATATAGGTCGTGTATAGAGTTGATTGCTGTTCCCTCTGATGTGTAGTGTCGCGTAATTGAGAGCAACCACGTGTTTAGGTGTGCAGAGCCTCTGTGTAATGTTACAGTGTTTAATGTGCCTTTATCTCGACGTTTGTTGTTTGTTGTTTAATACGTGTCATTAGTGCATAGGTGTGAAATGTGTAGTTGCTGTGGCAGTAAGGCGATAAGTATCCATTGAAGTGTAGACCACTGTGGTCTCACAGCCCCCCCTTGTGGTAGTTTTTTGTTATAGCGGGAATGTCAGTTCCAGTTCATCACTGTTTGAATGCTTTGTGTTTTACTTTGTTTCTTTGTGATTATTTTCCCTTTTAGAAACCACACATCCCCATGCAGTTGTTAGCCATCAGAGCACAAATCAGCCCATAAAGTGTATTACTTCTGGACATCTGGACTAAGGTTGATGTGCTAAGGGTGATATCTGCTGATGTGTTCTCAGCAGAGTGACGTTCTGAGGTGTATAACAGACTCAAACACACTCCTGTGTCTGCTAACGGAGGATAGCTTTCGATAGCTTCGTACCCTCGGGCAGCACAGTGAGCTGCGTGGCTCGGCTGAAGGTGCTCTTGGAGCTGATGTCCAGGTTGACGGTGGTGAAGCAGAAGTACATCCCGGTGTCGTTGGGCTCTGCTCGGGCCAGGTAAAGGTTCCCCGTCACCTGAGACACGAACAAGCGTCCATCCGACCTCGTGAGGAAGTTTGGAAACTCGTTCAGGAACCAGCGGTACGACAGAGCTGGAATCATTCAAACAGACAGTTCAAAGGTTTAAAGAGGTTCATATAACACAGTCAGCAGAGTGTTCAAAACCTGCTTCACATTTCACCACATTTATCAGCTTTCTACTCTAATACACACAGGAACAGGTTTCTCAGCAGTGTATGTACCTGGGTAATGAGGGGGGGCCTGACAGGCCAGGAAAGTTCCCACTCCTTCGTACCCTGTCTGAGGACTCCTGCTGTCTGAGGAGAAGTCATCCAGGTCTGCAGACAGGTGCACAGGTGTGAGGAGGAACAAAAGACGACACCTGTTAAATAAAGTAGCAGAGTAAACCCTCTGTCATGTGATTAAAGAAGCTCCTCCCACTCACAGCCGAACTTGAGCACGGCGGCACGGCTGATGATGGTGCCGCAGCGGTTGATGGCGAGACACTGATAGGAGCCGGTGTCTCGTACGGACTCGGGGCTGCTGATCACCAGGCTGCCGGCCACCAGAGTGTAACGCACGTCCATCCCCAACGGGACCTCTGTGCCGTTCACCAGCCACCTGCAAGACACAGAGCAGGGCAGAGTGATGAGAGAGCAGCACACAGGAGGTGATAAACATGACGGACGTGTGTGTGTATGTGTGTGTGTGTGACTCACCTGTAGGAGGCAGCAGGGTTGGCTCTGGCCTGACAGCTGAGGGTCACCTTTCCTTCAGTGAGGCCTTCTGGGTAGATCAAACTGCTGGGCTGTTTCTCAAACACCGGCCCGCTGTCGTGACCCGAGACACACACGTCTCCGCCTGGAAACAAGCAAGCACACACACACACACACACACACACACACACACACACATCAATATACATTACAAGTACAGTACTTTTAACCACATGTAACTGCTTCTTTCTGTGTGTCGGCCATCGTTACGTGGAATTGAATGAATCCACCGATCACACGTGAAGGCACATTTCAGCACACAGGCAGAGCATGTTAGCAACATAAACTACACCCATCTCCATCCATCATTCATCGCATCGGGGATGCATTTCAGCTCTACAGGAGGAAAAGGGGTCGACTAGGAGAACGCACACACACTGTCTGAAACAGGCATGAAGTATTAATCTACATACCCCCCATGAACCACACCCTCAGGTTAAACTCTGTCTGACTCTCTGACACACACACGTCTCGTCTTCGCTACGATGACTCCAATATATCTGTGAACTAAACAGCAGAGAGCGGGGAGACGTCTGCAGGCTCTGCTACGAGTTTAAAGAGGAGGGTCTGTGGTCGGGATCAGTGGTGGTGCTCTGCTGTCCTGAGGCAGAGAGTGTCTCCTGCTCTTTAAAGGGAACAATATTCAGATTATATGATGCATGAGAGAGGTCACACAGCACTGACCAATCAGTGCGCAGCTGCTCAGCACACAACTGGACAAGTGGGAGATCTTTATTAAACCATGTGACCAAGTTCTAGTCTTCAACAGAATAACAGCTGAACTTTAACCCGGGCTAACACTGGCCTGGTACTTATGATCATCATCAGACGCTGATTCTGCACTTGCACATTGACATGAATGTGTGTGTGTGTGTGTGTGTGTGTGTGTGTGTGTGTGTGTGTGTGACTCACCGGCGGCCTCCTTCAGCAGCACTGAGCTGAGGAGCAGCAGAAACCGGAAGTGCTCCATCATCTGACTCCAGCTGGACCACAAGCAGACAACACCTGATCAGCTGACCTGACAGGAGGGGGCAGAGTCCAGTGTGAACCTGAGCAGGAAAACAAGATTCACTACATGAAAACGACTTTAATACACTCATTCAGTGTTACAGAAATGGTATAAGACTGAAATAGCAGGACATACTGACTCTTCCCAGATGTCATGTTTAATATTCAAACAGAGAGAGCAGCAGAAGAGGAGAACAGACTGATACAGAGGAGACAGATACAATAAAGACAGAGCGTGAGGAGTATCATGTGACTCTCTGACTCGGCTATTTTGGCATCAATTCAATGCAGAGCAGATGGAGGAGCGTCGTCCATCTATACATACAGTGATTGGTTTACACCTGCAGACTGAGGTTCACAACAAGAGCTTTACTTTATTGTTTAAGTTCATTTTGAGTTATTTCTTTATTCCCTCCTTTGAATGTTGTCCATGCTTTCTTTGTAATGTCAGGTGAAGACATTCATTTTTTTTATTATATTAAAAATTAATATTTTATTATTGTATTTGTGGATCCAGACTTTTCATGTCCGTGTGTCCAACGCTTTGCTTTAGTTTTCTCTGCACGCAGTAATAACAGCCTCACGAAGCCAACAGTGGTCCTGCAGACCGGTGCAATAAAAACAGTCTGACTTTACAAACACAGCATGTGATACATCTAGAGTCTTTTATTTTGTAGGGGGGGCTGCGTGATTTAAAGTGTTTGACCTGGTTTAACCCTGTCAGATTCTGGGTGTTTGAGGATTTCTGACGGATGCAGAAAGCTGTCAGACTCTGTGACAGAGAAACACACATGTGGCTTCTTTCAGGACACGAGTTCACCTCCAGGTCACATGTTCAGCCTGAAACCTCCTGAATCGTCTCCCTGTTGGATTCAACCTGTCATTTATTCATTCTGTCAACGTCTCCTCCTGATACTGAGTCTGTCTGTCCGTCCCTGAGGAGAGGTTACTGTCAGTCTGAGTCCTCTGTGTGTACACCTCCATGTTCTCTGTCTGTCTAACAGGAGCAGAGACACTCTCAGATAGGGCCCGGTGTGCCAATAGGATCCACAAGCCCATATTGTACACAATGTAGTAACTCTCCCGAGATTCACAGTCCCGCTGTCTACGCAGAATCCCGCGGTAATATCCCTGCATCACTGCAGGCACTTTGGCAACGGCTGTCAACAACACGTTACACGCTAGACGCTGCACTCGTGACAGATCGACTGTCATTCTAAACGCGCTAAATGATGTTATTAAGCTAGCGCGGACGAGTAAAATGTAAAACCACTTCTCCTGTTCAAATGCCAGGAAAGAGGGCAACAGTTGAAACACAATGAAAAAACTAGGAAAAGATAGGGGTGGGCAGTATACCAGTTTCAATAACGTTGCCGGTGTGACGTTCAAAGACCACATGGATTTTTCAATACAATTGAACACATATCCAGTAATAAGAACAGAAGGAAAAACTAAATTTGACGATAAAATATTACAGAATTAACTCATTATTTCAAGGCCAGAGAATTTGGAAAGTTAGTGGCCCGGCGTGCGAAAAAATCATTAGGGGCGTGGCCTCTTTGAGTGACAGGTGGCAGCTGCTAGGTGTCACCTCAGCTAATTCAGTCACTGAACTTAACCTCTGGGCTGTTTGTGCTGTTGGAGCCTTTTGGAGATTTGTTCATCTTGACTGTGCGTCTGTATGAAACAGAGAGCTGTGACACAAAGCGTCGACATCTGACGACCTGGGATGAGTTGCCTTTCTAAATCTGCATGCGTTTCCCTGAAAACTAATGATTAGACGTTCTCATTATTGATGCCGTGACACAATCCGACACCAAGCAAGAGAATGCAGACGACAGCAGGTTAGAAATCTGCTTGAAATCCAGACAGAGGCAGGAAACAGAAGCACCATGCAGGGCTGGTGATTGTAGAGGCTGACTAATGAGAGCTGACTGTATTGTTGTTTTTGGTGATGTCATTTCCTCGAGTATCTTCAAATGCGTCACATCTCTAAAATCTGTACAACCTGAACTCCAAGGTTATGGAAGGAAATAAACCATAAAAGTTAAAGAAAGAATTAAAAAACATTTTTATGCAGAAAACATCCATCAACTCCATCAAACTTTATCATATTATCATATCGTCTTAAGAGGTGAAATCTGCTTGTCCTCATCTCTGTTCCTCTCTGAGCTTTAAAGCAGCTGAAGGCCTGCTGAAGAAAAAGTAAAGATGGCTGTATTCCCAACAAAAGCTGGAACACTCTCTCTCTCTGTCCTTCACTACAGTGTCCCTGTGTCTCTGTCACCTTCATGCTCTATAGAGGGAACAAACGCCCGAGGACACAAAGCTTTCAGGGGACATCTGCTGCTGGAAACACATTGAAACAGAGGTTAAGAGATGTAGTAGCTGGGTGATGGAGAGGTGTGGTCAGACTGAAGGTTAAACTACAGTCACTGTGGTTATTTGTGGATTATTAAACATGTTAGATCAGAAAACAAGCTGTAAGAGGAGGCCTGGGTCGGCTTACTGTTTGCTGGGAAACCAGGTTACTGTGGACGGTCAAGTTGGGCAGGAAAATAATTATGCCAAGCTAGAGAGGAAACCAACTTACAGAGACTCATACAGCCTCTGTGTAGCTTTTAGATGGCCTGTATCCAGGATTATTTTGTGTACATGGATGCAGACAATCAGCTGCGAGTGTAGCAGTCTCCCTGTCCCTTCTCTCCTGATATATTTAAACGCTAACGCAACTTTCCTGATAACCATTCATCTTTAAAAGTTAAGAGTGTTTTCCGAGCGAGCTTCACTCACGCGGTGCTAAGACAGATTGCGTGACAAATTTTCACTATGCCTGCAGACAATAAAGCCGCTTTCCCACTGGGAAAAAAACCCACTAACACCCGCCAACATCCGGCAATGGGAAAGGTTACAATACAGTGAAATGACTCTGCAGTAGACCCGGGTAATTATCGCCTCGACACAAAACCCGTGTCAACACGCTAATCTCCGCTCCCTCTCTGGCGCGATGCTATGCTCCGTCGGTAACTTCGGCGACTCCTTGTCATCTCAGCTACAAATTCCGCCCGTCTCCGTCCGAGCAGCGTTTGTTCCAAATTTGTCACGCCAAGTTTGATAAACAGACTGAATGAGTAGATACAATAAAGACCTAACCACCTTAACATCTTCACTGTTTACTAACCCTGTTTCAGGCGCGTTTGTGATGTCAGACGGTGAGGCAGCAGAACAGAGACCGACAGGAGGATACTCCACTGGCAATGGGAACAGAGACAATCTATAAGCGGGTCTTCCCGGGTCTGAAAAACCCACGTCAACGCGCTAAAATTAGGTGGGAAAGGGGTATAAAACTCATCTGATCCAGCTAAAGAAGCCTTCACAACCTGTAACTCCTGCCTGTAGTTTGCACTGCATGTCAGTTTTCACAATTCATTGTTCGCCACATTTGGAAGATGTTTGTGTGTCGTTAAGAAAGAATAAAACAAGGTGTCAGAGTTAAATGTCCCCCGTCCGGCCCTGTTGTTTAAAGTGTCTTTTTAAAAAGCAGAAAGGAAAGTTTGACCTTTGCAAACTGAGTCTGGAGGATCCTTTAACATTCAGAGCAGACGTCTAATGGCGATCTGAGAGTCTGGCTCCACCACGGGGACATCTACAGAACCTGAATGTGTGACAGCTCGTTGATTTGGAGCCTTTGTGAGAAAGAGCGAGTCTCTTCACATCTGCATTTCTGGATGTGTTTTTTTGACCTTCACAGCAGGTCCCTCCGTGGATCTACAAGCAGAGGTTTCCTTTGTTCCACTTTCTGTTTGTTTGTTCACAAAACCAGCATCCTCTTTGTTTCCTACAGTGGCCCACGAGTACAAACCAAAAGGTTTCCATCAGGACAGAAACTTTTCTTTGTGTGTTTTTGCATATTTTATGGATTTGCATGATATATTAAATATATATACAGTAAATGTGTGTGTTTGCTGTTGATGCATTTTGCTTTCTGCAGCACGTTTCTTCATCCGCAGCGTTTCTGTTGTTGTACTTCTTTCTGACTTCTGCAGGTGTTGTTGAATGTGCTGCATGTTTCTACTAATGGACAACCCCCACAGTCTCCGTCAACGTCCTGTAGACTGTTTATTCTTCATGAGGACTTGGCCGTGTGACTTCAGGTCATCGGCACACTGATGTTCTCCAACAAGCAGGAGACAGAGTTAATGAGGCAGAGGCATCGGGGGGGAGGGAGGGACCACAGAGAGACTGCTGGATACACAATAAAGATTTTTCTATTGAAAGACAAAAGTATAGGTTAAAGGAGGAGGCTGTGTTGAGCTGCATTAAATCTCACAGTTTACATTTGGGCCACAGAATTTAGGGGTTGGTTGGCCTGTGTTTAAATGTGTGTCTATTCCTGTTTTATTGAACCTGGTCTGCAGTAAAGGCTCCATAATGTCCCTCCTGTGTCTGCAGCCTGCTCCTGCTCCTGCTCCTGCATGGCTCTTAGCCCTCCCTCTGCAGGTTACTCTGATGTATAATTGATGTGTGCAGAGTCAGGGAGAGTATCAGTGCAGAGCTGGCTGACCTCTGTCTGACCTTTAACACCACTGATAAACTTCAAACAGCAGGACGGTGTTTGTGACTCTTTAAAATGCTTCTGTTTTTCTATTATGGGTGAAATATGAAGATTATTGTGTCTGTTTTATCTAATCAGTGCCGCCCTGCAGAACACTGTCTGATTCTCCTGTAGGACGGAGCGTGAATGAGACGCCCTGAAAGGTTTTATCTGCTTCAGACTAACTTGTCAGCAGTGTTTGCTCCTGTATAAACTGGCTGAACACCAGAGGAGAGACTTAATGTATAAACTGAGCACATTTCCATCTGCAGAGACGCTCTCAGTTTTACAAACACAAGGTGACACAAGCAGTTTTTAAACCTCTGCGAACCTGCATCATAAAGTTTAATCACTCTGTTTGAATCCTACTGATGTCTTTATGTTCACATTAAAACAAGTTATCACTGCTGGTATTCTCTGATTTTGTACCACTGAAACAACATCCAGTTGGTCGTCTAACATCACTCTGCACTAACATGAATTCAGACAAAGGCTGGAATAATATTCATACCGAAATAACACCTGAATGTCTCCGCAGATCTACACTGAGTAGGGGTTAAAGGTCGCATAAGCTCAAAGAGAAGATGGTGCCAGATCTCAACTATAAACTATTTGATGCTCAGGAGCTAAGCTGAAAGCTGATTGGTTGATTCATCTCCTGTTTGAAGGAGAGTTTAAAGCAGAAAGATGAAAACGTGTGAACTGTATTATAAAGGAAGACTAAAACTCCACCTGTGCATGTTTCAACCTCCTGTAATGTCCTTATGTTCTAATCATCTCTCATTATTCATTGATTATGATCACTATTAGACATTAAACAATAACATGTAAACTCTTTTAAGCTGAACTGAGACTTTATGAAGATGATAAATCCTGTTCAACAACAAGCTTCTATTAAATATACACCTGTACACCTGTCAGGCTCCAAATAAGTGACCATACCTGCAGAAAAAAACACCTTACTGACACTTTATGAGAGGGAGACAGGAGCTCAGGCCGAAGAGTGTAAAACATTAGGAGGAGGAGGAGGAGGAGGAGCAGGCGGAGGAGAGGGAGAGAGAGAGGAGGAGGAGGAGAGACACCCAGCTGAAGCAGAGATCAGTTTCACTCCTCTAACAGTAGAGGATGACTTCATGCTCACTGACTTCATCACCACACACACAATCACTGCTGTTATCTGTGTGTGTGTGTGTGTGTGTGTGTGTGTGTGTGTGTGTGTATGATCATCAGAGAACAATAGATCCTCTATGACTCCCTGTTAAACAGAGAACCTCACTCACACACACACACACACACACACACACACAGACACTTAGTATTTCTGAGGTGAGTCGTGAGTAGATACACCTGATCAGACTCCACTTTGACTTCATCTAAACACCTGTTGAAGTGACTGATGTGTGTTTATCCTCCTCTGTGCTGATTGGCTGCTTTTCACTGTTTGACATAAAAACGACACAAACAGGATGTGTGATGTCATCTTGTGCAACAGAAAATGAACTCATATACACAGAAATGCGAAGCATCCAGCTGTGTGACCTCTGACCTCTGATAGTGCTGACTTCCTGTCCTGTCTGATAGCCGACCCCGGGCGGTTCACACAGGACAGGGACAGACTGACAGATTCAGGGTCTTTGTTCTTTAAATCTCTCTCAGGAGGAGACCTGCACAGAAGCTCTCAGTGACACACGCGTCGGTCCTTCTTCAGTCTGTTCTTTATGAACTGTGGAGACTCGATCGACCCACAGTCCTCAGCAGGGTCAGCTGAGGTCAGCTGAGGTCACTCTCTAAAGCCTCTTTCACACACACTCTGCACTCCTGAAAATGTCCACACATTGTCCAGTTGGGTTTTATGTGTGAACACAAAGCTCTCTGTTAAAAGTCTGTGTGAGGTGAGACGGAGCAGGTAACCGTGTGGAACATTCACACAGCGAGTGGGCGGAGTCTCTCTGCTTTATCCTCTTTACTGTTCGTCTCAGGTCTCTGTATGATGACGTCCTGATACGTGTTGGAGGGATATTAACCCAGAAACAGTCCCATGACTGAGACCCCTCCTCCTGCACGCTCCACACGGCCCGTCCTCATGTACACCAAACACAGAGAGTGTGTCCGACACTGACAGTGTGCTGCTGTGAGGGATGTGGGTGCGTGAGTTTAGTGTAGTTTAGTGTCTGCTGGTGACGCTAAATTACACTAAACTACAGGAACCCAGCATTAAAGTAAGTAAGTTCCCCTCACACGGTCCATCCCCCGGCTCTCCTGAGACCAGGACCCAGACAGCGTGACCTCCGTCAGACAGCAGAGTCCCTGTGGAGGAGACGCAGCGATGCTGATCTGACAGACACCGGGCGAGCAGAGAGCTGAGCTTAAACTGATGGATGAGACACGTTTTCACCTCTCAGAAAGAACCTGCAGACGACCAATCACACATCTCCCTCCTCTAATACAGCAGCCCGACCTTTCAAAATAAGATGATCCAAGTACTGGAGTCAGTTTTCACGAAGGACTCAAGGGTCTAGATAGTGATGATATATAAGCAACATCCTTTTAGACTTTCAAAATAAAGCAATGAAGATTCCGATAACAAATCTGCAATTTCTGGTTTGACTTTTGAAATTAAGAGATCAATAAATAGGCCCCTTTCCAGATACACTTTCAAAATAAAGCGCTCAATAAAGCTGCTTGACAGTTTATGACTTTTGGACGTTCAGATGTAATAAACACATGGTTAACTTTTACAAGCACTTTGGTGATGTTTGGACACCTTTATTAACTCTTTAAATGTAGGAACAAACTGCGCTTTAGTTTTGATAACAAACAGTTTGCAGGTTAAAAAGACGTCAACATGGATTAGTTGTTCAACAGGACTCACACTCTGTTGCTCTCAGGGATAAAAGTCCTGTTTGTTTGACCCATTTATTAGCGCTCAGTGAGCTCTGAGTCCTTCTGCAGAGAGATTTTTCCACCTTGACTGAAAAAACTTCCAACACTTGTAAGAGACAAAAACAACTACAAACTGTCAGTATGATTCACAAACTCAGAATTGAACTGTGATGACATTTCCTCACACGCCTCCTTTAACTGTCGGCCTCTGTAAACCCTGGAACACCCGACTATAAACCCAGCTGGGAGTTTTATCAGTGTGATACAGGATGCGGAGACATTTAAACACTCTGTCAGGGCTGTGTGTTGCATGCTCTCCGTCCTGTTGATGTGGTCCCTGTAAACTCTCGTGTCTGAGCTGTGCATCTTGGATGAAGCTCACTTTCTATGTGGCTTGCTGCCTGCCTCTCTCCCTGTAGGAGGATCTATTTACATAGAGAGGAGTTATTAGAGATTTCAGGTCACACAGAACTGCTGCTCATTCAGTCTGTTTTTGCACAAGCAGCTAATGCTAGGAATCAGTCCTGGAATCACTTTTGCCCTGCTTACTTAAAATGATCATTATTCTACAGAGGAACAACCCAAATATTGACTACAACTAAAAGAAACAACAAACTGCAAAATTTAACGTTACTCCTGAGACCGCACCAGTCTGTAGAGTTTGTTTAATGTGCCAGGGATTATCTCCTTTGAGATGCTACAGGGCTTTTAATGTGAAATACCTGCAGGAAGTGTCTCTAATGTGAGTCTAAAAGAGTTCGGTACCTACGCGCAGACGTACAGCTCCTGCATTTATCTGTGAGAGCAGGTTGGTGGTATGAAGATCACACCTGTGAGTCTGTACCTGTGCTCTCAGAGTGTTACCTGGGACGTGTTAGCTCTCCCCACAGTGTCACAGTGTCTGTTAGCAGTCTGCGTGTCCTCCTGCTCTGCTTTGCTGACTTTAATTTACTGTCCGACTGTAAGAAGACTTCTATCTTCAGGCTCAAGGAGCACACACTCCTGAATGACAGCGTGTTCATCTCTCTAAACTAAATCATGCAAAAAGAGAGCTGCTGCCTGTGCATGCTGCATCCCCACACAGGTTCAAGGCTTTGTGAAGGTGACATGGTGCACTCTGACTGTGAGCTCAGTGCTGCTTCCTGTGGTCACATGAATATGAGTAACCAGCCTCCTGTATGCTGAGGCCTGCATAACTTTACCAAACCTCAGCAGCTCGTTTGGGGCAGGCATCTGTCCTCACAGTATTTTAAGGATCATGGATGTTTATGTGAACACACATCGGAGTCTGTTTAATGACCTACAACAAACACAGTTTTGCTCCCATCTGTTTTAGTGAAATTCTAATTAAATTAAATTATTAAATAAAAAATTTAATACACATTACCCAGAATCCTCTGCTGAAATTCAGACCCTCTCATCTGTATAATACATCGTGCCAAAGAGTCAGTCTTTTTAATTTAAATTCATGCAGTAAAAACACAATCTAAACATATTGTTCAGTATCGTGTTGCCCCACACTGAGCTGAGTTTCAGGAGGTGAATCATCTTCTTTTTCTATGAACGCTCCTAATCTCTAACAATATCTGTTTCTGATTTTAACCATACAGAGTGAGCGGTTCTTCTGCTTTGTGTTTTAGGAAGAATTTATGAATGATGTGTGTGGACTAGGAATGCATGTCTAATAGGAATGGCTTGCAAATGACATATCGGCATTGGCAGATAAGTAATATTTCTGCCAATATTTTTTCCGCCAATAAAACAATGCTTTAAAAAAAAGCTAAAAAAGCTTGACGTAATGCTACGACATTAACTCTGCACAAGTGTGCACACGCACTGCCTGCACAAAGTTATCAACAATATACAAATAAAGACTAAAAAGTCACAGAAACTTGAGCCAATGAATAGAAGTTAAACAACTTTCACAACTTTTAACTAGCTAACAGTTAGCTCACATTCTGTCATTTCAATGGACTTAACAACATCAAACACGCTGAAAATACACTCGCGGCTAAAGCCGACGCAAACAGAGTGCAACATAAACATCAGTGCAAAACTGACGTACATATTCATGGACGCAAACACGATAAAAAGAGTCCATCGGCGATCACTGATGTCTCTGTAGTAGGTGTGGTAAACAAGTCCGGGCACGCCTCCCTCACTGCCATGTTTCGGGGAGGATGCTGCATTCAGGTGCGCTCAGAAACGTGAGTGATCAGGCACGTGACCTTTTGTACAATGCATCTTCCGCCAAGCGTGAAGAAGGGTAAAATAGAAGAGTAGGCATGATATCAATTCCACTACAGGGGGGACTTGATGTTCTCTGCAATTAGGTGGAAAAAAACATGTGCTTGATGTATCGGTATCGAAATTGGCAACCAGCAAAAAGTGTTGGAAATTATCAGCATATCGGAAATCTGCAAAATCGTGCATCCCTAGTGTGTACTACGACGAGCGTAAATGATAAATGTGAAAGTCTGTGGAATCTGACACCAATGCAGATTCTTAGATCAGTTATCAGGATGATTGCTGTGAACGGCACAAAGACTTCTTCCTTTAAGCTCTATATCTGCACATCTCTGACCCTCTGCAGAGGCACAGAGGCACGGCGGATCAGCGGTCACCTCAGGGTGCTGGGATCATATCAGTGTGATACATCAGTGCGAGGCGAGGGATCGACCTCTGCTCCGTCACTTATTAGAGCACAAAGAGCTGCAGACAGAGCTGCACGCTGACATGAGTCTGAGGGAGAAAGGCTTCACTGTTCCTCTCCGCTCAGAGACGTCTTATGGACTCAGATGGAGTCTGCTCGGTTGAACTCCAACGATCGATAGCTGCCTTCATGAGGAGACACTGAGGGACGAGGAGCAGACAGAGGAGGAGTGAGAGGAAGGAGCTTAGATCAGACATTAAGACGCTGCCCAATTTAAAATCTAAAACTATTCAGGGCTGATCCAAACCGTTAAAGACACAACTCTGATCAACGCCTCAAAGTATTTCAGTACTTTTTTCTTAAACAGAATAATTCTCTGTAAAAGTGAGCTAACAACAATGTACTGTGAAAACAAATCCATCCAATTCAGCTTAAAACAAGTACACCTAATGCACTCCTCAAACTGTCCTGAAAGATCCATATTCATGTAAAAACAAAGACATCACATAATAAAGTAAATGTAATTGTATCAGTGGATTCATAGAGTGCGGATAAACTACACTTCTACTGCCCGCACGTCATAGGAAACCCATGTCCTTCAACATAAAAGCGCAGCATAGACTTGTTGCCACACCTTTATTTTCAAGCACACTTCCATGACCCACTGAAAACAGCTCTGTGACCCACTTTTGGGTCCCGACCCACCAGTTGAGAACCATGGAATTAAACAAGTTTTATCAACAATTTCTGACCATCTACATTAAACTCATTCCTCATCACTGAAATAAGAATCATCTTTGAAGGTGATTAAAAATCCACGTAAAAGGGGTTAATGTGTATTTTTCTGTTAAATATTAAAATCCCAGAGAAAGAGAGAGCGATCCTCTTTGACTAAGACTGAGATAAAGCTGATTAAAAATGCAGTCGATCCTACGACGAGACCTTCAAACGATCGACATGAAACCACCATGAGACAAAGACTGGGTTCGATTCCTACAACACAATGAAACTGATCTGACGTCCCATCTGCAATAATAATAAGATATTAATAAGAGAATTAAAAGAGATCACAAAAGAAATTACTGTGTTTTAAGCCATATCTTAGGATATCCAAACTATGAAATTATTCAGTTCAAAACTTTATTACAGCCTCAAGGTCCAGACAAAAGACGAGGCACAGAATGAATTATATACAGGAGCACAATAAGAGTTTAAAGTGTCTTTTACTACTGTAAACTTGTGCACTATAAGTACAATAAAAAAGTGTAACTGTATATGAAGATGGTGCACAACGACAGCACCATCACAGCCGACACATGATGTGTTTACTGTCCCCATACTTCAACTGAACCCCTCTCATGTCTCACAGCTCATTTAAAAGCTCATTTAGCCCTATGAGTTCATGTGAGAGTGGTTCATTATTCTAACAGCTCTGAGTGTAGCTCTCTAACTCCATAAAACACTCAGGACAAATCCTGTCACTCACATATGAACACATGAAACTGAGTTATCACCTCTGACTCTGAGTATTTCTATTGAATACAAATGTCCTTAAATACTTCATTAATAGATTAGGAAGCAGTGCACACACTGGCTCACCCTCAGGAGGCTCTACAAGCTGAAGCCTCCTTAAACAGCAGAAGAATAAACATGTAACATCACATTTTCTTTTACATGGAAACAGCTACTTCAGTGAGCTGCACCTTAAACCAAATCCCATTCAATCTCTGTTCAATTCACAGCACATGAACACAGAGAGGGGACACATAACCCAGTATACCCAGTATAATACAGATTATTCATGCCGATATGAAGACGTGTTACAGCAGAGGTACTTAGTCATGTTATCAGGCGATGAAACAGCCAGATTTAACATTAAGTTTGGTGTAACGTTCACCACCTTACATAGCAGGAAAGACAGCGAGTGTGTGAGAGGGAAACTGCTGCTATTGCGTCAAAAACACCAACAACCGGGACACCCCATTCATACAGCCGAACCAGCACTCAAAACAAGCCCAAAATCCAACAACTGTATGTAACCCAATCACGCTCTGTTTTTACACAATAAAAGCTGGAAAATGAATAAAAATATAACGGGGTTTGGTTGGAGGTGTTGGTCTGTTTACCTGGCTGATAAGGGCCGGGAAGCAGCGATGCGGCGCCGAGAATGATGCGCAGGAGGCGGGGTGATTCCGCTCGGTACGGCGGTGAAAGCAGCAGCGACCAGAGCTGGATCCACACTGATTTGATGCTCCTCCTTTTCTTCTCTCCTCCTCTGGATGTCCTCCTCTTCTCCTCCTCCTCCTCTACGCCGTAAAAATGTATTAGTCTGATTCAAGGACGGACCAGCTTCTCTCTCTCTCTCTCTCTCTTCCTCCCTCTCCCTGTCTCTATTTTCTTCCTCTCCTCCTCCTCATCCAGCCTTCTTTCAAGCACCTTCTGCGCTGCTTCCGTAAAGCCCGCGAAAATACAGCTGAAGCACTTCCGGTATCTACATCACAGAGTTAAACGTCCGGTCAGTGTAACGCGCTGGGACGTCCAGCTAGCGTAACGGCTAATGTTCGTATTTAAAGGTACATCAATCAGTGTTTTTACGTTTAAGTGCTAATAGTTAACTTTACATGGCTAACTAGGATGTGAATGGGCAGGTGTTTAAAGTTAGCCCATATAAAATGATCAGGCAGTTCTCACCCCCTTTAGCGAGTTCTCTTTTAGTTAATGTCTGCAATGCTCAGTTCTTACTAGCCATGTTTTCAGCAGCAGCAAACTACATTCAGCCAGTTCTGAGAAAAACCAACAACGACAAAGCAGAAAAACAATAACCGGAAAAAACTGTTGACGAAACAGAGCAAACCACAGGTAAGCTAGTAGTGTGTCTTGTTATCAAGATATCCAGATCCCAATATTGAGGATTGGAGATTAATCAGATTTATTTGTTTCTGCTAAACTGACTTGAACTGGCACACTATAGAGATAATTCAATAACCTGCATTTTCCCACTATTATAAACAGGGTCTTAAACTGAGTGTTTTCTTCACTTGCCACTGTTAAATGTTGTTAACATATCTAACAGCTAAACTAAAATTGTACACGGTGTCTCTTCATAAGTTAAAGGAGGTGTTAGGATAATGTCTCGAGGCCAGAATGGCAGAACTTTTATTTTGAAAGCAAAATATAACATATCACGTCGTTGTTTCCGCTCCCCCACGTGAGCTTGACGCAGCATCTGTTGTCAGGAGGAGCAGCGGCAGTCTGTACCTCCTTTTGTTGTGCTGCCTGGAAGTGAAGCTCAGAGGCGGCAGGTGCTGCTCGCCGCCCCCCCTACACACCACCGCTCCCCGGGGACCGGTGACGTGACAAACACCCCCCTAATTAATCACTGCAGGGGGATACAACGGATCATAATTAAAATTACACACATGAACAAATCTACTTTAAAAGTATTTGCACAAAAACGGCTTTTTAAAATCTTATTTTACCTTTTATCTTCATGTCTAAACAAAAGACCAAAAAAAAGATTGATTTAGATTTAAAAAAAGAAAAACGATAAGATGTAAAGTTATGAAGTGATTTATTACGTTATTAATTAATAGTGGCTAATAAAATAGGTAAATATACTATATTTTGTTTAACCTTAAAACAAAAAAAGAAAAATTGTGTTCATGTTATTTGTTTTATATTAATTAAATTACATAATTTCAATTAATAATTGAATTAAAGTGCAGCAGATTTTGTTCTTCATTTGAGCCATTCATGATTTTATGTTATCTATACTTCTATGTAATTAGTAAACAAAAAAAATACTTAATGTCTCTTTTACTGTCAAAAATGTAAATGTATGGAATTTTAAATTTACAAGTATTTATATAAACAATATATATACACATTGTTATGAACTGTTTGGCTGTAAGATCATGTTAAATGTTGTTAATTTAAAGAATTTAAGACATAAGTCAAGATTTGAAGGAAGTCCTGATTCTCTTGTGATGAATTTTGTATCGTTAATATTAAAAGAGGAAAATATGAAGACATCTTTATACTGTTTGTTTTCTATAAGAAAATAAGAACATAAAACAAATAATGAGTCACAGGAGAGACACTCCAAAAGCTCTTCTGAGCCAGTGACAGTCTGACAGTGTTAACAGCTGATATATGGATTATTGTTTGAGTAATGAGCTCTGATTCATAATTTCATATTTCCCTTCAGGATCGTTAGTGCAGAACAGATCACACACAAAGAGACGCACGACACAGACAGGCTCGTCTTCTGACAGCAGCAGACGGCCTGCAGCAGCTCCAGGTTTAATTGGTAATTACTCAACGAAGACTGATATGTGCTCAATTAATCAGCAACAATTCAGCTTGTTTGGATGGTTAAATAACGAGGACGCCTGTCGAAGTCTCCAGAGAGACGATGCTTCACAACAAGGAAAATAATATGAAATAAAACCGGAAATAATAAAAAAACATGACATGTGACATTCAGCTGATTACAACACGTTCTACTCTAGGAAAAAAACAACCGTTTATCTGATCAGGGTGATCGAATTAAATGTTCAGTAAAATGGATTATCTGATCCGAGATGGTAAAGGTGGGATTCCCAAATATACATTATTCTGATCCACATGACTTTTAAAGAGTCCCAACTTTTCATCCACCACACATCAAAGCCTGCGAAAAAAAGAGGACGCAGCTTCTTGGTTCTTATCTACAAGTGCCTTAAACCTGAATTCTGTCTAATGTCCACCAGGTGGCGACTCCACTGGTTTTAAAAGACGTGTGATTGTATTGAAGTCTATGAGAAAATGGTCCTACCTCTCTCTTTCTACACCTGCTAAATATTAGCTTGCTTAACCTGCTCATCTTTAGCATGTTAGCATTCAGTTCAAAGCTCTTTTGTGCGTACAGTCTCACAGAGCTGCTAACACATCTGTAGACTCTTTACTGCAGACATGTAATTTACAGAAAGTATCACAGTGGTTATATTATAAAATCTGCTTCTGTAACTTCTGGAGTATGAACGTTAATCCTCAAACAGAAACATCCATGCTGAGTGTGGCTGTAAAGCACAGTAAACTGTTCCTGTCTCCTGGTTCATGGAGAAACCCGTCGTGTCACTCGATGCGTTCTGGCTGCTGCAGCTCTGTATCTGCTCTCTGTGACTGAGAGTGATGAGGAGCACGATGACATCAGATATCCTGAGAGGTGAAAAGGTTTCAGATTCATTTCTCTGGCTGTGTTCCAGGAACGTTCGTTAACCACGTCTCCTTTTACCTCCTGTTTGATGTGACGTTTCTCCCCGAGCCGCTCAGCTCTGCTTTACTGATGAGATCCCTGAGCGCCCTGACGTCACGCAGGAATAATAAAGCATTTTAACGCTGACAGGTTCCATAATTTGTTTGCTTGTTAAAAATCCCTCTGGTGCACATTCACACTGTTTGTTCGATTAAAATAGATACAGTTAAGTGTAAAAGTATCTAAGGAAGCTCTCTCTCTCTCTTACTGATTAACTCAGGACTCTTCTGCTCATCCTGTTGGTTCACCTTTATAGAGAGAAAGCGGTTAAATAGATTAAATTATGAATTCAGTATTCATACCTCGTATCTTGGTACCAGGAAAGCCTGTTGTAACCTACGCCTATGTGTGAGGGAGCTTTTTACTTTATATGCTTGTTGTCTTTTGTGTAAACATGCTGCTTGTAACTGTCCAGATTCCCCACAAAGATCACCAGAGCTGCATCTCGTTTTCTTTCATTGGTGTATCATCTGTTAAAGTCCTCAGGTTATGTTTCCTGGCCAAGTTTACTGTATAAGAGGAACGTTTAGGTCTCTGACACCAGAAATAGGATGCAGACTATGACTGTGGTCACTTCAATGTGCTGCTAAACTAGAAACAAAGATGTCCTCTTCATGTACGTCTCTCTAACAACAGCTGAACCAAAGGCCAGGACTCAGAAACTCAAACACAGGTTGTATAAAACAAAGTCTCCGAATCAAAGTTCCAGTCAAAATCCAAAGGCTGCAGCAAAGTCAAAAAAACACAGCAAGGTCACATCAAAGCTGAGAACATGAGGAACAGAGACTTCAGGGGCGATTGGGACAATTAGACGCAGGTGAAACACATCATGGCGGGGCAGGTAATCCCTAAAAACAGACACATGAAGAAGATTTTTACACATGATTAACAGGATATAATCTGTCATCTCAAGGTATGACTGCAAAAGCATCTTATGTTATATTCTGTGTGGTATTAAGTCAGCCAATGCTTCAGTATGTCTGTTACTTATGGTGCAAACAAGATTCAGGAGGTGGTGTTTAGTTAACTCCAAAGTAAGACTAAGCTATGGTCAGAAAAGATTGTGTTTCTTTTATTAAATACAAAGGTCACCACGTACTTGAACATAAGACAGGATGTGCTGACCATCTTTAGGTTCACTTGTGTGCACCTAAACAAACCAAGATGTGAACCCTGGTCTCCACTTGTGATTCAGGTTGTTGAAGAACATCAAACCTCCTGCAGACGAGAGAATGTGACCTTAATACAGACAGCAGTTATACTGTACATCCTTCAGCATGCAGGGAAACAGAGTTTAAACAGTGCGTTCGCGATGTCTCTCAGACTGTCCTCTACCTGCTCAGAAAATAGAAATAAATCATGTACTTTTAATATATGTAAAAATATGTGTAATTCTGTCCCCTCACTGCCCCTCGGGGTATTTGGTTACCCCAGACAGACCCACCAGCTCCTCTGTCAACCCTGTCTGTGTTTTAGCCCCCCCTTCACACCCAAATACCCTCCACTGTCTGCCCCCTGCCCTCCTGACATCCTATACATTTTCATTTGAGCTCTGCATGAACCACTCGTCCACCGTCTGTGTGTGTGTGTGTGTGTGTGTGTGTGTGTGTGTGTGTCTCACATTTATCTAATCAGTTGTACAGAGAGTGATGTGCAGCAGGAGAAAATGAATTGAAACTGTCACTGAGTGTAATCTCAGTGACAGATGTTTGAAGTGATGAGATATCGTTTGAACACAGTTACTTCCTTGTGTATAGCAGCACTTTGTCTTTAGTTATTTAATGCAGCAGAAGAATGTGTCCTTTTAAATGGACTCTGGGATTGTTTAAAATTGTACTTGATATTACAGATCCTACAGAAAGTTTTTTGTGTTAGTACAGGAGATCATTTATCAGGGAATTTGAGTTACCTGTTGTGGTGTTCCTCAGGGAAGCTACCTTGGTCCTCTGCTTTTTATATTATACATGCCTCCATTGGTGACTGTTAACTATCAGGCTAGATCTTTTTTGTTCAGGTTTTTAAACCGGATCCCAATTTAAATATATTTGTGGGTCTTATCGACAACAATTTTTGGGCTTGCTTCAGTAGATTGCTTTAGCTGGCAGCAGGGAAACGGCTTATAACGGGTTATAACAACGTTATTCCTGGAGGCAAATGCCTTTAATTGATGAGTGTGTATTTTTGTGTGACTTTGGTGTTTTTAAATGGTTAGTTCAAAACAATGTTTGTATAACACACATTAATAACACAAACGAACAGATCGAGGCAGCAGTAGAGCAGCTATGTTCTGAGAGGTAAAATTACTGTTTTTATCAATGGAGTCTGGTGTGTTTGAAAAAAGCGATGTAAAGGCTTTTTGTGGTTAAAAAAAATCCTCTTCCTCTGTGATTAACAGGTCTATCTCTGTAGGGATCCTTTCTGTAATGTTGTCAGATACTTAGAATAACAATCTGAGCCTGTCAGTGAAAAAAACAAGAGCTTTTAGTGGACTCACTTTGATCCATCAAGGATTATGTTGCAGCCATTACTGCCTGTTTCACTGCTGCAGGCTGAACACATCTACTGGAGACACTGAAACACTTTTTGTACATGTTTGTCATTAAGAGCCCAAAAATATGTTAAAAAAAAAAAAAGGGGGGGGGGGGGGGAATGATAAAAGGTCCCTGGATTAGAAATACAAGATACAAGACTTTTTACATGTTCTTTTCCGGCACGTCAATGTGTCTTCTCGACATCTGTTACATCCATGTTTTACAGTACATTTTACAGTACGTCATCCTCCCTGATTTACAGTACATCATGGTCCATCTGGTGACTGACAGACTGGACCGGCTCGTCTCTCCCTGAAGGCCGAGTCCATCTGTTGATCAGAGCAGAACGATCAATACCTCGGATGTTAATGACGGTTAAAAGCCTGCTGAGAAACCTGAGAGTGTTTTAGCTGGAGGCCGGAGATGTCACTGTGGAGGGCCATCAGTCCTCAGACTTAGAGGGTTCATGGAAGGAAGATCCTGGAGAATAGAGATCATCATTTCACTTTTGAACATGACATGATGGTTATGATTGCGATTTTGAATATTGGCATTTAGATGTGTAAAAACAATGACTATTAACAAAGATGTGTAGTTAGGAGCAAGTCAGTTTATCCTATCCAAATTTCCTCCATGTTGTTGAAACATACCGTGGGGCCTGCGTCCTTAAATATTTTGCGCATTAGAACTTCATTTCTTCTTCTGATGTTTCTAATCTTCTGGAGCAGAATGTAAACATGCCGTCAGCGGTGCAAAGACCTTGACTCTCTTCAGTGTTAGCACAGCTCCCCTGTCTCCCTCCTGCTGTCTCAGCATGTTGAAAACTACACAGACACACGGCTCCACATCTCCTCCCACTCCCCAGAGAAGCTTCAGCACTTCATCACCATCCTCCTAACACCCTGTCATGGCTCCTCTTCAGGGATGACTCATGTGGGAGGTGTAAATCCTGCAGGTGTAACAGGAACAAAGTAATCTGTTAACTCGTGTTGCGCAGTGACGTGTTTCAGAGAGACGTCACCTGTGCACCTGGCAGCTCTGCTCTCACATGGATCACATGGAGGTAGTAAGAAATATAATTGTGCATCTTTGTTGTAGTTTATTGCAGGTGTGGTCTCTGTGTTAACACGCTAATTGCGGTGGGAAAGGGGAATTGGATGATGTGCTTCTGTTTGCTTCATCAGACCACTCCAGCAGCCACTGTGACAGTTTGCGGCAAAGAGAGAGATTACACCTGATATCACTGCTAACAGACAGCTAGCAGCTCCCACCTGTCACTCAAAGAGGCAACACCCCTAATGATGCATCACTTTAAGCGTTAATATAATGTAAACAGGTGAGTTATATATAGATTATCCCCGTATAGTTGTCAGGAAGAGAGAAATGAGCTGTAGAGACCCAAACTGTTTTCTGTACCAGGCTGTAAACATGTTTATTTCTGCTGTAAAGTTTTAACATGGGGCTCTATGGGGACGGACTCACTGCTGGAGACAGCCTCAAGTGGACAAGAGAGGAACTGCAGCTTTTCGTACTTGTTGGTTATCACCTTGTTCATCTTGTATATGGTCACATACTGAGGCTAACAGTTCAGAACAAACAGTAAAGTCATGATGACTCGGTGTGTCAGCGTCTGTGTGAAGAGTTTTAATTCTGACTCTTCTGAAGTCGTTGAATTAATGAATTTAATTCCATTGGTTGTGTTAGAAAGGCGGCTTTATGATCAGCAGCTGTTAGTGGAGTTAATCTGTCTGAACATTTAGTTATTTATTTTGTGGCTCATGGTGAGAACTCCTCTCACTGTCTTTTCTCTGACTGTTTATGAAGTTCTTTATCACAGTCATGGGTCAGAAAAGAGACAAGGACAAAGAACAAACCTCCCTGAAACCTTTCTGTAAGGAAACATCTGAAGAAGGACAGAAGAGAAGGAGATCTAAAGATTCAAAGCATTTCATTCACATCTGAACGTCTTCCCAACACTGACCTCAAAATCAGATTAATTTGATCCTTCTTCATTTTCTAAAAGGCTCCTGAGCCTCTTTCTTTCACGGTAAACAGATTCTGAACCGTTGGCCTGATAACAAACTCATCCACTTTACTTTCCCCCTTCACGTCTCCTCTTGGCTTCGTTTCAGTGAGTTTGGACAGAGCTTCAGAGGAGGCTGCCAGAGGAGGCAGACGTCAGGAGGTCCAGAACGTTTCTTGGCTTTTTGTTCGTATTAATAATTACTGAACATCAGACTGATCCTGTCCTGAGTCTCTGCAGGTGTTGTTCTCTGGATGTGGAGGAGACAGAGGTCTGCATGTGGAGCTTTATTGAAAACAAAGTGACTGAAACACAGTGAGAAATAATGCATTTTAGTTTGATGAGGTTTGCTCTTAATGCTTTGGGTGTATTTTGTCCTTTTTTGTTCCATTTCAAACTCACTTTCAGAGGTGTTTTGACCTTAGAAGCACAGACTACAACAACCTGAAGGAACCTTTAAGGTCCTTTAAAAAGTCAGTCCTGGGACTAAAGTTGTTGGTGGAAACACATCTTTATCTGACACCAGAACAGTCCTCTCCCTATTTGCTCTGGTGGTTTCCTGACAGAGAGCAGATATGTGACTGCAGCAGACAAAATGCAGTTATTAAATTCAGTTTAATCTACTAAGAATAAATGTTCGTGTTGATGTCTCCGAGTGAGACAGAAGACATGCAGCTGTATTGATCTCCTGATGGACAGACTGCGTCCTCAGTGTGCAGATGGTCTCAGTGAAACCTCCCTCAGTGAGTCTCTGTCTGTCACATGTGCTGATTAAATCATGACGGAGTTTCTGTCACTGAACCAGCACAGCCTCAAAGAGGAGGCTCTCGGGGGAGCGGCTCCATTAAAGCCCATTAACTGGATGGACAGAGGAGTGGGGGGGGGATTGATCAGTTAGAGTGGACGCGACTTCTGATGTCACACAAACGTATGGAGTGTGTCAGGACCAGCTTATTGTCTCACTGTCTTAACTTTCATCTATATGTTCTCTCTTTCAAAAGACAGAGGATACAGGTGAGCGGGGAAGATCAGGTGGCTGCAGGACTGATGAGATGCAGGACAGTGATGTCTGTATGATGACGCAGCAGAAGAAGACTGTAAAACTCCAGAGGAGGAAGCTCAGATCCGCACGTGCTCAGAGATCTGCTGTTAGTAAGAGTTTCTAACATCATACTGAGATCTACGGGATCGAGTGTCGAACTAAAAGCTCCCTGTGGTTGTTTCTTCTTATGCTTACAGTACACATCACTTATTCTGGCTGTTTAGTTTCATGAGTTTACACCTGACACACTGTTGTTGTACCGACCATAATCAGCAAAGTGTAGTACAACTTTAAATATGACACAAGATACATGACTCGAGGCGTGTTCAGAGCGAGTGGTGCAGCACGAGGAGATACAGAGAGATGCAAAAAGTTGCCAGATCTTAATGGATGCAAGATTTGCAAAAAACTGATGTATCAGCATTGAGATTCTCCTGACCTCCTGACTTTCAATCATCAAACCAAACTCCATTCAAAAAACAGTCATTTTAAAGTAGTGTTCTTGTCGTCTTGCCGACAGACCCGACAAAGCATGAATTCAGCCTTTTTACAAAGCTGCATCATGATGTCGTTATTTCAGCAACCTGTTTACTGTCATTGAATCTCAGTAACATCTGTTTATTCTGGGTTCATAGCGCTGTAGTAAGACAGATTTCAGCCCACGTGTGACCTGCTAGATACAGTGAAAATAACAACCCTTTTATATACCCTTGAATAATGTTTTCTTTCTAAATATAGAATCACATCGTCTGCAAAGTAATTCTCTTCCTTATTTAGTCTGAGATAAAAAGTGTCCCCCTGAAACAGACGCAGCTCGTGTGTCCTTGAATCCATCGTGAACGTCCCTGCGGGTTTAGTCAGTCAATAAAAACCATCTTCATTAGAACTTAAGAAGAGAACAGATCTGTGATCAATCAGCTGTCTGCTGTCAGGCACGTCCAAATCCATCCACTCATTTACACAGTGACGGCTCCTAACTAGCTGCTAATCCCGTTAGCATGTTAGCCTCCTGACCCCTGCAGAGCGGACGGACGGGATTCTTTCACTCTGAACACAATGAACTGTCGAACCTTCATCTCTGCCTTTGTTATACTCTCTTCATGTTTTTAGAAGAAGCGGGATCAAACAGAGTGTGCAGGCTGTGTGTGTGTGTGTGTGTGTGTGTGTGCTTCTGTTTACATTCTTCTTCCTCGTCCTTGTTAAAATCCGCTCACAAGTTTTCTCTCTTCACTGACATTAACATAAAAACACAGTGTTGGACTCTGCCTTCAGTCAGTGCTGTGTTTACCTCCATGCTGTTAGTACCTGCCTGACTTTGTTTGTGTTTATGAAACTCTGAACGAAGCCTGTGATGGTCAAAGTTAATGATCTCCGTGACGTTCAAACTGAACTCAGAGTGACAGCGTCTGTAATGAAACACACTCTGTGAATCATTAATAAGATCACTTAAAGCCCCCCCCCCTTTAATAAAAGATGCTCTTGTTTTAACGCCCCCACCCTCGCTCCATCCTGTCCCATCAGACAGACAGGACTCGGAGGATCCCCCTCTGGGACTCCGTGTTTGGGCTGAGTGTCTGCGAGGCGAGGAGCTGCTCGACAGGAGGCGCCGAGGGGGAAGGAGAGGGGGGAGGAGGAGGAGAATAAAGGGGGGGTTTGACTTTGCAGCTTTCTATCTTCCTGTCCAAACTACACCCTCAACTATTTACATATTTGGTAAAGCAGATGACTAGCTGCCTCTTTCCACACTCCAGTCTCCCTCTGTCTGTCCCCCCCCTCATGTTAATCTGTCCTGTGTGATATGACCTGATGGACACACAGAGGAGTCAGCTGTTCTGTGAGTACAGAAAATACAAATGATCAATAATTCTCCTCAAAGTTATTAAAGCCAAAGTAACAAGGCTGTTTTAAATGTAAGGAGCAGACAGGTCAGATATGTGTGTTGAAGGATAACTTTGGGATTTTTGCAACTAGACCCTATTTTCCCATGAGTTTGTGTGTAAGTGACTAGTGGAGACAACAATTATTGAAATCGATCCAGTATTCAGGGAGGGAGCACCGGCCTGCAGCCGCGAAATGAGATATAATGTAATTAAACGGGGCACCGGGCATACGCCAATATACAGCCACTAAAAGCGCTTGTTTTTGCTACTGACAGGCTCAGATCGTTATAATAAGTGTCTGACAACACTGTGGCAGCCATGCTTCTTTACCTTATGCTCTCTGTTGTTGTCTGTAACCAATGCTGTGTCCGAAACCGCATACTAACGTACTGCCTACTACATACTCAAACAGTATGTACTGCATACTGCCTACTAACCTGACTATTAGGATGCCGGTGGCATCATACTCAGAGCCGTCTTCTCCGTATCACGTGACTTAATTGTTTACGTATGTCCGGTCTGATCTCCGGTCCATCTCCGCCATAGTAGAAGCTGAATAGCCGCAATGCATTTTGGGGCGGTTGAGTACAACCAGTGAGCTCCTGTCTCATACTCAAATATCCGGGCCGATCTAGTATACATCCGGGCATTTCTTGCATACACAAAATTGCATACTATGAGATGGGAACGCATGACATACTCAATTTTACATCACGGTTAGTATGATTAGTATGATTAGTATGATAGTATGCGGTTTGGGACACACCGCCTATCTCGCTCACGGAGAAGTCTCGCACTGAAAGTCTCGATTGCTCCGATCGGCAACCCGTGCGCTCGAACATCGTTCCAAATTTGTCGCCGCCAAGTTTGGTAAACAGACTAAATGAGTAATAGATACAATAAAGACCTAACCACCGTAACATCTTCACTGTTTACTAACCCTGTTTCCAGTGCGTTTGTGATGTCAGGACAGGAGTAAACTTCACTGGCAATGGGAACAGAGACAATCCGCATTTATAAGTAGGTCTTCCCGGGTCTGAAAAACCTGAAGAAAGTATTTGTACCTCTGATTTAAAGGATAGAATTATAACATTCAGTGTAGAAACACATGAGCACTGTCTCTGCTGACTCCGTCCTGCAGTGAAACTTAATTATTTATCTCTTGTTTACTTATTAATCAGACCGCATGAAGGGCCTCCGGGGGCCCCGAGGGCCCACTGAGGACACTTTACATCCCCCTGAGACAGACCTGTTTGTGTTAGCATGGATATATGAGATTTATACTTTTTTAAATTATATTTATACAGATTTATTCCAAGTTTGAGACAAAATATGGAAATTAAAAGTAAAAGAAGAAGCAGACTGACATACTGAGAAAACTATAACTACAGCTATGGTTCATCAAACAGGGAGGGTGAGTGTGTGTGTGTGTCGGGGGGGGGGGGGGGTCCCCCCTCAGTGATATGAGCTAATGTTCCTCCGCTGGCATCTGGCTGCTATGTGTGTGTGTGTGTGCATGTAGCAGTGTGAGGCGTCACGTGATGATGATGTCAGCAGCTGCACATTAGCTCAGTTTCTTCTCTCAGTGGTTCGTCGGCGTGTCTCATTGATTTCTGTCTCTGTGATGATCCTGTTGTGACCCTCGTGTTGCTGCAGGTGAGCAGCAGACAGGTGCTCGCTCACTGAGACACTGACAGACGTCTGATAAATTATAATAAATCATCTGTAATTGTTTGGCTTGTTAATAAGAGAGGCTCTTTTTTCTTGAGCACAACTCACAAAACTATCTAGCTGCATTTTAATAAAAAAAATTAAAAAATAAATTAGGAAATGGACAAAAAGTGAAAAGTAAACTTTAAGCTGTTTGATTCATGTACAATATGATGGTCAGACATGTTGGTGATCTGCTTTGACTGTAATTACGCCACTTTTGAGACATTCATTGTCACGAATTCAGGCTGAGCCCAGATGCAGACTGACAACAGGTAAAGTTTGTAAAGGTGATTTATTTAGGAAGCTGGCAGGCTGGCTCTATTTACAGGGATGTGGATTTCCAGGAAGGCAAGTGTTCTGGTTGCCGTTTGAACTACGCTTGTAGTCCGAGTAATATTGACCAATCACCTATCAGCAGGCTGTGGTATATGCAGGAAAAACAGTCTGTGAGGAGGGCAAAAGCAGGCAGAATGTAGTCCGGCGTAATGACATCCCGGCTCAGCTTCTTATTAATCTCTATAAACAGACATCTGCATTTAAGTTCAGCTAATAATCTGTTCTAGATCTAAAATTCAATTTGAGATGAATTCCCTTGAAGCAGTGTCACGAAAGCCGTTCAGCGTTCAGATTTCCCGACTTCCTCAAATGCATCAGATCGATCCAACCTCGGTTCAACAAACGAGCATTTTAAAAGTTTTCTTCTCCTCTTGAGGACAGACCTGACAAAGCGCGATTTTTTACCTCTTACAAATCTGCATCATGATGTTGAAATTTCGGTAAAGGTAAGACCCGTTAATAACAAGTAAATCACAAGAAAACGGTTTCTGTTTCTGTAACAATGCGCGGAAGTCGATTATGGCTTACTGCCCGGCACGTTCACCGGTGTCCCCAGAGGCTATATATCGTCTCAGACTATAGCCGATGGGATCCGAGATTGGTGGCACATAAACAAACCGTGTATGGCACAACGATCCGGCAGGGACTGGGTGTCAGTGCAGGGCTCTTGTAGGCAGTGGTGATTGCTTGATGGCAGGTGTGCTGATTGGCGATCCAGAGCAGGTGTGCAGAGAGTGAAGGAGACAGAGGGCAAGTAAACCAAAACACACACCAACAGGCACACAGATGTCATGGTGGTAAACGCAAAATGGTTTTCATTTTGTGAACTGAGGGAACAGATGGGCAACAAACAGAACAGGAGAAGACCTCAGCCTGTCTGCAGACTTTATTTAATCATATTTATAAACATTTTAATCTTGTTTTCAGACATCATTTGGAAATAAACTGTAAACTAAATATAGACTGTTTCAAATGTGAGGAACAGACAGGATGGAGGCCATGAGGAGAGAGGAGGAGGTGCTGACAGAGAGATGGATGAGGAGAAGAGGAGCTGGAGATGATGGATGAGGGAGAGCTGTAAACCTGCTGCCCAAAATAAAGTGTTAATATTTCCCATGATGCCCAGCAGAGGATGAACACGGAGGTTAAATTGAGGAAGCAGGTGGAGCCTCGTGGTGACAGAGAGATGAAGTGGTTTACACTCAGGATTCAGAGGTGATTCACATTCACACCTCTAATACATCTTCATACACACACACAGGTGTGACGGGATCGGATTCACCAGCAGCGATGTGGGGGAAACTGTCGGGTGGAAAAACGAGTGCGAACATTTTAACGTTGGAGAAGAACACCTTTGGATTCAGTCTCAAAGTAATCTAGAGTCTAACAGATACTGTAAGACAGGTGCAGGTGTTACGGACACTTCAACATGATCCATGAAAGGTAAGGTATGAAAACAATCAAATGATCCAACTCAAGCTGACGTTATTAAAGAGCGTCTGAAAGAGCCAGGCTCTAGAGTGGCTTTTTAACATACTGTAATATTTATGTTATTTTAATATCCAGAAAAACGAGTGAGTGTGTCTGTACAAAACCAGCTGTTTCAGGGCCGCTAGCTACACTAGCTAGCAGCTAAAGTACTGGAGCGTTTCCTTAACGTTTTTGTACATAGTTTTCATTGAATCCCTAAAATATATGAAAATACGACCTGGAGTTAAAATCCTGGAGGTCCCCATAAAGTCATAAACATATGAACATCCTGAGTTTGGAGTGAAATTCAGATGTCTGGGAGCTCATGAGCTGAGCGAGGAGATCTTTCAGCACACATTTTATTATTGATTTTTGTAAAGACCGCTGACCGCAGCTGCTGAGTGAGACTATGATATGCAAATTCAAATGTTTTTTAAATATTCTTTTTTTGATTATTAGAAAGATGAAGAGAGACAGGTAATATGGTGAGTAGAGAGTGTGGGACGACTGCAATCAGTGCGTCGAGGACTGTTGCCTCTGTACACGGGCCGCCTGCTCTACCAACAGAGTTAAACCGGCGCCCCATGATGTTCATATTCTAATGTATTTTTTAAACACAGACAGGAAAAGAAATGAATACGACTCAGTGAAGTTTAGCCAAAATATCTGTTAAATTGAATGAAAATTGAAAAAAGGGATAATAAGGGACACCAGGTGGATGCCAGGTGCTCCTGAAGACTAAAAAGTAAACTGCTGATGAAGAGAAGCCGCTGCTTTCTTCAGACACACTCACACAGAGTATGAAAAATGCCTTTATTGAATTACAGCCTCTCTTTTCATGATGCTACCAAGCACTGCTCTCAGGAAGAGCCGATGTGGGTCGAAAGCAGTCGGCGTTTTTCTCTTTGTTAATGTTTTTAAGAAGAGATGCTCTGATCCAATGAAGTCATTATAAACTAAAGCCTTGGCTCTGTGCCAGTGTGTCTGAAGAAAGTGCAGTGGCTTCTCTCCCTTAAAGGACAAGAAGCACCACAGTTAACCTCCTAGAGCAACTATCTTCCTGTGACTTTCCCTGTCTCACTGAAGGTTATGCTCTTATTCATCTTTACAGCAGCAGCCTGAGAATAACAATCAATACAATCCAGTAAAGTCCACTGGTTATGTTTAGCCGTTTTCACTGGTCAAAAAACCAGCTAACACCCTGCTTTTTTGCTTATTGGGAAAGGTTACAATCAGCATTCAGACCCGGGTCAAATGACTCTGCAGTAGACCTGGGTAATTATCGCCTCGGCTCCGATCGCATTGATGGGAACACAAAACCCGTGTCAACACGCTATCACGCCATTCCGGCGCGATGCTATGCTCCTTCGGTAACTTCTGCGACTCCTTGTCATCTCAGCTACAAATTCCGCCCGTCTCCACCCGAGCAGCGCTCCAACATCGTTCCAAATTTGTTGGCGCTGAGTTTGATAAATAGACTGAATGAGTAAGAGATACAATAAAGACCTAAACAACGTAACATCTTCACTGTTTACTAACCCTGTTACCATCACGTTTGTGACGTCAGACGGTGACGCAGCAGAAAACAGGCCGAAAGGAGTATACTTCACTGGCAATGGGAAAAGAGACAATCGCCATTTATTAGTGTGTCTTCCCGGGTCTGGAAAAACCTGCGTCAACACGCAAAATTTAGGTGGGAAAGGGGTATTAGATTCAAACCTAAAATCAGGACAATAGCACCGTCTGAACGTTCAGTTTACTCATCAAAATCAAGCTGGGTCAAAAAACAAGAAGTCAGTCACACTGGTAAACACACCTGCAGAAAGACGGGCAGACATCCAAAGTCTGACGCTCAGACACACAGAGGATCAGAGCAGGACATGGACCGATTGATCTGCTGAGGACAAACATGAAACACCTCTAAATATAATTATATGTTGTTTAACGTCATTAAGACTCCTTGTTGTGTTGTTGTTTAGTGTGCAGACAGAAGAGAACAGGAGGAAGATGTGACAGACCCGCGTCGAGCTCATTTCCTTTTTAAAATGTGGATAAAGTCACACAGACTGTTACCTGAAGCCACCTGTGTGTCTGTCCTGAGATCAGCTCCGTGACTGAACTTAACGCAAAACCCTGCAGCTCGACGACATGAAGCATGTTTACGTTCCAGATTCATCATTATTTATTTAACCTCCTCTACGCGCCTGAGCTGTCTGTGTGTTTCAGACTTTCATATTATAATGGGCACTAACATAGTTTTAAAAAAGACACCCTACCCCCTCCCCCTGTCTGTCTTTTGCTGCCTTCATCTCTTTAATGTTTCTATTCAGTCCATCAGTCGATCATTTCTCTCTTTCTTTTCCATCAGTCAGGTCTCCGTCTCTTCTTTGTAATCCCTCTTCATCTCCGTCCGTCCGCTGCGATCACACTCTTCATTCTGTGGGAGGAAACCTGATTAGCCTCCTGCCTCTGAATGCATGCGCCCACTTATTTGCCATCAATCAGTGTTATTTGTCCTGTTAGTTCATTAGTCACAGAGAGAATAATGAAACGTCTCAGAGCAGCGTGTGATTCCATTCCATTGTTCATTTATCTGGGGGGGGGGGGGGGGGGGGACTATTTAAAGGTGGTGCTGAGGCCGTCAGAGGAGCTTTAAAGGCTGGGAGCTGCCACAGAGTCAGTCTGACTGGAATCAATTATTCATTCTGTTTAAGACGTCTGGACAGAGAGACAGAAAGAGAGAGAGAGAGAGAGGGAGAGAGAGAGAGAGGGACAGAGGGAGACAGAGAGAGAGAGACAGACTGACAGAGAGACAGACAGAGGGAGACAGAGAGAGAGAGACAGACTGACAGAGAGACAGACAGAGGGAGACAGAGGCAGAGAGAGAGACAAAGGCAGAGACAGAGGGAGACAGAGAGAGAGAGAGAGGCAGAGAGAGACAGACAGAGGCAGAGAGAGAGACAGACAGACAGACAGACAGAGAGACAGAGGGAGACAGGGGCAGAGAGAGAGAGAGAGAGACAGAGACAGAAGGGGGACACAGACAAAGACACAGAGAGAGAGAGACAGAGACAGAAAGACAGACAGAGAGACGGAGACAGGGAGAGAGAGGCCCCCTGACTTCCTGACTTCAGGAGTATCTTTATAAATGTTCAAACCAAACTCCATTCAAAAAACCATTAGTTTAAGTAGTTTTCTTCTCGTCTTGCAGACAGACCTGACAAACCTGACTTTTTACAAACCTGCATCATCATGTCATTATTTCAGCATCCTTTCAGCCTGTTTATTGTCATTAAATCTCAGTAACATCTTTCTATTTTGGCTTCATAGCGCTGTAGTAAGGCAGATTTCAGCAGTAAGTTCATCCAGACACAGCTCCTGGAGATTAACCAAGCTGTGTGAAGAGCACAGACATGATGGAGTTTAGTTCTGTGATGTATCTGGGAAGGCAAACTTTAATGGTTTGTGTTGAACCAACATGAATAAACACAGATGAACCTGCGGACGCTTCTGGATCTTAACACCTGAAAGCTCCTTGAGGACTTGATTTGTGAGTCTGGGCAGCGCTGACTTCTTTCTGACTGATCTGTGTCTTCAGCTTTAAGGTACAAAATGTCTAAAAACAGTGTCCTTCACATAGAGAGCGTCTCTCTGTGTGATTTAATGTTACACACTCTCCTCTCCTTCTGCTCACAGATGCTCCAGCGTCTCCTCCGGGAAACCTTAACATAATCCTGACAGATGCTCTGTAGGAAACTCGCCAGATATCCAATCACATCAGCTACCTGTGCTGCACACACAGACGCGCACACACACACACACACACACACACGCAGAACCAGTGGGACCTCTGATTTAATCTGCTGAGTGCTCAGGCCGACTCCTCCTGGATCTCATTGAGTCGTCTGTGAGGAGGTGAGGTCACTGCCAGAGTCTGCTCCTCCTCCTGCTCCTCCTCCTCCTGCTCCTCCGCACAGTGTTATTTATGTCCTGACCTGTTAATTCTGTAAATGCACCTCCTGCAGACATTTGCATCCCACACTGAGAGCAGCGCGAGTGAATGAGCTCACACCGTCTGGTGTCATGTGATTAAATGGATCGCACCACGTCGTCTGGAAGCTGAACAACCAACCTGAGCCAGACGGTCTGTGAGGAGATGAACGACACGAGGAACCTGCAGAGACACCTGCTGCTCAAAGTCTATGCAGAGAATACACAATGTGTAGATATACTGGAGGTTAGGTGATCACATGTCTCATCTGTCGTAGGGGTAGACGGTAACTCAGTCTGTAGGGACTTGGCTTGGGAACCGGAGGGTGGCCGGTTAGAGTCCCAGTATGGATCAAGTATGGAATGGGGCTGGTAGCTGGAGAGGTGCCAGCTCCTTTCCAGGGCACTGTCGAGGTGTCCTTGAGCAGGGCACCGAATCCCCAACTGCTCGGGGCGCATGTCCACGTGCAGCCCCCCTCACTCATCTCTCACCTATGTTTGTGTAGCATGTTTCTAATAACCGAGATTAATGAAGTATACCTTCCTTCCTTCCTTCCTTCTTCCTTTACCTGTGATACTTACAGGTGAATGTTTCGACATCCTGCTTAGCACAGAACCTCATTTAAAAAGACATTTATAAGCAGCAGGTTCGGTTAAAATGTTTGTTACCAAAGTAAAGGTGAAGAACAGGAAGTGAAACACACCGTGAGGCCTGCAGGGACGTTACTGCTTTAAAACTTGTTGATTTGATGAACATTCAGGTGTTTTTTTACGTCAGACACAGATTGAAAGGTTACACAAGTCACACCATTAAAGTCCTACATTAGTGCTTATTTAGACTAACATGTTTTATCTGAACTTTCCTAAACTTCAAACTTCAATTTTTCTTGGATTCAAACACGCCGCTCAAATCTGAAAGGAAAAGGACGAAGCAGATCAGGTAAAGAAGGCTAAAATATAATAGTTTAGAGATTGGTGTGTAATTATTGAGTTATAGGATCCAGATGACTTTAATCAGAAGAAAAACTGCATGTTTAAAACCATTTGTAAAGTCGCAGGAAGTCAGAGAGCTGAGAGTTATGACAGTAACAGCTCCATGATCAAACCTTCAGATGCAGAGCCGCTGCCAGTGTCTGAGTCAGAGGCTGAATAATGTTCCTCCATCAACAGATTTTTAATTTGGTTTTATTCTGAGTTTCATTAAAGCAGTGAAAATAAGTCTAACTACATGTGGAGACCTTAATGAGAGGAGCCTCGATGTATTTTCTCTCTGTGACTCTGCAGCTGAGGAACCCGAGTCTTTAATGCAGAGGAAGATGTAATAATTACCCGCCTGTTCCTCTGAGACGCTGCCTCGCCTGCTTCCCTCCTCGTATCAGGTTGCTAATGGATTTCACCGCTGATGTACGAGGCGGAGGTGATGGCGGTCTGTGGAGGGCTGGGACATTAATATTTACCAGCCTGGAGGGGGTCAAAACTGAACGGATCGGACCATATTCGATAAAACGTGTCACGGCCACAGCGACCGCTCCCTCTCACGCTCTCACGCACACAAACAGGTGTATTGTCATTGTTTGATTCATCTCTCTGAGTCTGTGTAAGAGGAGAATCCTCTCCATCCAGGGAACAGGCATAAATCAATAGGCTATAAAGATCTGGTTTACTTTGTGGGCTGAAAAATGAGTAAAAAACAAACGGGGTTTGGTCTGAGGGTGTAAAAGCTTTTAGGCAGAATAACTGCATGATATCAAAGTTTCATAAAGCAGGCTCTCAGACTGTTCCTGGATTTGTAGCCGTACGAGTCACCAGACACGTTAAGTGCTCACAGTCATCAGAAGGTGGTGTGTTCAGGTGGAGCAGGTCGTGGAGGAATGATCACTGATTTTACAGCAGGAGCTCATGTTGAATTTAACAGAATAGTGTGAGGAGACACAGAGGAAATACATGCATGCGGTATCTGTGAGGTCATCTGTCGGTTTTATGATCAGCTTTATCAAACACGGGAGGTCATGAATCATAGTTTGAGCAAAGAGGGCAGAGCCTTGAATTAGGACAGCCTGAGTTCAGCAGATTGTTAAATGTTTTCATGGATCATCAGGATTCAAATAAAAACTGAAAGTCAGCACCTCTTAGTCATTGCTTCAGTTCGACTTCAGTGTGCTGATGTACAGAACAAATACTCACAGACCACAGCGTGTATGTTTTGCTTCAGAGAGAGAAAGTTCTCTTTGAGTTCAGGTGTATGTGTCCTTGTACCTGTTCGCTGCTGCAGTGTGAGGCAGGAGTAAATCAGGACATCTCTCTGCTCCAGCTCCACTGAATCGTCTCCAGATTATATCTCTAACAGATCATTAAATAAACCTGACCAGCCGGCCGCAGAGTGTGTTTCAGCCCTCCATTCACGTTCGCTGCAGTCCGCTCTGCTCCAGCTGCTTTGCTTCACTTCAGAACGTCTTCAGGCGGTGAGGGCAGAGTCTGCGCTGATTCAATTATCTGATTAGCCGGTGTTAGAGGTGGAGGGACGTAAAACAGAGTGTCAGATAAACCTGAGGCAGAACAAAACATGAAGCTTCAAATCTGATGAAAGTGACACAGATCAGCACGAATACACAGACAGGAAGTCAACTCTGTGTGAGTGTGTGTGTGTGTGTGTGTGTGTGTGTGAGATGTTATTATCCAACATCAGATTAAAAAGCTTTGAAATGAGACCCAAGATGAAATAAAATCAAATTATCCTTAAACAACTACTCCATAGAATTAAACCTCTTTTATGTAGCCTGTCATAACAGGATACAGGACTACCTCATGTACACTTACAATCCAATACAATAAAATACCTGCCACAAAGAGATGAGACTCGCAGTTTGTCCACAGAGGTCAACATAAATGCCAGTTCCTCACAGCAGCTTTAAGTAGAAGTTTTAAGACTGATAAAAATGTTATATAATTACATTTCCTGTTCATCCGAGCAGCTCTTTTCACAGGTTTTCTTCTGTGTCTTCTTTTCGGTGGAACACATCGCGAATCACAAGGTTTTACTGCATTTGGTCTGGTGCGATGCATGTTGCAGCGATTTCCTGTCAAGGTTTCAACCAGAGCAACGGACCTTTTAGACAGTTTACTTTCCCAGGCTCTTCTCTCTCAGCCGCATAGGTGAGGCTTGCTTTGAAGTGTCGTTTATTTTAATCTCAGCTTGGTTCGACGGATTAGAGACATTTCACTTTTCACGAATTAATGCGTCAAGGTGGAAGAGATGTGGACTTGACCCGAGTCACTGTTGACTTGATGACTTGTGACTTGTCTTGACAAAAATAAATGACTTGAGACTCGACTTGGACTTGCAAGTTAATGACTTGAGACATGATGACTCGGATGACTTGCGTATGTTTGAATGTTAGCTGGTAGATATAAATGATATAACTCAATGTCGTCAAGTTTCTGTCTAACCATCAACCATGTACGCAGCGCAAACTGGGAATCATGATTCCCTTTTTTTCTACAGTAGGTGTTTCACACATGCTGATACTACAGCAAAATAAATAAGGAAACCGTGTAAACAGAAACTGTAAAACTACTAAAAGTGGTTATTATTCACAAAACGTTATTTCTTTTTTATTTCAGCATTACATAATATGAACAAAATCCTCGTAACTTATTTGGTGACTGAATGAATGAAACTTTCGTTATGAGTTTAGACCGGCTTGGCTCGTGGCCATGCTCTTAGAAGCACATGGCTGTGCTAACTTTTGCTCTCCTGCTGCTCGTCTAAAGCGATCAGATAGTAGAATATATTTAATCCATTGGCAGGGTCATTGCCGTCCTAATCAGTAACAGAAAGAAGATGAGTTGCTGTGCTTGGCTTCCCTCGATAAGTTGTACAGGAAGTCATGTCTAACACTAGTTAAACTCCCCATATGCAAGCAGGAAACATGATGAATGAAAACAGAAGTAGAAACAGAGAAAATATATTGCCGTAACAACCATCACCTACACCCGTGGCTTCATTCCATTTCATAATGAGTTACAAACCTGAAGTAAAAGAGGCCCTGTTTATTCCTGCAATTAAAATGTGTCTCAAGTTCATCAGAAGTTCATGTGAACATGACCTCTTAGCACATATTTGCGCAGCAGTTTTACCTCAAATGCAGCGAACAGCATCGAGACAGAAATGTATGACATCTCATCCTCTTACGACTGTGGTTGTGGCCTACTTCAGTCCATCCATTTCCTTTTTGTTTCGTTGTTTTCATTCGCTTCTGTCAGGAGGTGGTTGCAGTTTATTGCAGATTAATACACAAACTGTTATCATTAATTTTGAAGTGGCACAGTTATATTTTTAAACCTGGGCCAAGTTCTTTAAATATTTTGGGTTTTATATGATTAACAGGAACATAAAGTGTTCAAATCTCTCCAGTGGATGTCGTCATCTTGCAGCAGTAAAAGTGGCTGAAATGGCTACAACATAATCCTTGATGGATCAAAGTACGTCCACTAAAAGTTCTTGTTTTTCCACTGACAGGCTCAGATTGTTATACTAAGTGTCTGACAACATTACAGAAAGAATCCCTACAGAGATAGACCTTTCTGTTACAGAGGAAGATGATTTTTTTTAACCACAAACAGACTTTACATCGCTCTCTTCAAACACACCAGACTCCTTTGACAAAAACAGTGATTTTACTTTGCAGAACACAGGAGCTGCTGCTCTACTGCTGCCTCGTCCTGTGAGTTTGTTTGTGTTAACGTGTGTTAGTCAAATATTGTGTTGGATTGAAACTAACTCTTAACTACTCCAAAGTCACACAATAACATAAACAAACTAACTGTTCAGGGCAGCAGTAGATAACTTTTTTTCAATGGAGTTTGGTGCCTTGAGGAGAGCGATGTAACAGCTCAGGTTGGAAAAAAGAATCTCAACAACATTTTACTTTGAAATATATCCTGCTTTAAAGATTTATAGATTGTAAGAGTGAGAGCTTTTTTCTGGTTTTAAGTGTGTGTTCAGTCTTCTGTCCTCTAAATCGTCTCCAGCTGTTTGTCGCCGAAATAAGCTCTTTAAAGGAGTCTAATTGTTCCAAACATAGCTGATCCTGTCCCTCCTGCCCTCACTTCAGCCCAAATTGATGTCCCTTGACGCCTCCTGCCGTGCACCTGGTGGAGGAGGCTTTTTAAATGTCAGTCAGAGGAGAAAAAACTAAGCAATTAACCGGGAAAGGTGGAGAACATGTTAGCAGTGTTTTAGCTGGAACAAAAGGGTGCAGGACCTCCGTGCTGTTCCTCTTGACCGCTCTCTGGGATCACTACGTCTCCTTGTACCTCTGGAGCAGCTGATCCGTAAACATCCTGAAGCTTCCTGGTCTCTTTCATTTACAGGATGAAGCTCTGGATCAGACAAATCCCACAACACAGACCACACCGAACGAGTTGTTGCTCAATAAAAGCATCAAACCACAAATTAAAAGAATAAATGAGTTGTTTTGCAGTGTGGCAGGAGGCTGTGGGTTAGTCTGCTAATGTTCTCCCTCCATGTGACTCTGTTAAAGGCTGAACAAAGGCTGAAGGACCTTTATATTTAGCTCTGAACCTTTAACCAGCAGCTTCCCTGTGTCTTACCTGGAAAATAATTTCCCCTCACCTTCACATTTAATGTGTAATTATATGTGATTTTCTAAATATGCTATTTAAAAACAGAACACTTATCAGCAGGGTGATGGAGGATAGCATGGGTTTCATCTGTTTTTAGAGAGTTTAAAAGCACAATGTTACTGAGCACAGAAATTATCATTACATATTTGCTTTATTTAAAATAGTTAGATGTCAAGTTTAATGTTGACCTTCTGACCTGTGTGGGTCCCAAAGCGAGTCCCAAAAGCTGCAGTTCCTCTCGTGTCCACTTGAGGCTGCCTCCAGCAGTGAGTCAGTTCCCATAGAGCCCCATGTTAAAATGTCCTACAGCAGAAATAAACATGTTTACAGCCTGCTACAAAAAACTGTTTGGGTCTCTCTATTTACATTATATTAAGGCTTAAAGTGATGCATCATTAGGGGCATGGCCTCTTGTAGGAGCAGCAGGAGTCTGGTCTTCTTCAGAGGAAGGTCTTGTCTGTCAGAGACGGTGTGAACGTTTGCCTCATTATAGATTCAATAACAATCACTGCAGAGGGATTAATCACACACTGAACACAACAGCAACTCTCAGGTGATAATATATTCTGATCACACCTGCACACTCACACTTGTTTTGTGTTTAATGCCATCAGATGCTGTGCCAATAAAACACTGAAGCATCACGGTTAACAGACAGCAGAGCTTCATAATGAGATACACTATGAACACATACTGTTGTGGATTTTTTGAACAAACCAAAGTCAGTAAAATGTTTCAGAAGACATTTTTATCCGGTAGTGTCTGTGATTAAAAGCTAAGCTTTTAAGAGGTAGAGTAGTGTTACCTTGTTGATGAACATGATGAGTTCTAAGGCTTAAAAACACCAGAAAAACCCTTTCATTTAAGATCACTCAGCAACTCAGAACCAACGACTTATTACTCCGCCAAAAGCTCATATCACAATGAAGTTGTTTAAAGGATTCCTCCAGAACAATAAGCTCTTTGTCTCCATTACACAATGTGAGTGTAAGCCAGAGGAGTTTGATAAGCTGAGGTTTGTGATGTGAAATGAATATTGATTCAGAAACATTTCAGTTTAACATCCTGCAGGAAGGAAAATCCTCTGACAGCAGAATCCTGCTAAGTGAATCACTTTCACATTAAAACATCTTCATTAATACACTCGGGGTCAGTTCAAGCTAAAATTCAGTCATTTTAACCTCTTTTAATAGTAATCTGAGAGGATCACAGGGACATGTGGAGTCCCTCAGGGTTACATGCTAGGGCCTGTCACGTTTGGGTATTTAACCAAAAAAGGGAGTAGACCCAGATGCAGGCAGCAGACATTTTTTTAAAACAAAGACTCAAAGACAAAAGGGCAGAGCAAAATTTACAATGTAAATCAAAAAATCAACAGGAGAAACACACGGGGAGACACAAGGAAACAGGGTTACAAGTTTCATGAAGAATGATGGGTTTCACAGGGTTATCAGACAAAAGACGACGAACTAGCACAGAAGGGTAGGAACACAGAGACTAGATTCATGTGGGGTAATCAGGGGCAGTAGGAACTAATAAGCACAGGGGAAAACAATGAGGGCAGGGCACACAATCTAAAATGTGGGAAAACACACAAAGGCAGGAAGTAAAACAAGACATGACACACATGGGGCCAGAACTTACAAAATAAAACCGGAAACAGGAAAACCAAAATCAGGACTGTGACAGTAATAAAACAGGAAAAGAAGACTGAACACCTGCACACCTCTGGGTCAGGGTGCTTTTTCCAGTCATACAGACGACACTCAGATTTACTGAGAAGAAGAACGCTGTCCATGTTTAGAGTCAGTAAACGGCTCCTTCAATTATACAAATTAAAGACAGAAATTATTTTATTTGGCATCAAGGAGAAAATAATGAAATGTACTGTTCTCTACCACAGATTGTATAAAAAGATGGACGACATGACAGCTCCCTAAAAGTGAAGCCAAAACATTTTGAGCGCCCCCTGCTGACTGGCTGTAGTATAGGTCATAAAGCCCGCCCCCTCCATGTTAATAGATGGGACATGGGTCAAACTATAAAATCAAAATACACGCCCAATATATTTTTGTCAAACATGGTTTCTGTCATTATAGCTAGTTATTATCATGGTGATTCATGTCCAAGTGTTTATTTTTCTGACAAGTTTATTTGATGCTGTCAAAATGATGATTGAAAGCTCTGTTGACAAATTCAGCTCCTGCAGCCAATCAGTTCCCGGTGAGCAGAGCGGAGGACGATCCGCGAGTGGAAACGCAACTAAAACAATCACTACAGTCATTGAAGTTTCCATACCTGTGAACGTTAACTTCACTCGCCTATCTCTTACTGCGCAGACTCTGGCTCCATATGACGTCACCATCGCAAGATGTCAGCGCCTATCACAGGGGCTATTTTGGCATCAATTTCGTACAATGGGAGCAGATGGAGACGCGTTGTCCTTCTATATATACAGTCATTGCTCTCTACGGCTCTGCTCAGAGATCATCACGGTGCTTTGGAGGCTGTTTTCTCTCAGCAGGATCACTGACCTGAGCTGAGACTAATACCTGAAGCACCTACCCTGATCACAAAGAGTCATTCATCTCTTTACATTATAGAAGCATGAGGTAGTTATACCTAATGTATGAGGATCAGTTCAGACACATTCAGGCTCATTTTACTCTGTTACTGCGCCAAACGTAGAGTCATTATTCTGCAGGGAAACTGATGAAGACAGGGGGGCAGAAGGAGCAGGAGGAGAGGGTGACATCATACACCAGACTTTAATTCACAGGGTTGATATCATCCAACAGAAAGCCATGTTATTTATATCAATACAACAGCTCTCAGTCAAAAAGCTTTAAACCTGCGCTCTCTCTAAAGTCCAGCAGGGGAAACTCCACTGGTTGTAAAAGAAGAGAGTCTTCTTCAACACAGCATGATGTTCATTTAGTCAATGATGCTCCCACTCACAATCTCCGAGAGATGCTCCGAGACTACAATCTCAGATCCAATCAGCTATAGTCTGAGACGATATGGACGATAATCAACTTCCTTTTCCGCTTGCTGCATTGTTACAGAAAGAGAAACCGTTTTCTTGTGATTTACTTGTTATTTTCGGGCCTCACCTTTGCAGAAATTCCAACATCATGATGCAGATTTGTAAGAAGTAAAAGTAAGAAGCTTTGTCAGGTCTGTCCTCAAGAGGAGAAGAAAACTTAAAGTCGAGATGAAACGGCATTTCGAGAGTATCTATCTTTCGTATCGTGACGAATTTCCGAGTGAAACAGGACGTGCAGGCGGGACATATCATTGGAGGGATTTGATTTGATCATTGATAAATGGGCATAGACAGACGTTCTTCTTGGTGCTCTGCGGCTAAATGTTGCAGATTGATTGGTTGAAATTGGTTGGTTCTAGCTTACGTTAGCACACACAAGAATAAGAAGAAATTGATTTTCTGTATTTTTTTTGGCCTATATTGTCAAATAGATGCATAATATTACCGGGGATGTGATCTAAAAGGATTAAAATGACATTTTTCATTTCATTTCATTCATCAAGGGAATTCATCTCAAGTTAAATTTTAAATCCAGAACAGATTGTCAGCTGAACTTACATGCAGATGTCTGTTTTTAGAGATTAATAAGAAGCTAAATCATTGTCAGATGACGCTGATGGGAGCCGGGATGTCATTACGGCGGATTACGTTCTGCCTGCTTTTGCTCTCCTCACGGACTGTTTTTCCTGCATACGCTGCAGCCTGATACGTGATTGATTAATATTACTCAGACTACAAACGTAGTTCAAGATAGATGCTACCATGGCGACCTCACAATCAGAATAGAGGCTTACCGATGTGTATCCACCCTGTCGTCCAAATACGGTCCCCCAATTTAGCTTGACTTAAAAAGTTTGACCCACTGTCGACCTCAAAGTGGTTCACTCACTTAACCTGTTATTATTAATATTATTATTATTATTGTAAGAGTTCTGTGTTTCGATCATAAACATGCAGTTCAGTTCCATATGTCCAACTTACAGTAAAACTTTGTCCAGCAGCTGAACCGCCGTCTGACTCAAAGACTCCTGAGTCACAGTCAGGGAGAGACGGGGGAGGATGGGGGAATTGGAGTGTCAGCGAGTCAAAGCTTTCAGACTCGACCTTGGAGGAGGGGGTGAAGTCCATTAGATCAGTGTCATCATCCCCCCCTTCCTCCCTCTCCCCATTTTTCTTTCTATTCACATTCAGACTTCATTAAGAATTAAAGCCGCTGCCAAAGTACATGAAAAATACATCCTCCCCTCTCCCCGTCCTTCATCAGACATCAGACCGGCGAGCTGGAAGAATGCTAAACAGACTTTAAAAGCGTCAGACTGTCAGATCCCAACCAGCTGAGGAGAAAGCGGGAATGATGTGTGTAATGATCTTTAATCAAAGAGAGAGACTGTGGATGGTGAATAAAGTGACACATTCAAACACTTATTCAGAGAAAGCACATTTACAGAGCGTGTCTAACAAGAGCTGTTCAGACACGAGCAGCATGTTTAAGACAGACTCGTAGCTAACCAAGTAACTTCAAAGTGCCGGTCTTCACTACGTCCCGCTGTCTTCTCTGCGGGAGCCTGAACAAACACTTATAACGAACAGTGAACGAGCTAACAAGCAGCTTGTTAGTGCTAACATATAAATAAAATAATGAGTGTAAAAACTGTGTGTCAGACTTGCAAGACGGTCTGTTAGTCCAATAAAGCGCCCAGCAAGACAGATTATTTGTCTGATATTTACATGAACAAATCTCCAAAAGGCTCCGACAGCACAAACACTTCGGGTTCACAGTTTAGCTTTAATGCTTAATGAACCTTAAAACTGTAGAAAAACAATGATTTCTGCTAATACCACTGTAATGTATGAAGCTGATTGTATTTTCTTTCTTTGAGGCTTCCTTTGACTTCCACATGCATCAGTTCAGCATTCAGAGCCAGGTCAAATAACTCTGCAGTCGACCCAGGTAATTATCGCCTCGGCTCCAATCGGCATTGATGGGACATGTTAATCTCCGCCCCCTTTACGGCGCGATGCTATCCCCCGTCGGTAACGTCTGCGACTTCTTGTCATCTCATCTACAAATTCCACCCGTCTCCGTCCGAGCAGTGCTCGAAAATCGTTCCAAATTTGTCGCCGTCGAGTTTGATAAACAGACTGAATAAGTAATAGATACAATAAAGACCTACCCATCGTAACATCTTCACTGTTTACTAACCCTGTTTCAGGCGCGTTTGTGACGTCTTTACTGGCAATGGGAAAAGAGACAATTGACATCTATAAAAAGGTCTTCCCGGGTCCGAAAAACTTGTGTCAACGCGCTAACAGCGTGTAAGTGTTGACGCTTACTCTATCAAATAACTTCATCATCAGTTTAATGAATAAAGTCATTAATTTGTATCCCTTCCTGACCAGCAGGGTAGCTTAATTCCATTATTCAGAAGTAATTTCTCATTTTTTGTACAGCTGGTGCAGCTCAGCTTATTGGAATGCAGCCATTCAAGACCAAGGCATCACCAATCAATAGAGGATCACAATTTTCATCAAGTGTTTCCCTCTTCCTCTCTACTGAGATCCACGTCTCCTCATCAGGGTCGTGCACAGACTGAGAGAACACTGCCACCAACAGGACACGTGCTGATGTTGCACCATGTTCTGTGTATAGTACAAATGGTTGATTGCGTGAGTGCTCGAACATGTGCACCAGTATCCTGTTCTATATGAGAAATGATGCTGACATAAAACACCTGGTTATTAATATCTCTACACAGGATCTGACTGTGACCTGGTTACTGATAAAATGTGCTGTGTCTTCATTTCTCAACATCTCAAACTCTTACAGAAGAACGACCACAGGCCTGGATCAGACACTTTTCTCCTTTAATAACAGTCACCAGTCTGCAGACATGTTAATATACCTCACAGTTTGGTAGCAGCATTTTACTGACACTGCTGTTGAAAAACTCCCAGCACTACTCTTACCATTGTCTGAGGCAGTATGGCGCCCCCTTGTGGCATAGAGAGCCAGGGAGACGTTGCAGTCAGAGGAATGGTCCAAACAGGAAATGAGACTTCATTCGTGCATTTTTATTTTCTCAGGCCGACTTTCCAGAGGCTTTAGATTACTTACTGGACTCTCTGACTCTTTGATTCAGATCTTTTTAATGGAATTGGTCTGCTTTGCTTATTATCATGTTTTGCAGAAGTGTTTTTGCAACTGTTCCTGAAGGACACACACACACTGACAAACACCAGACTTACAGGTAACAGGTGTTGAACTCATCTGAATGATTGAAAGCAGGCAATGCTTTTTTGTACTTCTGTTAGAATAGAATAGAATAGATTTATTGTCCACTGTGGTGAAAAATTGTCTTCGGCTCACCAAAGGACAATTAATAGGACAAACAAAAATGGTGCCAGGGTTAAGGTTTTAAACAAATGGTTGAGGACCCAGATGCAGACTGAAATAATAATTATACATATATATAATATATTTAAACAAAAAGGCAGAAGGCGAAACAAAAGGCTTACTGATCTGAGGAACCCAAGGGGTGCAGGCAAATAAAATCCAATGGCAAAAGGGTCCAAACAAAACAGGCAATAAGTAATCCAAATGAAAACCGGAAGGTGAAAAATCCACACAGGGAACACTTAAAACCAAACTCAGGACTGTGACAGCACAACTCAAGGAGACAATCTCTAGTCAATGAAACACAAATGAATTACATAACTAAACAAGACTAAATCAAGACAAGAACACAGAATAAACTAAATACAAAACTAAACAATAAAAACTCATGACAAATGGTCACACTGTACATAAAATACATAAACTATAACAGTCCATATCAGCGCCTGTGTCAATGTTAATCACTTGGAAGAGTTCAGGATGTTGATTGCAATTCTGGTTACCAGAGGAACTCTGCGCCTCCCAGAGCTCAGAAGCTCAAACTGGCCGACAGTGCTCCTCGCTTTCTTCCTCGTCCTTTTAGTATAAAATTGGTTCAAAGACATTTGAGGTACACCAACTATTTCACAGGCCATGACTATGATCTTAGAGAGTTTGTTTTTAGATCAACAGTTCAAGTGGCCGTACCGGGCTGGAAGATCAAAAGTTAAAACATTCTCTACAAGGCTCTTGTACACGGCTTGTACACCGAGGCTGTAGAGATAAAGTCGTTGTGAACACTTTTTAAATGTAGAAACTCATTTAGTCCACAACTGTACCAAGATACTTATAAGTTTACACAGTTTCAACAGACCAATAAGTGAATCTGTTTTAATGTTCCCGTCCTGTTTTGTTGAGAGTATCAGTTCTTTTGTTTTTGTCACATTAATTACAAGCTGGCTGGTCTGGCTCCAGGTTTCCAAAGCCTTTATGTTGGCCAAATATGCAGCTTTACCAAAAGAGCCATTTTTTTGTAAAAGCCCGACTAAGGCCATGTTATCTTATCGAAGAAGTTCAGGGTCCAGTGTATGTCCAAAAACTGCACTTTCACTATGCTAATGCTAACTCTCCTTTCTGTACCGACGGGTCTGCTCTGGAGGTTTCAGGTGTTTTTGAGCAGGGATAAGTCACAAAGAACATTAACCTTATGCAAAACAAGGGCAGTTGTACCGAGTTTTAGTCTTAAAGAACGAAAGACTTTGGAACTCGTTTTTTAGCTCGATTAGGGAAGTTTGAATCTCACCTGTGTGACGACCTTCTAGCCTTGTAGACGGAGTCAGGTCATCAGAGATGAAGCTCACCTCATGGCTGCTCATCTCTCACCTGGCCTCTACCCTGTTATGTTTCAGTTTGTATGTTGTGTTTGTTTTTAAGTGATTTAAAGTTCATATTTTAAGTCAGTCCCCTCCTTTTTCCAAACTTGAACCAGGTTTTGAAACCAAGCAGACCCTCTCCTCCCCCTCCTCTTCCCCCACAGAGATGCAGCTTGTCCTCTGTGCTACCCACGGATCCATCTAATGTGTATGAAGGGCTCGAGCTTCCCCAGGATGAAGCTCTGCAACATGAGGAAGAAACAAGACACCATGTGACCCCCCCTAACTGTGTCACATTTCAAACAGGTCTGCTCCAGGTGCTCAGACTCCCCGTGTGTTTCCTCTGCACTATAAAGTCCATCCAGAAACAGAGGATGATATAAACACAAGAGTGTCTTTATCAGGGTAAAGCTCCAGAGAGGAGAAGGTTCAGAACAAAAAGAGAACTGCACTCAGATGAAGTAAAGGTTTTTTAAAAGGTAAAGTTAAGGATTAGAAGGCGATCTACGGAGGGTAAACAGTCTTCTTTTTCCTGTCTTTTAGCAATGACATGTCCTCCAGCAACTCTGTGTACAGGTAGCTGATGTACCTTTAAAACCAACCCGGTAGATACCTGACACCTCCTCTCCTGTGCTCCTGTGTCTCTCCTCCTCTCCTGACATCACCCAAGGGGGGTTTAAAAGTGCAGGGGACACCTGAGACACCTCACTGTGGTCCGTCATCTCATACTCACCTGTATCACTTCTCTCTCAGAGACTCAGCCAGTCATTCTCTGACCTGCACAGCCTGGTTTACTCCGCTTTATTCATTTAAGTCTTCCATCTTCTTTCCTTTTCATCTACAGTCCCTCTTCCTCTGCCTCCTTCATTTCTCTCTCCATCATGAGTCTGAGTCGTACCAAGAGAATCAGCTCCAGTAACTCAGTGCGGAGCAGCGGCGGCTCCAGGAGGCTGAGCGGGTTCGGGCCGGTTCAGGGGGGTTTCAGCGGCATCTCCCTGAGCAGCAGCTCTCTGTACGCGGGCACCAACGGGCATCACCACGGCCTGGGGGCCTCGCTGGCCTCCTTGTCGGTCAACAAGAGCCTGCTGGCCCCCCTCAACCTGGAGATCGACCCCAACCTGTCCATGAGCCGGGCCCACGAGAAGGAGCAGATCAAGAGCCTCAACAACCGCTTCGCCAGCTTCATAGACAAGGTAACAGCTGAAGCAGGTAGAAGGTAGTCCTTCCTTTGGTTATAGAACATTTACAGTAAACAGTTGCTGTTTTCTACTACCATCAATGATGTAGCAGCTTTGTCATTACTGTGGACCTAATGAATGTTAATTCAACATCTTTTACCCCTGTGTTTGGTCTCCACCATCTGCTGATAGACATATGCCTCTTTATCTGCTCCACTGTGTTCACCAGCCACTCTCTGAACATGTGTCCACATAAAGTGAAGTTCGCCCACGTTATGTGAACGAGTTTAACCGCTGCACCGTTTGTGTTTATTGATTAGACACATCTCACTTAATTTGCTCCCCCTCCAATGACCTCATTAAAACCAAGTGTGTCTGGATGAACTGAACAAAACAAACAGATGTTACTGAGATTTAATGACAATAAACAGGATGAAAAGATGCTGAAATCATCTTTTCAACCTGTCATGATGCAGGTTTGTAAAAAGTCTGAGTTCATGCTTTGACAGGTCTGTCTGCAAGATGACAAGAACACTTCTTTAAAATACCTGTTTTTTTAACGGAGTTTGGTTTGATGTCAGGAAAATCTTAATGCTAGGAGGCTTTAAAGACGCAGCGTGACAAAATATTCAATTTGTGCTTTTTAATTTCACGTCAGTTATGTTGGCCTGCACACATTTGCTTAAATCCATGTCTTCGCATTAGCTTGTCACACCTATAACACACCTTTAAACCTTCAGATTAAGCCAACAGTGAAGAGATAACTGGATCCAAATAGTTGAATAGATTTTACTCTTTGATAAATGTAAAATTCATTTGAGTTCAGGTGACTCGTGTCATTCATGTTGCAATGTTTGAATCTGTCTTTGCATTGAGTATGTATCCAATCACATGAAACATTTTGGTTGTTTGCATGTAAGCAGGAAGTGTTCCATGTTTTTAGAGCGTTTATCTGGAAATATCTGTGGATAAAAACAAGGTGAGAGTGAGCCAGAACAAAGATGTTATACACCAGACAGATAAACAATAAGCTTTATGTTCATAATTGTGGCAAACTCGTCTCAGATGTTCCTGCATCGTTATAAATAAAATGGAATATTGCTTCTTAAACAACGGAGGCTGACCTTGAAGACTTTTACAAGGTCACAATAATAACACAAGATAAACTCTTACAAAGGGGCACGATTAGGCGAATAATCTTTCCTTTAATTTCACTTGTGTCCAGATTCTTTAAACGTTGAGACGGACATCAGGCTAGTTGTTACATGGTAAATTACAGGGTAATGTTCCTGTGTTGATGTTGGTGAAGGACACCGCTCTCACTCATTTCCCACAGGAGGAGAGAGAGCAGCTCTGTGATAATGTCGACATCGATATGGTACTTAGGGAACATCTCTGCTTTCTCACGGAGTCGGTAACACACGTTCACAATAGAGGCTTTGTTAGCTTCCAACATCAGCAGAGTGACTTCAGGTGACAACAGAGACAGACTCATGAGCTGGAACAGGTCTGTTTGTCCAAATGTTCAGATACCTACTAAATCAGATTCAGGATCAAATATTGTGAAACTTCCCAGAAACATCAGGACGCTCGTCCGTCCCTCCGTCCTGCTGTAAATGAGAGCGTTGATGTGACCTTACGGCTAACAGAAAAAACTTAGCACGGTATAAGATGGTAAGTGTTTAATGCTGTCCATGTAGAGTAACCTAGATGACCAATTTGTCCCCTTATTACGACCTTAAACTCGTGAACACACTGTAGTTGGAAGAATGACTTCCCGACTGGAGCGCTGACTCCATCCGAGGAGAAAGTGAAAGCAGAAAACGTCTTAATGTTTTCTCAGATGGTCCATGAGTTTAAATGTTGGACGTTGTCGCAGTAAGACCCGCTTAGCCCATTTTTTTTAGTCATGCATAAAGAAATGTGAAAACTGCCAAAAGGCGAAGCCCGCTCCACTGATGGATAAACTGACCCTGCAATTACCTGTGAAACCCAACCCTGCTGGTCTGAACCGCTCTGAAACATTAAAGAGCTGCTCCCCTCATGCAGAGACGTACTCAGTCAGATGAAACAGGTGAACAAAGTCTGTCTTCAAGATGACAACCCAGGTTCAATGTAAATGAGGGTCAATGACACAAGATAAAAGGGAAATGTGAGAGTGTTTATTGGGACTATTTAGCGCAGAAATAATCCCAGAAGACAACTTTAAAGACACGAAGGTAGATCCTTAAAAGAGCTGAATGTCGGTGAATGCTTCTGGGATTTAAACCTCCATTTACACCCACATTCTGTGGTTTTGGATCGCAGGATATTTAAGCTATCCCTCCCATTTCCGTCCATTCAGCTGGTGTGTTACCTGATCATGTAGGTCAGACACGGTGTGGTCGTGTCTCACAGGGAGATTATTCTGCTCTGAACAGGACACAGGCTTTGTGTTGGGAGGTGGAGGTATAAAGGTGGAGGATAAACTCCCCCGCTGCAGGCAGGTAACCCGAGCTGAGCAGATACAGTCAGGAGGTGACTCTGAGATAGAGCTGGTTATCAGCTGGAAAGACGCCATTATCCCAAAACCCCCAATATGGCTGCCAGAAGTTGCAGTACGGTATCTGAACAATACTTTATTTACACGTTCATCCTCATATCATCATCCAGGTGCGTTTCCTGGAGCAGCAGAATAAGATGCTGGAGACCAAGCTGGACCTGCTGCATGGTCAGGGGGTGGGCCGCTCCAACGTGGAGCCCCTGTTCGAGGCCTACATGGCGGGTCTGAGGCGTCAGATGGACCTGGTCAACAACGACAAGACCAAACTGGACGGAGAGCTGAGGAACATGCAGGGCCTGGTGGAGGACTACAAACACAAGTCAGTAACGACACTGCGGTAGACATAATGTCACAGTTAGTCTGGTGACACCTGAGATACATCATGTGTGTTTTGTCTCTGTCACAGGTATGAGGATGAGATTAACAAGAGGAACAACCTGGAGAATGACTTTGTTATCCTGAAGAAGGTCAGCACACACGCACACACACACACACACACACACACACATACAGGTGTGGTGAGTAAGATGAACCACCATATTATCTTTTGCCATTGTCCTTATTGTCTCCACTCTCTACTTTCCCACATAAACCAAAGGCCAAACCTCTAAAAAAGAAATGGAAATTTACCAACTCCAGTCTTAACAAGATGACGATGATCATTTCACTTCTTTTGATTAGTCTGTTACTGAAAGGACAATAGACAGAGTAGATCTGAAGCAGCGTTGTGTCTAATTTCAAGGTTAAATAACATATTTGAAAACTCATTAGCTACCATAAGACAAGTACTAACGTTAGCATTCAACCATTACTTAGCTAACAATACTGTTTGATACTGTTACAGGATACTAACTCCTAGCTAACAGTAATGTTAGCTAGAAAATGTTTGCTAATGCTAATGTTAGCGGTTGTCTCAGGGCTGATAGCATGCAAACACAATAAACTAAGAAGGTGAACACAGAAAACATAATTATACTTTCTACAAATTAGCATGTTAGCATTGTTATTGCCATGCTAGTATTAGCATCTAGCAGCCTAGTAAAGCGTTTTGCTCATGTCTGTGCATGTACTTGTTTCTGTGTTCAGGATGTAGACTCAGCCTACCTGGTGAAGGCCGATCTGGAGGATAAAGTTGGAGCTCTGACTGATGAAATCAACTTCCTGCGTAACATCTATGAGGAGGTACAGAAGCTTTGTCATGCTTTAAAAACGTATTTGCACTCTTCCTCCTCTAGTAAGTTTGAACAGAACGTATTTTATATATTCTTGAAACATCATATTTGGCTCTTCACTTGGTACCTCACCTGCTGTAACCTATCAATTCTGTTCTGTTTCTGTCTCCAGGAGCTGCGTGAGCTGCAGGCGAGCATTAAAGACACGTCCGTAGTGGTGCAGATGGACAACAGTCGCAGCCTGAACATGGAGCAGATTGTGGCTGAGGTCAAAGCTCAGTACGAGGAGATCGCAGCCCGCAGCCGAGAGGAGGCGGAGGCCTGGTACAAGAGCAAAGTAAGGACCAGGAAACAGGACTCTATGAGTATGCTGTTTGCCCAGGTAGAGAACAAGAAAAGAGATATCCTGTTCCCATTATAATCCTTCATATCAGGTTGTGTTTGCTGCAACATCTCTGATTATATCTAAGAAATGTAAAGGAGAAACATAAAGAAGCGTTTATTTGGAGTACAAGTTCTTCAGATTTGCACCTAAGTTCAGTTGTTGGAGTTTTTAAAAAGTTGGTATTTTACTTTTAAGACTTTACGGAGAAATCTGCCCAGATTACAAGAACACTTACTTTGTCTCATACTTTAAGTACTTTACAACTCTGATTATAAGCTTTCAGTGTTTAAAGGTAAATCAGCTAAAGGCGGTGATGAAGCTAATGTTACCATTCCTGTCTGTCTGAAGTTCGACCAGATGTCGGTGCAGGCTAGCCAGTATGGAGACGAGCTCCGCATGGTGAAGGGAGAGGTCGCAGAGGTCAACAGGCTGATCAGCCGTCTGCAGAGCGAAATCGAGGCGGTCAAAGCTCAGGTACATCTACAGGAAATATGGAACCTAATAGAATGCAATGTTCTACATGATTCACATCCAGCATGGCTGACTTCTGTCCCCCTGTCCCCCCTCAGCGAGGCGGTCTGGAGAACCAGCTGGCCGAGGCCGAGGAGAGAGGAGAGCTGGCTGTGAAAGAGGCCAAAGCCCGGACCAGAGACCTAGAGGATGCCCTGCAGAGGTCCAAGCAGGACATGGCCCGGCAGCTCAGAGAGTACCAGGTGGGTCAGCGAGAGGGCCCAACAGCTCACAGAACACCATTTTAAAATTGTACTAAGTCAGTGGGGATGCAGTTAGTGCACATTTAGTAGACTATAAATGTACCAAAGAGGGAGATATTTAATTAAATCATGTGTTAATCATGTGTAAAACAAGTGGAGTCAGTTTGATCTAAAACACCTGAGTTTGATTCTCTGCTTCACCTGCAGGACCTGATGAACCTGAAACTGGCTTTGGACATCGAGATTGCGACCTACAGGAAGCTGCTGGAGGGGGAGGAGGACAGGTGAGAGGAGGGGGAGGAGTCTGTGTGTTTGCTTTAATCCAACACAATAACTGCCTCATACTGTGTCTCTTCTTCTTCTGTAGACTCGGGCAGCAGTCCATCCTCAACATCCAGGCCGTCTCCAACTACAGTGAGTGACAAAACCAGAAAAATGGAGCTCAGACCTCCAGCTACAGTCTTTTAATATTAACGTGTCTCTCTGTCTCTGTGTGCAGGTACTAAGAGTACTAACGGGTATCACAGCAGCAGCAGCTCTCCTGCTCCCAAACTGCTGATAAAGACGACAGAGACCAGAGACAGCAGCAGATACAGCTCTCACTGAGACGATCACACATGCTGCTTTGTACTGCTACTCCATTAATGCATGAGTAATAATCATTCTTACAGCGTTATATGGGTACTTTACTCGTATATAGGATCTGAATATGTCTGCCACAACTGCATGCATGTACCACACATTTACATGATGCTTTACACGCACATAGATTCACACAGCAAATTCACACACATCTAATAGGTATCTGTAAATGTTTGAGGGTGCAGGTTGGGGCATTTTATTATTAATCTTTACTAACTGTAGAATGATGATAATCATTTAAACGACTAAATATGGAGGAACTTGCGCTGGGAAAGGTTTTCTTTCTGATATAATTTACTCTATAAAGGTTTGAATGTGTTTATTTACTCTTTATGCTTCCTACCAAACACTGAAATAGACTTCTGTAAATTTAGGCTCTGTTAATCTGTGGGGAAATTATTATAAGATAAAGATATTGTAGTCTTGAAAATCATTTGGGGGATATTTTGTCTGGTGTGTCTTTATATAATAGATTTTTCTCTCTTAAACTTTGCCCACTAAGTTTTTATTATGAAGATTGCCTTGATATAATCAGATAAACTATTTGTCTTCATCTACACGTGTTCACTGTTCTTTATTACTTTTCTGCTGTTGCTTGCACAAATAAATGTAACATTTACAAAAAATCTCCTGAGTGTTTTTCTTCGTGCATTTTAAAGACCTTTTTTTTGGCAACAGCTGTTATTTTTTCATGGCACATATGATTTTATAACTTGGACCTCAAAATGAAATCGATGCCTGTGTGCATTCGTTTGTTGGCACCAAAATAAACTGCTATCCTGCTATTTCTTTTAGTTTAATGGAGAAAATAATATAAATATTGTACACAAGTGCTCAGAGATAAGTCCAAATAGGTAAACAGTTGTGTTTAGTGCAGTGCTTACAGTCAAGGCGTATTACCGCCCTCTAGTGGTTAAGTTATCTATGTGCACTTTGACAAATTCCTCCTAAATGGGACAACTGTCATGACAGTCAATTCAATATTTGACATTTCAGTCAGTAAGCACTCATTAGCAAACATTATTGCAATAGTCTTAGACCTTTTTCAGAAAGGACAAAATGGTGAACCCAGGGACAGATGGTGCCAACACCAGTGCTTAGGGACTAAATTATTGGTCTTTTATTTTTTTTTAATATTTTATTTTGTAATTTAGCTTGACCTAAGTGCTGTAATATAGCTTAGCTAAATATCATTAAAATACTCAAGATTTCTTTTTGTGATTTTGTAATTAGCTCGTCATAAACTTCTGAAAATGTAGTTTCCAGGAGCTAACAGTTCGTCTTCGGTAGTAAAGTGAAGTCTCAGCAGTTGCTTAGTAACTGTCGGCTGGCTGGGAGTAGCACGAGCTCAGTAGAAGGGGGTTGGGCGAACAGCGCTCGGGACCGACGCTCCCCTTGTCTGTGATTGGTCGCTGCCCTGCAGTTTTCGCGCCAACGCGCTGCATTGTGGGGCTGGTTAGCGGAAGTGAGCCGGTCGTGGGGAAGCTTGTGTTGTTTGGAGGCGGTCACTGGGGGCGTCGTGTTTTGTTTTTTTCGGATTTTAACCTGTAGGGGATTTTAAATTACGATCTAACTGTAAGTGTAAGTTTGTGGGAATGCGGGGCGAAGAGTCGTCGGATTCTGAGTCCGGGAGGATGGAGGAGAGCTCGATCCGGAGGAGTTTAGAGACTCTGTGTCAGGAGCTGAACATGGACGAGCAGACCGCAGCTGAAGCCATGGAGAACTTCTCGGCCATATGGAACACATACACACTGGAGGTAAACACACTGACATTTACTCAATGAACTTAATTTTTTATTATACTGTAAACTCCATAAAGAACTAAACTTCAGTGCCAAGGGGAGTACATACACACTGGAGGTGTTATAATATACTGTATTTACATTAACGTAAACATGTAAACTATTTGCAGGCTAAACTTCAGTGTAATGTGGGACACAGACGCTGCGTTAAAGGGCTTCAAGTAACGACTGTTTTGACTCTCTCATTCTTACCTGTTTTTTTCATATGCATAATAACTTAAGATCATATATTCCCCTTTAAAGTATCTAAAATGTCAGTAACAAACACATGATCCCTGATTCTAATGTGGTTACTTTAGAATGTTTAGTTGTGTGAAACATTCACAATTCAATATCAGGGAACAAGAGAGCTTTCAAATGTGTTTGCAATTTAATGGAATTATTGATAAATGTGACAAATCATTTAGTCTGAAAAATGACAGAAAATAGTATAAAATCCAGACTATTCCCACAGCCCAACATGTCATTTTCAAATGTCTTGATGTTTTCGACAAACTGAATATAACCTGAAAGCTAAAACAAAGAATATCAATAAATCGTACACATTACATTGTTGAAACCAGATAATTAGTGCTTTTTTGCTTGATTCATAGTACATAATGTCTTCTGTTATTCATCTAAAATCAATTAAATCAGCCATCAACTTATCACCTAACTGTTCTGTATATTAAAACCACTATAACTTGCTTCGTGTAATAAAGCTCCTCATTAAGAAAACCAAACAATTTGTACGAAAGTGCACTCTAAAATAAAATAAAGTTATTTATCAGATATAATTGAGAAACTGTAATGATGCTGTATTGTACTGGTAAAATAAGACCTACTGCTGACATCAACAAATACAGTTGATCCCATTTGGTGAACTGAAGTGTCACAGCACCAAAAGGAAGAGGCTGAACAGATGCAGGACGGGCTCTGATGGCTCAGATTGTTATTCTAAGTGTCTGACAGCATTACAGAAAGGATCCCCACAGAGATGGACCGTTTTGTTAAAGAGGAAGATGAGTAGAATCAACCTACTGGAACAAGCCAGAAACTCTTTCTATGTATTTGTCATTTAGACGTAAAGATATGATCAACATGGCCCTGGTTCACAGATACCAGAACCCCCTCTAATAAAGACCTCTGATATACAGATGCAGATTCTGCAGTTCTATCTTGGTTAATTGACATGCTACGACATGACAACCCGTGTGTCTGCTCTTCCTCCTGTGAGACAGGTATCAACCTAACCCTGTCACAGTGATTACATCAGTAATGATAGCAGGGATAAAAGTGACCTAACAAAACAGCTTCATGCTGGTTTAATGGCACTTAAAGTCCCACACCGCTCTACGAACAGCTGATCTGGTCCTGTGTCAGTCTACAGCGTGACATTTAGCAGATTGAACAGTCATAACAAGTCATTAGTCACTTTGTAGACACATAGGGAGGCTTCAGTCAGTCACAGCTTTTTATTGATACGTTCTTCTTCAGAGCTGTCAGGAGCAGTAGCATCTGGACTTTGTTGTGCAAACAAAATAACATACAAGTCAGACAGACCTGTCACATGATCATTAACTGGTTTTAAAAGAAGACAATAACACATACATTCACTTAATGTTTAATATCGTTTCATTCCGCTTATGTTGTTTATATCTTCAGGTGATTTCCTTCACTGAAAGCTTCCAGAACAAACACTAAAACTTCCTTGGAAACCCAGACTGATCATATCAACATTATATTAACTGTTATATAAAACAGCAAGAAGTACTCTCATAAATGTTTCGTGTTTTTCAAACGGTAACATTTTATTCAGTTAATTATGAAGTGACACAAAGAAAAGACCAATAGTCCTGTCTTTGTTTTTCTATTTTTAAACCAGAACAAAAAAACTAATTATAAAGATTTAAACTTTTAGTTTGTCGAATAAAAAACAATTTGAAGCTCTTTGACACCTTTTCATTAAATTCCCTTCTAGACATATTCCTGGTGTTTTCTGCAGCTTGGTGTGCTCCTGATGATGTGCATTAGTTTGCAGATGATTCATTCTGTCTGTTTGAATGTGTTTCTGTGTCTGCAGGGAGACGTGGTGCACTGGTTGGCCTGTTCTCTGTATGCAGCCTGCAGGAAGGGGTCCACTCCCACGGTGGGTAAAGGGCTAATGGAGGGAAACTGTGTCTCCCTCACCAGGATCCTCCGCACCTCCAAACTCAGGTCAGTCCCTGTCGGATATGCAGCACCTGAAAGACTAAAATATATCAGGTGTTAGATGTTAATTTTATGCGCCCTGCAGATTTTTTGTTTTCATCTATTTTAATGGTAAGTTTTTGTCTTTTGTCCGCTCCTCCTCCTCCTCCTTCTCCTCCTCCAAGTCTGATCCAGTTCTTCTCTAAGATGAGGAAGTGGGCCGACATGTCGAACCTCACTCAGGACTTCAGGCTGCGGATGGACCGTCTGGAGCGAAACTTTGAGGTTTCCACCGTCATCTTCCGCAAGTTTGAGCCCATCTTCATGGACATGTTCCAGAACCCGCAGGGAGGCGAGCCGCCGAGGCAACCACGCAGCAGGAAGCACAGGTAAGAAACACCTATACGCATGTCATCCATGATTATTACCCAGCTTATTCTAACCAACCGTTTTTGTCCTCTGCAGGCGTCTGCCGTGTCACATCAGCGATGTGTTCAAGTTCTGCTGGACCCTGTTCGTCTACACCAAAGGTACCAAGACAGCCGAGCATCTAGAAACTCTGACTCTGTCATTAGAGAGGAAGTTTAAACTGTGTGTGTGTGTGTGTCTGTGTGTGTAGGTAACTTCCGTATGATCGGAGACGACCTGGTGAACTCGTACCACCTGCTGCTCTGCTGTCTGGACCTGGTGTTTGGAAACGCTCTGCTGTGTTCCAACAGGAAGGACCTCATCAACCCCACGTTCAGAGGTCAGACACCTGCGTGTGTGTGTGTGTGTGTGTGTGTGTGTGGGTGTGGGTGTGGGTGTGGGTGTGGGTGTGGGTGTGGGTGTGGGTGTGTGTGTGTGTGTGTGTGTGGGTGGGTGTGCGGGTGCGGGTGCGGGTGCGGGTGCGGGTGCGGGTGCGGGTGTGTGTGTGTGTGTGTGTGTGTGTGTGTGTGTGTGTGTGTGTGGGTGTGTGTGTGGGTGTGGGTGTGGGTGTGGGTGTGGGTGTGGGTGTGTGGGTGTGGGTGTGGGTGTGTGGGCGTGGGCGTGGGTGTGTGTGTGTGTGTGTGTGTGTGTGCGCGCGTGTGTGTGTGTGTTTATTCAGACTGAAAACTGATTCCCATTCTCATTATTTACACAAGCAATTTCTTTATACCATTATGTGTAGATTTTCTTTATTTGCTGCAGAAGGAACGGTCAACAAACGTTCAGACTTTTCATCAAACATGGAATATGTGTGTGTGTGTAGGTCTTCCTGCTCTGTACCGCGCTGACGGCCATGTTTCAGCAGACGAGCCTCCTCCCTGTGTGTTGGAGAGGCTGTGTGAGCTGCACGACGGGCTGGTGGTGGAGGCCAAAGGCATCAAACAGCACTACTTCAAACCTTACATACAGAAGCTGTTCCACAAACAGGTACACACACACACACACACACACACACACACACACACACACACACGCTCACACATTCCAGTTTGTTTCTAAAGTGAATCTCTTCCTTTATTTCTCCGCTTATTGACCCTTTGCTCTTTCTCTCATCATCACTTGATTTTAGAGACAAAAACACGTGTCTCATAATTAATGAGTTTTTATGACTACCACACGCATAATAAGTTGAACTGGTATTGATGGTGTTATTATCTTATGTTTGTCCTCATCTTTTCTTCCTGATCAGATCCTGAAAGGTAACGAGGACAATCTGACAGAGATGTTGGATCCTCAGAACTTCATTGATAACAAGTAAGCCAATCAGAGGTCAGGGCTCAAAGTCAGTTTAAAGTCCCGATCCATATCCTGCTCTAGTTTTCTCTCTTTCTTTCTTTAAATCTGTGCTGCTGAATTCATGTTCTGAACACCAGGGTAAAGTGAAGTATATCTGAGTACTTTGAAGAGATACTTTAGTATTAACCTGTGTGTGTGTGTGTGTGTGTGTGTGTGTGTGTGTTCAGTAAAGCCATAAACAGGGAGTACGAGGAGTACGTGTTGACGGTGGGAGATTTCGATGAGCGGGTGTTTCTGGGAGCCGATGCAGACGAGGAGATCGGGACTCCGAGGAAGATCGTTCAGGGGCCGTCTGCCAGCCTGATCAACACTCACAACCAGCTGCAACAACACGTGGAGAAGGTAAACACACACACACACACACACACACACACACACACACACACACACAGATCCACAGGTAACAACTTAACACGTACATAATAAATAGACGAACATGTAAACACATATTGGGGGATATTACAGCAGTATTTTAGAACCTGGGCCATATTTTGACAGATGTTTGGTTGTTATCGACTCTTTCTGCTTCTCTGTGCTCACAGACTCTAATCTGTAAAATGTGTTAACATTATTATATAAAGTACAGACTCCATCAAGAGCAGGTTAACAAAGGCAAACGCATAAATATACAATTTATGGAGACACACAGACGGTATAAACAAACATTCTCACATAAAACTGTAGGAATAGAAGTAATCCCTCTCTCTGTCTCTCTCTCTGTGTTCAGTCTGGCTCTCTCGCCCCCTCCACCCCTCTGACGGGTCGAGGCTACCTGAAGGAGAAGGACCTGCTCGTCACGCCGGTCTCCTCTGCGACGCAGAGCGTCAGCCGGCTGCAGAGCATGGTGTCCGGGCTGAGGACGGCGCCCAGTGAGCACCTGCTGCAGATCTTCAAGTCAGTGCTTCTGTTTGTCTCTCTGATTCGTTCTGCATCTCGTCTTTATGTCCAAACATCAGACAAGTCTGCAGAGGAACAATGTGAAAGTTCATTATTGAACTCCCTCAAGACCCGGCAGGGGGGTAGTGCCTTTAATAGTTCAGGAACTTTGCATGTGGAACTAAAAGCACTAAACACTTCTGAATGGTGGACAATAATCTCCTGACTGGTCAGATACCTGGATTAATTTATTGTAGACAGTAATAAGTTGTTATAGTGTTTAATAACATAATGTAGTCTCCTTACTGAGCGTGCGTGCTGCTATTAAAGGTCCTGCTCCAGAGATCCCACAGAGGCCCTACTGGGCCGAGTGAAGACACTGGGACAAACCTTCAAAGATCAATACACCAACGACTCAGAGGACATGCCCGGCTCTCACATAGGTACAACACACACACACACACACACACACACACACACACAGACACATATACTGTCTATACATGTTAATCTGTAGTGTTTCCATGCTTCAAGATATTATTGACACACAGCAGAGTTTCAGTAGTTTATAAAAAATTCTGCTTTTGTGTTTAATGTCAGATTTTGCAGAGAACCGTCTGAAGCTGGCAGAGATCCTTTACTACAAGATCCTGGAGAACGTGATGGTCCAGGAGACCAAACGGCTGCACGGCAAAGACATGAGTGTAAGACACAGATATGAAGCAGATGTCTTTTCGTGCCAATCCTTTTCTGTGTTAGAGTTCGAGGAGTAGAACTGCAGCAGCCTGTGAGACAATAACATGTTCAGTAATGTCTCTGCAGGGTTGTTTTATTTTTACCCCCTGAACTGAGCCAGGCTAGCTGTTTCCCCCTGTTTCCAGTCTTTATGCTAAGCTAAGCTAACTGGCTGCAGCTTCATTTATAAACAGAGAGATTTATTTTCTTGTGTGTGTGTGTGTGTGTGTGTGTGTGTGTGTGTGTGTGTGTGTGTGTGTGTGTGTGTGTGTGTGTGTGTGTGTGTGTGTGTGTGTGTGTGTGTGTGTGTGTGTGTGTGTGTGTGTGTGTGTGTGTGTGTGTGTGTGTGTGTGTGTGTGTGTGTGTTTTCAGGTGTTGTTGGAGCAGGATATCTTCCACTGCTCTCTGATGGCGTGTTGTCTGGAGGTGGTTTTGTTCTCCTACAGCTCACAGAGAACTTTCCCCTGGATCATCAACATCTTCAAACTCACCCCCTTCTACTTCTTCAAGGTCTCACACACACATTTCATTGTACTTTCCCCGATCAGACTCCATTTGCTTTCCTGCTTGTAGCCATAGATGGACATGATAGTGTAATCAAATGCTGCAGAGAACATCCAGATAAACGGTAATATTCTACCTGTGATGCTGTGTGCAGGTGATCGAGGTGTTCATCCGCTCTGAGGAGGGTCTGTCCAGAGACATGGTGAAACACTTGAACTCCATCGAGGAGCAGGTTCTGGAGAGCCGAGCGTGGAGCGCAGACTCTGCCCTGTGGAGCGCCTTACAGGCTGCAGGGAACAAGGTCCCCACGGTGGAGGAGGTCAGCAGGAAACACATTACAAGATGAATTTATGGCTGCTTGTTTTTCTGCCTTGTTATAACTCTGTAGTACACTGCCGTTCAAAAGTTTGGGGTCACTTAGAAATTTTGTTTTTTTCCCTGAAAACATACATGAAATGAGTTTAAATAGGAAGAAATGACAGTGACAAAGTTAGAAATAATGATTTTTAATTGAAATAATACTTTTGTCTTTCACATTTTGCTTTCATCAAAGAATCCTCCATTTGCAGCACTTACAGCCTTGCACCTGTGGCATTCTAGCTGTTAATTTGTCAAGGTAATCTGAAGAGATTTCTCCCCATGCTTCCTGAAGCACCTTCCACAAGTCGGACTGGCTTGATGGGCACTTCTTGCGTACCATACGGTCAAGCTGCTCCCACAACAGCTCAATAGGGTTGAGATCCGATGACTGTGCTGGCCACTCCATGATAGACAGAATACTGGCTGACTGCTTCTTTCCTAAATAGTTCTTACATAGTTTGGAGCTGTGCTTTAGGTCATTGTCCTGTTGTAGGAGGAAACTGGCTCCAATCAAGCGCTGTCCACAGGTTATGGCATGGCGTTGCAAAATGGAGTGATAGCCTTCCTTCTTCAAGATCCCTTTAACCCTGTACAAATCTCCCACTTTACCACCACCAAAGCAGCCCTAGACCATCACATTGCCTCCACCATGCTTGACAGATGGCGTCAAGCACTCCTCCAGCATCTTTTCATTTGGTCTGCGCCTCACGAATGTTCTTCTTTGTGATCCGAACACCTCAAATTTAAAATCGTCGGCCCTTAACACTTTTTTCCAGTCTTCCTCTGTCCAGTGTCTGTGTTCTTTTGCCCATCTTAACCTCTTCTTTTTATTGGCCAGTCTGAGATATGGCTTTTTCTTTGCAACTCTGCCTAGAAGACCAGCATCCCGGAGTCGCCTTTTCACTGTTGACGTTGAGACTGGTGTTTTGCGGGGACTATTTAATGAAGCTGCCAGTTGAGGACCTGTGAGGCGTCTGTTTCTCAAACTAGACACTCTAATGTATTTGTCCTCCTGCTTAGTTGTGCACCTGGGCCTCCCACTCCTCTTTCTATTCTGGTTAGAGCCAGTTTGCGCTGCTCTGTGAAGGGAGTAGTACACAGTGTTGTACGAAATCTTCAGTTTCTTGGCAATTTCTCTCATGGACTAGCCTTCATTTTCGCAGAACAAGAATAGACTGACGAGTTTCAGAAGAAAGTTCTTTGTTTCTGGCCATTTTGAGCCTGTAATGGAACCCACAACTGCTGATGCTCCAAATACTCAACTAGTCCAAAGAAGGCCAGATTTATTGCTTCTTTAATCAGCACAACAGTTTTCAGCTGAGCTAGCATAATTGTACAAGGGTTTTCTGATGATTGGTTAGCCTGTTGAAATGATCAACTTGCATTAGCAAACACAACTTGCCATTGGAAGACAGGACTAATGGTTGCTGAGAATGGGCCTCTGTATGCCTATGCAGATATTTCATTAAAAATCAGCTGTTTACAGCTACAGTAGTCATTTACAACATGGACAATGTCCACACAATATTTCTGATCAATTTTATGTTATTTTAATGGGCAAAACATGTGCTTTTCTTTCAAAAACAAGGACATTTCTAAGTGACCCCAAACTTTTGAACGGCAGTGTATGTATTAAAACAATTCAACAGTTATCAAAATATTAAGCTAACTGTCTCTAACAGCTCTGTTTATGTTTGTATCAGCTAGCATTGAATGTGTTCATGTGTCGTCGCTCTCAGCAGCTGAACAAACTCTAATGCCTCTTTGTCTTTATCTCTCTTCTTGTCCTCCTCTCCCTGCAGGTGAATTTCTCCTCCAGTCTCGACACAGGTTCTGGTCCTGGCTCTGGTTCTGGTTCTTCAGGTGGAGGTCAGACCCACCTGCCTCTGGTCGCCCTGTCCCCCATCATCCACCCCCGCATCAGAGAGTTCCGATCAGGCCTGGGCAGCGCTCGTAAAGGTTGGCGTCCTTCTTTACGTTTATGTGATTAAATGCGATCCTCTCTAACACATGTCTCCTCCCTCCAGATGTTCCCCCCTCTCCGCTGTCGGTCCACGACAGGTACAGCTCCCCGGCAGCCGGCAGCGCTAAAAGACGCCTCTTTGGTGATGACCCCCCGGGCCCGACACCAGGAGCAGTCTCCATCGTGAGCCCGATGTCATCACCTGCGAAAAGGTTAACGTTCGGCTCGAGCAGCACGCTGAGGATCGGAGGTCATGGCGGACAGACCACCGTGCTCAGTATCCCCCTGCAAGGTAGAAAATACACCTTTATTAACACAGAACACAGGAGGAGAGTTCATCAGCTGCTTGATTATTTCACTACGAAAAATGTCCACATTATCAATCAAACCCCTGACCTGTCAGTGCCAGTCTAATACTGTGTAATACAGCCTGATATTTTGTGCGTATATAACGGGGTTTCTGTGTGTGACTCTCTGCAGGTGTGAATAACGAGCGCACCATCACACTGATCCCAGTTCAGCCGTGTGACTCCTCTGGTCCCATCACCGCTCAGTTCCTGCTCACCGCGTCCCCGAGTCGCCTCGCCTCCCCAAGCCGGATCATCTCTGCACACACGACCTCTGACCCCCAAACAGGAAGTGGGAGGCCGCGACGCACCGGATCACTCGCTCTGTTCTTCAGGAAGGTGAGAGGCGGAGAAGAGATGCAGGATATTCATAAACGGAATATCATGTTTTCCTACTCTGTACTAAGTTTGATGTTGTTTGTGTCTGCAGGTGTATCACCTGGCAAGTGTCCGTCTGAGGGATCTGTGTGTGAAGCTGGACGTCCCGTCGGAGCTGAGGGGGAAGATCTGGACGTGTTTCGAACACGCTCTGGTCCACAGCACCGACCTGATGAAGGAGCGACACCTGGACCAGCTGCTGCTTTGCAGCGTCTACATCATATCCAAAGTGAGGAAGTTAATTTATTTCTAAATACCCCACATGTAATTCATAGTGATGGGACGCAGCTTTTCACCACAGACACAACGTGTTTCTGGCAGCTTAACAAGGTTTTTTATTTAAACACACATGTTGTCCTTTGAGGGGAACATGTTTCTTGAGTGTGTAGTTCAGGATCTGTCAGGAAAAAGCCGTTTCTTTACCTGACATTCCCTTACATTTCACTTATAAGTGTTTTTTTTGTTTTTTTGTTTTTTAGATTATTAAAGATAATATATAAATATAAGATTATTTTTTTGGCCTTTTATGCCTTTATTGACAGAGAGGACAGTGGATAGTGTCAGAAACAGGGAAAGAGAGAGCTGGGGATGACGCGCGGCAAAGGGCCGAGGGTGGGAGTTGAACCCAGGGCCGCCGCATCGAGCACTATAGCCTCTGTATATGGTCGCCCATTTAACCGCTGAGCTAAACCGGTAGCACACACACAAGTATCTTTTTAATACATTTTAAAAATCAGGTAACCTGATTACATGTCAGACAAACATCAGGTTTTTAATTTAGATGCATTTAAAGAAAAATCTTGTTTCAATGTTGAATGATTTTCTTTCGTTCCTACAGATCACCAAAGAGACTCACAGCTTCCACGACATCATGAAGTGTTACCGCAGCCAACCACAGGCACACAGCCATGTGAGACTCACGCACACACACTCACTACAGAGATACACATCTGTATACAATGATTTTATACAGTTACACATTTATCTGCAAGCCACTGAAAAATAACAAAACTTACAGTTAAAGAAAAACAGTATTCCTGTTTGTTTGTTATAACCACAAAGACACAGAGAGAAGTGGAGAAAGTACTGACATAATTTACTATTTAATAATGCAGCAACACCACACTCTTCCACCTCTGATAAAACCTGACAGTTAAAATTGTATAAATACCAATAATTACATGTTGTTCATATTAGTTTAAAAAGACAACCTGTCATCCACACCTGATGTTTGAGCCTCTCGCTACAGCAAGAAGTGTTGTGACTTGTTTAAAGTCTTAAAAGTGTGTGTGCGTCTTTGTATAGGTATACCGCAGTGTGTTACTGCGTCACACCCCCCGAGAGCAGGTGACTGATGAGAACATGGAGGTGGATCCTGTTTCAGGAGGAGAATGTAAGAACACACACACACACACACACACACACACTTTCCTTGAGGCCTGAGTTTGACTTAGTGGGTGATCCAGCTGTTTTTACACCTGGCCCTATTTTAATCATTTTTATTTCCTAAATATCTAAACCATTAATCTGTGCATTTCCACAGCTGCAGAGAAAACCAGTCAGGTCTCAGGAGAGGAGAGCGCCGACCAATCAGGAGAGGAGGAGCGCGGTGACCTCATCCAGTTCTACAACAGCGTCTTCGTCCTGAAGATGAAGAGCTTCGCATTGAGATACGCTACCCACGATAACCGGGTACGACTCTGTCACAGTGTGACGATAACACAGGTTTATTATTAATGATATTACCCTTCACAATGTTAATCTGACTGTGTGTGTGTGCTCGTCCAGGCCGACGCCCCTCCTCTGTCTCCGTTCCCGTCGGTTCGCGCTCAGCCTCTCTCTCCTCGTCGTGTTTCCCAGAGACACTCGCTCTACGTCTCCCCCCACAAGAACTCTGCAGGCTGCCTCACCCCCAACTCCTACACCTACAGGATCAACAGCAGCCCGAGCAAGGTGACACACATGCGCACACACACACACATGCACACACACACAGGCTGCTCTGTCTATTATTTTGAAAAATTGTGCTCCTGACATTTGGTGAGTTGACATTTCAGCGTCACGGCCGTCTATGTCCTGCTGACATTATCAGAGCGCCTGGAACACTCAGCAGTCGTGATGATTAAAGGGCAAAAATTTAACAGGAACTGAAAACTTACAACATGTTGGTCATTAAAATGAGGTGTCACTTTAAGTGTGGCAGGCAAAAATAAACAAGCATTTTCTCCCAAATGTTGCACTCTAATCTCAGAATCTCAGAGGTTATTTGTTGTAATTTAACCATTTTAATGTCTGAGAATATTCAAGTGATTTTCCCTTTTTCTCTTCAATTTATCGCTTTAACATTTAATCGACTAATCACTAATTTATTAATGAAAATATAAAATAATGGCAAGTTAATAAATGATAAACTCGCCTCTCTTTCTGCTCTTCTCTTTCGTCTCGCTCCATCCAGGAGTTATCGGACATCAACCGGATGATCCGTCAGGGCTCCGTCAGCAGGAAGAGGGCCTTCACTATGGAGGGGGACGTGATGATGTCAACAACGTGCGACTCCCCCAGTAAGAGGGCGTGTCCAGAGAACGGCAGCAGTCCGGACGTGCTGCTGAAGCGTCTGCAGGATGTGGTGTCCGAGCGACAGAGTCACTGATGGACTGTCGGTCGGTTTGAAACCTTCCAGGTACTCGGACGCAGACTGGAAGTGTGTTTTCATCTTATTTTATATATTTATGATGTCATCTTACAATCATACTGCAGATAATGGCACCAATCATGCCATGTTGATTCAAAGTAGACTCTAATTCCACTTCAGATGTAGAGTTTGATCCCAGATATAATATCAAACCTGTGATATTTGAGCCTCAGCAGTATTAAACACATGCACAGAGCAGACAGCAGACACCTTTCAGGGAACCAATACTTCAGCTCTGCAGACGTCAGTGCTCCATCAGTACGTACAAGAGAAATACGTAATTGTCCTTTTAATTCCAACCTTTAATCCAGACAAAGATTTTCTATTCAGACCGGAGTGGAACAAACATTTGTTCTAGTCTGTTGTTTTCAGAGGTTCAGATGAAATATCGCACAAAGAAGCTTTGAGTCAGACGACCTTCATCGGGCTTCGTCCTCTTTTCAGACAGTTGATGAAGTGAAAGCAGAGAGCTCCATTTTTGGACTCAAACCAGTGAAATAAAAACATTTAAAGTGATGAGGGAGGAACATTGAATATTTCAACCTTGTGTGGATGAAGGTTAAAGTCTCGCTCACATGCGGAGGTTGTAGCTCGTCTTCTCTTCAGGTCGGATTATATTTGAAATAATTTCAAATAAATAACCTCTGAACTCGTGTTCATAGATTCAGTATTAAACACGTCTGCTGATGTCTCTGCTGTATGTAGACATTTTATTGCTGCCTGATTTTACTCTTTTACTAAATACTTTAATCTTTCCTCTTTGTGCTTCTGAACCAGTAAATGTATAATTCTGTAATCAAATGCTAAATGCTAACAAGAAGAGGGCAGCGTGTGTGTGTAGTATCTACACTTCTTTTATTGAATTTAACATTTTAGAAAACAGTCTTTAACTTTTATCTACCAACCGGTTTCTCTAACAGAGCACCAGCAGAGGAGGCGTTAAATAAAGAAACTGCTGTTTGTAAAATTAAGTGTAAAAAATCAGATCCATAAGCAGGAACACATTTATGTTTCTCACTCTGTGTTTTTGTGCTTTTCAAAGGATTTTGTATTTTCTACAAACAGTCAAAAGTTTTGTAAAATAAATGTACTTTAAGCAAACTGTCATTTTACGTCTTATTTTTCTTCGTCATGCCGTTGTGTTTTTATGTGTCTGCTCAGCGAAGGAACGTCCATTTGGCACAACATTTGGTATTTCTCACTTTTTCAGTCTTGAAATCGTTGAATATTTGAAGAAAGCACAGAAACTGAGAGATGACAGCAGCTGTGATTGAACAGTGAGAGGAATAATAGAGCCCATAAAGCTTCACCTCCTCCTGAACATCACATCCTCCTGTTAGACCCTACACAAAGGCCCGCTCTAAAATTAGCCCGGCTCAGTATTTAGGCCGGCTGTGTGACGGGGGGAAAGCCTCTGAAACGCTCCCTCTGACCTCACGTCTGCACAAGGTGAGCGCCGATAATCTGCCAGAGGATGGAGGAGAATGATCCCAGCCACCGTGACACCAGATTATTCCACATTTTCACGGGCGGATGGTTTTTACATGGATGACTTCTCGCAGACTCACAGGTTGTTTCTTCAGATAGAGACAGCAGAGAAAGAGTTCAGTATTATAGGGAAATAAAGAGAACATGTTTCATGCTTTCTTTTTGTAGTTATTAACAATTTAGACCCCAAAAACATCTGTAAAACTACGGGGCCAGGATTGACTCCAAAAAGTGTAATTACCCTTTAACAGGCTGTTCAACAGAGGAAGAATCAGCCGTTTAAAGCAGATTTTGAATGAAGGAGATGAAACGGATCTTTTTATGATTGCTGCATGTTTTATATAAAAAAAAATCCCTCATGTCTGCACTAGATATGTGTTGCCATGGTAACAGGAAGGGTTCTTCTATTTGGATTATCATCCTTTTTTTTTTTTTTTTAATCTTTCTGAAGGAGATCAAAGACCCGAAATTAAAACATGTAATCAGTTTCTATAAGTTGAATTTTCACATGTTTATTCTCTGCTGGATTTTATTCACATTTTAGGACAGATTTGATTTCTCTTCACAGCTGGGGTGAGCTGCATTCAAGAGCATCTCCGCTATCATGATCATATTTTATCTCGCAAAGATTTTATTTCTCTTTACATGTAAGAAAGATTTTAAGATTCAAGAGGATTGTGGTCCTAAATTGACCATTTTATTGAATGTGTTTTAAAGTAATAAGGGCAGTTTTGAAGCAATTTATTTATCTTTTAAGCGTTAAAAAACGAAAAAGAAGCTGTACAGCCTTGCTAGCAGCTTAGCTTGGCTTAATGGGCATCGGCTAGACCAGACTAAAATATCTCAACAGCTCTTTGATGGATTGCAGCGACATTTGATGCACAAATGTGTAAGATTAATTCAGTTAATTGAGTTGTATTTTTGATTCATGATTAAATACCTGAACACGTAAGAAAATCCCATTTAGACTTAGCAAATGTTAGCATGCTAACAGGCTAACCTAAGATGATGAACATGGCAAACAAACTGTTTATAAGAAGGAGACGTAGCCTCTCTGTTTCACAGGTGGTGTCTTAAACCTGCACTTTCTCTAATATCCAGCAGGGGGTTGTGAAAGAATTGTTGATTGATTCTATAGAAGTCTATGAGAAAATGGTTCTCCTTCTCTCTTGATTTATTTCCTCAGTAAACATTTTCCGAATGAGTTTATGGTCTCAATCTCTAGTTTCAAGTCTTCTTCAACACTGTATGATGTTCATTTAGTCAATGATGCTCCCATTTAGAGTCACAGAGACCATAAAGCAGGGGAGAGTTTCGGGTGGGGCTACCTGTGACTGACAGGTCACGAACACATCACATGTTGAGTGACACACACCATAAAGCAAATGAAAAATGTGTTCATATATTTTTTTAATTGTGTGTTGTGTAGAAAATAGACATGTTTTTATTTTATTATGGAGGATGTTAAGTGTTTCCTGGTAATCTTTTATTCTATCCTGTTGATTTTGTCTTCTGATTGATCTTTTTACATTCCCTAATTATCAATAATCTTCTAACCGGTTAATATCATTGTAACTGCACTCCATTCATTCATTTATTGCTGTATATTTCCCCACCACACCTTTCTCTGAGACTCCAGCTTCATCACCAACTGAGAAAACCACAGGCTGCTTTCTGCGCATGCTCAGTGTCACCTCTCTCTCTTGCTCTCTCTCTCTCTCTCCCTCCTTTTCCCTCCTCTCCTCTCTCCTCCCTCCTCACATCCTCCAGCAGTAGCCTCCATCTCTCCGGATGTCCTCCTGCCTCCCGGCCGCGCGGCTCCATCACCAGGTAAGCCCCGTCTGTCCCTCCGACCACTTTCTGCCTCCTCTCATCGATCTCCCCAGCTGATTATCGGTGCTGATCGGCGGTGTTTACTCGTTATTCTGCGGGGTGTTGGGGTGGATGCAGCCAGCTTGGATGCTGAATCCTCCCCGGTGTTTCCCTCCGGAGAAATCGGCGCTTATTTTGCGTATTTTTAACCCAGAAAAAGATCCAGTTTGACCCGGGCTATCCTTCCTCTCCCAGGCCGGGTTATCAGCCGCCAGGTCCGGGCAATGAATAACATGTCAAACGGTGTGCTGCTTATCAGACCCGGCTGATATTATCTCACACACACGCACGCACGCACGCGCACACACACACACACACACACACACACACACACACACAGGGTAGTCTTGTGGTTCAGGTTTGGGCAGTTTTGCGCATCACAAGGTCACGGTTCTGGTGTCGGCCGGACTGTCAGACTCCCTGCGGGCCATCGGGGCTTCATGTTCGGATACAAACTGTGTCAGTGGGCGACCTCAGCCCGGAGCTACCGGAGAATTACCGGCTGTACAAACATGAAAGATGTGATGTTTCCGGGAGGATTAAAGACCAAAACACACATTTAGACGCATTTTATGTCTGAATTTACACTTGAGGTTTGCTGGGATGGATTAACTGTGTCAGGAGGATAAATGAGTCCTGTAGTACAGACTGTAGCCGCCATCCTGCTGTAACATCCAACAGACTGCTGATTGTAATAACCTGGTGTGAAACTGCTGTTTGAACACAGATCTGCGCATGAGTGAAGATCACACCCTCAGCTCTCAGGTGTTAACCTGCACACACACTCAGATTTATTCTCATTTATTCTCTGTGAAACAATGTGTTAAAATACAAAATGAATTCATGCAGGTTACAAGTGTTTCTTTCACATGTACTGTGTATGTGTGTTTGTGTGTGTGTTACAGAGAGTATTTGTTCAGGATTTAGGATCTGATTTAAACTCTCCATTGGGATCGACAGGAAGTGACAGCGATGATGGTGATGAGAGGAGAAAAAAATGGAAATAACTAACAACCAAGATGAGCGTGTGTGTGTGTGTGCTGATATATGTCTGTGAGCTCTGAGATCATCCAGTCACTTGTATTAATGACTGTGTACTAGTTTAGTATGACTATGAACAGCTTCTGCAGGCCAAACAATGACCCTTCAGACTCTTATTAAAGGAGTATTTTCACAGGACTTAAGATAGATAGATTTAGACCCCAGAGGCTGAATATTTACAGAGTGATAGCATTAATATGCTACAGTGTTAGCGAGAACAGACTCTCATGTCTCTACAGGAGTAATATATCAGTCTATTAAACAGTTTATATGTCGTGTTCCTCTCGCTCTGCCGTTATCTAACACGTGTCTCTGTGTTCAGTGAGAATAATGCAGGCTGCAGTCTTTGTGGAGACATGAGCTCATCGAGTCCATGGAGTCTTTTAACGCCGTAGAGCTCAGAGAGCTGCGAGGCGGAGGAGGGCGGGGCTGCGTGTCTCCGCCATCGGCACCGTGGACGGGGACCACAGCGGGCTGCACCGCCCGAGGGTTTGAGAACGCCTCCTACCAGCAGGACGAGGACTACGACTACCAGCAGGGGGCGACTGTGTCCGCAGGGGGTCCGACGTCGACTTCAACAAACAGCAAGGTATAAAGTCAGAACCATGTTTAACATCTGTAATGACACAGGTTGTTTTATCTTCAGAGGTATTTAATGATCCCGGACGACAGACTGTGTAAAAGGTGAACGTATTGACGGTGACGTCACTTGTTCATTTAGAACCCTGAAGTTTGGCATTCTGGCAGCCGCCATCTTGGTTTTTTGGATCCAGAAGTGATCACACTTAGACAAGAAGGTGGATACACGCTGTTACGTCTCTATCCTGTTTGACAGGTGGTAGTGACCTGTCAATCACAGGTAGCCCTGCCCTAAACCCTCCCCTGCTTTATGGTCTCTGTAATCTCTAGTTACAGATTCTACATAGTAGAATAGTCTACATAGTAGAATCTGTAGGTGAAGATGTCCAGGAAGGCAAGTGTTCTGGTGTTACGCTTGTAGTCCGAGTAATATTGACTAATCACGTATCAGTAGGCTGCGGCGTATGCAGGAAAAACAGTCCGTGAGGAGAGCAAAAGCAGGCAGAACGTAATCCGCCGTAATGACATCCTGGCATCCGTCAGCGTGATCTGACGACGATTTAGCTTCTTAATAATCTCTATAAACAGACATATGCATGCTAACAGCTAACAATCTGTTCTAGATCTAAAATTTAACTTGAGATGAATTCCCTTGACGCTGTGTCACAAAGTCGTTCAGCGTTCAGATTTCCCCACTTCCTCAAATGCATCAGAAGTTTTCTTCTCTTCTCAAGGACAGACCTGACAAAGCTTGAATTTTTACTTCTCACAAATCTGCATCATGATGTTAAAATGTTTTTAAAATAAAAAAAGGTCAGACCCGTTAATTACAAGTAAATAACAAGAAAGCGGTTTCTCTTTCTGGAACAATGCAGCACGCAGAAAAGGAAGTCTTGACGGGAAGTTGTTTATCGCTTACCGCTCAGCACGTTCACCAGTGTCCCCAGAGGCTATATCGTCTCAGACTGTAGCTGATTGGATCGGCGATTGTAGTCTCTGTGACTATAAATGGGAGCATCATTGACTAAAAGAACATCATGCTGTGTTGAAGAAGACTTGTAACTAGAGATTGAGACCATAAACTCATTAGGAAAATGTTTGCTGAGGGAATAAATCAAGAGAGAAGTAGGACCATTTTCTCATAGACTTCTATAGGATCACGCTTTTTTATACAGCCAGTGGAGTCGCCCCCTGCTGGACACTAGAGAGAATGCAGGTTAAAGACACAGAGGCTACGTTCTCTTCTTATGAACAGTTGGTGGTTTACCATGCTAGCTATCTAAGGTTAGCTTGTTAGCATGCCATTGTTGGCTCATCAGCACTGAACATAACTGAGCCTGAAGAAAATGTCTTAAGAGTGTTTTGATGGCACGAGATATTTCGTCGACACACTGCTCTCATGAATTATCACATTATTGTAGCCTTAATATTAATGTTTTAATTAACATGTTGTATTTTCTTAAAGAATAGCTGCAGGTCACATTGTGAGCTGTTCCAAACACATAGTTTAGTAGACAAACAGACTTTGGTTTCCCTCTGCTTACACTGAATCATCCAAACTGCTGAGAAGAACCAGGTTTTCTTCTACCTACTTTTCTTTTACTAAGAAAACCTGCCTGCAGATATGAACTGTTCCTCTCTGTGATGCTGCTTGAAGTCCTAAATACTAAAAGCTTTCCTTAAATCCAGAGTTAAATAAAGCTCGATGGAGGGTAAACAGGAACAGAGACCAGATTTTGGAGCGAACCTGACACTGAAACACTGAACCCAAAGCTCTCGAGCCAGATATTGATTTAATTCCACAGACTCAGTGAATTAAACCAAAAAAAGAGGTCACACAGAATGTCAGCACATGTCAGAGAGAGTCTGGTTACACAATAGAGATTAAGATTAAACAGGAACATTATGTGTTAGACCGAAACAAGTTTAATTTGAAGGCTAAATATTTAACTTCTGCTGTGATAATGTTTCGAAAATATTTCTAAAGAACTTTTAAATTGAAGCTGACCTTTTTCATGATCCAAACAAAAACTATCTGTTTCTGTGCTTTGTCTTTCTCTTTAATGTCCTCATTAATTTTTGGTTTCTTCACTCTGCTCTTTGTCATCTTTTCTTTGTCTTCTTTCTCTCTCAGGCGGAGCAGCACCCGGAGCTCTCTCCGCGGTCGTACGATGAGGAGGATGAAGCTGGAGTCCAGGATGAAGGTCAGGACTTCACAGAGTTTAACCCCGCGGACGACCACTCAGCGGACTACGGCTTCATCTTCGCCCTGGTGTTCCTGGTGAGCGGGATCGTCCTGGTGGTCATCGCCTACACCATCCCCCGGGAGGCCAAGGTCGACCCCAACTCAGTGTCTGCGCGTCAGATGGAGAAGCTGGAGATGTACTACGCCCAGCTGGGCTCCCACCTGGACAAGTGCATCATCGCGGGGCTGGGCCTGCTGACGCTGGGGGGGATGTTCCTGTCCGTGCTGCTCATGGTGTCCATCTGCAGGGGGGAGATGTACCGACGCAGGGCCGCCTTCGTCAGACCCAAGAGGACTTACGGCTCCATCAACCTGAGGATGAAGCAGCTGGCGACCGGGGAGGCGGTGGGAGGCGAGTGCGGGGATGGAGGGGACGGAGGGGAGGAGTTTCTGGTGGAACATGCAGAGACGAGGAATCACACGCAGGCTGGACCGAGCCGAGATTCCAAACCAGAACCAGGACCGAGCAGGAACCCTCCTCCTGCTGCTTCGTCTTCTTCTAATGCTGCACATGGAGTCATCTAACCCTCCTTTACCTTCTGACTTAATCTTTGAATGAGCTGCAAAATGGGGATCAAAATGGTGCAGGTCCCCGTGTTTGTGCTGACAGGAGGAGCACATGGTGAGCACAAGGCTCTGCAGGAGCGAGCGGGTGGATATTTATTCTGAAGGATGTAAAACTGAGCTACGGACGCTCGATGAGGTGGAGAAGAAGAGAGGTAAGATTCTGTCTGTGTAGAAAAAGCACATTTAGATGAATGGTTGTATTTCAAAGATTACAGTTTAAATATATAAATATAAGTGTGTTAATCAGAGTTTCACAATAAAAGCACATTGTGTCAGACAGATCCCGAGGCAGAAAACAAGATCAAAGCTTTATTTTGAAAGTCCAGTGTTGATACTCGTCCATCGGGTGACTGAACATGTTCAACATTCAGATCTGCCCCAAGATGAACCACAGAGTATGAACATCTGTAACTATAGATGGGCGTCAGCAGACAGGAGACAGAGTGTCAGTACTGGACCGTGTAAATAAAGTAATTATGGAAATGTGATGCTAGCTCTCACACAGATAAACTGAGGCAACAGTTCTGAAAGTGAAATTTACACCCACAATCACCAGACAATGCAAACATCATAAACACACCCTCTGCATCCTGCAGGAAACTCAGTCAGTAGCTCAAAAGGACGTTCAGTCAAAATGTGCATTCGGCCAAATGACTCTGAAGAAACACTGAGTTTGAACATGAAGCTGCTTTTAGCTCATCGTTTCTGTTCTAGTGAGCTAAACGTGATTATTCTTGTTCTTATAAAATGTCTTAAATCAGAAGAAATCTGTTGTTTACTTCTAAAAATATCATAACTTTTCATAAAAGTTTCCATCTCCGACAGCGGTGTAGGCAACATTGCTGGCAATATTGACAAAACAAACATTAGCTTGAGAAGCCTTTTGTCTGTTTGAATGTCAGCAGCTTTCTTCAATTAAAAAACAACAAAGAGCTGGCCCAAGAAATAAGATAAAACAGTTTAATTGTTCTTAACTGTTTGGATAAAAATGATGCTAAAGCTCCTGTGAGGAACTTTCGATTTGTGCTGATTTTGGCGCCCCCTGTGGACAAAGCCGTACCTCTTATCTCTCTGCTGATTTTGTCCTGTACATGCTTAAGTGGTGGATTTTAACCAAAAATTCTCATCCTGCTTTCTTTAACAGTCATATGTATCACTCACTTTAAATTTCTGCCCTGGAAAATGTAAACAAAGGCAGCGTGCAGTTAATCGCTTCGTCTGACACCTACCCCCCACCAGCAGTTTCAGGCATTCAAAATAACTATATAGAAATAATCAATCTTGTCTCTGATGGTCTGGTTTGCTTTTGTAGGTCATATACAGGAATCAGGATTAATTTCAGCCTGTTTCATGACCAGCGAAAAACTCCTCACAGGAGCTTTAAGAGTCCCAAAATCTTGCATAAAAGTTGCCTCCAGAGGCACTCAAAGGTTTCAGTTTTTGGAGCCCCCTTGTGGTCAAAAAATGCTACATGCAGCTTTAATGTTTTGCCTTTTGAAGATTTTTATGTGATTGTTTTACACCAAAAAGCACAAAGTTGAACAATGACACTAGTAAGTGTAAGGAAATACAAAAACACACGGAGCAGAGAAGGAGCTGAAATGAGACACACGTTACCCAGAAGGCTTTGCAACGAAAGTCAGAGAGCTCTCCTTCGAGGTTTATGTCGGCAATCAATTCTTTAAGTAGTTTCATAAATCCTTTGTGTTCTTCTTCCTCAACAACTCTCCTGGGATGGAAAAGATTTTGTCTTTTCTGCAGATCGATTCTTTTTTCATGTCAGAGGAAACTGAACGGAGGAAAACGACGGCTTTGTTTTTTTATCACAGGGACTTTGAGCAGCTTCGTTGAGGCATTTAGTCGAGGTGTGTCAGTGTTTGAGTTCTTAAACAGCTGGAAAAGATGTTTAAATCTGCAAAACTAGACGAGAAATCCTGTGATATAAATTCGTGAACAGTTTCCCATTTTTAACACATAGTTATAAGAGATATTTAACACTTTCACTGCTGGAGTCTGACGGACTTAAATGTCACATGTTCATAATTGAATGTCACACATCTGATGTCACATTCTGCAGCATCCAATAACTGTTGCCTCTTGTTTACTAACCAAGCTAGCATCATTTTCCACAGCTTCACAGAAGGAGTCTTTGTGTCAGGCTGCAAGTAAAAGTCCACCAACAGCAGCTTGAATGATTATATATTAATCTGAAGTTTAAAAGGTGTCAAAGGGGATGTTTTAAAACCTGTGCTCTATTTTTACATATTTTGGGGTTAAAATGACTACTAAGTGTTTGAATGTCTCCCGTCGATGTGTTCAGCCTGCAGCAGTGAAACAGGCTATAAAGGCTGCAACATAATCCTTGATGGATCTAAGTGCGTCCACTTAAAGTTCTTGTTGTTTCCACTGACAGGCTCAGATTGTTATTCTAAGTGTCTGACAGCATTACAGAAAGGATCCCCACAGATATAGAGCTTTTTGTTACAGAGGAAGATGATTTTTTTAACCACAAACAGATGTTACATCGCTCTCTTCAAACGCACCAGACTCCATTGACAAAAACAGTGATTTAACAGTGGATAACACAGGAGCTGCTGCTCTACTGCTGCCTCCAGCTGTTTAGTTATTTTGTGTTATTGTGTGGCTTTGGTTTTTGAACTGGTGTGTTCATATTCAACACAATATTTGTGTAACGCACAATAACACAAACAAACTAACCAATATGGAAATAGGAGAGTTTCCACTATCAAAGCAAAACACTGGTACCACCAGACTCCATTGACAAAAACACTCATTTTAGAACACAGGAGCTTCTGGTCCGCATAAGTTAGTTTGGTTGTGTTGTTTTGTGACTTTGGTGTTTCTAATTGTGAGTTATTAGTCATGTGTTTCCCCAAACGTGTAAAAATAGGTTCAAGTTTACTGGATTCACTCTTAAAGTGTATAAAACTAACCTGGTCACTGCTGTCATCAGAAAACCTGACAAAAGATTTTCTGGTTTTAATTAATTGAAAGCTGAATTTAACTTTAATGTGATGACAAATGATATAAATGAGTCCATGAAATGTGTCCAGACAGGAAGCAGGTTTTGAGTGGACTGAACCTTTAACGACACGTCGCCTCTTTCTCTGTATTATATGTAAACATGTTATTTATGTCATGTAAGGATTCTATATGCCTTAACGAGTAAACACACACTGTAAATTGTGTATACGCAAATATTATTAATATGCTGATGTATCAAGGTCTGTATAGAGAGCCAACTAGCCAAGGGCAATGTAGCTACACACACACACACACACACACACACAGGGACATCTGGAGCCCAACACACACACAAACTGATCTCAAGCTGTTCATTAGAAATATGTACCATGTTTGATTTTACTCTGTAAATACTTCATGTAGACGAGTCGGATGTAAACGACCAGCAGAGCTCACAAACCAAATACGCAACGCAGGTATGCAAACAGGAAACAGGAAACTACAAACAGGAAACAGTTTTATTTCTTTGTGTCAGCAGCAGTTTGCTTTAAACTGACAAAATAAAAGTCTTTATAGAAACGGAGCAGGAGAACAAACAGCTTTGATGTTGATTATTCAGATAAATTAAATCACAAACACATGTGTTGTGTATTTTAGTGCTGTAACTTACAACTACTTCAGTTATCAACTAGTAATCAAGGCCTGCAGATTATACCTTGGACCACTGTCTGATAAATTAATATTTAAGTAAAGTAAAGTAATTGTTGCAGCTTCAGCACATAAAAAGTCATTTTTACTGTAAATGGTAAGAAAACATTAAGAAGTGAGCACATCATACGTCCCTTAAACATTCAGCAGGAAACTACTGTTAATGATTTTACTTTGAGATGATGTAAAATATAAAAACCTCTGATAACAACGTCACAAACATCGATCTGTGTTTGTTCTCTGGTGCAGCAGGTTGTGATTGTTCTGTTACTGAACGGTCGCAGGTTCAATTCCGTCTCTGCCGATGTGTCCTTGAGCAAAGAACAAACATGAAACAACCACATGATGTCAGACACGCTGACACGCAAACCCCATAGCGAACACTTTGTGACTGTTGAGCAGGCGGGGATTTGTCAGAACATCACAGCGAATTAAACTAAAGGGTGTGTTGATCGACAGTTGCTACAGTGACGAGAGGATCAAAAAAGACCGTTTAGAATCAAAACTTTATTTAGAAATACAGTTAGGCCTTTTGCAACAACAAGGCAGAGCTTCAGGTACTTTTTCCTCTTCTCACGTGTGTCTTGGAAGTGCACTGAAAGATATTTTGTCTCATTCATGAATAAAACAGCTGGACTGGGGCTGTTTGATCATGTGATCTCAGATGTCTCAGGCCGCCGCTCGCTCTGCTGCAGCTCCACCCGTCTGACACACATTTGTACTTTCTGACTCAGCAGATCTGAAGTGACGTGAACGAGCGGTGAACCCGAACGAGCTGCAGACTTTAAAAAAAACAAACCTGCAGAGAGCCTGATTATACACTCAGCTGTTAGGCAGAATGATGCACATGTCAAACACAGCATGTGGAAATAGCGCAGCATTAAGATTGAATCTGAGAGGTCAGAGCGCTGCTGTGATTTCAGGCTGAGAGGAATAAGACGTAAACAGAGAGAGGAGAGGAGGAGATGAAGAGATGGAGGAGGGTGGATGGGATGCTGCAGAGACGTGAGGAGATTTCTGAAGAGATTCTCATCTTGCAGAGAAACACGTGGCGAGTGACTCTGCATAGAGACAAACACTTTAAACATCACATCCAGGTTTCACAGAACAAAGAGGAATAAACAGCTCAGTGTGGGGTTTAAAGAGGATGAATGGAGCTCTCGGAGGCTGATTCATGCAGAGACAGAGAGAGAGAGAGAGAGAGATTAGAGTCACGATGGAGGGATGATGGCTCTCTCTGCTTCACTTCACACAGGTTGGACTCACGGAGCTGGAAGGAAAAAGGTCTGAGAGGCTTTCAAGTGAGTGAAGTTACTCGGCTGAGCGGACAGAATCAGGTCAGAGTGAAGGTAGATGCTTTTGTGGAAAAACTCTTAAAGGAGAAGTCTGGTTCTTAAAGGGAGTGAAGCCCATACTTGATGTGATCATCCTCTGTCTTTCTTATCCGTGTGAGCGGCTGAAAGAAGCACATAGGAAACAAAAGAAAGAGCCCAAATGAAAGAGGTTATGATCTTTCTGTTTTTAGGATCCTTTCAGTTAAGAATGTTCAAGAGGTTTTTAATGGGAACCAAATCACCTCCCATGGTTGTTGAAAGAATTTAAAATTTCAACTAATTGAGTCAAAATGTCCAAAGTTTGTGATCGCTATCAGCGTGAATGTTATTGCGACCCCATGACTTAATGGTTGTAAATCTGAGGCCCGGTTGGTTCTCAATGAAGTCATGTTTTAGTTTTGTTTGGTTGCACACTTCACACAGCCCATTCGGCGGTTCTGACTCTGACGGTTTCGCGGCCCGGTGCTGAACAACCTACGGCCCGGTACCAGTCCGCGGACCGGGGGTTGGGAACCCCTGTTCTAAACTAAACTTAATTCAGTGAACTCGGCTCTAAACGATGTGATTAACTACAGATCAGAGCAGAAGGAGACAGAGGGTGGTTTCCTCTGTGACGTGTTTGAACGTCGGAACAAACTCGAGCTCCTCGTCCGAAGACTCAGAGAATCAATCTTTATTCAGTCTGCAGCACGATGACTGTTTCCATAGAAATGATCTATTTATATCAGAGGACTGATGCTGGAGCGTCTCAGGTGTCATTAAAGTCCTTGAGAGGACATGACAGAGGACACCAAACCTCTGGTTGTGTCCTCAACGAGGGAGAGTGAAGTATAAACCTGAGGAGGCCTGGTGGGAATAAAGGAGACTTTCATTAGTCCGAAATATCTTTAGAACATAGACAGAAAACACAGAGGTTTAATTCACAGCAGGACAAAAAGGACAAAGATTAGCTGAGTGGACAGAAGCTGCAGAGGACAGAGGAGACAAACAGCAGCGCTACGCTAACGAATAAAACATCTCTTTATTATTAGACGCTAACTAACTCCAAGTTTTATTACAAAGGAATATTAAGAGTAACTCTTGTTATTTGTCCTTCTTTAACTTGCAGAATAACCTGATTTCCCAAGATGCTTTGAGGATATGAACAGGAAGTGAATCACTGCTCCTGAAAACTCAAGCATTATTTAAATATTGTGGCTAATTGGTACATTTAATGTGCTGAATGAGCTAAATAAAATATATCCTTGGAAAATGAAAGTTTAACTGAATCGAAAAATCACGTCTGTGCGTTCGGTTTGACTATCTCTGATGCTAATGCTAACTCTAAGGGTTTTAAAGGACCCCTGTTAGCTGTTTGTCACAACCCCTATATCTGCAGCCAAACTACAAGAAATAACTTCCTGTTGGTTTCAGAGGACCTGCACTCACCTGTCCCTCTCACTTCCTGCAGCATCCTTACACTCGCTGTGGGAGTTCGGGAGATGAAAGTTGAACTGAAACGGAGAGTTAAAAGTAAACGCATCATGACTCGAACTCACAGAACAACCTGCGTTTGTGTTTTTCTAATAAGTGAAAAATACTGAGTCCCCTGCAGAACACAGGCTCTTTCCCCCTCCTCCACACTGAGGGGTCAGAGGTCAGCTTCAGCTGCTTGTGATTCAGTGTTGTACTGAAGGACATGCCTGCAGAGTCCAGGTTTCTGACCCGACTCTCAGCCTCATTAATCACACACATCCTGCTGCTGCAGAGACACACAGACGCTCCTGCTGCTGGAACCTTTAATGATCAGCTGTATACACCTGAAACCTCACCTTTAATTCACTTTAACCCTTTATTTACTGACATAAAAACACACTCATGAACACAGCAGTAGCATTTAACTCTGAGACTCGTGAATGTACACATTAACGCTGCGATGCAGCAGCAGCAGCAATATCACTAAATCAGTCACATGTTCAGTGTAAACAGTCACATGACCTCCGTGCAGACGCTCTCCTGCAAACATCCTGCTGTTTTTTTTATTCTGTCTGAAAGTTCATGGTGTCAGTAACACTGCAGGAGGTGACACAACAGTCGCTTTTTAAGAAGTTCATGTGGAGAAATGTAACGAGATGAATCAGCTGTTTAAGGTCACATGGTGTTAGCAGCTCTTTAGCCTTCAAAATAAAAGCAGGACCAGGAAGTGAACTTTCCTATCCAGGTGATAGACAGCTTCAGACACCAGAAAGAAACAATGCACATAAACGTCTATGAAATGTATAAATAATATATGATGGCCTGAGAGAGAAGTGTTTGTCTGTTTGTGAATAAAGATGTGAATCTTTACAGTAACATTTAGCACAGAAATTATACATGATAAATGGACATTAAAGGGATATTTCACTGGTATATTAAAGGGGCTTTTCTGTCATCAGATGGAAATATATTAAAGGTTTCCACTCAGAGAAAAACAGAATTAGTTTCTGTAATTTTAATATAATTGGCAAAAGTGATACATCTGTTTAACTGAGTGGAAACAAGAGTTAATAAACATTAATATTAAATATTCTCACTTTTTATTTGTCAAAGACATATAGTATATACAGAAATGTTTAACCGTTTATTGTTTTAATATGAGGGGAAATTGAACAGCTTATTTGCTGTTCTCCTCACAGTCTGTGCTAAAATACATTTACTGAAAATTATTTAAAATCATCTAAGAACATTTTGAGCTTTTTTTTTTTAATTAAAAACTGGTCAAATCTTTCTGTATTTTTTTTTTTACTTTTGTATTTTTTGTGAAGCACTTTGTAACCATGTTAGGAAAATTGCTGTATAAATAAAGTTATTATGAAGTCATTATTAAACAATGAGCTTTAAATATTGTCCAGTTAAGACGCTCTGTCTGTATTGGAGGCTTCAAACTTCCACATCCTGTAAAAACGTCTTTATTACAAAATTGTTTCAATAAAACAGGAACTCTGAGCCGAGTTCTAATGATGACAATATGATTATTTTTCCGGGCTTTGCTGAAGAATCTAAATATTTCTTGTTATTATTAAAAGATCAGTTTTAGAGAGAGACGAGAACAATCAGAGTTTAAGGTTTAACGTGCACACAGCGGGTTTATCTGTGTTAAATGACGAGCACAGTGAGTCAGTGTTTGGTGTTAAAATCAAACCTTCTCATAATCTGAAAAGAGTTTATTTATTATCATTTTATACATGTTTAAATCTTAAATTATTCCTCTTGCAAAACATCCAATCTGAGATCTGATAAGAACAAATGGAGATTTTTGTAAAGAGAGTATAAACTCGTTAAATGGATGTAATGACATTCATACATATCAGAGAGATTTCTCTGTGGTTGTTGGAGCGACAGGTCGTCTCCTGTCTCAGTTTGTGCTTCAGGTTCATGACTCTGCATGTTAACGTGACGCTGTGATCGTCTGATGCCTTGTTCTGTACAGACTGTAACCATGACGCTGATTTTTAACTCTGGTTTTGTTCACGTGAACAATAAAGTTTCTGTTTTGCTGTTTTTTAAAGAGCTGCTTCTTTTCTCTCCTTTAAACTTCAGCTGAACTAAAGCAGCTTCACAGATGATCTGGGTTTTACTGTTTTAATTAACGAACAAGAGAAGTCACCTGGAGGCAGCTGATCTCTCCCGAGGTTTCACTCAAAGAGTTTCTCTTTTTATTTGCGAAATCCTCACACTTCCTCCCATACTTCAAAATAAAGGCCTTTTTTAATGTTGGTCTATTACATCCTGAGGCAAATGCATTTTAATTTGCAGTTGTAACGAGACAAAATATGGAAAAGTTCAAGGAGATAACTTCTGGTGCACACCGCTGCAGATTAGTGATATTTAAAGAGAAATTAATTAAAACATCTTTACGCCTCGTTCACATTAATTCAGGCGGACGGTCACCAGATATCATTTAGTGGTGCTGGACCGTAAATAAAGGTCGGGCCAGCTAAAAGCTAAAGCTAATGATTTTGCCGTCCTGCCCTTCAAACAGAAGGGCTTTGTGGTCCAGTCGTAGTTTACTGCCGTCTGCATGAATCTGTGAACGTGCAGCATTACTTTTATTGTGAAAATCTCCTGCAGGTGATGCAGTTGTTCTCTGTGTCTCAGGTGTAAACCTGTTGTTCTTCCTGCACCTGTGCCGTCGTTTGACGTAGTTGGTTTCCCTGAAGAACTTCAGACTATGTCAGCCTGGATTTAAAGTCTCCTATTCTCTTTTAATGTACGAGAAACACTAAGTTGCAACTTTTGCACTTCCTGTCTTTACCTCGTCTCACCCGAGAATGAGATCCTGTGTCTCAATAAGATCACCTGATAAATTAACATGAATGACATTTTTAATAAGTAACATCTGACAGAGAAGATATGACAGCAGAGGATGTAAGACGAGGAGCAATAGCCGTATTTATGGAAGAAATGCAGCAGTGCATCCTGGGACAAGTTGGCACTGAATGTAACAGAATCACTGCATGTTATTTAACAGTGATAACGTTAACAGGGGAACGTACAGCTGCAGCATTAATTTTTGTACATTAAATGTACTCTAATCTTGTGACTTTGGATGTTAGCTTTAGCATTAATATAAAGTCTCTCAATGATCCAAATTTAACTTCCTATATGAACTCTGACCTGTCGTCTCTGCAGCGTCTCTGTGACTCAGCTAGCAGACGAGTCTCATACTCTCACTGTCTCCTCCGGGAGACAACGGGAGATTTATTACCTTCATCTGAGACCTGGAGCCACCTCAGTGTGTGTGTGTGTGTGTGTGTGTGTGTGTGACTTTAAAATGACTTTTCCTGCAGCCTGGATGACCGCAGGGCTGCACATGTTTCTGTTATTTCTGCTGAGTGTGCCATGTTCATTTTTATATGTGTAACACAGGTAGCTCTCTTCCCTCCTGTTTCTCCCTTTTCTCTTTGGTTTAACTCTTTGTCCTTCTCCAACACTTGATTTTTTCTTCTTCCGGTTTTCTCTGCGACCTTTTTCTGCTTCATGTTGGTCCTCTTTCTTCTTATCTTTGTTTTTTCTCTGGATCTGAGAGTTTAAGCTAGCGGAGCTCAGCTGAGACCAGAGCAACACATTTTACCTGTGTGTACTGTCTGTAAAAAAGAGAACAGAGATGGCTGTTTGTCACCTGTCTACAGGGAAAGAACAGCTTGTTGAGCTAAAAGTGAAGACAAGAAAGATATGAATAAATCATTTAGTAAATCTGGAGGAAGAGACAGAAAATAAAGAGATAGAGGAGCACAGAGATCATGAACGAGACCAGTTTCTGTTTGGAAAATAGATGTTAAAGAGCGACATGTTCGTGTTCGTCTATGAGAGTTTGAAGAAGAAAGAAAAGAGAAAAAGAAGACAAAAGAAGACGAATCAGGTCGAGGTCAGAGAGAGAAAGAGACTGAAGGCAAGAGAGAACAAAGACGAAGAAGAGAAAGAACAAGAAGTGACATGAACTCAGAGGGAAAAAAAGGAAAATAAATGAAGACTAAAGAAGGAGGATGAATAAAATTAGAGGAACGTCAGGGAATAGACGGAACAAAAAGAAGGAAGATAGAGGAGAGAAAAGGGGTGGATGTAGGTGAGAAGATGAGGAAAAGAGGAAGATGAAAAGATGGAGGAGAGAAGGATATACGGGAGGAAGAAAGATATGAAGAAATACAGGAGAAGAAAATAAGAGTAGAGATGGAGGAGGAAAATCAAGCAGGCGGAGGAGAAAGAGGGAGAGAAAAAAGAATGAGGGGAAAAAGATGTGGATGGAGGAGGAATAAATTTAAGGGAGATGAATAAGAGGGAGAAAAATGAAGGATGGAAAGAGATGCAGATGAAGGAGAAAAGATGGTGGAAAAAGAGGGAGATTAAGGAAAATAGAGACGGAGAGGAAGGATGAGGATGGAGGGAGTGAAGAAGAAGTGTGGAGGACAGAAACGAAATCTCCTCCACGCTCAGTGATCTGAATGACAATGAGGACACACACACACACACACACACACTTATTTACATAAGTATTACAAATGCACAGCAGCTCACACACACACACACACACACACACACACACACACACGTGGAGGAAGAATTCAGATCCTTCACTTAAAGGGACAGTTCATATATTTTGTAGAGGTGTTGTTTCAGTGTTTGACCTCGTGTTGCTGTTAGATAACAGACACACACACACACACACACACACACACAGTTTTAAACACTGACAAATAAATGTTTAACATGCAAGCCAAAGATCACTCAATCAGTCTTAAGATCCACATACACATTTAAACATCCACAGAAACTTGTTTAATGTCACTTATTGTACACATTTATATTATGCAGAATTATATTTTAATTGTTTATTTTATTAGTTTTAAGATTCTCTCCTGTTCACTTGCTTCCTTTAAATTCTTCTTTGTTCAGTTTTTGGATCAAAACAGAAGAACTTATTTTTTATGCATACATTTAATTGCAAATAAAGATTCTGAAGGTTGTTTTCATCTCGTCTTAATAACTCACACAGAGCTCAGGCGGTTAAGTGATATTCCCGCAGAAACAAATGTTATTGGGCTGTTTTGGGTGACAGAGTGTGCGGTAAAAAACAGACGGGTAATAAAACGTTAAATTTAATGCAGAAAAAATATTTCCAGGAAACAGAAACACAGAGCAGAAAGTAAAGTCTGAATCTTTATTAGACGATTTTGGCATCAAATATTTCATCAACCAGGTTTTTAATGAGCATTATCAGAACAAAAACTAAAGAATCATATTTAAGATTTTAACAGGATACATTTCAGACTTGTTCTTCTTTTAACTGATAAATTATAACGTAAAGAAGCAGTTTAATGAGATGATATGAATCTAATATGACTGACATCTTCACATCAGCTGCTGCCACCTTTTATTAAATCCTCCTGTGTGTGAAGCAGGAAGTCTGTTTAATTAACAAGACAACAAGGGAGTTTATGATGAATTAATTTATCAGTTGTTAAATTCCAGTGATGCTCATTTAACATCCGTTTCACATTGAGAGGAGTTATTATATGAACAATTAGAAACAAACCCTCTCTCTAAAACAGGAGGAAATAAAAAGGGACCTTTATTTTGGAGGGTAAGTAAACCAGGTCAAACCAAACACTTAAAAGGAGGCATGAATGAGGATGAAGCAAACAGGAAGTAGAAAAGGCTGCTGGGTACTACATGAACATGTCGTCATACCCGGGCGGGGGCATGTGGTCTCTGTCGGGCCTGAAAGACACAAACACGTCCGTCAGACTCTGGATTCAGGCTCACCGGCAGCCTTGCTTACAATTTCCCCCGGTGGACACTTGAGGTATTGCATTGAAAAATTCCCCTGCAGACCCAAAGGTACAACCCCCTTAAACCCCCATTATAACAGTCATTCCTTCAATACTGTTGAGGAGGCGACCAGCTGCAAACAAGATCAATCTAAAATCTCACAGTTACTGTTTTATATTTGTGTGTGTGTCTCACCCCGGTCTGTGTCGTCCGACCGGTCCAAACGGGTCGAAGCGAGCCCCCGGGGGAACAGCTCCGGGAGGGAGGATGTCTGGAATACCGCTGGACGGGTCAAAACCAGAGCGAGGATACCCCGACCGCAACGGGTCCATGATCATCCCGCCACCGCCGCGAGACCTGAGAGGGAGAAGGGAGGTACGACAGAGAGGAGATAAGAGGAGGAAACAGCAGCCTGTGACTTCATAGTGAAAACCTCGTTCAAGAAAACGTTTGCAAATTAATAAATGTAGAGGAATCTTTAAAGGGAAACCCTGCTGTGCATCCTGCAAATCAGCCTCAGTGAGTCTAAACGAGTGTGGGTAATCCTCCTGTCTGTCTCTCTGCCTGTCTGTCTGTGTTTACACTGACTGTTCATCCACAAAATCCAGGATTAGAACAAAAGCTCTCTGATGCTCAAATTTAAATCTAAAAATGAATGTTAGTATTTAATATTGAGAGAGAGACGGACTCACCCGAAGGGATCCAGATCTGCTCCTCCTGCTGCGAACGGGTGCATGGGGTCGGGCCTGAAACACATGAAATAACATTAACCCTCGTTTAATCCAAAAATCCATGAACAGAAAATAGGAACTGCTGCTGCTATAACTGTACGTAAATATAATAACAATATCTGCTGCTTTCTCTGTTCTGTATCATTTCAAACCAGAGCTGCAACCAATGATTTTATTACATTGATTATTCTTCTGATTATTTTAGATTTTTGGTCAAATTTTTAAGACTATTTGTCTACTACTACTTTTAGTTCTATTTGTTTTCATCTTTTTATGATATATTTTAATGCTAAGGAGTCTTTAAATACCTTCACACTGCAAGCATTAGTTCTCAACTTGAATTAAGCGTTTTATTATTTATATCATCAGATGTGTTCGTTCACATTTCGGCGTTAACTGATAAAGAGGATATTTGTCAGTTGCAGTCCTTTGAATGTCTGTAAATGCAGTGCCTCTAAATCCACACGATGACCCAGGTTTCATTTAATATAACGTGTATCCTGAAGCTCAACGTGAAACATGACTAATCCCACTAATAATCCCAGTTATCCTGTTAGTAATACGTATTGAGAGTGAATCACACAGAGACGAGCTGATTTCCGAATCATCCATCCAACCTTCAGGTGTTCTGGATCATTCCTGTTGTCCCTCCTCCTCCTCCTCCTCCTCCTCCTCTCTGTCTCTCCTGTTTCTCTCTCTCTCTGCGGCCCCGACTCACTTTTTGCTCTCTCATCCATCACTCCTTGTCTCTCTGCATCATATTCACTCCTCCCTCCCTCTTTATGCTTCTCTTATTTTCTCCCCCTTTGCTTCTTCAGGTTTTTGTTGACTTTCCCTTCGTCCGTCTTTGTTTTGAGCTCATCTTTATCTCCCCCTCCCCCCCCCCCCTCTCCGTCTCTCCGTCTCTCCTGGGACGAGGAGGCGACAGCAGCGAGGTCGATAAAGTGCTGACATCAGCTCGCATCTCATCTGATCGGGTCACAGCGAAGAGGACGGAGGAGGAGGAGTGATTGAATCTCTCTCTCTCTCTGAAACACACACAGCTCTGCCCTCATTCACTCTCTGCTGCTTAACTCCGTCTAGACTTTCTAAAAGGCACAAACAAACAAAGGAGAATCCCGCCAAAATAAAGCTCCAGTCTCATCCAAACAATCCTTTTTTTTTTAATCAGGAGTCGGGCTGCAAAACTGTACTGCTCATAAAAGCTTTAGTATTGTTTGATTGTTCAATACCTTGACTTATTTATTTGTAAACTCTTTGGCGGTTTGACACTTTTAAAAAAACCTATTTACCATAATATGTTAAAACTAAAGCTCTCTGTCTCAGCTCTCGTACAGGAGCAGCCGGCAGAGTTCTTCATCAGCACAGGAGGACATAAATACATCTCCAGTCCACCACCTTCTTACTGTTTCATGTTACTTTTTAGTACATCTGCTGCCTTAAAGTCAATGACTCAAATCATCACTGAAGAAGGCCCCAAGTGGACTTTTTTGTCTGGATATTTTGTCTGTTAAATCTCTGCACTCGAGTATTTTAGCTGTGTCATTGTACAGCAACATGACAGGCTAGAAGCTTTATAGACAGGGTCTAAAAATGACCCTTCAGTGTTCGGCGTTCAGGTTTTCACCACAGATGTTTCCCCCTCTCCAAAATGAAATGACCCCTTAAAGCAGCTTATTCTCTGTTTCTCTAATGCTCTTTGGTGGGTCGCTGCTGATAACTTTAGCTCACTAGCCGACTTAAATGCTTTATCTAGTTAAAATAAATGGTTAAGAATGACGGTAACGAGACTTGAAACTAAGAAAGTAAATGTTCTAATAAAAAGATAAAAGTTAGTCTTACAGGTAAAGAATAAGAAATGTAGGTTGACATGGGACAGGTCTGCTTGAACTGAAAAAAACTGATGAACTGAAAATAAATAAACCATTATTCAGATCTTCATATTAAAACAGCCAAATATCATCTTCTAAGCACCTGGTAGTTTTTAACTTTATGTTTTAACCAAATAAAGATTCAGACATTCGGATCTTAACAAATCAAAGAAATTAAACTGTCCCTCTGTAACGCGCGTGCACCAAAGAGCATTTAAATAACACAGATTTTTTACATGAAACTGTTTTATTCAGTTTTTAACTGGTTTAATTACCAGGTCTATTTGTTTTTGAGAGGAGGAGACCTCTGTGGATAATTCTGCCCCTGATAAAAGCTTATATTTTATTTATCACTTTATTTTTCTTTTATTTATTTTATTATTCCTTTTTTCATACCTCTGAGAAAACTGCAAACTTACTGTTCTAAAATTTGACAGAATTAACAAGTACATTTTGGATGACATGTGCTCATATAAGTAAAGTAATTATTGTTGGTTTTAGAAGCCATTCTATCGGATATTTATGAGAACACTTTGTGTTTAAGTTTGCGGTGTATGATTATTGTTAGGATGAAGACAGAGACAGAGCCTTGTCATAACGCACCAGTTCGGCTGCGTTCCCTGGCGAGGATGTCTGTTGGGGATGCGGAGGGGGTCGCTGTCGTCTCCTCTCCGTCTCTGCTCGTCCTCCTCCTCCTCCCTCCGACTCTTCCTCTCCGTCCTCTGTCCTGTCGGTCGGTCCTGAGGGGGCAGCAGCTGAGTCTTCACCTTCTCTGACAAACTGTCTGCATCCTTAAACACACTGCAAAAGATAGCTTAGTGTTACTTTCTATTTTTTATACATAAAGCTTCTGTCTTGTTTTGTGCAGTTATTTTATAAACATGTCTGGTTGGAAACATCCAAAACTAAGATTCACACACCAACCTGTCAAATGTTTGCAGCTGCTCAGCATCCACATGATCGCTGATGTTCACTGTCAAGTCTGAGACCTGCTGAGTGCTCGAGTTCTTTACACACAAACAGAGAACATATATTAAAACAGAAACACATAAGCAAAAGATCAATACACGTGATGGATGATTTACAGTATCACACATTAGACTACAGAGCCAAAAATAACCTCTGAAATCTGATGCCAACATATCAGAGTCACGGTACTCTATGAAAAACTTAATACCTGACCTCCTGTGTTCACCTTGGTGCAGTGATGTCACAGAGTACTTATTACACTGTGACATCACTGCAGCAGTATAACATCTAATATCAGGCAATAAGTTTTTTTTGAAAAGTTGAGAATGAAGTTGAACAGCAAGAAAACCATTAAATACATGAGATGTTGATGAGGACCTAAATGTACTAACTGTAGACAGAACAGATCACAACCATAGACTTTTATTTGTTCCCAGTTGTTCTTTTCCACACTGACATGACAACTAATGCTAGCTTAACTGTCTGCATCAGCTTGCATGTTAAAGTCTGCATTATATTAGCCACTTTCAGGTAGGGCAGCTTTGTGCAGTCTGTTTCAGGAGAAAGAATAAGTCCGTGGATGTTCAGGGTTTTCTTTATTTTTGTCACCCACCATCAGGTTAAAGATCAAGGTGGAATCGACAGCGATGGCTTTGAGCAGCAGCTGGTTGTCGCTGTCTTTGGGTTTGTATCTCAGACTGTACAGTTCTTTGTTGCTGCTCCAGTCAGCAGGCAGCAGCTCTGACTTCTTATCACTGCTGCGGGGCTGGAGGAGGGAGAAAAAGCAGAAGAAACGCAGGTGAAAAAAAGGTCAAAAGGACAGTCAGAGTACATCACAATCATCATCATCAGAATTTGTACAGTAGTGCAGTGAAAGGCACTGTTACAGTATGACTGGCCCAAAGTGGAACAGCACTAGGTTAGCTAGCTTAAGATGACATGACAGTTTTTAGACCTCTTCATTACATCTTTATTTTGAAACTGCAGCCTGATATTTTTGCATCAAACACGTCAGCTCGTTAAAACAAAGCTAAAACATATTTTCCAGATGGTGATAGTTGGCTTTAACGTCGGTTATGTACAGTATGATGCTCATTTACGAAGCTAATATCCATTGAGCAGGCGCTAGTTAGCAAGGACAGAATTCCATTAGAAAATCTGACCGTTTTATTTTTTCCTGTTAAGCATAGGTTATTTTACTCGATAAAAAAACAAATTCAGAGTCTGACCCTGAACATTTAGAAGCCATTCTTGAATTCGGCGTATAATAAATTTAGACAGCAGCGATTGATGTGGTGAAAATTTAGCTTAGCTTCTGTTAATACTTCGACACTCCTTACATGAATTCTATCATACAGCGAGGGCTGCACACTGATTGTAGTTGGAAATATGCTACAATTAATTCATAAGCCAGCAATATACATTTCTTCCTCATATTAAATACCGACTACGATGGTGATTGACAATCAGGGTAGAGTAAATATGTAGGATTTTGAACGGAGTTTGGTGTTACGTTGTCTCTACAAGCCATCACATCAGTTGCAGGTATTGTCGGTAACATTACGTTAGATTGTTTTGGCTAATGTTAGCTCATTTAACTTACCTCGTCTCCGGACCCGATGCACCTGTATCCACTCTTTATCATCTCCCAGTGAACGAAACACACAACGGCGTCCTGTGGACAGCCAATGCTACCACTGACACAGGTATATAACACCTCTAACCCCGCCATGTTTCTTGATCAAACAATTATTATAACATCAAGCCCGTATCAAGTCAAGAAATGAAAACGAAAGTCTCAACGGCAGCGTAACGACGTCACGTTCCCCAGCAACAGCAGCCAGTTCCGGTCTGAGACTTTCAATGTAAAACACCAGAAAATAATTTTGATTGAGACAACTTAGTATACTTAATTTAAGCATATAGAACATCAATTTTTATGTTTCCTCTGTAGAATCTTCGAATCAACTCAGATGGCATATGCAAAAAAAGATTAGCATTATTAATAAAAATAACTGTGTATGTGGATTCTTTTTCCTTTATTTGTCAAGCTTTTTAATTTCCATTGAGATGTGCATCTCTTTTTTTAAGGGAGATCTTGCTAAGATTACACTGCACTATTACAATATACATGAAACATACAGAAATACAATATAGGTCTGTCTGTTCTTTAACTTTACATGTTAGTCTTTGTTTTTATGTTTGTTCTTTCCTCTCCTTTTCTGTGTATGACCCCTTCACTATACATTTATGTACATCCTATGGCAAGTATATTATATGCAATATATGGTTTTAACTGACCTTGAAAAAGTTGGTTGACAGATCTTAATGAAGCGCTGTCCCTAAGCTTAACGTCATGATGTCTAAAACTGTCAATTACTGAAAATGTAATTAATGATTTTATAATACATGAATCTTGTTTTTGTAAAATGAAGATATCCATTGCGGAAAACGTGTAGTGCAGTGTATCTAGCTTTACAGAACTCTTTTGTTACAATTGTGTTTTGATCCAACACATAAAGACACCGGGCCGAAAACTTGCTGAGGATGTTTCTTAGTTCCGCTTTGTAAAACGTATTCTGATGAATTTACTAATACATTTACTGTCTTGCGAGTTTTAAAACGCAGACCGTATTATCCACAAACAACAACAATAACAACAGATAATGATAATTAAAAAACAAAATAATAATAATAATAATTCAGATTTTTTTATTTATTTATATTACTGTCATTCCGACCAGTTGCCTTTGTAACAAAGACTTCATTTCCCATGCTGCAGCTCGCAGGGCGGAGAGGGCTTCCTTGTCAAGATGGCGGCTCCCTTGACTCTACTTTTGATTGTAGCCGTTACAATCCGTGCTGCTCTTTACAGATCCACTTTAGTGGATTTGATATCGGAGCGGGTGGAGGTGGTGTCTCCGTTAACGGCCTGGAAAAGAGGTAAGCGGGGATTCAGCAGCTTTCTGCGGTCATATTTCTCTCTAAACAGTCGCTCTGGTCCCTTCCTCACCTCGGCGCTGTTACCCGGTTATTGAGTGTAGTGGAGGCTATAACGTCAAAACCGGTTTAGCTACAAAGATCTGGCTGTGCTCTCTGCATTACAAGGTGCACAAAGGCTGTATTGAGGGGCATAAAGCAGCTTCGTTTCGATGTCTGTCGACGAACATTTAAATTAGCTCCGGTGTTTCGAATGGAGCTATGTCTGGCTGCTATGGTTCAAAGATGCTGCTGAAGCAAATAGCAATAGAGCACCAGACCAGTCTCTTTAGTACTACTTCATACATGTTTTGTAAGTTGTCTCTTTTACTGAGCTGGACTGTAACTAGGGCTGCACCTAATATTTAGACAAAACAATACTGTAATTGAATATTCAACTATATCAATAGATCGAATCAAACAAAAAACTAAAGCTTAACTCCCATGTTTCTTGCAATGATAGTCTAAAAGCAAACCGCTAAGGTAATTAATAATAAAAGGATCATTGAAATAATTTGTGTTTGCCTCAGCTGAGAGATACTGATGATGATCAGGGTAACTCTGTGGATCTGACAATCATAGTTTAAAACATAAAGGAGTGCAGCAGGGAAACGATGGAGTGAATTGATTTTGGCCTAACTGGAAAAAAGGGAGTCTCTGGTAGATCGACTGTGTGTGATTGCCCCTCATGAATTGTTTATTAGGCAGCTGTAACAGGAAGTAGCATCATTAAAAAGGCTCTGCAGCTGATTGTATAGAGAGAAGGGAAATATAAAGATATAACTGTTTGTTTGTTTACAGTGGTTGAAGGTTTGGCTCTGCTTGACCTGGGGGTCTCACCGTACTCTGGAGATGTTTTCCATGAGGTGAGTCACACACACACACACACACACACACACACACACACACACACACACACACACACACACACACACAGAAAGATGGGGGTGAAAAGAGGCTCCATGCCCCTCATTACAAGTCGGCGTACCAAATAGTTATTGTATAGTTGTTATTTTAAGGTAAAATAAATGCATATTGTTCATTTAACATCATTTAAATCAGACAGGGATGCCTTCACCTTTTGTTTGTTGCCTGTAAGTCACAGTTAGCTGTAGTTACATCACAGCAGAGGAAGGATGACTTCAGTTAGTAGAAACTTTAGCTTAAGCTACAGGACTTAAAAACATGCATTTAACAATAGCATGCCAAGAGCGCACAGGTACAACATCTAAACACAGTAATATCTACATGATTATGTGTTATTGTCCAAGCTGCATGCATGTGTTTAAACGTCCATTTCTTCTCTCCTCAGACTCCTCTCATCATTTACCTCTTTCACTTTTTGGTCGACTATGCAGAGATCACATTTATCGTGAGTACATAGTTTTTTTTATAATCAATCACAGTAATTTTTAAATATCAATGAATATTTCTCAGTTGGGCTACAATATAAAACATTTTTAAGCATTTTGGTAAAAAGAAAACGAGTGATTTGCTGTGGTAGACACTGCGTGGGATGATTTTCTGTAATGTCATAAGCTCAGCAGTCTATTGATTTAAGCTCCTCTGTATCTAATTAATGTCTGCCTGCAGTGATTTGAAGTGAGGTATTTCTTTTTAATTATGTTGTATATTTCCGAGGCTCAGCTGCTCATATTCTGTCTGTCTGTGTGTCTGTAGTTAGCAGATGTGATCACTGCTATGGCTCTCTACATGGCAGTGCAGGACTACAACAAACAAGTGGTGAGAAAACATAAAAAATACAGAGAAAACTAATACAAATATCTGTATATTAAAGTTGACATTCAAGTATTTTTAACATGACTCTGCTTTTGGTAAAGATGGACAAGAATTGATTCAATTGAACATGATAAACACATTAAAGCTGTAAGATTATATTGATTTGGACAAAGTATGATTATTGATTCATGCCCTGTTGCTCTAAAGGAAATGTGTCATAACTAGCTACAGCTTTAGCACAGCTACATTGTTTAGATCAATATGTTTTGTAGTTTTCATAGAAAAGACATTTTTTATCTAAGTAACAGTGTTGTGACACATGTGCTCACTTATAATGTTTGAACAGTTCAGGAAGCAGAAGTTTGCCCTGGAGGCGGACCGTTACCCCCTCGACTGTCTGGAGCTCATCAGGAGTCCCAAAGAGATGTACTACATCCCTCTGAAAGTGGCCATGTTGTAAGTAACACAACCATCACACAGAATTCAGTCATTATGCTTGAGAGGCAGAGTCTCTATTTGACTTACTTATCATTTCTATTTTTAAATTCTGTTTTGGTGCAACCTTTATTTTCCATAACTGAATAAAAGCTGTGTTAGATTTGAGACCTCGCTGCCCTGTTGAAATTCAATCACAACACACGTACGCAAACAGAAAACTATCACAGGTTAATTAGGGCTGGGTATCGATAAGGATTTCTCAATTCGATTTGATTCTGATTCACAAGGTCTTCAGTATCGATTTGTTTAGGGATATTTCAGTTACAATATCAATGCACCTCTCACCTGGTGCATTATATACATTTTTAGGAAGTCACATCATGTCATTTTTATTTATCATGACCGACACACAGCCGTCAAAACAATATTAACAATTTTATGAATTCGACAGCTTATGAACTTTATTTCAGATTTTCAGTCTGTACATCTGGCTCATGGTTTTCATTAAATGAACTGGGGTTCAACTTGTGTGAGATGTGGATACGAGATCTCAGAGCGCGAAGAACAAAATCACACGAGACTAAGAGTTATGGGGAAAGGCATACCGTATAACATGCTGACAATACACTCCGAAGCCGACGCTAACAGAGAGTAACATAAACTAACTTGAATATTCATGGACGCACACAAGATAAAAAGAGTATGTCAGCGAGTAGGTGCATTAAACGAGTCCGGGCATGTCTCCCTCACTGCCTTGTTTTGGCTGAGTCGTGCTGCGTTCAGGAGCGCTCGGAAACGCGAGGGATCAGACAAGTTTTTACACATATTTCTAAAGACTGATCTCGGGTTTGGTCAGTCGATATTTGGTCATTCAAATTATCTATTTTTTAAAACCCAGCCCTAATGTTAATGCACTAACACGAGTATCCTACTGAGACAGCATTGGTGTTGTTTTATAAGCCCTCGTGTTTATCATGCGTTGTACATATACAACAGAAAGTGATTAAGTTAATTGAAACCTAAATGATCAGACAGGACATGCAGCTCCCTCACGCCATGTTGTTTTATCATCACACTGTTTCTTCTTCTCTCAGTTACCTGTTGAACCCGTTCACCATCCTGTCCTGCGTTGCAAAGTCGACCTGTGGTCTGAACAACGCCGTCATCGCCGTCTTCATCCTCTCCACAATCAAAGGTAAAGTTTGACTTTCATTACAAGCACGACATAATGTTTCTGAAAACATTTAGCATCTATTACTATTAAACATTTCTATTATTGTTAAAAGAAGAAACAGACAGCACAGAGTCAAAAATAAAGGCTTAGACGGTAAAGACAAAGATAGACTTAAGAATGGATCCCATTGGTTTTCCTTCTTGGGTCAACATAATAATAAACATACTTTGTCATACAGAAATAACTTTATTTAGCAACAATGAAAACATTCAGTGATTATGTGATTTAAATAATTCTGCCTTTGTGTTGCAGGAAATGTTTTATTGAGCGCCATATTTCTGTCCTTGGCCACGTACCAGTCCATCTACCCGCTCACTCTGTGCGCTCCAGCGCTGCTCTACCTGATGCAGGTATGTGAGGGATACTTTATACCACCATTTTTTATCAACTGTTTTTTTCTGCTTTAAAACTCTTCTCACATGTCTCTCTGCCTTTTAAATAATTTTAATTTCTTTAAATGATGCCTGTCAGTAATATAATCGTGTTCCTGTGTCTCCTCCCCAGCGTCAGTACATCCCGGTGAACTTCCGTCGTGCGAGCTTCTGGTGGTTCATCGCTCAGTACGCCTTCATGTACCTGGGCAGCCTCTCCGTCATCATCTGTCTCTCCTTCTTCCTGCTCGGCTCGTGGGACTACCTGCCCTCCGTCTACGGCTTCATGTGAGCTGTTTACAGGCTTTCCTTTCTTAAATTGTCTAACACGTTTTCTGAGTTTGTGTTAAAACTGAATATTTCCCCTCCTCTTCAGTCTCTCAGTGCCCGACCTGACCCCCAACATCGGCCTCTTCTGGTATTTCTTCGCTGAGATGTTTGAACACTTCCGCCTCTTCTTCCTCTGCGTCTTCCAGATCAACGTCTTCTTCTACACCATCCCTCTGTCCGTCAAACTCAAGTCAGTCCTCTTCCTCCCTCTCTCACACATTATCAATCATAATTCATGAAACGAGGAGGCTGAATTCTCTTTCAAATCTGTGTGTGTGTGTGTTCCAGGGAGCATCCGGTGTTTCTGATCTTCATGCAGTTAGCGGTGATCTCCATCTTTAAGTCTTACCCCACCGTGGGAGACATCGCACTCTACATGGCCTTCCTTCCTGTCTGGAGTCACCTGCACAGATGTGAGTGAATAAAACACACAACATGATGGACATTAATTATCACAGGTCCTCTTCAGAACATAGCGCTCTGGTTTCACCGCATGGTTTTCACCTTTGGCTGGAGGTTAACATGCTACCATTTTAGATTCTAACTATTGTTGTTGTTAAAAACTAAGATGCTACTTTTTGAAACACAAACAGTATTTACATCTTCCCCTTCAAAGCAACCAAACTCCATTGACAAAAACGGTAATAATATCTCACAGAACACTGGAAGTGCAGGTGTACTGCTGCCTCGTCCAGACAGTCTTTGGCAGAGAAGGATTATCTTTCAAAAACTTTCGATACCATTTCCTGAACAACATTTTCCCATGCCAATTTTATTAAAGACACTGATTTATTTTTTTAAAGCTCCTGTGAGGAACTTTCAGTCTGTGATGATTTTGGCGCCCCCTGTGGACAAACCTGTTATCTCTTTGCTGATTTTGTCCTGTTCATGCTTAAGTGGTGTTTTTTTAACAAAAACATCTCCTCCTGCTTTCTCTAACAGTCATATGTATCACTCACTTTAAATTTTTGCCCTGGAAAATTTACACAAAGGCAGCGTGCAGTTAACCGCTTTGACTGACACCTACCCCCCCACCAGCAGTTTCAGGCATTAAAAATAACTATATAGAAATAATCAATCGTGTTCCTGAAGGTCTGGTTTGCTTTTGAAGCTCATACAGAGTCATCAGAATTCATTTCAGTCTGTTTCATAATCAGCAAAAACTCCTCACAGGAGCTTTAAAGATGATTTTTTTGGCTTTTTATGCCTTTATTTGAAGAGAGGGCGGTGGACAGAGCCGGAAACAGGGAAAGAGAGAGTGGGGGGGATGACACGCAGCAAAGGTCCAAGGGCAGGAGCTGCATGGAGGACTTTAGCCTCTGTATATAGTTGCCGATTTAACCGTTAAGACAGATTTAGTATTATTTGTGTCATTTTTCTTTTTTTCAACATGCAATAAAAAACAAATGATCAATAATTCTCTAAATAATTCCAGATTAAACATGCTGAATTCTTATAACATGCAGTAATATTTCATTAATAATGAAGCAGAGGTGTCGGTGTAAACAGTCTGTGTCCTGGTTTCTCCTCCTGTTCAGTCCTGAGGAACATCTTCCTGGTGTCCTGCGTCCTGCTCACCTGCTCCGCTCTGTTTCCTGTCCTCTGGCACCTCTGGATCTACGCCGGCAGCGCCAACTCCAACTTCTACTACGCCATCACGCTGCTCTTCAACGTGGCTCAGGTACAGTACGATGGTCTGGAGGGGAGACGGGGAGAGCATGTTTTTTTATTTTTTATTTATTGTTTTATTTTTTGGCCTTTGGCTTTTTATTCATAGGACAGCTTGAAGATAGACAGGAAATGTTGGGAGTAGAGAGTGGGGGATGACATGCACCAAATGATCGGCAGACCGGGAGTCGTTCCTGCGATCAGTGCGACGAGGACTGTAGCCTCTGTACATGGGGCGCCTGCTCAACCAATTGAGCTAAACAGCGCCCCAGAGAGCATGTTTTTAATCCATGGCAGAAGTAGTCATGTATAGAATTCCTCATTTCTCATCCTTGTGCTACGCTAGGATGACCATCTTCTGGTTTTAGCTTCATATTTAGCATACAGACATGAGATTGGGATTGATTGTCTCATATAGATATTGGCCAAAGAGGCAATAAATCGAGTTAAAATCCTTTAAATCCTTCTCAATCGCTCACTGAGGTTTTCATCAGTGTCTTTATTTGTTTCCGCTCAGATTCTGCTGGTGTCGGATTACTTCTACGCCTTCTTGAGGAGAGAGCATCATCTCACTTATGGACTGTATCTGAAGAGGAAAGACGGCACCGAGGCTACGCTAGTCCTGAAATAAAACACCTGCAGACACCCTCCACCAGGACAAACAGCTGGAGGTCACACCTATCCTCGAAGGGAACAAACACAAACTGAGGAGGATTACAGACTTTCAGAGCCACACCGGTCTGCAGACATAACTTTAGCACCAAACAGGAAGTGCACCGGTACAACAACATATGCAAACTGTGAGTCACAACATACAACATGGCCGACACATGCAGAGACAGGATACAGAAATCGGGCTCCTGTCTTATTTTGAAGCCTCACTTACTCTGGGAGGGAGGCTTTTACTTTGAAGGCTTCTTCCTCCTCACTTTTCTTTTTGGACGCCCAGTTTATCCTACAGCTCCGTCCTTTGCCGCTTTTATTTTGAAGCACCAAATCTCATGGAAGGAATCTCTGGAAGGAAATGTGACTCTTTGGGGCTTTTATTGTGAAGCCTTGTTCCTCTTTAAACACCACACAAATCCTACAAATGAAGAGAAGTCACATTTATCTTTATAGTTTCTGATATCCACATCGTTTTTTGGGTTGTTTCATGTCTGCAGGATTACGTATGTGTTCAAACTGGTTCATTGTGATGGAGGAAACTTGATTTTTAAGGGATTGTGTGAACGCCTAAAAATGTCCTTTGTAATTACCCTTTTTCACACATTTCACATTATCAGTGTTTCATCTGACTGCGAGTGGAAAAAAAGGAAATCTCATCACACACTTTATGGATCTGTGACGAGTTCAGGTGCCTGAAAACAGATTGTTTGTCTTTAGTAAGCAGGGATACTGACAGAGACATCAGTGAATGTGTTTTAAAAACTGACGTTCTTCAGGATGTGTGACGTTAAAGCGTTTCTAGTTTTCTGCTTTATTAACTCACAGCTTCATTTTGAATCCCCGTACAGACGTTTCCACAAAGAGCCTGATTTTGTTCAGCAATGATAGGACTACTTGTGATTCATTTGGTGGCGGCTAAATTTTCATATTTTCCTCTATTTCTGCATGTGATTGAAGTTAGTATAATAAAGCTATCGTTAAATTTAGATTTAAAATGTAAAATGAATCATTCCCTATCAGAGAGTCAAGAGTTCAAAGTGAAGTCTCTCGTGTTACAGACACAGCCAACATTTCACGAAATTTGTTTTCTTCCTGAGAGTTAGATGAGAAGAATAGTAAAGACCTTATGTGGTATGGTGGATTTGAGGCTGCAGCCAGTTAGCTTAGCATAAAGACCAGTAACTCCCTGTAGTATTCGCTTACCTGGGAACATAAATCTTCAACTATGACTGTAACACGTTTTTTGTGTTAATCAGTGAGTTTTAAAAGATCTTGAATGTGGATTTATTTACGTTTGGACAGAGCCAGGCCAGTTGTTCTCCTGTGTCCAGGCTTTATGCTAAGCTAAGCTAACCAGCTGCCTGCTATGGCTACATATTTACCTCGCAGACCTACTTGGTATTAATCTTTTCCTCTAACTCACTAGAAAAAGCGTATTTCCTAAAACCTTTTCCTTTACCTTTGTTGTGTTTGGAAAGAACCAGGCTAGCAGTTTCCCCCTGTTTCTGGTCTTTATGCTAAGCTAAGCTAAACAGGAGATGGCTGTAGCTTTCCCATCTGCATTAAAAGCAGGACTTGAAAGACAACACGAATCTACCATCCTGTACACTACACAGTAAAACTACAGCATGTGCTACATGTTAACGGTTATAGTAGTAATTGTTTTAGGTTTATTCTACAAAACTCAACATTATTTAACATTTTATACTAACAGGAAGTGATGCAATACATGTCTGCAGCAAATCTGCTAAGATTGAACATTTATTTGCTTTCTTTTCCTCCTCCCTGCGGTGCATTGTGGGGAAAAAGAGTCCATCAAACATCACTCAGAATCACAGTGCACACAGTGAATAAGTACAGGCCTGGACTCCATTACTTTTTTTCTCAATCTGACTGTAATTAATAATTTCATCCTAACAAAAGATCTCTGCCTCCGACAAAGCTAGTGACACCCCATCCTGTTACAAATGTCTTTTAACCATTTAATTTACACTCTTAAAAATTGCCTTAAACAGCATCAGAGGTGTTTGGACACTGGTATGAAGATTGATCTCTAACTTTTAAGTCCACAGATGAATGTTTGTGTTCAATAGCTGGTTCTTCCTGGCCTTCTTTTGACAATAATGATATAAGCAACAACAAATTTCAGAATAAAAGACCCAAACATTAATTAAACTGTACGAACTTTAAACTGTTTTTTTTTGTGTGGAATGACAGTAAGATCAGTGACGAAGCAAAGAAAAGCTTAATGTTTCTTTACATCAAAATAATTAACTGACAGATTTCATTTTGTTCAGTTGTTTCCTCAAAAGCGATTCATGTTTTTATTAACTCACCTGTTTGAGCAGAAGGTCAACAGTTGCCATTTGGAAACTTAGAAGTGAACAATGATTTGTGATATTTATTTATTTGCTGCACTTTTTTTTAATTTCAGTTAAAGGAGGAGCTCTTCTGTTGTTTTGATACTGTATATATGTGTTCAGGTGTTTTGTTTGAAAGGGCTGATATGATATTTAATGAATGAGTGAACATGTCATAAATAATGATTATTAAACTTGAGGTGTTGGTTATACTTGTCTGTTTATTACATGTTCTTACTTTGATTTTTAACCAACAGTCCAGGGAACTACATTTCAGAAAACATCCTCAGATATTTGTACTTTACTTGAATATTTTCTGGTTTTTCCTACTTTATACCTCTACCTTTCTAAATTTCAGAAGTAAATATTGTGATTTTTTTCAGATGTAGATTTTTATAACCTTACTAATGAGAGTTACAGATTAATAACAAATGATTAATGATTAACAAATGACTTAATGCAGGTAAAGGCAAAAAAAGGTTCACATTTTTGGACGTGACAAACTTTTCTTGTCTGTAAAATAAGTACATTAGGGAGGTACTGAAACGGATTTGAACCCGGCCCAGATTTTCCCGGGAAAAATACGACGTCACACACTCCGCCCGTGCTTCAGCCTCAGAGAGGGGTGAGTTTGTTTTAGTTTGCAGCCCGCGCCGCTTTCTCTCACAGGCTTCACATTTAGCTTTATAATTCTATATATTTAATCTAAAGTCATGAAAGTTTCAGGAAAAATTATGTCAAAATGATAAGATTTCTAAACCATGTACAAAAGCAGTACATTCGTAGGGAGATACATAAAAAGATAGACAAAGAAAGAAAAATTACAATGTCTCCCCCGCAGCGACAGAACTGGCTTCGCTGAGACTGTCACCAAATCAAACACATTGTTTTCTTAACCCCGCCTCTTCAAAACAGACCGACCAATCAAGGGGCGCGTCGCCACTCACATTGTTGAATATTCATCATTTTTCGCGGGCTTTCACAGTCACGTGGTTGTTTCGCGCGAAAAGTGACTCCCGGCAGGAAGAAGACGTTTCTTCAGCAGAGGCAGACAGAGACAGAGCTGAACAATGGCGGTGAGTGAAAATGCTTAAAACAGATAAAATATCAGATTATCGGGATTAACTTTTCTGCTGACAGAGGGAGAAGTTTAATAAGACAGGTTTTCCTTTTTCGTTTGTCATCCCTGATGTTTTAACGTTGACATTTACCTGGATCACAACAATGACAGAGACAGTTCAGAGTCAGAACATGATTTTTTTTTTTTTAATATGCCGATGAATTTGGCAATATGTTTCATTATAAGTTGCTTTTGCACTACGGTTTACACGAACAATAATATTTTGATGTATTGTGTTGTTTGTCCTCTTACCGACCTGCCATGTGGCTCTTTGTTGCCTATTAAAGAAAGTGTCACTTAACCCTATTCAGCATTATCTCATCTCCTCTTATTGTGTACATGTTTTTACTTGTTTCTGAAACATTTGTAATAGTCATGTAATAGTTTGTACGTGTCACAATCACAGATAATAACGAAAAGTATTTTGCCATAACTTCCTCGACTTATTTGTTGCTCTAGAACAGTCTTAATCTACATTTTCCACCTAAAATCTGTTTAATACGAAGAAGATCTTCCACATGCTGTGATTATGATTGATGTCTAGTTTGTGACCTTTTTTATATTCTTCATAATATATAAAATATTGTTTTAATCCACATTGCCCTTTTGTGATTCTGGTTGTCACCACATGGCCTCCAGCTGCCACTAACATCTGTTTCTTAGGTCTCTATCACGTTATGACACATTGTCTAATGCACATATAACACTTTGTCTATTTTACTATATTAACACTTTAAACAAGTTTAGTCACATCCAGGGGCTGGACTCAGAAGATGTTGTTATGTTCTTGCATTAGTTGAAATACAATGAGATGCAGTTCACTCCTTTTTAAAGAAGAGAAACTTCACAGTACACAATATTTATATTTGAAATATGTTCTGACTTTCTTACTGACAATTTTATGTACTTTACTTTTTAATATCTTAAAATGCATTGCAAAACATAATCATATCCTTTAATCAATGAATTAAAGCAAAAGTCCTGTTCAGTTGTAATTGTAAATTTGGCGTGCAACATATAGATATTGATCTTTCTTATTTCACTTAAACACAAATAAAGAAGTATAATTTACCTAATTCTTAAATATTTTCCCTCTGGATTTTAAAGTAAAGTCCTGCTACCTCAAAAACTCAAGGGCAGAACCAAAGTAGATGTACTCGGCTGCTTCCCATTGCTGGTAACAGGCTGATACAGTCGTATAAATGTATTCAAATAAAAAAGTAATCATCTGTTTCTTTTTGATTTGTGCTGCTGACAGGATTCCTCCGAGTCATTCCACATGGCCACCAGCCCCAGCCGACCCAACAGGAGGGGGGACCTGACCTCCAGCCCCGGGCGTGACCTGCCCCCCTTCGAGGATGAGTCGGAGGGGCTGCTGGGGGACGTAACGCTGCCTGGGGAGGAGGAGGAGGACGGAGACGGAGAGGAGCTGATCGGGGACGGGATGGAGAGGTGAGGATGGAGCGGATTCTTAAAAACCAGATAAATGTTGTGTTTTACGGCTAGTTGACCCTCCTCTCTCGGTGCTCAGGGATTACCGAGCAATCCCAGCTCTGGATACGTACGAGGCCGAGGGTCTGGACCTGGATGATGAGGATCTGTCAGAGCTGTCGCCTGGAGCTCGAGCCGCCGCCGAGGAGGCGATGAGGAGGAGAGACCGGGAGCAGGGAGTCAGCGGGAGGCTGAGGAGAGGACTGCTCTACGGTGAGGAGCTGTTTTAAATCAGTCAAATCTGAGCACAGAGACATTACATACATCTCTTTGGATTCAGTAGGTCCACTTTTTGGGGATGTTATCATCTCTGATAACTTTTGCAGACACATGTCCGATTACAGGATCGATGTTAAATGAAAGACTTTTACATAAATCATAGAAGAGGTGTGTTTAAACAGTTTAAAGTTAAATGGGACTGAGTGAATAACTTGTGTATCTGTTGTGTATCCAGACAGTGAAGACGAGGACGATGAGCGTCCGGCGGCTCGGCGAAGGCGATTGGCCGAGCGTGCGGCAGAGGGCGTGGCAGACGGAGAGGAAGAGGAAATGATCGAGAGCATCGAGAACCTGGAGGACATGAAGGTGAAGAAGCTGCTGCTGATAGAGACATGAACCTACACATGGGTTTCTCTCATGGTGTTCAGAGGTCTGACGGTGTTTCTCTGTCTGCAGGGTCACACGGTGAGGGAGTGGGTCTCCATGGCGGCTCCACGGCTCGAGATCTACAACCGCTTCAAGAACTTCCTGCGGACTCACGTCGATGAGAACGGACACAACGTGTTCAAGGAGAAGATCAGTGACATGTGCAAAGGTCGGTTAACCTTACACGACTTCTTTATTAAGAACAAAGAAATGTGTTTCTGTGTTTAATGACCTCATTAAATCCTTAAATGCATCCTCGTCTCCCTGCAGAGAATAAGGAGAGTCTGGTTGTAAACTATGAAGACCTCGCAGCCAGAGAACACGTCCTGGCCTACTTCCTGCCTGAGGCTCCAACTGAGATGCTGAAGGTGCGTGTAGTTTTCTTTCTGTTATAAACACACTGATCCAATAAAGAGGAGATCATCTTTGAAGTCTTGCTCCTGTGAGAGCCTCTGATAGAAACCCCTGAGGTTCCTTTGGGTGAGGTGGAAATAACTTGAAAGAGTCATGTTTGAAGAATCAGTGTGAACATGAAATGAACAATGGATTTGTTTTCCATCGTCTGAACCAGTTGAGCTGAACAAAAGCTGTCAGTGTCTCAACGTTGTGTTTGTTCTTCTTCAGGTTTTCGATGAAGCAGCTAAAGAAGTCGTACTCGCCATGTACCCCAAATACGACCGCATCGCCCACGAGATCCACGTCCGAATCTGCAACCTGCCGCTGGTGGAGGAGATCCGCTCCCTCAGGTGAGGCCGGTTCAGACTGCAGGAGGTTTAAAATCCTAACACGTCTGCAATCAGAGACATTCTTCTCTGCTGCATCAGAGTCTGACACTTCTTCTTCTCCTCTCCAGGCAGCTCCACCTGAACCAGCTGATCCGGACCAGCGGCGTGGTGAGCAGCTGCACCAGCGTCCTCCCTCAGCTCGGGATGGTGAAGTACAACTGTAACAAGTGTAACTTCGTGCTCGGACCGTTCTTCCAGTCCCAGAACCAGGAAGTGAAGCCCGGCTCCTGTCCCGAGTGTCAGTCCCTCGGCCCCTTCGAGATCAACATGGAGGAGGTGAGACGCCCCATGTGCTTTATGTCTGAGTTTATAAGCTGTTTTGGAAACACAGAAAATATGAATGAATAGAGGCTTTAAATACAGAAGAGCCGTCACTGTCTGGCATGTTTGAAAGTTCTTTAATCTAAAAATAACTTGCAGAATCTTTTGAAATGTTGGTTCATCAGTTTGTTTTTCTTCTTCTCCTTTAATGTTTAACCAATGGCGTTGTCTCTCTGAGTGAATTAACCAATCATCTCCCTCCTGCAGACGGTGTACCAAAACTACCAGCGAATCACCATCCAGGAGAGTCCCGGTAAGGTCGCAGCCGGCCGCCTGCCGCGCTCCAAAGACGCCATCCTGCTGGCCGACCTGGTGGACAGCTGCAAGCCTGGAGACGAGATCGTGAGTGAAATACATGAATTAAAAAAAAGAATAAACATTTGAAGAGAAGATTTCTTTTTGTTTTAGGGTATTAAAGTTCCTGATTTCATTTCCTCAGGAGCTGACAGGAATCTACCACAACAACTACGACGGCTCTTTGAATATGGCCAACGGCTTCCCCGTGTTCGCCACAGTCATCCTGGCCAATCACGTCACCTGCAGGGACGAGGGCGTCGTTGTGGCCGAGCTGACGGACGAAGATGTCAAGGCCATCGTTGCCCTGTCCAAGGATGAACGCATCGGAGAGAGGGTGAGGAGTTGGTCACACACACAAACGCTTACACTTAAACATGTGCAAAAGTTTAAATCTCAGTAGAGGCTTGTTTAACTAGTGATGGACTGATTTTTGAGACAGGTACCGACGGTAAAGTTGTTTCCTAACCGTCTTTCTGTCTTGTCCGCAGGTCTTTGCCAGCATGGCTCCGTCCATCTACGGTCACGAGGACATCAAGCGAGCGCTCGCTCTGGCGCTGTTCGGAGGAGAGCCCAAAAATCCAGGTACACCAGTCGTCCATCATCCTGAAGCGATAACACCAACACCTGTGTGTCCTCCTGCTCATTTTTGCTACCTGTAAACTCTGTTCTGTCTCCTCCAGGTGGGAAACACAAAGTGAGAGGAGACATCAACGTGCTGCTGTGTGGAGACCCGGGAACCGCCAAGTCCCAGTTTCTAAAGTACGTATCTGCACCTGGTGTATGAGAGAGTTATGACGAGATAGAAACTGTGTGAAAGCTGAAGATATGTAGAGAATTTATGCACAAGTGAATTAAAATTTTAGGGATTTTATAATGAAATGTAATTATTGAAAATTAATGGTTCAGTATTTGGGTAATAATCTTATTTATTCCTCTGCAGGTACGTGGAGAAGGTGTCGAGCCGCGCAGTGTTCACCACGGGTCAGGGAGCCTCCGCCGTCGGTCTGACCGCCTACGTGCAGAGACACCCGGTCAGCAGAGAGTGGACGCTGGAGGCCGGAGCGCTGGTGCTCGCCGACCGCGGGGTCTGTCTGATCGACGAGTTCGACAAGGTCGGCTGAGACACATCCTTTACATTTAAATCATTATTATTTTCAGTCACAGTAAATAACCCTGTGACCTCTCTGTGTGCTGCAGATGAACGACGCAGACAGGACGAGCATCCACGAGGCGATGGAGCAGCAGAGCATCTCCATCTCTAAAGCCGGCATCGTCACCTCGCTGCAGGCCAGGTGCACCGTCATCGCCGCTTCCAACCCCATCGGTACGAAACACAGCATTAAGTGTCTGTGGAAACGAAAGCTAATGTTGTACTGCTCCCTGTATTTGTTCATGTTTATGCATTGAAAGCCCTCTTTGTGCTCCTGCAGGCGGTAGGTACGACCCCTCCCTCACCTTTGCTGACAACGTCGACCTGACAGAGCCCATCGTGTCGCGTTTCGACGTGCTGTGTGTCGTCAGAGACACTGTTGACCCCGTGCAGGTACACACACACACACACCGATCTTTAACTGAACAATGATCTTTTTAGGCAACAGCTGTAATTGGAACAAACTATTCAACTGAAATGTTTATAACAAATGATTGGGAAACAGGCTCTCCATAAATCACCTTCACTTCAGTCTGAATATTATTACAAAACTTTTCTGCTGTGAAACTTCAGATAAAATAAAGCTGAAAGAATCAAACCCAGGTTAATAATATGACTTCAGGCTCCCACGTTTGTCTCTCTCTGATTTGTGATCGGCTCTATTCCACCCAGGACGAGATGTTGGCTCGCTTTGTGGTCGGCTCCCACATCAAACATCACCCTAGCAACAAGGAAGGGGGTGTGGCCTTGGAGGAGGTGGTTCTGCCCAACTCGTCTGACGTGCCGCCGATTCCACAGGACCTCATAAGAAAGTACATCATCTACGCCAAGGAGCGGGTACGACCACACGCAGACCCTCACCCATTCACCGACAGACTCGATGTTTCTTTACACGTATTATTATGATCCTGTGAAGGCTGTGGGTTTAAAATCAGAAACCCAAGTCCAACAAGAAGTTTTACTGTGACTTTGCTTTCAATGTTTTCATTTCATATTTCTGCAGGTCCATCCCAAACTGAACCAGATGGATCAGGACAAAGTGGCTCGAATCTACAGCGAACTGCGCAAAGAGTCCATGGTGAGAACTTCGCCGCCTTTCAGTGACAATTAAACATGTGAATTAAACACAAGAGCACTTTTGGTCATTACTTGTTCATTAAAAGTGTAAAAAGTAGTAAAATGCCGTTGTTCCCCTTCAGGCGACGGGCAGCATCCCCATCACGGTCCGTCACATCGAGTCGATGATCCGGATGGCCGAGGCTCACGCTAAGATGCACCTGAGGGACTACGTGCTGGAGGATGATGTGAACATGGCCATCAGGGTGATGCTGGAGAGCTTCATCGACACGCAGAAGTTCAGCGTCATGAGGAGCATGAGGAAGGTGAGAGGCTGCCGGCAGATATTCTGAATAAACTCCAAAAGAGACATTAAACCATGTCTGATTTTTCCCTGATATGTTTCTAACGGTGGTGCATTTGTTTCCATCCAGACGTTCGCCCGTTACCTAGCCTTCCGCAGAGACAACAACGAGCTGCTGCTGTTCGTCCTGAAGCAGCTGGTGGCCGAGCAGGTCGCCTACCAGAGGAACCGATATGGAGTCCAGAACGACACCATTGAGGTCGCAGAGAAAGACCTGCAGGACAAGGTAGACAATGATCTTTATAACCAAGGCTGGGTTTTAATTTTATTTATCTTATTACTGGTTTAATGGACTTCACACATCTCTTTCATCAACACTGAGAAATACAGTTTCTAATCCTTTCCTTTCGTCCATCCTCTTCCTTCTCTTCCTCGTCCAGGCGCGACAGATCAACATCCACAACCTGACGGCGTTCTACGACAGCGACCTTTTCCGCTCTAACAAGTTCAGCCACGACGGGAAGAAGAAGCTGATCCTGCAGCAGTTCTAAGCTCTTTCCACCCACTCTTCCTCCTCCTCCTCCTCCTCCTGCTCTGCTCCTTTTTAAAGTAGAGCTTCATGAGGCCCAAAGTGGGCCTTTGGAAAAACTGTTGGACTCCAGGGTAGGTGGAGTTAGCTAAAGGCCTCGACAGACATTCATCAGGGATGAAAAAGTTTTACTGGAAGAAGCAGGAAATAGATAATCAGAGAGAGCAACATAAAGCAACAATACTCCATGAGTTTTAATTGCAATCATAAAGGGAAAACTTTTTGTACCCATTAGGATGGAAGATCATCCACTGATCCTTCATCTTTTCCAGCTTCAGATTATCTCTGATTCGCAGTAACAGAGGAGACGCACAGTCAGACAGTTTAATGCTTTGTCCCCTGAAATGAAATGAAGAAAAGACGTTTGGTAAAACAAAGTAAGAGCTGAGTTAGTTGTAAAAATATTCACTAAACATCAAAAAGAGTCTGATATGAGAAACAATAAATAGACCTGCTCTCAGTCCACGTCTCTTCCTCTGCCGTCTGCTCGGGCTGATTGTAAATAAATGTACATGTTTTTGTCCGTGTTGTTGAAAAAACAGGATTTCTTGTGTCTGTTACTTGCTGTTAAGATTGAAAACATTTTACAGACTCTGATTCTACATGTTTCTATTTGACACCTTTCCGCTCGCTGTTTGAGTTCTGACTGTAGCTGGAAGTGAAGCTCTTGTAAAAATAACCGAAAACACATTAAGTACTAAAATGTTAAAATAAAAGATGTTTCTACTGTTGGATTTCACTTGATGTTGGATTGTTGGTGTGTTTTGATATTAAACTTGTATTTGCTAAATGTGTCTCATGTCTGCTGTTTGGTTCAGATCTCAGGCTCTCTCATTGATGAACTCTGATCTGATTTTATTCTGCAGAGTGGAAGCTGTTTTGTTTCTGCTGACTGTTGGCACCTGCAGTGTGAACTGACTATGTAAGCAGATTAAACTGTAAGTGTAATTAGAAAATGTTAATGCATGAGTACGCCTAAATGACAAACAGAAATACACTGCTGTCTGGTAAATTGTACATAATTTGTTTGCTATTTAAAAAATGACGTCAAAACTGTTAATTTAATGTGATATAAGAGCAACAGACAAGCCTTAAACATTATATGGACTTTGGTCCTTTTTTAATTGAGTATTTCCAATGAAAGCTACCTTAGACTTCCAATCCTCCATTATTCTGATGTCTTAAATTAGTTTCTTTGCAGGATTAAATCATTCCAAAAACTATGATAAATAGTCATTAGCCTATGTGGGTATCTTAATACATAAGTATACATAACGTAATTTTATTTTGTATTAATCTGAATATTCAAACTACAGGTTTAAATTGAGCATCTTCCAGTAATGATCACATGATTTTAGCTGGACATAAGTACCTGTCATTAGGCCTACAGTACTTATGTAAATATACTGAGTTTCTCTGCACCACTGGTAAGGGATTAGCATGCTAACACGCCAAGCTAACGGGATATTATATCTGCAAAATATAACGATAAAATGCTTATTTTTTCTATATCTAGCAGGTACAATATACAATGCATTTATTGTACCAGATACACCTTAAAAGCTAATTTTTCTGTCTGTAGTTCCTCGGCAAAGGCTACGAAGTATGCGGGTTACGGTTAGCGTATTAAAATGCTAACATTAGCCTTAAGCTAAAAAAACTTGACTGAACGTTAAAATCTCAAATATATCTCACAACAAAAACTATAAAACTTGTGTTAGTCAAAAAAATAAGTTATTTCATTGTCTTTATTATGTATATCTTATTTATGTAATATATCTTTCTACATATGCTTATGTATTTGTTCTGAATTATTTGCCTCAGTTGTTTCCCTCTCTATCATTCATTCATTGAATTTTTCATCAAAATATGGGAACAAAAGTAGAAATAACCTGAACCACCTGAACGCAGCAGCTGTGATCCAGAGCCGAGTCATTTAGCTGCAGTGACATCTAGCGGTCAGAAGAGGGAACTACAGGGAGCTGACAGGCGGTTATTTCCAGCAGCGTCGGTGATGCAGCAGAGCAGACAGGAGCTCGTGTGACCGCAGTCTGAGAGTCCAGACCCCGCGGACCGCTAGTCCGAGACCCCGCACAGAGAGAGGACAACCCGCCATGAGCCACGCGTCCTCCTGACCGCTTCCAGTCACACCAAGAGCGGCTGAAATCTGAGAGATCTGCCCATTCAGACCGGAGGAGGAGGAGGAGGATGCTCATCACTGCAGCAGACATGCCGGGCCCGCTGCACATCACACTGATTGGTGAGTATATTTTTTATTCACACCTATTTATTCATGTAATATTTATTTATTTCATTCAGACGTGAACACAAACAGCTACAATGAGACGGTATTTTAATGGAATTTGACAACAAAAACACAAACCACTGCAGGAGATAAACAGCAGAGGAATCGGAGGAGACTTTAGAAGAAAACATCAGTGTACTGACATGTTTGAACTCCCCATCAGTGTGATTATTATTGTCAGCATGAATGGTGGTGTTAGTAATTATAATGTAATGAATCAGTCTGTTTTTAATGAAGCGTTAAGGTTAAATTCTGCAAACTGGATGCACAGGCTGCCAGTGTGTGGGAGGCGCGCAGTGCACTTAAATCAGCAGACACACACTGCAGTGTCTGACACACACACACTCACACACACACACACACACACACACACACACACACACACACACACACACACACCTACCTCGACACTTTGCATGCAGAATTGTCTTCATCATCATTAAAAACACATCAGTTAGTTTTCATATGAGTGATGATGCCTTTGAGCAGTTTTTGCATTGTCATTGAAAATAATGATGAAGCATTTTTATGTATTGATTATGTGATCACAACAATGCTCTATGTATTGATAACCTGCTAAGTCATCAGCAGGACTATACAACTTAAAAGATGATGACTTAAGATTCATTGATTTATAAGACACAAATGTTAAATTTGCAGTGACATGAGATTAAGAAAAGCAGAACAATCTCACATTTGTAGCTGTGATTTTCCTGATGAAGTCCTAAAACAATTAGTGATTTCTCTAAAATAGAAATAAAGCCTACAGTTATTTTTCATTATCCAATAATCTGTCTGTTATTTTCTCCAATATTCAATTATTTGTTTTGTCTTAAGAAAATCTAAATAATATCAAAGATTTCTCAAACCAGTTGCCCAGAATCAAAATATAATATTCAGTTTATCTTTATATGTGAGAAAGAAAAGCATCAAATAATCAGATTTTAAACCTGGAAGCAGTTAATGTTTTTTTCATTTTTGCTTGAAAAAATATTTAAAATCATAAACTGACAATCAAATAGATGCTGAATCATTTTCTGTTGATTGACTAAATGATTCAGCAATAATAATAATGATCATAAACCATCATCATTGTCAAACCCTGCTGCTAATAAAGCTCCAGTAGCTTCTGTGGTTTATTTTGTGGATACAAAGCAGGTTTCGGGCTCAAATGGAGGCTCGATTCAGAAAGAGAACAGTGTGAGGAAGAGGATGCTGAGCTCTCAGACGTGTTCAGGGGGATTTGGGGGAGGGTCCCAGCCTACCATAAGCTGATCTGAGGGGTGTGAAGGCACGAAAGAGGGGGCTTTAAGGGAAAAACCCTCCCCCCTAACAAAATGTATGTACAACAAATTAAATCAAAAAACAACAGGGTAAAACTACAGCTGTGCCTTTAGATTATATCTACAATGTGAGCTGATCCTGAAGGCATCATGCAACATTTATGGACGTTTAAAACCACCTTGTGTTTAACCACAGATCTGCCCATGTACAAGTCTTACATACTTATACAACAGAAAGTAATGCTGCCTTTGAAAATAAATCATTATCCTTTTGGCATTTGAAGACGAGTTTGTTTTTATTTCCTGATATTATCTACACATTTATCAGTGTTGAGATATATAATATATTCTGACGATATGAAAATTGTATTTAAAGAACATGAAGTGCAGAAAACAATGCTTAAATCATTTAGAAACAGGGTCATCATGTAGTTTGTCCAGCAGGTGTAGCTCTGGCTTTATTTTATTTTAATTTAACCTGATTGTTTTGTCTAAAAACATTCGTATTGAATCATTAATAGCTAATAGCTAATAGCTAAAAGCTCAAAAAGCAGCTAATGACCTATGCTAGCTAACAACCCAATAACACGCTAACAAATACTAGATTTTAACCTGCTGAGAGCTATCAAGTAGCATTTTACGATTAGCATGTTAACAAGTGCAAATGCAGTTAGAGTTTAGCTTCTGTCGGCTAAGTGAAATAAATGAAACTGCTCAACTTTTTATTTGGTAGCTAAAATGTTTTTGCTGACTGATATTCAACAGAATTCTATCTAAACTGACTCCTTAACTTAATGCTACGTGCTATTTTCTTTGACCTGCTAGCTTACGAAGCCTCCTGCTAATTTAGTTCACCTTACATCACGTGTAGCTGGATACATTTCTGTATATTGTTGGAGCAGGATGAGTCATCAAAAATATGTAATATTTTACAGGAAAAAGGAGATTTTTCTAAATAAAACTGTTTTTAAACCCAAAAAGTTCCTTTTATTTCACATCTGATGAGAGAGTTTACGTTGCTGACACTACCTTAGACTTAAACTTTTTACTTGTAGATTTTTCCTGTGGGTAAAGTCATTGGGATTCATCCACCCTGAACATAATAGTTTTTTTTAAAAGCATCCATTCAGTAGTTTTAAAATGTTTCAACTGACCAGCAATGAAAAATGTACACCTTCTTCCTCTTTAACTTTAAATACAGTTCTGCACATTTCACTGGACAAATAAAGAGTTTTATCGACTCTTTAAGACTGAAAATCAGTCTGTCTGTCCTCGCAGAAGTAAGTGAGCGTTCTGACCAGAGAAACTAACAAAGTTTGTCCTCTCTCGTCCCAGAGGCATCTTTACGTGTGAAAACAGATTAACACGATTCAGTTTGATGAACAGTTTTCTTTCCTTTCTGCTGAGTAACTCCCAGCTACAATTTTTTTTCATTTACAAAGGGAGGATTTTTCTTTCCTCGTGTGTAATCTGAGTTTGGTTTGAGGTATCTCCCCTCCAGCACCTGCTGGTTTCCCCCCGCGGCTCCGGCCTCCTCGTTCAGCTCAGCAGGGAGTTTATCTGTGTGCAGCTGATAAGACAAACTCGGCCGTTCAGTCCCTCCGGATCCTCCGACTCTGGAAGAGTTTTTATGGAGTAATTACGCTGCAAAGTCGCCTTTGCAGACGGAAATTCAAGGTCAATGGTGGTGAGACTAGGATGTACAGCAGAGATTCGCTTTAAGTATAGAGTATGGAAGTACTCTGATTTATTAAATAAAGGTAGAAATACCACAGTGTAGAAAGACTAGTAAAAGTCTGCATTGAATCCTTACAGTAAATGTAGAGCAGTATTTAAAACCTGAAGTATATATACAGGCTAAGGCAGAATATTATTAATGTCTTCTTTTCACTAATGTGGCCATTAAAGGAGTGGCTATTATCACTACTTTATAAACCTATGTTAAGACAAATCCATAATCATACATCATAATAACTAATAAATATTGCATTAATATGTAATTATAATTGCTTTCCACAATGTGTTGTGTTCACACATACAGAGGCAAACTTTTCCAAATGTTATTTTATACTAATCCAATGAAAAGAAATGAATAGAAGCTAGAAATGTCTGTAATGCTGTGTCATGCAAGCCTCTCAGCATTAAGATTCTCTCACCAAACTCCATTCATAAAACAGCCATTTTAAAGTAGTGTTCTTGTCGTTTTGCAGACAGACCTGACAAAGCATGAATTCAGCCTTTTTACAAACCTGCATCATGATGCAGTTGTTTCAGCACCCCTTCAGCCTGTTTATTGTCATTAAATCTCAGTAACATCTGTTTATTCTGGGTTGATGTTTGGTGCTGAGCAGGTACGTTTACAGTCAGGTTTATCAGCTGCCTGCCACTGCCGAAAACAACGCTCATTCAAGCAGTGACAGTACACTTCTGCTGTAAAACCAAAACAGTGAGCTAAACTCCCCACAGAGCTGTTCAGTCATGATCGACCTCTGTCGCATTACACGTTGTAAACACAGAAGTATTGATTTGTGATTTGGTATTTTACGATCGCTGCATTACTTGTCCTGAACTATCTCCAGAAGAATATTTGTTGCCTATACGTGGCACAATAATTCATCTTGAAAAAGTGATGCTAAAGGACATCATAATCTTTTTTCTCGCTTCCATTTCTCATCATCTGGAGACGTCTTTGGTCCGTGGATTGTGGGACACACTTTATTACTGTGCAGTTTTATGAGCAGAGTGCTGACTGTATGTTTGTGAAGGAGAGAAGAATTAAAACAAGTGCGGCACTTCTCCTCGGGGTGATGGATCCCTTATCTCTCTTGTCCTCCTGTCCGTCCCTCCATCCTTCACCTCCTCTCTTTGGACCATACATCCACAGAAAGCAGTGAACAGGACATTTTACTGCACACTTTTTAAAGGTGAAATAATTCAGATGAAGCAGCTTTGTGTGTTGGTTCTATGGTACCTAAGGGATATTTTATATTTTTCGAAATTTGAACAAATCTCAGAGAAAAAAAGACCAAAATCAAGAGCGAATAGATTCAAAGACATCATCAAGATTCCATTGCAGAAACACCAAACATCCTCACAGAGGCTTCCATAGATTTCACACCCTAATGACACGGGTTAAGACTTCGTGTCTCTCTTCAGTGTTTGTGACGTTATCACTGCTCGCATGGTTTGAAGAAGGTCTCCTTCAGTTCTGCGCCGTTATAGAGCAGAAATGTTTTTTTCCACTAGAGTCTCTGGAGCTCAGGTGTAGCAGAGGCACAAAGTCATTACAAGAATAAAAGCCTTTAGCCCTGTGAGGCTGGAAGTTCTTCGAAAACAGGGAACATAAACTGTCAGAAAAATAGAAACTTTTATATCCTTCCATCTGCACCAAAAACGTCTGAAACTGGGGAACAAACGCACAAAAATGGCTGCTTTGTTTTTATTTAAACATGTTTTCAAACAAAAACCATCTCATCCAGAAGAATTTAAGCACCAGTTTAAGTAATCTCTGTCTGTAACACACCCAAACATTTATGTTACATGATCCTTCACAGACTCCGGGAATTTGTTCGCCTTAAGTCAGGATGTCGCATGTGATGTACATGTGAAGTTCAGCAGGAATTAACTGTGTGTAAATGTGTGGTGTCCGGCTGTAGAGCTCCACACGCTGCAGACGTGTTTCAGACATGTCAGACAATCTGCTCAGTCAGACGCAGAGGTCAGAGGTCAGCCGGCCATCTGTGGCCCCAGACAGAGAACTCTGCAGGAGACATGGCGGAGAGGGCTCCGAGTCCAGGGCGAGACACGGGGATTAGAGATGAATGGAAGAGCTTATGAATGAGGAGTGTAGTATGAATCAGTGAACACATGAAAGAGTAGATGAATGAATATGACAGAATGGGAGATGACAGGGAGATCAGGTGATGACGTGAAGACAAACAGAAGCAGCTCGTCAGCAGCAGCAGCAGATAAAAGCTCTTAATGTATCATTCAGACAGCAGAGCGCTCTAAGACAATAAAACCACATCAAGTTAAAGTGATTCGATCTGTCACCTCACTCAGCTCTCTTTCACTTACCAATGATTCCACCATGATGTTATAAATCCTGGATTCTGCCCAGCCACCTTTAAAGACTTTCCCTCTCTCTCCTGCAGCTCTCCTGTCCACCTGTGAGGCCTTCAAACTGGGCTCGTCTCAGCGGGTCATACCCCTCAGCTCTCCGGTAGCCGCTCTGTTTCGGGATGAAGTCCCAGCCCAGCCGCACCTCGTCCGGGAGTTAGTCCGAACCAAACGCCACTCAGTCCCTGAGTTAGTGCGGGTCCAGCCTCACCTGGTCCATGACATGGGCTGGCCAGAGATCCATGAGACGTCGCGCTCGCAGGCCAAGATGGACGCTGCTAACTCCTCCCAGGTAAACCCTCCTTCACCTGTCAGTCAGGATCGGACCAGGACCAGAGCTGCTGTGAAGGAAAACATGGACGTGGAGGACGAGATGGAGGTGAGGAAGACTCCAAAAATATTTCCTTTTCAAGCTTCAGCCCTGTGGGTAAATGTCTGCAGCTGTATGAGTCTATACTAAAGGAAATTATGGCTGTTATATTAAATAAATAGAGCTGAAAGCTGCACTGAACCCATAGCTCCTCAAAAACAACTTCCTGTTTCATGTCCAGATGTTAAAATTGTGCATCCAGCGGCACTTAATTCCAAACTATGAACCTTTCACAGTTGAGCATCATTAAGGTCTTAATGTTTTTCTCTCCATATTCAAGGAGGATCTGGTTAGCTGGCTGAGATGGGTACATCAGAGTATAAAACCATTAGCTGGGGTTTGTTTATAGAAGCATATTTGCAAGCTGATATCTTTAGAGTGAGATTCTTATTAAATATGAGGCAGATTAGAGCACGTACAATGGAATTACACAGCACTTCTTGTTTCATGGCAGACATTGAAACTTGACGCCCCCCCGAAACTCAAGACTTAAATAATAATATTAATAATTTAAATATCTTTTTATCGTTATGGTGTTACTTATATGCTGAGAAGCAAATTTGAGTAGGGTAGGGTTGATTGGATCAACTCTCTTGGAGGAGTTAGTTTGAGTACGACCACTGTAAAAGGCAAAAAAATACAACAAACTTTCAAAATAAATTAAAAATGGCTGACTTCCTGTTTGGTTTTGGGTGTGGCTCCAAGAGGCTTTTTTGTAACTCTGGACATGATACATGTGAAATGTGCTGCAAGGGCTACATCTTTGACATTTTGCAGTAGGCACTATTTGAGCTCGACAATTAAGACCCATGAAATATATATATTTTCACCAAGTGTGGTACATGTGCAAAGATTTGTCAGCCTTTGAGCACCTTTAACCCCCAAAAAACGTGTGACTTAAGCGTAAAAGATGTTAAAATACAAGGGAATATAACTATAACTATAACTATAGATAGTAAAATATTCAGTGATACAATTTTAGTTGTTTGTACATTTCAGCTTTGTGCCAAAAGTCCTGCTTTTGCAGAATGTAGGGTGAATACATGAATAAACCGGAAGCACAAAAATGATTTGATAAAGGTATATTTCCGAGCAGGACACTGAATCTATAAGTTGTAATTTATCAATCTGACTAAACATGTTTCTTTCTCAGCGTATGGTTCATCTGGCGGTTCCTCAGGATCCAGAAAGCTACAGGGGACTCTCAGACTCCACTGACCCAGAGAAGGAGCTCCTCAGTGGGCCAGGAGCTGGAGACACCTCCCTGGAGGCCTCAGGCTTCTATGGGACGGACACGGAGGACAGAGAGAGAGGAGAGGAGGGAGGAGAGGAGAGAGAGAGGAGAGGGGGAGAGGACGAGTGGGAGAGAGACGGAGGGGAGGACAGAGAGAGGAGAGGGGGAGACGGCAGAGGAGAGGAAGAAGAAGAAAGAGGAGGAAGCGACAATCCAGACGTCCGTGAACTGGAGGCGTTAGAGTCGAACCACACAACACCGGATCTGGATTCTCTGATTGGTCAGTAGGACTGGTTTTCTCAACAAAAACAGATCATAAGAGGCTGCAGACATCACACAGTTCACCCTCAGGCAGCCATATTGGTCACAAACTAGAGGTTGTTTGTTTAAATCTTCCAGTAATGTTTGCCCAGGGCCAAACTGAAGCTTAACACCAACATTTACAACCACTGTGAGGACTTCTGAAAGAAGAGAGCAGGATGTACTGGGTTTAAATATTAATATCACCCTGGGCTATAAAATACAGTGTAGATGCCGTCATCTGCTGGATAACTAGTAAAAAAATAATGATTTTTGGCAGACATTGTTAAAGGGACGACAATGTAAGTTGCTACATCCACCACTCCTGACTTATACCTCAACATTTATTGGATGGATTACCATGAAATGTGTTGCTTAGAATGAATAATGACTTTGGTGGTCCCCTGACATTTAGTCTAGCACCATCTTCATTTGACTTGTGAATAACTGTCAGCACCTCATGACAACCTCACAAAGAGGAAGGTCAAGAGGTTTCTTTATGAGACGTTTACTCACACTAACACGTGTTTCTGACGGGTCTCTGTGTGTCTCACAGGTTACAGTCCATCTTTACATCTCCCCAGCTCCAAAGAGCCTGATATAACCCCTCTCTCTGAGGTGCATGATCCTGGGCTGCAGGAGCATCATGCTCCGTCTGTCCTGGAGGTGAGGACGGATCAAAGACGTCTTGATATGGATTATTACTGTAAATGTTATTCTTATTATTTGTTAGGGTTATATAAAATTCCAATAACAGATTTGCGTAATGCTGTGTCATGCAACACTGTCAGCATTAAGATTCTCAAACCAAACTCCATTCAAAAAACAGTCATTTTAAAGTAGTGTTCTTGTCGTCTTGCACACAGACCTGACAAAGCATGAACTCAGAGTTTTTACAAACCTGCATCTTGATGTTATTTCAGCATCCTTTCAGCCTGTTTATAGTCATTAAATCTCAGTAGCATCTGTTTATTTTGGCTTCATAGTGCTGTAGTAAGGCAGATTTCAGTGGTTGGTGTCCATCAGAGAACAGAACAGGACATAAATCTCAGCTCTGGTGAGCCTCCAAAAGCTAAAAAAGAATGTCTTGAACGCAGCTTTAGATGTCTGTAAAAACCAATTTGGGGCCAACATTGGGTTTTAAAACCTGCTTCAACCCCAGTGAAGTTTACACCTTTGACTCTATATAACTTTATTATCTCCTTTTAACGTGATGTCCATGTACAGGTGGGTCCTTTAGAGAGAGAGCTGTGGGAGGCAGAGAAGGAGGAAGACGGTCACTCTAGTGGTTATGGAGTCCTTCATCACTCCTCCATCGCTACGACTATCACTACATCTACTGCAGCTGCTACTTCAATGGCTGCTGATGGAGACTCTGCAGGAACCGTCACCCTCGAGACTGACACGGGAACAGACTTTGGACTGCTGGGAAGTTACACAAAAGGTACTTCATATAAAAACAGGTCTGTTGACTTAGCTAGTGTGATCTTGATATGTAACATTGTAAGTATTGAACTCATGTTCAATTTTGCTTTGCTTCTTGTTAAAAGTATTGCAGCGCTTTGAACAGTGACGTGTTCTCTTTCCATTCCGTGTACTGAAATGCATTTGAGCCGTGATGCGTTCACTTAACTTGGGAACAAAGGGAACAAACTCTGTCTCAGTGATGCACTGCTAGCACTGCTCTACACTCGTAGGCTTGTTAAACAGCCAGAGAATCACTCGAGGCTGAAATCAACAACAGAAAAGTAAAAGACAAAGACCGCCTCCTGCTTTATTTCACCCCTTTTTTATAATTGCAGAAGAGACGGAGGACGAAGAGACCGTGAGGGAGGAGGAAGAGGAGGAAACAGGTCTGGCACACAAAGGCGTATTTACCCAGAATCCCACAGTACCAGAGGTTGGCATGGCGCCCAGCAGAGAGCCGCTGCAGCCCAGCGTGGAGGAGGAGGAGCAAGGAGAGCATAAATATAGAGGTGAGAGGGCTCTTTAAAACTTATTTATTATTAGTATTAATTGTGACAAAAATGTCCACTTATAACGTAGCATCGGTCTGTCAGGCTTTGGATTTCCCTTCATGTTTAAGTGGTGTGCATGCGGCTGTAAGCATAATGTTTCTCTGAATTTAAAGAGTTTTAACGGAGGTGAATTATTATAATTTTATACAAATTAATAAAACAAAAGTAAATAATGAAATAGGTTTACGAAGACAAGATTTGGTGCATCATTAACCACCTGAATCATTTTTAGGAGTTACATGTTACATTAAAAAAGTCCTTTTTATGACTACAACATCCCGTGTGTAATATTTTCCCACGTTATCTGGAAAGCTAGCAGACTTTCTGCAAACGTTAGCATTCTGTCCTGCTCTTTATTTTAATTTTGGGAAGTTTAACTTCAGAAAACTCCGACATGATAACCTCAGACAGCGTAACGTTTGTCTGTCTTCACCATAAACGTCTCCTTTAACATGAAAATGAAAACATATTGTTTGAAAGTACAAGCTAGGCTAATCAAGAGCTACTATCAAGAGTGAATTAATGTCATTTATTGTATAATAATTGGACAAACTTGCAGTTCACTGCAATAAAAGATACAATGCTTGTTCTTGTTGTTTTTGGGTTCTTATATTATGTATCTGACTTTGTACCTGGGAACTGTTAGCTTTAGCCTTTTAGCACTAAATTATGTGAATAGATATAATGAGCATTTTAAAGAGCCTTCTTATGAGATTCTTGTTTGAAAACAATTCAACTGGAATCACTAAAAAGCCAACAAGGACGGCTTTTTCAACTAACCCAAGGAGCTAAATTTAGCGTATTTAATTAGGCTAACTTAGCTCGAAAGCTTCAGCTGATAAAATCTGTTGTCTTTTGATCCAATCAACTGTTTCTGGATAAAATGTCTTTTTCTTTGGGTGATTAAGGGCCAAATGTCTCCAAACCTGTTGTGGATTTAGGAAGTTAAACAGCCACCGTTGTCTGCAAACTGCCGTGTTTGATCTGATTGGTTGACAGGTGTGATGAATGTGGGCGGGGCTTAGTGACAGGTTAATTAAATGCATTGTGAGTTGATCATGTTTGTGTATGCTGAAGGGATTGGACCCAAAGACAAAGGTGATGAGGTGGTGGAGGAGGAAGAGTGGAGGAAGATGGAAGGAACCGGAATCAGACCCATCGTCCCGCTCACCACTGATCCCCCCACCACCGTCGACTCCACCCACACGTCCTCCGATTGGCTGGAAAAGACCACGCCCCTCCACGTAACTGAGGTCTACTTACCTGTAAGAGGAGAGTAATTCTGACATCAATGTTTAATAATGTTAAACTCTTCATCACATGACTTGTACCTGTGAACGTCTCAGGTGGTGTGTTTGGACTGGAGCGAGCTGGCTAACCGAGGATACGTCGTCCTCAACATGACGCAAAACCTCAACTGTGTAAGTCCAAGCTTTATTCAGAGTACAAACAGAAAACAGAAGTACTGAAGATGAAGGACTTCAGTCGAGTAAATTAGCATACATGTTTTTTATTTCTGAATATGTTTTTGTTTTTATTAATTCTATTTTTACTTCAGTATCAGCTGTTTGAAAGAGAGAGGATGAAAATCTTTAAATGTCTGCAGGGAAATCGAGCCGTAACCTGTGTGAGAATGTTTGTGTGTGTTACAGGAGGAGTTCCGTGTGGATCAGGGCGTCCGCTTGTTGAAGATCTTGGAGCGAGTGTTTGCACGGAGAATGAACAGCCCCGAGGGATCATGGATACTCTACCTCAGCAAGCCGACACACCAACAACACCAGCTGCTGATGAACGTGGCGTCTGAGCACGGTACACACACACACGCACGCACACACAGACACAGTCCTACTGTTATCACTTTATTCACCTTCTCTGATTTCTGTACCAAAGAGCTGTGATGGAGGACGTATTGACATCCTTATACTACACTGTACACACTGTACATACACTACACTGTAAAAATACTCAAAAGTCCTGCATGTAAAAAGTGTAATTAGGGAAATAAAGTATTAAAAGTAATTTATTCTATATTCTATCAATAAATCATAATTACTCATGAATTTAAGCATTTTTTGCAGAGTTTTGTTGTTGGTATGTATGTGCTGTATGTAATGATTATATACCCCACTAAACTTTTTACACATCAGCTTGAGTGAAAAATCAACCTGTAAAATGTGTGGGTGTTACATTTCATGGATAAAAACCATAGCCGTAACATTTTACTGAGTGCCAATGTGACTGTGCCGTTTTTCCTTTTTGTCTTGGGGTGAATAAACAGAAATAGGTCACATGCAGATATTTCCATGAAGTGTGAAATCTTTAGCAACATCACCAACAAACGTCAGACTGCAGATCAAAAAAAGACCACAAAGAAACCTTTTATATCAGACTTTTGCTTTCTGACCTTGATCTATGATTAAAGATGCAGTTGGTAAGATGGAGAAGAGAGAGGACTTTGCACTCCGCCAAGAAACGACGCTAAACAGCAGCCGCATTTGGAACAAGCTAACGTTAGCCTGACTGCAACACCAGCGTAACACAGCATCACAGTAATCGCAGACATCTTAGCATTGTGAAACAAATACAGCAGAAATTAAGCTGGGGTAATTACCTGTCGAGCAGAACTGTCTAACGCAGCATCACTTTTTTTAACCTTTCAGGTCACATGCTCTCGTTTTGTTTCTGTCTCGGTCCAACTCTTTCTTTTTAGCTTGCTTTTCCTCATTTCTCTTCTTCGGTTTAACGGTCTTTGTAGTGTAAGCCTAGTTGGCAATGGAGGTATTGGCAGTTTTTTCATTCCTGGTGGTTGTTTTAAAGCCTTTGTGGACACAAACCGGCTGACGCTGCGCACACTGAGGAAACTGAGCTTGACTGTGTGGGCATGCACAGAGGAGTGGTGCTGCGCTGCGTGTGATTGACAGCAGCCTGAGAGACTGCTCGGCTCTGATTGGTTGTTGTGGTTCGGGAGCGTTCTTGCAAAAGCCATTAGGAGCAGTAGGAGGAGCCAGAGGAACATGATTTTTTTTACAGATTATCTCTCTCACGTACTACTACTACTTATCTACTGCACCTTTAATGTATGAAACATACGTCTACATCAAAGTTAGTTTTTACTCTTTCAGGGCTGCACTGACATTGTTCCTCTTGTGTTTGTCTTCTAGGAGTGATCGCTACGAAGGATGTGCTGGACATGCTGGGACAGATCAGGAAGAGTCTGAATAAGGTAAACTGGTAACTTCTGTCTGTTTCATCACATGTAGGAGGTACAGCACAGACATAAAAGGCCTCATATAACAAGTCAAGCTACCTTACAATGCAACTTATAGCTTTCATTTTTTCGAACTGATTTCTTCAAGGAACATACAAAATACTTCTTTCTGAGTTTACCTTATTTATTTAAGCTGAGGTAAATGTCATAGAGAGTTTAAAGTCCAGCTTTAAGCAGAAGATCAGCAGGCTTTAACTTTTTTATTAGTAAAGCAAATGCAAGAATCATTAACTGCTCGACGCAAGGCTCATTTATTGACTACCAGCTGGATAGTTGATGGAGAATATGGCCTTTTTTGCAGGTTTCTAACATTTATGTGGTCGTGGAACTTAAAAACGGGAACACTGAGACCAGAGCCACAACCGGAAAGGTTTCCCCCAGTTATCATAGCAGCCTCTTGCCTTACAGATAATGCTCGACATGCTGAGATAAATAAATGTAAATGTAAATAAATGATATATAATGTGTACTAATGTAAAAAGAACGTCCTAATTAAACATCCACCTTCCTTGAGAATTGCTGCAACCACCAGAAGTCAAAACGCAACTGGAGTTGCTCTAACATCATTACATCAGAGTAGACATTTCTCCACTGTTAATACACCAAAGGATCGTTAAACCTAATTACAATACAGCAGATGGTTGTGTTTCTGTCCGATGTAACCTCTCTGTCTGCGTGTGTATGTGTGTGTGTGTGTTTTCTTGTTCAGGTGGGGATCCAGAACTTCAGTGCGCCCGGCAGCTGTCATTCTCGGCCCAGACAAACGCGCAGCGACTATGGGAAGCTGTTCGTGGTTCTGGTGATCATCGGCTCCGTGTGCATGGTCATCATCACATCTGGATTCATCTACATCTGCTGGCAGAGACGGCTGCCTGCTACCAAGACCAATGTGGGTGAACACACACACACACACACACACACATACACACATCGCCCTCGCTGAATAAAAAACACACCTGTAACACTTTGGCCCTCTTTGCGTTTCAGTTCCGCGCTGAGGAGCTTCACTTTGTGGAGAACGGTTGCCACGACAACCCCACGCTGGACGTGGCCAATGACAGCCAGCCGGAGATGCAGGAGAAGAAGCCAAGCACCAATGGGCTCGCAGGAGGAGGAGAAGGAGGCGGGGAGGAGAGCAAACGCTGGCAGGTGATTGGATGACTGAGGGAACACAAAATATAGATACATGGATCCATGAGTAAATTAATTAAAGAGTCTGAACTGTAATGTCCCTATACGCTGTCTTATTTCTTTGGCGTAAACAATCTTTATTCTGCCCCGCAACAGCATGAAGCCTGTCTTCTTTTGTTTCTTTTCAGGTGTTTGTGAATCAAGCAGCGACTGACGAGGACGAGGAGGAGCAGGACACACATCTCTGATGGACCAGGAGGAAGAAGAGGAGACAGGTTATGAAGGACGGGCGTCTTTGATGGACAGATGATAAATGGAGACTGAAGAAGAAGAAGACAGAAGAGAGAAAGAAGAGGAGGGAGAATACTTAATTAAGGGAAAGAAAGAAAGAAAAGAGTAGCTGATGGGAGTTAAATGGTATAAAAAAGATGTGTTGTCCAATCAGAGTTGAGCTACGAGGAGTCACTGACGTCATCATGGATGTTAGATACTGAGGTAACAGGAGGTTATGTGTTATTCAAATTTAGATTCATAATTAGATAACAAGCTTACAGATCTCTAAAGATGTCCACCGTTTGAAATTATTAACAAACTGAGCTTCTATATCCCTGATATACCAGGTCAACATCTGTTTAGTGTGCCTTATGCTTTAGCCTTCTACACTGTGGCTGCACCAGAGAAGTAAAACATGAAACTAGTGATACAACCGAATGGAAAAACACACCTGTTTCAACTTTGAATATTTGAATGTAGACCAGCTTTTACAGCTTCAAGCGTCCACAGCTGCAACATCAGGATGGGCTGCCATTTGATTTCGTGTAACACCAACTCTTTGACTAAATTGTCAAACAGGAAGTTAAAATAATAGAATAAGTGGATAAAATACCAAAGAAGAGGTTGTTAACTCTGATGATTAGAGTTGGATTGTAACTAAGTACATTTACTCAAGTATGATGAGTCTTTTAGTTTGTTTCCATTAGCAACCCAAAAGCCTCTTGAAGCTAAAACCACTCAGAGCAACAAACTGTTATGTAGCTGTAGACTGCTAGGCTAGGAAGCTTGTTTTGGTAAAAGTCTAATAATGAATGTCCTTATAGGTATCACACCTTCAGAGATGGTCTGTGTTTTTACCCTGATGTCTGACTCCAGAGAAAACAGCGACTCCTCTTAGCTCCTCCTCTAAATCACTGAACAGGAAGTTAAGCCTGTAGCGACTTTGAACGTACGGTTTTGGCACTTTATCGATTCCTCTTGGAAGTAGTGACTATCATGATTGAAATGCTGCATCATGTTAAATATCTCACATACAGTGACTCTGTTTTGCTCATAGGAATGGTTTAACTGCTGAGTTTCCTGTAAACGAGCTAACCTTCTGTGCTGTTAGCCTGATCTGCTTAATAGTGTTTGAATGGCCGCTGTACGCTCCAGGCTAACTCTTGAGGCTATGACACATGGGCAATATTTAGAGCATGAAAACATAACTACTTACACGGTTCAAGTCGAGTCAACAAACCCCGAGTCCAAGTCGAGCCCCGAGTCTTCAATGTTCTCGTGTTAAAAGTGTAAATCTGAGGACTTCTCTAAATCAATATGACCATGTTCAAGTCACCTGATCATGTCTCAATCACTGCTGCCATGTCCAAGTCAACAAGTCCCATCAGAGTCGCAAAGGACACGTCCAAGTCAGTATGTATGAGTCTAATTCACTACGGTCATGTCCAAGTCATTACAGTCTTTCTGATTCAAAAGAGTCACGTTATAGTCACAGCCAAGTCACTGTAGTCATGATCGAATAAAAACAGTCATGTCCAAGTCAGTATGGACAGGTCAGAGTCACTACATGAATCCCTGCAGTCGTGTCCGAGCCAGGTTTGAGTCGTCAATGACATCTCCAAGTCAGTGGGGTTGTCTCCAAGTCAGAAGGATCAAGTCAGAGTCAATACAGTCTTGTGGTCTGAATCACTATGGTGTTGTTCAAGTCACTGCAGTCATGTCCAAGTCCGAACATGTCCAGGTCACAACCGTCATGTTTGAAGTGACTTGGACATGATCACAAAGACCCAAGTCTTTGTTTTTGTCGGCGTCATTATTACAGCGACTCATGTCTTAGTTGGTACGATCAAAGCCAAGTCAATTTGGTCATGTCTGAATCAATAGTCTTAACTATGACCTGTTTGAGTGGTCTGAATCGCTACAGTGTTCGAGTCACCACAGTCAAGTCAGAGTCCCTGAGGTCAAGTCCGAATCAAGACTGTCTTGTCTGAGAAGCTTTCGAGTCATTAAGAACATGTCTGAGTCACTATTGTCATGCTCGGGTCACTACAGTCATGTCTGAATAACCAAGTCAGTGTGGTCATGTCCAAGTCACTATGATCATGTCTGACTCTCGTGTAAGAGTCTCTATAATCATGTACGAGTTACTTCAGTCATGCACAAGTCACCATCCTCAAGCAAATGTCATTAGGGTTGCATGTCTGTGTCACTCTGAACATTTTGAGTCATTTCACTACAGTCAAGTCCAAGTCAGTGCAGTCATGTTCGAGTCACAATGGCCACATCTGATCCCAACAGTCAAATCCAAGTCTCTACAATGTGATCTGAGGCAACTGAAGCCATGTCTCAGTCATTGCAATCATGTCCAAGTCTCTTCAGTCATGTCAAAGTCGCGCTGATCATGTCTGTGTGTATTCATTCATGTCCAAGTCGTTCTAACCAACAGTTTAGGTCCGAGGTTAGTGGCAAGTCACCAAAAGTGTGACGACTAAAAAAGTTCAGGACTACCGAATCAAATATTGGCACATGCAGTAATATAATAATAAACATCAGATAAGGAGAAATAATCTGATAGATTTTTGTCTGACTATCAGTAATACGTGTTGGCTGACTCAAGTGTTTGGTTAACTGGAATGGAGATTAACATTTTCTAGCAGCTTTTTTGTTTTGATGATTTTTTTTCAGATAATTTTGTTCCTGCAGTTTTTGATCTCTATTCCAGTTAAAGGTCGTATTGCCCATCTGCATTTCATCAAAATGTTGCCTGTGCTTCAGCTCTTTCCTCGATGTAAAAATACTGTATATGGCTTCACTATAAACTACGCTGATTGATATGCACTTTGTCAGCTGAGCAGGATTTTATGGAGGACATGTGGGGACCGAGAACTGTTCATCCCAAATACCTGAAATGAGATGATCTGTTTCTGAGAGCACAAGATACAGGCAGGAAAGATGAGCATGTAGCTTTTAGCACTGCAGCGAGCACTAATATATCAAAACATACAGCTTCTGTTGCTTTTATTTGCTAAAACCTGAATGAGAGGCACATTTTGTTGCTAAAGTCAACTCAGTGCTTAAATTCTGATCATTTAAATCTCAGATGTTTTTCTTTTCAGAATCTTATCCTGGCCTCATGGATGTTAGCATTTGTTAGCAATGCTAATGCAAGTTAATGAGGATTCAGTCGTAGCAAAAAACAAGTGACCCTTTGTTTGTATAAAGATAAAAAGCTTTCTTTCCTGGTGACATTTCTAATCAGGTTTCCATCTAACATTTTGTTGTGTTTCTATTTATTCATCCCAGGTACTTTATTTTAATATTTTTTTTATGGGTCTTTTTTTATATGTCTAATAACATGCCTTTTGACCACATACTCTTTGCTCTTTTGGTTGTCTGTGTAATAACTTATATGTGAGAAATAAAGTTTGGACAAAAATGTGAGAATTGTAATTTCTTGCTTCAGAAACTCTGAACTAACTTATTGGGAGAACATAAACTAATAGAATGAACATTTCTTCTGTTTCTGTCTCTTTAGAAATTAAATTAAATTAATTTGATTATCAAAGTGTATTAATCATGGCTAGTTTCAATTAAGTCTCTGACTTTTGAAGAATAACATTTTAAACAAGGCGTCTAGTAAGGAATGCCATCAGATTTGAGTTATTTGTGGACATCAAAGTATTTTTCATCACAGCCCACTGAGACCAAACTTGGGTTGGGTGCTAATAGAGGCCAAAGAACAGTTTTTATTGACATTGGCCAATGAAAGAAATACCAAAGAAATGAGCTGGTCATATTTCTTTCTGTAACTTTCAGACCAACATTGTAAATTACTTTATGGCACGCTCAATCAAGACTTGACTATGAAATCAGGATTTGTTTTTTAACCTCTTGAGTTTTTGAGACTATTCTTCTCTTATGAATCTTTAATTAATGTTGTTGATTTACCTATAGTTTTACTTCACTTAACCACTCTCTAACTGCACAAATTGTCCCAAATAATAATAATAATATTACTACTAATAGTAATAATTATAAATATGATTTTTTGGGGGGGGAAACAGCCTTTCTACAAGCGTATAATTAGCTGTGGTCTTAATTTCCGTGTTATTAGTATTGCAATAGGAGGACTGCTGCTTACACAATAGTGTGATGAATTTAAAACACTGGCATGGAAACAGCAGGAAAATAGTAGACAATGTTTAAAGGCATGATAATCCTGTTTAGGTGAGATGTGTTCAGGCAGAACAAGAGTCTACTAAACCTTTTTGCTTCAGATTGCACCAGGGGTCCTTTGAGCTAACGCTAATGTTTGTTAGCTAATTTACTAGCTAGCAGCTACGTACGCAGTCAGTCGTTGGGACAAATATGGTGTTGGTGGTTTCAATCTGCTGAGAATGAGCCAGAAAGAAGTCAGGTTTGTTTTAATGTTCACTTTATTATTCAAACACAGACGTTATATCGTACAAATAAGTCAACATGAGTCACTTTGATAGCTAGCTGCATTGTTTACGTCAGGGGTACAATACATTCTTGAAATCTTTTGTTTTTTAAGCTAACCTAGCTAGCTAGCTAGCCTCCGGTACGTGTACTTCTTTCTTTTAGAGGGAACATGTTAATGCCGAACTCCGTTCAAAGCTTGTGGTTAACAGTAGAATTTCGTACAACGAACACAACGTGTCGTAACGGTTTATCCCGACTGAAATGTGAACGGCTATTATTCGCTAACCGAGAGTTCCACCACCGTGCAGAATGATTCAGTTGTTCAACGATCTACTTTTAGAACTGGCTCACGCTGCTAGCTAACGTTACCGCCCACTGCGATGGATTTGAGAGAATGAGACAATGCAAGCTTAATGTTATATACTCTTCACAAACAAAATACTTTTGTTTGTACTTGCTGTATACCGAAACAACCAGCGGCTCCCCCTGTGTCTGGGATTAGCCTATGTGACGTTTGGATTCCAATTCAAAGTCTGCCAGTATTAATGTGGTCGATTTTGAATGATGTTTGGTCTAGCCCTTTTGTGCACACATTGGAGAATGGGCCAGATTTAGATTACTTGGTCAATAAAATTGGTCTGTCTGCTTAACATCAGCTACTAAGCTGGGTAATGTTTTTAGCTAGTTAGCTAGGGTACTGCAAGTGAACGCAAGTTGTCCAACAAAATCTTTATAAATATAACCCATCAAAGATAGTCCACGTATAGCAGCATGATTGTGTAGTAAAGTCGGGTCGCCATACGGCTAAGTAATGCTAGCAGCTGTTACTGACAGTAACTCTGCTTTTGTCCTTCAGCCAGCCGCAGCCGGTTCTCCTGCTGAAACCAGCTGATCTCAGTGCAGATTTAGACTCGTGTTAGTGCTGGTTTTGGACTTCTAATAATGTGTTTAGTCACTTCACGTTAGCAGTCTTATGGAATGGTGTTTCTTTGTGCACAGCTACGTAATGTTATCTGAGCTGCTAATCTACCAGTATAAGGCCCTTACAGGGAAGTAACCTGTGCAAATAGTTAGCCAATTATTTACTTTAGGAAGTCATTAACATGGGCTGAGACACACCTATTAGCTTCATTGTGTGGATGAAAGGCATTCACTCTGTGCCTGCTACTTTATCCTCACTAACTTGCATGCCAGGTGGATATTACAGAAGAAGAAAATATAACAGTCAGTTTATATTCACAAATGTGTTGCCTGTGCTAAATCTGCAGTCACGAAGCTCTTGATGGAGTGCAGGTTCTGCATTAAAGGCAGGTGTTCAAGTTGTCAAACATGAGGTTGAGGTTCACTGGTGGTTGAAAACTCCACTTTTGAGGGTGTATAAGGCACATCTAAATTGTCTTTAGTATAAATAGCCTAAATATAAAGCTTAATTAAATCTTGGCCGTCTGTAGCCTATGTGGGGTGGGGTTTGGATGGGGGCCAAACTTCCTGATCCTTAAAATTAAAAGCCTATTAACTGTTAAATAATTAGTTGCTTGCTTAGTTTAACCAAATCTCTCCTCTGCTGTTCCAGGGATGACCTGACGACATCTGGCTTCTTTGACCTCCTCCTCCATCATCCCAGCTCCGTCGGGTAGGACGACTCCCCAACATCTTTCCATCTGCTAACGTCTGGTTGTCTGCTGGATCCTCTTCCTTTAAAGCCCTCTTACAGCACTGTATTGATCTATTCTGCCCCCCCTTTAAAAAACAGACACCATGTATTGCCTCCAGTGGCTCCTCCCTGTGCTGCTCATCCCTAAACCGCTGAACCCAGCGCTGTGGTTCAATCACTCCATGTTCATGGGCTTCTACCTACTCAGCTTCCTGCTGGAGAGGAAGCCCTGCACCATCTGTGCCTTGGTCTTCCTCGCCGCCCTCTTCCTCATCTGCTACAGCTGCTGGGGCAACTGCTTCCTGTACCACTGCCAGGACGCCGCGCTGCCGGACGCCGCCCACGACCCGGCCATCGTTGGGACCTAGGAGAGAGGAAAGGAGGGAGTAATTTTGGAAAAGGAGGAAGGGAGGGAGTGGAGGGTGACGAGGCACTGCTGGAGATGATACTGCCATGCTGGAAGAGCGGAGTACATGTTGGAGACGGTGCTAAGGAACGGAATACCGCACATACAGAAAACGCTCGGAGAAGAAGCAGTTTTGGCGGACTTTAAGGGGCTGTTTTGCGATGCTGTAAAGAATGACAGACTTACATTTAAGGTGGACGGAGGAGAGGAGGGGGAGGCGAAGTCTGAGGAAACTTTTATGTAACACAGGAAAGGAGGAGCATCCAAACATCGAACGCTGAAGGAAGGACATTTGGGAATTTGGACTTTTTGTGCTTGGGGAAAAAAAGAACTTCACTTCAGCAATTTTTCATTCCAGCATTTGAATAAAAACTAGACAATAAACATGAAGTGACGTCTGTGTTTCAGTATTCTGGTTCCTCTCTGGCCCCTCGGACTCGTTTACCTCCAACATTTCTCCAAAAAAGAAATCGCGTCGGGTTGTATTTTTAGAACGGAAACTCTCTCCACCTTAAACTGCCAAAATTCACACACACACTGATGTTTCACCGGCAGCCATGTTTGCTTCTCACAACCGCGCCGCTGCAGTTTTCCACAAACTTTATACGCCAGGGAGTGTTTAAAGAACAGTCTGCATCTTGATGTTTTGTGGGGAGTAACTGACCAAACTCTGCCGCCATTTTGGCTCTGCACACGTCACGCTGTCCTGAACATGGAGAGCACACACACACACACACACTGGACAATCAATAACTATGCTGTGAATAATTCCTCCTCTGAAGGTGAATAATGCTGAGAAACTGTCCCGCCTTCATCCCCTCCTCCTCCTCCTCAGATTGAACGCCCCCGACCGCCAGATTCACCGTTTCGTTTCTTTTCGCTGTTTTTCTGTTTGTGTTTCTCGTGCATGGGTTGCTGTTTAGTTTTTCAAGTTCACACACAAATTTTAAATAATTAAATGCTGAAAGTTTCCAAAGGGTAGAAAAATCTGTGTGTGTGTGTGTGTGTGAAGGAGGATGTGTGTTATGTGTGACAGGTGTGTATTTTTGCTGTGATCCTGACACGCTGATAAATACGTGGCGTTACACAAGGTGAACACGCAGTCGGTGCTTCCAGCGACAAAAAGCAATACAGCGTGCTGGTCGAGGAAATCAGACTGTCACAATCAGAGAGAAACGCTGTCAGTCAGTTTCCTTGTGTATCTCTGCTGTCAGTGTTCGGCTCAGCTGTCAGACACAGGCGAAGGTATGTGTGTGTGTGTGCGTGTGTGGCCTCCTGTCGCAGTGCTGAACACGCTCACTGCTGCATTATTGCTTTGGTTTTAATTTAAATAAAGTTTTTCCTCTCAAAGTGTAAATTTGTGTCATATCAAGTGTTAAAATTTATTTTTATTGTCTTTTTGTAACTTTTTGAATCAGGCACAGACCAGTTTTTTAACAAGTTTAAGGAGGTAAACATGGCGTCATGACAGAAACGGAGAGCTGAAGTCTCTCCAGTTCTGCAGGACGAACATGGGACCTTCTTTTTAACAAATATGTACCCTGAGGTTTATTTATGTAGCACCTTTCAGAAAAAAGTCAATTCAAAAAGCTTCACAGGAGTGTAGAAACACAAAAATAACTTTATTTAAAAGACTATTTAATTGCAAAAGATGCAAATATATCTTCTTATTTTGTAAATATTCACCCTTTCTGAATTTTTGCACATTTTATACAGCGTCCTAACTTTTTTTTTAAATCAGGGTAGAAAGTGTATTATCTAATTGACTGTTGGACCAGTACTAAAGTCACAGAGAGGACAGCAGTAATCTCAGTTATCTCGAGATAACAGAGCTTCACCACTGTAACGTCAGATGATCTTAACTTGTATCTCCAGAGCTGCAGAAGCACAAAAGAAACATAGAAACAGGTTTAACTTCCCTCATTACTGTGGGTGATGGCAGCATGGCATGTCCTGCACTGTAACATCACAGTGACCAGCCTGTTGTTCTGTTTTCTGGATCGACAAAAATATGTTATCACGAGAAAACCAGCTGTGTTTTCTCGAGATAACGAGATAAATAAGTCGAGATCTCGAGGAAACAACTGAAATTACTTGTTATCACGGGAAAACAGAGTAAATGAAATGTGTGGATGCATGTCCGCTTAGGGCTTCCGTAGAGACCAAATAGTCGTTGGATAAAAGAATTGACAGATTCATGAATGGACGGTTGTTAGTTGCCGGCCCAATGTCACAACATCTGTCCTCTGCCACATCCAGAGATGTTGTTGCAAAGCCAGCTAAACTAGTTTCTGGTAGATAAAAAAGGAAGTTCTGTATCTAGTTAACTGTAAATCTAAATTGCTGATGTTTTGAGGCCTGATTAAAACAATCCGACGGTTTAGCCGGACGTCAGGTTTTCAGGAAGTTTGCTCCACAGACTCTAAAAGCTGCTTCACCTCGCTTGATTTAAATCCTGAGAAATATTAATGTTGTTGATCCCATTTTTCACAAGTTAAAATAAAGGTTTTCTCATGCACAAATCAGCTTTAATACAAATGAACAGCATCAGAGAAAAAACGGTTCCATGCCACAACTGTTTTTGATAAGTGGTTTTCTATTTCAGGAGTTCAGGATGATCAGCCTCCTAAACTGCAGATTATTCTGCCCTGGGCCGGTTTTAAATGTTCATCACACGCCACCTCAGATGTCCAGGTGGCTGGTCTGAAGACGAGACTGCAGGTGAAACCGTCACGTTTCGTTTCCTGTGCTGGTCTGAGGTTCAACATGGGCTGTGGTTGTGATGCAGGTTGGAGAAGCTGCATGATTGACCATCAGCTCTGCAGAGAACGAAAACGTTTATTCAATTTGGGAGCAGTAAGAGTTTTGTTTGTGCAGAACAGGAACTAATATAATCTCCTGAAAACAAGAGCACAAACAGAAGAATAAAAGGAGCTAATCAGCTGCAACAGAATATTGTTAAAGCCTCAGAGTGGTTTAAAATGATTATTGTTGTTCCTCAAAGATTTAATCATTCAGAGAAAAACTTTATGCTTGTTGGTTCTGATTAGAGTCCCAGTCATTTAATCCTTCTTTTATTTACTGTATTATGAACGTGTCTGTACTGCTCAGTCTGGGTGTCCTTATGTCTGAAATACCTTTACATTTGTTAACGTCTGAAAAATATTTTTTTTCATAGAAAATTATTCACAGAAATGTAGAAATAAAAGAAAAACTTCAAAGTGCAGTGATGCCAGAAAAGAAAAGAAAGACTGAGCTTCTCCTCCTGGTGATAAAGTCTAACTTCTCTTCATGAAGATATTTTAGACTTTAATGGATTTGTAGATGAGACGTTAGAGCACAGAAAGAGAGCAGCTGCAGTGAAAGTCAAGTCCTTTTTATTCTCACAAAAGTGAAACACTTTTTCTTTAAGTACTAAATGAAAATAAGTGCAATATAAAGTCTCAATAATACACATTTCTGTAAGCAATATACATCCAGTTACATCATATTTAATACTTTAAACCACAGTTTGAAAATGATGAAAGACGAGCCCCGACTGCTGAAAACTCTGTGGGCCTGAATGTGACACGTTCTGTTACTTTGATGACTTTGGTGTTCACTTAATATTATATCAAGCCAAACCATCAGGTCAAAACATCCCCAAGACGCCACGAGCATCCATGAGTCACCACGAGGTCACCTGTTTGGTTTGTTGATGACAGTTTTGAAGCCTTGAGTTTGACATTTTGTTTTTCTGGAGCCAGAAGTCACCACTGTTTGAATGACCTGTCAATCACAGGTAGCCCCGCCCTAAACCCTCCCCTAATTTATAGTTTCTGTGACTCTAAATGGGAGCATCATGCTGTGATGATGAAGACTTGAATCTAGAGATTCAGACCATGACCTCATTAGAAAAATGTTTACTAAGACAAAAGTAGGCTCATTACTCTCGTAGACTTCTATATAATCACAGTTCTGGAGTCGCCCCCTGCTGGACGGTAGAGAGAATGCAGGTTTAAGGCACTTCATCATTAGCTTCACTGTTTAATCCAAGAGGTAACTTCCACCTCTTATACACAGTCTGAGTTTCAATTGTTAAATTCTGTCCTCACATCTTCCTTCACTCTGCTGTGAGTTTCTCACAAACCTCTCGCCTCACACACCTGCCTTTTCTCGTCTCTTTCCTTCTGTGCAACATTTCAAACAATGCAGAGTAAGCACTCAGATTTTAGACCTCCTGCCTTTGCAGCTGCAGCAAGACAAAAAAAACCTACTGAACAGAACCTCTGTATCTGCAGCGTCTCTCAGCTGGGAAGGTTTACTAAATTATTAGTATGAAAACATTCAGGAAAGGTAAAGTGGTTAAAACGTATGCAACATTCTGACTGTCTGTTGTTTCTTTTAAGTGATCTGCTTCTTGTTCATGGACATTTTCAAAGTGTCATCTTAGGGGCTAATCTAACTCTGCATCTGATTCATCTACAGTGTGATTATCCAGAAAATAATGGTTGAATTGATAAGACGGAGGCTTTTCCATGCTGTGGATTTTGATGTCCAAATTTGGAAAGCATTTGGAGATAAAAATGATCTAATTCGATTATTTTATCTTTCCTTGAACCAAAACCCTCTCTAAACGTCAGCAGAGTCGTCCCTCTCGTGCATTCCCACGTTAAAAGAAGAAATTTAAATAGAATTTCCTTTGCACATAAAAAAGATGACTAACATCTTCTTCCCACGCCTTTTCATCAACCTCACACACATTCCTTAAATAGCCAAGTCAGAGAGGTCAGAGGTCAGGTTAACCACAGCAGAATAATCTCTGTGGTGAGTTAAAGCATCCTGAGGTCAGGGCCCCTCACTAACAGCCAGCAGGGGGCAGCACCTGCCTGCGAGTAAGAGCTCAGGCCAAACATTAAACATCATTTTGATTTCATGTGAGCTTTAAAGCTGAAGTAACAGACCTCCTCTGCTTCTTCCTAATTCTTAATCTTGTCTGTTTTTATGTGCATTTATTTTCCTTATTTTAAAGCACGTTGGGCTAAATTCCTTGTATAAAAAAGTGCTATACAAATAAAGTTTATTATAATTATTCTTTAAACAACCCGATCCAGGTAAAGTCACTTCTTTGGTCACACGATGAAGCAAATCGAAGCTTTGGATGAAAACCAGCAGCGAGCGAGCGCTCCATCCAGAGAAAGCCTCTTCAGGTCATCCTCTGCTCTCGTCTCTTTGGCATTCATTCTGCAGACTTCTTCAGGCAAAATCAAAAAGTTCCTCAGCTTCCTTCAGCTCAGACACAATCTCTGTTCATATGTCGTCTTTAATCCTGACTGTCGGATCACTGACACTCTTCATGTCCGTCTCTTCCTGTTTCAGGTCAACACGTGTCCTATAGAAAGGTGATCTCAGTCTCCTGGTTCTGATATGCCTCCTCCTGCATCTCCATGTACAGCTGGTCCATCCTCTGGAAGGCCAGGTATCCCTTCTTACCTGCGGACGGACAGATGGAAAGTTTAATGAAAATAATTTATATATAATAAATGTAAATGAATAAAGTGTATTTAATGTTTGTACCGAAGGAGAGGACGGTCTCTTTGGCAGCACTGCGAAGATCTTCATCCTCTGACCTCCACAAATCTGCGATGTGGTCGACACTCTCTGTGGCCTGGTACACACACACACACACACACACACACACACACACACACACACACACACACACACACACATTCAACAGGTGGTGCTGAAGCTGTATTTCTGAATGTCTATCTTTGCTGTGAGTGTGTGTGATGCGTGTGTTTCTCACCCTGAGGCATTTGAGAGCGAGACAGGAGCCATATTGGATCTGAACATCAGAGCTTTTCAGACTCTCTGTGTAGTAAACGACCGCCTGCAGGAGGAGGGGAACAGAGAGATAACTCTGCTGCAACATTGATTTTACCGTCACAAGATAAACCAAGAGCGGGAACCTGATATTTACAAGATAGTGCGCGTTAATAACAAGAGCAAGCCATGCCAGTCTCAGTGTTGATGCTAACACTCTGCCTGGTGCGGTTCTGGTACCTTGCTCCTGAAGCTCTTGCAGCTTGCAGCTCTGCACAGACAGCTCGCAGCGGCTTTACACACTCTGTGGTTGGAGTCGACCTGCAGAGCGGCCAGAGTCTGCAGCGTGCAGCCAAGAGGGTGGAGCTCTGTGATGCCCCGTCCCCTCTGCTTGTTTAAAGCCCGCCTCCTTTTGGGGCTCCTCAGGGCCGACAGGAAGTACTCTGAAACACAACCGGGAACACGATGAATAAAGAGAACAGCGTCCATTGAAGAAAGGGGGTTGGAGGGAAGGAAGGACGCGATTTTTTGTCAATTAAAGTCTGATTAATCTTTTTTTAATTGAAACTTTATTGATCCTTTCATGATGGCTGCTCCCCCTACAGCCAAACACACACACTGTACTTGGTGTATGTGTTTGGCAGTAAGGGTGACAGATGGTCCAGATGCCTTCAAGCTCGGATTTCTGGAACGTTTTCAGATCCTAAAGCAGCGAAGCATTCCTCGAATACACACACACACACACACACACCCACCATGTTTACTTTGGTCACTGGGGAGGTTACGTTCATTCACATATGACTACTTCACACCATGAACATCATACAAGAAATAGAACACATGCCACTGAATATTAAACCACCTTCTGCCTCCTCTCACCTTCACTCACCCTGACTTTAACCTCTGACCCAGAAATCTACATTTTCTCTCTTTGGATTAAATTTCCCCAAAACTAATACTGATTTAATTCCGGTTTTAAAGCGGTGGCTGCACCTTCTCTGGAGAGGCGCGAGATGTGCTCTCCCAGCTCCTGGATGCTCCAGCGCTTCAGATAAACGGACAGCTGGAAGAGAGAGACTCTGTCCGGGCTGCAGAGAGGACGAGAGACGGGAACCATCCGAGACACCGTCTGCAGCTGCTGCAGGAGCAGAGAAAACACTGAGGAGGAGGAGGAGGAGGAGGAGAGAGAGAGAGAGAGAGAGAGGTGTTCAGATCAGACAGGGAGTGATAACACTGATTGTGTTTGAACTGCCTTCATTGCTGCCTTTGAATTTATTTTTGTATTTTACAAAATAAAACTCTTTGCAGCACAAAGATAAAGGAAAGTTTGTAAATGAACCTGCTGTTCTGCGTATGTTCTGCTGTACCTTTCTCTGACTGTCCGGGCTGCTTGGCCTTCACCTTGTGTGTGTAACGTTTCCTCAGCGTCCTGCAGAAAGTGTCGGAGCTGCAGCAGAAAGGAGAGCTGCTGTCGTTCACACACTCGTCCCAGAACAACAACACATCCCTCGATCTCTGAACCTTAGGGAGGACTGAAGGAGAGGAGAGGAGGAAGTCTGAATTAATATTTACCTGAGCATACATTGTATACTATTATTTGTAGACAATGTTTCTCTCTTAAAGACAGACACACAGATCTTCACTGACTGTCTCTGGCAGAGATGCTGTCGTTCTTCTCCAGCAGCAGACAGCTCACTCTGTCCAGGACCTCCGCTTGCAGACTCATCTCCTCCAGCAGCTCGCGCCTGGACGGGACGAAGTCTGTCGTTTTTAACATCTGAGGAAACATCATGGACATTATTAAGAAAAGAGAGCATGAGGATGGAGACAGATCATTGTGAAAGACTGAGGCAGAGGAGTCTGGTGTCTTTGAAGAGAGCCATGTAACCCAAAAATCTTCTCTCTGTGAGGAACAGCTACTCAAGACATGAACCCTCATACAAAAGGTGGACTCATAGTACCACACTGCACCTGTAACAGGATGCAGCAGATATCCAGGTGAGTCTCTATAGCCTGATCGAGACCCCAGTTCCCAGAAGTCAGCGGGGCGATGACCAGCTCCTCCTCAGAAGCTGATTGGCTCCTGGTGGCGAGGAGGCCGAGGCTCCTCAGAGTGCTCTGCTGAAGGGAGCTGATGCTGACGGATGGAGAGGAGAGATGAGTTATTTCACATCAGTGAAGTCAGTGTTTATTCTCCTCTGTCTGTCTGCGAACTCACCCGCTGTCTTTCAGTCTCAGGCTGCCCAAACAGGAAGTGTCATCATCAGCGTTGAAGTCATTTGACAGGAAGTCGAAGCTGCCCAGGACTTCCTCCACAGCCAGCGTGTCCTCAGAGGTGGAGCTCTTCAGCAGGGAGAGGTCGTTCTGTGGGAGGACACGTGTGAATATTCTGCAGTATGAGCACTCACAGGTGTGTCTGCGTACACTCAGTACCTTCAGTATGGTCGCCAGGTGAAGTATCTGGTGGTCCAAAGCTCTCAGCTCCTTCTCAGAGCAGCTCTGGCTCTGTAACGTCTTCTCCAGCTCTGAGGTCAGGGCCCCCAGTCTGAGGGCCTGAGCCCTGCGCTGGGCCCCGCTCACCCCCGGCTTCCCCGTGGGAGGAGCAGCGGGGGAGGGAGGGGTGATAGCTGAAGGTGAGGCAGGAGTTGAGGGGGAGGCAGGGGATGAGTATGACTGAATCTCTGAGGAGTTCTGGAACAAACATGAAGAAGAAGAGATTAAATTAAAGCCACAAGATACACATTTATCATTTATCTAGAAACGCTTATAGAATCTACATCCTGTGTGACGTCTCTGTCAAATAAATACAAGTTCATGTTGATGGTGAAGCGTGTCATGATTCAGGTGTTTTTGTACCTGAACACAGACGGAGTCCGGTCTCACTGGTTCTGGTTCTGCTGTGTTCTTTCTCAGGATGTCAGGAGTGCTGGACCTGCTCAACACACAGATATCAAAGTACATTAAGTTCTGTACAATCTGTTTTCTTCTCATGAGTGATTGACAGTTGTGATAAAGTTTGAGGTCTGTCCTCACATGTGCAGAGCGAGCAGAGATCCTTTTTTACTCTCTGCAGGTGTGGAGCGAGTATCTATCACACTCTCCCACTCTTCCTCTCCGTCCTTCTCCTCCACCCTCTTCCTCCTCCCCTCTTCCTCCTCCTCCTCCTCCTCTTCCACAGAGACCTCCAGGGATCCCTCCTCCCCCAGGGACAGATGAGTCTGACTCCCCCCCAGACTGGTGCCCTGACTCTGGCTGAAGGGGAAGCTGTGAGCGCGAGTCAGACTGTGGAGAAGAACACAGACATCCAGCTGATTAAACAGGATCCTTTCACGTCTTGTGTATGGAGGACAAATGCTGCCAAACAGACTCCATGAATCAATTAATATGCCATCTAATCAATCAAAATAATATTAACAATGCTCACAGACCTCCCCTCCTCACCTGAGTGCGTAGGGGCTCTGAGGGCTGTGGGTTGGAGTGACGGAGGTGTGTGAAGGGTTGGACAGGTAGCTGATCAGAGACACGCCCCCTCTGTTGTGTCGGCTGTTGGGCAGCAGAGACGGGAGGGAACCTTCTCCACCCTGCATCTCTCGCACCATCGACTGAGGAGGAGGGAGGAGACTTCCATCAACAGAAATATATCTGAAGTTAAACTTCAAATTCAACTTCATATATAATCAGTGACACCTTTATAAGGTTCACCTGTACAATCTAACGCAAATTAGTATAACGTCTTTTCTATAAATTCAACCTTTACGAAGCCTATAATGTGAAGCCATGAACATATGTAAATCTGCATGAGTCTGTGTACGAATGTTTTCCTTTATGTTTTTGTGATGTGTTGACATTTATATATTCAAATTGTGCAGACTTGCTGCTCTCTTTGTACGATGGCCCAGAAGGTAAAACACGCTGCAACAGCCAAAAACATTTTCATTGGAAGAGACACAATGCAGCTTAAAAATGCTGAAAAAAAACCAAATTAAATTTCAGAAACTTACAAAAAATAATTCACAGCAAACACACTAAAAACACACAGGAAGAAAACAAACATGAGGGAAAAACGCTCCACATTCAGTCATCATAATGTAAGTCGCTCTAAAGCCCCTTTCCCACTGGTCAAAAAACCCACTAACACCTGGCTTTTTTGCTTAACAGGAAAGGTTACAATCGGCATTCAGACCCGGGTCAAATGACTCGAGTAATTATTGCCTCGACTCCGATCGGCATTGACGGGAACACCAAACCTGTGTCGACACGCTAATCACCGCCCCCTTTCCAGCGCGATGCTATGCTCCGTCGGTAACTTCTGCGAGTCCTTGTCATCTCAGCTACAAATTCAACCCGTCTCTGTCTGAGCAGCGCTCGAACATCGTTCGAACATTGTTCCAAATTTGTCGCTGCCGAGTTTGATAAACAGACTGAATGAGTAATAGAATAGACCTAACCACCGTAACATCTTCACTGTTCACTAACCCTGTCTCCGGCGCGTTTGTGACATCAGACGGTGACGCAGCAGAAAAGAGACTGACAGCAGTATACTTCACTAACAATGGGAAAAGAGACAATCGGCGGTGGGTCTTCCCGAGTTTAAAAAACCTGCGTCAACTCATTTAGGTGGGAAAGAGGTATAAGAGGAGCAACTTGTTTTTGGACTCCAGAAAGAGACAGAGCACTGCATTTGATTAATTGTCCTTTTTTGTATCTTTGTTGGCATCGTTTGTGAAGTTTTTCCAAATGAAAATGTTTCCAAATTAATGTCTTCCTTGTGCGTTTTTGGCCACCGTACTTTTGACTTCCCCACAATTAATCTTAAAGCTCTGCAGGGTAAGGGTTGGGGTCTCTGTATACTCACTATGAAGTATTTCTCTGTGAAGGAGGGGGTGCTCGGCGCCGTCCAGCTGTAAACTGAACTCTTCCTGCTGGACACAGACTGCCTGCTGACCGACAGAGGCCTGATCTTCTCCGAGCTGTCGAACGGACTGCAGGTGCACAAACACAAATACATTTATTAAAACTCATGAATATTAAAGCTTCTTAAATCCATAATTTTATCTATTTTACCATAAACACGCCAAGATCACACACGTACATTTCCAGCTTGTCTAATGACTCAGTTTCCCAAGGTTCTTATGCAGACCTGATTAATTTTACGCCCTTTGCTTTACCTTACCTCGCTGTGTGAAGTCTTTATAGTTCAGTGTGTGCAGACTGTTTATGTTATAAGTCACAGTCCCTGTAGATCCATAGATTTAATGTGGCCAACAAGCTGACCGTATTCATTTGTTGATTTTACACAGAAGTATCATCAGTCCCTTTTTCTTTTAGTGTCTGTAAATTCACGTATTGACCTTTCAGGAACTTTGACTTCAGTAGCGCGCGGAGTCATCAGAGCATGCATGCTCTCCATCTCTAACATCCTGCTTTATATTCATCAGCAAGTCTTTTGATTTTTGATTTTTGACAAAAATCTCCACCTTCAGTTGCTGAGATCACTGGGAGTGTGATGTGTGTGTGTGTCTGTGTTTCTTTGTGTTTGAAAGTTTGTTTTGTGATTTTTTCGTCTCTCTGAGGAAAATCCATAAAACATCGTCCACCTGGCTTCTCTAAACCCTGAAATGTGATCTGTCACGGTGCAAGGGCACAGCACAGTGTGTGTGTGTATGTGTATACGTGTGTGCATGTGTGATTTCACTCTGTATTCTGTGAGCTGCTCGGTGACAGCTGGCTCAGGTTAGAGGAGACAGAGAGACAGAGTGAAGAAGACAACAACAGCAGGTTCTGCAGGACGACTGGATACGAGTCTGTAATAATGTAATGACATTAAAGGTGTTGTTTACGTCATGTTGTTGGTTTGAAGGCTGTGAACATAATGTAAAGTGACAGTAATTAGAGACAAACAATGTCTTCTCTTTTCACATCCTCAGTTCCTTTCCTCACCTCCTTTCTTTGCAGTGAAACAGGCTGTAATGGCTGCAACATAATCCTTGATGGATCAAAGTGCGTCCACTAAAAGTTCTTGTTGTTTCCACTGACAGGCTCAGATTGTTATTCTAAGTGTCTGACAACATTACAGAAAGGATCCCTACAGAGATCGACCCACAAACAGACGTTACATCGCTCTCTTCAAACGCACCAGACTCCATTGAAAAAAACACTAATTTAACACAGTAGTTGCTGGTCTACTGCTGCCTCGCTCATTGAGTTTGTCTGTGTTATTGGGTGTTGCACAAATATTGAGTTGGGTCCAAACTAACCATTTAAAACACTAAAGTCACTTAATAACTTAAGCAAACTAACTGACCAAAGCAGAGAGAGAGAGCAGCAGCTCCCGTGTGCTGTGAGGTAAAATGAGTGTTTTTGTCAGTGGAGTCTGGTGGCTTTGAAGATAGCGCTGTAACGCCTGTCTCTGGTTAAAAATAAGCATCTTTCTCTTTGGGTCGAGGAGACAGCAAAGTATAAAAAAGAGGAGCTCTAAAAAATGGAATAATGACAGGGACTAAAAGAGAAAAACAAGCCATGTGTATTTGGATATTTCTCTGGAGTCGTTCACCCTGTCACCTCTTCATCCTTCATCCTGTATAAGAGGAGAATATGTGATGCGTTTGTGGACCAGCTGCTCTTGTTGTTCAAATGAATCATCACCTGATGACGGAGTGAGGGACCACATGTCTGAGGTCAGAGGAGACCTTCTCATATTTAACACTCATTTCCTAAGCTGTCCACACAGACTCCCCCGTCATTCCATTTCTTTATTCTACCTTCCTTTCTGGGATATCGCTGATTTCACTCCTGTCCACCTCTCCTTTCGTCGCCTCACCATCACATCAGCAGGAAATACCTCTGAGCTCGACGTCATGGCGTTATCTGACACCACCTCATCTGTCATTTTCACATCAGAGCTCAGAGGAATCTCGAGTCTTTTTAGGTCACTTATGTGTGTGTGTGTGTGTGTGTGTGTGTGTGTGTGTGTGTTCGTACTTCCAGGTGACCTCCAGCTGCAGTTTGATGGTCCCCAGCTCTGTGATGTCCACCAACATGAGCTGAGGCCTCGCCACGAAGAAGTCTGCGCTCGCACACGTCACCATCCCGACCAGCAGCCAGCCCAGACCCTTCGCCTCCGACACCTGGAAGATATCACCACCACGACATGCAGTGAGTCAAGTTTTTAATACATCCATCCACTGGAGAAAACTTGGGGTGTCGTGACCTCTGTTTGATATTGGTTTAATTTAACAGCATGAAAGAAAGTATTATTATGAGGATGTAGCTTGTGCTGCTGTTGAGGTGTGTTGAGCAGAAGAAAGGTATTGTGGGTATTGTAGTGTCATGGAGCTTTCTGTCTCTTTTCTAAATGTAAATTCACCTTATATAAATGTTGATATTAAGATTTAAAGGAAGGTGCACGTTCTTCTCGCTCATGTCATCAATGTTTATACTCTGTGATATTTTAAATAAATCCGTCTTTTAAAGGTTTTTTTTATTTTTATTTTGCTGTGTAAACTTTATGTAAGTCTTTAGTATTACTTGTGTTGATTTGACCTCTTAAGAAGTATCTCTGATAAATCAAGCTTGAGCTCGTTTAACTCCAGGTGAGGCGAGATTGATTCCACCTGAGTCAAGGTGGCACTGATTACAGAGCTCCCCCCCTGATTGGAAAGCAGGTAACAGGTTATAAAAGCTGGGGAAGCAGCAGGCTGCTCTGTGTTTGTCACTCCTGAGCACAGGGCTGAGAGGAGAGACGGGTTTTAATATTTTATGATCACTGTTTCCAGTTTTGATGCAGAGGAGCTTTAAAATACCAAATGAAGGCCTCTGAATGAACTCTTTTCATCTGGGAAGTCTAAACCCTGCATGCCTGCCACACTGACATCCCCACGTACAACATGTGGCTTTGAGTAATACTGCTCCTGAATTAACAAATGTCCTTCGTGTGTACATCTTTCACAAACACCTGTGTGCACTACACATCAAAAATCATCAATTTAGCAGCAGCTAAACGAAGTGCTAAGAGCTAAAGAAACCGTACATAAAACCGACAAAAGGGAAACTCCAATGCGAACATTTACGCGTCTGTTTTGAGTCAAACATCACACCTAGCTTCTTAGCATGTGGCTAAACATAGCTGGACAGTTCAGCTAAGCAGTTTCATGTATTCTGAGGGGCCAAAAAGAGAGACTCATTCAGTTTGAGGATGTTTTTAGCAAACCGGCTTTTAAAACCTTAAACAGAGTCTCAGTTGATATTTATGATTGTTTGGTTTCAGGGGGAGAGATGGAGCGCAGTGTCACGAGCATAACATTAGTCGAAGATATTGTGCCTCTGGTTGATTTGACATAATATGGGCATGTAAATGGAGACGATAAAGGGGCCCAGGATGGAGCCTTGTGGGACGCCACTGGATAGATAAACTGGAGAGAAGGTAAAGTTGACTGAGAAAGGAGGAGTTTGTGCAAACGTGTGTTTCTGTGTGAGTGTGTTTGTAACCTTAATATCAAAGTTGTGGTTAATGTGCGGCAGGAAGACCATCTCCTCTTCGTCCCAGGACTGTGTGTCGTCTGATTCGATCTTCCCTCTGATCCTCCATCGCTGGCGGCCCAGACGCACCACCACCTGGCCATGTGACATCACACAGACATGACATCATCAACCACTAGAAAAGAACTCACGAAACAAAGCAGTTAGAAAACGTATTTCTCTTTGCCTTACAAAACTACTCAATGGTAAAAAAAACTAGGTCATGTTTCAAGGTTAAAGGTCAGTGAATCATTCAAAGAATAATTTTCTGCACGTTCTTCCTCTGCACGATCTTTGAAGCTCACCTCATATTGGTCTCCAGGGCAGAGCCGAGCAAAGCCGATCAGACCTGCGAATTAAAACGTGTTCAATATTTGGATGATGGCGTGTAGCTGATAATGTGAAGAGTGTGTGTGTGTATGTGTGTACCTTTCATTTTGATGTGTAGCTCTCCGAGGAGGATCTCTAACTCTCCCTCCATCACTGACATGTCCTGCAGGGAGGAGACATTGAGTAAGAGAGGAATTTAAGAGAGAATAAATACATCTATAGCAGGGAGTTTTCTCTTTGATACTTTTCACCTAATATCTGTCCAAATGGAGGTCAAAGGTCAGAGACATCTTCAGAACAATGAAACTGGAGCTGCTATGAATTCACAGTTTTCCCTAAAGGACATTTTAGTCCAGTAGATGCCATCACCTCGCAGAGCGCGTCTCTTCATTTTCCTCGCTTTCGTTTGTAGACTGTTTGACTGAATCTGAGCTTCAAATTTGTTTGGATTTTCACTTATTTTTGAAGTTGTATCTGTCGTCATCGATCTTTTCTTTGTTTGTTCAGCCATAGTAGATTACTGTTTACTCGCAACACTTGCAGAGACCGGAGAAGCAGCAGCTTAGCTCCGCCTACCCTCTCTGGCAGACCAACCACTGCTGGGTGATCACTAACTGGGCGTTGCTAGTGATTTTTTCCGTGAATGTCAACACAGACACCCTGTCCATAATAATACTATATACTGCAAATGCAGAGGCTTTCATCAATGGGCCATGGGCTCAATCACCATGGTGTTAACTCATTCAGTGATAGATAGTGACTGAACAGACATTTATTTAAATGAAAGAGTTTATAGAGCTGGTAAACAGTGTCGACAAATGAAGCTCAATAAAACACGTTTTATTTCATCTGCATGTGTTTCTGCTGTTATAATGTGCATCTCAGGTGTGACTCATCCATCACTGTTGATCAGCTTAATGTGCACACATGCAGCAGGTCAGAGGTCACACATGCACTGTATGATGAATGAACCAAAGTCAGAGTTCAACATTTCAAAGTTATTCGAGCATAGTTGCTGAAAATGTGGGAAGAAAATGAGGCTACATGTTTACAAAAGTAAAGCTCCCTTCTTCTTCTCTTGATCTCATAAATGAAAATAAAACAACAATAAGTCGTAAACAGTCGGTAAACTCCCTCAGTTGTGCTTTCAGGCAGCATGTGTGCACCAGACGACCTTTAGCAGTTTCATAATGTTTCTCCTGCTGCCAACTTCTCACAGAGCCTGAACCAGGGCTGAGGGTGATTTCACTTTTATGAAAGATTTCTGTCTGAAATCAGTCTCATATCAGTGTGAGGCAGGGTGATGTTCAGAAAGAGCAGACATGTTAAACCCTCCCTGGGTGAGCATTCTTTTTATGAAGCTGCAAAATGTTATGATACAGAAAAATGTGAAATCAGATTCTTGTGTTCTGATTCATCTTAAAGAGTCTGAAAAAACAACCATCCGTCATCTGCATGCAGCAGAAGGTCTACGCTCTGCTGCCAAACCTAAATAACCTGTGAGTGACGGCTCCGCTGTGATGTTTCTGTTTGCAGCCACAGGATGAGGGTCATTAACAGACAACTGAACACTCATTCATACTTGTCTGTCTGTCTGCCTCACACCTGTTTAACTCTTTCACGTTCACATCTATGTATGATCCTCTGTCGTTCTAACCTCCTCACTCACTCCTCCTCTGTGTTTCTAAATTTCTCCTCTGCATCTTTCCTTCTTCATAACACGTATTTTTAAATCTCTTTCTTGGGGCCTCTCCCTCTCTCTCTCTGACAAACAGACACACATGCTGACAACATGCACGCAGAATTTACTCTGTCACATTCAGAGCTTTACAACCAAACAGGAGTCTTTAGGAGATGAGAGGTCAGCACCTCTGACAGTTACACTGGTTTCTTTGTGTGTCTGCATGACCACACAGGCTGTGTCTGTGGTTGTCTCAGTACCTGCAGGCTGTGTCTGTGGTTGCGGTTGAGCTCCAGCAGACTGTCTCTGGACGCTCTGGTGGACGGGGACAGAGAGAAGGCTCTCTTCATGTTCACGGCTCCCTGACATAACCTCCACTGGATGCAGTACGTCTCATACAGCTCCTCCACCTGCAGGGACACAGACAGAGACAACCACAGGTCAGAGGTCAGACTGAGAGCAACAATATTATTCATTTTATTAACTTTATTTTCTGTGTTTTTGATTTGTTTGTAAGATGAAAAAAAGTTCTGTGCTTTTAATTTGAAAGAACGCAGAAGGAGATTTCCCTAAAATGTTTAAAGAGCTGTCGTATCAACCAAACATCTGAACCGACAGCACAGACAAAAACTCTTTTACCTTGCTGATTTGAAATTCTAGTCTCCGTATGTATCTCTCCAACGCTCTGATCTCCTGTGAAAGAAGAAATATGATCACTTAGTTTCCAATCATTCTTTCACTGTTTATTTATTGGTGTGTTTTACATGGATCGATGGAAAACGACTTGATGAGGTTTGGTTGTGGTGCTGTGCAAAGATTACCTTCTCTAGATCATAAAGGAAGGCCTGAAACGGAGAGAAGGAAACCATCATCATCTTTATTGTAATCTTAACCATCCAGAAGACAAATCAAACCATCACACATACAGTCTCCTCCTCCCTCTCTCTCTCTCTCTCCTCTCACCAGTCTGGAGTTCCTCTTGGTCTCTCTCTGCTGTGACGACAGGAAGTCCATCTCAGCCTGGTGACCCTCCAGGAACTCCCTGCACACAGTCACATGATCACACACATGCTGGAGTCACGGTGAAGCTTCAGGACAGATTTTACATGATGCAAGTCTCTTAACCTATAACACAGAACTTATCAGGGGTGGAAAGTAAATGACGACGATACATGCAAGATTTCCTAATACTTCTCTCTTCTACTCCACTACAGAGTTTGTATAAGAAGTATTAAAGCACATTAAAGCACATTATTATGAGTATTCAAAGTTTAATTCTCCATCCCCTCAGCAGCAGGGTGCATACAAATATCCACCGTCTACATACTTGAGTCCTTTGCGTAGCGCCTGAAACACCCCGTCCACCTGATCCGGCGGCAGAGAGCAGATGGCTCCGCCTCCTCTGCTGGGAGACAGGTGCATCCTGGGAGATTTGGCTCCTGAGATGGACTTGGAGCGGAGAGAGTTACGAACAGAAGAAGTCCTGAAACAGAAACACATGAGGTAGTTATTGACAGAGATATCCCACTGATAACTGACTGAATAATTATTACTCATCACAGGTGAGGGAGGGGCTTCCATGGTGTTAGAACATCTGTGTGCTCCTCTCTTTAGTGCTACTCTTCTATTAAGCAACTAAACTTTTTTTTGAGAATCTTTGAGATGCTGTTAAACGTCCTCCAGAACAAGCACTGGTTTAGCTCAGCTTGTGAGTGCCACATACAAGCACACCTGCTCTGCACTTATGAAAATGTCCCCCCATTGTCGGGGTGGGTGTGAATGCAAACCGCCAAATGTTTCGCCTCGACTTCATGCAGACTTTTTCCTGCAGCCTCCGAGTAAAATGTCCACAAGAAGTCGGGGTGAGTCAGTGTGTGAACGCAGCAGGTGGTAGTCAGGAACATTCACCATGAGCGAGCGGGTGTGACGTTTATATCATGTGACCGCTGTGAAACCAGAAGAGCGACACATAACGGGATGATTAAAAACATCCGAGGTTGAAGAATAAGGATCATTTACAAGACGACAGCAAAGATGTCTGCAGACTGGAGAGATGAAGAGATTCAGGAGCTTCTGGCTCTGAGGGCCGACGCTGTATCTGCGTCCGGGCCGACTCCAGCCTCCAGCCTTTCAGTGCACGTCATCCCCCCTTTCTGTTCCCTGTGTTTCCTGTCTCTCTTGGCCTCTAAAAGAACACATAAAACATTTCCTGCCATAATGTTTGTGTGCCTCCAAAAATGCTTCTAAGTAAACATCCGCTAAGTTATGTACATAAGTTTAAATTTGGTTTCACGCGTGACATGAACTTCTATCTCCTGTGTTTGTTTGACTCATCCACCCAGACCTCCCTTTGAGGACTCTTGTTCTTTACACTATGTCCCCTGACTCGTGTGGCATTTGGACACATCTGCACAACAGAAATTGAAGGTATAATATATATAATAAGTTGGATTTTCCTAGAAAAATAAATGATAGACTTTTACAAATATAATATAATATAAATCATCACTTATGGGCCTCCATACATGTGTGTTGGTGAGTGTGTGTGCAGACCCTTGTGAGACCCTTCCCTCTGCATCTATTCTGTTGTTTTGCTTTGCACGGGACGTTTTCAGGAGGGGCGCTGTCGTGGTTCCCTGAGCCAATCATAGCGTGTAGGTGAGTGGTTCAAATTAGCAACTGGGCCCCATTCAGACCGGCAAACATGGTGAAAGAGCGATGCAGAGTTGGCCTTCTTTCTGTTGGACAGGTAGGTGCCTCAAACCGGGTAGGACAGGCTAACTGGCGGTTAGCATGCTAGTGCAAAGTTAACCAGGATGCTATCGGTGTTAGCTCGGCGGGGTGGGTGTGTTCTCGCACGAGAGAGTGAGAGTGAGCTTCTGGTGACGAAGAGCCCAGGAGGAGGGGCCCAGTTTGAATGTGTTGTTGACAAAATGCAAGGAAAAATCCTACTTATTATACCTTTGAGGTGCACTGTAGGCTATTTGCAAGTGAAAGAGTCCAGCTATTCAAGCTGAGACACAAACAGTTCAAATCAAACTGTTTTCAGGTTACATAAACTAAAGTGCTGAATTTTATTTGGTCATTAATTTTTAAGTTTGTGTTGAAGCAGCCTCACGCAGCCTGTTTGTGTTTTTATCAGCCATGTTTCTGTCTGACTGAAGCTTCCCTCAGACTCTGCTAATGTTCTCTGTAATTATGGACGCGGCTATAAAAGTGTTTTTATGGCGCGTCATATTTTGTGTCGGCGGTGTGCTTATGTCGGGTTAACGGTCGTGTTGTGTTCCTGTCACCATCAGAGCTCCGTGATGAAGAATCATGGCAGACCACACAGAGGAGTGTGTGTGTGTGTGTGTGTTAAAGAGATATAATGAGTTTTTGTATGTTTAAGATGACAGGAAGTGCATTCCATTTTGTTCTGTATCCCCGGGGACAGACAGGCCACACCTGGGGGTTTCTTGCTGGTCTGTGGTGTGTTCACTGTCTGCCCGTCAATCAGGAACAGGCCCGTCTGAGGATGAAGGGATTTCCCTCCTCACAACATACGACAGTTGAACATTTTTAAATATCCTTTTCTGCATGTGACTGAAGATCGATGATCAGTCAATCAGAGGCCTGAGTCTGACTGTTTCTCTAGTTTCACTGAGCTGAGTTATCTTCTTTATGTTCTTCTGCCTGTGATTTCTTCTGGAAGTTTTCGTGCATCAGCGTGTCACTCACCGCCGTCGTCCAGTCAGAGAGCTGAACCCGGTGAAGGAGCGACTCCTGTGAATCAAACCTCCGTGTGAGGGTGAGTCGAATCTCAGCTTCACCGACATCCTGAAGGCAGAAAACAACACGGGAGCAAAGAGCGAGATTTTAATAACGCTTAATAAAATCCATCATTTTAACATTCACAGTTTCTATTTCCTGTTTTATCCTTATGAAGCTTTGATACACAAACACGCAGAGATTAGACCAACACAAAACAATACTCAGAGCTTTTTTTACCCAAACATAAATGTTCTTTTTTAAAGGCTGCATCAAGGTTTCACAGATTCACAGATGCTTTTAATGGCCTCTTTTATTTTGGTCTTTTGGCAGGTAAGAAAACCTGCTCAAGCCAACAGAACAACATTTTACTGGATCATCTGCTTTGCTTTTTATTTTCGCCATTGTGACTGTTTTAATGTGTTTTCACCTTGTTGTCTATTTCCACTCATTCTGAAGACGCACAAACAAAGCCTTAAATCAGCAGGACCACCCCAACTCTCAGACAATCCAAACAGGAAACAGAAAAACATCTGTGGGATGAATTTTTAAAAGGAACATCCTGAAAACAGACACGAGTATGAGCACGTGCTGCGACGCAGATGGAGTCATGTTTTATACTTTCATTTCAACAAATTATTAAAGCTGAGTTTTGGACAAATATAAGAGTCAAGTTTTAAAAGACAGTCTGTGTTTGTGGCTCACTGTGACTTTAACTACATCTGCGTGAAATAAAAGATTCAAACAAAACATAATTACTCGATATGAGCAACAACATCACTGAAGATGCTAACGAAGAAAACAAAACGCACTGCGTGGCGCAACATGAAAGGTTAATCGAGGATGAAGAGCAGGCAGCTTGTATTGTTTTCATTCTCAGGTACACGTGTTCACAACCCACGTAAAAATACTGCAAAAGCAACAATACCACACACACACACACACACACACCCACATACACACACGCAGTCTGGATGCCATCTGCTCGGAGGCTTTAATGTGGTTCCTGTGAAACAACAACATTTGTCATCAGTCACTGACAAGCTTTTCTATTCATATTAAATAAAACTATTCAGAAAACTATTATACAGCTCGTTTAAAAGAGAGGTTTGATATATTTTTATATATATAGATATATATTATATTTGAATATATAGCTCGACTGCTGCAGGATGAGTTAAGCAGGATCAGGAGAGTAGCTGAGCATTGTTGTATCAAACTGCCGTTGTCTGCCATCTTTGTGCAACTAGCTTGCTAGTTTTAGCTTGTAAAAGACACCAATCATGCGTAATGAGTGCACATGTAGAGTGCGCCCAGGTAGGCAGGCAGGTACGGTGTATGAGTCAAACTATAAAATCAAACTACACGCCAAATACATTTTTCTCAAACATGGTTTCTGCCATTATAGTTAGTTCTTATCATGCTGATTTACATCCAGGTTTATTTTTAATTTGATACTTTAAAAGGATGATTGACAGCTCTGTTGACAAATACGGCTCTTGCAGCCGATCCGTTCCAGATTAGCAGAGTAGAGGAGGAACGGCGAGAGGAGACGTAACAAAAACAATCACTACAGGCATTGAAGTTTACATATCTGTGAACGTCTGCCTCAGACCAACACAAGAAGCTGTTCTGCTGTTAAACACGCCAACGTGCGGGATCCTTGCTGTTTCTTCGGTAAGTTAAGTGTGTGTTTTGGACAGCGGAAGTGGCTAGGGCGGTGCCACTCGTCAATCTCTACTGCGCAGACTCTGGCTCCAAATGACGTCAGCATCGTAAGATGGCAGCACCTATCACAATGAGAGCAGATGGAGACGAGTCATCCATCTATATATACAGTCATTGGTCTGAACCATCTCCAGGTCAAACAGGGAGACAGGTCCTCAGGAGTTTGAACAATTTTTAATTTATCCTTCATGTCAGCCCATAACGGTCATGTTTCAGCTTTCTGGAGACAAAGTCAAACACATGCAATCATTTGAAGGCATGCAGCATGTGTCAGCTGATCAGTCGTGTGAGTTAAATGTATACGCTTCCTCTGAACTAATTTGGTTAAAGTCTGGACCAAGGAAAACAAACACCTCATGTGAGCCTTCAAACTTTTTCCTTTGCTGTCTCCATTCAGCTTTTCTGAGCAAACATACGTTTATGGAATCACAAGTATTCTTCCTACATCTTCTTTCAGCTTCTTATGGAAGCAGTCTGTTGATAATGTGGAAAAAAACACCTTGAATGTGCAGCTTCAGTTATTAACCAGGTCAGTATTTCCTCCTCTGAGTCTCCTTTGCACTTTGTGTTAATTTCTGCAGGTGTGGAAATCTGATCTGTGTGGAGCTGAATCAAGGTCACCTCCACCCCCACAGGCCTGCTGTCAGTGTGATCAGAGTAACCCAGTTTAGAGTTCTGACCCAGAATGTAAAACACACTCTGGACCTGGAGCCAAAACCCACAGAGTCACCGAGCAACCGCACCAAACACACAGTGATGGAGACACCGGGTGTGATCATTAGGAACACACTCACACACACACACACACACACACACACACACACGGGTCTCCCAGTAGAGGAAGTGTCCATTCCTTTGAAAGGATGATCAGTATTTATACGTTTTCATTTCCTGCCTATTAATCCAAAATCTTCCTTCAAGGTGAACCCGAAGGTCGGAGAGTCAGAGGATGAGAAAGCACACCTGTTTGATCTGACGTCTCTAAATAAATCTGCAGACCTGCAAAAGGCGGCCGAGTGTCACAGCTCAGTCCTGGCTGAAGGCCACATTAAGCAGCTGTAACAAACTATGAGAATAATGTTGCACACGTCTATTAAACAAGCCTCCATCCTTCTCCACCCGTCTACTCGTTACTGTCTCTGTCTGAACGCGTCGGCTCACTGATCCGCTGGAAGGAGCTTCTGAATGCGGCTGTTTCATTCAATCAGACATAACACACTGAACACACCCTGAACTACTGTGAAGCAGCTGCGTAAAGGAGGTCAGCTGTTTGTGTTTGACTCGTCCACTGTCGACACCAAGAGAGAGAAAGAGAGCAGACAGAGATGTAGAGATGGAGAGATGATCGCTGACAGTCATAAATACAGATATAATCTTATATTTGTTGCTCTAAATCAAACATATTGCAGAATGTGTCCATCCGTTCTTCATGGTAAAACAGCCTCACTGTAAGAGCAACAGAGCAGAACGTGAAATAAATCATATCTGGAGTGTGTGAAAAGAGGGAGACACATTCCTCGGGTGAAGAAGAATTCAGGGGGGTGAGGAAGGAGGAGGTGTGTGTGTGTGTGTGTGTGTGAGGGGTGTCTGGAGGAAAGCTGGAGTGAGCGCTGGTCTTAAATAATTAGCCTTGACCTGCGGGTGATTTACAGGGTCCCCTGTGGTGAGGAGGTCAAAGGTCGGGGCTGTTTTGTGTGTGCGCGTGCATGTGTGTGTGTGCAGCAGAGCCTCACAAGGGGCCTGTACATCGTCTGTGGTGGCAAATACACACTCACAAGGACACACACATTTTAAACGTTTACATTCAAACACACACACACAAACTCAGACATAAGGAACTGATTTCCCTCTCTCTCCTCCGTGGTTTCAGCTCTCTCTCTCTCTCTCTCTCTCTCTCCTTCAGCTCAGCATTAATTAGCCTCGATTCCAGTGTCACGTTTTCCTGGTTTTGACTCGGTAATGATCGTTTCAATCAGTCGCTGTGAGACTCACAGGTTTGTAAGTGATGGCAGATTTAAACCTCCAGACGGCTCAGAAATCCTGAAAATCAATGAGCTTCACGCGAGAACCTTCAGTCGTTTCTTAGTTCAGTTCCAGGTATGATTGAAGAGCAGTTGTGCTCTTATTTAGGAATGAAAATCACAAGTGGTCTCGAAAGAGTCATTCACTGAAACTTTGCCTTTCATCTGAAGTCAAGTTTCCATCAGGATATTGTGCAAATAGCACAAATCCAGAACAAAATGCAAAATAAGCATTAGCATCCACTACTATTGTGCAGATATTAAGAGTCGGTTCATGAGATAAACAGTTGGTGGAGGTAATTTTTCCGTCTGATGCCAAAGGCTCCAGTCATCAGCTGTAATAAGTGGACGTAGCCTCTGCTATCAGCTTGAGCTAGCTTGGTTAGCAAGGTGTAACCATTTAGCATGGTAACTGATATTAATTTGAGTGCTAATTTTGGCTAGCTAAAAACAGGCTTTAAACAAAATCGATTGCTGACTCAAAGTGTCTTTTAGACATTCTTCAGGCCGCTGTTGTAGTGACCTGTCAATCACAGGTAGCCCCGCCCTAAACCGTCCCCTGCTTTATGGTCTCTGTGACTCTAAATGGGAGCATCTTTGACTAAATGAACATCATGCTGTGTTGAAGAAGACTTGTTAACTCATTCGAAAAATGTTTCCTGAGGAAATAAATCAAGAGAGAAGGAGGAGCATTTTCTCATAGACTTCTATAGGATCTCACTTCTTTGTAGAGGGGTAAAAGAAGTCTGAAGTGTGTGTGTGATTCTGGGCTCTTGTTCCCCCTTTGCAGCCCCACACATATCCCCGCTGTGTCCCTCCATTAGTGGAAACATGTTTGTTGTTGTCATGTGTTCTTCTTCCCATCTGCCCCCCTCATCTTTTTCTCCCTGCTCCCTCCTCATTTCCCTCCCCCTCCTCATCCTCTCCTCCTCCCCCTGGCTCACAGATCATCTGTGATCATTAGAGGAGCTTTAAATTACTCTGAATGCTCCTCCGAGACTCCAATCAATTCCAAGTAAACAAAATCTCCTCAACATGTTTCATCTTATTAAACGGACAAATCTCTCTGCTGAGTCATTAATCTGAGGATGAAAGAGATACTTCAGTACGAGGAGGGGAGGAGGAGGACAAGTAGAAGTAAGAGGAGTAAAAGAAGGAGAAGGAGGAGGAGGAGAAGAAGTAAGAGGAGTAGAAGAAGGAGAAGGAGGAGGAGGAGAAGAAGGTAAAAGAGAAGTAAGAGGAGAAGAAGAAGGTGAAGTAAAAGAAGGAGGAGGAGAAGAAGGTGAAGTAGAAGGAGGAGGAGGAGGAGGAGGAGGGAGAGAAAGAGAAGGAGAAGAAGGAGAAGTAGAAGTAAGAGGAGAAGAAAAAGGAGAAGTAAAAGGAGGAGGAGAAGAAGAAGGAGGAGGTGGAGAAGTAGGAGGAGTAGAATAGGGAGAAGGAGTAGAAGAGGAGAGGAAGAAGAAGAAAAAAGAGAAGTAGAGGAGGAAGAGGAGAAGAAGAAGGACAAGGAGGAGGAGAAAAAGAGGAGGGAAGAAGAGGAAGATGAGGAGGAGAAGGAGGAGGAGAAATTTTTAATGAGCTTCTCTAAATTGAATCATTCGTTCATTCCTCGGATGTTTCTGTCCAGCTCTGGATCCTCCCTGACATCACTCTTCACCTCTGGCTCACTGCCAGCTGATACATGATTGGTTCACTGTGTCGGGGTCAGAGGTCACAGATGACTCATGCCCCTCGGGTAAAGAAGTATTCCTCACAGACACACAGCTTCCAAACAGTGTTAGCTCACACTGTTCCTGAAACAGCAGCTTTAGTTTTAGTGTTAACAGCAGGAATGTGATATGAAATATTTGGCAAATCAAACTATGCTTATAAAAACTGATTTTGGAGAGACTATAAACTTCAGGGGTGTGGACGGCCATGTTGCTTCTTCTTCTTCTTCCTCCAGTTTTATGTTGCATCACTGCTCTTTTATTTATCTCTCTTCTTGAGCTGCTAACTAAATATAATGGGAACGCCTCAATGCTAAAAGATAGACGGAAAAAGGAGGGAGTTATGTCTGGATGTAAACTGTGACATCCGTCATATACATGCAATCAGAAGGTCAAAGGTCGAAGGAAGGATGAAGGAAAGAAACCATAACAGACAGAGGAAATATGGTTAAACCGTGCTGCTTTTGTTGGTGTCAAAGTAACCGTAGAGAAACTAAACATGATTAGTAAGTGTTGATATCTCATCTCTGTGGAATGATCCGCTTTGTGTCATCATGTTCTCTGGTTCTGTTTTCAGGTCATCACATCGATTGTTGTTTTAAGAGAGTGAATTATCACCGGGTTCAGATTTCACCATTGTGCTCTTTCTAAATGTTTGGATTCAGTTTGGAGAGGAGAGAAGATGTGGAGGAGGAACAGGAGGAGGAGGAGGATGTGTTAGGAAAGAAGTGAGGAAAGATAATGATCGGGTTGATGAGGAAATGTGAAAGAGGATATTTGGGGTCCTGTGAAAGGAAGAGAAGGGCTAAACATAATTTCAGTCAGATGCATGTTGCTCAAACTGTGGTTACAGAGTCTGTGTTCCTTTAATGAATCCTGCAGCATTTACAGTAAGCTTTGGTTTCTAACAACCTGGTGTCAAGTGGGAACAAATCATACACCTGTCAATCACCACGGATGCTGATAAAGAGAACAGACTGAGATATTCTGAGTCATAAATTAAAATATTTTTAAAAATCCGATTCTGGGTTGTCACTCTCTCTAATGTCAAACATGCACAAACTACAGGATGTGAAAATAACAGCCCATCACTCACTACAGGAGCAGCCTACCTTCTTACGTGATCTCGTGAAATCTCATGAGATCTTGTATGATCTCGCAGGAAGCAAATGTAAGCTGTGTCCCAATCCATGGGCTGCAGTCTTTGAAGGAGGCGGTCCACGGAGGATGCTCCGTTCACAGCCTGCGTAGACCGTTAAAGCGCAACTGAAATGAGACGGTCTGGTCTACCCTTGCATCGCCAAATGCAGCTCCCGTCGCCTGGCAACAGGTAGCTAGCGGGCTAACTAGCTTGCATAACTAACATCGAGTAAGTTAACCAATTATTTAAAAGACAATATGTTTCAAAAGGCCCTTTCGTTTTCTTAAAAATGTGTAACGCAGCTATTCAATTGAGTTGAAACCAAAAATTTGGAGCACAATGCATATCGGGATTCGTTGGGCGCGAAGGCTCCATCGGGTGCATCCTTTGCAGCCTGGGAAATAGAGGACTTATCTGTAGGATCCTTCGAATTGGGACAGCCTTCGGTGTGCTTCTGTGACGCAAACGCCCTTCAAATACGGCCTTTGAAGGCTGCAGCCCCTGGATTGGGACACAGTAAACAGACAGCCTTCTGCGGTGAGAAATAAACTATATCAGAAGGCTGAACAAGTCTGGATGAGAACATGTTGAACAGGTTTGTCTGTTCTTCAGCAGGAACTGGAGTTAAGATGTTCAGTAGTGGCATGCTAGCTAATGTTAGCCTCAGGGCTGGATTTTTTAGTGCTCCAAAACATTGTCAGCTGTCCGCCTCCTTCTCTCCCTCTCTCTCATTGGCTGTTTCTGCTCAGAAAGTTCTGACGTAATATCTGGATCTTAAATCTTAAATATAGAACATGTTTGAAATGATTAAGACGTCCCTGATCAATCTGCGAGCGTAAAGTCTGCACATTACTAGATAATCTGGACCCAGAGCAGATTGTCACGATAGATGAATCAGGTGTAAATGGGCCCAAACCTCCTGCAGTCTGAGCCCGGCCTGGGTCACTTTTCCTGACTGGTTTACAAGTTCTGCTGACTTCATCAGCCTTTGATGCAGCAATAATCAAACATCTTTAAGCCTGTCTCAAAACAAACACAATTGAATAAAAAGGAAAGGAAAGGAAAGGAAAGGAAAGGAAAGGAAAGGAAAGGAAATTAATAAATAAGATGTTTGATAAAGAAGAGAGAGAGAGAGAGAGAGAGAGAGAGAGAGACAGAAGTGCAGCTGTCATCTCTCTGACTTTCTGTGTCTTCTCTTTCAGCCCCTCTCTTCATCACTCTTTCTTTTCCCTCTGTTTGTGTCCATCTTCTCCTTCAGTTTAACTCTCTCACACAGGCCTCCCTCTTCTCTCCCCTCTCCCCTCTCCCCTCTTCCCTCTCCTCTCTCCTCTCTCCTGCTGTGTGTTGTGTTTCGAGCTGATATCAGAGTTCCTCTAAGTTCAGGCCGAGCTGAGCGAACGTCCAAAGACTCCAAAGTAACTTCATCTCTTAAATCTGTTGACATGAACTCTTCACACACTGAGAACATCTCTGTTTTTACTGAGCAGATACAAACATCTGGATCTACACACACACACACATGCCCTGTTTCTCCAAAGATACAAACATCTGCACGTTCCAACACACACTTACACACACTCTGCACAAACACTTGGATGTTCACGTACACAAACTTCTTCTTCTTCTTCAAACGATGAAAAACATCTGCCCACACAAACACACACACACACTGAGGCTGTCCACACGTGTGTGTGTGTGTACAGTGGATGAAGAAAATCCTCCTGTGATTATCTTCATCAACAAACAGCAGAGTGCAGCTATGTGAGAAATGAGCACGGTAACTTTGGTGTCCAGATGTGGATGAAACTTAAAGCTGTTTGTGTGTTTCAGACTCTCTTCAGACTGATTCTCAGAGACACTGAGCCTCTTCATCAGTGTGACGACATAAACTGGGAGGAATCTGACCTCTGACCCCGAAAGCAAAGTGTTACTTACTTTGGGATTTTATTTTGGAATCATCCGAGCTGTGACCGCATCAGCTGATCCTGGTGTCACTTCATCTTCACAGAACTCACTGAAATGATAAGAAATTATGATTTCATTAGGTTATAATTAAACATACAAAGATAAGAAGAAACAATACAGACAAATAATCTCATAAAAGCTACGTAAATATTAAAAATGGTAACCCCTTCCTGCCTGCTTGGTCTCTTTTCTCTGCTCCAAAAAAAGTCAAATAATAACAACAAAAGCATTTTTTAAGTAAATAACCAGAAGCTGTATTTCAGTTTAACATTTAATATATATTTTAGTGCTGAAGTGCTTTTAAGCTTCTATAAATATAGGATAGTAAAAAGATGACTCGGCACCAACCAAGAAAAGTTATCTGTTTCTGAGACAGATCTTGAACAAAGTTAATTCTCCACATATACATATATAAAGTTCAAACATGTAGGGATGCACAATCTTCCTCTCTCTCTTTCTAACATGACCAAAGACACGCCATTAAAGACAAAACATACTTGAGGGGGGATTCACTAAAAGATGCGCGGCTTTTACGCCTGCAAAACCTGTGCAAATGAGACAAATAGACTCAAAGCCTCATTCTCAAAACACACGCAGAGGGTTAAATGCACCTCAAAGTGTGCTGCAGAGCAAACAGCGTCTCTGTGCTCCGGAGCCGTTTGTGCATATTTGAATAAGTCATTAAGCAGATATTCGGGGGTAATTTGGCCTCTTTCTATGCAAATGAACTTTGTGGCAAAAAGCACCTTATTCACAAACAGCAGCGCTAACAGCACCGCGCAGTTAGAGTGAAAGTACTACTGTCTGCAGAGAGCTGGTGGTAACCGCAGCGCAGAATTATAAGGGCTGTCACGCTAAGTTTTCAGTGATCATGATGACAATTCCACCTTTTGTGTGAATAAAATGTATTGGTAAGTAAAAACAATATGTTTATGATATATTGTCATTATTATTAAGATCAGGAGACCAATCAGTCCGGGGCTGTGCGAGGCTCAACCTCGGCACACGGGCACACTTTGGAGCCATTACGTATTAGAAATATAAGCCTCTAAAATAAGTTTGAAAGAAGCTTTTTGTGACTACAGAACCTGATGGTATGGATTAAGATATAATTGAATCATTGCAGGAAGCTGTAGTATGAACAAAAAGTGTGATGAACACTCTGAAGTTCAGCATCAACGGAGAGGAGAAGTCTCTGTTGCTGAGACAGAAACCGGTCGAACACGGGGTAATTTTCTGTCATTTTAGTGTCAGAATGTTCTGAAGACATGTGGCCTGTAAAAAGTGTATTCAATTTTTACTACGCAAAACAGCCAGGTGGAAGAGAGTGTCGGTTTGGGGACCTCAGAATTAAATCTCTGACCTTTTGCAGATGACATGACTTTGTTTGCTTCAAACCTCCAGCAAACACTAGAATATACATCTTTAAATACATAATGATACATTTTAACAGGAATAAAGCAACAGAAAAGTTCAAGCAAACACTTTGTTATTTGTCTTTAAATCTACACATGCATTAAAAACTATTATTTCCTGGTCCATCAGGGTTCTGGTCATCATTTTGGACCTCTGGACCTCTAGTCTCTATTCTGTTGGACTGACCATGAAAACCTTGTAAAAGATAAAGTCAAGTAAATTCATAAAGCCCATTATCTTCACAATCTTTACAGCATATGACACCTTGAAGAAACTAACTGTAACTGTGAAACAATGGCAGAAACTTCTGGAAGATTAAAGAGAAGACACAGAGATAAAGAGACATCAGTGTGTCTGTAAAATCTGTCCTCTTTTCTGTTAAAGTCTGTTTCTTGTTTTTCTTTCTGCATTGAGACGACCACGAGGAGGAGGAGGAGGAGAGGAAGAAGAAGAGAGACGTTCTGGGTTTGTAATCAGACAAACTCTCCACGGTCTACCTCCACATTAACCTGCTGTCAACACCAGTTAGACAGAGCACCGAACATGCTGCCCTCAGCGGTTTGGATGGTTACTCTTGAACCTGCCATCAAAGAGCCTGTCAGCCTGTAGGTGTATGAAATGTTTAATTGTGAAACTGTTTTTTTCATTTTTCAAACATTCACCCGACAAAGATCGAAGTAGGATTGAAAAGTTGTGATCATTAAAAACTTTTTGTGTTTGGAGAAAGTGCTTCAACTTCCTCTCAGCTCACACTGGAAATATATTTCCTCCATCCTTGCTTCTTTTCCCTTTTGAAGGAGCTGAGATGTGAAAAGAGACGTGAAAGCCAGGAGCCTCGATACTCAAATGGAAAGCATCCGTGTTTGGCCGCATTAAGCTGTTTCCAAAGGTAAAGAAGTCTAAAATCACAGCAGGCAGAGAAGCAAAAGCCAGACCGAGGATTTAGATCACAAGGAGGCAAAATGAAGGCTGGATGGCCGAGGCTAACAGAGGCAAGAGACAATCTGATACCAGAGTTTAAGAGCAACAGGGCAGGTATATAAAGTTATTAGAGGATTAGGAATAAGGCCTGTCATGAAAATAAGTCTAACAAGCTTCTACTCAGTAGTTAAAATGAAGTCTGCTGTACCTGGACCTTTGGGTGTCATTTACCAACATCTGCTGTGAGCATCTTCTCTTCAGGTTCTGGTGAATCTATCAGCGTCTTTAATCTACGACCTGCTCCTTCAGGTGACAGATTATACCTGCAGAGCCTTTAGACCCAGCAGAGTTAAGTCATTCATGAAGTCAAGAGTTCAATCTGAGTAAAAATGTGACAATGAGTTCAACTTATCCTGCAAATAAACACAAATTACACTCTCATAACCTCAGCTCTTTGGCTAATGTTAGCATGCTAACAACCAGGAACGAGATGGTGAATATCGCTACTATTCACATTAGCATATTAGCATTGTGAAAGTGAGCATGATGCCATGCTAGCATTCGCACTTAGCAGACTCAGTTGCTAGCTTGGCTGTAAAACGTTTACTGGATTTGTCACAGAAACCATCTTCCATTCACCATGGATGTTTGTGTCGACACTGACAGTTTAACATATCTTACATCACCAAACAATACTTTACAACAGATGACACAGAGGAGCTTCCAGGGGACACTTAATAAACACCAGCAGAGCTTCGTCAAACATCTGCTTTTTCTCTGAAGCTCTGTGTTCAAATGTGAGCTGCTCTGTGGACAGACTGATGGATTCAGCAGAGGAAGGACGCAGCAGATGGTCTGACTGATCGTACTGTAGGTCAGGAGCTCAAAGTTACTTATATGCATGAATAAGAGCTCCAGTTAAAGTGAGACACGTCTGCTGCATCAATGACGTCTTGACCTTCTCTCTCTGTAAGCTACAATATCTGCATTCCTCCTTTTACGTTAAGTCTCCTCAACCACAGGACGTTGTTCACTTTACATCCCTGATTAGTTTGAAATAAACAGGAGGATCATTTGGATTCAGAGAGAAATAGAACCATCAGAAAATACTGAAAACTTCACAGTAGTGAGTGCATAACATAAGAAACACTGCATTTAAAGTGTCAGAAAAAAAGGCCAAAGACTGAGCACAGCAAGAGACTTTTAATCAGTACGCCATTGTCCATCCATCTTCCTGCCACACGTGTGTTTATTCAAACATGAGTTTTTCTGTTGTGAAATTCTCAGGTTTCTGACGCACACACACACACACACACACGCACATGCACACGCACACGCACACACAGGGCAATAATAAAGCTAACAGAGGGAACCTGTTTCTGCGAGTGTGTCGTATTTAATACAGTGTCCCTGCAGGGAGAGAGGACAGAGGGGTCAGTATATCAGAGGGCTTCCATGTAGTAACAAAACACACACACAGTTAACATGGACTGCATAATGTGTAGATTCAATGCACAGGTATAAATCAGACTGAAATCTGCAGATAAGTCCATGAACATTACTGCTAACATTGCTGCAAACATAAAAATGCTAACTTGTTCATAAGGCTAAACCTAACCCTACTTCCTGTAAGCAGTGTTATAGGAATATTCAACCTTATTGGTGTCAGTTTGTGTCACTTTCACTGTTGGTTTCTCTCAGGTGTTTGAGGTAAGCACCTGTTTTTTCCCATCTGATTTTACAGCCTGAAATGTATTTGAATTAGTAATTACCAAAGACAAAACGTTTCTCTCATGCATGTGCTGCTGTTGATTCAAGTCACTGACACTGGGCAGTTTGAGGACCTCTGTTATCCACATATTAATGCTATTTTCTGCAACACATGCAGGAAATGTTTGCCTCAGGTCACAGCGGGGAAACTTTACACACAATATCTGATATCTGATCTGATATCTTTTAAATCGTGCAAACTTCCACCCTTGATCCATTTTTGTTTCACATGCAGGTTAATATCTGAAGAGATTCGGGGTGAATATAAAGTAAAAACTATATTTCCCAAAACTACAGCAGCGGCCCCCCTCCTCTGAACTTCTTTTACCCTCTGTGTCTGTATAATGTTGCTTTTTTTTCTCTGCATTGCCCTTGTTGCTTCAGATTTTGCTTTGCATCAGTGTCCTCTGCACCCTTATGGAGCCGAAACCTGATATCTGAGTATCCATATATGTGGAACAGCGTGCAGCTCTGCACAGACACGAGGCTCCCTGCAGCTCTGCAGGGTTAAAGTTTGGAAAATGTGTATTAAAACCTGAAGCACAGCCAGGACTGCAGCAGGGTCTGCAGATAAAAACATCATCTCTTATTGTATATTCCTGCACTTTGTCTGATTTTGCAGCTTGTTCTTGTCGTTATCAGGCCACTTGGAAGACAAATATGATGATTTACTCTTGCTTTTACTCTTTGCATAACTCACTCTGATTGGATGAGTCAGCTAAGCACCTAAAATAAAGCTGTGAGGATTCATGCTGCACATGTAGGAGTGTTTTTCCTTTCACATGACTGATGGTACTTGGCATAATGTGGGCCATTGAGCGGCCCGGTGGGGTGAGCTCAGCCAATCTGGAATTTCACCCAAGTGTGAAATGGAATTTCTTGTTCTGCCTCCCGAGGCCAAGAGCTTTTTACTCAGACTGATGACACGAACAGGGGGCGTTAAGGAGAAAATCCACCTTAAACCCAACACTTTTAAGACGGTTTAACATGAGACAGATCATTAGTAAGTGAAGCTGAAAATAACTGTACAGCACATCTTTTTCTGCAGACACAAAACAGACGCTTTATGATGTTTATAACCTGGACTCTGCAGGTGAGGAGCGTTGAAAATCCTCTTTTAACATAGCAGACTTCTTGCAGCTGGCACTCAGACAAACACAGCAGTGATTCTTCACCATAATGAGGGAAGTGTAACGGTGAAGCGGTTCTCCTGAAACTGACGTGATCTGCTGGACTGAAGCCGAATCACTCTGCTGGAGTAGCTGGAACAGAAACATTCAGTCCAGTTGTACGGGGATTGTTAAGAGTAGAGACTCTTTCCTTTCAAAGGATCTTTGGCCCGAGCACAGACACCCGCTTGCAGAGAGCACATCAACAGACAATTTCTTTGTCATTCGGAGTCATTTAATTGCAACCCAGTGAGCCTGCTCCTTTTAACAGGTCTCGGGTCAGTTCATGAGAGTTGTTATGCTGAGTGTATACAGCTCACACAGAGCAGACTTTATCTTCTATCAGGAGTAAACAGAGGAGGAGCTGCAGGGCTCATAGAGGGAAGCAGGACACATGCTGGGCGATGATAAGAACACAAGCATGCAGCCAAACATACACGAGTATACACATACTTACATGTATATACATAAACACACCACAGAGTGGACTGTTGATGTTGGACAGTGTGGGAAATTCCACTGAATACACATATTTCTGTAGCATACCGGTTCATCAAGAGCTTTCAGGGTAAATTAGCTTCAGATGCATCTAAAAAGGAAAATAAAATTTGACTATTAAGTACAAAAAGTGTTTGAATGTCTCCAGTAAATGTCTTGAACTGGCTGCAACATAATCCTTGATGGATCAAAGTGCATCCACTAAAAGCTCTTGTTGTTTCCACTGCCAGATTGTTATTCTAAGTGTCTGACAATATTACAGAAAGGATCCCTACAGAGATAGACCTTTTGACTGCAGAGGAAGATGATTTTTTTAACCACAAACAGACGTTGCATTGCTCTCTTCAAACACACCAGACTTTATTCACAAAAATAGTGATTTTACCTCACAGGACACCGGAGCTACTGCTCTATCTCTGTCTCAATCAGTGAGTGTTTTGGGATTATTGTGTGACTTTGTTGTTTTAAAATGGTTTGGTCTGATCCAAGACAATATTTGTATCGCACACAACAACACAATCAAACTAACCAATCAAGGTAGCAGTAAACCAAAGGCTCCTGTGTTCTGTGAGGTAAAATTACTGATTTTGTCAATGGAGTCTGGTGTCTTTGGAGAGAGCGATGTAACGTCTGTTTGTGGTTAAAGAAACAGTTTAGAGTTAGTTTCTGCTTAACATCCCTGCTTTACCATTTCCTTTCTTCGGTGAATGTGTACTGTCCCTGAGAATAAACATAATTGTATCAATATATTTTCAAGTTGGTAGAGACCACAAACAGAGCTCAAACAGACTGAACACTGGACTCAAACCCGCTAAATAAATGATCATGTTTCTCCGTAACTGCTGTGATGTAATCGTCCATATTAACCTGAAAGGTGTCAGTACCTGGCATTTGTTATGAAGACACCCTGCAGACCTGTCAGGGTTATGAGTTTGACCTTTGACCCCAATGCTTAGCCGTGTGGGAGGTGTTGGAGTGTTGCAGCATCAGTGTGTGTGCCAGCAGGGACTCATGGGGCCTTTAGAGCAACGTGGAGTCTGAGTGAACTTTCACAGTTAGACCCTAAAAGTGTGACCTGTGTGGCCTGTGTGTGTGTGTGTGTGTGTGTGTGTGTGTGTACCTAATGGTTATTGATCTGAATCTGCTGTTTTTTCCTTCTTTTTTTCCAAACATCTTCACTTTTATTCACAATTATGCTTCTTTTATATGTCAGAGGAGTGAGCTAACTTAATACTTATGCGTCGTCTTAATCTTTTTTACACATTCTATAATTGAATTTTCTTTATTTGTTATACCCTGTTCTTGTCAATTGATTATTTTGCATTATTTTCCTTATTGTAAATCTGCACTTTGAGCTGCTTATCTGTTTGCATTGCATTTGTGCAAGATGCAAAACAAACATGCTTATTTTTCTTTATTATAATACATGCAGCCACATCTCAGTCTGTGCTTTAATACGAGACAGGACCGACAGCTGCATTTAGCAGCAATGTGGTTTAAAATGAATCCTGAAAAACAAAATAACAAGCAGTGTTATCTAGGATCTAAAACTCTCATCTTGCAGCATCCCTGAACATTTACAACCTGTTCCTGCTCAAAACATCACAATCTTATGAATATTTTTTAAATTCTATTTTAACTTTGTGCATTTGTTCTTCTTCCTTCCCTCTGTTTATCCCCCTTTTTTTGTCTATCAAAGCACTTTATAAACTCTTTTTAAAAGTCCTGTATAAATAGAGATGTTACCACAACCTTAACCTTTAACAAACATACAGTCACATATCTTCATGTATAAAAAATCAACTGGTCCGAGTAACAAATAAACTCGTTTTCATAGCTTACCAGAAAATAATATGTACACAAAGTTCCTCCAATGTACTCAAGTTTGAGGTCGTGTGTTTTAAAGGGTTAATGAAGGCATGTTAATTGGTCGTTCATTTCCTCACTGTGAAAAACATCTGACAGATTTATTACAGTAATAACAGCCACAGTGCTGCTCTGCATGGAGATTATGTGAGAGCACAAAGTTGTTCCTTGTTCTGAGTCACAGAAAGGCCTCATCAGTTACACAGCTGTTACAGTAAAGTAAAAGTACTGTTATAGTGTACTGCTGTGAAAGTGTTTAAATTAGTGCCAATAAAAATAAGAGAAATTACCAGGAATGACTGCCTGACTACAGCTGCTTCAGGGTTTATGAACTATTTTAATTAAAGATCATAAAACTTTCTTCATCAGGCTCCGAGGAAACAACGTGAAGTTTAACTAAACACAATATAAAACCGGGAAGAGTTACAGAAATGTTAAGCAATCTAACAGTAAAACACATACGCACATAAAGTCTGCAACACAGAGCCAGTTTGACACAAAAAAACTATTTTAGAGGTTAATTTATATTCTCCAAAACTTTGGTGACGAGCTGCTTTTAACGAGCCTGTGTTTTATGATGTGGTTAAAACCTTCAGAAGAGGTCAAACGGGCAGAGAGATGTAGCTTCATGGTGTTAGATTGGACCCCCGGGGGCTGTGATTCACTAGACGAGCTGTCAGGTCCATCTGATGGTGATAAAACTATATTTACTCTGTGTGCAGAGTTAACAGGTTACATAAGACCCAGAGTTTAAGAACAAATGAGGGGTATAAATTTGCAGTCAGACAATACATCATATTTCTTTTTAAAGCTATATATAACAAGACTAGGTCAAAACCTACACTGATTGCATCAGGTCAATGTGCGCTTTTGTGGGCAAAGTGTTACAAGGACTTTCCTTATGAGACTGATGACAACGTGTTTGAAAGCAGGTGCGCGCTGCGGACGTAGGTGAGGACAGCGGACGAGCAGCGGAGGAGCAGCCCCGCCTACTCCCCAAACAAAGTATCCAGAGCCGTATAGACAGAGAGTCGCGTTAGTGGAGGTCCAATATGCTCCATGATCCACCATTGCGATGTCGCAAATCTCTTTCTCTACGGCTGTGAAAGTACCGTCACTCATTCACTCACTCACTCAGTCACATACAGACCCATGTGCAGGGCTGACCCCGGCGGTCAGCCAAAAACTGAAATGCATGTAAAACTTCTCTTTCAACACGTGTTCTGTCTGATGGCAGACACATCACTGACTTTGTGATGCTGAAGGTTTTGTGCAGCAGATGTGACCACACATGTTAGTTCTTTGGTATTAAAGCATTTCGTTAACTTATATAGTGATGGACAGAGACTGAGCCTGGGCTCAAGCTACAGGAGTTTTGTGCAGATTTATTCCTGACTCAGCCCTCCTGACAACCAAGGAGTCTGGCTGGGTCCTCGGGTACCGATGTTCAGCCCTTATAAGATAAGATGAAGCTTTATTGAACCCACAGCAGGGACATTTTCGGTGGTCAACAGCAGCAAAGAAAGGTGTACAGTATAACCAAACAATCAGAGCAGAGAAATACAGAGCACAGGAAAGTGAACATTAGAATGACAGGACTTTACAATCTTGGACTTGTTTGGGGCAGATTATTTCAAACATGTTTAATCATATAGATCTGAACTCTGGATGATTAAGTCGGAACTCTCAAACCACCGGACCACAGCAGCCAATGAGAGAGAAGGAGGCCGAGCTGCTGACTGCGTTTTAAAGCATTGGTAAATATCATAGCCCTGAGGCTATTGTTAGCTAGCATGCAGTTGACAAATAACTTAGAGGTACGATCTCTCCTCCAGTTCTTGTTGAAGAATAGAAAACTTGTGTTGAGCGAATGTCCATAAACACTTCCGCTCCAGACTCGTTCAGCTTCTGCTTTAGATCGGAGCCGTGGCGATAATGACCCGGGTCTACTGCAGAGTCATTTGGCCCGGGTCTGAAAAAAGCCTAGTGTTAGCGGGTGTTATTGGGAAAGCGGCTTTAGACGAGTGCTAACAGATGTCAACAGTATGTCTATGATGGCCAACAGAGTTCTCAGTCTGTATCGAGAAAGAGAGACTAAAGTCTGAGATCATAAACACACAGACTCATTTTCAGGACTTTTACTGCGTTCTTGTTTTATGGGGCCACACAGCGCAGTGAAGAGTGACAGGAAGTCAGTCAGAGAGCAGACGGACCCCTCAGTGCTTAAAACCAACAACGCGCCGAGTGTGTCCGTCTGCTCAGGAAACACAAAATCTCACATATTACACATTAAAATGACTTTCAGGTCGTTTCTGCAGGCTCTTAATTTGAAAAGACACCAGTGACTGAGAGAACTACAGGCCTTACAATACACATAAATTCAGCACCTCTGGCTGTGATAAACCTAGGTGTATGAAAGAAGAGATGTGTTCAAACATGTCAGCACGCCTGACTGTGATCAGTCGATGGACCAGTCGAGCTGATTGAACCAGTAAGGGAGTGGGTGTCTGTTTAAGCTCCTGAGAGGCCAACACAAAAGTCTCTTTATATATTTCTGTATCTCTCTTCACTCCCACATAAAAACACAGATTCTTCACAGCAGCTGTGCTGGAACAAAAGAAACGTTTCTGATATCCCACGTTTGAAAAAGAAATCACGCCTACTGAAGAAGGATGTTATTTGACTGTTTAATATGAAGCAGGTTTTGTCTTCATCTCTACCTGCAGATGATTTGGTTGCTGAATCATTAAACTAACCCTCTGAAACACTCGGGACGTTATTATAAACAGAGGGTTGGTTTAGAGCCTGTGAGCCACATGAGGGCTTCACAGAGTTGTTATGTGGCACAGATCTTTTTCAATCTTCAGTTTTAAAGACATCATCTCAAAGATTTCAGTTTCGTTCTCTTTGGCTGCACCTAATGGCGATAAACTGTAATTGCGGGAGCACACTTCCTACATATCCAGATCTAGACATAACTCTTGATTTTCCTCGCTGACGGTCACTTTCCTTTTCAGACTGTTTGCCTTCATTTGAGCATCGAATTAGTTTCTTTTTCTTTGGATTTTCACTTATTTTTGAAGTTGTATCTGTAGTCATCGATCTTTTCTTTGTTTGTTCAGCCATAGTAGATTACTGTTTACTCGTAAGGCTTGCAGAGAGCGGAAAAGCAGCAGCTTAGCTCCGCCTACCCTCTCTGCCAACCACTGCTGGATGATGGAGAACGCGTCACTAACTGGTCGCCGCTTGTGATTTTTACCGTGAAAGTCGCCACAGACACAGAGTCTGTAATAATACTATATACTGCAAATGGCTTTCATCAGTAGGCCACAGGCTCAATCACCATTGTGTCACCTCATTCGGCAATAGATAGTGACTTAACAGAAATTTACAAGATTGAGATTATTACTTTAAAGATGCTTTTATGGAAATCTGAAGGCAGAGACATGCTGACACTTCATCTGCCAGAGCTGGATAGTAACCTACAAGTGCTCCAATCAGTACAGCCATATAAGTTATTAGTTCCTACACTTCCTCATTTGTTCTAATGTGTTGAAATAAGAGCACCAGTCAAGTAAGCGAGTTAAGGAGAGGAGGCCTCTCATCCCTGAGGTGAAAGATTTGTTCAACCCATGCAACAGAAAGCAATCAAGTTAGCAATAATAAAAATGCAATGTTCATTTAGACTTTCAAAATAAAGGTCCAGTAAGTTGTCAGATCGCAAGTACCCCAAAAGAAGCCTCCGCCTAAGGAAGCGTCACAAACCTCTCTGTAGGCCTAGTGGGGTCATCAGCTTATGTTAAACAGGCCAAAAAAGTAATCTTAACTAGGGTTAACTGTTTATGTGCCTAACTAGCATAACATTTGTACGTGTATTACTTGCATCACATGACTTAAAAAGAAGTCACTTTCTTAAGAGAAATCGATGTCTACTTCTGGTGTCACTTGGAAATTGAACACTGATGTCCGACTTCTACGGCACATCCAACTATAATCCAGAGCCTTGGTTCTCAACTGGTGGGTCGGGAACCAAAAGTGGGTCACGGAGCTGTTTTCAGTGTGTCACTTGAAAGATGTGTGCTTGAAAAAACGTTGTGGCCAAAAGTCGACGCTGTGCTTTTATTTTGAAGAGCATGGGTTTCCTGATGTGCATGCAGTAGTTTATTCACACTCCATGTACCCACTGATTGGGTAATCCCAGCTACAGTTACATTTACATTCTTGAAACTTGCAGTAGTTGCATTTATGTTGCACTTTTTCAGTTTATTTCTGTTGAACAAAAAAGGCTGTTCATTGAATGAATTGTAGAGGGAATATGTTCTTGACTGGTTGGTCAGTGAGGCTAGACCAGCTGAGAACCACTGCTCTAGAGAACAGCATCCAGAAATGAAGCTACAGGGGAACCTAGAGAGTTGTATTTTGAAGCTTTGGGCCGCTGACCAAGCCGTTGCATTTGACTAGCGGTTGGGAAAAGGTTCAGTTACAACTTGGTTTTTTTTAAACAAACAAAACATCTCAGCAGTGAAACTTTGATGTTGATTTTTTATCTTTAGATATGAGCCTGGCTAGCTGTTTCCTTCTGTTTCCAGTCTTTATGCTAAACTAGGCTAACTGGCTTGAAAGTGGTCTCTTTTAACTCTGATTTTCTGGGGAAAAAACAAATTTTCTTTGAAATGTTTTCTTTCCCAGCATTATTTATCATTTAAATTTAATTTTATATCTCTTTGTGTTTATATTCAATCATCCAGGAATTAAAATAATATGTTCCCTAATCTCTTTCAGTTTGTTTTTGCCACCACATGAAGAAAGAACACTGGTTATGTAAGAGGAACTTTAAGAAGCGATGACACAAACTCTGGACGTTGGCCCTGACCTTCCCCTGATGATTCCCTCTAAAATGAGCAACAGGAAGAGTTTAAGTTAGTTTGACTGTGGAGGATATTTGTTCTGGGACTTGAACAACTTTATAAACTGCAGTAAAAGCAAAAACTCAAGAGCGAGAATCTGCAGACGCAGAGGGAAGTTTGACCTCTTCAGGTCGCTGGATGTAGTTTCCTGAGAGGACAATGGAGAGAGATCTGCTGAGTCAGAATATATCATATATCTGAGTTTTCATCAGTGAAACAGGCTGTAATGGCTGCAACATAATCCCTGATGGATCAAAGTGCGTCCACTAAAAGTTCTTGTTTTTTCCACTGAGGCTCAGATTGTTATTCTAAGTGTCTGACAACATTACAGAAAGTAATCCTACAGAGATAGACCTTTTTGTTACAGAGGAAGATGATTTTTTTAACCACAAACAGACGTTATATCGCTCTCTTCAAACACACCAGATGCCATTGATAAAAACAGTGATTTTACCGTACAGAACACAGGAGGAGTTGCTGGTCGACCGCTGCTCGGTGAGTTTGTTCGTGTTATTGTGTGTGACATAGATTTTGTGTTGGATCTGAAGTAGCCTTTTAAAACATCAAAGTAAGACATTTACAGAAATAGATTAACCGATTGAGGCAGTGGGAACGCCTGCGCCCTGCAAGTGAAAATCATTGTTTTAGTCAATGGAGTCTGGTGGCTTTGAAGAGAGCGATGTAACGGCTGTGCAGGACTTTGAGGGCTTGTTTGTAAAATGATCTCTATGTCTTTTTTGCTCGAGACTAACAATATATGCAGCAATGAAAAAATTAAATCATTAAAAAAAAAAATTGTATTCAAATATGTGTAAAGCTTCCACTTTTAACAACAGAGCGTCCTTTGGCTACAACCCTCTCTCTCGCCTCCAGAAACGTTTCTTAACAAGATACATTTCTTCCGTCACATTTGCAGATTTGGAAAACCTCCCTTCCCTATAAATTTAAAATGTTTGTTAGCAAATAAACAGCTTAATGATTCTTTCTTCAGCATTTATAAAACTACAAGAACCCCCCTCACACGGTGCAGCAGATTGATTTCATCCTGCTGCGGATTCTTCTCTCAGTTCATCATTTCTCTGGAGAGTTTGAAGACCTGGAGGTCACCAAGCATGGGGCAAGATAAGCTCTGAGTGAGTGTGTGTGTGTGTGTGTGTGTGTGTGTTTTGCATGATGTCATGTGACTAATTGAAAGCAGGATAGGTGTGTGAGAGTGTGTGTGTGTGTTTAAGGATAATAACTTGACTTATAGGCTTTAGGGAATAAAGCTGCTCTGTTGACAGGATGACTTTGTTGCTATAAATCTCAGCGCACACACACACACACACACACACACACAGATCAGTGCATGTAACACACCTCTCCAGGAACATTGATCTTTCTAACAGCTGTTTCTGTCTGCAGACACACACTCATAAATATGCAGGTAGATGCACTTAAATCAATCAGATACACACACCTCACACACACAGTCAACAAAAATATGCATAAATATTCAAACACACAAAGCAGCCAATCGTCAGTGAGTGTGAAGTGTCAGCCTTTGTATAAACACACACTCGTCACATACAGCAGCTGTGTCAGTGCCTCCTACATAAGGATTCACTTCACTCTATTGTTTCTTTATAGCTCTGTTTATTACCTGCTGTGCGGAGGAATCTGGGAACATATGCAAAACCATTACTGAGCCAGTTTTACAGCGACAGAAGAAGAAGAGTACATTTATCAGATTACAAACAGACACATGTCGTATTCAATCATCTATTTATCTTTTAACAAACAACGTTCAGTAAAATGTTTCATGGGACTTAATTCACTGTGACATCCATTATATTTTAAAACACTTCATTAAAGAACCTCCTCTGTGTTATCTAAACACACGCACACACACACACACACACACACACACACACACACACACACACACACAGACACACACCATGCATTCAGTGTGTGACAATAAAACAGAACAGCAGCACAGTCTGCTCGGCACGCTTCATTAAACCACAAACCTCATTAATGTGATCATGTTCACATTCAGCTGATTTCAACCATTGTTCACACGTCTGAACCAATAACAAGAGGACCAGTGAATGTGGCCCTGACAGAACCCACCTTACCAACACACACACACACGCACACACACACACACACACACACACACACACACACACACACACACACTCTTTAGGCATTTAATTCAAACACAATTGAACCAGTGACCTCCTGCTGAGTCCATATAATCACCAATTAAAACAACCTCCCACCCAATGATTCCAGGGCAGCAATGTAAATATATATACATGTATATGGATGTGTATTTACCATAAAAAGGGTGATTGGTTGATTCCTGAACCTCCACAGAGTAAAGATCTCCTGACTGCAGACACCTCGAGGGACTGACACCAGGGTCGCCTGATAAACTACAGAGAATAACTTTTTTTTTTTATGTTTTCAAATCAAAATCTAAAGTTTTTCACAAACATCACTTCATTTTCTATGTAACTGTCGAGGGTTTGACTAATACCTGAAAAATAATAATACAATTCCATACATTTCTAATGCAAATATGAAAACATTTCCATTAAAATAATGTCCACTGTCACAACTTAATAGACACCCTGCAGCCAATCAGAATGGAGAGTTCATCCAGAGCATGGTATACATCCTGATGATGAGCTGATCATCGTGCATTATCCCCTACATGCCTGTTCTCTGTGACATGAAGTGAAATGACAGATGTCTGGTTCCACGTTAAAGACTTGTGCCTCCTGATGTGCAGATGAAACATTGTTCAGGACTGCTCCTGCGTCCCACAAAGGGTACACGAACCACAGTTTTGGAATCAATCCTTCAAGTATCGAGTACACACACACACACGCACACGAACTTGACAGAATTTGAACTCAGCTGCTGCAGAGCTAAAGAAGTAGATGATGGGAGAGTAAAAGAGAGAGAGAACTAAACAGAAGGGGGGAGAAGAGAAGAAAGGAGAGATGGAGGCAGAGAGATGGGGAAAGAGAGGGTGAGGGAGGGGAGGATGGGGGCAGAGTGGGGGAGGGCGAGCAGCAGATCTGACCTCTCATGTTGTGTTGATGTTTTCTCTGGCAGCTCGTCGCTCTGAGCCGAGCTCACTGAGGGGTTCATGAGAAACTGGCTCTCCGTGACTCTGAGAGCAAGAAAGTCCGGCACACAGGGAGGAGAGAGAGAGGAGAGAGGAGGCACTGAGAAGAGAGAGAGAGAGGGGAGAGGAGGAGGAGGAGAGAGGAGGACAAGGACAGAGAAAGGAGATTGGAGGCACTGAGAGGAGAGAGAGGAGAAAGGAGAGAGAGAGAGGAGGCACTGAGAGGAAAGAGATGAGGAGAGAGACAAGAAAGAGAGAGCGAGAAGACTGCATTGCACTGAGAGGAGAGAGAGGAGGAGGAGAGAGGAGGCACTGAGAGGAGAGAGAGGAGGAGGAGGAGAGAGGAGGCACTGAGAGGAGAGATTATGCTAAAGAAACAGGCAGATGTATGCAGGAGGAAGCTGAATATTAGGAGATGTTTTAAACATGGAGGTTGGATATCACAGGAAGAGTTTAGACGGGGAGAGGGAATCCCTGATAGCTTCTTATCCCTGAGTAAAGGGAAACATTAGCCAATGTCGTTCTTTTATCTTCGTAATCACATTAAAAGTCTGAGAGTGAAACAGAATACATGTGTCTGTTTGTTATATCGCTAACCACTGAAAAGCTCTCAGCCTTTGGTTGGTAGTGTGGTCAGCTTTGTGGAGGATCCTGATCACTGACCGGTTTCCTGTAAACATGGTTTTTGAGCAATCAGCTTGTTGCAGAACATGTAAACTTGTTCTCAGATTTCCTGCCACAAAACCAATTCTTCTTAATCTCCCCAAAAACCCTGGAAAACCCTGAGAGCAGGAGGACTTGGCTTCATGCAAAGATATCAGAATAAGAAGTAAAAGACGGGAACAAAGAGAAGGCAGCTAGGGCTCGGTGATTGACAAGTCACATCCACAACTTGAAGAACGTAGAAGTTCATTTAGACGCATCTGTTAAAATCTGTTGTAGCTAGTCAAAGTTAATAACACTTACTGTGTTTTAATCGTGCTTCTGCTAAAAAAGCTAGCGTTAGCTAAAAACTAAGCTTTGCTAACCTCCTCGCTCCTCTTTAGCTCCACCTTCTCATCCAAATATGGTCACCTCTGGCTCCAATAAAATTTGATGGTGACAGCCAAAATGCCATACAATGGCTGCGTCCACTTTTTTTTCTATACAGTCTTTGGTAAAAACCATTTTGTCGTTTCCTTTGTTTTGTCGAATGAGGAACCTTTGAAAACTACTGAATCTTAACCTGAGACTGTGAATCAAATGTCTGTACGCCTCGATGCTAAGAACAGTGCTGTGTTTCCTTTGTGTCTGTGCACACATGCTGAACAAGGTTAGCATCATGTGCACGTTTCACCTTTAAAAAGACTCATTCTTATATCCACTTGTCCTGTTGTGTTGCAGTTGGTTAATGACATAGGTGTCCACCGTAGTGGGTAATGTTGTTGGGGAGTAGTTCCAGGGGAGGAAAAGTCGCATGTCGAGGGAGCGAGAGCTAAGGAAAGAGAGGAGTTAACCAACCTGTTGTGGCTTTTCCGTGGTGACCTCAACCTTGGGTTAGCTGTGAGCTGTTAGCTGGCGCAAGGACATAAATTTTGGGCTCTGTTGAGCTAGCAACGCACATCGCCTCTTCCTCGTTTTTCCTCCAACCGTCTAACTACCCCGCAACGCCACAATATTCTTTCTCCCAAGTTTCATCGTGGGTGTTTAGCACATGAACTCCCTGTTATTGCTAGCTAAGTGATAAAGTCACAATTCCAGTAACATGGACATATTCACTCTCTAACTCTCGTTAACATCTTTTTGATTAATTTACAGAATCCATTTGCATCAATGTTAAACTATTGTAGAGATATTCCCATGGATTTTAGAATTGTTGGTGGTTTTATAGACTTCTTTTCCCACACTGGTAGTCATTAATCATTCAGGGACTTTTCTTCAACCGCTCTTCTGTTTGGAGTCTGCATCAGAAAATGTTTGGTTTGGACCTCCGTTACCTTTCAATCCCCAAAAGTAAGGGGATATCCTGCACGTGCAAAACTGAGGGATGGGGCCAAGGAAGAGGATTGGGATGCGGCCTGTGTGTGAGGGGGGGAGGAGGATGCTGCAACACTAAGGATCAGGCTCTTCTCACTTTTTGTTTGACAGTTGGTCAGAGAGACGACACATACGGGGAGAGAAGCCCAAATAAGGGTCTGCACCCAAAAAAACAACCACAACTACAAAACAGCTTTACAGGAAAAGTTGTTTAAAATAATTGGCTTTGGCCGCTGTGAGCGCAAAGTGAACCGAAGTCGGCCAAAGTTTCTACGAGCAGAATCACGTTTCACACAACAAACAGCAGGTTACAACAGATAGTAACACCACAGCTGACTGTGAGAGCAGACCAACAACATCCACACGCTTTCACTGAACCCTGGAGACGCAGCATCCCTCACCTGCCCTGTTCTTTCTAGGCAGAAACGAGCGAATTAAAGCTCACCTGAGTCTGGCATGTAAAATAATTTCTCCAAACTGAACAGCTCTTTTAAGGTCAACAGAAACGGTTCGTTTGCACTGAAATGAAAGTAAAAAGTTTGCAGTTTGAGATGAGCAAAGAGCAGCTTTTTTACTCTGAGAAAACAGCCATCGAGTTACTGCATCTATTAGGAAAACTGATTTTTAAATATCATCATCAAATATTAACTTTAGTCCTGTAATGAGACTTTCTGAACAAATGAACCAAAGATCATCAACCAACAAAGGTCAGACACCCACTTTCTCTCAGGACAAACATCTTTTTCTTTCTGAATTTAACTCTTAAAAACTTTAAAGTAGCTGCTGATGATCATCACAGCTGATAGAAACACATCAAACTCACCTGACTGGATGAAAACCGGTTTAATCCCAACTGTCAGTCAGAGTCCACCTCACCAAACTGCCTCAGCGGACGAGTCATATCCAACAGAGCCGGTGGAGATCCTCCGCCTGCTTTACTTTCTGTGTGTGTGCGTGCGTGCGTGTACGTGTGTGTTGGTGTGTCGGTGGGTTTGGCAGCTGCCTGCTCGCCCCTGATAGCATCCAGCCTGCAGCTCGAGAGCTTTCCCCACAACGTCAGAGAGAAAGTCAGCTCCTCATGCCTGCTCCCTCCGTCTCTGACACTCACTCTGTTTCACAGCTCTCTCCTCCTCTCCTCTCCTCCTTCTCCACTCCCTCTTCTGTGCTTCCCTCCTCCTCTTTTAACACTTCCCACCCTAAAAAAAATCTGCTCTTTTCCTCTGTCAATTAGTGCACAGAAGAGTCCTGCAATCGTATCGTTTTCCTCTCTTTCTTCCTCCTTCAGCACTTCACTCTAAATGATCTTATCTGTATCTCCTCTCTCAACTCCTCATTTCCTCCCCTCCTCTCCTCTCTCTTTCTGTCATCTGTCATTTCCTTTCTTTCCTTCCATGTGAATCCTCATAACTTTCTCTCTTTTCCCTGCCAAAATCTCCCCCCTTTTCCTTTCCTCAAATCTTCCTCTTTCTTCCTGTTTCCTGTTTAGCGACAACTCTCCTCCAGTCCTCTTAGACTCCTCTTTCCCTTCCCTCTTTCTGTTACTTTTTCTTTTCTTGCATTAGATGAAAATATTTCCCTCCTTCCCCTCCCCCCCTTGCTCCGCTCTGTGAGTATCATGTTTGGCAGATCGTCTTGGCTCGGGCACAGACCACATACATCCCTCGCTCTGCAGCTTTATGTCCTGATTGATGGTCAGAGGTTTGTGGAAATAAACATTTCATTCTGTCACATCTTCATGTGTGGAGACGTTTCTGAGCACACAGACGGGTGGAAACCTCCGAGTGTAGAGAGGGAGGAAGGAGAAGAAAACATTAAAGTTATTGTTTGGGTGGAGACGTTTTCTGTGATTAAAAAAAGGTTATATATGTGGGAAAAGTAGGCAAACAAAGTGACAACATACTGTTGCTTAATATGAACCTGGTTCCACCTGGCTCATAAAGATGGCCGACGCGTCTCCTCCTCCCCTCGTTGTTCTAAAGTGAAGCCTAAACCCCTGGAGCGGGCGCTGCCATCTTGCTCATTTGTATCCAGAGTGTGTGCAGCAGAGATCGGCTGGTGGAGCTGCGGCATCGACATCCCGTCCCTTCCTCTACCCGAAACACACCTCGCGGCCTTGACATGTTGGAGCCCTCAGGTGGGCTTAGTCTGCAGCAACAGCTTCTTGTGTTGGTCTGAAGCAGATATTCACGCTTATAGTGGGTTCAGTGACTGTAGTGTTAGTGTTAGTTACGTCTCCTCTCACCGTTCCTCCTCTAGTCTGCTGCTTGGGAACAGAACGCTGCAGGAGCCCGATTTGCCTACAGAGCTGTCAATCATGAGGTCACACCCCCTTTTTATAGCATCAAATAACTAATTAAAAGTAAACCAGAGAAATAAACACTAACTATAATGACAGAAACCATGTTTGAGAAAAATGTATAAGACGTATATTTTGATTTTATAGTCTGACTCAAGTCCCATCCGTTAACATGGAAGAGGCGGACTCTATGAGCTATACTGCAGCCAGTCAGCAGGGGGCGATAGAGAGGTTCTGGGTAGCTGTCATGTCGGCCATCTTTTTATACAGTCTGGGGTTCTTTTTAAAGGGGCCATATATTTTGAATGGATATTCTCATATTCTGCATGGGTTTCACATTGTTGGGTTTTTTATTGTTCACAGTGAAAAAGTGAAAACAGTGAAAAAAGTTCAATTTTTAAAAGGGTTCAGAACAGCTGCAGGTTTCTATGTAGAACTTTGCTTCCGCTGAAATCGACCAATCATCATTCACCATCATTTACCGTCATTCACCTCAGGCTGCCAACCATTCCGATACCTCCTGGGAACTCCTACGTTGCTTCCCTTGCTCTGCTATATCGTCCTTCCACTCAGGGTCCGATCCTGGCTTGTACATTTAAGGCTGAATAACCGATCCGAGAGCAACCATGTTTTCTACAACTTTGGAGTGACAGTGTAGTTCAGCCGCTCGCTCCCCCACGTGGGATCGCACACGTGGGAGAGGGGCTACGCGGTCACACCAAATACTGTCAGCCAATTGTGGCTGAGGTCTGACCGGAGGGGGCTTCGAAAAATAGTTAAATTAAAATATGTATACAATGTATAAAATGAAACAAACTTTACCAACGTGATTCAGAAACATGATTCAGAATAGAAAATTGATTGCATAGCTAAAATATGTCCCCACAATCCTCTGCAGCCGAGGACACGCAGGATGACCGTGCAATGATAAATTGCGCTCCTATGTGTGAGCTACAGGGTTCAAAGCTGAAGGTGCAATGTTATGATGAAATTATATGACAAAGTTGTGGGCATACTGCATGTACAGTTTGTTAAGGGCAGCTGCAGGATCTACAGAAGTTACAATGCAATTTGGTCTGCAGGGTTGGACTTAGTGTCAGGAGCATTTTCTGTAAAACTGACACCAGAGAAGTCGTAAACATGCTCATCTTGTCTTCATGTTGTTGCTGCTTTAAACAAAAGTCTGGTTTTAAATGGAGTTGTGTTTACTGTCACATTCTTTGAGTGTTGTTTTGTCCGTTTCAGGCCCACATCACAGACTCATAGAGCCACATACACACACACACAGTAAACTATGCACTAAGCAGCAAAAATGCTGTGTGAGAAACCTCATTAAACACTGTCTGAATTCTTGCGCTTATGTTAATCTCCAAATTGTTTGTGAAGTTCTCCTGATCACAGCTGGAGAATCTGAGATTAAAGGACGTTGACACCAGCTTTGAGTTTCATGAGGAAGCACTTTAACAAGCTGAGGTCGAGTTTTCGCTCCCTTTTGTTTGCTTTTCTGATGTTTGTGTTTGTAATTAAAAGGAATCTACACAAGCGAGTGGCGGCGATCAGTCTGCGATGGTGAGGAATGTTTTAGAGGATTTATTGTGAGACAGATTTCTCCTGATGTAATGTCCTCACGTATAAAAATACCCACGCACACACCTTAAAAACACACCCCCACAAGGTTTAAGATGCTGAAATATTTCTGTCAGAGTTTAGAGATCTCTGAACTCACACATATATACAAGTGCACATACCGCACACACCCACATTCACCATCAGTTGGCTGCTAACACCGTCCGTAATACACACTGATATTTACATCAGCTGCCACATTCATTTCAGAAATACACACACACAAACACACACACACACACACATGGCAGGCAGAGATAAGGAGAAGAGAGGAGAGCATCCTGTGTATCTGGAGGCCTCTGCTGCTCCCTCATCACACACTCCAACAGCTGACTCTGCGTGCGTGCGTGCGTGTAGACTTACTGCTATGTGTGTGAGGACAAACTCCAGTTAATTTAAGGACAGTTACAGAAAGTTAACTTAACTCCTGGTGCTTTTTCTTTTTCATTCAATAATCCATATAATTCAGTTTTAAGCCACAAAATAAAGATTAAAGCAGAGTTTTTTGCTGGCTATGAAACGGACTGAAATGAATTCTGATGACTCTATATGAGCTACAAAAGCAAACCAGACCATCAGCGACAAGATCAGCAAAGAGATAAGAGGTACGGCTTTGTCCAAAGGGGGCGCCAAAATCAACACAAACTGAAAGTCCCTCACAGGAGCTTTAAATTTAAACTATTATAGTTCATTTATAGATATTTGTAACATGTCAGCATTGTTTCACAGATAGAGATAGAAGACATCTCCACTTGTAAGAAGTAAAATGAGTCCGAGCTGCTGACTGAACGTTAATAACCGCACCCTACATGTGTGATGTCACCCTGCATAATGAAAGTCTATAAAAAACTATCCTGTTCTCTTGAATTTTCTCTCTACTTCTTTGTGTGGACTGTTGCCCAGAACATGAACGTCTCTTACTCCTGGTTCAGGATGCCCTCTGCTGTTTATGTGATGCTACTGGGTGAAGAACCGTTCCTCTTGACGTTTCCCTCACATAGAAAATATTCTCTCTGCACCGTCCTCACTGCACTCTATCGTTCTCTATAACCTGGAAATGAAGTGCAGAAATGAGCCTGTAAGGGAACCACAGCACACTCCATCACATGACCAGGTTTATAATGATCTGTGAGCAGACAAATGTTGTGATCACTCTGCAGAGTGTGAAGAGAGACATTTAGCTGTGGGAGGGTTCATGTTTTATCTGGACAGAAACCTGCTTTTAGAAAACTCAAACTGCGACACCGTCTACTGAGAGACACAACTATTTATCAAAACTATAAAAACAGAATTCTGCTGATTTCACACACGATTTAAATTTGTGCAGGTTGAAGTGAAAAACTATAAACACACAGAGGTTCGTTCATAAATCACAGGCTGGACCAAGAGCTCATTTAGAAAGCAAAAGGCATCCAGTATTAATAAAGTCATCACAGCTGAAAACAGAACATAAGGTTCTGTGTTCTTTTCCTACAGGAGAGTCGTTCATGGTTGATCACAATAAAGAGAATAAACAGGAGAATGCATTAAAAACTAAAAAAATCTTTTTATTAAGACAAGTTCAAACACAGAGCGACAAACCATCAAAGAAGAGGCACCAATAAACAAAGCAAAAAAAATGTGGAAGATGTTAAAACAAAGAAAACAACAATAAAATAAAAAAAAGTTATACATGATTTAACAAGTCATTCTCCTGTGGAGTTTCTGAAAACAGAAACAGGAATATTTATGAATAATTATATTATATTTATATTTATAACGGACAAAGTTTTTCTTCTGTTTTGGTTTATTTTGGTAAATACTGTATTCTATGTACGTTAAAATCGTTACGGCGAATTCCGTTTCAATTAATATAATCTGGTTCGGTCACCGGTGTCGGGGTGTCCAGGGCGCGGCGCCGTACATATACTAACCAGGAGATGCAACAAGTTTGGCCGCACGCTAAATACAAGGGAGTGGACTTACCCGTCTAATCTCGTTCGGCGTTCCTAAACAGCAGTTTCTTCCATTTCTCCCAGCCTCTTCTCCGGGCGCGTGGCCAGCTCCCGCCTTTCCGCCGGTTTCAGTTCAGTAATTGTGCGATGAAGACAAATAACAAAATAATCCCCCAAGCAAAGAAAAAGGGGAGCAAACGCCTCATTTTGTACTAGCCGCTTTCCTAGTCACCGCCAGCTGCTGTTATAGTGTTCCTCACTTCCGCCCCTCACTTCCGTTCTGACAGGTATTCATCTGAACTGCTAACCAATCACAGTCCATCACCCTGCATAGCGTAACGGCCAAATCTTTGTGTGGGCGGTATCGTGACAATATTTTTACAAATTCTGGAAAATGTGTCTATTATTTTAAATATTTAAAGGACACTGAGAAACACCATTATTCATGCAGAAACAGGTTTTGAACTGATAGCACCAGAGTATTTTTGTAGTGTGTGTATCTGAGGTCGTTTGTGTCTGAAGGCAAAGTTTGGTTGAAATGTAAGATAACAGGTTTTTTTGAAGATGAGTCTGTCATTTTGCATTTGTGCCTAGAGTTTTTGGACATTGAGCCACATCTGTGACTCTCCAATCAAGAAAATAGACTGTTCAATATTATTTGTGATGATTAGAGAAGCTCAGCTCATCCCTCTGCGTCCTCAGACTGTGGATGGAAAATGTCGTCTTTAATCTCTTTTTGTTGCTCTTGTTGAAAATATGTTACAGTGTCCTCCTCGTCGGTGCCAGGGCATGATGCCCAGCACTCAGCGGATCAGCATCTGTTACTATGGCAACAGCCAGGGACCAGACTGCGAAGCCAACATGGCCGCCAAAGGGGAACTGCAGCCGCCAATCCGTGTCTGTCTGTGTGACTCTGTCTGTCTGCACGCATGAGCGACGGGTAAAAACATCCCAGCACGTCCTCTTTGACCTTCATGTTTTACAGAAGCGCTGCTGTGTGCAAACTGCGTGTTTCCTCATGTGAAAGCGTTATTAATGATTCATGTTTAAATGTTTACATGCCGACCTGACACGCAGACATGCACAATGACGCATCGAGGAGCCTCGTGATAAAACCAGACCGGTGCTGTCCTCGGTGCTCAGGTGAACATGCACATAATTACCCAGAAATGAGTCAGAGCATTTCTGCAGAACTTTAATTATCTTTATTATAAAGCAGTCGGCAGAACACACCTTAGCCCTGCTGAAGAGAGCAAATCAAGAACTACATACAAGGATATTAAATGATAAGCTCACTGTGCACACAGTCTTAAAATGAGACCTAAAATAACACCTGACATGTGAGGGACGCTTGAAGCTCGGGCAGTTAACTATAAATACATGCACACATGAACATGAGAGCAAACATTCGTAGCATGTGAGTGAGAGCTCATCCCTGCAGTGTTAGCATCATGCTCTGGACTCTCACAGTGTTTCTGCTTTGATCTGAGCTTCACATGAGATGTGTATATAGTTTCAGGAATGCTCTCCATCATTTCCTTTCATGAAGAAAAAGTGCCACCAAATATAAACGTACCCGCTCTTTAGCTTTAAGAAAATCAGCCGAGACTTTTAGGGACGATTGCCAACAGAGGCCTGCAGAAATAAATCTCCTCTCAGTGATCTGCTGCGACTCATGACGTCAGATTTCACCATGATGAGTAAGGCTACGTTCACACTGCAGGCAAATGTTGGCCAAATCCTCCCTTTTCATGACAGTGAACAGCACAAATCACATGGAAATCTACCAATCTATCAACACTGGTCACAATTCTGCGCTGGTGGGAGTCAAACTGTAAATATAAACATGGAAGGAATCTTGGCTCCTTCTCCACGTCTGCACACACCTCTGTACTGAAGTAGCAGCCATTGCTCCACAAAAATAATTAATAATTTGGCATGTGTAGGGATCCAGCAGATATAAGTATTCTACTCCAACTGGGTAAAGCTGGCAAAGACTGCACGTGTCAAGTGTGGCTGCTGAGGGTGGACTCTCTGCCCGAGACCGACAACAAGCTCTCCATCATGCGCGCTCATTCTGATGTGTGCTCTCTCTAATACTCGCAGAAACACACACACACACAAACACATACCTCTAGCTACTACAAGCCTTAGTGCTCAATTCCGATTTATTGCTCCGATATGATTTTTTTTCTTTGGCTGTATTTTTAAATAATATCAGATTGCAGTGTGAACCAGTTTTAACCAGTGGGTTTGAGTCGCTGCAGCGGCCCCGGGTTCGACTCCGACCCCTTCGCTGTTCAGAGCAAGTCGTCCCGTCTCTCTCTACCCCTTCCTGTATATCTTCTCAGTCGTTTCAAATAAAAGACAAAGGCCGAAGAACTAACCTTTTAGAAAGAGAAATGTGTAACCAAGGTTGATATAACCACTAAAATAAAGGTTAGACATATCTAAATGTAAATATCTAAACATTAACTGAATAAGCACAGCATATATGCACAGAGTAAAAGTAGTGTCTAGTAGGCTAGAAAGCGGTTGAATTCTCACGCTATCTGTTCTCTTATGCAAAATGATGACGTTTTATAAGATTCCCAACAACTTGTTCCACTGTGTTCCACATTTGCAACATAGCTGCGTTTGAACTTCCCTCCCTGAGCGTGATGTCAGAGGAAAATGGCCGCCATGTGAGCAGTCATAATTTGGTTAATGAAAATAATGACGAAAAATGTTCATCAACGACCTTGTTTCCATGACGAAGATGAGAAGTTGACGAGCTACAATCAGATTGTTGATCATAAAAACTCTGAAAACACTTTCTCTGTTACCCGTTTTCCACCAACATGAACTTGGTTCTAGTTCAGGGCCGGTGCTCGTGCTGGTTCGGAGCATTTTCAGTCCAAACACAAAGAACTGGTTCGCAATTGAGCACCGGCCCTGAAACTGCCTTGGTGGAGAAGGGGTGTGTGTCACCCAGGCTTTCTGCTTCAGGCTCTGTGCACGCTCATTTGACGCTTCTTCTGCACAAAAAAGGAGCGACCATCGGGTGTCTGCTTCCCTCAGACTGTTTACATGAGAAGCGACGATGAACAGTAATCTTTAGATGAGGTTTCTACATCGTTCCTTTACTGTATGAATGATCTCCTGAAATTCAAGTCTTAATTTCACCTGAAGCAAACAGGTAAAAAGAGAAGGGGGGGTGACGTGTTGACTAAAAGTAATGACTAAAATGTGATGACTTTTTATTGACTAAAACTATAAAGGGTAAAAAAGACTTAAATGTGACTAAAACCAAAAAGCATTTTCTTCTGAAGACTAAGACGAAGACTAAATCTAAAACAGCTGCCAAAATGAGGCATGACAACAACCAGCCTGTAACAACCAACAGACAAAACAAGCTAACGTCCTTCTAGGTAGCATTCCATCAACAATCCCCAAGTCATTAAAAAAGAAGAGCGAGAGAAGCCCGACCAAACACTCAGTGTCTCTCAGTTTAATGACAACCTGTTTACTTCTTGTTATTTTCATGTTGTGTGAGCCGCAGTCAGACTGCTGGGTGCCCCAAAAGAAAAAGAACATTTAAACCGGTAAGTAAAATGTGTTTGTCTTTAACTTTTAAAAAGCTGAATTGTTCATTTATGTGCGTGTGTTTGTGATGATCGATCTTTAATAAGCTTGTGTTGTGTTAAATCCTCATTTGATCTGTCTTTCATTACCTCCGTTGTATTTTCCTCTATTCATTATGTTTTAATGAAGCGTCTGCAGCTCTCCGTCTCCATCACTGACTGGATGGAAACACCGAGGAGGTGCACAGACTCGTGCTTTTAAAGTGTGGAGGTGGGCGGAGGAGGTTCACCAGCATAGATCAGATTATTAGTAAATGGTGCGTGCCGTGTGTGCATGCATGTGTGGAGGGCGGTTAAGCTGAACGGCACACAAAGCAGCAGAAACGGCCTCATGCTGCCTCGTGTGTTTGGGTGGAGGTCGCGGAGAATCAACACTTTACATCTGCTTAAAGAAAAACTCCAGAAACACAAGATGTGAGCGGGTTTCTGTGGGTGGGGGGAGGAGGAGGAGGAGGAAAGACCAAAAATATCTGCTCCTTCTTCCAGCTCTCTCTGGGCTCGGGGCCAAGCGAGGGGAGGAAGGAAGGAGGTAGAAGAGGGGGAGGAGGAGGGGAGGGGGGGTGAGGAGGAGAGGAGGGAGGGAGGGAGGCAGGCAGGATCAGCAGGGATTGCAGGGGTGCAGGAACAGATGCAGAATAATTTAACTCTTCCCGCTCAGAGAGCTCCGCACGCTGCAGACTTAAAACAGCTCAAAGCTCTGTTCTTTTTTTCAAACACTTGATTGTACCTGATTAAAGTGACGTTTTATTTTGAAAAACAGTTTTAACCTTAAATGTTTGACTAAAGTTGAATGCTAGAAAGCTGGATTTCTTCTTCTTCCTTTGCACGTGAAAGGCTGGAAAGACATCTTGCAGACGTTTGCAGGGCAGGCAGCAGGACAAGGGCCAAAATGCAGACAGACACAGTGATGTCTTTGTGCGTAAGAAAGCTTACAGGCAGGTAAAAGGTGAGAAGCGAGCAGGTTCGAAAGTCCAGGTAAACACAGAAATATAAACTTTCTCATTTCTCAGTTGAATTGTAAAAGCTGAATGAAACTTACTAACAAATTTTCAACGTTGGGAGTGCAGGCTCAGGGGAACAGGCCGAAAAGAAGATGGAAACAGGAAAAAATAGAGCAGATCATTCACTCACTGTGTAGGAAGACAGGTAGATCCAGGTTTTAGTGGCAAAGCCCATGAGGAGAATCACAAATCAGGACACGGATGAACTGTCAAACCAACTGAGGAGACGGCCTGCGTGCTTTTTTATGGAGGAAGGCTGATGGAGGAAGTGGAAACAGGTGAGCAAGTGGGCGGGGTCAACTGCAGGGCTGATGGGAAATGGAAAAGAGGGAAAGTCTGAGGACCTCTGGTGGACAGGTGAGGAATATCACAAAAGGCTCAAAATCCTCTCCTTATTGTTCTTCCTTGGTTCCTTTCCTCCTTAGCACCTCCAGCAAGCCCTGTCTTTCCTGTGTCCTCGAAATTCAATTCAGGAGTTGAGCCTTTGTTCAAAACAGCACGCTGAGATCTCTTTCAGTGTCACATTAAAGGAGGGGGCGAGGAGGAACAAAACAGAAACTCTCCAAGAAAACTGAACTGTGTCCGAGAGGAGGAACAGAGAGACGATGTGTGACACATCTTCATGTTACGTCTTTCTCAGTTATTATAAAGTATAGCCACTTTCTCACTGGTCAAAAAACACCCACTAACAAACGGCTTTTTTGCCTAGTGGGAAAGGTTACAATCGGCATTCAGACTCGGGTCATATGACTCTGCAGTAGACCCGGGTAATTATCGCCTCGGCTCCAAATGGCATTAATGGGTCCACAAAACCTGTGTCGACGCGCTAATCTCCGCCCCCTTTCCGGCGCGATGCTATGCTCCGTCTGTAACTACTGCGACTCCCAGGAACAAATTCCGCCCGTCTCCGTCCAATCAGCGCTCGAACATTGTTCAAATTTGCCAGCGCCGAGTTTGATACACAGACTGAATGAGTAATAGATACAATAAAGACCTAACCACCGTAACAGCTTCACTGTTTACTCACCCTGTTTCAGGCATGTTTGTGACGTCAGACAGTGACGCAGCAGAAAAGAGACCGACAGCAGTATACTTCACTGGCAATGGGAAAAGAGACAATCGACATTTAAGTGGGTCTTACCGGGGCTGAAAAACCTTCGTCGACACAGTAAATTTGGATAAGGAGTTTAAGTCAGTAAAATCAGACACATAATCCAGGCGTTCAATTACCTGTCAGATGAACGCATGAGTTAAAAAACAAAAAGAGAAAACACAAAGTTACAAAATCATTACAATAACTGTTTTTGCATCAATAAAAAACATGAAACCCCTCCCTTGTTATCAAAAATAGCTACTGAGTAAACAGTTGATAACACACTTATTAGATTTAATAATAAAATCATAAAAATATCAAATATAAAAACAAAAAACATAGAAATGAAATGAAAACTAGAAAAGCAAGTAAAATTTAGGTATTAAATTTTCATGAAATTCAGATTAAATAGATATAATAAAAAAGTATGAAAGAATGTTTTTACTGCATCTATAAAAGTGGTGTTTTAACATCCAGAGTTTAGAATGACAGCGTGTCTGTCCGGCTTTGTCTCTGTCTCTGTGTTAATAAATGATGCTCTGCAGTGTTTCAGCGTGATCGAGGGGCGGCTGCAGGATGTGCAGCGTGTTTCTGTCTGCAGCAGAGAAACGCGCTGGTTTATATTCTCGTCCACATTCAGCTGAAACAGAAGTCTGAGTTTTGACATGCATGATGCAGCGCCGCTCTCCTCCCCCCGCTCCCCCCAGAAGAGACATCATTTAGAGAGCGGCAGATAGACAAAGGCAGGTAAACATCCAAAATGGCTGCCACGCTAATTATGTACGCATGGATGCTTGTCTGCCTCAAACATTGGCTGCGCTGTGGCTGCACCTCGCGGCTCTGTGATTTATCCTGCACAGCAGGGCTCATCCTGAATGTCTGTGGAAATATGTCAGCACTGAGTCTAAACTTGTATACACAGATTTTTACTTTGAGTCTGCAGGCTGTTTGTTTGACATCTAGCACAGTCAGTGGCTTTTTGTCTGTGGCAAAAAGCTGTGCAACCTTACTTACGGTGGCCCCAAAGGTCAAACATTTTGTAATTGTTTTGTGCTGTATGTCTGAAACTGCTCTGTCATAGCCAGGACACTGTATCACGAACTCATCGATATTTCAACAACAGACAACGACAGCTCATGAAACCCAACAACAAACTGCAGAGGAAAGGAAGGGACAATTTCAATGATTAAAGGATGATGTATTAAACTCAATCTGCTTTTTCTGGAATAATAAAACAAAGAAACACAATCTTAAAAGAAAATATAGAAAGGGATGAAAATAAATAAGTAGACCGTAAAGTTTACATGTTAAATGTGCAGGAAAAACAAGACAACAGAATCCATCGCTGCTCTTCCTCCACAGCAGACAGTGTGAATAAGTTCTGTAAGACAGCATTGTATTAAGCTGTGTAAGTGTTTGTCTACAGGCTGGATGATATCTGTAACTTTAACTTACATCAATGATGCAGAAAAAGTCTCAGTTCCTTTTCTCTGAGGTTTAGCGTTGTGGGTTTTTATCTTCCATACAAGGAGCTACTCATCTGCAGCAGAGCGTACACCACTGTAACACACAGAGGTCAGAGGTCAACAACACTCTGTAACACTTTAATAACAGACTTAATTTAATAATTATCGCTGCAAAATGACTTTTTATAATATGAATTAGAAACTTAGTACTGATAACTTCAGCACTCAGAAACTCTGTGAAGCAAACAAAATATAATCTCAGAGTGTCCGTCGAGTTTTAAACCGAAGGAAGCAAGAAAAATGAGATTAATTAGTCCAGATGTCTGAGGGAGAGTTATATTTCAGTCATAATCTTGGGTTTTTTAAATAGCTCAGCATGTGTTCATTATGAGTTTCAGCTTGTAATAAAACAATGTTATAAACTTTTTAGCTTCTGCAGTGTTCAGGAAGCTGTCCTGAAAGTTATTTTATACAGGAAGAATTTAAACGACAGCAAAGCTCACAAAGGGAGAAATCTAGTTTAGTTAACTAAGTAAATTAGGTAACTAAACTGACAAAACAAGTGATATGACAGCAGAAAATGGAAGTTATTTTATTGCAGAAAGTGCTTACTAATTCACAGACCATACATGAACTACAAATTCAAAATCCCCCACTATTCATGTCTTTGTTTTTTGGACACCTGCAAAGTCCAGGTGGGTGTAATGCACCGAGTTAGCCAGGTACCTTCTACAACAGCGTGCAGTCACTTCTCTGAGCATTTGTTAATAAAGAGCAATAAGAAATACCTGTGAATAATTGACATGTAATGTGTTTAAGTTAAGCTTCACAGATTCTGATGCAAAACATTGTCACAGGTGAAGAGACAATTCAGCTTCCTGGAACACACCTGAGACATTTAAACTTTCCGATCTGGACTTCTCATAAGAGACGAAAATGAAAGGAATTATGGATTTTTGTTGTAAAGTAATCTGGATTTTGTACAAATAGAACTAAGTTGCACCTTCATTCCCTCTTATTGCCCAGAATAGTTTCAGGAGTTAACCGAACAAAAAGTGACAAAAAAGTTTTAGAGCTACAAGAAAAACGTTGCAAATTAAAATCTAGAGGAAGTACAAGCGCGCTTCTGCAAAATGTAGTAAAATTATACATATCAGTTATAACTGTTCTTACAGAAGCATCAAGCCTTGAAACTGTTGATGCTTTTTTTATGTAGTTTCTGAACTCGTGGTATTTAGGTTGTGGTGCATGTTTGTGTAACTTTTGTCTCTTTAATGGTTTTCATACAAGCAATTTACAGGTTTCTACCACACCTACACTCATGTTCTAATATTTTAAGATTGTGCTTTTATTTCCACCGTTTATGTGAGAATAAACTGAACCAACAGCATCAGTTTTGATGTGTTTGATGAGTGTTAGTTAATGCTTTATGTTTGAGGCTTTAATGGGTAAGATTTTATGCTTTTCTTTGCAGTGTATATATTGTTTTTTTAGCATTTAGTTGTGCTTTTAACAGTTCCAAATTAACAGGAGACAGTGACAGGAGGGTCAAGCAGAAAGAAGTCCAGAGTCTTCAGGTAAAGTTGTCCGCATCCAAACTTTTCCCAATCAGCCTGACAGAGCCCTAAAAAGAAGAGTTCAGTCCATCCGGATCAGACAAACACTCTGCAGCCCACAAACAGCTTATTAGAAGTCCAGCAAACAGGCTGAACATCCGGGAAACACAGTCTGATCTGCACAAGACGTGGAATGTCTCATGTCTGTTCTTCCGCCCTTCAGACCCGGTAATGATGGAGGAGTAAAAAGCGACATGATTGGTGGATGCAGCCAGTGGAGGAGAAATGTAAACCCCTTGGTTTTGTTGCATCGGGGGGGCTGAAGGCTGAACGCTCCCCTCTTGTTGTTTTCTCCTTCAATGACAGCAGGAGCAGCCGGGCGGTGCGGAGGAAGCTCCCCCCGGTACGAAGAGGATCTCCCTGCGAGTCTGCGGTAAGAACAACAACCCCCCCACCTTTAGACAGCAGGCAGGGCGCGCGAGCCTCACATCAGCGCGATCAGCAGGCAGGAAGAGGGAAAAACCCGCACACAATACACAATGGTGTTGCCTGGGGCTGCCGCGGTCCCTCTCAGACAAACCCGGGACAGGCTCGCTCGGGTTGCTTGCTTGCTTGACAGCTGCAGGGCCAATGGAAACATGCACGAGGCCAGCTGCGCCAGGCTGCAGCCAATGGCAGAATGTGTGTGAGTGAGCTGCTGATGGTAATGTTAGGCTGGCTGCAGCAGACACACCGCGGCTGCTGCTGCTGAGAAACTTCATGAGAATAAAGCGCAGAGTGTGTTTGAGCTGCTGCAGGAGCCATTTTAGGTAAGAACGGTTTAACTTCTGGATGCGGCTCGTCTTTGTGTGCAGGGAGGAGGTGTGTGTTTTGGTGATGTGTCGTTCGAGAACGAGTCGGCTCAAAAGACCGGCTCCTGTAAGTGAACGAGCAGAGCCGGTATGATGACTCTACTGGTGTTCAAACAACTGCAAGCCAGCAATCCCTGTGTTCCCCTGACAGAGGAAGAACACAGCTGCTCCTTTCAACTGATTCAAACCACTGTTTGCATAAAAAGATGGCTGACATGAGAGCTCCTCAGAACCTCTGTATCGCCCCCTGCTGACTGGCTGCAGTATAGTCATAAAGAACTGCCTCCTCCATATGAACAGATGGGACATGTGTCAAACTATAAATTCAAAATACATATCAAATACTTTTTTCTCCAACATGGTTTCTGTCATAATTTGTTCTTATCTTGCTGATTTATATCCAAGTGTTCATTTTTCTCACAAGTGACAAATCAGGCTCTGCAGTGTTTTCCCGTGTAGCAGAGTAGAGGAGGAACGGCGAGAGGAGAAGTAACTAACACTGACGCAGGGGACACACCGGAATAGGAAGTGCTGCGAAGCTCAAAAAGACCAGACGCCGCAACGATCGCTGCAGGGCTCCGCTTCTTGGCGCTTCGCGGTTATTCGCGGCGCTCCCGCCTCAGGTGTGTGCCCGGTGTAACACTACAATCTCTGAACTTTCCATAACCGTTAATATCTGCTTCAGACCAACACAAGAAGCTGTTTTGCAGCAGACTGAGGAGTATTTTGGGTTCAAATAAGAACAATGAGAGTAGATGGAGGCGTGCTGTCGATCTTTATGTACAATCATTGATTCAAGTCGATGACTGTGTTCACCACTGCATTACAGCCCCAAATGACACTACACATTACGACAGAGAACGTCTATTGCTGTCTTTAACAGTGATGATCTCACCTGTGTGGCACGGTTAAAATAGATTAAAATACTGTTGAGAGAGGAAATCAGCTGGGCTTACTTCAGTCACACTAAAAATACCTTAAAATACCTTTATTAGATTTTGGCATATGAAGTGTCATGTCAACAAAAGAAAAAAATACAACACACAATAAAACCGGCTAGTATTACACCTGTGGAAATGGGATTGCGGCTCCTTCCTTATGAGTGAAAGTCCCTCAAAATAACTTGATTTGCTTTATGATGGTTATATTTGAAAGATTATAGCCCAGCCTGTCCCTTTTTACCTGCTAACATACCTTTCAATAGGCAATAGGTAAAGTACAACCAGTAGGCAATAGGTAAAGTACAACCAGTGACCGACTCCCCCCTTCACTTAAAGAGCCGAATCGTCCACGAACGGCCCATCCCTCCCTCCTCTTCCTCCTCCTCACCTCCCCATCCCTCTCTCCTCTCTCCCCTCCCTCCCCTGCCTGCTAATTTTTTATGCATTTTTCTAAACTGTCATGGCGATTTTGTGTCCTTGGAAATAAAAAGCGCCAGTGTTTTTCGGGCTGACCGGGGGGATGTGTCGCCGGTGAGAGCGTGTGTCCGGTGTCCGGAGCAGGTGAGCTGTCCGCCGGGGAGGGTTTTTCCGCGGAGCGGTGTCCCCTGGAAGGAGTTTTAGCGGCTGTCCACACGTGTAAGGAGAGAGGGCTGTTATAATGTATTTACAACAGCGATGCAGTGACATTACACAGCTAGCGGAGCATGCTAGCTCGGTAGCATCGGGTGCTAACATGAAAAAGGACACAGTGTCTCTTTTCTCCGCCGGTGTGTGTGTTTGTGTTCTTCATCCTTTCCTTCCTCACCGGAAACTTCTTTATTTTCCTCCCAGCTAGCTCCCCCAACTTGTGGCAATCCTTGCAACATTCAAGCTAGCAGTGAGTTAGCCTCTGCGGCTGCTAGCGTTGAAAACCCCACAGACAGAGGTGTATGCTAGGTGGTTAGCCTGTTAGCCTGTGGAAACTGTTGTAGCTATAGCAGCCAGGTATGTGCGCGGACATGTAATGAGTCATGACCCGGCCAGGTGTAACACCGCTGGGCAGCAGACAAAGGATGAGCCTGGAGCTGAACAACAACAGCCACTGTGCTCTGAATACAGTAATAAATACATGAAATTTATTACAAGAAAAGACCTTAAAGTTAGGTAAGTGTCCACACATTTATTAGATTGATGTATATAGATGAATTAATATGCACTTAATTGATCCAGACACTGGGCAATTAATATGTCACAGCAGGGCACAATAAATACACAGTAAATGTACATAAACACTTCAAGAAAGAAATATATGTATTTATCAAAGAAATATAACTGAATAATAACTGAATAATAGATTATAAAATACTATCTAAGGAGAAAACTTTAGCATCTTCTATAAATATAAGAAAAATATAAATCAAAATATCAAGAGAACACACAATAAAAACATATGCTATGATATAATATAACATGATAGATAATATGCAGCAGGAAAGTTATGTGTAATGTACTTTTTCCTCATTGTATTAACAGATTAATATTAATAATAATAATAATAATAATAATAATCCTGATATTATTAACACCAGCCAGGAGGAAACATGTAGGGGGAACCTGTGCATATGCCAGCGGTGCAGTGAGGTCAACAGGAGTTTAGATGTGCAAGTATGTGCATGTGTAGCGTTATTGAGGGAGTTATAGAGCAGAGTTCTGTGTTTGACAGAGGTAACCTGTGTGATGCTCTATTGTCTGTCTTGCAGGTGATGGAGATGTTGGTCAGGTTATTTTGGTCAAGACTGTGCTGCCAGAGTTTCGGATAATGTTTGGCTGGAGTTTGTCCTCCACCAATTTCCACGAATCCCCTGTTTTTAGCATACAATTCTGCAGTTGTGGAAGGTTGAGTAATTCATGTTTCCTCGTGTTTTAAATCTGGAATTTTGTTTGGAATGAGCTGAAGGTCGCTGGTTCAAATCTCAAAGACTAAGCCGTTGCAAAGTTTTAATAGCAGGCGGCATGGTGGACCAGCGGGTGAACACCTCACAGGATGGAGCACCTGCTTTGCTTTGCTCTGCTTTGCTTTGTTTGCGTTGTGTTTGCAGGCTCGCCTCTGCTTTTTAAAGACTCCAATCTGAACGTGTCTGTCTGCCTACCTGTTCGCATGGTATGGTGCTTTTTTACACCACAGCTGCACTTTGACGAGTTGGTTATGTGTGAAAATAACGATATTTTCCCTGTTGAAGCTGGAGTAGAAACCCCTCCAGTATTTTATTCCTGCTGATGTATTTATGATAAAAACATGACGGCAGATGTTTCGGCTGTTTGTAGAGGAAACATTGAGATCATGGAGACAACAGAGCAGCTAGCGTTGGTATTGATCCTGTGACCTTTCTGCAGGAGCACACCTTCACTCTGATGATGATTTATCTGGTAATAATAAATGTTTAAGTCGCTCTTAATACCCCGTTTTTAACAGGTAAAGTTCAAAACAAACGTTCTGTATGTTTCTGAAATATTTCTGTTATAATTATTGAGTTAGTGTAGAAGTCTCCTGTTATTAACAACATAAACTTCATGTTTTAACTCAGGGCGACAGGGTGACACTGGAGATGTTCCAGGTGATGCGTTCAGGGACCCACCTGTTGTCAGAGAAAGGATGTTTACGCTAATTCTGCTAAAACAAACGTGAAATGACTTTTACATTTGAGTTGAAGTAAGGTGTCTCATCTCCTTCAGTGACTGCAAACACTTAAACTCAGTGCTGTGTTTCATTATAAAGTGTACACTCACTGATCACTTTACACTGACAGTTTAATGCAAATATGATCATGGTCATTTAGGCTATGTTGAAGGAGACAGGCACAGATTTACACAAGTTTATGACACATTTTTTACACGATGCAAATTAACGATAACTTTAAGAGAACAATATGTTTATTTTTCAACTGTCCAAAAATTAAATAAGTTCTTTCTAACAGTAGAATATTTATATATTAACAATAATATTACAGTAGCTGCCTCATTTAATCCTTGTAAACCTCGTAACTCATTTATTGTTTATTCTAAAGATTTTTTTTTTTACGATTACTTGTTTTAATCTCCAATTTCCACGTCACTGTGTGATGATATTAATAATGATACAATTTATAAATATTAACAATAATTCAAAAGGATTGCTCTGACACATACATTTAATCACTGTATGTCAAAGCATCCCTTTCCCTGAACTTTTCTTAAAATGAGCAGAGGGAGCTGATTAAACTACAGAACCTACTTCACAACATAAATCAACAGTTTTTGAGAAGGTACAGCGAAGGCCTACTTCTTATCCTCCCCTCTATGAAAAGATCGAGTTTGAGTTTTTCCCAACTGGACCTGAAAGCATCTCTCCTCTCCTCTCCTCTCGTGGTGAACTTGTGTTGTGAAGTGCGCATTGAATGAGTGGTCGAGCAAGTACGAGAGAGAGAGGAAGAGAGTGGCAGAGTGACGGTAAATACGAGCGGAGCAGAGAGAAAGCTAAGCTTATATTAAACATTGTACCACTTCATTCAAAATTGTGAGGCTCAAGACAGCGCTCCTCAGAATGTGGCGCCCCAGGAGAACGCCAGCAATGAGTGACGAGATCCGTTTCTGCACGTACATAACTTTACTGTGCTCCAGCTCTTCACTCAGCCCTCTTGTTTTTGCGACACAGCGACGCACGTTATACAAATCGACGTATTTCCGCAATCGATGGCGTCGATTATGTCGACGAGTTGCCCCAGCCCTACTCTCAGTACCTATGTGTCATTTAGTCCCCAAAATCTGTTAAACCAGAGCCCAGGTTTATAATTACCAGAATTCCCCATTAACCCCCATGGGTGTGATAAATGTGATTCTGCCTTTTCAGAGGGTTAAAAATATGAATACAGGTTCTTTGTTGGCACATTAAGGAAACTTTCTATGACCTTTTCAGTTTTCAGGACCTGTGCGTTTGCTGATTGATCTAATGGGAAAAACCCAAACTAATAACAAGAAGCATTTAATACATTTAAACACCTGTTTTCAGGTTGCCACAACAGATCTTTACAAATGTAACACAAGCAGGTATTTATGGTTCTGTAGTTTGTTTTAAATCGCTGAAATCACTGAAGTCTGTCCAAATAAAGATACTTAAGCTTAGATGATAGAAATAACCATTTATTCATACATTTGTGCTTTACAGACCCAAGAACAGGTGCATGTACCTTCTAAAGTATTTCCGCAGCACACAGTCCCTATAGGCTCCTTTCTTCAGCTGCAGGTGTTGCAGGAGACAGGTAACTGTTTTAAACTTAATACTAACAGCGGACGAGCAGCGGAGGAGCAGCCCCGCCTACTCCCCGAACAAAGTATCCAGAGCCTTATAGACAGAAAGTCGTGTCAGTGGAGGTCCAACATGCTCCATGATCCGCCATTGTGATGTTGCAAGTCTCTCTCTCTACGAATCACTCAGTCACTCAGTCAGTCACATACAGACCCGTGTGTAGGGCTGACCAGCCAAAAAGTGTGTTAAACAGTTAAATTCACACATCCAGACGGATGTTTGGTTGTGCCTTCTGCTAAAAGAAATGTGGGATGAAAGAGGAGATGAGTTCACTCATTCACTGCTGTTTGAAAGATGGTGTTTTCATTCTTCATCTTCGTTTGTCACAAATCTCTGTTTACAGATCTGCATGAAAATGTAGAATCTAGTGGTGGGAATCGCAGTGTAACTCACAATATGATACGTGGCCCACGATAACGATAATATCACGATACAGCGAATCTGCGATAATTGATATATTGCAAGATAATCAAATAATGATACATCATGATATCTGATTAAATGAGGAATACAAAATGTTAATAACTGTATCACACCTGTAGGCACAGGACAGGATTTTAGTATCTGTAGTGCTTTTGTCCTGTTTGCAGTCGTTGCAGTCGAGTTTTGACCAATCATGTATCAGCAGGCTTTGGTTGTGTGCAGGAAAAACAGTCTGTGTGGAGAGCAAAAGAGGAGGAACGCAATCCTCCGTAACACCATCCAGCTCCATCAGCTTCATCTGACGATTATTTATTTTATACTAACCTCTATAAACAGACGTCTACATGCTAACAGCTAACAGTCTCCTCTTAGACGTCAGCTCTCAACTCCATCTCCATCCTTCTCAAGTTGCTAGTCGGACTGTAAACAAAGCAGCACACGGATAATAAATGCTGGAAGTCTTTTATAGTGTGCCACTGGCTACACGTTCTGTTTGTCTCTAAGTCTGTTGGTGGAGACAAGTGATGTCAATAGCTTGAAGCAGATCTGATCAATCTTATTGTAATGTCCCGTTAAGTGTTAATGAGTCCAAAGTTATTTAGATGGGAAAGCTCTCCTCTGTTTTATCTCACATCCTTAGCATGTTGGGCCGAGAAGGCCGCAGTAAGATATCTTAAAGTATAGTCTGCTACAGATACAGCAGTTAACATCATGATGAAGTCCCAAAATGCCCTTGAAAGTTTTATTACAGAAGCTGCAGAACGCTGTAGGTTTGAAAACTAAAGAGTCGAAACATTTAAACTGATATTCTTTCAAAACAGAACCTTTAAATACTTTTAAGGAACGATATTTTCAGGTCTGACAGGTTTTAACAGGTGAGCTGCTTCCTCCTGCTCTGGATTTACGCCTTCACTCTCCTCCTTCATGTCTGCCCAAATCATTTTACACTGCCGTCCAAGAAATATCTTCTGCGGTTGGAACAGAATAGCAAAATCTATAACTTTGGTTTGTTTCAACCATTGCATGATATGACATGTCATAGCACTCATACAACTCTGAATGTGAGGCCCTAAATTCTCTCTTTTTAGTTTTAATTTATTAAAAATCTGTTTTGTGATTCATGCACATTTTGTTGTCAGGAAGAGTGTTTTATTGTGTGATGGATGGATACCATTTCACAACTCAAAACATACTTAAGATGTTATAAATATCAATGATTGAAGATAAAATGGCTCTTTTATTTATCAAGGAGTGCTTTATCTCTGTCCTCCTGTAGTCGTCTTTGAATTTATCTCGTCTTTAAATGAAGCTGTTTGTGTAGAGTAACTCCGCCGGGGTCAGACTGACTGACTGACTGAGTGAGTGAAGGTACTTTCACAGCCGTAGAGAGAGAGAGTCGCGACATCGCAATGGCGGATCATGGAGCATATTGGACCTCCACCGACGCGACTCTCTGTCTATGCGGCTCTGGATACTTTGTTCGGGGAGTAGGCGGGGCTGCTGCTCCGCTGTCCTCACCTATGTCATCAGCCTCATAAGGACAGTCCTTGTAACACATTGCCCACAAAAGCGCACATGACCTGATGCGGTCAGCCACATACCAGCTGCAAGTTTGTTATCGACTCACTCATCTGACTTTGCTAAAAGCTGATTGGCTCTTGAAACGAGCCTCATGTTTTCAAACAGCTGGTGAATGTAGGAGACGCCATCAGTCTTAGCTGATTCAGACACCATTTGTTCTTCCTGAGAGATTCTAATACCTGGACTTTAGTATTCACCGATCAGAGTATAGCCCTCTGATACAGATAATAATACATATTATTGGTTGAAAAACATTGATTGCTGACATTTTGTTAGCTTTAACTTGATATTAAAATCCACACTTGATCCAGACTTTTGCTTTTGTCACAAAGAAATTTACCTGAAACCTTGTGATTTTTGGGGGTGGGGGTTTACAAGTTATGATATCTGCCAATACTGATATGTCATTTTAGGCTGTATCTGAGGCGGATACCAAAACTGGATTTGGTAATGGAGCCACTCTAATTTTCAGCACTGCATCTTTACTGCAACATTTCAACTATTTTGTTTTGTCGTGAATCTTTGGTCTGATATATTTATTTTAAGTGTCTCTGGAGCTTCATTAAACAAACAGCTAAAGACAGAAGCAGCGATACGTAGGGATGTGCATTTGGTATTTTTCTTTTGACCGGTTAACCGACACTCAACGGTTAAGAAGCACAGCTGGAGACCGACAACAAGCTCTCCATCATGCGCGCTTGTTCCGATGCGCGCTCTCCCTAATACTGGCAGAAGCACACACATACAAGCAACTAAGAGGTACATTTATTTTTATCCTCCGACATAACTACCTGTGTGACCGACAATCGTGCCCACAGATATTAATACACTGTCCAGTGTCCATTACGCACTGGAGAATACAGCCATGTGATCCAGCAGCAACAATACGTAAATAAACAATTACAGCCGACCTTTTTTTGATGGTCAGCACACAGAACTTTATTAAACATAAGATCCTGTCCGATCCTGACGACGGCGTGTCTATCTTTGTAGTACTATAGAATACCATCTTTTACTGGACACATTACCTGTGCGTAGGTGTTCTCTGTTAGTGAGTCCTCTTCTGAACATGCAGTACCTCAGGCAGTGGGTTTCAGAGCGCTGATGTGGTTCAATGAGAGGAAAAAGCTGCAGGATTCACCTCAAAAATAGCACCAAATCGTCTAAATCAGTCGATGTCACAGCAGCAGCAGAGTAGTGGGTCAGCTGGAGGCTCGTCGTGCGCAAAAGTGTGTCATCAGAGAGGCTGCAGAGGTCGGAGGGTGTGTGTGCGTGTGTGTGGTGATTATTAGTGATTAATCTCATTAATATGAGACAGCTGAGTGTCCACAACTCCGTACGCTCCTTTGTTTGTTCCCTCGTGGGAGCGTGAAGCAGGGACGGAGCGAGCACGGGCTGTGTTCCATTTTAACAACATGCTCGCCTCTTTGTGCATGCAAGCACGCACACACGCACACAGACACACATACACACACACACACACTTGATAAACAAAGCAGGGTTTGGTTGTGATTTAGCTCAGTCCGCTTTCTGTCGTCCCTCAGGTGAGTCTAAGTTGCAGCAAACGTTTGATTCGTCCTCGTCTGTGCAGGTCGAGTGTTTGAGGGAATAAGGTCTCTGAAAAGAGACAGGCGGGACGATGTCTGTCCGCTGTAGAAACTCCAGTGCGTCTTCATGTTCATAACCATAATCACTTCTTTGTTATTCAAATATTGATCCCCTAACGACTGTAATGTTGGCCAAAGATCTTTTCCTGTGTCTTTAATGTGTTTTTAACGCTGCATGCTAGAGATGTCCTTTTTTCCTGTGAAGCAGACAGCTGATCGGTGTGATCGTCTCTCTTTCACGAGCTGATCCGGCCTTAAACTTCAGAGTCTTCATTGAGACTCTTTACAGTAAATCCATGATAATAAATCCAACACTTGACGTCTCCTTCCGATTATTTATCATGTTTCTGCGCTGAAAACTGTTAGCCGTCCACTTAGTCACCTGATGCCTTGTGTTGTGTTGTCGATGGACCAATCAGAGGCTGTGTTACTGATGTGTGGTTCAGCGCTGATCTGAAATAGTCATTGTACAGTGAGACAGTAATCCTCCTGTCTCTTATCAATGCTTTTATACTGCTGCAGCAGAGCTATAAGCAAGTGTACATGTAAATGTGTAGATTCTCCTTTGCACGCATTGATAGCATTGTAATGTGCATGTGCACTGTTAAAAGAGCATTTCATGGCAGTTTAGTTTTATTCAGTTTTTCCATATTTTATTGGGAGTCCTGACTGGAAAGCGACAGGAAGTGATGTCAGAAGACAAACAGCTCGCTCAGCCAATAGATGGCTTTATTGGAGTGCATAGAAAACGTCCTGGAGGGACTGATTAGCTCACCTGTGGAGCTGCCTTTACACACTCTCATTCTTTATTATATTTGTAATGTAATTATGTGTTATATAGGTTTTTAATTATTGAAGCTTGAAGCTTTGTATTGATGACATGAAGCACCAATGTGTTATTCTGTCCAGGGACTACTGTTGAAAATGAGCTGAATTAAACTAGAATGTTGATGAATGTTTAAAGTCTCTAGTAAATAAATAGACAGTTAACATATTAAAGTCCCCATGCTATCAGACAGATAAAAGCACAACATTCCCGCATTTTCTGAAGCTGCAGCTGTGAATATTCACATAACTAAAAGATTAATTAATGAACCAATTTAGTTCTGATCTTTGAAGTAGACATGATGGTGCAGGGCTGCAACCAATATCTTCAATATATTAATAAAGGATATCTTCACATATCAGTTTGTATCATTGCATGTAAAACATGAAAAATCACCATTAAAATATCACGGCTACCTGAGCTCCACTGTGACATATTTTATCAGGAAAACACGCCTCACAATATCAATCAAATATATTCATGAAATTATTAATTACAAATATTTCTGCTTCAATAATTTTCTGAACTTTCTGATTGTGTAAAAAATGTAGCATGTCTTGGTTCATATTTCCAATGGAGCCTTCTTTGTGTGAAAGCTCTGCTGTGTGTGTGTGCGCCTGTAAAATTAGCGAGCAGACGTTTGATTCCCGCTCTCGCCTCAGTGTTCATGGCTGACAGGTGTGTGCGGATAAAACAAGCTGGCACAAAGCCTGAGAAAGCCTCCACGCTGTCTGTTTCACTTAGATTTCAGAGGCGGAGTCTAAAGGAGGGTCTTCTCCTCTCTGTCACACACAATGACTGTGAGGCTACAGGAGTGTTTTTACTGTCAGGGCATGACGGCTCTGTGTGTTACCTGTTGTTAACCCTCTCTGATTTAGTGGCATACAGTCAGATGTTTTTAATCTTTGAGAAGATAAAGATGGAGGTGAGAGAAGATGATAGACAGCTGAGCGAGGCTGCACAGGTGATTTTATTTTATACAACTGAAAAAGATCTAAAATGAAGATAGTGAAACAATGCATCAGCCTACAGAGATAGACCTTTTTGTTCAAGAGGAAGATGATTTGTTTTAACAACAAACAGATGTTACATTGCTCTCTTTAAAGATACCAGACTCCATTCACAAAAACAGTAATTTTACCTCCCAGAACTCAGGAGTTACTGGTCTTCTGCGACCCGCAGACTTATAGTGGATGCGCTTTGATCCATCAAGGATTATGTTGAAGCCATCACAGCCTGTTTCACTGCTGCAGGATCTACTAGAGACATTCAAACACTCTTTATACATGTTTGTCATTAAGAGCCTAAAATATGTAAAAGAAAAGAGGCCAAGTTTAAAAATACCAGAGCTTTCATGTTTGAACCAGAACGTGACTCACATGAAACATGAAATATCCCGTTGCTAAAATCAGTTGGAAGGCGTCTCATTCTTAAAATGTTTTGGGAATTGTCTTGAACTACAAAAAGAAAATGTTTGATGTTGCTTAGCAAATTGTTGCCTGGAAAAGGTTTATAACAGAACAAATGTTTAGCAAGTTATTTGTCAATGCAAACTTTAGGTGAAACAAACAGGTGTACCGTCTGGACCGCCTTATTCATCATCCTGATTATTCATTAAAAACTATCACTTGTTATGTCTAAATGTTATGTTGAATATAGTTGTTGTTCTAACAGTTTTCATAATATCATCATCACTTAGAAATCTTCTAATAGAGCACTTTTTCCCTTTGTCACACGATCCTGCCTCAAACCCTGTAATATGATGTATAGACTTCTGTGTCCCAGTCTTATTAACAATCACATGCTCTTCTGTTTCCAGAAGCAGTGAGAATCTTTTATCTGCTCTACTCAGAGTTCATAAAGCATATTTACACACTGTCAGTTCTTAGAAATGGAGCAGTTTATTCCCAAAACAGTACTTATTTTATGTCATTACACTGGAAGTATTAAATATATCAAATTACAATGAATAAAATGCTAAAAAGGAAGATGGAAGTGAGGTTATTCCAGGATAAATCTAGAGTAACAAGCTGATGTAACATTTAAATAAAAAATTAGCAGCAGCAGAAGAAAAATAACAAATTCACGATGATATTTGTTTTAGCTTTTGTGTTTTCAGGCAACAAATAATACAGAATAGATTTGCGTTCACATAAACACAAACATACTTCATCATTGACAGATTTAGTCTTTTAGTGTCTCTATGGCAACAGAAGATGGAGTGACGAGGGTGTGATGCTGTGTCGTCCTGTTTTCACACTGGTTCACTTTCACTCCATGTCCTCCACATGACGCATCCTCCCTCATGACAGACATGACGCATCACGCAGGCCCCGCCCCCCCCAGAGTACAGCTCAGTGCACACACTCCAGTGTGCGTGTCCTCAGGTTCTGGAGAGTCCGATAAACGGCTTTAAAGCATCTAACTTTCAGTGTCACTATGTGTGCATGCATGCTGTGTGGTTCTGCACTACATTTCCCAGAGCTCGATGTCAGTCTGTGTAGGAGGTTATTTGAAGAGCTTAAATTGTCTGTTGATCCTGCAGTTTTTTATCATCAGTGATATAAATAGTTATTTTTTATTCAGAGATCCTGAAAAAGATCATTTTCTCTTTACACAGAACCAACAACGCCGCCGTATTTCCTCTGAGTGTTTTTACAGAGCATGCTAGCGCTCAAGAAGCTAAAGAAGCGTGTTTATGTCTTATGTTGGGGTTTATCTCCTCCTCTGCTTGGAGGAAAAGGAGCTCCCCGACCTTGTTGTCTCCCCGATTTGGACATTTCCAGCTGCTGTATGTTAGCCGCTAACTTCTTCTTCTTTGAATTAGCAGCTTCTTCCTCTACTTCCTCTAAGTTAGCTGCGCGCTGGTTACATCAGCATTTATTCCGTGCAGTTGTTTGCTCTGATTTTATCCCCCCAGATACTTGTTGCATCGTACACTGGATAATAAAGGAAACTGGATGGATTTGTTGCTCGTAATGCCATGCAACAAGAGAGGGAGTTAGAAATGAGAGCAACAAAGAAAACAGATGTTTGATACGTGAGACGAGGCAACATGGCGTCAACAGTTAGAGGCAATTTCATAGAAATTCAGATGTAAGCAACTGTTTTTTTTATTTTTATTTAAAGCTTAAGTGTCAAGATTTCAAAGATGGCCGCCATGACTCTGGTTCTGACCTCGTGTGCAGGTCATAGATGTGTTACTTGGTTAAGGGGCTGTTGCTTGGTCGAACCACCATTTTAACGCCCAATATGGCCAAAAAGAAAGTCCCCATAGACCTGCATATTAAAAGAGATGTTGCCCCAAAATTAAAAATGAATATAAGAGCAGTATCTGTGACATCATCACAGTGCAAAGTGTTGGGACTGAATGGGTGAAACTCTGCTGCACACATTCAGAGCGCTGCAAACCTTTGAGAGCAGGAAGCTAGAAATGTTTTCATGTACGTGCCAGGTGAAGCTATCTTTAGGTCCAGTATTCAGGTCATAGTTATGCTGTACGTCCATGTAGGAGATGTCGCAATTACCTGTAGTGGTATTGTCAGCGAGACAGGTGGGTGGAGGGCCTGTCTGTCTGCTGCTGACTGCTGATGCCATTTTACAACAACAGAGGGAAGCTTCTGCTGTACAGAGTGTTCAGAGTGTGAGGAGCTGTTTCCATGAAGCACAGTGATACTGATATCTTCACCTGACAGCTCACCTGTTGTGAAACTAATCCAGCTCTCGGAATGAACTTCTTACCTAGATTGAAATGTAATTTAGTCAAACTAAGCAACTCCTTGAGTCACTGAAATGTTGATCCTGCAGTAACAGCAGAAAACCTGCATACTGCTGTCTGACAGCCGTCTGTTCTCTCTTGAGCGAGATATCTGTGGGTTATTTTTTTTTGGGACTCAGGTTGCAGAAAAGATTATTTAAATGTGTGTATTTCTGCAGAGGAAGTTAAAACAAGCTGCAAAATGAACATCAGGCTGAGTTCATCATACAACTTAGCATGCAATACATCCAAAACAAGGTGCTGCTGTCGTTCTTCAGGTGTAGGTAAAAAAAGGTAGGCTTGTAACCAGAGATGGACTTTAATATTTGTCAGCACTGGCCCTACAGGACTCAAATGTAACCTAAGAATGAAATTATTATTTTTAGTATTATTTAAAAAGTCAAGTTCTTTGTAATACATGTAATACTTTTATATTCCCTCAGTCTGTTAGATCAGAGAATCCCCTCCTTCGGAAGGTCAAAGCGTAAAGGTCGCAGTCAGCTGGAGGTGTAGTTCAGGTGTTGTACAAGATTGTCTTCTACACCTGATCAAACTTTGTCTCTGCTGGAGAAGAACAAGAGCCACTGCAACTGCCTTATCTTCTTTTACGTAAAGAGGAAGATGATTTTTACATCGCTCTCTTCAGAGCCACCAGACTCCATTGACAAAAACAGTAATTTCACCTCGCTTAACACAGGAGTTGATGCTCTACTGCTGCCTCAGTCACTCAGTGTTTTTTTTGTGTTATTGTGTGTTACACAAATACGGTCTTGAATCAGGACTAACCAGTTAAAAGACAAAAGTCACACAATAACATGAAGAAGCTAACTGATTGAGGCAGAAACTCCTGTTTTAAGCAAGGTAAAATCAGTGTTTTTATCAATGGAGTCTGGTGTGTTTGAAGAGAGTGATGTAATGTCTGTTTGTGGTTAAAAAAAAATCATCTTCATCTGTAACAAAGAGGATCTCTGATCCTTTCTGTAATGTTGTCAGACACTTAGAATAACAGTCTGAGCCTGTCAATGGAAAAACTTTTAGTGAACAGAGTTTGATTTTCCTCTAAACTTTCTGTAAATGTTAGTAAATCAGACCCTTTAATTACCCACGTTTCATTGCAATACTTAAGTGACATTGGAGTTTTACAGATAAATGTATGTATTGCAGATGCAGGAAGGCCTTCAGTATGACAGTCAGCAGTGAAGCCTTTCGGTGTGCGGTGAACTCTGAACACGTCTTTAGTGGTATTTTCCTCCAAGGCAGAAAGTTCACTCATCAGAGGTTTGAATGGTCGTGGGGCCTCGTGGAACCGGTTACTGTCCCACCATCTGAGCTGTTTAAAAAGCAGCAGTTCTGCAGAGAGAGACAGGAAGTTGTGTCGTTAAGTGCAGGAAAAAAGTGTACAAGTGTTGAAGTAAATAAAGCCAGGAGAGGTGAGAATCTGATTTCTAAAAACCCCCGAGGAAGGAAGCAGGAAACATTAACTCTCTTTTATTTACTCGTGTTTGTTGAGGTTTGTTCGGTGCTTTTCTGTCTCCACATGAGGGAAGTGTTGGTCTCCACAGATCTGACATTAATTCTAACCAAACTCAATTGTATTTTTTTACTCATTTTAGAGCCTGCCCTGTCTCTGCGGAGGGCAGGAGGTGCAGGACAGGGAGGCAGGTGTGTGAGTGAAGCTGTAAAAATGACTGATATCTCGTCTGGCAGGTTCATAGTTATAGACTGACACATGAAACTAAAAGGTGGGAAGGAAAACTGGATTGTTGCCTGCGTCCACTGCAGCACATGAGATGACTTTGTTTCTGTTGATTTCCTCCAGCGTAAAACCAGCGGCAGCTTTTAACCATAATTACAGTGGCAGACAGGAAACACATTTGGCTGTAAAATGAAATAATATAAATGTTCATTCACACATTATTCTCTGATAGTAATATCCTGCAGGAAATACACACTTAGGCCTTTCGCGATGTCTATTTCTGTTGGAGGATGTATTGTCCCAGAAGTTATTGTAACTTTCAGACCACTTTATGACAAAGTCAGCGTACAGTCTCATCACTACGGTGGGCGAGGGCAGTCGTGCTGCAACGGACCAAATGGTTTCCATTTGAAGAAACGTGATGCAAATTCTGAAGCTTAGATCTGTAGCTAAGGGAAGCTACACTTTCTTCTTGCTCTTAGCTGTTATACCGAGCGCCCCCTACAGGCCTGGAGCACTTCTGTTGTATTGACTGGATTTGCAGCGGTTTTCTTTTGCATGTGTTTTCTGGGTTTGTGTGGTTTTGACTTTGTATCGTTTCTGTATTTGCAGTACGTTTGATGTTAAGGCATTTTTTTCCGCCCTTTTGCAGCACATTTCTCTCATTTGCACCGCATTTTCGTTGCATGTGTTTTTGAATTTGCATCGTTTCAGAATATGCAGCCCGTTTCTTCTCATGGAAACCGTTTGGGACGTTGCAGCGGGATTACCCTTGTCGATTACCGTTTATCACCCTAAAATAAGCTGTCCTTTTTTTGCTAAAACACAAAATGTTCCCATGTCGGGAATGTCGTGGAGTGCCATTTTGAAACTGATTTATTTTGGACTTAAAGAATTTGATTATATTTGAACCTGAAGACAGTTTGAGCTGGAATAGAAACATTTTTTTACGTGGAATTTGCACAAAAAGACTTTCAAAGTTACTCAGAAAGCTGCTTTAATTAAACAGATAACTTTATTCCAGAGTATTTAGCATTACATTGTCCACTGTAGGGGTGTAAGAAAATATTAATGCACTTGCAATATTACAACTTAATTTTGCAGACGCTTTTTGTCCAAGGTGACGTAGCTACATCTTAGAGTTGTTATTCCTCTCGGTCAGATTGCACAGAAAGTAGAGCTATGATGTTGGACGTTTAAAGGATTGTGAAAAATGCAAAAGCAGATCTCACTGTTGTGATTGCATAAAGATTTGTTTACTTAGATTTTATACACAGATATGTGTTTCTAGTTTTCTTAGAATCTGATTTAAAAAGTTGCTCTCTGTCAGAATTTATTGACTCGTAACCCATGTATTGTGATACTTCATATAGTCTCCCATAGTCTTTTCACTCATCATAGTTAACCAGTAAAGCTTTTGTCTTTTCTTTTTCCAGCTAAAATGTGATATTTTATAATTTGCCCTCAACTTTAAAGGTTAAACAGAGAACAGTTTCCCTTGAAGAGAAGATAATCTCTGACGTGTGCAGCTGCTGCTTTCTGCTCACGTCTCAAAGGCAAAAACCCCTCGACCCTTCTCTTTCTTGTCTTTGCTGAGACAAAATCCTCCATCTAGTTTTATAATTGAGATAAAAATAGTGAAATTCCTTCTTGTATTCCCTCAAGATGACAACAAACACAGGGTTTAACTTGTACTCTTCATGAATGAGTTCAGTGATGTTATAAAGGCGATTAAAATCTATCAGTTTGGTCTCATCCACCTTAAAACTCCCGCATCAAACCGACCCCACGGGCGATACCAAACTGTGCACCAGTTTCTAAAAGCGCCTCTCAGCGTGGAGCTGTTCAGAAATGATTCTGTTTAAACATCTCTGTGTCATCGCAGCCTGAAACGGACCAGAACCAAAGTTTGCAGAACGTTAATAATCAAAGAATATATTACACATTATGGTGTAGTATTTCAGCTGAGTACAGTGCAGCCAACAGAGGCCACCTTGGCACTCCTGGTACTCCTGCTGTCTAATAAAATACATGTGTTTCTGTTCTGATGCCTGCTGTGAGGATCCAGTCTGTCCTCTGATTCATCATCAGATCAGATTTTGGGAATCCATTCAGTGCACATAAGTGAAAATGAGTCGTTTCAGTCCTGAATCACACATTTTATTTAATTATTTCCATCCTGTTGAGCTCTTTGATGGTGAAGTGTGTCTGGCTTTCAGATTGTGACCTGTTGATAGGACGACGTTAAATGTTTCATATTTCAGGATCTGAAGATGTCACACTGATGACGTCTGTAGTGAGAAAACATCAGGTGTCGTAGCAGCTTTGTTGAGCATAGAAACACTTGTGACGTCTTTCTGTAGCAGATCTTTTTCTTCCAAAAAACTTCAAAATTTAGTCTGTTAAAGGGTTTGTGCAGTTATTTTAAACCTGGGCGCTATTTTTACATATTTTTGGGGTCTAAATGACTTATTAGTACAAAATGTTTTTGAAACTAAGTGTCTGACAACATTACAGAAATTATCCCTACATATATAGACCTTTTTGTTACAGAGAAAGAGGATTGATGTCTACAAAGACAGCAGACTCCATTGATAAAAACAGTGATTTTACCTTGCTTAAAACAGGAGTTTCTGCCTCGATCAGTTAGCGTCTTTATGTTATCGTGTGACTTTTTTCTTCTGATTCAAGACAATATTTGTGTAACACACAAAAACACAAAAAACACTGAATGACTGAGCAGCAGTAGAGCAGCAACTCCTGCGTTAAGCGAGGTGAAATTACTGTTTTTGTCAATGGAGTCTGGTGGCTGTGAAGAGAGCGATGTAACAGCTGCTGACAAAACAGTGATTTTTACCCTATGGAACACAGAGCCTGCTGAGTGTGTTATTGTGTGTAACAAAAAAGAATGTGTTGGATACAAAGCAACCATTCAAAACACAAAAGCTTTATTTACATTAGAAACTTACTGACCAATTGAGGCAGCAGTAGAGCAGCATCTCCTGGTTTCTGTGAGGTAAAATGACTGTTTTTGTCAATGGAGTCTGGTGGAGATCTTTGAAGAGAGCAATGTAACGTCTGTGTCTGTGTCCACAATCTACAATCCAGAGCTGGGACTTTAAGTTTTTGATACACTGAGAAGGCGCTCCCGGGAGCTGTGGGGTCGGTGGAGAATAAAGATTTCAATATTTACTGTTTTTGACGATTCTACTTTTCTCTCCTGTGTATTTGAGTTGGTGGAGTAACAGAGCTCCCCTCACAGCATCACTGTCTGAATGTGTATTCTCTTTTCAGTGTGTTTGTTTTGTGTGCGTCTCTGGAAGTAATGCATATTATGTCCGTTTGTGTCCACAGATGCAGTGAAGGGATAGAAGATGAAAATACACAAGAAGGACAAGCAGCAGGTTAGTGTTGAGTACACACGCACACACACACACACACACACACACACACACACATGCGCACACAGTTGCACATTAGAAAAGTAGGTCATTTCTAAAAACCTTTAAACACACTGAGCAGCTTTGATTCTAAATAAAACATGTTTTTAAGCTTTAATATTGAGAGTGTTCAGCGTGAACGTTCTGACATATTCTGGATCACTTTAATGCAGTAACACATGTGCAGCTTAACCCCAGGCTGTGGGGTTATTTCGACTGTTTACATGCATGAATGGAGGCTCCTGTAGCATTAGACACTTGTAAGACAGATGCTCCCACCTCTGTTTAACCCTCAGAAGGCTCTAAAACAAAGAGCACTAGTCAGACTCTGAAGAAGAACCAGGCCGTTGATCTAAATGGAAGAAGCGGCTGCACTCTTCCAAGCAGCTGACTTCGACAGGAGGATTTTAATGCACAGAAAAGTTGCAAAAAACTACTTTTTGTTTCCCCTTGTTTCTAAATAGACTTACGTAAGAAAAGTAAAGCATGAACATTTTTTTTAACAGTGAAATGTATTGTGCAGGATTGCAGTTATGCCTTTACCCAACTCAAGACCTTTAAAGGAGCTTAGAGGTCCCAAATGTGGCAACCTCTCTCAGACTCTCTCTCAGACTGCAACGAGCTTCCTGTTGAGATTATTTCCCATCATGCACCTGGTATAAATTTACCAGAAGAGTAAAGAATAATGGAGCAGAAACAGAAGCGGCTGCCTTTCTGTGTGCAGTGGTTTGTGTTACCTGCAGTGATTGAGGCTGTAATGTTAGCATTACAAGCTAGCAGGCTGCTAGCGAAGCGCTTCCTTCCTCTCTACTCTAACATCAAGTGAGCGTTAGTCTGCGTCTTACTCAACAAGGACAGCGCTCCTCACAGTCCCCTCTAGGTATCGTTAAGATTTTTCCGGTAGTACTACTCATATCGATACTGCTTAACGAACTGGTTTATTTTCTAAAATGTAAAATAAACAATTGTTCATAGCAAAAGAAACAAGATTAGAACAGATCAATATTATAGACTCTCTATAGTTGTGACGATGGAAATATAAAACAAATTTGGCTGGCTGGTAGTGGACGGGGCTTATCAATTAGCCCTCCACCATCATCACAAGCAGGATCTCTTGTGTGCGACTCGATGCCATGAAATAACTCTGACTTCATGTGGATTGTCAAGACAAAGAGAGGACTGTGAGAGAGCTCCGGCAGTTTGGGATGATGAAGTTGCTTGAAAAGTTTATTGGTGTAAGGATTATTTGGCTTTGTTGGATAATGGGCTGCTCTGTTATATTAGCACTACCCTCCCGGTCTATTTGCTCTCCCTTTAAGATATCCAAACTTCAAAGATGAAAGAAGCTGAGGTCTTATAGCATATTGTCACGTGGTTGCAGATCCATTCAATAATGCTAAAGATGAAGCTTATATGCAGAATGTCGTGATGATTTTTTAGCTCTCTGCAGCACAGGAAGGAAATATTCTTGCTTTCAGTCCTAAAAAAATGGATGAAATCACTTCCTGTTTTCTAACGAGTGCACTATTTGTCTCTGTGTTTGGTGTGAAACAGTGAGCACGGGAATAGAAAGCTAATAATTAGCTTTTATTACACTGTTTTGTTTGTTTACACTTTAAAATGCACAGGATGGTAGAAAAAGTAGTGCACATGTAAAGCTTTGAATCTGAACCTACTTCTCATTATAAACTAGTTAACCTCACTGTCCAGGTGTATTGAACCTCGTCCCTCGTGCTGTCACAGACTTGTAGCTCTTCTGTTTGAGGTCTTTCAGTCTCCCTCCCTGTTGCCTCGTGGTGACGTCCTGCTGTTTGTAATATTTATGAGTCGGTCTGAGTCGGAGTGATGACTCAGACAGTTTTTGTTGGTGTGAGGTGACACAGCATCTCTCAGCCGAGCACAAGGCCGACACACTGCAGAGACAGGGAGTTAGCAGAGAGTTAGCGTGGCTATAACTGGAGCACATGATCGTTAGCGTCTTTATTTGGTGCTTTTACACTCTTTATTTTTACATCAGTGACTCAAAGCTTCCCGTTTGCTCGTTAACACAGCTGCTGGCACGGCTGAGTTTTGTTTTATTCTCCCTGTTTCTAACAGACGTCTGTTTAAGATGTTTAATCTGTTATTGGCTGAAATCTTAATGCGTGTTCATTTGACTTGTGTGGAATCATCAGGCTCCTTAATCAATAATGAATCAGGTGAAGTGACTTTTTATGAGCCTGTTCTTCACTATTATAATGCTTGTATTGATCGTTTTCTCATTTACAGGAGCTTTATTGTTTAAACAGTGAAGTCATGATGTTTAAAGATGAAGGTACACAGAGGGAGGAGTTTCTGCGTCTTTAAGTGAATGTATCCTGGTTTACAGAGTGTGCAGTTTAGAGCTTGTGTACAGACGCTAAGTGTTGATAATTTCACATGCTGCAGTGATTGTCTCTCTGTTATCTCATCTACCTGTCAGGTGTTCATCAGATTATCTGGTTATCGGTCTGAAACATCTGAAAACAACAGAGATAACGTCACAGCAGCAGAGAGGACTCTGAGGAGGAACTGGTGGGCATGTGTGTGTGTGTGTGTGGAGACGTTAAGAGAAGCTGTGCAGCCGTTACTTCATTTTGGAGTTTGAAAGTCTGTATGACCAGTTAATGAACTAGCTTGATGTTTGTTTCTGTTTGTGTTTGTGACACTTTATGAGCTGGGATTGATGGTTGACAGAAATGTACAGAATACAGTGCAGACTGTGTAGCGCTGCACACCTTTGACACCACAGTTATAGACACGTAGCTATAATATAATTTGCAATAGATGAGAGCAGCCACGCGTCACTTCCCGTTGGCCAGAATGACCACGCCCCACCACGGAGGGTAAAAGAGGAGGTCTGTGGCTTCAGGAGGCTTGAAAATGGTATACTGTGGGACCCGGTGTTGTGTTTCCTACTGGTTTTCGAAACAACTTAAACCAGCGATCGTTGTGTTTACAGCTGCAGGAGCTGTAGTCTGCCTCCGTCACCAGATTCTTCACACATTCGCCAACGAAATTCTGTCGATTTTCATGTCGCATCTCATGTAAAATGTGGTGAAAATCAAGTGAGCACTTCATCTAAATTACTGGTTACACTGAGCTTATGTAGGAAATACTCGATAATATGATCACTTTAATCCTGTAAGTACGGCTACATTAACCACTACACTGCAGCCTACACTACTACACTAAGCATTACGACAAATAAATACTTTTTAACAGTAACCATCTAACTCAGGTAACACAGTTTAAATACACACAGTAGTGTATGTGATGCCAGTTTATGACACCTCCGTTTACAAGATGGGGACGTTCACCATTTATAATGAAGGCAGACATGAGGACACTCATGTTCACCTATAACCTTGACTATTTTAATGTCACGACGCCGATTGTTGATCAGAAAAGTCTTAATACACCTGTTTGTTGACTGGCTATTGGATTTGGGGACTTAATAGCGTTAAAATTCCTATTTACTGCCATTCATATTAGAGGGACTGCTTTCACCCGAAAGGGGGCGGGGCCACAACTTTTGGGCAAAGTACCCAGATGGGTATCTATGCCCGTTCCTTGACGAGCCCTCCTCTTCTTCTTTTTCTTCTTCCTCTACTACTACTTTTTCTTCTTCTACTTCCACTAATCTTCCCTCCTGCTACTACTACTTCTTCTTCTTCTACAACTACTTTATCTTCTTGTTCGACAACTACTTTTTCTTCTTCTACTGTTGCTTATTCTTGTACTGCTTATAGTTCTTTTACGACTTCTGCTCTTTCTTTCCTTCTTTTTTATCGTTCTAGTGTTTTTCTTCTCCTCCTCCTTCTACTTTCTTTCCTCCTCCTTAGATACTCCCTCCACTCCTGTTCTTAAAGGGATGGTGAATCATTGACTGTATCTGTTATAAATCTGCAGTAAATATTGAAACATTTTCAGAACACGAAGTTTTCAGCAGTCACGTCCGTCTCTCCAACAGCCCGCGGAAAGTTCATGGCGGCATATAAACAGAGAAAAGATGCACGTGCTCATATTTGTCATCGATGAATGATATAATGAAATTAATTGTGAACTACTTCTATGTTCCATTAAATATTATGATTGACTAATTGATAAGTCCACCCTGGTTCCTGCACATTCTAACACAAAGTCCCACATCATCTGCCATATATCCATGCAGGCAGCGTTCACACTGTAGTGCTCCCTCATGTGATGGATGCATATTAAGGGAACGTCTGTTCACTTTTTTCCCTCCAGTATTTTTCCTCCACGTTTCATGAATCAGCAGGAACAGACAGAATCTGGGTCGTCTGCACTTCAAGGTAACGCCGAGAAAAAAGGAGCGAATTCTCTTCAGTCTGAGGCCCAGATCCTCTCGCTTTGATCCTCTCTGTGTGCTCACCAGAACAGCTGAAACGTCTGCAGCGCGTCCCCCGCCTCCTCTTCCTCCCTCGCCTCCTCCTACTTCTCTCCTTATTTTCTTTTAATTTGACACAACAGGAATGCATCTGTTATCTCAGGAGAAATTCCTCTTTTTGGTGGAATCTTTGGTTTCCATACGACTCTTGTTTTCTGGTTTTATGTTATCTTATATTGGTCTTGTATTGGTCGTTGGATAGGTCAAATGTAAGAATCACACTTCCTTCATTAACTTAGTTAAAGGAAGTTTTCATTTAAGGAAAATGACAACATATTTAGGCTTTATTGTAGAGGAGAAAGTTATGAACGACAACTAAAGAAGGTCAAGAAAGCAACAAGATCCACAGCTCATTTGAACAGGTGACGTTTCAGATATGAAATCTAGAATAAAAACACATGATTCTTATTTGTTTTGCTTGCAGCCAATCACTGCAAGCGTTGTTTAGTTCAACGTGACTCCCACAGTCTGTGCTGTGTTGACGTCAAGACTAATTCTGCTCTCAAATAATTCCTTTAAGAAGCTGATCGACGTGTAAAACGTAACGGAGCATGTTTTTCCTGCACACGTGTCGACCCCTCACGCAGGAGACAAACAGTGCTGAAATGGGTGTTAGCTTAGCATCAGTGTTAGCCCCGTCCTCTACTCCTGCCTGGTGTTGTAGCTGTGCAAGGAGGCAGCAGCATTGATGAGACTGCAGTGCTCGTGGTCTATATTTGTGACACAGAGACAGACACTGTGTGCGTGTGTGTGTGTGTGTGTGTGTGTGTGGCAGTATTATTGATTCATAGGCAGCGTGAGTGCAGGCAGCCTCCCTCAGCTGCACTCGCTCGGCTGGCAGAGCGTGCTACACTGCAGCACGTCACTGTGTGTGTGTGTGTGTGTGAGAGAGAGAGAGAGAAAGAGAAAGAGAGAGAGAGGGAGTGTTTTTGTGCAAAGAGGAAGAGTGTGTTTGCACAAAAACCGTGTGTTCGTGCTTCTTTTAAAGTTGTTTTTATGTATGTAGCTGCTCATGTTAGCACATTGAGCTGTGAAGCGAATATTTGTGTGTTTGTGTGTGTGTGTAGGTGTGTGTGTGTGTGTTTAAGCAGTGCTGTAGTAAGTCATGTGTGTATGTAGTCATTCATGTAAGCACATTGAGCCATGCAGAGTCCGTGTGGGAGTGAGACAGAAACTGTGTGTGTGTGTGTGTGTGTGTGTGTGTGTGTGTGTGTAGTCACTTGTGTAAGCACATTCAACCATGACGTTATGTTGTGAGTGTGTCTGTGTGTGTGTGTGTGTGTGTGGAAACTGCAGCAGGGTCATTACTGAGCCTGTTAGCTTAGCGGCTAATTTTAGCTTCTAGGTTACCCCTAACTGTGTCTGCAGAGTCGTTTTTTTCTGTCTGAGGAGGGAAAGCAGTCGAGCATGGAGCGACTGATGAGAGAGGAAAATGTTCTTTGTTTATTTTCATGTATTAAAACCCTGTTGCATCTTTTATAGTGCATTAAAGAGGCTGCAGAAAGGGCTGAATGTATTGGTGTCTGAGATTCTCCTGGGGGCTATACTACGAAGCAGGATTTGCGGTTACTGAGGTAACTTCAGGGTTAACTCCGAGTTTTCAGTACTATGAAGGTGGTTCATTTCTTACCGGGGTAGATCACCATGGTAACTTATGCTGAACACCTAACTTGCTCTGGAGCAGTTTATATCCGAGATTAACCTGAACTACACACCACCTACTGACCAATCAGGTCTCTTGATTCAGGAGCTCTGTGAGCAGATCCTGAGAGGGAGGAGGGAGAGAGAGAGACCGGTAAAACACGTCAGCGTATGAGTTTTTAAAATATATTCATGAAAGATATTCATCGTGCTTTACTGATGTACATCTCTAAAACTGAAGCCGGAAGTACTCTTAAGATATGAAAGTAAGCAGTTGTACAGCTTTAAATTGTGTTAAATTTTATAGCCTATTTATTTTATATTTGCTTCATGGGTCCGTTTGATACAGCTGAGAGAATGAGGTCTAAATCTGCCACTAACGAAAATACATCTGTGCAATGTTTTAATCTCATTTAACACACGAGTGTTATAATAAGTATATCATGCTCTAATGATGGGGCAGTAGTATTATTATATTTGCACATTTACATTTTTTGCTATTTGTCCTTCCTGCATTGAGTAGCTGCAGCTGAGTGGACTTTAGTCTGGGTTATGTGTAATTTCTTCATATCCTTCTGAAATCATAGTTTGCTCTGAGTTTGTAAAATGTGCCGATCAGCGTGTTTAGATTGGTCGTTTGCTCCAAACAATGCCTCTTTAATGTGAACGCGCTCATAGAAGCCCTGGGCTGACTTATCGAGTTTGTCTTGTGACTGCTCAGCGCGATCTCCTTTGTCAGGTTAAGTGAAGCCAGATCAGGAAAAGAGACCCTGGGTGTGTTGAACTCGTAGTATACCCCGCAGATGTCTTGAGGTTTAATCAGAAAACAGTCATTTTAAAGTGGCTTTCTTGCCATCTTGCAGACAGACCTGACAAAGCATGACATAAGACTTTTTACAGCATCCTTTCAACCTGTTTATTGTCATTAAATCTCAGTAACATCTGTTTATTTTGGGTTCATAGCGCTGTAGTAAGACAGATTTCAGCACATGTGTGACTTGCTTGATTCAGTGAAACTGCCACTCAGCGGAGACAGATGGACAGGCGCTCCACAGCTGAAACAGAACGCCAGTGGTAGGTGTCAATCAGAGAAATCCTGGTACTGATCCTAGCAAACAGCTCATCAAACTGGGCACTGGTTGATTTTTACAGTCCTGTAGAGTGAGAGGAGATGTTTTAAACTGAGCAGGAGGAGATGACATTTGTTAAATGGATATAAGATGGGTGTCATTGATCTGTGCTGAATCTGGGTGATTACATCTGCGAGGAAGAAGATGTAGAAAAAACATCTGAATAATAAAATAAAAGCATCTTGTTTCTTGTATACGCGACAAATTCTCATTGTGCTGCCTGTCGCACTTCTTTCCTCCTTTAAGAGATAAGAAGTGTTTGTGGGTTGTGTGGAGGTGACAGAAAGGTGAGCAGAAGCAGTGTGTTTCTTCAGCTCGCTCTGTGTCAGGTGAAGTTTGTGGCATCGTGTGAACGTGTCCCAGTTGGCGAGCAGAGATTCTGTTGTTGCTCATTCTGGTCGAGTGTCCTACTTACACTCAAGTCCTTCATCATTTCAGGGAGCGCACTCAGAGATGAAAATGATTCACTTTATTATCTGTGTATTTAAAGGGAAAACACACATAGATATAATCTTAATTCATTCTTAAATAATGAATAACTCGGTTAATAACAGAAACGGACTAAAAAAATAAGAGAAGCTGCTTGAATGAAGACATTTTAATATGACTGGGTACGTGAAGATACTTAACTAGAACAGAACATATTCTCTTTTAAATTGAATGTCCAGTAGAAGTTTGGAGGAGCAGCTGCGATGGACTGCGCTCCATTCCTCTGACATATTTCCTTTTGATGACTCCTTTAAATAGACTTTAATCTGGAGAGCAGATCTGAAAACATCAGTCTGGGTCCTGCAGGTTTGAAGAGGTCTGAGCCTGGATTACTGAGCATTCTTTACCTGCACGGCTGGATGGCAGACGAGGAGGGTCATTATTGATTCAGGTGGATTTTTAAAGCTGGGCTCTGTTTTAACATATTTTAGGTTAAATTGGTAGAAAAACTGTTTAAATGGCTCCTGTGGATGTTTCAGCAGCAGTGAAACAGTTTCTATCTTTAGTTTAACTCAGGTATAGAGGCCACCGGCCAATCAGAGCAGAGTAAAGAGAGGCATGATTCACCTGTCACATCCAATCACCTGATATCAAGTCTACAGAGTAGATTGTTAGACATAGACACGCACAGACAGACAAACAGACAGACAGACAGACAGGCTGTTTATTTATTAAGACAGGCAGACCAACTGACAGACAGACAGTTTATTAAGACAGACTCAGACAGACAGGCTGTTTTTTTATTAAGACAGACAGACAGACAGACAGTTTTATTAAGACAGACAGACAGACAGTTTTATTAAGACAGACAGACATACAGTTTATTTATTAAGACAAACAGATAGACAGAAAGTTTATTTATTAAGGCAGAGACAAACTGTTTATTTATTAAAACAGACAGGCAGACAGACATACTTGAGAAATTTAGACAGACAGCCACCTGATATCAAGTCTACAGAGTAGATTGTTAGACATAGACACGCAATGACAGACAGACAGACAGACAGACAATTCATTAAGACAGGCAGATAGGCTGTTTATTTATTAGGACAGACAGACTCTATATATTAAGACAGACAGACAATCAAGACAGACAGACAGGCAGACAGACAATTCATTAAGACAGGCAGATAGGCTGTTTATTTATTAGGACAGACAGACTCTATATATTACGACAGACAGACAATCAAGACAGGCAGACAGACAATTCATTAAGATAGGCTGTTTATTTATTAAGACAGACAGACAGACAGACAGACAGACAGACAGACAGACAGACAGACAGGCTGTTTATTTATTAAGGCAGGCAGACAGACTGACAGACAGACAGTTTATTAAGACAGACAGACAGACAGACAGACAGACAGTTTTATTAAGACAGACAGACAGACAGTTTTATTAAGACAGACAGACATACAGTTTATTTATTAAGACAAACAGATAGACAGACAGTTTATTTATTAAGACAGAGACAAACTGTTTATTTATTAAGAGAGACAGACAGACTCAGACAGACAGACATGCTGTTTTTTTATTGAGACAGACAGACAGACAGACAGTTTATTTATTAAGACAGAGACATACTGTTTATTTATTAAGAGAGACAAACAGACATACTGTTTATTTATTAAGAGAGACAGACAGACATGCTGTTTTTTTTATTGAGACAGACAGACAGACAGACAGACAGTTCATTTACTAAGACAGACAGACAGACTGTTTATTTATTAAGAGAGACAGACAGACTCAGACGGACAGACATGCTGTTTTTTATTGAGACAGACAGACAGACTGTTTATTTATTAAGACAGACAGACAGACAGTTTACTTATTAAAACAAACAGACATACTTTAGAATTTTAGACAGACAGACAGACAGACTCTAACTATTAAGACAGACAGACAGACAGACAGACAGGCAGTTAGATATTTAGACAGGCAGGCAGACAGACAGGTATACTTTTAGATGAACAAACAAGAAGATACAGATTCCATCCGTCAGACAGACAGGTGGATGGAGAGAGAGTCGGGAACCAGTGATGGCAATGAAAGGGTTACCACAGGGAGCCAGTTTCCAAGGCAACCGCTCCGATACCCCCCTCCATCCCAAACCAACTGGCGAGGACGCTGCTGTGCGTGTGTGTGTGTGCGTGTGTGTGTGCGTGTGTGCGTGTGTGTGTGTGCGTGTGTGTGTGTGTGTGTGTGTGTGTGTGTGTGTGTGTGTGTGTGTGTGTGTGTGTGTGATTCACTGAGATGGTACCTGTGTGTGCAGCTGCACCATCCTCACGACACGCTACAGACACACACACACACACACACACACACACACACACACACACACACACACACACACACACACACACACACACCTGCTCCTCGTCTCACACACGCCTGGACATACATCAACATGACACGCACACACTTCCTGCAGATATAAATACACACACGCGCGCCACATGAACATTTGCATGCAGACACAAACACGCACACACAGCCTGACCCGGCGACTGAGCGTGCTCCGTGCTCTCTCTGGTCTCTAAATACAGATGTTCATATCGCTCTCTCTGATTGGCTGTCAGAGGAAACATGCAGCCGTCTCTGTGACAACCTGTCTCAGACTCGTGTGTGTGTGTGTGTTGTGATGTGTTTTAAAGTCTGTGTTTCCATCAGCTGTGTTGTGATTCAGGGTTTCACAGAATCACAGTGATGAGCCGCTCTGGCCTGTTTTCAGAAACACGATCACTTCCTGTGCCAGAGCTGAAATGTGTTAGTGAGTCTGTTAGAGTTTGTGTTGGAGTGTGTGTCGGTGTGTGCCGGTGACACGGAAACATACGCACAGTCTGTCACATGATGCAGAGATGGACAGAGCTCACAGACAGCAGAGTACAGAGACAGACGGTGCAGCAGCCTGTATGTAACGCTGAGCTGTGTGTATGTCAGACAGTCTGACAGCTGCTGGTCCGTACATGTTTATGTATCTGAAGCCAGACGGCCTGCTCTGATTGGCTGATGACTTCATGTTTTAATGTATGGAGTTTATATACAAGAGGACGCAGCACACTGGGTCTCATTTAGCTGTATGGTATCTGTACCTTTTACTCTTCCAGGTCTTCTGCTTCTACATCTCCTCCTCATCCTCTTTCTCCTTCCTCCTCATCTCCTCCTCCATGGTCTCCTCCTCCTGCTTCTTTTTCTTCTTTAACTTTTTCTCTTCTACTTCTTCTTCTTAACTTCTTCTACTTATTCTTCCTCCTCATCTCCTTGTCCATGGTCTCCTTTTTCTTCTTCTTCTGCTTGTTCTCTAATTCTTCTTCTTCTTTGTGTTTTCTTTTTATCTGTTGTCTTCTTCTTCTACTACTACTGTTTCCTTTACTTCTTTTTCATCCTCATCTCCTTCTCCATGGTCTCCTTCTCTTTCTTCAGCGTTTTCTCATTACTCTTCTCTATGGTCTCCTTTTCTTCTTTACCTTTTGCTCTTCTATTTCTTCTGCTTCTATGTTTTCTTCTTTTCCTCTACCTCCTTCCTCCTCATCTCCTCCTCCATGCTCCCCTCCTCCTGCTTCTTTTTCTTCTTTAACTTTTTCTCTTCTACTTCTTCTACTACTTTTACTTCTTATTCTACTTCTTCCTCATCTCCATCTCCATGGTCTCCTCCTCCTCCTTTTTCTTCTTTTGCTCGTTCTGTAATTCTTCTTCATCTTTGTCTGCTTCTTCTTCTTCTTTGTGTATTCTTTTTATTCTCTGTCGTCTCCGTCTTCTTCTACTACTTAATTTACGTCTTTTCATCCTCATCTGCTTCTCCATGGCCTCCTTCTCCACCTCCTTCTTCTTGAAAATCGAACATTAATAACATTAATATATTATAATTATATAATGTAAGGTGCTTTCAGTCTGGCTTCTGTTCAGCCGTCTGCACCAGAGGAACAACTCTGTAAGGAGCCAACTGTCCATCAGCAGCTTATATCGATGTAAATCACACACACACACACACACACACACTCACACACACACACACACACACACACACACACACACACACACACACACACACACACACACAGATTATTGACTCCCTGTCGTCAATACGACCTTCAGAGTGGATAAAGGCGCATCCTTCAGTTCCTCCTGACACTCAGTGCTCATTCAGTATTGATCAGGTTCAATATTGATAGATCGGCTGATTGTTAAATTGGGGCTCCATTAATAATACTTTCTTATGTCTATAACAGATTACAGAACCAGATTCGTACAAGGTCGTATCTTATTTTACCATTTTTATTCTACTTAATTCACCATCTTATTTTAGTGCAAACTCACAGGCTGCATTCATCTGCTCATCTGGCTTTTCCAGTCTCTGTTGTTTACTCTTCCACTCTGCAAGGTAGGCGCTCATCACATGACACGCCAGCTCCCCCAAAAGTGAAGCCAAAACCTCTCCGTCGCCCCCTGGAGGCGGCTGGAGGCTTCTACGGGCGGAGCAAACGTCAATATCACCGTCAATCATGTTTATTTAATCGGGGGAAGACAAAAGTCTTGATCAGGATTAATATCAGATTAATTATGCAGCCCTATCATGTTATGTATCATAGTGATGTCATCAATGAACATTTAACAACTTTTTTATTTTAGATCCTTTTGAGAGAGAATTATGCAAACAAGGATGTCCTGTTGAGGCTCATTGTGTGAAGGTAGATCACTCTGTGGCTCTGATAATGATGATTATATTTGCCATGGATGTTCTGGCTCTTACCACTTCTCACTTCCTGCTTTAACTAGACTTTAAGGTGATGTCTCAGGCTGCTCACGTCTTCATTAATAGATAGAAACTATCATGTAATCCAATACAGCAGCAGTGAAAACAACTGTTTTTGTGAACACTGCAACAAAAGGTCTGTCAGGCTGCAGTTACTGGTGCTGTTGTATTGATGTCTTTTGTTATCGGCTGATATAAATGAATCAGCTGTCATGGGCGGAAGTTTATTCACATCCAGTATTTAAAATGATTCTGGAGTTTGTTTTTAAATTATAACTTGTAGACTTTCTTTCTCATCTTGTATTCTGCTTTGATAGAAGAGTGAAGCATCACTTACACAGGGTGGATTGAAGCCTCAACAGACTGTCTGAGTCTGAACTTTTCTACCCCCAAATCTGTTCCTGTGGCAGAAACAACGCAGAAGCAGTGATGAAAACTGACTTTGACCTGTCTCTGATGCAGCCTGCAGGAACATCAGCTGATGCAAAGGGTCAGAAACTCCAGATTAAAACACTCCTGACTTCGTCACCAGCTGTGTTTAACCTCCTCAATCCGCAGTCTTTGTGTACGTGACGCAAAGTGATCAGTGCGTATTGAAGCGTCTCTGCAGTTTAGATTTAAATGGATGGAGCCGTGTTCCCACATGCTACGCTGACCTTGAGGTCCACCTACTGGTCATGAATATTTATGGTTAAAGTGTTTATGCAGACAGCGGAGCCTCATTATAATATACACGCATAACATCATATCTAAGCTTCTCTTCCCTCCTCATGTCTGAGCCTTTTATCTACAGGACTGCTGCAGGTCGTGCAGACGAGCAGCAGCAGAGCAGGTGTTTCAGAGTCTGTGCAGCTTTTGCAGGTGTCGCTGAAGATTGTGATAGTCTTTAAAAAGCCTAAAGTCTGACCCTCTCTTACAAAGACTGGGAAGCGTGCAGCCTCTCTGTTTACGAAACTTCAACTAGTTTCCTGTTGGGATTATTTCCCATCATGCTCTTGGTGTAAATGTACAAGAAGAGACACAAACAATGGAGCAGAAACAGAAGCAGCTTTTGTCCACAGCTGTCATTGTGTGTTCAGTGGTTTGTGGTATCTGTGCTAAAGTTAGCTGGGTTAGCAGTATGAGCTAGCAGGTCAGCAGAGAGGCATTTTGCTCCTCTCTTCTTACAACTCTCATTGGAGCTACTATTGCAGGCTAACGCTGTGTGCTAACGGCAAGCTAGCGTCCAACTCTGGGGTCTCATTTAGAGAGAACACGGTGACAGCAGCCCTCCCAGGAGTCCCCTTTACTATCTAGCTGGTTTGCTGCTTACTGTTTGGTGGTGCAGAGACACAATGTTCATATCATCATGCTTAGATATTTGCTTTAACACAGACTCAAACATCAATTATATTAAACATGTTTGACTTTAAGAGATTTAGATACCAAACGTTGGAGATGAAAGAAACGCGTCTCAACTCCTGCAAAACTCTCAGGTTTTCATTCAGACATCTGAAAGTTGTGCAGCAGTCTGGTCACTTAAAACATCGTTGGGTTTGAGGTCGACCCGAGGGAGCCGAAACATTTATGTTCCTGCACGAGGGGAGGCCAAAACCTGAAGAACAAACCCTCCTATAGTATGAAGATGTGACACATATCATGTGAGTGCACGGCTGCAGACGTTTTGTGGCTGTAACTCTCTGTCTTTCATATCGTGTCATTTGTTTCATGTACTGGGTGATGCTCAGTTAGTGACTGGACATGCTGCAGTCATACTGTGATTAATGCTGATGTATAAAAACAGTGTGACACAGCTGACAGTGTTTAGTCACAGTTTCTCCTCCTTCGTGTTGAGTGCTCTCTACAGTCTTCAACAACAGCGTTCACTGTTCAGAGAGTGCGGCTCTTTCTGGGAAAGTTTCTCTGCTTTACAGGAAGTGATGAAATTCATGTTTCAAAAGAAACTACAGCATAGAAAGCAGGGGCAGTTATATATATTCTTAACCACCCCCCCCCCCCCCCCCTTTAATACTGTTTGCGGCATTTACTGGATTTACACTCTGAGCACAGTCACATGTTAGCAGCACTGATGTTAAACTGCTCTCCTGCTGCTGTCTCCTTCCACTGGTTGAAAAACCCACTAACACCCGTGACCTTTTTTGCTTAATGGGAAAGGTTACAATCGGCATTCAGACCCTGCAGTAGACCCGGGTAATTATCGCCTCGGCTCCGTTCGGCATTGATGGGGACACAAAACCCATGTTAACACGCTACTGCGACTCCTTGTCATCTCAGCTACAAATTCTGCCCGTCTCCGTCCGAGCAGCGCTCGAACATCGTTCCAAATATGTAGGCGCCAAGTTTGATAAGCACACTGAATGAGATCAACAGATACAATAAAGACCTAACCACCGTAACATCTTCACTGTTTACTAACCCTGTTTTAGGCACATTTGTAATGTCAGACGGTGACGCAGCAGAAAAGAGACCGACAGAAGTATACTTCACTGGCAATGGGAAAAGAGACAATCGGCATTTATAAGTGGGTCTTCCCGGGTCTGAAAAACCTGCGTCAACACGCTAATTTCGGTGGGAAAGTGGTATAACACTCGCTGCTCTGTGAGACATTGAATCATCAGCCAGTAACATCACAAAGTTAAGAAAACATGGATCATACAGCTCACTGAAAAGCAAATAAATAGTTGTAATACTTAGAGTGTTGGTGGTTCAGAGGTTTAGGATGTGTAGCACAAAGTAGTAGTATTCAGAGGCTGTGGACAAATGATTGGCAAAGTGATGGACATGTTTGATGCTTTATTATCACCATGTTTCATTGTTTCCTTAAACTTTTTTTCTCCATCTTTTCCTCCACTTTTTTTTCTTCTTTAAAACTTCTTTATGCCAACATTTCACATTAAAAGACCATCAGGAAAGCCTGTTTAACTGTTGGACTCTTTTACTTTGAAACATCCAAACAGGAAGTGTTCATTGACAGCTTAAAAACAACTTGTTAAAGTAGAGCTGGAGTAAGTCACAGAATTAGAAACGGTCTGATAATGATAATATTTCTCTTTCAGATGTTCACTGGTCTCCTGAAGCACACTCCTACTCCGGCCTCCTCTGCAGCCTCCTCCTCCTCCTCTGCCTCGGACCAAAAAAGTAACGCACAAACCACAGTTCCCACAATCCCACGGGGTCACCTGGTCGTGGGTCCCAAGGACCAGCTCCGCCTCCTCACCCCTGTGGGCAGCACGGCGACGTCCAATCACTGCGCGGCGTCCGGGGCCCACGCCACTAAGCGCTCTGGAGGTGCCCCTAGACCTCCTTCCTCCTTGAGCGAGGAGGACGATGGAGGAGGAGGAGGAGGAGGGAGGGTGAAGAAGAAACGAAGGAAAAAGGACAAGAGAGAGCGGGAGAGAGGAGCGGAGGCGGCGGACAGGGAGAGCAGCAAACCAAAGAAACGAAAAGAGGAGAAGGAGGCGACAGTGGTCACACTGAGGAGGAGCAAGGAGCCTAAGGAGCCTAAGGAGGGGAAGGAGAAAAGGGAGCGAAGGACAAAGGGGAAGGAGGGAAGGAAGGAGAGTAGGACAGAGCTGAAGAATGTGACAGGGGGGAGAGCGGCAGGTGGACAGGTGGCCTCCGGAGCAGCCCAGGTGCCTGTAAAGGTGCCTGGGAAGAGAGGAAGGAAACCCAAAGTCAAAGTCCTGCCTCCTCTACCGCCTAATCAAGGTAATCAGGGTGTGTGTGTGTGTGTGTGGAGTGGAAGGTGCAAAGTGTTTTTCTGTGGGAGGATGTTATGTTTTATTTGTGGGGATGCACAATGTTATCGGCACGTTAGCGGTATCTGCAGATTATGGCTTGAAAATGGCGATATTTTCTGCCGATAACACTTTGATTGTGCCTGAATGCTCGATGATTCCCTAAAAAAAGAAAAGAAAATGTTAAATACAAATAAATACGAAATGTTATACATAACCCAAGTTTAAGTAGTTTTCTCATATTGCCCACTAAATGTGTACATTTCAAAAAGCACTGTATTATGTTATTTCTGCCTCTGCCAGTGGGCCACAACAATAAGAGTAGGCATGTTATCAAGTCCACTACAGGGGAGATGATGATGTTCTCTGCAGCAATGAGGTGGAAAAAAACCATGTGCCTAATATATCGGTATCAAAATTGGCAAAAAGGGTTGGAAAATATCGGCATATCGGATATCGGCAAAAAATCCAATATCGTGCATCCCTATTTATATGTTATGTTGAGACTTTCCTGAATTGATTTGTCAGTTGGTAGGAAGTTTAACAACCAGTTTATAAAGTTAATAACTAGGTCTGCAGCCAACGACTCTTTGATAGTCAACTCATCATTGATTATTGAAGCGATTAATCGACTAATCAGATAATGAGTCGCACAATTAGCCCTCAGCTTTAAATGTAGTGCGAGGTTCTTTTAAGTGTGTGCTAACTAACGATTAAGACAATAAATATTCTTCATTCAAAAATATGTCTTTAATAAACATTACTGACGTGCTCCTGTGATAAACAAGGTCCACTTTACAGATCCTGCAGGCGATCCTTTTTCCCTTTTCGTTGCAGCGTTGACGGTGTTGCATCGGCCGCCGCCATTCTGCTATGTTCTGTTTACCTGTCTGGTTACCCGGTCGCTGTTTTGCATGAACTCTCAGCAGAGATAGTAAGGATGAGAGACGGCTCACCCCTCAGCAACTCGGCTCTGGAAAACGATGTTATGTTCGCACACAGTATGAAAAACACGCAATGACGTAACCGATGATTATCAGCTATTAAATTCATTGGCAGCTAATGTCATGGACTTTTTTTCTCGACCATATCTGTATTGGTGTTTTTACAGTTACAGATCTTTAATGCTGTCCTGGGCCAAGTTGCTCAAAAGTTTAAATCTGGGTCAAAATGATCCAACAAAAACTGCTCTGACAACCTGCTGCGTGCTGCAGCCGCCTCAAATCAATCTTTTTTACAAGCTCGTGATTAATGTTTGTCCCTGCAGCTCTGCAACAGGATCCAGCCATATTCAAACTGCACTTTAAATGATGTTTGTTTTAAATCTTGCTTTAATCTGCAGTTGATTCCAAACCAAGCTCAGTGATCTGTGGGGATCACGGATCAGCTGTGCTCCGTTACATTTTTATTCAACTGATAAACAAAGCAAAGATCAGACTGAAAGTTTGATCAGTATCAGCTCAGTATTGTGACAGTAACAGTGTTTATATTCGCCTCCTACGCCCCTAAAGCATTTAAAGTCTGTTTGAATCTTCGGTGCGTTCATTCAGACTGACGTGCTGTAATCAGAGGTGTGTTTGTCACAACGAGCAGCGGCGCAGGAACATTTCAGCTGTAATTGAACGGAACAGACGATGACTGTTCTGTTCTTTAATGTCCTTAAATCATGATCAGACATGTTGGAATAAATTAATGTGATTATGATGTGATTGTTACATTTAATTAAGAATAAGTATGCATGCTTGTGTGTGTGTGTGTGTGTGTGTGTGTGTGTGGGCGATGCATTAGCTCTCTGTCAAAGCTGCAATTTTGAAAACCTAATAAGATGAAACTGTTTGTTATGGAAGCAGATGATGCTGAATGTCCTTCAAACATACAGAATAATGGAAAATATGAATTCTATAAATAATACACATTTTATTTTGAAGCTAATGAACTCACCAAAAAGATCTCATTTAAATACATTTGACTCCTCTTTGCTCCCGCAGCACCTCCTCCTCCCCCGGGTCTCCACACTAAAGCCACCGGGAAGGTCAACAGCAAGAACCATGGCCCGGCCAACAGCAAGACCCCCGTCCCCTCAGCGCCAAAACAGAGGGGCCGCAAACCCAGGTGAGATATTATTCACAGTTCATGGAAGGGAGGGAGATTAATGATGAAGAAAAGAAAGAAGGAGTCTGTGCTCGAAAAACCCTGAAGTGGACACTGATGAAGTGAGGAGAGCCTGAAAGAGCAGAGCAGCAGTAAAACTGTCATCCACAACAAATGATGCTCTTTTTCTCCGGGAGACTCTGAGAGAAATATTTCACTTGAAGGCTGTTTTTGTTCTTTATTGTGGAGTCGGAAAAGATGGTGAAAGAGTTTTATTACCCGTTTCACGTTAAAATTCCTGACGGTTAGTACTACCGTGTTCAATTGTAATTATCAGGATAATCGCGTTTGATAATGGCGCTTTGAAAAAGGTAAAAACTAAGCATCTCCCAGCATAAAAATGTGGGTTTGTTTACAGCAGTGATTCCCAAACTGATGAATCTATACCAAACGTCACAAACACAATGAAATATGAAGAATCACATCTCTCCCTCGGCTACGCCGTCCCACACTGGCCGTGTGTGTGCGCCGCAGGTAAACTAAACACTCCGCCGCACGTCTGCCCCGTGAGCGGTCCGTTTAAGTGGCCACAGCTTTAACCAGCATTAAATTGAAAGCCTCAATCATCCACCGGACATTCCGTCTGACAGTAGCAGCAGCGTCAGGTGCTTGTTTACAGTTTCAAGGCAGGTGACACACAGACTGTCTGTGTGTGCTCTGGCGAAGAGCTGTGCTAACATGATATCAGGCTGACTTTTCCTGTTGCACCAAGCAGCACTGAAGTAGCAGTTTTACATGTTTCATTTAATTTGCTTCTTTATCACATGTCCTGCGATGTGACTATCACAATTGTGTTGGTTGTTTCAGCCTATACTCAACTGTCATGCCAAACAGAGTGGCTTTACTAAAGTTGCATCTGTTCCATCAAATGCTCAACTCGCCTCTTATAAAGTAGCTGTGTTGTGACCAAGTCATCTTTGCTCAAGTCCCAAGCAAATCTCGAGTCATTTTTTCTTGGGCAAGTAAAGTAACGAGTCGAGTAATTGGTACGACTGATAAGGCTTCTCTTTGGGGGAAAAAAACATCAGGTTGCTGGGGGCTTTGATGTTGCGTGTTGCCATAGCGAGGAGTTTGACTGACAGCCAGCCATCCATTCATGACAATCACATACCGGGGAGCTCTTTGAGTCATCCAGTCATGATTCCCAGTTTGCGCTTCATACATACTTGATAGTTAAACAGAAACTTGACAACATTGAATTATATCATTTTATATTAAACAGCTAACATTCAAACTCATGAACACACGCAAGTCATCAAGCCTCAAGTCAAGTCGAGTCTCAAGTCATTTATTTTTTGTCAAAGCCAATTCTTTTGAACGGCTCTTTTGGAGCTCTTTTTCTGCTGTTTCTTTTAACATTTTACAAGTGCGGGATTTTAAATATGCGTGTGTTGACACGGGAGGATGTAGTGCAGGCGCGTTTGCGAGTCTGACCGCTACGGAGCCATAAGATCCGGCTCCCTTCAAAGAGCCGTAATTCCCAACACTACGAGACAAGCTGCTGTATATATTTAGACTGTGTGTGTTGTACATGCATAATGCATTCATGACACACTTTTCTAATCACAGCAGACAGCCGAGGATATCCAGACAGTTTTCAAAATAAAACTTCCTGTGCAGACAGCAGATCAACTTTTAACAACACTGCTCATTGTTAAAGCCCCCTCTCTGGAGTGTATTGTGTTTGCTTTGATGTAAGGCTGGGCGATGTAGCCTAAAATGTAAGTCTTTACACTCGATTTAACCAACGTCTCCCACTCCGACACAGTCAGACAGTGTGTGTCTCTGACTGAGACGCTGTCATAAATGAGTCGGGCTGCTATTGTCAGTTGTCAGAGCTTAACAAACACTCTACAGCAGACTGGTCTGCTCAAGGTCGGATGTTTGAAATCTTTTCAAACGGCTGAGGACACAAACTCCTCGCGTTAAATAGAAACATGATTCTCGTTTTTAAACATGAAATTTAAGTAAATTCAGATCATCTGATAAATCTGATTTAATCGTCTAGTTTGACGCTGCATGAAGGATGTAGAAAGCTGTGTCATGAGCCCCTTTTACATTCTCAGTTCAAGCCGAGACTGTTCCTCCTCTGTCACATCTTTAATGTGAAACGCACGGAGGCTGAATGGAGCGAAGTTGTTCCTCCTCGACGCCAGTTTAAGCGGTGGAGCCGGTAGGACACGTGTATCTATTTAATAACACACACTGGGGCGGCTTTGCTGCTGTGTTGCATGGTTCAATTTGAAATGGCAAAGGCGGCCTGACGGAGGAGCTTCGTTACGGCGCCATGGCAGAATCACAATGAAAAAAGACGTGCCCTCATGTTATCGCTGCATTACCACACCAAACATTCATCAAACCCTTAACCTCGGCTGGAACAATTGATTAGTTGATCAACAGAAAATTAATTTGCAACTTTCTCAAATCAATGTGCCTGTTTGATCCTTATTTGTTGTTTGTGACGGTAAACTGAACATCTTTGGTGCATCTAAACATCTGTAGGATATATCAATCTGTATGAACACATCAGTCTTTCAGCTGCACACCTAAACTTTACCACCTGAAGTCTTCCACCTGAACAACATTTAAATAAAAGCTCGCAGCTGAACTCAACCTTCTGTTTTTGGTAAAAACAGCCACAGTGTTTCTGTCTGAGTGTTTTTAACCCTCGGGGGATCCAGCAGAAACAGTCTCTCTGTTTTACAGCTTGTCATCTTTACAAAGATCTGTCTGCTGATGGCAGCGTTTCTTTTTACACAAACAGTCACTGTCATTCCCATCTGTCTTCTTCTGAACCATCTCATGTTCGTTTCATCCCTTAAATTGTTCCCTGTTCCCTCTTTTTCTGTCCGCTTCCCTTTTTTTCTTCAGCTTCAGAAATGTAGAGCTTTTTATCAGGATACAAAGTCAGAAGAGAGATGAAGAGGCACAGTATCATGACTGCAATAACGCGCTGTTTATGATTGTCTCGCTTGTTCATCCTGCAAAGAAACTGTTGGAAATATTTCTTCTGAGGTTTTAACAGATACATAATGATTACAAGTTAGTAAGTCATAATCTGGAAGATTTCCAGTTACATAAATGTCTGATACTCGTGTTGCATGCTGCTGCACATCTACAGGTGAGAAGCTGTACCACAGCAAGTGTGCGTCTGTGTGCAGGTGTGTGCACGTTTCTAATGTCTCACTGGTTTCCACAGTCACATGACACAGTCCATCTCACTATTTCAGAGCTAATTTATCAGAAAACTTTTATTTAGATGTTTTTTTAATAGTTAGATTATAAATACTTCAAACACATAAGCAGCTTGTGAGTGAGTTACTTTTTAAGTAACGTTTTTTACTGACTTCTCTTACTCTGATTTTTGTGCCGTATAGTTTTGGAGAAATGTGGCACTAGAATTATCTTCGGGATGAATGAAGCTTAGTCTCATTTTAACTGATCTGATTGATTTTTCTGAACCCTGAAGTCCATAAAAGGAAGATTATTTAATGTTCAGTTGCCACAGCGACTTATAGAGGGCGACTTGCTTTTTATTGTTGAAAATTATTTTCTGTGTTTCTGGGTTCAGTTTGTGCTCCAAAGCAAAAGTTTTCTTTATCTAGAGACCACAGTAACAGAGACAGCACTTCAAGGAAAAGAAATATATATAACATTGAAATGTGGTACCAAAAGATATCAGACTCCCTGATTTACAGATATGGAAAGATAAAAGACAAAAATTCGAGAAGAACAGACGTGCTGATGCTTTATTGCAGGGTTAAAGGGCCAGTTCACCGATGTTAAACCTCTGTCCTATCATGCTATTATGGGAAGCTAATGCCATTATGGTAGGAAAAAAATGCAATTTGCCTCTGTGCCTTTGGAGGATGCTGTCCACTTCTCCAATGGGCCCTGGAAAACCTTAAAACGCGTCATCTGGCAGAGGGAGCTCGCTAAACTACACTTCCTCAATCTCGGACGACTGCCTCCGATGTCACGTCTCGTTCAAAATCATCAGGTTTGAAATGTAGACTGCAGACCTGAAGTTTTTTTAGACGATCCACCGGTGTATTCTCGTCGTATTTTGGATTCTGTACCGCTATGAGCGGTGAAACGGTAGTATTCCAGCGTCTCTCGCCGAGCCGTTCCTTTCAGAGGGAGGGCCGCAATGCACGCTGGGTGTTTTAGGAATGTAGAATGGGCGAAACCACGAGCTGTTTGTACAACTTTCTCCACAGCTATGCTGCCAATTTAAAAAATTATTGCTTCTATCGATTACAGAGACCAGCTTTGACTGAGAGTGGCTTTTTTCAGGGATGAATTTCTCCTTTAAAGTTGTGTCGTGGATTGGTAATCAAAGTGTAGTTTGGAAATATACTTCTGCTTGATTTCTTAGGCGTCATGAAACTTTATTGTAGAAGAAAGAAAAGGAGAATGAAAAGAAAGAAACAAAGAAAAAAGTCAGTCTTCTCTGATAGAAGAAGAGAAATATAATCAAAGCTGAAAGAGTGGGAAGAAGAGAAAGAACAAGACGTTAGAAATAAAGTGAGAATAAAAGAGAAAAGATGAGTCACTGATGTGAACGTCAACAGAGGATGGATGAGAGATAAAAGTTGTCAATGAGTGTTAGAGAGAGAGAGAGGAATAAAAAGGGATGAAGAGAGATGAAAAAAACAGAGGCGATGATATGAAAGCAGAGAGAGAGAGAGAGAGAGAGAGAGAGAGGAGGGAAGAGTGACTGAGGTTCACCACCAGGTCGGTTCAGTTTCAGGTCATGTTCAGGTAACAGCAGACACAGGGAGATTAGAAAATCCTCATGTGGGGCAGATTTAAGTCCATCTTTATCTCTGTCTTTGTCTTTTCTCTGCTCACTTTAAAATAATAATCTGGGACACGACACCTCTTTTCTCCCGCTTTGTTCACAGCTGCCGGTACAATCCCAAAGTCGCTCTCTGCAGCTCAGAGTTTATTAAAACAAGAATATGACTTCTAATGTATCAATGGTGACGTCTTAAAGTCCATGGTAGAGAGAGCTAATTAATCAGGCAGCATTAAAGAGAAACATCCTGCTGTTTATTCCTAATCCTGCTTTACACTGAAAATATGCCATAGCACCTTAAACTTGATTTATGGTATATATCGGGTTCCACGTGGTAGCTTGATGTGCACGTTAACAGAAACTACAGACCACAACAGCTGTGATTGGTCCACTTGTGAGCTTCACATAAACACCAAAGGGTTACACCAGGATAAGTGGTATAGATGATGGCGTAGGCGTATCTTGAGTTCATATTTTTCAGTAATTCAGTTAAAGTTACTGCTGTTAAACATTAATGCCTCAAACTCCATCATGACCCTGTTCAGGCAAACGCACGATTACAAGTTAACTTAAATACAATGTGACAGACAGATATACTTTCCTTCAGTTTTCTCTCCATTTCATGATGATTAAATGAGGCTGGGCATTAGCTTTATCAAGAGTTAGCGTTAAATTAGCTTTACCAGTGGCGTTAGCTTATTAACAGCTTTACTATCACGATATACTGTCCTCCGCTGCTTTCTCAGCGACCCGGCTATGGGCCCATCACAAAACGGAGAGGAGAGAAAATAGACGGAGTTTCAGTCCGTTATGTCTGTTTTTAAATGAACGTTAGAAACGGGTCCGTAATCGTGCGTTTGTCCGCGTAAACGGACACTAATCTACCGGAGGCGGACACACCATCAGCATTGCACAACAAACAGATACTCTTCATTGAAAAATAAGTTATGTTTGTCCCAATGGAGCCCGGAGCTGGCATAACTTCCTGTAACTCATCACGTGAGCTACACAAGCTGCGGCATTGGCTGGCTGCCCTCTGTGACGTTTTCACAGCCGCATGCGGTGCATCATAACATAGACCCAACTAATCGATGATGAAATTAATTGATTAGTTGATGCAGTCAGCAGCCCATTTATTATACTGCGTAGTCTCTGCGTAGATTAGATGTACACGTATAAATCAGGCTTTAAAGGTGTAGCAAAGTTTGCAGTTTATGCTATTTTACCTTAATAATTAAAATGTAAGATAACATTTTGACTTGTGTTGGAGGAATATTAAAGATAACAGATACAATTCTTAGAATTAAAAAGGTGTCTGTGTACCTCTGCCCAAATCAAACCATTACACCCAAACTCCACTTTGAGATGTGATTTTTGTGGCCTGACAGCTTTTATTGTGGAATTTGTGTTGCACTTATGGTGTCATATATTTATTCATTCATTCTTTCTTTACATAATGTCATTTCGTTTTATACACGTCCGTTTTTTTTACCCTGCTGCTTTTGCTCTTCCTTTAAAAAAACAACAACCTGACAATCAGCTGCCTTTAGGGGCGGGACTTCCTGCCCAGGCTTTAAATTGATTATAAATATATTTTTACAAAAATAAAAGAGCAGATAAATGCAGAAATAAATGGAAATGCATATAAATATTCTTCTATGTCTTATCATTTGTCTTTACATTTTTAAATGTTTAGGATGTGGAAACAGTTCATGCATGATGACATGAATAAATCTGGATCATTTGAGAAGCTTTTTGGTCCAAAACATGTCAGAAAATGGTAAATAAAGTGTAGCTCAGTGTTTCCAAAAGCTCGGGATGATGTCCGAAGATATTCAGTTTATTTTAATAGAGGAGAATAAATGTTCAGACTTCAGCTGTGATTCAGACACGCACACAGTTTCTCTCTCTGAGGTTAATTAGTGACAGTCTGAAGAACGAGTTCAAACACGGGTCATAAAATGAGTCATCTGTGGCTCTCCTGCATGAAACCGAAAATATGAACCAAAAACACAAACTCAGAGAGAGAAGCTGGAACACGTGATGGAGATGATTGTGTGCTTCTGTCACACTCTTGTTCCCTAATATCCTCTGTTATATTTATTATGATGATTATACATTGGAGCTGGAGTAGCTAACGGAGGATGTCCCTGGTTCGAGGTGTGTGTTTGGATATCAGCTGGTGTGTAGTTGTTGTTGAAGTGTCCTAATTGTTTTTTTGTCTCCCTCCTCCACCTCCTCCTCATCACTCCTCGACAATCGAATGATATTAATCTTCACATCCTCGTTGTTTTCCAGAGACTTCATGCTCATTATGTTCCACTTAAAGCAATCAAATTAAATCTCTGAATGATTTGATCAAATGCCTCCCAACGTGCTCGCTCCACCTAATCTGAGATGCAACATGTAATATAAGATAAAGAGGCTCTCGCTGCCTCATCGCTGTCTGTGAAAACAAAATATGTTATTTTGCCACAAATACAAATCAGCCCTGAAAGAAGCACCTCCACAGATCCGCTGTCAGCCTGTTGATAGTCATTCAGACGCATTTTCAATCAGAAACAAACTGGTATTAGTGGTCAGCCTAATGGTCCAAAGCGTGTTCTACTCTTGTGGCTGTTTCGTCTCATTGATTAACCAGCTGTTGTCTTGTTGATCAGGAAATAAATGCACCTAGAGATCTCAACCTGCTCTCTTTAAATCCTCTGCGAGCTGATCTGCCTTTCCATCCACCGGCTCAGAGAGGAAACGCTGCCGCAGTCTACTAGAGCTGCTAATTACTCCTCCTTCTCTTCCTCGCAGAGATCCTGGAGCAGCGCCGGTGGAGAAGAAGAAGAAGGGGAAGAGGAGAAACCAGCAGGCGGCTGTCCAGGAGGGGGCGGAGAGTGACGACACTACCTCAATGTCGGCCCTCAACATGGGAGGAGACGACAGCCAGGACCCCCTGGATAATGCCGTGAGTACACTGGTGTCATCGTGAACACATTTAGTGAACCCTTACGAGCAGTGACATCAGAATTCCACGGGTCCACCAGTGCCACTCCAGTTTTCACTCCATCAGAAAGATTGGATTTAAATTGTTAAGGAGAAGCAAATGAAACATTTCTCTAATTTATCTTTAGGGCTTTCTTTCCCTTTTTCTTCCCGTCTGAATCATCTTCATCTTTCTGTTCATCTCTCCCCTCCTCTTCCTCAGAAGCGGCGTTCAGGACGACAGGTCAAGAGGAGGAAGTATAACGAGGATCTGGACTTTAAGGTGGTGGACGATGATGGGGAGACGATCGCAGTTCTTGGAGCCGGGAGAATCTCAGCGCTCAACGCCACGGCTCTGGCATGGCAGGCTGAGGTAAGGACAGACGCAGACCTCCTCATTTCCATGTCTTCTCTCTTTATTTCACTTTTACTTCTTGTCTCCTGCTGCTTTATCATTGTTTTTAAAGCACAAGTTAAACACTAGTCCTATAATAACATTAAAGTATAGAATGTGTCTGTGTTGCAAACGTGTTGGACGAAGGGCTGAGCGATTTGGACTCACAGATTTGTCACAACAGCTGCTTTAAGGCCGCAGTTTCAGCTGTTCATCATAGATATAAACACGGAGTGTGAAAATTAACATTTTAAATGATGCGAGGAGCTTCTGTTTTTTCAGCTCTTTCTCTTTAATTCATCGCTGTCTCGCTCAGCGAACCGACCTTCATCTCTGCAGTCGGCTCATCTTCTCTGTTTGTCTCCCTCAGGAGCCTCCGGAGGACGAGGCCAACATCATCGAGAAGATTCTGTCTGTCAGAACAGCAAAGAAAGAGGTGAAAGGAGGAACACACACCTACACACACACACACACACACTTTCCTGAATGAATGAAATGAATGGATCCTCTCCTGCTGCTCAACATGATTTATTTCTCCCATCAGTTCATCTCTTCCTGTCTCTCTCCTCAGACTTCATCAGAGGACCAAGCCGAGGACAGAGAGGAGTTTTACGTCAAGTACAGAAATTTGTGAGTCTGTCTTTATAACTTAAATGTACTGGCTTTAAAATACGATTCACACGTCGGAGTTCCCCCCGTTTAATGTTGCGATCCACCGCCCACTGGCTCAGATCAGATGCAGCCGCACAGGTGTTTTATTCATCCCCTCTTTATGCTGTATGTGTTTGTAAAACATGCAGAATATCAGCCAACATAAAGTCCAATGATCAGAACTTGATCACCACTGTGTCTGACACTAAGCCAACCGTAAAGATGCTGTCAGACCAAATGCAAAGAACATGTTTGATGATATGAGATTTAAAATCTTGCAAAGATGCACATTTTTTCTCTCAGACACTGTAACATTAACTTGTGGTTATAAATGTGCACATTTACTGTTTGCACTAACTCTGCTCATCGCGGTACCTGCGTTACTGACTGACTGAGTGAGTGACGGTACTTTCAGAGCCATAGAGAGAGAGAGAGTTGCGACATCCCATTGGCGGGTCATGGAGCATATTGGACCTCCACTGACGTGACTCTCTGTCTAAATGGCTCTGGACACTTTGTTCGGGAGTAGGTGGGGCTGCTCCTCCGCTGCTCGTCCGCTGTCCTCACCTACGTCCGCAGCGTGCACCTGCTTTCAAACACGTTGCCATCGGCCTCATAAGGACAGTCCTTGTAACACATTGCCCTCAAAAGCGTACATTTACCTGATGTGGTCAGCCACATACAGGGTTTTGACCTAGTCTTGTCTTTTTTTTTTTTCTGGGCATAGGACAGGTGTTGTTACATGTGACAGATGTGCCATTCCATGTGTCTTGTAAGCTGCCGGATACCTGAATTTCCCTCAGGATCTATCTGTTTGCAGCAGGCAATATAATTGCTGCAATGAATGCAAATGATGCAAATACTTAAATCTTACAGGCAATAAATGTGTGTGCTGCTGTGTCATAAAATCCCGTCTACATTCAGTTTCTGTCGACGTTTCAGAGAGGGCAAATATATCTTTGTGATGGTGATACAAGGCTAAACGTTAGCATGGTTAGCCCCAGCTGCGTCCTTATCTTACTGTAACTGTGATATTGATAAGGATGTTAATTTAGGTTAGTGAAAAACTCGACACTGCTGAGAGGATTGAGCCTCTGATTCAGCCTCCAAAGGAGAGAAAACATTCCTCAAAAAGCTTGCACACCATTTTCAGTTTGAACGTTCCCCTGTTCTGTTGCTGACAGGTTTTTATGAGCACTGTGGGACAACACATGAACTCTTCTTTAAGCAAAGGTTATGGAGCCACCTGGTTAAAGACACGATCAAAGAGATGTCCTAAAAATAGTCCCATGTGACTCTACAATAAGTCCTTGTTACCACTGTGCACACGCTCCGCCTAAGAGGTGTTTAAAGTCGCCCTCCAGATCGATGAAAACATTCATGGAGTGTCTCGACTTTGTTAGAGCTGCTTAGTTAATAGTTTTATGACATTGATTCCTCCCAGTCGAGTCGGCTTTGCACACACGAGCTGTGTTTTAGTCTCCAGAGTGGGTAAAGTGCTTCGCAGCAGTCGCAGAGTTTTCCCTCCTCTCTCTGAGTCGGAGGATCTCTGGGGAGCTTCCTGTTTAGTTCCGGCACTTTGTTTCTTTAAGTAACGTCCTGCACAGATACACCATCATTATTATGATCCTAATTTATTCCCAGGAGTGATGAATAAAACATGCAGAGATCAAACCGCTTCACTTTATTTAAAATAATGTATTCAGGAGTTATAAAGTTACAGGAAAGTGCCCCAAGTTTAATATTTGTAGTGCAAAAATCATCATTATACATTAATATCTGCTGAGTGCCTGTACTCTACACAGTGACATTAATGTTTGTCTATTTATAGGTCGTGGTTTATAGATTAATTCAGGTGCGTCAGACTGTAGCGATGGAAACAACATCTGCTTTCTTTCCATCGACTCAGGAAAATCTATGTCAGTGAGAATATGACAGAGTGAGACCTCCTCTTTCTTTCTGTTCTGTAAGACTGACATGTGTGGAGCATGAAGATAAAAATCATTGTCCAAACTGTCACAAACATACATGACATAACTTTTGAATGCCTCTGTGTGGCTGCAGCAGAGGAGGGAGGCAGTGTGTTTTCAGGTTATTTCCCCATCCTTTGTGAATGCAATATCTCAAGAACGCATGCAAGAAATTTCTCCCCATTTTGTACAAATGTCCACTCAGACTCAGAGATTTTGGTGGTCGAACAGCTTAGGTTAAAGGTCACTGTGACCTCACATATATCGCGATCTCCTGAGGAAGGTGTCTCAGGAATGCACAGAGGGAATTCAAATTAATCTGATTGGTTTAAATGTTTTCATCTGTCGAGAGAACCACACCGCCTGTGATCGATTTGTAAATATCTCCCCTCTCTTGTACCTTTTAGTTCTACGGTTGAGAAGGTCTTCTGACAATCACATGACCTGCAGAGAAACACAGTGAGAGTGAGATTAATGTAGGCCTTCTTATGCTGCTGTTTAGTTTTAGGGTGATGTTTTCTCTCACATATTTTAGACAAACCGTAATGCTTTATCTTCTGTCACAGCCACAGTTATACTGTCATTCTGTGACAAACACTGATGGATGTAAACTGCAACCTGACTTCTTTTTTTTACTCAACTTTAAATCATTATAATGTCCTGATTACTGAATAATGCAGCACCAAGGAGGCTAAAAAACGCCCTCAGGATAGTTCATCAAAGTTTACGATTAGCTTGTTTAGTTCTTATTCGACTGGTTCTTTTGCCATCATAAGAACAAGGCTAGTTTAACCCTGAAAGCAGTGAAACACAGCACCAAGACTGACCTGAAAACCCATTTTGGTCAAATAAAACATGGTCTATTTCTTAATTTAAAGCAGAACGCCTTCTCCTCCCTGTTCGCTCTGGTGTTAGATCGAGTCGATTCTGGAAGGAAAGATGTTCATAGATACAACAATAATGAAACGCAGCTTTATTATTTAAATTTCATTATTTAAAACATGCGATTGTGTTTTGCAGTTCGTATCTACACTGTAAATGGGCGACTCTGGAGGAGCTGGAGAAAGATCCCAGAATCCACCAGAAGATCAAACGCTTCAGGACCAAACAGGCGCAGATGAAACACCTGTTCACTGAGGTAACATTTACTCTTTGTTGTCTTCAACAGAAGAATAATCTTCTCCTGTTTTTTTAATGCTGGACAAATACGCGTTTTAAAATCTAGCAAAGATGTTACCAAAGCTATCTCAGCCTTCAGAGAGTGATTAAAAGGATACAAATGTTATAACTTCAGGTATATAAAGAATGGAGCCAGACCTTGCTATCCAAGCTAGTTCTAGCATTAGCTGATTACTTAGCATATGCTAACTTCTTGCTCCTCTTGTCCAAATGTGGTCTCTTCTGGCTCAAGAAAACAACATTCCATTACTGTGGCTTTGTCTTATATACAGTCTATGTGCCGGCAATAATAAGTTATTACAAAATGTATTTACCAATGACAGAGAAGGATATTAATAACCTCTCATGTGAGGCTGTGTACCCTTCAGGTTTCCACTTTTTTTTATTTCAAGGCATTTTTTTAGATTTTTTATTCTTTGCATTATTTGAGTATTGCTCGATCAGTCTCCTCACTTACCCAATGAATAATTAATAACCTTTTGTTGTCCATCTCTCTCTCCGTCTGTCTTTGTCCAGCCCGATGAGGACTTATTTAACCCGGACTATGTGGAGGTGGACCGAGTGCTGGAGGTGGCTGTTACCACAGACACAGAGACCGGAGAGGTGGGCGCTCTCACAGCTGTGTTTCTCTGGTTAAAAGCTGTTATTACTGAAGGTCCCGCTGTGGTACGCTCATAGTACTGATGCACGTAAACGCACACCAACCATGTGTGTCTGTGTGTTTTTGTGTGTGGTTGTAGGAGGTGACCCATTACCTGGTGAAGTGGTGCAGCCTCTCGTACGAGGAGGCCACGTGGGAGCTGCAGGAGGACCTGGACCCCGAGAAGATCAAAGAGTTCGAGGAGATCCAGAAACTTCCAGCAGACCTCAGACATATGGTGAGTATGAACAGAAGAGAAGAGCAAAAATGATGTGAAGTTGAAAACAATATTTTGCTATAGAGGAGATAAATTGAATGGTAGTTCTAGTGCTCTTAGACCTGGGCCCTTTTTTCTACATAGTTTGGCGTCTAAATGACTCTTAAGAACAAAAAGATTTTGATTTGCGTCAGTAGATTTCTTCATCTTACAGCAGTGAAAAAGGCTGTAATGGCTGCAAAGTGATCCTTGAGGGGGAAATGTGGCTGACAAAGTACGCCCACTAAAAGATCTTCTTAGCCACCAGACTCCATTGACAAAAAGTGTAATTTTACTTTGCAGAACACGAGTGGTGCTGATCTACTGCTGCTCAGATTGGTTACTTTATTTGTATTGTTAATGTGTGACTTTAATGTGTAATCAATAAACTCAGATCCAACACATCATAATAACACAAAAAATAACCCTACTAGGCAGCGGTGGACTATTAGAACACTCCTGTGTCCTGTGAGGTTAAATAACCATTTTTGTGAATGGAGTCTGGTGTGTTTGAAGAGAGCGATGTAACAACTGTTTGTGGTTTAAAAAAAGCATCTTCCTCTGTAACAAAAAGGTCAAAACAAGAACTTTTAGTGGACACACTTTGATCCATCAAGGATTATGTTGCAGCCATTACAGCCTGTTTCACTGCTGCAGGCTGAACACATCGACTGGTGACATTGAAACACTTTTTGTACCTATTAGATATTTAGTCCCTAAAATATGTAAAGATTTGTCACATGTGCCTGTCTCTGACCTCTTTTTGAAAAGCTCCGATTTGCTCGGTTTATTTTGCACTTTTATCAGAGCTTCTGCAGAACAGATTTGGAGACGTAGGTGGTGATTAAGATGTCTGGACGCAGACTACACAACAAATCGTTTACATTTTGAGTTTATGTTGGCGGGCAGATTAAAGTTAAAGCTGAACAACATCTTGGCTTTATGTTTCATCTCAAACTCTTCCTGCAACCCAGATGAGCTTCTCTGCCCACATCCCCACAAACTCTCTCTCAGATTCACAGCGTCGGCCATGTTTTCTGTTCTGAGCTAACGAGTGCAAACACAATCACTGCTCTGAGCTTCTGTGTCTTCTTCAGCTGCACCATCAGTTCTGACTTCATGTTTGTCTTTGAAGATGAAATTGAGGTTAGAAAACCCTCACAGTGTCAAACATCTTCTGCGCTCTGACCCACAATCCTCCTCACAGCCGTGCCGGGATACAGATTTGTGGAAGAGATGTATTTTGTGCATTTCCTCAGTCTTAAGACCAGTCTGTCAGGCTTTCAGCACTTTTGCTTTGCTGGATGTTGAAGAGAAAACATGTTTTCTGAATAGCAGCAAGATGTCTCTGCAGCTCTGTGAGATGCAGGAGGGAGACGTGACAAATTAAGTTCTGTCAATATAATATGTCGTATTTTTTGCTTTGGATTTTTCAGGGGCAACAAATAGTTTTAATATCTGATATTTTTCTGATTCTTTTGGTGGTAAAATCAGTACGTTGTGGAGGATTCGGGGCAGAAACATAAACCTTTCAAAGGGTTTATAATGAGTTTTTTTTATTATCTAAAGTAAACAAGACAAATGTAAAAAAGTAGCATTTATACAGGAGAAAAATAGGAAGTATAATGCACCAATACTGATAGGGTATCGGAGCATAAGCACTCATAAAAGTACGGCGATACAACTGCAGCCAGTACCACTTTACCTTTCATTCCACAGGATCCGTCTCCGGCATGTTCCGTGTGCGCCGCGACCTCCAGAGTCGATCGCGCCCATTCAAATAAGTGATAGTAATTCCACAGCACGCGCTTCGGTCCGTCTCCGGCGCGTCCCAGAAGCGTGTCTCTGCTCTGCTCCGCTAAAGATACGTGCCTGGTCTAATTTTTGACGGAGGCCGCTTCAAACAGAGCAGATCGTTGCGAACAGGAAGTCACACACGAATGTGTCCATGGTTGAAGCACAAAAATCACAAAATTATTTCCAAATGAGCAGATAATCAACTTCGGAGGTGCAAACTGAACTGTAGTTGTGTGTTGCTCTGCTGTGTACTGCTACGTTCAGGCACACTCAGAAATGGGAGTGCTCATCACGTGAACTTTTTTACACTATATGTGGTATAATGTGTGTTAGGTTAAACGAAAGTAAAATGTGTGGCAGTGTCATGTTTGTTTGTTAAGTAAAACAAAGTTGAGTGAGGAACATCTGATGAAAATGAAACATGCTTTTAAAGTCATTAGATGTCCCTAGAAGTATTATGTAAATGTAATATCAGCACTAAAAATAAATAAATACATGCGTGTGTGTCGATGTTGCAGGAGCGTCCTGCTCCAGATAAGTGGCAGAAGTTGGATCGCTCCAGAGATTACAGGAACGGAAACCAGCTCAGAGAATACCAGTTAGAGGGGATGAACTGGTTACAGTTCAACTGGTACAACAGGTGAGAACTGAATGCACTGTAAATACACTGGAGACAGTCAAGGCAGTCTATAAGAATATAAGAAAACATCTGTATACGTTCATATGTAAATGTTAATGTGGTAAATAAAACAAACACTTAGAACTAAAGCTGATAGAAACAAATTAGTGAAACAAAAGTTACTTATCGATTTGGGTTTCAGAGTTAGATTTCCTTCCTGTCCTGGTTTTGTCAGTGGAAGCACTTTGCAAACTCCATTTTTAAAGGTGATAAGATGCAAAGTCCTTGTAAATATCACAAGTTTTTATGAATACATTTGCATTCCTTCCCAGAAAAAACTGCATCCTGGCGGACGAGATGGGTTTGGGAAAGACCATCCAGTCCATTACCTTCCTGTACGAGATCTTCAGCATGGGGATCCGCGGGCCCTTCCTCATCATCGCCCCGCTGTCCACAATCACCAACTGGGAGCGGGAGTTTCGCACGTGGACGCACATGAATGTCATCGTGTATCACGGCTCTCAGATCAGCCGGCAGATGATCCTGCAGTACGAGATGTTCTACAGAGACACACAGGTAGCCATGTGAAGCAGTGTGTAAGGTGGATGAGTCAGCGTGTGCGGCTTTATAAATAGAGCTGAAGGTAGAAGGTGTGTGTGGGTGTTTTTATTTCTGTTCAGAAGAGAACGTCACAACATCACGAGGATTTAACAGAGGTGGAATGAAAGGAAACGTACTCTGTCGTGACTCATCTGTCTGTGCTGTTACATTTATTCCACCTGTGTGTTGTTGTTTTTCATGATAGAGTTCATGAGAGTAAACATTTAGGCCGGCTTAAAACAGGGTGTTACAGCTGCATGATATCCATCCTTTAACCCATCTTACACTGGATAATGTAAGTGTAACACTCTGTCTCTGTCTCTTTCACCTGCAGGGTAACACTATCCCGGGCGTGCTGAAGTTTCACGGGGTGATCACCACCTTCGAGATGATCATGGCCGACTGTCCTGAGCTGAAGAAGCTGCACTGGCGCTGCGTGGTGATCGACGAAGCCCATCGACTGAAGAACAGGAACTGCAAACTGTTGGAGGGGCTCAAACTCATGAACCTGGTCAGTGTGACTCTACAGCACCTGCATGTTTCTAATATGTGGCTGTTATTCTCTATCAGTGACCACCGTTATACCTGCACACCTGTCATACTTGTATACCTCTATTTTGCACTTGGATAAATCAGTTTGAATAGATGTCTTTGCAAGCTGCAAGTTTGATGTTTCTTGTCTTTGAATACGTTCTTGCGCATGTTTCTAAAGGAACACAAGGTTCTGCTGACAGGAACCCCTCTGCAGAACTCTGTGGAGGAGTTGTTCAGCCTGTTGAACTTCTTGGAGCCGCTGCAGTTTCCCTCAGAGAGCTTGTTCCTGGAGGAGTTTGGAGACCTGAAAACTGAGGAGCAGGTATGTTGAGAGAAGCGTGTTACACATGAACAAAAATGAAGATGAAGTACATCGTGGCAAAGTCTGTGTGGGAAAGCTTTTGCTGTGAAAAGCAGTAACAGGAAGTAGTTTTGTTTGTATTAAATGCATCCAAACACTGCTTTTTCTCAGACTCCGTAGCTCTGTGTCCCTGTGATGTTTAGTTTAGGATCAGATGTGTTTTAAACAAAAAGATTACAACATTACAACATCAGAAAACGTTCAGAGGAACAAACTGCAGAAGAGAACGAGGTCCAGGCATGAGAAGATAATATGAGACGAGGATTTTTTTAAATTGTTGTTTTGAGAATAAAGTTCAAATATCGAGAATTTAGTTAAACTTTCAGAATAAGTTCAGGTAAAAGAAAAAATAGAACGTGGATGAGGATTTTATGATCATTTGACTTTATTCCTGACATCTAAAAATTCAAAGAAAGAAGAATCTTCATTAACAAACAAAGAGAAGGAAAGACGCTACAGAAAAAATAGGAACGAAACATTCATATCCCCCCCACCCCCCTCCTGTTTCCCCGTACAGGTGAAGAAGCTTCAGGCCATCCTGAAACCGATGATGTTGAGGAGACTGAAGGACGACGTGGAGAAAAACCTGGCGCCCAAAGAAGAGACCATCATAGAGGTACGGCTGTGTGTGGGTTAGATACAGTATATACATATACAGTATATACACTCACCAGGCACATCATTAGGTACACCTGAAAAATCAAATGTAATCCAATACACCAGCTCAGCCATACGATTTGCTTTGATGTTGCCTGTAATGTACAGGCTTTTTTCTACGCTGTCATAGAGGTGTTAATTCAATGATATTTCAGCATCAAGGTCATAATTGGCGGTGGGGCTGTTCTGAGCTGCGTTATATTCAGAGATGTTTCTAATACTCTGGCCCCCTCATGTATGTAAATAGGGAGGACAAAAAATTTTAGACACATCTCAATATAATTTAGTTCAGTGCAACACCACCTTTAACTATGGCCTCAGTAATAAACAGCATTAAACTTACACACTTTCTCAACAAAACATAAAAGCAGAATCCATGCCAGTGCTCTAGTATTGAACTGCATTAGATTGTACATGTGAGTGTATATGTATAGATAGGTAGATATTTACACTGCAGAGCTGGAAAGAGCTTCTGCAGCCCTTCCTTCTGTTTAGCTGATTAGTGTGATATCACAGCAAATGCTTCATTAATTAATTAATTCATAACAAATTTAAGTGAATCACTCGCCTCCAAATAATCTTTTCTCGTGTTTTTATTCACAACTAATTTCTACATGAGATGAAATTGTTGCCTCAGAGCAAAAGGCCTCTGGCTCAAAGCCAGTGCAGTCAGCTCGGGTCTCTCTATGTCACAACTGAACGTTTTTAAATTGTTTGTTTGTTTTCTCAAATTGCTCCAGAGTGCTCACATAGTCCAAACTGATGCAGGTCCAGTGACTAAGAAACTCTTTGAATGGTTTTGAATAAATCAAATGACAACAGGAAACCAAGAGTGTGTTTACCAGCTCTTAGAGCAGCCACTAGTATTTACATGGGACACAAACCATCAGCTGGATCATCATGAGACTTTCACAGTTTGGTGACAGAGATTAAATAAATATAAAAAACCACTGTGGCCTCTCGTTCCTGCTGCAGGTGGAGCTGACCAACATCCAGAAGAAGTACTACCGAGCCATCTTAGAGAAGAACTTCTCCTTCCTGTCCAAAGGAGCCAACCAGCACAACATGCCCAACCTCATCAACACCATGATGGAGCTCCGCAAGTGCTGCAACCACCCCTACCTGATAACAGGTACACACACGCGCACACACACACACACACACACACACACATTTTCTTTTACTGAGGATGAATGTGAGCCCTCCTGATGTCTTCCCGCCTCTTCTCTTTCAGGAGCCGAGGAGAAGATTCTGGAAAGCTTCAGGAAGTGCCACAGTCCGGACGCTCTGGACTTCCAGCTGCAGGCGATGATCCAGGCGGCGGGAAAACTGGTGCTAATCGACAAGCTGCTGCCCAAACTGCTGGCCGGGGGACACAAAGTCCTCGTCTTCTCCCAGATGGTCCGCTGCCTGGACATCCTGGAGGACTACCTCATACAGAGACGGTGAGGAGAGAGGGAGCAGGAGAGGAAAGTGGAAGAATGATAAAGAAGGGTTGTGTGGAAGGAGGGAAGGAAAGACAAGACCTGATAGAGATAAATAGAGTGTGCTGCAACATTTGGAGGACAGGATGCCAATTGGAAGATTAATTACATTGTTCTGCATGTTCTCTGCAGCTACACGTACGAGCGCATCGATGGGCGTGTGCGGGGGAACCTGCGGCAGGCGGCCATCGACAGGTTCTGTAAGCCGGACTCGGACCGCTTCGTGTTCCTGCTGTGCACCAGAGCCGGAGGTCTGGGGATTAACCTGACGGCTGCAGACACCTGCATCATCTTCGACTCAGACTGGAACCCTCAGAACGACCTGCAGGTGAGCACATCGTTAAGATTTTAACGGTATTACTACTCTTATAGATACTGCTTAACAATCTGGTACTTAAACGATATTCTTATCTGTTCTTTTTGTTATTTTTTAAGAGAGAAAACTAAAGAAATTAAGAACAGAATTAAGATTTAAGCTTTATTTTCTGAAATGTAAAATAAACTATTTATTCACAGCAAAAGAAACAGCAATGTTTAGAACAGATCACTATTATGTTGTAATGATGGAAATATAAAACAAAGTTGTCTGGCTGTGAGTGGGCGGGGCTTATCAATTAACCCGGTTCATCACGTGTACTAAGTTTGCTGGGTAACAGCGTCCAGTGAGAAGTGTGGTGCATGTCTCTGCCTGTATATGAGGCGCTTTAGACAGCTGTTTGGACAGATCGCTCGTGTTTCTGCCCTTACAAGCAAAAGTGTTGTTGCACTTGTGACATCGAGCATTGTCGGCATCGACTCTGGTGAAATGTAACCACACTTTTGAACATTCGTCACCATCGTCACGTGCAGGATCTCTTGTGCGTGCGCGTGTGTGTATGTATGCGCGCTGTAGCGTGTGTGAGAGAGAGCTGCCCACGCTTAACCTTATTGCAAATTAGAAACAGTTGCTGAGATTAAATGTGCAAGATAACATTTTTTTAGCAATAATACATTTATTTTCTTTATTCCTACAGTATCAAAAGCAGAGCCGATAACGTCGGAAGTTTGTCAATACTGCGGTATTTCATAATTCAGCCCTGTGGCCCGTTTGATACTGGGTTTTGGTACTCATCCCTACAGAGCAGAAGAACAGACACAAGTATTTCTATCGCAGAGTTCAAAGGGTTAAACAGCTTCATCTGTGTTCGTAGATCTCCTCTCTCTCCTGACTGCGTTCAGTGTCTGCTTGTTTTAGCTGCTCAATATAAAGTGGCATTTTAAAGCCTTTTGGGGCTTTGATAGTAAACAAATGTGTGCTTCAAAGGATGCCTCGAATAATGAAGTGAGTGTGCAGTCTCACCTGAAGCTTGAACACAGTTTTGATCAGTTAGCAGAGCGGAGCTCCGGCAGGAGGATTTTGAAAGGAGAGCAGGAAAGATCTTTTAAAAGTTAGAGCGTTCATATTTGATGTTGTACATTTTTGAAACACGATTTATTTAAATAAACTTTTAATAAACCTTTCTGAAAGTTTCTATTCTTCTTATCGCCCAGAGTAATGGAAGTTTTCCCAGGCTTTAAAATCCTGACACGCTGCAGGATAATAATCATTATACTGTTGATTTATTTCCTCAGGCTCAGGCTCGCTGCCACCGGATCGGTCAGAGCAAAGCGGTGAAAGTTTACAGACTGATCACCAGGAACTCGTACGAGAGGGAAATGTTCGACAAGGCCAGCCTGAAGCTGGGACTGGACAAAGCCGTCCTGCAGGACATCAACCGCAAAGGAAGCCTCAACGGGGTCAGACACTACTTCCTGTTAGATGTTTTAAGATTGTTGGATGTTGCACTGTATGTCTGCACATATATTTAAGCTGACACGTGGATTAGGAATGTAAAGAGCATTTATTCTAACCTGTCGTGTATGTCTCGGCAGGTGCAGCAGCTCTCTAAGCTTGAGGTGGAGGATTTGTTGAAGAAAGGAGCATACGGAGCTCTGATGGACGAGGAAGACGAGGGCTCAAAGTTCTGTGAGGAAGACATCGATCAGATCCTGCAGAGACGAACGCAGACCATCACCATCCAGTCTGAAGGGAAAGGCTCCACGTTCGCTAAGGTAGGAATGATTAATACAGGATACAGATATATTATCTCTATGAGACCAAGTTAGAAGAAAGTAAATGCTGCAAAGCGTTAGACCAAACATTTGGTTGAACGGCAGCATCTTTAACTTCTTCTGTCTCACAGTGTCTCTCTGTTTCTCTCCTTAGGCCAGTTTCATCTCCTCCGGCAACAGAACGGACATTTCTCTAGACGACCCAAACTTCTGGCAGAAATGGGCCAAGATCGCTGAGGTGGAGATCGACTCCAAATCTGAGAAGGTAAACAGATGGAGAGAAGAAAAAAAGCAGGAGAGTAACGTGAAGGGGTTTCAGACAAAAGGGGACGAAGACAATTGAAAGAAGTGAAGCTGAAGAAAGGGAGCAGAGAAAGATGGATGCTGAAGGGTAAACAGGATGAGTAAAAGAAAAGAGGTCAGTGGACTTCCTGCAAAGGCAGGATGAGATGGAGAAAGTGAGATGGGGAACAACATAAGGTTAGGGAATAAAAATGGATCTGATCCAAGTAAAGAGGAAGGTAGAGGGAGGGGGAGTTAAGCTGAGCATACTGGGAAAAGAGTAAATAAGGGCAGCAAGGAAAGGAGGGTAAGAAAATAGGATAACATGTCTTCCTTTCCGCTTCTCTTTCGTTCCCCTTTAGTCTGTTCTTTTCCTTTTTACTTCCCCCCTTTTCTGTGCGCTTTCGCCTCCCTTTTACATTTCACATTTCCCCTTGTTTGTTCTTTTTCTCCTTCTTTACTCTCTTTCCTTTTCCCTTACGTTTTTCTTCCTCCTCTCCTCTCCTCTCCTCTCCTCCCCCTCGTAACAGATGGAGCATCTTAATGAATGAAGCAGATTGCCCACCGAGCACCGCTGCTGTCTTCATACCTTGTGTGTGTGTGTGTGTGTGTGTGTGTGTGTGTACTATGACTTGGGCATTGAATCTGTAATAATGGCCTCCCCCGGTGAACAGAAGTTTCCTGTCTCTCCTGCTCTCTCCTCCTCAGGTGTTCCTCTTTAATGAAACAACCAGTGGAAGAAACTGTCGTCACATCTCAGCTCACCTTTCTTCTCCTCTCTCCCTCAGGAGTCCCTGGTGATCGACACGCCCCGGGTGAGGAAACAGACCCGTCACTATAACTCCTTCGAGGACGACGAGCTGATGGAGTTCTCGGAGCTGGACAGCGACTCGGAGGAGCGGCCGTGTCGGACCCGGCGACTCGGCGAGCGCAGCAGACGATACCTCAGAGCCGAGTGCTTCAGGGTCGAGAAGAACCTGCTCATCTTCGGGTACGTGAGACATACTTAAAAGTGTTTTTGGCTGCACATTTACACCTCCAACCCACACGCAGCTTTTAATTAAATGTGTAGAGCAGAGATATTTCCTTTTACCTGAAGAACATCTCCTCAGAAGCTTAAAAACGTGTTTTTTACTAGCAGGTTTGGCACAGACAAGATGTTTCCTGATAGCTGAAAGTTCCTTATCCAACTTATTGCAATTGAAATCTTGAATCTTAAAGAATAAAAGTTAAGATTTACTTTGTCCAATAAAAAGCTCATACCTTTTGGTTAACAGGCAATTCTGTTGTAAGCGAGCAAACGTCCCTGTGGTTTAAAGTAAAGAAAATAAATTCAGTTTGTGATCAAACTATTATTTTTAAATGTTTCAGCTGAGAAAATGTATATTTATTCTTCCTTCTTTGTTCCCTATCTACATGTTAACTCCCTTCCTTGCTCTCTCTGTCCAGGTGGGGTCGGTGGAAGGACATCCTGAACCACGGTCGGTTTAAATGGCACCTTGCAGAGAGAGACATGGAGGTGATCTGCAGGTAAGAAAAGTCTAAAATAAAAGTAATTTTACCTCAGAATTTACATCACAGATGAGGATGACCCATTGTTGTGAAAGCCTATCAGTGCTGAGATTCTCCTGATGTCCTGCAGAAAGGCTCAAACCCAAAGTCATTTTAAAGTAGTGTTCTTGTCGTCTTGCAGACAGACCTGACAAAGCATGAACTCAGACTTTTTACAAACCTGCATCATGATGTAGTTATTTCAGCATCCTTTCAGCCTATTTATTGTCATTAAATCTCAGTAGCATCTGTTTATTTTGGCTTCATAGCGCTGTAGTAAGACAGATTTCAGCCCACGTGTGACTTGCTAGATACAGTGAAACTGCCACTCAGCGGAGACAGATGGACAGGCGCTCCGCAGCTGAAACAGAACGCTGGTAGTTGGTGTCCATCAGAGAAAGAGGAGAGGAGATTAACCCAGCTGTGTGAGCCTCAGGATGACGATATGAACAGAGACATGATGGAGTTTAGTTTAGAAAAAATAAGATAATAGATAATATATTATTGTTGTTGTTGTTGTTGTGCAGGGCTCTGCTGGTTTACTGCCTGCGACACTACAAAGGAGACGACAAGATCAAGAGCTTCATCTGGGATCTGATCACGCCCACCAAAGAAGGCCAGGACCAGGCGCTGCTCAACCACTCTGGTTAGCATTTCACTCTTAACATGCACTACAGTGTTAGCCTGTGAGCCCCATCCTTTCAGTTAGCATTTTGCGAGCACTCCAGAGTGTACTCTTATAATTCATGATTGACTGTTTAGGGAGGGAAAAACATCAAAATCCATGCAGCAGAAAAATATATATCATCCTTTTTTTATTGCAAGAACTCGTCGTTCTATCTATAAAACTACATTCCCCACAATGCAACTCAAAACATATCAAAAGTTTGGTTAGTTGTGTATTGCTATTAGCAGCTAATTTAGCCTCGTACTGCTAGCCTGCAGACTACAGAGATTTTGAAGATCTCTTCTCTTTCACTCAACACGACACATTTTTTTCAGATTTGAAGCTTGTAGTCTTCTGACCAAACTGATGCTGTGATGTCAAAGTGACATCATCATTTATCCAACTTACACTGCTTCTTTTGGAGAAAGCTCTGTCTCTCTTTATCGCTTACTTTCATTAAGATGTTGGCATGTTGTTGGGAATAAACAAAGTCCAGAGTGGGCAGATAGTTAGTAAATCCCCTCCTGTCTTTGTCTCAGGTTTGTCGGCTCCGGTTCCTCGGGGTCGGAAGGGGAAGAAGCTGAAGAACCAGCTGACTGTTCCGGAGCTGAAGAATGCTGACTGGCTGGTGCACTGTAACCCGGAGGTGGTGCTGCAGGACGACAGCTACAAGAAACACCTCAAACAGCACTGCAACAAGTCAGTGCACAAACTGTTTTATTTACATACATACTTACACGGTTATCAAACTGAGGAAGCTTGTTGGCAGAAGCACTCTTATTCACAGTGTCGCTGAGGTTACGAAGCATCTCTTCCCTCTCTGTCTCTCCTCAGGGTGCTGCTGAGGGTGCGGATGCTGTACTACCTGAAGGTGGAGGTTTTAGGGGAGGCTGCCAATCAATCTTCAGAGGGGATTTCTGCCAGGTAAGATTTACACACCTGTAAACCAGAACGTTATTCGTCTGTTTGATCAGATGGTTGGTTGATTTGTGGATAAGCGATATACTGTTTTCATTATTTATTGATTTGTTTTGTGCTTCTTGTGTGAGTAAACTGAAACTGAAGCGATGAGGCTCTGCAGGTTTCTGATTGACAGATTGGATGTTTGTCTGCTCGTATTTCAGTCTCCACACTGACAGCGCAGTTTGACTCTCTCTCTCTCTCTCTGTGTGTGTGTGTGTGTGTGTGTGTGTGTGTGTGTGTGTGTTGACAGTAAGCTGGAGGTGGCGCTCCCTGACATCGACTACATCGAGATCCCGGCGTCGTGGTGGGACACAGACGCTGACAAGTCTCTGCTCATCGGAGTCCACAAACACGGTGAGAGCTGCTGGAGACTCACAGCCTGATCACTTCCTGACATGAACCACGTTTGGGTTATTTCTTTAAGGTTACATGAGAACAGTTTATTTATTTTATGAGATTATTTTCGTGTTTTCATTTTGCAATAACTTGGATATTATTGTCTTTAGTTTTTACCTTTTTTTTCTTTTTAAAATTGTCAAAAAAAAGTTTTGGATGTTTGGATTTTCATCAATAGTTTTTCTGTGTGTGTGTTTGACCACCAGTTTTAATTGTGTGTGTGTGTGTGTCACTGTGTGTCCCTGTGCAGGGTACGAGCGGTACAACGCCATGCGAGCTGACGCAGACCTGTGTTTCCTGGAGAGAGTGGGGATGCCTGACGTCACAGCTCTGTCTGCAGAACAGGGAGGAGGGGAGGGGGCTTCAGACATGGCTGACAGGTACAGTACTCACATACATGATCTCACACACACACACACACACCCACACACACTGTATTTTCCCCTTTAACAAATTCCTTTTCCTCTCTTTTATTTGTTTTTCAATTGGGCAACTTTAACTTTAACTTTAAAACAAAATTTCTTGGCCATGAAAAGGTCTCGACGGGATGGCGATAAAATTAATGTCAATAACAACGATAAACTTTTTATGTTTTGACACGATGTGGAGACGTCTAACAGCCAATCACACAGCAGGAAAAGGGACATGAGCCAGCCAGTCTGCAGGTTAAGAACATGAACACTTCCCCCTGCAAAGCACTGTTTGGGCTGCAGGTGAAGAAAGTCTTCTGTAGAAGATACAGAAAAATGAGGGAGACTGAGGTGGAAGGTGACCTGAAATATTTACCTGTCAAGGCAAACATTTACTGTTCATTTGGCAGGTGACAGGTTCTAATTCTCCCCCTCCTTCCACCATTCACTGCTTCTTTTCCTCTCTGTAGTATCGTTCACAGCAGGCGCCAACGCTGGTGTTAAAAACACTTCCTGTCTTCTCTGAGGCCATGTTTGTTTTGGGCGACAGCGGCACCTCTTCGCCCACACACCTGCTTTACATACCGAGTGTGAACAACAGGATCATGAACACACTAAAATACGAATAAACATGCAAAGAGACACCAGGGTTTAAATTGTGTTCATGTTTTAAGGTTAGCTATGAAGGGCACGTGCACAGCTGCAGGTGTAAGAGCGTTAAGTGTTTAATTATCGCTGGAACCTTCTGCTGAGCTCTGAAAGGTGCATGCTTCTTCCTCACAACAGCTGCGAGAGCCATCCTCACAAGTCATTTTCACTGCTCTTCAGAGTCCTGCAAGAAGGACCTGTGCGTTATATTGAATCCAGAGAAGAATAACTGAGCCAGAGAAAAAAGAGTAGAGTGAGAAACGCAGTGTGTAAATGTATTTTCTGGCTGCTGCAGAGCGATGAAGATGAGCCGCTCCGGAGGCTTTGATCCTCCTCCTGAAGGTAATTGAAGTTGTCAGTCGTTTTGTCGTTGGTTCAACCTGAAGCTGTTCCAGCTGAGCGCGGTGACGAGTGGCGGGGAAACCGTCTAGTCTCAAAGTGTGAACTCTGTTTGAACAGGAAGTAAAAAAAATATATAAATGCACAGAGGAGAACTTTATAAGGATGAGTTAGTGCTCGCGGAGACACAGGACATGCTGAGGCTCAAAACCTGCATAGAAACTTCAAAAGTGTTTCGATTACGGAAATACGTCGATTTGTATAACATGCGTCGATGCGTCGTGTTAAGAACTGGAGCACAGTCAGGTTATGTGCATGCAGAAACAGATCTTGTCACTCATCTCTCGCTGTCAAACTTGGGGGTAAGAACCAGGTCCAGCTCAAGGCATACGTGATATAGGCGGTCTCCTGGGCGCCACGCTCCGAGGACCGCTGACTTGAGCCTCAAACGTTTAGAATGAAGCGGTACGATGTTAAACATAAGCTTAACTTTCTCTCTGCTCCGCTCGTATTTACCGTTACTCTGCCGCTCTCTCTCTCTCGTACTTGCTCGACCACTTAGAAATGTTTCGGTCATAAACGATTGGTTCAAAAAGAACTAATCTTTTTAGTGAACGGAATAATCTGTTCAATTCCATGCATTGATTCGTTCACTCTGCTTTGCTCGCGGCTTCCCAATCCCTTCCTTCTTCCTTTTAGAAAACCAGACTGATTTATGTTAGCACGCACCAAAAGCCTTTTGGAGGAGGGCTGTATCAAATGACCATGTCATTGCTGGTTAGGAGAACAACAGTATCACTTGACCGAATGTGTCTCTCTCTCTCACACACACTCACTCGTCCACTGAACGAGAATGGTCCTCGTCAACGATACGGATTAGGAACGAAAGTGGGGCTAAGGTATTTTATATCTTTTGCACAGGGTATTTAAAACCTGTAACACTTTGTCATGACTCAGCTTGTGAGCCAAGACAAAAGGAGGAAACAGACGGTCGTTCTAACGGAGCGATGTAAAGGTCTGTGTTGTATGGTGTGAAATAAAACTACAAAGATGGCTGAAACCATTTGAACAATATCCAGTTGCCATGGAGAGCAAGAGGAAGAGAGAGAACCACACACAGGGAGGGTCAGGTCTTAGTGTGCACGGAAGCCCCGCCTACCAGGAACCTGTAACGCAGAAATGAGGAAGGAGGAAACACGAAGCAGGAAGGCCGTCAAAGACTCGGCCCCATTATTCTGCTTAAATGACTCGTGTTATGACTCCTTTAGATTAGCTTTCACAGTTAAGGGATTTGAAGCATTTAAAAGAAACAACATCAAAATATGCAAAAACAACAACGTCAGACCATTTACTTTACAGAGTGTAGATGGGTTAAAAGATTGAGTCTGGTCATTTGAAGGGTTTTTAAAGGAGCTGCTGTGTGTTAAAAACTTGATGCAACCACATGCAGCATTTTATTGTTCTGCTGTTTAAAGTCTTAACTGTGACTTTATTCAGTTTTTATGGCGGAGCAACATGAAGGCGGCGTTTTATTCATATTTGTCTTTCTTTCATTCACGCATGAGATCGGATGAGATGTGCTGCTTTGTTATGAGAGTTAAAACTTTTCCTCTTCACACCGTTTCTCGTCTCGGGACATTTAAACTCAAAGCTTCTTTCAACACACAATAACAGCTGCACAGTGGACTCTACTGACTCACACTGAATCATAACATCTGATCACATTCTGTGTTCATCCTGCATTAAAACAGATTTGTAGTCTTCTTTTTGTTTTCTGCTGACATCATCAAACATGAAGACAGTGTGCGTTAACACTTCCTGTTCTTTTCTCTGTTTTAAATCCTCCCCTAACATGTGACGACCTCTGTCGTGTATCTGTTTAGCAGGACGTCTTCGCCGCTCTTATTGAAGCGTTTGTCTCTTTTATTTCGTCAGTGTTTGCAAACCGGAGGAGACGAAGGACGACGCTGAGAGCAAAGCTGACGGAGGAGAGGACAGAGACGAGAGCAGCAAGGTGAACAGGAAGTCCATTAAAACATCTCACTGTCTTTTATTCTCCGTCCTCTAACTACCTGAGTTTCACTTCACTGTTCAGAGACACATTTTATGACCTCTGTGGTCTCTTTAGATAAAAAGCCTAATTAAGTGAAATATTCCTCTGGGGACACTTTCTTAAATTGGATAAAAGGCGGACCAGCGTGGCCTTTAAGCCCTTTAAAAACAAAGATGTAGAGTTAATGATGCATTTAAATCCCAAGCAACACTTTTAATATTAAAACAAATCATGTTATAAAAAATGTGATCACTTTTCATTTATCTTTGTTTTTTGCCTGTTTTTAAACTTCTGTGTGTTTCTGCAACACTGTCGTCTCAATCTGCAGTTTACTCAGGAAGAATAATGTATAATAGTTTTATAATTATAATAATAAATGCAGTGTAATTACATCCACAGGCAACACAAATGAATATAAGCAATGATAAGATTATGGTACATATCAGAGCTATTATTAAAAACAGGGGTGAGAAAGTGAGTTGGAGGAGAAGAGTAATATTCAGAGAAAAAACTTGAAAATTCTGAGATTAAAGTCGAAAATTTGCGTAAATATGAGATCACAAAGTCATTCATTTAAAACAAATCCTCTCTGCACACCTACCCAAGCACGTAACGCACTTAATATAGTCACCAGCGACACAACAAAACGACTGAAACCACTGATTTAAAGTCCTTTTAGTTGACGTCATGAGTGCGTAGTGTGTGATGGTAAGCCCTGGGGCAAACGGGGAGCATAGAAACGTGTGTTTTTGCAGCACAGGGTCGCTCAGTCTTTCTCCTCTATGAAGTCTGCTTCTTGTGTGCAGAGAAAATAGGTTAAATATGCTCCGAGCTCCATGCCATGCACGCCTGTGTAAGCGTCAGAGCAAGCAGGGCAGAGAAGAGAAACAGGTGAATTGAGAGGGAGGGGGCCGTGAACCCCAACATACTTTTTTTTCGGGAGGGTCGCGACTCAAAAAAGTTCCGATAAACACGATTTTACTGTTTTTTGTTTCTCCCAAGTATATGACTTTATAATCCCATAAATTTGCCATTTTTTTCTGGTAAATTTACGACTTAAATGTCAGAATTTCCAAGTTTTTTCTCAAATGATTGCTTTTCTCCTCTGTCTCCATTTGGCCCTAAAACACTGTCGTAATTTTGTAACATTAATGCAACTAAATAAGTTCTTACTCGATTTAATTGAATGCTTAGAAACGGGACATTTCTGCCGCCTGAGATACATCATTCATCTCAAATATCAGGTTTTGTTTACCAAATGCTAAACATACTTAAAATTGTGAAGATAAAAGCTGCAGAAGTTGTTCTAAAAAATAATTGGATCTGTTCTTTTCATGTTGATGTTCTCTGTTTGCTAATATCTGCGTGTCTTTAATTCACAGGGAGAGGAAACCTGCTCGAGCACGGATACTTCAGACAAGCCTGACAGCACAGGACCAGGTCAGACAGAATGTCATATTCATAAACGTACCTGTTAATAATAATGATGTAGAGTCAGTTTGCGAACTCAAACAGGAAACAGATCTTTATATTTAAGATCCACAGACATGGAGCATGAAATCATGTCATTGACTGGTTTAAAATGTCGTGTCACCTGCAGGTCTCAAAGGTAATTTAAACCATCATTTCAAGTATTCAAGTAGTAAGTATTCATTTTCAGACCTTCAGACAGAATAATATCATTCTCTCCAGGACTAATAAGTCAGAGAGGTTGTCTCCCACGACGGCTCATATTTAAGCCCGTCTCACCTCCAGCTGAAGTCTTCATCTCACGGCTGCTCTCAGAGAGCAGACGATCCAGTGTGTGAAATGAGTTCGCACTGTTTTAATGGAGCTCACCGTCTCAGCGGGAACATTAAATGGACATCTAATAGCTGAATAGCACTCTGGAGAAAGAGATTATCCACACAATGATACAAACATCCTGTTAGCAGTTTTACTGCTGTAAACGAGGGAATATAACAGATGCAGTCATATTGGAAAAATCATGTTTATTCCTTCTATTAATCCCTTTTTAGTATTCTGAACATGCAGATACTTTAAGGCAGAATATTAACAGAGTTTGTTTTATCATTTTGGTTGTTTTTTTGGCCTTTTATGTGTTTTTGGAGAGAGAGGACAGTGGATAGTGTTGGAAACAGGGTGGGGGGAGAGGGTGGGGATGACGCGGTAAAGGGCTGAGGGTGGGAGCTGAACCCGGGGCCGCTGCATCGAAGACTGTAGCCTCTGTACATGGGACGCGTGATTTAACCGCTGAGCTAAACCGGGAAGTTCTGTGGTTTAAAGTGAGAATTTTAGGATCTGTTCAAATCCAAGCCGGAATAAAGTAAAACTTTCATTTCAAACATTCAGTTTTCATAAAGTTAAAACTCTTACAAATAGCTTTTTCTTATTGGTAAATTAAGCAGCCGTTCATACGCACAGCATGTCACCAAATAAACCTTTTGATTTACATGATTACCAATATGCTTTATATCTCTAGAGTTCTTCTGCATTCACAAGGATTCAGGCGAGCGGTCAACAGCAAACCAGGTTCATTTTAGTAAACAAGAGCAGTGAAATTAGGGGAGGTCGGGGTAAAGATAAAGGCCGGACTGAAACTGTGCTGGAAGGCTGAGAAATAAAAATGTAGCGTCCAGTGCCAGTTTGAATTCGTAGTCTTGTTTATTTTTATGCTGAAGATTCCTTAGTTTATTGATAAATTAGCTTAATTTAGTAGTTGGACCTCCCTGTCAGACTACAGCTGCTCTGTGTTCAGGATAAAGAAGGATGGCGATGGTTTGGAGGAGTTTGGCTTTGTTTGAAAACATGCATCTGTTTACTCTGACTATTGATTTTATACACGTACCATATCTCTTTGTTGGTAGCAGGGTTAAAGCTCCTGAGAGGAGTTTTTCGCTAGTTCTTAAACAGAGTGAAATTAATTCTGATGACTCTATATGAGCTACAAAAGCAAACCAGACCATCAGCGACAACATTGATTTTTCTACATGGGTATCTTTAATGCCTGAAACTGCTGGCACGGGGGGTAGATGTGAGGAAGACAAAGCAATTAACTGCACGCTGCCTTTGTTTACATTTCCAGGGCAAAAATTTGAAGTGAGTGATACATATGACTGTTAAAGAAAGCAGCCACCACTTAAGCATGTACAGGACAAAGTCAGCAGAGAGATGAGATGTACTGCTTTGTCCACAGGGGGCGCCAAAATCAACACAAACTCAGTTCATCACAGGAGTTTTAAACATGAAACATGCAGATCTTGTAGCAGCAGCAGCTTCACTCATTTACACACAAACAGGAAGTAAAAATGTGTCTTTTCCTGTAGACTCTCATATGTCAGGTGACCTGTGCGCCCAGGATGCCACACTGGTCACCACGACGACGACATCAGGAACAGGTACTGGTGTGGCAGCTCTCCATGTTGTCCAGGCTCGCCCCCTCTGGCCCACCGGCCCCGCCCTGACGGCCCGTTTACGACGCCTGATCACCGCCTACCAGCGCTTCACGCTGCGCCGCGAGCCTATGCTGAGACACGACTTCCTGCTTCACGACGGCCTCGTCGGCATGGGGATGGGAGGAGGCGGAGCCGCTCACGGTCATCACGCCGGGGGGCCGCTGGCGTGGCAGCTGGGCGAAGAGCTGAGGAGGTGTACTGTGGTCGCCACCGAACCCGACCCGCTGTTTCTGGAGTGGCAGAGGAGGTGACAACGTTTGAAACAAATGAATCACATAATCCTATATCAAACTTGACTGTGTAACTTCCTGTGTAAATCTTTGCCTCCTCTGTCACATCTCAGGTGGACTCGTCGGGAACAGGCAGATTTTTACCGCACCGTGTCGTCGTACGGGGTGGTGTACGACCCGGACAGGAAGTCCTTCGACTGGTCCCAGTTCAGAGCGCTAGCTCGACTGGAGAGGAAGACGGACGAGAGTCTGGAGCGATACTTCAACTCCTTCATCAACATGTGCAGGACGGCCTGCAAACTGCCTCCAAGGAAGGAAGAAGGTATTTTGTATGATCACACTCACAGGCAACGCGGGAATCAGCAGTAAAATCAGATGGTGTAAAGAATGTACAATATACTGCCTTCCTCTCTGCACCTCTCATACCCTCCTCATGCTTCTATCTTCACCTCCATGCTGATGTTGGCTGTCTCCCTCTGGTTTCTTTCAGGGTTGGTGGATCCGGCTGTGCTCGTGGAGCCTCTGACAGAAGAGAGAGCAGCGAGGACGTTATATCGCATCGAGCTGCTGCGCAAGATCAGAGAGCAGGTGAGCTCTTTGTAGAACGAAGGCATCATCATTAGTCCCAGTTGCTACTGCTGGAACTTAGGGTGTAAATGACTTCAAAGTTTAGCGACAACACAAGACTTTAGGTCAGAGCATTGATGGAGACAAAAGTGAGCTTCATTCATCTCCCTGACTTTTCATCTGCAGCGTTTGATTCGTGCAGTTTGTGTTAAAAATAGCTCTTTTCTTCTACAAAAGCTCGTCCCAGCGACGTCACATGTTGCTTCAAAGTGATAAAGAAAAGACCAGTTTCTTAGTGTCAAAGGGAATGCAGATGTTTTCTGTTTGTAGATTTAGAGTTAAAAGGCAAACAGGAGCTTTGTAAATACTGTCAGGTAATCGCCGCTCGCTGGCAGCTTTGTTGCATCTTGTTTGCATCACCCAGAGCATGAAGTCAGCTGTAGTACCAGCGCTGACAACAAACTCATCCTATTAGCAGATAAGAAAAACAATAGAAGGTAAACAGTTCATGAAGTCTCACCTCTAACCCGCCTCCTCCTCCCCGCAGGTCCTCCGTCACCCTCTGATCTCGGGCCGCCTCCAGCTGTGCCGCCCCTCCCTCTACCTCCCTGTGTGGTGGGAGTCCGGCAAACACGACCGGGACCTCCTCATCGGGGCCGCGCGCCACGGCTTGAGCCGCACCGACTTCTACATCCTGAACGACCCCCAGCTGAGCTTCCTGGAGGCTCACAGGAACTACGTCAGGGGTCACCCCTCCCATCTGCACGCTCATCATCACCCCCACCACCCGGGCTTACAGACTCATCCTGGTATCTCCTCTTCATGCTCCTCCTCCTCGTCTCACCCACAGCTGCCTCACCCTCACTGCTGTCTGTACGACTCCGGTCTGGGTCGACACTCCCCTCAGCCTCCTGAATACCCCCACCATTCCTCCCACCATCACCATCACCACCATCCAGGGCCTCCATCAGCTCCCTCTCCTTCCTCTTCTTCCTCCTCTCACCCTCACCTCCACCCTCCCCCACCTGCCTCCCCCAGTCTGGGGATAGTTCCTGGTTCACGGGGGGATTTCCTGGACTGTCCCCCCCTTGATGAGAGTCTGGAGCTGGGCTCGCTGCATCATGACGCCATGTCTGCGGATGGTTTACACGGAGGGAAGACGTCCAAAGACGCCCTCAACGGTTTCCCATTTAACTCGGCTGCAGGAGGTCAGAGCATGCTCAACTCGTACGGTGTGGGAGGAGCTGACCTCGACTCCAAACTGAGGAGTGACGTGCTCGTTGGAGAGCAAGGATCCTCGGAGGAAACCGGGCTGATGGCGCCGTCTGTGGAGCTCGATCAGTTACAGGTACAAAATTAAGACCCTTTAAATTATATATAAACCAACATGTGTGCTGCCTTTTCAATCAAAGTTTATGTGCATCATTATCTCTCCTGCAGGCTCCCTGGGACGGCACAGACCACTCCAGTCCGGCTCACCACATGTTCAATGAGTCCGATCCCATCCTGGGCCCCTCCACTCTGGAGACCGGCTTTCTGGAGGAGGAGGACGAGGAGGCGCAGGGGGGAGACAGAAGACAGGAGGAAGGTGGGACTCTGGAGGAGTGTTTGGGCCTCCCTCCTTCCTCCTCTCCCTCCCACCCCTCAGCGGGAGACTCTGTGGAGCCACTCTCTTCCAGTTACATGCTCTTCAAGGTGGGTGTGTGCGTCCTGTGATGTCGTTTACTTTTTACGATGACACTGGAAACGGCAGATGTGTGCAAAATCATGCTGATGATGCTTGAATGCATTTATATGATAATGGTATGCTCCACATGAGAGTAAAGTCACACAAACTTCAGCATCTCTTGACACAATCCTCACTTTTGTTCTATGGACTCAGGACATCGGTGTGAGCGAGGAGCCAAGCGCGGATCAAACCGACCTGTCAGCGAGCCCCCCTCCTCCCTACGTCCCCCCTCCTCCGCTCTCTCTGTCTGACATCACTGCTCACGAGCCGCACGACAGGCTGGGCCACTCTGATGTCACCGAGAGCCTGACCAACCCTGTGGAGGAAGTAGGAGGCCAGGATGGAGGCGCCGGGTTTGAGTTTGATGACAAGGAGGAGGAAGACGTGGACGACCTGTCGAGGGCGGCTGCGGGGAAGAAAAAAGATCTGGAAAGAGAGGAGGAGGATGAAGAGCAAGGTAATCCCAACACTCTTTGTTCTTGTCAGTTTGACCTAAAATATGTAAAAAAAAAAGTACCAAAAACAAACAAACCCTCTAACATCCTTCCTGTTTTTATCTTTTCAGGAGCCGACCAGAGATTGGGAGTCCTGAATCCACCGATGGGCGTTCCAGATATGGATGGTATAGACCCGCAGCCGAGCCTTGGAGAGCAGGAAGAGAGGATGGAGGTATCAAACCAACTACCCAACGACCTTCAGGGGAGCTTAGAACAATCGGAGCCCAAAGAGGAGTTAACTCAGGGCATGCACACTTATCTCGGGAAGCTGGAACAGGAGGGAAGCCTCGCTTGTCCTGAGTCGATTGAAGAGCCTGGAGAGGAAGTGGATGGGATGATTTTGTATCCAACAGTGGAAGAAGACACGATGGAGAACTCTCTCGACAATGACACATTGATGGGGAATGCAACCGGAGAGTTTGTGCAAGATCCAGAGCATTCCAGAGAGGATGGTCCCGTGGATCTAGCAGATCAAGTGGACGAGATCTCAGAAGGGCGGATTGATCATGTTGCTCTTATGCAAGTTCCATCCTGCGGTGAAAAGGCTTTAAAACAACTTGACGTCAAACCCAGTGAGATGGAGCTGGAGAGCATTTACTCAGAATACGCACAACCTTCTTGCACCTCTGTTTCATCTCCGAAAGATGATTCCTCCTTAAAGAGAGGCCTTGAAGCTGATATCAAAACCGAAGTGTCCATGGATCAGGAAAACTTTGAAGGGCCAGCTGAAGATCTGAACTTACCAGACGGTTACAGAGACTCTAAGAGCAGAGCCCTGATGTTCTCCCATGACCAGGACACCAAGGTCAATCTGTTTGGCCAAACTGAAATCAAAGTTTCCCCTCATCTTTCTGCAAGTATTGACACAAAGCCTTCAGGTCTTAAATTTCCTCTTTTAGCAGAAAGTGGTGAAGAAAAGAAACCGGAGTCTTTGGACCTGCCAATCAAGGTGGAAGAAACCAAGACAGAGATGTTTGAGGACATCTACCCTGACAGCTCTGAAGTCAAACACGGACTTTCTTATGCTGTGAAGTCAGAGCACTTGGTGACCAAGTGTGAGCAGGAGGACTGTCCTGTGAAAGCAGAAACTCCTGAGACCAAACCTGAGGATCTGAGCCTTCCCATGAAGCCCGAGATCGACGACAGTAAACCTGAAGTCCTCCAGTTTGCAGCCTACTCAGAAGGTGCTGAAATCAAACCGGAAGCCAAACCAGTAAATCTGGTGTTTGCTGCCTTTCCAGGTGGATCCAAGCTAAAGACCGAGACAAAGCCGGAGAGTCTGGAGTTCACAACGTACCCAGACAGCTCAGAGATCAAACCTGAGGCCAAACCAGAGGGTCTCGAGTTCAGAGCTCTACCCGAGGTCAAAGCTGAGACCAAGCAAGAGCTGCTGGAGGCCGACAGCACGGTCCTGACCCCGAAGCTGGAGCTGGCAGACGGACTGGTGGTGAAAGGACAGGTGAAGGAGGAGAGGCCAGCTACACCAGGTAACCACCGTCAGACAGAAGAGCTGTAACTAAAGGTTATTTAGGTATAATCTATGTGTTGATTGTTAATCTATTGGTTCAGACAGCACAATGCCCAAATCCAACTGTAATAGGACCGAAGGATCTCTTCTAATTAATGATGTTTAACCTCCTCTTCCTCAGTGCCTGTATCAGAAGGTTACGTTAGCAGCCCGAGGTTTGCGACTCCGATTTCCATGTGTGAGATTCCCGACAGCCTCCATGACAGCAGGGAGCCGACCATCGCCCAGCTGCTGCAGGAGAAAGCTCTCTACTCGTTTTCTGAGTGGCCCAAGGTACTACAGTCTGATTTGTCCCTCAAATGTTCCACATGTCGATGTTTATTTTCCCATCGAACGAAACGTACCATATCACCACCTCAAAGGCAATTCTATGTACTTTTAAGCTATCATCCAGATATCTTTTTTAGCACGAAACATACCAAATGTTCCATTCTGTTTCAATAACAAAATGAGCCTTATTTTTTCCTTTTTCCCCGCCAGTTTACATTACCATCTTAATTGGATTACTTTAGTCCTAAGCTGTTTTCTCGCTCCCCGTAGGACCGCGTCATCATAAACCGCCTGGACAGCATCTGTCACGCCATCCTGAAGGGGAAGTGGCCCTCATCCAGCGAGCAGTACGACTCCCCCGGCTCCCTCCCTGCTAACTCCTGCCTGGCTAACAGTTTAGCCCAGCAGCAGCACCAGAGAGCGGGCTACCTCCCCACCACGGTCGCCAGCTCCGTCACCGGCCAGCCGAGGGTCCAGCAGACGAGTCCCGCGCTCGGGTTCTCCATCCCGCCCCCCCTCACAAGACTGCCTAAGGTGAGAACGTCCTGTGACCTGATGAATGGATGGATTAACTCCCTTTATTGTACATATCTTTGCATCTGTCATCTGTCCACATTTATCTCCACTTCTCACACCATGGTTCATACAAGAGGTGTCCAGTTTGCACTGCTAACAATACTGATAATACTAATAATTAAAATGATTGTAGACTCCTGATAGATAACAGACTGATAAAGAATCTGCAAAGTACATAAAATAAATTTGTACATGACTTGCTTTTCAATGTTTGCATGTGCCACTGTCACCTTGTAGGACATGTGATGTCAAGTTAATGACTCAACAACAAAGTTTATTTAGATATGTGTTTTTTTCTCAAATATTTTACCACCTAAAAACGATTTAAAAGCCACGATATAAAAAATTATAATTCCTCCTGGGCTCTCCGTCACCAGAAGGTCACTCTCACTCTCTCGTGCGAGAACACGCCCACCCTGCCGAGCTAACACCAGCATCAAGGTTACCATTGCGCTATCATGCTAACTGCCAGTTACCGTTGTGTAGCATGCTCACCGCCGGTTAGCTTGCCCTACCCGGTTTGAGGCACCTACCTGTCAAACAGAAAGAAGGCCAACTCTGCATCGCTCTTTCACCATGTTCGCCGGTCTGAATGGGTCCTAGCTGCTAATTTGAACCACTCCAACACTCACCTACACGCTGTGATTGGCTCAGGGAACCACAACAGCGCCCCTCCTGAAAACATCCCGTGCAAAGCAAAACAACAGAACAGATGCAGAGGGAAGGGTCTCACAAGGGTCTGCACACACACTCACCAACACACATGTATAGAGGCCCATAAGTGATGATTTATATTATAGTTGTAAAAGTTTATATTTTATTTTTCTAGGAAAATCCTACTTATTATACCTTTAATAAATATCTGTAAATGAGCAGTACATGTGTCTGTACCAAATGTAGAGCAGGTCTGTCAGCAGCACTGGGCACCTCTCGTTCACACCATCGCTCTGTTACTTTTCTGTGTCTCTGTAATGTGTACTGATATTATACATGTTGATATCAGACTTGGGCTGGTAGTCATACTGTGAACAATTCTTGTAATTAGCATATAGAAAGACGGCAGACAATTATAAAGGAGAATGTGGAAACTACATTTTTCCCAATTCATAGTGTAAAGAATCCTGTATTTTCTATGAGGGCATGGTTTCCAAAATGATTCACAGCATATCTCAGAGAACAGATGAGCTGTGAGCTTTTAATTTGACTCCATATGTAAGACTGTAAACAGAGCAGGAAGCTTCTTTAAACTCACCCGGAGGCTGAAGCAGCTTTTAAAGAGACAGGCGTTTTATTTTGAAGAGTCGTGTTGAGGAGTTCATGGTTTCCCAGGTCTGGTTGTGAGCCGCCTCTGTGTTTGTGTCTCAGTCCATATGTGTGTTTAACAATCCACCATCTCTCTCCCATTCCTGTCTACCCCTCACCCACCCTGTCCACCCTGACAGTATATGCCGCGGGGCGGGGCATGCGGGCGCGGAGCTTGGCGCCTCACCTCCTTGCCTCTCTTACAGGAGAGGCTGGTGGCTCCTCCCTACCTCCCCGAGCTCAAACGAGCGGGGGGGCGGAGGTCATTCGACTACGAAGCAGCTGCAGCTGCAGCCGCCGCCAAAGTTTTAGCTGGGAAATCAGCCTCGTCTGCTGCCACCACCAGCTCGGGCGGTGCTGCTCCGGTGGTGGCCCCGCCCTCTCACCGCACAGGAGCCATGTTGATTAACGGCTGGCAGGAAGCCGCCATCGATCTGACCAAGTCGTCCGGGGAAATAAGCACCACCAGCGGGGCGGGGGAGGCTGTGGTGGCACCAGGAGGAGGTCACAAGCTGCCCCCGCCCCCCATCAATGCCCCGCTGACGGGCTCGGTGGGCATCGACATGGCGGGGATCCTGCAGGCGGGCCTCATCCACCCTGTGACTGGGCAGATCGTTAACGGCAGCCTGAGGGGAGACGACTCCCTGAGAAGGAGGAGGGGCAGGAGGAGAAACGTGGAGGCTCTGTACTCTGAGTTCACCAAGAGCAGAGGACTGCACCTCCCTGACACACAGGTGGGTGGAGGAGGAGGGCCTTAAGGTGTCTGAATGTTGTATGTGACCACACCCAGTGCATTGTGGGGGATAAAAAGATAAAAGAGGAATTAAAGAATAAAAAAATCTGCTTGTGTGTCTTTCTCCCTGCAGGGCCGCGTGGAGGTGATCAGCCACTCCTCTGTCTCCTCCTCCACCTCTTCGCCGTCCCCGTCGCCTTCAGAGCGACCCGCCGGCCCCCCCACACCGTCCTCCTCCTCTACACCCACCCCCACCCAGACGCCTCCTCAGCCGGAGATCGTGGCCATCGACAGAGAGGCGGCGAGTAAAGGTCTGATCGAGTGGCTGAGGCAGAACCCGGGATACAGCATGGAGCTCCCCGCCTTCGCTCACGTGAGCCTCATGTTTGATTCATTTTTATCAGAGAAGTTTTATTGTTCATGAGTCAGAGGAGTCAGAGTCTACAGCTTCTCTTCTGTTCTCTCTGTTTGAGGTCATTCCTTCTGTCTGTAATCTATGTTTAGCTTTTTCGTTGAGGAATGAAGTTTCATTAATTTAGCCTGACTTCCTGTCTCGTCTTCTCTCTCCCCTCTCTAGTCTGGAGCCGGTCTGTTACACGGTTTTGTGGAGCGTCCCAAGCAGAGGAGGCATCGCTGCAAAGACCCCACCAAGCTGGACATCAACTCTTTAACAGGGGAGGAGAGGGTTCCTGTCGTGCACCGAGGCACCGGACGCCGGGTAGGAAAACACATCAGTTCAAATAAAGACTAGAACAGATAGAGAGAACAGAGCTTGCAGTGTTTTTATCAGCGGTCACATATTGTTCTGTGTTTCTCTCTCGCCCTGCAGCTTGGTGGTGCGATGGCTCCGGCCATTAAAGAGCTCTCCAGATGGCTGGATGCAAACTCAGAGTACTTTGTAGCTCCGGACTGGGCTGACGTGGTCAAACACTCCGTGAGTAAAACACACTATAACAGTGCTTCTGTGCATAACATAGAGTTTAACATGCTGGATGGTGAAGAATTGTCTTGTGTGCCTCCCTGACCTTTAACCCCTCCCTCTCACCCTTCAGGGTTTCCTTCCTGAGGGGAAGTTCTCTCGGATCTTGACAGAACCCGTGAACAGAGACCCGGGCTCTCGGCGCCGTGGGAGGCGGCCTCGCAGTGAGATGCCGAAGCCCCTCCTCTCCGTCTCGGACTCCGCCTCCTCAGGCATCGGCCCCCCCCTCTTCATGAATGGAGGGATAATCGGCAGCATGGACTCCATGGTGGCCATGCAGAACCTCCGCGGTGGGATTCCTGGAATTCCCATCTCTGGTATTATGGCGGCTGGATTCCCTCACGGTTTCTCTGCAGTGCAGGCGGGAGGAGGCGGAGCTTCAGCAGAAGACGCCAAGAACGGGTTGAGTATGTTACCCATGATGCTACACGGCATCCCGCACCCCCATGGGGCTGCGATCCCGCAGCATGCCTTGTTCAGTGTCAGTGCAATGATGGCACACGCTCCTCCCCTGCCTCCTCCTCACCCCAGCTCCACCTCCTCCTCCTCTACTTCTTCTTCTTCATTATCTGCTGCAAAAGTCACCACGACAACCGCGCCGTCTACATCCGAGGCAGCGAGCCCCTCATCCACGACGCCGGCTGAGAGAGAGAGTGCCGCCTCCTCCAGCTCTGCAGGAGGAGAAAAGGAGCGGAGCCGGGAGGAGAAAGGAGCAGCAGAAAACACCAAAAGAGCAGGAGGGGCGGAGTCAGCGGCCATCATCACCTCCACCAGCAGGGCTCAGTTTGGAACGGCACATCTGGGCGGTGGCACCGGCAGCCATCTTACCTTCAACCCGTTCCTGATCCCGGGCATGTCGCACGGCCTGCTGTACCCGCACATGTTCCTGCCGCACGGGGGCATCATGGCGCTGCCCGCTATGCCTCCTGGAGCGGTGGACGGCTCCCCGGGGAGCCCCAAGAGGAGGAGGAAGAGAGGGCGGGAGGAGGGGGAGAGAGAGGAGGAGAGGGAGAAGGCGGAGAGAGAAAGTACAGTGAAAGCAAGTGTTTCCTCCTCGCCACCCTCAGTCCCCTCTACCTCTGGTCTCTCCCTGACTGAGGAGCCCCCGGCTGGGCAGGGAGACGCAGAGGAGGGGCCCGCTGAGCCCCAGGAACCAGACTCCCATCAGCATCCCGAGGGAGCAGCCACAGAGGAGAAGGAGGAGAGATCGGAGGACACAGGAAGGGAGGTGACAGAGGAGGAGAAGCAGGACGCTGAGGAGCAGAGACAGGTGGAAGGAGTGGAGGCGTAGAGGAGGAGACACTGCTCCTGCTGCTCCTCCTGCCTCCTTCTCGACTGAGCAACAGTGTAAAGTTTGTGCCGTGTCTGTCAGTCAATGTCCATGTAAAGACTTTTATTATGATGATGACTAATAATAACGATGATGATGATTATATTACACTTGGTTTTGTTTATATACCAAGACCCCCCCGCCCCCAACAACCCCCCCGCCCGCTCCACCTCCTCCTTGTATACAAAACAGCTAGTGTAAGAAACCTTCTGTGTATTCTTCCCCTTCATTCTGCATCCAGACTGAGTCGGAGGGACACTTTATCACGCACACACACACACTGCAGGCGAGACGTGCAGCACGAGGAGCGGCTCGGGCGGGAATAGTGATCCGTCGTTTTTTGGTTGGTTTGCACGAGGATGACGATGGGGAGTCGTGGTGGTTCTTTAAAGCCGTTAAAATTTCTCTCCACAGTTTGGGAAGCAGAGGAGCACCTGTGTATCTTATGTGTCTTTATTTTGAGTCCCAGCACACTCCACTGAATTAAGCGATTTTCTTTATAATTATATCCGTGCAAACTTTAAAACCACGCAGGCTAGACGAACCTGGAAGAGTCTGACATAACATTCCCAGATATGTGACACTAAAACACATTTCCTACCTAAAACAGAGGGAGTACACTGATACAAGTCCAGCTAATATGCAAGAGCTTCTCTGCAAAGCAAACAGCCCAGAGGGACGCTCTTTGAAATCACACATTTAATAAGCTGCCAAATCAGAGTCAAATCAGTTAGTTTTTCTACTAAAATTGAGAAAATTGTGACTCTAATATTGACTGGAAGGTCAAAGGTCACCCCCCACCATGTTTTAGACACTTTTATTCATATATTTGTTAACTTTTACTTTATTATTCTCGATGCTCAGCTATTCCTGCTACAACATCCTTTTAAAAACAAGTTACTCTTCACACTAAAATAAAATATTCCAACAGGAGGAATATTCAGAACAACCTTTTCCTTTGCTTTCATGGACAAAAAGCAGAGAACAATCATGAGATTAATTCTTTTTATTACTTTTGACATCATGTAAAGTTTCCTTTTTTTTTGTATAACTCAGACACAAAGTCACTTTGAGAGACAGCCCCGTCCAGTGTTAGAGAGGAAACAGAGACGGGAGAGCTCTGTCAGGCCACCAGGGGGCAGTAGGAGGCAGATGAGATTGTATCCTGTCCTGAAACAGCGGGGTGGAGGGACGGTGGGAGACGAGAGGAGATGAGGTGGAGTTTTATTATCAGTTAGTCCCAAATGGAATTAAGTTACAGCAAATCATGAAAAGTGCTCGATGAAAGCTGCAGAGAGGTTTCAATCATGACCTGTAGCATCCTTTTTTAAGTCCTCCTCACCTTGTTCTTCAGTGTGCATTCAGAGAGGTTTTCTGTGTGTCGTCACCCATCTGTCCGTTTAAAGGGAATCGTTTGTTCTTTGGGATGAAGAACAGATAAAACAGGAAGAGGAGGGATGCAGAGCGGTGTGAATCGTTGCTCTTTGTCTCAGATTAGTTTTAAAGCAGTTCATACTAAGAGTTTCTAAATATGTAAATCTATCGCTGTATATTGCTGTTTTTTTTTTTTAAGTGCACCATTTATTTCTGTCACTTTTTGTTTCTGCATTGGGTTAAAAAATACTTGACAAATGCGAGGGGGGGGTCCCAGTGTTTCTGTATCAAACAGACTGTACTGTACATTACATGATGCAAGTCTCTTCAGAACAGGGTCTGTGTGTAGGGTTCACGTCAGATGTTGGATTCACTTTTGTTTTGTTTTCATACCTGAAAACATGATTTTTGCACAGTGTCTTTTTGTGAACCTGTTTCTGTAGTGTCCTGTGTTTCCTTTCAGAGTGTGTGAGCGTGTGTGAGAGTGTGAGCGTGTGTGTCTGTGTGCATGCATGCGCACACGGTTTGTCTGTCGTGAAGCTGTCTTTCTGCTCCCGTCTCGTCCTTACAGGTCACATTTCTTGTTGAGAAAAAAAAAACATAGTTGTTGCCTTGTCACAGGTTTGTGGCTACATATAATTTATTCTACTTTTCCTTTTGCTTTGCCAAACTCTCACCAAATATGACATTCATGCTCTCTTAGTTTCATTATATATTCTTCAAAGTAAAATGCCTTATTTAGCGAGTATTTTTTTGTATAGATGTTCTGTTACATCTCCATATAAGGACATGTTGTCGTGTTTGTGTTCAGTTTGCTTGTATGCGTACACGGCCTTGCTCACGTGCATTATTTCTAACAGTAATGCGAAGGTACCGCTGTCCAAATCACTGCGTTTACTCCCAAAAGTCAATCAGTCATCCCTCAAAGCACAAACAGAGAGTTAACAAAAAGTTTCTTACCAGTGCCTCTAAAATACTCACTCACTTTCTCTCTCTGTGGACTCCTTGTGCACGATGTAGAAATCACTTTTCCATAGTGACATCAAACATGGGGAAAACGAACATTTGGAAATGTTACTCCGTTATGCAGACGATACCGTGCTGTTCATTAAAGGGGACTTCTGGAGTCTTTCCAACCTCAGTCTTACATTTAACTTGACGACTCAAATGTAGAGATCTGAAAACCTGTGCGAGATGTCAGCAGGTGACGGAGTGAGATCCTCCCGCAGCTTACAAAAGTAATAATAAAATAGGAGACTATAAACTGTTAATTTCTACAGGCTAAAACTACACAAATCTCACATATGATAGATATATGATACATGGAGATTAATTCAACTTTATTACAGCAGTTAAAGGGATAACCAGGAGACTGTTTCCTGCAGTTACTGTCGGCTTGCTGCAAAGTGTTGGACGTCTTCTTTGGGAAGCTGTTCAGGCTCTTAAAACCTGATGAGGACACTTTATGTCAGATCAGGTCTGAACTTTCTTGCGTCAGCACCATTTGTTGCGTATTTTCAGGACTGGCTGATGTAAAAGCAGGTGCTTTGGTCTCTCTAAAGAGATACTCCTGTATCTCCACTTTAATATTGTTTAGTATTTACAGTCTAAGGCTTGGTCAGCTTCAGAGGCAGCCTTTTTGTCCAGCCTCAAAGGTACAATAAGTACTCCTGGGCTCTTCGTCACCAGAAGCTCACTCTCTCCTGCGAGAACACGCCCACCCCGTCAACTAACACCGACAGCATCACGGTTAGCTTGTCCTACCCAGTTTGAGGCACTTACCTGTCCAACAGAAGGAAGGCTCTCACAAGGGTCTGCACTCACCAACACACATGTATACAGGCCCATAAGTGATGATTTATATTATATTTGTAAAAGTCTAAAATCCTACTTATTATACCTTTAACACGTTCAGTTTCTCTACAAGGGAGATGTCGAGTTAATTGTTTTGGTAAAAAGACACAGTTGTTGAAACACCAGAATTTCCCTTTAAAGCCGGCTTTTTATCCCCACACATCCTCTTCCTGCACGAGGCCTTCTGTCTGCTGTCCGGCACCAAATGGAGAAAAACAAAGCGCACACAGTTTGATTGTTTTGTGTGTTTGTCGAACAAAAAGCATCAGTAAATCAGAATCTGTTTGTACCACAGCTGAATAATCTGACAGCCCATGTATGCTCATCACTTCCTGTTACTGACTCGCTCTCGTGTGAAACTTGAAACAAAGTGGGGGTGGGGGGTGGGGTGGGGTGCAGTATGTGAGGTGGATGGAGGCGATGGCTCTGTGTTGTCTCTTCATGTCTCACCATGCCTTCTTTAACAGTGTTCTGTCTCTTCATTGAAGTCCTGTTTGGTTCACGTAAATGTTCTTCAGAACGGTCACCTCGAAATGTTGTTGATCTCTTATCATGAATAATGTATTTATTGTATAGTTCTCGTCTTTACATGACTGACTTTTGTTACTCTTGAAAGTCTCCTGAAAGCATTTTGGTTCACATGGAAGTTAAACTCTGCTTTTCTTTGTCGCCTTCGTCACTTCCTGATCTGCTGTTTGGATTTATTTCATGGCCAAACGTCCCTCGAAGACCCGTCTTTGTTTTCTCCACATAGTTAGGAGAACTTAGCTAATCGTGCCATACAATGATAATCCAATCCACAGTCACTCTATTGGGAATATTTGGCTAAAACAATTAGTGCAACCTTTTCACAGGACCCATAATGGAGCAAACAGTTAATCCAAGTTATAATGCAAACATTTGTGTCCTTTCTGACGAGATTTAAGGACTGAAAACGAGCAGTTTCTAGAGCAGACACGGCGGTAAGTCAGCCCTGCTACAGACACGATTAGAGCTCCTGTCGACGTTTTTGTAGTGTGTTTTTTAACAAAAAGTGCTGAACCTTTCTGTAGATCCAGCTACAGAATCGGAGGACAGATGCTGGATTTCATGGCCCGTTATATTTCTTTACTTAAGTCCTCAAAAGATTCAATTACCACCCTGTCATTGCTCGTTGGCCTAATTAGCTCATGTAGCAGGTAGCTGAACCGTTAAAAGCAGGTTTTTCTGTCCGACTTGCACACGAGAGACCTGGTTTAACCGCCTGAAAACATCTCAGTTCTTCTTCTTCATTTATTTGGGGGATTCATTTTAAGGCTGAAGCTGAAGTGTCCTTAAGCAAGGCACTGAATCTGGATAGTTTCAGATTTAAATTGCTTAAAGTTTGTGAAGTTAAAGGAAGAAAGAAAAGGGGAATCCTCTGGAGCTCTGATGGCGTCAGAGAGCCGAGAAAATCCAAACACTCCGTGACAAAAAGGAAGGAACATATCCGTCTCTTAAATGCTTTAAATCCATTTAGTTCCAATAAAAATGGTAAAAACCAAAACCTATTTTACCCTGTAAAAAAGAAGATTACAAAATGGTAAAAGAATCCTTTGTCACTTCACGGTTTTCTGTTTTAATTCATATCAGGCTGCTTTCACAGACGCTGAAATATGTTCCTGGCAGTAGAAACACATATTTAAAATGAATCACACCTCCTGGATTTACAACCTCGTCTGTGTCACTGCAAATTTAGCATTCCTGTAATTCCAACATTCAGTAAGCCGACACAAATCTTCCGTTCCCAGCACAATGAGAGCGTGTCACAGGAGCTGCCTTAAAACTCAACAATCAGCTTCTTAGAAATGTAATCGAACTACGACGTACGTTTTGAACGACTTTGCTTTTAGCTTATTTATTTCCAAGAGGCGAGAATGACCCAGCGTCCTCTTCCTCCCAAGTCATGTCTGAAAACCAGCTCAATATTACAACACGTGATTGTTCACAGCCCCTCTACTCCAATCACTGATGATTCTGAAGTGGGAGTCATTCACCGGTTAGTTAATCAGAAGAGCCGACATCCGTCTGCTCCTGAAGTCAGAGACCCGGTCGTTACTGAGTTCTGTGGTGGGGTTTTTAACCTTTTCCTTTCTTTAGTTTCTTATTTGTAACTATAGCTCTCTGTATTCCCATGTGGACCAATCTCATGAGTCAAAACATGGTATGTGTGATCTTTTATTGTGCAATAAAAGATGACTTTCAACTTTCTTTTGTCCCCGCTTAGTAATTCATTCACACGTTGACTCATTTTTGTCGGAAATAGCTGCTATAATTCCTGAGTTTTGTGTTGAATTTCAGGCGTGCGTCTTTATAGATCCTGCACATTGCATGCTGGGAAAGACTGCAGAGACCTGTTGCTTCTGAAATGGATTGAGTAGGTACGGAAAAGAATACAATGAAAACTGTCCCACACAACCTATAAAACATACTGAGACCTGTTTTGTTGACTGTATAAAAAGATGGACGACATGACAGCTCCCTTAAAGTGAAGCCAAAACATTTCGGGCGCCCCCCTGTTGACTGGCTGCAGTATAGGTCATAAAGCCCACCTCCTCCATGTTAACAGATGGGACATGAGTCAAACTATAAAATCAAAATACACACCAGATACATTTTTCTCAAACATGTTTTCTGTCATTATAGTTAGTTCTTATCATGCTGATGTATGTCCAAGTGTTCATTTTTCTGACAAGTGTATTTTAGTTATTTGATGCTGTCAAAAGGATGATTGACAGCTCTGTTGACCAATACGACTCCTGCAGCCGATCTGTTCTGGATTAGCAGAGTAGAGGAGGAACGACGAGAGGAGACGTAACAAAAACAATCACAATCACACGTGCAGGATCCTTGCTGTTTTTTCAGTAAGTTAAGTGTGTGTTTTGGTTAGCGGAAGTGGCTACAGCGGCATCACCTGCCGAGCTCTACTGCGCAGGCTCCAAATGACGTCACCATCGCAAGATGGCAGCGCCTATCGCGGGGGCTGTTTGGGAACAATATCTCACAATATGAGCAGATGGAGACGCATCGTCCATCTGTATATGCAGTCATAGGTGTCACCCCAGCTAATTCAGTAACAGTAACTTTTGGGGCGTGTTTGTGCTGTTGGAGCCTTTTGGAAATTTTTTCATGTAAATATCTGACTTTATTGGACTAACAGACCGTCCAACAAGTCTGACACACAGTTTTTACACTCAGTGAAAACTTTGGTTGCGAGCAGCACTCACACTTAACACTGGTGCGTCAGGTGTGTGTGTCCCTGATTGTCCCTGATTCAGACCAGGTGTGTGCAGTCTATATATTTCCTTGTGTTCCAGTGCTCAGTGCTGACTCATTATCTCACCATGAGAGGTAGTGAGAGGTTTATTCAGTGTGTGTTTGTGTTGCGTAGGGGTGTGTGAGTCTGCAGAAGCACCTAAAGAAACGGTCTGCGTGGTGCAGTTACTGGAATAAGAGCTCAATAGCAAAGAGAAATCAGAGAAAGAAGAAAACGTGTTAGTGCTGTGCATGTTTGGAAAGACTCTCCTGCTGTCAAAAGCACAATCTTAATGTCACAGACAGGCTTTAAGCGTTACTAAGAATGCAAACTCTTTGCAGACAGAAGACAGAATCCTGCAGTCGGTAAAAATGTGTAAAAGAAACATTAATGGCTGCAGCATCAAAATATACATTTATTGAAACATACATTCATGTTGTGGAATAAAATCCCATTTAGTCATAGAAATATGTGATAAATATACATTGACAGAAACAAGCCAATGAACAGGCAGGAGACGTTTTAACAGCTGTGGAAAAGAAGGTTCACCAACGACATTATGGGCCAACATTAACCTTTGAATTAACCCAAACCTGGCTCGTTTCCTAAACCTCATCGAGTAGTTTAAGGTCACTAACACGACTTGGTGCATTTTAGGAAACAGTTTCACACATACAGCACGTCAACCCATCGGTTCATATGTTATATGAAGGCAAAATGTGAATATGAACCATTTGGAAACAGCTTCCTTAATCCTTCTTCCTGACTGTAGTGAAATAGACAGGCAACATATTTTTTCACGAATAAAAACAGCCATTGATAAACAGAGACTCTTTATTACAGGTTCAGATGGCAGAGATTAAAAATGACTTGCTATAGCAGAGAAATCAGGCACCAGAGTAGCTGAAAAATGATGACCTTCTTTTCTTGACTTTCTTCAGTCATGGCCTCTCTGTGGAGAAGACTCAGGACACACTCTCTAATGCTTTTCTGTAGGTACACTCCAAAGTTAGTGACTGAAGCAGACAGACTGAGAACCAAATAAAAAGTGTGCAGGTTTATATATGAAGCTGTGCAGAAACAGACCGCAGGACTGTCGTGTTTGCTGAGTTCACTGTGCAGTTTTGTCCTGCTGTGTAGGACCTGTCTTTGGATGCGACCAGCCCTCTGTCACGTGTGCTGCTCCTGCAATTTCTTTAAAATACCTTTTGTGCTTCCCAAAGTTGTCATGGAAGTTAAAAGAATTTAACACTATCCCCTTTTTAAATTAAGCAAGATTCTATAATAATTAATACTTATCCTTTATGGTCTAGTACCTGCCTGCAGCTAGGTAACCCTGGAGATCACGCTCCTCTATCATTGAAACAAACTATCCAGGATGAACATGGCAGCGATGGTCCTAGAGATGAGCTACAGCAAAGAAAGATCACAATGTTCTTGTTTATTTTAGTGATGATTTATGCTGACCAAAAATATTCAGGGTCACATCTGAATCAATATTTGAGGTCACTGGCACAAGCTTACATTAGCATAGCCTACTTGGTTAGCAAGCCAGCTCACTAAGGCTGGAGATATGCTTGCTTTTTAACGTTTAGTTCACGTACACAACCGTCTGCATCATGAACATTATTGTTCACACACTTGTCTGTGCACTACGCGTGTTCCTGGAGGATACCTCTAGAGGGCACACCACAGAGTTCAGGCCGTATGCAACTACCGTATGTGCGGTATGTAAACAACAGACATAAGCTGCGTCCCAATCCACGGGCTGCAGCCTTCGAAGGAGGCGGTCCACGGAGGATGCTCCATTCAGAGCCTGCGGAGATCGTCAAAGCCAAACTGAAATGAGACGGTCTGGTCTACCCTTGCATCACCAAATGCTGCTGCTGTCGCTTAGCGACAGGTACCTGGCAGGCTAACTAGCTAGCATAACTAACGTTGACTAAGTTAACTTGTTGTTTTAAATATAATGTGTTCCAAGGGCCCTTTTGTTTTCATAAACATGTGTAAGGCTAGCTATTCGATTGAGTTGAAACCAAAAACTTTTACATTTTAAAGTGTATTCCTCAGCTGTTTAAAAGTCCACCATTTCATTTGAATTGGCGTGCAGTGCATCTCGGGATACAGTGGGCCATTGGGTGCATTTGACTTCGAATTGGGACAGCCTTAGCCTTTCGCTGTGATGCAATCGGCCTTCAAATACGGCTTTCGAAGGCTGCAGCTCCTGGATTGGGACATAGCTCTCGAGGAGGTTACTGTTCTGTCGATCGCAGCAGAAACAGCGACAGATTTTGTGTTCGGTGGACAGAACACACCGTCAGCGCTGTCCTCACTCCGTTTCTCCAACGTGTTCCTCCGTGCACGGACGTAACGGTCCCGGACTTGTTTCTATTTAGTTTTGCAGGTTTCCTCGTCTACTTCTAAAACACAACTTATCTGTCTCCAGCTGTTTTGACAGGCATGTTTGTCTCTATGCAGTGGCAATGACACATCGTACAGATGTGGATATTCGGTCTATCAGCTTCTCTTCAGAACTTTCTACCATTGCTATCCCTGCTGTTGTGTTGACCCTGTCACATCCCATCTGCCTCTACACCGCCCCTACTTTTCATGTGCATACTGCATCTTATGTTTGCGTAGCATTAATTTTTGAGGACGTGCACAGCCGACGCTCCAAACAGACGCAGGGCACGCGTGGCAGCTATCATGTGTGGTTAAAAGCAAGTATATCTCCAAGTTAACCCTGCAGTAGCTCATACAGCTTCAGCTCTGGGTACTGACGAGACCATGAGAATAAATATTAATGACTAAAAACAGTTCAGGGTCTTGTTGCTTTGACAACTTGTGAATCTGATCGACACCTTTCTGACTATTAGAATTGACAAATCAATTTCTACCTGAAGCGAAAAACGTTTTCTGATTGATTAAAATCTTAAAGTCAAAAGTGTTAACACTAGAGACCATTGTTTTCTTACACCAGATAAATGCAGAATTTATCCTTAAAGAGACAATTACTGTACAAGCTTCCAATAAGTTTCTTGGGTGGAGAAATTTGACTCTCATTAGTCACAGCTGAAGAATTTTTGTCCTGACATTTAAGCGTTTGTTCGTGTTTGTCCAGCAAATGAGTTTCTGGTGCATGGCAGTGCATTTTAATAAAGTTACACATTGTTCAGGCTGATTGGAAACATAAAGGTTTGTTCTGAGATTTCAAAGCTCCTGATGTCAGCTGACAGATTTTCCAACATGTGTCCCGTGTTGTCAAGTGTTGTGAGTCTCATGGTGCGCCCGCCTCGTCTTCAGAGATCTCCACCCTCCCCGGCGGCGTCTGTCGTCCCGTTCAGCGAGTTGCCGGCGTCTTGGTTGGTGAGCAGCCGTAGTCGTTTTCTCTCCCTTTTCCTTCCAAGTCCTGCTTGTGTATTATTTCTTCTTTCTGACAGAGAAAAAAGAAGAAAATAAAAACTGTAGTCCAAAGATTTTTTTTCTTCTGTTCACTTTTATTTTCGTGTCCATGTTGGCTTGTTGAAGTTCACAAAATGTCTGAGCTTGAAAGTCACAGTTTACAAGGTTATTATCTAACTAACAGTTTACACGGCCAATTTTTGGGGGGCTTTTGTGCAGCCAGCAGATACCTGGACAACTGATGGTGGATATCTGGACTTCCTCTACTATGTGATTGTCACTGGTGGCAGGCTTGGTGTCAACTTGAGACACGAGAATGGTGCTGAACTTGAAACAACATCAAAGACTTTATAGGTACCCACATGAGTATGCAGATACATGTTTTAAGAGTCAGACAAATGATGGTTTCCAGGTTTTCCGCCTCTTTTGCTCTCTGCATGGACTGCTTTCCTGCTTACCACCAATGTGCGCTCAAACGTTATAAGTAATGGACAGTAATACTATTCTTACTACAAGCGGAAACCAGGAACCAAAAGTCTTTCCCCTGCATTCATATACAGACACCTACATTAACATGCCTCACACCAATTCAAGACCATTAAATGGGAGCAGAAATGTATGTTTGAAGGCGCAGTGTCTAACCACTACCGGACTTCTACTGTCTAACTTAACAACTCAGAATTCCTACAGCTGTTCTGCAACTTAACCTCTTCACTTCACAGGATCACACATCTGCAACAAAAGACGGAAAAACTGGCAAACGTTGTGTCGGGTTTAACAGAAGACTGAAAAATGTGCAAAGCTGCAGAGAAGCTAATGGTGGTTGAATACTTTGTCACACTGTGTTAATGTCGTTCAGGTGTCTGGATCCAGGATAATTACTGTGAAGTATGTGGACTGAAGCGTTGGGTTCTTCTGGCTGATCTCTGATGCGTGTCACTGAAATATTCTCGCTGATGTATCGCCGCTTTGAGAGCAGAATTTTGGCTTCAAGTGTTCAGGCACACGATTCTTTTTAAGTCTCTTCAGCACAGTTTTCATGTGTTCCTGCAGTGAACACTCAGATACATCAGATTTTATCGTCTTAAATCCCCGGAAGACTTCAGGTGGAAACTTCAGGGAGTTGGAACTAAATGAAGAAATGTGGAGATATTTCACATCACATCCTGACACATAGGGTCCAGGTTTATCGATATATCTGGTATAGCTGTCTCCTGTTATTACGGCAGGGTCTGCCTGGATAGAAAATGTGGTTTTGATGTTCAGAGATGGAGAAAAAAAATGTTTGGCTGCAGATTAAATTTGGAATATTATTTCTGTAATCTACAGCACTGAGGTTGATTTAGAGTCTGGTTGGACTTCACAGAGTAAAAACTAAAGCAGGCAAAAAGGTGAAAATGAAAGTTGTCAAATGAAAACTTAGTAATTCCAGAAATGCTCAGGCTTTACCTTTTTTTTAGTTAAACTTATAATCTCAAAGATCTCAGTTTCGTTCTCTTTGGCGGCACCAGTGGTGATAAACGGTAATTGCGGGAGCACACTTCCAAGATATGCAGACAGTGTTGCATGTGTGATGTCCACGGTTGGCTCCGGTTGTAACTCTTGATTTTCCTCGCTGACGGTTGCTTTCCTCTTTTTTAGTTTGCCTTCATCTGAGCGTCGAATTTGTTTCTTTTTCTTTGGATTTTCACTTATTTTTGAAGTTGTATCTGTAGCCATCGATCTTTTCTGTTTCTTCAGCCATAGTAGATTACTGTTTACTCGCAACACTTGCAGAGACCAGAAAAGCAGCCGCTTAGCCTCGCCTACCCTCTCTGGCAGACCAACCATGATGGAAAACGTGTCACGAACTGGGCGCCGCTTGTGATTTTTTCCGCAAATGTCACCACTGACACCCAGTCCGTAGTACCTTTCCTCATTCGGTGATAGATTGTGACTTAATAGACATTTATTTACATGAAAATCTTCCGAGATTATACCTTTTAGCTGCCCAATCATAACAAAATATATACTTCCAACTGAGTCATGCAAGACTCTCATAATTTAAAGGTGTTCACGGCTGTATATATCACCTTTTTGGTTCGTTTATTGGCATGAAATTCACTCTGTTATATTTCAAATCAAAGGTATATTTGATGCTGCAACAGGAAAGCATTATCCAATAGTCAGCGCATTACATGTTGGTGGCACCAATTACATGGCTTGCAGCCTTCAGGGCTTTCTGATGTAAGGTTCTTACTCTTAACGCTTGTGAAACCATTGGTCAATATGTAAGCATCATTTCTGCCCAAACCAGGATCTTTTGATAAACCTAACAAAGTTGTTTTTGTGCCTAAACCAACAAATGGTCAAATTGGAAATGTTAAGTCACTAAAACTTTGTGGGTTCTGTAAAAATAAATCAAGTAAACTATAAAAGGAGGAGAGTCACAGAGGTGTTACAGTTTGAACCCACTGGACAATACACCTATACTCGTGTCCGCCCAGCCTCGCTGGTCACTTAATGGCTTGAATTGAGGAGTCTTTCCAGTCAAAGCATATAGTATACCACTGTTTCTTTAAATGCATGATTATGACATAATGAGGGAGAAAAGCTGTGTAAAAGTGGCACCACTTAATTGGCGTGCATCGCTAGGTATCCCAGCATGCTTTGAGCAGCCACTTGAAATACACAATGAATGTTGTAAGCTGCAACAGTTCACCTTTAGTGGGTACACACCAATGACTGTATATAAATATGGACGTTGCATCTTCATCTACTCTCATTATACCAAATTGAAGCCAAAATACCCCCCAGGCGGGCGCTGCCATCTTGCGCTGGTGACATCATTTGGAGCCAGAGCTGCGCAGTACAGATGGGTGGCTGGAGTCTGAAAGGCCTTCATGTTTTTCTGCAATGCCCATGGAAGTCATTATTTACGCAACACCTTTATGTCTTAATTTCTGGACTTTGACTTTTGTTCTGGCACGTGAAATTTGTCTTCAGGCTGAAAGTCCTGTGTTCGTTTGACCCGTCAAATGGTCCTGACAGCCCCCTCAGTAGACTTTAAGCTTCAAATGCTGCCTGCTGATAACCACCACAGTGATGCCCTTTACCTCAGACCAGGACAACACTGTCAGAGTCTGTAGTGTTATATAAATGACTGTTAGACTTTGGGAAAAGATCTCAATGATGGTTAAAAGAAATTAAAACTGACTGTTGGTAAAAACTGGGAAACAAACGTTCTTCCTCTGTGACGAATCGACAGGATTTTCGACCCGACCGTCCGTCCTGACCACGTCCCAGAGAAAATCTGTGGTTCTGCTTTTGACTCTTACCCTGCAGTCACAAGAACTCTTTATATTATTTTCCAATCAGAACACTGTTGATATATTCTGTTTCATGAATGTTTGACAGGGTAAAGATTGAATTACTTTGAAAAGGTCCCAAATGTTCCGGGATATTTCCAGCACGACCTTTCGTTTTTTTCTGGGACTTCTTTTTTCTTACTCCATCTCTAATTTGCTTAATTTTCCAACATGAAAAGTTTCCTGCTGTAAGAAAAAAGACTTAATTGAATTCTTAAAGGTTACGTTGGAAAAAACAAAATTGATTTCAGAAAGAATCAAGGTTTCTTCCTCCATCTTGGCCGCCTTTTCAGGTTTTTTGCTCTGGTTCTGTCTAAGAATCCAGAGATAAAGGAAATGGTGGTTGCCGTTGGGCAGCTCCAAAGTCAAATGCAGGTGTTGTTACCCCCCCCCCCCCCCCCCGCTCTAAAGCACATCATTGCATTTGACGGGGAACAACCCACCAACAAAACCCAAAATGTCTCAAAGCGAAGACCTTTTGATTTCCAGCCATCTGCTCTCATGACATGGTAGCCGCTGGGGTCGCGTTGAAAGCTTAATTCTCCGCCGCAGGTCGTCGCTTCTCACACGTTGCTCTGAATAATATGTAGTTTGTTTATCTCTCGTGTCAGAGGCCAAAGTGATTAAAAGATTTCAGCTCTGAGTGTTTACATCAGATCTTCTCTTTCCTCCCCCTCAGATATGAGAAGGCTGCAGTGCCATGTCGTAATGCCCCGCTGTCATCTGCCCCTCATTAGAAACAAGAGCTCGGGTTCTCATATCCCCTCCTGTCTCCTCTCCTCATCCTCTTCTTTAAATCTCTTCCTTTTCCAGCTCTCCATGCACTCCTCTTTCCTGTCCTCCTCTGCCATCCCTTCAGTCATGTAGTCTGTCCCTCATTAGTTCTGCTGTCACCGTGGCTTTGGTTCTGGACACTGCGCTGATGATGAAGAATTCAGACAGTCTGTCCTTACATGCCTCCTTTCCCTTTGTGCCTTTGCATCTACATGTAGGTACTGTGAGGTTAGCAAGTTTGTGCTGAACAAGTACGACCTGCATGTGTCCTCGGTCCATATGTTCTGTGTTTTTCACTGAAAGCATGCATCCACCCTCTGGGAGTTTGTTCAATGGGATGTTAGTAACTTGTTTTTCATGGCGTTTCGGGGAAGCAGGTGGACCAGGATCAGTTGTGACCAGAGGCAGAGAGGAAATTTTTCTTAGTGCTTCAATATCTCATGTTTAAACAAAATAAGATGATGGCAGGAAAAAACAAGGGTCCAGCACCTGTTGGAAGTGGTAGGAGGAGGCCCCCAGGTAACTGTCAATTTGGAAATCTTGTCTGTAAAAGGTCGGTATACGGCTCCAGTTTGAGTCTCCGAGGAGCCAGATAGGTTTCACGTTATGGGGTGCGTATGCAGGGACCAAGGTGGTTGGGTCACCCACCTTGACTGAGGTGGTTTTTGTTGGTTCAGACGAGGTTGCCTTTACATTGGGGTCAGATATGTTATGATTAACCGACCTCTGTATCACTTGATTCCCCACCACCTGGTTTGGTTCTCGTGTGCTCGGCTCTTGTAAGGATCTGAGGACTAAATCCATCCCTGATTCCTCATCACAAGAAGCAGCAAGAAGAGACTTCGGAGGGTAAGGTTTGTATATAGGGCCCACCTGTACCAACACCACATTAGATTGAAAAAGTTTAGTTTTACAGAAGGGGTTATTGTAAATCATAGTTCTCTGTTTGAATGGCGTGTCTAATGTATCCCTCACTCCTTTTTCTCCTGTGTGTTGGTTTCCAGATTGATCCTGGATGTGCAAAGTCCTCGGATGAAAGAGACGGTGAAATTAGTGCCTGATTGAGGTTTATCTGGCCCTGGTCCCAGTGCTGGTCCTGAAATATTTCAACCAAATGTTATTTTATGTGAAGTTCGTTTGTCAACCAAGTTTTCATTGGTCAGTTGGTTGATCCATTGGTCAAACCATTTTCTGTTGCCTCCATGAATATGTATTCACATAATTAAATTAATATTACAATCACGTGACAACTTGTTGACTAGAGGCTCCAACTAGCAACTACTGCTTAGCTTGGAAATCCCTATACATGGACATCACATTATTGAAATGAACAATTCCGGTTTCACTGGTTTGAATATTGTACTGAGAACCAGTCTACGCTGCCGGGGATCCGCCTTTGCCTGCTGCCTGGTTCACAATGCACCCAACCCCCAACCTGTCCCTGTGGGTGGTAGATCAACAAGGTGGCGTCTCCAGGTTGCTTTTTCAGGCTGAGCTTGGCTGGGCTCTATGGATGAGAGCCCGACCACCAGACATTCGTCGTTGAGCATACCCCCAAGTTTGGCTCCAGGGGGTAGCCCCCGTCTCCCTAATTCAGGTGAGCTAGCTCTACACTGTTTTAGCCAATGAGTTTCTGAACTCTCCCCTGGGACCAATTTGCCTTGGGAGACCGAACCAGGGGCTAGTACCTCCGACAACACAGCTCCCATGTTCACAGGGACACGTAAACCCCTCCACCACGGTAAGGGGGTGATTCATAAAGGGGACATCCGGAGGATGCTCAGAGTAGAGCCGTTACTCCTTCACATCAAAAGAAGCCATTTAAGGGAGGCTTGGCCATCTGATTAGGATGCCTCCTGGGCGCCTCTCTTTGGGGGTTTTCCGGGCACTTCCAACTGGGAGGAGACCCTGTGGAAGACCCAGAGTTCGCTGGAGGGATTATACATCCCATCTGGCCTGGGAATGCCTTGAAATTCCCTAGGAGGAACTGGAATATGTGGCTGGGTCAACTTGCTAACACTATGTCCTAATAGCATGCAAACGTCAGACGTGTAGCATCATGTTGCATCGGATGCTCGCTGTCCACACTGCATCCGTCAATTATACATTTCCATTACGTCATGTAAAGAAACCACATCGCTATCAGCTGTACGCTGGAGACCGCAGGGGTGTACTACGAAGCAAGATTAGAGGGTAAACCAGGACTGTTGAGGTAACGGAGTTCTTGAATGTCAGTGTACTTGTTAGATGTTATGGGAGATGCTTCACTTTGTAAAGAAAGCTCTGTTGAGCAAAGAAAGTAAGAGAATATCAAGAAACTTACTGGACGTCTGGACAACTTACTTTATTTCGATTTTTTGTCATGAAATGAGGAGGTATCATACAGGTAACTACTCATTTGAACTCCATGAATTAACCGCTCCTCGTCCTTGTCCACACAAGCAACAGGAATGAAAATAGAAACAGGGCGTTGCAGTGCTGCTCCCCTCGCGGTCCGTTTGGACATTCCAACGGAAAACATCATTGTAGTTATCTACAATTCTTCTTACATCCAAGATATCATAAATGGTACTCTAGATATCTTAAATTCGGACTATCAAGAGTATAATTCAAAATAATTACTATTGCATTTAAGATGTCTGCAACACAATTCAACCAGTGAAAATCATTCTTTGAGTTTCAATCTACAAATCTACATGTCTGGAATCTTTTGTTGGTGATCGAAACATTGAAAATGCAACTGTTGATATCTGTCACAATCCCTTTTCAACATATTCAACAAGGTCAAACTCTTTTTTAGATATCTGTGATTCTTACAAGCAGGGTTATTCTCCTCTCTTACTCTCACTCTCACACACACACACACACACACACACACACACACACACACACACACACACACACACACGTATACCCACACACAGGCACACACAGACAGTGAACCAGATGGTCTGTTGCTGGTATGTCATGACAGCGAACCATCTCTCAGCCATCTTAACTGAATCAAGACCTGAGCTGGAAAACTGCCCTGCTCATCACATAACAACCTAACCACAGGCCAGATACACACACACACACACACACACACACACACACACACACACACACACACACACATAGAAACACAAATGTTGTCCTTGTGGCTGAATTCCATTTACTCTCTAAAGCTGTGACACTAAAAGCTCGACCACATCACAAACTGTTCAGTGGACTTGCTCAGATTAAGACGATTCTCCTGATGGTCAATTTTACTTTAAAACAATCAAAAAGAAACTTACATTTTTATTCAGTGATGATCATTTCTGCTCAAAGTCCCAGATTTAAAACTGAACTGTGGCTAATTTGCTGGCTTGTTGGCTTGTTTTTGTAATGAATGGAATTTCCTGAGAGAATTACAACATTGAATGTGTCAGTAACAATATAAGTGACTGTACAGGAAGTCATGGGGCAATACCAGTGGTGTCTTTAATTACTTTATTTAGATGTAAAACAGACATTGTTTTAATGTTAGATGGTTAAAGTAAAACCAAACACGACCAACACAAAAGTACATTCTTATTTTGCTCTTCTCTTACATATTCGTGTTGCCAGTTTGAGGAATCGGCACAAAATGTCTTACAGGTACTTTGTGAAAATGACGATGATGGTTTTGAGGGTTGTGCGAGTGCCAGAAGAAGGTCATCGGGTTTTCAGGAAGTAAGTGAACCTTGAGTTAATTTAAAAGATCCATCCATCCATCTATTTTCTTCCATTTATCTGGGGGCTGGGTCGCTGTGGCAGCAGGTTAAGCAAGGTGACCCAGGCGTCCCTCTCCCCGGCAACATTTTCCAGTTCCTCCTGGGGACTTCCGTAGTAGTTCCCAGGCCAGACGCGATATATAATCTCTCCAGCGAGCTCTAGGTCAGCTCTAGGCTCTCCTCCCAGTTGGACATGCCCGGGAAACCTCCAAAAGGAGGTGCCCAGGATGCATCCTAATCACATGCTCGACCATCCACCTCAACTGGCTCCTTTCGATGCGAAGGAGTAGTGGTTCTACTCCGAGCTCCTATCTCTAAGGCTGAGCCCAGACACCCTGCAGAGGAAACTGATTTTGGCCGCTTGTATCCACAATGTTTTGGTCATTACCCAAAGCTCGTGACCATAGGTGACAGTTGCAACGTAAATCGACTGGTAAATCGAAAGCTTTGCCTTTAGGCTCAGCTCTCTCTTCACCAGCCTGTTACGAGGCCCGCTGATGCTGCACCGATCCACTTGTCAATCTCACGATCCATTTTACCCTGACTCGTGAACAAGACCCCAAGATACTTAAACTCCTTCACTTGAGGCAGAGACTCCCCACCCAGACGGGGCAATCCACCGTTTTCCGGCAGAGAACTAAGGCCTAAGACTCAGAGGTGATGATTCTCATCCCAACCGCATCACACTCGGCTGCTAACAGCCCTAATGCCTGCTGGAGGTCCTAGCTTGAAGAAGCCAACAGAATACCACCACAGGATATCATCTGCTAAAAGCAGAGATGAAATTCTGAGGTCCCCAAACTGGAAACACTACTCCCTCCAGCTGCGCCTTGCGATCCTGTCCATGAAACTCACAAACCGAATCGGTAACAAGGGAGAACCCTGGCGCAGGCCGACACGCACCGGGAATGTGTTTGACTTAACCTCAGATACAGGAGGAACAATTTAAAAACTTCATTAAAATCATAAGAGAATAATATTTTTAATTACTCCTAAGTGTTTAACCATTCAGATGCTGCAGTGTTTTTGTTCCTGTGCCATCATTTTGAGATAAACTCTCAAAATTTCGCAACCAATCTAATTTGATGAAGTGAAATTAAATTTCAAGTTGGATGAACTTTTGTGAAGAGAGAAACTGCACAATGATCCTTCACTTTTCATTACTGCTTCTAGCTTTTTGTTCCTGCATCTCATGATCATTTGGCAGATTTACCATGTAATGTTCTTACTACAATTTAAAAATAATAGATCTTTGATTTCAGCCACAGAAAACAAAACCAGGACTCTCATTTATAGCCAACAAACGTCTCTTCTGCAGTTTGAAACGACAGCTGATGGTGGCAGAACTTATCAGCTGTGTCAGGGACCCTCTGCTCGGTTCACTCTGCTGTTTTTGCTCTCTTGCACAATCGCAATCTCCACCCTGAACCGCTGAAGCGTTACGGACTTCGCTGACGTCAGGTGTGCAGCGTGTGAATCTGTGAGGGCTTGAGATGGTGTAGAAATGAGGAGTGGGACACGCAATGCGGCATCTAATGATTGGAAAAAAAGCCGACCTCCAGCACGTATTTGTGTCTTAAATCGACAGCTCAAAGGTCTCACACAAAGCTTCAAACAAAGCTAATGTAAATCCTTTGTGACTATTTGACTGAATAATGCTGAATAAAAACCACAGTAATGAACTACATGTTCCTCTTACAGATAAACACATCTGTTGTTTCTGTTCCCATACATGCTCACTTTGTTAACATATATATATATTCTTTTTACACATTTGTTTACATTTAGTGGGGATGTTAACGTTCTTCACGTCACCAAGATGGCAATGAACTCTGGGTGAGTCCCACAGGAGAGTCTGCAGATATGCGTACTCACGTAAAGTCAGCATCAGAGCCCTCACGCGCCTGATGATCTGACGCGCACACTTAGCGGGAACGTGCCTTCAAGTCCGTGAGTGTGGGGATTGGGCCGTTGTTTCCAGACTTGCAGACCTGTCGGCAGGCTAATCAGCAGTATGGGACACACTTGTGCCAGATGCGCCTCATGCATATGAGCCAGAGCAGCAGCCAGTCTAAGTCTCTGTGTTGCTACTTTGTTGTTATTTTAAGAGCTGAGAAATCTGACATGTGTTCTCTCTTTCTCAGAGCTTTGAGCTGAATTGCGTCTGTGGTTCTCAGTTTCTTCTGCGAGGATAGATACCATCAGGGAAAAGTGGCAAAATCGATTTGGTCTTAATATGAATTGCATTTTAAATCCAGATATTATCTGTAATGCTGCTGTGTCTCAGAGATTTAAGAGTCAAAGACAAAAGCAGGAGTTTTTTTAATGCTTGTATCATCCTCCTGAGTCTGACTCTTGCACAACACAGTTTCACTCAGAGCCACATGTTGCGGTGGAGGAAAAAAAAACGTTCTGTACATCAGGGTCACATATGATAAGCAGCATGAAGCCATGTGCGTCAACACGCATACATCCTGGGAACAGAGGAAGCAACTGTGGGGTCGCGCACAAACATGCACCCCCACATGTAGAGAAGGAAGTGCACGGTGCAGCAGAGCGAGGAGAGCTGCATGGGAAAGCCTCTGCAGAAGTACCTTGAACCTGCATTTTCTCTAATGTCCAGCAGGGGGCGACTCCACTGATTCTCAAAGAAGTGTGATTCTATATGGTCCTCCTTCTCTTTTTATTCCCTCAGTAAACATTTCCCTAATGAGTTTATGGTCTCAATCTCTAGTTTCAAGTCTTCTTCAACACAGCATGATGTTCACTTAGTCAATGATGCTCCCATTTAGAGTCACATGGACCATAAAGCAGGGGAGGGTATAGGGGCGGGGCTACCTGTGATTGAAAGATTGCTACAAAAGCCACCTGTCAACCAGGATATATATATATAGCAATGCTTACTGCTCTCTTGTCCAAATATGGTCACTTCAGGCTCCAAAAACCAAGATGGTGACGGCCAAAATGCTGAACTCAAAGCTTCTTATACAGTCTATGTTCCCGCCAGATATTTGTGCCATATCATGAGCTAGCTACACTGTTTTTAGCCAAGCTGGAACCACAAATTAAAAGTTACTGTCATGCAGATAATGATGACGATTGGTGTTTGAATATCAGGTTATCTCTTTCTACAGAGTAACTGACTTAAAGCAAGTGCACTTGTAGAGATGCCACAATCAACTATGGGTCCAATACCAGCATATTTCTCACCTGGTATGGGATCGGAACAACTCTATAATTCACGCCCTAAAGTTAAGTGTATTTATAAAGAGCAAGCATAACAGACTAGCACTTATGACTACGTCTGAACAGGGATTCAAAACCAGGAACCTTCTAGCTGTGAAGCGACAGTGCTAACCACTGCACCATCGTGCAGTCTTTTAGGAGTACAAGATGCTCAAATAAAAATAAATTATAATCAACTACATTAGCCTGCTCATGTTAATTTCCTTACTAATACTCAGGAAAGTCAGCCAGTGTAAGCGCCAAGAGAGGGCTACAAATGATACACAGCAAAATGTTAACTTCCACCACGATGACACACCGACACTGGTGATACTCGCACCAACGAATCCAACCCTGGCCTGCAGCCAAGAACAAACATTGCATGTGACGCATGAACGACGCACTACATGCAGTACAAACCCAATATCTTTGCGTCGATTTATTGCATTATTTTGGGTTTCAATTGTTACTGTTGAAAATTAGATAACTCGCACCCCCAAGCATTTAAATGTAGTAAAACATGGCCTCCATATAAAGTTTTCCGTCTATGGCCACTGCAAGGCCTCCATATTTACAGGCAAACTACAGTGTTTGACACGTTGCTAAATAACACACCAGAGACTGAACCACCAATCCTGCTTATTTCTGGATAACCAACCCGTATACCTGCTGAGCCTCAGCTGTCTAAATGTTTCATTAACGCCACAAATACGGTCACAGACATTCGCAGCATGAACATGTTTCCCAAGTCAGATGTTCTCTCAGACTTAAAGGCTTCAAATGACCCCAGCAGGTGCAGTAGGAGCTGCTCTCTGTAATTAGAGGCAGTAGTACACCTGTCCTCGTTTCATTTAATGAGCAGAACAAATAAACAAGTTCTTCTCTGGGACTACAGGAAGGCTTCAGCTCTCAGGCACACAGGGATCAGCTGAGCGAGGTGTCGTGCAGAAAAACTCTCTCAGGACAAAAACACGCCTGCGAGCTGTAGAATAAGCGTCGAAGCAGAACGAGGAGACATCTTAGAAACATCCAGAGCATCAAAACAGTGTAAGCATTCGGCTCCTGTGGGGCATGCCGGACCTCTGAATTCCTGATTATCTGATAAAACCCCCATGAAAGTGCACTGAAATGGACTGAGTCCTGCCAAATTGAATCAGTCACACTAAGAAGAAAACTCACGATGATGTCTGGAATCCACATAGAAACATACTTTTCTCATCTCGGCTCACAGTTTTTGGAAAGGAAGAAAAATCTCATTACTTCACTCGGGCCGTCCTCTGACCTACATGGAGACTGTTACAGTGTGCAGGGAGCTCCTTGTTCTCTAATGAATACCTGTTGTCCAGTGTTTGAGTTTCCCCCGAGGCCACGTCTGCACCGGGAACGCTACGAGTTAACTTATTGCATGTGATAGAGAATGTACTTTAGCTTGTGTCTGTGTTGTGTTACAGTGTAAGCTTTACACAGATCCATATGTAGCTGTAGATGAGGGGGGCACTGAGTTCTGCACTGCATATTAAAGTAGCAGTGTGTAATTCCCTCCCTGACAGGCTGGATTTGTCTGCTTTGGTTAATATAAGGGCGATCTTTGCAGTGTAATCCAGGCCTGTATATTAAAGCAATAAAAAGTTCCTCTGCCCTCAAAGAATAAATGAAATATAATTAAATTGACACGCCTGATAACTCCCAAAGCCTACAGATTTGCAAATGCATGCAGATAAGGAGAATAAAAGTATGTACTCATCGCTCACATGAAGAGGGGTTTATAAAAAGATTGCATGTGTTTTTTTTAATCTACATAGACATTTTTAAACCTGCAAAATAGAAGAATTCATATCAAGTTTTGTACGGAAGCCCGGAAGTGGAAAAACATTCTGGTGATCCATTTTCTAATTTGATCAAAATATGTTTTCATTCTTGTAATACTAATTTCGACCACAAGAGGCAGAAGTGCGCCACTATCCAATGGTCTAACTAGGACCGCAAACACTTTACCTGGTGCAGGAAGTGGTACATTTCTGTCTCTTGTGGTGAAAAGGAGAATTACAACAACAGTTTTTTTCGTCTGAACTTATCTTACGTCACCAGATTGAACAGAAGAAAAAAGTAACTTAAAAAATTAGGATGGCAAAAAACTTGTTTACCTGTTTATAAAATAAAAGTGACATTATTAGCACATTACTCCTCTATTAGTCAACTCCCCCCCCCCTCCTCTTCCTGAACTGTGTCTGGATGAACTCTCCTGCTGCTTCCAGCTCCTTGAGGCTGACCAGCGCCCAGTGTGATGAGCTGTTAGCTAGGATCAGTACCAGGATTCCTCTGATGGACACCAACTACCGGCGTTCTGATTCAGCTGTGGAGCGTCTGTCCATCTGTCTCCGCTGAGTGGCAGTTTCGCTGAATCTAGCAAGTCACACGAGGGCTACAATCTGTCTTACTACAGCGCCATGAAGCCAAAATAAACAGATTTAATGACAGGTTGAAAGGATGCTGAAATAACGACATCATGATGCAGGTTTGTAAAAAGAGTTCATGCTTTGTCAGGTCTTTGTCTGCAAGATGACAAGAGCACTACTTTAAAATGACTGTTTTCTGAATGGAGTTTGGTTTGACTCTTTATAATGCCATGTGAGGACATCTGACGTCTCCTTTCTTTATGGTATTATGTCGATGCACTTTGTCGTCGCTCATATGAGTCAGTGATCCCGTGGACAGCCCTGTTCTGTTCTCTCAGCCGCATATTGTGTTTTTAACTTGTTCTTGGCGAGCTAGCTGTAGCGTGCAGAAGCCTGAGTGTGCTGTGGGACTGTGCCACGCCTGTGCTTCATTTTATCATTGCATTTAGTACATTAAACACTGCTGCAGGATTCTCCTCCCGAGAGGAATCCCTTGTTTGAGTTAAGCTTTTCTTTCCTTTTTCGAGTGCAAAATAACGACCAGGAAATGAGCCACCAGGGACCTCAGCTTTGTATCATGACTTATATCCATTCATTCCTACTCTACAGTGTTTAAAAAAGAATACGCTGCTGCACTAATGGAATAATAATGAAGGATGGATGTTTGACACGGGACCTGAGCCACTGTTGTTTCAGTCTGCTGTAAGACGATAGATGCAAAACAGATGCACACTGCTGGTCTTTGACCATAGAAACACTGTCTCCAGTTTACTTTGTGTTGTAACACAGAAAAACATCATTCATCTGTAGCTCTGCACATTCTTTCAGTATTATATAAAATAAATACATCTAGTCCTGAATGACAGTTACAGTGCTGCTCTCTCTTAAAACAGGAGACGAGTAAGTCAGAGCAAATACCGGGGATTATCACCGCCATAAATACAACTCATAAGCTTCACACTAACACCAAACATGTGTTTCTCTTTTACGTGTATATATATGTGGACTTCATTAGAGAAAGGGCTTAGATCAACATGTGGATAGAGTGTAGATAATAGCACAGCTTGTAAGTGATTATTTTTTCCAGCTCCTCCTGGGGGATCCCGAGGTGTTCCCAGGCTAGGTGGGATGTATTATCCCACCAATGAACTCTGGGTCTATCCCGGGTTCTCCTCCCACTTGGAGGTGCCTTCCAAAGGGAGGCATCTAGGAGGATCCTTATCAGATGTCCGGACCACCTCAACTGGCTCCTTTCAATGTGAAGGAGTAGCAGCTCTACTTTGAGCTCCCTCCGGATGTCTGAGCTCCTTGCCTTATCTCTAAGGCTGAGTCCAGACACCCTGCAGAGGAAACTTATTACGGCTGCTCGTATCAGCGATCTCATTCTTTCAGTCACTACACAAAGCTCTTGACATCAGGTGAGGGTTGGAACGTAGGTTTTGCCATCAGGCTCCCTCTCAACCTGGTTTCATTAATTACCACCCTGAACTCATGACCAAGTCTTAACATCCTGACTATCAAACCTGATGTATTATAGCCGTCCTGCAGTGAGAGCAGTGAAATGAACCCATGTTTCCTTCTGACCAACATGTAATATCAAATGTCCTCAGACACAATAACGTCTATCTGAAGCCTGTTTTTTTGTGTTGTTAAAATGCTTTTAAATCCAGTCCTCAGCTGACAGCTCGTAATTTTTAGAGTGTTTGGTTTCTTTGTTAAAACAGTAGGACTGAAACAGATCAGTGAAAACAGACCTCTTGCTTAACTTATTGGACTGAACGGGTGTTTTCTATTTAAGAATGATATTTAATAAGTGCTCAGAGAATTTTTTGTGCTGGATGATTCTGATTCTGTGAAGGTCAAACTAACCCTAATAATGACTCTCAGGAAATCAATGAGGGATTCAATTACTGGAGTGGCTCAATCAGCCCGATGTTTGACTCGTAGGGGGGTATTGGATTCAGAGCTGACATGAAGCCAACATGAAGGTCCAAAAGCTGCAGTTCCTCTTTTGTCCACGAGAGGCTGCCTCCAGCAGTGAGTCAGTCCCCATAGAGCCCCATGTTAAAACTTTACAGCAGAAATAAACATGTTTACAGCCTGGTAGAAAAAAAAGTCTGGGTCTCTGAAGCTAATTTCTCTCTTCATGACAACTGTACGGGGAGAATCTTTATATAACTCACCTGTTTACGTTATATTAAGGCTTAAAGGTATAATAAGTAGGATTTTCCTAGAAAAATAAAATATAGACTTTTACAAATATAATATAAATCATCACTTATGGGCCTCTATACACGTGTGTTGGTGAGTGTGTGTGCAGACCCTTGTGAGACCCTTCCCTCTGCATCTATTCTGTTGTTTTGCTTTGCACCGGACGTTTTCAGGAGGGGCGCTGTTGTGGTTCTCGGAGCCAATCACAGCGTACAGGTGAATGTGGGAGTGGTTCAAATGAGCAACTGGGCCCCATTCAGACCGGCGAACATGGCGAAAGAGCGATGCAGAGTTGGCCTTCTTTCTGTTTGACAGGTAGGTGCCTCAAACCGGGTAGGACGAGCTAACCGGCGGTTAGCATACTAGTGCAAGCTAACCACTTGTGTGCTAGCTCACAGCAACGGTAACCAGCAGTTAGCATGCTAGTGCAAAGGTAACCGTGATGCTGTTGGTGTTGGAGCTTGTCAGGGTGGGCGTGTTCTCGCACAAGAGAGTGAGAGCGAGCTTCTGGTGACGATGAGTGCAGGAGGAGGGGCCCAGTTTGAATGTGTTGTTGAAAAAATGCAAGGAAAAATCCTCCTTCTTATTCCTTTTAAGTTATACATCATTAGGGGCGTGGCCTCTTTGAGTGACAGGTGGGTGTCACCTCAGCTAATTCAGTCACTGAACTTTTGGAGATTTGTTAATGTCAATATCAGACAAATCTGTCTTGTGGTGAACATGCAGAACATTCTTTAAAAGCTCTATATAATAACATGAACACAAATTAAAACATATTTGTGTTAGCAGGACATTCCCCGGCAGAACAACTAATTAATTTAGATGTTCCTAAACTGCCAAGAAAACAAGCCACACAGCCTCTGTTAGCTCATGACAGTGTGCTGCCATCAGTGAGGAGACAGAGAGACAGAGAGAGAGATGAGACCGTGTCCTTCCTCCTCATCTGAAAACAATAAGACAACAAGAGAGCGAGCATTAAGAGACTAGAGCCGTCTAATCTGAAACAACAGAGGAATGTCAGGGAGATGCCACAGCAGCCTTTTATCCCACATGTGTGCTATTACGTCCACGGGCCCGATCCCCAGCCAGACTCTGCTGGATCGGGTTTCTTCCCTCGCTAACGCCACCGGACATACGATCTGACAATGATAATGATGATTACTGCAAATGACATGCCTTCCATTGGACACACACACACACACACACACACACAGACACACACAGACAAACACACACACACAGTGCAAAGACAATGTTTGCAGAGCTTTAAACAACTCTTCTCTACATTCCTCGGCTCTGTTTAAATGTTTCACAGCTTCTCGTGCTGTCTGTGCACGAGGAACAAAATATAAATCACTAAAAAGGTCACGACAACAGCAGCGTGGTTTTGGAGGAAAACCAAGACACTGCTGCCAAGTTTGATTTTTAACGTTTGCATTATTAATGATGAACTTCATACAGCCATTACAGAGCTTTCAACGAGAGCCAGGACCCGCCTCCAGCACTAAAATCTATTTCTGATGAGGGCGGAAGAGAAGGGACGATATAAATCTGTGTTTGTTTCCTTATAAACAAGTTTAACCCGTTCTGACAGCTTTTCCACAACACAGGGATCTGAAAACTTTATTTCCCCGCAGTGTTAGTCTACTTTCAGCTTCCTTTGGACACGGTTACATCCTGAACATATTTCCGCCTCTCTCTGAGAGGCTGGATATCCCCTGATGGACGCAACATAAAGGCATCAAAGGTGGCGTGATGTTTTAAGATGTACATCCGCTTTGCTTTTATGTCTTTCTGTTGCAGTAAGATAACAAAGCCTGTTATCACTCTTATCTTCATACCTGCTCTCCTCTGAAAGCTTGCAGAGGATTTTATATTATAAGTTATAAATATATATCAGTCATGAATTTGTGGATAAAACATAGAAGCAAAACAGCTAAAAACAATGTGAATTCAGGGCACACAAAATACCGTCAGTATCAGGAACGAAACATTTGAATAGTTACAATTTCATTTAGCAGACAAAAGCGTCTGCTAAAATGAAATTGTATATTGTTTCAAACCCTCATCAGACTTTGTGCTAACAGTTGCATGAAGCCAGCACACCTCAGGAAGTGTTTAAGTTAAAGCCTGGCCCAAATTAAAAGATGTTTAAAACCTTAACAGGTGTGTAAAATGTGAGAGAGCCCACACATGACAACAGTTTTGTTCCTGTAGTGTGTGGAGAGCAACGATATGAGCCAATTAGCACACCACACGCTAACAGATTAATTCACCAACAACCAGAGTCCAACTCTCACAGCTGTAAATCTCTTGTGGTCAAACGAGACTTTAGAGTAAACAAACATGGCGGACGACGGGCAGGAAGAATTGGTTTTGATATAATATAGAACAAACTGTGGATGAAGTGGTGGAGACGGCGTGAACATGGGCTGGACATGTTACTTTATGCTTCACATTTGCTTTTGTCGCCATGGCTGCGGTTGTTGTGCTTCCTCCTTCAGTCAACTCGCTTCCTGATTGGCTATCATTTGGTTCCACGTGACGATTCACAGAGTGCGTGCTCGGCTGTCCTCGGGGTTCTCCCCTCACAACATGATATCAGATCGTAAATCGTAGATTGTAAAATAACATAACATGTTTAATATTTGAAATCGGTACAGCCACAACGTTCTCCTCTTAACATCCCTCACACGACAGGAACATCTGGAGAGATCATCTTTAGAACCATCGAAACATCAGGACTTTGCTGACTTTAGTCTGAAGGGGGGAATCAGGCCCAAAATCAGCTTTACTTGTTGTGTGTACCACACATTCAATTTCAAACTTAGCAGCAGAAGATATTTCAAAGCAGATAAAGTATTGGAAAAAGTTTGAGAGCCATTGAGTCACAACGGTTCCTCTCAACTGTTCCACAACATTCAGTCACAACATCTCTTCAGCTGAAATCGTCTCCATGTGGGATTTCCTCCTTTTTCATTTTCATTAAACAGATAAACATTTAGAAAGTGGTTTCCTCCCCTCAGCCCTGATCCCACCACATGCCGTCATCACAAACATGCTGGGGTCATTTTCTTTGCCAGAAACCGTGATGTCATGATTTAACACAGAATCACAACAAAAACAATTCGCTGAACTTCTCCAGACTTTTCCTGCCAGCAGCCAATAACCCAGGAGAAACCACGCAACTGGTCCTTCCAACGGATGTTTCCACACTACGTCTGTTTACCTTCATGATGACGGCCTCTAGCTGCTGAGGTGATGATGACGGGAGCGGAGGAGGAAAACTCCTGACATTAATACAGAATTACAAAGTCTGAGGTTGATTGAGGGTCAAATAGAGATTGAACTTTAAAAAGACAATTATTTCGTACTTATTCATAATAATATTCTAGAGTTGGTCTTTTCCGGGAAATATAAAACATTGATGACTTCCTGCACTCGAGTTACGAGACGAAAAATTGAGTCAACAAGCTAGCTAGCATGTTAGCATCCCATGTTTGCTAACCCTTCTGATCTTGTTAGTTATGCTTTCATCAAGAACACGCTGTCAACAAATACATGACAGCAGGATGTTTTCCAGAGTGTATGCAGACTGTGAAGGTAAATAAGGCCTACATCATCCCTAAAGAACCTTTAGCCTTTGGAAATGTGCGCCCAATCGAATCAGAACCAAAAGGAAGGAAGCCTCCCTCCTCTTCTGCACCACAACAACACGGCTCCTAACGTCAGCCTACGAGTGATAATTAGAAGTAGCACATGTTGGAATGTTTTAATAAGGTCTGATCTCTCCTGCTTGGCATTATAAAGTGCAGCCGTGTGTCAACACACAGATGTTAGCAGTCAGACGTCATAAAGAATAAGGCTCTTAATGATCAGCTGTAACCAGGGTCATTAGAAGCAGGCTGTTCCTGCTGTGGTGTCTTATTTGCAGGTTTATATGGATTAATAGGCAATAACAGTTAAATCTCCTGTCATCTCCCTCCCTCCTTCCCCCCGTCTCACCTGTCAGACACCTTTTCTTCATCTTGCACCTCTGCGTCTCGCTGTGGGGCGTACAGAGCGACTCTGGTTCCTCTTCAGGAGTGCTGCCGGACTGCCCGCCCCCCCGGGTCCTGCTCTGCTTCCCCCACCTGAAGCCGCAGTTGAGGCCGTCCCGGAGGCAGGCGCTCCAGTCGCTCCACTCTCCCAACGGAGCCAGGTGACAGTTCTCTAAGAGGGAGGTGGAAATAGAGGAGACAAACTGATTTTTGATTGAAGAACGAAATGTATGGAGTCATAGGAGGGCCATAAAAAAATTGGTAAAAGAATAAATAAATGTGAAAATAGAAAGATGAATAAATAAGCAAATTAAATATGTGGAACAAAGTACATACAAAGTAATAAATTAAGTAAATAAATTATAAAGACAGAGGGAAAAAGATTTTTAAAAAAGGATAGTAGAGACAAATCACACATTTTTTTTAATAAGCTTTTTAATTAATTTTAGATTTATTTATTTATTCATATTTAAAAAGGTATATATATATATAATTATTATTTTTTGCATGAAAACGAGTTAAATTAATTTATTAATTTTTTTGATATTGTTATTTAAGGTTTAGTAAACTATACAAAACATAAAATCAATTAAATAAACAATATATATATAATGATAGACATAGGACCAATAATATACAAATTAATATATAATATATGAATATAATTTTATTTATCAAATAAATAATTACAAATGTTACATAATATTTTTGTAAATATTTATTGAAAAATTAAGAAATGCAAATGCATTAAGAAATTTCAAAAAAAATTATTAATATTATATTTTTTTATACTTTATTTGTCTTTGTTTTGTAACATTTATTTATTCTTTTATTAAAAAGAAAGATCTTTTTCACCTTTTATATTTTTTTATTCATGCTTTTATTTATTTCTCCTTTATTTGCCCATTTTTTCAATTAACTTATCTTTCAATTCCATACTTTATATTTACAAATGTAGAAGCTCATTCTTTAACACATTTGTTCTTTTTTGGCACTTCTATGCCTCCATAGGCCTTGGCTGAATGTTCTCTTCCATACATAGTTAAGAGAAGCTCAGGGACTGAGAGAATGTAGATGAATCAATGGATTAGAAGCATAACCGTCTGTGAGGTAACAACATATAAAGACTAATGTTTTCTCCTGACCTCTGGCAAACACACTGATGTTATTAAAGACAAATAAACACCAGCTGACGCGTTATTGCTCCGGACGTTACACACACAACGACTGCTTCTGATGTCATTCACACAATCAGTCGCTGCGGCTTTTTCCAACCAGCTCCGCAACTAAAACAACATGAACCCTGCCAAGACATCATTTCTTTTAATCATCATTATCATGTTAGATTCTGGGTCTGCAGTGAAAAGGTTTCCAGTTGCTGGAGGTGTGTACCCACAGTCAGACATGAAGCCTCAACAGCAGCATGAGGACCAGATGTGGCCGCGCTGCCAGCGAGCAGCAGTAGCTGCAGATGTTGCAGGTGGACGGCAGAGATAATCTGGAGTCCTGAGCCCAGCGGACGATGACTGATTTCCACAATATATCTCACTTACTCGGAATGGAACGAGGTATGAAGGTGAATTCTAATCTTTCTCTGAGGACTTTTAAGGTGAATCATGTGTTGGATTAAACGCTTGGATCCATGAAAGAACAGGTTTAGGTGAGAAAGGAAGGATGAAGAGACAGAGGCGGAGGAGATGAGTGTTCAGAGACAGAGGAACATCTTAAATACAATACTAAATATTTCCACACATAAAGACAGAATGAGTAGGTCTCTTAATGTAATAATGTCTCTGCCACAATAATTGAATCCATGTGTGGAGTAATTAGTCCAAGATCTGTTTCCCTGCTCACAGCTTTTATTGAAACAGATCGTAGTTTACTCACACATGTGAAGTTAAACATCTCAAACATTCAGCATGAGCTCTGTAATTGGTTCACTCACCGAAGCAATCTGTTTGGTGGGCGAAGGTCCCCTGTGGGCAGCGGCTCAGACACTTCCCTTTGTACAGCAGGAAGCCAGGTTTACACTTAGTGCAGAAGTCTCTGCTGAAGCAGTGCTCGCAGTCTGCAGAGCGGCACTCTGACAGGAGGAAGAGCAGCACACGTCAGGTGAGGAAACGAATCAGGAGGAAACTACACTTCTTCACTTAATCAGCCTGATTCCTACGTTAGTCATGATGGTGAGATGCAGGCAGCTCAGAAAGAAAAGGGGTTCACATTTTGCATTGTGGGTAATGCTACAGAAAACTGCAGGTTCGACTAGAAAGTCCCAGTGAAAAGGTTTCTTGACTTCCTGTTTAAACAGAAAATGGGGGCGGGGCATGCGAGTGACAGATCACAAGATTTAGAGATGCACTGGATGCTTTTCAGATTATTCTAACTAATGCTCTCTTCTCTTGGAGAATCTTCCGATCCCTTAGATGCATCGAGACGAAGCGAGGAGAGAGGAGGCTTTGTGTACATGCATTAATTCTGTTTCTAGGCCTATAATACATTTATGTATCTATCTATCTGATATAAAAGAAGATATACTATAAGGCTGGAGGGTTCTGCAGCACGTCAGCAGTAACTGACTTTGCTTATGACTGACTGTATGGAACCAAGCACTTCATCTCTTTCTCACATCCTCACTGGGACGAGCTAAGACGTGAGGAAGAGAAGCGAGTAGAGGAAGCAAGGAGACGACAAGTACCTAATAGAGGACATGAATTAAAAGATCCCCACATAAGTCCTCTATGGAACATTATTAATGTTTGACAGTCTCCCTGTCTGAGGTGGAACAATAACATGCTACCTTGTTTACTTGCTCCATCATCGCGGCGTTCTGTTGTGTACCTGAATGAGTGCAAACTACAGCCAGCTGCATAAACTGGCACCGAGCTGGTTTGTTTGTTTAGAGCAGCTGTTTTCCTGGAAGCTCGAGTCTTTAAAGCTCCTAACATGTTTACATAGTTTGTGTTTAAGAGGGTTGACCCGTCACAGTGGTTTCTATCAATGCAGCGAGAGCAGATTTCTCAGAGCGGGTCACATTAGAACGGATTTTGATTGTAAATGTCGACTGCCGGTAGCGCTGGGTTAATTTGAAGTTTGTACGTGCAGTCTGAGATAAAGGAACTCCTTTTCTGTTTTATTGGCATCTCTTGAATCAGATTTCTGAGAGAATGACGTTGGCCCAGTTTGTCTCTGGAATAAATGAAGGAAGGTGAACCTTTTCAAATGTCTGTTGTTGGGGAACTTTGTTGTTATTTCTTTTGGCATAAAAGAATCATTTCCTGCGCTTGTTTAGGCCTCAAGAAACATGAGTCATGTGTGCTAACGTGAGGGACATACTCATGCAGCGGTTGACGTCCTTCCCTCTCTGGCCGTAGTGTCCGGCGGGGCAGGCGTGGAGACAGGTGCCGTGATGAGACATCCCCTCCCTCTGCAGGAACAGGAAGAGACGCTCGGGGCACCGCACGCAGCCGTTTTCACGGGAACACTCCAGACAGCTGCGACAGTCCTCTGATGTCTCTCTGTGAGCTGCAGGAGACGACGGAGAGGATTAAAACAAGAGCGCCATGAAACTAAGAAATGAAAGAGCAGCTCCAGTCATGTTTTAAGACATATAAAATGCTCTGCTTGAAATCATAAATTGTGTCTGATAAGTTTTTTCCGCAAAATACTTTAATTACCTTGTAAAAATCCTCCTAGGGGCCCGATCAGACAGAGCTTCAACAAAAAAGGCAATGCGGTGCGGCTTGCGTTTTACAGCCTGCCAAATGTGAGGTGCACCGCACTGCCTTTTTTGTTGAAGCCTACGGTTAAATAAAGAGCAGCTCGCTGCGCCTTTTTTTTTAACTTTTGTTAAGACAACCACAGAATCATTAGCTGTCATTAACCTAACCGTTATATCTCAAACTGACAGAAGGCCAGCCTCTCCTTTCATCCGATTGGACAATGAGTAAAACACGTCATCAGCCGTTTTTTGTCGCTCAGAGCGTTTCCTCAAAAACGCGAGGCGCTCTGCAACGCAAAAGCAGCGCACAAAAAGTGTCCCTCTCTAAAAAAAAAGACAAAAAAGACGCCCACAGCTGCTATAACGTGTTCTGTCTGATCGGGCCCTAAGGCATCTCCTCCTTCTCCCTCATTAAAAATTCCTGAATCTGCTATCCCACACTGCGAATTCATACTGGTTCTTTAAGTTCAGCTTCTCCTTTCGTAAAATTACTGCCGAAAACAAAACACATCTCGTTTAGAGGCAACTTAGCTGGCTTAAAATAGTATTTAGTAGTAGTAACGTTAACGTTAGTAGTCAGTCGTGAGTTTGCAAAAATTATGAAGAAGGTTACAGCTGAAGTGGTTGCCATAGGTACGTTATGATATGCATAGCGTCACCCCGTCCATTAACTGGATTGGCTTCTTAGGTTTGTGACGTCTCAAACCTGCCAATCTGAAAACGTGTTGTTCAGCCTGTCCTTGGGACACTGCAGTTTAAAAGCAGACAGGCCCAGCCATGGAGATGACTGCTTATGTTGTCCCCGATTCGCTTGTAGTACATGAAGAACACCACATGGTGATGTTTATAAGGTTAAACATTTGATTTACACTGGCAGGGGGCTTAAAAAGTAGAGAGTATTTTCTCTGACAAGTTTACACAAGTTTCTGCACTTTGAGTACAGAATGTGTTTACTTTAGCCACCTCTGAAGGAGGGTACGAGAATAACAGAAATGCAGTGCGAGCAGTTAGGGAAAGAGACTAGACCCCACAAATCCTCCAGATTGAGAGTGAATTTCTGGACTCCATGAAAAATCCCTCCCTGAGCTCCATGAAATAGAGGTCGCTAGATGCTGCAGGCAGAAACACATTCACACAAACACAGCAGAAGCTCCTTTAACACAAGAATAGACAGCATAGATTGCTTTTTACAGAGAGTGATGAAAAGTATGCGCAGTGTGCTGCTGTCTGTTGCTACAGAGGGAAATGTATTTCTCCTGGCACACACAGAAAGAAGGCTTCTACCAGGGTTTTTTGCACACCGTTGATAGACTTCACATGCTTTAGTAAACTGACAGTTGCATTAAATCTAATCCAGACTAAGGTTCATTATATTATAACAGAGAGCAGCACAGTCTGCACCCAGATCCTCACAAGATTCAACACACAGAGCGAGAGTCCTTCCAGTCCAACGGGGATAAGAGATGATACGGAAAGACGGGAAGGAGGGATGGAAAGACGGATGGGATGAGGTAAAGAGGGATGGAAAGATGAGCTGAAGCTGCTGCAGAGATGAAGAGCAGGCGGTGAGTGTGCGTGAGTCTGAACAATCGAGTCTGATCCTGACAAAATACCTGTGGCTGACTGCCGACGACTCTTCAGTGTGTGTGTGTGTGTGTGTGTGTGTGTGTGTATGTGTAGGTGTGTGTGTAGGTGTGTGTGTGAGAGAGAGAAACTGAAATGCAGGTTTAACCAGGTTATGATATTTAAGGTCTCAGTTCATGCATCTCGGGAAGTGAAAAATTGCTTTGTTTCAACCTTTGTAAGCTTATTTTCTACATCAGTATCTACACCTCATTAAAGTTCATGCCTTCAAACTCATTCAAACACTCATCATTGTTCTCAAACTTCTGTTTCCTCTGCATTATGATCCTTAACCATCCACCTCCATAAGCAGAGACTGTACTCTGACTGAAGGAAAAGAAACACGCAAACTGTCTGATATTCTATATACTGATATTTCACAGCCAGAGAAAATTAGGCTGATGATAAATTAAAGAAGATCAAGATTATAATGTAAGTGTGGCATAAATAAGCGATTCTGAGCGATTGCTTCGGACACAAATGACCGAACCGTCTGTCATTTAACGACGAGTTTGTCTGCAGTAAGCAGGTGGATCCACAACAACTTTCTTACATTAAAAAGGGAGGAAACAGTTAAAAAACAGACAGAGATCTTTTTCTCTTAAACAGGTTTAATTGCAAGTTAGAAGCCTAAGACCTAAACTTTAAATCTTATATTTAAAAGGTGACCAAAACTACGACGGCGTATTAGGGCCCTTATAAATTTTTTTTTTTTTTTAAAGGCCGGAAGAGAAGAGTTAAAGTCAGAAATTTGCCACAAAAAATGGCAAATTTGTGAGAAAATAAAGTCAAAAATTTGCTAGAAAAAGCTCTGAAAAAGTTTGTCAGGGAACCAAACTTCCTCTCACTATCACACACATCAGACGCTGCTGCTTGCCATGCATCCTGCCTGCCCTGCACGACCTCATTAAATTATACTTTTCAAAGTTATTTTCTCACAAATCTGCGATTTTTTTCTTACAAATTTACAAATTGAATTCTCCCCCGCCTACGTTTCTTGTCTGTTTGTTTTTACAATGGCCCTAAAACGCTGTTCTACCAAAGAAGTCTCTCTTGAGAATAAGATTAAGCTCAGATGTTCCTATCAAACAAGATGCTGAAAAACTTGTTCATGACTTTATTTAAAGCAGATCTCTGCAACAATTTAGACGTCCAAAATCTGAATTTTTCCTCCACATATTTTTTTAAGAACAAAAGTCTAGAAAAATAACAGCAGAAGTCTATTTTCCCAGGCATCACAGCGTGCCTCTGAGCTGAGCTGCAGTGTGCAGATTTAATAAGCACAGCCTGTTTCTTTATGTCTGTGCTGAAGCTGCAGACGGTCCTGCTGATAACCTGCAGACTTTAGAAGAATCTCGTGCATCATGTCCGATTGAAGAAATTTACATCACATGTTTCATAAGTAATAATACTGTCTGAAAGAATCCATCGCAGTGAATCAGAGAAAAATCTTCTCTTTAGCAGAAACAGGTGCTGAAAGCCTTTAACCCTTCAACCCGCTGACTTCGGCAGCAGCTCGGTTCAGCGGACGGGTCCTTCTGGCTGCTCGTGGGTGAAAATGCGATTCATCAACTGGACAAATGAGAGTTTAAGTTCTGCAGAGCTGACACAAAGTTGATACAAAGAGCACGGTTTTCTTTTTAGAGCTGCCATTCTGCAGACGATCGATCAAACAGGAAGATCCATCAGAGGAGAAGAAAGAGAGTTTATCCAACAGCAGGGCAGAATGCAAAGCAGCCACAGGGTGCATGTTATTAAGTCTACATACTACAGCAGTGTGTGTGTTATGTTCATTATTTACATCAGTTTTGTTAGACCTCTATAAAGCTATGGTTGACTCTGCAGTACACATTGAAGCTTCTGTGTTGGCTGTGCATAAACATGGCACTAACTCTGTTGTTTCATGTCTGTTCCCTGCGTCAAGCTCGTTGTCCGTGTTTTTAATCGTACATCTATTTCTGTGTCTGTACACTGATTGGTGTTTCAGAAACTTAAAGTTGCAGAATAAAAAGGCTTACAGGCTGAAGCTGCTGGTTCATGCAAACGAAAAGATCAAACCATGAAGGGATAGTTCGATTTGTTTGAAGTGGGGTTGTGTGAGATACTACAGTGGATGCCGGTCAGCATGGCCCCGGTGTTTAGAAACCGGCCTGAGTGCCAGCATGGAAGCTAGGCTATATGCCGCTGCAGATAGGGTCAATTCTACACTTTATTTATCAACTTATAAGAACGTCTCACCTAAAAATCAGAAGTGGTTTAAATTGTACGCTATATTTGAATATTTCGTTTCACTTTTCAGTAAGAAAGCCTCTTTATTTGGCACTACTTTGTGTGAACCGCAACACATACGTGTTACTACGCCTGCAGCGTGCGGTGTCGGATCAGCTGTTTGTGTCAGCGGTTTGTAGAAGACACAACAAACTAAAGATAATACAATATTATGGAAACGACAAAGTGCTGTACACGGTGGGGACCAGAGGACATTGTTTTCCTTCACGTGTGAAGTGTTTTATACTGTTGAGTGATAATGGAGTTAATGGCGCATCCACTGCACATAGTACACTTACTATTATTATTATCTACTATCATACAACCCGACTTCAAACAAACTGAACTATCCCTTGAAAGAGACAACACGTCTCATTTGGACACAAATTTTAAATATTAACTTTTCTAAAAATTTTCTCTCACGTGTGACAGATTGTTACAGGGAGAAAGAGCTGCTGTGAGGGTGTGTTGTGTCCTTGGTGACCCTCAGGGACTTCCTGAGGCACCGCTGGGCGCCCTCTCCTGAGCCTTGCGGTCCATGCTGGTGCAGCTGCCGTACCAGGTGGTGAAGCAGCCTGTCAGGAGGCTCTCTATGGTGGCCCCGGTCACAGTGGTGTGGTTAGCCCATGTTAGGTCTTTGTGGATGCTCACCCCCAGGTATTTGAAACTGTCCACTATCTCAAGCAGTGAGTGTCTCCCCTCCTGTAATCCACAATGACCTCCTTGGTCTTGGAGACGTTCAGGGATAGGTGGTATCTGATTGATGGTATGAGATATTCCTGAGTTTACAGGTCCTCTCCTCGCGAGAGAACGACAACAACCCTCAGTCTAGGGGCCGAAAGAATACGGACGGCTGGACCGTAGACGATCTGAGTTCCACACAAGTGAAACTCCTGCATCCAAAATTAGACAACCCGTCGTCACTCTACACCTGCAGCCATCAATAACCACCTGTAGCATTACCACTTTGCACTACAGACTCATGGTAGATGTAAAGAGCCAAATAGCTGCAGCGTGTTTCTTCCTTTGATTGGATGAACCTGTATTGCACGGTTCATATGGATATGGGATATCAGTGGCTATCAATGCACCGCCACTACTCCAAGGAGTGCACGTTGCATTTTGCAGGCAGTATATAAGTCTCACCTTCAGTTCTGCTGCACATAAACTAGAACCAGAACTTGGACTTTACCACATCTTAACTGGTCATATGTGACACAAGAGCTCTGATATTACTAAACGTAAGATTTAGTTGAATTGACACACACTCAAGCATACACTAAACACTCACCAGTGTGCAGAGGATTATGGGAAACTGAGGACACTGAAGGATTGACTGGTTTTGCCTTCTGGCAACAACATGCTGCACTTCTCACTCCGTCTGGACGAGCCTTTGAACTCGGAAAGTTATGACATAGACAGAACCATGAAGGAGCTGAACTGATTCAGAAACGTTTCAGAAAAGAGCACAAACAGTAAAAAGTCCATCTCAGTGTAACTATCAGTCTAATGCAGAAACACGAGAGCAGCAGAGACTCTGTATGAAAACTGTGTGTTGAGAAATCAAGGAGACATGTTCAGAGATGAAGTGGTCGCCTGTCAATCTGTCGTTGTTCTGTGCAGGTTAAGGAAGCACTTAACGATGACCTTTGACCTCGCACATGTAGGTGGACATGCTTTAAGTCTTCACAGTTGAGTTATCTGTTGTGAACAATGGAGATGAGACGATGATAAGATGTTCATTAGAACGCAGCAGATTTCCTCTGAACAGCTCTGGGACACAGGCTCAAAATCTCCGCACATGTGCAATCGATCTGCGGGCTTAAGAGGCTTTTGGAGGCGCGGCAGGTTTAGGTAGCGTAAAACGGTGACCTTTGACCTTGCATGGGATTGCACTGGGCTTTTAACCAGCACCAGGTGTAACAAGCTCCAGTGGGGTTTCAGGGAAACATGCTCGTGTTTAAGGGGAGATTCCACCCTAAAAATGAACCACATGATGCTGCGACAGTGAGACATGTTGAGAGAGCGGGTTTAACACAGACGTCATGAAGGAAATAAAGTCTTATAGTTAAGTATTTTTCTAATATTTTAATGGATATTGAGATTTCATGTTGTGTGTAAAGTCTAAAACATGTGTATTGTGTCAAAATGTTTCTAATTTCTTGATATTTTACCACCTTATTAAATATATTCTGGACATAAACTTAGTCAATCTGCATTTTTCAAACCCAATCTACACATTGTTACACTGTGGCTTACATAGATTAGATGTTAGCCTGTCAGGCAACATAAACTGTGAGGGTAAAGGTGAGTTCAGGCGGGACTATCTGTCTCGGCCTCGCTCATAGAAAAAGCAAAAATGCTGTTTTAGGGTGTAATTTCCTCTCACAGCAGCAGCCGCCACATCTGTAGATGGAGCCAAAATACCCACAATGCACCATAATATGTACATTAATAAGAAAAACATGCTCAAGGTTGGGGTGGATGTGTTCGCCGTCCCTGATGACACTCGTTTAGATTAATAACAGTTCTGACAGAGATCCGTCATGTGATAACTCAGTGGGAGGGGCTTCAGTTACTTCTTCATTTTCACACCGCTGACTTTAAATGACGCTTTTATACGCTGCTTTCATTCCTGTGCTTCTACGTAGAAGACCCTATGGGAAATGCTTGACTGATTCTTTCATTGTTTTCGTTCTTATTTGTCAAATTCTAAAATTAATTTGACTTCTAAGAGGCTAAAGGTGCTCAAAAACATCACAGTTGACAATTTAATGTCAGACAGGTCTTGCAAAATGTCTCCATAACGCCCCGAAATACGTAAGCAAAAGAGCCCCTGAGTTATATTTTCCCAACACGTAGGAAGTGTAGTAGGAACATGTAAAATCCCTTGACTAAAAACAGTCTTTAAATGCAGTGACCTAAACTCAACAGGAAGTCAGCCATTTTGAATTTATTTGGAGATTTAGGTGTGTTTTTCATTATTTAGAGGGCTCATACTTTGTCTGAACCCCCGAGAGAAAGTTAAAGAAAAGTTTAAGAAAAGGACGTCACGATAAAAGACGATTTGTCAAAGGATGTGGACATGATCATGAAGCAGGCGATTGTTTTAATTCTAACACACAGGGTTCAATCTGTCTCGAACTTCCCTGAACATCCACAAGCCTTAAAATCTGTCAAATTCATAGCGCCACCTACTGGTAAGAGAAAGTAAGCCTTGTGTGACCAACCATATTTGCATGATATTTACACTGTGTAACCTACACCTCACATGCAGCACATAATGCATGTTTGGTGTGTGATTATTTGTGCTCTCCAGCGCCACATAGGGGACACAGGAAGACACGTTTAACTCCATTGTGCAGAGTAGAAAACACATGAGAGTTCAGGGCCCTGCCACACGACAACTGTCCTGTAGGTGCATGAGCCTGTTCAGCACTACCTGCAGTTAAAGTTTGAGATTCATTTTTTAAATTTATATTTGATACTTTTGCTTATTTCCTGTCAATATCCTCTTGTCACATGTCAAAATAAATTGATCAGACTTCCTGTTTTTTGGGAAACACACTCAGAACACAGCCGGAGCTTTTAGCTCCACTTTCGACACAACGGTAGGTGTTAAACTTTTGTATGCCAAAAAGTAGGGGGGTGAAAGGCAGCACATGCACGTCATGTCAGGGAACAGACATGACGTGGATTGAATGTTGGACATTCAAAATAAGCAACACGTCCATGAAATGTTGCCTTTCTGCTACGCTATGAGCTAACTTTAACATACAGAGGGAGGAGCAAACAGCACAGAGCCTGATGGGAAATAAAAGCACATTTGGTTACTGAGGATTTGTCATGAGCTGTTGCACAAACAAACACAACCACACCATCTCTGAGTCAACAACATGACCTTTGGTTGTGCAAAACACTGACTAATTGAGGAAGATGATGAAATTATTTCGAGACTCAATAAATGTTGTTTTTTTGCAAAATGTTCCACAACGCGCGCATGTGGTGAAACACTGCAGCAGCAACACCTGCACCTGATTACTCTCACTCTCTCTAAACAAGTCTGTTTGCTTCTGTACTCTGCAGGATGAAGGGCCCATTAGTGTTGGAGGTGTGTGAGGGAAACGCACGCAGACACAGACACACAGAGAAGTAACTGAATTATCTCCGACACAGACCGATGACATCCTTTACAGTCCTGTAGGTTTGAAGACTGAAATGGCTTCAAGCTCTGATTGAACCTCTGATGAAGCAAACAGTAGATCTGTGTTCATTTGCTTTCCATTATTATTATAAAACAATATCTAGCGCTTTTTACATCATTAAATACCAAAAAATATCACCTTAAATGATCCATTAGCAAATTCGTGCATACACAACAAGGGAAGCTTTTTATCTCATATGCTGCTGTCTCCGTCCCTCCCTCTGTACTCTGCAGCAAAACAGCCACAGGTGCTCATAATTACCTACAGTAACCTACAGAAACATAAATTGCACTAATGGACATAATAACGGCTACAACCTCCTGACTTCTGCAGGCCACTTTTCCCGCACTGAACCACTTCAAACCTTTTCAGTCGTGTGTGAAAAGAAGAAAGTGGGTCGGGGAGTTGGGGCGGCGGGCGGGGGGAGTAAATGGCGGAGGGGGGAGGAAGAAATAAAGTGGTGACATAAATCTCGGCGGTGTGAGGTGATGAATTCTGACGGCAGGTCAACGTGTCGTGTCCGCAACCACAGTTTGACCTTTTAGACCTGAAAATGGTTTCTAACTTAAAGCTGCTACGATCTATTAGCATCAATATCTGCAGCCAGACTCCAGAGGGATTTTGTCAAATTTAAGGCAACAATAGTGTTATGGTTTTGTACTTTTTTGCACACTGAGTCATGCTGAACAATGCATATATTCATTGTTTTATGCTCTGAAGTTGCCTGAAGACTTTGCTGCTGCGATGCATGTGCACGATCTCAGTCAATAGTTTTTCTACAATCAAATAAGGTTGGAGTTCCAGAGTGTTCTTCTTTTAAACAAGCATTTTGTATCTATGCTTCTTTATTTTTTTAATAGATGCCTGTGTTTTAGGATGCAGTATTACTAATTGTAACTGAGCATGCAAGTTTCTGCAAGTTTCAGTTTTAAACGCAGCAGCTTTAACAAATTCAGTCTAAAGCTGCTGTCAGAAGCTGTTACCTTGATTGAGGGTCAGCGGTCTAATCATCCTCTAACGCCTCACCTCTGCCCGCCTCACATGGGCTGCGTGGAAACGTCGGAAGCCACACTGACGGTGTAATTGAGACCGGATGATTCTCTATTAGTCCTGAATTCCTGAGGAAATGCCAGAGCGCGGTGAGCGAGAGGGTCACAGCGTACCTGGTCAGGACTGTGCTGTTTTTTTTTAAGGACTCATTAGACACAAATGTGGATTTGAGGGGAATCTCCAAACCGCTGCGGAGTCTCCGCTGCTGCAGAGCTTAACAAGGAGCGACACGAGGATTCAGGATTTGGCAGAAAGGAGGGAAAAAGGAGGGAAAATCTGTTATGACACGAGATCTCTTTTTTAATGTCAGCAGCAGGAATTTGTGAATGGCTAAAAAAGACCTTTGAATAAGTCATAACGTCTTCATTTTCATTTACTGTCATTTCTACAGGATTCAATCAAAGAAATGAACGTTATTTCTGCTCCTCTAACTAGACGTCCTGCAGAGAGAAAGTATTTTTTCTCTTTTCATTACCAAATAAATAAAAATTACATCATAGTAATGAACGTCAGCTTCATTCTTTAGATCAACTTCAGCTCTTTTTTTTCATCTGCTGTAAAGTGTCAGTGTCTCTCTATTAGGGGGTACTTGTAGCCCTAGGGGTACTTTGGAGAAGTGCAGGGGGTACACGAGATTCAAACCATATTTTATAAATGTAATATTCCTATTTTAAATGCATTCGTTAACTGCTGTAAACTGTCGCAACAAATGCGATCAAGTGCAAGTTTATTGCAAGTTCGTTTGTCACACCGTGAACGTTTGAAGCCAGTTTTTAGGACATTAAATGACAGAAAGTTGATTGAAATGTATCTATAATGTATTACAAGGAATATTTTCAATACTGGTTTCAAACACTTGTCAGACTTTGTGCTTTTCTGCTGGTAGAAATCAGCAGTTCAAACCTCACGACGTGTTATTAAGTTCCTCGTTAACTGAGCCTGAGCGCTGTATTCTACCTTTTTAAAGAGGCTTTTTTCCAGACTAAAATATATTGCGTTGGTCAGGCGGTAACGGCTGAAAAAACTATTTCAAAGATGGCACATGACTGGAAAAACTTTGAGAACTACTGGCCTTGTCTAACCACTCCAAATGATGATCAAACATTTTGCAAATTTTGGGATTGTATCTTAAATTTGTTGAGTATAAAAATCTTTAAGCATTGTACACATAAAGCTTTTACAATGAAGTGGTAATTTGCAAATCCAATCAGTTTCTGTTTTGCTATCCTGCACATCATGTGGAATATCAGCTCAGTTACCACCAACAAACAAAATGAAACTCTCACTTCACATGTTTTGTTTCGATGGTCAAGCTCGACCTACTCACCGCTTTGCTTCTGCACGACACCAGAGCCCATCCTGATCACCTCACAAAGCAAGGACATCACAAAGGCAAAGACTCGCAGATGCATCTGGGCTACTGGCGAGCGCCCGCTTCAGCGCCGGGCTGCGAACATCTGCGGGGACTCCAGGGAGGGCAGGTTGAAGATTTAGATCCACAGCGAGGACAGGACGGAAAGGACGGACAGGGGGTTTAAAAGATGATGGAGATGTAGAGGAGAAGGTAATCTTGCAGGCCCAAAGCAGCGATGAGTGTACGGTGAGACACGAGAGGAGAGACAGGAGAGAAAATCCTCCTCTCCTCTGTCCTGTTTGAAGCTCAGGATTAAGGGCTGAGATGAGGAGGCGGCGGCCATAAACCAGAGAAGAAGAGGAGCTCAGGAGCCTCGGAGGTGAGGAGAGCAGAGAGCCTCGTCTCCACACTGGCAGCTCGGAGGGAAAGCTCGACATTTAACTACCACTGTGAAATTTGCGATAAACGAGCTCCACTTATCCCGTAGCCATCTTTAACCCTTTATAGGGTACTCTCCGGGCCTAAGTGGTTCCATATTTCCCGCTTGATCTTTAGCCCCCTCCCTCTGGCTCTATCTATTGTTGTTCAGTCACTTCTTTTTATCATCTTGCTGCAGTCTGCCTGCACTGTACCAGTGAGTGAGCTTCATTTGACCACCCTGAGAGGAAGAGAAACAGCTGTTTGTTGTGCTGGTGAGGGTAAGAAGACAGGTTCATAGATAGTGTAAGATAGGTGGATTAAAGACAGACTCATGTGTAGTTGTAGATGTGTAAAAGTAGAAGACATATCAGCCTCTTTGGGTCATCATAAACATAAGAAAACTACAGAAAGATAAAGTACGTTGGATTAACTCTCTTTACAAAACGTAACTGGTTTGTGGAGCTGTGAAGATAAGTCAAATAATAGTTTATGTTGCACACATCAGATATTAAAAGTGCCTTTAGAGGTTGGTTGCTATGATACAAGACACTGTATAGAATGAGGTTATGCAGCTTTGAGCTTCAGAAAAAAATATATATTTTAAAGTAAAAAGCAGGTTTACATTATGACAACATTGGATCAACCAGATTCCTTGATTTTTGATGCGATTTTTCAAAGCTGAATCCTCCAGGGCTGAAAAACGATGCAAGTCCAAAAGCTGCAGTTCCTCTCGTGTCCACTTGAGGCTGTCTCCAGCAGTGAGTCAGTCCCCATAGAGCCCCATGTTAGAATGTCCAACTTTACAGCAGAAATAAACATGTTTACAGCCTGGTACGAAAAACAGTTTTGGTCTCTATAGATATATTATAATATATTTAAATATTAGGCCTCCAACATGTTTTCATCCCAGGTTGTGAAATACTGATGCACGTTGAAATGTTTTCCTTTCTAACACGTAATTACCACACATTTAACCCCATCTTAGTTATAAAGGGATATATTATAATACTTTCTTTTTTTGTGCAATATTTAGCACGGTTTTGGAAGCACTACATATATTTATTGCAGGAGTCAGAGAAGGGAAGAAGGAGTTTAAGGTTTGTTTCATGAGTCCAGCCAATAAAACTATTTGGGTAAAGCTTGGGAGAGAAGAAGAAAGTTTTTATCACTCTGTCGTGTCACTGAGTGCATGTAAGATATTTAGTTTGAAATAAGTTGTTAGTTCAGATGTTGCTAATATGACTAGAAATAAACAACATGTCCTCCTTATGCCTTTAAAAATCAAATTTCTCTTCCAAATTAGTGGTTAATATAAACCTAGTATTCAGGTCACATTTTCATATTAATAATGTTTTCTTTAACAAATAAATTCTTGTGGTTTAATAAGCAACAGGTTTTTGGTACAACATAAACTAAAGGGAACTCTATACACGCATGAAACTCATGTAAAACATCATAGAAACTGCAGGACTGTACTTTCTTTAGAATAAAATACAAAACAAACAAAGTGGATTATTAGATGAACTCAGATGCGGTTGAAGTTGCATGAACAGGATAAATACACACAGTGTGTATATTAGAGTATATTAGCGCCAAAGGCTAAAGAGCTAACAGTGTGGTGGCACTGTTGTGGCTTCGACTTTGACTCACAGCCTTGTGTTGCATGTGATCCTCTCGTGTTTGTTGTGCCTCTTTATCCAGAGCGGCTTTAATGCTCAGTGTCACGTCTCTATTTGGACTCATTGTCTTTTTAAACTGATTTAGTGACTGACTCACTGAAGCTTCATTAGCGGATCAAAGATGCAGTTTTATGTTCAACAGAAGACGGTCTTCTCTGAAAAGTAAACCAGCCTTCAGGAACGTTTCCTCGTCTCTCTTTGGAAGGCAGAATGAGATGAACCCCAGACGCTCCTTTGACAAATTCCTTCATATGTTTTTATGAACTCAGGGGAAGCTGGCTTCAGCTCTCAAATACAGTCATCCGAAGATATTGTGTTAGTCAGAAGCCGGAGTGAACAGGAAGGTGCTCTGATGAACCTCAAGCTTTAACGTGCAGCGTGCCAACATGCCTGAGGTATTACTGTTGAACGACATCCTCATGTCTCTGAAACAGCAGTCAGGGTGGCCTCACGGTTGGAGGGAAACCACAAAGTAAAGGTCACCGGTTTGATCTCTGCAGCAGCTAATGGACTCATCTCTGCAGAGCCTTTAAACAAGACACTGAATCAGTTGTGAATTGATCAGAGGAGGAGAACAGGCTGGAAGTCTGAAGTAGAAGCAATTAGCCAGACGCATAAAAAGTAAAACATTCTGCATACAAATCATGTTTTCACTTCTACTTCTACGAATATGGCAGCTTGGTCTGTCGATACCACTCTGGTATCTAATCAGCTTAGCAATAATACATTTGCAACGCCAGATTAGACTTTCAAAATAAAGCCTTCCAATAATAAATGAGCAACATCTGGTTACATGTTCAAAATAAAGATAACTTTCGTAAAAACATCAACATATGGGTCTCAACAAGTTCCCACACACGGTGATAGTAATGTAATCCTCTTATTATTATTAACTACTGCACATATTTTTTTTAAAGAGACTGCACTTGCATAACACCTTTCTAGTCTTCCACCCACCCAAGGTTCTCACATTCACCCTTTTACACAACACTAATGATGTATGCAAGGCCCATCATTTTAATCGGTTACACACATTCATACCCGATGGCTATGCCTCTGGAGCAACTCGGGGTTCATTATCTCGAAATGTTTTGCTCTAAGAATGCTCTGAGAGTGTTACGTGCAATGAAGTTTTTATTTGGTTCCCAGAATGTTCCTTTTAATAGTAGGAGAACGTTCTCTGAAAACATTTCCAGAAAGCTGCAGTGAGAATGTTCAAATCACGTTTCAGGAATGTTTTATAAATCACGTTCTGACAGTTCAGGCCGTACTAACATCCTGAAAAGATCCTCAGAATGTTGCAGTCAGCATGTCCTACCTTTGTTTTTATGTAATATTGAGCAAATGTTTTATGAAAGGCGTTCTGACATCCCAGGCCTCAATAACGTCCTGAAAATATCTTCAGAATGTAATGGGAACGTTCCCTTCTAGCTGGGTGTGACCTTCTGATTGGAGAGTGACCCACTCTCCCTCTGAGCCACAGCAAGAAGAAGGAAGTGACCTTCCAGAAAGATAGTGACTCTTTGTTTGGCACCAGAATCCAACCCTGTTTGTTTGAAAAGGTCTGACAATCTGGTACTCTTCGTACTACATTTCCTGGCTAGCACATCAGATAAATTGAGCCATGGACCAAGCTGCTGTATTTGATAACCTGCGAGTGAGTATGTGACTCCAATTCTTCAATTTAAACACAAAACAACTACATTGCAACTTTAAGGATGTCACTGGTTTGATAGTTGCTTCTCCAATTATTCCATCTAATATCTTCTATAAGCTGAAGATCAATTTAAACCCCAGCTTCCGCCAGAGATTTGGGCTGCTCTGAGGTTGACTGAAGCAGAACTTAAGTCAGGTGACTTCATCTTGTCACATTGGTCTAAACCAGCAGGTTGCAGAACTGTAGAGCAGCACATTGCACGCAGTTGCAAGTTCCAACAGTATTGTTGTCGTTCACTCTCTGAGATCATCGGTAATCATCTGTTAACAATCTATCCTTTGAGGACTGATGGACAATATTTCTGGGTCGTCCTATGAAGACTTCCTCCTGAGTTCGCTGGTCATTGTTTACAGTCCAACAAAGCATTTGAAATTACTTTAAGGAGTTGTAGTCGAGCGAGAGCATCTACAGCTGCACTCATGCTCACATGGCTTTATGGAGATTCATAAAAAGCTGATTAATCTTCGGAAAGTCGCCGATTTCTTCAGAGATTTCATTTTGGCCAATGCGTTCCACCTCATTTGCTTCCCACACGGACTGTTTCCCTGCAAACAACAAAAGCATGCTCAAACATGATTGGTCAATACTACTCAGGGCTACAAACAGACACCAACCATCTTGTCCATCACCTACAGATGTATGTAGATGTACAGATTTGTTTTATGGCCTCATCCTTGTGTACCTGAATGCTGTTTGAATAAACAGCTGAAGTGGTAGAAACCAAAGTTTTCAGTGTAAAAGTATTAAAGTGTTGTTTTCCTTCGAGCAGAGATGTCTCTATTGAGATACACGGTTTTAATTTGCTCCCCTCCCCACACATTTAGCAACAATGGAATCCCTCTATGACTGTCAGGCTGCCACATTAAGCCTGGTTGTAATTTTTTATGTCGATGTTTTGCAGCCACAGCTTTTATACGGGATTGGGCAGAGTAAACTGTGGCCTGCGGTGGAATTAAACAACAGAGACATTAAGGACTGTAAGAAGATCCCTCGCTGGTATCCGGCGCTCGCTGCCTCCGACTGTTTGTCTCTGCTGAGGAGGAGTACAGTCCTGCTTTGAGAATCAGACGTTCAGACACAAACAAACAACTCTGCAGTATGAACACCAATCACGAGCTTTGTCTCGTTTATCAGAGGGCTGAAGGTAAGGAGAGCAAAAAAGGATATAAGTACTAAACTGGTCCATATGAACCGTAGCTTAATACCAACCAGATGTGGTAGACCTGCACATTAAAAATACATTTAAACATGTATTACATAGTGCACACGTTGACATGTAAATACAAACAAAAGTTCCTTCCAATTATATAATCCCCAAGTCAATGTTGGTTTACTTCACCTATATGATATCCATCCAGAGTTACAAGGCATGATTCACCTGCAAAATATTTTTAAACCAAATGCTAATATGTCCAAAAAACTTGATTACATTATTTCTGCATGAAAATAACTGTCAGTGAAATTATTCAGTGATCCTCAAGGCTAAAAAAATTCTTTTTTTTGGGTTTATATTCAGCACAAATTTCAAGCTAAGCTTTTCTTGTCAGTCCGCCGGGGTTCGGGTAGATGTGTGAAAGCAATCTCGAACTTTGGTGCGGACCAAACAAATGAACTCTGAGTCCCCTGAAAACAGGGGTCTTGCTTCGCTTCCAAGTGGTCCAGAATTTGGTTCACTGCAGGTGAGAAAGCCAAACCAAATATAGGAAGTGAACCAAAAAACTGAGCATGGTTGGTTGTTAACGGGTGCTTACACTTGCAAAGACGGATGAGGAGATGAGATACGTAGGGGATCGACGAGGAAATAGAAATAGAGGCTGACCAAACATGTTAGGAAATGCTTGTGTAAACGCACAAGAACATCGAGGTGTTCAAACTGTTCAGTGAAAAACTAAAGGAGAATGGAACTGATCGAACATCGGTAAAAAGTAAAAAAAAAAAATAAACATCAAATCGCGATTGAGGAGTGTGGTCTCCCTCTTTGTTTACTTCGGGGAGTTTCCCACGTGGAAATTCTGACCAATCAGAGGGCAGTTTCCTCATGCATCAAAACATTTGGTCCGTTGGTTGAAGCTGCCGTGTGACCACACAAAATAAACTTTAGGAAAAATGTTGTAAAAAACATTGTAACAATTTGGTCTTAGGTGTGAAAGCACCCTTAAACAACCATTTCATTTTGGTGCCTGAACCTGGCCTAACCACTACCATTTTTTTAAGGTTTAGGCACCAAAACATCTTTGTTAGGTTTATAAAGCAAAAGTTGTTTTGGTAAAAAATGCGGAACATCAACTACACTTTGAGTTTTGGTCACGTGTTGATCTTGAAGGAAAGTTCTGTCTTTGGCCCGTCCATTGTGTTCTGATGACTTAGTCCCCAATTTACTCTGATGTTGCTAACATAAAATATACTTTAAACTGAAGTACACTCTTTAAAAATCTGAGCCGAAAAAAAAAGTGAAATGTTTGAACCATTGAAACAATTCTCTGTATGCATAAAATTATCCAGACTATTTCACTAAATGCTGTGAGTGTGGTGAAAAATGAAGTGTGACAGCAACACCAGACACAGACCAGAGAAGGTTCTAGAAACAGGTACAGGTCAGGAGATAATATGTATAAAAATGAAAAACATACGAGCCACATCCTCGTTGGAAAGCTATCTCTCATTGTGGATTGTTCCCTTTTTGTCATTGAAAAATCAGATCAAGATGACTGGACTGTTAGTGGGCTGCACATCATGTGCACGTACTTGGTAGGCACTGTTGTGCATCCCCCCATCATTTAAAAAAAGCAGGAATGTCATTGGATAATGGGAAAAATATGTTTTATAGAGGAGGGAACTCAAAAAGCGTATAAACAACTCAGTGAGGTATGCAGGGTTCAGGGGATTAGAGTCCAAAAAACAATTAGGTGAAGGACCATAAAAGAGTCCGCACGCTCACCCAAAAGAAAAATACTGTTTGGATCCGAGTTACAGAAACGCTTCACTGCACGCATTTCCTCCAGACTCAGAGCCGAGGAGCACGGCAACCTCCAGCCAGAGGAGGAGCCGTCCACAAAATCACTGTTGATCCTCACAGGTGACGTTTAGAGAGCCTCACAACCGTTCTGTAAACTGTTTAACATCTAATCTCTCCTGCGGTGTGAGGAAACATCTCAACATGAATTCATCGTCCTGTTCGGAGCAGCAGGTTCACCACCGTCTCCTCCGTAACAGCGAGTGAAGCAGCTTATTAAATTGCAGAGCGGCTGCTTCTTCGCTGACTGACAGACCTTCACTTAGCCGACAGACGACTGGACCGGCTGCTGACAGACTGCCACTTAACACATTGTTAGCACACACCACATAGTCGGTGGCTGATTCGGCCGAGACGGTCGGATGGTGGAGCGTTCCCCCTCACTGTGATGGGATTTCACCAGCAGTCCACTTCCATTATCGGCTCTGTTCCCTCCATGAGTTCATCTTTTAGAGCTTTTATAAGCTGTCCTGCTCCATGTGGGCCAGTAAAACTCAAAGTCCGTAACTGATTATTTTATTATGTTTCTGTGACTCTTTCACAAACTGCTGTGAGGCTGAAGTGGAGGACGTGTCAGAGTCATAAAGCACCAGCAGGCGGAGGTGATCCGAACAAGGTAATGACAGGATCTGCATCTGATCGGGTTTAGTCAATAAATGTATTAAACGTGTCGAGATCTACAGGAATACTAGTTCTAAAGACTGACGGCCACAAACAGACTGACACACACGATACTGATTACTGAGTCGTCTCTCAGTGTTGGGTTTTATTAAAGTGTGTTCATGTGTTTCTGTTCTTCATCATCTCAGTGTTTATTACATCCATACATGTAGGACTACAGCTAGTAGGCTGCTTACACTCAGACGCTGGTTTAGCACCGCTGTCGGTGGTTGTATTTTACATGCTGTTTGCTGTAGTGTTAATGTTTTTAATATGTAATCTCCCTTAAAGACATTAATGTCGATGGAAGTGCTGTGCTATATGTTCTGCCAACATATAAACATGCAGTAGGCAGTCCAGCCACAGGTACAGGTCTGGGAACTGATGTTTAAATTTGGCATATTACTCTCGATAAACTCTTCACCAAAAGGCCTCTGTGGTGTTCCTGACTCGTTTGTCTGGCGACACCAGCACAAAATAAGAGCTCCTCTAATCCGTTTAGTGAAAGATAAAATCTCCTGATTTGAGGTATGAAGAGGAAACAGGGGAACAATAGTGAGAGCTAACAGATGGCAGCTGATGCAGAGAACACTTGGAGAGAAGCTGCTGCTTGAAAAACACGGAGCCGTCCTGCAGCGGAGAGAGAAGAGAAGGCCATGACCACGGGCTAAATGTGCAACAGATGCTCCGGGTGTGTGTCTATGTGTGTGTGTGTGTGTGAGTTATAGGCTGTTTAGTGGCAACGCAGGTTTATCTGTACATCGTATCTGTGACACCTCCACTTCTGACTGTTTTACCTGAACAACAGCCACTCTGGTAAACACAAAAAACCTGCACAGTCACAAGAATGCACACACACACACACACAGGAAAGACATACATACGTGTGTGATGGAAGTAATCAGACATAAAATATGTGGTCTTGTTTTCTTCCCAACCCACATTTCTTCATATCAGGAGAGTTTTAACACCTCACTCACTCCAGGTGTGAGCTGCATGCAGAGGTGATAAAATCCTCCACATGGACGACTGCGTCTGTTCCTCTGCTCTACTTCCTGTCTGTGGGCAGTGAGGTAAATTAAGGTCAGTCGGTCAGTTGAGGTGTCAAATGTTATTTTACTTTACAACAATTCAAAACTTCCACACATTCTCTAAAAACATGTCATGTATTAAAGGGCTTCTTCTTGATATAATGAAGCTGATTGCTTCGACTGCTGAAGTTTTTTGCAAACTGAAAATAATAAAAAGAAAGGAGCACTTCATATCTCAGGAACGCCTTGAAAGAATGTCTTCAAATTTAGCACAAACGTCCACTTCAACTCGAAGATGAACTGATTAGAATTTGGTGGTCATAGGTCAAAGGTCACTGTGACTACACATAACACGTTTTTGGCTATAACTCAAGAATTCATATGCTCATTACTGTATGACGCGTTTTTTATTTGGGTCTTTAGTTTGTTCAACGTGATAGTATTTGTGTTTGTCCAAACTATTTCTTCTACTTCTTCTTCTATTATTTTTGATACATTTTTCAACATGGTTATTACAGAAAACATTTACTGCCCTAATTCTGTTTGGAAAGCGCTAATTTTAGCATTTAAACAATGCTTTAAAGATATGAAGTGTTTTGCAGACGGCTATGTATGAATGAAGAACATCGACATGTGGTCAATGTATGTGTCTTATGATTAAAGTGTTAAGAATTAATAGAAAGTTCAGCTACAGTAAAACAATTTAAAAAATGTTTCTTATACCCCTGAAACACTGACCCTATCCTCCATCCATTCCACTCATAGTAGCTGTTTGCTAAATAATCAACACTTTATATTTGGCTTAAATGTATTTGTCGTCATCTCAGCTGAGCCCAGCAGAGGCGGGTGTGATGTGGTGGAAACTGATATACAGAGTGAAAGTGTTTTCAAACTCTCTGCAGCACGTCTGCGATGCTGTCAAGTCAACATCAATCAAACCCCAGAGGTACATCTTCAGTATCCGCGCCTTAAACAACTCATGCTGTTCAGAGTGCAATATACGATCAGCTAACAATAACCAGGTGTAGAAAAGTTTCAGTCACCTCACGATTGTCCAATATTTGGTCCTCATGGCTCTGACACTGTAAGGTTAAGACACCCCTCTTTCATGACTTTTTTGGATGTTAATAAGGAACATATCTGTATTAGATTTTACAGGCTGCCTGCCTGCTTAAACTTCCTGGTTAAACTCTAATCAACATGACTTCCTTGGTATCTGTGCTCTCGTTTTCTGTGTTGAGGGGGATTTTTAATACAGGCTGTGTAGCCACTGTGACATAACGTATTGGTCTGTGGTCTCTCATTTTGAAGCCCAAAGTTTGGCACATTAATCGTCTCCATCTTGTTTTTTTTTTGGAGCCACAAGACTCAACTTTATTGATCCCTTTGGGATGACTCCCTCTGGGAAATTCAGTTGAAGAGCTACTGGAGAGGCAGCCGTCTCCCACAGCGCTCAACTACTACCTACCTACCTAAGTAAGTGACCATACTTGCACAAAAGGTTGGAGCTAACTTGGCACATTTGAAATTTTTTGCAACTATGATTAATCTGGACGCTAATTGTGGCTAGCATATCGAGGCTTAACAAAATATACTTACCACTCCTCAAAATCTTTAACTACAACCAAACTCTGATAAGGACATTTCTTCAGGCCGCTGTGGTAGCCACTTGTCAATCCTTCAGGTAGCCCCGCCCCAAACCCTCCCCGGCTTTATGGTCTCTGTGACTCTAAATGGGAGCATCAGTGACTAAATGAACATCATGCTGTGTTGAAGAAGACTTGAAACTAGAGAACTCATTAGAAAAATGTTGGGAATAAATCAAGAGAGAAGGAGGACCATTTTCTCATAGACTTCTATAGGATCTTTTTGCAAACAGTGGAGTCGCCTCCTGCTGGACATTAGAAAGAAAGCAGGTTTAACATGATGTGATATGCCAATTTATGATTGTAGCTGACCTTTATTTCAGATGCATTTTTGTTATTTTACCTTTAAATATGTTCATTAAAGGGGGGGTATCATGCTAATTTCAAGCTTAATATTTCACTCTGTGATACCTGTGGAGTAGCTTAGCATAATTTACAGTTAAAAAACGTGTTTTTCTCACACTGTGTGTCTGTGCAGGCCCTCATACAGCCTCTGCCTGACTCATTCAGCTCTGTCCCTTTAAGAAACCCCGCCCCTACAAGCTCACTTTCTTCTGATTGGCCAGCTCTCCAAAACTTGCTTTGTGACGTCACAAAGTGAAGTGCGTCGGAAAAAACTGTGTGAAACCTGGCGTTCACAGCAGCCTGCAGACTGAGCTGAGAAGCCTGGGGATTACTCCAACATAGTACATGTCTTAAAAAGTGAAACAGCATAATACTTCCTCTTTAAATAATATCATTGTACTGGAGTTTGTTTACAGCCTGTGTGATTGTCTCCCCACATGTGCTCCCTGTTACATTCTGTTTTCAACACAGCTGCCAATTAACCTGATGAAGCAGTAAAAGCAGAATGTCATCATTATAGTCATAATTACCAAAATGAGACCAAAAAGCAATAAAATAGAGGAATTCTCTCATTAAAGTCTTGCTGTAATGACACTGAGCCCTGCTTTAGACCATAATAATTGATTGCCATGTTTGTACCTGCGACTGAACTACAATCTAATGTAGCAGCTGTCCATTCATTATCCAGGGACCTATAGAAACATGTTATTTTCTACTCAGACATGTATGGAACGAATCAGTTCCTTGGTGCTGTGACTCAGTCGGTGCAGGACGGGAAGCGGAGCTCCCATGGAGTCTCCCAACCCGGATTCCTTCTGTGTCGACATAACAAGCTTGACTCAATCATCTCGGTGGGAAATGAAGGAGCATCACGCAACACTCTCCACACTGCTCTCATGACAAGAGCGGAGAGAGGAACAAAGACGCTGCACGCTGTTCTGAGGTCGGAGGAAACAAACAAGCTTCATGGAATCATGTTAGCAGCAGGAGCGCGGCTGCCTGCAGACTCTCTTTAGCTTCAGGGGGCACAGAGAAAAGTCAAACCACTGCGGAGATCCAACGCAGCACGGAGCACCCGCTGGAACATTATTACGTATTATTAGATGAAATTATTAGGCTGAGCAGCTCTGCCTGTTTGCACATCATATAATGAATAAAAGAGATGCTTTTTATTGGGATTATAGCTACTGAATGATATGCACCGATTTAAAGGAAGTGAAGGTTTTTTTGGTTTGCACATGATTTTAAAGCATCTTATCGAGCGTAGAAAAAGCCCTAACATGTATGTTGTTTGCGTGATTATAAAATTGTCATGTTGACATTTAAATGTCTTGATTCCTCAGGAAAGGGTCCTTCTGTTGGTCATTATTTTGTCTATCGAGCAGGCCGGGGGGGTCTGGCATGGCGTAGTTCCTAGTGCACCTCCTCTTTTTGGCTGACCGCTGGGGTCAGCCCTTCACATGGGTCTGTATGTGACCGCCTGACTGAGTAACTGGGTGAGTGACTCACTGAGTGACGGTACTTTCAGAGCCGTAGAGAGAGAGAGAGTTGCGACATCGCAATGACGGATCATGGAGCATATTGGACCTCCACTGACATGACTCTCTGTCTATACGGCTCTTGATACTTAGTTCGGGGAGTAGGCGGGGCTGCTGCTCCTCCGTTGCTCATCGGCTGTCCTCACCCACATCCGCAGCGCGCACCTTCTTTCAAACATGTCGTCATCGGCCTCATAAGGACACTCTTTGTAACACATTGCCCACAAAAGCGCACATTGACCTGATGCGGTCAGCAGCATACTAGGTTTTGACCTAGTCTTGTTGCATTATTCGCACGGGATAGCAAAAGAAGTAAGGCTATCTATCAGAGGTCCGTAGGTATGAAGTCAGGATGTGAGTCTCCTCCAGTATCCAGGGTGTTAGTAACGCCATTAAACTTCACCAGGTTCTCCAACCGTGCATAGATTGTTCTCATCATGGTGTCAAACATGGTGTCAAGATTTGTCTTCACCAACTTCACTCTGATCTTGGGGCTTGTAGAAGTCCTCCTGATGGACCACGTGTTTTTAGATTTTCTAAGAGAGTAACATTTATTATTTTCTGCATCCAGAACTCTCTTAAAACATTAAACATTTCTCAGGTTTATTTTGCTGAAATATCACCGCTAAGTTGACCACTTTATATTGAAAGTCTAATCTGATTTTATATCTAATGTTATCGCTTTAAGTTCAAAGTCTGACCAGGCATAGCTAACCACGACCGATGTTGCATATTCATTGTTGCTAACTTGCCTGCAGAGCCATGCACATGTAAAACACTGACGCTGCAGGATTACTTATATCATCATATATTAGGCATAGGGCTGCTGAGCAGGCTGCTGTCTTTAACAAAGAAGATCAGCTGGTACCCATATGTTGTATGAGCACCATAACGATTTAAAGTTGTTCTTCAGAGAATGAGGTTACAGTAACTTTGTGAGACACGAGGTGCTGCGGGGGACGACCTCTGCGGGTAAAAGTACCCAGACAAGCTTTGATTTCTCAGCACTGAGAAATGATTTATATAAATGGTGAGCGTTCAGTGCTGCAGCTGGCCCTGTTACAGACGTGTAGAGCACACACACACACACACACACACACACACGCATACATGAACACAGGTGCACCACATGTTGCTGCTTTGAATAGTTGCAGTGTAAATCTGTTGGACTCAACTCACTTCAAAACACAGCTTGAAAAAAACATGAATTCTTTAGCGGGGGTCTCCGCCTGCTCTCTGTTCTGTCTTTCCATTCTGCCTCAGGTCTCATAGCTTGTATCGTTAGCATAATCAGGTTTGAACTGATGTAAATTAAGATGTTTAATAGCTGCAGCTTTCATACTTTTAGCAACAGAAAGCTACAGTTCATAATTCATCATTACATAACATTATGTGCCTTACAAAACCGGTTGACAATGTGTTTTTATAGAGTCAGAAAAAGGCACAGAAGGGAAACAAAAACCTCAAATAAAAAGACTGAGAACATCTGAGATGCTGAAGACTGAAATCATCGTATATGACGTGTGTGTTTCAGTGAAATATGGCATTTCATGACTTCACGAATTATCGACGTTTGATGATTAATTGTCGCCCATTAAAGAAGCAGATTAAAGCTGAGAACAGACACAGCTGGAGGACCGACTACTGGAACACAATTGCTGCTATACTATGCATACGCACAAGCACACACACGCACACGCACACGCACACACAAAGGGTTACATCTTATTGATGATCACACACGTAGGCATGCTTTCAAACCACACATGCTCAGTTTTGGTACGTGTGTGTGCATAAAAAGGATCCAGATGCCAGTACAGAGGCCTGTCTGAGACCTGTGTGTGTGTGTGTGTGTGTGTGTGTGTGTGTGTGCGTGTTAAATAGAGATAATGAATGTTTTTTTGGTTAATTAAATGTTTCTACATCCAATTTGGAAACAAAATGAATCATTGATAGCTGTATATATAAAGAAAACTAAATTCAGTTTTTATTATTTTATATATTTTAATTTTTGTTTGCGTTTTAAAAAATAAAAATGTAGTTTTTTTCTCTTGTTTCAGTTTGATTCTGATATAAAACCATGAGCAGACTATTGTAATACTTTTAATTAGTTGACATCATCACTATGAAGTCATGTTAACAGATTATTTTCAGTTTATCTGCCTATAAATAAAAATAAACAAGGGGCCTGACGTTCACAGTAACTCAAGTTTCACTAGTCCAATAAAAACTTCAACATGTACTGCCGGCCTTCTCACACAAACATTTACAGGCTGTTCTCATTCACTGTTTGTTCTTACCACGAAGAGTGATGATATAATAATATCATAATTATGTGTTTATTTGGGGGTTATTTGGGTCATTTTAGTGTCTGCATGAGACGCGCCGAGGCCCAGGTGTTCAAAAGTCATCTGAACAGATAACAGGTATCTGATTGGATCAAATCTTAAACAAGGATTCTGATTTGGATCAGATCAGATAATCCAGTGTTTTTTAATCTGGATAAAACCTTCAGTTTGTGTTTAAACTTCTGAGAAGGGTTGGGATAACTTTCTTCCTAACATCAGGATGATCCTGATCCCAGCAGAGGAACTAAACATTTTACAGTGTAGTTTAGACTGTAGAGACCATGTTTAATTTTTGAGCTTGAATTGCTGCGTCACTACAGAAACATAGTAGATCAAGTAGATAAAGGCTGTAAGAAAATAAAGGATTTTGTCCCGATAAAATAACCCAACAAATAGCGAGAATATTTCATTTAAAGCATCTGTGAGGAACTTTCATTGTGTGGATTTTGGCGCCCCCTGTAGACAAAGTATGTATTGTGTACAGTAGCACCATTAAGAGCTCTGGTAATCTCGAAAAGTCTGTATCGGGATCAAGTTGATCAAATCCAGTTTTATTTTGAAAAACCAGGACAACAGGAAGCTGGATTAGCTGATCCCGGAGAGCAAAAAGTTTGATTTACAAATCCTGATTAAACTCTTTGAACTTTCTTGCCCAAGACCTTCACCGAGGGGCCCAGATTCAAGTCCTGAGAGAAATAAAAGGTTAAATTATTATTATAACTGACATCATGTTGTGTTTTCTAAACTTAACCTGCTAATTATTGTGCTTAAATCAAACCAAACAGACCGTAAAGCAGACAATAACCATGTTGTTTAAAAGAAGAAAACCTAGCCAACCCCCTTCAAATATTATTTAAAAATTATGCAGCCTAATAAAAGTGCTGTAAATATCTAACTGACTCATAACAGTAGCCTATAATATGACTCATTGTAAGGTAATAATCATCTTTAAAAGCAGGTGCACAGTTTTCCAGCAGATGTGTAACTCATCAGATCTCCACAGAGGAAGAATGAGAGCTGAAGTATGAACTGCAGGCTGCTGCCCTCTGCTGCACGACACCAGGCGGTGCATGTTCACTCTTATTCATCACATGACGCTTAAACATTTTCTTTATTATTAAAAAACATGTTCTGCTCTTAATTTTGGAGATCCACATTCTCAAAATACATTAAAACCTGAGCTTAAATAGCAACTCAGGTATTTCTACAGACGGGCCAATTTTTTATCCTCATATTTTCAAAGTGCGTCCACTACAAGTATTTCCATTGACAGGCTCAGAATGTTATTCAAAGTGTCTGGCAACATTACAGAAAGGGTCCCTACAGAGATAGACCTTTTTGTTACAGAGGAAGATGATTTTTTTTAACCACAAACAGACGTTACATCGCTCTCTTCAAACACACCAGACTCCATTTAGAAAAAGAGTAATTTTAATTTATGAGTCATGGGGATATCTGGTGAACCGCTGCCTTGATCTGATCATTTGTCTGTGATATTATGTGTTACACAAATATTGTGCTGGATCAAAACAATTCATTCAAAACACATTCACAAAAAATTGAGCCAGAGCAGCAACTGCCATGATCTGCAAGGTAAAATCACTGTTTTTTTTAAAGGAGTCTGGTGTGACTTCATTTCCCTCTCTGTTAGGTTTGTGTTGGACAAGAATAGCAGATAAATGTCGTAGTATGAAAATACTAATAGACCTCTTTGTGTTCTTCAAACCTGTTGGTATTTTGAGTAATAAAGGTGTCCAGTAGGTGGCGGTGTTGTCTGCACATTTCTCCATTTCTCCACTTCTTTCTATAGCACTGTGTGTCTTAAACTCTCTCTCTCTCTCACACACACACACACACACACACACACACACAAGCGTAGTACGTACAGTTTGTGAGTAATCTCTGCTGGAGGTGTGAGCATTAATCGCCTCCTCTGTCTCTTCCTAAGAGGTTTATTAACCCGCTGATCACGGCAGCTGCTCTGTGTTCCTGCAGGAAGATTCAGATCTGGGTCAGAAATAAACATGTGAAGGATCAGACGTCCTGCAGAGTTTTTTTATTTCTCCTCCATTTAACGCTGATGTCATCGGAGAGGCCCGAGTCGGTGTTTATTAGGCTGTTTGGTTCTGGGTCATGATTTATAACAGGGTTCTACTTCTTGCTGGGACATATTAACCCGACTGGATTAATGTGGCGTGAACTTGACTAAAGCTGACATGACATACATAAAGATACAGAACATGTTTGGTCTCTGACGTATCTGGAAGACTCATCATTGAAGGTTGTGTTTAAACAATAAGAATGAGAAGCCTAACATGTATAACGTAACGTGCTAACAGAAGGCTGTTTTTATTACGAGCATCGTGTTGTAATAGTCCCTTTAGTTCAGAATGGGACCAACTGTCGAGCATGAATAAACAGACACACAAACTAACGCTTGGCTGTGGCTTCATTTTGCAGGATAAAGACCGACAACGGTCCAGAGATGCAGCTGACAGGACCCTGACAGCGTTCGACCCCCCACAGCGTCAGCAGAATGAACTTCACTATCTTCAAACCAGCAGAGAGACAGAAAAATATGTGTCTGAGTGTTTTTTAGGACTGATAAACTGTGCTGCCAAAAAGGGTTGTTGAATGTTTTTGTAGCCAACAAGGACAAAAAGAGACAAATGAACAGACGGACCCAGAGGACGAGAGGAGACTCAGACAGAGACGAGGACACACTGGAGGGCGGAGAAGACAAGATGTTACAGGTGCCATGGAGCACAGAATGTTTTTATCCCGTGAGTACGTTTGGTAACTCCTATCGCCACGTGCACGTTGCAAGCTCTCACATACATGCCCCCCTGTATCTTCACTTGGCTGCGAAGTCTAAGCAGCAAATTCATATTCTGACTTCTTTGCAGACCTTATTTGCTTTTGATCATTTTTTGTATTTTAGCAGCTAACGTCAAACCTTAAAGCATCACAATGGGCCTCGACTTCACGGTGAGCAGGAGTCACTGCGGTTACACCCACTGAGTGGCAGAAAGCATGTGAGTGGCAGCACCAGCGTTCAACACTAAAAAGACTTAAAATAGGAAGCAGCTGTCTTGTGATTATGTTTTTACAGAAGACTGAAAGCCAAAGAAGAGAGAACAAATGGACCTCTGCAGTTCAGAGAAACAGCTGGAATCCAGGCTCTGAAATGTGGATTTGCCATTTTGTGTAAAAAAAATATGTTGGATTTTTGGGTGAAATCATACCATAAGTTTTTCCGTGGTTTCCGAATCCCGGTTCAGACGTAGTGGGCCTTTCTGTGTGGAGTTTGCATGTTCTCATTGTGCATGCGTGGGTTCCTTCAGGGAACTCTGGCTTCCTCCCACAGTGCAAAGACAAGCTCGTTAGGTTTATTGGTGACTCTAAATTGCCCGTATGTGAGCGTGAAAGTTTGTGTGGACTGTTCGCCAGTCAATCACAGGGATGACACATAGAGACAGGCAATCAAGTCACGTCTATTTCCTGTGCAGAAGTAAAAATAAATGAACCGACATAAATCCCGGCTTGAAGTACGACCAGGCGTTCAGGTCTTTTGTAACCTTCAGGCGCTCTGCTTTGTGTGCTTCCCCGGCTTTGAAATCAGGTTGATGTAAAACATGTCGACGGACCGCTTGTAAAGTAGTTTAGCATGAGTGTCAAGGTGGAAAGAAAAACTTAAATTAACTCAGGCACATGTACATGGCTGCACGGCTTTTCCCTCTGTCCTCCCTACAGGAGCAAAACATGGCTGGCTTTATACGGAGAACAACTGAGAGCCTACCTGTCGTCAGCCTACACCAAAAACCAATACGGGGTCTTCTTAATCAGACCATTAGACCAAGAAATGAACACTGATCCTTATTTTAACACTAGCTCAATTACTAAACTAAATGTGAATTTAACAGGAAAGTCTTGTCTTTAACATAACTCAGAATGCATGAATTGAAAACAAAGAAAACATGAAGGAAAAAGGAAAACCCCTACACTTGGTTATGTCACTGATGACAACAATATAAAAACCAGGAAATGCTGGGCCGGCCCCCTTTCCACCAGCATAGTCGCATGGTGACCTGAGAAACTTAATAATGTGACAAACATGGAGAAGTGGTGCGAAAGGAAGAAGGTCTCACCCACTTTGTCACACCTCTGTGAGGGCTGAAGGCGGCCATGTTGCAGATGGACTCAGTCCGACTGAGGGGGCGAGTTCAGTGGGACAGTGATGTCAGGGCACACCCTCTGTTGCTCGAATCTTGAAGGTCTGTTGCACACTTACAAAGCTTTTCCCACAGCAGACATCTTAATATGTCAAAGCAGGGAAACACAGGTGCAACTAAAACTTTATTAATGGCTTCATGTATTCAGGAGGGCACCTGTGTTGTGCTTCCCGGCTCACTGGCTTTAATGGGACTCTCGAGTGGACACGGCCATCATTAATGTTATTAGTTCCACCTGCGACTTCCACTTTTAAAGACAAGTCACTCAGTCAGTGCTGGTCCTTCCTCCTCTGTGGAGCTTTTCAGAGTAAACTGAGTCAAAAACGTGCGTCACACAGGAGGATTTCCTGCAGCTTTAAGAGGCCGTGAGCAGGAAAAAAGTCCTCGAAATAAAAATAAATAATGCAGAAAAAAACTTCAGAATACTCTCCATTGTTCCCTCACAAGTACACAGACTCACACGGCCTCCCTCCTGTGAGAGTGTAAAGCACAAAAACACATTACAATGAGACATTTAGAGAGGTAATATATCCTGAAGCTTTTTAGCCTTCATGTCTGACATGCTGCTTGTTTTTTTTTACCTCCGATCTTTATTGTTCTGCTGCTGTTAACGTGACGAGGTGTGAGAGGAGCTTTTGTTCCACAGGAGACAGAAATCTCAGCACCTGCCGGAGTAATCGCTATTAATCAAACAGCTCATCAACCTCATGCAGATGCAGCAGGGTAATTTAGAGTTATGTGCCAATTAAAATCATAATTAATGTACATTTAACTGAGAAAAGGTTGTCTGTCTGCATGTTTCTCTCCTACGTTTACTGGGAACAAAAAGAAGAGCCGGGCTGAGCGGTGGAGATTCAGGGAAAGTTGTCCTCGCTGTGACGTGAGCGGTAAACTCAGTTGTTCCTCGACCCCTCCAGGCCGGTTTACGAGCGGTGGGACCCCCGGCTTTGTGTGCTCCGTCAGACAGAAACAGGGCGAGTGGCGGAGCGCAGCAGCCGGTGTCAGCTTTATGTTTTAGCCGGCGCTGTGTGGAAACGAATTAAAAGTTAAGTTAATTAACTACTTGAGTAAGTAGAGCAGGCAGGACGGAGCCAAATCAATTAGCTATTGGCAGGAGAGACGGAGCTGGGGGGTACGAGAGAGAGGGGTCTCTACCAGCATGAGCCAAAACACACACACACACACACACACACACACACACACACACTGAATGACTGCACATGCCACACAAAAACACAGACTCACAAAATGAGGACAAAATGCTTGTTAACACACAAAGAGAATATATTCATGACACACACACAGATAAGAAAAGAGACGCATTGTTAATAAGACTTCCTGTACACCGTGCACGTAGGGAAATAATAATAAATATGAAATATTTGTTCTCAGCTGCAGAGGAGCCTCGGTGTTACAGAAGGTGAGACCTGGCAGAGAGAGAGAGAGAGGCGGCTTAAAGACAGAATGGAAAACTCCTGCATGCTCAAAATAGTTTGTATTTTTTATATGATACTCCACCAAGGTTTTCAGACAGATGCATAAAGATGGCCGACGCGTCTCCACCTCCCCTCGTTCAAAAGTGAAGCCTAAACTCCCCGGAGCGGTCGCTGCCATCTTGCTCATTTGTATCCAGAGTGTGTGCTGTAGAAATCGGCTGGTGGAGCCGCAGTATCGACGTCCCGCCCCTTCCTCTATCCAAAACACACATTTACCTCGTGGCCTTGACGTGTTGGAGCCCTCAGGTGGGCTCAGTCTGCAGCAGAACAGCTTCTTGTGTTGGTCTGAAGCAGATATTCACGCTTATGGAAAGTTCAATGTCTGTAGTGTTAGTGTTAGTTACGTCTCCTCTCGCCGTTCCTCCTCTACTCTGCTGCTCGGGAACAGAGCGCTGCAGGAGCCCGATTTGTCAATAGAGCTGTCAATCATGAGGTCACACCCCCTTTTTATAGCATCAAATAACTAATAAAAGTAAACTTGTCAGAAAAATAAACACTTGTACGTAAATCAGTATGGTAAGAACTAACTATAATGACAGAAACCATGTTTGAGAAAAATGTATTTGACGTGTATTTAGATTCTGATAGCTGTGTCCCAATCCACGGGCTGCAGCCTTCAAGGAGGCGGTCTACGGAGGAGGCTCCATTCATAGCCATCATAGACCGTTGAAGCTGAACTGAAATGAGACGGTCTGGTCTACCCTTGCCTCACCAAACACCACTCCTGTTGCCTAGCAACAGGTAGCTAGCGGGCTAACTAGCTAGCATCAAATGTCAAGACTGAGTTGAAACCAATTTTATTTACATTTTAAAGTGGATTCCTCGGCCGTGTAAAAGTCAACATTGCATTTGAATTGGTGCACAATGCATCTAGGAATACGTAGGGCCACGAAGGATGCACCCGATGGATCCTTCGTGGCCCGGGAAACGGAGGACGCATTTGTCGGCTGCATCTGCAGGAGCCTTCGAATTGGGACAGCCTTCGACGCGCTTCTGTGACGCGTTTGGCCTTTAAATATGGCTATCGAAGGCTGCTATAATGCTATAATTTGACCCATGTCCCATCTGTTAACATAGAGGAGGCGGGCTTTATGACCTATACTGCAGGCAGTCAGCAGGGGGCGATAGAGAGGTTTGAGCTGTCATGTTGGCCATCTTTTTATACAGTCTGTGGTCACATCTGACACAGCCGCTGTGTTCGAAATGACATGCTATATACTACATACTACATACTATATACTATATACTACATACTATATATTACGTACCATATACTGTATTCTGCATACTGCGTTTGGCGGTAGTATGTATGGAGGAGCTTTTCAAATTCATTTTGCAGTATGCTATGCCAGGCGGAAGTAAACAATAGCCGCTGTGACGTTCCAGCGCTTTGCATTGTGGGATACAATAAGCGAGGTAGACTGATCCGATGCATACTGGAGATTTTTTCCGAATCAGTACGACATCTGGGCATTTTTGGCATACTGCACATTTTGCTTCTTTTTGCATACTACATACTACATTTTGGCAAAATCAGTGCGTACTGTTAGTATAGTATGGCATGTCCAACACAGCAAGAGTCCACCTTTACCTGTGCATGATGCCGGCTCGATAGTTATGCTGAATGGCACCTTGTGTGTCTGAATGAGACAGTCAGAGCTGCATCACTGTGTTGGTATCAGACGACTTTACACACACTCAGATGCACACAAAGGCACATGTACACATACACACATAGACTAGAGAAAACCAGAGGGGGGTCTTAATTAACAGAAGAGCCATTTGTATTTCACACTTCACTGATCATCTCAGAAACACACACACATAAACACACACATATACACACATTCATGTATGTGGGAGTGAAGGTCATTTACAGCACATGTGTAAATTAATGAGAGAACACACATGCAGTTATTGTGTGCTCAGAGCATACTGTACTGCATGTGTGCGTGTTGGTGTTTGTGTGTTTCTGCTCGTCTATTGGTATAAATTTAATCTTATTATCATTTCTGGCTGTGTGTTTTTTATTTTTATTTTTGTGACCGGTTCAAAGGAAAAGAGGAAACATTGGCAGGGAGAGATCCAACAGCTCGGCAGGAGCTTCTGTCCTCGTTTTAACATCCTCCTCTCCTTTATATCCTCGTTCAGCGAGAACACAAAATAAAGTTTAGAACTGGAACACCGAAATACTCCCTCACCACGTCCACTTCCTGTCTATCTGCCTGATTACACACAGATATGGCCTACAGTACACATTACTACATTTTATTTTCAAAACAGTAAATGGATTTAGGATGTGTTCTTGGCTTGTTGGAGCATTTAAAGCAGTCACAGCTACAGGAGCTGTAGCATCATAGATCAGCCATCAGTGCTGTCTAATGTTGGCCACAGGTCTTGAGAGTTGGATGTTGAGAAACAGTCACAGTTTGGTTAGTTTAAAGCACCAAAACTACGTGGTTAGGTTTAGGAAAAGATCCGACAAACTAATCGTATCGTTTAAATGAACTTCCTGACTCTAACGCAGTCATCCTAAAGTGTGTCTCAAGACTGTCCAGAGAATTTAAACTTTATTTATTAATAATAATTCTGTTTGTACAACCAGAACCTGCTGCTGTGGAGAGTTATTTCCTCTCACGCTGGCGCAGATTGAGGTGTGGTTCAGCGGTGGGCTACAGGCTTTGTGTTGTGTTTAAGTGCAACTTCCTGCCCGGACACGGGATGATCAGCCTTCGACACTGATTGTTCTTTGTCGTCATTTTGGTGACGCTGTTAGAGGTTTTAAGGTCACGTAACTAAAACTTCTTCATGTAAAGGTCAGGGTTAAGGTCAGATTTTGGTTTAGGTAAACACTTGTGATGTGTGATTGTGATGTAAATCTTTGGAGTGGCTTCATATCCCTAAAATCTGCACAAACTAAGTTTGAGCGATTGTAGAAGTTTTGCTCTAGCTTTTGTGGTTTTTATTTTACATCAGTTTAAATGTAAACGGATTTTGCAAACAACAATCCCCCACCTTATTGTCTTTGCCACATTTTAACCTGCACATGAGGTAACTCGATGACCTCATCAACGAACAAACACCACAGAGGCCTAAGGTTATGTTTTTAAAAAGAATGACGTCGCTATTGAAGTTATTATTGAAGATCAGTTTAAACAGGATTATGCATACACACACACATTCAGAATCAGACACACACACACAGTCTGCAGGTGTGATCTACTTCTAAGCAGCAGATCAGATGTTTGCTAAACGAGTTAGAGTTAATCTTCTGACCAGGCGGCTCCAGTCAAACACTAACAACCTTTAACAGGTCGCGTCAGGGCACACACATACACACACACACACACACACATACACACACACATACACAAACACACACACACAGAATCAATCAGACTCTCTCATTCTGTACAAACCGGCGGGCGTGTGGATTCAATATTCCTTAATGGAGTCCTTTCACACTCATTTTAAGTCGTCCCATCAAGATGTCTAAACCAGTTCTTCTTCTCCTCCTCTTCCATCGTTCTTTCTTCCTTCTCTCCCTCCAAACAAATTCCCTTTGCTCCCTTTTAAACACTTGAAAATGTCCTTCTGATCTGATGCAATAAATGATCTAAACTATCCTATGGATGCAACACAAACCACCATGTGAGTAGAAAAGTTGGAGTTTGCGGCCCCATGAAATGAATGTCTTTACTATGTTAAAATAAGCAGGAAACCTGACATCAAGGTCTTTTCAAGACTAAAGAATCACACATCAATGAAAATGAGCTTTAAAAAAAATCTAGAGTCTTAAAATTGTGCAGCCTGATCTGAATAATCAAACTCTCACTTTTCTTACAACAATACAAGTTCATTAGCAGCCATGAAATTACCAAAGACAACTGCACCAACAGGGACTGATGCTTTATGAAAGACATAATACAGCTGCTCCAGCAGAGCGAGCTGCGTGAGGCCGTGAAATTAAAGCTATAATGCTGTTAGAAATAAATCAGTCATGTACAAACAGAGAGAGATCACATGAAAGGCCTTTCTCCATCGTTCAGAGTAGAATAAAGAGTTAAATTTCAATTCATACCATGTAAAAAAAAGGCAAAAGAAAATGCAAACTAATATGTGTATCCATTTGGGTTGAAGCGGCCTGATTTACAAGTTTTCTCTCTGAAACAAATTTAACTCAACTGACTGAATGAATCATCCGAATTTGTTTCATTTGCAAAATTCAAAAGAAGCTGATTTCTTTTTCAACATTGTGTGACACTGTGCTGCAAAAGCCTTTTTGCATCGAGTTTCTCCTGAAGTCCTGACACTTCCTCAGAAATTGTAGAACCAAACTCCATTCAAAAAACAGTCATTTTAAAGTAGTTTTCTCGTCGTCCTCCAGACAGACCTGACAAAGCATGAAGTCAGACTTTTTACAAACCTGCCTCATGATGTCGTTATTTCAGCATCCATTCAACCTGTTTATTGTCATTAAATCTCAGTAACATCTGTTTCTTATGGCTTCATAGCGCTGTAGTTAGAAAAATTTCAGCCCATGTGTGACTTGCTTGATACAGTGAAACTGCCACTCAGCGGAGACAGATGGACAGACGCTCCACAGCTGAAACAGAACGCCGGTAGTTGGTGTCCATCAGAGAAGTCCTGGTACTGATCCTAGCTAACAGCTCATCACACTGGGCACTGGTCGGCCTCAAAGAGCTGGAAGCAACAGGAGAGTTCATCCAGACACAGAGTCCAGAAGATTTATGTCCAGAAATTCACTTTGCTTTCGGTCCAAACACATCTCAGAATTTGATCGACATGATGGCAATAATTTTGCTGGAGTTGGTTTTTGTGTCTCTTGTGTCAAATAAAGCTTGTATCCGCCAAGGATGGGGTTCACCTTTGAGAGCTGATGGGAATCCTCTGCTGTGACATCACAGTTTGGGATGTGTTTAAAAGCAACTTATTTAACTGAACCTGCACAGAACCTTTACACCGGAAAGTATGTTTTTGTTTGGTCGATTTTTGCTTCATATCTCAGTCTGATTCTGTTGGCTGCAGCGTCATGAATCCTTTTTGCCGCCAGCTCACAGTCTCTGTTTGGCAGATTGTGTCATGAGTTTTTCCAACTTGTCCTGGTAAAATGATAATAATGTCAGTTTCCGGGGCCGCTGTGCTCCTGAACTGTTCGGTTTCCTGGTGCTGCTTTGGAAAATGTGACAAAAAGTGTTGATTTCTGGAGCTGACAGGTTGTGCTAATTATAATTCAGCTCCATGTGACATCGCTGTTCGGTTGCCTTTTTAATTGTGATTAGTTTCCTACGTGTGAGCTTTCATTTGTTTGTCTGTAAAATCAGTCTGTCTGGTTAGCAGCCAACTCCTCATTATCCTCCTGCTTTTCTCTTTGCATGAATCCCTTTGTGTTTCCATGAAACCTGCCTTGTGTCTCTTGAAACCACACGATAAGGCAGGGGAATTAAAATCCACCTTTTTTAATAAGACGCCCTTTTAATTAATTCTTGGTAACTCATGGTAAAAAAATAATTGAAAACTAAAATAGAAAGTTGGCATTTTGAAAGTAAAAACTAAAACGAGTGGATGCGGAGCGGGTCTTCCCCGCTCTCCTCTGTTAAAGAAGATCTGTAGCATTAAAGAAAGATAATGTGAGGGTGGGAGGGGTCATCCCTCCGAGGCGTGCCGCCGGGAGAAAAGGATGATTAAATTGAAAAGTTTAACAAGATTTTAAGCTGAATAAGCAATTTGATATCCACTTCCTCCTGATTCTTTTCCCGTGGAGTAAATTACCTCGCACGCTTGGCAGGAAGCTCAATCAATTATGAGAGGAGGAGGAGGAGGAGGAAGAAGAGGGATTGTTTGAAGAAGGTGCCTCTATTATAATTTTTGTAGCTGATTCCAAACTCCATTCAACACACAAGCCGCTTTTATAGAGATGGCACAATGACGGCATCAATAAACCGTCATTATGCCAGCCTTTGTTTCTTTAACACAAAACCAGTCTTCTTCTTTTATAGGGACAGAGCACGTTAGTGAACATCAGTGTAATGAAACAGGATGTTAACATGTTCGAGTTAGCTAGAATGCTGATCGACATCCCCAGCCTAAAGGCAGAAACGTTACACGTGAAAATGTACAGATACAAATATATGAAACACAAGTAACAGTCAGTCAAATAAAAGAAAGTTAAAGTATGAAAAGACAAAACATCAATTTTCATCCGCTTATCCAGAGTCAGGTTGCGGTGCCAGCAACGTTTCCCAGCTCCCCCTGTGGGATCCCGAGGCGTTCCCAGGCCAGGTGGCATATCTAATCCCTCCAGCGAGCTCTGGGTCTGCCCCGGGGTCTGATCCCAGTTGGACGTCCCCAGGAAAACTTCTAAATGGAGGCGCCCAGGAGGCATACTGATCAGAACACCTCAACTGGCTCCTTTCAGTGCGAAGGAGTAGCTGCTCTAATCTGAGCTCCCTCCGGATGTCTGAGCTCCTTACCCTAAACACAAAATAAAACATCAGGTAAAATAAACAAGAATACAGAATGTCTAAAATAAAAGAAGGGCAACAGACATAGAACACAAATTAAAACTTAAATTCTTCTGTGCTACCCGAACGCTTGTCCAGTGCAAGTTAAAACATCGACTCGGTTGTTTTTCTTTGCCGCTTTCTTACAGGTGGAAAAACATTGCTCAACCCCACATTCCTACTTTGTACCTTTCATACAGATTGTAGGGGAGGATTTAGGGCCGGGTTCCCTCTACTACAATATGGGCACGTCTGTCTCCATGAATCCAAGATGGCTGCAGCTAACAATAAACTCGAGGCTTCCAACAGTAGTCCAAAAACTAATGGGTGATGTCATGATGATCTCAGGACACATCACCACACTGTGTGCTAACACATCCTGCACAGGTGTGTGTGTGTGTGTGTGTGTGTGTTCTTTCATTTATATCTGTGCTCTTCTCTGTGCACACACTTCTTGTATAGTGCACGAGTGTGTGTGTCAGAGGGTTAAATGTGTGTGACCATGCGAGGTTTGGGGTTTCTTTAAATATGTCAGCGCTAAGACATTGTTTGTACGAGCCTCGGGTTGAAGTGTGTGTGTGTGTGTGTGTGTGTGTGTAAGTGTGTGTGTGTGTGTGTGTGTGAGGTTGGTAGTGTGAAAGTCAGCTCAGCCAAACAGCCTGGCTCAAACAGGATCAACCACTAATCCTTTATCTGCTTAGCCATGGAGGTGGCAGTCAGCGTGCGTGTGTGTGTGTGTGTGTGTGCGTGTGCGTGTGCGTGTGTTTATGTGTGAGTGTGTGTATGTGTGTGTTTGTGTGTGTTTGATGAACTTGAAGGGCTCTACCTAGTGTTTGCAAGTGTGTGTATGAATGTGTGTGGGTGTGTATAATAATTAATGACTCTGGGGATCAGAGAGAAGGAGAGAGAGATGCTCTTCTGACCTTCTGAAACATGAACACACTGCACTCTGCCTTCCTCTCCATTAAAAAATGTTAGTTATTGGAATGAAATCAATCTTAACAAATATTCTGTGCTGGAAGTTTCCACCAAGAACTTCTCCACAATGCGTCAAATGTTCTATCTAATGCTTTTATTGATGCCAAGCGCTGCTACAATAACAAAGAGTATGCTCTAGACCTGCTCTTTATTTCATGAGATAAATTTTGCTACGTTTTTGCGCCATGTAAGTGAACTCTAAACAATTTACATTCTTAAAAAAGCTTTTGAATCTGCATCTTAAAAGTAACGAAAAGATGCAGAAAAGAATGAAAGTCAGAGGAAATAAATAAAGGTAGGTAGGTCATTAATAAACATACTAAATATCAGAGGACCCAACATTGAACCCTGAGGTACACCAGCATAATTTCTAAAAAGGCTAACTACCCAAGCAGAACAGCCCGGACACACTGCAGGTAGCTCTGGTTGATGAGTTTAAGATGTAAACATCCATCTATCCATCCATTATCTATACTGCTTATCCTGTTCAGGGTCGCAGGAGGCTGTAGCCTATTCCAGCTGTCATTGGGCGAGAGACAGGGTTACACCTGGACAGATCACAGGGCTGACACAAAGAGACAGACAACCTTTCAAGCTCTCATTCACACCTACTGGCAAATTAGGGTAAAAAATTAACCTAGCAAGACACGAGCATGTCTTTAAACTGTGGGAGGAAGCCGAAGTACCCGGAGGGGACATCCACTGGGAGAACATGCAAACTCCACACAGAAAGGCCCCCTACATCTAAACTGGGAGTCGAACCAGGAACCGTCTAGCTGTGAGACGACAGCGCTACCCAGCAAGATGTAAACATGAGTTTGTTCATATTATTAATATAAATAATAAATATCAGAGGACCCAACATTGAACCTTGAGGTACACCAACTTAGTTATGAACCATTTGTGAGGTTTAATAGTCTCTGTGAGCACAATGTTTTTTTAAGGCGTGACTATATGAATAATTACATAAGGTAAACAAAGTAAATTTTACCTCAGCATTTCTCCTGTTTTCAATTCAACTTCATCCAAACTGTTGTTTTACTAACTTTTAAACTTCTTTTTAGCATTTTTGATCAAGATAAATATGTTTTGTCCATTTTACGGTCTGGCGGGAAGAGCAGTGGGAAGTCTTTTTGTCTGTTAATGATTGCTTTCCTGTAGAGCATAGACATTTTTTTTTAGCTTTATCTGCTACTGGTTTAATGATGAAGTTTAATATCTGTAATTCTTTGTCAAACTGCCTCCAGCTGCACCCGATGCACAATATCAGAAACATCCCAGTAATTGTTTTATCAAAGCACAAGTGTAACTTAATGCTAATAGTTTGTAATGACACGATCAGCAATTGTATATGGCTGAATATGGGTGTTCACACACCTTTGGTCATAAATCTGCACACACAAACACACACACACACACACACACACACACACACGTTGAGTGTTAAGGCGGAAAACTGTGAAGTGTGTGTGTGAGTGAGAGAGCAGGGATTAGTATTAGTAGAGAGGATTATCCAGTCGAAGGACTGCCTGCCTCACTGCCTGCCTCTTTCTCTCTCTCTCACTCTCTCTCTCTCTCTCTCTCCCCCTCCTGTCTCTCATCCGTCGCAGCGTTGAAGAGGTCTTAGAGTGCCAGGCGATAAAGAGAAAAACCAACCATGGGAAGCTCACTTAGACACACTCTTTGAACATCCACCTCCTCCAATCTGTGCCACCTCCACACTCCACTCGTCTGCTCCTCCTCCTCCTCTTTCTGCAGCCTTCTCTCCCCCTTGTCTCCTTATTTGCTTCCTTCACTACTTTCCTAGTCGCACGTTTACTTTTCTCTCTTCATTTTTTGTTTGTAGTATTTGGTCTTTTTCATACAACCACGACATTTCTTCACACTGTATGACAACATTTAAACGTCCTACTGTCCATCCTTTCTAAAACAATTCTTACCTTTAACACCATTTATTGATCGTTACGTTACATCTACAGCAGATTATTTTATTAGTATTAAATATACAGAGTGGGGGTAATATAAAAGAGAATGCACCTTGTAGCATTTAATTCTGCTCTTTAGCCTGTTAGCTCCTCCACGCTCTGCTGTCATAATAGCTTATGTAAAGGTTTGGCACGCGTCCCTCCGTGGTTAACAGGTTTAGACACCTTCTGATCCTCCGCGGGCTTAACTCCTGACACCAACACAGCCTGTACTTCTCCATGTTAGGGCTCCCAGTGGGGACTAAAAAGGATTCACCTCCCGTGACACACAAACACACGGATACATGTCTGCTGAAGCTTCCTTTAACAACACACCGGGGTCTTGTCGACTGTAAACCAAATCTGCTGGTTTCGGGGAGTTAGTTGTCTTAAGTAGGTGGAGAAAAAGGATATTCTCCAGGTAAAAAGTCCCATGTGTGGCCTCTAGAGCCTTCATATCCACGAGTGCCAAATATTAAACCATTGCCAGCGTACTTGTCTAAGGCCTTCATGCCAAGAATGCAGCAGTAAACTGAACAAACATAATGGTAATGGACAGATCTGGCCCGGTGGTCAGAGAGGCTGTTCTGTAATGGAAGGCTGACAAGTTTAATCTCCCAGCAGCCAGAGCTTTGCTGGCTGAGAGTGAGTTCACATAAAGAGGCTTATTTGGACTGATTTCAAGCCACTGAAACTGGTTAGCTCCAAAAATGTGCCCCATCACACCTGTAAATGCTCCTGCTCCAAGGGAGTGTTTGGTTTACACCTTTAGGGAGAAGAAAACACGTGCAACTATATTTCATGAACCAATAATTAAGTTTATTTTAAGGGGAAACCTCCTGGGCTGAGAGTGCCAAAAACTGCAGTTCCTCTCTTATCCACTTGAGGCTGTCACCAGCAGTGACTCAGTCCCCATAGAGCCCCATGTTAAAATATCCAACTTTAAGGCTTAAAGTGATGCTTCATTAGGGGCGTGGCCTCTTTGAGTGACAGGTGGGAGCTGCTAGCTGTCTGCTAGGTGTCACCTCAGGTAATTCAGTCACTGAACTTAACCTCTGGGCTGTGTTTGTGCTGTTGGAGCCTTTTGGAGAATTTGGTGCCTTTATGGTCACAAATTGAATTTTTTTTGGAAGATTTTTTTTTATTTGGCCTTTTGTCTTTTTAGATGGGACAGTGAAGATATTACAGGAAATGTGGGAGAGAGAGAGAGGGGGGATGATATGCAGCAAGGGCTGAGGTCGGAGTCGAACCAGCGGCCGATGCAGTGAGGACTTTGAGGACTTGCCTCTGTATACGGGGCACCTGCTCTACTGATTGAGCTAAACAAGGTCCCCTAAAATCTATTTTTAAAGTTTCAAAATATACATTAATATAATTATTTACATATTCCAACATTTGTAACTTTGAATGTGAAACCTGCAGCTTCTTTTAGCAGTGAGACTTCATTATAAACCCATTGAGGGACTGACTGCATCAGACACATTTTTACACTCACTTAAGAGCCATTCACTCTTACAGCGGGATTGCAGCTCATTAAGCTCATTCACCTTCTAAAGTTAGACAGACTAGAATTAGACTTGTTTTTCAGCACCGGCGACTAAATCTGCCAGCAAATCTCTGATCTGGCAGGACGACAAACCTGTCCAATTAACCAGCGATGTGTTCGTCGATCCTGAACAGGAGTTCAGACTTTGTTTCCTTCAATGTCAACACAAAGAAAAACCTCCCTCTCCTTAAATGAATGGGGGACACCAACGTCAAAACGGCTGCACACATGTAATAGTGCTCCAAGAGTAAACATGATTATCCTGTTGATATTGATACCCGTGTGAAAGTGATGTTTGTTCTCTCTGCAGCGAAGGAAACACTGGTGCAGTTAAAGCTGCCTGTTATTGTATATCTAAAGCCATTAAACAGATTAACCTGCTGTATAGTGCAGCGACCTGTGACTGGCAGTCGGATAATCTATAACGAGTGTTAATCAGATTATATAATTGCACTCGTGCAGGGCTCGCAGCGCTGTGAGACTCCAGGTGTTATGTACACTGACTTGTTAGCCACGTGCTGATTATTGTTGCACATCCAGAAATCATATTTTGAAGCATCTCAGACCGAGCTGCTGTACGCCTCGGTATGATGTCAGTCACCTGTCACTCAAATAATTCATCTTTTATTTCAAAGTTGAAAGAGACCATGGACTACAATGGACAGGCAGGACGTGGGGGGTGCATTCTAATTGGCTGAATGCATACAGACTGTGGGGCTGATTAACCTCACCTGGTGGTGACAGGTGTACATTAAACCTGTCATGTTTGTTGCTCCTCAGCTCCACCTGATGTGTTGGATTTGTAATGAAGATTATTACAAGCAGTTCGAATAGAATAGATGTTTACTGGCATTTGCACAGGGCAGTACAGGTGCATTGGAATGTGTCTGTGTTGCTCCTAGAGTCAGCTTTATTATAAACATGCATCTTTTATTGCACATATCTGTTATTGCACTATTTTTGCACATTGTTATTTTTTCACATTGTTGTTGCACTCTGAGATAATTAACTGTACATCAAGTAGGTGAGGTCGGGGGTGTGGTACTTCCTTCCTTCACTTTGGAGTTTTCCTCCTATGTACCTTTTTTTACACAAGAAACTAAAGCTTGGTGAGCTTTTCCTTTAAACGTCTTCAAACGTCATCAATATAAAAATGTATATATTAATGTATTATCAGATTATCAGATATCTGATTAAGTTCAGATATAAGTCAAAGTTAACGGTTTTTTTTAGCATATATCACTCTCGAACTTGTGTCTATTTTGGGACACGGAGCAGTGAGCTGTGTTTAATGAGTCTCTGCTTTGATGTGTGTGTTTCTCCAACAGTCACTGGTCGGCTGAGGGATTGACGGGCCGCGCCGGGTCACAGCGTAGACTCCACGGTTCAAGCTAAATGGATTGGCTGCTTGTGTACGAGCTTGATGGAGCATAAACAAAGTGTCTGAGGTGAGGTGGTTTGTTTACACTCTGACTGATTGAAGTCAAGTGTAGAACATGTGCAGGGTGATGGAGTAAATCATCGCACAGGAGGAATTAATGAAAGAAAAAGACCCAGTAAAAAGACAACTGCTAACTGCTCAACATGAAAACACATGTATGATTTATATGCATTAATTTATCAGGACACTTATCAGACACTCTTTTGCTGTCACAAATCTCACAGCAGGTGAAAGTGGACTTCCTGTCAGTCACTCTGTGTGATAATGAGATTGACTGGCTGTGACACAGCAGAGTAAGACTCTCAAAAGTCAATACAATTACCTGCCTGCTTTAACCAGGTAATGTCCAGCTGACTTAAAGTTACAATCTGTTGGATCGGTAGTTTTTTAAGTTTTAACAGGGGAATAAAAGTAAAAACTACATCTTTAGAGATGTTGCGAGGCATGTCCTACTGGATAAGAAATCGGCTGTTGAGGTCAAAATTTTGTGGCTTTTGGCACATTATATTTAATCATATTTACTCACCAGAGTTTTTGCACATGTACCTTCTTTTTTTTTTAATAATTTGTGAAATATTGAAAAGGGGAATTATTGTCCTTTTGCATGTTAGCTTAGTCTGTAAATAGTAAAAACAAGTACTTTAATGGACGTACTTTGATCGGGTGCATTTCTCCTGAACGTATAATCAGTCCTTCAGTTCAGGAAGTTGTGTTCCCGCAAATTCAACCAGTCGCTGCAACTATTTCTGGATCTGGCAATTTTGGCCAATTGCCGCAACTTTTCCGTAAATTTGACCAATGATCCTATTTCCCCAAGCGTGTGAAGTTATTTACACCACCAAAACTCAAAATATTGATCCCCTGAGGTCTGCAATGTCATATAAACATCAGAGGGCATCTTTTACTGTAGTATTTACTTGTTTCTGATGTCTGTGTCAGCGCTGATCTCGTTAAGCAGTGAGATAGTAATCCCTGTGTCTTATCAATGGTTTTATGCTTCCACAGCAGCTGACAAGAGCAGCGTAAATGTAATAAATAACTTGTAGATTCACCTTCACACATGAACATAACATTGAATGTGCACATGCAGTGAGAATGAGCATTTTATGGCTTTTATTGACTTTGTTTATTGTTTATTGACTTTGTCCTGATACTGAAATCAATTGAAAGTCTGAAACACCTCAACTTTCATTGCAACTTTTTCAAAAAGCTGCTGCGAAATCAGGCATTTTAGGCCACAACAATCACAGAAAACGCTGCAAAATCCTGGAGGGACTGTATTATGTTGCAGCCAGAACGGCCTGTTCAATGCTGCTGGCTGAAGACATCTACTGGATCAGTTCCCAAAATATGCAAACAAAAGAGGGCCTAGGTTCAAACCGACAGGAATTGCCCTTGAAATTAATGATAATGGAGGCTTTAGAATTCTTCATGACTCTTTAAAACCTGCAGTTAACTCACTGCAGTACATCTGAAATGTGCATGAGAAGAGCAGAAGAAGAGTTTTGATGTAGAGATGAATTAATGGTCGGTCAGTTGAGGCTGTGACTCAGGTGATTAACACTCTGACCCTGGCTGTTTGCCACCTTAATGACCGGAACTGCTGGTCCCACTGGGGCAGAATTACAGGTGCAGCTATCTTAGACCGAGTCTATTTCCACTGCTCCTCAGAAGGTATTCGTGAGATGAGAAGCAGGATGTGGCGTTGTTAATGCTGTGATGCAACTTCTCAAACTATTTAAATGACTTCAAATTAAATGGCTTTGCTTTAATTTCACTTCTGCATCTTTTTTATTTAGAAAGAAACACAGGACACAGAATTATAGTTTGTTTTTAGTTAATTATTTTAAATGTAAAAGAGGGGGATTAAGGATTGTGTCTTTGTGGAGTCCACTTTATGCTTTAAGAGAAAGTGCACCTCAAAGAATCTAAGCAGAATATGAAGGGATGGGATCTCTGATTTGATTGGATAGTGTCTGTCTGATTAAATGTTTACATAAAAAAGGATAAAGAAATAATCTGTTGAACAATCAACTGACTTCAACAAATCTTTTTATTTACCTGTTTGAGTCTGCTGTCTAGAGTCACCACCTGATTGGTCAGTTTAAAGTGGGAAGGCGGGCTTTCATAGTATTTATATGAGTGAAAAGGGGGCGGGGCAGACAGATTCAAAATGGAGGGGTAATGTTGACCCTCCTCCATGATACCTTTCATGCTGCATACATAAATGTTGACAGTGGTGACACACACTGGCCTGTGTGGCCTGTACAGCCTGTAGCTGTGGTTGAATATTAAGCAGACTGCAGATGGAGCACATTGAGGAGGTCATGTGACAAGACAACATATCCAGGCAGAGAGTGAAAAAGGTAAGAACACGTAGGATGATTTCTGTGTGTTTGAACCTGGGCTGTAATTTTAGATATTTGTGTGTAAATGAGAGTTGGGTCTAAACTGTTTTGGAATTGCTCTTTGAGTTTGCCTCTGCTGCAAAGGCCGCAACTTAATCCCTACAGGTGATCAAAATGCGTCCACTAAAAGTTTGGACGCACTTGTTGTTTCCACTGACAGGCTCAGATTGTTATTATTAGTGTGTGACAACATTACAGAAAGGATCCCTACAGAGATAGACCCTTTGTTACAGAGGAAGATGATCGCTCTCTTCAAACACACCAGACTCCATAGGGAAAATCCGTAATTTTACCTTGTAGAATAGAGGAGTAGCTTGAGCAACACAGGCTCTTTGTGTTTGTTTTTTTGTGTTATTGTGCGTTACAAAAATATTTTGTTGGATCAGAACAAACCATTTTAACTCCAAAGTCACAAAATTAAACGAAAGTTCTTAACAGGACCAGGCAGCAGGGAAACAGCAACTCCTGTGTGCTACGAGGTAAAACTATTGTTTTTATCAATGGAGTCTGGTGTGTTTGAAGAGAGCAATGTGACGTCTGTTTGTGGTTAAAAAAATATCATCTTCCTCCGGAATATAAAGGTCTATCTCTGTGAGGGATAATTTCTGTAATGTTGTCAGACGCTTAGAATAACAATCTGAGCCTTTAACTTGGGTAAGATTTGTTATGCAAATATTTTGCTGATCCTTATTGACCATGTAAGACACAGAAGTGACATAACATAAAAAAACAAACAGCAGCAGTGTACCTGCTAAAGTTACCAGCAACACGTGAAGTTACTGTTTTTGTCAATGGAGTCTGGTGTGTGTGAAGAGAGCCATGTAACATCTGTTTGTGGTAGAAAAAAAATCATCTTCCTCTTTAACAAAAAGGTCTATCTCTGTAGGGATTCTTTCTGTAATGTTGTCAGACAGGATTATGTTGCCTGTTTCACTGCTGCAGGCTGACCTTTTGTACCTGCAAGACCTTTTGTACTTGTCTTCCTTACTTTTCTCTATCCTATGTTTCATTGTAATTTATTCCGAATGTTGGCAGTAATGTTTCAACTTTAATTTCAATATATTTTGGTACATTTTATACAGTTTAAGCTAATTTTAGGACAAGTTGCACAAATTCTAGATGGAGCAATAGTAACTTTGCTGCTTTATTTTCACACTGTGAGTCTCTCCACACGATAAAACTCTGACTTCAGAGGGAAACTCCATTTCTCTTACAATGTTAGTGGAGAAAAAAACATTATTGCAAACATTTCTCCAAGCTGCAGTTTATTATTGAGTGCTGACTTTTGTGTTGTGAAGCTGAATGTGGTCACTGAAAAAAGGTCCGTGTGTCAGTAGAGAGGAGCAATGGCTGAATGAGGCAACAAGAAGCACCTGAACTCCATTAACCCTCTGCTATGTATATCAGTGTCGGTGTGTAGCGGAGGCAGGGACGAGCACTGATTCTTTCTGTTACATTTCTGCAGTTGCATTCACGTCTCTGTGTGCTCCCAATAGAGGTGAAAGTGCAGCGCTGACCTCTGACGACAAAGAGAGATCACAGAGGGTCAGGATGATGCCAGCGACCTTGGGGAGAGCTTTATACTGAAGTCATGTCAGGGAAAGGAAACACTCCACAATGTTAGCACAGATAATTTAACATTTTAAATCCTTCCCTAATTTAATCTTTTCCTTTAAACTGTGGTTCAGCAATGAGTTGTGAATGAAGACCTATTTTTCCTCATGCTAGGCCCTTTAGCATCGTTATTTAGAGACTTTTAGCTCAGTTTTGTTCTCTTTTCTTCAACTGTTCCCTAAAGCTGTGCTAAATCAACATTTGGGAAATTAGCATCAGACTATTGAACCAGAAATTGTTCCACAGCTGGATTAGTCCTGACTAAAGCTGTCGGGTGTGAAAGCACCCGAAATTGCCCGTAGGTGTGATCGTGAAAAGTTGTCTGTCTCTGTGTGTCAGCCCTGTGACTGACTGGCGATCAGTCCAGGTGTAAGCGGCCTCTCGCCCAATGAGAGCGGGGATAGGCTCCAGCCCCTGAACAGAATAAGCGGTAGGCTGTAGATGATGGATGGACTTTTGAATATTGCTGCTTCCAGTCTTTGAGTCTTCATCAGTAAAGCCCTCCTTTCCTTTGCCAATGCAGGTAAACCAAGTGGGTGACGGACCGACTTGGCTCTTCCTCTAGCATTACGAAAGATACTTTAATACTTTACATTTCCGGTTACACCAAACAGGATGATGAGCTGGTTTTCCTCGTAATCAACCACCTGGGCTGATATCTCAGATTAACACACTTTCAAATGAAGAGAGCGTCCTCCCTCTCAGCATCCTGCTGGACGTCGTTCCTCAGGTTAGAGCTGCATGTTCTGCAGGTGACACTAAGCCACCGGGCTGCTTAATGGATTGACACTTCAGACATGTCAGCAGGGTTCAAATATAAATCATAACACCGAGTGGACGGTCCTGATGCATCTTTTTTCTTCTTCAATTATGATTCTCGTGCTCTTTTGTTCAAAGTCGGTGCCTCTTTCATTCAAGGCGTTTATTTCAGCCTTAGCAGGTGTTGCACGTCTGTAGGAAACTGTGAAAAGGTGTCACTAAGTCGATGGCTACTTAGATGGATTAACCTTTCCAGCCATGTCAGACTGGACAGCACACAGGTCACACACAGCTTGACCAAAGAGCCTCAGAGTTTTAGCAGCCAAACGCTTGTCACTGACATCACGTTGCTACTTAGAGACAGATACTTGTGCGAAGTATCCGTCCTGCAGTAACAGTGCAGCGTCCAGGCTGTAAACTTCAAATCAAAGAACAATACAGTGAAACATTAACTTTGCTCCGATGTGTAAATCAGTTCTTGCTGCTGCTCGTCGGCCATGTTGGCTGCTTCACTTTCATCCATGTGGCTCCAAGGTCTCCCTGCCGCTCACAGACATCACGTTCACTAGACGCCTCTCACATCTGTGTATATCTGTGTTTATGTACAGAATGTGTTTTCTTGCTCTGTGCACTTATCTGTTTGTATGTGCGTGTCTGTTTGTACAGTATCTCTGCAGAAGCCAACACCAGAGCAGCAGAGATGAGAAATAAATAGCGTTTTTATCTGATTCCTCCCTGATATCAGTTTAAGTAAAGAGGAGCAATATCTCTGCGACGCTCGCTTCTCTGAGGTTCACCCTGAAATAAAAAACAGATGAAGAGCGGAGAGCGGAGGAAAAAGCAGAGTAATCATATTCTGCTCTCCAACTGTTATTCAGTGTGTGTGTGTGTGTGTGTGTGTGTGTGTGTGTTTGAAAGAAAGCAGGTACATGTGACGGAGCTTTTATGAAATATAAACCTGATGTGTTCTGCTCAGTAATCTTGGTAAAAAGAACCATTTAAATATAATTTATTAGATTAAGTGCTCTGATTTAAGGCTCTGGAAATGTGTCTTAAAGTTGTAGTTGCCTTGTGGAGCTCTTTGAAGATAAAAACACCGGTTTATGGCAGCTTAATTTTCCCTTGTGTGTTCACGCAGCACCAAACCTGACTACACTATGAGTAACCTGCTAATTCTAAGGTTACGCTAACGCTAACAGCTCTTGATTCGTTTGTAAGAAGAGGTGGAGTGGAGTTAACCCAGTCGTTTGCAAAGGGTAACATTTAATAAATTATGTAGCAAAATTATACATCAGCTCATGAATAAACAGTATTTATCCAAATCTAAATGTTCAGCCGTCAACTCAGCTGGACTCTGCTCTATTTATATAACGCCTTTTATACATAAAGCATGCAGCCCAAATTTTAACCCTCCTGTCGTGTTTCGCGTTTCTCCCCCTTACTTTGGTGTTCCCGGTCAAATTTGACCGCTCTGTTTTAACTGCTCTTAAATTAACACAAAAACCATCAATCATTACCAAACACTTTTTTAGGCTGTAAACAATGTCTCAGACTAGTGATTAATGTGAATAACTGCAGTGAATATCCAAAGAATAGACACTGAAAATGTTTTCCAAAATGTATTGATGTTGTCTTCCACTTCTGAGACATCCTCCTGTATCTCTGGTTCAACTTCAGTCTCCTCTTCTTCTGGTTCTAAAATTGTTCAGTCTGAAATGTGTTGTCCTCGTGGGGGAATGTGTTGATGTGAATGGGGATGTTTTCCATCTGATGGATGAACATAATCTAGTGTTACTCATTAATTTGGCGGTCATTTTTGTAGTTGACTAAACCACTGAAATATCAATGAAAGTGGTGATCAGCAATTTTATATGTTCAAATGCCTAGTGTGGAGGATGTCATGAGACCTTGAGGCAATCAAATGTAAAAGACAATATTGATTGATGAAAGTTGTAAATTGGTCAGATTTGACCCGAACACGACAGGAGGGTTAAAGACATTTTGTTACATTTCTGCCTTGCATCAACACGGCTCTGGCTTTTGGAGCCCCTAAACTGAAATCTTCACACAGTCACATTCTCATAAGCAATGTCCAGTTAGACTTTTAAAAAAAACCTTTATCGACAAGATTTAATTACTTGTGTCAAAGTGTCATGTCATGTTTCCCTTCTGATGCCCCTCCCCTCTTCCTGTAGTCTTTAATCAAACATTACTCACAGAAGTGAACAAGCCCTTGATATTTTTAAAAACTAAATTCTCTCATGACCAGTCGTCTCAACAGTTAGGTAGAAAACACAGAAACATTCCTTTCTTTGTAATTTCCTTCATTCTGGCCTGTTAGCCCCCCCGTACAGACAGCGTATCAGTCACCCTGTGAGTGGTCCCATTAGGGGAGCTAGTCGTCTAATGGTGTCCTGTGTCAGAGAGGAGTTAGTCGTCTTGTTAGGGTCCGGGGTTCAATGGGGGGTGTGGTTCGTTAAACAGCTCTAATTGAAAGAGTCTAAATCAGCTCCTGTTGAGTCTGTCTGCAGAGGGAGAGGGTTGTTACTGGGCGTGTGAGGAAAAGTCTCATCTGCATTTAGAAAGCTTACACTTTTAGACATGAGTAATTTCAATTTAAAATTTGCTGTAGTTCCGGTAATATGTCGAACAGGTGAAGGAAAAAAGTTTTTTTCAAGATACTCTGGATACAGAAGGTACTCAAAGCATCTGTTTTAAAGTATCCTCAATGTCTGTATCAATGTATCCTCTAGCCTCTGTTACTAGGTACTCTTTAGGGCAGTGTACTCTTAAGGTACTCTTGAGCGACTGTTTCAAGGTTTTGTTTAGCATCCGTTTCTAAGTACTCTTCAGGGTGTATTTCATGGTACCGATTACTTTAGGTTTAAGCGACCCTTAGTGTTTGATGAAGGTGTTCTTTACTGTCTGGTACTGTGAATTTGTTTAAAATAATCTGAAGCGTCTGTTTGAAGATAACTCAAACTGAAATGATCTGTTTTAATTATAGTGCATAACTTTTCATAGGTGGAACAGTAAATGAAAGCCTGAACACTTAACACACTTAAAAAGACATAATTTATGTTGTAAATTATGTTTTTATAGTGTGTGTGTGCGTGCGTGTGCGTGTCGTGAGGACACTTGTGACGTGAACAGCCTCATTAACCTGTTTCCTCTGACTTTGACTGCATGACTCATCACCTTGAAGTGTGTGTGTGTGAGTGTGTAGACTGTGTCAGTGTCACGACAGGACGTTTGTGTCACTAAGTGTGTCCTCAGCCAGGAAACAGACTTCAGTAATCTACTATGGCTGAACAAACAAAGAAAAGATCGATGGCTACATACAGTCTAAAAAGGAAAGCGACCGTCAGCGAAGAAAATCAAGAGTTACAACCAGAGCCAACAGTGGACGTCTGGTTAAATTTAGTCGTTTGCACCCGCAATTCCTTTTAATCGCCAAAGGTGCGGCCAAATAGAACAAAACTTAGAACTTCAAGATCTTTGATGTACATGTGTTTTCCTGCTGCTGTGTGTTACAGACACGGATGAGTCTATCTGTTCACACACACCTCATCTGCTTCTGTGTGTGTGTACATATTGTGTGTGTGTTGGTTTAAATACCATAGGACGAACACTGATGGGAACAGTTGTATACCTGGACAGCCCAGCGCCTAGAGGTGGAAGGAAACAAATGTGGATAGGTGAAGTACATATAATATGATGAAATGTACTCTGATGTTAAGCTACTATTTAGCCCAGGTTACGCCAAACTTTCACTAAGGAACAAAACCGTTTTAGTAAGTTGCAGCTGTGTGAACTGATCCGGCCTTAACTCAATTTGTCACTTGGCCCGTAGGCCGGTTTTAGAACAAAAGGCATCTCACCTGTTTCCACAGCCAATCAGCGAGTAGGGAAGTCACCCAGTCACGTCAGAGACAAACTATCTCAGCTGAAAAGTTTGAGGAACAGCCCTGTCTCTATAACACTACGATTTGACGGCAGTTGCATTAAATTTGGTCCCTCCTCCTAGGCTCATGAGCGAGTGGAGGGCAGCGGTGGTCGAACGAGCTCGGGACTGGATGAAGAAAACAACGAATGACAGAAATGAAACCTTGTTTTCTGATTGTTTAACATCGGTTGTGTTCAGAGCAAATAAACTCTCACATCTCTCAGCGAGGAGGTAACAGGTTTTCTGTGACTATAACAGATGCAAATGTATCTCTGTCCTCTCTGGCCCCTCTGAGCTTTATGTGTGTACGTGTAGCTCAGCCCAGCTGAACAGATCAACACACCTGCAGCTCCATGCTGTAGGCTACATCCAGCACACAGACAGAAAGCAGCCTTTGAGATACAACAAAAATGTCCCAAAGAGGGAAGCCAGCCTAAAGATGGAGCTGTATTACTATTATTATTATTTAAAACTTGTATATTTCCTGTATATTTTGATTGCAGATCTTTGAATATTCCTTCCTCTAACTTTAAGGGCAGGATCACTCTTTTTGTGCTAACATTGGTAAAGTTGTTAAAGCTGAATTTGAATGAGCATGGAGGCATTTGAATAAAGAGGCCCAGCATTTAGAGAGCTGATCATCATGGAGATGCAGTCAGACACACAGAAGCATAAGAGCGATGATGAGGACGGAGCGACAGAGAGAGAGAGGAAGCCAGAGATGGAGAGGAGGTGATGATGATGAAGAGCAGTGGGTGTAGAGCCTCTTAGCCATCACCATGAAAGCAGCTTTTCCACTTGTTTGGGGAGCGCGGCTCTGCGCTCTAAATAGCTAAACATCATCTGTGACATCAAGACACCGAGGGCTAACAGGCTCTTAAACATCTAAAATTAGAGAGCAGAATGGGCGTCTGGTTTGTCTCTGCAGCCTACAGATGCAGCTGAAGTACAAGTACTTCTAATATCACATCCTGAACTCCTCCTGAACTTCATCTCCAACTTAAAACAGGAACCGGAAGTCAGTTTCTTTATGGTTTAACACTTTTTGTATTCTGAGCACTCGGTCGAGCTTAAAGCAGCTTGAAATTAGTTGCACAGGACGAATAGTTCTTTGATGAAGCAGCTGTTTCAGTTTTACCATCCTTTACCTGCAATACAAATGCAAATACAAATCTCTTTACATTTCCTGCTGCCAAACTTTGTCCCCGTCGCAATGGCAACTACTGGCTGAGCAAGGCAGGCCGGAATTACAGTTGTCAATGAGAACAGCATATGGTAAATGGACTGCACTTATAAAGCGCCCTTTCAGTCTTCAGACCACTCGAGGTGCTTTAACACTACCCATTCACCTCCATTCACACACTGCAGGCTCTGCTTCCGGGAACAAGGAAACTTCTTTCTGTTGGACAGGTAGGTGCCGAGTAGGACAAGCTAAGCGGCGGTTAGCATGCTAGCACAAAGCTAGCCGTGATGCTGTCGGTGTTAGCTCGGCGGGGTGGGCGTGTTCTCGCACGAGAGAGTGAGAGTGAGCTTCTGGTGACGAAGAGCCCAGGAGGAGGGGCCCAGTTTGAATGTGTTGTTGACAAAATGCAAGGAAAAATACTACTTATACCTTTTAGGGAATGTGGCCTTGTGGGTAATGTATGCATGTGCTGTAACTTGGCAGGTTTGTTTGGTTGTAAGGCGGTTGTGAGGTTCATGAGCGCTGTGAGTTCTGTTCACTGAGTTAAGAAAGCTCAAAGTTACCACATCTTGCAGTGCTTTTTTACTCGCACTCTATTAACACATATCTGCATTTGAATGAAGAGTTTGTATGCAAAGGGCAAGATTATTTGAGGTTGTAAGCTTTCTTTTTTTGTCGTTTGTAGTCTGAGTAGTATTGTCCAATTGTTTTTCAGCGGGCTCTGAATGTACGCAAGAAAACAGTCCATGTGGGGAGCAAAAGAGATGGGATGAATCGGCTGAAACCCATCAACTGTCGCCTGATGATGATTTAGCTTTATCAATTCCAATTCCAGAAATCTCTGACTGTCCAGTCTGACTGTTAACAATGAAGATGTTGTGGAAAAGGAAGTCTTGGCCCTGATTTCGTTTATGGCTTATCCAAATATCTGCTGGCTACATCAGAAAGCCTGAGATATGAGCTGTGTTTATGGATGTGTGCACATTTATTTGGCCCGTTTGTGTCTGGATTTTGGGTGATTTTGGCCTTTTTTGGTGTATCTGGTGAAACGTACGTTCAGTTGTGTGCTCCTGTTTTTCAATCATCCATCAGATGGACTGAGGCTGTGTTGGTGTTCGTGTGTGTCACTCTGGGGAATTAGAATAAATCCAACATGGGGATATTTCAGATCTTTATCAAACAGGGTCTGAGCGGTTCAGATGCCCTTGAGACACACATGTTCAAACACACACACATACGATCTCTGCGTGGACTCTCTCATATCTCATGTTTATGTCTTCATGCTATTATCTCCCGAGATGTAAGAGGCGACTTCTTTTAGATAACTTACCACACACATATCGCTTAGAGAAATACCTCACAGGTTGCAGCCTGGACCCATTAATGCTGTGTGTATCCATGACTTCATTTACCTATAAACGCCTGCCTCTTTGTTTGTGGTTATATGTGTGTCACCGTGTGTGTGTGTGTGTGTGTGTCCATGTCCTTTAACGTTCCAGTGGCCCACATGAGCAATGCAGACTGTGTGGCTACAGCAGACTCTCTATAAATCACGGTGACAAACGCCGGAGTCGTGCGCTGGGAAAACGGCTTGTTCCTACTGAAATGTCGGCGCTCTCACCTCCAAATACATATCTCTGTCTGCAGCACGACCGAGCAACGCCCTTGAAGGGAGACATGCACAAACACAGACTAACAGAGACACATGGGTACAGAACGCCGCTCAGTTAAAGCTTTCACTCACATCAACATCCCTCTGAGGCAGGAGGGATGTTCAAAGATCTACATATTTACTATAAGAACAGAAGTGCATCTTAAATTGTAGGGACTTACGGGGAACAACAGCTGCGGCCTACTGTAGAGGTCTCTTTTCATTTTGCACTAAAGTCCAAACTGTAATTTAATTTTGTGCACAAATTTAAACAATTGAAACTGCTGCTAAAACAGTGATAACATGTTTCTATAAGATGCAAGTCAAACATTATCTTCTAAGCTTGCCCAGGCGCACCGTTACGACCTGATGTTGTTTATAGGTGGAGGTCAAAGTTCATGAGTTCTCTATCAGACTGTTTCTTGGTTGCAGGCCTCTCATTCTTCTATGAATCTTGACGTTAACACACCTGGTTAATATCTCAGTGACGGTATGAGACTGGATCATATTTTATCAATAACATACGTTATGGTTTTCCTTCTGATGTCCTGCCTGAACTCTGTGGTTGACAGAGCTTCCCTCGCACACAGACTGTCCCCTGGTAGCTGGTTAGCTTAATTAGCTCAGTTAACTAGTTAGCTCAGAGTTCCTGGATTCTCCACCAGGGCAGTGTGGTGTCAATACCGCTCTAGTGTTTCACGGCCAGTAGGAGGAGGTTTGTCAAGCCGAGTTTAGGTGGGACCCAGCAGACAATAATGTCATTCTGTATCCTCCGAGTTAACACTGCTGACAGGGAAAGCAGCACTGAGGTGATTTTGCAGTGGACTCTGAAGCCGCTTTCCCACTGGTAAAAAAAACCCGCTAACACCCAGCTTTTTTGTTTAATGGGAAAGGTTACAATCGGCATTCAGACCCAGGTTAAATGACTCTGCAGTAGACCCGGGTACTTACCTTCGGCTCGATCGGCATTGATGGGAACACCAAACCCATGTCAACAGGCTAATCTCCCACCCCTCTCCGGCGCGATGCTATGCTCCGTCGGACTCCTTGTCATCTCAGCTACAAATTCTGCCCGTCTTCGTCCCAGCAGCGCTTGAACATCGTTCCAAATTTGTCGTGTCGAGTTTAATAAACAGACTGAATGGCAATGGGAAAAGAGACAATTGGCATCTATAAGCAGCTCTTCCTTGGTCTGAAAACCCTGTGTCAACACGATAAATTCAGGGAAAGGGGTAAGAGTCTCGGGACAATGAAGATGGCACAGTTTAGCCCCTACGTGCAAACAACCTCTGAGCTGACCTCACTTTATGTGACAGTGACTGTATGCTAAAAGGCTGTCTGGTTACAATGGTTATGGATCATGCCTGACTATTTACCACATCTTAATTCTTTGATTAACCCAAAAGCATAGAGAGACTATCTGGAGTGAAAGACAAAGCATACAGGCATGCTGCAGCTAACAGGTGACTTGTTTGTGCAGCATAATGCATGACAGAGAGAACAAATGGTCTTTGATTGAGACGTGATGTATTCCACGTCCTTAAATAGAGAGAGATTGTATTTTAAAGTGTCTGTATGTTTCATACAGTAGATGGTGGTCAGCTCAGCCCGTTAGGAGAAGCCGGCTGGGAAACTGATGCAGAAGTTGTGCGATCCCAGCGTGTCCGCCCAGATGAATGAAAACACTACTTATAGATTTTTGTGTGAACCTAATGAAAAAGGTGCTTCAGTGTCTTTTTAACAGTTACAACCTGTAAAAGATGAAACAAAAGTCCCCACAGCCTCTCAACCATCTGTTGATCTCAAAACAAGCGTGTGACCAGATCTGTGTCCTGAGACGCAGGGTGAGTCCCCACCATGTGAGTGTGACCAGAATTCTGTCCACTCTCTTTGTCTGACACACACGCACACACACACACACACACACACACGCACGCACACACACACACACACACACACGCACACGCACATAGGACATAACAAAGTCAGCTGCAGGCAGAGTACTGATGCAGACCTTCAGGCTTTACAGCATACTGAGGGGATGTCTGGATGTGAGCAGGACTTCTGTTTGTGTGTGTTTGCGTGACATCATCACAAAGTCTGTCAGTTAATTGATTATCTGGTCATAAATATTAAATATTATTAAGAAATATTTCAGATTTGTAAACATGTTTTTTTAGGTTGGAATTTAACAAGGTGTGTGTGTGTGTGTCTGTGTGTGTGTAAGAATTTGAGTTGTCCATTTCCCTTCAAGGTCTCTGCTGCCCTGCAGCCATTAAGCTATTCAATATTAATTTTCTTTCAATCCTTGGAACTATTTTTCATTTTTTCCAAGGTTTCGCAGGTTTATTTGAGGTCGTCAGGAACAAAAATCCTCTAAAGTTCGATCTATACTGACAAAAAACACAATGTTTAGACACAAATTCTTTACATTTGTTCTTCACATATCTACAGTACATCTGGGAGGGTGATTTGGCAAGTATTTCACCTGCTCTTTGGAGGCTGCTGTGAACCGATGCAGCAACCACTGGGGCTGCACTTCCTCTCTTGTCCACTTGAGGCTGTCTCCAGCAGTGAGTCAGTCCCCATAGAGCCCCATGTTAAAACTTTACAGCAGAAATAAACATGTTCACAGCCTGGTACAAAAAACAGTTTGGGTCTCTATAGCTTATTTCTCTCTTCATGGCTGTAACTGTATGGGGAGAATCTTTATATAACTCACCTGTTATATTAAGGCTTAAAGTGATGCATCATTAGGGGCGTGGCCTCTTTGAGTGACAGGTGGGAGCTGCTAGTTGTCTGCTAGGTGTCACCTCAGCTAATTCAGTCACTGAATGTAACCTCTTGGCCGTGTTTGTGCTGTTGGAGCCTTTTGGTGCCTTTATGGTCACAACTGACTCCAAAAAACCAACATGAGCCAAATTCATTTTTCTTTTAAGATTTTTTTTTGGCCTTCTGCCTTTTTTGATAGGACAATGAAGATATGACAGGAAATGTGGGAGAGAGAGAGGGGTGATGACATGCACCAAGGACCGAGGTCGGAGTCGAACCAGCGGCCGATGCAGTGAGGACTTTTGTCTCTGTATATGGGGGACCTGCTCCTGAGTGACAGGTGGGAGCTGCTAACTGTCTGCTAGGTGTCACCTCAGATTATTCAGTCATTGAGCGTAACCTCTGGGCCGTGTTTGTGCTGCTGGAGCCAAATAATGGACAGACAGACAGTCCAACAAGTCTGACACACTGTTTTTACACTCAGTCACATTCTACTATTTTATTTACATGTTAGCACTAATTAGCAGCTATCTGTGTCTGTGCTCACCATATCTGGCTTGATAGCTTGTTCAGTGTTTGTCATACACTGATTTATTTGTGATAGTTGTTGGCTTGTAGATTTATGTGTGAGCGACTCAGCCACCATCAAGCGTAGAATCTCATTCTGTGGGAAAATACTGGTGTTAACTATCTAATAAGTCAGCTAACGAATTAGCCTTGTGCATACACTCTATAGCGTTGATAGCTTAGCGTTTGCTAACCCCTTGCTTCTCTTTTGCTCTGGCTCGTACCAAAACATGGTTGCAGACAAAACGGCAAACTTGAGGCTTAAAAACCGTAGTCGACAAACCAAAGGAGGATGTCACACTGGCTACATCTCGTTCTTATATTCTCACTTGAAATTACAAGAAAACAGTTAAACTCCTGGAAACCAACTAGTCTCTTTAAAGGACCTTTTACAGCTGGTGTAACTACAGTAAAGCAGCTGCAGGTACATAAACTGGCAGTGTTTGACCCCAGCCCTCCTGCTGACCTGCTGATATCATCCAGAGAAGTTTATCTGCAGGAAAACAGCAGAAAGTTGATTCAATACAGTCGCAATGAAATGATTCTCGATTATATTGATGGTGTTTTGCGTTTCAGTCGGAGCCAACTGGAGGTCACGCGGTCTCTCCTCCTCCTGATTTACCGCTGTGTCTCAGATAATATCCTGCTGCTGCTGTGATAATGTCCTCCCCACATCCTGCTCCACATTTCCACTTAAGCTTCTGCATTCATTGAAAACCACACAGGTGGTTCCAGCGTCCCCTCGTTCTACAAATCAGATTCTGTCTGTCAGGCTTCAGCTCATAAAATCTGATTCTCTCTCCATCACGCTGCTCGGCTGTTCCACTTTCTACCAATGTGCTTCTTTCCTTCCTTTTCATTATTTAATCTTTCTTTAATTTCATTCTTTTTCACTTTTTACCTCACATTTCTTTCCTTTTGTCTCACTCTTTTCTTTTTGTTTTTCCATCCCCCCCTTTTCCCTCATTTCCTCCTCTGCTTCTGCATCTCTTTTCACTTTGTCTTTTCTCTTGTCTTTATGTTTTCCTCTCTTAACTTTGCGTCTCTTGAACCTTTTCTCTCTCCTTCCTCTTCTCTGTATGTATTGTTTTCCTTGTTTCCTATCATTTCTTCTCACTTATCTTTCTTGCTTTAATGTAACTATGCATCAACTGTGTCTTGTTTTTCTCTCTTCTTCTCTTGCTTCTTTCTTTCTTTACTGTTCTGTTCATGTTATAACTTTTTTGTCTACTTTCAAACTTTACTTCCTATATTCCTCTTTCTTTCTGACTTATTATTAAATCTTCCGTCCTTTATAACTTTCTTTTCTGTCCTCTTTATAATCCCTTTATTCATTCTTCCTTTTTTCTTCCTGCTTTGTCGTTTCTTTTGCATCTTTTTATGTTGTGTGTTTTCTACTTTCTTTCCTGCTTTTTCTCTGCATTTCTAATGGTCATTTTATCTCTCTTTTTCAGCCTTTCTCTCTTTCTTTCGTTTCCATCTAACCTGCATTCTTTATGACTTTCACGTCACTTCTTCTCTTCCACCTTTCTCCTCATCATTTTCCTTGTCTTGTCTGATATTTTCTTTTCTTCCTTTCTTCCCTTAACCGTTTGCATCTCATTGTCACACGCCCTACACCTGCCTGCCGTCCTTCCCGTCAGCCTGTCCTGCCTCCTTCCTGCCTCTCAGGCTGTGCTGGTTCATTTCTCTGCGTGCTGCCTTGATGTGATTTCAATGCAAATAGTCAGAATACACAAATGGATCAGCAGAGAGATGGAGAGAGATCTGAGTGAGTGCGAGGCAGCGAGCGACTTCCATTCTTCTGATTTCCCAAATGGAGAAGCATAACCATCTATCACTCCTGCAGAGAAGGTGTGTGTGTGTGTGTGTGTGTGTGTAGATGGATGCCGTCGCTCCTGTAGCTTGCACAGCTGCAAATCACTGTCAATCACATAAAATCCTGTCTCCAATTTCAGTGAAATACACGATGAAACATTTGCACGTCTACATACTCACGCCTTCATGCACACACACACACACACACACACACACACACGCAGACCACCTGTGCAGGAATTTAAGACGATCTTCTTTGATAGTGGAAGTGATATCTGGCTGGTAAATGCAGATTCTGGGTTCCCGCAGCTGAAAGCGAGACTCCCCGCTGTAATGACTTCACAGCAGCAGACGTCACCGTTTCCTCTTTTCATCTTTGTCTCTTTTTTCGTTCCCCTGCTCGGCGGGAAGTTTACATGTGATTCTTCGCCTGTTCTGTCCAATTTAAAGACATTTTATTTACGGTGACTGTCAGAAAACGTGTTTTAATGAGCAGAAATCGTCGAACTGAAATAAAACGCTGGCAGCAAACAGGCAGAGTTACCCAAGACATGCCAGACATCACAACAATGATCATTTCCAGCTGATTAAGAGTTGATTAGCAGCTAATTCATGTTAGATGAGATCTTAAGTATCTGATGATGGTTCTTCACAGTGTTTGACACATGCAGGACTTGTTGTCGTACTGCGAGACGATGACCTTTAAACTAAAGGTGCTCTTGATGAAGGCGTGGGAAGTTCATGATGTGCTGCAGGTTCCTGTTGAGTCTGAACAAACGGACAGATTCAAACTGAGTAAATGTTTTTCCCGTTCTTCCACAACCTGTCCTGTATCCGCAAAAGGCAAATGAGATTTGTGCAGCAATTTGCTCTGTATTATCCCTGAATGCCATGCATGTCTCCGGGGAGAACAGGTGGAGAATTGGATATTAGACTTCTTTGATTAGAGCTTTTTCTGCCGTTAATCTTGTTTCCTTGATTATATTTCCGCAGCTCTTTGTACAGCAAAGTTTCTCAGACTGAGAGGGGAGAGTTAGATGGGCCAAAGACATTAATGGACTCGGGGACGTGGAACCCGAAGGGAAAACAGAAAATCTTTGTGCAGAATCTCGTGAAGTTTGGGAAAAAGTTCAGAGATTATTCACATTTATATTTAAATACTAAATAGCTTCAGGGGTGCAGCTTCAGCAGTAATGTGGGCTTTGTACCGAACCGTCGTGATGAAGAGGGAGCTGAGCCTGAAGGCAAAGCTTTCGATTTACCAGTCGATGTACGTTCCAACCCTCACCTGTGGTCATGAGCTTTGGGCAGTGAAAGAATAGGGATACAAGCAATGCTCAGCCTTAGAGAGAGGGTAAGGGGCTCAGACATCTGGAGAGCTCGGAGTAGAGCCGCTACTCCTTCACATTGAAAGTAACCAGTTGAGGTGGTTCGGGCTACCTCATGCACACAATTTACTATCTCTCACAAAATGCTACTCCGAGCGCACGAGATGGTAACTGCATGTTAACATTCAACACATTCAAATGTCCGCTAATAAAGCAAGACCTGCAACCCTGTCTGGCTCATCCAACTCTGCCACTGGCTTTCCTTCTGTGCCATGAATTGGACACACTCCGTGCGTGAGTGAAAGAAGCTTTTGGCTCCAGCGGACCTCAGTGGTGAGGGCCGCCTGTGTGTAATATTGTCTTTAGAAAACAGAGCATCACATTGGAGCGTTGCAAACTCCTCAGCCGTATCTTTGACACCCCTAACAAAGCGTCTTCCTTGAAGTGAGTTAGCAAGAACAGCTCCTCGTACAGACGCTCTTCTGCGTCGGTATGTGCCGGGGTTAACCCTTGGACAGCCCTTAACTGATTTAACCCCTGGTATGAACATTAAAAGTAATGTCTTAATGACTTCACAATAAACTGGTGAGATGAGCCCCCTCCCCATCCAGCTTATCATCTGTTGCCTATGTGACAGCTGCAGCTTTGAGAATCTATGACAATTAATCAAAAGGAGGGAACTAATTGTTAAATCGTTTTATTTATTTTTTATTCCATGGCCACTCCGGGGCTTCGTAGATTAGGATGCCTCCCGATGGAGGTTTTCCAGGCCCCTCCAACTGGGAGTAGACCCTGGGGTAGACCCAGAGCTCACTGGAGGGATTATATATCCTGTCTGGCCTGGGAACATCTCAGAATCCCTCAGGAGTAGCTGGAAAACGTTGCTAGGGAGATGCCAAACTCTGAATGAAAATGAATGAATGGATGGACAAATATTAGCAATAGCAAACACCTTTAACTAATCCTTCCAGTTGGGAACCAAAATTGAGAGCATCTCTCCAAATATCTTATTTGGAGAAGACTCCCCCTGTGAACTTAATTTCCAGTTATAAGGCGTTTAAATCCAACATCACATCAATTCTCGGGGACATGCTGCATGACACCTTGCTTAGTCTGCTGCTGCCATGAGCGGGCCCCGTATAAGCAGAGGAGAATGCAATGATTTTGGCATGAAGGTGGTCATCATTACTCTTTTTTTTTGACCCCATGTGTCCAGAATTCCCTCTGTGTTATGTGTACAGTAAACCTTGACTTAAATATCAAGATTCAATATCTGTGAAATTAATCAAGAATCAAACCTACTTTGGTTTGTAACTTGCATGATTTGCATGTGTAAGCGTCTATTCAGCATGCAAAAAAAGATTTACTTCCATCAGTGACCATCTTCTCGGTCTTGGTTGACAAACAGTTCGTACGCACAAATCTGTGCTTAAACCGTGCATGCGAACGTTTGACACACAAATCTGGGATTCATCAATATGTTCTAACATGAGTTTGTTCGTACCTTTTGAACAAAGTTAGAACTTCCTCAGACCGTGCGTACGCACAAATGATGAAGGACTGGCTTTCTCAATAAATTTGAACACACACCCTTATAACTTATCGCATGTTTAAACTATTCATCTAAAATAACGCCTTTAAAAGAAACAACAATTAAAACTGTGAATTTACTAATGCATTGACCAAATGAAATAGTTAATTCTAATTAATTAATTATTGCAATGATCATCGCTATTTTCTTTTAATAAAATGTTTTTTTTCAGATTGACTTGCACTCATTAATTACAAAACGACACTTTAAATCCTGAAATGAATCACCTTTAGGAGGTCATCACTTTCACCGTGGACAAATTCAAGATATGAATGATTCAGTTATTGCATCCAGTCTCTCATCCTGCGCTGTCAGATCAGGTGCTCCTTGTCCTCCACCTGTTTTCTGCTTTTTTTAGCGTCCACATTGATGTTGAACCACTTTTTTTTTTTTAACCTGAGCCACAGCCCGAACCTCAGGACACACAGCATCTACAGCCTCAGTTATCGAAGCCTAAGCTTAATTTTTTTCCAACATGGTGACTCCTGAGGACACGCTTCAGACAAGTATGTTTTCAATTGCTTCCACCTCCGACACAATCGCCTCAATTTCTGCTGTGCTGAAAGGTTTTTTTCCTTTTGGGCCATCTCTTGCAACTTATTCCTCTTTTAACTTGTCTTCACCTCAGCGCTCTCTTCCTGATACGCCGGGCGGATGTCCTGGTGTAGAGAAATGGGGGCGTGGTAGTATTGCAGATTGCGGGCACGCGCTTGTCAATTTAGAATGATTCTGATTCACTAACATACGCACGGTGGTGAGAACAAAATTGTCCGGTGCGCACGTGTCATAAATCCGACGGGGATTTCGCGTATGCACTGATTTTGTGCACAGAGTAAGACCATTTCTACGCATATATTAGTGAATGAGGCCCTTTGAGTTTGAGGCAAATCCCAACACATCTCAGAGAAAGTGTCCATCTCAGCTTGCAGTCTCTATTCAGAGTGTCAGCGTAGTATTTGATGTCCATTATTTCTAAGCTTACAGTTTTCAGATTGCAGAGCAAAAAAACCAACTACAGTGAAGTTGAACTTAATGGCCGCTAATTTTGACCATTACAACAGTGGCTGAAATTACACTTGTGCTGTGTGCTGCTCAAACAGAATCTGGAGCTGTAAAAAGCAGGTTTGGCTGTGTAATAATTCATGCTCCTGCTGTTTCCAAACTTTTAAATAATGGCCGACATACTGTGTCAATCTCGGAACAAGTTCTCCCCACAGCTAAGTATCACAGAGGCTGCTTTTTAAGAAAAGTTTTGTGACACTGAGCTGGAGGGAGCTGAACTGGAGAAGAGCAGCCCTCAGGAGGAACAGAGGGTGAGGGTTCTTATTCTAACAAAATATGAAACACAGCGAGGCTGCCGTCCTGCCAGTCACACACGGAGAAAATAAATAAGTGAAAACACTCCAGAGAACATGAATAAGACAGTAACACGCTCTCTGTGGAGTTAAGCAAAGAACAGTTTGATTGTGTATGCAGTCCATCATTCAGACGCCTCGTGTCCACAAACTACAAACATCACATTCTGTAGTACCTACACCTGCCTTCTTGGTTGCACAGGTTCTGCTAAGTGGGTGTAGTTGGTAGAACTGCCAGGCTGTCTATTGGCCTCAGATAGGTAACTAAATCTGCCATGGATGACTGTTGGGTCCCCTTTGTCTACTTGCTTAATATGGTAAGTGTTAGGCAGTGTCCCTCTGCTTTGATGTGGTTTAAAAACAGCAGCCATCTTTTCTAATTAACTCTGGATATTGGTGGAGGTATGGTCTCAAAATCTGGTCCCCGGTTGGAAGGATAAGTGTAAAGTGTGTGCTACAGTATGATACAAAAATTGGTTTATTACCAAAACACTGCCTGAGGAAGAGCTGACAGTCAGGTATTCTCACCTTCTCTCTAGTTATCCCAGGAAAATAGAGGGTCGCATTACTTCTTGCTTTGGCAGTTAACTTTTTCTTACACAGAAGCACAAGGTAGCGTCTGTTTAGCATCTTTTCAGGGGTATCCATTAGCATCTGTATTTTAGTTTAGTAGGTAACATTTATTTTTTTAAACAAACTTTTTGTTATATTTGCTCAAACTATCACTTTAAACATGCATTAGTACACGAGAGAGATAATCTGTGAAAAAAATCATCTTCCCCTGGCTCCTCCTACTGCTCCTAATGGCATTTGCTAGAATCCAACGCTCCTGAAACACAACAACCAATCAGAGCCAAGCAGTCTCGCGTTGCCCTGAACCACTCCTCCGCGCATGCTCACACGGTCAAGCTCAATTTCTTCAGTGTTCGCAGTGTCAGCCGGTTTGTGTCCACAAAGGCTTTAAAACAACCAACGGTAATGAAAAAACTGTCCTTCCACTTCCCACACTACAAAGACCGTTACACCAAAGAGGACAAATATAATAGCAAGCTAAAAAGAAAGAGTTGGGCTGAGACAGAAATGAAACAAGAGTAAACATTGGAGGGGCATTTCTGAGGTGGAGCGAGCGACGGGACCTGAAAGGATTAAGAACGTGATGCTGAGTTAGACAGTTCTGCTCGACAGGTAATTACCCCAGCTTCATTTCTGCTGTATTTGTTGTCAAAAAATGTTTCGACATTGCCAAGATATTTGCGGTTACTGTGCGTTGTGTTACATTGGTGTTGCAGTTGGGCTAACATTAGCTTGTTCCCATTGCTGCTGTTTAGTGTTGTTTCATGGCGGTGTGGCTGAAAATATGCTTGTGCCCAGCTAGTGTTACCGTTTTGGAGTTTCTCCTGCTAGTTATTTGCCTGTGCTCTGACGGCTAAATGCTCTCAACATCAGTGAGTTACTGCTTAGTTGGCTCTGTTTTTTACACAGTCTCTTTTAGCAAATTAAGTGCTGGTGGTTTTGCCAAATAGTTTGCTGTAGATTACCGTTCACAGCAAAAACACTGATTTCCGTTGGTTTCTATTTCGATAGTGTTCGTGGTGTAATACAACGGCTGCGTTTACTAGCCTGCGCACGCATGATAGCCTCCTCTGCGGGGAGGGCTTCGGAGGCAGGACAAAGCGCCGCGGAGAGAGACGACGAGGGACCTGGAGGTTGTAATCTTTCAAATTTTTTTAAGCAAAGTCCGCTCTCTCCTCCGTCTTACCTACTGCAGCTTTAAGAGTCAAGTATACTTTCTTTGGAAAAGGAAACACATCCTTGTGTGGTATAAAATAATAATTTACCATTGACCTTTAGTACCACATTGGGATCAATCCCTGGTCTCCTTGGTGTCCTGCATAGTTTGACCTATTCATTGCCCCTGACCACCACCCAACACGGTAATTCTTATTCTGTTACGTCACCCAACATCCTGTATGATGGATGATGGGTGCAGTGGCTCTGTGTAACATTCCCTGTGCAAAACCAAGAAGTATTGAACGAAGTACGACCTAGACCTCAAAATTCACACAGAATTATAAATTTCATGACACACAAGAGAGCCACTTTCATATCCTTGAATCCTCTTCTTGATGAAATCATGCAGCTCATAAAAGAGAGCAGGCTGTGATTGGTGGGGAGACAAGCATGTAGTCTCTCTGCTAAGTCCCTTCAGGACTTGGGGCATTGAATGTCTACTTCTAGAATAGTGACCATGTTAACAGAAAGAAATAGTCGTCATAAACCTTCATTGATCCTTTTTTAATTAAACATGAATTAGTTTTATAATTACTCTTTTAAATGTAAATTAAAATCCTGAACTGGTATGGATACTTCCCTTGGAGATTCCCATTGGAACCAGCTGTGTTCATGCCTTTCATAGATCTCTTGTTTGTTGATAGCTTGACTCCACCTCAGGCCATGTGACAGGAATGATAATTATCCTGCAGTTAATACTTTTCTTTTTTTGGATAAATGCAGCTCCACTGTTCTTAACATTCTCTGTAAAAATGTAATTTAGGTTTGGGACAGTTTGATTTATGCCGTCCTGACTGGAAGGTTAGAGGTGCTCAATAAAAAACACTATTAATAATTGAATCTGCTCAGTATTGTTTGCTGCCCGCTGCTGCTGCTCGGTGTGTTTATGTCTGCATCTGTAATCTGAGGGTTTCTGAGCAGACGGAGCAGCCAGGCCTGAACACAGAGAAGAAAGAGACACATACAGTATCAGTTAGAGGTATATTAACAGTAATTATTTCAACATGTTGGTGTTGAATATGTTAAAGGTGACTATTTCATCAGTGTTAGGCTATATGGATTCCTAATGATGCATCACTTTAATCCTTAATATAACGTAAACAGCTGAGTTGTATAAAGATTCTCCCCGTACAGTTGTCATGAAGAGAGAAATGAGCTTTAGAGACCGAAACTGTTTTTTGTACCAGGCTGTAAACATGTTTATTTCTGCTGTAAAGTTTTAACATGGGGCTCTATGGGGACTGACTCACTGCTGGAGACAGCTTCAAATGGACAAGAGAGGAACTGCAGCTTTTGGTAATTCCATGTTGGCTTCAGCCGGGAAGGTTGCTGCTTTTTGGTCATAAATTAAGTTTAAGTTTTTACAAATTATAATGAACTCTGAATACTCAAACGCAATACAAGATTCAGAAAGCAGAAATGCCTTACACCCATCCGGCTTCCACTGTCGTCCGGATACACACGAATCTTCCTTCGGACCATAGACTATTAATAAGTAGCTGTAACCGTAATGACGTTACCCAGGGGTTTGTTGATTTTGAAATAAAGGTTGGTGTTTTAGGAACCATAACTGACCATATTTGGACGAGAGGGTGGATATGCATCCGTATATCCATCTCTATCCTTGATTACAGGCCGCTGTGGTAGCGACAGGTAGCCCCTCCCTAATCCCTCCCCTTTTTTTTGGTCTCTGTGACTCTAAATAGCAGCATCATTAACTAAACGAACATCATGCTGTGTTAAAGAAGACCTGAAACTAGAGATTGAGACCATAAACTCGTTAGGAAAATGTTTGCTGAGGGAATAAATCAACAGAGAAGTCGGACAATTTTCTCATAGACTTCTATAGAATCAAACCTCTTTTCGCCCCCTGCTGGACATGAGAAAGAATGCAGGTTTAAGACTTTTCTGCGTTGGGTTAACTTTCCAGGTTACCTCCACTTCTTATATACAGTGTATGTTCTGCACACACACAGTCTCTCCATCTTCACACTGTGTGCTTCCAAAGTTTCCACCCACAGTTAATAACATCATTATAGATTTCATGCTGCGGTTGACATACTTTAGCTGCCTTTGATTTCCATCTCACTAAATCTAAATGGAGCACTGCACCTCAGTCTCATGTGGCTTTTACACATGAACATATACGACATACAAACACACAGGTAGTCACGCTTATGGACACACAAACACACACACATTAATGCACACCTTAGGTGGCCCGGGTTGAAAACTTGATGTTGGTCGTGATTGGTAGCGCCCCCTGATGTGTCTGTGATATATGGTGTGTGTTTGTGTGGGTGTGTAAGGCTCATGTGCATTTGCATGTGAAACTGTATATAAAGTGTGTCTCTGATCCTTTGCTGCTTGTGTCCCCCTGTTGTTTCGATGCAAACCCAGCATGCTAGATAATTAAATTTGATGAAGCTGAAGTCTTAATAGAAGTAAAAGTAGCATGTTAATGCTTTTATCTTAAAGATATAATAAGTAGGATTTTCCTAGAAAAATAAAATATAGACTTTTACAAATATAATATAATATAAATCATCACTTATAGGCCTCTATACACGTGTGTTGGTGAGTGTGTGTGCAGACCCTTGTGAGACCCTTCCTTCTGCATCTATTCTGTTGTTTTGCTTTGCACGGGACGTTTTAAGGAGGGGCGCTGTTGTGGTTCCCTGAGCCAATCACAGCGTATGGGTGAGTGTGGGGGTGGTTCAAATCAGCAACTGGGCCCCATTCAGACCGGCGAACATGGCGAAAGAGCGATGCTGAGTTGGCCTTCTACCTGTTGGACAGGTAGGTGATTCAAACCGGGTAGGGCAAGCTAACTGGCAGTTAGCATGCTAACGCAAAGGTAACTGGCGGTTAGCATACTAGTACAAAGGTAACCGTGACGCTGTTGGTGTTAGCTCGGCGAGTGTGCATGTTCTCGTACGGGAGAGTGAGCTTCTGGTGACGAACAGCCCAGGAGGAGGGGCCCAGTTTGAATGTGTTGTTGACAAAATGACTGAACATTTTTTTAAGACTGAAAACAGGATGATAGATTTGAGTCACAACCCGTGACCTCTTCGACACGTTTAAACCCTGAGATTGACAAACAACAGCGGCAGGAGGAAGGGGCGAGAAGGGTCTTGAGCCTCCCTCACCCCTGTAATTTTGTAGTAAAAAACTGTTCATGAAATAGAAGTGTAATAGATGAATATCAACATTAAATTATTATTATATATATTCAAAAGATTTTTTATCATATATTATATTTATGTAATGATGTTCCAGTACCTCAAGTGGGGATAACTTTGGACATTGTTTAGGTGTCCCTGTCATGCGACTTGATTGGTTGGTTCGTATAACTGCAAGTTTGATAATAACTTAAACGTACTGATGTTAGTAGAACAGTTTCTAGTTGAGCAGCACGTTTCTAACACATTTGTGAAGTTAGTACTTTCTAGCCTCACAGCTAGAAAGTTCCTGGTTTGTATACCAGTTCAGACGTAGGGGGCCTTTCTTATTTTGGAGGTTCATTGGTGACTCTAAAATTGCCCATAAGTTAGTGTTAAAAGTTGTCTCTATGTGTCAGCCCTGTGATTAACAAAGGACCTGTTCAGGTGTAACCCCGCCTCTTGCCCAATGACAGCTGCGGTTGGCTCCAGTGTAGAGAGAGTTTAAGATGTTGAGGCAATGATTCATAGACTGAAAATTCCAGCAGTGAGAATGCTAACTGCTAACGTGAGGGACATCATGATGCCAAACATGGATAATAATATCTGAAACTAGCTGCATTAACATTATAACATAGCGTCTTGAGCTTAAAGTAAGCTACTTCTGTCATGTGCTGTGTGCCTCAGGCTAATGTTAGCTACAGTTAGCAGCAGCTGCTAGCTAGAAGGACTAGCGTATTTCTGTTTTAATAGTAATGTTTGAGGAACATGGTGGTTTTTAGTCACTTTAGTCACAGCTGAAGTATTATGTAAATCCAAAGATGCTCTTTGTGGTATGATTTTAATTTAATCTTTGGCTGTTTTACTCTTTGTGTATTTGACAGATTCGGTGATGCTTGCGTTTTTCATTTCGTGAGATTCATTTTAATACTATACCTGGGATAACTGAATCTAGCTTTAGTGTAGGAATATCAGCACAATCCAGCTGCCCCTCAGCTTCCCCAATCACAGCTCCTTGGCACCGCTACTTTTGACAGCTCTTTTGATTTAATGTGAACAGTGGACAGAACAAGACTGTGGTGGACTTCAGTTTCTCAGTGGGAGAATAAACCAGGAAAGACTAGAAGAGACTAGAGGGGAATGCTTGGACTCTGCATAATTGATTTGTAATAAATAAGTGATGATGCAGAGGTGAGGAGGATACGGAGGCTCATGTCCTGATCTTGGCTCGGACAAACACGACCTCATGTTAATTAGACATTGATTTCTACATCACTAAATAATGGAAATATTCATCAGCTGTCAGCATAGAAATACATAATGGAGCACAGAAAGAGAAAGTGAGGCAGAGGAAGAGTAAAGGAGGTAGAGAAGAAGCTGAGGCTTGTGTTTGGGTTGCAGGTCAAATAAGAGTCATACAAAAGAACAAGAAGAGCAAGAAGTAAGACTTGGTTAAATGCAATATTCAGAATACTAGTATAAAGTGACCAGTGCAGGGAGAATCCAACCATGTGACCGGGGCTCAAATTTAACTACTGAATATTTACTGTGTGCTGCTCAAGCCTATCAGCGTTGGGATTCTCCTTAGGTTGCAGAAGTGGTCAAACCAAACTCCATTCAAAAAAGGAGCGTTTTAAAAGTTGCTTGCTTGTTGTCTTGCAGACAGACCTGACAAATCATGAATTTAGACTTTTTAACAACCTGCATCATGATGCAGTTATTTCAGCATCCTTTTAACTTGTTACTGAGATTTAATGACAATAAACATCTGTTTTTTGGGTTCATAGTGCTGTAGTAAGACAGGTAACTGCCACTCAGCAGAGACAGATGGACAGGCGCTCTGTACAGTTGTCATGAAGAGAGAAATGAGCTATAGAGACCAAAACTGTTTTTCTACCAGGCTGTAAACATGTTATTTTCTGCTGTTGGACATTTTAACATGGGGCTCTATGGGGACTGACTCACTTTAGGAGACGGCCTCAAGTGGACAAAAGAGGAACTGCAACTTTTTGGCACTTCCGCATTGGCTTCTTTTTTGCACCTCCAGATGCGTCCGCCCGGTAGCAAAGCAGAAACCATTCGTATAAAAAGAAATTGATTTATTGAAGGCCAATCAAATTTTAGATGGATGTGTCGAATAAACAGACCACTGAGAGTAGTTCAAACTTGACTGAGCCTCTCGCCCTCCTGTCACTCAGTTCTTGCTGTAAAATAAACAGCTGCTGTGGAGGCTGCCGGATGTATTGGACCATTTTCACCACTAAAACCTTCCGTCTGTCTGAAGCACTTTTCTGTCATATGCCCACTTTGGCAGGTTCAGACCAGCCTCCTGCCAGCAAAGCTCCTTGAATTTAATTGAGTTTAACTGATTTGAAGAAGAGTGAGGCGGAGTGAGAGCGAGAGAGGAACCAGAAGCAGCACGCAGTCATTTTGTTGATGTGCATAATCATGGAGTTTATTGAGGAATCGAATTTCCAAACTGTTGTTTATGGAAATTTGAAAACTCACATAAATGACAGAGGGGGGGTTGTCCCTATACTCAAGTAGTACTCAACATATTTTCATCTTATTGTTCTTGCCAACAGGCGTGGCAAAACGCCTCCATGGCACCTCCAAAAAACTCAGGAGCCCCAACAATATTTTTCACATAGTTGTATGAAATTTGGTAGGCATTTGTATAACGTCCATACCTACAAAAATCCTCTTGCAGATGTACCTGAAACCCAACAGGAAGTCGGCCATTTTTTATTTATTTTGAAACGTTTGAGTATTTTTTGCCTTCGACAGTGACAGTCGATTTAAGTGCCCCCTTTGACAAAGAAGTACCTATAATCTCTTTTCTGATCTTGTCCTCACACACGTGTAAGTTGTGTTTTCTGGAGAAAAATCTCCTCCTGCTTTCTTTTATCATTTAAACATACCACTCATTGATGTAAAAATGTAAACAAAAGGCTACTTCGCTCTGGTGCTGTTAATCTCCTCGTCTGACACCTACCCGGCGGCAGCAGTTACAGGCATTCAAAATATCCATAAAGAAATAATCAATCTAGTCACTATTGGTCTTGCTTGCTTTTGTAGGTCATATATGCGTCAGTATTAATTTCAGTCTGTTTCATGACCACCTCCTCTCAGGAGCTTTAAGTGCAATGTTTGACGGGAATCCAGACATGATTAATCGACCTGCAAATATTCTGTCAAAATTACAGCGCCACCGACTGGCAACAGCAAGTAAACCTTTAGTGACAAAGAAAATCATATGACTAAACTGTAACTGTTCTTAAATACAGCCAGTATGTTTCACTATTTCAGAGCAACAGCTGAGCCGAGCAGGATTCAGCTCTAAGGACCAAAAATGCCAAGAGTTTCCCCACTGACCGGCTGGAATTTACTAAATTTAACACATCCTGTCACGCTCACCTGAAAGGGAGGAGAACAAATATCAAACGGTCAGGAGGGACCTGTGAAGGGCACGAAGCTGAGCGAGAGATCTGACCCGGTCTTAAAGGTGCATGATCTGTCTCTATCTGAAGCAGAACACACTTATCCACGCATCTTCTTATCACTTGGTCACGTCACTGCTCCATGCTTTGTTTCTGGCAAACACAAACCTTAAAGGCACGAGTCAAATCTCTGAGATAAAATACTCAGAAGCTTCAGTTCCATTTAGTTTGTCTTGTTTGTGTTCAGATTAAAAATGTACAACAGGAAAATAACTGCAATACTTTAAATTTAAAGTTAGTAATTCATTGAGAAAGAAACATAACATGACAAGGAAAAGCCCAGTCACCACACACACACACACACACACACACACATGAGTCAGAGTGTGTGTGTGTGTGGGGGGGAGAGGTGGGAATCCTATTAGACAGACAGACCTTGAAATAGAAATCCTACGACAGTAAAATGAGCAGACAGAGAGAGATCTCATGACAACATCAGGTAAAAAGACACGCAGAGAGAGAGAGAGACAGAAATACAGACAGACAGGTATAAACAGGGAGACAGAAAGAGGAGCAGAGCCTGGGTAAGAATATCATCCTTGCGGAGAGATCAGGCGTTAGGACCCGGGGGAAACGAGAGATTAGGGACAGTCAAGTTCGCTGACAGCAGAGAAGTCTTTACGGGAAATTGAGCGTCTGTTTTTTTAAATTAAAAGCCTGTATTTAGTGATCGAGAAAAGATCATAAGGCTGCATGTGTGAAGCGTTGCAAGCTGTTAATTAGTGTTAAGCATAAACATACATATATAATAACATTTTCTAGGAGAACTTTATGTCTGTGGATCACAGATTGAAAGAAAGGAGTAAAAGTTTGAGCTGTGATTTGAAAGAGCATTTCTTACTTGTAAAACATAAAGAATCTGCATACTTAGCGACTTTATTATCAGTTGATTCCTTGAAATTCCTTCTAGTGAAATTCTGTTTTGTTTCTTATTCTGCTTTTTATCTTCACTATCTGCTTCCTTTAAATATATTGTATCCCTTCTTGCTGTTTCATTCACTATTAAACAATAGTGTTCTATTTTATATCGTCTTTATTTAAGTTCTATTTTCTGAAGTTGACATAATACGCATTCAAAACAAACGTAGAGACTATTTCTCCATAATTCTCCTTATTTCTTTATCTTTTCTCTCAGACTTTTTTCCACTACATCCTGATGTGAGCGTTTCATCTAATTTAAACTTTGCCGCTCTTTTATTCTGAAAACTCACGATCGGAAGTTCCAAACGCGTTAATTCTCACGTCTTCACGCGCGTCTCTGGCACCCGGCGCTGTGCGCTCTGCTCTCCATTCCTCTCCAACTCAACGTCAGTCTGTCAGAGACCGGCTGAGCGCGCGCACACACACTGCGTCCCTCTCACACACTCTGTGGCACACACGCGGACTCTGACGTACCCACACACAAACGCACGCACACACACTTCCATACAGGCTCGCTGTTTTCGGACCCGGAGCAGAGGAAAGGAAAGGAGAGCTTCTAACTTGTGTCTTTGCTTCTCTTTGAGTCTTTCTGTCGCTTCTTCTCCACCAATGCGAGGATTTTATTGTTGTTCTCACTCTTATCGTCGCCGCTGTCCCGGACTGAGCGGAACCAGTTTACGGACCAGACGGGAGTATGTCAAATAATCCGCACGACTGAGCAACACGAGAAGAACAAGAAGCACTGAAAAATGGATAAACGGAGTTATTCTCTCGTTCTGGCCGCAGCTTTCCTCCACTTTGGACTTTTAGGATTTACTGCCGGACAATTCTTCCCAGGTACAGCGCTGTGTTTGTTAATGTGCGGATTATCTTTCTGTGTTTTGGGGCTTTTTCCAGGTTTATTTTGAGGCTGGCAGGATCTGCGATGAGGGACTTTCATGTTGGTTTGTGCGTTTTGGCGTGTTCAGGAGCTCCATGCAGCTGTACACGTTGTATTGTTTTATACAGAGTGATGTTAAAAGTCAGTTTTTGTCACATTTTCTGTGCGTAGAATAGAATTTAAGCCTTCACGTGCGCGCAGAAACAGCAGCCCTGTGTCAAGGTTTCTGCGCGAGCCTACAAATGAAACATGAGCAGAAACAAACCATTAATCATCTGTTCGTGATAATAAGTGATTTATAGCTGCACGTGTGGCGTGTTTTGCTGATAATTGTTGTAGTTTGATTCATGCTGAGCGCCTGTCTGAGCTCGTGCCATCTGATCCTCACAGTTCGGCTGTGCGCACGGGAGATTCGGCGTGAAGTTTTGGACACTTCTGGAGGCTTTCGCTCCACGAAACGTGCTTCTGTGCGTGGACTGCTTGTTGCTGAGGGTTATAAGTGACTTGCTGTGTTATTGCTGTTTATTTCAATGCGTGTGAAGTCGCTGGGTGTTTGGTGCGCTTTGCTCGGACTGAGCGCAAAGCTGCAAACTGTCTAGAAGTCAATTCCCTTACAGAGCTTGTCCGCAGAAATATCTAGTTTACACCCCGCGTTCTCCGTTTACTGATACACACACACCAGCAATAATATGTTAGTCAACATGCAGCTGCTGGTTTTATTCTTGAAGCATCGGGATCCCCCCTGTCTCCGCAGCAGCAGCAGCTCTGCAGCCTGCGCTCCTCTGGCACTTGTTACGCGTCGAATAGGTTTGGAGAGTTTGCTGTTTGCTGCATCTCCAGCTGTTTGTCGAATCAGTCATGATTCTGATGATCGATCATTTTGAACTGAAGCTTCGTTAGCATATAAAACCAGGCCCCATAGCATCGCATTAGCAGCTTTAATAGAAAGTTTGCAGTAACATATCTGCGCAACACAAACCTCCCAAACAAAACTCCTTATAATAAGGTTATGAAATCAACGCTTGCAACATATTTATGACAATTATCACATGTTTAAACGTCTATAGTCACAGGGAATCACTTTAACTTTTAAGACACATTGTTAAAGATTAGATATCATCACATCCGAGCTCTGATCGTCTCTCTACTGTAACTTCTGCAATCAGCATGACCACGTTTTTCCAAACTCGACATTAAACCAAAATAAAGATGATCTTTTCAGTGTTTCTGTTGCAGCAGCACGAGCAGGCTCTGTGTCAGCCTCCCTCACGGCACCTTCTGCTTGGTATTCATGACCTGTTAGGCTATAAAGAGAGGCTACTTTGAAGGGAAGACTGGCTCCAAACACTCAGTCCCTCCCTCCCTCTCTCCCCTTCAGCCTCTCTGTCTCTGTCCGGCTCCTCTGCGCTGCAGGTCCGCGGAGCCTCCGTGCGTAATGGTGCGGCGGAGGAAACCGCCACACTGAGCGTTACAGTGAAATTAAAGTATAAATGCAGCCGAATATGTGGTATTCTTGTGGAATCGAGGCAAAGTCAGTTTCTGCGTTTTAAACCCGGGAAATAATGAGTTCTCTGATGTATTTTTAATGGTGTTTTAACAAGTTAGACGTAGAGTTTTTCTTGTTTTAAGTGGCTTTTATTATGTCATCACTTGTTATTTGAGACTAAACAGAGGGTATTTTTTTTCTATGTGTTTTTGCGTGTGTGTGAGTGAGTGTGTGTGTGTGTGTGCGTGTGTGTGTGTGTGTTTGAGAGTCTAATCGATGTTCGCTGGCTGTTGTTCGCTCCGGCGCCGTTAGGGGGCGACGTCGGTTCATCAGATCCGCTCATCAAACACACATTCACACACCCTCTCTTTTTCTCTCTCTCTCTCTCTAACACACATTGGAGTGATTCTGATAATGTTTCTTGTGCTGAGTTTTAATGATATAAAATATGTGAAGAAGCCATTCAGCTTTAATGATAATGGACTGAGAGGCAGTGGTGAAGAAAATGAGCTCACTCTGTCTGTCTGTCTGTCTGTCTGTCGGCTGGCCTGTCTGTCTGACAGCTTGTAGAAGTTGTTATCTCCCTCTCATCCATCCTCACATCAGAGGTCCGTGCGTGTGTGGCCGCTTGGTGTTAGATCTAATTGCTCTCATCACTGCCTTTAAAATGTGAGGAAATTATTCAACTCATTGTAAATGTTTAAACAGTATTTTGAAAGTATTTGACTAACACTCTGTCGCAGCAGTTTGAGTCCCACCCCCCTAAAACTGTTATTTCCTTTCATTGAGGGTTACCAGCTTCCAATCCCTAACCAGGTGGTTTGAGTTTAGTTAAGAGAAACTTTATTGAAAACACACTTGAAGACAAATTAAATCAACGTATTTGACACAGCAGGAAAGTTTGAGAAGAGAGTCTGACAGTTGGACTCCGTTGAGACTCATTATTTCAAGGAGGTAGTGATGCTGTGAGCTGTACAGGAGACACATGTTGAAACGATGAATTAAATGATGTTTCTGTTATTAAACCGCTGATATCTCTGCGTGAGCTTCATGAGCAGTGTGTGTCGGGAACAACGCTTCTATCCTCTATCAAGATTAGCCACACAGCGCTCTTTAAAATGCTTCAATCTTTAGTTTTGCGGGAGCTTTATGTGCAAAAGTGTGAGGTAATGTCTTACACAAGGCCGTTATTATCTTAGGGTATGTTTGGCGCAGCCGTGCTCCTGATTCATGCCTTTGACATGTCAATTGTTGAGCATCCGGTCCGATGTGGAGGTGGCAACAAGGGCACTGAGGTGTGTTTTCAGGCACACCAGAGGAGAGGAGTCTCTCTCTCCTTGACTCGTTCGCCCGGCGTGTCAACATGTTGAAGGACCTGCAGAAGTCTTTGGCTTTGATCAAATCAACAGCCCCCAGTTCCCCAATTATAAAGCCCTTTATGTGATCAGTGTAGAGAGAGAGCGAGAGAGAGAGAGAGATGCTTCATGTGACACAGCAAGAGAAGGTGTCAGACAGACTGAGGAGAGCAGAAGAGCGGAAAGGTAGAGGCGAACAGAGAAAGGAGCAGAAGAAGCAATTAGGGAAGAAGGGGGAAAGGAGAGGAGGAGGTATGAAGGTGAGGGCAAAGAAGGGAAGCCTAAAAGAGGGGGAGATAAAGAGGGAAAAAGAAGAAGATGTGAACAAATAGAGGAGGAGGATGGATGTTAGGAAAGAACATAAAAAGGACACAGGAGTGAAGCAAAGAAGAGGAGAAAAGGGGAAAGGAGAGGAGGACAGAGAGGGGAGAAGTATAGAAGAAAAGAAGGAGAGAAGAATATAAATGAGTAGGAGATGAAAGTACGGACAGAGGAGGCACAGTTGGTACAATAGTAGAGGAGAAGAGAGGAAAAAGAGGGGGAAAGTAAGATCAAGGACAAGGAAGAAGAGCCAGCACAGGAGGCAAGGCAAAAAAAATAAAATAATAAAATAAAAGGCAAGGATAAAGGGACAGAAGGCAGAAAAGAGGAGAGGAAAAGGAAGGAGCCTTAGACGGAATATCAAGGTGGAAGTAGTGAAGGAAAGCGAAAAGGGATGAGGAGAATATAGGATGGTTTCTAAAGAAAGAAATGTGGGTGGGAAGAAGAAGAGAGAGAGAGAGTAAAAAGAGGGAAGGAGTGAGAAGGATATAATGGAGAGTTTGAAAAGAAAGGAGTCAAGGCAAATCAGAAAAGATAGTAGAGGAGAAGAGAGGAAAAAGAGGAGGACCTTTAGAAGGTCAAGAGGACAGAAAAGAGAAGGTTAAAGGACAAGAACGAGGTATAAGGGAGTTTTCTCGTTCGTTGCCTCATTCATCACTTGTTTAGATGACATGAGGCCGAGGAGGAGGAGGAAAGGGGGAGCGAGGAGGAAAAAGGAAGAGGAGGATAGCTCAAATATAGCTCGGAACACAAAATAAAAGGACGCAGGAGTGAGGCAAAGAGGTGATAGAGGAAGCGGAGGAGGTGAGAGGAGCAAAAGAGAAAAGGTGGAGGATGGATCAGAAGAGCACATGGAAAAATGGTTTGAAGAAAGAAAAGTGGGAGAAAGAGGCGGAAGAAAGGTGGGGGAAGAGTGCAGCAGAAAGGAAGATGGAGGGAAAAATGCTGATACATTGGAGAGGAAGATAGAGGAGAAGAGAAGAAGGAAAAGAGCACAGAGGGTGGTCCAAAGTGGAGGAACTTGAGGATGAATAAATAGGAAGCAGAAGGTGAAAGGACAAGTCTTCACATCGGTAGCCTCAGAGGAGATGCGTGGAGGAGAATGAGAGAAAAATCAGAAAGAAGAGCAGAGGACAAGTGGTTGGAGGAAATGACAGACGAGGGATGACAGGAGGTCAAGAGAAGGAGAAAAAAATGACACTAAGTTGATTAGATCTCACTGTTATCGACTGTCTGAGTGGCTGTAATTGTTTCCTCTGCGTTCGTGTGTGTGTGTGAGTGAGTGTGTGTGTGAGAGTGAAAGAGAGGGAGAGAGAGAGCTGTATGACAGGATGTCTGTCACCTCATGCCCAGCTCTGTTTAGTATGCTGTCCATCCTCCCTCCCTGCATGTGTGTGTGTATGTGTCTGCCTAATCCACGGCACTTATTCTATTGGCCTGACTAACTGACAGCCTAATAGCAGGGCATGCTGAGTGCCGGGGCGGCGCGTGTGTCTGTGTGTGTGTGTATGTGTGTGTGTGAGGGAGAGAGAGAGAGTGAGTCGGACATTGAATGAATGTAAAGAGGGTTAGCTGAGCTGAAAAAGAGAAGGGGATAAAGTGATAGAAGCCACTTTCTGCAGTCAATGATTTGCACTTATTGGGGAGAAAGTGTGTTTGTGCACACGTGTGTGTGGTGCAGTAATAGTGCCTGGTTACGCCAGAAAGTGGCACAGAGAAATTTGATCACATAACACAGATGAAGTAAGTGGATCTCACAAATAAGCTGTAAAAAAACAAACTTACACCGGCAGAGGCTCCCTTTAAAAAAATAGCATCTCATTCAGGGATGGTGAGGTACATGCTGCCTCACACGGGGCACCAAAATAACACAGTATTTCGCCCTGATGTATGTGGTTTAGCAGGACAAAGCAGTGCATGCTTTGAGCTTCCTGGCTGTCTGTATCGTTGGCGGAATTTACCCTCTCAGCTTTCTGCTAAAAGGCTTTTTTTTCCTGTCACCCAAGGGACACCTGTGTCCTTTGTGACAGAAAAAGCCAATATTCTAACCCAAACCAGGATCTTTTTCTGAACCTAACCAAGTGGTTTCAGTGCCTAAACGCACCCAAACTGTTTCTCTTTGATCCTGCTTTGTGAAACAATCACGGTTAAACCTAACTACTTGCTTTGGCTTATGAAAGCTTCATGGTTTGGGCTTAAATTACACGACACACTGGGCAGGCTGAGTTGCTGCTAGCTCACTTATAGGAGCTCATTTGTGTTAACATTAGGATTGCTTTCGTGTTTATCATTCAAGGGTCCTCTCCAAACAACACACTAGTTTCTTAAACCTGTAAAATCACAGTAAAAAGTAGTTTCAATTGTTTTATGTGTCTCTCTGGCGCTTCATTGGGCTGTGAGCCGATAACTTTAACTCACTAGCTGACTAAACCCTTTATTCAGTTAATTTAGGAAAAAAATGCCTGAAATTTTAGGTCGGCTGGACATGTTTGCATGTCCAGACAACAGCAGGCTCTTGTGCGAAACTCTGATAAACGTCTTGCCATGTTTTGGGAGTCCCACAACCAACTAGCCCTCAAAGCTAGCTCCTTTCCCTGATCAGAAGTAGCTGTCTGAGGGTCAAACCTCTTTGAAATCACCCTTCACCTTTCTGACATTGAGACAATCGAAGGGGCCGGACATGTAAACAAACCGTGGGCTTTAGGCAAAGAAACACATATATTCTAACTTGAAGAGCATCCACATCAGCTGAACAGTTAAGACCAACATGGCAGAAACAAACACCAACACTTTGCCTTGGCGTCTGTTTAGCGTAACAGCTTAAATAAAAGATATGCCTGCTGGACATGGCTGCTTTCATTATAACAGGTTAAACCATTAATTACAGTTAATCCTCTCATTACATTAATTATACAGGGAGAACATTACAGCAGGCCATAAATTATACAGCAGTCACGAATGATACGCCAGTGCATGCAGGAAGCGCAGCCTTGGACGGTTATAATAACGTCCCAGACGGAGTTCAGCAGCTGAATGCTAGCAGGCAGCAATGAGGTGGAAAATGTTTCTATCCTTTGGAGGCTGTTAACGTTAGCCTCGGGGAAGGATGGTGCAGATGCTCAGCTTCCATGTTTGATTGCGCTTTGATTTCACCTTCATATAGAACCACATCCATAGAGTTTAATGTCACTACCAAGCTCTCAAGTTACACATTTTCCAAGGTGGAATTTTAATATCTGCAATAATGGCAAATCCAAAGTCTGTTGTTGCAACAATAATGATTATACAGCTACATTTAACAGAGTGACGTCGCTTTCCTCGCTATGGTCAAGGTTTGGTTCGGTCTAAGCCCACAAACAAGATCATGGTTTGGGCTGAAGGTTAGGAAAACAAAACATTAAGTTACTTTATAAAAGTGTTCGTAAAGGAGCATTTTCTCACCACTTCCTTTGAATGGGTATGATTGGTCTTCCTAGTAGCTCGAAATTACCCAGTATTCATCTGGTGTGGGTATGATCTTATAGGAGTTCCATGCTTGGAGGCTTGTTATGAACCCTATTGAGTTGGAACGACAACCTGGAAAGTTGGAGAAGTTTTGGTAGACTAGTAGCCGAGTTGAAAAACTTATATCACGTAGGAGGCACTAAGACACAAGCGAGGGATGCTATTATTAGAGACTTGAAACGCAGCCATGGTCATCATCATGAATATCCTAATCAACATCAAGAGCATCCGCAATGTCATCATCATCAAAAACTTCAGTATCATTAAGTGCAGAGGTGTTCATGAAAGAGCTGGGTCTCTAACTTCTTCTTAAAGGTGGACGGTGGACATACAGTAGGTGTGTGATTAAAAGTTGTGAAGGCCAACTTCAGGAGCAATCTGAGAATATCAGGTGTGCAGGTGAACTTGCAAACAACACTCTTAATTGGAGTTGCTCAAGAACTCCATTATGAGTAACATCAGATGCCTCTGCAGAAGACGAGGGCACACGCTCACTGGTTGGATAAATATTAAATTCCTTCTCAAAGTCTCGAATGAAAAAACAAACTCGGATAGAAAACATGATTGAGTTGATTAGAATGTCGGAGGTGTAAAACATACACGGTGCTGCACATTAAAAACGTCCTTTCCTCTAATTAAAATAACGCTGATTAATGCAAGAGGTCTTAACGAAGCTTAACAAGGTTTCAGAGTAATTAATCCATATTTAATAGAAGATGTTCGGCAAGAGAGACGGAGAGGCTGCTTAGTCGGCTGAGTCAACAAGCAGGGGAGGAGAGAGGGGGAGGGAGAGGGGGAGGGAGAGGATGGATGGCAGAAAATAAAGGAGGAAATGAGACAAATAAGAGTGGGAGGATGGAAGAAGGTAAACAGAGTTATGGAGTCGAGCTGGAAGAGAAGATATTAGATGATATCTGAGCATCATTCACTTTATTCTCACAGTGACTAAATTTAATTTATGTCAGACTGTGTGGGAAGTCTAACCCGCATGATGGATACTCAGATGGATTCAGAGCTTCTATCAGAGCTGCGCTCAGCTGCGTTATGAAAAACATTCTCTATTCAAATCAAAATGTACAAATCAAACTCTGCAGGAAGAGAGTAAATAAGCCAGCGTGATACGAACATGTATATGATTGAATTAGCTAGAAGTCATCGTTAGCATCATTGCGTGGTAGCATCTTAAGAATTTAGCTCAAAGCACACTAGCCTCACGGGGGCGCTAGCATGGCTGTTGATTCTTTGAATATTTTGGACTTTTCTTGCTTACTTTTTAACCTTCTGAATGTGTTAAACATACTTTCAGTAAAAGAGACACGACCATAAGAGCAGAAGAACAAAGGGAATCATGAGAGGAGAAGTCCTTAACCCTACCTGGTTTGTTTATGGCATAGCCCTGTTAAAATCCAAACTATAATAGCTACAACCTTCATTCTTTTTGCAGCTGAAAGCCAAGACTTCCATATTTCAATAAGTCATATTTTCTCATCATTGATGATGTCATTATATCATGAAACGTCTGGTGTAAAACGGGATGAAGCAAATATTCGCCTCGCGTTACTCTCAGGAGTTTGACCGCCGGATCAAAATTTGCGTTTAAATAACAGGCGAATATTCGCCCTTCACTTCCAGAACGGAGGAGAGGAAGCGGGGCTTATCTCCATGGTTACCAACGGCGTCAGGGGAATCTCGATGTTGATAGGCTTTCGCCACACCACGTAGCGCGAATTCGCAGAGGAAGTAAATTTTTTTCAACTGACGCAAATTCGTGTCACGATCATTTGCGCCACCCGACGCGTCTACTCGCGTCATTGCATTGACTTTGTGTGGAATCTTGCCGCAGCTTCGGGTCTATTCACGTTCAGTGTGAATGCACATTTAGACTTAATATTTTTTATACCCAAATTGTAATTTATTGTACCATTTCATAATGTTGCATGTGGATTAAAATGTGGTGAAAAAAAGCCGCTAAGGGAGACTGTTTGGATTATCCTATTTGAGTTGATCTACAATAAACACTGTAAAAGCTACAGCACAGCTTGTAGGTTGTACAGATGTTAGGGATGTGAAGCATTGAAAGATCCTCCAAGTAATGATCATACATTTGTATTATTATATTGTACTGATGGTACACGACAAAGAAACAGACAGAAAGGACTAGATGTAGAAGATGAAGAAAGAGAGGTGGAGCAAAAGATTGAAGGAGGCGATTGGGAAAGAGTGAATGAATGAGGAGGGAGTCAGAGGTGTGGAGAGAGTGCAGCAGACAGAGAAGAAGAGATAGAGCAAACATCATAATATTTGCCCGAGAGTTTGATTTTCGACTCTCATTATTTACACACACACACACACACACACACACACACACACACACACACCAGTGAACACACACTTCCTCCCTCGATGCAGTCTGAAGGAGCCAAGCATCCCCTCTCTGTGTGCGGACTCTCATCCACACACGCAAACACACACACACACTGGACTAAAACACTCCCCAGTACACGACTGTAATCCAGCATCAGATTCCCGATTCTTTTTAACCCTTTATTGTGTTTCATTGACTTTTTTTATTCTCCATCAAAGTTTGTTGTGGCACTGAAAGAGTGGCTGCTCGAAGCTTCGTGGAGAACGCCCAAATCTGATACGACTGACCAGTTCTGATATCAGTTCATCCATCCGCTCATTCATCCATCCATTTACCCCAGATTCCACTAGTTCACCCATCCACCTGCCTGTCAGTCCACACACATCTGATTCCAATATTTCATCAATCAGCCCTCCATCTGTCAGTCACATTACAGAGCAGTGAAGAAGTAACCGTGTGTGTGTGTGTGTGTGTGTGCTGATTAACAGATAATTGCCTTGTCATTTCCGGCTGCAGGAAACACCGCCTGGCTAAATGATTCAGACACACAGACGGTCGTTAGACAGACAGGTGGACGGACAGATAGACAGGAAAACCATTTCCTCGTCTGGGGAGCACGGCAGAGGCTGCTTTACCTGTCAATCACACAGAGAGATGGGGTGGGAAGAGGGGGTGGATAGAGATAAATAAGTGGGGGCGATTCAGAGGAATAGACGGAGGGAGAAGTGAAGCGATAAAGAGGAGGAGGTGAGAGAAGAGGCAGAGGAGCGAGAGCGATCGGCCGTGGAGGACAAACGATGGGAGAAGGAGTGGGAGAAGGTGAGGAGGAGGAGTAAAGGTTGTTTGATTGTGGAGGAGGAGGTGTAAACTGGGATTGTAGGAGATGAGAAAGTTTAAAAGGGAGGGCAGATATTAAAAACATGCACTTTATTATGTTGCGCAGAAGTTTTTATATGTACACTGTTTTGTTTAAATGAGTTTAAAGGTGTTAGCAAAATGTAGTGTGAGAGAGGGAGGGAGGAAGTGTCGGCAATATTCTTCAACTAACATTCAAGTGAGAGGAAAAAACAGGAAATCCTCATCCCTGCAAACTTTTGTAATATATAAAAATATAGAACACCGGTTTATACGCATGTAAGGCCTCAGCAGTGAAGTTAGAAGCAACTTTTATATAGTGTAAAAACCAGAGCCATACAGAAGATTTAACACATACATGTAAGAAAGCACCAGCCATGAAAGAACCGGCAATGCTTCATGTTCCCTGTAAGAAAAAAAAAGCTTTAAAGGCAAAGAAAGAGGCGGAGGAAAGCTGACAAACAAACAGGAAGACACTCGTGTACAGACAGAGACGATCTATATTTAATCTGCGTCTGCGTCCTTTGTTCTCCGTACAGCGCTCCGTGAAGCGCCTGTTTGTTGCTAAACACTATAAATACATCCACATCAACTTTGACTTAATGGAAAGTTAAAGAGCAAAAGGGTTTTCGACTGTAAACAACACGGAGTCTGTGTGAATATTTATAGATGAAAGCTGCGGCGGAAGGAGGACAGACAGAGACGTACTTTGTACCCACAGAGCCGCAGCTCTTTGAGCTCAAATGAAACTCTTATTTAATGCTTTACTTTTTAACTGTGTGTGATGAAGTGCGATCCGGCTTGGGGAGTAACGGAATACAAGTAACGGCTTTACGTAATTAGGATACAAACTGTATTCTGTTACAGTTACATTAAAAAAGAGGTAATTACATTACAGTTACATTTATTAAAAATGGGGATTACTAGGAGGATCACAATTTTACATTTTAAAATGAAGACGATATAATACCAAAGATGCTCTGTAACATCTGCCGTCTCGGATAGTCTGACCGTGATAGTCTGACCGTAACACATTACAACACTTCACGACACACAACAGCAACACCACTCCTAAAAGTTGCCAGGAGCAACATCGCAGCACAGTGCAGTTCTGCCTTCCGGCTGTGAAATGCTGTCATGATCCAAGGACGTGACATTAAAGAAACATTAACGGGTAAGACCAACCAAAAACAGTCTGTGACTCTGGTGATGGCTGCCTGAGTGATAAGAGTTCTTACTTTTAGATTATTATTTATTTATACTTTAAAGGCTAAATATCCGTAAAATCTTGTCAAAGTGAAGGTTATATAAGTTAAGTTAGTTCTGCTCTTTATCAAGATTATGCAAACAACGATCCTCTTTGACCAGATTGTGGCTAACCTCTGCCGTCTGTGCATTTTACCACAGTTTACACCACATGTATTAACATGAAATGTATGAGCGAAAAAACTATCTCTGGGGCCTTCGTCATTTTAAGAATTAAATAATATTCAATAAAACATTTTTATCCATCATTGTGAGAATGAAAAGTGACATTGAAGTACAGTGGGGACTCTGACAGAGCAGGAATTTTAAACCAGGAATTAAAAAAAGGTAAGAATTTTCTAGATTTTGATGAAAATGTTTTAATTTTAGATGGAACAAAAGAGGCTTCTGGGTAATTGAGTTTTGTTCAAGCAATTTTGTTAAATCCAAGTTGAAAAGCACTAAAACAGTAATAGACACTGCCAATGTAAAATATGTTTCATGATCTTTGTGATAAACACAAACTTAATCTTTAACACCTTTTCCAAGCTGAAGTAAGAGTAATAAAGCCATAAATTAAAACAGTGGCGTTTTGTATCACACACTGCTCTTTGACTGTCTCCTCACCACTCCTGAGAGAGAACAGGCTGCAGGAGAAGATAATTATAGAGCAGATGCAGGATGAGACTTTGTTGATGGCCACCGCTGCGTTATGAATCATGACTAATTATGAATATACTTTAAGTCCTCCACCGTTGTACGCAATGAGATAATGGTCCATTAAAACTCTCTCAACATGCACAGACACTAATGAAACAGGTGCACCGCCCGTTCCAGCTCCATAAGTGTGGTTTGAAATAGTCTCATCACTTTAAAGCCCAGACTCCAAACCTAATTAACGTCAGTGATGCCCTCAACAGACTGGAAATGTAAAACTGAACTCTCGAAATGTCCCACTTACTGTACAAACTGCTTTCTGTGTTTTAGCATCAGACGAGGAGATATATAGAGCAGTTTACTGGCAAGATTCTGGAACACAATATGTCTGACTGTACGAGCGTTACGACACCATATATTGCTTTACATCACGATACTGCAGCAAGGCGATATATCATGATTCTGATAATAAAATACCCTTCAATATTTGCAGTTATGTCTTGTTATACTGCAATGAAGAAAGCACATAAGGCTTGCATAGAAATAAAGAACAGGCAGAGTCATATCGCAATATATTGAGTCACAGCCCAGTATCATATTGCAAGATCAGAGCCTGAATACTCAGCCTTAATCGGTATGTACAACATGGTTCTTGTAGTAACTGTACAGCTTTTTATTTCCCTATCTGCGGCTCCATTATTTCAACTTTTGATTAACATTTGCAGCCCAATCTCTGTTGAGTCACATATGGCAGCTTGGTCAGAGGTCCAACGCTTCAAGACCTGATCCTTAAAGTGCCCTTGTAGTTTCAGTGGAAGCTGTTGTTACCTTTGTGCTTTTGATTCACTGCTGATGCAGTTCTAAAAGTTGTCTTGGAATATTGAGAAGAGAAAGATGGTTGGAGAAAAGTCATTGTTCAAGTTTGAAAGGACTTATTTTTACGTATGTTAAGGTGGTGACACACATATCAAATTTTACAGCAACATCAACAGACAGCGTCAATGTTGACTGTACACTGTTATACTGAAAAAGGTCAACCTCCTCTGATCTGGAAATCTTGAATGCTCCAATCACAGCCCAAATTTTGGGTCATGTGATCTCTCTCTGGCCTGAAACATTTTCTGAACAATGGCGGCCATCCGAGCGCAGTGGGCCGAGGAGAAGGAACGTATGCTGATAAAACATTACTCTGGTCAGTGAATGTGTGGAGAATACCTGTCAGGTAGAAATGATTGAATATAAAACAAAAATGGTTTATTGCCGTGAAATTTGTCAGTTAGCAGATTTGTATTAAATCGTTTGAGCTAGCTAAAATTGCGGTCGTAGTAGGAGTTGCTATGGCAACACTGTAGTTGTGATTGCAGACTTATTATCTGTGACTTTAGCGCTTTATTTTGAAGGTCTAACCAGACAGGGTTAGGCCTTGCATGTGCACAGCGACATGTTTAGTAGCTCTGGTGTATTTATGGAGTTAAGAGTGAGAACTTGTTGGCTCTGGTGTGTAACTCTCAGCCCCAGTTATATAACATCAAGCCCATCACTCTATAAAAGTTCCTTCCATAACTTTTGTTCGCTGCTGAAACTCAACAGAGGCTGCAGCTGTCTCAGAGCACCAGTCTCATTCTATCAGCCTGTCAGTCTGCAGCCCAGAATAGCATGACTGACAAAGGAGCAGAAAACCCAAAGAAACACAACGCCGGCAGCAGCCGGCTGAGACGACCCCGCCTCCTCCTCACTGCACATGTGAACTTAACCGCCAGAGCAGACCTTTCCCTTCTCAGGATTAAAGAGGGGAGAGATAACGACGAGTCGAGAGGCGATTAGAAAGAGAGAGGAGAGAACGATGAGCAGCGAACGAAGGAGTGACAGCCGGAGATGTAAAATGAGAGAGATGAAGGGAGAGAATGAGAGGAGGTGATGGGGTGAGAGAGAAAACAAATGGCAGATTAGGAGAGAGGGAGAGTATGAGGGGGTATAAACAGGGGGAGAGATAAAGAAGGATAATCTCAGGTTAATAGAGAAGAAAAGATGTCGTGGAAGTAGAGAGGGAATGATAAGGGGAGTAAGGGAAGTGACTGACTAGTTAGTTGTCTTGGTTAGCATTAGCTGAGCACACAAGATGAAGAAGACTACCCAAGCTAACATCAGGGGAACATGTCCCGATCCAAAACATCTCAGAAAACACTTTATTAAATCATCAGATTATTAAATCATGAAGCCATGAGAACTGGACACTAAAATCCCTCCGCAGGAATGGACTTCATCATCTAGCTGGAGAGACAAAATCAAATCAAACTGGACTTCAGAATCAAAGCAGGAGACATTGTGGGCACTTAACGGCAGATCACACTCACATCTTTTACTCTTATCTTAGTCCTATCTCGCAGCCACTCTGGGTCGATGCTCGAGCTGCCTCTAATTATTTTAGTAGAGTATTTTAGGATTTCATAAGGAGTTCACTCACCTTCTCTCTACCTGGGAAACATACCTAAGGATCTGGATGTCAGAGATGAATATTTCCCTGAAATTTTTATGGTAGCATCAAAAAGGCAATTACAGGGGCGCTGGTTTAACTCAGCTGTTTCAGCACACTCCCCATGTCAAAAGGCAGCGTCCTGTATGCCGAAGTACTGGATTCGACTGCAGGTCAACCCAACAATCTCTCTCTCTAGACCTTAATTTCCGACTCTCTGGTGCGGTGTGAACGGCTGAATCAAACTCTGGTGCGGACCAAACAACCGGACCATGGTCCGCTAGAAAAGACGGGACTCTTGACACATAAACGGACTGAAAGCCTAATGGAAGCAAACCAAAACAACTGTGCATTGTGGGTTGTTAATGGGTGCTGACACTTGCAGAGCCAGGCAGCAAGATGAGTAGAGGACAGATGTGGGGGAGCGACGAGGAAATACAGGCTGCCCAAACAATTTCACAAATGGAAATTGGACCAATCTGTGAGCAGTTTTCTCGTGATTCAAAACTTTTTGTCCGCTGGTAAAAGCTGCCGTGTGAACGCAAACCAAACTCGAGGCAAAACGTAACATTGTAACAATTTGGTCTTTGATTGGGACCAAACAAACTGACATTAGGTGTGAATGAGCCCTTAAAAAGCCTGAAGCAATGGATAGAAAATGTAAACATTCATTTTAAGATTACAGAAAGAAAAGGGAGAAAAGTGCTCGACTAAATGGGAGACATACCTGATTTGCAATGAGTATGACAACTGAAACCATAGCTAATGCATCAGACAAGTTAACAGAACTTTTAGGTCGCACTGTAGCGAAAAATTAGGATCCTAAAAATGCGAAACTGTAGCCGCAGGAACATAATGAGGGACTTTTCTTTAATCTGAAATGTTGTACGTCATACACGATGATAAGTCTCTCAGGCGCCTGGCTGTGTCTAGAGAAGAGATGACAAGAGTAAGAGGGAGAGAAGAGGCTGTTAGAGAGGGAGTGTGATAAGAGGACAGTGGTGGGTATTAAGGAGTATTAGTCCACATGTAAGACAGAGACGGTAATGAACTATGCTGTTACTCAATAGACCACCAGCTCCAGTGTGTGTGTGTGTGTGTGTGTGTGGGTGTGTGTGTGTGTGTGGCAGCAGGAGACGACAGCTCGGGGAAGGTAACGAGGCTCTTGTCTTATCCCTCTTGAGGTCCTATTAACCTTTGCTCAACATTCACACACACAAACACACATGCACACTTTTTTGACTGTCCCACTCAGACACACACACACGCTCATTTTCTCTTTTGTTTCTCTGTTCTTAACACACACACACACACACGCACACACATTGTGTCTTCTCCACCGAGGAGATTTAAGAGCTGGTTAATTGGTTGGCTGAGGCTAATTTTCTGTTGAAAGTTAATGCCACCGTCACACTTGGCTCCCAGTGGAGAGGGTCAGAGTTAGGGTGGCTCGCTGTGTGTGCGCGTGTGTGTGCGCGTGTGTGTGCGCGTGTGTGTGCGTGCGTTATGTAGATGCGGCTCTTTTAAAGCCATGTCCTTCTATAACAACTGCTAACCAGCGCTGTTCCAGCTCCTATGTATTGTTAGCTTTATGCTAGTATAAAAGGCATAGATTTACAGATTCAGTATCAGAGCTAAAGGTCAGCTGCCACGTTACAATACCAGTATAAGTGCACACTCATAGACAGCAGACGGTCGGTATAAGAGTAGAGATGGATGAAAGCAGCAAACCTTCACTGTGGCCTCATTCTTCCCGACTATCTTTAGAAATATCAGGACTTCCAGCAGCTCCCAGTGTTTCAGTCGAGCTGCTTTGATGTGGCTCCTGCATCTTTCCCTCCTCGCCTGTTTCAGACTCCCTAAAGGGTTCTCTGCTTTTTCAAACACAGGTTTCACTTTGACTAAAATGCTCGTGCATAGCGGAAAGAAGAGGCTTTGTGAAGAGGCTCAACAGTGTGTTAATACCATTTTCAACTTTAGGATCTTTTAGAGTGTTGAGGACTTTAGCTACATGTTCACAGATGTTCAGATACCACTTGTATCTTCTTCCTCATACAGATACCTAGACATGAGTGTTGGCCGATTCCAGTGAGATAACATGTTTTTGCATGTCATGATTATTATTTTAACAGCTGTTGTCTGCACTAGTAAAACTGTATGGATGTGGTATGATTGATGTATTTGTTGTATAGCCTGGCTTCCTACCCTGAAGAAATCCTAACCTAGCTAACAGCTTGCGGACTCTCCTGACGTCCTCAAAAACCCTGATTTTTAACAGAAAATAGTTATTTTGTGGTTTCACCAGTTTAATTATGTTAACATTACTGGTCTTAAAGGTATAATAAGTAGGATTTTTCCTTGCATTTTGTCAACAACACATTCAAACTGGGCCCCTCATCTAGCATGCTAACCATTGGTTAACGTTGCGCTAGCATGCTAAACACCGGTTAGCTTGTATTACCCGGTTTGGGGCACCTACCTGTCCAACAGAAAGAAGGCCAACTCTGCATTTCGCCATGTTCGCCGATCTGAATGGGGCCCAGTTGCTAATTTGAACCACTCCCACACTCACCTAATTGTGTGATTGGCTCAGGGAACCACACAACTTGTTGACCAGGCTGGCAGCAGAAGGGAAGGAAGTGTTCTTGTGTCGGGAGGTTTTGGTCCTGATGGAGCGCAGCCTCTTGCCAGAGGGGAGGGTCTCAAAGAGACTGTGTCCGGGGTGAGAGGGGTCGGCCACGATCTCACCTGCACGCCTCAGGGTCCTGGGGGTGTACAGGTCCTCGAGAAATGACAGATTGCAGCCAATCCACCCTCTCTGCAGAGCGGACGATACGCTGCAGCCTGCGCTATCAGCCACTTTTTATGATCGCTCGTATGTGCAAACAAGGAAATCACACGTAAGATAAAATGTAGTCATGTGTCAGCAGACATCTGGAGCTCTTAGCAAGAGCAGACAAATTAATGCTGTCTGCCACACACATACAAGCACACACACACACATGCACACACAGGTGAGCGACGTTCCACAGCCGGTAAACAAATTACAGACAGTTATGTGTGAAAATTCATTATCACATGTACACACACACACGCACGCACACTCACCAATCACTTATGTGCACCACAGAGCGAGGTATAATTACTCTCCCTCCCTCCCCGAGTCTCTCACTCATCTAAATGCTAATGCAGTATCTAACCTTTATGCAGCGTAGCTAAGCTAACAGTTGGCTTTGACTGCTGGGTGCTCTTTAGCACTGAACTATACGGCAATTAACAGAGAGAGCGAGCGAGCGAGAGGATCATGACTTTTTATTGTCAGACTGATGACGGCGTCTTTGGAAAAAAATCAACTTTAACAATGGGGAGAAGTTCTGTGTGTGTGTGATGCTCGTTTAAAGTTTGAGACAGTGATAGTGTGTTCATGTCTTTCTGGCCATATTGCTAACTTATAAATCCGATTTTAGCAATAAAACAACAACAACATGGGGCTCTATGGGGCCTGACTCGCCTCTAGGAGACAGCCTCAAGTGGACAACAGAGGAAGTGCAGGTTTTGGCTCTTCTGTGTTGGCTGCATCATCTGGATAAATTCAGGGTGCAGTGCAGGAGGAATGTGGATGCCTAACTTTGTTTCAACATGATGATGTCACCGCACATGGTCAGGTGCATAAAGAAAACTTTCCCTTGTTTGGCATGAAGACCTGATGACTTGACCTCACCACCTCCCAGCACTTCTGGGAGCGGGAATGCCAAATGTTGCCTAATGAGTGTTGGGTTTTTTGGGTCAGTGTGTGTCTGTGTGTTTTTGATATTCCTGGTCCGAACAGCGACGATCAGTATTCCGTGACTGTATTCATTCACTGTTTTTCCTGCACCAACCTGACCCCAATTACTGCTGCCAATCACACACACACTCACACACACACACACACACACACACACACACACACACACACCCCAGGGCGATCTCAGTGTGTGAAACTTTAAACAAAAGTCACACAGATTTACTCTCTCGCTTCCTCTTCTGCCATCTTCATTCAAAGATCATTAAAACAACCTCATTAATGAATGTATTAATGATTAAAATTAGACCATCATCTGCATATATCTGTGTGTGTGTGTGTGTGTGTGTGTGTGTGTAAGGAGACAAATCAGAATCAAGGATGTTGCTTTGCTCTTTAATGAAAACCATCGGGCTTTCCATGCAAATCGTCGAACCACACGAGGTGCGTATTATTCATAAAAAAGGATAGATGGTAGTTTGTGACCTTGCAGACCTACACAGTGCCTGGAGCCTGTGAAACACACACACACACACACACACACACACACCCTGTAGGCTTGTGTCAGCTTTATTCACCACCATGCACAGTGAAATTTCATTTTCTTGCCAGGTAAAACGCAAACTCAAAGTCACCTGCATGGCTTTATCTCACACACTCACAAAAACACATGAGCCTCACACACACACATTTCACAATGAATGACTGTGAATTTCAAACTTATGTATGTTATTTTTTAGTTTGTATTTTGTCCCTTCAACGTCACTTAGCTTTCTTTTTTTTCTTTTTTTTTTTTTTACAGTTTCCTTCCCTTATCCTCTTTATAAACTTCACCCTGTAGTTTAGATGCCTACATGTTTCCGGAGAAGCTGCGAGTGTTTTGTTTTTTGTGAGGTCGGGGCGCCAAAATGACTCGATTTGGGAAAACTCAAAGCCTCAAACATGCAAAGATATTTTGCTGAGCAACACAAAAAACAGTTAAATGCAAACTGAAACAAGTTAGTTTTAACTGAGTGCAGAATGACATGAAAAACAAAGGCAAGTTTCTGTCCATTTACATGATTCTACAACGATTTTGTGACTATTTCATGACGCGCCGTAAGACTGGGTTGACACTGCTGTTCTTAGCCATAAGCTAGCCAAGGTGGGCGTTTTCATATTAGTAACTATGGCTGGGTTTAAAAAATTAATTTTTCCGATTCGAATCAATTCTCAGTTGAATGACGCAATATCGATTAATAAATCCCAAGCTCGATTTAAAAATATGTAAACACCTGTCTGATCACTCATGTTTCTGAGCGCTCCTGAATGCAGCACGACTCAGCCCATCCCCCCGAACACGACAGTGAGTGAGACATGCCCGGACTTGTTTACTGCACCTACTACGGAGACATCAGTGATCGCCGATGGACTCCTCTTATCGCGTGTGCGTCCATGAATATGTTTTGCACTGATGTTTATGTTACTCTCTGTTAGTGTCGGCTTTGGCCGCGAGTGTATTTTGGGCACGTTGTTATACAGTATGCCTTTCCCCATTCCCCTATTAGTAACCTGTAGTTCATTTTAAACAGGTACTCTCCCTCCTAGCGTCCAACACCTCACATCTCAACCTCGATCAACCAGAGAGAGACAAACAGACAGAGAGATGTAGAGGGGAACTTAAGGGGTGTTAATAGTAAGGGGTATTAATAGTGAGGGGTAAAGAAAGAGAAAGAATGAAAGGAAAATGAAACGTCTCTCTCTCTCTCTACGTTCACCTGATAACTGTCTCAATCCAAAATTCAATTAACTCCATTCCCCTCCTCAGCTCGTTAGACCTCATGCCTCGATAGTGGAACAATAGTGGAAACAGAACCCTCAGATTGCTCTCTCAGTAACTGTAGGTCTCATTTGCATGTCATTAACACATGTGACCTGCTGCTTTCTGGTTGCATTGAGGCTGAAATGTGTGTAAGTGATGTTCTCACTGTTGTTCTTTTTGCATTAAGAGGTGAGCAGGTCCAACTGCTGCAACAGGTAAAGAAACAAGGCTGGAACTCTTAACTTGTTTAATTAGATTATGGTTTACTGCTGTCAGTTTTGGTTACATTAAGGGGGCTTTCGAGTACGGTTCATGTGTGCTGTAAAGATTGTCAGGCATCATGAACATTCATAGCAGGAATCTGGTCTATTTTATCAGCCTGATCCGTCCTTGGTCTAAGGTCTGTCCCCTGTAGGTCATGCAATGTGTCGGGTCTTAAATAACTTTGGCAAAAGCGGTCGGATATATTTAAGTCCATAGAAAGAATCTAAATGTCCATTATAGTTTGAGTTTGTTATTTTGGACCAGTAAAGACCTGAAGAACCTTTAAAATAGCTACCGCTACACAAGAAGGATTGAGGATTGATAACCAGCCCTGCATGCAGACGACTGGAGTTAAAAACCTTCCTCTGAACTCCTCGACCTGCGTCCTCTTGTTTAGTCTCTGCATGCTGCTGCAATTCAGCGAGCCAATCAGAGCCTGAGCCGACACAAAAGGTGGTGTTTTCAGATCTTAGAATGAACCCCAATAAAAGAAAACATGAAAAAAAGATCTGAACTAAACCTAATCCTGACTTTTAAGTCGTCCCATCTATCTAAATTTGCATGTTCTGTGGAAGAATAAGCCTTTAAACCCAGTCTGGCTCTCAGAGTAAAAGCACTACTAGGACACACACACACACACACACACACACACACACACACACACACACACAGACACACATCCTCTAACAGTTAGTAATAAGCTGATGTCGATAGCACCTTGCAGCTACAAGACATTTGCAATTAGAGGACTCGCTCTGCGTTTGTGTTTGTGAGTGTGCAGGTTAAAGGTTAATTCCTATTAATACTGACTGATAAACCAGAGCTGACTTATTGATCGCCCTCTCTCTGCCTCACACCTTCTCTCTTTCCATTTCTGTTTAGTCCTTTTCTCTCCCTCTCCCCGTCTACAGCATCCAAACACTCCCCCTCCCGTCGCCCGCTCTCTCCCTCAGGATTATTCCCTCTCTCGCTTTATTTCAAGCATATACTTTCCCCGAGTAGAAAAAAGGAGGGAACACCAAAGAGAAGAGAATCTGAGGGGCAAAGCAGACGTAGATAAAAAAAGATAGAGCACATATATTCAAAGTGAAACAACAAGAGAAAGCAAAATAAAAGAACAATGAGAACTTTAAGAGATCAAGGCGAACGGCTCCGTAATATAAAAGTTAAATATAAACACTATGATGATAAAAGAGAGAAATTAAAAGAGAAAAAAGAGGAGGACATAATTTGGAAGGCCATTTAAAAATACAAAGCTCTGAACAGCTCGAGGATAAACATTCAATTTAAATTAATATGAAATAAAACGTACAAACTTTCAGTCTCTCTCCCTGTTTTTGTTCCTCAAGTGTGGACCGCCTGCAGACAGCACACGCACACACCCCTCACAACTTGGTAACACCCAGCGGTGCTTGGACATGATTATAGGTGGTTTAAAAAAACCCAGCTGATTGCACAGTGATGCGTGTGTGTGTGTGTGTGTGTGTGTGTGTGTGTGTATGCAAAAAAAGCTTTTACATTCAGCGTGCAGGTGAAACTGCAGGATTCCTTTTATATGAGACTGCTGCACTGTTGTGTATTTGCACCTGGAGTGCTGATGAATAGCCACTGGGTTCAGGTGTGTGTGTGTGTGTGAATAGTTCATGGTTGATGGCTTATGCAGCCATTATAATTTAGCCCTATTATGATGGTAGGAGGTACTCAGCTGTGTGTGTTTGTGTGTGTGTGTGTTTTGTCACATTTTTGAGCATATGTTCTTTTGTGTTATATTTGATGTCATAGTCACATTTTACCACTTTACATGTTCTCAGTCATGTGTGTTATATCGGATAAAACACTGAAATTCCTGTTTTTGTAACTTCCAGTGGTCCCTTTTAGGATTCACCCAAATGTTACAAATCAAGCATTTAGCTAGCATGTTAGCATGATGCTTTAAAACAACCCCAAAATAATTTAGCTACAGACAATGCTAATCAAGCATGTTCTTACCATGGTTGAACTCTAAAGCCGGAGATATTCTTGCTTTTAACTACGCGTTTACGTACGCATTATGGCCGCTGCACGCTCCCTGCGTGTGTTTGGACCGTCGGCTGTGCACGTCCTCAAAATTAACACTACGCAAAAATAAGATGCAGTATGCTCATGAACAGAAGGGGCGGTGTAGAGGCAGAGGGGATGTGACATGCTTGGATGCTAAGTCGCTAATGAGTCTGAAAACAGCTGCTAGAGGAAAAAGGCCATGTTAGTCCAGAGCTCTGGGAGGTGCTAATAGTTAAATGAGGCTAAAACTCTTCCGCCCACACACAGATGTAAGAACAAACACTTCCTCATGCTCATTCCATGTCAGCGACCCCACGGCTCTAAAAGAGGAAGTGGAGATGTCTCTGTGTGCGTGTGTGTGTGTGTGTGTGTGTGTGTGTCGGAAGAAGTGTGGCGGGTGGCTTTTTCACCTTCATTAAAATAATGATAAAACTTGTTTTCAGAGAAGAGGAAGCCTCATTTTCCACATTCAACCATCAAATCATTTAAATGTGTAATGTGGTAAATATGATTAACCTGCAGAGCTTAACCGCACTTCACACTCCCACTTAGCCCTTTGATAAAAGTTATGTGTGTGCTCGAGTGGGCTGGTGGCGTATTGAATGAGTGGGAGGCCTCGCTCGTTGTCCTCTAAACTCAAAGGAAGGGCTACTTTTCAAAAGCTTCTCAAGGCTTTGGGTCCTCTCTTCTCTGCGACCACAGAGGATGCTACCTTGATTAGCACTCTGGAAAAAAAAACACCTGCTGCCCACTTCTCCTTGTTTGAAAAAGCAATCCTACCTTTAACCCTTTTTACACTGGTGCAAAAGTTGCAACTTTAAAAAGTGGGAAAAGAAGATGACCTTGTTTCAGTCTGTGTTTTGGAAGGACCTTGTTTCCATTGGTTGAAAAATGTGTCTTTTCTTCAGAGCAGAATTTCAACCATTCCTGTTAAACATAATTGAAGGTCCTTTAAAAGCCGCACATGTTGGCTGGAATCAGGGATGGAGATCTGAAAGTGTAGCTCGCTCATATTTGGCGTCTGTGATCTGAATTTTGTTGGGTCCCTTTAATTCACATTAGATAACATGAATGCTCCCTTTGGGGGGGGATTGAACGGCCAGTACTGCACATGAATGCGAACAACAAAGTGAACAAACATGATTAAAGCTGCAGTTAAAGCAGCTGAACCACCTGCTACAAGTCAGATGGTCAGCGGTCCCATTAGATGAGACTTGAATGGTGGGAAACGTGATTGTTGTAGGATTAAATACAAGGATACATCACAAATGAAGAGGCATATAAGGACAGATTCTGTCGAAGAGTGGTAGTGTGTGATTGTAACAGCAATTTGGCCTCTGAACTTCCTGCCAGGCCGCTTCAGGACAGGAACGTGAAGTGAGTTTAAGGTGTGGATGTATTAGCAAACATGGCCGCCCACTTATGACAACAAGTTTAGCGGGCTCCTGATTGGCTTCCACTTTTGTTCAATTAATCTAACACCTGATTTTTCATTGTTTTGAAGGTTCGAACCCTGATAGTTCAGATGTTGTGGCGTGGCTTTTATAATGGAAGTCTTTCTGTTGTTTGTGGATTGCCAGAGCCTGGCAAACGTGTGCAAGTCACTGAACCAGAAACCAGCTATGTGGACAAAAACCAAAACCATTATAACCGAAGTTAGTTAAATAACACGCACAAATATTGATCAGATTATAAACAGGACCTACATTGGTATTTAGGCCCTTTGGACGTCACTTCATGGAATATCTTAAAATGCTTCATATCCTTAAAATCAGCAGAAGGCCCCGTGTCCACGTTGCGCCCTTTTCTGGCAGAAAAGCGCTGGCAGGGTGCTGGGGAGAGCTTTCGTTTCTATGACAACAATAAGTTTAATTTACTACACAGCTAACAACAAGCTCAGGGCGATAAAAGTCTGGCCGATCTGCCCCTACAAACAGGCTTTTAGGTCTCTATTGTGTTACCGTTTGTTTGTCATATCGTACAGCTCCAGGTAGACGGAAACAGCCAAAATAAGTTGCTCCTCTGCGATTGGTGGTAACCAGGGTGACAAGTGGCGCCCCATCTGATTGGTTGCCGGAAAAAAAGTGGCAGTGATGACACCAGTGCCTTTCTGAAAAGTTCAGAGATTTTCAACTCATGCGCTCGGCCGCAGACGCTCCGTCCTCCTAGGAATCGATTGAAGACGCTGGCGCTCAGAAAAAGGCGCTACGAGAGAGCGGCTTTAAGGCTGTGTAAGATTTGTGAGTTCTGCTCAAGCCATGTAGTTTTTCTTTATAAATCTTTGATCAATTCAATCAGGATAATGCAAAAGAAACTTAAGCCCTTTTTACAGTCCTATTCTGCCCCAGCGCAGTAACGAAGCCATTATGCTGCTTTTGCCACTTTACATTAGACCAATCAACGGGAGCATAAAGCCGCCCCAGTGTGTTTTAACATAGCGCTACAGCGTGCGCAAGGTGTAAAAAAAAACAGCGCATGCTTCACATGCACACACATGGTGCTGCCCCCCCCATGCTGGCATTCAGCCTCTGTGTGTGTTACAAAGAACATAAAACATAACCACCTTGAACTGCCAGTGTATAAGGGGCTATTGTACTGCAGGTAGGCCTGTGCATTGTCACCCTGCATTACACCTCAGCTGACATAATGTTGTGACATCATCAACAACTGTACAACATAACAGCAACAAACGACAGAGGCCTCATCTTTCCGCTGCAAAAAGAGGCATGACATTTTCATAAGGTTAATACCAAATAACATTACCTGCTTTTGCTACCCCCAAACTGTAAATCAGGATCTCATGTGTCATGAGACTCAAAAAGCCACTAAACTGAATGATTTGTGAATTCAACAGTTTGTAGAACTCAAAGGCTGCGCGACGTTTAGACAGCAGGTCCTGTAACATCTGGAAATAACAGCCTTGTCTGGTTAGAATCTCTGTACGAGAGGAGCTGAAGATAAATGTTGAATATCTGAGGTTGAGACGAGTTTTTATGGACTTAGCAGGAAAGAGAGGGAGGGAGAGAGAGAGAGAGAGCGAGAGGGGGGAGAGTTTGAGGAGCGAGTAAAAGTCTCCTGCAGCTTTTACAACTTCAGGTATTTCTGTAGCACGAACCGTCGACCTGACCAAGAGCCGAGCTGTCCTTCACTGTGTTCTGTGTGTGTGTGTGTGTGCATGGACTGGTAGTGAGGCAGGCAGCACTGTGACAGGGAGGAGAGTGGGAGGATGTATCTGTCAAGAGTTCACTGTGTGTGTGTGTGTGTGTGTGTGTGTGTTTGTGCGTGTGTGTGTGTGCGTGTGTGCGTTGACCACTGTTGAGAGCTGTCAAAGGGCGACAAGTTGAGGTGAGGAGAGGTCCCTGTGGTGCTTGTGTGCGTGTGTGAGGGAGAAACTGAGTCAATGCTCATGTGTTTAGGCGTAAGTGTTTCTGTGTGTGTGCCTGTGTGTGCGTGTGTGTGTGTGTGTGTGTGTGTGTGAAGCCGTGGCTACTGGGCTGTGTTGAAGCTCGTTCCACCCGACCACCCCGGTCCAGACCAGCTGTCAATCATTTTGGTTCCTCCCCCCCTTGACACACACATACAGAAACAAAACCTAAAAACACACACTCGAAACTAAAGTGTGTGTGGCTCGGTATCACCAACGTACTAAAGGCACAGAGCAGTTTTATTTTACCCAGAAGTCACTGCAACAACATCCCTGCACCATCTTTCCTGCACCATGCACTGTAGGTCGTACGTTACAGATACTTTAAACAGGCCCATAAAAAGCCATGTCACACACACACACACACACACACACACACACACACACGGGGGTGTTGTTTGAAACGTGCGTGTCTGCAGGTGATTAGCATCTCTGACCGGTCGCCTCATTAATCACCGTCTTCATCCTGGCCTCTGGCCTGCATTATAAATGAACGCACACACACAGGTTGTCAATATCACGGCCCCATCTTGTCTCGTATTTCTCAAAGTGAGCTATAGATCTGCCGACCGCAGCGCAGCGCAGCGACAGGACGGGACGGGACAAAGAGACTTCTCTCCTGCCAAATTTAAACACCAGGACTATCAGGACGATTACACAATTGGCTCATTGAACATCTCAGAGGAAGAGAGTCTCTAACACTTTGTATTCAGATTCTTATGAAACCTCACAGCTGAAGGCATGCGTGTAGCCTCCCAAATGAGACTGTCAGTGTCTGCCCAACAACAACAACAACATATGTTTATTTCTAAGCAAGGAAGCCCTAAAGAGTCCATAATCCTCCATGTCTGTTTGAGGAGGAAGTGAGGTGTAGTTAAAGGGGAGGGATGCGATTATAATATGCTCAACTTTTCTGTTTCTTAACGAGAGTCACTGTTTGTTTGAACACTATGAAAGTGGTTGTTTGCATACAAAAAGCTGAGGCTTCTTCTTTTGCATCATCACTTTGTGTGTAAGGTGATGATGTCATTATGTTGCAAAAGGGTGGCTGCGATCTGGCTGTTGGAGATCTTTTTATTATTTTGTTAAAAGTGATCTAAAATGAAAACCATTAGGGCATGTGTCCACTAACGTTTTTTTTAATATAAAACTAATGCAGATCAGTGTTTTCAGGGCTCAACGTCCTCAGTGCAAAAACGCCCTCCGTGCTCGTCAGTCTCCCTCACCAACCAATCAAAATCAAGAAAGGGCGGGACTTCAGATATCAACTTTGTCAACAACAATGGCGGAGGAGAAGCTAAACCTTTTGTTTTTACCAAGGGAAGCGTGTGGAAGCAAATCTGTCTCACTAGATTTTGACATTTAAATCATGTATCTGGATTTTTGCCTCTGAATTCAACTCTTATAATTTTCACTTTTATTTGTCAGTGTTTAAGAAAGCATAGGCAGAGATGACACGTTTGCAGCGCTCAGCAGCATGGTGAGTGTACAGTTCACTATTGTCATGTAATGTTGTTAACAGAAAAATTAATGTCCCAGCTAACTGTGTTTCTCACAATGTCTCAGAAGACACCGATTAATTAATGAGATAAAGCAGCGAAGTTGTCGAGTCGTTTACTTCCTGGACTAAGCCACACATGACCAGTGGAGCGTAACCTGATTGGCTGGACGTTGGTTCGATTTGAGACAGAATTGATTGCTCTTCCTCTGTATCCCGGATGTTGCATCAGAATTTTTCTCGTATTTTGAGATCTGAATTTCGCCCACTGAATTTGAGCACCTGAAGTTTTATTGTTTGATTTTTTTAATAGCTTGAATTTTTGAACACAAAAATGAAAGTGAAAATGAGAAATTATAAGAGTTCAATGCCAGTTCAAAATTATAATTTCAATGCGAGAAAATTCAGTGCTTGAAATTCAAAGGCTTTAGAATTTCAAAATCTGCTAAGACTGACTTGCTTCCATAGAAGCGGAGGTGCTGCTAACCTGTCAGTAAGCGCAGGTGCGAAACGCTCTGAAATTGAGGTTGTGGGCGCTGCCCGCACAAAAAAATAATGTTTGTGGACACAGGGCCATATAGCTGGAGCATCACCTCCAAAACATAGATAACCTTTAGGTTGTACAGATTTTATTGATATGAAGCACCTGAAGAAACTCCAAGAAATTACATCACAATAAGCAAAAATACCAATGTAGACACTGTACACCTTCACACTCTGCTCATAAAAATGAGAATATCTCAAAAACTAAAAAGTTCAAAATAAATTAAGTGTCGTGAAACATTTTGTTGATGTTTCTACATTCAGAATTGTTTGGGATTAATGTGTTAATTAATGTGGACTCCTCAAGTGTGATACCTTAATTATTTATCATGGTTTATTGACTTAACTAAACGTTTAGCTCAGGTTACAGACTCTAGAGACATGAAGGGTTTGAAAACAATCAAAGAAATGACGATAAGCAAAAACACCAACGTAGGCACTGCTGGACCATTTCTGAGGGTTAACCACACCAATGATCGCTCTTTTAATGTAACTTTTTAATCAATATTCTTATTCAAACCAGGATTCCTCAAGTTGTTTTTATCCTAAATGTAACCAATCATTTACTATGTTAATGTTACATTACAAAAACTTTGTTGTTAAATGCTGTTGCTTTAGAGAGATCATCTTTACTTTACACGGACACATGCAGTATTTTGTAAAGAAGGACAGATCAAGTCTCAGACACGTTTCCTGTTTGTATTTAAAGTTGAGTTACGTCCAAGCAAACATTTCCATTTGAATATTCTGTTACATGTGACTGTGAGAGGAAGGTGCCTTTAGGTGCAGGATGTCTGTTGGCCCAAGGTCAGTGACAGGTTAGGCAGAGCGGCGGTAAAAATACATTACAGTTTACATTACAGTCTGAAATAGGCCAATGACAGGCTCTGGGGAGGACACACACACACACACACACACACACACACATATATATAAAAGCAGGACGATGATGAAAGGTAGAGGGGTAAATGTGTTGGAGGGTTATGCACCTGTCTAAAGCTATAAATACATACATACACCCACACACACACACACACACACACACACACACACACACACACACACACACACACACACACATACGCACAGAGGAGCCCTTGGGTATTTGTGTCCTTGTTCTCCGGTCGGGGCGAAAGGCTGACCTGGTTTCATCAATATGACCTCAGGTGGTACAATCACACACACACACACACACACACACACACACACACACACTGACATTCAAACAAATAAACACAAACATCCGCACAGGTGATTGCTTCTATTCCCACACACACAGAGCACATTGTAGCTTTTTAAGATTGTTGATCGCTAGTTAGCTGCTCAGATTTTGTGGTGTTGATGTTTGGTCGACTTTGAGGAGAGTGTGTGTGTGTGTGTGTGTGTGTGTGTGTGTGTGTGTGAGAGAGAGAGAGAGCGAGAGATTGTGTGGGCAGTCAAGGCCTGTCTTGCAAATCAATGTGTGCGTTTGTGGAGCTAATCTGTCTTTGATGAAAAAGAAGGGAAGGATTAAACTGGTTAAACCCCAGGTTAGCACCTGAAATGTGCATGTGTGGTTTAGCCAAAGTTTTCCTAAGTTACACACACACAAAAAGAACAAACAAAAGCTCATCTGCACTGTTATAGAAAAGTTAAGGGATGGTTTAAAATCTTTCAGGTTCATCATAAAGGGATGGTTCAGATATTTTGAAGCGTTTTTTATTACCTACAGTAGGTGGCAGTCAGCTCTGCTTCTGTTTGGAGACGCCACCGTAGCTGAGCTATGTAGCGCTTTGGACGCTTAGCACATCGTACTTATAGCCACTTAAATAAATCAACACCAGTTTAAATGTGCGCTATATTGTGCATAGTGTCATGGTCACTGTGTTCTGTTTGGTGACATCTATTGTGCATTGCTGGCAGAAGCGTCTAGATTAACAATACCAGCTATACTAGCTTGTTCAAAATCACTCCTCCTCGAAGCTTTGGGTGTTTGTTTTTCTGTGGCTGCTTTTATTTCCTCTCTTTTTGTTTTCTCTTGGCAGCTTCACCAAAACTCTGCATCTCTTTTCCTCACTAAGCGGAGAGTCATTTTGTTCCCTTAGTCCATGCCCAGGTTACCTGTTTGATAGATCTGGATCAGGTAGTCTGACCCCGGCCTTAGCAGCAGAAATAGTTACCTCATACAGTGTCTGAATGCCTTTAAGGATAATTCACAGACCAACTTTGTACAACATCTAGTGAGCCTGCCCACGGTCGGTCTGAGAGGATACTGGCTGCTTACAGTCCATCTTTAAATAACTGGAGGGGGAAACACTTCGATTTAAAGTTCTCCAACTCTGACTTTAAAAATATTCAAGTTGTCCATAAGGGCAGACAGATATTCAATCACCGCCACAAAGTTCAGACTGAGTCTAGCTGCTCGTCCTGGCCGCCTGTGATTTACATAAAGTATACTTAACCCTTACTTAATGCCGATGAGGAGAGGCCAGAATGTGGACACAGAAAAATGAGTATCAGCAGTCGATATCACCTCAGTTAAATGTGATCACATTGTACCATCAGTCAGTCTGGATAAGAAGAGAATAGGCGGATAAGTACTCGGTGAGCTAAAGAGCTCCTACAGCAAATAACCTCAGTCTGCCAATACGTCAGTCACTTTTAAAATCTGAAGTACGGGCCAAATGTTCCGGCGTATCCACGACCTAAAGTGTAGCTGAGAGGAGCTTTTGGCGTCGGAGCTAATTTAAATCAAGTATTAACCCAGCTAGAGGTGCGCAGTGAAGGACCACTCCAACCTACACATGGCTGTTATGAATATTTACAGATTAAAGCGGCTGCTGCTCGAGGGGAAGTGATGGAGAGCAGCTGTGAAGCGAGTTAGCAGGGCATCAGTGTGTGTGTGGAGAGAGGTAGTGTGAAAACTATTAATAATTATAGAATTCAACGTTTCATCTTGCGTTCGTATGTGTAGTCGGTATTTTAACTCCAATTTAAGACCACATGCATTAACATGGCGCTTTAATAGCTCCCAAAAAGACACATGCAAGAAGAGAAACATGTCCGAAGATGGTGATGACCGGGTCTTATTTTTTTGTGCATCCCAGCAGAAACTTTTGCAACATCGCAGAGAGGAGAGTTTCAGGCCCTTCTATGTAGCTTTTCTGGGATTAACCTCCATGTAAAGGTGCTTCAATCTAATTAAAATTAAATCATTGATCCTTGTATCGCTATTATATCGTGTAAAAGAATGCTATGCTTACTGCGTTGGGGGAACTTTAACCCCGTCTCATCTAGATAAATAGTCCAGTAGATGTTTGGGTCAGTATTTACGGGAATAAGATGTTATAATCCAAATCACATCCAAGGAACAGACGTCAATGCTCCAATGTGAACTTTCTAGAAATTGCAAGGACTTGGACTTGCTCTGGTTAGTGTTGGCCTGGCGATGGAAACGTGTGCGTGTTAGTAAGGAGCTGTTTTAAGGTACATATCATGATGTCATTGTTATCGGGGGGTATAAAAGCAAGCATGTTCAGGTTTTTTGTACTCATTTGAATCTATAAGTCGTAGTTTTTGTCAGTAGATCTCTAAAAATCTATTCTCCAACACCACGACGCTATAGGTGCATAAACGTTGTTAAAGCTGATGCATATTCTTCTTCGTGTTATATGCTGCAAGCTGCGATAAACAAGGAACTCCAAGTGGATTTTGTTTCGTTTTGTGGTAAAACAGGAGGAAATCTAAAGGAATAAACCTCATTGTTTTTACTGTCGGCTGATTCAAAGAGTTTCTCGAGTGTTTGAAGTACAATCTTAAGGCAGTTTTTTATTCTGGGGAGCAGTTTTGACCTAAAAGTTCCATGAGGTTTAACAGCAATGTAGAACACTCAAAAGTCGCTTTCTCACTGGTCAAACACCCGGCTTTTTTGCTTAATGGGAAAGGCTGCAATCGGCATTCAGACCCGGGTCAAATGACTCTGCCGTAGACCCGGGTAATTATCGCCTCGGCTCCGGTCGGCATTGATGGGAACACAAAACCTGTGTCGACACGCTAATCTCCGCCCCCTCTCCGGCGCGATGCTATGCTCCGTCTGTAACTTCTGCGACTCCTTGTTATCTCAGCTACAAATTCCGCCCGTCTCTGTCCGAGCCGTGCTCGAACATCGTTGGAAATTTGTCTGCACCAAGTTTGATAAACAGACTGAATGAGTAATAGATACAATAAAGACCTAACCACCCTAACATCTTCACTGTTTACTAACCCTGTCTCCAGTGCGTTTGTGACGTCAGATGGTGACGCAGCAGAAAAGAGACCGACAGGAGTGTACGTCACTGGCAATGGGAAAAGAGACAATCGGCAGGTCTTCCTGCCTCAACACACTAAATTTAGGTGGGACAGGGGTGAAAGTCGCAGAATGAAACTATTTCACAAAGAAAACAGAGTCTGTGTTTACTAGAGATGAGGACAGGTGATCAGGTAAGCGTACTGAAGAAGTGCAGAGAGCAGGTGAGGGATGGCAGGAAGAGTCTGAAGGGGAGGCAGAACAGGAAGGAGCAGCTGCTTCCATGACAGTAATAATATGAATGTCTGTAAACATGCTGATAATTCACTGATGTTAAAATGTCACAAAGAGCTCCTTATTTTCACATCCTGTGATGGGACGTTACAGGATGATAAAGCGGCTGATTAGCTCAGCGCTTTCTCTCCCTAATATGATCAATAAATAATTATGATGAAGTAAAACGAGTCCATTTCTTCCCTGAGCTGCTCTGCACTGACGAATGTTTCCGATGCCGTCCTCCAGCGCTGTAAAAACGCTTAAAAGTCATAAAATTTGTCAGAACAAGATGATTAGCTGCTGCAGGATGCATGTGCTACATTTTCAATTCTGATTACTGTGGGAGAAACAGACGCTCGGGGCAGTAAAATATGTACGTACATGACACACACAAACACACACGCACGGAGAGAGCGGTGGAGTTGGCAGTAAAAAACACTCCTCTTCTTCTTCAGCTCGGGGAATTCGGAGGGTGATAAATAAGCACTACTTGCACTTATTCCCGTGTGTGTCTGAGTGTGTGTGTGTCTGTTTACACAGACGCAGATGCTTGAAAAAACTACACACAAGAGACTCTCTCAAGCACACACACATCTCAAGGCTGAGGCTGTTTCCACACTCAGGCGGACTAATTAACCCTTAAATGTCGGACTGCCTGCTAAAAGTTGATTCAAATCTTGATTCGCATTTTGTCTGTTGAAACTTTGCACTTTTGCCTCTTTAACTTTGAGTATTCGTCGTTCACGAGTTTTAGCCGGGAGCTAAATCATCAAGAGAGGTCTCTTCAACTTTAAAAACAAACGGACTCATTGAAAAGAAAGTTGAAACAATAAATGAAGCAGTTTCTGTTCTCAAATCTTGCTGATGCTCTTCCATGGACACAGGACGTAACAAGGCATTGCTTGTTTTTTGTAAGCGCTCAAGTTGTTTGTTGTCAGTTAAGTTTTTTTCATAGAAGCCGAATTATCCGCAGAGGTCTCTTTCCCTCTAAAACTAACAAATCCAGTAATTACAAGTTGCAAAAACACTAATGACAGCAGTTTCACGTTAAAACCAGTGTTTTTAAATGCTCTTTGGCAGACAAAGGATGTCAGAGGGTGTTCCTGTTACTTGCTTGTTTAAAGTTCTCTTCTTGTTTTACATTTGGGGATTACTTCAATATTCATCATTCATTTTATAGATTTGATAGATGTTCTCCACAAAACGAACTGATCTGGTGATTAGAAAAGGTAGGGCGCCGGTTTAGCTCAGCGGTTGAATCGGCGGCCATGTACAGAGGCTAATAGTCCTCGATGCGGCGGTTCAACTCCCGCCCTCAGCCCTTTGCCGCGTGTCCCCACTCTCTTCCCCTGTTTCCAACACTATCCACTCTCCTCTCAATAAAGCCATGAAGGGCCAAAAAAATAATCTTAAAAAGTACAGATAAAACCCTGAATAAGAACCTTCACGTTAAAAACTTGTGTTTCTCAGATGCTCTTCAGCCTGTTTTCGGAGGCTGTGAGCCGACCTGCCGCTAACTTTAACCCACTAGCTGACTCAAATCCTTTATCAGTTCAGTTGAGACAATTAAAACAGCTACATTGCAGCTACATCAAATCCTGGACCAAATAAGTGGAAAGGATAATGGAATAATTAATGAAAGAATACAGAACATGGGATGTACACGATGAGGATGGAAACGACATGAAAGGCAGGAAGGGGAGCAGAAAGGGATGAGGTGAGAGAGAAGTAAAAAGGAGGATGAAAAAAGAATACAGGGGGAATAAAAGAGTAGAGAGAGAAGAAAAGAAAGATAAAGTTTGAGTTGAGAGAAGGAAAAAGAGTGTGGGAGGTGAGAGAGCAGGAATGGAGCTGACAGTAGAAGAAGAAGAGAGGAGGAGGGCAGGAGGGAGCTGACAGTAGAAGAAGAGAGGAGGAGGGCAGTGAGGGAGCTGACAGTAGAAGAAGAAGAGAGGAGGAGGGCAGTGAGGGAGCTGACAGTAGAAGAAGAAGAGAGGAGGAGGGTAGGGAGGGAGGGGGTCACCCCTGTAGTTCTGCTAGAAGGAGGTCTGGACCTGCTGCCTCCCCTAATGAGGACCACAGAGAGAGTGTGTCTGAGATGGATGAGTGTTTGTGTTTGAAGGTTCATCCCTCCATCTATACTTGTGAGGACCAGTTTGAGTCCAGGACTTAGAGAGTTCAGCTGACGCTCATGCTGTCTCTGAACTACTTCAGCTACGACTTAAAACTAGGGATGCACGATATTATCGGCACGTTAACGGTATCTGCCGATAATGGCTTGAAGTTACAGAAACTCGAGCGAATGAATAGAAATTAAACAACTTTCACAACCCTTAACTAGCTAACAGTTAGCTCACATTCTCGTCATTTTACCGGACTTAACAACATCATACACGGCGAAAAACTTGCGACCAAAGCCAACGCTAACAGATTGTAACATAAACATCAGTCCAAAACTAACTTACATATTCATGGACGCACACACGATAAAAAGAGTCCGTCGGCGATCACTGATGTCTCCATAGTAGGTGCAGTAAACATGTCCGGGCATGTCTCCCTCACTGCCGTGTTTCTGGGGGATGCTGCATTCAGGTGAGCTCAGAGACGAAAGTGATCAGACACGTGACCTTTTTAACAACGCCTCTTCCGCGATATGGCAGTTTTGGCCACTTAAATAAGAGTAGGCATGTTTGTTTGTGTCTGTCTGTGGGTTTGTGTGTTTTTTGTGTGCGTAACTGAGTGTGTGTTACTGCCCCTTCTGATTTCAATTCAACTGAACAACAGAGACCTGACAAACCTGGAAGAAAAAATAAATCTGATTTTTAGGGATGTCCTTAGAGAACAGGAGTGTGTGTGTTTGAGTGAGTGTAAGAGAGGGAGCAGGATGGAGATGAGACTGGTTATTAATGCAGACCTGTGCTCTGACAGCAGAGTAATCCTGAGCAGGATTAGCATGCTAACAGTGACAGGACCTCATCAGGAACTTCACAAAACCTCCTCCCGTGTGTGTGTGTTTGAGAGAGAGCGAAAGTGAGAGAGAGTTTTAAGTTTAGTTTGCATGCAACAAAAGGGAGAGTGTGTTTTGTGTGTCAGATGAGTCATGTCGTGACTCAGATGGTCTCAAACATTTTTAGAAACGTTTCTCCAACAGTCGAACCTCTTCTACATGCGTGACAGAAGAGAGGCCTTGTGTTTCAATCCAGGCAGGTGTTTCTTTTATTAGGACAGTGGATAGAGTCTGAGAGTGGGGATGACGTGCAGCAGAGGTGCTGAGGTAGGAGTTGAACCTGGGGCTACTGCGTCGAGGACTGAGCTTGTGGGACGCGTACTTTAACTGCTGAGCCGAACCGGTGCCCCCAGACAGGTGTTCCTAACGTTTAATGTGGGGTACTGTTCTTTTTGAAACAGAGAATGGGTGTGCGGTTAGATAGCAGTTAACCGTTTCTAGCACACTGTTACTCTAACATAAATTAAAGTGATCGTTCGGATTTTTGGACATTAAGTTCTATGAAATACTTGCTAGTAGTGTGGTCACTTTAAGCCGGAGGATTTTTATCGTACTTTTACCGTATACCTTATATACTACCGTTTATTCTGCCACTAGCACCTCGGTGTTGACCCCACCATTTTCATCATCCTCGGAGTCACAGTCCAAACCTGTCGTCAAAATCGCCTCTATCAGTCGCGGTTTGGCGACCAATCCTTCCATGAGGAACAGAGCAGACAGAGCAGGATAACGTTTCAAAAATTCAATCCTGTATCCTGACAGAAGGATATTAGGACGTCATTGGGACATTTTTAAGGACATTAGGATTAGCTCACACCAATATTTACTTACAGGAGGGATACTGCAAACATGTTGTAGTTTAAGGGCTTGTGCTTGACCGATAAGCAAGGTTTTGCACTGCAGACCTTGCCTGAAATCGTCAGAGAGTCCTTGAGGAGACTGCAGGAACAAAAGTTCCTCAAAATATTCTGCAGTTTTAAAGAGATCAAACCAAACAAATTGGCCTCTTTGTGTTCAATTACATCACTTCAATTGTTCACCATATCAATTTTACCACAAACATTTATTTAAACACAGTAACGCAGTTTTTAAAGCCGATACAGGGATGAACTGGCTCTCCGTCTGCACTCAGCTGCATTTTCCTGCACAGAAAACTCAGTTGACGTGGTTCAGCTTCAAACAGGATTACACTGAGTTCAGCTCCGGGATCGCTCGGCTGGCCTGCTTCCATGCCGGGTCAAACTGTGTTAGACCCGGACCAGAATCAGCTGGTTTGGATCCGAGTCAAAGGTCACAGCGGTTAACTGGATTAACAGGTGTGTGTACCTGTGTTTTCTGCACGGAATAAAGACTTAAATGTGTTCTTTCTGATGGACTTTGGTGAGGTAAAGTGTGTTTTAGGAAGCGGAATAAAATTACAGCAGCTGGAGGGAGCGCATAAATCAAATCAGCTGTGTGTGTGTGTGTGTGTGTGTGTGTGTGTGTGTGATTTACTCCATCCTTTGTCTGCTCCGTCCGCTTCTTCTCCTTTAATCCACTCCGACTGCTGCAGCCAGTCATTTCCAACAGAAGCCTTTGTAGTGGCCGCTCTGTCCGATCTGATTGATTCAGCCGAGTACAGACACGTACAGGTGTAGGTGTATGTGGTCATTAAGCTCGAGGTGTTTGTGTGTGACGGCCGATGAAAGGGTTTGGTGGCTGCGTTGTTTTCTGTGTTCTCTCATGCAGAACTAAAGGTTACAAGGCAGGTCGTCTATTGATTCATGTAGCAGATAATTAAAGACACAATAGAGCCTTCAGGAAAACTCAGCATCCATTTAAGACTGTAACACACACAGAGAGACACACAAAGACACACACAGTGGCAGAAGGAGATTTAAGAGAACAATAACACACACATACTGTTAGACGTTCACTAAATCGCTGCCGCGCTTACTCGACTGCTCGGTCACGTTCTCAGTCCCTCCAAAACACGCTATTTTTCCTAAACCTAGCCTAAGATATTTTGGTGCCTTCACATAAGCAGTAACTGTTAAACAATGTGTGCTATACTGTTAATTATTGTTGCAAATCCAAAACTCCTAAAATATGAAATGCTTTATTTTGAAAATCTTCTCTTACCACATAGTGCTAATTAAACGTTGTAAACTTGGTCGCTTTATTTTGAAAGTCTAATCACAGGTGGCAGATTTATGGTAGCTTTATGGTCAACGTCTAACCTGACATTGCTCATTTAATATTTTAAACTTGACCAGTGTTTCCCATTAATTGCCTAGACTGAGGCGTCCCGCCATCATTTAATTTGTCCGGCCGCAGTTTCATAATGAACCGAAAATATTTTTACTCTTCAGTCCTGAAGTGTGCATGTGCAATATTGCAGGACATGCGATTGTGAGGCAAATTAACTGAAACAAGTAGAGCTGCTACCTATTGTCGCTTGGTGCTAAAGGAGTACTCGCCCTTTTCTCGTTTTCCATCAATAAACTACAAGAAAAGTCAGGGCACAGAGTGAGCTGACCGTTGATCATGCAGAGTTAGTGTGCCTGTAAACTGTAACCTCGTCCCAATGCTCGTTAACGCTGTGGCTACAGATACGGGCTGGTAGCGGACCGGATGTACTTTAGTGGCTACACCTGCAGGGCACACACAGTGTGAGGATGTGTGTCCTGACAGGAAGTGGGATGCAGCGAGATTTTGTTTCCAATTGTTACCGTTGATTAAACATACTATAAACATGGTAGACGACATAACGTATAAGTAACACAACTGCAGGCCTCAAAGACTGTTCAATTTAACTTTAAAAAGTACAACATTTTCTTACGGGGGACCATGCCCCTGGATCCCCCTGGAAGGTTAGGAGTCGACCCACCATAGTCTAAAAAAATCCTTTGGGGAACACTGCTGAATGTTTTATTTTGAAACTTTAACTTGCTGTTGCGTAGTTATTATAGCAAACTTGACCCTGGAGCCGTCCATGTGCAAATACTGGAGTATCTTGATGATCATAGTTTGGAGCATAGGGTTGCTGACCGAGAGCAATTTGAGGTTGCAGGAGTGAGAACGTGTATGGCTGACTGTCTGATGGGCTTATTTACTAATTAATTGCCATAAGGAAGCTCTGGTGTTGCTCGCGTTGCTGATAATGAGGGATGGAGAGACTTGAGCTCTGTGCGCAAAGAAGACAATTTTTTATAATTCACAGTGATCGTATCGTATAAAGCACATTTTTGTCTTAAAGTATAGATACTTGTAATAACCTTCCTTTTGAGTTCGAGGACTAAAATGTTGTTTGCCGTGTAAAAATGATCCATAAACTTGAAAGCGTTCTTGTAATTTCTCTATTTATAATGGAAATTCGCTATGAAACCATCAGGCACACCAAGCCTCTCTCCTCCTGCTTGTTTAACATTCACTGCCCCTCTGCTCTCATGCAAACTGCAGAAAAGCTTTCAGCTCCAGAAACACACAGAACCTCTGGCCCTCATATCTTTGCAGAACTGACAGCGAGTTCTCTTTCTAAATAATTTTAATTTCAGGCACATTCGCGTCTCCTTTCACTCTCCATCACTTCCTTTCTTTGTCAAAGACTCGTTTGACTTGTAACCCTGAGGCTTCTCCTCCTCTCCTCAAACACTCGCATCCTGTAACCCCTCTGGCTCCTCTGCCTTTTATATCACTTCAACCTGTTTTATTAAAGCTCAGCAGACTTAATCTGTTTCTCTGTTAAACATTCATCCTCTCACCTCCTACACACACGCATGCAAAACACCAACCTCTCACCTCACAACTTTGCTTTTCCTTTCAGATCCAGTTTTGGTTTTATAAAGGGAGCTGACTTTACCTGACACACCACAACACTTCTGCTTTCTGGTTTTCTTCTTCAAACATTTATCTCCCCATCTCTTTTAAAATAAAAGCGTACAAACACACATTCCTTCTGACATCTGCCCCAGCTGTGTGTTACACTGACAAACCTATTATCCAGGCTTATTGGGGTGGCAGTAATAGCATTTAGTATTTAGCCACTGAGTTTACAGCCTCCGGGTGTGTGTGTGTGTGAGTGGGGCATATGTTGGCATAACGTTTTAATGGGAATATTTAAGGATCCTGCATGTTAGCTGACAGAAGATTTAATCTGAGTTAACTAAGAAGCAAGAGAGGAACGCACACATACGAATACACACACGTATACAGACACATATACACATATAAACTGGCCCCTGTGTTTGTAGGCAGATACACACATGCACTCACAAACACCCCATACACACTATGAGTTTATTCAATTTGTACAGCAAACAGATAAAGAGACTACAGTATTGTAATCATTCTTTCTTGGTACAAGTTTGAGAAAAAATGTAAAAGTAAATACATAAATAAAACATAAAAAGTAAATAAAAACAGATTTGTCCGAAGGCCTTCAAACACTAACATGTCCCTGTTTTGAACATTCATCACGTATTTGCTCCGTTTTAAAATAATTATCCAAACAGTCCACTTGTTTTTGACTCCGTTCTATTAGTGACCAGGGTAAAATGTTGCTTTCATGAAAAATTGTGCTAAATAGTTGTGCTTAGCAAATAATAGTCCCATTCTTATGTAAACACATCTGATGCGTGCACCAAGTGTTACCTTTGCACTAGCATGCTAACAATCGGTTAGCTTGTCCTACCCGGTTTGAGGCACCTACCTGTCCAACAGAAAGAAGGCCAACTCTGCATCGCTCTTTCGCCATGTTCGCGAATGAACATGACCTGAATAGGGCCAGTTGCTAATCTGAACCACTCCCACCTACCTTTAAATTTGAAAGTATATAATCGCAAAAATGCAATAAGTTAAAAATCAATAAAATAATGCATTCATTTTGTGTAAGTTATCGGCTAACAAACATTAATTCATCAGAGATGAGATCAAATCGGCCAGAATTGTTAATTGATATTGCTATGGTGTATAGCTACTGACAATATTTTTTGACAATATTGTTAGCATTTTCATGTTCCAGCTGTTTGACTCAAAGTGAAACTTCTGTATGAGGTGTTGATAATTTAAATATAAGAGTTGCTTCAAATGAAAGAAATCAAGTCAAACTTCTTCCAACTTCTACTTGAGAACATTTCAGTTAACATATTTTCTCTGCACACATGAACTCACCGCAGTATGTCCTTGGTTTGCTCCCACACACACTTAAACACACTTGAACACACTCAGGATCAGTAGATGTTATCTAAGTGAGCAGTAAACAGACTCTTTAGAGCGTTCGCCTCGGGGTGCCCCCCCTCCAGTTTGTGACTGTGTGGGTCCTGTCGCACTGTGTTAGCTTTGGCTGACATGAAAGCCTCTAATGGCTGCTATTTGTGCCTCCAGGGAAGAGAAGTCTTAACATGAGAAAGTCAGGGGATTCTGCTTAAATAAGTGTTATCATCGCAGGACGTGTTTATGTGTGTGAGTGGGTAATTCCAGGGCGCAGATTTCTTTATGCAGCACTTGTTTGTATTCACTTTGTTGAAGCTAAATGCATGAGTGTTTGTGGATGGGAGCCAGGTTGGTTGCATAATGTCAGTGTGTTGGTGTGTATAATGGTGATATAGAGGAAGTCTGATCTAAAAGGACCAGATATGAGCTGAAGTAGAAAAATAGGGATGAATGCATGGATACCCAATAACTTCTCTACATGTAAAGCAAGTAAATATGCTAGTTAATCAAATGTATTTCTAGAGCACATTTAAAACTGACCAAATAAAAAAGTAGCAATAGCAGTTTTAATATGGTCACCAAGTGTGAAAGCGGAGAGAAATATCACTCCAAGGTTCAAGGGGTTTAAAGTAGGTGTAGACAGTTGAACAAATCTGTCAGAGGCTTTTGTTTGGTTTAAGGGAAGATAAAATGGCCTTTCATCAGTGTAAAAGTGTTTGGAGATGTTGTGTTTCTTGGTGATTATGCATAATCCTAGCATGTAAATGGAAAGAAAATCGGGCCGAGGATGGAGCCTTGTGGGACACCACAGGACAGGATTAGCTGGTAAGGAGGTAAAGATGCCAAAGTTGGCTTACATTCATTTATTTTTATCACTTTAGAGCATCAAAAAACTGTAATACATATCATATTTTGATATGATTTTTGTGTCTGTGGTCATAATACTATTTACAAGCAAATAATCACATTTCAGTCATTTCTATATGATACATAGACCGTCGGATAAATGTAAAAACAGTGGAAATGACTTGGCAGTTTGAAAGGAAAGGAAATAAGTTTATATCTAAGAGTTATTATCACAAAGAATAAAACAAACACACAAAGTTTTGAAGGAATTATATACAAATAATTAGACCTTTACTTGAAACCCATCACTCCAATTTGTTTTGAAGTGAATTTGACAAATCCAAAGGTTATTATTTAGTCTTTTCATTCTGTTTGCTTCTAATCTTACAATTGTGATTTTGTACTCAAACATGAGCACAAACCATCAAGAATCCTTACGCCCAACAGTAATTGCCATTCTGCCACTTAGTCTTTGGTGAAAGAGTTTTATTTGACTGGAAAACAAATTACATCCCAACTGCAGTGACAACAAGGAGAAGTCCCTTTAATTTTCATTCGTCGACAATAACTTTAATTGAAAAAAGCTAATTTGGGTTGAAAAATGTAATTGGGACTATGAAGTGGAGACTTAGATTAACAGAGCAGAGGGGAAAGAGAAAAACTGTTCAACAAAGTCTCACATAGATGAAATATTAAATTGGCTGTGGACCATCAACAATCAGATTTCAGCTCCTTTCTGTCCCTGATGAAGTGAGTTTGTTTTTGATGAATTATTCTATTTGGCAAACGCAGGAAACAAGGTAAAAAGTTCATCTCAGCCTTTCATAGCTCTCCAAAATAAACATGTCAGACAGAGGAGTTACATCCAGAGTTTATGTTCACCTCTAAAATATTTTTTACTTTTCATTATGGCTTCCTACATCAGATCTTCCCAAATTCATGACAAAACAATGTCATGCGTAAATTACTTGGAAAAGCTTAAACACTCAACTTTGCTTTTGGCATTATATCAAATGTAACATTCATTAACATTAATGGTCTATAGTTTTTACTACACAGACTGTGCATTTAAACAAACTTGACGCTCTCTTGACCAGAAGATTTTCATCCAATGCTTGAAGGTTGATTTTCCTATGTATATGCCATTGTTTATTGTAGTTCCTTTTTGTGATTCTTGATTGTAAAACATGTTCTAACAAGTTGCATTTTGGTTCCACAATGGGTTAATGTTTGATTGAGGACAAACAGTAAAAGAGCTCAGACATCCAGAGGGAGCTCAGAGTAGAGCCGCTACGCTTTCACATCAAAAGAAGGTTGACCCAGAGCTTGGTGGAGAGGATATTATATATCCCACCTGGCCTGGGAACTTCGGGATCCTCCAGGAGTAGCTAGAAAATGTTGGACATCTTGGACAACTTGCATAGCCAGCTGCCTCCACGACCCGATCCCGGATAAGCAGAGAAATATGGATGGATTGTTGGATTTACTTCAAATAAGTTAGAAACAGATGTGTTCCCTAGACTGTACATAGGAAGTGGATGTAGCCAACGTGACTTTACAATTTGGTTTGTGGATTACTGTTGTGAATGGCATTGAAGTGGTCGCCATCTTTGTTTATTGGAGCCAGAAGTGACCTTTTTTAATTGAGAGGGTAAGGCTAACGCTAAGTTATCAGCTAGCACTAGCTTGGTTAGCAATTTGCTTCCAAAACCTACATTGACTTAGATTTGCGATGCTGATTTTGGCTAGCAAAATCTGCTGAAAGTCCAGAGGCATTTACATCAAGATGGAGGGCATGCGGAGAAAGAACACAGCCAGGAAGTAATCAGGTTTTAATGGTTTAAAATTGTTCCCACTGATCAGTTTTTAAAAAGTTTTGAACACCTCCTTTGCAAGGTTTGGGCCTGTTTATTCACATCAAGGTGTTTTTAGGAGCTTTAAAACCATCTACATTTGGAGTAGTAAGCTCCATATGAATGAGGCAGAGTAAAACTCGTTGCAGAATAAGGTAAATGTATGTTAACTCTTCAACTGAACTTTTAAGTCAATGTTCATACATTTCACATTCTATTTCCGTGTGTGTGTGTGTGTGTGTGTGTGTGTATGTATGTGTGTAGGCGTGTTCAGTCGTGATAACGTTGATAATAATATCAACATATGATCATATCGGCTACCGGAACGTTAATTAGCGGAGATGAAAGGATGCTGCTTGTTCTGGAGTCACATTAATACATGCACGCACACATGACACGGTAACATACATTTATGCACACGTCCCTACAGCTACAACACAAACACTTACACACACACACACACACACACACACATACACGAGTTCACAGCCATGTTCCCGAGCGTAGCAGTGTTATATTTTCATTATGCAAATGTCTGACACAGAACATGTGTGTGTGATTATATGTGTGTGTTTGTGTCAATGAGAGGCAGGGAGGGAGGTGTTGCACTGATTTTCAAAACTAGATCGGGGGCATTGACACACATACACACACACACACACACACACACGCTCACCCACCGCTGCGAGCCACTCCTCCCTCTCTTCCCCTGACAGTGGTCTTAAAATTGCAGATCTGATATTGAATATTGATGCCCCCCTCGCCTGTTTATAACGCCGTTCTAATGAGATCACTTTGATTTCTTTTCATTTCTAATGAGATCAGTGAACAACGAGGGGGCGATAAAAGCTCATTATCTCACTATTGATTAATTTATAACAGCTATTTTCATATCTGTTAGAAAAATAGTGTTTTTTTTCCCAGTTTTCACCCACTGCTGGAGGTTGTTTTTCAAACAGAATACTGAAAGGACAGATCATTTTATTTTCCCTTTTTATTTCCCAGTTGACGTAAGTGTTGCTTGAAGAGGCATAAGCACAACTGTATCTTACATTTACAGCCTTTAGATGTTAAGCAGCTGAATGTTGACCTGAGCAACGTATCCTCATACAACAGTTCAGGATATCTTAAAACAAGTGATGCGTGCACCCCGTGTGTAGAGGCTCAGCCCTCGACGCGGCTGCCCCGGATTCAACCCCGACCCTCGGCCCTTTGCTGCATGTCATCCCCTGTCTCGCTTCCCATATGTTCCACTCTATCCACTGTCCTATAAAATCAAGGCAAAATGTCAAAAAATAATCTTTAAGAAATAAATAAATAAGAGATGCATATTTTTTCCTGGGTAATCCGACAAATGTCCGGCACATTCTTATCTCAGGTTGTGAAACACCTACACTTTGTCATGGCCTCCCTTTGGTATCTCATAATGCGCGCAAGGTAGCATCTGTAACTTCCTGTCTAACATGAGGTTATGAGAAACTGTGTGTTTGGTTAGATTTAGGTAGAAAATATACCTGGTTAATATAGGATACATGTCATTATAAGGAGTTTTAGCACCGGTATCCTGGCTCAAAGTTCTTCCTATCTGACCTGTCCACTGCCCCCGACTTCCACTCATAGCCGATTATATCGATCCTTTTACTTTCTTCTCATCAACCGACTTCCCACATGCTAAACTGCCGGTATTTGCTCTTTACGTGGGTTCTGTACCAACCATTGTGCAACTTTTTGGGTACAAGTACAAACAGCAATTAAAGAAAGCCTTAGTTTCGGATGTTAGCATGCTAACATTTGCAAACAACACCAATACAAGAAAGCTAAAAAAAAAACATGGGACAAATAAATATATTGACCTGACGATGTGAATAGAGTAAACACGGGTCGTTAATAAAGGAAGTTCAGGACTTATTTTAGTGTTTGAAACGAACCTGCTCCCACAGCAGTTTGTGAAACAGTCATGAGAATATATAAAATAGTGTTCTTGGAAACGAGTTTCCATTGTTTAAGTGTCAGCCAGTCAAACTAAAGTTTTTGTGCCTAAAACATGAAAGTCTTTAGGTGTCAGTCAGCCGACTGCTCCGGGGCTTGCTGTTCATCCAGGAGACAGTCAGTGTTGATGGAATATTTCAGCTCAGAGCTGATACTTTCATAAACTTAACCAGGCAGCTTTGATGCCCAAACCTGAACAAAAGACAAATCCGATTTAAAAACATTACCTGCTGAATGATTAAAAAGAGGAAGGGACTTTTGTGTCCATGTACACTCATATTATATTAAAATGAGCTGCCGCTTTGGTCTCATAGTCAGCTCAAGGTTTCCTCTTGTTTTGAAGAGGTCTAAACTGACAAATGTTCTCTGAGGAGATGACATCAACACAGACAGACGACAAAAAAAGGAAGCAGTAAGTGATTTAACGAATAAAGCGGTGACGTTCCCCCGTTTCCAATGCTTCAAAACAAATTAAAACGGTTGTGTGTCAAAGCATATGTCTAATTAGGGAACACGTCGTGTGTGTGGATGTGTGTGTGTGTGTGTGTGTGCAGCGCTCGAGGCTAGCAGAGAAGGCTAATGTGGTGGAAAATGTGTCTCAGCCGGGCCATGAAATAACGATGAGACTCTGTGACTTAATCATGTTGACACATAGAGCTTCTCTTCATCTGCCTCTCTCTCTCTCTCCCATGAAGGCTAACTCTCTTTTCTACATTTGTTTCTCTTGTTTATCTCACTGTTTTTACCTTCACTCTGCTGTGATTAACAGTGACAGTCTCTGTCTCAATGGCTCTTTCGACTCATGCTGATAACTGGCACAATATAATATACTGTAGGTATAACTTATTAGGTTTTTATTCACACGATTCTCATTCACTTAAAGTCGTTCAGTGTTTCTGCATTCTTGAATTTCCTCCCTGTGTTTTAGTTTCATCTGCCCCTCCTACTTTCTGTAGCCATCTTGCATAGCTACACAAAAAGGGTTCTCACGAAACAATGCATGCATGCTGTAAGAGATGTTTGTCTGTAATGTGTTATAGCAGCTGGTGTTCGGCATATGGAAGAGGAAACTACTTTTGTTTGGCTGCACTCGTTGCACCTCTGAAAGTAGCCCCTCTAGTCTTGTTTGCTCCCACTGGTCGATATACTTGTTTGTGATTCTAGACAGACCCTGAAACCAGAAGCAAAAGAGGCATGATGTGTAACTCAACTGTGGAAGCTTCTCATCTGATGTTTAACATATGCATTTGGCAGCGTCGTAGCTTTTTAATTATTAATAACGGTCGTTTACGGTCACTCTTTTATGGTGGTTGATGTCTTCCTCCCTTTGGGGATTAAAGAAGGAGCTTTTTGCCTCCTTGATTTATGGGCATTTCAGTTGTTGAAGGGTAATTGCTAAATTCTTCTTCTTGTTAACTGCTGGTGGGATGCACACAGTAAACGTCTTCAGTATGTCACACACCTGTCCTCCCAGCTCCAAGGACGCAGGTCTCGATCTCTGCTGCTAGCTTAAATGCGTAGCAACCCCCCATTCCCTGTTCGTACCTTTTATACAGAATAAGAAAGCCTGCCTTGCACAAGACATAAGGGCTTGTGTCAGTAACCACAGGTGTCCAAAATAATTGCAAATTTCTCATGTCTTGTTTGTCTTGTCTCATATGTCTCTATAAATACATTTGACCTTGGCCTTGTCTTCCCAGTAAACCCTCATAAAGATCCTAAACCCTCTAAATGTATGTATCTGTTCTTCTCTCTCTTCAGGTGGCTGTACATTTGAGGAGTCATACAGCAGCTGTGGGTACAGCGTATCACTAGGAACCAATGGATTTACCTGGGAACAAGTCAACTCCTGGGAGAAACCCACCATAGATCCTGCTCTGCCTACAGGTAGGATGCTACATATGTATCTACATATCAACGCAGTGTTTTGACTGGATTTCATCACAGTCTGTTTGTTTTGGAGAGGATTTGTCCCCCAGTAAAAACCTTGTGATTGACAAACACTGAAAGGAGATTCGACTGACAGAATGTGGGTCAATGGCAATGTATGATATGCCACTTTTTTAACCCATCGAGTTACACACATTATTTCCAAATTCGTCGAATTACCGTTTCAAAACTATCTTTCTGCCTTAAGACAGAAGGTTAACTCCTTCTCCTCATATCTCATCTCTGCCTCCGTCCATCTGAGCTGGCAGACTGATATAACTGCAGACAGATCGTGACGTGACCCCAGCTGGGTCTCTCTCTCCGCCTTTCAAATGGCAATCAGACGCCCGTCTATCCATCTCATCTCTCACAGTCATCCAGCCTTTTGCTCTTTCTCTCTTCCTCTGTCGCCCACTCTCTCCCATGTTTGCCCCCCCCCCTCTCTTTCAGACACTCTGTCTCTTACACTCCTCTCCCTCCGTCCATCTCAGGTCACCTTCTTCTCCTTTGAGATTCACTTATTCACCCAACAGACTTGTTTTTAAAGCAGCATTAAAATAACATGCAAATTATTCAAGTTAGTATGAAGTGCATGCTTTTCTTTTTCTTTTTTTCTCTTTCTAAGTAAATCTGCCACTATAAAGTTGTTGACAATTATCTGAGACTGCAAATCCTGCATTATGTCCTCACTGTTTGTAGATTGTGACATCTTTGTGGTCTGGTAACAAGTGTTATTCTCACCAATGTCAATAAACAACACATTTTTACTGCTCAAAATGAATGTAAACCATCCTGCACGTTGACGCAGGTTGACCTGCTAATAAATGTCTCTTTTCCCATTGCCAGTGGAGTATACTCCTTGCGTCACCGTCTGACAGGGTTAGCAAAGAATGAAGATGTTATGGTGGTTAGGTCTTTATTGTAAATATTACTCATTCAGTCTGTTTATCAAACTCAGCACCAAATTTGGAACGATGTTCGGGGTCACAGAAGTTGCTGACAGAGCGTAGCATTGCGTCCGAAAGGCGGGTAGACATTAGCGTGCCGACACGGGTTTTGTGTTCCCATCATTGCCGAACGAAGCCGAGGCGATAATTACCCAGGTCTACTGCAGAGTCATTTGACCCGGGTCTGAATGCCGATTGTAACCTTTCCCACTAAGCAAAAAAGGCGAGTGTTAGCAGGTTTTTTGACCAGTGGGAAAATGGGCTTTATTGTCATCTGTTTGCGGTATAATAAAAACACCATTAGAGTGGAATTAAATGCTAAATTAAAAAAATGTAAAATAATGTGCAGTAAAAATATCTGACACATTTTTAAGCCATTAATGTTTTTTTAATTAAGTGTGAAGTTAATAAAAACATGTAGAGACAATGGATGAATCAGTGCCTTTAAAATCAATGTGGACAAACAGCGAGCCGAGCTGTTGCTAACGATGTTAGCATAGCTTGTTTCTAGGTTAGGGTCCTTCAGTGTTTGTCTGTGTTTGTCACCAGGAGAGGTCTCTTACTTTTGAAAACCTAGAAGCCAAAACCAGTAACTCTAAATAATGCAGCTTCACGATAAAAAGCAGTGTTTTTCTGCTGCCTGCAAGCTAACTTTAGCTTAGTGTGGATGGAAGGGTCAAACATACACAGGACTTTCATCCAGGAGATCAAGGTTCAACTCTTATGCAAACCAAAAGTCAGTATAAAAGCCTATTTGTAGTTGAACGTCCTCAACCCATAAATACTTTACAGCTGCCTCTTTTACTTTAGAGTCTAACCTTAGTTATTATCTCTAACTTTACCTTGGAACTGCACATAGACAACTGACGTTAGAGGGGTACCTAGATCATCATATTTTGTAGCATAGGGCTGCTACTCAATGTCATTTTTGACAATTTAGGACCGAGAAGTGGCTGCTTCTTGCACTCAAAGACCCTATAACTCTCCCATCTTCCCTCTCCCTCCCTCTCTCTTATATTATCTAGCAGTCGTGTCAATTATTGCTCTCATACATCATCATCACCTCTCCCCCTCTCTCTATCCTCTCCCCTCATTGTCTCTGACACGCCAGAAGTGGTGGAGAGAGAGATCTGTCAGCCTCCTCTCGCCACACCCAGATCTCGTACTGAAGATCTGATACGTCTGAACGAGCGCTTCATCAGTCTGTCTCTCTTTCAGTGTGTCTGTCTCATGTCAGTTATCTGTCTCATCTATGGTTGCGGGCGGTGGATGTCAGGGGCAATAGCCATCACGGCCTATACGCCCTTCTCATCACAGACTACTTATCTGCTTCACGCTGCCCTGACATCTTCAGATGTGATAAGGCAGGACAAGAACAAATTGTCTGTCAGTGTCTTTGTCTCTCTCTCACTTTTAGCTGTTTTATTCATTATGTTAAGTTTCCTGGACCTCGGGTGGCTCAGGTCCATGTTGTTTCAATACATTACCATCAAAATAGTCCTGCTGACTGATGGGGGCTCTTATTTATAAGAAAAAAGTATGAACACAAGCAGTTCAACAGATTTACAAGGCGGCCATTTTCCTCTGATCTCATAGTCAGGGAGGAAAGTTCAAATGCTCGTATGTTGTTGTTCTGCTGTTTTTCAGGTAGAGAATCTGACAAATATATCCTTGATTGATCAGCAACTAAGAAAAAATCTATAGTGAAAATCTTTAAGGGACATTAACTCATTAGGTCCCAGCATTTAAAACACAGCATCTAACATTAGCATTCAAACAATAGCAGGCTAACATTACGGTTAGTTAGCTAACAAGTCACAATAGGAATAGCATTTTAACACCAGATTAATACCTAGCTAATGTTACAGTTAGCTAGCTAACATTATCACAGCCTGGAATTTGTGTATTGCCATTTATCGCTATTAAATGGTATCGTTAGCCAGCAAATGGTAGGGTTTGCTAGCTAACAGTGTTTACAAAGCTATTTTTCCTCTGATGTCAAACTGAGAGTGGGAAGGTCAAGCGCTTTTATGTTGTTCTGTTTTTTAGGAACAATGTTAGCTACCAAACCCTATCATTTGCCAATAGCTGGCTTACTTTTAGCTAGCTAACATGACCTTTAGGAATTTGAGTAGTGCTACTGTGTTGTGTATTGCTATCAAATGGTATTGTTGTAAAATAGTAGGTTTTGCCAGCTAACAGTGTTAACTAGCTAGCAAACCCTATCATTTGTTGACAGCTCGCTAACAGTGTTAGCTGGCTGCAAAATGTCAACTAACTAAATGTGAGACGATTCTGAATCTTCTCGACTGATCATTTTTAGTGGCTTAAGTGTGAGTGTACATTTATGACAGCTAAACTAAATCTATCAGAAGAAACAAGCTGTTTAAGAAGTTTCTAGAAGGTTCTTCAATAGATAAAGTTTTAGTTAAGACTGACTTTAATTGCTGAAATCTATTTATATGTAAAATTCTCCCCTTATGATTTCAAGCTGTGTGTTTACTCAGATCTCTTTGTTTGAGATGATTCCAACAGCTCAGGTACAGCATGTACGCAGGTTCAGAGGCAAATAAACCTCTTGGCTTTTGTCTCTTTGCTTCCATTATCAACACGGTTATCATATAATCCTCTTTCCCGCCTCACCTCCATAATATTGATGCGGCTGATACGGTTGTCACAGAGCGTAACCCACACTCGACAGCTTGTATCTGACATGATTGGATTGGCACCATCTCTCCCTCCATCTCTCTCTCTCTTCATCTCCATTTAGACGTCGTTGTCATAAAGTCCATACAGTGCTGACAGTTTATAGAACACACAGTTAGGAATGATTGGATTGCGATGAGAGCTTTGTTAACTTCTTCTCTCATCATCTCTGTATTGACGTGGGATTTTATAATCCACTACCATGACACATTTTAGATGTGACATGATTGCAGGGGCATTATCACCTACATTTAGACATTTATCTCACAATCTGTAAATATTTTAAATCAGGTGTTTAACCTATTTTAATGCATAAATCAATGCATTTAGGGCTTGGTGATTAATTTATCTTGAGTATCATGATTAATTTTGCTGACAACAACGATAAGCTGGATATTTATCACAAAACAAAACAAAAACAGCCAGCAGTTGTTTTTAGGTCATTTTAAATAAAATGTCGTTTTCAATTTAACTTTTAACCAGAAATAATTTTAGTTTAAAGTTTAAAGAGAAACAACCTGAGCTTTGGTAGCTGCAGCTCTGGCCTCAGCCCCTCTTGACATCCTGTGTCCACCAAAGAGCGAAAAAACCCTAATCTTTAACATCACTGGTTCTGTTTGTTTTGGAGAGGAGGAGGAAACTTACGCTACTGGTAGAAATCTTGTGAACAACAACATAGCCCCTTCTGGCATCCTGTGTCCACCAAACAGCATCTGAAAAGCTGTGATTTTTAACTTGAAGTTGCTTTATTTAATGTTTTATTGTTTTTTATTTCTGGGTCTGCTTCTTTTGGGTGGGAATAGACCTCTTTTGATAATTCGGCTACTAGTACAAATCTTGTAAATGATGAACACCGAATAAATTGTAACCTAAAAACTCAGATAATGATGTTAGCTACCTGCAGCTCAGCTCACAGACCCATCTGACATCCTGTCAACAGATGTGTGTCAATAAAACAGATTTTTAAAATGACACCGCTTTATGTATGCTTTATTTAACACAATGTTCTGAAGGTTTAACTTTCCATCTGTTTGATTTGGAGAGGCCTCCATGGTAATTTGTCTCCTTGTAGAAACCTTGCAGTCGCTACACTAACGGAGATATGACCAAAAAGTTCAAGTTGTTTGTTGCAGCTTGGTTGCAGTCCCTCCTAACATCCATTTTAGTCTTTTAACGGACTTGAGTGTGAAATCAGACGTGTATGGTCTGGTGTCTTCAGGCCTCAGTCACTCTAATGATTGTCCTCTCACTGATCCAAACAAAAGATGTAGGGCCTATAGAATAAGAAAAACTCCCACAGCACAGGTATTTTGTGCATCATGTTGGTGTTTTGTAGAATCATAACACTCACATATGTCTCTTGTGATGTCGGCTGTGAGGTCTTGAATGTGAGATTACACAAGGAAGCCGGTACAAATGGAATAGGTTTGGAGGTTATTGCTGTCTGGCATACATAAATGCATGTTTCTGTTTATTTGCTTTATATTCGGCTACCATGCTTGACTGAGACACACTCTCATAAACACACACGTATTCCCAGCTGACTTCCGACTAGCATTTTTTAGAATAAAAATAAACGTGAAAAAGAAAATGCCACCCGAGTAAATTTATTTCACTGTCAAACTTTCATAAACCTGTAAATCGCCAAAAGAAAAGAGCGGCTTTTAGGCTTTTGCAATACTCCTTCTCTAGCCCTACACACACACACACACACACACACACACACACTAACACACACACATCTCATACCCTCTTATTACCTTCAAACCCCTGGCTGAGCTAGACAAACTCACACAAGCAGCAAACATCAGACATCAAAGCCAGTCGATGTTTTCAGCACCCATCAACACGGCCACAACCTGAAACGTGAAATATGATCAGAGACGGAGAGAGAGGGGGGGAGTATAAGGTGGAGGAGGAGGGGGAGATTAAAGATAGATAGAAAAAATACAGTAAAAGAGTGAGTGAAAGGAGGATCAAGAGAGATGTATTAAAGGGTAATTTCTGTATATTTAAACCTGGGCACAATTTTATGTAACTATAAGGTACAAAAAGTTTTGAAATTGCTCCAGTAAATCGCTGCAGCCTGCAGCAGTGAAACAGGCTGTAACGGCTGGAAGGAAGTAAAAGTGCGTCCACTAAAAGTTCTTGTTTTTTCCACTGACAGGTTCAGATTGTCATTCTAAGTGTCTGACAACATTACAGAAAGGATCCCGACAGAGATTTTTGTTAAAGAAGATGATTTTTTCAACCAGAAACATGTGTTGCTCTCCACAAAGTCACCAGACTCCATTGGCAAAAACAGTGATTTTTACCTTGCCGAACACAGGAGTTGCTGGTCTAATGCTGAATCAATCTGTTGGTTTGTTTGTGTTATTGTGTGACTTTGGTGTTTAATACAGTCAGTCCGGATTTAACACAACACTTGTGTAACCCATTATAACCCACATAAAATCTAACGGATCATGGCAGCAGTAGACCAGCAACTCCTTTGTTCTGTGAGCTAAAATCACAATTTTTATCAATGGAGTCTGGTGTGTTTGAAGAGAGCGATGTAATGTCTGTTTGTGGTTAAAAAAAATCATCTTCCTCTTTAACAATAAGGTCTATCTCTGTCGGGATCCTTTATGTAATGTTGTCTGACACTTAGAATAACAATCTGAGCCTGTCAGTGGAAAAAACAAGAACTTTTAGAGGACTCACTTTTACTTCTTTGCGGCCATTACAGCCTGTTTCACTGCTGCAGGCTGAAGACAACTACTGGAACAGTCCTTAAACATTTGTACCTATTTTTTAATTTAGACCTCAAAATATGTTTAACATATTGTCTATATATATATATATATAGATATATATATATATAGATATATATTTTTTTTAAGTACCTGAACTAGCCTTAAATCAATACAAAAAAATGTTAAATAAAAATCCCATGGCTCTATTATCCGCGTATATGTTGGGTGAGTGTGTGTTGTTATGTATGCATAGGCACATTAATACACTGATGATTAAGAGAAGGGAGGAAGCATATTCTATACTCACAGGAAATCCAGCCTATTTGTGATGGAGACAGTAAAACCAGATGAGAATGCCTCATTCATGAGGAAAGAATAAAGTGAAAATGAGGCAGAAACACAATTACAGGAAGTTAGAGATTTCCTTTTATTAATAAGAGAAAGAGAAGAATGCAGACAGAGTAAGAGTGAGATAACGCTTGACAGGAGGCACGCAGACTGAGAGATAGCCCATACCCACGGCACAATACAAAGAAAGACTCCACAGAGCCATGTAAATGGAAAAAGACACAAAAGAGGCTGAGGAAGGCAGACAGACAAGCATCCAGACGGATGGACGAGGAGACGAGACTTTGAAAGAAGGCCCCCAGAAAAGGACTGACAAGGACAGAGAACACCTCCCAGACTGGCACAAAGAGTGTCACTGCTTTTTGTTAGCCTGTCCTTTCTAAAAAAAAAAGGCAATTTCCTGAGCGGACAATTGGTAATACGTAACGTCTTTAAAGAAAAGTTTTTTGAAGTGTTTGTGGAGGTAATTGTTAACTGAAGGGATCTAAGACCACTAGGGGGCAGAAAAAACATCTTTAAAACATCTACTTGTGCAAGGTTTTCGTTTGCTGCTAGGTCAGACTAGCATGACAGAAAGAAACATGATGATAGCCTGTCAATGCTTGCTTCTAAATAACACAATACTAGTACTATATTAGAACATTGACACTGCTGGTAGTTGCCTAGAAATCAGCTAGCTAGCATCTTAACATACAAAGCTGATGCAGACATAGCACGGGGAACAATTATCTAATCCTTCTCCAGATAGCCGACTCAATCTTCTAGTCTACTGTTTCCAGAGAGCCGAGGACTTCAGACAGACTGTGTAAGGTTGTACTGTTCCTGCTGTAAGAGTGAGCTGCAGCAGATTTGAAGTGTTTTATTGCCACAGACAGAAAAACAAAGAGAGATTGAACAACAGGAGGACTCAGGTGTGATGGACCGGGCCTTAATTCTCTCACAGAGGAACAGACATATTTCATATTTCCCCTCACATATTGGCTCACATATTGATACGGCTGATATTCTCTCCGTGAATGTTTTATTCTTTCTCATTCGGACAGAGGCGGTAAATAGAGTGATTGACAGAAACGTGTTCATTAGAAGAGAGACAAACAGCCTGTCTCCTCTTCTCTGTGCATCATACAGACGAGATGAAGATTTAATGATCCCTGAAGGGAAATTGTTCAAGCAGCTCAGGCAAGGCAGCAGATAAGAGGAGAATAATAAAAAGTGTTCGAGATAATAAGGAGAGTAATTACATGAGGAGGAAACACTGTGTTAGAAATAATAGATAACAATACTATTTACAATGTAGAAACGATACATCTGATAGGAATCAGCATCACTTATATGAAATGGTATAGCTTAGAAACAGTAGTTCTATTCAGGCTACTGTGGAAAAATGTGTTTATTTGATTGAAGGTATAATCTATGGAGTGGTAGGACTTTCATTAAATGGATAAAAAAAATGTGTGAAAATATAAAGGCAAATAAAAAATAATATCAATTATCAGTTATCAATAATTTTCACATATTTTTATTTGTTTTATTTGTTTCTAGATGAATTATGTTTATATTTTTAAATGTATACATTTATTAAAAAAATATACTTAAAAGTTTTTATATAAACAATATTTAAATCACTCAAAGTCGATTGACAGCTTGGCCTTAAATGAAAATAAAAGCAGTAGGGAAAAGAATAAGGAAAAATAAAGGGGTGCAAATACATAAATTACATTACAAAAAAAAAGAATAAATGAATAAAACAAATATATAAAAAATAGACTAATGTAAGAATTAACAATTTATCATGAATATATATTGAAATAAAGGAACACACTAATATAAAAATCCTCTACAATCCGCCACAATCGTCTGCAGAGCAGAAGATATGTCACGTGTATGTGTCACTCAACTATAAAAATAACAATGCCAGAGACACGCATGTGTCATATATGTCAGCACATGTCAGAATCTGTAATTAATAGTACAGAAGTTCAAACTGAAAACATTACAAACAGACGCAGAGCTGTACAGTTCAACCCCGGACAGTTTGCATGTCTTCAAAGGCAACAATTTTTTTCCAACAAATCGCAATGGATGCAGCAGTAAAAGGGTCAAAGGTCAAAAAGGTCAAGCACAATGTTATGACAAAGTAGTGTGATCCAAATATATGCATACGGCATGCAACGTTAGTTTGAAGGACGGCTGCAGTAAATGCTGGAAGAACTGTTGTTCCCCTTTTTTCTTTTGTTTTAAAGTGTGTAAATTGTGTTTAGAGAAAAACAAACTTTATGTCGTTTTCTTTCTTTCTATTTGTTATTGTTCTTTCCTCTGTCACTTCCCCCCCCTTTCCTTCAGCGTTTTGCAGCCTTGCAAAAGCTTGACAGCCAAAAGAAATATATAGTCGTGAGGTTTGAGGTGATTTTAAAGAAAGCTAACCGGCTCCAGCTAACAATGCCAGAGGTGTGTGTGTGTGTGTGTGTGTGCGTTTGTGGGTGTACCCTGTCATTTTCAGCACTGATGTTCGCTCTGACTGACAGTCCAGGACCCGCTCTGTTCTGCAGAAAGCCTCGCAGCTCTGCCTGTCCTCACTCTTTCTTTCACTCTTTAATTCCTCTCTCTCTATCTCTCTCTTTTCGCACCTTCTTCCTCCCAGACTTTCACTCCTCCTGAGGCGTCTTTGTCCTAAATTTGCCTCTCGGTTTCCATCGATGTTACTTTTTTTCGATCTGACAGCTTGACAGAGGAGTGTGTTTGAACTGCGCTGAACGTCTCAAGCTGTATTTTGACATATTTCTCCTATCGGTGTGTGTTTTCCTGCGTGTTTGTGTGTGCGTGTGTTCGACATATTTTTCCTTGGAGAGGCTGAAAACAAATCAGCAGTAATCAGAGCGCTCCTCACCATTCAGCTGTGACACATATTTAACACACATCCATGCCACACACTGATACACACACACACATCCTGTCACGGCGTGTTTACACTGCCATCAGTAATAGACTTCTGAATTATAGTGCATCGCGGCCGTATAGCATTAATCCTGTGTGTGTTTGTGTGTGCGTGTCAAGTGTGTGCTGATGGGTGCAGGGGTTAAATATGCCGCTCGCTTTTTCGGCGGCTGCCGGTGATTCGAGGGCTCTTGTCGAGGCCGACTTGATTGCATTTGTGATTTGTGGGCGGGCGAGAGGCAGCGAGCGAGGGTCGGAGGAATGACAAACTGTGCAAAGCGATAATCACACAGTGACAGGCTGACAGACAGGCGCGCTGTTAATACCTGCATTTTTTGCAGTGTTTAGAGGAGAGAGAGCAGCGAGAGGTGTGTGAGCGTAAAAAGGAGACGTGGGGAACGGCAGCTCTGTGGTTACACTGACAGACAGACTGTTTTATACACGGTCGACTTTGAGATAACGGCCCCACATGTTTAACTGCAGAGAAGATTTAAAGCTTTATGATTTCATCTCCAGTCATAGCTCAGTTGTATCAAACTTACATGAGCCCAAGAGCTAAAGTTCTCACCCTCAACTCATCAAAGACAGCAGCTTCATCTGTAGCCTACAGACGATACACACGTAGCGTCATTTCAAAATGCTCTCTACTATGTTACTGTTTTAATGTGCTGGTGAAGTCAGGTGACGTAGTACGGAAAGAGACAAGTCCACTTTAGGTGCGATGGAGGGGTCTGTAAAACGTCTTCTCGTCCATATCATCCTCTGCACTCATATTTTAAGATGTGGTTTTCTCAGTTCGTACAGAAGTTTTCGTAGCTAGTTTCAACACAAGAGAAGGTGGAGACCAAAACAGCAGATTTTGCAGCTGCGCCAAAGAGACAAGAGACAAGAACATATTGAGACCAGTTGTGTTTTTCTTTTACACGATAAACCCAATTCATTCAATAATCTCAAGACAGAACCAAACCTCAGAGTTTCTGTCGTTTGCAAACGTACGAGGAACCTGTGTGGTTCCGACAGACACAGATTTCTGCAGTCGACTCCAAACTGCCCCAACAACATGTCACTACCTGTCTTAGGTCCTGATCAGACAGATCAGCAGGCTGTAAAATGCCGTTACGGCAACCACCGAATCATTAGCTGTCACTAACCTATTTATTTTGGCTAGCTAAAAGACTTAACTTGTTTAATAGATTCATTATATCTCGGTAAGAAACGGACAGGCGGAGGGCACTTGCTCTGGCTTTGATGGAGGGTGAGAGGCTGTTCCCAAATACATCAAACACAGGGAAACAGAGATCCATGTGGGTACATGAGACCCCCAGAAAGAGGAAAGATTATGGCGATCACTCGTTATCACCCCCACAGAAGGCCTTGCCAATCCATTCATCCGATTGGACAATGAGAAAAAAACGCCAATGACGTCGGCCGCTTATCTGCTTTAGGTTGAAGTTCTTTTAACTTGAGGCGCTCAGAGCGTTTCCCCAAAGACGTGAGGCTTGAAAAGAAGATTGTGTAAGTTTAAATAAAGCTTTGTGACATATTTGCAATCACTATGTTGTAATAAGCTGACGTGTGTCGGGTTACACATTGGCGCAACATTATTTTTGGACACCTATTTCTTATTATATATATATTATCATATCTTCTATCTTATTGTTTTGATGTGCGGTTTAGGGTTAGGGTTAAGGTTAGGCTGACAGTGGAAGTTACAGCAGTACCACACATTGAATTAAGGATTAAAGCCACTCAGCTGTTAAACATTTGTTATCTGAACATCATATTTAAAATTGAAAACAAAGTGATCATTAAATATTATAACATGTCACCGGCTGCAGATCTCCTTCATGGTTCAGACTCATGAAAACATGTCGTTCTTCAGTTTATTGCTTTAAATCGAGTCAGAGCGTCTGACTTCTCCTGTTTTTACAGTGTAAAGTTGTTTTGCCACACCTTCAGATCTCTGCAATAAAATATTAAAATGTCATCTCATAACTAAAATGTAAAAAAAAAAAAAAAAACACATTAGGAGACTCTTCTCCTGCAAACCCTCCCCGGCTAAATAACTGCCAGTATAAAAAGTGTCGTTAAATTTTAAACAGCGCTTTCCTTTCAGGAGAAGGAAAAGTGACTTTGAATCACCGACGCTCCGAGAGCTGCAGAGAGCTGTCAGTCTCTCTCACAGTGAAGGCAGAGTTATACGTCCACAGAGAGAGTGAGAGATGGAGATAGATGCATTACCTGAGTGGTAAAAATCCCTTTGTTACTCTGACGAGAGGAGATAGAGCCGTCAGTGACAGCAGGAGACACGAGGAGCGGGAGGAAGGAGAGGGAGGGATGGGGAGAGGAAAGAGGGAGAAACTCAGGTAATAATACAACTTAGTAACCAAATAAAAACCGACTGTACGAGTCTGTGAAACCGCTTATTACAGCCCGCATTTACGTTTATAGAAGCTGCAACTGCTAGTGGCCTTAGCAGTAGGGTCCCATGCAGTCTCCATGATACGATGATATATCCTCCGGGAGTGACATCCAACTTTCCTGGCATTCCGGTGTAGCCAGCGTTTAGACTTCCTTCTCTGTGCGCCGCATTGTTTACAGTCCAATAAGCAGCTTGAGAAGCGACCGTGTGTTCAGGTCAAAGTGAAGTGAAATTCTCCCCTCCACATATGTCTGCAAAATAAAAGCTGTCATTTCTCGGTTCATCACATCCCCCGGAGGAGCGCCCGTTCATCAGTTTGTGCTGAGTCTCTGTTTCACTGTAAATAGTAAGTTACACAGAGGCTGCACACTTGTTTATTTCAGCGGTATGAACCCGAGAAAGAAACTTGTAACTGACTTTAATTAATGGCTCTTAAATTTGCTGAAATAACATCATGATGCCGATTAGTAAGTTAATATGAAGCTTTGTCAGGTCTGTCCTCAAGAGGAGAAGAAAACTACTTTTCTGATGCATTCGAGGGAGTCAGGAAATCTAAACGCTAATTGTCTTTCGCGACACAGCAAGCAAATAGAGATGAATAAGAAGCTAAATGTCAGATGAAGCTGACAGGAGCAGGGATGGCATTACGGATGATTGTGTTCCGCCTGCTTTTGCTCTCCACACGGACTGTTTTTCCTGCACACAACCAGAGCATGCTGATACGTGATTTGTCAGTACTCCTCAGACTACGAACGTACTACAAACAGAAACCAAAACACAATAAAATGTAGAATCTGTAAAAAGAAATTCGAGCCCCATGTAACACTAAAAGCCTTTAACAACGTACAAATTGTTTAAACTGGAGCCACATTTTTTCTAATTGTTAACACGTCTTCGTTCCATACCGACATGCTTAATCCCCACCTTAACAGCGTGTCTTTCCTAAATGTTCACCACCTTTTCACCATAACGCAACTGAAAGTGATGAAAAAGTCCTTGAAGTTTGTCTCGAGGCTGCAGTGGAAAGTCTGACATCACTTGAGGTCACGTGAAACACTGACCAGGACTCAAAGAGAGGACAGTCAGATCAAATCAATAACAATATTCAAACACACTATATGTGCATGTCTAGGCTCTTATCTGTGTCTAGTTCTCCTGAAAAAAAAAAGTAAACAGTAGAGTGAATGAATAACACACACACACACACACAGAGAGAACACACACTCCCAGGATTTATGGCGGGGAGCAATAAATGCCCATTTTTAAGACCAAGCCACCGTATAAAAGCCTTGGATCTCAGAAGTAATGGCTCCCTGTAGGCCAGTGATAACTCTCTCTGTTTATGTGTGAGTGTGTGTGAGAGAGAGAGAGAGACTGAATGGGACAAACAGTGAGAGAAAGGCAATAATGTCTGAAAATGACAGAGAACCTGGGAGAAAAGAGGCTGATAACCACGAGGAGCGAGAGACGAATCATCGACAGCCCGCCTGATCCGAGCCGCTCGTATGTTCCTTTCTTCATTTGCAGTTAGAGGTGAGATTATATACCATACACCCCGCTGTGTGTGTGAGACCAATGTGCTCAGGGGGCCATCGACGGTGTGTGTGAGTGTGTCAGCAGTGAGGTTGCGTTATAAAAATAGCCGTAATATTCCCTGAGTGATTTTCTCCTTCAGGCGAGCGGAGAGGAAATAAGTCTTATGGAGGAAAAAGGTTTGCGTCTCATTCAGTGTATAAAGAGAGAAAACTATTATCTTCTTTGGAGATAGTTTTCATGTTCAGCAGCCACAGCATCCTGAAACAACTCCAGCCGACTCAAGAGACAACACTTTCTAAATCTAATCAAGCAGGCATGTTTAAAAGCGGCTTCAATCCAGCCTAAAGTATGTAATTAGAAACATGATTGCAATATTTCAGATCAATAAGAAGCTTCAAGTCTGTAAACAGGAGCATCAGATGACTCAACTTTATGAAACTCTTTTCATGAATTCAGCGCCGACTAGATGCCTCAGAAATCCATGTACTCTCGGTGCTGCGTGGTGGGAGGATCATAAATACTGTATAAGAAAGTATATCAACACACACAGCACACAAATCTTGTTTATATGTAGATACAGACGCAGAAACTAAATAAAGGGCACGCTGACATGAGCGGAGGGAGATCCGAGGAGGCAGGCGTGAAAGAGGCATTAGTGCACATACTCCCGCACGAACACGGAGACGTATCAGTCTTTATTGTTTATTGACGCGGGCGAGAGGATCTGTGAAGGGGCTGCGCTGTTTGTCTATCCTTACCTGGGTGTTGAACAGGATGAGACGGCAGGTTTTAAACACATGAATCTGCAGCTCCTTAAAAGATAGATGATGATAAATACAGTTTAGACTTGTTACAGAGGTGCAGCGAGGCGCTAACACTGTCAGAGCTGAGTTTATTTCCACCCCTCTGACTTTAGAAACCTCCTTTATAAAATATAATATTGGTGCTACACTGACAAAATAATAATAATAATTAAAAACACATTAACAGGATACAGATTTTGCCATGAGAGCCTATCACAGTCGGAATTCTCCTGACAATGCATTCAAAAATGGTCAAACCAAACTCCATTCAAAAAACAAGCATTTTAAGAGTTGTCTTCTTGTCATCTTGCAGACAGACCTGACAAAGCTTGAATTCAGACTTTTTAGAAATCTGCAATATGATGTTGTTATTTCAGCATCCTTTCGACCAGTTTATTGTCATTAAATCTCAGTAACATCTGTTTATTTTGGGTTCATAGCACTGTAGACAGATTATAGCCCTCGTGTGACTTGCTAGATACAGCTGAAAATTCAGCCTGTTTAAGATACAGATTATTTTTCTACTAAACTGGCAGGGTTGGGAGGGTTACTTTAAAAATGTAGTCCGATACAGTTACTAATTACCTGTTAAAAAATGTAATCAGTAACGTAATCAGAGTATTAAAATGTTAAAGTAACGTAACTGATTACTTTCAGTTTCTTTTGGATTACTTCAATACTAAATCTGCAAATACAGCCAAGAGAAAAGTAAACTGCCATAAACTTAATCCAGTCTGGAGCTGCGATGTTGCTCCTGGCAACTTTTAGGGGCGGTGTTGCTGTTGTGTGTCGTGAAGTGTTTTAACGTGTTACGGTCAGACTATCACGGTCAGACTATCCGAGACGGCAGATGTTACAGAGCATCTTTGGTATTATATCGTCTTCATTTTAAAATGTATTTTAAAATTGTGATCCTGCCAGAAATCCCCATGTTTAATAAATGTAACTGTAATCTAATTACCTCTTTTTTTTATGTAACTAACAGAATACAGTTGACTTTTTTTTTGTATCCTAATTACGTAACACTGTTACTTGTACTCCGTTACTCCCCAAGCCTGCAAACTGGTTTATTATTAATTTATTTATGATGCAAATGTGATTTCTTTCCTACAGCACTTTTAATACAACTGTTAAAACAAATGCCAGAGATTAGAATACTACAAAAACAATCACTCTCATTAACTTGCTGTAAAATAACTACTAATTACTGCCAAATTTAAAAGAAATGTCTTTAATTTCCTTTTGATTTCCATCGTATCAAATTAGAAAACTTTGCAAACTACCTGCCCTATTCATGCATTCTACCCGCTGCGCTGTTCTTTTAACACCGACAGCCTACTGAAATTACTACAACCTAATAATGACAATTAAATATCAATATTTAATGTGCCTCCTAGCATGCTAGTGCTGATTATCCTGCAGGGCATGGAGAGCTTATTACCTCAAGGCCCCGCTCTTCTCACCATGAATCATAATTATTTTACTCATGGATCATATTTGTTCGAAATGCTCACCACAGCATGCGAGTGTTTCCGTGTACCAGACGGGTCCAGGAGTGAATGAAAGTTGTTGTTTTTGAGTCTGAAAGTCTGACACACCTGCAGAGAAGTGACTTCAAAGCGCCTCTCTTCTCCACAGTCGGGGATCTCTTCCTCTCTCGCTCTCTTTCAGTCTGTCTGTCTGCTGTTTTGTGTCTCTGCGTTTGTCTGAAACAGAATTTCAAACGCACATTTCTCTTTGGTATTCTGCTCACATACTTATAAGACAACATGCACAGGGGCTTAAAGGCAGATGCACGCATACTCACAGCCTTTTAAATACATGCAAATTTTAAATGAGTCATGTACAGACAGGCTTCTTTTAGACAAACACAATATAGACATGATTTACTGTAGGTCAGAACGCATAGAGAGATGTGAGTGAAACACAATAACGTCATGTAACACAGACTTCAACCTGAATCTGAACCTTAAACACCTGGTGTTAACATGCTTTAATAATCAAGAGTGGACAGGCATTGAGATTCGGTCACTCACATTCAAAGGTATACTCTTGGTAATACTTTTTTTGTTGCAACATTGACATAAAAAAATGTCAAGTACTTTCTTCATGCTATTTTAATTCAGTAAGATATCCACCTAAAGTTGTGTCATGGGAGTTGAAAAGTGTCTCCTGACGTCCTGAATGCATTCATAAAAGGTCAAACCAAACTCCATTCAAAAAACAAGCATTTTAACGTAGTTTTCTCGTCGTCTTGCAGACAGACCTGACGAAGCTTGAATTCAGCCTTTTTACAAACCTGCATCATGATGTCATTATTTCAGCATCCATTCAACGTGTTTATTGTCATTAAATCTGTTTATTTTGGCTTCATAGCGCTGTAGTAAGACAGATTTCAGCCCTCGTGTGACTTGCTAGATTCAGTGAAACTGCCCCTCAGCGGCGACAGATGGACAGGCGCTCCACAGCTGAAACAGAACAGCGGTAGTTGGTGTCCATCAGAGAAATCCTGCTGCTGATGCGAGCTAACAGCTCATCACACTGGGCAATGGTCAGCTTCAAGGACCTGGAAGCAGCAGGAGAGTTCATCCAGACACAAGAGGGGACGTTAACCCTGCTGGGGGATGGTACATGACGGTGCATGTTTTTTTTTCATAATATCTGTAAGGGTGACGAAACTATGATTGTATTTGAAAGCATAAATGTGCTTTTGGTCTAAACACAGGTTTATGCCTGATGTAAAAGAGGGACATTTTGATTGAAAAACATTTTCTTGGATGTCAAAGAGCACCCCCGTTAGAGTTTTGGGAAATCTTCCAAAGTCATAAGACTTTAACAACTAAAATTGCACTTGGGCACATTTAAACTCTCCAGGAAATGATCATTAAGGAGCCTTTTATACAAGAGAAACAGCAGCCATGACATTTGTGAAGGTCACGTTGGACGGACTTTATCCAGACGGCGTTTCTTTGAATAGTTTGCAGCGAAATTGCCTCATTCATCAAGCTGATCATCCCGAGCCGACATCATTATTTATTCTGCAAACGTGTTTACTCTGCTGTTTATTGCATCATTTCAAACCAATTTCAGAACAAGTGAATTTGTATTTCCCGTCTTTGCTTTTGTAATCTGAAGTGTCTTATTAGCATGAGAATAGATGGAAACTCAGTATGAGCAGATGTGTGTGTGTGCGTGTCTCTTACTTTTTCTTTCTCCGTCCTTTTGTTTCGTCTACTTTCTTACCTGTCCGCCCCCCACCACCACCTGTCACCCCCCCCCCCTCTCTCAGTGTGACTTCTCAAATGAGGCTTGAGAAGGCAAATAACCAAGATGGGAAATGTGCGGAAATGCAGAAGTCATTAAAAAGCCAATTACCCGCAGGTTCAGTGCTACAGGGAGGAGATCAGGGAATAGTGGAGAGCGGTCGTAAACCCGGTGATATATGGAAACCAAATAGCTGTGCGCGCGTATGTGTGTGTGTGTGAGGCTGTACCGTGTGTGTAGAGTTATACACCTTTGTGTTTTCCTGCCTCAATTTGTGAGTGTGTAGGAGTCATTTGTGCATGTAAGAGCATCTTCTCTAATGTGCAGGCCACTTCTTTTGTCTGTAAATCTTGACTTCTGTTTAAGTATGCAAGCTTGAAAGTGTGTGTGTGTGTTTGTGTGTGTGTGTGTGTGTGTGTGTGTGTGTAAATCAATGTCCCAATGAGAAACGGATGTTTAATTTCAGTGTCATAAATCTGCGTTGCAGGGAACAATATTAAACTTTATTGCCATTTTTCACGTTCACTTTACGCTGCCCAAGAGTCATCTATCACTTAGAGACACACACACACACACACATACACGCAGGCAGATAGAAACTTGTATTTTGAGCACACACACACACACACACATACTTTATACACACCCCCTAACTCAATTAAAAATGCAATTTAAGCCGGTATGTGCAAGGTCAAATAGTGAATATACAGCATGTTCTCACTCCCAGCTCGTCTCTTGCAGCCTGGTCAGTTTCCCTAAGCTTCAAAATATGACTATCAGGGTAACCCTCTAGGGCCTGTTTTGCACATGCAGAGCTCTGCTGTCAAGTCGGCTATAATAAATACGTGACGTCTGGTAAAACTTTCAAAATAAAGCTTGCTGAGAAACATTTCATATTAATTTGTTTGTTTTGGATGTGCATCAGTAGCTTGCACGTGGTTAATGTGGTGAGACTGTTTCAGTTTGGTTGTTTAGGCACTACTTGGTTACGTTAAGGAAACGTAAACACCGAGTAACTTATGTTCCTTAAGCTGCATTTCCACCACTTTTAGTCCTAGGAGCAAAAGCCAAGGAGATATTCAAAACAAAACTACTACAACAAAGGCAAAACTTCGGTAGAATATCTTAATCACAAATCACTCCTGAACTTAATAATCGAAACATAAAACTTTAACAAAAGGTACGCCAGAGGCTGAAAAAGAAGCTGCCGAGCACAGACAGAGTGGCGGTCTGGTCACATCAAATCCCAGTGCCCCGACTGGGGGACTAGCTTTCCTTTTGAAGATGTCCGCTGTGATTGAGGCCTCTGATTGGCTGGTCCGGCCGCCAATTGCTCCAACCAGGAAGCTCCAACCTGGAAGTCAAAGAGGAGGGGAGCAAGAACACACACAAAACAACACAATAATGGCAGCAGCCGTAACAGAGCTGTTCTATAAGGCACTTACAGGTTCCTCCAGCCACAGGTTGTCTGCATTTCCACCGATGTCTGCAGACTCGATCTTCTATAAGGTCTTCTTACAGGTGAACAGTCTGCTCAGTGCAGAAACGCTCAGCTCTTTAAGTTCCACCTCCAGAGTCCCTGTACTGTCAGAAAGTACTTCCCTTGTAGCAGGGACCTTTTGCGGGGTGTTATTTGCTCGCCAAGAACTTATTAAGACCCTGGTACCTCCTAAGGTCCCACATCCCTGAAGGAAAGTTCTTAAAATCTCTTAAAAATCTTAAAAATTAGTCAACTTAATAAAACAAGTATGCTATGCGTTTTGCATGGGCGTCAAACACCGGTTTCCTCGATGAAAGACCACCGCTTCAAAGCATCAGGTTTGGCATTAGAAGCATTGCTTTGTCTCTATCCTGATTATCAGGTTGCCTTGTCAATCACAGGTAGCCCCGCCCTAAACCCTCCCCTGCTTTATTCTCTCTGCGAGTCTAAATGGGAGCATCATTGACTAAATGAACGTCATGCTGTGTTGAAGAAGACTTGAAACTAGAGATGGAGACCATAAACTCATTAGGAAAATGTTTACTGAGGCGATAAATCAGGAGAGAAGTAGGACCATTTTTATGCAACCAGTGGAGTCCCCCCCTGCTGGACATTAGAAATAGTGCAGGTTTAAGGCCCTTCCACACACACAGCCTCGTCCTGTAGCCATGCTGAGGTTTATCATTTCACTCCACGCACACAGCATCCACCTCTGGTAATTATCTGTGGACCCCAGAGACATGGGGAAAGTTCATATAATTACACTCGTCACACACACACTGTGGATGCAAACACGCTACACTGAGCATGCTCCAGCCCCGCGGGTACCACTTCATTAAAGGGAAATACCACTGAACTTTAGCTGTGTTATAAAACTTTTATGAAAAGGCCAAATTAAGTTTTACTGTGAGATGCATGAGAATGAGTTTGGAGTTCGTTCCGACTCTTTAACGCCGTGTTGAAGCACAACATGAACATCCTCCTCACGTTGCCGACTTCACGGCTGTGTTTTTGCTCAGTGAATCAACTCATGTTCTTATTCTCCAGGTTCCATGTTTGCTTGATATCAACTTCTTTGTTTGGTCACAGCAAACCTAAAGAGTCATTTTTTCCTTATTGTGGAGTCCGGGGTCTGAAAGTTGGACCATAGTTTCGGTTCAAAGAATATGATGTTTCACTAACAGATCATTTTACCGTCCACTTTTTCTCTTACAAATATATTTGTCAAACTGTGGTTTGGATAAAAATCGGTATGTTTGACTACCTGATTTCTTTTTTTACAATGTTTTCATATACCCAGATCTTAAAACTTATAGGTGTAACTTTTTCTTGACCTTGAAATTGGAAAAAACGCGGACCTGGCAACCCTGGCTTCGCATCGCATGAAACTTTGATCATGAAGCCTGATGCCCCTCTAAAGCTCTGTGTTTGAAATCGATGAACTACACAACATATGGGCATATGACAGCCTGTGGAGACGAAGTTTATACTTTAACTGTGCGCAGAAATACGGACGGATCGTGACGTTATTGATTCAGGTACAGAGCATCAAAACACACACAGGTCTGCGTCGTATCTGCTCCTCTCCTAACTTCTGTCTCCTCCCCGCACGGCATGATAAACTCCGCGTGGATCACCTCCGGCTCATCTCAATCAGAGCGCGTGAAGACCTATTTTATGCTTTATAAGGTTTTCACGGAATTACGGGACCGATCGCGACCCAGTAAGTCAGGGGCAGAGCCTGAGAAACACACAGATCGGTGTCATCACTGCGCTGCATGGTTATAAACTGCTCACTGCTGGATTACATTGTAAATTCGGATAAACTGCTAGGATCACACTATGGATCATCTGTCTCTGACCCGTGCCGTCCCTCTCGTCGGCTCGTCTCTCCCCCGGTCCCTATTTTTGCTACTGTGGTCCATGTAGTCAGAAAGGTCGAGAACCCCTGATTTAGACCTCAAAATATCTAAAACACAAAACAGAAATCGCCTTAATGACTTCTGAGACAACTGAAAACATGATTTATTCTGCTACTAAAGTCCAAATATCTGTGTTTAGAATGGACTGTTAAAGATGGTGGTGTACCCCCATCCTGAAGCTACAGAGAGTTCATGCCCGCCATCAGTATTCAGGCTGCAGGGGCTGTTCATTGAGTTTTCTGCTGTTAAATAAGGAATGAATGGATGAAGTGTCTCTCACACACACACACACGCACGCACACACACCCGCAGGCCTGTGTGAAGCTGCAATAATCCTCCCCTAATAAGCTGGTAAAGACAGGGAGATTGGCGGTATCGATCAGGCCTTCAGGGAAAACCTCTCTGTTTCCTCAGAGAAGGATGATCAATAGAGAGCCTATAAGTCACACACACAATGAAACCAATACAGTAAATCCCTCCGCTGGATTCCACCCAGGGGAACTCTAAGTCCCAAAAGCCCTTGCTGCACGGGTCATGGGTGGGTTGACCTATAGGAGATCGAAAGAGCGAGCATGTGACTGCTGACACCAGAGACAATGGATGGGAGGTCGTGTTCTGTTTGGCTCTGCCCCCGGGTGTCTCATCCATCAGTGTGTGTGTGTGTGTGTTTGTGTGTGTGTAAGGAAACAACATAGAGCTGGAAGAGTGTGCGCAGGCCCGAGGTATCACTTTATATCGAGAAAGAAAGGGTTAAAGGGAGAAAAGGAAAGTAAGAGTAATGGAGGAGAGAGTGATGGATGGAGAAGGGAAAACGGAGGGAGCAGCTGTGCTGAAGAAAAGCAGAACAATTGAAAGAGCAGATAAAAGACAAAATGGATCAAATGAAAAGTATCAAAAGCAGAAAGTGAGCAATAAAAGACGTTAAAGAAAAGGGAATTTATTCTCCCTCTGGGGTCTTACAGATCTGAAGCGCACAGCAAGAGAACACATTGTACTTTACATTGTGTTTCTTTTTAAACTCCATCACAGTGATTATTTTACAGTTAACACACTACAGATGCTGTGAGGGAGGAAGTCAAATACTTATTTCATTTATCTTTTCAGACATTAGAGGTTACGAGGTCAAACAGCACTTTTTGGACTATTTGTGGGTGGTGGATAAAAGTGGGCTTGGACGGACAATCCTGGTAAATGCCAGAGGGGTCACCTGACCTCTGGTGGGCAAAGGGGCAGAACCAGCAATCTGTGGGGACTAAAAGACCTGTCTGCTCTGTGTTAATTTCGTTAACGATAATTATGACGATAAACGTTCGTCAACGATCCTTTTTTCCATGACGAAGACAAGACGTTGACGAGCTAAAAATAGATCGTTGATGATAAAATTTGTCCCGACTGTGCCTCTAATCTGTCAAAATACAAGCAATGCATTCTGTAACTGATTAAAGTAGTTGAGGGGCGTCTGCAGATCCCCCTGAATCCAACCCAGTCATTCAGGTGAGGATGTCCCAAATCGGCTGCTTGACAATAATGTACGCAAACAAAGAGGTGTCACGAAGGTGGTTAAGAACCTTCTCTGTTAACTCGGGCTTTCTGCTTCAGGCTCTGAGCGCGCTCACAGAAAAAGGGGCGTCATTTGATTTCATTTCGGCTGTCACTTCAGTCAGACTGTTTAAATGAGAAGAGATGATGATTATATAAAAAGTTTTTACGGTGACAACCAACGTTCCAGAAGTTTCCATACACGTATAACCTCAGCTGAGGATTTATTACCTGTGGAGAACATGGCCAGGACATTATTAATGAAGGATGGCGCTTTACAGCAGATTGAACCTGTACCAGGCTGATTGAATTAGTTTAAAGATAGAAAACGTTTTGATTAAAATGTGACTTTTTAATGACTGAAATTGGACTAACGAGTTGACTAAAACTATAAGGTATAAATGAATAAAATGTGACTAACACCTGTAAGCATTTAAATGTAATATAGCTTCCAAAATGAACACTGCTGTAGCTGCACACTTCATGGTGAAACAGCCTGCATGTACTATAAGGCAGAGCAGAGCTAGAGACTGTATTCTCCTCCCCCCATCAGGTAGATCCATCTATGCTTAGTCAAAGGTAAAACAGAACAAAATCAAGACAAGCGTGGACCTGAATCATCCTGTGGTGGAAAATCAAGGGCTAAAGTTTTTCCATGTCTCATCCTTGTACAAAAGTGTCAACCAAAGAACATGCCCCCACCAAAGCGTATGAGAATCAGCCTCAGACAGCATGTGAGGTCTCTGATGTTTTTCTGAGTCTGTAGCGTAGGACATTTAGGCTGAGTCACGTCTGTTTGAGGTCCATTTCACTGCTGCCTAATGAAGCAATCTGCAGGAGCAATAACTTAACTTTTCCAACTATTAGTCATTTCGAGCCGAGAACATTTAAAAACACGAGGTTTGAAAACATCGAATTAGCCTTTAATTAAAAAGGAAAGTCTCGCTGCTTGTTAACTTATCAGTCTATTCATTTACAGAATCAGGTGCAAGCACACAAACACACACAGACAGGACTGATATATCTGCTTCATAATGCCGATGAGTGAGTGGGCGTTAGTGTGCTGAGGTACTTCAAACATGTTCTTGTATCTGAACACCCCCTAGCTTCATCACACCCAACAGGGAGCCTCATTAACACTCGGATTCCAGGTTAGCTCAGACGCTAGTTTTTAGCAATATGCAGCTTCACATGCAACACAAGGAGCTTCACAGTACAACCACTCCATCACACCTGCCCTGACCCACATTCTTGATGGGCCCACCTGGACGTTTGGTTCTTCTAGGTCGAAACTATTAAAGTTGTGCGCCTGTAGAGCTAATATAATCAATAAAAGGCATTCCTCCTGTGACTTTGTGATTGTAGCATCACAGCCTGGATTTGCAATTCCAAACACGCCACTTTAGCCGTAAATACTCAGATTATATCGCCTAAAAAATTCCCTTCAATTGTAGAAGTTCTGGTCCCAGCTCTGCACGCTGAAAAAGCAGCCGTTTGGACACAAAGAAGAAGAAGCTGGTGTGTGAGAAAAGCTGACAGAACAATAAGAAGTATAAAAAGCAGCCACAGGAGCTGCGTGATGGACGTTTCCAGGCCACATGTGGACACACACTGTCTCACTCCGCCATCACATCACATCACCATCGTTGCGTTTCAAAAAAAACACGTCCAAATTACAAATGTAAACGCAGCTGTTAGAAGCTGCGGAGAGATCCTCGCTCGGAGCGCGGAGGACGTCTTAATCCGAAAACACGACACACACAAAACAGCCGATAAGGAGAATGAAAGAGAGATTTAAGAGCTACGCAGCCAAAGAGCTGCACGCTTTGAGCAGAGACCCCAGGGAGCCATTTGAGCACATCGCTCTCTGTGAACATCTTGCATCGCCGTCGTGTTTCAACAGAAAGTCTGGGGATGTAATTGATCTATTAAAGAGCGATTTAGTGCGCGCTTCTCTCTGCTCTGTTGCACAAACTGCTTTCATGTCTGAGCCTCCGAACGGCATTGTTTTGTAAAAAGTTTGCAGCCGATTTACATGCAAAGATTTTTTTTACTTCTTCAGGGAGCTGATATCAGATGTTCTTCACTAGAGATGTAGATAATATTTACATGATAAGAATATATGCAGTATAATCCTACTTGTGTTTATGGATGATTTCATGCAAAGTCTTTACTCTTTGAACCGCCACCGCCTGCATGGGTGATATTTGATATACTGATGTCATTTGTTGGAGTATCTTGAAATCCTTCATATTGCTAGAATCTGTGCAACCAGATTTTCCTAAATAAACACACAAAACAGAATGGTCCAAAAATAATTATCAATGTAGAAACATCACGGAAGTATTTTTTAATATTCCTGAAGTTATTTGAACTCTGAATATGTTTTTGCTTTTGAGATATTTTCACTTTTATGCGCAGAGCGCAAAGACGTTTTTAATAGAAATAAAGTTCCCGCATTGATATTGTTGCTTATTGTGATGTCATTTCTTGGAGTATCATCACATGCTTCATATCCCAACAATTTAGCTATAATGTTCTTTTATTGTCACCATTAGGCGGCCCAATAACAGACCCAAATTAATGACAAAACACACCTTTAAAAAGTCTAACTCCATGGCATTTATTAATAGACACCCAAAAAACCAAATCATTAAATAAAGACCAATGAAGGACAAAAATAACTCAACACGACACTAAAAATCTCCGTCTGAGAGGCAACAAGACAGCAGTCCCCACTCCAAAAGCCTCTGTATTCTGATGCCAGAACTGGAGTTTTAATGCAATGCTGTAAGACCAGTGCTGTGTTGGAAATGCCATACTATACTAGCAGTACGTACTGATTTGTCCAAAATGTAGTATGCAGTATGCAAACAAAAGCAAAATGTGCAGTGTGCCAAAAATACCCGGATGTCGTACTGATTCAGAAAAAATCTCCGGTATGCATCGGACCAGTCTACCTCGCCTACTGTATCCCACAATGCAAAGCGCTGGAACGTTACAGCGGCAGTTGAAATGACGGACAGCAGCAGCATTTCAGCAGAAGGGGGCGCTTTAGCTAAAGAAGCGGCAGTTATTGTTTACTTCCGCCTGGCGTAGCATACTGCAAAATGAATTTGAAAAGCTCCTCCATACTACAGCCGAATGTAGTATGCAGTATATAGTATGCAGTTTATAGTACGTAGTATATAGTATGCAGTATATAGTACGGCATTTCGAACACAGGTGAACCTCGATGACAATCAGATTCACCGGGAGAGTTCGAGAAACAACAGGAGGGGAAAAGGGACAAACAGAACAGGGAGGTCGTACAACCACAACAAGGATTATGCAGTATCTCCACAACTAGATCACCACCGCCTCCTCCTACATTGTTGAACATGTTGTACCACAACGTAATGATGTCATCTATCTGCGTACATTAAGGGCACTTTTAAGATAGATTAAAAAAGAGTCTTCCTCAGGAGCCGTCGGCACTGGGCCTGTTTTTAACAGAGTTAAAGAGAAACATCCCAAGACAGGCTGCCCTGGTGGGAATCAAACCTTCACCCTCTCAGAGTTGGAGCTTTAATCATGCCAGCGATCTCTCCTTCAGACAAACATTTGCTTCGTCATCGTGATTTCTGTCTTTTATTTGCCTCCAGTTGCCCCCGGGTTTTTGGCAAAGCATCAAAATGTATCTTTTGTGTTTGGTGCAAATGAAGAGAGGCAGCCAGGCGCAATGTAAACCAACGTAAGAGCATTATGGAAGCTGTTCAGGAGGTTTGTGAGGAGTGACAAAATCCTCCAGGCACACACGCACACACACATTCAGACACAGCACCTGCTCCATTTGCTGTAATAGGGGTAAATGAATTAGATTCTGATGCTTTAAAAGCTTTTTCTTTCGACTCATATTGAAAGTAAATTTCACTCTAATGGCGAGGCGTCTGTGTTTACCTGCCGCCGCGGGAGAAGAAGGATGGAGTATAAATGGATTTTTAAGAAGGGGAAGAAAGAGAGGGGCGTGGAGGTGAGGAGGAGGAGGAGGAGGAGGAGGGAAGATGTTGAGGATGCAAAAGCACATCCTCACATTCACACGGGTAAAGGAGTTACTTCCTTTCATTGCATTGCCCGTTGCCCTGATAATTGCACTTCAATTACTGATTTGTCACTTAGCACATTATTGCAAAGCTGGGAAAGGAAGAGAGAGTGAACAGTGTAATGATGAGAGATGACACATGATCGCAAAAGTAGCAGCAAAACAGTTTATTAATCAAATTATCTTTTAAACATGAGTATTTATAGAAGAAACACAATTTCACTACAAGTTTTTTCTAAGATAATTGCTATCATGTATAAAAGATAAAAAGAAAAACATGTATTTATATGTTGACGTTCTTTCATTTAGCATGTTGTTTAACACTCAGGAGTCTTGGGCCGTTTCTGCCGTCCTTTGCTTCAAAGTACAAGGGCTCCTTCGATGTTCAGCGTTCACCTTATCCTCTCTAGAAGAACACTGCATCTCCCGCTCCAAACACAAAAACTCTAAACTCTAAACCAAATCCTCCGCAGTAGTAGTATCTTCGTCTCAGTTAGCCTCTCCCCCACCTCATAGTGTATTCAGCATGTAGAGCAGAGTCAGCAGATTCTGGTGCATTCTAAAATGACAAAAAATGGCAAAGATGAATTAAACATTCACTTTGACGTACTATCACGCATGCGTAAATTAGATTTTTATATCGAATTTATTACAAAATATTTCAGTTTTTACTACGAGTCTCAATTTACAAAGATTTTTCTACACCACGTTAAAAGCAGCTTGTAGTGTAGCGTCCCACATGCAGATGCTGTACAGTCTTCGACGAGGCGGCCCTGGTATTGACCTCCACCCTCGCCTCTTTGCCCCGTGTCATCCCGACGCTCCCTCTTTACCTGTTCCCAACACTATCCACTTATCTTTTCACTATCAATGAAGGTGTAAAAGGCCAAAGAAATTAATTTAAATAAATAAATAAATCAGTAACAGTACAACATAAATTTAATATATAAATTAGAAGCGAAGTAGGACCCAGTATGGAGCCCTGTGGGACACCAAGCTAGAAGACACTCCATCGTCTCGGAGGCTTTCTGCATTCTGAGTAGTTTTCAAACAGTTTCTGTCTCACAATCTTATGTGAGCAAAGCTCTGTTAAAGTGTATGCACACTGGTCTCTAAGGGCAGCTACTGAGTGGACTGTAGTCAAAATATAAAGTGTTTTCACATGGAGTGTAAAAAATAAAACGTGTTTAAATAAATTCAATAGTAGAGATGACTATGGACGGACTGAGACAGTTTTCTGTTTGAAATGCATCTGTAGGTAATGAATAAAAGGTGCACAGAAACGGTAAAGAAAATATAGTGGTTGAATGTGTGCTATGTAGGGATGTAGATTTTATATACGGAGGAAAGAGACGTAAAGGCATACAAATGAACAAGTTTGGTAGAAAACCAAATGAGCAGGAGCAATCAGGGCATGAAGAGGACGATAACAACCCTGTGTGTGTGTGTGCGTGTGTTTATGCACCTGCATACAGTCCTATATCCCGCTGCCTGGATTAAACGACACATATTTTTGTGCGTGTGTGTGATGACGATGATGATGATGATGATGCAGGGCCATTACACATTCAGGACAGAGAACATATGGGTTCCAGCCCTCGTGTGTGAATGTGTGTGTGTATGTGTGGGACCTCGGGGGGAATTGGGTGTACTAAATGTGTGAAATGGGCCGAGGACCAATGTGATGTTTGTGAGTCTGACTCCAGTGATTCCCTCTGCAGCGCCTTTCATGATGAAGATGATGAAGATGAGTCATTTTAACGCGTGTATTTTTTCTGTGCGGCTCGAGTCATGTCTGCACCACAGCTGATGCTCCTGTATTGTCACTTCTTTCCTCCTCTCCTTTCCTTTCTCCCCCGCATGCTGCCTATTTCCTTTCCTTCCTTCCATTATTCTCTCCTTTTTTTTTAACTCTACTTCCTCATCATAATCACTAAAATATATTCTTATTTTTCATCTTTATCTCATTGTTTCACTCAATATTGAAGTCTCTCTCTTTCTCTCTGTCTGTTCCATCATTCTTTTCATCCTTGATTGAAAAACCGGTGTCGATTAGAGAAAGAAATAAACTCTTTTTCTGACTTACCAAGCTACCTGCTGCTACTAATGGAATAGAAATGACAGCTAGCACGTCCCCAAACGATCCTAAGTAGGAAGGTGGGATGATGTGTGTGTGTGTGTGTGTGTGCGTGTGTGTGTGCGCGCGATACCTTGTCTTTAACCAGCGTCCCACGCTTTTCATAACCAGTCTCCTGCTGCTGTAAAGGGACTCAGTAACTCCCCTGTCCTCCCACACACACCAAACACACACAAAATAGAAACACAGACGGTGACGCATTAACTGAGAAACACAGTCACACACAGGAGGGAAGTTTGGTGCACAATAAAGGATTGCTTTACCTTTGGTTGCACAGGAACGCTGTAAGATTACTTTCTCGCTGGTAAACTCCAATTCAATCACAAAAACCTGGGCCCTATTTTAACACATTTTTGAGTGTAAATATTTATAGTGCATGTCCTCAGTCTGCAACAGTGAAACAGCCTGTAATGGCTGCAACATAATCCTTGATGGATCAAAGTGCGTCCTCTAAAAGTTCTTGTTGTTTCCACTGACAGGCTCAGATTTTTTTTCTACGCATGTGACAACATCACAGAAATGATCCCTACAGAGATAGACCTTTTTGTTACAGAGGAAGATGATTTTTCTAAACACAAACAGACGTTACATCGCTCTCTTCAAACGCACCAGACTCCATTGACAAAAACAATGATTTTTACCTCACAGAACATACGAGTTCCTGGCCTACACCTGCTGCTTTTTTTGTGTTGATGTGCATGCTCAAAAATTGTGTTGGATCCAAACTAACCTTTGACAAAGCCATAGTAATAAGAACACAAACAAACAAAGCGATTAATGCAGTGGTTGACTAGCAACTCCTGAGTTCTGTGAAGTAAAATTACTGTTTTTGTGAATGGGGTCCGGTGTGTTTGAAGAGAGCGATGTAACATCCGTTTCTGGTTAAAAAATCATCTTCCTCTTTAACTAAAAGGTCTATCTCTGTAGGGATCCTTTCTGTAATGTTGTCGGACACAATCTGAGCCTGTCGGCGTGTGTGTTGGTTTTGGCAAGTTTATACTGTATAAGAAAAAAGGTGTAGTAGCATAGTAGATGCTGAAAAATACACACATTCATCATGGGTGGAGTCTCAGTTTAGTCAACATAACACATAATTCTGAAATTCTGCATTGATTGCATCAACATGTTTACACATTAAAATTGTAATTATCATGCTAAAATGCATATGCAACTCTCATTGAGCTCCTTTAGGCTGGTCGCAGTTAAAAAAGCGACACTACGTTCTCCTCCTGTGCATCCTGGGACTTCAGATTACGACTGATATGATACGCTTATCTAACCTTTTATATCAAATATGAAGTATCAAAGTTTCTATGATCCCTGAAAGTTTAAGCTCATGTGACATTTAGAGTATTTCAAAATGTTAAGAGATGCAAACGTAACTCAAGGCTGGTGATAAACAGAGCGGGAAAGGACGGATAAGTCCGACTGTAGAAGTAAAAACGGAGCTGAAAAGGGCTAAAAGAGTGTGTGTGGCGTAAATGTTCAGCCACGGCACTCGCACTGTGACTGAGGTATTTATGTCTCAGGTATGTGTGTGTGTGTGTGTGTGTGTGTGTGTGTGTGTGTGTGTGTGTGTGTGTGTGTTGTAGAAGGAAATGAGAAAAACTGGTTAACAGGAGGGTTTTCTGAGATCAATACTAAAGGTGGGTCACACAGATCAATAGTAATAGTCTGGCCAGTTTACACACAACACACACAGCACAGTACACACTCAGCAGGTTCACTATGAGCACACATTAACTGCAGCACACACACACGAAAAACAAACATGCACATAAACTAGAACATTTGCATCAGACGTGGTGTACTATCTGAATTTTTGTGGACCCCGGAGATCGAATCCGCATTTATTTCGTCACAGGCATGTTGGTCGTACATTTTTGCTCTCATATTTGATGCATAAAAATCCCAAGTCAAAACTCCACTCCAGCTGGAGTTTTGGGCTGATTTATACCCAATTTAATTTTGTTTCTGGCCCGTGGTCGGTACCGATGATCTGGTAATGTGAAGGGTTTACAGATACAGTCTTAAAAATGCCCAAATAGCTTGCAGTCTCATCAGAGCCATGTTTCATATTTAGGATTTAAAGTCTGCACGATTACGTCACTACTTTCCGAGGGGGAGCCACTGCAAGAAGGCAGCAGAGCTGCTGACAGTAGCTGTGTCTTAATTCAAGGATGGAAGGATGCACCTGATGGATCCTTCGTGGCCCGGAAAAAAAGGAGGACGCATTTGTCTGAAGGAGCCTTCGAAATTGGACGGCCTTTCGACGCGACGCAATCGGCCTTCAAGTACATCCTTCGAAGGATGCAGCCCCAAGCTTGCTTCCAAGCAAAAGTAAACATTCTAGCAATGAGGCTAACGCTAGCTAGCATACTACTGCTGACAGAAGTAAACATCCGGTGCCTGTTGGAGTCGCTCCTCGTCGTCTTGGTGTCTTTTATTTATTGTATTTGATATCATTTACCTTTTTCAATTGTCTTTTTTATTTAAGTAGTTTGTTAACTTTTCTTGCTTTAAAGAAGATTGAGCCCCGAACTTTCATCGTGCTGTATTTTTTGGAGCTATCTGGCACTTTCGTTTCCTTCGGGATTAATAAAGTTTCATCTTATCTTATCTGAAACCCTCTCCGGAACAATCTGACATCCACTTCTCACTCAAGAGTAGATTTTTACCACGTCTCCTCAAACATGTTTTTCCTCCAGACACGTTCAGCTTTAGTTTTGTCTCCCTGCAGAGCATCACTACGGCAGGCCGGAGACAGTCTCTGTTCACACCTGCTTCCCTCCGAGATCATCTGAGATTATAGAAGGTCACGTATCCCATTTTTAAATTGGTTAGGATTTAAAAAGCCGAGGCTTTACTTCATCAAAATTTTTAGATTGAATGTTTAGTTTGGCACAAAGCGTGCAAAGGCTGATGGGAACTTTTGTGGTTTTAAGGTTTAAATGCTCCGTGTTTAAAAGTTGTCACCAAGTGTTAGAGTATCAACGATTCAGCACTGGCTATATAAACACAGTTGTAACACTTCATTTGCATAGTGACATGTTTGGAGGTGTGAACTCCTGAAATCGCTGAAATCACACTGCTGTCTCCGTGAGAAACGATCTGCATTTTGAACCTTTCTTTCCTTCAGACTGTGCTGCAGCTCCTCCGCAGCTGCTGGAGGTTAAATGCTTTGCTCAAAGGAACTACGTATGTGGCTAAAAAGACTCGTATGAGGCTCCTCCTGCTGCTGTTTGGCGCACACTGCTCAGAAAAAAGAACAAATTCTCCACAGTGTTGGTGAAAACAGCTGGTCTCGTGTGGCAGAGTGTGCTGGAACGTTTGTTGCTCTGAGTTGACCCACTTATTTTGACGTGTGTGTGTGTGTGTGTGTGTGTGTGTGTGTGTGTGTGTGTGTGTGACAACATGGAAGACAGATTCATCAGTTTTTCTCACGTTAGCAGATTGCACCTCTCTGACCTCACAGCTGGGAGACAATGTGTGAAATGATTCTCGTGTGTGGTTGTTGTTCTGTGTGAGACCGAGTGTCACTTTATGAAGGCATGTTTTTCATCGTATGGAGATGGATCTGTGTGATGTTTCATTTTCTGACGGGTCTGTTTTGCATGTAAAGGATGTTAATGCAGCTGTTTGTTATTGTGTCATTGGTGTACACATGTGAGAATCCAGAGTACACACATTCTTTACCCAGGCTGTGAAACGTCCTCACAGTACAAAGTAAGACGTGTCCCTCAAGCGGCTGTTTCTGTGCTAAGCTAACTGAAACTCACCTCGTATTGGAGACTATTAAACAGAAATCATGTGAACTTCAAATCAAAGAACAATACAGTGCTAATAATGAACATTAAGTTTGCTCCGATGTGTAAATCAGTTCTCGCTGCTGCTCGTCGGCTATGTTGGCTGCTCCACTTTCATCCATGCGGCTCCAAGTTCTCCCTGTCGCTCACAGACATCTCATTCACTAGACGCTTGGAAGTCCCGCCCTCTACGCTAGGTCTGGGTAACAAACATCACACTTATTGTGTGGGTGTCGAGTTGATCCAAGGTAACTCTATTGAAAAAGAGAATTTAAAATGAAACAAATCATTTTACAAAGAGATTTAAAGAGAACAAAGGGCAGAAAAATAAAGATTATAAATGTAGAGCAGTGAGGGGAGAATCCTGTGTGTGTGTGCGTGTGTGTGTGTGCAGGTGTGAATAAGAAATGTAATCAGGCTGGTTCACTGTGGAAGGACCCGGTTAGAGACCCCGGCTAGATTACTTTAACACACACCTTTACAGATGCACACACACACACACACACACACACACACAGTCGGCATGCACACAGAAAGCATCATTTTACTTCAGTAATAAGACACACTCCTCCTCTGCCGGGCAGCCACACACTAATACACCCTCAACAATATCAATACACACACACACACACACACACACACACACACACACACACACACACACACACACACACATACACACACACACACACACACAAATACAGTACGCACACACACTCAATCACAGTCTCAGTGAAACACACACACACACACACACACACACACACACACACACACACACTGCTGCTGTGGATTAGATCCATTTAGCCCAGGTAGACATGATGGATGAAATCTCTTTTAGCCACCTGTTTGTGTTTACAAAAACGTGTGTGTGTGTGTGTGTGTGTGTGTGTGTGCTCCACTAGGTAAAGCGTACAGTACATTTCAGGTTTCAGATTGAATGCTTATTATTCTTATTCAATCCTGTATTTAAACAGGTGTTCTCATTGAGACTTGGAGCTATTTTGAAGAGAGGCCTGTGTACAAAAATCAACTTTCAAACTCCCTCACAGATGATTTATGGATGTATTTAACATTTTCAGAGTTCGGGAAAGCACGAGTGAGATTGTAAATATAAACCTTCAACTTTAGAAAATGTTCAAAGAAATCAGAATATGTAACGTTGTTTTTAAGTTATGTTAATGTACTTTAATACACTTTATGTATTTGTAATAATAAAGCCTGTGAGGTATAAAACAGTGTCATCTGCATACAAATTGATTTTACAGTTTAGGCTTGTTTGACTACATGTTTTTGGTGAATATTAGGGTTATTGATTAACTGATATTGTTTGATAGATAAATACTTATTAAGTCTGAAATGTTTCTTGCATCACAGAAGCTCTATTAGAAACATAAAAGTTAAGGACAGGATACAAAATACACACATTTAACATAACATTTCATAACAGAAGGCAGTTGTCAGGGCCCGTTCACGTACTTTAGATCTGGGATTTAACTCGATATTTGATGTTGGGATAGACAGGTAAACTAAAGAGTGCTTAAGTCCGAACTTATTAAACCCTGGGACCCTGACCTTTGTAGCCAATTGGTGTTACAGTACTGTAGGACGCTCAGAATCACTGACGTAAAAAACTAAAGAAGAATTTGTTTACTCGCCCCAAACGATCTCAGTCGGCGAAGGAAATAGATTATTTGTTTTGTCTTTTTGCAGACAAATTCAATGTGGTCTGAGTTTAAGTTACAGAAAGAGTTTGTGTGTTTGAATTTGTGTGTAAAAAGATGATACAAACATATTTATTCATGCAATATGCCTCTAAATAAAAACGTAATTGTTCGTTGAACTTCTCAAATATAATCATAATATTATAAATATATAAAAGGTTTGTAATAATGCGTTCTAATCGTCTCCGGTCACTCGGGCAGAAGGGTGTGGAGGGTTTTAAAAGTGGACAGAGGAAAGACCACGAGAGTCTCTATGTATGTTTTGCAGTTTGCTTTCACATCTCTCGACCAAGCTTTTGCAACAATTAAAATGTATGTTTGCGTACTTTGAAGGGGAAACACAGGAATCCTTCTGCTCTCTTCAGGATTATACTTGAGTATCACGTGTTTGTGTGTGTGTGTTATTGTGGCTCAAAGTTTTCTTCTTCTGTACATTCCCCTTCTCTTCAAAAGTCACTGCGCTGCCCTTTAAAACCAAAATGTCACCATGTGCAGGCTAAAGTTTCTGCTATTATGCATCAGTAGCTGAATGAACAAATTTATCAAATGCATTCTATCGTCTTTTTACTTGACTTTTACACTTTTCCTTTTTGTTACTTGCATGTAAGATAAAAAAAAGCAGAGTAGATTCAACAGCACGTGTGTTTCCACAGTTTCAGCATCATTACAAACAGACAACAGAGATATACAGAAACTCATTTATTCAGTATCTTTCACACCTGTGCAGCAGAGTGAGCATGCACACAGACACTGTTAGACCTGCAGTCACACCTGCTTGATTCAGTATCTCTCCTCTCTCCAAACAGTCTCCCAGTCACTCTAACTCTCAGCCCGGCTGATGGCAGTCGGCCAAATGGAGCCGGCCGCCCCATAAAAGCTCCATCCTGTGCCATAAAGCAGAGACTAAAACACACTTAAACCTCGAGTCGACAGAGAAAATGTGTTTTATGTTGTGGTTCAGAACCCTCAGGGCGTGCAGACATTAAGACGTTGATATACGGCTCGGGTGCATGAAAGAGCTGGAGGTGTTTTTGCTGCATAAAGCTGAATGTCACACAAACCTGGCTGATCATTCCTGCAGCAAACGAGAGCTTTATTTACGACTCGAGCGAACTATATCAACAGCAGATCTCTGACAGAGTGCAAAGTTTGAAGAAATGTGCAGAAATCAGGAAGTAGCTGATCCCAACTTCAACAGGAAGGATGGCATAGAAACTCCTCTGAGCTGCTTCGAAACACAAACAACAGTTTTACAACCTGCTGATCAGTGGCACTAAATAAAGACAGAACAAGATGTAGAGATAGATAGAAGTCGTGTGAAGTGATGCAACTGTGGATGAAGAACACAACAAAACCAATTTCTCTACCAGGATTGCAAATGTACGATTCATTCCACTGTAAAAGGAAAAACTAACTGTGTCAGACTTTCTTATTTTTTGATGTTTATCTGTCAAAAAACAAGAAACACGTCTAAAGTTCACACTCAAATGAAGCTTGCTAAGAAACATGTAGTTTAGTGGATGTGCAATGCGAATAAATACAGTCATGGTCTAGAGACAGCTGCAGTTTGTGTAGGTTTACACACTGCCTCTGTTATGTTGAGGAAGAAGATCATTGTTTGGTTTTAGTACTGATGTAACTAAAGTAGTATGAAATGAATTTACATTACATAACTTACATTCTAACATAAGTACATTATGTAACTGTCACATTCTCCAACCAACAACAACTGTCGGGTCAGTGTGCACTGACAGTCTGTGTTTGTCGGATGGAGTTGTTTGAGTTTGACATGTCCTGTCGGGTTTGGTGGAAAGCAGACCAATGTGCGCCTTTCCCCAACATACCACAACATTGCGTTCCCTTGACAACTAGTGTATACTTGCGTGCGGAACATCAGTACAAACGACTCATTTTATGTTGCAGAGCGTCTCGCGTTTTTCCGCTCTGTGCACCTCACGTTTTTGAGGAAAAGCCCGATGTCATGGGCGTTTTTTCTCATTATCCAATCGTAAGAAAGGAGAGGCGGGCCTTCTGTTAGTTTACAATACAACGGTTAGGTTAATGACAGCTAATGATTCGGTTGTTGCCTTAACAACAGTAAAAAAAAAAATATTATTATTCAAGGCATTATAAAAACAATGAAGGAATCGTGTCCTGGCGTTAGCAACGGCTCTATACATGAAAATTGCATCCTCGAAAAATGAAAGCATTAGCATCTCCTCCGCCATTGTTGTTGACAAAGTTGATATTAGAAGTCCCGCCCCTTCTTGATTTTCATTGGTTGGTGAGGGAGAAGTGACACTGACAAGACAATAGGAGCTGCCGGCGCAAACAACACCGTTAGTGGACACAGGCCCTAATACTGGCTCAACTTCTACACATCAGCAAAAAAGAAGCAAAAGATCAGTGTCAATAGATGGCCATAAATTAGGTACCTCCAGCATCACGTTTGGCACAGAGCCTTTGACCAAGCTGCTGTATTAGACTTTGTAATACTAACGTGATCAGGGTCATGATGCCCTTGTAGCTTATTACATCGTAAACACTTTCTACACTTCCTGTGTCCCTTTAGTCTCAAAGGAACACAGCATTTATATCAACATCTGCTCATGTTCTGAAGGATATTTTCATGCACACAAAAATCTATGAGCAGGTTGAATGTGAAGAGCACTAAATCGTGTTCAGACACTCAATCAGGTGTGAACCGACAGGAAACACATTTAAGTTCGCTTGTGATCCACCTCTGATCGTCTTCTTCTCGTCTGTGTGTCTGCAGGTTCCTTCATGGTGGTGAACGCATCGGGCCGGGCGTCGGGGCAGAAGGCTCACCTCTACATGCCCACCCTGAAGGAGAACGACACCCACTGCATCGACTTCCTGTACTCGCTGTCCAGCCGGGACGGAGCCAGCCCGGGCACACTCAATGTCTACATCAAGGTGTGTGTGCATGTGCGTGTGTGTGTGTGTGAGTGACAGACAGAGGGAGATTGATTGAAAGATGAACTGATAGACTGAACAGACTAAACAGGTAAACAAACAAACAGAGCTCTGTTCTCTGTCAGGGAGGGGGGGAGTTAGCCCAGGGGCTTTCACTGTTTGTGCAGCAGTGTGTGTGTGTGTGTTTTATATCATGCTCTAAGGTCACTGATGGACGGATGTGCAGAATCAAGAGTAAAGAGGGTCAGGAGGTAGCTGAGGATGGAGGGTGGAGGGACTGGGGGATTGTAAAGATGGATGACTGATTGACAAATTTAGCAAGGAAGGGGATTAACAAAGCACTAATGGAGAATCCTCATGTGAAGGAAACAACATCTAAATAACTTAAAAATTGTCAGAATGATTAAGAAATCAATATTATATAATAATTAATACCAAACCAAGAACACCATGATGAAGTTTTCGCCTTGTGGCCATAAACTTTAATTATAAGCTTAATTAATAAAAGTTTTTTGTTTAAGGGGTCCTATTGAAGTGGCAAAAACCTTAAAAGTAAGGTCTGTCCTGTAACCTCTCTTCCACCATGTTTTGCCACATGGAGAGTATGGTTGCAGTCTGTTAGACGTGCACACTTCTTTCTCCAAAGATAAATCCAGTGAGAGTGATCTGAGTCTTCACAGCTGCGTTAAATTTTATTGCAAAAACAAGCAAAATATGAAAAACAATATGCATTGGCTTTAATGTCCATATTTTGAACTGTAGATCTGTTGCAGATATCCGCTGTGACCCGTCTTCCCTCATGATGCGCCGTGCACACCAAAATTAGATACACACATATTTGCAGACACATAAAAAGCAGAGTAGCAAAAGCAAATATCAATAAAGAGTGTCAATAAATATAAACTAAAATGCAGTAATGATACGGTGCTATAAATAGATTCTTTAACACTATAAGTGTGTTTATCCAGCTGTAAAGATGTGTGAAGTGCTACTGAATTTATAAGAAACTGTCAATGGGAAAAGCCAATGAATTGTTATTGGTGAGCAATGTGGTTTATGGGTAATGTAGTCCCAGTAGCAGTGTGAATGTCGCCACAGAAGCTCCTAAATTATGTAATTCCATTCATACATTTATAAGATATTAAAAATGACACCTTAACTTGTTATCTCCAGTTTCAATCTCTGATACCTGTAGACGCCCTGTTACTCCTTCCACCTCTTGAATGTCGTCTTATTATTTCCTCTCTGTTCTGTACCTGCAGGTGAACGGAGGAGCTCAGGGTAACCCAGTGTGGAACGCTTCTGACACCGTTACTGAAGGCTGGGTGAAGGCCGAGCTCGCCATCTCTACATTCTGGCCCAACTCCTATCAGGTAACACACACACACACACACAGGCTTTTCTGTCTTTGCTAGCATCCATTTATATCATCACTGAAAAAAGCTCTTTGCAGTGCAGCTTACAGAGTCTGCTGACGTCTTTATGTTGCATCTGCGATAGAGGAACCAAACTCCATTCAAAAAACAAGCATTTTGACTTTCCTGCCTGAGTGTTGAAAATTCAACACAAATCAGCCTTAATTTAAATTAACAGATAATAAATGGTACAATGGTGATCACGTTATAAAACAATAGTTAGATCAGTTAAACTGTGACAGTTGGAGAGAGTTTCGGATATGACAAACGCCTCTCTCCCTAGGTGTACTCCTTTAATATTGTAGGACAAACTGTGGCCTTTTAATGACTCTTAGTGCGTCTGTCTTTGTGTGTGGGCATGTGCGTGTGTCGGCCTGTTTAAGGTGCGGGGACCCTGCTGGGTTGTTTTATTGAGGTAGCGCAGCAGCGACAGTGTTTTACCTAATGACTGAGCCGCGTTCGGTAAATGAAGGCACCCTGCGACGCACACACACATCAGAGGCTCAGAAGAATACAAAGTGCTTTAAATGTGTGCTTGCCTCCCTAATGAGGAGTCACCTCCCAGGGAGCAGTGACGCTTTCTTTTGTCAAACAGGACAAAAACATGCTCATATGAAAGGAACGACGACTGTCAGGCAGGGACAAACTTTTACTATTGTTCTCATGTGTTGTTTTTTAGTTGAAAGTGAAAATATTTGTGTTTTTGCTGATAACTGACAAAAGAACACATTTGTTGGTGCAGACACAATGTTTTTATATTATCTTTGCATGTTTCACTTAATTTGATACAGTTTTGGGTGATGATGGTATTTTTATCCTCAGTGGACAAATCCCCGCCAAAACTGTGAATTCTCCCGATAAGAAAAACACAGAGGAGAGGGAATCATGCAGCTAATGTAGAGATACAAAGTTCTGTTTATTTTCAGCTTTTTCGCTGAAATGAAAGTTCAAACAGAAGACCATAACATATGACGGGGTCAGGCACTGGATTAGAGCCTAAGACCCTACACTTTCAACTCGAACTTTTTTTTTGCCTGAATGTCCCTAAATTTATATGTTTTTATGTACAAGCTGGTTCAAACCAAATACCCCTTGTGGAATGAATTAATTTGTTTGTTTGATTAATTGATTGAACACTTAAGGATGTATCATTAGAAACAAGTATTAAAAACATTGCTTGAAACCGCAGTTGGGAATGGATGGGAAATTGCTAAATTTTTTCTTTGCTAATCCAATATCCAGGAAAATATCTGTAAATGATTTGAAACATATGATTAAACAGATGTCTAAAGTCATATTTCTTTTAAGAAACATTATGGGAGATCATGTATCAGGAGTTACCTTTTGGGGTTCCACAGGGATGCTACCTCGGTCCTCTGCTTTTAGGGGGGATTTTTTATCAAAGAAAAGAAGTTTAAATTACACACTTATGCTGATGACACACAGCTGTATATATCAAACAAATGCCAAACCCTCTGCAGTTTAACACCATGGTTTGATTGAAGTCAAAAGGTGAATGTTGGCCCGTTTTTTAAATTAAATGGCGAGTAAACAAATTTTATTGGTTGATCCATAATCAAAAAGAGGACTAGATTTAGACTTTAATTTTAAATCCCTCGCAAAGTAGATGATTTAACATTTAACTGAGTACATAATAGGCCCCAAATAACGAAAAATTGCAGTAGATATAGAACATACAGATGAAAAAAGAAAGTGATTGGAGCAAAAAAATCTGAATTTTCCACACAAAGACCTGTCCTGACTTCTTGACACTTGACGTGTGTGCAGGAGAGGGGGATTTATATTTTGAGGAAAAGAAAGAGAGTAAAGTTTTCCCAAAAGTCTTTAGTATTCAGAGCGAGTCCGAGCTTACACTGTGGAGAATCCTGACAAGTTCAGCACAGAGGTTTGTGTAAGTGTGTGTGTGTGTGTGTGCGTGTGTTTGTGTATGAGTATTTATGTGCAGGTCAGAGGTGCATGGCCCCCTGACAGCCCTCCTGACATCCTGTCACCCTGAGAGTGTGTGCAGAGTCTGTGGGAGAGAAAATGTATGAAATAACAGAAAAATAAAGGGATGACGTTACGGGAGGGAAACGGAGAAAGTCCCAGAGGAAGAAGAGAATAAATAGAAAGAAAAGAGAGAACAGAAAGGAGGAGGTCTGCGTAAAAAAAGAAAGAGGAAGAAGGGAAGGATGAAGAGGAGGAGGAGGAACAGCATGTGTGGTTGGCATAAGGAGGGAGACAGAAGGATGAAGGGATGAAGTGAAGAGAGGAAGAGTTGCTTTCAGTGGAAGACTCCCGCAGGGTTTACATATGAGCTTTGCAGGGGCGTCAAGATGGTACAGTCTGGAAGAGAGTTTTTCTTTTTTTCTTGTGTACAGAGTCGTTCTTTCTCTCTCTCTCTCTTTTCTTTTGGTCTGTGGGACAGTTTGTGCTTTACTGACGTCTTTCAGGGAGCGTTTCACCGAACACATGTTCATTTATGTTTTTCTTTTGGTAGAAATTGAAATAAAAAAACAGGTTAAGCTGCTGAACTTCCCTTTTTGGTCGAACACATCACTCCGGTCCTCAAAACACTTACAAAACAGAACCACTTTGAAAATATTATTAGTCCATAAAGCACTCGATGGTTCAGCTCCTGAGTATATTTCTGCTCACTGTTCCGGCCCCTCATCATCAGGCAGAGGTTTTTTAGCCGTACCCAGAATAAGATCTATGTCTTTCGAGGGGGCCTGTGTTACTGTGGTCTATTTGGATGCTTTTCAAAATATGTGAGACTATGAATCCATTATTTTTTCTTTAAAAGATAAAAGCCTAGTCGACACTAAGAGATGTTTAAAATCTTAACAGATGAGAGAGCCCACATGATGACAGATAATGATAGTTTGAACAGTTTTGTTCCTGTAGTGTGTGGAGAGCAACAATATGAGCCAAACAGCACACCACACACTAACAGATTGTGTGAGTGAGTCCAACTCTCACAGCTGGAAATCTCACTAAATCTCTTGCGCTCAAACGAGACTTTATAGTAAACAAACATGGCGGACGACGGGCAGGAAGAATTGGTGATGATAGAAAAAATAACAAACTGTGGATGAAGTGGTGGAGACGGCGTGAACATGGGCTGTACATTTTACTCTATGCTTCACGTTTGCTTTTGTCGCCATGGCTGCAGTTGTTGTGCTTCCTCCTTCAGTCAGCCCGCTTCCTGATTGGCTATCGTTTGGTTACACGTGACGATCCACAGAGAGTGCGCTCGGCTGTCCTCAGGTCATATATATTAAACGTGTTTGATATTTATGATTTGAAATCGGTGCGGCCACAACGTAAAATCACACTTAACATCCCTAACACCACAGAAGTATCTAGAGAGGTCATCTTTAGAACCATTGAAACATCAGGACTTTGCTGACTTTTGTCTGAAGGGGGGAATCAGGCCCAAAATCGTCCCCATTATCTTGTAGAGTGCACCCAGCTTAGAAATAACTTTTACAGACGTGTTGCTGTGGTTTTTGTTTTGCTTATTCTGCTCTGTTTTTGTCTGGTGTTTTGTAAGTGTGGATTCATTTTTAAATGAATAATGATTGTGGCCTCTCCCTCTCTCTCTCTCTCTCTCTTCCTTCCTCCCCTCTCAGGTAATATTTGAAGCAGTTTCGGTTCAGGGCCATCCAGGTTTCATCGCCATCGACGACATACGAGTTCTGGCTCATCCTTGCCGTAAGTTATTTCGTGTGTGTGTGTGTGTGTGTGTGTGTGTGTGTTCTTTGTAATGGTTGACCCTGCACAACTGTAGCCCTACTGAGCATCATCTGTTTTATAGCTCTCTCTCTCTCTCTCACTCACACACACACACACACACACACTAAGGCTGTGTAACGGACAGATTGTGAGGCAGCAGACAGATTGCAGAGAGCGGAGAAGAAGGTCCAAACTCAGGGTCTTCATCACTCAAACCTGACAGAAACACTTTGCTTCACAAAACTCTGAGTGCTTACTGCAACACTCCGTGGCCTCCTTCCCTCCCTCTGTCTGCTCGCTGAGACTCTGTCTCAGTCTGCTGTCTGCTCTTCTGTTTGTTTGTGTTGGAGCCAAGATTATGATTTTATCATTCATAAATTTATTGAAAAAAGGGGAAATCAGTTGTTGAATGCTGCTAATGAAGCATTGTTTGGCTGTAATCATATCAGCTCTTTAATAATCAGCTCTTTGTCTTTGGTTTGTTGCGTCTATATCAACCTTTGTAATACAAATAATACTAATAAGCTTTTTTCATGGAGCACTTCTTAAGCAGCCAAAAAAGAGAAGTCATAAATAACTCAAGTTTTAATAATCAATATAAATACAGTGTTGGCAAAGACATAGGGAATGTAGGGAATGTTTTTATTTGGGAGAGAGGGAAAGAGACAGTCGCTCACTGGTCTCAATGCCGGGTCAAAGTCACCAAAAGTGTTGCTGCCTTAAGCCGCTTTCCCACTGGTAAAAAAACCTACTAACACTCTGCTTTTTTGCTTAATGGGAACGGTTACAATCAGCATTCAGACCCAGGTCAAATGAATCTGCAGTTGACCCTGGTAATTATCGCCTCGGCTCCGATCGGCATTGATGGGAACACAAAACCTGTGTCGACACGTTAATCTCCGCCCCCTTTCCAGAGCGATGCTATGCTCCGACTTCATGCGACTCCTTGTCCTCTCAGCTACAAATTCTGCCCGTCTCCGTTTGAGCAGCGCTCGAACATCCTTCCAAATTTGTCTGCACCGATTCTGATAAACAGACTGAATGAGTAATAGATACAATAAAGACCTAACCACCGTTTTGGGCGCATTTGTGACGACAGATGGTGACGCAGCAGGAGTATACTTCACTTGCAATGGGAAAAGAAACAATCAGCATCTATAAGCGGATCTTGTTGGGTCTGAAAAACCTGCGTCAGCACGCTAATTTAGTTGGGAATGGGGTACTATTATCTGTCTGCCCGTTCACTTTCTTAGCAATTACATGATTGATGCAACAAAATAAATCTCTCTTTCCCTTAGTTCTACACAATATTCTTGTTTACTTAGTGTCTGTTTCCTGTTTCTGTTGCAGGTAAAGCGCCTCACTTCCTGCGTCTGCAGAACGTGGAGGTCAACGTGGGTCAGAATGCGACCTTTCAGTGCACGGCAGGAGGGAAGTGGTCCCAGCACGACAAACTGTGGCTGCAGGTCAGTGTCTTCTCATCAGGAAATATGTGCGTGAATAAAACATTCAGGAAGTGTTTAGAGGAAGGTCAGAGTGTCGTAGACGTTCAATAATTATAAAACTGTGATAATTGACATGTAAGCCCCGGTGGCACGGGGAGATTTTCACTGTGTGATCGATTGAGAAATCCAATATTCCGTTGAATAAGTTGTGTTGAAATAAATATATAAGGGCTGATGTTGCAACTACAGGTATGAATAATTTATACCATTTTATTAGAAAATATAATAAAAATGTAAGAACACTGTGGCAAACATCCCCAGCCATCCCAGCTCTATTTCAGGATTGATTAAAAGTCCTTGTTCAGCTCCGCACCGATGACTCCATCTCTGAACAAGTGACGAGAGCGTGTGTATCTGTGTGTGTGTGTGTGTGTGTGTGTGTGTGCTCGTGCTAGTTTAAATTCAGGTGCACTTGCATGTTTTCACTGTATGTACACCTCTGAGAGCGCTGCTGTGTACAGTAATGACATTTGCAATGGAGAGCAGTGACCCGACTGACTGCAGGTCCGTTGGTTGAAGCATGTTTCTCCAAACAGGCGGATAATTCTACAGCGGTAAAGAAGATTGGATCTGGAGATGTGGGAATTATATGCAAAGAAGAGTGGAAGACTTTTTCGTTCCATGTCTGAACTGTTTCCTGTCACACCTTTGAAATCAATGCAGCTCGTTACTGTGTCCTTTATGGATGCACGTCTTTGGTGTCCATCATAGAAATCCTGGTACTGATCCGAGCTAACAGCTCAGCAAACTGGGCACTGGTCAGTTGGTTGATTGGTTTTCTGACACATTTGGAAGGTGGGATATTTGCAGGTTGTGTTTTTAACCAAAGAAAAACACAAATGATCCTGCAGGCAAAAACACACCACGAGAAAACCTGTCGTTTGGAAAGGTTACACTTTTTAAAACTAATTTTCAAATGCACCAGATTTCCTTCATGATAGAAACCACCACAGCTCAGAGTCAAGCCCAGTGTTAGATTACAAATTCATATACGCTTCTACATTGTAATATCCGGGTGAAAGTCTGAAAAGAATGGGCCGTTTACTGGGCTTGGAAAATCTTAGAAGGAGAAACTGTCCTGTCACATAATGGGAAGTGTTTGATCTAAGCCAGGGGTCTCCAACTCCACTCCTGGAGAGCTAGCTTCCTGCATGTATTAGGTTTCTCCGTACTCTAACACACCTGATTTGAATGATCTGCTCGTTATCAACCAACTGAAGCGTCTCAGGGGATTGATAACGAGCAAAACATTCGAATCAGGTGTGTTAGAGTACAGAGAAACCTAAAACATGCAGGAAGGTAGCTCTCTGAGATCCCTGATCTAAGTTGTGTCCCGATTAAGTGGCTGCATCCTTTGAAGGATGTATTTGAAGGCTGATTGCACAGCGGTGCATTGAAGCGTCCTCCTTTCCCCGGGCCCAACAAATCCCAAGATTCATTGCGGGCCAATTCAAACGAGATGGTGGACTCTTAAGCGGTCAGGGAATACACTTTAAATGTAAAAGATTTGGGTTTTAACTCAATCGAATAGCTAGCGATACAAATATTTGAAACAAATTCTCTTTAAGTTACATGACATTATGTTAGCTAGTTAGCCCCCTAAGTACCTGTTGCTAAGCAACAGGAGCAGTGTTTGGTGATACAAAGGTAAGGGCGGGAACAGCTTGTGATGCAAACAGGAAATCCTCCGTTGACCAGACCGTCTCATTTCAGTGTGGCCTTAGTGTCTACATGGGCGACGCATCCTTAGTTGAATAACTGAACCTTCTTCTCTTTCCCATCATGCAGCAGTGGAACGGTAAGGACACAGCGCTGATGGTGACCAGAGTGGTGAACCACCGTCGTTTCTCTGCGACCGTCAGCGTCGGCGACACATCGCAGCGCAGCACCAGCCGCTACCGCTGCGTCATCCGCTCGGACGGCGGGTCGGGGGTGTCCAACTACGCCGACCTCATCGTCAAAGGTACGTTCTGCTGTTTCACACAAGTGGAGCTACCGGTCTCTTGAAAAGCGCGGCGCTTGTGATGGATTTCGATGTGTGAAGAAGAGCAGAGCTTGACAAATCTCGTCAGCGAGGATGCTTGAAAATAGGACAACTTCTTTAAAGTAGGGGAGTGAGAAACAAGCCTGGGCTGTGGTGTGTGTGTGTGTGTGCGGCTGTTGCTCATTAGCGCTGTGAGAATGCTGAGGACTGAATACTGAGCAGACTTCAGAGCAGTGACTAGAACCCACAATGAGCCCTCTTTCACTGCGTCTCTGTCTGTCTCTGTCAGCCTTTGAGCTCATTTTCTACCCGTGTTTCTGCGTCTGCATCTTCCCTCCCTTCCTCTCATGTCCACACGCACACATGCTGTGTTGACAAGCACTGTTTAAAACCACAGAAGTCTAGTTTGAAATTCTGCTCAAGACTCAAAACTTTCCAGAGATACCAAAAAGGAGGATATAGCTATAACATGTTGCACTGTAATCAATTTATAATGTGATTTAAGGGAGTATAGCTCAGTGAAGAAGTGCAGGAACAAGCAGAGAGTACATGATGTTGATGTTTAAACTACTTGAAATGAAACATAATTGGAGCATTTAAATATAAGTGGTCAGTCTTATTAAAATGGACCTCCAGCAGGCAGAGATCCTCCATGCACAGTCCTGCTTAAACTGATGTAAAATATAAACTATGACAGCTATAGAAGAAGGTTCCTCTGTGCAACATAAAGCTCAGGCTTGTGTCACTTTAACTGTGCTGCCCAACAAATCCCCTCATTGACGACATTCAAATCCTGTAACGTGACGTGTCCGTCTCTGTGCTCACACTCAACACAGATCTGAAGCATTCTCTTTGATTCACCTTCCTGTAGTACATGTGAGCAACAGGAAGTGCAGTGCTGTCCTGCTCAGAAGGATTCTGATGAACTGAAGAGGGTGGGCTAATGTTGTTTAAGGCCTCTGATAGAATTACAGCATCACAGCGATCTGTTGCTGTCAGACGTAATTACATTCCTTCACCTCGACCAGTTTTTATCCTGCTCTGCCTCCACCTTCAGCTCACTTTACTCTGCGTGAGGATAAAGAAAAGTGCTATTTTTTTTAATCGGCGAACTTCTCTGGACAAATAGTGGTATAGTGATAGCTACATTGTTTAGCATAGTACTCTACATTCTCTTAAAATCCTTTATGCTACTGACTTTGGGTCCTTTAAATGTGTATCCCTGCACTTTAGCATATAACGCAGCAATCAACACCAATCAATGGTGGTGTCTCCTAGGGCTGCACAGTTAATCGAATATTAAGGCGTTTTCACATTACGTACGATTGCTTCATACTGTACCCGAGCACGGTTGCCCCTCCCCCCTCTCCCCTGCTGGTCAGCTTTCACATTAATCATTTCGTTCCATACCCGAGTACACTTGCGGTAGGACTCCGAAGCAGAAGGTGGCGGTAATGCAACTCAAAAACAAGGAGAAGAAGAAGAGTATCATCAACTACGTAACATTGTTTATGTTGTCGGTTAGCTTTCACACCGTACCTGAGTTCACATGGACCGTACTCGAGACCACCTTTTCATGTGGATCCGTACGGTAGACAGTGTTCACACTAATCAAACGAACCGGACTTTGGGGTCAACTGTGCACGGGCCCGGGTCCCTAATGGGAAAGCCCCCTTAATCTCAATAAAATTTTGCTGCATATCAAATTAAGCGCCTCCTGAACAACAGCCCCCCCCCCAGGGGGCAGATTGAGAGGTTTTGTCTTCTCTTTTGGGGGAGCCTGTCATGACGTTGCAGTGGCATTTTAGAATGGAAGAATAAACAACAGAGACCTTGTGTTTCGGTTTAACGGGTGACCGTGTTAACTGGCGACTTTCAGCCCAATGTCTGTGGTTGTCGTGGTTACAGCTGTTGAAAGACAGGAAGAGAATATGTAGCTGTCCTCATGAGTGCCTCTTGGTTATTTTTTATTACGATCTCAACATACTTCTCTGTTAACGTCATTGAAGTGTTGTTTGTGCAAACGTGTCATGAAGGCTACTGACGCTCAGTCGTGTTTTGAACGCTGCTTGTTGTTACACTAAAACAGGAAGAGCGAGTCGCTCAATAAACCGAAACACCGGTCCACTGAAACGGCTCGTCATCGCATCTTTTTTAGGTGTTTGAGGTTTAGAGTGATGTTAAGAAGAACAAACAATCAGCAAAGAGGTCATGAAACCTGTGTCTGTGCAGCAAAGCAACACAACTAACTTGTTCAAGCAGCTGAAAAGACAGCACCAAGCGCAGCGTGATGAGTGTATGAAGGCCAAGAGGAATAACGTCACTACTCCCCGTCCTTGTCCAACGTCAAGTCAGACATCCATAACAGACACGCTGTCCCCAAAGACACAAGATCCCAAAATACTTTCAGTTAAGTAGTTGGATGTCTGAGATGCATTTAGACAAATGTCTCCCTAAGTTATGTGAATCATGTTTATTTTTTATTTCTATTAAACATGAAATGATCCTGATGTGGTGCGAGGGGAATTGTTTGTTTCTAATGGAATTTAAACAGAATCAGTGAAATGAATTTAAATGTAGAAGCAGGCTGCCCTAAATTATGTCCTCAATGCATATTTTCTGTGAATTATGCCGTTAACCTTATGTGCTGTGAAGGATGTTTATTCTGGAGGGAGGCTGGAGTGTGTACGTGTACATGTGTGTGTGTGTGTGTGTGTGTGTGTGTGTGTGTGTGTGTGTGTGTGTGTGTGTGCCTGCTGTTTTGATTAGATGATAGTCCTGGGACTGAAACTGTCATTACCATCTGTTAGCAGAACACACACACTCCATACTCTTGACGTCCAAATGTGTGTGTGTGCTTCTTCCCCTTGTGAATGTGTCTCCTGGCATGTATGTGTTTCTCGTGTGTGTGTGTGTGTATGTGTGTGTGTGTGTGTGAAGCTCAGGTGCTGTCGGCCATGCATCATTTCAGGGGAATAGCTCGTGCCAACACATCGAAACAAGAGAGATATGCAAAAATCACATCCAGGAGCACACCTAGCAGCTCCTCGTGTGTGTGTGTGTGTGTGTGTGTATTGATAAGTTCGATTTGTGTATTATGGATGTTTTTCAGTCACTCATGTGTGGAGGGATCATCTGTCTGCAGCCGAATCTGTGCGTGTGTGTTTGTGTGTATTTGCCTTCTCATTTGTGCGTTAGTGTGTGAGGTGTCACGGTTAATCGTGTGTCCAAATTAATTTGTGTGTGCACGTTTGTGTGTGTGTGTTCTGCTGAGCTGCTAAGTGAAATCAGGGTTAATGAGTGTGTTGTTCAGCCAGGTGTGACCGGGGGAATCTGGAGAGAGACACTTGCCGTGTTACACTGCCCTCTCTTTGTGTGTGTGTGTGTGTGTGTCTAACGTGCTCATGCATGCATGTTAGCTAATCTGTGACACGACACTGCTGGCCGGCTGAACAGATGATGTCTTCCTTGCTGAATATCTGAAATAAAAAAACACATCAAAATGGAAACCTTCTGCTGGAGTTTAATGTCTTCAACCCGGCCTCCTTCAAAATTAAAGCCCCCGTGTTCAGCTGCTTTTAAATAAAGTGTTTGTTAGTAGAGAATCGAAGTAAAAGGAGCTTCATTCGGAGGTTTTCTCACGTGCGTGCAGCTTTTTTGGCAGTTTTTATGACAGATTTTGAACTCACATTTTGCTGAAATAAAAATGATTGACGTGAGATTCAAAGACAAAAACTTGCTCTTATTAAATAAAGCAGATGTTGATGTTTGGAGACAAAATTTGCTGTTGAAAAAAGGTCATACATGGTAGTATACATAGCATAAAGTCTGGTGATCTTATCGCGTCGACAGGCCTCTGATGATTGCCGTATAAATGTAGCGAAGAGGTGAAGTAGCTCTACAGGAAAAAGAAAAGAAAAGTAATTTGCAAAAGTCAGGAAATTACCCGCTGACATTTAAGGCAAGTTTCCCATAAGATACAGAAAAGTCTGCGCGCGCACACACGCAGATGTTCCTCTCTGCTCCTGTGTGCGTCTCGTATGTAAGTCTCTTGTCTAACAGATGCAGTCAAAGCCCCCGAGGGCAACAAGGTCTCTACCAAACCCCGGGCTGAGCTTGTGCGTGTGTGTGTGTGCGTGTGTGTGTGTGTGCGTGTGTGTGTGTGTGTGTGTGTGTGTGTGTGTGTGTCAGAGAGTGAGCGAGCTGCATGCTGACAGGTCTGTGTCTCGGGGAGTATGAATGTATTGGCTGCTTTTTGGGCTTTGTATCTGCACTCGTGTGTGTTTTTTTGTGTTGTTGTGTGTGGACATCGGGGCACCAGCGTGTGTGTGCTCTGTGTGTCAGAGATAAGGCTCAGTGGGGCGTAGCAGAGATCCGGGAGAGCCGCTGTCAGCCGCTGCCCTGCGGAAGCCATGCAGAGTGTGTTTGTTGTGTGTGTGTGTGTGTGTGTGTGTGTGTGTGTTGAATACTGCTACATCTTTTTAAGCCTCCCTTGGCGCTCGTGAAGCTGATTGTAGTCCAAGAATTAGACCCTGCAGAGCCGCCGCAGTCTCCTAGTGTGTGTGTGTGTGTTCGTGTGTGTGTGTGTGTGTAGAGCTTCCTGTTGGCTAAAGCTAGCTCCCCGGCTTTTTCTATGTGTCTGTTCCCTGATAAGTAAATCAATAGAAGAGTGGACAGCTCAGCCCGCAGTGTCAGATCTGTAGGAGCCCACTGACGCTCTGAACTCCCACTGGGTGTGAACACAACACAACCTCCAATTTAGAGAAATCACTGCTTGAAAAGTACGTTTGGCTTCCAAGGAAGGAGTTTTATTCCAAAATAAGATGTCACACATTCATAGAGAAGTCCCTCTTACCTCAGCCGAGCAGTTGAAGCGTAATATTGGAATACGTGATGCCGCGTTCTTAAAAGTTCCAGTCCTGTTACAGTTCAGTGGATTTCTCAATAAAAGCTGCAATCCAAAAGAAGGAAAGGAAAAGACATTAAAACAAACTGCAAATAGTTACAGAGTTCTGTAAAGCCGTTTTCCCACTGGTCAAACAACCCGCTAATGGGAGAGACTACAATCGGCATTCAGACCCGGGTCAAATGACTCTGCAGTAGACCCGGGTAAATATCGCCTTGGCTCCGATCGGCATTGATGGGAACACCAAACCTGTGTCGACACACTAATTTCCACCCCCTCTCCGGCGCGATGCTATGCTCCGTCAGTAACTTCTGCGACTCCTCGTCATCTCAGCGCTCGAACATCGTTCCAGATTTGTCGGTGCCGAGTTTGATAAACAGAATGAGTAATAGATACAATAAAGACCTAACCACCGTAACATCTTCACTGTTTACTAACCCTGTTTCCGGCGCGTTTGTGACGTCAGACGGTGACGCAGCAGAAAAGAGACCGACAGGAGTATACTCCACTGGCAATGAGAGACAATCGGCATCTATAAGTGGGTCTTCCCGGGTCTTAAAAACCTGCGTCAACACACTAAATTTAGAACCAATCGAGCCAGCTGTAGAGCAGCAGCAACAATCTGAGCCTGTCGGTGCAAAAAACAAGAACTTTTAGAGGACGCTCTTTGATTGATCGAGGATTATGTCGCAGCCATTAGAGCTTTGTTCCTGGCTGCTGGCTAAAGTCAGAGTTCTGCTATAAAGTGTATGAGTATACCTCTTCACATCGGAAACAATGTGTCTGATACTTCTGGAAAACAGAAATCATGACTGAAAAGTTAGCAGGACATTGATTGCCACTGTGCCTGAGCAGACAAAGAAAAGATAGGATAGGAATATCCTAACATCCCTTCAAAATAAAAGCATGTTTCCTGCGTGTCAGTCAGTTCATCGTAGATTGAAGCAGATGTGATTCGGTGGGATGTTCTGTGCTACACAGGCAGCAATGAAGTAAAAAAAGATGACACAAAATAGTGAAATATACATCAGACGAGACAAGAAAAAGATGTGATCCCTGAGGAGAGAGAACTTTAAAGAGCCAAGCTGCTTTTTCTGTGAGAGGTTTGTTTATCTGCCCGCATGAGGGAGTGTGTGTGTGTGAAGCATGCACCCATACAGTGCACACTCCACCTGCCTCTTAAACCAGGACCTTAGGGCTTGCCGTAGGGGATGTGTGTGTGGGTTTTTGTGTGTGTTGTGATTTGTTGCTGGCCCGTTTGTCATGCCGTTGGTATTCCATGTCCATTGCTCTTTCATGTGCATCAGCCTCTGTGCGCGCGTGCGTGTGTGTGTGTGTGTGTGTGGGTGTGGGTCAGAGAAAGTGGACACTTCACACAGAATTCCTGAAGAGAACTATAAGTAATGCATGAACAGGTAGGGTGAGCAGTGGTGAGACTGGAGGTGAGAAAAAGGAGAGGAAAAGGTAGGAGAAGAAGAAGAGAGAGGGTGAACTGAGGGGAGCGGAGAGAGGAGAGGAGGCAGAGAGAAGGTGAAAAGTTGAAACCGAAGACTGAGGAGAGAAAGATGATGGTAGAAGGAAGTAAAAAGAGGTGAATGAAAAGTGGAGAAGAAAAGAGGAAACAGATGAAGAAGAAAATCCAGAGCTGACAGGTTCAATCCTAACATCTCATTGGCCTCCATCCTGTGTGTTTGTGTAGATAAGAGCAGTAAAAAACCGAGTGGTGTCCACTTTAAGTATCCTGCTGTGTCTCTCCTGTGAATGTGACGGATTTAAGACAAATTCTTATTTCATTAAAAACCGTTGGAGGAGATTATTCCGACTCTAAGACGATCAGTGTCTCCTCTTTGGGACTACGGGACTTTAACCCCCGGCATCTTACAGGAAGCGAGCAGGTAGAAGTTTAGTGTCATGTTTGTGGACATTTTGACGGAGCTGATGCTGCTATGGGACACAACATTTAGTAAATAAGCTTAAAATTAAAGGCTGTTTAGTAGTTTGAAATGCGAAGAGTACACCGTCACCTTCTTAATATTGCTCTTTATCATCATCCGCGAGAGATGAAAGATAAGATTAACCCTGTTTAACAGCATTAGCGAGTGTCTTTAAAAGGAATTAATTAAACGCATTTCTTAAGATGGTGAATAACACTTTAAAGTTCAAGCAAGATGAAGTTCTAATCTAATAATAGCACAAGTCTGTGGGAGAAAATATTTGTGCTGTCTGTTAAAAGATGCACTTTAATGTTGGACAAAACTCACCCGATAATCCAAAGTTACACGACTAAAGCACTTCTTTTTTGTGCATCCAAAGAAGTCAAACAAATCATTTGAAACACCATTACCAACTGCTTTTTCCACCTCACTTCTTGCATTTTCAAATATTATTATCTTTTTGTTTTTCCACATGACCAGAGCCACGAACAGACCGCCTGGCAACTTTGTAGTTGGATAACTTTGTCTGTTTACTAATGCAGTGTTTTTACCTAAAATTATAGGTTGGAAGTAAAACCAACTCTTACAAAATGCCAAAATAATTTACATAATTATGGTCCTGTTATCACAAGTCTGTGGTTGTTCTGAGTTTTATTCATACATTAATCAGACCACACCTGATTGCCGTATCACAGAAGACTGTGAGAATAGAAGGATTTACTCAAACTGAGCTGATTGTATTAACGTCTATTTCATAGCGTAGATTGTAGACCAGTCGCGCTGCTGCGTTCCTGATCATCTGCAGAGGTTTGACTGTGCATGCAGGAAGGCCTGCCAGTAGGGAGTTGCAGTAGTCAATGTGTGATATCACGCGAGGCTGCAGCAGCAGTTGTGTTGCATGCTCTGAAAGGTAGGGTCTGATCTTCCTGATGTTGTACAGGGCAAATTGACATCACCGAGCAATCGAGGCCACGTGAACCTTAAAGGTGAGCTGGTCGTCATTTATGGCGCCCAGGTTCCGGGCAGACTTAGTGGGTATGAGTTCAACCAAAAGCTTATTTTTGCCACGCAGCGTGGTTATGTAAAAAGTCGAAAAGAAAAGCGACTCAAGTTGGGCAACATGAATCAAGCAAATACAACACTATTATTTTAGACTTTGCCATGAACCTTTGTCGCTAAAGCTTTTCAAAGCTTTAAGATTTTCTTGACGTCCTGAGGTTGCATCAGAAATGGTCAAACCAAACTCCATTCAAAAAACGAGCATTTTAAAGGTTGTTTGTATGCCATCTTGCAGACAAACCTGACAAGGCTTGAATTTTTACTCTTTGCAAATCTAGAATTAAGAAATAAGAAATAATTCATCCCACGCATTCACCTCCTCTTAAGAGATCAGATAACTTAAGTCATAATTTAACAGCAACCGTAAGCAGTGTCACATTTTTAAAACAAGGACACAGCATGTCTGCTGCTGTTGGATGTTTAGTCTGGAAGTGGACTCAGATGGCCCGGAGAGCAGATAGAGATGTTTTTGTTTGCTTTGGCGTGTGTGCATGTGTGTGTATATGTGTGTGAAGAGGTAGCAGGTGTGAGTTTGCTGCGAGGAAAAGGGAATCAGATCTTATTTCCCATGATTCTTAGCTCTTGTGTTCCCATTTCAATCCCTGTCTTTTTCTTTCTTTCCTTTTCTGTTTTTCTTCCTTCCTTCGTTTCTTTCGTCTCTCTGTGAAAGATGGAGGCTGCGTCGTCGCACTATGAATCTTTTGATTAAAGTATTCTTTGTGACTAGTGCTGAATTCATTATACCAAGTAACAGGCCTGAGGGAGAGTGTGTGGAGTGTGTTACTCACAGGTGCAGCACAAACACACACACACATACAAACACACACACACACAGTGAAAGCAGTCAATCCCCAGGACTTGGAGGAGGAATGTGTTTATATAAAGAACAGTGGCAGTTCTGAGCAGGTAAATAACAGAGAGAGACCGCAGAGGATAAAATAAGACGTCTTATTTTGTCAGATTAGCTCATGCGAAAGAAACAAAAAGCTGGAACATTTCCACCTCTCACCTTTTACACGTAAACGGAGCCAGGAGACGCAGGGGGGCGATGTGAGCGTTAGTCAGCAGGTCGCTTGTAAGCGGAGTCGACAGGTGAGTCAGAACTTTTTCTCCTCGGGGAGAGTGAATCCACGAGGGCGAGGGAGAAACATATTACATTTAGCACGCAGGGCCAGGCCACTTTTGTCTGGAAGGACTGCTCACAGAAATATTTGCATGTGCAAAACAACGGTTCGGGATTTAAAGAAGAAAATATGAGTGTTGTTTGTTAAAAAGATGCAGTTTAAGGATGGACAAAGTTATACGACTTGTGATTGGCTGTAGTTTGGACGAAAAAAAACTTTTCCTTTTGTGCACCCAAAGAACTCAAACAAATCATTTAAAACTCTTTTTTACACATCAATTCTTGCACTTACCATTATTATTATGTTTGTTTTTTCCACATGACCAGAGCCATAAACAGACCTCCTGGCACCTCTGCAGTTGGATAACTTTGTCTGTTGACTAAATCAGCATCTTTGCAGCGTTTTACCTAAAATTATAGGTTAGAAGTAAAACCAACTCTTACAAAATGCCAGAATAATTTACATAATTGTCTGTTAGAAAAAATGATAACAATTTACACACTGTGTGCTTTGTTTTCTAAAAAAAATATCTGATGAACTTCAGGAACTATTTATTTAAATTTCAGCAAATAGAAGAGAGATCTCGTTTACACTCAGACAGACTGTGGTTATCATTAACACGGTACGAGCTGAAACGATCGTATCACAGCTGGTTTTTGCTGATCCTTGTGCGTGTGTTTATCTTCTCTTTGTGTGATTAACTGTTATTCAAGGAGCTGCGAAATAGACCTGTAATGAATAACAGATAACAACATGCAGAAATATTAATTAGGATTTAATAATAAGTAGACAGAGAGGAGGAGGGAAATAGTCTGTTTCCAGTATTTCAACGATAAACTGATAATTAATTTCATTCTGTTCAGTTGGTATAAGACGGAAATAAATTGCCAGCTCTGTAATTTTACTCTTTCATTCCATCAGAGTCGCTTATTTATCATACACTGCCCCTCAGTGCAGCCCCTTCTTTCATCCAGACAAACCATCTTAGCTTTTGTCTCCCCGCGGTCTCCTTCTCCTGCTTGGATCTCTAAACTCTAATAGTAGTCCTCAGCAGTGAGGTAGGAGAACCTCGTAGAGCGTATGGATTGGGGGAATCACGACACTTCATGCACTGCTGTGTCTGGAGCAGATGACCGTAGAAAGATTCTAGTCTGGGAAGGTTCTTCATCATCCAGGTAGCCACCATGGTAGTTCTAACTTTAAACCAAAAGGCAACTGGACTTTGAGTTGTTGAAGACATTTGGCCTTTCATTGGAAAGGCTTTTTCTGTTGGTAAAAGTCGGAACTGAAGAAGCCTTTTGGGTAAGAGGCGAAACGACCTCAAGAACTTCAACCAAGTCCAGCCGGCCTTGGGATAAATAACTTCCACATAATAACTTTCGCTATTGTTCAAAACCTCGGCCGCATTTAACATGGAATTATGTCTCCGGAAAGGAAACAGGGATCGGAAGCACTACATGAACTCAGAAAATCCTCTCTCCCTCCTCCTCTCACTCTTATCATCCCGACTATCATCGCTCTCCCTCCCCGCTGCTGAATGAGAGAAAAACACATTTTAGTTGAACGATTGTCATTTTCGGTGCAACTGATTTTTCCATCTTTTCCGCCACCTGGGTGATATCATTTCTCTCCTCTCTGGTGGGCTGAGTCCTCGTCTATCTGGCTCTCTATCACACACGCGCACACACGCACACACACACAGAGACACACACACATACACACACACACAGAGACACACACACACACACACTCTTTCACTTTTTTATATCTTTGAATCTTTCTCTCTCTGAGAACACGCCAGAGCTCGGAAAGATTTGATTGGCCTTTTGGATTAGCCACAAACACACACACAAACACACACACACACACACACACACACACACACACACAAACACACTATGAGGTATGTTATAAACTGCCAGCCGAGTGGAGGCGATAAAAAAGTAATTTTACCAACAGAGCAACTATTACTCCTAAATCTTCACTCCTTTCCCCTCTTTTCTCCCTCTTTCTTCACCTTATTTTGTACCTTTTCTTTTTCTACAAACATAACTGTGTGTGTGTGTGTGTGTGTGTGTGTGTGTGTGTGTGTGTGTGTGTGTGTGTGTGTGTGTGTGTGTGTGTGAGAGAGTGTGAGAGAGAGAGAGAGACAGAGAGAGATCGTTTGTATGTTTGTGTGTTATATTGGCTGGCAGGAGAAGCAGACAGTGAAATGAAGTGGGAGCTATTTAGATTGGAAGGACCTGATAAAAGCCACCACCGTCTCTCGCTCTCTTTCTCCCCTTTTAACTTTTGTTAAGTCGTCTGTTATTTTGATAGACCAAACTTTCTAACTTCCTGTTTCTTTCTTTGGCTTCCCTTTCCTTCTTACAGTTCACCTGTCCTGAAGTTATTCCTTTAGCGTTGCCCTTTACAATCTTGTAGAAGAATCCTGTACACGTGCCACAGACAACAGATGATGAGTTTGTGTGCTTGGTTAGAATTCCCTGGCGACAAAGGGGTTGAGACATGGACCACAAACTGTACTACTTAATATTACTGTACTAAATAAAGTAAAATAAAATGCTCAAAATATAATTTTAATGTTAATCCTAACTTTATGGTGTACCACAGGAAACTGTTATGGGTCCTTTGCTATTTTACTTTTGTCAATAGATTTTGTCGTTAATTTGATATACAGCAGCTTCTTTAATGGCCCTAAACTTCAAAGTATGACGCTGTAGGTAACCCTCTAGCGTCATCTCTGGATTCTGTCTACTAGCTTATTGTTTTGATGTGCTGTTGAAGTCACTTGACGTTGTGTAAGAGTGTAAATGGCTACTAGAAAAGGCAGTTGAAGGAAATGGATGCATCAAACAAACGAGACAAACATGAGACCAGGGTTCTCTTGTCGTGTGAGAAAAATAGTTTATTGTACTTACATTAGTTATGCATCTAACTAACTTGCATGGTTCTAATTGAGCTGGAGCCCTGCATGTGCAAAACTATCACTAGAGGGGCACCTATATAGTCATAATTGGAAGTCGTATTTTAGGGATGTAGGTTTTGTTTTATTGGCCTGAGGGATACTCCGGAGTGATTAGGCAACATTTCTGAAGACCTTTGTTTCTGTGTGTTGTTGTTTTGTGTTTTACCCAGTTTATCTGTTGTGACTTTTCAAGATTTTACCCAAAATGCAATCTGCTGATGAGACGAGGGTTCAGTCTCTCCAAATCTTCTGCACTTTGATCACTACTGCAGCGGAGGAGCAGATGTGATCGTAGCCACCAATGTTACACTCTTTGCATCCCGATTTGGTTTGTCGCACAACGGTTTGTTTCCAGAACAAAGTTAATGCTACTTTCTATGTTTTCAAATCTCAAAGAGTTTTCTGTAAATTAGCTACCTACAGCACACAAAGAAGATTAATAATGTCTGCAGATGCATAAAGTTTAAGACGACTTAATGTAAAGATATTTACAGTAACCAGAAGACGAAAAACATACATATTATCAAACTGACAGTAACTTAAGCACACTAAGATAACCATTAAAGCACACTTATCAACATACATTCAAAAACATACAGGACAGTGCTCTGTCTCTTTTATTTATGAATTCATTCTCTTTCATCCTTTCCATCCCTGCCACACACACACACGCCAACACACACATCTTCACAATGCTTGCTGGGATTGTAATACAGTGCAGTAAAAAAGTAGATCCATATACTTCCTTCCCTCAGGGTGTAGTAACACGGGCCACTTTTGAGAGTGCTATGTGTCCTGCGACAACAAGGCCCCAGGATACACCAGATAAAACCTTTATGGGGCCAGGGCGGCTGCACACACACACACACGCACACACGCACACACACACACACACACACACACACGCACACACACACAGTCTTTACTGGCCCTCTGTTACAGTCTCACTTCTGCTGTGTCCCATTTTAAAACTTCATGAGGCCTGCTTGTTTTTACTACAGAGTGTTTCTTCTGCAGAGGCAAAACAGCGTCCTGCAGACGTCTCCTCTCTTCAGATTCAAATCGAACTTTATGCAACGCAACTCTTTTTACAACATGCGTTACTTTACTATAGAATTAGCCTAATAATAATTTTATTATATATAATATAATTTGATCTGGCATCAGGCGTCTCCTCCTTCTTTCATTTTTGTTTCCTTTACCTCCATCTCTCCACACCATCATCATCTTTCTTACTGCCTCCTTCCTTCCTTCCTCCCTCCTTTCAAACTTCATTAGCATCACTGCATGAAGGCCAAATGTACCAGTGTGTGTATGTAATGTTTGTGTCTCTATGTTATATGATCTCTGAATGTGTACATGCAAACACAGGCTTTTGTGTGGGTGTGTTCGTAAATGTACAGTGCGAGTACAAAAAAGTGTGTAATTGCCACCTCCCTCCCCTCCCCATGTGATGTAGGGTGGCAGGTTGTGTGTCGCTGGGTGGCCTGTGTAACTCTGGGCTTTAAACGAGCTGGCAGAGGGAGGGATGGAGGGATGGAAGGAGGAAACAGACGGAGGGGGGGGGCAGTGATTGAATGATCTTGCTCTTTCTTCCTGTGGAGTGACATCAGGAGAGGTTGTTGAATATAAATGATGTTAATGAAGAGTCGAGTCTCTGTTAGAGCGGCTTTAAAGCACAGTTAACAGGCTGCTGTTAAAGGAGTATGTTGCATCTTTTTGGTCTGTTTAAAGCCAACTGCAGGATTTTATGTTGCAGCTGAAGGGTTTGAAAATTATTTCAGTGTGCTTGGTTATTAACCTGTGAAAATGTGGTGAAAAAACACGTCTATTTGTCTTATATACGACACAATTTCAATACTTTAGAACAAAGTTTATGGATGTTAAGATGAGGAACATAACTGCATGTACAAATTCATATTCACCTGCACATACCTCCTCTCACGCATACATAGAAATGCTTATTGTCTTTTACTCACCGGCATGCACACACTGACTCACACACACACACTCACATCTGGCATAAAGTCGAGATGGATGACTGTGCGGTAACTGACAGTTGATTCATCGGCCCCGCAGCCACCATACATATTCTAATGGGGCCTTGAGGAGAGTAAAAACTTCCAGAGTGAGATCAGGACTCTGCTTTCAGACAGCGGGGAGGAGAGGGGCCATTATTTTTAGCTAGCATAACGCAGCTGTCAACTGACGGAGCACCTGCCACAGACAGGAAGTGAAGATTTATACCAAGAAGCCGCGTCTGCAATCTTAAAACGATGCTTTTAGGCCAAGTTGTTTAAAAGCCCACTGTATGAACTTCATTTTCCAAAACACTGTTTGTAAGACAGTCTTCCATCATGCACACATTTCAATTCAAGTTGCTCCTGGTAATATAATCAATTTATGGAGTTTCGGTGATCGATGAACTGGGCATGACATTGCTGGAATTCAAAAATAGAGATGAAAACACATTTTAGTGTAGCTATTTTTCATGCATTGTTTGTTCTTATACCCATAATGCCCCTCAACCAAAGGCGTCTCCTACAGACACACAAGGAAACCTTTAACATCTGCACCGGGCTGCAACTAACTCCAATGTTAACCCATCTGCAGAAATATTAGACTCTCAGAGCATCTGACCGTCCCCCACTGATGTGTTTCCTTATGTAAACCAAGCAGTTTATTTGCCTAACCCTAATCAAGCAGGCAGTTTCACAACAATTAGTTAGAGAGGAAGAAAACATACCTTAAAACAGATGTTAAAGGGTGCCCTGAAAACACTAAACAGATGCTAAACAGACGCTAACTTATACCTTGAATGCACTAAAGGGGGGACTCGACAAAGAGTTGACAACATGGAGATGAGAAATTGTGAGCCATTTGTAGGACTGGCGTAAGATTGTGGATCATTTGTTGGAATATATATTAGCAAATATTGTATGAGATTAAGTTCACACCATAATGTGTCTAATCCATCAAATATTTTTCAAATGTAAGCAAGTTACATGTTGAGTTTAACTTGTCAAGTTATTTATGATTGAAAACAAAATGTTTAACAGACTAATATGGTCATAATATACTGGATTGCACCTTCCACATGTTAGAGAACTGGTTGCATCTTTTTAGAGAGGTGAAAATAAATAAGAGGAGAAAGAAGAGGCATGACATGCAACACAGTTTCCCAGTTAGATTTATACTGGTTTTCAGGCTTGGACTCTAAAGTCAAACGACACTCTAAAGCTGTTTAAAAATATAATGCAAAACAGTAGAACCATGTTTATTAGTTCTTTTTTATTTTCCAGCAGAGGGAAATATGTCATATTTCAGCCTTTGTATCAGAGTTGCATGGACGCTGTCCAAGGTGCTGAACCTCGGGCCTTCAGACATGCAGGAGCTGTCCATGGTGGCTGCTGTAGTTCATGCTCAACAGGATATTTCCTGACACATTCTGATGACCAAGAGAAAGAAGTCCAGATAATTTGCTTTCCTTTAAATGAGTTTCACATTCAGGTTTGAGTGTTTTGACATCCTTTTTGTTAATTAACACATCTGAGCTTTCATGGCTGTAAAGAGAATACAGAGATTTGGAGAGCTGTGTGTGGGCTGCACGGCTAAATTTAACATCAGTGGAGAGCAACCAGGCTCATACAGAGGATGAAAATGCAAAGAAGTGTTTGATTGAACTTTCTGCAGCTTGTCATTAGACTACATAGTCTGAGACGACTTACATACATTTCATCATGTGTAAATGTTATAGTATCTGTATTCTCCTTTTAATAATATTATGGTTTCACTTTGTGCTTTAAGCTTTCTAATTCCATATATTTATACTTTGAGGATCTTGGCCCCCCAACCTAATAGAATACATGATTTATGAAGTCTGTGATATCATAATAGCTCTCTTGCCTGAGTATTAATAATTGATGGATGGTTTCCTCAGCCTTTCAATGCAAATATAGAGATACATCTGCATTTAAATGCATTTAATTTCTTTGCATGTTTTACTCTTTATGTGAGTGCTTTTTTATTTCACTTTGAGAAGAAGCTGCTGCCTCCAGTTTGGCTTTGAAAAAAAACAAAAGAACACATGAGGGAGTAATAAAACACCCTTTGCTTTTAGGCTTGACAGAGGCCATTATTTTAAAGTAGCATAATGTGAAAGTGTGGCTGCAGAGAAGCTGTCAGCAACATGTCAACAGAGTGATGGATTAGAGCTACAGGTGGAGAACTCAGTCGGTAAAAACGTCTCCTCTTAGCTTTTAGTGGCAGCGGCTGCAGAATTTAAACTGTCTGCTTCCTCTTTACATTTGCATCTCAGAGTTACCGTTAAGTGTCTGCGGTCGCTCGCAGTCTGTGCTGCAGGATACGCTTTGATTTCTGATCATCTGGCCGTTAAAAACCTTTACACAGCAACAGTTTACCAAGTGTTTATCGGGGTATCGATACAGACAGAACAGGCTGAGTGCGACCTAACCCTGACGTTCCTCTTCCTGTTTAGTGATACTTTTGTTTTAGCTGACCGCTGGGGTCAACCTTAAACACTGTATGTGACTGACTGACTGAGTGAGTGACGGTACTTTCAGAGCCAAATAAAGTAATAAAAATTACAACAACAACGGCCCGGGAAACACTTCAAAATAAAAGCATTGTGCACGAACGAGGGGAGTCAGAATACTAGATCAGGCTTTTACTTTGAAAAAGCATACCGGAAGTGTTGACTTACTTTACTCTCACGTCTGTGACTTTTACTACAGGAAGAGATGTTAATATTGCTGTCAGAGATCAGTAGGACTCATCACAATTCATTTTCACCGCGGCTCGCGGTATAATAGGCGAGCCTCCTATTCTCTACATTTTCGGCGCGTGAGTGTTTTCATGCATTAAAAATGAAAATGAACACGTTCCGCAGCCGTCACGCACACACCACGCTACCAGTGTTGCCCACAAAAGCGCACATTGAGCTGATACGGTCAGCCACATACTAAATTTTGAACTAGTGTTGTTTGTAAATTATTTGAAGTTGAAGATTTGTTGAAGCACAGGCATTACATAAAACAGCACATAATGAAATGATGCATCGAAAATTGTGTTCCTTATTTTGGAAAATTACACAGAGCACCCCGAGAGCTGGTGTTTCCCTCTTATGCATCACTGATTGTATTTTAATGCAGCTTTAGGAGAGGATGAGTTCTGTAATGTATTCGAATATAAATGAAAAAGCAGGAGGGGGTTTAGTTTTCTTTCAAAATAAAATTATGTATTTGTTTTTTGATTATATTTTGATTATGTATTCAACAGGGACGACGTGTTTTATTGACTTTTTCAGCAGGATTTTTGTTATGCAACTATAAAAGAAAAATGCCAATATACAGTAAACTTCATTTTATAGCACCTTTCATAGAAGGAATGAAATAAAGTAAGGAAATAAATGCTCATAAAAACAGACGGAACGAACATAAAAAGAAGGATAAAGTGCCAAATAAATAAGATGGAAAGTAAAACCTAATTCATAATAATAGTAAAAGTAAGACAGAAAATAAAGGGCACAGCATACGGAAAATGAAACCCAACTAATAATAATTATAAAGTTTTTAATTATAGTGCATCTAATGCATAAAATTAAGTAAAATCTTCATTTTAAAGAAAGTGCTGCAGTGCAAAGCTACGTTATAAAAAGCCTTCATCTGGAGAGTCTAACTTTAACAAACCATCTCTGTTTCCATTCCCCAGCTCCTCCCACCCCCATCGCCCCGCCCGAGCTCCTCGCCGTCGGCGCCACCTACCTGTGGATCAAACCCAACGCCAACAGCATCATCGGTGACGGGCCGATCATCCTGAAGGAGGTGGAGTACCGCACCACGTCGGGGAACTGGGCGGAGACTCACGTGGTGGACGCCCCCACATACAAACTGTGGCACCTGGACCCGGACGTGGAGTACGAGATCAAGGTGCTGCTATCCAGACCGGGGGAGGGAGGGACGGGACCACCGGGGCCGCCGCTGGTCACCAGGACCAAATGTGCAGGTAGGTGCAGCTTCTTTTAGTCGTATTGTATCTGAGCTTCCTCTTTCTGTCTCATTTTCCTGCCTCTAAAGTTAAACTCCTTCTCGGTCTCGGTTTATGTTGGTTATTGCCTGGTTCTCTTTTGTGCTGCTGTTGTTTTGGTCAAATCCTGGAATGGTACATAAAGGTCTCGCTTTGCTGACTACAAACAGAGAATGCTTGACTAAGCTGTGAACCAGATTGTTGATATCAGGAGACCAGATGAAAAAAGTTTTGGAAGTTTGCAGGGAAACGTTGCAGTGTTGTAACTGGTCTGAACTGGGCTTTAAAGGTAAAGAAACTACGCTTAGCTTTTGGTTTGTATGTGATTAAAGTTAGGTTCTCTGATTTAGAGACATCAGGGAGACGTTACGGAAAGACGAGTAAAAGAAAATCAAGGAGAGAAAATCCGAGAAACTTTTCCAATTACGTCTTCTTCTTGAGAAACGAGAGCAGAAATCAAAGATGATGATAATTGGGATGTTAAGAAGGTGCCCCGCAGATGAAAGAGAGGTGGAGAGCGGGGGTTAGAGGAGGAGAGGAGGAGGAGAGGAGGAGGAAGAGGAGGAGGAGAGGATGGGGGAGGTTAGGTGGGGGCAATCATGGCCGATAATGAGGATCCCAGCGGGGGTGTAAGGACACGACGAGTGGTCTTCATCTGATAAAGTGACAGCCCATCAGATCCGTGATGTTGGTTTACACGGCAGGAAGCCAACTTCTTTTCTCTCTCTCCTGATGAATTTATCCTCTTCTGACCTCTCTTCTGCGTCCTCTAATTGTGTCTGTTTCTCCCCTTTTTCCTCTTTTCCTTTCCTTTATTTTTCTTCCCATTTTCTACTTCTTTCTGCTTTCTTTTCTTTCCCTTTACACCATTGGCTCGGTTTCTCCCTTTTTCTCCTTTATCTGCCTCCTTTTTCCTTTCTATAATAAAGAGCTTTTCTGAAGCACAGAAAAGACTTTGTGTTTATTTATTTCCTCTGTGAGGAGGAAAGATGGAGGGAGTAAGAAAGAGAAGAGAGCAGAAGTTAGTGAAAGAGGAAAGTTACAGCCTGCCTCTAACCTCAGATACCCGGTGAAGGTGCTGTTATCTGCCTGTAAGAAGATGAAGCTGTCTTGTGAGAGTGTACACACGTCGGTGTGTCTCAGAGCTCTGGTTGTTTATCGTTTTCAGTAGGTTGTGTCAGAACTTTAAATTAACTGTAATGGGAGTTTAATACGTCTGTGGTAAGATGTGTTTTTTTAGCATGTCTTTGTGCGTGTGTCAGTGTTTTTGTGGCACCTGTCTGCCCTCGTGATGTTGCGTCTCTGTGCTAATCAGCAGGTGAAAATGATGTGTTCACTGCTCTCTCTCTGTGTCCTTATTTACCCTCCCTTCCACTTTATCTCCATTAGAGTATCTCTTCTTGTCGACGAATCGCTACCTGACCTTATTTTTGAATCCTATTCTTTAGAAAAATGCACAAATTTCTCTAAATATTTGTTACTGAGAGAGAATTGTACTCACGCAGGAGTCAGGGGTGCATTTGGTGAAGAGTTTAAGTGGCAAATGATACTTCTATCGGGGGAGTATTTAGCCCACAAAATAACCTACAATGTCAGTGTTTCGAATGAGCTCCACATCAAAGGAAAGTAAGCTGTGGCTGCAGAGAAGCATTTGTTATAAAGATCTGCTCACATCTTTTCCCACTGCTTTAATTTCTTAACCAAAACTAGACCCCCATGACACGTGTTATTAACAGGTACACAAATAAATCCCAGGGCGACACGTGACTACGTTCACACTGCTGTTTTTATCTCTCTCTAGACGTTAGGGCTCAAAACGCTGCTGGACACGAGGATCAATCCAATAATCGTCTTCCCTCCTGCTCAGTAGCAGCTAGCGTAGACAACAAGGTCGGGCCGAGTTCGTAAACTCTCAGCAGAGTTTACAAAAGTCTCACTTGTAGGGGCTCGTAGACGGTGCGCGGCCAACATTTTGCAAAAGTTTTGTGTTTTTAAACCAAACTCTGCAGCGTGACCGTGACCTCTGACCTCTGACTCCCCGCGATGCCGACCGGAGGCCCTCCCGCTTCACTTTACAAACTCTTTTCTGGCAGTCACAACTCTTCCTCTCCCTTTGCAAACTTTGCTCGGACAAAACTTTAGATTGAAGTGAGTCTCACATCACCGAACATGTTGTGTGTGTGCGTGTGTACACTTGCAGTGCATGTAGAAGTAGGCACCGGTTTTCAGCAGGCTTGAAGAGATAGATAGTTGAAGAAGCGAAGAAGAGGGGGCTGAGGGAGAAGAAAGAGGGATAAAGAGAGAGAGGCGGGGACAGACTGAAGTGGTGGTCACTGTTTGTGTGTGTGTGTGTGTGTGTGTGTGTGTGTGTGTGTGTGCGCGTGTGTGTGGATGGCAGCAGAAAGGAACATGTGTTTCTGGGATGGTGCCGCTGTGTTGATGGAATGGGAGCAGGCAGGTATGACAGATGTTCAAAAGCCTGCTGGCTACTGGCTCTGCTCGTGTGTGTGTGTGTGTGTGTGTGTTTGTTTGTCACCACACCTCTTGTGTTCACCTTTCTGTTCATGTTAGCCTCTACAGCTCTGCTCAGGCCTCAACAACAGGACCAGCAGTCGTTTTAAAAGCAGCTACTTGAAACAAACAGTGTCACATTTAGCTGTGTCATTATTGGAAATGTGTATGATAAAGAGGCTGTTTCATGCAACTGCAGTCACGTGCGTAACTAAAACAGCCGGATGTCAACAGTGATGCTTGTTGTTTTACTTTATGCAGACAGTTATGGGAACACAGATCGGCTATTCTGCTAACAGTTATGGCTGCTGATGTGCAGCTGATGGAAAACTAGCTTGCACTGATGATGATGGCAACTGATTATAAAGCTTATCAGCAAGGAGGGACTGGAACATTTATTGTTATCCTCTGATTACACAAATAGTAGATGCTCTTCTTTTTTTAAGAGAGGTGTGTGTACAAAAACAGATCAGTTTTTAAGATGCACAGATAATTACAGACAGATTTTATGTTTGCACAGGAAGACTGTGCAAGCTTTGACGATACTCCTGGAAATTACGTAAGCAGAACGTCAGCTGATGATTAAAGACAGCCGAAGCACACAACTGTGGATTTCTGTGGACGCAGAAACCTCCAGCAGAACCAGACTCATGGTGAACACACATCTGCAGACAAAGAGGGATAGAAGGAGAGAGATCTGTCGCAAATTCCATCCTGCATCATTCTGTGACTTCCTCTCACCTCCTCCACCTGCTCCTCTCTGCATTGTTCTCCGATGCTGCAGCCGTCCGTCGCTCAGAATAGCATTCGGGCCATTCCGCCCGTATAGCCGTCGCTGCAGCAGCTGCGGGGGGGATCCAGCGATGATTTCAGCCATGCGCCTGGCGTATAGCGTGGCACATTAGTGAGAGCGGACTAAAGAGCAGATCGAGGAGGCGAGCCAAAATGGACTCTACATTTGGCTTGAGGTGCGGCGAGGACGCGGCCTTCATAATGATTGATTTCATCACACGCCCCCCCACCCCACCTCTCCCCATCACTCCATCTTCCCTCTAATGAATCCTTCCTTACTTCTCAAGGCTTTGGAACAATCCATCGCCCTGTTTCCACCTGGATAATCTCTCCTCTTCTCACATAAACAACACTCAGCGGACCAGTTGTTCCCTTGCTCCTCCGTTGACCTCCATGCTTTTGTGCTCCCTTTAAACGAGCCTCTTTCTCTTCCACTCATCCTGTGATTCGCTCTCTCTTTAGTTCGCAGCTCCGCTCTGCGGCAGAGAGCCTGTCATGAGCACACAAACGCTCCCTGGACATTTTGCCATCCTTGATCTTTATGTCTCGTTCCCTTTTCCCTCTCCTTCATCTCCCACTCCGCCTCCTCTCTCCTCTGTGTTCTCATCTCTCCTTCCCTTCTTTGAAAATATTACCTTAAACTCAATATCTCCCAAACATAAACTTTGAAAATTGGCTCTGATCCTTGTCTCCATAAATATCGCCTTTTAACTTTTACGCTACCTCTTCAAAGTGCAACGGCTTCCTCCTTTAATCTCTCCCGCTCGCTTCGTCTCCTCCTTCCTTATAAATTATTTTTATGTGAGCGATGATAATGTAAGTGTTGGCTAATATGTTTCCCTGTAAAGATGGACTTTTAATTCACCCGCTGTGCATAAATCTGCCCTTAGTGAGCTTTCTCTTCCTCTTCCTCCCCTCTCTTCTTTATAGCGGGCAGATGCTAATGTGAATGTTGGCTAATACGCAGCACTCTATAAAGACTTAATTCACCTGAGGGTTATATACTCCATCCACAGCACCCTCCGTCCTCCCCCCGTCTCCGCCATTTCTTCCAAAGTAGATCTTTATGTGAAGGATGGTAATGTGAGTGTTGGCTAATGTGTTGCTCCATAAAGATAGATTTTTAATTCACCTGCTGGGTATTTACTGATTTGGCTGACACGGCTGCTTCAGCTTTCTGCAGAGTTAAGCACTTTGGACGCCGTTAGGAGAGAGGAACGTTTCTGCATCAAACACTAACACAATCAGACCTTTCAGAGCTCGCTGTGTGCAGGTATGGAGGCACTTAATAACAGTCTGGACCTGTTAGCTTTTTGTTAAATAAGCACATTGTGCTGCAAAGCAAATAACTGGTCTGTGTTGCAGCTTGCAGCTGCCTGTTGATGAGCTAACTGTAGCCTTCAGTCAGGAGCAGATGTTCACAGATGGTACACACCTGCAACCCAACTTCCAGCTTCTATCCTCTCAGTATTCAGCACTTTGAAGGCCAATTAAGACCTCACACTGAATGAGTAATGTACGTAGCCGACGTGAGCTCGCACATTAATTTGTCGACTGCTTTCTGAAGCCTTAAGTTTGGCATTTTAGCCGTCGCCATCTTGGTTTTCTGGAGCCAGAAGTGACCATGTTTGGCCAAAAGGGCGGAGCTAGAGATGATAAGGGTGAACGCAAACATGAGTTACTTGGAACAGTTGCATTTTTGGTTTTGGTGGAGCAGCAAAAACTTGGGGTGGAGAATTTAGAGTCCTTTGTGAGTGCTTCAACGGTATACTTGTCGTAATGTAGGTAGGATGTATAGAATACTTTATATTACACACACGATTAGTGACTGATTTGTTGTTTGGTTAGAGCTGGAAACCACGCCCCAAACTTGCCAAGATGTTAAATTTGGGAAAATTGTTTGGGCTTTATTCTCAGCCAGTTAACCCTTCCACTCAAAGAAAGTATTGAAATGTAAATATAAATGTTGATAGATGCTTCATGTGTTTAGTACAATTTCAACTCAGTAAATCTGAGGCCGTTTCTCTGCCTCTTCCTGCAATTTCTTTAAGCCCATTCACATCTTCTTGGTGCTCTAGTACAAAAAGCTTTGAGACGAACATCTTGAACCAGAACATAATCTTTTTCGCCGAGATGCTGCTCAGCCTGAAGGAGGCTTTATTCTTCACTTCAGGAGGCTTGTTTCCAACATGCTAAGAGCAATTTGCGCAATTCACACGGCTTTACAAAGTGGAAAGTTCTGCAGGTAAAAGGGTCACAATTACACATGATTTTATTTCTTTGCATGGAAAGCCGGTGCATTGTATGAAAGGAACGGGAAACACGAGCCCCCACATGTGCACCAATTTTTCTTTTGGAGCCATCATAGCAGGGGAACTAAAATCACATGAGTGACCTTTCATGTAATCACACTTTGGAGAAGGAGGGCTTGAATGGAGGGTAAAAACTTTATGCCGACAAAGCTGGTGAACATTTCCTTTTAAAGGAACTCTTTGGGTTTGTGTGAGAATATCTTCTAATTATCTTTCCTCATTTCTACACTTTAAGTAAAACCTTCCGTCCTCTCTGAATCGTTCTCGTCCCTTTGAGTGTCCAAGTGTTCTTATTTCTCCTTTACTTGTGAATGTGTGTCCTCAGTCCTCTGTCCTTTTAATCTTTTCCACTTTTCTGTATTATAAGGTCATTCTTCATGTTTTTCTCTTTCACATGCAGAGACTGAAAACCTCCCACAGAGCGCCTTATAAGTTCTCCTGAATCCTCCTTTTGAATTCGCTCTGCTTTGTCAGCATCGCCTCGTTGTGTAGTTTATAGCTTTGTTGCAGTCCTGCTACTCGCCATTCCGAGGGACATGTGGAATTCTGTACATTTTTCAGTAATTGAAACGCAGGACTGGATTGTTGTTTGGAGGTTACTGTTAGACTCGAATGAAGATCGACTTAATTAGACTTGGAAATAAACTTGTAGCACATTCTTCTCAGGTCCAAGATGGCTGCATGGAGGACAGCGTTTGTGCTTTAATGCTCCTCACTGCCTCACTGCTCGTCATTGGTTTGTAAACATTATAAGAGATTCATTGTTTCAGATACTGATGACACTCTTTGTTAGGGTAATAAGAAAACTGAAGGATCTTCTCCTAGAAACAAGTATAATCGTCTATGGTCACTGAAGTGTTCGTAAGATCACTTCTAACAGCATAAACAGCATGAACGCAGCTCGCTGAAATTAAAAGCAGCCTGAAAAAATTCAATCCTGATGATATCATCAAAACCATGTGATGGAAACCTTTGCTGATAATATTAATAAGAATAAAATCAGAGGTGTGATACTTAAACTCTTCCTTGCACAAGATACCAGGAAACTGTTATAGCCATGTTCTTTCCATCCAGTACATTAAAAAACAAAACAATTAACTTAATTTACTAATTTCTAATCTTCAAAAATGTTTGTTTATTCTCCACTAAACTCTACTCATAAAAAAAACATCCAAATATTCCATTCAAACCAACCTACATGCTCTCAATTCATCAACGCTCAGATTAGCTTGGACAGCAGCCCAACGCTTCAAGATAAGACTCCATAGTTATAGCATCATTTCTGGACACGGTCCCTTAGCCTAATGATTTTATATTACACTGAAGTCAGGTGATGTAGTAGGACTTCATTATTTTCTCACAATTAACTGTGATTAATTATTGTCATTATACACTCTCTTTGAACTTTTTTTGAAGGTCCAAACAGAAGTTGCATATGTACTAACACTAACTTGTTCGTCTGTTGACTGTATAAAAAGATGGCCGACATGACAGCTCCCTAAAAGTGAAGTCAAACCCTCTCTATCGCCCCCTGCTGGCTGGCTGCAGTATAGGTCATAAAGCCCGCCTCCTCCATGTTAACAGATGGGACATGAGTCGAACTATAAAATCTAAATACACGTCAAATACATTTTTCTCAAACATGGTTTCTGTCATTATAGTTAGTTCTTATCATGCTGATTTATGTCCAAGGGTTCATTTTTCTGACAAGTTTACTTGTAATTAGTTATTTGATGCTATAAAAAGGGGGCGTGACCTCATGATTGACAGCTCTGTTGACAAATGGGGCTCCTGCATCAATACGTATGAGCAAGATGGCAGCGCCCGCTCCAGGGGGTTTAGGCTTCACTTTTGTACAATGAGAGGAGGAGGAGACGCGTCAGCCATCTTTATATGCAGTCAATGGTTGTAGTAAGAAAGTTTGGGATGTGTGTTTCACGAAACATAAAATTAGAGAGGTGTGTGTGTGTGTGTGTGTGTGTGTGTGTGTGTGTGTTTGTGTGTGTGTGTTCGTGTTCCTGCTTGAGACTGAAACTAAGCTGATCTTCTGGGTACTTTATTGTCTCTGCACATGTGGGTCTCTGTTATAATATGCACACAGGCAAATTACTTGTGGGTACATAAAATGCAATCATAAAAGACATTATGAAGCCACAGCTGTGTCTTGTTCATAAGTTAAGACTTTCATAAGAAAAGACTTCCACTGTTGGATTCAGACTCTCCTGACAATCCGTCTCCATCTGCCTCCTTCATCTCGTCTCATCTCATCCTGGAGGAGAAAACCAGCTGCCAGTTTCTGCGTTTAACTATTTTACCCTTACACATAAGTCACCCTATTTAGCTTTTATAAGACGTACTGTTTATACGACACTATAGAATACTTGTGCAAAACTATAAGGACATTTTATGAAGCATTTACTGAATGTTTATTTATTGCATGATGGAGTCATAAATCTAAAATAATTTCCTGGTTCTTCTTTGTCTGCGATTCAAGTTTCCTGCTTTAATAACTCAACATGCAATTGGGTGTAGAAGCAGAGAGTTTTAAAGGTATAATAAGCAGGATTTTTTCTTGTATTTTATCAACAACACATTCAAACTGGGCCCCTCCTCCTGGGCATTTCGTCACCAGAAGCTCACTCTCACTCTCTCGTGCGAGAAGACGCCCACCCTGCCGAGCAAACACCGGCAGCATCACGATTACCGTCGCGCTAGCATGCTTGTCCTGCCCGGTTTGAGGCAACTACCTGTCCAACAGAAAGAAGGCCAACTCAGCATCGCTCTTTCACCATGTTCACCGGTCTGAATGGGGCCCAGTTGCTAATTTGAACCACTCCCACACTCACCTATACACTGTGATTGGCTCAGGGAACCAGAACAGTGCCCCTCCTGAAAACGGACCATGCAAAGCAAAACAACAGAACAGATGCAGAGGGAAGGGTCTCACAAGGGTCTGCACACACACTCACCAACACACATGTATAGAGGCCCATAAGTGATGATTTATATTATATTATATTTGTAAAAGTCTATATTTTATTTTTCTAGGAAAATCCTACTTATTATATCTTTATGCACTACTTACTGCAGGTTTAATGCACAATAAAAGACATCACAATGACTGTGGGGATGATTCTAAAGTCTCCTATGTAGCCAAACTAATCTGTGTAACATACAGTGTGGTTTAAAAGAAAAATAAAATCAATTCTGTCTCCATTGTGACAGCTCGGTGCGGGCACAGTCCCGAGCTGTGTCCTTGTTAAAAGCAGCCATCAGACAGAAATACAATATTTTAAGGAGGCGTTCTGAAAGCAGAGTCTGATGAATCAAACATTATGAATCAGGCCGCTCGATAAGTTTGCTCCAAAGAGAGACGAGTCTGCAGCTCTTTTATTGCACAAACCCTTTGAGAGTATGTGAGCGCGTGTGTGTGTTCTTAGTGCTTGTATATGAGTGTAAATGTTTTTTTTCCATGTTTTAATATGTTTGTGTCTTAAGATTGAGACACACATCAGATCAGTCAGACTGATGGGAGGTTGGACAGGCTGTGAATACCAGATCACGTCTACTTCACCATAAACACACAGCAGCAGACACACACTCTGCTGTCCTTCAGTATCTGTAGCTGAGGTGCCCCTGAGCACAGCACCAAACCTCTGACTGAAGGCTGCAATCTGTAATATGACCTCAGACAGTAGAGCTGCAAGCAACTTTTTCACATCTTATCTTCATTCTATAAAATGGGATGAAATAATCATAATCCTGTTTAATTTAATTGTGAGAGCATCCATTGTTTTGGCAGCAAAAGGCAAAGGCTTCGGTCTTTCAAGTGATTTTACTTTTCTTTCTTTCATTACTTTTGGAGTAAAAGGTGGCGCCTGCAAAATACACTCTGATCGGGACCTGAGGCTGTACAGATTTTAGGATTATGAAGCATTTGAAGATACTCAAAGAAATTACATCACAATAAGCAAAAACCACAATGTAGTGACTGTATTTCTATTGCAGATGAAAGTATCACGACGTCTTTACACTCTCTTCATAAAAATGAGAGTATCTCAAAAACTTAAACAGTTCAAATAACTTTTGAAGTGTTTAGAAAATTCAAGATTTAGAAATAGTTTGGATCAATTTGTTTTGCATGTCTAATTAGCATCATCTCAGGAAAAGACTAGTCCGATTGTTGTATTTTTTTCTATTAATTATGACACCTCAATACGTTTATCAATTATTAAGGCTTTATTGACACAACCTATTACCTTTGGTTGCAGAGATTATTGGGATATGACGCGTTTAAAAATACTGAATGAAATTACTTTAACATTAGCAAAAATAGTAATGTAAGCACTGTAGGACCATTTCTGTTTCAGCGTTATTACATGCACATCGCTGACCAAGGCGAGTGGAATCACTACTGTGTATCTTGTGTTATTTTAATTATTAGTCTTTTATTATGTTGTTGCATTTTAGTCCATTAGTTAATTATCTGTATAAGTTATCTGCAAAAGAAAAAAGGGGCGGGACTAGATACCTTTTTCTCACTTCATCCTACACCAGGGTTGCCAGGTCTGCCATTTTCCCGCGGAATTGAGCTACTTTAAAAGTGTTGCTGCAGGTGGAAATTTTTGTCTGCGGGTTGGGTAGACCTATTTTGTCCATGATAGATGCCAGTTTTGATAACATCCTCCTTTCACCCACCTCTATGACCATCTGCGTTGAATCAATCTGTGTAATTTATAATGTAATGATTGCAATGCTGTTGGAGTTTAAAAGCAGTGTCTATGGTTTGGCAGGGTTATATTTTAAGTTCTAGTATTTGGCTGGTTTTTGTGCTGGTTTTGTCACGCAGACCTGGCAACCCTGTCCTACACCCTTTTCAGACAGACTGTAGTTATAAATAGAGTCTCTATAGAAAGTATGACATTATTGCTAGTTGCTTTGTTTGCCTGTTTTTTTTAATGTTGTTATTTTTAACATGTTCGAGAGAAAAAAAAAAAAAAGTAAAAAAATTACATTCTAGCTTTAAAAAGGGAAATAATCAGTTTAATATGTTTAAAGAGAAAATCATCACAAATTTAATATGATTTTAATAGAGCAAAACTTTACACAGTCAGTTAAAGTTACAGTTATCTCCAAAGTGCCCAATGAGGACGAGCATTCACTGACTTTTGTAACCAATAAAAACATACATCCGGAGAAATCTACCCCAACAACAGAGTAAATCTTCCTAGTAACAGGCCTCTATTCTGAGGGTGTGTTACACGTTTGTCATGGCGGAGCAGGAGGGAGCTGAGGGTGTGAAGTTTGTCTGACTGAGAGATGAAGTGAGAACTGCTTAAAAAACAGTGACAGACCTGGAAACAGGAGACAGAAACAAAGACGCTGATGTGCACGTGGGAAAAAAACACTGCTGACTTTATTTAGTCTTAAAATTTGATTGAGATAAAAACATACAGATCAAGTTGAATGTAAAAGTGTGTTTGTGTGTGAGACATTAAACACATGCATGCACACACATTAACAAGCAGACACACTTCTCCCCCTCGCAGCAGTGTAGCGGTTGTAATCAACACTTGAGAGAGTTGTGAGCAGACAGGATGAGTAACACCAGGGGTGAGAGTGTGTGTGTGTCTGTGTGTGTGTGTGTGTGTGTGTAAGAGATGTGTGTTGATGAATGTCAGGGGAACTAAAACTTCAACACTATCTTGTATTAAGAAAATATAAACAACAATAACAAACACACTCTACATAGGAGGATGCTTTGGCTGCACTACTATAGCATGGCTACCCATAATCCTTTGGGGACTGCTGTGTGTATGTGTTTAGCTATCATTGTTTCTGCTTTCTCCTGCTTCCTTGCAAGATTTCTTGCAACAAAGCTCAAATAATTCTTGGTAATAAGCTACGGTAGCACTCAGGACAGCGACACACACTCAAAAATGATTATACTGATAGACTTTATAAATAGACTCTGTCAACTCGACGTCATAGATTCATTTGTGGACGACAATTTTGAAGCCTTGAGTTTGCATTTTGGTTGTCGTAGTGTTGTTGTTTGTTGGAGCAAGAAGTGACCATATTTGGAAGAGCTGGAGAAGAGAGAGAAGTTAGCAAATGCTAAGTTATCAGCTAAGGCTAGTGCTAGCTTGGTTAGCAAGGTGCGTCTGTAAATCAGTAAAAGTATGATATCAACTGGGATGCTAATTTTAGCTAGCTAAAAACACAATTACGCCTATTTATCCAGAATAAAAGGGGGGTACATTATTCCGCTTTTCTCATAGTCTTCTATAGAGTCACACTTCGGCAATGAAGCAGAATTTGAGGAGGAAGCCAGGCGAGCACAAAAGAAATAGAGGCTCTTTATTAGAAGAAAATGTTTCCCATTTTGCCCGCAAATAAGTTCCTCACACGCACAGACAAACACATACGCACACACCGACACAATGCTGCAGGGCTGTCCTTTGTTGCGAAGCCATCAGGATCCAATTTCTCCTTCATTAAGTCCGGGTAGGAGGCAGTATACAGCCGCTAGGTAGGTAGCCTTGTCCCTCTCATCGCACACACACACACACACACACACACTTAGAATCTAAACGGCCCTTATCTTCCTCCAAACCAGGAACATCAATAGGAACCTTGTAACAACAAAGCCGACAGACACACAACCAAAAATACACACTCTGTAAATACAAGAAACATTTTCAAACGGAGGCCGCAACAGACACACGAAAGCGCACTTTTAAGAAACACACACACACGCACGCACGCACACACTCCAACAAGGGTTTGGTAATGATTCCTGAAAACAAGGTCTCAGGCTCGGGACAAAGAGAATCAGAGTTTGTGTCTCTAATTGACCCGCACAGTTACCACACAGGATGGATGAATACCCCGTCTCTCTCTCTCTCTCTCCCTTTGTAAATGATGCTCTCTCGCCCTTTCTGTGGGGTGAGATAGTAGTCGTACTTGTTGTTGATTTGCAGTGCACAGAGCAACAGATCCAATCACTTTGGCATCAGTCTGCAGCAGCTGGTGTGTTGATACTACGCACACACGCACACAAGCAGACACATAACTAACACACACACAGCAAGACTCCAAGACCATTTACTAAGTTAAAACTGCCGTAGTTGGTCAAGAGGGACAGCCAAATGGAAGATGTAAGTGTGTGTGTGTGTGTGTGTGTGTGTGTGTGTGTGTGTGTGTGTGTCTAGTATCCAAAAGGCAGACAGGATGAAACCTATTAAACGGAACAGGTCTGGCTTTAATTGGTGCTCTTTGATAATTGGCCTTTTGGGGGCTGATTTGCATTGTTTCCAGGGCAACAGGCGTGTTTCTTTATATGTAAGCACAGCGGGAGGAGACGAGGGAGGAAGAGGTGGAGAGAGAGAGGTCAACAACCGGAGAAGGAGAAGATAGTTGGGAGGGCTGCAGGAAGGGAAAGCAGGTGATAATGGAGCAGAGGAGAGGGCCAAGAAGGGAAAACAGTGGGAGGATAAGTGGATGGAGGGATGAACGATGGCAAAAAAGGATGGCAACACCATTAAAGATGGAGGAAGCACAGGTAAAGAGTGGAGGATGAGGGGAGGGAAACAACTTTTTTTCTCTGATGCTCTAAACGACTCAGCACGTCCAGGAGAGGCTGCTAACATTAGCTTGTCGCTACATGCTTTCAGCTTGCTTTTAGGTTAAGATTCCTAAAATTCATCGTCATTAGGTTTTAACGTGAGCCAAATTATCCGTAAAAGTCTACTACTCTCCAAAACGAACAGATTCATTAATAAAAATCAGTGATGACGTCTAAAAAAGCTGTTTTATGTAAAAATCTGTGTTTCGGTAATGCACTTCTGCAGACGCGAGATGTTTTACGGTGAGTGGGCTGCTAGCTGAGCTGCTGCTAATGCCATATGATTCATGTACAGTTATTCTACCTTTTCTTTTAGACAATTTTGCTCACTTCTGGAGGAGAACAGGAGTTTTACTTTCTGCGTCTCGTTTCTGCCCCTCAGTTTCTTCCCCTGCAGCTCAAACAGTACTTTGCATGGGGAAGTGGGCATGTGCAAGAGGAAATGGCAGATTTACTGGATATTGTTGGATGTTTGTTATCAAAGTAATTTAATCACAATATTCCATTAAATGCATCCAGCCATAACCCTAGTTGGAATTATGCAGGGGAAATATGAAATCCGAAAGAGAGAACAGCGAGTCGTGGAAAAGCAGAACATGCAGGAAGGAAACTGTAAAAAAAAAAAAGGAAGTAAGCTTAAAGGAATAAAAAAACCCAGATACTTGAGGATGGATAAAGTGGAGGCAGTTTTACTAGCGCCGGAGGATGCTGGTTAAGAGGTAAATTCAGCAGCAGCTTCAATCTTCAGCGACTCCTTTTCCTCTCTCTGGGAGAATCAGTGGAGGAGAACGGAGTGGATTAGAGCTGAAAGCTGCATTCTGACACAGGAAGTCAACAGCACCACACACTGAATGGGACAAGTGAAGAAAAGTGGGGCAATTTTCATCACCCAACTCAGTGTGAATGTTCGGTATTCAGCGTGTGTGTGTGTGGCTTTCATTGTGTGTGGTGGAGTCAGTGAAATCAAACGCCTTTGAAAGACTCTCTCAGATCAGCAGCGAAGCCCAGAAATTATTTACAGGACCTCAGAAAGTCAGATACAAGCCTGCCGTAACTTATTTAGAAAGCTTTTACTCGTCTTTAATCAGATTTTTGGAGTACAAATGCTAGCTTATAGGACGTTAGCTGGCTAGCTCACACGATTAGCTTCCTGCACTTTTCTTAGAAGTTTGTCTATTCACGTGTCACAAACTTTTGGCACTCTTTACCAAGATGAAGGGAAATGATGCCACTTAACATTTATTGTGCAATGCTTCCCCAAATAAGCAAGTCTACCCAACCTGCAGACAAAAAAATCAACCAGTGGTAACGCCACAAAAGTACCCACATTCGAGGGAAATGATCTGGTCTGCGTGTCTGTTTTGCGCCACCATGCATCAGTAGGTGTAGTGAGGTAAGCTGTACCAGTGAACAAAAAGGTGACGAGATTAGCTGATAAAATGCCCCCATTGCAGTGCTGGTTTTGATTTGGTGGCTTGACTTAGAAGGCTTACTCTTGGTCACTTGTTGGAATTGGATGTTTGAGATCCTGCTTAGTGAAAGAGTGCATCCACAGCAGCTGTTGTGGTCATTCCCCAGCCTTTGTAGGGAAATGAACCAACAACAGTCGGGTGTTCTTTGCAGTTCACTAGCATTAAATCACTGACTGTCTTCCAGCTGACTGAACTGAACGTGAAGGAAACAATCTTTAAAGCTCTCGGAGCGGAGATGTTGTGGCAGAGGAGAGGCACCACTCCCGAAGAAATCAAAGATCTTCTGACAGAGGAGAGGCCTCACTCTGTGATCAAAGGGTGAACTGAGCTATCTCTGACACTTAACAACATCTGTGATCAGTCAGGCTGCACTATGAGGAGCTTTTATATCCTCAGATGAGGACGACGTAAAGCTGTGTGTGTATGTGTGTGCATGTGGGATTTATTCTATGAGAGATCTGACCTGAGTACTGACCATGATCATTGCAATCCTGGAATTGCACAGATTTATTCCTTCCTTGCTACCTTCCTTGCTTCCTTTCTTGCATCCTTTCTTCCTTTCTTGGTTGCTTTCTTGCTTCCTTTCCTGCTTTCTTGTTTGTTTTCTTGCTTTTTTGTTTACTTGCTTCCTTGCTTCCTTCCCTCTTTCTGTCTTGCTTTCTTGCTTCCTTTCATGTTTTCTTGCTTCCTTCCTTTCTTGCTTTCATGCTTTCTTTCTCTTCCAAAGGTGCCTATAAACCCATTTAACTTAACACAATCAGCAGAAATGGTGAAACATTTGTATATTTATTTTGTATAAGACCCATAAAATATCAAAGTTTTCTTAATTTCTGATAAAGCAGTCCAACTACAGGATCTTATATGCAAACATAAAGATGTCGTCTTTCAATTTAACGTCATAGATACTTGATGAACTTTTAAATCCTTTAGTTTTCTTCTGATATTCTCAACAACAACAACAACACAACAAAGAGAGCTAATGGAGACGCGGAATGAAAGTATTTTAGTAGAAATGAGAATGAAATTGCCGCAGTAATGGTCAATCACACGGCGACAAACCCACTCATGTTCCTGAGATGTGACTTTTCTCCAAAGTGCACTGATTGCAGCCATCTCGACATTGACACATCGCTCTCGGTAGCACTGCAGCGCCACAAATAACTGCTGGAGAGGCTCACAAAGTAGGAACAAAAGGAACACAATCAAACAATGATGCTAACAGTAATGAGAACAGCAGAGACTCAATGGTTTGTTTCTGCCGCGGCAGGTCAAGGTGTAACGAGTCGCCGTGGTGATTGTGAGTTTGCCGTCTTGTTGATTGGTACATAATGAGGGTCTGCTTGATTGTGTGTGTGTGTGTGTGTGTGAGAGAGACTTTATGAGGTGTGTGTGTGTGTGTGGAGGGGAGAAGAATGAGGGGGCGACAAAGAGAGTGAAACTGATAAACAGGAAGAAGAAATGTTCAGAGAGATGACAGGGAGGAAGAGAAGTGAGCTGGAGAAAAGAGAGGTCAGTTAGTCTGCGGAGCTGCGAGAGAAAAACAACAACACAATAACCTTTGTTTGGTGTTTCATCAGGTTGTCAATTAAAATCTGCTCAAGGTGTAAAAGACAGCGTGTTTGTTGGTTTGTGCATCATCGAGTAAAAATATATTACACCTTAAAATATCCCTGTGAGGTGTCGAACAACACAGTGATAGGAAAGCAGCGCTGACGAGGTAAAAAAAGGTTGATTTTCTCACTTCGTTTCCTCATTTAAAGGAAACTTTTTAAACATATTTATAGTTGAAACTTGTTTTAATTGGCTATGTCAGAGAGACATCAAACTTACATTACTCATCTGATTAACTTACATAAATGCACCAGACTGAATTAATTACACACAATACGGACAAGGGATTAAAAATAACTTGCATAGTATGTAAGTGAGTTCAGATGAGCCAGAATGAGGAACATGTCAGTGTTTTGTAGGAGGAGAAAAGAGATTTATTTGCTATAAAATACTGAAAAGCTTTATTTTGACTCGATATTTGTTATATTATCAAAGATAAAACCAACAAATACAAGAGAGAAAAATATTTTTGATGTTTTTTCCGACTGTGTTTGAGATGAATTAGACAAAAAAAAGTGTTGATGTAAGAGTAGTATAGCATAATAGAAAAGATTGTGAGGAGGATAGGGTTCAAAAATTAATGTCCGTAATGTTTTATTTTGAAAAACTACAGTTATTATATATCCAGGTTAAACATACGTAGAGTCATCTTGCACCCTTATCTCCCTACACACATAGATATGAACTATCACCTAAATTTGATGCACAGTGTTGCCTCTGCTCTATGACCGGAAGTGATGTGCACAGGAACAGGAAGTCTTCCTCGCTCTACGGTTCTGCCCTCCAGTCTGAGGTTAGCGACAGTTTGTTGTTGCCAGGAGCAGGAATAATAAAGAGTAAAAATTAAAATAAAGACATTTCGAACAACTTTTCATATTGTACCAAATATATGTGCAACTGCTCAGTTGAGAAACGCTGATACAAGTTAAGTAGGGTTGGGTCTTTTCTTGTTTCCTCTGAGAAAAGGCAGACACCATCGACAGGATCAGTGGACAGCTCTCTTTCTCCCTCTCTCTTTTACCTCCCATTATAAGATCTCCCTCAGGCCGCTGCTTTAATGGAAAAAAAGAAAGACCTCCTCAGTCTATTAGCTCGGGTAAGGGTTAAAGTATTATTGGAAATTTCCAGCTGCTTTAATTTGGAGGTTCTCACATATCCCGGCTGTCTGCATGATGCAGACGGCTATCTTTGAACCTCCATCTATCTCTGCAGAGTGTTCAAACCGTGGCCGGGGTCATGCTGGGGAGTCCCAGCGGGGGTGCAGGTGGGTCGGTGAAAAGAGCCAAAGAAGGAGAAGGAAAAATAGCAGGAAGAGAAAAAGTCGACCGCAGGCTCTTTTTCTTTTCTCGCCACAGCTGGAGTCACTGCAAGCATGTCAAGATATAAGCAGGCTGCTCCACTCTAAGGAAAGTTTATCAAAAGCCATTTATCAACACATTTATTTAGATTTACTGATATGATAATTCTGTTATGTTTAAACCGTCTACTCTAAATTTACTAATAGGTACAGAAAGGTTTAGAATTGCTACAGTAGATTGCTTCAGCTGTAATCCTTCGGGGCAAATGCATCCATTAAAGTGCGACCACTAAAAGTTCTTGTTGTTTCCACTGACAGGCTCAGATTGTTCTTCTAAGTGTCTGACAACATTACAGATAGGATCCCTACAGAGATAGACCTTTTTGTTACAGAGGAAGATGATTTTTTTTAACCAGAAACAGACTTAATATCACTATCTTCAAACACACCAGACTCCATTGACAAAAACAGTAATTTTACCGTGCAGAACACAAGAGCTGCTGTTCTATTGTTGCTTGGATGGTTTAGTTTGTTTGTGTTATTGTGTCACTTAAATGATGAATCCGGGTCCAACACAATATCTGTGCAACACACATTTACACAAACAAACTAAACGTTTGAGGCAGCTGGAGACCAACTACTCCTTTGTTCTGCGTGGTAAAATTACTGTTTTTATCAATGGAGTCTGGTGTGTTTGAAGAGAGCCATGTAACGTCTGTTTCTGGTTAAAAAAAAAAAATCTTCCTCTGTAATAAAAAGGTTGATCTCTGTAGGGATCCTTTCTGTAATGTTGTCAGACACTTAGAAGAACAATCTGAGCCTGTCAGTGGAAAAAACTATAACTTTTATTGGACGCACTTTGATCCATCAAGGATTATGTTCCAGCCATTACAGCCTGCTATTAAAAGGAATTGCTTTAATCTTAAGTGTGCCCTCCTTTATATAAATCAAGTGTTTGAAATTGGGTGTTTAAAGGGCTGATAATATGTGGACTCATCTCCAAACATCTTCAGTTTCTCTCCTCTTCACCTCCTCCCTCTCTTTCCTCTCAGTTTACTTCAGAGCCAGCGTGATTTATCTGTTTGATTGTCCAACAAATTAACAATATTGCCAAAGTGTTTTCCAGTAATACAATAAACAAGGAACACATCAAAATAATAGAGAGAAATGATTCTTCTGCTTCCTCTCTCTTCCCGTCTCTCTGACTCAAACGCCCACTGCTTCAATCTCTTGGTTTATATATCTGCACACGAGGGGGTTCGCAAACACACACGCACACACACACACACTAACAAAGAGGTGGAGGTGGCGGGCAGGTTTTGACGGCGGCTGATCCTCAGTGAGAGCCGTCATTACTGTGCGGCAGTTTGCAGAAGCTGAGAAGTCACAAAAACAACATCTTCCTCCTGATCCTGTAAACCAACAACAATCCATCTGACACTCACAGACACACTCACAGACACACTCACAGACACACTCACAGACACACTCTCAGCTCCAGGAGGGGAGGAATATCTGTGCGATCCTGTGTGTGTTTGCATGTGTGTGCGTGATTGATTCAGAGGCAGAAGGCTGATTGCTTTCTCAACTTCCACATCCCATCAGAAGCGCAGTAATAACTACCGAGATATCTTCATGCAGTCGGGAGTGTTTGTGTCTGTGGGTTGGGAGTCAGAGCGTGTTGATTACCGTCGATTTACTGGGTTCTTGGACTGCGTGTGTGTGTGTTTGTGTGCCGATGATTTCCTCCCCTCCTCCGTTATTCTCTCCGCTCTTCTGTCATTCCGCATGCACACCGACAAACGCACACTGAATAATGAATTCAATTTTGTGATAACTCCTCGCATGTGTGTGTGTGCAGGAGCTCAGCTGTGATTGGACTGATAGAAAGAGAGAGAAAGACAGAAAGAGCCTGAGAGAGAGTGATAGGATGGAAGGAACACGGCGACAAAGGAGAGAAAATCACCAAAATGATAAAAGGAAAGGAAAAAAGATTGAGAAAGAGAGACAGTAAGCTGTTCCCTTATTACTCGTGAACAAAAACTGTTTTGTAATGCCATAAAAAAAGTCGACGTAGCCACGGTAACATCCCCCTTCCCATTGGTTTGTTGACTGCAGTTTTCAAGCGTCCATTTAGTTTTTTTAAGCCGTCGCCATCTTGGTTTTTTGAAGCCAAAAATGGCCATATTTTGACAAGTGGGTGGAGCTAGAGCGGAACAAGAGGTCAGAAAACGCTAAGTTATCAATAGTCTGTGCCTGTGGCTAATTTATTAGCTTGCTAACTGGCTAGTTGTGTTTCCCACAAAATGAGACTCTATATGTGGTGGTAGCTGAAGTGGAGTTTGACTTTGTTTGACTAAAGAAGCAAAGAGAGCTTGTATACTGTAGGGACTGAAGCCAACAACACCTCTTCTCATCTATGTCCTGTGGTTAGCTGTTGATAAGTTGCTAACTAGTGCTTGCAGACTTCACTGATGACGGTTAACTTAGTCGGGGTTGGTTGCGTTAGCTTATTCACTAGAAATCATCTGAGCGAGCGTTCCTCCGTGAAGTAAGCTCGCAAGCTGTCCGCAGCAGCAGAGACGTCGCAGGCATCTGCTTGAGGATTAGACAGTGACGTCGTCGTCATACGGAAGTACCGCTGTCCGCTACACAAACACGTCTGCGTATGTGGTGAAGTCATTAACTGATCCTTAAAAGTTATACTTTGTACTGGCGGTAATTCCAACCGTGGTGTCAATAAAAGTAGCGAGACGTGTGTAGCGGAGTAGAAGTACATATTTTTTATTGCATATTTACTCTACTAAGAATTAGCTGAGGTGACACCTAGCAGACAGCTAGCAGCACCCACCTGTCACTCAAAGAGGCCACGCCCCTAATGACGCATCACTTTAAAGTTGTGACGGATGAAGGTTACTTGGAAAAGTAACAGAAATAGCAATAGAGCATGCACGCCGTTTGCTGCTGGAGCATTTCTAAAGCAAGAGAGTCGAGTTGTCGCTAATGCTAGCTCGGTACCCTGATATCAGATGGATCGTTTAACTCGTTACAGTTGGCAGATTCAGATGGCTTGATGAGGTGATTAAAGAAGGAATCAGGATGTTTGTGCAACGTAACGGTGTTAATGTTTAACCTGTGAATGATTAAAGGTGATCAAAGGCTGCAAATATGATTAGAAGAAACTCCTACAAAGAGTCAGAGTCAGTTTGTTTCTGTCACACAGTTAATGAAGGCACGCACGAACTTGAACACAAGCACACACGCACACCTGGACACACTTGGACACACTCGGACACACAGAGCCAAGCAGGCAGGTGATCAATGCAACATTAGTTTGGTGCCACACACACACTCTGCTCAGGTAATCTGGCCAACATTAGCAGTGAGCTCCACGCTCGACTGGCTCTGTCTGTCAGTCTAATTACTGTAGCTGGACACACACACACACGCACACACACACACACACACGCATGATCGGCTGAAGTGAATGGGACTCATCCACTGCAGCAGGTAGAAGAGCCAATAGAGGACACATCGAGTGTTTGTGTGTGCGCACAAGTGTACTCCACACATCTTGTTGTCTGTGTGTGTGTGTGTGTGTGTGTGTGTGTGTGTGCGCTGAGCTCATTAGGAGCAGCCAGCAGACTTCAGTGACCTCTCTGTTCTTTGTCCAGTTTGTAACCACTGATGAGAGCTGGAGGGGAGGAGGAAGGAGAGGAGCATGTAGATCAGGGGGAGAGGAAGAAGAAGAAGATTAGAGGCAACAAAGAAGAAGAATGGAGAGAAAAGGGGAGTAAAGGAAGTGTGATACTGGAATTGAGAGAGAACGAGATAGAGGGAGCTTGAGATGGAAAGAAAAAGACTCTGATAAGACGTATAATGCGAGAGACGGAGGGAGAGATTGACATTATTACTGCCTCATTGCCATCTCTGCTATCTGCGCTCCCTCATATTGTGTTTGCTTTGGCAATAAGTGCCTTTTTATTCCCTGCCAGTAAAGCACCTTTAGAAATGAACTGAAAGAAAGGAGTGTGTCATTTCAAAATCTGCCAGCTGACTTTCTCTGCCAGGACAAAAACTCAATCTTATGACTTTTTTTTTTCTCTCTCTCTCTCTCTCTCTCTCATTTGAGATTCACGCACGATAAATTGTCCTTTTCTCTCTCTCTGCGACGTGGCGACAGATCCGGGCCCCGACATTTGGGCTGGGATAAAAGCCACGCTGATGAGAGCTTTGTGGAGCCTTCATGAAAGCTCGCCCGCTGCCTCGTGAAGGCGCTCAATAATATAAACATGCCGTATTCATTATGAGCGGTGACAACAGAGTTCAGGATTTGCATGGAGGGTGGAGCACTTCAAAGGAGCTTGATAGTCGGACAGATCCACATTTTATCTGCAGGACCTTCATCAAGGTTATGTTTTATGCATGTGAGGAGGATGCGGACGCGTTGGTTTGTGCACAGGTTTCTCTTTGGATGATTTAGAATTTCTTTTACCTTGATCATTAGACTTTCTCTTCTCAGTCTCTCAACAACTTTCTGTCCTTCATTTCTTTCACTCACTTTTTATGCCTCCACGCTGCAGCCGTGGCCGGAGGCATCATGTTGTCGGGTTGTCCGTCTGTCCGACAGTCCCATTCTTGTGAACACAGTATCTCAGAAACGCCTTGAGGGAATTTCTTCAAAATTGTCCACTTGGACTCAAGGATGAACTGATTAGATTTTGGTGCTCAAAGGTCAAAGGTCAAGGCCACTGTGACCTCACAAAACACATTTCTGGTTATAACTCAAGAAGTCCTATGCTAATTATAATAGAAAGTCCACTTGAACTCAAGAATGATGTGATTACATTTTGGCGGTCAAAGGTCAAGGTACTTGTATGAATCCACCCACCCAGGGGGCCTCCTGTTCCTCTGGTAATCCACAACAAGCTCTTTCATGTTGCTAATATTGAACTTAAAGTGATGATTATTGCATCATGTGTCGAAGCTCTTTATCAGTGCTCTCTCCTCCTCTGGAAACATCGTCTCTAAATGAGGGCAGCATATTTCTCACTGGAAACTATTCACTGGAATCAGACATGTCGCTTTAGTATTCACTTCCATTTCACCAAAACATTCACTTAATACCTTTTGTTTAATAACTCCAACATCCAGAGTCTACACAGAAATGTAACTCCAACTTGGCTAGTTGGCGGAGGAATACAACCGCAAGGCGGTAATTCTAGTTGATCCATAAATTGACTCAATCATCTGACCCTTCACACAACCCTTTCCTGCCATCGCCTTCCATGATCTGTTGGCTCTGCAATGACCGCATTACGGAGGAGGATTTTAATTCTGCAGTTATATAATCACATTTAGAAAACAGCACTGAGTCCAAAGATCTTGTAATTGTATGCAAGGGATCAAAACTAAGACAAGATTTGGCAGACGAAAACAAACACAGAGAAACTGATGTCATACAAGAAATGAAGCCACAGGGACATGGGCCATTTACAGTTTATATTACAGTACAGTGTACTTTTAGGAGCGGGATGGTGGGTCAGTTGTAAGCAATGCCGCCTAACGGCAACAAGATTCTGGGTTTGAACCTGTTGGTTTTGGGGTTACATGTTCACAAGTACGACGAAAAGCAAGTTAGGTAACTTTAGAATGCCTTCATGTGTGAATCTTAGTGTGGATGGTTGATGTGCCTTTTTTTTTTCTCTTTAACTTATGGAGTCGCTAACGCTTCCCTGAGCTCCCATGTTTAGGCCACATCCCCCAACCCGAAGCTCCAAGCCCCAATGATTCAGTAAATTTTAAACTTGTTTACAGTCTTTCTCTTTGTGCCTGTCAGTGTTTTTATTCAAAGTTTCCGTACAAGGTGATACAAAACTCCCCATTTAGCTCCTCTTAAGTCGTGACATTACCTGACTATTTTAATGTCTGAGAGCTTTTTTTGAGGAAGTCTGTCCGACCATCAGATAATTTAACATCGTGACAGTTTTAGAACGGTTTGCTCGATGCGAAATCTCCAGCAGCTTTCCAGGGAGTTATTTAAAAACAGAAATCCATAAAAAAAACGACATTTCTAAAAAGAGGGAAGTTTTGTTGTGGCATTTACATGCTTTTAAGAGCTGATTATGGGATCACTAGCTCTGAGTCTTTGTCTACACAAACTCCTGCCTCTGTTTTTCTTGAAGAGGAGCAGGATTCAATAAATCCCATTCTGCTGTCCGGGTTCCCCGCGGAGGGAAGCCATGCCGGGGGACGCCGCTCGATACTCCCCCATTAAGCTGAGAGAGAAGACAAAAGTCACTGACACTTAGCACTTAAACACAAACACACACACACACACGGACACACACTATCTAATGACCCTTGGTTTCAGACTTTGTACCACGCACTTAAAGCGTACGTGCAGACACACCGGAAAGATTCACACACACACACACACACACAGGTCTGCACAAAGGCACAGTGGGGGTTTGTTAAGACGCCCGCTCGATGTTAGTGTTGTGACATTTGGAAAGAAACATCTCAGCACAGGGCCGAACAAGTCGTCTCCTCGACTCTTCGATCTGCAGAGACAAAGAAGCAAAATAAATAACTCATTACAGAAAACACTGAGGCCGTAAAGACTGACACTTAAACTCTGCAAAGCCACTAGTTTGCTGTGTATGTTAGCTTCAAATGAGCTCAAAGCTAAGGGGAAAACAAAATACAAAGGTACGAGAACAAGCCTTCATTTAGGGGGCTGGTTCATGGTGAAATCTGCTAATCAGCTTGTTTTAACATGGGTCATGCTTTTAGCATTTTACTGTTAAATATCCATCTTAACTTTTTAACAGAAGCGTGTTTTTTCTCTGTTTTTTATTTTTGTGTTCCCCGACAAAGAACACCTTTCTTTAAACACTCCACACAAGTTTCCTTCAAACATCTGAAAGGGATTTTGCACGGACATCCGAATCGAAGACGGCAGGGGCTGAACACAAAGTGAGCAAATACTGAAACAGACAAACACACAGTTTGCACGCTGCAGGGCTCCAACATCTAGTTATTATGTGATGTTTAGAGCAGGACTATTCTTTATCAGACTTAAAATAAAATCGACCTTCTCATTTCCTGTTTTGAGATGTGTTTATGCAGTTAGAAAAGACACAGCTAATGTGTTGTTGCAGCTATCGTGCTAAGCTATTTACGTATGTTTGTATTTCTGATGCACTGTGACTGCAGGAAAAGGTGCAGTAATACTTCAAGTGTCTGCAGCAGATTGACGGCTGTGATGCTGCATGTCAACACTTAAATAACGTCATGTTGAGTCACAGCAGCTTTGCTGTTGTTCGGATCCAACATGTCAGTAACTGAGAACCTGCAGACACGCACACATTTTGTTATTTGGAGGGTAGAGGTAGAGTAGAGGTCGGTTGGTCCAGGTTAAAAAGGCCTTTTGGTCATTTTTTTTTAACAAGAGGGAGGACATCCCGTCTCCCTCATATCCCCTTCAGATTTAATCTCAACTCTTTGTGACACTAAAGACGAAAGGCTCTGAACAGTTTATGATGGTTAAAATCATTTAGTCTGGTTCTTTGAGGACACTTTTATGACATGACAGTAAATGTAAAAGCCAAAATATGAAACATCAGAACAAAAAAACCAACAGGGGACACATCAGTAATTCTGCTCTGTGTGAAGGTTAACAAAAGACAAAAAATCCCCAAAACTCTTCAGCGCGGCAGCAGATTCACGCATCCATTTTTCCCTCTTTGAAACGTCAGACCGGAAGAGCCCGGAGAGAGAGGGACGTTTCTTTAGTGATCAAGGAACAAAAAGGTCTGAGAGAAGAGATAATTCATAACACGGGACCCACAGGAGGTCTCATCACACAGAATGATGAAAACCTCTGGAGGAGATGGGAGAGAAAGGCATTTTCTTTTATAATTTAATCTGACGGTTTCACAGATAATTGGCTGAGTGACATTATTGTAACGAGCAGCTGTATTCAAGCTTTTATTCGCCGCCCTGCAGCATCTCCCATCCTGTCCTCCACTTCTTCCCCGGACACGATGACATTTTTTATCTAAAGATGAATACGTTCCTCCATCTCCATCTCCATCTCTCTCTCTCTTCTTCCAGCCTGTATCTCTCAGTCTGTCACTCTGTCTTTCTCAGCCAATTATTGGCTGGCTTCAGGTGCTTAACCCCGGGCCTCGCCATCAATTGGCTCATTATATCGCTGCTTTAAATCTTCATCTCGTCCCCTGTAGCTCTCTGCTTCTCTCCATTTGTCTCTGTCGCTTTCTGTCTTTTATCCCCTCAGATTTTCTTTCACCCACGTTGTTTCTGACCTCATTCCACCCCTCTATTTTTACTTTCATTTCAAGTTTACATACATTCCTCGCCTTCCTCCCTCTTTTTTCTCTTGTTTCCTTTCTCTCAGTGTCTCTTTCTCCTCCGTCTCCATCCTCTGCACCCCTCCTTCATTCTGCAAATTGCTACAACTCAATTGTCCCTTCCCTGCCTGGAGGCAGCGATGGTATTAATAAAGCGGGATTTGAAATAGATTTCCTTTCCGCTCCATTCTGAATTACATTACTGCGCTGGTTGTGGCTGGGAGCATTCTTCTTCTCCCTCCTTATGATATCACAATACACATCCAGCCTGCATCCACACAGGGCTGCATCTCTATCCACAGACGATGTACTGCAATCATTTTACACCTGTAGTATGTTTGTTGACTCAAGTAGAGATCAATGAAGCTTTGTGTTCTCACTTAACTCCATGTACAAAGGTCAGGTCAGGCTTCTTGTAGAAGAGCACAATTAGAGCTGGTAGGGATTGAGCTGCATGTGCGGTAAGAGGGTGCTTAAAGGGAAAACATTTCTCCTGTCATGTATAGCCGGTTTTATTGCTGTTTTTGCTTATTGAGATGTAATTTCTTTGAGTATTTCAAATGGCGAATATCAATCATGCAACAGGAAACAACGATCTTCCACATCCAGATGGTGCTGATTGTATTGCATTTCTCCTTTAAAGACACAATTTTTGACAGGAAATTATAAGCAGAGTACAGTATGGACAACGATTGGTGTTTTCCCAGGAAATCAAGCAGCTTAATTCAACTAAAAACTATAAATGAATTAGATCGACTCCCGGTTCAGACGTAGTGGGCCTTTCTATGTGTTTGCATGTTCTCCATGTGCATGTCCGGCTTCCTCCCACAGTCCAAAGACATGCTCGTTAGGTTCACTGGTGACTCTAAATTGCCCTTAGGTGTGAATGTGAGCGTGAAAGGTTGTCTGTCTCTATAGCTCTGTCCCAATCCACGGGCTGCAGCTTTCGAAGGAGGTTGTCCACTCCATTCATCGTAGCAACAGGTAGCTAGCCGGCTAACTAGCTGGCATAACTAACGTTGAGTAAGTTAACCAGTTATTTTAAGGATAATTTGTTTCAAAAGGCCATTTTATTTTCTTAAACATGTAGGGCTAGCTATTCGGTTGAGTTGAAACCAAAAACGTTTACATTTTAAAGTGTAAAGTCCGCCATCTCATTTGAAGTGGCGCTCAATGCAACTCGGGATATGGTGGGCTGCAAAGGATGCACACGATGGATCCTTCGCGGCCCGGGAAACGGAGGACACATTCGTCGGCCGCATCTGATGGAGCCTTCGAATTGGGACAGCCTTCGACGTGCCGCTGTGACGCGATTGGCCTTCAAATACGGCCTTCAAAGGCTGCAGCCCCTGGATTGAGACACAGCTAATGTGTCAGCCCTGTGATTGACCGGTGACTTGTTCAGGTGTAACCCCACCTCTCGCCCAATGGCAGCTGGGATAGGCTCCAGCCCCCCTCGACCGAGAACGGGATAAGCGCTATGGATACTGGATGGATGAATAGATCTACACATAAAGCCTTAAAATGCATATCCCAGGTCCTTTTTCTCTCTCTCAGATGTTTCGTTCGAGAGCAGAGAATCAGTTCTGCTTCAAAGTTCAAAGAAGTCAGCCTTAAAGTCAGACGTTGTGAGTTATGGTCTGACTCTCAGTCGTTGGTTTCATGCAGAGAGACATAATTAAAATCCACTAAAAGGCATCTGCTGCTTCTCCATTTAATCCAATTTATCCAAGTCACGAAGCTACAGGGTGTAGCCTCGTCTGCTGCTGCGCTTGCGTGTGTGTGTGTTGGGAGGACTTTGGTGTTTAAAAAAGGTTGTAAAGTATTTGTTTGTATTATTTACATGTGTTTTTACATATTTAGAATAAGGCGAGTCTTATCTGAAAGGAAAAACGTGCAAGTTTTCTGGTTGTATGTGCTCTGTGTGAGTGTGTGTGTGTGTGTGTGTGTGTGTGTGTGCGTGTGCGTGTGCGTGTGTGTGTGTGGAGGCAATGAGCCGGTTTAATGACATTCTTAAAGCTGTCATGATTAAGAGGCTGATAATTTGATGAGTCTGCTATCGAAGTACTTCTGTGATGAAATATTACACACTTCACTTTAATTTTTATTAACGAGGCCAATCTTTGGTTGTCCTTAAGTGCTTTGGGGAAGAAGGAATGTGTGTGTGTGTGTGTAAGTGTGTGTGTTTCTTTACGTGTGTTATATACCAAAGAGCTTACAAGTACTTCAGATTGCAGTACACACAATCTTTCCTGAATCCAAGGAGGGCAAAAGTCTCCATTAAGGTTTTCGTCTGATCTTGCTTGTTTGCCTCGGAGGGACCTCGTCACGGGAGATCTCGCCCCCGTGTGTGTGTGTGTGTGTGTGTGTGTTGAGGTGGAGGTTAGGCTGTTATTTCTTCGGTGTGTAGATGCAGATTAAAAGTGCAACCTCTGCAACATATCAACAGTCACACAGCTAATGCAGGAGCTACACCAGCCTGAGGGACGTGTGTGTGTGTGTGTGTGTGTGTGTGTGTTTGTGTGTGTTGCACTGGTGAGAGCTCTTAGGATCTGTAGTATTAATTGTATTTGTAGCCTTTGGCCAGAGTAGCTTTGGTAATATGTAATTTCCTACACACACACACACACAAACACACACACACACACACACGCTGAAACACACACACACACACACACACACACACACACACACACACAGAGCCTGGAACAGAAAGTTGTCCCTGCCGTGTTTCTCCCAGAGGGAAGCTCTCCGTGTTTTCTCTGTCTGACACCGACTCTTCTTTTTCTCTCATTCTTTTATGTTTTTGCCTTTTAGGTCTTTGTGAACACAGAAATGAGAAAGTATCCAAAAATACAAGAAGGGCAGGAAGAGGTAGGGAGCAGAAAACGCATGAGGCGCTGCGGAGAGAGGGAAAGAAACACAGGCTCTGTTTTGGAGCGCAATTCGTTAGGTCATGTTGCGCAAGACCTATGAGGGTGAATTCAAGCACATTTGTTATCACACTTAACCCTCTAAAGGCCGGCTCAGACCGATTCAAAAAGTGTGTTAGCGTTTGAATTAGGGATTCACCAACCTCGGATGCCATTGGCTGTAGTCTGAGACGATATAGCCTCCGGGGATACCGGTGAACGTGCCGGGCGGTAAGCGATAAACGACTTTCCGTCAAGACTTCCTTTCCGCGTGCTGCATCGTTACAGAAAGAGAAACCGTTTTCTTGTGATTTACTCGTTATTAACGGGTCTTACCAACATCATGATGCAGATTTGTAAGAAGTAAAACTTCAAGCTTTGTCAGGTCTGTCCTCAAGAGGAGAAGAAAACTACTTTTAAAATGCTCGATTGCTTAAGGGAGGTCAAATCGATCTGATGCATTCGAGGAAGTCGGGAAATCTTAACAGCTTTCGTGATACAGCGTCAAGGAAATTCATCTCAAGTTCAATTTTAGATCTAGAACAGATTGTTAGCTGTTAGCTGTCCGTTTAGGGAGATTAACAAGACGCTAAATCGTCGTCGCTTTTACATGCATACTCCGCAGCCTGCTGATACGTGATTGGCCAATATTACTCAGACTACAAAAGTAGTTCAAACAGAACTTCCCGGAAATCCACGTCCCTGCCTATAGATTCTACATTTATATGTAGAATCTGTATATGAAGATTAGGGATTCACTGATGCAACTTTTTTTCTTCTGTTACCGATGCAGTTTCAGTATCCTCAACTCGGGGTGTCTTGTAGTACCAGTCAAACATCAGAGCTCTCTATATCACAAATTGTTTCACCTCACTGCACTGAAACCAAACGCCCTTTGCTCTAACCGATCTCTATTTTTCAGTACCGATGTGTGTATCTCCTGCGCGTGTGATATAGAGGTTACAATGGTGCAAAACTGGGACAGAAAATGTGTAAGTGAGTGATTGAGATGGCGATGTGGGAGAAAGAGCACAACACACAGATGGCAAAGGGCAAGGAGGGATGAAGGAGACCTAATGAGAGGACAGATAAAATATGGATGTGAGGACAGCCAGGCCAAAAGACTGACAAAGAAAGATGAGAAATAAACAGTTAATGATCACAAAGGAACCATTCTTATTGAAATTCTTAAAATAGGAAGATGGGAAAGAATCAGGCAAAAAGAAACAATGAGCAGGAGAGCAACATAGAGCAGGACGGGGAGTGTAGGGAGGCAGAAAGATTGATTTCCACTCCTCCTTCTCCTCCCTCCTCTCTTCTCTCCGGAACGGCTCCCTAAAGTCTGGATTAATGGCTCCATTTCTGCTGCTCATTCATCAGATTCAGGAAGGCATCCCAAAACACAATGCTTCACGAGGCTCTCGTCTGAACTAGATATCTACCTGCCAAAACATCCAATAGACCCTTAAGTACTTTCAAAGGCAGGCGAACCAACTTTATCTCTACCTCAGGACGAATCAGCAGGGATTCTCTGCGATCCAGCAGCAGATATTCTTGTTAGATCATCACAGACAGCTCAGCCGAGAGTTGAAGAGAAGTCAATCCAGCCCTAAAAGACCTGAATTTAGTTATTATACAATTAAAGTATTATCTTTTACTGGACATATTGTAAGAATGGGATGAGCTCCATTTCCACACTCTGAAAGTCATGAATCTTGTGCAGGTGCACATAGGCAGCCTGTTCTCGCTCCAAACTTGTCAAATACGGCAGCTTAAGTGGCCCAAATGTCTCTCCAGGGATCATTACTGGATGCTGCCTCTGGCTTCCTGTTTCTGTGTGCTCTTGAAGCCGAACAACTAAGAGCCCAAAGTCCACTTGAGGTGGTGCTTTAGGGAGATGGATTGATTGAACAAACATCAGACTTTAATCCAGGAGACCGGGGTTTGAAACCAACTTCCTGTCTGAACTCTCGAATCACGTTCTTTTGGAACATAATCAAGTTGTATGCAAGTCAAAAGACAACCAAAAGAGCCACCATTTCACAAAGTGAATATTGTTGCACATCAAAAACATTATAAGTATGAAATGTTTCTCAGCAGGCTTTATTTGAAAGTTGAATGGAGCCAGTTGAGGGGGTTCAGGCATCTGATGAGGATGCCTCCTGGGCGCCTCCCTTTGGTGGTTTTCTTGGCACGTCCAACTGGGAGGAGACCCCGGGGCAGACCCAGAGCTGTCTGGAGGAATTAAACTGTATATCCCGTCCTCGGGATCCCCCAGGAGGGGCTGGAGAGAGGGATGTCTTGGTCAGCTTGCCCCCACGACCCTTCCCTAAATAAGCAGAACAAAAATGATGGATGGGTGGATTTATTTGAAAGGCCAACCATTTATTTTGAAAGTGTAACCAGACGTTGCTATAAGAGTACCTGTAGCCAATACCCTCTTCCCACTGATATGCATTGACGTGGCTTTTTCAGACCTGGGAAGACTCGCGTATAAATGCTGATTGTCTCTTTTCCCATTGCCAGTGGAGTATCCTAAGTGTACCTTGAATCAAATGCCACTTCATTCAGACACTGTGTACATTGAACAGACGCTAAAAGGTACCTTAAACAGCTGCTGTATTTCATGGCATGGGAGAGCATAGAAGATTGTCTAGGAGTATGCTTTACTATAGTGAAACTACCAGAGAAGCAGCTAGGAAAAGTAGTCAGTGCTATTTGTAGTCCATGTTTTGTGGCAGTATGGCAGCAGGCCATTGACCAGCTGTAGCCGCTGCCGTCCTTTTAATGGGCATATCAAGGGCCACATGTAACCCTGGTCCACCTCAGGAGACCATGTCTGGCTGCAACATGACTCACTGTTTGGCCTTGTCACATTGTGCGCCAGCTGTGCCATCTAAACTGCCCTTTCACAGTGTGTGATCGCTAACATGCCAACCCTTGACCCATCCTGATTAATGAGGGTTGAAGCCTCGCCCAGTGCTGGGCCTCTATGCCTCTGGAGGTATGACTGGTCCACCTCCATGAATACATTACTGACTTCTTTCCTCATCTATCCATCGGTGCATTTATCCATTCACTGAGCAGTTCGGCCTGTAAATGATCCATGCCTGTATTCTGTTTGTTTCTGCAGACTTCTTTCCCATCGATGTCTTCCTTTTCTCTTCCTGTTTGTCTTTTCGTCTCCACATTTTATCACTCATTTATTTGCAAGTGGGTGCAAAGAGGAGCTCAGGATTGATGGAGGAAAGAAGTTTTTAGATGGCGTGTGGATGGAGAGAAAGAGAGGAGGGTAAGAGGAGGAATAAATCTGATAGATGGTGTGGTAAATCTGGCATTTGTCATGACCAAGGGCAGCCTGGGAGACACCATAATCGTCCCAGCGTTGTAAACAAAGTTATAATTCAAAAGTCCTGCTCTCTTCCTCTCAATCTCTCTTTCCATCCCACTCCAATCATCCGAATGTCTCTTATTTTTTCTCTCTTTCCCCTCAGCTGCAATTCTGAGAAAACATTGTAAAGGTTTACGATTGGGTCAAATCTAAAAAGAGGAAACAAAAGTGACGTAGTGAACCCTGGAGTGGTGTAGAGGCCACATTCGGAGCAGCATTAGAAATGTTGGGGGGATAGTCTTCAAACAAAATTTGGGGTTATGATTGTACAGCAATCCCAATGTCTGTATTTAATTCAACGTAACAAGTGGTGTCATGTATGACGGATTCATTTTGTTGTATTTACCTCCCCCTCCTGCCACTGTGATTCCCCAATCTGTTTTGAGGGGCTTCAACTGAGTGCTAGCCAGATTATCTGTAAGATTAGCTTCCACTATACCCGGCTGGATTAAGAGGGTTGTAGTGGTAGTTATGGTTTTGGGGGTGGGGGGTGGGGGTTCTGCTTGTTGTTTTCGGCCCGTTCCCCTCCAGACCTCGTCGCATAAACCTGATTAAGCTAACATGGTTTTGGTCTTTGCAGAAATGAGTCATTGCAAAGAGAGAAGCTTTGATTTATCGCTATTCTTAGGGAAAGCTGGTTATTACATTCCCTCTCTGCGGTTCAGTGATGAGTGATTATGTCTCTGTAATTGAGGAATTACAGTGTGTGCGTTCATTATAGGTACATCACTAGATCTGTTTAAGCATGCATAATTACAGGTTAGCTCACATTTGTTCTCAGGAGGAGTTTGACTCTGAAATTAAGTTTTCATCTCCCACTGAACAGCTAAGATTCAGACAGTCTGTACAGGTATCTGCTGAACTGAATGATTTTTCTTTGTAAATGTTGTTGTTCTCCATTTGATACGTTATCAATCATGTTGGGAATTGTGGTGGCTGGCGCTATCCCAGCATGCACTTGGTTGTTCTGTTCTGGCACAGTACTATACTGGTTTGGTTCTCACTTAAAGGACAGGGACTACTTTGTGTCTATAGGTAACTTCATATCTGATGAGTGGAGTTCCCCAAGGCTCGATTCTTGGGCCTCTTCTGTTTAACATCTACATGCTTTCACTGGCTCAGGTTATGGAAAACAACAAAAGAGGGTGTAGAAAGAGTGATACTTGGGTTAAGATCAGGGGCCTAGGAGACTGAGGTTTGAGTTCTGTGTGATGCAAAAAGTCAAAAACATTGAACCAACCCACACAATGATGTGTAACGTAACCTAAACAAAGTCGTTTTTTTCTTTTCTCTAAAACAAAAAGATTAAGGGTACCTTGAAACAGAAGCTAAAAAGTACCTGAAAACAGAGGCATGCTTTCATGAAACTGATGGTAAAGGACACCTTAAAACAGAAGCTAAGGGGTGCCTTAAAAAAAACATGTTACCTAAACAGATAGAAATAAAGGCAACCTCCAAAATGCTTAATTGGTAAAATACCCTTCCACGTTACCTTAAAACAGATGCTAAATTAAAGTAAACTAAAGTAAGTCAGACGCTAAAATGTACCTTAAAACAGGTTCCATAGGGTACCTTAAAAAGATGCTAAACTAAATCTAATATGCATAAAGCATAGGGCAGGTGGACAAGCTGTTGCCTAAACTTAACACAGATTTTTTGCCTTAAATTATGCACTAAAAGGTTTCTTAAAGCTATAGCTAAACGTTGCTTCTTTTTTGCCACAAAAACTGTATTTAAACATTAAGAACAAACTTTGATTGTTACATACATTGCTTTTATTTGAGCTTAAAGTCAGAAACCTCCATTTGTAACCACACTGCTGCATGCATTATCAACTGATGGAAATCTCACATCAGATAACCATCTCATCAGTGGTTCATTAACTCAAAGTGCTGACCGTACTTTAAGAGAAATCATTACAGAGTTTGTGAACTATTCAGCTGCTTGGCAGACGCGCATATTTAATACATTTTATCGTGTTGAAAGATAACTCAATAATTTTGTCCATATATTTATGAGTGCTGCATAATACTATGCATTTTATTCTTCTCTGTAAAATAGAAGTACATTAAATGAAGCCTGTCAGCCTCAGTCTCTGTCCTAGTTTCTGGGGACGATATGTGAAAGCAAACTGCCTGCTGTGCTGACCTGAGGATTGGGTTATATGTCCGTTATATTACCTCCCCCCTGCTGCTTTCCTGGCTGCCAAATGTCAGTCTGCCACCGTCTTATCCAGGGAACTTTAGGATTTGGTCTTTTAAGTAGAAACACAGACTCTTTAAACCCTAATGCACCCCAGGGAGCCTGAAGTCTGCACCCACACACACACTGACATGTAAACACTGGTCCTGTCTCAGATGGCCTCTTAGATGGCTTATCCATGGTGCCGTTGTCTAATCTGCTCTCATTAGGATGATCTGATGTTTACACTGAGTAGCTTGTTTGGAAAATCTTATAAAGAACTCAGCTACCTTCACAGTGGATTAAAGGACGGGTCAGGTTTCTTTTAAGTGCTTAATTATTTCAGGATGAATCAATTGTTTTTTGGCTTTTCCAAATTTAAATTGCAAACCACTTAGCACCGAAGAAGGATTAATAAGAACTTTTAAGGGATATTGAATTTATTTTGGGCTACTTATAGAGACTGAAAAGGGGAAAAGGAAGCTAAATATCCCTAAAGGATAGATTCAGCCTCAGGTTTGGAGGTAAAGGTTATTCTACCAGCTGGAATGGGTTAAGTGTGTGTTGAAGGACGTTAAATAATAGCTAAATAACAGAGAAACAACTGCTGTAAAGGTTAAGAGAGTTAAAAAAAACTTTACAATCAAAAAACTTTGAGGGTAAATTCGTCCCCGAAGATCAGCGTTCAGTTATCGAGAACACCACAATCCTCTCAAAAGTCTCTAATTCTTTAGCTTAGTTGTTCTTCCAACAGTAATCAGACGTAATGAATGAGTTTTTACTTCAATGCCAAACTCAACTCTCCTGTGACTGGGTCTGTTGTTTCCCGAAGTTGGACTTCACTCACATTGTGAGTAAAGTTTGTATTTGGAGAAGAACACTTTATACAGCTCGTCTAATGATGCAGTGACCTGCTTTGGGTGCCATCAGTAGCTGATGGAAATTAATTAGGCAGACAGATAGATCAGTTTGAACAAGCTCGTTAGTGTGCAGTCAGTCGTGGTACACAAACCTGCCCAACATATGGCTGCTGCTGCTGAGTGTGTGTGTGTATGAGTGAGTGAGTGATATCAGGGAATAACAGTAATAACCTCTCTAAATATCTGCAAAACGATACAGGGATACAGGATGCAGTGGTTAGCGCTGTCGCCTCACAGCTAGAAGGTTCCTGGTTTGAATCCCGGTTCAGATGTAGCGGGCCTTTCTGTGTGGAGTTTGCATGTTCTCCCTGTGCACGAGTGGATTCCCTCCAGCTTCCTCCCACAGTCCAAATACATGCTCGTTAGGTTCATTGGTGACTCTAAATTCCCTGTAGGTGTGAATGTGAGCGTGAAAGGTTGTCTGTATCTATTACCCCTTTCCCACCTAAATTTAGCGCGTTGATGCGGGTTTTTCAGACCCTGGAAAGCCGCTTAAAGATGCCGATTGTCTCTGTTCCCATTGCCAGTGAAGTATTCTGCTGTCGGTCTCTTTTCTGCTGCGTCACCGTGTGACGTCACAGATGGCACGAAACAGGGTTAGTAAACAGTTAAGATGTGACATTAGGTCTTTATTGTATCTATCACTCATTCAGTCTGTTTGTCAAATTCAGCAAAAGCTGAGATGACAAGGAGTCGCAGAAGTTACCGACGGAGCATAGCATCGCGCCGGAAAGGGGGCGGAGTTTAGCGTGTCAGGTTTTGTGTTCCCATCAATGCCGATCAGAGCCGATGTGATAAATACCAGGGTCTACTGCAGAGTCATTTGACCCGGGAAAAAGTTGGGTGTTAGCGGGTGTTAGCAGGTTTTTTGACCAATGGGAAAGCGGCTTATGTGTCAGCCCTGTGATTGACTGGTGACCAGTTCAGGTGTAACCCCGCCTCTCGCCCAATGACAGCTGGGATAGGCTTCCTAAACGTACTTATCTTCCTGTCTCTCTCTCCATCAGATCCGGTCCATGGTCCCCAGAACGTGAATGTGGTGGATGTCCGAGCCCGCCAGCTGACAATACAGTGGGAGACGTTTGGGTATGCCGTGACTCGCTGCCACAGCTACAATCTGACGGTACGCAAAACAGCTAAACGTGTGTTCTGTCCTGACTCACTCTGAAGTGCAAGATGCATTTTGGTGACAAAAATTGTACTTTTTAGAATTAAAAAGAGATTCATCAGAGAGATACATGGTCGATCCATTAAACAACTATCTTCTCCCACATTTCTGTCAGCCTTGCAGGGTTAAGTGCTTCACATACGAGCAGCTCTGCATCTGTAATCATTGTTTTTAACCAAATGGCAGTGGATTAAATGTCATGTCTGTCCGTCTGTTTTGCAGGTGCAGTACCAGTACGTGTTTAACCAGCAGGAGTTTGCAGCGGAGGAGTTGATCCAGACGTCGTCACATTACACCCTGAGGGGACTCAGGCCCTTCGTCACGGTGAGGCTGCGGCTCGTCCTCGCAAACCCCGAGGGCAGCAAAGAGAGCGAGGAAATCGTAAAGCAGACGGAGGAGGACGGTGAGTGAAAAATATATTTAAATAGTTTCAGAGCAAAGTGTATATTACCGTATTGATCCAGCCTACTGTACATCCAGCCAGTTCATGGCAGCTTTAGTTAATCCAGCAGCTCCTCGCCGGCTCACAGGAAATGATTTATTCTACATTTCTGACAGCAGCAACAGCAGCTTGTTCAGAATAAACAGGAGGACAACAGGCCATTATAGTCCGGCCCACGCTGTGTGATTGACAGGTGGTTTTGGCCACTGCAGTGCAGACCGGTTGGAGAGATAATTATTAGCTCTGCACATGGAGACAAAAGTCAAACAACAACAAACCCGGTGTTTAATTTGTGTGAGGATGGAAGGCTCAGGGATTGGATTGTTTATATTGAACCCTGCGGCTCTTTTCTTTTGCTGCCTGGCCACTGTGAAGAGGACTAAGTTAGAAGGAGAAACACCCAGCCTCTGGTGTGAAGAGCAAAAAAGGCAGACCGTATCATCTGTAATGCAATCCTGGAACCATTGGCTATTGTCTAATCCAGGACTTCACCAGGTGGCCTGGATTTTAGTAGCTCGCCAAGAGGTTCACAGACTCTGTACAAAAAATCTGATGACAATAAATGCACCTTTAAAGCCTCTTCCCACTTCAGTTCAATCAAATACACAGATGTCCCGCCCCCTCCAAAACAAAATAATAGGATAGGCCGATCAGCTGTCAATTAGAAAGACGTGTTTCTCCTGATCTTGACGATTGGTTCAGAGAATGGTGGGAACCAAACCTGAGCTAAAAGGAGAGTAATTTTATTGGACATGGATTTGTTGGAGGGTCAGAAATGGTTCTTCTGTGTCTGGTGGACATCAAAACCAGCACTCATTTGCTGACACACCAGATGAACTTCACAAGATTGCATGTTTGATTCTTGCACCATCCAAATTACGCCAATCAGCAGCCCGCTCTCCCGAGCTCCTAGCCTGAAACCCTTCAGAATGCACTGACATACTTTAATATTGCCTCAAATATAAATGTACCCTCCGAGTGATAATTATCTCAAAACAACAACATAGTAAAACCCCGCTTCCTTTCCAGAGGGCTCCATGTTCCTCTCACACAGAACAGAGTGTTTGCCCCCGCCGCCGCCGCTGATAATTCATTGATGCTTCACATTTCTCTCGACAGCACGCCTGTGCTAAGCGGAGAGAGCTCGAATCCATCACCCGACGCCTCATACACCAGATAAAAACATCTTTCTAATGATCCCAAATCTCTCATCTCTTTCCCGGCATCCTCCGGGCTCGCTGCTCTTCTCCTCATCTCATAACTAATATCCTCTGAAGTTAGCTTCTGGGGAACATCACGTCTCAGCCTGAAACTCCGACCTTCACCAGCCGATCACACACACTCACACACACACGCGCTCTGCAGGTTGTCTGAACCCTGTAAAAGGAGTTAACACAACCAGGGAGCAGCAATAGCTTTCGGGGGGAGGAGGAAAAGCCTTAATTGTTTTGTTCTTAATTGTTTTTTATTTAACCGTCGTTAATCTCCTGGTTGTAATTCAGTAATTAGAGAACAGAACAGCAATTGTTCACGCCGAGGCTAATTGCTGTTTGTACGGTAATGGTTTTATGGAGCTGGGGCTCCAGCAGCTTCTCATATTAATGCTGCTGTTGACGTAGAAATATACTTTAACCTATGGAAACGAGCAAAATGAGGGATTTGCAATTAAAATATAAAATTGCTTTGTCTCTCTCGCACACACACACAGGACTCGTTTCAGAGTTTATACCAGAAATCTCATGATGAGAGATTTAATCAAGTCCTTCTTAATCGTCTACCTGAAGCTGCATAATAGAAACAGCATAATAACAAGCACATAAACAAACACACACACACGTTCACTCATGAACTCTGAGGCCGTCTCCCTCTGAGGCATCCATCTTTGTTAACCCTTAGATACCTCGTGTGTCAGTGCTTGCTTTGGGATTTTTGAGGCCTTTTTCTACAAAAGCTTTATATTTCTGAAATGTGTGCAACCTTTAAATTATGTTTTTTTACTTCAGATGAGTTTAAACACGATTATGAAACTAACAATCTTGGGAGAGCACAGTAGCCTCCCTCTGCCTCTGCAGCTTTTTCAGGTTTATACAACACTTAAAGTTAAGTTCTGATTTCATCAACGAGTGTGCAATGTGATAACTTAAAAGACGTGACCTTTGGCCTTTTGCTGCAAAAATTTGTAAGGCTCTATCTATAATAGTTATTGTTTTAGATCAATTTAAAGAGGTTTATGCAAAAGACAATCTTCTGTAGCTTCATTTTCACAGGGTTGATATGTCAGATCCATTACATAGAAAATCACGCTTATGTCTTTGTTACATGCCGCTGTAAAAGTTTCATGTTTACTGCAGAAACTAATAACTTTGTTCTGCAGCATGCCGCAACAACGCTGATTGCCTCCATGAGCGTGTAAGAGGTAAAAATGTCTGCAGAAATATAAGTCGGGAGGTTAAAAAGGCAAAAAGCGATAAAAGTTTTACTCAAATGGAAGGAAAGCTTCGTGTGGGTGGAGAGGAGTGAAGGGAGAGGTCGTAGAGAAACACATGAACACACGGAGGGGTACACACATTTTAAAATACCTCTATTACATTTAAAGAAGTGTGTGTGTGTGTGTGTGTATTTGTGCATCTTCATGTTTGTTTTTCTCCCCTCTTCTCCTTTTTCCTCCAGTTGTCCATCCGTTCATAATGACAAACGACAATTTGAAGCCACACACACACACACGCGCACACTCACACAGAAGCACAAACAAACAGAGACTTGCCTCAGAGACAAATGTCATGTCCGCTCATCGTACACACCAGACTATTAACCTAAGCATGAAACACCTATTTGTCAGGTAGCTGTCAGGTCAGCTCAGTACAGCTGCGTTACCGCCGGGCCTTTTATTTATCAAATATGTGCCAGAGGAAGCCGTCTCACTTCTTCCTCTCTCACACACTCTGCCAACGTCTCCTTACAAAATAATGTTAGAGGTCTATTTTTATATAAGTTTAGAGCAGCATCTCCTGTGTTCTGTGGGCTTAAATGACTGTTTTTGTCAATGGAGTCTGGTAGCTTTGAAGAGAGCGATGTAACAGCTGCTTCTGGAATTGCCCCAGTAGACGTCTTCAGCCTGCAGCAGTGAAACAGTCTGTACTGGCTGCAACATAATCCTTGATGGATCAAAGTGCGTCCACTAAAAGTTCTCGTTTTTTTCACTGACAGGCTCAGAAGTGGCTGACAACATTACAGAAAGGATCCCTACAGAGATAGACCCTTTTTGTTACAGAGGAAGATGCTCGCTCTGTCCATCACACCAGACTCCATTGACAAAAACAGTAATTTTACTTTGCAGATCATGGGAGATGTTGGTCTCCAGCTGCCTTGATCAGTTAGTTTGTTTGTTTAAATGTGTGTTAAACAAATATTGTGTTGGATCCAAATCAACCATTTGAAATACCAAAGTCATACAATAACAGCAGTAGACAGGCGACTGCATTATTCTGCGAGCTAAAATCACTGTTTTTATCAATGGAGTCTGGTGTGTTTGAAGAGAGAGATGTGAGTCTGTTTGTGGTGGAAAAAAAATCCTCTTCCTCTGGAAGAAAAAGGTCTATCTCTGTAGGGATCCTTTCTTTAATGTTGTCAGACACTTAGAATAACAATCTGAGCCTGTTAGTGGAAACAAACATGAGCTTTTAGTGGACGCACTTTGATCCTTCAAGGATTATGTTGCAGCCATTACAGCCTGTTTCACTGCTGCAGGCTGAAGATGTCTACTGGAGACTACCTGTTTTACTCACTATAAAGTGAAAAGAAGGGTTAACATGGTCCTAAAATAGAAATACTAATAATGTGTAAATATGCTGTTGCTGGCTCGCCTGATAACACCAGCTCAATTGAAGTTGTTTTTATCTCCCCGGCTCGATATCCTGTCAGCGGTTAAGCACTTTTCAAAGTCAAACAGTAGATATTAAATATTAAACTAAATCCCCATGTTCGTGACATGTTTATATCCTTATAAAAATCCCCACTGCTACTAAAGAGAAAAATATCTGCGTGTTCAAAGGACAATCACAGTCAGTGAGATTGTATAATCCTTTTATCTTCAGAGCAGCGCGTCTTTGTAAGATCACAGAGGAAGAAAAACAACAATCACAGACATCAGCTTCTGTTGTTTCACTTTTATATTCTTTCTTAAAGGCTGTCACTTTCCATAAAAGAAGTTCTTCAAAGCGTAGAGAGGCATTTATCATTTATGTGCTTTTAATCGTTTTAACCAGTTAATTGGTTCAACCCACAAAGGACAAAGTAATTTAGTGAATAAAGAACAAGATAATTCAGCATCAGTAACAAAAGACTGGTTTGTGCTCGTAGGAAACAACTTCAAAACACTTTTTCATTCATCTTAACACAGTGAGGATTGTTCTCTTTTAAATTTTACATTGAAGATGTTGAAGACACCATCATGTTGTGTTTATTGCAGTGCTAACACCCTTATAGAGATCAAACTGTGACATGTAAAGAATGATTATTAACATTAAAACAAGATATTTCCGTCACCATCTGCCTTCAGGAAACAACAACCCTCTTTTAAACAAAACACTGAGACGCTTTGGAGAGCAAACACGTCTGCTTTCTCTCAAAAACAATGATCGCACAGTCTGCTCTGAAATCATAACAACTATTATATTTCTGTGCTTTAATCCTGATATCTCCGTGTGTAATTTAATCTTAATCCCTCGGCAGCTCTGCTTGTAATTCCTGCTGCTTGCTTTTCATCAAGACGTGTTTATGTGTTCCCAGAAAGGACAAACCTCTGCGGGGATGAAATCTTCAACAAGATGTAAAAAATATTGCTATAACATGGATTATTTCATGTTTTTTCACATGTGGACATGAGACTTAATGAGTTATTTTAGCCAAAAATAAGAAATACAATATTTGAAAGGAAATAAAATGTCCTTCTTTCAAAATGAGGCTAAACTGAATGTTTTTTTTCCCCCCACAATGGCAAATACGCAGACAAAATGTTTGTCTGTTTTACCGGACAGGATCTATTCGTGTGTGCTGCATTAGGTAACGTTATGATGTCTGTGACTTCACAGTAATCAGAGGCCTGTGGAGGCAGGGCTTGTAGGCCACACAGTGAGCACAGACTGCAATTACTCTTTAAAGTCACCACCAGGGCCGTGCACAGACATTTTTAAAAAAAAAAAGCACATTCCCTTTAACGCTACTATTTATTATGATACGCAATTAACGCAGGCGTGTTCTATTATTATGACCCTCCGCCCGTCCCGAAATTTGACAAATCAGGAAGCGATGCAGCGGTAATGTAACATGCAGAAACAAACCTCCGTGAGCAGAAATGGATAAAGAAAAGGGTCTTTAAATGGCAAGTTCAGCCTCAAAGCCCTGCTCGATGGTTCTCTGGACAAGACAACAGTTATTTGCATTTGCTGTCGATGTGAGTCCTGCAGACTCAATGACTCATTACTTAGGAATGTTACATTCAGGTCAATATGCCCGTCTGTTGTTACTTGTTGGGCTTCAGTTTGCTTTCAGCATATTGTTTGAGCGTGCAGTACCTTTGAGGTTATTCTGTAGAATATTCTGGACAGTGTTTTTCATTGTTTTGGAATGTTGCAGTAATAATAAACATACATTTGCATAAAGGAAGCATATTTGTCCATGTTGATAAGAGTATTAAAAACTTGAAAAAAAGTGTGATTAATTTGCGATTAATTGTGAGTTAACAATGGACAACTATGTGATTAATCACGATTAAATATTTTAATCAATTGACAACCCTATTCTGGTGTCTGGTCACCATGTACGCAGACGATGATGTGTTTATCGCTCCAGTTGCACTTCACAATAAGGGCACAAATAATAAACTTAATCAGTGCCTACTTCATGCATGACTCATGGTGATTAAATCCTTTGATTAATGCACAAATATCACATTTGTATGAGAACACTTAGTGTCGAGCTTTCAGAGGTGCTGAAATAAACTTTTATATAAATGGAATCCAGCTAATTTATTCAGAAATAAATCAATTTATTAAAGCAACAGTGAATAAACATTCCTTCACTTATTATCTATTAACTGTGAACTCATAGCAGTCATAGTGAACTCCAGCATTAATTATTGCTTTCAATTATTATGAGCCATTCAGTAGTTAAACATAAGCGTGGGATTTGTGCCCTAAATTGAAACTTGTTTTTCCTTCTTTATGAATACTGCTGGGAAATTTACTAAGTTTTATTGTTAATTTATAAATACATCACACCTTTAATTAAGCCTCGAACATCACTGATGTCGCCTTCATTTCCAATGATGTCGAGATGCAGAAAATTGCACAATGAAAACAACCAAAAAAGAAAACACGGAGGTAAAGTGGTTTGAGTTCTGTTAACAGAATCCAGATGTGATGTATGTAGGGATTCACACTAAAACACTCCTTGCCATGCAGAAATTGCGTGCATTTTTGCTGATCAGCAAAGTCCCAAAAATCATTTCTTTTAACCTTCATTTGAAGGAGTGCAAATGATCCCAACCATCACCTATTAGCATCACATTTTATCTTACATCTGCAGCTTTGCAGCAGCTTCAAACACTAACAAATAATAAACGACTGAATTAACAAGCAAGTTTGTTGCTTATTAGTTAAACACAGATGTGAGTTGATGGAGAGAGACATAAAAATGATGGCAGGGAGAAAGCACAGAAAATTATTTAATGATGGGATTAAGAGAGAAACATAAGAGAGAGAGAGAGAGAGAGAGAGAGCGAGCAGGGGCTTAATAAAGCAAACCCTTCATGGTGCAGCGTGTTCGAAGTTAATCAACTTATGATTAATGTGTAACAGCTGTCGTTATCTTTTCAATGAAGCCTGTTGTCTTCAGTCTCAGCCCTCAAGGTGCACACACACACACACACACACACGCACACACACACAGGTTCACCGTGTGAGTCATGATGCACGGGCTGGAAGTAGCACGCAGATGTCAGGGTACACACTGAGTCACAGAAGTCTCTCGCGTTCATTTGCACACACAAAAGGCACCACCCAGATGTACAGGTAGACGTGTACATTATGAAAGATGAAAGCACACACACACACACACACACACACACACACGAGTGAGTGATAAGGTGTTGAATAAAAATGGCAGCATCTAATTGCGTTTCTTTGTTCAGGTAATTTGATCTGCTCCGCCGCCTGAGGTCTAATCAACACCTTAGAATTACTAATCAAAATAGTCTTCAGACACACTTCTGACAGTTTGCCTCTCTCTGCGTGTGTTTGTGTGTGTGTCCAAAGTAACCGTTTAAAGTTACAATAACAAAAACAAACTCCCTTTCGTGCAGAGTAGACTAAAATTGCTGTTTTTTTCAATGGAGTCTGGTGTGTCTGAAGAGAGCGATGTATGTTACAGCCTGTTTCACTGCTGCAGGCTGAAGAAACCTGCACAAATATTTAGTTTTTAACCAGAATAAAGGTCAGATAGATTATCCTGCAAGAGAAATGAACATGAAGAAGAGTGAGGGAGCGCTATAACACACACACACACACACACACACACACACACACACGCGCGCGCACACACGCGTACACACACACATGCATTATAACACATTACAGTCAGATGTCCCTCCTGGCACTGTTTGTCTCCCTCCCCTTAACATTTAGAACAATTCACACCCCTCAGTGTGTGTGTGTGCGTGCTCTTGTGTTCCTGAGTCTAGTGCAGAATGTATGTGTGTGTGTGTGTGTGTGTGTGTGTGTGTTTGTCAGTCTCTTGCTGCGTGTGTATGTGTGTGTTTGACAGCTTCTCTCCCTGACAAGGTGTCTGACACTTTTCTTCTCTGTCTGTCGTGTTAACGCCTGCCTCTTCCTGAAAACACACGCATGCACACACTGTTACTAGGTAGATTTTACTATAATAACTGAAGTGTGTGTGCACATTATCAAACTTGTCTGCGCCTCCGCTGTTACCCTGCCAGTGAGTCTCTAAGTGATGAGTTCAGGACGCTGTGCAGTAAACACCTGCAGTCATGGACTTGTGCAGCGCTGCCATGAGTGTATGGACACTGACGAGATGTGTTTTTATTCACTGCAATTCCAATCATGTGGAAGTGGTTTTAACCAACCCAAAATTCAAACTTAAAGTCGACACTTTAATGTCAAAGTCGTTGTTTCATTTTCTCAGTTAAACAGGCAGAACAACAGAGAACAGTGTGACGATGCAGAACTAAACTTGGAACGCCTGAGCCATCAGGTGGAAGTTTCCCCTGACAGCAGACAGTTTGAGACAGTTGGTCCATTGACATTGAATTAGTAATTGACTTTGTAAGCTAATAGACTTTTAGTTTGAAGTATTCCGTCCAAATGAGTTGATTTGGATGCAGAGCTCCCAGCGGTTAGTCACAAAATGTGCCCATATAGCCGAAGAAAATGACCGCGTCTGCTGTGCTTGTGTCTCAGCAGTTGTTCCATTACTCAGCGTCTTCAGGGCTGCTTCAACATTTATCTCTACGTGACATCATTACAGTGTGTCCGGCTCCTGTTCAGCTCAGGAGGAGAGAGACTCCGTTCCACAAATTGCATCCGAGCTGCACAATATCACTGCAAAATCTGAAAGTCAAAGCTCACAGTTAAACTTACCTCGGCTGAAACGAAAAACACGTGAAAAATCTTTTGTCTGTAACTTTTCTACATAGTTTCATGTAACTTGAATCTTGATGTAAAGCAGAACTACTTTGGACGGCAGTAATAGTATGGTTCTTTATGTACAATAGTGCTGCAAAAGTGCTGAGATGACTTACAAAATGATTCTAATCATCTACTTTTAGAGGGGCAGCACTGTAAGAGACTTCAGCCAAAGATATACTTGCTTTTAACAATGCGTTTGCTTGATGGCTGCTCCTCGTTCCCTGTCATGTTTGAACCGTCGGCTGTGCACGTCCTCAATTATCGTTACACCTACGCGAGATGCAGTCTGCACATGAAGAGTAGGGGCAGTGCAGAGGCAGAGGGGTTGTGACAGGGTCAACACAGCAGCAGGGACAACAATGGCAGAAAGTTCTGAAGACAAGCTGTTAGACCAAGTCCATGATTATCCACATCTGTACGATGTGTCATTGCCGCTGCACAGGGACAAACATGCCTTTCAAAACAGCTGGAGACAGATAAGATAGAATTTCGGAACCGTTACGTCTGTGCATGGAGGAACATGTTGCAGAAGCGGATTGGGGACGGTGCCGATGTCCTGTCCACCAGTCATCAGCCGCCTGAGCTGGCTACTGATTTCGGCCTCTGAGAATTCAGGATTAACATAATACTAACCTCCTCGAGTGCCGCCATGTCTGTTGTTTACATCCCACACATGCCATAGGTGCATACGGCCTGAGCTCTCTGGTGTGCCCTCTGGAGGTATCCTCCAGTAACACGCGTAGTGCACTGACAAGTATGTGACCAATGACGCAGACGGTTGTGTACGTGAACGCACGGTTAAAAAGCGAGAACATCTCTGGCCTTACACCTTTAAGAATATAAGACATATAATGAAATATCACGTCAAACTTAATGGCTACAAATTGCTTTGTGATAACATTTTCTGCAGAGAGCAGCAGGACTCTTTCTGCCTCACAGGGGAACAGCACGGGATTAGATTACGGGTAACTTAATATTTCTGACGAGTTGGTTCCCAGATATATCAAACTTTTGCTGCACTTAATAATAGGATTTTATTATGATAAATGAGATGAAATTTAATTTGCGTAGTATTCCTCCATTCTTCCCTCTTTTCTACCCTCTCATTCTTCCGTTCCTTGAATATATCTCTGTTACACACGCAAGCTGATTTATTTTTTTATCAGAAGTAATACTTTTTACAGATTGCAAGCCAGTTTTCACACTTATAAGATGATTAACTGGAGTTGCTAAAGCAGATAATTAAAATATGGCTGAATCATTTACACTTTTATTCTGATAGTCAGCTAAAGTGATCATGAATAAATGGCTTTAACACTTGCTTCTACATCATTCTTTACTCCAAATTTTACTTGTCTACAGTTTTTGCATGACCTTCATTCATTACAGACAATAAACATAACAGTAAGTCTTAATGTTTTATGGTATCATAATGTTCTGTGGGCTCTCTGTCTCCTCAGTGCCCGGCTCGGTGCCGATGGAGTCTCTGCAGAATACGCCCTATGAGGAGAAGATCTTCATGCAGTGGAAAGCTCCCAACGAGACCAACGGGGTCATCACGCTCTACGAGGTCAGTGAGAGTCTCCTAACAGCCCTAATACAGGTTTAAAGCAATGTGCTGGAAAGCTTCGAAGTCTGACGGCGTGGAAAAGAGCGGCTTAATCATACTGAGTTTCAGATATGGGCTTAATAAAACACATGGTTCATTTTTGAGGCTGTAGCTTTTGATGCTGTATTGGACCGTAGTATTTTAAATGACCAGTGTTGAATTTAGAGTTGTTTTCTTTTACAGTTAACAAAATGCAACTAAATAATCTTGCATTTGTGTTATCCTCTTTAATTTCAAGCTAACTTCACATCTCTGGTTACCGATCCTGGCCCTGTTTCAGACTGCTTTTCTGCTAGTAATTCATCATCAGATGCTTTTTGGAGCATGGGACAGCCGTTACATTGCTCTCTTCAAAACCAAGAAACTCAGAAAACCTGAGCTTTACCTCACAGAACGGAGGAGTTGCTGGTCGGCCACTGCCTCGAAGATTATGTTGTTTGTATTGCTCTGTGACTTTGGTGTGCAAACTCTGCACGGTAAAATTACTGTTTTCTTCAATGGAGTCTGGTGAGTTTAAAGAGAGCAATGTAATGTCTGTTTGTGGTTACCCATGTTAAACCTTCTTTTCACTTTATAGTGAGTAAAACAGGTTTCTAATGTATCAAGAATGTCTCCAGTAGCAGTGAAACAGGCTGTAACGGCTGCAACATAATCCTTGATGGATCAAAGTGCGTCCACTAAAAGTTCTCGTTTTTTCCACTGACAGGCTCAGATTGTTGTTCTAAGTGTGTGACAACATTACAGAAAGGATCCCTACAGAGATAGACCTTTTTGTTTCAGAGGAAGATGATTATATTAACCACAAACAGACGTTACATCACACATACACACCAAACTCCATTGACAAAAACAGCAATTTTACCTCACAGAATAATGCAGTCGCCAGTCTACTGCTGCCTCGATTTGTTAGTTAGCTTCTGTTATTTTATGACTTTGGTATTTTAAATGGTTGGTTTGGATCCAACACAATATTTGTTAAACTCACATTTAAACAAACAAACAAACTGATCAAGGCAGCTGGAGACCAACATCTCCCGTGATCTGCGAAGTAAAATGGCTGTTTTTGTCAATGGAGTCTGGTGTGTTTGAAGAGAGTGATGTAATGTCTGTTTGTGGTTGAAAAAATCATCCTCCTCTGTAACATAAAGGTCTATCTCTGTCAGGATGAAGACGTCTACTGGAGACATTTAGACCCCAAAATATGCAAAAAAATAAATACAAATGGAGCCTGCTGTTTTGTTTGGCTTTAATCAGTTACTATGATGGATGGCATTGAGGTCGAGGATCTGTGCAGGCCACTGAAGTTCTCCGAAATGAAGTTTGTTAATGTTTTCCAAAGTTGGGAGAGATGCTTTCATTCATATTTAATCTCATACATCAGTGTCAGCTCATATCGGTATCAGATAAGACTCATATCCAGCTTTAGATGTGAACACTCATTCAAAATTAAATATAAGAAGCAATTTAAAAGTGAGTGTGTATTCATGTGGAAGGAGAAAAGACGTGGCAATGAAGAGAAGGTGGAAGATCCCCTGACAGCCCTTCAGACAATGTTTGGGAGGAATTGAGAGACGTGGGTGTTCACTCCGTGTGTGTGTGTGTGTGTGTGTGTGTGCAGTCACTGACGGTTTATTCAGGTTGAAGTTGAGTCAAGCCCTCTATCTAATGAATTATTGACCCGTTCTCTGTCTCTGTCTGCCTCTTCTATCAGTGCATCAAGGAGCTACCTCACACCTCGACCTGGCAGGGCTTTTAGTGTGTGTGTGAGAGTGTGTGGCAGAGAAAATAGTTACTAAGTGATGAGAAGTGTGTGTGTGAGGAGTTAGAGAAGGAGTCAGCAATAGAGTGTGTAAAACACTCATATTTAACGCTTTTTTACAGATTTTGGCCTTTGCCTTTATTTGATAAAATGGTGGATAGAGTCAGAAATGTGGGAAGAGAGAGAGCGGGGATGACCTGCAGCAAAGGGATGAGGCTCGGAGTTAAACCCGGGGCTGCTGTGTCAACGACTGATCCTCTATACGTGGGAGGCGTGCTTTAACCGCTGAGCTAACCCCGCGCGTCAATATTTAACACTTTAATAATAAAGCAGGATAAAGGGAATGTTTTAATTGTTCCGTTTCTTTTTGATTTAATACCCTCAAGACTGCCGGGGTCAGCCCTACACACAGGTCTGTAAGTGACTGACTGACTGACTGACTGACTGACTGACTGACTGACTGATTGACGGTACTTTAACAGCCGTAGAGAGAGAGAGTTGGGACATCGCAAAGGCAGATCATGGACCTCCACTGACGCGACTCTGTCTCTGCTTGGCTCTGGATACTTTGTTCGGGGAGTAGGCGGGGCTGCTCCTCCGATGTCCTCACCTACGTCTGCAGCGCGCACCTGCTTTCAAACACGTTTTCATCGGCCTCGTAAGGACAGTCCTTGTAACACGTTGCCCACAAAAGCGCACATTGACCTGATGCGGTCAGCCACATTGTTAACATTTACAATTCTTTCAAACGCCTAAACTCTGTGTCCTGCTATTCTGTCTGCAAATCAGTGAGTGTGCACAGATGTCTTTTTTAGGGGTTGCGAGACTGTTGTCTTTTAAACCTTTCCAGTGAGATCAACATTAACTCATTAAGACATTAAGACTCGCGCTTTCACACCTCACAGCTTTGGCCCAGGCTTTCGGACTTCACTCAGAAAGTCCGTTTCGCTTGGACAGGTGTGAACGCGCATTCGAAACTCTGGTGCGGACGAAACCACCGGACCATGGTCCGCTAGAAAAGACAGGACTCCGTCCGTATCCAAACGAGCCACGGTCCGGTTCGATTCTGGTGAGAACATGATCGGACTTAAAGTAGGGCCTAATACAGGAATGCAAACCAAAGCACTGCGCATAGTGGGTTGTTAACGGATGTTGACACTTGCAGAGACAACCTCATGGCCAGGCAGCAGGATGAGTAGAGGACAGACGTGGGGGAGCGACGAGGTGAGGGCTCTGATAGAATATAGGCTGACCAACAGGTATTGAAACTGTCCAGTGAAAGGCAAGTGGAACGGATCGAGCTGTGGTTAAAAGAATCTCCAAAGAGAATATTTGCTGTAATTTTGCCGCCTGGTTACAACTCATCTTCCTCCATTATAATTGCCTCCATTTTCTCCTGAGCGTCCTCACATCAGACTTGTCTTTCTTTCTGCGTACTACACACCACTCAGTAAAATCTCCGAGACCTCCATTAGACCCCGACCCGGAGCTTGAACACCACTCTCCACTCTTGTCTGTAAACCTCCTGGGACCATTATGAGTTTCACCTTGTTTTGTGTCGGTTTCATTAATCTGCGCTCCGTGGCCTCTGAGCCGGGCGGAGGCGGCACGACTCGGCTTCATCTGTTAAACATATCAGAGACTCGACACAAAGCGCCGCTATTAGAGATAATTACTATAATTGCAGCTATTGACAGGATTAAAGGCATCATCTGCAACATCTAAAGGGCCTCTTGTTGTGTCCTCTCCTGCTCTGTTGTCTCTTTTTTCCCCTCCATGTTTCACCGCTTTTAAGGAGGGTAACCAGATGAATTACAGCGTGGACAATGAGAGGGAGGGGGGTGAGGAAGACGGGAGAACGGCTGGGGGAGTAGTGAGGAGAGATAAGGAGACGTGGAGACGCAGAGAGAGCTGGGCGAGCAGATAGAACAAGTGAGACAGAGGAAAAGTGTCCCGAAGAAACGGTGTTCATCGTGCGGCTTTAACACATGAATTAATTCAGTGTGCAAATATGATCACTTCATCTCCGGCATCCATTACGATAATTGGAGCTAATTACAGGATTAAAGGAAACATCTGGGTGAGATCTAAAGGGACAAAGCCCACCCCCCCCAGCTCGCTCCCTCCCTCTCGTCCTATTCATGTGAGGAAGGATAAATGATGTCTGGGGAAAATGGAGGTGAGGAGGGAGTGATGGAGGTGAAGTGGAGAGGAACACGAACATGATCATTTGAAGGACAAAAATCTGCAAAACAAAAGTGTTACTTTGTTTATTTAATGGATGTTTGGAGAGTGATTAATTCCTGTTCTCCGATGTGTTTGATCACATGCTGAAGCTCCATTCATACAGCAAAAAACTAATAACTGCAACTCTCTTTACCACTTTTAATTATCTTTATAGAAAATAAAGCTCGAAAAGTACGTCGTACTCGCAGATTCAGACACTTCAAATTTTACATCTCACAAAAACTTGAATGAAATGCAATTACTGCAGTTTGTGCTGAAGTACAATCTTGTTACTTGTTTGTACTTTGATAAAAAATATATCATTTTGTGTACACAAAATAAATACACAGACAGACACTTCTTTAATCCCTTACAGGTAATTACGCCGTCACAGCAGCTATAATCACAGTCAAGACACCGCGCTGAACATAAAAACATTTAAGCACATAAAAACTTCACATAAAAATGTATTGATAGAAAATTGACGCGTTAATTCGACTATTATCTCATCTTAAAAATATATATTTCCATTGTTTTAAGCGGCGCCTGGTTGTAATGGGATACTACCGTCCGACGGTGGCTGTAGCGCATCTGTTTGCTAACCGCCATTAAAGCTCCTGTGAGGAACTTTCTGTTTGTGTCTATTTTGGCGCCCCCTGTGGACAAAGCCGTACCTCTTCTCTCTTTGCTGCTTAAGTTGTGCTGCTGCTTTCTTTAACAGTCATATGTATCACTCACTTTAAATTTCTGCTGTGGAAAATGTAAACAAAGTCAGCGTGCAGTTAATTGCTTCGTCTGACTCCTACCCCCCCGCTAGCGCTTTCAGGTATTCAAAATAACTATATAGAAATTATTGATCTTGTCTCTGATGGTCTGGTTTGCTTTTGTAGCTCATATAGAGTCATCAGAGTTCATTTCAGTCTGTTTCATAACCAGTGAAAAACTCACAGGAGCTTTAAATAACAAAAGAATAAGAAAGCATAAGGGTCAGGTGAAAATAAAACCAACAGAGTTGTGGAAAAATGCATCACTTTCTCTCTCTTTTGTCAGCGTGTGTTTGCGATATAATAGTCGAATAGTTCCAGGGGAAATATCGAATAGTATTTTTGCTTGAAGTGCCCATCCTTAATAAAAACTAAACAAGAGGTCAAAACGTAGTATGTGTCTGACCGCATCAGGTCAGTGTGCGCTTTTGTGGGCAATGTGTTACAAGGACTGTCCTTATGAGGCCGATGACGTGTTTGAAAGCAGGTGCACGCTGCGGACGTAGGTGAGGACAGCGGACGAGCAGCGGACGAGCAGCCCCGCCTACTCCCCGAACAAAGTATCCAGAGCCGTATAGGCAGAGAGTTGCGTCAGTGGAGGTCCAATATGCTCCATGAAAAAGCAGCTTTTAATGCTTAAAAGTGTTAAAATGTATAAAGCAATTTTTTTTAATTGGTTGGTTTTACCTGTTATAAATGACAGACATGACAACATTCTGATTTTGGAAAGGAAACTTTGGGCGTGGTAAAAAAATATTTAGTTATGATATTGAGTTCCTGACCATGTTGGACACGAACTTTAGGGAAGTAAACTTCTACACTTAATATTTGGGCACCAGAAACTCTTGCAGATCCGAGACCACAGAAGCACCAGATTAAACCCATTTAAGCCAAAGTTTTGACTGTGATCTTCTTAAATTGGCACGGCACGTTTAATTGGCACTTAATCTGATCAGTTTGTCATCGTGAGCTGACATTCAGCCCCAGCAGAGTGAACTCTTACACGGTCGCCGCCAATCAGGTTTAACCAGAAATCACACCAGCGTGGTTCATTTCCAGTCTCTCCGTTGCTGCAGAGTAGATTAGACCATATGCGGTGCAGGATTTCACTCTGATCTGCTTAAACTGGCATGGTGCGCTTTAATTGACGTTGAAGGATTTAACTGAAGCAACTTTAAATATTAGGTTTAAAAATCTGAAATGTGTGCTTCTGGTGTTTTAACCGAAATCCTACCGTCTGGTGTCCCTGCAGACCACACAGCTTTATTTTTTTGTTTTTTAATAGTTAAATGTTTAATTCTTCCGGTGACTTTGGATGCATAAATAGTGATGTTTTAAGAAGAAATAAGTCAAGAATTTCAGTATTTAGTCCATTTATGGTAAATATGGTGGCAGGATGAGAGCTGAACAGACATTTTCTTAGATACAGAAGAAATGTGCTCCTTTATGAGGCTTTTAGTTTGTAATATCGAGCATTTTTTTTATAATAAACCCTTAATATAAAGTAGAGGAAGTTTCTCTCCATCATCAGCATGTTGTATTTACACAGCAGGACAAAGAAAAGGCTTTATACGCCACAGCTGCTGTTTAAAACCTAGCTGGATGTATAACTGTTAGCTTCCATGTAATCATTTTAAATGACTCTATGCTCCCTACTATGTGAGACTCCCTGCAGCTCCACCTGCTCTCTGTGACCCCGCACATAACACGCAGCTATCAGCGGTCACTGAACTGAGAGCAGAGAAGCTTTCAGACACACACACACACATTACGACCTTGTCAATCCCTTCTCTGATTGCCTCATCAGACCGTTGGAGCGCTACAGGTCCTCTGAGTTAGCTTGCTGGCCTCCCCGCTGGTCTCTGCGGAGGTGTTCCTGACCCCCTGCTAGCTTAACAGATGCGGCTGCTAACATTGATTAGAATAAAGCAGTGAAGCGGATCATGTGATCACAGTTTGACTTGTTGGTTGGTCAAACTAAATCATCAAAGGCTTCCATGTTGCAGCATGACCTAAAGAGCACCATATCATAGCTCTGGTTTCATGCTTTTATGGTAAATACATTAAGTTAAGGTAAAATCTGCGAGAGAAATTAATCATCAAACATTGTTGAAAGAAGGAAATGTAATTTTTTTTTCTCAGAATGTAGGCAGTGATGACACAAGCCTGTAAAGACTGATGCAGCTGTACCCTTGACCGCTTACTAAGTCCCGCCCCCCTTGGTTACGGTTGCTACGCCTGTCAAGCTTTCGCACTGGCATGTGAATATTATAACATTCTCAACTATAACAGTGAGAGATGTTCCAAGAAAAGCAGCAAGCTAATTTCTGGAAAAAAAGTTCCCAAATAAATATTGGAGAGAAGTAGACAGAAAGGACGTCAATACACATTTGAAAGTGTCTTCTTGCACAGCAGGGTAAGTCTAAGTTTTAGTTTAAGCTGATGTTTAGCTATGACTCCCTTTAACTTTCATTATCTAATATGTTTTAGCCCATTGCTAGCAAAACTAAATTATCCCACTTTGTCATTTAGTTTAAAGCACGTCAGGATATTGCTCACATAGCGTGGGCTTGATCTAAACACTGGGTCTGGCTTAACTTTTTTGATTAACTGATTAATTAATGTTCAACTGTCTTTGTTTGCTAACATGCTAAACTAGCCATGTTAGCGTCTTAACTTGGAGCATAAACGCCAGAGTTTTTGTTGATATTTGATGGATTAAGCTACGAGTGCGGTCTTCCGTAGTTTATAATCCGTGTCCGACATCTCTCCTCCTACAAATATGACACGCCCCTCTAAACTTCAAAATCCATATGCACAGTGTTACGGCATCTGAAAGCTTGACAGGCCTCCCGTGCCTAGTTACGGTTGCTAATGTAGGATTGGACATTGGCCGTTCAAGGGACGGGCATAGCGGAGGGTTTAAATGAGCTACTTAGCTGCTATACCTCACATCAAACTAAATATTTCCATTGTTGGTGAAGAGAGTGTTTGGTTTCAGTATAACTTCATGTGCACAGTTTCTCCCGCGTCCAGCTCTTGGTGTCTTTTAACCTCTCCTGCACTTTGTGCACTGTTTTCTTCTTCTCTTTTTTGGGGGGGTTAATGTGCCGGCGTTGAATCTTTTGGGCCTCTTTTTCCCAAAGTGGATTATCAGAACTAATCCTTCATTTCCTGTTTAATAAGGTTGTTGCAGATTCTTTTAACCAGTTCATTTTCCTTAACCCTAACCGAGCTGTTTCAGTGTCAGAAATGTTCCCAGAAAGCATTGATTAATTACCAGTTTGTTCATTCAAGTCGGAGATCTTAAGCTACTCAACCCTCCAGCTGCTGACTCTCCGGCAGCATTACTTTGGGGGTGGGTATAACATTGTTTTGCTGACAAGCCTCGGAGCTGTTTAATCCAACACACTGAAGAAATAGGCCACTGGTACAGTGTGTAGATATTCTGATCCGATCCTGTGTATGAATAACTTTCCTCTGAAATTCCTCCCTCCTCACGTACGGCCTTTAATCAATCACACAGATCAATACTGGCAACCAGTCTGGCATTTATTTCACTGAGTTACTCTGTTCTGGGCCGATGAGTTCTGTACAAGCTGCAGACATATAGACGTTATGTTCTCTTCCGTTAGCGCTGATTTCTCAACAAAAGATGATTGATTCTCATTACGAGAGCAGCAGCCGCCTGCGGGGATCTTACTATTGATTCTGCTTACTGTAAGAAACAGGAAGCTGTGAAATCAAACGGGGCCTCCTCAGAGATAACAAGACAGGGAGCATCACGTTTCCATCATTACTCAAACACCGGCATTACAGCGAAAGAATATCAGTGTTTTCTACGAAAGTGGGATTGCTCAGAAAATAAGAATCTGAGTTTTAAGCGGAGACATTGATGTGGATTTGTAAGATAACTTTATTGTAGAAAATAGTTCCCTTGATGATCAACGATGCTGAAATTCTGAAGCTCCATCTCCCCCTATGGCCACCCAAAGCAGAAATTCGAGCTCTTCACACCCGCCTGTCTTCAACGGGCGCCTATCATCATATTTTAAATTGTACGAGGAGTGAGTGAGGAGAGACTAACATGCTCCCTCTGACCTGAAAGATAGTTAATCATAGCTCAGGATATTAGGGCGGCTAATCAGATTTCAGGGGTGGCCTGTCTAGCGGTAGGGCACTCCCTGGACGCTCCCTGCCAATAAGATCAGGAGTTTCCATTCCTGCTTTCTGATTCGTAAATGTTTCAGTTGGGCTGTGCCATATCATATCGTTCAGATTATAACCGTATATTTTTTTTGTGTCATATTGCGATATCAAAGATGTAAATTTGCCTGTCTGTCCGTGTAAGCCCCGCCCCTGCATGCTCGGAGCGTGTGAGTGTGGAGAGGCGGTGGGCGCTCAGCTGAGAGCAGAGAGAGTGCGTCTGGCGGAGAGCAGACTTCAGTGTTTGATAGATATTAGCAAAATAATTTAAGAACAGTTGCATTTTAATGCAAAGAGAGCGGCCATCGCCATTACATGCTGCTTCAAAAAAAACACCGGAAAACACCGGTCGCAGCGACGTGACGCCTGCACAGTAAGCATTAAAAAGTTTTCCTCATACGCCACGCAGACGTTTATGGGCTTAATGAATGAACAAATCAACCAATTACTTTTAATACTGCCTACATTTCACTTTTCTTCTTTATTTCTTATCAGATTACACATTCAAATTGAAATTTGTAGCATAGCCATAAAGCAGGCAGCTTTGCTATTTACTGATTTAAAGATAAACAACATACGGGGACGGTTGATGCAGTGGCAGATCAAAAACCTCTTATTAATAAGTAAGAAGAGAGCCTAAGCATATCATGGAGTGGGCTAAAACGTGTAAAAGGCCTATTTCTTTTTTGAAAATGTGCCAGAAGCAACCAATTTTGTGAAATACCGTGTTATACTTTTTAGGCCATATCGCCGACCCCTAGGTTTCAGCCGACCTCTTTGTTTACACGTGGATCACAGGCAGACAGCTTCACCGCTCCACTGAGAAAAAAACTGTTTACTGACAAGGAGCTTGTTTGTGGATTCGACCTCAGACGGCGTCTAATGCCAGACTCAAAGCTCAACAAAGTGTCTGACTGAGGGTTCACACACACAGACGGCTGCAGGAGTGTGTGTGTGTGTGTGTGTTTACTACAACAGGGTGGAAGAGCAGATGAAAAGGCAGAGGAACACAGACACATGCACGGAGGATAAGATGTTGTCTTCTGTTTCTGCGAGATCTAAAAGAGACAAGGAAGAAAGAAATAATTGCCACAGACAGAAAACAAAGAAACTGATGCAATAATAAGAGCGAGGAGCAACCTCATCCAGCCTCTTCCTCTTCTCTGTTTTCACTTCTGTCAATACTGGACTATATTTAGAGTGAGTCCTTGAGCTGCTGACCCCGTTTACTCCATCACACCTTCAGCCTGCGGGGGAGCGGCCTGGTATCGCTTCCACCTGAGTGTCTGTGTGTGTAATGCAGGAACATCACTGAGGACAGTTTAGCACATATGTTTACTCTCTGTGGAACCATACTGACCTCTTAGTGGGGTTTTTCCGTGGGCGCTTTTACTAGTAGAGGTTTTTATATTCAATTTATTAACATAACTAAAGTTGTGTAACAGTGGGATAACTGTTTCTTGTAAAACAAACCCACAGCAACCAAATATATAAACCGGTGCAGGTTCTTAAAGCACATGTGGACCCAGTAAAGCCAGTCTGTCTGGATGTAGTCAAAGAGAAGAGGATTATACACCTAAACACACACACACACACACACACACACACACACACACACACTCACACACTCACACAAGAGGGTAATAGTCAGAGAGGATTATCCATCTAGACCCCCACCCCTGTCCTCTGTGTGTCTCAGAGCGCACACACACACACACACACACACACACTCTGAGGATTATACTCGAGCTCTAATCTCTCAAGCACTACAATTTCCTGCCCCGCAGCCAATCAGGGCTCCCCTCTTCTCTCCAGCCAATCGCACGTCCCCGGAGAGCCCATCAGGCCAAAACTCTACAAACCCGTTTTCAGCCATCAGTAACGCCTCCCCCGACGTCTCCACCTGTCAGATCTTCATTTTCGTTTTTTAATATTTCCTCTTCGTTCCTGCGTTATTACCTCGGTGCTGAGACGAGCTCTGCCTCTGCTGTTTATCTCTTTGTTTTCCTCCTTTATTGCCCCACCTGTGCAGCAGCTTCTTCTCTACTGACTTTATTCTGAAGAGTTGTTTTCTTCACTGAGTCAGTTTGGGAAGAGGGCGACTTTTAATCTGGGGAAAAGAACCTCTGTAATTCTCTCTCTGGGCAAACACTGTAAAAAATCATGCATTTCCTAACTTAAGCACCGCATAGAAATGTTTTATGCAAATACATCTATAGATTGGTCCATGCATGCAGATGCATATTCATTCACTCAGTTTAGGAGGGATAACATCTTCTCTTCCAGCACGCGTTAATGCAGATTTTACGTGCACAATAGCAGAGGTGGGAGTAAGTCACACATGTGCAAGTCACGACAAGCACGTCTCAAGTCTTACACTGTGGTGAGAACATTATCAACACTGGCAGCAAAGTGATTGTAACAGAGCCGGGACAACATTAACATTAATTGTGTATTAAAGGGTTAATGGCGTCATGAGAGGACTCACGTTAACATTTCACCTTTAACCATTAAGCCATGAGCCTGCAGCTCTGTAGCTAGCAACATGCCGGCTTAACGTTAGTTAACCTGGTGGCCCTGAATCAGTCCCCCGTCTGTCTTTTTCAGAAATGTCTTCTAAATAAAATACATCATTGTTTCGAGGCGAGTCGAACACAGCTTAAACTTAATGTTCAGTGTCTATTTCACGCTTGACAGACACAATCCTGTACCTTTCTTTGTGGGTTTTAAAGTGACGGATGACGTTTGATGTGGTGGTCGTCGTGTCACATGTTTTCGAAGCGCATACCTTGCAAAACTGCCATTATTTTCTTGTAATAGTCATCCGTTACATACTCCTTAAATCTAAATGTAATGATTTTTGGCGTAGCGCCCTCCATGTTTGCCGCCGTTACATCTGCTGCGCCCTGTAGGTTGCCAGGTTTCGCGCTGCACTAAAAAATCACCCTAAAATCATGTTTGAAAACGTAACGTAAAAAATGGAAATATTTAATTGAAAGAAGGTAATCAGAGGTCATAAAAAGTCCTTACGAGTCATCTGTCTCAAGCATATACACATCAAGGACAGCAGCACCTGTAATCATTCATGTAGACGTAACAGCTTCATGGGCGGGACCACTCAGGGAAGGAAAGACTCTGTGTGGAAGTGAATCTGGTTTCTGTGTCAGTGTTTGTACAGGCAGTTTAATGGAACCCATGAAAGAAAAAGATGCTTTCTGATACATAAAACACACACATATAAACACGTTTCCCTCATAAATCAGTGCCAATCTGCTGTGAAACGCCCGTCAACCCAGAGTGTTAATGCAGGCGCGCGAGCAGCAGAAGCCTGCGTGTCCTACATTAGCATCACGAGGGAGAGCACTCTCTCTGTCACTCGTCTTAACTCGGCTGGCAGGAAGTTGCTGTGCGGCTGTCAAACAGGCGTCAGTTTGTGCCGATTCCGACCGTTTCCCGTCAAACTGTCACCGCCGGCGGAGAGATTTCGATGCTCCGTCTGTGATCACCTCTTCCACGGTGAACCTCCGCTCCCGCTCCTTCATAGCCGTCTGTGGTGGTGGGGGTGGTGCTGATTTTCATGTGAACTTAGGTCGCAGCGGACTGGCATTCCTGGGAAGTGAAAAGCTGTTGTATCCTGTTGTTTTATACTTAGAGAGCTCGTCGCTGCCTCCTTCCGCCTCTCGCCTGCAGAGCGAGCAGCCCGATGAAGCGATTGAGGCCTTTTGTTAGAGATTAACGGCACGGCTATTTATGAATTCAGATTATTGTTGGTCTACTGCTCGGCTCGCTTTCTCCTTTCTTCCTTTTCCCTCTCTTGTGTATATTTATCTCGGCGAGAACAATACGGCGGCCTGGACATCTTATCAGGCTATATTTAGTCCTTCTGTCTCTCTCTCTGTTATCGCCAGCCGATGACAACAATGGAGGCAGAACGGCCACGAAATATTGTCGGACCATTGTCTGCTGCTGTTTCTATCTCCGGTTAGCTTATTGGCTCAGGACAAAAGAAAAGTGTGTTGAGGGAAAAAAAGCAAAGATCTCATCCCCCCTCATGTTATATGCATAAGTATTTACATGTGCATCTGCATGCACGTCAGCATTTATGCGATGGATTTGGATTATTGCATGTACATACATCTTAAGATCGGTGCGTCCTCGTGTATGTGTGCAGGTCTTGGCATTAGGATTTGCGCTCCTGTAAGTAATGACCCAGAACGTCTTGACATTTTAGAGCCGGGGAAGCAGAAGAGCAGCCCGTCCCAAATGGGAAATTCTAAAAACAGAAGTGGTGGAATTTAAGACAAAAAGACGCCGTCTTAGTTTCCGGGGCGAGGCAGGAGGTGCCACGGTGAGGGGAGGAGAGGAAGAGAGAGAAGTTTTTTATTCAGGCGTCATTGCAACCATAATAAAAGTGTAACTAAATGTCATCCTGTCGTGGATTCACGCCAGGAAGCTCTTTTCTTTCTGCTGAGTTAGGAGGCAGGACTGCAGATGTCGCGGTGCAGGGAGAGGAAGGATTGTGTGTTATGATTATCGGGCCTTGACACAGTTGGTAGAGGGATCTTTATTACAGCGGTATGAACCCAAAATAACACAATAAACAGGCCGAAAGGATTCTGCAATAACTTTAAAGAGATGAAGAAATGATGACAAGTGGTCCAAAGAGTGTTTGGACTTGTTGGCCCCCTTATGAATCCGACCATCCTCGAGCTCTGCTGGCAGGTCATCACTTCGTTTATAGAGCATCAGCTCAGGGAATGATGCACCATAATGCGTTGTTTCTTTGTGAACTGCGGCTCTTTAAGCTCATGTGATGTGTTGGCATCTCATGATAGGACGCATGCTGAGCGGCGCTTCCTCTTTCTCCGACGCATATTTGGGATCACCTCGGGGTCGGTCACACATTTTTGAGCCTCCTAAAGGAGAAAGACAACTGTTATTCTTCTCATAAACCTTCAGTTTAAGGGCTTTTCCGCGTCAAACAGTCGATCGTCAGGTTATAAAACACTAAAGGACATAACAGACGAGATAAAACAAAGGGTGGTAGAAATGATGCTCCTGCACATAAAACTCAAGTTAGGAAGCGTCATCAATGTGAGAAAGTGCAGCGAAGATGAAATAGAGAATGTTTTACAGTCACTGTGTCCCTGTGAAATAAACAACAGACGTTTACAGGCAGTAAGTGAACAAACTCTTTCAGTTATACGGCTTTAATCTGCTGCGGACGAGAGCGTCTGCTAAATGCTTTAAAGTAAAGAGGCAGTAAACTATGTGAAACTCTGCGTAACATAAAACTGAACAAACAGCTCACACCGCGACCACTGAATGCACCAGAGCAGAGCAGCAGGGAGACAGGGCAGCAGGGAGAGAGGGCAGAGCATCAGGGAGACAGGGCAGCAGGGAGACAGTGCAGCAGGGAGACAGTGCAGAGCAGCAGGGAGACAGGACAGCAGGGAGACAGGGCAGAGAGACAGGAAAGAGAGACAGGGCAGAGCAGCAGGGAGACAGGACAGAGAGACAGGGCAGAGCAGCAGGGAGACACGGCAGCAGGGAGACAGGGCAGAAGGGAGACAGGGCAAAGAGACAGGGCAGAGCAGCACGGAGGCAGGACAGAGAGACAGGGCAGAGAGACAGGGCAGAGCGGCAGGGAGGGCAGAGAGACAGGGCGGAGCAGCAGGGAGACAGGGCAGAGAGACAGGTCAGAGAGACAGGACAGGACAGCAGGGAGACAGGGCAGAGAGACAGGACAGAGCAGCAGTGAGACAGGACAGAGAGACAGGACAGGGCAGCAGAGAGACAGGACAGAGAGACAGGACAGAGCAGCAGGGAGACAGGACAGAGAGACAGGGCAGAGCAGCAGGGAGACAGAGCAGAGCAGCAGAGAGACAGGGCAGCTGTGAGACAGGGCAGAGCAGCAGTGAGACAGAGTAGCAGGGAGACAGGGCAGAGCAGCAGTGAGACAGGCAGATTGAAGCGGCTGCATATTTTCTAATAAAACCGCTCAGAGGATAAAAAATGGAAAATGACAAAAGTGAATTGAAATAGCGTTTCTGCAGCAGCGATCCCACGACGCAGCCTCATAAACACTGTTTGTTTCTATTAAACTTGGCTGCAGCTCAAAATGCTGTGGCCCAGCAGGGCACACACACACACACACACACACACACACACACACACACACACTGCAGCTGGGGTGTGCTTGATGAAGAGGCCTGCGAGGTAAAAGCTACACCTTTAATACTCAGCAACATAAATCTTATGCATGAACAAACAAACGCAGCGTAATGTGCAAACAAAACAACGTGGACACATTAACAGATGCAGAAACAGCTGCACAGGTACGCTGTTGCATTGTCTGCTATTTATGGCACCATTTATAACTGGTTTATACATTTATTATAAGTGGAAAAACTACATCTGACACCTGCTTCGTCTTTTAGAAAGTAAATGCAAATGTACAAAAGACACATAAACAATCCAACATCAATTTTTTGTCCGTTTAAAACCAACAACAGATTAAGTGCTGATAGAGATATTAATCAAGAACAAAACTCCATCCTTCTCTTCAAATGCTCGCACCGTGCTCCCGCGACAAACAAGCTCTGCTTTACAGATCCTGCAGGTGATCCTTTTCTCTGCGGCGCCGAGGCTGAAATGCTCCCACACTTTACAAGTTTTGGGACGCTGGTGTTGCATCGGCCGCCGACATTTTGCTATGTTCCGGTTACCTGTCGCTTCCCGGATGCTGTTTTGCAGCACAACTCTCAGCAGAGATAGTGAGGATGAGTGACGGCTCACCCCTCACCAACTCGGCTCCAGAAAACGATGTTATGTCCGCACACAGCATGAAAAACAAGAGTGATGACGCAACTGATGACAATTAAATTGTTGGCAACTAATGTCATCGATTTTTGCCGACAATGTCGACTAATCGTTGCGGCCCTACTCTGCTATTCTTTTGCAAATAGCTAGTTAGCTTTAGCATGACTCTGCTAAGAGTGCGCAGGAAGAGTGCACGCAAGTAGGCAAGCAAAGACTCCTCTCTCTTTGCATACATCCTTTGTTTTGTCTCCTCCATGTGCTCTTTCTCTCTCTTTTCTCCTCATCTTTTATTCCCTTCTCTACCTCCCTCCTCTATTTACCTCATTTCCTCACTTCCTCCGTCCTAATTCAATCACACTCGCACATGCACCTTCCCTCCAGTGAGTTATCCCCCACAGACGCACACTCTATTACCCAAGATGCACTGCCCTGCTGCGCGCCTGCCTTTTCATTGGCTAATAAAACAACCTGAGCTTTATGGCTCTACCGATTCCAAGTACATCAACTAAAGAGAGAGAGGAGGAGGAGGGGGAAGGAGGGGGTGACACAAAGGGAGGAGGGGTGGAAGAGAGAGAGGACACCTGAGGTTTATGACCCAAAGTCCTCTTTTTAGAAAAGAGAGGGTGAGCAGATGAAGAGTGGAGAGAGAGAAAGAGGTGGAGAGGAAAATGAGGAGATAGTGGAGAAGTAGAGTGCACAGAGACATAAAACAGAGAGTCTATCAAGTATCATGGGAGAGAGAGAGAGAGAGAGAGGGAGGGTAAGACAAGAGCAAAGATAGAGAGAGAGAAGAGGCCATAAAAACACAGGGAGCCGTTCATGACTTATAAAATAACAGCTATCGATGTGCAAACTAAAACTGCAGCGTAGATGAAATAGATGATATTTTATTGTTCCAGCCCCTCAGTCCCAGTCTGTATAAATAGCTATTGATTTAACATGTTTTATTCAGACAGCCGGGCCAGCTCTCAGGCCTGGGAGACGTCTGCGGCTCTGTCGAGGACTTTCTGCTGCAGTTCAGACCGACGTCTTCTGTCTGCTAAAGGTTCAGTCCCAAGCTTCTTATTCTGTGGGCCGTTTAGTCGTCTGCCTGCGCTGAACCAGGGGAGAGAAGAGTCTGGAAGATTACTCATCATTGTTTTACTTTCTCAGTGCGCAAAAGAAAAATAACGTAAATCTGCGCGTTGGTGTTTGTAGGACTTATTTAACCTCTGGAGGATGAACGCGCAGAGTTGGGTTTATTGTGGTCAGATGAGAGCAGTGACATTCAAACCCCCCGGCTGGGGACAGTATGAGCCTCGTGTGAACTTTATAACAGAAGTTAGACTTTAGCACTGTGGGAGCATTCAGCCGTTCAAGTTACACCTCGACTGACCTCCTGCCTCCTGTTATGGCCGACGACGCACTGACATACCCCACTACTTCTGCGTTAATACTATAACATTAGTTTTCGGCCTAAATTACATCAATTAACTAGTTGGATTTCTGTATTGTTATAAAAAGAATGGATGCAAGTGACATGCTCGTAATGTTAGTTGCAACATTAATAAACGGCGAAGACGCGGAGAGTTAGAAAAGAGAGGAGCCGTCTTTGGCTATTGCACCGCCAGAGACAGGGCGCCTACCCCAATTTATGCTGTTTCCTGATTGGATGGAGTGAAATAGCTCCGTCATTCTGTTCTAAAATCGCATTTGGAGATTTAACATTTGCAACTCCGGGCTACGGCTTCAGGCGCTCTGTAACTAACCAGATCGCACCGCTGCAATTTTCTCTGCGACGTTCTAAAACCGTTTTGTCACGTTGCGAATCATTGATCTGAACTGGCCTTTACAGTCTTTCTAAACGACCGCCTCGGACACTGCTGATCCAGATTCATAGGAGACAGGTGGTAGAGGGTACATTTAAATGAGCAGTTGAGCAGTCACCAAGGTTGATAGATAGATTGCACCTCCAAATAGATGCTATAGGTACCTAGAAACAGACCCTAATGGTACTTGAAATAGATGTAATAATAGTTAAACTCGGGTCCCACATGTTCACCATAAAGATTTGGGCACCATTTGAATGGCAGCTAGCAGTGTGAAGCATTAGAAGTGAGAATGTACCTGTAATCCAGACCAACTGCAGGGTGTGTACCTGAAAGCAACAGGCTTATGAGTGTCTGAAAGTACAGTGGAAATCTACTTTAACATTTTACCGCAGAGAGTGCAGACATCTCTTGTCTACCCTCTGTAGTATCACCAGCCAAACAAGGAATTCAAGTTTACAGCCCACGACCATCCCTGCAGATATTTAGAGCTCAAAAATCCATCAAGTTTTTATTTAGTTTGTCTTTTCTTTTCAGCCTCAACCTTGTGTTTCATCTCTGTCTCCATCTCCTCTCTCTCTCTCTCTTTCTCACATGCAGACACACACACACACATCACACAGTGACACATTCACACATCACTCCAGCCTGCAGGCCTGAAGTCAAAGTGTGGCAAACAGCTGTCAGCGCGTTTGATTTGAATCCGCTAATGGAGCGACGAGTGCCGGCCGGCGTCCACGAGCCGACCACTGCTTCACCCTCTTACACACACACACACGCGCACACACATGCACACACGTCACCTCCAGCCTCCAAGGCAGCCATGTTATCCAAACATCCATATGCATCACTCTCTTCCTGTTTGGCTCTCTTGTTTTCTTTCCCTCCTTCGCTCCTTTGCAGCTTCAGTCGTGCAGAAAGAGGAAAAGAAGTGTGTCAGTTTGGCTTGGAACGCTCGGTGTAAATTCCAACCAAGAAGTCGGTTGTAGCTAAGTCGAACGTAAGCGATAAGACCTATTCGTTTTTACACCCAGCTGGTGCGCTCGGCTCCTGTAGAGCAAATCAGCTTGTTTCTACACGTTCTCCAGGAAAGAACACGTCCATCTTGTACTTTTTCTTCCTCAGAAGAGTTCAGAGTGTTTGCACTGAGCTTGGTAAAAGGCCTACTTTACAACCTGGTCCTGGAAAAATGTGCTGGTAAAATGTTATTTGGTGCCCTCGGAGAACTGTTCTAAAAGTCCATGTAACTTAAAAATGCACCGGTCTTATGATGGGTGTCCACATGGACGCCCCGTTCCTGTCCGACACATGCTGCAGCTGAGGGGGGAGCTCTTTGATTAATTCAGACAGGAACGAAAACGAAACCTTTCGATCAACTTCCTGTCCGATCACGGATTACTTTTTCTTTTAGGTTTTGTGACTGTTACCGTTTGTTTTACCGTGGATTTGAGTCTGACTCTCTAAACTTACACCTGCTCCATCCTAGGCGTAAAACATACACCCGGGTGCAACACAAACAGGGCTTAAGTCTTGCTGGTGCACAGGACGTTATTTAAAGTCCGTCGTAACTTTCAGCTCTAAGTCGGACGTAAGGTTACGCCCAGGCGTACGCCCAGCTGGTGCACTCGGCTCCAAGTCTGTTATAGCCTGAACATTGAATTTGACGGGGCCTAAGAAGTAAGATTCGGTTATTAGATATTTTCTGAAGCCTAAGCAAAGACACTAGTGTGTTGGCAGCCAGCTCAACAGCTCTTACGTGTTATCTTATGTGTTATTTCTGGGTCAGAAATCAAACCCAGAGGACAAAATCACAGGAAACACGAACCAATCTAGCGGCTGTACGTCTGGAAGATGCAGAAACAAATTGCGTCGGTGGTTTCTGCTCCATCGGGCGCCTGCTGGTTCATTCATGTTGTCTGTTTTTGTTTCCGTCTCTCCCTCCCTCCCTCCCTCGTTCTCTACGTCCACACTTAACATGTTCTGTCTTTTTTTTTCTGGCTTTGAGGCTGAAAGACAAACTGAAATGCACTCAGAGACCCCGACACACATTCCCGACGAAGTGCAGAAATGTGTTTGGGGTTGAATTGCTATTAACGTGTTTTTTCCCACCAGTCAATATTCTTTTGTACTGACTGTCATTCACAATGACAGCTGTCCTCCCATGTGTGTGTGCGTGTGTGTGTGTGTGTGTGTGTGTGCAGTCATTGACAGCAGCAGCGCAGTGTGGAAACTTGCCCGTAGCAACATTACGACAGCCATTGACAGTTCTTTTAACAGAAGAACTATTGAAGTGACTCGGCTCGTTTAGTGGCCACGGGTCAATTTGCTCAATTTGTCGAGCGGAGATCACGCTGAGAAACCGACCTGAAGGAAGGAGCCCACATCACTTCCACTCCAACATTGATTTGTCTGAAGTTTAAAAGACAATTTGATAAAAGAAGGTCCGTTTGTCGGATCTGTTGTGATGTGTCAGTGGAGGCGAGGCGGCTGGGGGGTCGAGCTCTGATGCTTGTTGTCTGTTTTGGACTGAGTGAAAGAAATAGATTGGTACATTTATTTAAATATGCAGAAAATATTAAGACTTTCTTCTGTCTTAATTACATGAAAACAGACCTGCAGGCGGCTGGAATTCAATACCCACAAATATACAAATGCTAAGAGAATGCTAAGCTAACCTTAGCCGAGATTAACCGATCCAAACTTAACTAGATGACATCCAAAGCTAACACGTGTCTCCTGTCTGCCTCCAGATTACCTACAAGGCCCTGAGCTCGCTGGACCCCAGCGCTGACCTGACCACCCAGAGAGGACGGGTGTTCAAGCTGAGGAATGAGACCCTGCACCTGTTTGTGGGTCTCTACCCGGGGACCACCTACTTCTTCACCCTCAAAGCCTCCACCAACAAGGGCTTCGGCCCGCCCGTCACCACCCGCATCAGCACCAAGATAGCCGGTAAGAACTACCCGTCATCCGGTGACATTTGTTTGGTATTTTCTCTTTTATTACACATTGCGGGACATCCATTCCTATTATTAAATCAACAGCAGGTAAAGACGGAGACATTAAAGACTTCTGTGGATGCTCCAGTCAGTGTTTGTTTGCGTCTGTGTCTGTCTGAGTGAATGTTTCGCCTCCCTTTGGAACCCTCTGTATATGTCAGCCGCCTCTCTTCGTAGAAAATGTCAGACGGCACAAAAAAAAAGAGAAAACATTTTTATGCAGAACGGTAAAATGTCCTCATATGTTAATGCATCTTTTTATTCCATCTTGTGAGGGGTGTTCTTTGTTGTCTAAATGACACTGACTGATGCTAAATAAAACTCCATCACTTCTCCTCTCTTTAAATGCCACTTTGTCCTTTATATCTCCGCCTCACCCGTTCTGTCCCTCTGCTGTGTCCCGTTCCTCTCTCAACGTCTCAATCACTTTCTGTCCTCCACCTTTTCTCTCCTCTCCAATAATCACTTCCCAAACTGCTCGATTGTCTTTCCACAGGATGTTGTTATTTCTGTTTCTCCATTACTGAGGTTGTGACCTTCAGCTGTGGAGACGGTAACTGTAGCTCTGAACAGAAAGTGCAGAAGTTCTTATAGCTTCGACTTTAAATTGAGGGGACACTGAACGACTGCTGCACTGTTGTTCCATCATTAACGTGATCGTGGCAACACGTTCTCACTCCTAACTTTTCACGTGCAGCTGCTTGGTCAGTTCCTACACTACCAAATATGACAATCTAGGTACCCCTTAAGGATCAAGTTAGCATGTGCAGGGCTCCGCAGTTAAGTTCCCAACATCAGGTGACGTTTTCAAAATAAAAGCTGTCAAATTAGCGATAACAATTAGATATGGGTCATCATTTCCAAATCTTCGAAAAGTCATTAATTTATAAAAAATCTTATCAAAGTTCATGTGACTAATATCTCACCTGGTCGTTATGCGTTACTACCATTGGACAGACGTAGCGCATCTGAAAGCTGTTTGCAAACCGCCATTAAACAACAAAAGAAGAAGAAAGCATTTGCGCCATGTGAGATTCAGAACTGGTCTTCGAGTAGTGGTCGAACAGTTCTCAGTAAATACCGAATGCTACTTTTGCTTGAAATGTCCATCCCTAAATATGGAGGACAAGAGCAAACACTTTAAAGGCCCAAAAGATTTCCAGGGAGGAACAAGTGGGGAGAAACAAAGTTGACGTTTCTCCTAATAAACATCTTTTTGGTCAACACACTTGTTGACCACGAGGAACACCGAGGGAGACTGTCGAAAGAAAGCGAAGGACTCAGAGAAAACCAATAAGCAACACCTGGTCAGACTTTCAAAATAAAGCTGTCAGGTTAGCGATAATAAACAAACAACTTTAGCACAGACTAACATAACTAAGCTTGATCAGAAACATATACAAGGTTATGAGTTTGGACATGCAACAAGAATTGATTTTGACTTACAACAGAAGTTTATTTAAGACAAAATATACGTTATTTCTGGTTGCCAAAGTTCCAGGATGTGAATAAAACCAATACCTGAGCCGTATTGTATCAATACAACGGCCTGCACATTGAAATTCTGAGTCCCGACATAGTTAAGTGCTGATTAAGCGACAGAACACTTCAGTCTGAATGTGTCATCAGCGTGTTATCACAGCGTCCTGTCTGTCAACACCTACAGTGATTTTTAGCACGACCTTTTCCTCTCAGCCTCCGTCCCTCCATCGGCCTTTTAAATCTTAGCAACATGTTGCTCCGACAGAAAAAAGACTGCACTTCCACACATAACAGAGACGTCTCCCTCCAAATGTCACGCCAACCCCAATCTTCATTACCTCGTCCAGGGAGCAGAGGACGGAGGGATTTAAATGAAATGCTGCAGACAGATAGAGATGGATGGACAAAGGAGGAGGGGCTGGACGTGTGGTAATAACTAAATGCCAAACTAATCAGGGGAGGAAGTGTTGATGTTTTACACAGATTGACACTGATGCTGCACCTCCGATATGAGGGCATGACAGGTGCAAAATTAATACCTGACTGTAATGGAAGGTATGTGAAGCCTTTCAGCAGATAAGATCACTGCTGTCAGGATGTGATACAATGATGACAACACAATGTAACCAAAAGAGACAGAACAGTGTTGATTTAATTTGTCTCTAAAGACTTACATTATATATTTTTCTTTGGCATGGAGATGGGAAGTAGTTCCTCCTTTATGTTACAATCATTAAAAAGAACAAGATACAGTGTTTGTCTTTGAGTTAAAGTCATATTTCCAAGTAAATCAGCCTAAAATGTGTAAACTGTCTGGCTGTTCTTATTCCAACTAGAGTTTTTATAATAGCTACACTTTGTCGCGTCTCATACAAAGACCTTTAGCATCTGAGACTTTTAAGAAACTCCAACATAAAGCCATCAACGGCAAATTGTAGACAAAATAAAGAGCGATTACGTCCACTTGGTGTCGAGGTAAGAGTTCAACTCCCAGTCTGAGACGTAAAGTAAAGTTATACGACCTCATGCTTCGGTTTCTAAACCTAAACAAGTGATATGTGGGCCGAAATCAAATAGAGTAGACCGTGAAATATTTGTTAGAACAGAAGAAAACTGACCGTAAAATATACACTAATGCTACCTTGAAAAAAGACGCTACAAAGACGCTACGATACTATGACCTGGGGTGAGAATGCCTTTTATATTCGTAGAATCACCGCCAAACTTTCTAAAATATATCATACGAACTGTTGAAGAAGGATACTTAAAGATGTTACATGTTGTATAATGAGAATTAGCATATGAATTTTGGAAATGGCCCTTTGACAATATCCCCATTTTCCACATTGAAACCCCTGACGATATTGAGGAGTACTTGTTTAGATGAGGAACATGGCGGAGGAAGGAGCCGGATGGGCATGTGACTCAATAAAACAATCCTTCCTCAGAGTGCCTGGTTTATATAACTCTGTTTCCTGTTTTTTTCCCCCCATAAGCCCCCATGATGCCCGAGTACGAGTCTGAGGCGCCGCTGAACGAGACGGAGACCACCATCACCATCCTGCTGAAGCCCGCCCAGTCACGTGGAGCACCTATCAGGTAATTTCTATCCAACATCTCCTTCACTTTTCTCCCTTAAAATGTTTCCCCCTTCACCGCCTCGTTCTTCACTCTCCTTTTTCATCCACTTCCACATCCTCTCGCTTCTTCCTTAAGGGTCTCTTTAAAACCATTAAAGTCACTCACACATGTAAGTCCAATTTGTATGCAAAGGAACTCAGAGAAAGGGAACTCATTTGTATGAATTCAGAATTGAACCGTTTCTACATTAGTCACTTGTAGCTTTTTAGCTGCTGACTTATGGAGATGCAGCTCCAAGCAGGTCTAAATTACTAATAGGTGCAAAAAGTTTTGGGATTTTTCAGACAGATGTGATGCGTCTGACAACATTACAGAAAGGATCCCTACAGAGATAGACCTTTAAACATCGCTCTCTTCAGAGGCACCAGACTCCATTCACAAAACCTGTAATTTTACCTCACAGAAGACGAGAGTTGCTGGTCTACTTATGCCTTAATTAGTAAGTCTGCTTCTATTGTTGTGTTACTTTTGTGTTTGAAGGGGTTAACTCAGATCCAACTCAACAAAATTACATAAACAAACTAACCGATTGAGCCGCCAGAGGATCGGCAGCCCCACTGACAAAATTACTGTTTTTGTGAATAGAGTCTGGTGTGTTTGAAGAGAGCGATGTATAGTCTGTTTGTGGTTAAAACAATCATCTTCCTCTGTAACAAAAAGGTCTATCTCTGTTGGGATCCTTTCTGTAATGTTGTCAGACACTTAGAAGAACAATCTGAGCCTGTCAGTGGAAACAACAAGAACTTTTAGCGGACGCACATTGATTCATCAAGGATTATGTTGCAGCCATTACAGCCTGCTTCACTGCTGCAGGCTGCACGCATTGACTGGAGACATTCCAAAACTTTTTGCACCTATAACTCATTTGACACATAAAGAATAAGGTTAAAAATGAGGGTAGAAATGTTATAAACACACTCAAGTTTCGTCCCGTCCTCAGCCCGCTGCGCTCACTGCCTTTATTTTCAAATGGACACAGCTAATTTATTCTTCATCCTTTTCTCATTTTTTCAGCCGGCGCGTTTTTTAATTAAAAGTTCCCTTTGAACATGTGATCTCATCCATTTAATTGGTGTAGGGGAGAACATTATTCTGCGGTTGCCTTTAGGGAAATACAGCCTCGACAAGCGTGCGTGGAGAATATATATCACTTCAATTTGGACTCTGGGAAATGGATTTGTGAAATGTGAGCGTGGGTCAGTGCTTTAGCGTTAATTTCTGTAAATCCAATACCGTGTCTCGCCATTTGTCACCCACATGTGGCAAATATATCTCTATGAATTAGTCTGCTCTGCAATCACTAAAACATTATGTGTTTATCAAACGAGATAAGCCCCTCTGTGTGCTTATTCTGTGTGTGTTATACAAGTCTTGCATGTTTTAAGCACCAGCAGATGTACGTGGGGTGGCAGGGAGAAAAAAAGGAATAAAAAGCATCTGTTGGTTAATGTGCTGATAATGTTTTTACAGGACTTGTGCTGTTTGGGTTTTTAGTCACTCCGAGGAGATCAGAGCATCTCAAGTTTGGGAGCTTAGATGAGGATGTTTACCGAAATGGCTGTGCTGAGAGGAGCAGCTGTTCAAGCACTCAACATTTACATACATGCATACACATGTGCATGCAGGAACACACGCTGAAAGAGGCAGCTAATGTGGTCGCAAACACGTGTTTACTCTCGAAAAGTGCGCACGTCCACACTCAAGCAAAATCTGTTTTTGTCAAGTAGGTTTACACATACGGGAATGACTTGTTTTGGTGCAAATCAATACATAATTATAATTAATTGATGATATTAATTTGTATCAGTCAAGATGCTCATATTTCTAACCACATATTGCATTAATGGGGCCCATGCAGTCTTACTTTATACCCTAAAGGGAAGTTCAAGCTGTCAAACCGCCCTCTGACAAAGTACAAATCTACAGATGCTCTAATTTCCCCCCCAAAAAACATCCTCTCTTTCCAAATGTCCTCAAGAAACTTAAAGAGATGCCTCAATGTCCAAAACTCCAAACCTTCCTTACAAAACGAGAGAAGTTCAGCAACACTTGAGCTGAAGGAGACACGCCGGGGAGCACTCATCGGGTAACCTGTTAAGTCCAAACACACAGACACACACACGATTCCCTGTTCACCCCTTGAACTCGGCCTCTGCTTCCTTTCTTGTGCAGACTCCGACCGTTAGTTTGAAATGGATATTTCCAGAGAAAGACAGAAACAAAAAAAGAAAAAGAGACACATAGAGAGAAAGACTCATCTTTGGTCATCAGCAATTATCTTTTATGAAAGCTGCCAAACGGGAGCGGGGATAATTGGCCGCGGCCCCCTTCACAGAAACATACATTTCCCTAATTGCGGATAATTGTGAAGTGAGTTCTTGGCGTGGAGGATGGAGGTAATTGCGGCGGGCCGCTGCGTTTGTCCTGACCGCTAAAGGAGCCCTCAGCCATTCATAGAGCCTCTCAGAGAGACAAATGGAAGCACACACACAAACTAAGACAAGGTAGGATTAAGTATACACACCGGTTAGAACACAGAGATCTAACCCTCATACCTCTTCAAACACACATTCACAGATGCACACACACATTTATTTCTCACTTTAATTCATACTTTGCTCCTGAGTCAGCACAGGAAACGGTCTGCCAGCTTCTGGGTCAGAACGTTCCCTGAAGTTTGCATCCAGAGAGGAGAAAAAAGTGACCCTTGGAATGAATTCCTTTCCTTTTAAAGGATAGTCGGCAATTTTCAGAGAATTCTTTTAGCGCTCTTCTGCTAATGCTTTAATTGGTTAAATGGATATGAAGCACTCTGGAAATTAAAGTTTTTAATAGCAGGTGGTCCGCAGTGATTGAATAATGAGGTAAGTGTAATCGTCTGAAACAAATCACAGATTTAGTTGAATTATTCTAAATTTAATCTGATGAAAACAGAACTTGTTGGAAGTTGTTGTTTGCATAATCCAGTTTAGATGAAATCAAAACTGTAACAAGCAAAAAACAAAATAATTTGAGTAATTATCCTCCCAAACCAAAACGAAGAAAGCAAAATTAAACTGAGCTCTTTCCAGTCCAAGCTGGACTCCATCCATTTGGTAGAAAGCTTCACACCAGCAGGGTTTTTAAACAGCCCCAATTAATGTCGCTTTATTTGTCTTTCCAGCTCCTACCAGCTTGTTGTGAAGGAGGAGCGCAAGTCGAAGACCCGCCGCGCTGCGTCCGAAGCTCCCGAGTGTTTCTCCGCTCCCGTCAGCTTCCGAAACGCCTCCAGCCTGGACTCCTCTTACTACATCGCCGCCGAGCTGCCGCCGTCCAGCCTCACGGTCGTGCAGCCTTTCACGGTGGGGGACAACAAGAGCTACGGCGGCTTCTGGAATCCTCCGCTGTCTCCGGCAAAGAGCTACATCATTTACTACCAGGCCATGAGCAGAGCCAATGGGGTGAGTGTCAACACTCCAAAAGTACATGTGAAACCGGCTGAGATAGTTTTTGCAAAGTCACTTTTAGCATATTGCTACAACTAAGTTTTATCCTTTTCATGCCAAAAAAGTGGCGAAGGAAATTCAGGATTTCCTTACTCACTTAAATAAAGAACATTTTGGACTTTGGTTACCAGAATGCGCTCATCTTCTTCTTATAAGCATACTTTTTGTAGCATGTGTATTGCACTCAGAACAAAGGAAGATCTATTGCACACTAACCTGGGAACCATGTAAGTCTTAGCTTAAGGAGAAGCTCAAAAGCTTAGACGGGGGATGTCCTGGCCTCCTTTTGCTCCATTTATGAGCAGGCATTTTAGGGCTCCTAAAACAGATAATACCAGAGTTTTCAAATTAAAGATGGTTCAGCGGCCTTTCCAAAAGTGCGTTTCAGTGTGGACGGGCAGAAACTGAGAGACACCTACATGGGCTCGCTGATTGGGTCCTTACTTGCCCCTTCCTGATTTGTCACACCCCTAACATGTGATATTTTTGCTAGCTGCATTATCAGCCCTACCTAGAACTCTCCCGCTTGTGGCCTGTGTCAGTTGTGCTTGTTTTAGCAACACGCCCATGCCCTGTGTACGTATGCTCAAATGTGTTAATATGTAGGAGCAGCACTAAAATGCTGGTCGTCTGAACGGGGATGGCAGCAGTGTGGATGTAGACGTAGCATTAGCGCTTTAGGTGAGGTTAAAGTCGCGCAGGAGCAGTTTGAATGACCCTCCGAGGCTCCGGCTCCAGTAATGTGTCTATTATTATCAGCAAAAAGTCAAAACAGGAAAGGACTCTGGGAATCTTCAGTCCCAGAATGCATCTGTCTGTGTGCTTCCCTTCTTTCCTGGCAATGAGACCGTCTGCAAATATAACAACACCCCCCGACACACACACACACACACACACACCTCCCTGCTTCTCATTCACAACTTGAACTTAGCTTTTGAATTTCCATAATACTCTGAACCCTGCGAGGGTTGTTTTAATTTTCCACTGCCGTAACCACGGTAACTCAGTTTTGGCGAGCGGGGCCGGGCAAGCTGGCTGCTGCCGTGATGTAATATCCTCCTCCAGAAGGCAGATTTCCCACAATGCACTCACACGGATAGAGACCGAGCGCGAGTGGGTGTGAGTGAGGGGGATTCTTGCATGATTGAGCGAGCGTGCGTGCGTACGTGTGAGCTGCTGAGTTTAAAAACGCGTGTGCTCCTGCAGTTGTGTGTACGCACGTGCTTTGTGGATGTGCAGACCCTAAATCCGGTCACATAAGAATTCCTTATTTGATTGGATCTCAGTCAATCCAATCAGAGGGAGGTTTGTTCGGGTCATGGATTTGGGGCATTGTGGGGGTTTTGTTGGGGAAGTTGGAGGCAAAAAGTGAACAGTAAAGAGAGCTGGCCTGTGTAGCCACCATAACCCTGATGATTTGATAAGGAAGTCAGCCATGAAAAGGCTGCACATTCATCAAACTCATGGATTTCTGCCATCCAATAACTGTTTTAGGAAATAATAATTGTTTTTCTAACTTCCCAGTTTTTGAAACTCGCTGAGTGATTTACTAGTTTGATTTTCTCCTTTAAGAAAGAAATGTTTTTGTTTAGAACACAGGATGAATTCATAAGTACACAGATGTGTTGGATAGCAAGGTTGGGAGATTTACAGTTTAACACGTCTTCCAAAAAAAACAACACAATACAACTTTGGTCAACTGATCTAATCTGATTCTGCTACATAACTCGACTGTGCCGTCCAATCCTGCTCCGCTCAGTATGGTCTGCTTCAACCCTGATCTGATGGTGGAAAGTCCTGCTAAAGGTCGCCTTGTAGGTTTGTATTACACGCTGTGGGGTCTACAGAGTATTGGGATTTGACGACTAATGCCTGGCCCACACTAGAAGATTCACATTTTCAAATCTTAACAGATGATGAAAATGTGAGAGACCCTGCGCATGACGATATATAATCATAGATTTTACAGTTTTGCTCCTGTAGTGTGTGCCGTCTACACGTCCCCGTGGAAACAGAGTTTCTAAAAGTCTTCACCCTGGCCGGAGTTTTACGAAAGATCCGTTTCAGTGACCTAAAACGGCGTTTGTGTGTGTGGACGAAAGGTCAAAATGCAGAAAAAAAAGGTTTTGTAGACATGGCCTAAGACTGAGCCCAGACACCCTGCAGAGGAAACTCATTTCGGCCGCTTGTATCCGCAACCTCATTCTTTCAGTCACTACCCAAAGCTCATGACTGTAGGCGAGGGTTGGCACGCAGATTGACTGGTAAATCGAGAGCTTTGCCTTCAGGCTCAGCTCCCTCTTCACCAAAACGGTCCGGTACAACGCCCGCATTACTGCTGATTCTGCACCAAACCCTCTGTAAATCTCACAATCTATTTTACCATCAATGTGAACACGACCCAGAGATACTTAAACTCCTTCACTTGACCCTCCCCACCTGGAGGGAGCAATCCAGCTTGTTCTGGCAGGGAGCGATGGCCTCAGACTTAGACTTGTAGGTGCTGACTTTCATCCCAATCGCTTCACACTCCGCTACAAAGAACCCCAATGCTTGAAAATGACTTAATTACCGATCTTAATATTTGCTTGTCAAGGTTTAAATCCATGTTGACTGTGTGAAGTAGATTTGATGCAAACTGTGTCAAGGTGAGACACCTTTGGAAGAAAGCTGGGTGTATATATATATAACGCTGCCTCTAAAAGGCCATCCTCTCTAAAAGAGGTGAAAAAAACCACAAGGCCAAAGCGTACTTTCTCTACAAAGGACAGTCTTTCTGTCTTTTCCTGCTCACTTTACAGGAAAATCAAGGGTCAGGGTCAGGGTCAGATATTCAACAGCTGGTTTGATTGTCAACCTGGTTGAAAGCGACATTTCCTTTCACACAGAGCGATTATAAAGGTTTAGCATCAGTTCTTGCTTTATGGTTTGAAAGACGCTCTGGCTAAAGAGAACCGGCCTGAGCATCTATAGAGGCCAGCTGACTCTGAAAAGACCGCAGAGCTTCGTCTGTGCACAAAGACAAATGTCAGCATTTGAATAATTCATGCTCTAAATTCAATCTCTTCATTATATACTGTCGCAGGGAGGATATGTGGAAGTGATATTTTGTCAATCAAGGATTTAAGTTATCTGCGCTGCTCACAAAGTCCTGTAATTTGTTTAATTTCTCTGCTGTCAGTCACTCTGTGAGTAGGTGTCACACGTTGGATGTCTCATGTATTGGAGCGAAGCTGCTCATTTACATTTTAGAGGACTTGGCTGGTTTGTTGTAGTTTGATCCCATGGATGAAAGTCTCTTCCTCATTCTCCGCCTGTCTTGGATAATCCGTCTATTTTTTTTCTTTTCCCCCCTCTGAGCTCCACCTGTCCATCAAGGGAAGCGTCTTTCCTCCCTCTTTCTCTTTCATTTTCAGTCGCTTTCTTTCTCTTGAGAACATTTAGAAGAAACTGTTCTCTCGATCCACCCACTCTGCGTCTCTTTACTGCTCGCTGCTGTTTCCTCTGTCTCTCTAATAGGAAGAAAAATACATCCCACTTCATTTTTTCTCTAAATTATGTCATCCTTTGTTTTTCCCTTTTTCCCATTCTGTGTTTCTTCAATCTTCCCCTCCCACTCTTTCCTTCTCCAGCCCCCCCCATCTTCATCCAAGCAATGCATGCTTCTTTCACTCCTTTATCCTACACCTTCTCTTCCATCCACCCTCATTCTCTTTAGTCGACCTTTTCTTTGTGACTCTTCAGTTTGCAGTCTCTTTTAACCTCCCACCTTGTCTATTTTGCTCTCCTCCCTCTTTTTCTTCTTCTTTCCAATCATTCTCATCTTATCTTTCTCTTTCTTTCCTTTTCTTTCTTTCTTCCTTTCATCCCTCTTTGTCCTTAATGTGTTGTCTTTGCCCCCAGTTCTTCCTATAGCCTCTCCTCACTCCCAACCTGTCAAATACCGAAGCTTGGTCAGTGGCTCATTGCCTCAGTATATGACCCTGTAGGTACCCTTGTAGCATCATTTCTGAACGCCTGGGTTGGCGGTTGGGGTCAATGAATGGGCCAAACAAACATGAAGAATTAATCTAAAAAAACAAGCTTTCCTACTGGTCAAAAAACCTGCCATCACGTTTCATCAAGTTTTTGCTTAATGGTAAAGTCTTCAATCGGCATTCAGACCCGGGTCAAATGACTCTGCAGTAGACCCGGGTAATTATCGCCTTGGCTCCGATCATCATTGATGGGAACACAAAACCCGGGTCGACACGCTAAACTCTGCCCTCTTTCCGGCGCAATGCTATGCTCCGTCGGTAACTTCTGTGACTCTATTGTTACACATTTGTCGGCGCCAAGTTTGATACACAGACTGTTACTGACTCTGTCTCCGGCGCATTGATGACGTCAGGCGGTGACGCAGCAGAAAAGAGACCGAAAGGAGTATACTCCACTGGTGGTGGGTAAAGAAGTCGGTTTTCTCGGGTCTAAAAACACGGCGTCAACGTGCTAAATTTAGGTAGGAAAGGGGTATGACCTCTGTAAGGTTAAAGTCTTACCTGACATTGCATAATGTTATTGCTAACTGGACTTCAGAGCCCTGCATCTGCAAAAATTGGGCCACTGACACTTTTTCAAACTCTGCACTCCTTTTCCCTTTCCCTTCCTTTTCCTGCTTTTCCTTTAACAAGTCTCCATCTCACTCTCTCCCTCCCTCTCTCTCCCCCTCTGGGGTGACATCGGTCTTATGCCAGTCTCTTGTCTCCCATCATTGTGCCAATTAGTCGACGCTTTGCACATTAAAACTGCTCACCAACGGCAATCTTGATTCCTCCCTCAGTGTCATGTGATGCCGCACGCACACACACACACACACACACACACACACACACACACACACACACACACACACACACATTAAAGGCAAGCACACACACAGACAAGACTTAAGTGCCCTGGGGCTGTAAGTAAGAGAAGTAAGAGCAAGACTGATGGGGGACTTAGGGATGAGGAACGACAGAGAGAGAGGGAATAAAAGTCTAAAAAAGAGTGAAAGAGATATAAAGAAGATGTAATACTGGAGGCAATGATGGACGCCGTCAGGGCTAAAGAGGGACTGTGGGAGAGGAGAGAGGAAGATTTGGAGAACACGGTTTGCAGAGTGACACAAACCCAGGAAAGGAAAGATTACAGTGGATAAAGAAACAGGGTTAATGCTGCAGAATACAACATTTTAGAGAGGAACGTCCCTTCCTGTTTCACTGGTACAAAGCCGCAGGCCTGCAGAGCATTGCATTCATATAATGTAATACACAGCTGCAATTATAGTCCGATCTTTTCATGTCCTAATGATGGAGCCGTGATACCATAAGCCTTTATTTACACATTTACGCAGTGTGTGATTTCCTGCCAGATATGCAGCTGCAGCTGTGTTGTTCAGTCTGAATTATTGTGTTTAACGTATTTATGTAATATTATAGTTTGCTCTGAGTTTGCTTATCATGCTGCTTTGCTGCCAGTGGACTTGTAAATGGACTGTACTTTTCTAGTCTTTGCGACCGCTCAGAGCTGCTTTTACACTACATGTCACACACACAGTCACACACTGATGGCAGAGGCTGCTACGCAAAGTGCCCAACTGTCAATCAGTCATTACATTCATACATGACGGCTATGCCGCCGGGAGCAATTTGGGGTTCTTCACTTCGACATGTAGACTCAGGGAGCTCCGGGTCGAACCTCCGACCTTCCGATTGAAAGAGAACCGACTCTACCACTGAGCCACAGCCGCCCCACTTGTCTTTGTGTGGGTTAGTGATGCAAGACACAGACCTTTGGTCCTTTTAAAGAATGGTTTCCCCACTTTGGTGCAGAGAAATCAGCCTGCATCGAGCCCTGACTTCTAACCTCACCCGACACCTCAGGGATGAGCTGGAGCGCTGACTGCTTGCCGGGCCTCTTCACCCGGAATGATTGGGAGCAAATCTCTGCAGCCAGGTTCTAGATACATATGTCGACATACTCTGAACCTCCATCAGTCTACCTTTGTCTTGCATGCTGTAGCGAGCGTGTCCTTATGAGGCAAAGAAGGCAAACTGGGGATATGAGAGGGAGAGTGACGGGTTAAAAGAGGTATAAAGTGGAGGAAACTAAAGCAAAAACAAGGTTGACTTGGCTTTTCAAAACACGCGGACACAGTTGCAGGGAGCAATCGCTTACACACTCAAGGTAGATAAAAGCATCAGTTAAATGGATAAAATACAGGATGTGAAATTCAGGGATGAAGAGGCAGACGGACAAGGAAGCTGGGAGATTGAAGGAGGAGGCCAAAAAGACACAGACAAGTGCAAAAAAAGGGAAGTGATGAGAAAAGTGAGTTTAGAGAAAAGGTAGAATTTGTCGGAGGAGAAACACAGAGGAGGAGGAGGAGGAGGAGAAATGGGGCGAGAAATGGCATGAAACAAAAGGAAGCGAAGGCACACTAGGAAAAAAAAAACATGCCCTCCTGCACTGTGCAAAATGCATCCACACACCTTTTTTTGACAAGTAAAAAGCCTCGGGGGTTGGCCAAGGTACTCTGACAATCAACGTCATTCACACACGCACACACACACGTGTAGCCTCAGGGTGCAGATTTTAGAGGTTTTACAGGAGAATTCACTCAAAGGTCCCTTCTAGTACTGCTCAGACTGATAGAAGCAACATTAAATCATATATGCAATAATAACAACAGGCCAAAAGAAACAGTGAATTACACCTGAGTTTAAGATGATTGCCCATAAAGGAGAGAGTTTTCTTTAACTGAATAATATCATTTTAAACATTATTAATTACTATTTTAAACATGAGTGGAGTCGACACTTCACCATCGGCCTACAAGGTCTAATACCTGACGGAAACATTAACCACCTACGTCAGCATCCAGGGCTCGTTCTGCCTTCAGAGCTGCACAGCCAAAGTCCCTGCACATGCTCAGTCTTCTTTATTCTTCTTCTGTGGGGAATGTTTCTGCTCTCTTTACGATGTCTCTGAACCTTCTTGTTAACATCACACAGCCCATAAAGCACCGTGTTCAGTGTTGCCAGACTAAAAATACAGTCCTATCGTACTGCTGCTTTAAAATGATCGTATTTTACCAAAAACTATCGTACATATGTTATTACCCTTCAAAATAAAAGCACCATATCTACACTGGTTAGTGAAGAGAAGCCTCAGAGCGCCCCACTGTGTGCACATTCACTTGACAACTTGGTGCAGAGAGAGCCAGCGGGTCTGTGATGGAAGTTTATGAGGCTCAACATGACAGAACTCCTGAAACTCTAAGCTGTGTCACACGCTCGGTGCCGTTTTTGAAATAGCCGGGGAAGCTGCTTCTGAGCCGCGCTCGTGCAGAGATCCTATGAGTGACAGATGCATCACTGAACTGTTAAAGTGGGTATCTTTGAAAGTGCGTACATTTGGGAGTTATTGATCGTACATCGTACAGAGGGCAAAATTATCGTACAAATACGATAGTTATCGTACATCTGGCGACATTGACTGTGTTTATGATTTTTGTAATTTTATGAAATGATGTCTTCAATTTTTATATTTCCAACATGAACAAATACCAAGGTCCACACAGTTGAAGCCTGAAGGTCCGCTGTTGGTGGTATACAAATATATGTGTGTGTGCGCGTGTGTTTGTGTGTGTGGGTCAAGAGTTTTTGGTAGCAGAATGAGCCGTTAGCAAAATCGAAGTTTTTGAAAAACAGATATATTGAGGAAGAAGACTGTAAGAAAAAGTTCCAGAATAAACTTCCTGTGCTGCTGGAGAACCCCTTCAGCCAATCACAGCATCCAGAAGTCAAACAGGAACACACATGGTTGGAAATCCTGCCCGTCAGTCTGAACACTGACCCATCCAACTCCCTGAGAAAGTCGGAGAGATGGATGGATGGATACGTGTGTAGAGAGAGAGAGAGAGAGGGCTCACCCACACAGCAGCTGCATCTCCAGTACACACTTAGTATTCTGCTCAGGCTCCACAAAGTTAGCTACTACACACAGACAAACACACACACTGTGTCTCCAGTGTCTGCACCGTAAACAGCTCCCCCCTCCACCTCGTCTCGCAGCCTCTCTGGATAGAGGCAGGGCAATAAATTGGCCTTACATTTATTAACTTTGCTTCTTGCAGCCTCCTGAGGTTTAGCCCATTAGCATGAGCGAAGACGAGGCAGCGCTTCTATTCAGAGCGACTGTGAATCCAGAGCAGCCCGCTCTCTAAATGCAGCGTAAATAGGAACGATGGGGCCAATATCTTCAGACACAAGTCACTGGTGCTCGGGGAACGGATCTTATTCCCATGGCGACTATTTGTTGGAGATACACCGCACTTAGGATGGGGAGCTCTCTGCTTATGAGAGGCAAAACTAAGATGGATTTGAGTGGAGAGTGCGATAAGAACTTTCTGCAGTCAGACCAGCAGACGTGCTTTTAGGATACAACAATTACCAAATGAATACATATGCAAAATTCAGCTGTTTTTACACAGCATCTTAAATTATGTCAGAAGTACAAAACACTGTTAACATGTAGGTGCCTACAATCAAATGATGCATACATGCACAAAGACCAATGAGACAATTGGATAAAGAAGACAATAACGCAGATAGACAGCCATTCATTCATTCAGACTGACAGAACAAAGACAGAGATGTAGTAGAAGCAGGTGTGTTTAGTCTTGTGGAGAGACCCAGCTGAGAGGCTCGCACCATCCATCATCCGCTAACATTCATCATCCCTGCTCTTTAACGTCACGAGCCCACTCCGAGCGCACGCAAAGGCAACTAATGACAACTTTCACATAATGCAGCCACTATGTTTTAGAAAGACTGAATATTAAACGTTATTTTGCCTCTGCACAATCTTTCTCCGTCATATTCTGACAGTGTGATGCCTGCAGGTAGGTGTCACACTGCAGCGACACTCCTAATCAATCACAGTGATAAGTTTTGAGCATTGCAAGATGATTTTCAGGCCGCATTGTCCGAATATGATGGACATTGTGCTGTGGATTTATTTGTGTATTCCTTAGAAAACACGCAGACTGAAATGGAGCTGGTGTAGTTTTCAAAATCTGAAGTCAGGAAGAGTCACACGTAAGGCTGCAGTAGGTAAGGTGGAGAAGAGAGCGGACTTTGCTTCAACATTTGAAACATTACAACCTCCAGGTCCCTCCCCCTCTCTCTCCACGGCGCTCAGTCCTGCCTCCAAAGCCCTCCTCGCAGAGGTGGCTATCATGCACGCGCAGGCTAGTAACCACGGCAACTGAAGAAGCCTGGTATACAATATGGCGGACACACTGGTAAAAACGTGAAATGACAACAACCGCAGCTGTTGTATTACAACCAACATTGTCGAAGCAGATACACATCAAACCAGCGGAAATCTGTGTTTTTACTGTGAACAGTAAAACTGTTTGGCAAAACCACCAGCACTGAGTTCGCTAGCTGATGTTGTGAACATTTAGCCGTGAGAGCGCAGGCACACATAACTATCAGGAGGAAATCAGAAACGGTAACACTGTCTGTACATATTTTCAGCCACACCACCATGAAACGACACTAAACAGCAGCCGCATTGGGAACAAGCTAACGTTAGCCCGACTGCAACACCAACGTAACACAACGTCATAGTAACCGCAGACATCTAAACAATGTGGAGACATTTTTTGAAAACAAAGTTTACCTGTCTAGCAGATGTTTACTCTGGTTTTGGTTTTGTCTCGGCCCGACTCTTTCTCTTTAGCTTGCTTTTCCTAATTTTTCTTCTTTGGTGTAACGGTCTTTGTAGTGTAAGCCGTAGTTGGCGGAGGAGGGACTGACTGACGCTGACTGCTCGGCTCTGATTGGTTGTTGTGTTTCGGGAGCGGTGGATTCTTACAAATGCCATTAGGAGCAGTAGGAGGAGCCAGAGGATTATGATTTTTTCACAGATTATCTCTCTCATGTAGTACTGCATGTTTAAAGTGACAGTTTGAGCAAATATGACAAAAAGTTAGTTTTAATAATGTTACCTGCAAGAGCTTTAAGTATTTGTTCTTTGACTGATCAAGGCAATAAAAAGGTAAAGTTTGGTGTCTAAGAAGGTGTTGGATTCACGACTTCTCTCTCGGAACATTATGGACATAAAATATTTAAACTCAAAAACAAGTAATTTTCATTTCTTTCAGATTTCAGTTATCAGATATGTTGGGGGTGGTTTTCTTCGAATGCGTAAGTGACAGGCCTCCGTGTCGGCAGCTGCTGCCGTTATATGTGAAGAAGACAAATGGGCCAACATGTGAAGGAGGACAATCTCGGTATGAAAAGTAGGTTAGAGAAGTACACTTACTGGTGACAGCACTTTATGGAGGGAAGAAAAGAGAGAAAAGAAAAGGATCTGTGAAGGAAAGAGAATAAAGAAAAGCCTCTCCAGGTGACAGCCCATCAGGAGGAGACTGGCAGGAGCCATGTAGGAGAACTGGATAGAAAGAACGTCAGTGGAGTAGCACAAGACAGTTTGGAGAGATGTTGTGACCTGCCCTTGTGAATTGTACCATTCAGGAATAAGAATGGGCTGTTATACTCGTTTTAAATTGAATGTGTGAGTGTGTTTGACAGATTTGTCCCCAGCATTTGTTACCAAGAGTGACCTTCAGTATTTTTTTCTTTCTCCTTTTCTCTACAGGAAACAAAAATCAACTGTGTCCGCCTGGCTAACAAAGGTATGAGCACCCTTCCACTGATACTCACAGTGTATTATACCTTAACTTCTTAGTGTAGTCTATGAAGCATAGTGTGAATACATGACCCCCTAGTACAGCGTAAGATGAACACACACACACGCGGTAACGCACACACACTATAGAAAGAGAAGAACCCACTACCTTTAGCCCAGGCGACCCCACATCCTAACCACGTTATCCTGCATGATTTCGTCGCATAGCATCCTCTCTTCATCTCCTCTCTCCTCTTTTATTACACTCTTCTGTCTCACATTCTCCCTCTTTTTCCTCCTCTCTCTCCGCTCTCTCTTTTTCCATTTCATCCTGCATCCATGTTGCTCATCAGTGTACAAAGTGGAACATCAGGGCCATTACACACCGATTGACCGCCTTCATTAAACCCGACGGTTGGAGGCTAAAGCGTTAGCCCCAGAGCCCATTTCATCCTATTCTGTTTTGCTTTCCCCATGTCTCCCATCTTTATTTGCTGCTCATCTCCTGCAAACACACCCATTTGTGTGCCAGGCAATGTGCTTTGAAAGCTTTTCAGCTCGCCATTGATTTCCTCACCTCGTCTCTTTTTCTATTTTATTTTTTCATCTGCATCAAACATTGATTTGATTTTTCCGCATCCTATTTCTCTATCCTCTGTCTCTCTCGCTCTTTTATTATTTCTCGTCTGCATCGGGCATTTATTGCTCATTTGTGCACATTTTTCTCCTTTGTGTCATTCTTTTTTCTGTCTCGATCCATTTCCAAGTTTTATTTTGAGTGGAGAGTCCTGTGGGTGGAGGTCTACAGTACGTAGACGCTGCTCTCTGTCTGTCCGTCTGCATGTGTGTGTGCGTGTGCTTGGGAAAAGACATGCTTTTAACTTTGTGGCTGTCTTTCAAAACAAACAAAATGCAAATATTTTGAAATGTGTCGAGTCGTCAGTGCTCCCAAAAGAAACTTAAAGTCTTCTTGGCGTATACTTGTTGAAAGTTTTGGATGTGTGGGCAGTTTTCGGAGGCAATGCAGATGGCTAATTTTGCAAATGCCTATGACTAATTTATTCACGATACCTGCTTTCCTCTCTCTATAGTACTAAATGCCACTTGTCTGATTCAGTTGTTCTAATCAGTGGAATCAGCTGGTGTACTTTTTGAAAGGAAACCTGCAGATAGTAATCCGGGGCAGAGTTAAGTTTCACAATCATCTGTAAGAGGCAGAGGGTCCGATTCACGGTTTTCTTAATGGATGAAGCCAAAGAACCACGTTTCTGGACAAGCTTTAAAAGTTTTCAGGAGTAAAGAGCTGATATATAATAATGATGCCTAGTGCTCCTGCAACTCACTGGAAAAACAGAATATATAGGTTTACTAGGATGACCATCCAGTGCCCTTAAGGTTTGCTTAGACCCAATCTCCAATCCCATTGGCTATAGTCTGAGACGATACAGCCTCTGGGGACAGCGGTGAACGTGCCGGGCGGCAAGCGATAAACGACTTCCGCATGCTGCATCGTTACAAAAGAGAACCCGTTTTCTTGTGATTTACGTGTCATCAACGGGTCTCACCTTTGCCAAAATTTCAACATCATGATGCAGATTTGTAAGAAGTCAAACTTCAAGCTTTGTCAGGTCTGTCCTCAAGAGGAGAAGAAAACTTAAAATGCTCGTTTGTTGAACGAAAGTCGGATCGATCTGATGCATTCGAGGAAGTCGGTAAATCTGAACACTGAACGGCTTTCGTGACACAGCGTCAAGGGAATTCATCTCAAGTTAAATTTTGTATCCAGAACAGATTGTTAGCTGTTAGCATGTAGATGTTTATAGAGATAAATAAGAAGCTAAATCATCGTCAGATGGCGCTGATGAGAGTCGGGATGGCATTACGGCGGATTTTGTCCACCTGCTTTTGCTCTCCTCACGGACTGTTTTTTTTGCATACACCGCAGCCAGCTGATACGCGATTGGTCAGTATTATTCGGACTACGAGCGTAGTTCAAACGGAAACCAGAACACTTGCTTTCCTGGAAATCCACGTCCCTGCCTACAGATTCTGCATAGTAGAATCTGTAAATAGAGATTAGTTTAGACCAAAAGCAAAGCAAATTTAAGCTACCTAACAATGCAAATCTTTGCAGGTGAAGCAAATCACATGAATATGCAAAACTTCTGTTATTTAGTTTTACGTGCAAGTCGAAAACCTGCTGTGTCGCTGAAGTCAGTCAGTGTTGAGATTCTCTGATATCCTGAGATTGCATCAGAAAGGGTCGACCCAAACTCCATTAAAAAAACTGGCATTTTAAAAGTTCTTTGCTACACAGTTGGGTATGAATTTAATAAAAAAAAGCATACAGCTTTACTTTTGACAGTTTTGCATCATAGTGTAGTAACTATTACGATCCAATCTCAGCTAAATGTGTACATTTTGGTTTCTGACACTCAGCGGAGACAGATGGACAGGCGCTCCACAGCTGAAACAGAACGCCAGTAGCTGGTGTCCATCAGATAAATCCTGATACTGATCCTAGCTAACAGCTCATCGCACTGGTCAGCCTCAAGTAGCTGGAAGCAGCAGGAGAGTTCATCCAGACACAGTTCCCAGAGAAGGAGGGGGCATTAACCGAGCTGTGTGCATGCTCCAGATGATGTCCAGGCATGACTGGGTTTCGTTTCAGACACATCTCGAGGAGCGGATATTTGCTGGTTATCTGTTTAACCAATGCATTTAACTGGCTTGTGGTCTGTACACACAATTAGCTAGCTACTCGCTGTAGCTAAATTAGCCAGATGCTTGTGCCAGTCCTAGGTGTGATATCAGTGGGTATGAGGACATGTTGCTTACCATAAAGGAGATGCTCCTGTTTGGCGTATAAGAGAGTATTACTAATGCGATCTTGTGGGTTGGAGGACTGTAAAACCTGGTTCTTTGGCTCGGCCATCTGATGTTACATTCAGCCAGTACGATTACCGCTTGACTCTGCCTCTGAGATATGTAGATTAGAAATACTTAAACATTAACCTCTGTTGGCTCACGGTTGTTAGAAAGCCATCCATAACGTAAAATCTGCAGCGGAACTGTTAGCCACCTCATTGCCTCCACTTAAATACTGTTAATAACGGTATCTATCATCTTGAACAATAAGGAAAGTACTTCCTGACCTCTGGGTGAACTTAATCCCTGCAGCAGCACCCGGAGGTCAGATTGTGTCTTTGCACCAATTTTTTGCCACGCCACAAAGTTCATACTTCTTTTTTTTTTTCTTTCAACCACCACTTCATTTATTTTCTCCTTCATTTCCAAGTCCCTTTATTTTGATTAACCCTTCAAGCCAAGTTAACGTTAACCCCCAGCACCCCATCTGCATTCACTGACTCACTGTTTGGTAAAAGACATCCTCACCAGCAGCACATACGTTAGGCCTCCTCCAGGTAATGGGCTAGTGGAGACGCCCGTTGACACTTACTTCCTGGCAATAAGACACGAGTCATGAGCCAGTTCACATCTTGAGTGCCAGTTGTCCTACTGATCTTACTGTTCTAGTGCTATCTCTCACCACTGTAATTTCTTTCCTCTAAGACAGATTGAAAACCAGGGAGATGTAAACCTTGATGAAATGGATAAAGAAATCTATACGTCTTTTTTTCTTAGACTTTTTTCTTCTTTCTTTTTCCTTTTTTTGTTGTTGTTTGTTTTCTCTCTTCCCTCTCTCTCTCTCTCATGCTGTCCGGCGGGGATGTGCGGCCCTTGGCCTTAGTGGTAATAGGTAGGGGACAAATAACAACGCCGTACATTCTAGTCATCCCAAGCGAAGGTGATTATTGCTTTATAGGCAGAATATTTTCTTCCCTATGTTATATTTTTTCATCACAGTACAACCATGAACACAACAAAACCCCTGTTTCATTTTGGTTGTCCCGTGCCCCCTCTCCTTCTCCTCCTGACTGTTTTCTAGACTTTTTCTCAGTTTTTTTACTCTTTGGTTTTTGTCTTTCCTTCTCATCGCCATCTTACTGCATTTGTTTGCATGTCTGCTCCGCTTCGAGTGTCGCTGGCTGTGTTTGAACCTCTTCTCTCTGTCCTGCATCCACACACACACACACACATACACAGCAGTGAATCCATCCTGCTTCCATGTGCAGTCTATACATTGGGACAGCAAGCTATCGTTAGGCTTTGTCTTGTCTGTTAATCTACAGTGAGATTCATAAATCAACAATAAATCAGGTTGAGGACTTAGAATTGTTGTTTAAAGCCAAGTTCTTACTTTGAACAGCCAAAGTTCAGAGGTTAAAAGAAGGTCTATGCAACAAGTTTGAAATTACAAATCCCTCAAACCTAATCATAGTGTATGATGGTGTTTCTGTAGGATATATTTGCTGTTTTAAAGCCTATTTTATCTCCTTTATCCACACTGTAGTCTTAGAATAATATGCACAAACCCTGCTGAAACATCTGTTTAAATGCAATATTTGCAAATATTGTGTCCAAATTCAGAATTTATTCTTAATTTTGTGGAAGTGATTGAAGAGGCGTTTGTTTTCGGCCACTGTACACTCACACTTTCAGTCCCTGGAATGTGTTGTGTCCATGAACATACCTTTATATCACGTTCCACTCACATACCAAGCAACGCATCAAGACGTTGTGAAAGAAGACCAAGAACTGAATCAACCGCCTAATGTTATATTTCTATGTTTAACTTAAAAGAAGTGGCCTTGCATTTCTTACACGAGAAGAATCAGCGGATAGCTTTCAACAAACTGAAAATTACAGTTAAAAAGTCCTTCCAGGATTTTTGCAGCATTTTCTGATTGTTGGGGCCAAAAAAAGCCAAATTTCACAGCAGATTTTTTAAAAGGTTGCAATTTTGTTGAGGTTTTTTCCCCCCTCTTTAACACATCACACATCCACTGTGAGCAACTGGGACGTACACTCGAATAAAGCCTCAAGCTGTTTGTCTCCTGACGCACTGACACTTGCCCTGAAATGTGCAAATTACAATGTTGTCCATATGTGCAAAGGAGAGTCTATATCTACATCTAATTAGTAGGCTAACAGATTTCAGCACAGACACATGGAAAATGATCACAACACGACGTCATTATTATCATGGTTCGTTTTAGGCCGGTTTAGGACGCTCGCGAAAGACAGACGATCACACCAGAGCTTCAATAGAACGGATCAGCTGTCTGCTTCACAGCAATATAAGCGCATCTCTAACACGTAGCATTCCAGAAAGTAAAAGATTCCCTCCAATGTCTATAAAACATCACAGGCCTCAGGGGATCGATATTTGAATATCAAAGAGGTGAGTTTGGTGCCTTAAGTGACTAGGATGATTGGTCAAATATGCGGAAAAGTTGCGGCCAAAATTGCAAGGTCGGGAAACAGTTGCAGCAATTGTTTGAATTTGCGTGAATTCGCAGGAACGCAACTCCCAGGAGGGACTGCTTAAACAATTTCATGTGTTTGTGTCCCGTGCAGCGCAGTTCTTTAGAATCAAACCGTCCGCATGCACCTAAACATGAACACATTGTAATGCACGTGAGATGTTACAGCAGAATAAGAATGTCTTTCAGCGATGCAACAATCTAAATGTTGACTTGAACAATGGGGACACAACAGGGAATCAGTCAACAGCGAGCGCGGTGTAAAACTGCTGTCACAGTTCTTTGTCAGGAATATGAGATGACTCCACATGAATACAATAACACTTATTGTCCTGAGGGAAATCGAGGTTTCAAGGCCCGGCACAAAGAATTATGCATATCATGCACAACAGCGGACAGCAGTGAAATCCTAAATTGAATAAATATGGATTGTATTCATATGAAGTGTGGTTATTACCTCAAAGCAGCCTGGGTACATTAAAGCGGCATTTCATTCCAACGCTGAACACCGTACACTTACTTTTTAACACTTATTATTCAAATTATACACAAAAAAACACGTCATACATTATTCTTAATATGTATTAAAGGAATAAATCAGTGCATTCCTTGTGTTCAGTGATTCTACCGTGATTAATCAACTACAGTACAATATGAATATACAACTAAGGGAAACACAAGCACAGTTTGATATGTATTGTTTCAACCTCAGCATTATACTTCTCTAAGCATTCACATTGGATTTGAATATGATGTTAATGCTCAAACATTCATTTTTTAACAGTGAAAGTAGAAGTGGCTAAAGCTTAATTTTCTCTTCTTCTCCCACCACATCTGACATCCAGAGTTAAATAGGTAATCACTAGCTTTAGAAATATAAAATATAGCTGTAAAGTATTAATTCCAGTGGCTGATGACAGCCTGTTCCCTGCGTGTGTCAAATACGGCAGCTCTGTAAGCGGCCCAACGCTTCAAAATATGAAGTAACAGGAACCCCTGTGGCGCCATTTTCTCAAGCTTATTGTTCTGATGTGCCGTTGGGTGGTGCAGACGTCTGCTTGGACTGGCGACTCGGGGCAATGGATGCGTCAAAAAACCAACAGTCAATGTTGACTTCTTTGAGGAAGCAAAGCGACTGCTTCCTAGAGACTGACAGGAGAGTGAGTGACTGTGTTACTGACAAACAGAAAGAAGGTCTCCCCGTCAGGGGCGGAGCCAGACATTTATAACTGGGGTGGCCTAAGTGGGGCACTGACTTTTGCAGGGGTGGATTTTATTTACCCTAACCCTAACCCTAGTCATATCTACTTTGACTACTAACATACTAACACAAGTATCTTAAAGATGTTATATTCCTGTGTATATTTTTTAACTTTAAAATGTAACATAACAGAGTGGAGACATATAAATCTTCTTAGCTTCAACTTTTAAGGACTCAAAAAGAAGATGTACGTCCAGAGTCACAATTTAAAGTACTAAACAAAGGAAATGTGCCACATTGTAATGCAAAGAAAGCTACGAGCAGCCTGTTACAACACAGCCCAAACAGTTGATTTTAACACAAGTCCCGCCTTTGACAAGGCAAATAGCCAATCATAGTTTAGATTTTGGGGTGGCACCTTGCCACCCCTGGCCACCCCTCTGGATCCGCCCCTGCTGCCCGTTAGCAGAGCTGTCATAGAGCTGTTTCAGGTTACTGCTCTATAAATCGTCCTCACTCACCTCAAATTTGACAATATAATCTATAATCTAAACTATAATCTAAAAAAAAAAAAAAGTCTTAAATCCACAAACAGGTCTTGAAAAGAGAGGTCGACTTATAATCAGGGTTGTATTATATTCGGATCAGTACAGTACGTTAAAAATCTGTTAGGTCTGTTCATTATGTATTGTGTGTGAGTTGCATTATTTTCAATGTAGGTTAGCGGTCATTTAAACCCAATTTGTTTTCTGTTTTCAAACCAAACCAAGTCAGTTTGGTGCTGTAATAAAATCAAACTGTGACTGCAAAATACAAAGTTTGTTGTATTATAGTTTGAAGTCAAAATGTTGTATCTGAACTTAAAAGACATTCTCTTTAGTGAAAGAGAAAAGGTGGCATACACTTTAGCTTGTGTTAACGAAGAGTACCACTTGCAGCTAACAATGGCATGATGGGTAATGAAGTTCTACAAACATAACGTAAGGCATCTGGCCTCTAAATTATCTCCTGTACTTATCACTTCACCAAACTTATTTTAACTCAATCCTTCTTAAATTTACTGTTTCACATGAACTACCAACTTATTAGCATATTAACTTATTAGCCTAACCCTTGTAAATACACCAAATAAAGTCACAACACAAAACTAATAAATGGCAAGCTTTATTTTGAAAGTCTTATTGGATGTTGCTGATGTCTTATTGTTAAATTGAACAAGGAGCCTTAATCGTGAAAGCGGGTCCTTGAGTGTTACCTTGGTCGTCATGTTTTGAAGAGTTAGGACTCAGCTGATGTGTTGGTACAGTTTGTATTAAGAATAGAGTTACATATTTGAAGCCACTTTTTAACAGACTCATTTGAATGTGAAATGAACATAGATCTTGTTTTATTTCACATAGTCTCTTGACAACCCGTTACCACACAAACTACAGGGAGCTGATTTTCCTGCTGATGCCTCTTTGTGCTTTGCTTTCAACGTAAAGCTGAAAGCATGCATTAATAATTTGGACTTCCGCATTAGAGGTGTCTGCGCACCCTGCACACGTCTCAGTTCTGTATCACCGAACGCACCCGGGTCATCCAAACGCTGGTATTACATGTCAGCTTCAATTCTCATTCCCATTAGTCCAGAGGTCGATTATAATTGTCGGTGTACAGAGTCGTGTTGCAACTGACTCTGCCACTGTGCAATACTGATGCAACATGTGGCTTCTATCTGTGTATCGGTGAGTGTGCGTGACTAAACTGCAAACGCGGAAGGAATCATATCTGAATTATCTTCTTCATTGACCCACACTGCCTCACACGTACACACACAAGCCCACTCACAAACACAAGCACACATCTTTGCAACACATCCTCCTCCCATTTTCCTGTCATCAACAAGTGCTGCCTGCTCGCTGCTCAGTGAGTCAGTTTGCTCTCTGAATTTGCAACAGATTGAGTCAGATTGCTTAAAGGAAGATAAAACACTCCTCAGGGGTGTTTTTAGGTGGAAATCCGGCGATGATGTGACATTTTAAGGGCACAATACCAGTCAGCAAATGGATGAAATGCTGTTCATAAAGAGCAGGCAGGGTTTGACTGCAGCTACAGCTGACAGAGAAAGAAAAAGAATCCAGTGAGGCAAAGAGATGAAACCCAAGAGAGAAAAGATGATCAAAAACCAAGAGAGAAGAAGAGTGACAGAAAGCGACTGGAAGAAAGTCGGAGAAATGAAATCCACCAGCGGAGACGGGCTCAGGCTCAAGGATTCTTTTTGTGTTTGGCTGAAGCATTGTGCATGCAGACAGGTGTACCTGCCTCGCTCCCCAACACGCAGACAATGTGGCGAATTGTTGTCTTATGCCGAGTTCACCCTTCTCCTACTCTGCCATGAATTTTCCATCTGCTCCTCGGTAAAAACAGACAAAATGTTCAGTTGTCACTGCGTAAATCTGAAGGGCCGGGGCGTTAAGCACTCACAGGCATGTGGGGATAAAGAGGAGGAGACGGGAGGGAGAGACAACTAAGTGTGTGTGAAATAAAGAGAGGAAAAGTAAGAGGATAGATCCTATTTTAACACAAAGACTTTTATAAACTAGAACTAGGAGTGTTTGACGTCCTGTGCTGGAAACCATTTAAAGCTTTTATTCACTAAAATTAAAATCCCACCCACTGGATTTATGAGAAAGAAATGTTAATAATGTGACTTTTTCCAGTTGATTTGTCCTCCCAGTCCATGATGTTGCAGTTCCAATCGCCTTTTTGGTTCCAGGCTGTTTTACGTTATAATTTAAAGGCCTGACCTTGCTGCCAGCCTCCTCCTCCTGTGCCCGTCAGCTTACAAGCAGCTGTATACCAGCATGCACTCTGGCTGTGTTACCTTGTCAAAAACAAATTCCCTTCAAGGAGGAATTCAGAGTTTCTAGTGGAACACAATGTATTTGTGTGTCCCTGTAATCGATGTGTTCTTAGGCCGTGTTTCATTGCATTGGGATTGTTTTCAGGAAATGGGTACAGCAGGGGCATAAAGGAGCTGTCATGTAGTTGTCAAAGGATGTGGGTTGGACATGCAGTAAAATACATACACTATTATACACACGCACAACCATATAACCTTTAAAACACATACACACATTCACTCTGATATTATATTTATATTTGCAGTACCTTCACATTGCACAGGCTGATACAGTGCCAATGCCACTACCACGATGTGGTTGTTATTTGTTTTGTCCACTAGTGCCCTTTTCCAACAGCTAATGGGAAAAGTTACAATGAGGTCAAATGACTCTGCAGTAGACCCGGGTAATTATTGCCTTGGTTTCGATCAGCATTGATGGGAACACAAAACCTGTGTTGACACGCTAATCTCCGCCCCCTCTCCGGTGCGATGCTATGCTCCGTCGGTAAATTCTGCGACTCCTTGTCATCTCAGCTACAAATTCCGCCCGTCTCCGTCCGAGCAGCGCTCGAAAATCGTTCCAAATTTGTCGGCTCCGAGTTTAATAAACAGACTGAATGAGTAATAGACACAATAAAGACCTAACCACCGTAACATCTTCACCGTTTACTAACCCTGTTTCGGGCGCGTTTGTGACGTCAGACGGTGACGCAGCAGAAAAGAGACCAACAGGAGTATACTTCGCTGACAATGGGAAAAGAGACAATTGGCATCTATAAGCGGGTCCTCCTGGGGTGTTAATCTCGGTGGGAAAGGGGAATAGCATTTCCAACATTAGTCTACCTGTCAAAATGTGCAGTAAGCAAAGAGTTAGTTTGGCTTTCTTGCTAAGTAATACTTAAGCTTTACCCTTTGGCGACATTTTAAGTGAATGAAGACTGTTGTCACAGCCCAAGCTCAGACAGCTGGACAAAGAGGAACACCGCACAGCTTTAAAGTAATTTAAACAATCGTTCATTGAAACTAATTCAAAGACAGCCTAAGTAATGTGTCTGCAGTCTGTGAATCAGTGGTGACTGCAGTGATGAATGTATGCGTGGTGTTGTACAAGCAAAACAAAGTCAACAAACCAAAAGAGAGAGATTGAGGCTGAGCAGCAAGACATCAGGGTAACTAACTCCACCCATATCTACCTGCAAAGAAAAGAAACACAGGAGGAACACTGATGCAAGCTGGGTTTAAAGTTTAAAAGCCCAAACCGAAAAAAAAACGCTCCATATAAACAGCTCAATCAGAATGAACGGATTGAAATTTCAATTTGTTGCAGAGGGGTGGTTTAAACCTTTTCAAAAAGATAAGATAAGCTTTATTGATCCACCACAGGGGAGTCGTTACAGCAGCTCACAAAACAGACAAATTAAATAAATTACTCAATAAAAATAAACTAAAACTACAGGTGGCAATAAAAAGATTTCAAAAATATGACAATATAAATAATAATGGTAGCAAAATAATTAAAAATAAAAATAAATATGTACAACAATCAACAAAACAATCATATGAAAAATTGTACCATAAACGATTTGACCCGATTATGTCCTGACTGTGGCCTTCCATCTTGATGTCTTCACTTTAATTGGTCCACACAACTTAAAAGACCGAAAGTTTTGCTTCCATTCAAGATCGGTAAATTCCACCAGCACAACTCTTTCCCAACAATCTTTGCTGCGGACCTTCATCCAGCAATTTCTGGTCTTCTGCTCTTCAGAGGCGGCAGGGGGCAGTAATACGTTTATGCTTCGTCCTCTCCATTCCTTCCAGTAGCAGTAAGCATACGTTGGCATCACGCAGTTGCTTGTTTAACAGCAACACAACAACAGCAGCTACTGCGCTGAACAGACAATAGATCTCCATCTTGAGCCGATATAAAATGTGCCAAACCGAATGCATCATGTGCACATTTCACACAGTTGCGTCGCTGCATGTTAACACCAGATCGTAATGGATCACACCCCGAGTAAACAGTTGATCCGATCACACAATGGACAAATCCAAAAATCAACAAAATATAAAAACACAAGAAAAACATTTATTTGTAAAAATATTAAAAAAAACTGTGAAATTTCTCATTCATAGTGTCACCACAACAGTAAATCCTGGTGACAATGTTAAAAAAATAAATAGAAATTAAAACAATCGATTAAACATGTTTTATATTCAACACATGAAACTAGTTCCAACAGCTCTGATCAGACGACAGATGTAGACTCTCCAGTATTTACCCAAAGTTGCATATTATGTAATATTTTGGCAGTTAAAACACTTTATTTTGTTTGCAAATATTCATCAGTTTTATTAGTGGACAGTTTTATCATCATTATAGCACTCACACACACATTTTACAGTGTTTACTCCCACAAATCCAGGAAGCTCTGCAGATGATGCATTTAAGTCGTTTTAAAGCTCCAAAGTACTTAGTAAACCAGGTCCTGCTGACCTTAACACTAATGTCAACGTTAATGGAAACTGTGTGTGTGTGTGTGTGTGTGTGTGTGTGTGCGTGTGCGTGTGCGTATGTGTGCCAGAGATGGAGAGTGACTGAGGGGCATCCATTAGCATTGCCCATTGTTTACCAAGTTTTGGAGACTAAAGATATGTTAATCCATCATCATCTGGCCACACATACACATTCACACACATGCACACACACACAGCTAGACAGAGACAATGTTTCCAAAGGCAGCCACACACACACACACACACACACACACACCGAGCGCTGTGGCAGCATAGTTCAGATTAGTAATCCTGTTAAACACACTCAGCCATGCTAACGCTAATCCATAGAGGATGCTCCCTGCAGCTGCTGAAAGACAATGCAGGAAAAAAAAACCTTCATCAACTCTGATCTGAGACACACACACACACACTTACATGTGCTTTACATGTTTATTTTCACGCACACACAAATACTGCCAGAAATCCCAAATACTTTAACTAAACCTTTCAAGCATTACACACAAAGACACACAAAAATATAACCAAAAAGCACAAGACTAAAGAGGGGGGAAGTTAATTTGTACACACACACACACACACACACACACACGCACACGCACACACACACACAAATGCAGCATTTAATATGTGATTGGGCTCTGCTGCGGTGCGTTGGAAGCTAGCAGAATCAATCTTCTCTCCATTTGGATGAGATTATGTTTCTAATATCTCTGGTTTTACCCATAATTCCTCCCTGATAATTTTATCATGCTCACCAAGTAGGAAATAAAAAGAAAAAGTGCAGATAAATTTAGAAATGAAAAGGATATTACTCGAGTGCACACACACACATACACCCTCACCAAGTGTTTGTGAACACAAAGACATTCACGGTATTAAAGCCTTTGGGAGCAATCAGCAGCATCACCCGTCCTGTGTTGTCACAGTTATAATGACAATGTTACAATTTCATTGAGACGCTTTTGTCCATCTGAGAGTTAATACACCACAAGCAACGATCAACACAGGAGGGAACAAAGTCTGTAAGTGCCAACAAACAGCTTCAAGTGTGATCGGACACTGGTGCTGACAGGCAGCGCGCAGGGCGTTCATCATCAACAACATCAACAAGATCAGTGCTGGGTCTTTAGCTTCTTCTTAAAGGTCAAAGGGACTCTGCAGACCCAATGGAGTTTGGTAACTCGTTCCATCACCGGGGGACGACTGAGGAGAAGAGTCTAGTTAGACACTTAGGGCCCTGTTGTGATGGGAGTACCAGGCGCCTTTCAATGGCAGAGTGTAGTGGGCGGGACGGAGTGTAGACCTGGATGAGGGCGTTCAGGTAGGCAGGAGCCGTTTGTGTTGCTGTTTTGTAAGCGAGCAACAGGGTTTGGACCAGTTGCGCTGCTGAATGTGCATGTAGGAAGGCCTGCCAGTAGGGAGTTGCAGTAATCAATGGGCAATATCACGAGAGCCTGTACCAGCAGTTGTGTTGCATGCTCTGAAAGGTAGGGTCTGATCTTCCTGATGTTGTACAGGGCAAATCGACATGACAATTGAGGCCACCTGAACCTTAAAGGTGAGCTGGTCGTCAATCATGATGCCCAGGTTCTGGGCAGAATTAGTAGGTATGAGTTCAGTTTGTCCAAGCTGGATATTGATCTGTGGTTGCATAGAGGGACTGGCTGGGATGACAAGGATCTCAGTCTTGCATAGGTTCTTCTATGAAGGTAAGCGAGAGTTCACGTCTACCGTCACTTTGCCACCTTGGTTCGACTCTTCTATAGAAAACAGCTTTTTTCAACAGCAGCTCAAAAAGTGATTTGCATTGGGAAGTGGGCTTCACCTGCTGGCAAAAAACTGCCGTCTAACTGGCTGTTGTTTTATTTGTGCACAGCTCTAGGCTGTTTTATCTGTTCATATCAAGTAAAAACGTCCAACGTCATCACTGTTAATGACATAAATTTGAGTTAGTTCCCATATCAAGATCCGTTTATCTCCCAGTTTTACATATCACCATTGTTTCAGTAGAGTGAGAACATTAAAACAGTTCATCCATCCCAAAAACTCAGAAATCAGTGGTGTTAAACAAATAAGAAAACCCTAAAATGCAAGAAGAGTTCAAACTGTTCTTCCCTTGGCCACAAATATTCATTCCTAAGGCGCTATTATGAGATGCTTTTTTGGCAATTGGATGTGTCTGTGGATGCATCTTTGTACCAAATGCTTCAGTGTTGTAAGCATGTATTGTATACCATTGTTGTATCAAGAGCTAGAGAGTCACTGTCTGTTCACATCCCCTACAGCCACCGGTAACTGTTATTGTCCGAGCCACTGTATTCCCCGGGTAGGACAGCCTATCATCGTGAAGGCCAAGTGGTTGTGAATTCTGGCGTCTACAGACACGGTCCGAGCAGTTCTACCTCTCAGATTGATATTTCTTGTCTGTCTCCTGGGAGGAATTTTACAGGAAAAATAAAGAATTTAAGACCCTCTTCTGGCCATTAACGCACAGGTCAGCCCCCTCTCTCTGTCTAGACTCTTGTACAGCTCATGTACTGACTGGAAATGTTGCATTCAGCACACAGCTGATAAACGGCTTGGTTCTTTATGTAATGTAAGTAAACTATGAGGATTTGTACTTAAAGAAAGCAGGTTATATTTATTCTGTCTTACACCGATCAGCCATAACAATATGACCACTGACAGGTTGAGTGAATAACACTGATTATCTCGTTATGGCACCTGTCAGTGGGTGGATATGTTCGGCAGCAAGTGAACTTATTTGTCCTCGAAGGTCATGCGTTGGAAGCAGGAAAAATGGGCAAGTGTAGGGATGTGAGCGATCTCCAAACCTGCAGCTCTTGTGGGGTGTTCCCGGTCTGCAGTGGTCAGCACCTGCCTAAACATTGTTGCAGACCAAGTACACCCGTTCATGATAACAGTATTCCCTAATGGTATATTTACACATCCTTTCTCATCTAACTGGTTCGGGCCATTTATTTTGCCGTGCCTTAACTACATAGCCCATTATCCATCAATAAGGGCAAGTGTCCAAGAAGACCTCTCTTTCTTTGCGATGATGATGGAAAGTAATGATTTCTGGTCATTACTGAGACGTTTTGATCACTGGAGAATTAAAAATGGCTTTTACTTTATACATTTCCAAGATCAAAACGAAACCTTTTAGAGGATGTGTGATGTTTTTGGTACATAAACATTTTATATAAGAGTAAACCTCTTTACAGGAAAGCTCATTCAATATTATGGATATTTCTGGTTTTAAAGATGACGTTCAAAAACTAATAATATTCTGAATAAAGCCTCTACTTCTGCAAAAAGAGCAGATTCTAAACTTTATTTAAACAAATTTTTGAGTGAACAGATTGTAAAAAAATAAATATATAAATGGTTCAAGTTTCAATTAGACCATCTGTAGCTGATTTTAGTCCAAATAAGGGCCATAACAGCCGTTCAAACCAAAACCAATTCTTGTTAGCAATTGTATACAACTCAAAATAGTCGACCTATCAGCCTCCAGATGCTTTAACTCCATGTAGTCCATGTAAATATATCTATATTTTGTATCTTAACTTTTAGATTGGACGTTAAAATACTGGATACTGAACTTTGGTTACTGTTTATGCCGCAGCATTATGCGAGATCCTTCATCTGTGAATATTCACCTGGCCAAACACAGTGTTCAGGTACGAGGCCAGCTACTGTGCCAAGAACATAATACTCACACCACCTGCCAGCGCTGGTGAAAGACGGCTGGATGGATCCATGAATTGTTCATACTTAGGAGCCACCTGTTAGGCGACAGTGACTGTACAGTAATGAATGAGTTCAGGGCGTCCTCCATATTGTGTTTCCACCAGATGTCAATCAATCCTCTTTTGCTCTGCCGTTTTGCTTCAGCTCAACTTTTACCCCCGTGTGGGGACAGAGTCGTATTAGATCACTCCTCGCTGCGGTCAGAACCCTGTCAGACTCCGCCTGATTGGCCGGGCGGCTCCAGATTCGGCCAATCGCAATGTTAAATGGAGCTGAACCCGTCTCCAGATGGGGTCCTCTTCTGTTACATCATGAACTGTTGAACCCAATCAGCACGTGGGCTGCTGAAGTGTGAACAAATGGGGTTACGCTGTAATGTGTCAGCTGATACATATTGTGGATCACTCAGGGGGGGAAATTGAGGTTTAATACACCTGCGGGGTGATTACCAGGTTACAGACTACAGTGATGTATCTGAACCGTGTCTTGCATCATCGCTCGAGGCTCTCATGTTACTATAATGTGGTGACGGACACAGAGGAGCAGAAATTCAGACTTTAATACATCTGCGCTGGTTAAAGGGCCACAGGCTCACAGAGTGTCCTTCAAAGGTTATATCCTGATGATAGTGATGGAGGCAGGGTGGACAATCCTGTGTATGGCTCAAAAAATGAACAACATGTTCGATTGATGGCACCAGGTTGATAAAGATTCAGGTAATTAAATCAGCAAGTTCAGATGTTAGGAAATTCTACAGTATATTTGCAGGGTAATACAATGGAGTATTAGCTAAGTACATGTTCATTTAATTCTTAATTAGAATTTACTGTCATGTTTTTATATCAGTCAGTTCTCACTTCCTGTTTGTCAAATTTAGTGCCCTGATGCTTTCAAGTATCTTAGTTCTTAGTTTGTATCTCTATCTTTGTTTGTTGCGTGACTGTTGAGGTCAGATGACCAGTCATCTGTGGGAGATTGATTTCCAATTGAAGTTAAATTCATAAATAGGTCAAACAACTCACTTTTTTAGTGTGAGAGTCAACCTCTTTTTACATGTGCTGTTGCTTAACTATGTAACGTACCTGCGTTAGTTGCTAAATAAATGTTACTGTTTAATAAGAGTTAGTGAGTACAGCTTTGAGGGCCTGTGTCCACTAACGGCGTATTTCTCACCTTAAAACCGATGTTTTACCGACCACAACTCCGGCCCCACCTCAACCCCCCCACTTGACTCTTATCCAACCCCTCAGTCACTTAACATTACACAAATGTTAAGACTCTAATTCAGACTATATGCATTGACTTTTATATTGTCTCTACACTGCACTATTTTTAATTTTATACTCTTTAACTTTTTGCGCTCACCAATATCCTGCACATCTGTACAGTTTTCAAATACACCTATTGTACATATTTTGTTTTTTATATTTAAATTCTTCTTTTCTATTTTTATTTGTTAAGTCCATTGCTTATTTTTACGGCAGTTCTGTGTGAATTGTTCTGCGCCAAAACACAAAAACAAATTCCTTGTTTGTGTAAACCTACTTGGCAATAAACCCCGATTCTGATTCTGAGGTGAAGCTAATCCTTTCATATTTTCGAGGGTGTCTTTTGCAGGTGTAGAGCTGCTGCTGATGCCAGGACACGACTCCTTTCTCATCGTTTTTATTTTTTCTTTATAAAATGTGCCTTTAAAAAAAAAGCAAATATTAAGCATACAGAGCAATTTAAAACTACGGAGGGAAGAGCGAGTGCGGCCAGACAACTTTCGTAACCTGGCAACAGTAAGCACGAGTGAGAAGCGCTCTGAAATTGAGGTTGTGGGCGCTGCCAGTGTGGACACAGGCCCTGATTCAACATTACCCTGTCTTCAGGTAGTTGTTCTTTATCAGTTCTAACTTTCAACCTCCCTCAATAAGGAAGTCTGAAGACTGCTTTGTAGCATCATTGTCTACCGGAGATAATTAAGCACTCATTTTGTGACTCATCGTTGCACTAGCATACAACTTAATCAGCTGGATGATGATGCAAAGTCTGCTTTCTTAAATTTTGAATATATTCAGCTTAAAATACTGTAATTAACCCTAAACAGTTAACTATAAAGTCCTCTTTATTCTTAAGGAGATTCAGGTTTTTTCATTCAGTGCGTGAGTTGAGAATTTAGCATTTCCAAAAGTACAGCTCTTAAAACTCCTCGATTAAAACGTCCATTTGATGTCTCATTTCCATTGAAGACTCGCAGAGAAAAGCATTTCTTTTACATCTGAGTGTAGGACGGAGAGTGACGGATGTATTGTTTTAATTTCTTATTTTTAAAGATAATACTTGCGGCTTGAAGACAGGGATGCTGTCCGTGATGGGATAACAAAAAGACTTGGATACGTTGTCATTGGAGGCATTCAGGGTTTTTAAAAGAACATCTCGTCAGCGCAGCCACTGACGACGGCGGCAGCTATTACCGAGCGTGCCAAGGTTAGGTGCTTAAGCTGTTAGCTCAGTGGATTCCACTGCCAACCTTGTGTTGTTATTGCAGAGGGGGCGAAGATGAGAGAGACAGGGGATTAAACTGAACTCCCACGCAGCGGTATTACTCTATTAATCGGCTGTCTTTGTCTATCAAGGTTATAACAAGAGGCTGCTTGGTGCACGTCTGTGAGAGAACAGGTGCACTCATGTGTTGGATCCCAGGGTCTTCTGCTCGAGGGCCGTCTTTCTCTATCTGCTCCTCTTTTGTTCCTCTGTTATGTCATGTTTCTTTTAATGTAAGCTTCCTTCTACTATTCATTGTTTCTATTAGCTATATTTTATTCCCATATTATCCCCACACTTTTTTTCCCTCACCTTTTTTTATATTGAAAATTTAAAAGCTTTCAAATTGTAGCTCTTTTCTTCATTGAAATTATCAGAATGTTTTGCCTCTAAATTCAACTCTTCCAATTACTAATTTTCACTCAGACTGTAAGTAGCAATAGCAACAACTAAACCTTGGTAGCATAACATTAGCTACCAGTTATGTTAGCAGCATTATAACAAACGCTACTGCATTAAAAACTCAGCAAAGAAATTCTGTATCTTTTCTATATTCCTCTATTTGTTATTTCATTGTATCTCTTCTCTCCCGAGCCTTCACATTGCTTTGCCCTCAGTGAGGGCAGCTGATTGATTAATACTTTAGTTGGTTTTAGTGCTTTTCTTGTTCACCTTCTCCAGCTGCATTTCTTTGAGTGGAACGTTCAAGTTGGACGACAGCGTTTTCTTGATCCTTCTTCAGTGTACTGCTCTTTTTGAGAAGTGTCTTGAGATAACTGGTGATGATTAGGCGCTATATTAATTAAAAATGGATTGATTGATTGATTGATTAAACATGAGATGTTATCTTCATGTTTACCGGCCCATAAAAGATTGCATTTAAGTGGCAGGTGTTCAGAGAAAATAGGGTTTGGTTTGCATGATGCTTGAGACAGAGCCATCATATTCTGCACGGTTCAGGTTCGTAGGTCGTTCTTTTTAAAGTTATGCTTGGAAATATTTTTTCATGTTTCAATCACATTAAAAATTAATTTATTTTATTTGATAGGCACGATGCAATTTAACATAGTTCCAGTACAGAGCAAAGATACCGATGTGTTGCACACAGATTTGAAAGCTTTCTCTTAATTTTCAGCTCTTTTACCGAGTTTACATATCGAGCTATTACATACAGTATAGAGTGTAATAAAAAATAAAGCATTTAGTATCATAAAACCACGTAAAACTACAGATATGAAGATACGGTTAAATACATATACCATAACAATTCACATACACCGATACAAATATCAGACTACTACTACTTGAGTTAGAAGTTTTCAAATTGACAAAGTTGGACAAAGGCAACACTAAGACTACCAGGTCTATGGATACAAATATATATGAAGAAGAATTAATACATACATCATTTAAAAAACACAACAGCACTTGTAGACAGGAGACAACAGTGCAATGGAGGGTGCAAAGGTGCTGACATGAATATTGTTTTGGATCAGGTTGCTATGTGAGGTAGATGGTTTGTAGCACTTACAGAGAGCATGGATTAGACTTCCATCCAGTGATAGTGTATGCTTATATCACCGCCTCAGTAACTCTCTGCAATAAGTGTTGTCTTATCTTAAGTGTTGCAACTTTTCTTACATAATTTCTATTGCAAATGTATAAAAAAATATAAAGTCAAATACTTGAAATACTTACCACCACGCTCTACGTCCTCCACTCGCTCTACGTCACATGACCTCAACGGCACATGAAATGTAAATAATGAAAACATGATGCAAATTAAGGAAGCCACTCACATGGCACACGTGTATTTCCACACCGAAAATTTGCAGCACTAACAAATAATGTCAAATAAAATAGTAATACAACATTTAACAGCTAAAAAAAGATTCAAAATCTAGATTATATGGATTTTAACTGTTATGTTTATTGGTTTTCCAGAGCTAAATTAAACATGACACATGCAAAACATCAAACAAACATCTTCATTTTGCAAGACTGCACAGAAATACACCCGAATATTACGACTACAGCAAACCTTTATAAAGAGTAGCAGACATATCCAACCCAACATAGAGCATAAAAGGCTGCCATGCTCTGACTGCATGACGTTGTAAAACCTTAAGTGAACATATATATCCTCAGTTTGAATCTGAGCAGCAAGCAGGAAGTAGAGTACACTCAGAGGTGACACTCTCTCTTCTCATCCACTGTCTGTGCTTCCTCTCATTCAGTGTATTGACAGTCACCTCCTGACCTCCACATCAAACCATGCAGTGATAGCAGTGCTCTTACCTGTCTCCACGTGCATTGTCCTTCACACAGCGCGCACATTTCTCTGCTGTGTTTGTTCACTTGTTTGCCAGCTGATTTAATCCTCGTTCTGGTTTAGATCGTGTGTTTGAGTGAAGCAGAGCAGTCCTGCATGATTCTCTCTGTGCATGTGTGCATGACTTTAAACCTTGATGTCTTTGTATAAAAGTCTATGTTTGGTTTGTCCTTGGGCGCTGCTCAGTGTTTGTTAATGAAAAAAAAAAAACGTATAGCTCGGAGAATGTCGGCACTTTTATATATACATCATGTCCATGGTCCTCACCTTGATGCATTTGTGTTGCACTGTTAAGGTTTAATGCTATATTTGCTGTAGGGTGTTTTTTTATGGTGCTTTTGGATATGAAGACTTTTGGAAATGGCATCACCAAATTATTTCAACAATAACAAAGACACTTTTTTAAAAGATGATATAACAAAATGTCTTTGCCTTTCAAAAATATACTTGGACCTGTAAAGATTTGGCAAATAAGCGTTGCATGGCCCGCCCCAAAATCCTGCCCCAAAGTCCCGCCCCAAAGTCCCGTCCCAAAGTCCCTGTACTTTGGAAGGTACTAGCCCCCCGAGCAGGAAATAAAGTCTCCAGGATCTCCAAGAGTTCTTCTTCAAGTCTCTCAGAAAACTGAACTTCCATCCATTATCTATACCGCTTATCCTGTTCAGGGTCCCGGGGGGGCTGGAGCCTATCCCTATCCCAGTGGTACACCCTGGACTGGTCGCCAGTCAATCACAGGGCTGATACATAGAGACAGACAACCTTTCGCACTCTCATCCACACCGCAAATTTAGAGTCACCAATGAACCTTACAAGCATGTCTTTGGACTGTGGAAGGAAGCCGGAGACCCTGGAGGGAACCCACGCATGCACGGGGAGAACATGCAAACTCCACACAGAAAGGCCCACTTTCCCCAAAGTTGTGACCTTCTAGCTGTGAGGCAACAGCGCTAACCACTGCACTCTCACTCTTTGATTGCTTATCGTGTTATTTAGCATGCTTCTGCTGTCTTCATCCCCCTGCATGATGAACATATGTTGTGTTTGGCTCTTTGCATATGGATGAAGTGTTATCTTCACCTTGGGATCAAGCCTGTTCAGTGTGTCTTTGTGTGGCTAACATGTGTAACACTGTGTTCATCAATGACTCCCATTATTCTGTGTGTGCGTGTTTGCATGCTTCTCGTGTGTTTGTGGTCCTTTATGTGACTGTATGTGCCTGATCATTCATATATTGTTGCTGCCGATGTGACTATGTGCATACTTGTGTGTGTGTGTGTGTGTGTTTGTGTGTGTGTGTGCGTGTAGGAGCTTCCACCCAGGACTCGGATGCGATGGAGCCAGAGAAGCAGGTGGACAGCACGGTGAAGATGGCCGGCGTGATCGCAGGCATCCTCATGTTCATCATAATCCTCCTCGGCGTCGTCCTCACCTTCAAGCGCAGGTAGGTCACAAACACGACATCAGGACAATACGGCGGCTTAAAGGTGCCACGTGTAGCATTTTAATAACAATAAATCATCAACACATCCATTTGTTTCTTTACTGCAACCCATAATTTCGACTCAGGTCTGGGCTTGCATTTCGAGACACATTCTTTTTTGTGGTTACGTTTGCTGCTTGCTGGATTTTTCCTCCGCAGAAAGCTCAGCTGACACTTTAAAGGTTTCGGTTGACAGCAGACAGTTAACGGAGCCAACAGCTGAATAAAAAAATAGTTAAAGGATGCCAGCAAGGAGAGCAACATTAGCATTGGGAAAGAGGCTACCAATCATCTTTGTGAGCAATGTGTCATTTTAAAACACAAAGTACTTGTGAAAACTGTGTGTGTTGATGAATAAAATGCAACACTTAGCATCTTTAACCGACTAGATTGATAGACAGACAGTCAGATAGACCTTCTAGAACTGTCCTCATGGTTGATATGTAACTAAAAATTCACATGTAAAGGAAAACAGACGTACTGTAGGAAGGGATAGATCAAAATGTAAAATATGTTTAATTTAATTGATTCTTTGAAATTAGCATTTAGCAAACATTGCACCAATTTGTACGATTTAAAGGCCATCATCTTACAGGTATATCTCTTAAATCTGGGGATGTCTCCTTAACCCTCCCTTAGCTTAGGTATCTAAAACTCCGATAAACTGTATTATGTTATTCTTAGCTCGCAGTCGACGCAGCTTCCTGTCTTTGTTAACATGCACACTGGCTTGCCACCATCACCTGCCTTTCTTTCCTTTACTTTCTCTAACTCTCTCAAAAAGCTTCATCCGGTCTCTCCCATCCCTCTCTCCTTCACTCACACGACGCTTCTACTTTTTGTTTTGCAAAAAACTCACGGTCGTATCATTTTTCTTGATTTTGCCAGTTTCTTACTTCACACTTAAACACAACCATCCTTACAAACAGTGTGAGGGAAACTAGTGCAAGTAAATGAACACAGTACATGAAGAAGTGTTCCAACAGACAAACCTCTCAACATCTCAATGAATGAATAAGGGTCAGGACTCTAAAACTATTACTAAACTAAACTATTTATCTTCTGAAAAGCACTTCTTTCATTATTTTTAAAGGAAATTTTGCAGATTTTTTGTGCTTATCACTGATTTATTGTGAGAAAAATCCTGAGAATTTAGACAAAACATGTTTGAAGATGTTTCCCACGACTGAATCTGGTGATTTTACTGTGTCACAGTCATGATACAGACAGTCATCAGAAGAAAGCTTGGAAAGTTTTGATACCAGCCACGATAAAAAACATAAAGTTTTCAAGCTCATAACATCCCATGCTCTTATTAATATTCAGCTATCAGCACAGCACAGCAGTATTTGTCTGCAAAGCTGCAGTTTGTTATATTGAAGTTTTTTAATTACTCCACTTAAGCTGCAAAAACCAAAAACACACTGAGAAAGAAGATGTTTAAGTGATCTGACATTGGCGTAGCTGCGGCTCAGGAGGCAGCACGATTGTGAAACAGTTGGTAGAGTGTGTGAATGTGTGTGAATGTGTGTGTGTGGCATCTTGTGTGGTCAGAAGTCTAGAAAGATGCTAATCCACACTGAGCCTATGCATACAGTATGATACCACATGCTATCTGTTAGTCATATGGACGTTTTTTATATCCCAAGAAATCTGCCCAATCAATGATGATGATTGTTTGGGTTTTTTTGGAAGCTATGGAAACCAATGGAAACCTCTCCTCTCAGCAGCGCAACGCCAAGTGTCTCGTTTATTTTTAACCCAAGACACAAAGCACTGGGCCCACTCATACACAACAGAGAGGGACATAAAACCGGTTCACAGACAGAAATACGTGAAGCTTATTGCTAGTCTGGATACAACCTTAACATCCGTGTCAAGCGAGCCAGGGGAGGCAGAGAGGGCAGAGGGTCAGTCGGCCATGCTAATCAGAGGCTAACAAGGAATATCCAAACAGCCGGGAGGATAAAAAAGTATGATAGCCAGAGGAGGAAAATGGCGGGAATAACAAGAAAGGTAGATGTAAAGGGGGAGGGGGGATTACAGGTAAGAAGCAGGACGGATGGCAGAAGGAGACGAGGAAGAGAAACATGTACAAGGTTGGAAAAATATGAACAATGAAAATAAGCACTGGTTAACCTTGGGGTCAAATCGATATGCTAATCAGATGCTAATCTGGCCAACATGCATAATATAACATAATATACATAAAAAGGGCAATAATAGGGCAAACACCACCAGAGTGTTTGAGAAGGAGGAGAAACGGCAACAATTCAGAGGAAGAGAAAGAAACAGGGAGGCTGCGTAGATGCTGCTGAGATGTTCTTGAACGTAGGCCAAGAGTCCACGTTAATCCTCCTGCAGGCAGCAGATCCTGTTTAAACTGATCTAAAATTAAACACGTAACAGAGCATAACTTAGAACATTTGCAGAACATTTAGGTTTAAGAGATTTGGGGGAAATGAAGCATTTGAAGATACTTCAAGAAACATCGTCAACACAGATGAAACTTTGCAAACGCCTTTTTACCGTGCTTGAAAATGAGAATATCCGACCATCTAAATAACCGTCACTGAAGATGTGTTGTGTATTTATTTAGCAAAATCTTTTTACCATTTATTTATTATGGTGCTTTGACTTATATGACCTTTGACCTTCGGTTGTACAGATTCGAAGGATAAGAAGCATTTAAAAAATCTCCAAGAGATGACATCACAATCAGCAATAATACAAATATATTCTAGGGCATAAAGTAGTACTCAAGTACGGAAGTCCGAAGCGGATCTATACATTTTAAGTAATTTCAGTGGTTTCAAGATCTCGACTTATTTATGTCGTTATCTCGAGATAACTTCTCTGCATCACCGTAACGTCAGATTATCATAACTCGTATCTCCAGAGCTGCAGAAGCCCCAAACAAACATAGAAACAGGCTTGACTTAGCGTGGGCAATGGCCTGCTCTGTAATGTCAGTGACCAGCCTGCTGTTCTGTTTTCTAGATCAACACAAAATGATCCCGTTATCACGAGGAACCAGCTTCGTTATCTCGAGATAACGAGATAAGTCGAGATCTCAAGAAAAATTAACTTCTCACAAGAAAACAGATGGATGCATGTCAGCTCAGGGCTTCCGTACTAAAGTGCTAGAAATGCCAAAAAAAATTAAAGAAAAAATACTAAGAGAGACACAAGGTTTGGAGACGGAGGCAAAAACATATTTGATAAAAGGAGCGCAGACAGATAGATATGGACAGTGAGAGGTTTACCATATCATACAGCATTTTCTAGGCCCATTAATATTTCATCGCGCACACTTTAGCCGGTCGTCTGGGTGGCAGAAAAAGTGTTTTTCAAATCGAAAGTGTTTTACATGCCTTTCAAAGTCCATAAATTATTCTGAGAAAAAACTTAGCAGGGAAGTGAGCGAGCACAACTGTCCAATTAATCTTTCAGAACGCTCTACACGTGTTCCAAATGGACTTTCTGTCTCTGATAATGTAATGTAAAAGTGAGTAACGCCGGACATGTCTGAGGCCTTAATGGGGATTCGATGTTTCTACAAGCAGGTGGCCCTGAGGGCTCAAAACAAGCAGCACCGGAAGACACACTTTTCATAAAAGAGGTTGAAAGGAGAATGGATGAATAATTGATTTGCTTGATGCTCCCTAAACTCTGCTGATGTTTGCGTGATGCCGGAGAAGAAGAACCTGACATCTTTTCAGCTGCAAATTGATGGAAAATATGTTTTTAGCTCTTTAAAAATTCTGACCCTGCAGCCATGTTTTAAGCTTTCATACTTCTGTCATGTACTAGTCAGTCTAATAGAGAGAGCCTTCATGGGCTTACTTGGTTTAATAGTTTCAATAAAAATAAATGATATAAACTGTAAAGATCCATGCAAATGAACAAAGCTAAAGATATCAGCCCTGCCTGTATGAGTCAGAACTCTGACACAAAGCTTCCATTACATGGCCTGACTCTTGCTCTGCCCTTTCACATTAACTCTTCTATTCAGGCCTCAAGGACGCATTTGTGCAGAAATGTCTGAATAATTAATCCTCAATCTTCACCTGGAGGACTTCAGAGTATTTAAAAGGTCCTGACAAGCGAGGTTGAGTCAGTCGGGTTTTATTGGAGCTATTTGTGTTTTACAGTTTGCATGTCTCAATAGCAGGTTTCAGGGTTAGAGTAACTCTGCACTGAGCGCTTAACGTTGGGCTTTTCTTTGGTTGCCACAAGTTGAGAAATGTGCAACCTTTGGTAAAATACTGTCAATATAACCATCACTTTTTACCCAATCTCGGATCCCATCGGCTACAGTCTGAGTCTCCCAATAACAGCTGTAGGTACCCTAACAGTCACCTTGAACATAGAAGTGCTGAACATGGTGAGAACTGAACACCGCTGGTCCCTGAGTATCACACATCCATGTATGGGGAAAGAGACAAACACAGGATGAGAGATGATTAAACTATGTCTAACTATGATTTGACACATACAAATGAAAACAGGGCATGAATTGAACAGAAACATTTGCACAGTGAGGGAAACTGTGCTTTTAATAAGCGCTTAGTCTAGCTCAGTGTTTTTTTGTAACGTTACTCTCAGTTTGTCTAAAAAGTAATGCGAGCGAATGCCTTTGAAAATGTAAAAAACAGCCCATTCATCTCTTTCTGCACTCAGGCTGATTCATTCCAGTGTATCACTCTCCTCATCTGCTGCCTCTCAACATCTTTACAAAAGCAACAGTCACATTACAAACAAACACCCCGCGATTACATGTTCATAAGTATCCTGCTGTTTCCTCTCATGAATCTGATTTTATTCTTTTTCTGAAAGTAAGAATTCAGTGTTGTAAGTGTTTTGTGTCTCTAACTGACTGAGCAGAAGTGCTAAGTTTGTCAATTTGCAAAACAGGAAATATTAAATTGGATTTAATTCTGGAGATAAACTCAAAGATCTACTTTTAACTTTGTGTTTTCTTCTGCAACAAACACAAAAAGAAAGTTTGAGACAGTTTAACAGGACAGGATGTCTCCAAACTCAAAGATAGTTAGGTGAAATGTATTCCACATCCACTCCAAGCTTCTTATCACACTGACAAAAATGAATCCTGTTTTCTTTGTAAACTGTTCACAGGGAAGTTTCTCATTAAACTCCGGGGTTTGTTTTACCTGTTACACTCTCACCTCGATAAAATCCTTCTGTCTTGATACATCACTTAACAGCCGACTGAAGTCCCACACACTGTTTTGGCACGCTGCTCGTTTATTCTGCAAGAGAGAGTCTGCTTTCCAACCCATACGGTGCGGGTCTGATCTGTTCATGGCTGCCTGAATCTGTTTTCCCCCTCTTTAGCCTCTCACAGCTCACTCATGTTCACTGCTCTCCAGACACATCCATGTGTTTGCGACAGTTCTAAAGTCATGCTATAGGATTGGCAGAAAAACGATTGTGACAGTGGAAAGGAAAAAGAGTAGCCCACAGATGTTTCACCATGTTTGTGCATTTTTAGTATCAGGCGGCCATGACACCACAATGATTATTCTGATATGCCAGAATCTGGGTACTGAAGTATAATCTGTTATCCAATCACAAAGCATGCCTTCTATTATCTGGGTTTTTACACTGATATCTTCACTTTTAGATTGGTCACATGACTGCCTCCCTTCATTCCACAATGGAAAATGTATTTAAATTTTTTTTAATATAATTTTCAATTTTTTTTTTATTTAAAATGTCTGTTTTTTCTTCTCTTTGTTTTGTTTCAAACTGAATTTTTATTTTTATTTTTATTTTTTTTACTTTACTGCCCTTTTTAGTTTTTTTAATCTTTGGTTTTGATGGGAAAATGTATTTTACTTTAGTATCCTGACGTAAGGCTCTGTTTTGCCAGCATGAATTTGGTGTCAATAGTAAATTAAAATACATTTTCCCATAATAAACATAAAAACTAACAACAATAATTATAATCATTTGGATTTCATATTTAAAATTTTTGGGATTCTGAGAGCAAAAATGGAAAATGTCTGTTTTTCCTTTTTTAAATATTTGATTAAAATTAAAAAATGACAAAACTTCCTGCAAATTCTTTTTTGTTTTTTGATGGGAAAATGGATTTTACTTTAGCACCCTGGCAAACTTTAACCTAATAAATAAATAGTGTAAGTTCAGAAAAGAAACAACAACAAACACGATCTGAGGGGAATGAAAGGAAGGGAAAAAAATAACACATGAAACAAATGTTTCTCACCACAACCTCACATCCCTTTTAATGTCTCTCTCTATCTTCCTGTTTCCTGTCTTTGGCTCCGCCCCTTCCTGTCCCGTCCTGTACCTGCCTTGCCCTTGCTCCGATAGAGAGATTCACACATGGAGAACTCTGAGCGTGGGGTATTGTATGTTTACTTCTAGACATCAACACATCCACTCCGTCCCTCACTGTCACTCTCAGATCGCCTTTTTTATTTTGTTTGTTTCAGTAGTTTTCCACATGTGTCCTATGACCGAGGCTGCACCTGGAAAATGGATGTGCTACTTCCAATATTAATGTGATAAAAGTGTTAAAAACCCTATATTCAAAAATTATTACTTTTCTACACATTTTTTTCAATTGAGTGTCAACTTATGAGATTCTACCATCACAGCATTTAGTTTAAAGACATGGGAAATAACTTTGGAATAAAGCGACACAGAATAAGCAAATTCGAACCTGCTTTTGGGAGCAACACATCCTTTTTCTGTGAGTGTGAAACATAATATCCCTGATATTTTAATATCTGTGGCACATGAGCATCGCCTCCTTTTAAGAGCCACATCTGTGCCACCAAGTGACTGAAATGTAGGTGTTTCGACTCCTTTGAGAATCGAATGCAAGCCATTATAAAAGTTCTCATTCGTGCACTTGTCTTGGAGGATTATTGGCGCATCCTCTCCCTTGTTTTCCTCTGCAAATCAGCAGTTCGGAATATTCAGGTGTAAATGGGACTTTTAGAATGGCTTACATTTTTTGTAGACTCTCCCTGGTATGTTCATCATTGTATTCCACATCATCTGTGCATTAACGCCATCACTGCACTTCATCTGTGCTCACCGACTGTGTCTTTATTTTGTGTGTAATGTGCACGTTCATTCATTGCATCGGATTTCACTCCCCATTGCATCTGTGTGGTGAGAGATGTTTGGATTTTCTGTCATTTCCTTTTGATGCATTGTGAAATTACATTTTGGTAGCTGCAAGTCTATCAAACAGTCAGATGCAGAGACGAAAGATAAAAGTGTTCCAGGTAACGATGGTTTCTATAGCGGGAGCGCGCTGGCACAGTTGATTCCGCCGCAACCATAAAGCCATAAACTATCACGCATGAATGTTCAGAACAGCGAAGCGAGCCAGCCGCCCACGTTTGAAAGAAGAAGGTTAAATAATTGGTTCAACTTTGCAGGTCAGATTTGGTGTATTTTGCTTCGGCAAATATTACAGAGGTGGGAGATTAAGCAGGAGATATATGGTAATATCTCGCAGAATGAAATGTGACGCTTCACAAATATCTCCACCCACACTGTTCTGGGCTCAAAGACAATCCTCGCTGCGCCCGCTGAGGAAGCTTTGGCTCTAATGAAACCTCATCCTGCGTCTATAAGCTGTGTACATTTATGTACTTAAAGCCCTATCTGTGTGAAATCCGAACTGGCATTTGGTTTGTAAACTCCACAACACAGACTTTGAAGAATCACGTGGCACTAAAATGTTACATAACGCCGTCATTACATTTGAATGTGTTCTTCTTCACTTAAGTGTGTTTGCCGGAGGGGGAATGGGGATGTGGTGGAGATGTGTTCTCACAGGAGGATAGAGACGTGGTTTGAGGTGGACGACGGACATAAATTTAAAGGTGATATTGACAGTGATGTCAGTTTGTGCAGTCTGATCACATAGAAAACCACACTCCTCAACGGATCATATATCCCACAACTAATTCAATATTAAAAGAAGGGTAGAGACTTCAGACGGTTGTTTGACATTGAACTAGCGCCGTGTTGTTGAGTTTGATGTTAACGCTCTGAAACGAACCCCAAACTTCTCCAAAGTATCAACTTTTACATGGAGCAAGTATAGTTTTAACTCTATCTGAAAACTGTAAATTAAAGTACAAATTACAAGAAAAACTCTAAGGCACTCATTTTAGATACTTTTATTGTCACAGTACGGTCATAAAAACAGCAACACGAGCATGTTTGTTGTCTTGTGTTTTTGTCCAGGAAGCGTTACTTTCTTTATCTTACTTTTGTGGGTTGTAAAGGATGAAACAGTAAGATGGATAGGAATGTTCTAGCAAAGAGAGGCACAAGTTTTAACCCTCACCGCTGTGACAGTTTATTCATTAGGAAATGATTGTTAGATTACCCTCTCATGCACTGCACTCTGGCTAAAGAAGTCCTTAATAAAAGCTGAACCTCCGCACTGAGACAGCAAGAGGACTCATCCTCTCCCAGCACAATGTACTGCACCCTCAGGGGGTTTAGTCTATGACAGGGAATTGAGGCGATTAGTAACTGATGTCAGCTCAGGGAATGGACTCAGACTGCACATGGCAGCCTCTTACAAGGCCAAGTGGTCTGAATGTGTGTGTGTGTCTGTGTTTCTACGTCCAAATAGGGGGTGCATGCTGTATATAGACACACAAACACACCTTAGAGCGTCCTGAGTGCTTCAGTGCAGACAGAGGCTAAACTTGGACTTATTCAGAGATAATTTGAGTGTGTTAACACACACACGCACGCACACGCACACACAGAGAGAGAAAGAGAGAGAGAGAGAGCTGGACTTGATCCCCATCCTGCAGATGTGACTCTTGGTTGAATAATGGACTCTGCTGTTTGCTGTGATAAAAGCTTGATGGTCCACTTACGGCTCTGTTATAATGGGTGACGGCAGGCCATTTACACACACACACACACACAAACACACACACACACACACACACACACATGTACAAACTCTCACATACTGGAACAAGAACAAATTAAATCAGACTGTCAGGTTGTAAACAAATCCACCGTCCAGCTAACGGCAAATTATTTGTTGTTAGAAACAGATGTGAAAGAACCTTCAATACTTTGTTCAGATGTTGGTGTGGTAATGTAGGAGAAGCTATTCAAAGTCTAATAACTGTAAATTAAATCAATGTTCGGACTCTACAGAGTTTAGATGTGTAGATTTGTTTACAGCCCGTCTGATCGGCTCGTCCCACAGGAGTCTGTTAGAAAGCGTCTGATGTGTCATCCTCAGATCCCAGCAGTTAGTGAACAAAATGTTGTCGTCAGTAATAATGACCAAAACTCTGTTAATGCAGCCGTGCACTGGGAAGTGATTCAACATCATCCTGAATTGATTTTTCAATCATATGGGGTTATCTTTGTGTAAGATAAGGTCGGTAATTAAAATCCAAACCAAGCCTGAAACACAATTCATTACATCATTCTATTACTTTACAGTAAATGTGAATTTACAGACATTTTTTTGATTGATTGATTGTCTTTTATAAATAACATGACCAGTTCCAAACAGTCCAAAAGGACATTGTTATTCAGAGAATAAGACAGGACACCAAATTAGCACAAAAAATCACAAGCGGCGCCCAGTTAGTGACGCGTTTTCCATCAGCCAGCAGTGGTTGGTCTGCCAGAGAGGGTAGGCGGAGCTAAGCAGCTGCTTTTCCGGTCTCTGCAAGTGTAGCGAGTAAACAGTAATCTACTATGGCTGAACAAACAAAGAAAAGATCGATGACTACAGATACAACTTCAAAAATACGTGAAAATCCAAAGAAAAAGAAACAAATTTGACGCTCAGATGAAGGCAAACAGTCTAAAAAGGAAAGCGACGGTCAGCCAGGAAAATCAAGAATTACAACCGGAGCCAAGTGTCTTCCGCAATTACCGTTTATCACTAAAGGTGCCGCCAAGGAGAACCAAACTGAAATCTTTGAGATTGAATCATACATTAAAAAAATGATAAAACCCTGCAATGATTTAATTTAAAAATCAAACATTTACAAGCTGCTTGCACAATGTTACTTAAACGTGTGCATGTAAAATATTACACCAGGAGAAATAGGATCTTCCAAAAGTTATGCCTGCATGTCTATGGCGATGTCACTTCACTAACCTGGGTATAGAGATTTAATGAGACTGTCACAGATAAGAAATCTTCTGCTCAGAGAACTAATTTGTTTATAGTTTGAGTTCATTTTTCTCGTGCATTCATTTCAGATGGTGTAAATATGCAGATGGCGTGTTGACATGTCTCGTAACAGAGTGCTAATTGACTGCAGTCGAATATAAACTTTAATTTTCATCATTTTCACCTGAACTTATGAGCTCACTTTCAAACTAATGTGTAGTTTCACTCTAACATAGCTCCACTTAAATATCCTAATACTGACATTATTTGCACATGAGGAGACAGCGTGTGTGTTAACATACACACACTTGTGTTCCACCATCATGTCGGCCATGGATTGGCTGTAATGAGGTGCTAATAAGCCACATCAACAGCCTGCATGTGCAACATGTGTCAGTAAGGGGCCGTATGTTCATGTTTGTGTGCACATGTGATTTAATACACACGCCTGCCTGTGTGTGTGTGTGTCAGTGACAGATTGTAGGCGTGTGTGTGTGAGGTAAAAAGTGTGTTCATGCAGTAGTGAGGTATATTTCATCCTCGTCAGCCTTCAGAGGAAGGAAAAGTATTCCTTCATGACGCACCATTTTTATATTTACACGGTATGATTAAGTGCAGCCGTCATATCATTGTTGAAATGTGTGTGCGTGCGTGTGTATTTTTACCTAATATTATTCATATGAGACCATGATAAACTGCAGCCATCATATCAGTGTGAAAATGTTGCAGAGCAGAAATCATTCATACAAAGCCGAGATAACACGCAGCCGTCATATCACAGTAGAAGTGCGTGTGTGTGTGAGTGTATTTACATGCAAAGTAAAGCCATACAGAGCTGCTGAAACACTGCAGACATTACACAAACATGGTGCTTTGCATCTGTTTGTCTTCAAAAACCTGTTAGCATGTAGCATGAGCCCATGAAAAACAACTGTACCCAAGAATACGTAACGGTTTCAATACATTCTT